>NC_058087.1:83832013-86325939 GCF_014858855.1 Bufo gargarizans | reverse complement strand
ATTTGGCTCGTCACCACGCGGCGACCACCAACACAGCAGTACTTCATCAGTAGGCAGCGGGACCCAGCACTCAAATAGCACTCCCTGCTTCTGACAAAGTCCACAACCCACTTGCACGGCATCATAGCAACAATGGCAACCACGCAGTACCGCACCATGTAAACAGATTTCAAAAAGCTAACCTTTCCATGTGCTCTCAGGAACTCTTATTAACCCTTATGCAGTCTCCTGCTAATTAAAACCACCTGGTCAAAATCGGAGAAGTGCTGATACCATGGGAAAAGGAAAGACACTAATAAAATATCCCAAAAAGAGAAATACATGGATTACACATCCACATGTTATGCATTGAACTATAATGCTGTTGCCGTGGTGATGTGTAAGATAGGGCAACAGCTCTCATTGTCTGAACATTGTGTTTGCTTAAATTAAGTTAAATGATCTGGACTGACATTCTGCTGTTTGGCCACAAGATGCCGCTGTTCCTAAGCACAGCAACAGACTGTATTTCATGTGATGTTGGGAACTCTAGGGGGGTGGAGTTGCAAGTCTGGAGAGGAAGGCAGCATCCATCTTAGAGGGAGGCTGTGAGAGACACTGAGGAACTGTGTAAGCAGAGGGTCCAACAGCATCCAGGTGTGAGAGCATCCCTCAGTGACCAGAGCTGCAGCTAAGTGAAGCTGATCATGTTCAAGACCCTGATCCTGTCCAGAGGAACGAGGATTGCTTCCAGGAACGCTGATGAGAGCTGAGGAGCAAAGCTACATACACTGTGGTTGGTGCCGCATTCTTGTTGGAAGAGGCATTTGCTCTGTTCAGAGTCATCAGTGGATGCAGAGCAGACCCGGGTCGGTAAGATCGTGCACGCACCTCATTATAGTGTTGGCTCCTAGAGACTGAGATCAGGCCTGTAGTTAGTTAGGGTCTCTGTGTCAGGCCACAAGTGTAACTACTGTACATTGCAAGGACTCCATAACTTAAATTGATATTTAACATGGAGAGCTGATAAAATTATCACAAACTCAAGCCAGGCTGGAATTTTTGCCTCAGAAGAATACTCAGGCACGTGCTACAGGACCAGTTATGGGAGGGGGAATATTGTAGATCTGTGTAAGATTGTAAGCTGTTGTGCTGCACCGCAGGCTAGCCCATACCACACACCCATACAGTTATTCTTGTTTTTTTTAGGGTTATAACAGGTAAGGTGTGGCAGTTTAGTTGTGCCCGCCAGTAGGTTAATTACTGCTCTTTCTCCTGCATCCATCGGAGGGCATTGTGCTGTGCGCACAAGGGTCTCAGCTTCGGGCTGGGTCTAAAGTAAAATTCTGTTTTGGCAAAAGCTGGTGTTGGGGTTGCTTTCCTCATTCCTGACTTTGCTGTATCCTGGGAGCCCACCCCGTTACACAGCTTACAGCTGTACCTAAGTTTGGTGCTGCCCAGTATCATGGGGCTTAACCTAACAGCAGGGGTGCTGTTGGACTGCTAGGTGCACCTCCTGCTGGCGTGGTGTTGCAGTGGTGGTAGTGGTGGGATTTACAATATGAACATCCCTTTATTAAATGAATTGTCTTGAAGAGATTCATGTCTAATGTCTATTATGAAACATGGATATCACAAAGGGGGTGCTCAACCTCCCTTTTTATCTGAATTAATGACATTTTACATTTTGCTGTGAGAAATGGCAGCAAAATCAAATGTTTGTCAGGAGTTGAGACCCCATTGACCCATTGAATTTTCTATTTTGAAAATGAGTGTTCATTATACGGAAAGGAACAGTACTTGACAACGTTTAGAGGGAAACCAGTAATCTGTCACATACACACAGTACAGGAGCTCTGCACTACTTTGAAAATTAGTTTTCTATACCAGAAAACCCCTTTGAAGAACCTACATCAATGTAAGCTTCTGAAGAGAAATGTCTATATTTTCTGCTATACTGTAACTCTGTACAATGACATGCAAATAGCTGGTAATGCGTAATGGACAGTATAAGAGGGTAGCTTGCATACGTTTCTATGTAACTGCGCAGTTGTATAATGTGTTAGAATTGAACCTTGTTCTTAATACCAGTACTGGTGGTTGTCTTTTGTGGAAGAGCAGAGCTCCTCTCTCATCACATCATATGATCACTCCTATTAAGGATCTAGACAATGCTAGTTAAATTAAACAAGGACAATGACATATCCTACTTAGAATGCCAGCATGTCTGATGCCACAGCAGAACAAAGATCAAACTGATTTAGCCTCCAGGGAGGGTTTCGGGAGAATCCCATACAGTTTCTCAGCCTCAGATAAGTGTGGGTTAATAACTCTGCTGTAAGTGTACAGAGCAAGCGATCACTTCTTCTAAAGTCCAGCCAGCAGTTTAAAGTCTGTTAACCGACTTGTGTCTTTGCGCAGCTTCAACAAGATGTATCTTATCCTGTGGAACGCGGGTGTTTTGGGAATTCTGATCCCACAGGTGCTGGGCATGAAGATAAACTATGATGGGTAAGAATTTCATTTTTTATATCAGATACGAATCATTGCTACATTTTATTAAACACTGCAGATCTGCATTATTGGTGGTGCTTGAGTGCAATAAGATTGTAATACTTTGTTATGCCAGTTTCCTTGTACTTTCAGTCTTATTTGCATTTTAGACTGAATAAAAAGTAATTAATTTTGTGTATGAATAAAAATTTCTAAACCAGGATAGTGTTTGCATGCTTTTTCTGTTTCAATACCACTATAAATCTATTCCATAGATCTGTCACCGCATTGTAAGTGCATGTGTGTCCTTGGCAGTCTGTTCCTCTGGCAGCTGGGCTATGTGAGTGCATTTCAATCACTGTGCATCAGGTCAAGTAGGAGAACAGGTTGTACTGCTACACTTATAAAGATCTTCAATCATTAACCTTAAATTTTAAATAATATCATTCTCTATAAAAAACAAACCAAAAAAAAACATTTCCTTCAAAATGAGTGACCATTGAAAAGTGACTCTACATGTTTCCATATACGGTATGTATGCACACATTCTTGTATTCAGCTTGCTATATGTGGACATTCCCCCTTTGAGGTTTATTTAGCAGATGACTCGGGAGCTATGTTTGTTGACCTCTCCGTCAACATTATACATTAAGAATTTATAATGGGTTGAACTTTTGTACCTTGTTTGTTTTTTTCTGTCAAATGTAGCTATGTATGTAGCATCACATAGTTATAGTGCCGTACAACACTGAGAGCAGAGCAGTAAAGGCAGCTGGTTAATACCAGCAGGCATGGACAAGAACAACAGCTTTGATTGTCCAAAGCCTCCCTGGAAGCCTTAGCATGCATTGCTGAGCCACAATTGTCCAGCCATCATTCCTTTAACCTGATTTGCTCAACTGACATTGTCCTTATTGTCCTAGGGATCATAATAGCACTAATAATATTAGATAATAATTATATATATTTATATACAGGGCTGCACCGCCAATTGGGCAAGGTGAGGTGATCGCGTGGCCCTGGTGACAAGTGGGGGGGGGGGGGGGGGGTAGCAGCAGCGTACAGGGAGATGAGCGCTTCCATTGTGGAAGCGCTCATCTCCTTAGTCCTCTGTATCACCGTCCTCAGGACAGCGATACAGATGGATGCTGTGATGCTGTGGGGCAGGGGAGAGGCGTCTCCCTTCCCCCGTTCCTCTAATAGACTGCAGGCTTAGTGCATCCAAACTCGATTCACTCATCTCTAGTCATCAATAGGGATGAGCTAATCGACTTCGGAGATTCACATAAAATTTTGTTTCAATACTGTACTGAGCGAGATGAGCCTCAGTTATTACTTCACGAAGTCTTGCGAGACTTGTATAATAACTTCAGAAATTGATTTATAATGTAAAAAAACCATTTCCCGAACTCAGGTTTGGTTCCAAGCTCCGTACAGCATTGAAATGAAGTTGTATGCAAATCTACTTTGGCTGTTTCATCCGAAGTCAATTCGCTCATCCCTAGTCATCAATATCAGATCCCACCAATCAGCTGTTCTGCAGTAGCTCCTAACTACACAACTGAATACTACAGAACTGATTACTGCAGAGCTGTTCCCATTCACTGTAATAACCATCTGTGCCCACTACACAATGGAAGGAACTATCTAGTTCCAGCACCTATTTCAGGTGGCAGAGCTACTGCAAAACAGCTGACCGGTGGGGGAGTTGGTGCCGGGACCTATTGTAATGAGAGGCCATCAATAAATAAAACCCTGAGAACCCCTTTAACGGCACCTGCTCAAAATAAGTTTACAAGTTCCAAAAGAAAAGTTGCTGCAAAATGTACAATTGTCAAGAAGGGAACTTGCACATTATTTGCCTTGAAAGGATACTAATTGAAGGACTTAATTAAAGAAGGGCAAGATGTTCCGAAGAGCATTACAGAAATAGATAGAGGTGTGCAGCAGAAAGACATGGTATCATCAAGCCTGCTCCAGAGTAAGCAGCTGCATTACATTTTGCCGGCGTTCATGTTGGAGATATTTTATCATTTATTGTTCAAGGTCTTGAGTTAAGGCTCCTGTGAGGGGAGGGGATAAAAGAAGGGAACTATAGAATGGGGAATCCTTCTGGATGTTCCACTTGAATACCAGCACTCCATACCACCTGAACCAAACCGAAATGATTTGACTTTACACTATTATCTATTTGTTGGGTGATATGTGACTTATGGTTTTGCATTTTATTCTCTGTTGGATGGCTATTAACTAATTATTTGTAGAATATTTATGTTTATTAAGTGCAATCCAGTCCTGATTTTTCACGTGTCTGGTCTGTATATTTGTATTGGCTGCTCAACATTATATATGTGTGTGGTGTCCTATATTATATATGTGTGTGGTGTCCTATATTATATATGTGTATGGTGTCCTATGCAGCATTATGTCATGAGTAAGGTTCTGAATTGAGTGATCTGAAATGTTAGGATGCTGCTTGTCTTTGCTATATGGGTTTTAGCTCCTTAAATTCATAATTTTTTATGGAAGCTGGATACTTCACTGTTTTATGCTCAATGCAATAATCCACTGAAATCTGAATGGGTTCAGTCTTAGGATTTAGCACAAAGGGAGAAGTGAACTGAATCCTATCTCGTATGTTTATCAAGGTCTATAAAGTCTGCTGGATGCCAAATCCGTTTTCGATTGTGTCAGAGAAAACAGATCTGTCCCCATTGACTTGCATTGTGGGTCATGACGGATCCGTCTTGCTCCGCATCTCAGGATGGAATGCAAACTGCAGCATGCTGCGGTTTACTCTCCAGTATGAGAACGGAAAGGAATGTATTTTGGAGCACTCCGTTCTGTTCAGTTACGTTTTGTCCCCATTGACAATGAATGGGGACAAAACTGAAGCATTTTTTTTCTGGTATTGAGCCCCTATGACGGATCTCAATACCGGAAAACATTAACACTAGTGTGAAAGTAGCCTTAGTAAAATATGATTACCGTATTTTTCGCCGTATAAGACGCACTTTTTCCCCCCCAAAAGTGGGGGGGAAATAGCAGTGCGTCTTATACGGCGAATGTAGCCGATTTTGCTTAGTTTTCAATGATACACCCGCCGCGATGCCGTGCGGCGGGTATATCAGCTGTGAGGGAGGAGGGGCTGGGGGCGGCATCTGCATTTATAATGACAGCGGGGCCCGTGCAGTGACTGTATTCTACTACACGGGCCCCGCTTACTGTACAATCATATCCCTAATACCGTAGTTAATTGTTGTGTGCACTGCATGTAAAAGCATAATGAGCGATGATGAGCGCTATTACTTACAATTAGAAGCGCTTGCCGTTCGGAGCAGGGAGGAGGGAGGAGGCAGGAGGCAGGCCGGGAGGACGGGCGCTGGCAGTGTGAGTCATACGTCACGCGCCTGCGCCGCCTGCTTCATGAATGAAGCAGGCGGCGTGGGCGCATGACGGATGACTCACACTGCCAGCGCCCGTCCTCCCGGCCTGCCTCCTGCCTCCTCCCTCCTCCCTGCTCCGAACGGCAAGCGCTTCTAATTGTAAGTAATAGCGCTCATCATCGCTCATTATGCTTTTACATGCAGTGCACACAACAATTAACTACGGTATTAGGGATATGATTGTACAGTAAGCGGGGCCCGTGTAGTAGAATACAGTCACTGCACGGGCCCCGCTGTCATTATAAATGCAGATGCGACCCCCACCCCCATTATAAAAGCAAATGCGACCCCCACACTTATGGAGGGGATCTGTGGATGACACATAGCATAAGATGCTATATATGTGTCATCCACAGATCCCCCCCATAACTGTCATACACAGATCCTCATAACAGCGCCATCCAGAGAGGATCCCCTATAAGTGTCATCCACAGATCCCCCATAACAGTGCGTCATCCACAGATCCCCATAACAGTGCATCACCCACAGACCACAATTAGTTCAAAATATTTTTTTTCTTATTTTCCTCCCCAAAAACCTAGGTGCGTCTTATACGCCGGTGCGTCTTATACGGCGAAAAATACGGTAACTGAATTTATCTTAACAGGGAATCTGTCACAAGTGACTTCCCTATCAAACTGTTTTCATAAACACATAGCTGTGGTTCTTAGTTATGATACTTTTTAATATGTAAATTAGGCATTTGGGGAAATTAAGGTGTCACCATTGCTCTTGTTGCACCCAAGTGCCACTCGTTTCTTTGGCCAGCCCCTCTTCACTGCTTTGTTCAGTACCTGGCTCTGTCAGTTAAAGAGGACCTTTCACTAGTTTAAAAACTAAAAACTAACTATATCAGTGGGCAGAGCGGCGCCCAGGGGTCCCCCTGCACTTACTAGTATGTCTGGGTGCCGCTCCGTTCGCCCGGTATAGGCTCCGGTGTCTGCAGCTCCCTGTGTTGTACTGGGCAGAGTTTTTGTATTAGGCGTGTCCCTTGCTGCAGCGCTGGCCAATCGCAGCGCACAGCTCATAGCCTGGGACTCCCAGGCTATGAGCTGTACGTTGCGATTGGCCAGCGCTGCAGCAAGGGACACGCCTAATACAAAAACTCCGCCCAGTACAAAAGAAGGAGCTGCAGACACCGGAGCCTATACCGGGCGAACGGAGTGGCGCCCAGACAGCTGCTTCACCGAAATCTGATAAGAAATTAGATTTGTTTGAAATTACTTCATCGTATTCCATTGTACTGAGCGGACGCAATGACGGCGAACGGCAATTGCGCTGCCCCTGTCATTTAATCCATCAGATGCTGTGTTCAACACTGACCGCAACATCTGAGAGTCACATTCAGCCTATCAGGGGGTTAATCGGGGGCTAAAACAAAAAAATACATACTGCCCTCATCCATTTAATCGCGAAGAGGCTGTCACAGCCATCTTAATTGAAGAAAATGTGCCAATTCTTGTGTACTTGACGTGATGAAGGCCCGCAAAATGTGATGAAGCTGTGATGTCATAGGTCAATGTCCCCTGAAAAGGAGGAAATATTTTAGGGCACAAAATATTGGCATTAAGGACAACTAAATGAATATACGGTATATATAATAACAAATCATTGTTTATTAGGAATTAGAGAAATATTTAGAGAAATTACTCCATAGCTTTATAGGGGGAGGTTGGGGAGATTATAGGGCCAGAATAAGTTTATTATGCCCTTTCCTACAGCCATTATCTGGAGGCAAGGCTCTCTACTTAGTGTAACTGGCTTTAGACATTCTCTGATTTTGTGGCTATTATGGTCATATTGCCACATCTCTGCAAATAATTGTTTATTGGGCTAATTCATTTATATAGCACTTACATATGCTGCAGCGCTGTACAGATATTGTTGTTACTCAATTTTTGTATGTATGTTTTAGTATGTATTTAATATAAGGTATATTGTAAATTAGGGGTTTTAGATTTGCAGTGATAGCACTGGTTAGTCACCCAAATTGAGATCTGAATGCTTTCTTTAAGGGTCCATTCACACGTCCGTAATTTTGTTCCGCATTTTGCAGAACAGAATTGCGGACCCATTCATTTCTCCGCAATTCCGATCCCCCCAAAAATAAGCATTTTCTATTTACTGGCGGCGATGTGCGGACCGCAAAATGCGGAACACACATCTCCGATGTCCGTGTTTTGCGGATCCATGGATCCGTGGATCCACAAAACAGACGTGTGAAGGGACCCTAAGGCTGTACTAAAAAACTCTTAATTTCTAATGTCATCATACCAGTAGCCATGTGATAGATGGAGCAAATTCTGAGCTGTGTGACTGGTGGTGACAAAATCTCACATCCACTTTGATTTTATTTAAATTTTAACCTTGATACTGTAAAAATAAAAAAATAGTTTACATGTTCTTTCATATGGGATGAGGGAACTTTATATAGAAAATCCATGCCCCTTAGTGCAGTAAGCAGTTCTATTCAAACCAATCTGCCTACAAATGCTATAAAACCTCTAAATTGGAGAGGCCATGTAAACTGTATTCTCTCTGGAATATGCCTAAGATTTAATGCTAAACTTTAGTGCAGTATTAAGCACATTAATTGTTCCCTCAGAGGGTTAAGTACGCCTCCTCTTTTTGAAAATAAAAATCAATTCTAGCAGAGATTACCATGCCTGAGAATGTAAGATGTAAAAGAGATAAAAAGGAATTTTGCAGAAATGTTCAAGGTCGTTACAGTTATTAAATGAGCAGGGCATGAATGTATTCACAAAAGGATTCATTATCGTCAGCTTTAACTGGGGAGGAGCTGCTGTACACTTCTTATGTAGGCACTGGCTTCAAAACAGCATCATTAAACCTCTTTCATGATAAGGCAGCTTTCCATGTGAATTGTGATTGCCTACATGGAGAGAAATGCATTTCCTATGTATAGGGATGAGCGAACTCGAACTGTATAGTTCGGGTTCGTACCGAATTTTGGGGTGTCCGTGACACGGACCCGAACCCGGACATTTTCGTAAAAGTCCGGGTTCGGGTTCGGTGTTCGTCGCTTTCTTCGCGCTTTTGTGACGCTTTCTTGGCGCTTTTTGAAAGGCTGCAAAGCAGCCAATCAACAAGCGTCATACTACTTGCCCCAAGAGGCCATCACAGCCATGCCTACTATTGGCATGGCTGTGATTGGCCAGAGCACCATGTGACCCAGCCTCTATTTAAGCTGGAGTCACATAGCGCCGCCCGTCACTCTGCTCTGATTAGCGTAGGGAGAGGTTGCGGCTGCGACAGTAGGGCGAGATTAGGCAGATTAACTCCTCCAAAGGACTTGATTAACTGATCGATCTGCAGCTGTGGATCATTGAGCTGCTGATCCTCAATTGCTCACTGTTTTTAGGCTGCACAGACCGTTTGTCAGTCTCATTTTTCTGGGGTGATCGGCGGCCATTTTGTGTCTTGTGGTGCGCCAGCACAAGCTGCGACCAAGTGCATTTAACCCTCAATGGTGTGGTTGTTTTTTGGCTAAAGCCTACATCAGGGTGAAGCTGTCACACCAAGTGCATTTAACCAGCAATAGTCTGTTCATTTTTTGGCCATATACAAAATCAGGGGCAAGCTGCGCCTGTCACCAAGTGCATTTAACCCTCAATGGTGTGGTTGTTTTTTGGCTAAAGCCTACATCAGGGTGAAGCTGTCACACCAAGTGCATTTAACCAGCAATAGTCTGTTCATTTTTTGGCCATATACAAAATCAGGGGCAAGCTGCGCCTGTCACCAAGTGCATTTAACCCTCAATGGTGTGGTTGTTTTTTGGCTAAAGCCTACATCAGGGTGAAGCTGTCACACCAAGTGCATTTAACCAGCAATAGTCTGTTCATTTTTTGGCCATATACAAAATCAGGGGCAAGCTGCGCCTGTCACCAAGTGCATTTAACCCTCAATGGTGTGGTTGTTTTTTGGCTAAAGCCTACATCAGGGTGAAGCTGTCACACCAAGTGCATTTAACCAGCAATAGTCTGTTCATTTTTTGGCCATATCCCAGTCTAATTCTGTCACTAAATCCATACCGGTCACCCAGCGCCTAAATACTAGGCCTCAAATTTATATCCAGCTAAATCTGTCCCTAGTGCTGTAGCTGGGCGAGTTATTTAGTGTCCGTTCAAGCACATTTCTTGTTCTGGGTTGAAATACAATTCCCAATTTAGCAATTTCATAATTTAGTGGTTCCTGCTATATCAGAGCTCTTTGAAATCTATCCCAAAAAGGGTATATAATATTGAAGGTGCACATAGGGTCATTCAGAGTAACTTCACACACACCCGCTACTGTGTATTTCCAAGTCTAATTCTGTCACTAAATCCATACCGGTGACCCAGCGCCTAAATACTAGGCCTCAAATTTAATTCCCTCTAAATCTCTCGTTACCCACCGCTGTACTGTTGTTGCTGGGCAAGATATTTAGTGTCCGTCAAAGCACATTTTTTGTTCTGGGTTGAAGTACAATTCCCAATTTAGCAATTTCATAATTTAGTGGTTTCTGCTATATCAGAGCTATTTGAAATCTATCCCTAAAAGGGTATATAATATTGAAGGTGCACATAGGGTCATTCAGAATAACTTCACACACACCCGCTACTGTGTATTTCCAAGTCTAATTCTGTCACTAAACCCATACCTGTCACCCAGCGCCTAAATACTAGGCCTCAAATTTAAATCCCTCTAAATCTCTCGTTACCGTTGTCCTGTTGTAGCTGGGAAAGTTATTTAGTGCCCGTCAAAGCACATTTTTTGTTCTGGGTTGAAGTACAATTCCCAATTTAGCAATTTCATAATTTAGTGGTTCCTGCTATATCAGAGCTATTTGAAATCTATCCCAAAAAGGGTATATAATATTGAAGGTGCACATAGGGTCATTCAGAATAACTTCACACACACCGCTTCTGTGCATTTCCAAGTCTAATTCTGTCACTAAATCCATACCGGTGACCCAGCGCCTAAATACTAGGCCTCAAATTTAATTCCCTCTAAATCTCTCGTTACCCACCGCTGTACTGTTGTTGCTGGGCAAGATATTTAGTGTCCGTCAAAGCACATTTTTTGTTCTGGGTTGAAGTACAATTCCCAATTTAGCAATTTCATAATTTAGTGGTTTCTGCTATATCAGAGCTATTTGAAATCTATCCCTAAAAGGGTATATAATATTGAAGGTGCACATAGGGTCATTCAGAATAACTTCACACACACCCGCTACTGTGTATTTCCAAGTCTAATTCTGTCACTAAATCCATACCGGTGACCCAGCGCCTAAATACTAGGCCTCAAATTTAATTCCCTCTAAATCTCTCGTTACCCACCGGTGTACTGTTGTTGCTGGGCAAGATATTTAGTGTCCGTCAAAGCACATTTTTTGTTCTGGGTTGAAGTACAATTCCCAATTTAGCAATTTCATAATTTAGTGGTTTCTGCTATATCAGAGCTATTTGAAATCTATCCCTAAAAGGGTATATAATATTGAAGGTGCACATAGGGTCATTCAGAATAACTTCACACACACCCGCTACTGTGTATTTCCAAGTCTAATTCTGTCACTAAACCCATACCTGTCACCCAGCGCCTAAATACTAGGCCTCAAATTTAAATCCCTCTAAATCTCTCGTTACCGTTGTCCTGTTGTAGCTGGGAAAGTTATTTAGTGCCCGTCAAAGCACATTTTTTGTTCTGGGTTGAAGTACAATTCCCAATTTAGCAATTTCATAATTTAGTGGTTCCTGCTATATCAGAGCTATTTGAAATCTATCCCAAAAAGGGTATATAATATTGAAGGTGCACATAGGGTCATTCAGAATAACTTCACACACACGCTTCTGTGCATTTCCAAGTCTAATTCTGTCACTAAATCCATACCGGTGACCCAGCGCCTAAATACTAGGCCTCAAATTTAATTCCCTCTAAATCTCTCGTTACCCACCGCTGTACTGTTGTTGCTGGGCAAGATATTTAGTGTCCGTCAAAGCACATTTTTTGTTCTGGGTTGAAGTACAATTCCCAATTTAGCAATTTCATAATTTAGTGGTTTCTGCTATATCAGAGCTATTTGAAATCTATCCCTAAAAGGGTATATAATATTGAAGGTGCACATAGGGTCATTCAGAATAACTTCACACACACCCGCTACTGTGTATTTCCAAGTCTAATTCTGTCACTAAATCCATACCGGTGACCCAGCGCCTAAATACTAGGCCTCAAATTTAATTCCCTCTAAATCTCTCGTTACCCACCGTGTACTGTTGTTGCTGGGCAAGATATTTAGTGTCCGTCAAAGCACATTTTTTGTTCTGGGTTGAAGTACAATTCCCAATTTAGCAATTTCATAATTTAGTGGTTTCTGCTATATCAGAGCTATTTGAAATCTATCCCTAAAAGGGTATATAATATTGAAGGTGCACATAGGGTCATTCAGAATAACTTCACACACACGCTTCTGTGCATTTCCAAGTCTAATTCTGTCACTAAATCCATACCGGTGACCCAGCGCCTAAATACTAGGCCTCAAATTTAAATCCCTCTAAATCTCTCGTTACCCACCAGCTGTACTGTTGTTGCTGGGCAAGATATTTAGTGTCCGTCAAAGCACATTTTTTGTTCTGGGTTGAAGTACAATTCCCAATTTAGCAATTTCATAATTTAGTGGTTTCTGCTATATCAGAGCTATTTGAAATCTATCCCTAAAAGGGTATATAATATTGAAGGTGCACATAGGGTCATTCAGAATAACTTCACACACACGCTTCTGTGCATTTCCAAGTCTAATTCTGTCACTAAATCCATACCGGTGACCCAGCGCCTAAATACTAGGCCTCAAATTTAAATCCCTCTAAATCTCTCGTTACCCACCGCTGTACTGTTGTTGCTGGGCAAGATATTTAGTGTCCGTCAAAGCACATTTTTTGTTCTGGGTTGAAGTACAATTCCCAATTTAGCAATTTCATAATTTAGTGGTTTCTGCTATATCAGAGCTATTTGAAATCTATCCCTAAAAGGGTATATAATATTGAAGGTGCACATAGGGTCATTCAGAATAACTTCACACACACGCTTCTGTGCATTTCCAAGTCTAATTCTGTCACTAAATCCATACCGGTGACCCAGCGCCTAAATACTAGGCCTCAAATTTAATCCCTCTAAATCTCTCGTTACCCACCGCTGTACTGTTGTTGCTGGGCAAGATATTTAGTGTCCGTCAAAGCACATTTTTTGTTCTGGGTTGAAGTACAATTCCCAATTTAGCAATTTCATAATTTAGTGGTTCCTGCTATATCAGAGCTATTTGAAATCTATCCCAAAAAGGGTATATAATATTGAAGGTGCACATTGGGTCATTCAGAATAACTTCACACACACCCGCTACTGTGTATTTCCAAGTCTAATTCTGTCACTAAACCCATACCTGTCACCCAGCGCCTAAATACTAGGCCTCAAATTTAAATCCCTCTAAATCTCTCGTTACCCACCGCTGTACTGTTGTTGCTGGGCAAGATATTTAGTGTCCGTCAAAGCACATTTTTTGTTCTGGGTTGAAGTACAATTCCCAATTTAGCAATTTCATAATTTAGTGGTTTCTGCTATATCAGAGCTATTTGAAATCTATCCCTAAAAGGGTATATAATATTGAAGGTGCACATAGGGTCATTCAGAATAACTTCACACACACGCTTCTGTGCATTTCCAAGTCTAATTCTGTCACTAAATCCATACCGGTGACCCAGCGCCTAAATACTAGGCCTCAAATTTAAATCCCTCTAAATCTCTCGTTACCCACCGCTGTACTGTTGTTGCTGGGCAAGATATTTAGTGTCCGTCAAAGCACATTTTTTGTTCTGGGTTGAAGTACAATTCCCAATTTAGCAATTTCATAATTTAGTGGTTTCTGCTATATCAGAGCTATTTGAAATCTATCCCTAAAAGGGTATATAATATTGAAGGTGCACATAGGGTCATTCAGAATAACTTCACACACACGCTTCTGTGCATTTCCAAGTCTAATTCTGTCACTAAATCCATACCGGTGACCCAGCGCCTAAATACTAGGCCTCAAATTTAAATCCCTCTAAATCTCTCGTTACCCACCGCTGTACTGTTGTTGCTGGGCAAGATATTTAGTGTCCGTCAAAGCACATTTTTTGTTCTGGGTTGAAGTACAATTCCCAATTTAGCAATTTCATAATTTAGTGGTTTCTGCTATATCAGAGCTATTTGAAATCTATCCCTAAAAGGGTATATAATATTGAAGGTGCACATAGGGTCATTCAGAATAACTTCACACACACGCTTCTGTGCATTTCCAAGTCTAATTCTGTCACTAAATCCATACCGGTCACCCAGCGCCTAAATACTAGGCCTCAAATTTATATCCCGCTGAATTTGAATACAATACATTGGGCCAAATAATATATTTGTTGTTGTGGTGAACCATAACAATGAGAAAAACATCTAGTAAGGGACGCGGACGTGGACATGGTCGTGGTGGTGTTAGTGGACCCTCTGGTGCTGGGAGAGGACGTGGCCGTTCTGCCACATCCACACGTCCTAGTGTACCAACTACCTCAGGTCCCAGTAGCCGCCAGAATTTACAGCGATATATGGTGGGGCCCAATGCCGTTCTAAGGATGGTAAGGCCTGAGCAGGTACAGGCATTAGTCAATTGGGTGGCCGACAGTGGATCCAGCACGTTCACATTATCTCCCACCCAGTCTTCTGCAGAAAGCGCACAGATGGCGCCTGAAAACCAACCCCATCAGTCTGTCACATCACCCCCATGCATACCAGGGAAACTGTCTCAGCCTCAAGTTATGCAGCAGTCTCTTATGCTGTTTGAAGACTCCGCTGGCAGGGTTTCCCAAGGGCATCCACCTAGCCCTTCCCCAGCGGTGAAAGACATAGAATGCACTGACGCACAACCACTTATGTTTCCTGATGATGAGGACATGGGAATACCACCTCAGCATGTCTCTGATGATGACGAAACACAGGTGCCAACTGCTGCGTCTTTCTGCAGTGTGCAGACTGAACAGGAGGTCAGGGATCAAGACTGGGTGGAAGACGATGCAGGGGACGATGAGGTCCTAGACCCCACATGGAATGAAGGTCGTGCCACTGACTTTCACAGTTCGGAGGAAGAGGCAGTGGTGAGACCGAGCCAACAGCGTAGCAAAAGAGGGAGCAGTGGGCAAAAGCAGAACACCCGCCGCCAAGAGACTCCGCCTGCTACTGACCGCCGCCATCTGGGACCGAGCACCCCAAAGGCAGCTTCAAGGAGTTCCCTGGCATGGCACTTCTTCAAACAATGTGCTGACGACAAGACCCGAGTGGTTTGCACGCTGTGCCATCAGAGCCTGAAGCGAGGCATTAACGTTCTGAACCTGAGCACAACCTGCATGACCAGGCACCTGCATGCAAAGCATGAACTGCAGTGGAGTAAACACCTTAAAACCAAGGAAGTCACTCAGGCTCCCCCTGCTACCTCTTCTGCTGCTGCCGCCTCGGCCTATTCTGCTGCTGCCGCCTCGGCCTCTTCCTCCGCCTCTGGAGGAACGTTGGCACCTGCCGCCCAGCAAACAGGGGATGTACCACCAACACCACCACCACCACCTCCGTCACCAAGCGTCTCAACCATGTCACACGCCAGCGTTCAGCTCTCCATCTCACAAACATTTGATAGAAAGCGTAAATTCCCACCTAGCCACCCTCGATCCCTGGCCCTGAATGCCAGCATTTCTAAACTACTGGCCTATGAAATGCTGTCATTTAGGCTGGTGGACACAGACAGCTTCAAACAGCTCATGTCGCTTGCTGTCCCACAGTATGTTGTTCCCAGCCGGCACTACTTCTCCAAGAGAGCCGTGCCTTCCCTGCACAACCAAGTATCCGATAAAATCAAGTGTGCACTGCGCAACGCCATCTGTAGCAAGGTCCACCTAACCACAGATACGTGGACCAGTAAGCACGGCCAGGGACGCTATATCTCCCTAACTGCACACTGGGTAAATGTAGTGGCAGCTGGGCCCCAGGCGGAGAGCTGTTTGGCGCACGTCCTGCCGCCGCCAAGGATCGCAGGGCAACATTCTTTGCCTCCTGTTGCCACCTCCTCCTTCTCGGCTTCCTCCTCCTCTTCTTCCACCTGCTCATCCAGTCAGCCACACACCTTCACCACCAACTTCAGCACAGCCCGGGGTAAACGTCAGCAGGCCATTCTGAAACTCATATGTTTGGGGGACAGGCCCCACACCGCACAGGAGTTGTGGCGGGGTATTGAACAACAGACCGACGAGTGGTTGCTGCCGGTGAGCCTCAAGCCCGGCCTGGTGGTGTGTGATAATGGGCGAAATCTCGTTGCAGCTCTGGGACTAGCCAATTTGACGCACATCCCTTGCTTGGCGCATGTGCTGAATTTGGTGGTGCAGAAGTTCATTCACAACTACCCCGACATGTCAGAGCTGCTGCATAAAGTGCGGGCCGTCTGTTCGCGCTTCCGGCGTTCACATCCTGCCGCTGCTCGCCTGTCTGCGCTACAGCGTAACTTCGGCCTTCCCGCTCACCGCCTCATATGCGACGTGCCCACCAGGTGGAACTCCACCTTGCACATGCTGGACAGACTGTGCGAGCAGCAGCAGGCCATAGTGGAGTTTCAGCTGCAGCACGCACGGGTCAGTCGCACTACAGAACAGCACCACTTCACCACCAATGACTGGGCCTCCATGCGAGACCTGTGTGCCCTGTTGCGCTGTTTCGAGTACTCCACCAACATGGCCAGTGGCGATGACACCGTTATCAGCGTTACAATACCACTTCTATGTCTCCTTGAGAAAACACTTAGGGCGATGATGGAACAGGAGGTGGCCCAGGAGGAGGAGGAGGAGGATGAGGAAGAGGGGTCATTTTTAGCACTTTCAGGCCAGTCTCTTCGAAGTGACTCAGAGGGAGGTTTTTTGCAACAGCAGAGGCCAGGTACAAATGTGGCCAGCCAGGGCCCACTACTGGAGGACGAGGAGGACGAGGATGAGGAGGAGGTGGAGGAGGATGAGGATGAAGCATGGTCACAGCGGGGTGGCACCCAACGCAGCTCGGGTCCATCACTGGTGCGTGGCTGGGGGGAAAGGCAGGACGATGACGATACGCCTCCCACAGAGGACAGCTTGTCCTTACCCCTGGGCAGCCTGGCACACATGAGCGACTACATGCTGCAGTGCCTGCGCAACGACAGCAGAGTTGCCCACATTTTAACCTGTGCGGACTACTGGGTTGCCACCCTGCTGGATCCACGCTACAAAGACAATGTGCCCACCTTACTTCCTGCACTGGAGCGTGATAGGAAGATGCGCGAGTACAAGCGCACGTTGGTAGACGCGCTACTGAGAGCATTCCCAAATGTCACAGGGGAACAAGTGGAAGCCCAAGGCCAAGGCAGAGGAGGAGCAAGAGGTCGCCAAGGCAGCTGTGTCACGGCCAGCTCCTCTGAGGGCAGGGTTAGCATGGCAGAGATGTGGAAAACTTTTGTCAACACGCCACAGCTAACTGCACCACCACCTGATACGCAACGTGTTAGCAGGAGGCAACATTTCACTAACATGGTGGAACAGTACGTGTGCACACCCCTCCACGTACTGACTGATGGTTCGGCCCCATTCAACTTCTGGGTCTCTAAATTGTCCACGTGGCCAGAGCTAGCCTTTTATGCCTTGGAGGTGCTGGCCTGCCCGGCAGCCAGCGTTTTGTCTGAACGTGTATTCAGCACGGCAGGGGGCGTCATTACAGACAAACGCAGCCGCCTGTCTACAGCCAATGTGGACAAGCTGACGTTCATAAAAATGAACCAGGCATGGATCCCACAGGACCTGTCCGTCCCTTGTCCAGATTAGACATTAACTACCTCCCCATAACCATATATTATTGGACTCCAGGGCACTTCCTCATTCAATCCTATTTTTATTTTCATTTTACCATTATATTGCGATGCTACCCAAAGTTGAATGAACCTCTCCTCTGCCTGTGTGCTAGGCCTAAATATATGCCAATGGACTGTTGCAGTGGTGGCTGACATGAAGCCTGATTCTCTGCTATGACATGCAGACTAATTCTCTGCTGACATGAAGCCAGATTGTCTGTTACGGGACCTCTCTCCTCTGCCTGGGTGCTGGGCCTAAATTTATGACCATGGACTGTTGCAGTGGTGGCTGACGTGAAGCCTGATTCTCTGCTATGACATGCAGACTGATTCTCTGCTGACATGAAGCCAGATCGTCTGTTACGGGACCTCTCTGCTCTGCCTGTGTGCTAGGCCTAAATATATGCCAATGGACTGTTGCAGTGGTGGGTGACGTGAAGCCTCATTCTCTGCTATGACATGCAGACTGATTCTCTGCTGACATGAAGCCAGATTGTCTGTTACGGGACCTCTCTGCTCTGCCTGTGTGCTAGGCCTAAATATATGCCAATGGACTGTTGCAGTGGTGGGTGACGTGAAGCCTCATTCTCTGCTATGACATGCAGACTGATTCTCTGCTGTCATGAAGCCAGATTGTCTGTTACGGGACCTCTCTGCTCTGCCTGTGTGCTAGGCCTAAATATATGCCAATGGACTGTTGCAGTGGTGGGTGACGTGAAGCCTCATTCTCTGCTATGACATGCAGACTGATTCTCTGCTGACATGAAGCCAGATTGTCTGTTACGGGACCTCTCTGCTCTGCCTGTGTGCTAGGCCTAAATATATGCCAATGGACTGTTGCAGTGGTGGGTGACGTGAAGCCTCATTCTCTGCTATGACATGCAGACTGATTCTCTGCTGTCATGAAGCCAGATTGTCTGTTACGGGACCTCTCTGCTCTGCCTGTGTGCTAGGCCTAAATATATGCCAATGGACTGTTGCAGTGGTGGGTGACGTGAAGCCTCATTCTCTGCTATGACATGCAGACTGATTCTCTGCTGACATGAAGCCAGATTGTCTGTTACGGGACCTCTCTGCTCTGCCTGTGTGCTAGGCCTAAATATATGCCAATGGACTGTTGCAGTGGTGGGTGACGTGAAGCCTCATTCTCTGCTATGACATGCAGACTGATTCTCTGCTGACATGAAGCCAGATCCTCTGTTACGGGACCTTTCTCCTCTGCCTGGGTTCTGGGCCTAAATTTATGAAAATTGACTCTTACAGTGGTGGGTGACGTGAAGCCTGATTCTAGGCTATGATATGAAGACTGATTCTCTGCTGACATGAAGCCAGATTGTCTGTTACGGGACCTTTCTCCTCTGCCTGGGTTCTGGGCCTAAATTTATGAAAATTGACTCTTACAGTGGTGGGTGACGTGAAGCCTGATTCTCTGCTATGATATGAAGACTGATTCTCTGCTGACATGAAGCCAGATTCTCTGTTACGGGACCTCTCTCCTCTGCCTGGGTGCTGGGCCTAAATTTATGACAATGGACTGTTGCAGTGGTGGCTGACGTGAAGCCTGATTCTCTGCTATGACATGCAGACTGATTCTCTGCTGTCATGAAGCCAGATTGTCTGTTACGGGACCTCTCTGCTCTGCCTGTGTGCTAGGCCTAAATATATGCCAATGGACTGTTGCAGTGGTGGCTGACGTGAAGCCTCATTCTCTGCTATGACATGCAGACTAATTCTCTGCTGACATGAAGCCAGATTGTCTGTTACGGGACCTCTCTGCTCTGCCTGTGTGCTAGGCCTAAATATATGCCAATGGACTGTTGCAGTGGTGGCTGACGTGAAGCCTCATTCTCTGCTATGACATGCAGACTAATTCTCTGCTGACATGAAGCCAGATTGTCTGTTACGGGACCTCTCTCCTCTGCCTGGGTGCTGGGCCTAAATTTATGACAATGGACTGTTGCAGTGGTGGCTGACGTGAAGCCTGATTCTCTGCTATGACATGCAGACTAATTCTCTGCTGACATGAAGCCAGATTGTCTGTTACGGGACCTCTCTCCTCTGCCTGGGTGCTGGGCCTAAATATATGCCAATGGACTGTTGCAGTGGTGGCTGACGTGAAGCCTCATTCTCTGCTATGACATGCAGACTAATTCTCTGCTGTCATGAAGCCAGATTGTCTGTTACGGGACCTCTCTGCTCTGCCTGTGTGCTAGGCCTAAATATATGCCAATGGACTGTTGCAGTGGTGGGTGACGTGAAGCCTCATTCTCTGCTATGACATGCAGACTGATTCTCTGCTGACATGAAGCCAGATTGTCTGTTACGGGACCTCTCTGCTCTGCCTGTGTGCTAGGCCTAAATATATGCCAATGGACTGTTGCAGTGGTGGGTGACGTGAAGCCTCATTCTCTGCTATGACATGCAGACTGATTCTCTGCTGACATGAAGCCAGATTCTCTGTTACGGGACCTCTCTCCTCTGCCTGTGTGTGTGCTGGGCCTAAATATATGCCAATGGACTGTTGCAGTGGTGGCTGACGTGAAGCCTCATTCTCTGCTATGACATGCAGACTAATTCTCTGCTGACATGAAGACAGATTCTCTGTTACGGGACCTCCCTCCTCTGCCTGGGTGCTGGGCCTAAATATATGCCAATGGACTGTTGCAGTGGTGGCTGACGTGAAGCCTCATTCTCTGCTATGACATGCAGACTGATTCTCTGCTGACATGAAGCCAGATTCTCTGTTACGGGACCTCTCTCCTCTGCCTGTGTGTGTGCTGGGCCTAAATATATGCCAATGGACTGTTGCAGTGGTGGCTGACGTGAAGCCTCATTCTCTGCTATGACATGCAGACTGATTCTCTGCTGACATGAAGCCAGATTCTCTGTTACGGGACCTCTCTCCTCTGCCTGTGTGTGTGCTGGGCCTAAATATATGCCAATGGACTGTTGCAGTGGTGGCTGACGTGAAGCCTCATTCTCTGCTATGACATGCAGACTAATTCTCTGCTGTCATGAAGCCAGATTGTCTGTTACGGGACCTCTCTGCTCTGCCTGTGTGCTAGGCCTAAATATATGCCAATGGACTGTTGCAGTGGTGGGTGACGTGAAGCCTCATTCTCTGCTATGACATGCAGACTGATTCTCTGCTGACATGAAGCCAGATTGTCTGTTACGGGACCTCTCTGCTCTGCCTGTGTGCTAGGCCTAAATATATGCCAATGGACTGTTGCAGTGGTGGGTGACGTGAAGCCTCATTCTCTGCTATGACATGCAGACTGATTCTCTGCTGACATGAAGCCAGATTCTCTGTTACGGGACCTCTCTCCTCTGCCTGTGTGTGTGCTGGGCCTAAATATATGCCAATGGACTGTTGCAGTGGTGGCTGACGTGAAGCCTCATTCTCTGCTATGACATGCAGACTATTCTCTGCTGACATGAAGACAGATTCTCTGTTACGGGACCTCCCTCCTCTGCCTGGGTGCTGGGCCTAAATATATGCCAATGGACTGTTGCAGTGGTGGCTGACGTGAAGCCTCATTCTCTGCTATGACATGCAGACTGATTCTCTGCTGACATGAAGCCAGATTCTCTGTTACGGGACCTCTCTCCTCTGCCTGTGTGTGTGCTGGGCCTAAATATATGCCAATGGACTGTTGCAGTGGTGGCTGACGTGAAGCCTCATTCTCTGCTATGACATGCAGACTAATTCTCTGCTGACATGAAGACAGATTCTCTGTTACGGGACCTCCCTCCTCTGCCTGGTGTGCTGGGCCTAAATATATGCCAATGGACTGTTGCAGTGGTGGCTGACGTGAAGCCTCATTCTCTGCTATGACATGCAGACTAATTCTCTGCTGACATGAAGACAGATTCTCTGTTACGGGACCTCTCTCCTCTGCCTGGGTGCCGGGGCCTAAATATCTGAGAATGGACTGTTCCAGTGGTGGGTGACGGGAAGCCAGATTCTCTGCTATGGAACCTCTCTCCAATTGATTTTGGTTAATTTTTATTTATTTAATTTTTATTTTAATTCATTTCCCTATCCACATTTGTTTGCAGGGGATTTACCTACATGTTGCTGCCTTTTGCAGCCCTCTAGCTCTTTCCTGGGCTGTTTTACAGCCTTTTTAGTGCCGAAAAGTTCGGGTCCCCATTGACTTCAATGGGGTTCGGGTTCGGGACGAAGTTCGGATCGGGTTCGGATCCCGAACCCGAACATTTCCGGGATGTTCGGCCGAACTTCTCGAACCCGAACATCCAGGTGTTCGCTCAACTCTACCTATGTACTATAATTTTTCTTTTCTTCTTTAGGGACCAGATTTTACAAATCATCCCACAGTATAAGGACCAAGTCGTATGCTTGCAGCAGATATGTAGGTCTTCACAGGTTGGTATAAAAGCGGGTTATATTCTAACAGCAAAATATATCATTATAAATGCATGTGGCTGGGGTATTTTTTGGTTTATATTTATAATCCAACCCTAGTGATATGCAGTAGTTGATGTTGCCTAAAGACACATCGGGATTTGCCACCAGGCCAGGAGCAGCTGGGGAGCCTGGTCCAGTAAATACTAATGAAGCTGAGTGGCACCTCCATTAAATATGGGTTGCGGGAAGAGCCCTCTCCCAAAACACAGATATTTACTAAATAAATTATTTTATAGATCTCTATTAAGAATTGAACCCCAGACCTCCGGAATGGCCGGAGGAAGTTTACCACTACAGAACCACATTGTTAAAAGGATATGGTTTTCTTCGCCTAAAAGACTACTAAACAGTAATACTATTTTCTTCACAGGCATGATATTAAGAAATAACAAACATTTGTAATGCGCTTTTCTCACAGGGACTCAAAGCACAGTCAGTGGCTGCCATAGAGGCGCTCAAAAAAAAGCTGGAAAGTAAAAGTTACATTCTTCTGTAAAGTTACTGTTACTAAAAAATGAATGGAGCAAAAACTATTATAATAAATGCATTTTTGTAACATACTATTAATTATCACAAAGCTGGTGAAGATTTCATAGTCAGGCACATTTTAGCATCAGGGATCCTCCAGAATTATTAAGAGGCCTTTCAAACAAGCGAACTTGACTACTAAGACTTATGTACGAAAGGCCAATTTTAGTACATCAGGGCCATCGTGTACAAAACACCTTAAAAGCCATGTTACATTTCACATCTACTGTTCCAAGCACACATATTTGTGACAACATTTCCATACAAAAAGCTTGGCTTGCTTTTTTGTGCACCTCCTGCACAAGTGGCACGTAACACAGTAGACTTACTCCATTACCTATAGGTAGGCAGTGTACAGTACCTCAACCAGCCTATGTTCATACTGTATACAAAACCGCTATCATTCAAAAGAGCATTTCTACAGGGAGGAACAAAAATACCAAACTTCAAAAAAGCTAAATTTAGCCAACTGAGAGAGGCCATAGGCCTAACTAACTGGGACAAAGTCCTCAAAAATAAAAATACAGCCACAAAATGGGATATCTTTAAAAGCATCCTAAAATCTCATTGTGAGAGGTACATACTGTATGGGAATAAAAGGTTAAGGAACAAAAAGAAACCAATGTCGATAAATAGAACTGTAAAGAAAGCAAAAAATGACAAAAATAAAACATATAAATCACTAAAACAGGAGGGTGGCACGGAAGCACTGAAAAACTATAAGAAAAAAAATAGAACATAAAAAACAAATAAAAGCGGCCAAACTAGAGACAGAGAGTAAAACCCTAAAATGTTCTTAAATTATATAAATTTTAAAAAGTATAAATCTGAAGGTGTCGGCCCTTTAAAGAGTAATGAGGGGGGAGTCGCAGAGATTGACGAGGAGAAAGCAAAGCTGTTAAATATTTTTTTATTCAATGTATTCACAGAGGAAAATAAATTAAAAGTGTCCTGTCTGACTCAGGAAAAAGTACAACAGTGACTTAAAAAGATTAAAATAGACAAATCGCCAGGACCAGATGGCATACACTCCCGTATACTAAGGGAATTAAGTAATGTCATAGCCAGACCCTTATTTCTGATATTTGCGGACTCTATACTGACAGGGAATGTCCCACGGGATTGGCGCATAGCAAATGGGGTGCCAATATTCAAAAAGGGTCCAAAAACAGAGCCTGGAAACTATAGGCCAGCAAGTTTAACATCTGTTGTGGGTAAACTGTTTGAAGGTTTTCTAAAAGATGCTATCTTGGAGTACCTCTATGGAAATAAGCAAATAACGCCATATCAGCATGGCTTCATGAGGGATCGGTCATGCCAAACTAATTTAATCAGTTTTTATGAGGAGGTAAGTTCTAGACTTGACAGTGGCGAATCAATGGATGTCGTATATCTGGACTTCTCCAAAGCATTTGACACTGTACCACATAAAAGGTTAGTATATAAAATGAGAATGCTCGGACTGGGAGAAAACGTCTGTATGTGGGTAAGTAACTGGCTCAATTATAGAAAACAGAGGGTGGTTATTAACGGTACACACTCAGATTGGGTCACTGTCACTAGTGGGGTACCTCAGGGGTCAGTATTGGGCCCTATTCTCTTCAATATATTTATTAATGATCTTGTAGAAGGCTTGCATAGTAAAGTATCAATTTTCGCAGATGACACTAAACTGTGTAAAGTAATTTACACTGATGAGGACTGTTAAAGGGGATATTAATTATAGATATTTATGCAAATCTCAATAATTAATATTCATAAATAGGCGTGAGTCGTCTAGTGATGCCTCTGCCTATTTATGCCTAAATAAACAACATACACTACTGATTGCCTTACTCTATACTGTACCACCTGTGGCTATTGCTGCGGCGCCTTACTACCACAAAAGACTACACACTGTGCTTAAAATAAAGGTATTTATTAACACACTATATGTCGCAGTATAATATATTTACTTATAACTATATATATCTATATCAAGGGAATAGATATATATATATTTATAGCAGCATACCGTAATATAAGTACACACACTATAACAACACACTAATACGGTTCTAACTACTCTAACACAGTCCCAATTCCTCCCCAGCATCTAACTACAATTACAATAATACACATACATACACTTTACCAGTAGCCCACCCAATCCTGTCAATATACTATCCCTACTGGAAATAACAAGGGGTAAATACGGACACTGCTGCTGATGGGGTAAGCAGGGCAGCCATGAAGGGGTATCAGGGGTAGAAGCACAGGGGCAATACCAGGGTAGCAGGGGATATGAGGGCCTGGGGGAACACAGGGGAATTAGGACTCAGGGCAGGGGAAGGTAAGGGTTACCAAGGGTTATATGGGGATTAGGGGTATACCAAGGGTTCAGGGTGTAATGAGAGGGGTTACCAAGGATTATAGGGGGATTAGGGGTATCAGGGTGTAATGAGCTGCAGGGGAAGGTTCCAAGGGTTATGGGGGGATTAGGGGTATCGTTGGTGGTATAGGGGGAGTAAGGGTTAATGCATTGGTGGTATAGGGGGAGTAAGCGTTAATGATATTCGTTGGTGGTATAGGGGGGGATTCAGGATACTCAGCCGGGCGTCTGCTCATTCTCCAGGGGGGCTCGTTTGTCCAGGGGATGATCCTCTCCGGCTGGGGGCTCGTTTCTGAAGTGCCCCAGCATAGTGCCGCCAGACTATTTAAGTTCGGCGTCGCTCGCTCCCGAGGCAGCCCGTCCTGTGGCGTGCATGCACGCCGCCGGCCAGAACACGTGGGTGTATATATATATATAGATATACAGTACAGACCAAAAGTTTGGACACACCTTCTCATTCAAAGAGTTTTCTTTATTTTCATGACTATGAAAATTGTAGATTCACACTAATGGCATCAAAACTATGATTTAACACATGTGAAATTATATACATAACAGAAAAGTGTGAAACAACTGAAAATATGTCATATTCTAGGTTCTTCAAAGTAGCCACCTTTTGCTTTGATTACTGCTTTGCACACTCTTGGCATTCTCTTGATGAGCTTCAAGAGGTAGTCACTTGAAATGGTCTTCCAACAGTCTTGAAAGAGTTCCCAGAGATGCTTACCACTTGTTGGTCCTTTTGCCTTTACTCTGCGGTCCAGCTCACCCCAAACCATCTCGATTGGGTTCAGGTCCGGTGACTGTGGAGGCCAGGTCATCTGGCGCAGCACCGCATCACTCTCCTTCATGGTCAAATAGCCCTTACACAGCCTGGAGGTGTGTTTGGGGTCATTGTCCTGTTGAAAAATAAATGATGGTCCAACTAAACGCAAACCGGATGGAATAGCATGCCGCTGCAAGATGCTGTGGTAGCCATGCTGGTTCAGAATGCCTTCAATTTTGAATAAATCCCCAACAGTGTCACCAGCAAAGCACCCCCACACCATCACACCTCCTCCTCCATGCTTCACGGTGAGAACCAGGCATGTAGAGTCCATCCGTTCACCTTTTCTGCGTCGCACAAAGACACAGTGGTTGGAACCAAAGAGCTCAAATTTGGACTCATCAGACCAAAGCACA
The DNA here is from genome assembly GCF_014858855.1 of Bufo gargarizans. Classification (NCBI taxonomy): domain Eukaryota; kingdom Metazoa; phylum Chordata; class Amphibia; order Anura; family Bufonidae; genus Bufo; species Bufo gargarizans. The sequence goes on along the minus strand of NC_058087.1, from coordinate 86,299,582 downwards.
GATTTACACTGGTCTAATGTCCATTCCTTGTGTTCTTTGGCCCAAACAAGTCTCTTCTGCTTGTTGCCTGTCCTTAGCCATGGTTTCCTAGCAGATATTCTACCATGAAGGCCTGATTCACACAGTCTCCTCTTAACAGTTGTTCTAGAGATGTGTCTGCTTCTAGAACTCTGTATGGCATTGACCTGGTCTCTAATCTGAGCTGCTGTTAACCTGCGATTTCTGAGGCTGGTGACTCGGATGAACTTATCCTCCGCAGCAGAGGTGACTCTTGGTCTTACTTTCCAGGGGCGGTCTGCATGTGAGCCAGTTTCTTTGTAGTGCTTGATGGTTTTTGTGACTGCACTTTGGGACACTTTTAAAGTTTTCCCAATTTTTTGGACTGACTGACCGTCATTTCTTAAAGTAATGATGGCCACTTGTTTTTCTTTACTTAGCTGCTTTTTTCTTGCCATAATACAAATTCTAACAGTCTATTCAGTAGGACTATCAGCTGTGTATCCAACTGACTTCTCCACAACACAACTGATAGTCCCAACCCCATTTATAAGGCAAGAAGTCCCACTTATTAAACCTGACAGGGCACACCTGTGAAGTGAAAACCATTTCAGGTGACTACCTTTAGAAGCTCATCAAGAGAATGCCAAGAGTGTGCAAAGCAGTAATCAAAGCAAAAGGTGGCTACTTTGAAGAACCTAGAATATGACATATTTTCAGTTGTTTCACACTTTTTTGTTATGTATATAATTCCACATGTGTTAATTCATAGTTTTGATGCCTTCAGTGTGAATCTACAATTTTCATAGTCATGAAAATAAAGAAAACTCTTTGAATGAGAAGGTGTGTCCAAACTTTTGGTCTGTACTGTACATACACTGATATATATATATATATGTATACCTGCATATATATTCATGGATGCTTGGGGCACATCCATAAATATATATATATATATATATATATATATATATACATATACACATATATAGATATGACTAATAAGCCCACCCAGATGTCCCACCTGGACGGGCCCATAGAAAAGGGCCAATACATATGTATATATGTCAGGGCACATACGTATTTATATATATAACACTTCCCTCAACAAGGACAGTATACTACTACAGAGGGATCTGGATAGATTGGAGGCTTGGGCAGAGAAGTGGCAGATGAGGTTTAACACTGACAAATGTAAGGTTATGCTCATGGGAAGGAATAATGCAAATCACCCGTACATACTAAATGGTAAAACACTCGGCAACACTGACATGGAAAAGGATCTAGGAATTTTTATAAACAGCAAACTAAGCTGCAAAAATCAGTGTCAGGCAGCTGCTTCCAAGTCCAATGAGATAATGGGTTGCATCAAAAGGGGCATAGATGCCCGTGATAAGAACATAGTCCTACTACTTTACAAATCGCTAGTCAGACCACACATGGAGTACTGTGTACAGTTCTGGGCTCCTGTGAACAAGGCAGACATAGCAGAGCTGGAGAGGTTCCAAAGGAGGGCAACTAAAGTAATAACTGGAATGGGGCAACTACAGTACCCTGAAAGATTATCAAAATTATGGTTATTCACTTTAGAAAAAAGGCGACTGAGGGAAGATCTAATTATAAATATATCAGGGGTCAGTACAGAGATCTATCCCATCAGCTATTTATCCCCAGGACTGTGACTGTGACGAGTGGACATCCTCTGCGTCTGAATGAAAGAAGGTTTGTACACAAACATAGAAGAGGATTATTTATGATAAGAGCAGTGAGACTATGGAACTCTCTGCCTGAGGAGGTGGTGATGGTGAGTACAATAAAGGAATTCAAGAGGGGCCTGGATGTATTTCTGGAGTGTAATAATATTACAGGCTATAGCTACTAGACAGGGGTCGTTGATCCAGGGAGTTATCCTGATTGCCTGATTGGAGTCGGGAAGGAATTTTTTATTCCCCTAAAGTGAGGAAAATTGGCTTCTACCTCACAGTTTTTTGTTTTGCCTTCCTCTGGATCAACTTGCAGGATGACAGGCCGAACTGGATGGACAAATGTTTTTTTTCGGCCTTATGTACTATGTTACTAACTTAAACTGTGGCGCTCCTTCAATGCAGCGAGTCCAATAACCAAGACATCATTGCATGATGCCTCTAGCTGCAGGATCGAGACTTGGCCACAACGTTTGCCATTAGCAGAAACAGATCTTGAGTTAAACTGCCCCTGAATATAAGTACAGAACATCAAGGAAAGAAAGCTTTTCCTGGTTAACACATGTCCTGCGTTAGCCCCACCACCACTGTATATAGCAAATTATTACTACCATATACCAGACGAGTAGATACAGATTGATCACACACTTAGAGAATAAAAATATCTGTTTGCTTATGGTTGACATTTCCTCTGACTGTAGTACTCACCTCAAATTTCCCCATTTGGCCCAGATTGGAGTGATCTTTTTTTGTTTTGTTTTTTAGTTGTTTTAGTTTTTAGTTTATTATTTTTTGTAGAGTCTCACATATTTACATCCCATACCATATATTACAGAAATGCTCCCCACAACAGCCATAAAACCCCTAAAGCCCCTTATGCCACAAGATATGGATGTAGCAGGGTTAACACACAATCTTTATGAGACATGTTATCTAAACTAAATGAAACTAAATGCATTAAGCAATTGCTTTTCAATGGCTTTTGCTTCAAGATAACGCGATGAGTTAAGAAATCTGATTTAAGAGTGCGTGTGTTATCCCTGCTACATCGGTAGCTATGCCAGCCACAATGCCCACCATTAAAGCCATAATACCTCCTATGCCCTATGAAGACAATATATGCATTCATCTTATGAATTATTGAAACATCATGTTTCTTTAATTTGCCTTAATAGGTTTCCTGGTTAATAACAAGGATTGGGTAGAAAGATCACTATAAAACCAAGATGAAACCTGGTGAATTTGCTTTTGTAGATGGGCCGCCTAAAGTGATCTACTGCAGATCCTTTTATTACAGCACATTATTACGGATTCACCTGGCTTCTTGTGAATTATAGGCAGAGAGTAATTAATGTGCTGGGGAAGCAATTAGACATGCATGCATGTTGAGCAATAAATCTCAGTTTGTTCTTCCACTGAATACTAATGAACATAATTCCTAGACATCACTGACTATGTGCTCTGTTCCATTCATAAACTACATGATGTGTGATTTATTCTCATTATTTTGCAACAGTTGGATCTATGGAAGCCAATCCAGCCAGAAGATATCAATGTCAGAAGTGTAGTGCATGTCAGGATCCCATCCGTGGCTCTGCAGCCCGTGAAAGAGGCCATGCTTCACTGTTCACTATCTTTTAAGTAAGTCAACTGATGTGAGTTGAGCAGTTTTTTAATCTTTGAGACTTTAGTTGTAATTAAATATTAGTCATGCGGATTGACATGCTGAAGTGGAGAGTGCATATCAGGCATGTTTTAACGTGCTGTACGGCTTGCTGCTCAGTATATAATATACTGTTAAAATACAGACTTTTAATATTTTTTGCTGCCTGTTTATTATCCAATTATTACAGAAAAACCTAAGAAAGAAACATTTAGAGCAGATTACCAATACTGTAAGTGTGGTAAACCTTTTAGCTCAAGGAAGGTAAAATAAGAAATATTTTTTTTTTTATTCTCTTTATTAGAAATTTAAATTACAAAAAGTGCATTATTCCAAATCTTGTAACATTGACAGATTTTAAATATCATGAATTCAGTAGGATATACCCTGTGACCTTAGTTATTTTTCAATGTACAATTTTGTGTCATATACTTCAAAGCCATATTTCCCTCCCTCTCCCTTACCTTAACTTAACTCACCCCCAAAAAAACGTTTGCTCCTTACTGGTTGTCTACAATTTAATCTATCTTGAGAGATGTTGACCCCAGACTCCCACTTACTTGGGCCTCAAAATACCATTTGGTATGTATTAAGGGGTGAGATTAATTTGCGAATCTCCGCAACGGACAAGGCAAATTCAATAAACTTTCTTCATTTCAAAAATATTGTTAACCATAACAAGGGGCTATCCTCTGTCTAGAGTACAGAAAGTTTCACCATCACCGGGGATTCTTTACTTAACAGAAGGCAAGCTATGGAACTATCTGCCATAGGTTATTGTAAAGGTGGATACATTTGAAAAGTTCAAGAATGGCCTGGATGCTTTGGTTGAAATAATATCACACGGCTAGTAGATTTATGGAGATGGGATGGCAGGAAGGAGTTTTTCCTCTAATATGAGACAACTGGTAAAAATCTTATAATGCTTATTCACCTTCCTCTGGATCAACGTTGCATGCTTTAGGTTAGACTAGATTACCTTGATCTCTTCAACTATGTAACCATAGTTTACTAAGATGCTGCTGAATTCTTAGGCTACTGTACTCTAAATACAAGCATACATATCAACAATATAGTTGTCAATTTTTGGGGTATGTAAACCCCACCACAGGGACGCCCAAAAATCAAACTGGTCCCAACAACTTATCAACAGGGGTTATGTAAACCCTGTTCATTTTCATCCTAGGACAGCCTGAATTTTCCAGGAAAAGTATGGACAGTCCCTGCAAATTCAGAACTATTGGCAGCCATGCATAAGGCAGTATTACTTGACATGACTTATTGTAAGACATGAATAAGTCTCTATAGCTATTGCTTTTCAGTTGTGTACAATGCAAAATTATCTTGCCACCAGCCTACAAACCACAGAAAGTGGCCACATATGGCTCATAATTAGGGATGAGCGAACCCGAACTGTGAAGTTTGGGTTTGTACCGAATTTGGGGGTGTCCGTGACACGGACCTGAACCCGAACATTTTCGTAAAAGTCCGGGTTCGGGTTCGGTGTTCGTCGCTTTTTTGGAGCTTTTTGAAAGGCTGCAAAGCAGCCAATCAACAAGCGTCATACTACTTGCCCCAAGAGGCCATCACAGCCATGCCTACTATTGGCATGGCTGTGATTGGCCAGTGCAGCATGTGACCCAGCCTCTATTTAAGCTGGAGTCACGTAGCGCCGCACGTCACTCTGCTCTGAACAGTGTAGGAAGAGGTTGCAGCTGTGACTGTTAGGGCGAGATTAGGCAGTGATTAACTCCTCCAAAACACTTAAGTCAGTGATCAATCTACAGCTGTGGATCATTGAACTGCTGCTATTCAATTGTTCACAGTTTTTAGGCTGCCCAGAGTGTTTTTCAGTCACTTTTTTCTGGGGTGATCGGCGGCCATTTTGTGTCTTGTGGTGCACCAGCACAAGCTGCCACCAAGTACATTTAACCATCAATAGTGTGGTTATTTTTTGGCTATATCCTACATCAGGGGCAAGCTGTCACCAAGTGCATTTAACCATCAATTGTGTGGTTATTTTTTGGCTATATCCTACATCAGGGGCAAGCTGTCACCAAGTGCATTTAACCATCAATAGTGTGGTTATTTTTTGGCTATATCCTACATCAGGGGCATGCTGTCACCAAGTGCATTTAACCATCAATAGTGTGGTTATTTTTTGGCTATATCCTACATCAGGGGCAAGCTGTCACCAAGTGCATTTAACCATCAATAGTGTGGTTATTTTTTGGCTATATCCTACATCAGGGACTTGGCTGTTCTTGCTATTTTATTGAGGGGTGAAATACAATTGCCAAAATAGCAGTACCCTAAATCTGGTGTTTCAGCTGTGGCCAGCCAATTGTAATACTGTCTGCTGTCTGGCAAAGGATATATTTTTGTTCAGGGTTGAAATACAATTCCCAGCTTAGCAATTTCCTAAATTAGTGGTTTCTGCTGTATCAGGCCTACTTTAAATCTATCCCTAAAAGTGTATATTAGATTCAAGGTGCTGATAGGGCCATTCTCAATAACTTCACACACACGCTACTGTGCATTTCCAAGTCTAATTCTGTCTGTAAACGTATACCTGTCACCCAGCGCCTTAATAATAGGCCTCAAATTTATATTCATCTAAATCTGTGTTTATTGCTGAGGCTGGTCAAGTTATTTTGGGTCCGTCAAAGCACAGTTTTTGTTCTGGGTTGAAATACAATTCCCAACTTAGCAATTCTCTAAATTAGTGGTTTCTGCTGTATCAGGCCTACTTTAAATCTATCCCTAAAAGGGTATATTAGATTCAAGGTGCTGATAGGGCCATTCTCAATAACTTCACTTACACGCTACTGTGCATTTCCAAGTCTAATTCTGTTTGTAAACGTATACCTGTCACCCAGCGCCTAAATAATAGGCCTCAAATTTATATTCATCTAAATCTGTGGCTATTGCTGAGGCTGGTCAAGTTATTTTGGGTCCGTCAAAGCACAGTTTTTGTTCTGGGTTGAAATACATTTCCCAACTTAGCAATTCTCTAAATTAGTGGTTTCTGCTGTATCAGGCCAACTTTAAATCTATCCCTAAAAGGGTATATTAGATTCAAGGTGCTGATAGGGCCATTCTCAATAACTTCACACACACGCTACTGTGCATTTCCAAGTCTAATTCTGTCTGTAAACGTATACCTGTAACCCAGCGCCTAAATAATAGGCCTCAAATGTATATTCATCTAAATCTGTGGTTATTGCTGTGCCTTTATTAGTGTAATACGGTACCTAAATAGATAGCCAGAAAGTGTTAGGTGTCTGTAAAAAAAGGCCTGAATTTGAATTCAATACATTGGGCCAAATAATATTTTTCTTATTGTGGTGAACGGTAACAATGAAACCATCTAGTAAGGGACGCGGACGCGGACATGGTCGTGGTGGTGTTAGTGGACCCTCTGGTGCTGGGAGAGGACGTGGCCGTTCTGCCACAGCCACACGTCCTAGTGTACCAACTACCTCAGGTCCCAGTAGCCGCCATAATTTACAGCGATATTTGGTGGGGCCCAATGCCGTTCTAAGGATGGTAAGGCCTGAGCTGGTACAGGCATTAGTCAATTGGGTGGCCGACAGTGGATCCAGCACGTTCACATTATCTCCCACACAGTCTTCAGCAGAAAGCGCACAGATGGCGCCGGAAAACCAAGCCCATCAGTCTGTCACATCACCCCCATGCATACCAGGGAAACTGTCTGAGCCTCAAGTTATGCAGCAGTCTCTTATGCTGTTTGAAGACTCTGCTGGCAGGGTTTCCAAGGGCATCCACCTAGCCCTTCCCCAGCGGTGGAAGACATAGAATACACTGACGCACAACCACTTATGTTTCCTGATGATGAGGACATGGGAATACCACCTCAGCATGTCTCTGATGATGACGAAACAGGTGCCAACTGCTGCGTCTTTCTGCAGTGTGCAGACTGAACAGGAGGTCAGGGATCAAGACTGGGTGGAAGACGATGCAGGGGACGATGAGGTCCTAGACCCCACATGGAATGAAGGTCGTGCCACTGACTTTCACAGTTCGGAGGAAGAGGCAGTGGTGAGACCGAGCCAACAGCGTAGCAAAAGAGGGAGCAGTGGGCAAAAGCAGAACACCCGCCGCCAAGAGACTCCGCCTGCTACTGACCGCCGCCATCTGGGACCGAGCACCCCAAAGGCAGCTTCAAGGAGTCCCCTGGCATGGCACTTCTTCAAACAATGTGCTGACGACAAGACCCGAGTGGTTTGCACGCTGTGCCATCATAGCCTGAAGCGAGGCATTAACGTTCTGAACCTTAGCACAACCTGCATGACCAGGCACCTGCATGCAAAGCATGAACTGCAGTGGAGTAAACACCTTAAAAACAAGGAAGTCACTCAGGCTCCCCCTGCTACCTCTTCTGCTGCTGCTGCCTCGGCCTCTTCTGCTGCTGCCGCCACGGCCTCTTCCTCCGCCTCTGGAGGAACATTGGCACCTGCTGCCCAGCAAACAGAGGATGTACCACCAACACCACCACCTCTGTCACCAAGCATCTCGACCATGCCACACGCCAGCGTTCAGCTCTCCATCTCACAAACATTTGAGAGAAAGCGTAAATTCCCACCTAGCCACCCTCGATCCCTGGCCCTGAATGCCAGCATTTCTAAACTACTGGCCTATGAAATGCTGTCATTTAGGCTGGTGGACACAGACAGCTTCAAACAGCTCATGTCGCTTGCTGTCCCACAGTATGTTGTTCCCAGCCGCCACTACTTCTCCAAGAGAGCCGTGCCTTCCCTGCACAACCAAGTATCCGATAAAATCAAGTGTGCACTGCGCAACGCCATCTGTGGCAAGGTCCACCTAACCACAGATATGTGGACCAGTAAGCACGGCCAGGGACGCTATATCTCCCTAACTGCACACTGGGTAAATGTAGTGGTGGCTGGGCCCCAGGCGGAGAGCTGTTTGGGGCACGTCCTTCCGCCGCCAAGGATCGCAGGGCAACATTCTTTGCCTCCTGTTGCCTCCTCCTCCTACTTGGCTTCCTCCTCCTCTTCTTCCACCTGCTCATCCAGTCAGCCACACAACTTCACCACCAACTTCAGCACAGCCCGGGGTAAACGTCAGCAGGCCATTGTGAAACTCATATGTTTAGGGGACAGGCCCCACACCGCACAGGAGTTGTGGCGGGGTATAGAACAACAGACCGACGATTGGTTGCTGCCGGTGAGCCTCAAGCCCGGCCTGGTGGTGTGCGATAATGGGCGAAATCTCGTTGCAGCTCTGGGACTAGCCGGTTTGACGCACATCCCTTGCCTGGCGCATGTGCTGAATTTGGTGGTGCAGAAGTTCATTCACAACTACCCCGACATGTCAGAGCTGCTGCATAAAGTGCGGGCCGTCTGTTCGCACTTCCGGCGTTCACATCCTGCTGCTGCTCTCGTATCTGCGCTACAGCGTAACTTCGGCCTTCCCGCTCACCACCTCATATGCGACGTGCCCACCAGGTGGAACTCCACCTTGCACATGCTGGACAGACTGTGCGAGCAGCAGCAGGCCATAGTGGAGTTTAAGCTGCAGCACGGGTCAGTCGCACTGCGGAACAGCACCACTTCACCACCAATGACTGGGCCTCCATGCGAGATCTGTGTGCCCTGTTGCGCTGTTTTGAGTACTCCACCAACATGGCCAGTGGCGATGACGCCGTTATCAGCGTTACAATACCACTTCTATGTCTCCTTGAGAAAACACTTAGGGCGATGATGGAAGAGGAGGTGGCCCGGGAGGAGGAGGAAGGGTCATTTTTAGCACTTTCAGGCCAGTCTCTTCGAAGTGACTCAGAGGGAGGTTTTTTACAACAGTAGAGGCCAGGTACAAATGTGGCCAGCCAGGGCCCACTACTGGAGGACGAGGAGGATAAGGATGAGGAGGAGGTGGAGAAGGATGAGGATGAAGCATGGTCACAGCGGGGTGGCACCCAACGCAGCTCGGGCCCATCACTGGTGCGTGGCTGGGGGGAAATGCAGGACGATGACGATACGCCTCCCACAGAGGACAGCTTGTCCTTACCTCTGGGCAGCCTGGCACACATGAGCGACTACATGCTGCAGTGCCTGCACAACGACAGCAGAGTTGCCCACATTTTAATGTGTGCGGACTACTGGGTTGCCACCCTGCTGGATCCACAGTACAAAGACAATGTGCCCACCTTACTTCCTGCACTGGAGCGTGATAGGAAGATGCGCGAGTACAATCGCACGTTGGTAGACGCGCTACTGAGAGCATTCCCAAATGTCACAGGGGAACAAGTGGAAGCCCAAGGCGAAGGCAGAGGAGGAGCAAGAGGTCGCCAAGTCAGCTGTGTCACGGCCAGCTCCTCTGAGGGCAGGGTTAGCATGGCAGAGATGTGGAAATGTTTGTCAACACGCCACAGCTAACTGCACCACCACCTGATATGCAACGTGTTAGCAGGAGGCAACATTTCACTAACATGTGTGCACAACCCTCCACGTTCTGACTGATGGTTCGGCCCCATTCAACTTCTGGGTCTCTAAATTGTCCACGTGGCCAGAGCTAGCCTTTTATGCCTTGGAGGTGCTGGCCTGCCTGGCGGCCAGCGTTTTGTCTGAACGTGTATTCAGCACGGCAGGGGGGCGTCATTACAGACAAACGCAGCCGCCTGTCTACAGCCAATGTGGACAAGCTGACGTTCATAAAAATGAACCAGGCATGGATCCCACAGGATCTGTCCATCCCTTGTGCAGGTTAGACATTAACTACCTCCCCTTAACCAAATATTATTGTACTCCAGGGCACTTCCTCATTCAATCCTATTTTTATTTTCATTTTACCATTGTATTGCGGGGCAACCCAAAGTTGAATGAACCTCTCCTCTGTCTGGGTGCCGGGGCCTAAATATATGACAATGGACTGTTCCAATGTTGGGTGACGTGAAGCATGATTCTCTGCTATGACATGAAGACTGATTCTCTCCTGACATGAAGCCAGATTCTCTGTTATGGGACCTCTCTCCTCTGCCTGGGTGCCGGGGTCTAAATATATGACAATGGACTGTTACAGTGGTGGGTGACGTGAAGCCTGATTCTCTGCTATGACATGAAGACTGATTCTCTGCTGACATGAAGCCAGATTCTCTGTTATGGGACCTCTCTCCTCTGCCTGGGTGCCTGGGCCTAAATATCTGACAATGGACTGTTCCAGTGTTGGGTGACGTAAAGCATGATTCTCTGCTATGACATGAAGACTGATTCTCTGCTGACATGAAGCCAGATTCTCTGTTATGGGACCTCTCTCCATTGCCTGGGTGCCTGGGCCTAAATATCTGACGATGGACTGTTCCAGTGTTGGGTGACGTGAAGCATGATTCTCTGCTATGACATGAAGACTGATTCTCTGCTGACATGAAGCCAGATTCTCTGTTACGGGACCTCTCTCCTCTGCCTGGGTGCCTGGGCCTAAATATCTGACAATGGACTGTTCCAGTGTTGGGTGAAGTGAAGCCTGATTCTCTGCTATAACATGAAGACTGATTCTCTGCTGACATGAAGCCATATTCTCTGTTATGGGACCTCTCTCCTCTGCCTGGGTGCCTGGGCCTAAATATCTGACAATAGACTGTTCCAGTGGTGGGTGACGTGAAGCCTGATTCTCTGCTATGACATGAAGACTGATTCTCTGCTGACATGAAGCCAGATTCTCTGTTATGGGACCTCTCTCCTCTGCCTGGGTGCCTGGGCCTAAATATCTGACAATGGACTGTTCCAGTGTTGGGTGACGTAAAGCATGATTCTCTGCTATGACATCAAGACTGATTCTCTGCTGACATGAAGCCTGATTCTCTGTTATGGGACCTCTCTCCACTGCCTGGGTGCCTGGGCCTAAATATCTGACAATGGACTGTTCCAGTGTTGGGTGACGTGAAGCATGATTCTCTGCTATAACATGAAGACTTATTTTCTGCTGACATGAAGCCAGATTCTCTGTTATGGGACCTCTCTCCTCTGCCTGGGTGCCTGGGCCTAAATATCTGACAATGGACTGTTCCAGTGTTGGGTGATGTGAAGCATGATTCTCTGCTATGACATGAAGACTGATTCTCTGCTGACATGAAGCCAGATTCTCTGTTACGGGACCTCTCTCCTCTGCCTGGGTGCCTGAACCTAAATATCTGACAATGGACTGTTCCAGTGGTGGGTGACGTGAAGCATGATTCTCTGCTATAACATGAAGACTGATTCTCTGCTGAAATGAAGCCAGATTCTCTGTTATGGGACCTCTCTCCTCTGCCTGGATACCGGGGCCTAAATATATGACAATGGACTGTTTCAGTGTTGGGTGACGTGAAGCGTGATTCTCTGCTATGACATGAAGCCTGAATCTCTGTTATGGGACCTCTCTCCTCTGCCTGGGTGCCGGGGCCTAAATGCCTAAATATATGACAATGGACTGTTACAGTGGTGGGTGACGTGAAGCATGATTCTATGCTATGACATGAAGACTGATTCTCTGCTGACATGAAGCCAGATTCTCTGTTATGGGACCTCTTTCCTCTGCCTGGGTGCCTGGGCCTAAATATCTGACAATGGACTGTTTCAGTGTTGGGTGACGTAAAGCATGATTCTCTGCTATGACATGCAGACTGATTCTCTGCTGACATGAAGACAGATTCTCTGTAATGGGACCTCTCTCCTCTGCCTGGGTGCCGGGGCCTAAATATATGACAATGGACTGTTCCAGTGGTGGGTGACGTGAAGCCAGATTCTCTGCTATGGGACCTCTCTCCAATTGATATTGGTTAATTTTTATTTATTTCATTTTTATTTTAATTCATTTCCCTATCCACATTTGTTTGCAGGGGATTTACCTACATGTTGCTGCCTTTTGCAGCCCTCTAGCCCTTTCCTGGGCTGTTTTACAGCCTTTTTAGTGCCGGGTTTGGGTTCGGGACGAAGTTCGGGTCGGGTTCGGATCCCGAACCCGAACATTTCCAGGAAGTTCGGCCGAACTTCTCGAATCCGAACATCCAGGTGTTCGCTCAACTCTACTCATAATCCACCAGTTCAGGAACACTGGTTCATAGAAACATTACATAATATGGACATTTCTTAAGTTTTTGTGTTAGGTTTTATGTAGAAGGGATCTGATTGGATGGGAGCTGATTCAATTTAGGGGTTTAATCAAGCAAGTTTGTCTGGATTTATACTTTAACATTCCCTTCTCAAATCAGATGAACATCCAGTAATTCATGTTACTTTATGTTGCACACTAGGAGAAGAAATTCAAGAAACAAAAGATTATCAACTGAAGGCTACATTCACACATGAGTGAAAAACAGCCGCCATTTTTAAAAGTCTATGGGACTATTCACATGGCCATTTTTTAAACAGACAGTGAATAGAGGCTGTCACAGCCAGGCAGACCATTTTTTGGGTACACTGCAACCTTTCAGGGTTTAGAATAAAAAAGTTATATAATACCTAATCCACTTGTACATGCAGGGACACTAGCTCCTCACAGGATGCAGCAGGACCTGTGTATTCCTACTGGACAGCACAAAGGGGAGCTTTAGTCATACTGGGGGCACACTAATGGGAGACATTAATCATACTGCAGGGCACAGAGGTGTAGCTAGGGGTTCAGCACCCCTAGTGGACCCCACAAAGCATGTTTTGAACTGCAGAGGTGCACCTATGGCTGGGTTTCCACACTCTGATTTTGTTCAAGTTTTTTATTGACTTTTTTTACACCAAAACCAGGTGAGCATCATAAAGGGGGAGAAAGTTGTGTAAATAGGACAGGCACTACTACTCCTCTGTTATTCCATGCACTCTGGTTTTGGCTTCAAAAACATCAACAAACCCCCCCCCCCCCCCCCCCCAAAAAAAAAAAAAAAAAAACGGAGTCTGACTGTCTAGCCTAATCATAGTAGTAAATCCACTTATGATAAATTAGACGTCACAAAATCCTACACAAAATGCTGGTGTGACTACCCAGAACAAATAATCAAAACGGTGCATATGTATATCCTTTATTTCAATATATTAAAATACACACAAATTATCAAAAAAACTATGTGATGAACAAACTCAGGTAGACATGATATTAACTGCATGTGGACATAAGCACCAAGCAACTGGAAAATGATATAGAAAGGTCAAACACCAGCATCCTGAGGAAAAAGGATTGCCTAAAAAGTCCCATAAGGATAAAGCCGAAACAACCAGTTCAAGAAAATAAAGAGACAATGGTCTGCCTGAGAAGTCCCCACTCACTCAACTCAGCCTAGCCCACCCCTGGCTCTCTCACTTGCCCTAAAGGTCCTCCTGACAAGTGGACACCACTGTGTGCTTGGTGCCCCCCCCCCCATCAGTGGCCCCCGCTGCCCCCCTGCAAGCTGCACCTCTGGTGGGGCATTCTGCAGGCCATCTGATGTCCAGAGAGCACTATGTGGGGTGTTATATATACTGTGAGGACACTGCAGGGGTAGGGATGTTAAAAATAAAACCCAATGAAATTCATCTGTCTTTAATGGCCATTTTTAACGGCCATTAAAAACAGATGCAAAGCAGCCATTAAAACAGATGGATGGCAAGAAAATGGATGCACACACTGATACAGAATGGACATGACAAACTGACATTCACTGTTCTGTGAATGTAGCCTAAATTGAATTCAATTTCCAGGTGATTTCCTTTTATTTTAAGGGAAATACTTAGTAGTACATCCTATTGGGCTTTATTATAAGGTTAATGGAAATAACCAGTAAAATAAAATCATTGAGTTATTTCTTCAGTTTGGCTTCAGGGCTCACCACTGTGAAACAGAAGAGAAATGACAGGTATGCTTTAATAAATAATATAACAAAATCAGAAGCAAGTTCAGAATTAACATATTATCTTTCCCCAAGGCTTATTGAAGGTAAGGGCCCAGGATGGAAACGAAGATATTACAGAGAGAACATAATTTATAAATGTAGTATTTAAATGACCAAGTTCGGCATTTGCTGTTCAGTAAGGTAACACTACTGTCTGCCGTAGTATTTTTATTATTATAATTTTTTTAGAGTAAAGACAATTTTTGGGGTCTTGCCTTACATTACAGTATTCGGTTTTAGAATTATGATCTAATAATGTAATTTTTTGTGATGTATTAAAAAACAGAAACTAAACCAACTTTAAATAAACACCTAAACCAAACCACGAAGAGCGAATAAATTTTTATTCCTTTTTCTACTTTGCTTTCAGACCCAGTTAGGATCCTGCAGTTAGCATCAGAGCTATATGGCTAGTCTACAAAAAAAAAAATGAATGAACATTATTTTCTAGGTACGCATATTGAACATACATCACAGTGTCAGGGCTCATATAGAATATGATAGTGAATACAGAACGTATAGCTCCCTGTTATGAAGCCACACAGCCTCCATGCAGGCTCTGTCCAGCGCCATATGTATGGAGGCAAAACTTCTAAAGGCGCATATTTTAGTACATTTGGGGCCTGACGAAGAACGCCACTTACAGGAAAACCTGTGTGCCTGTATATGAAATCATAGGCTTATAATGGTAGAGTAGAGGTACTATGTACCACTAAGGAAGTCTTAATACATGGTGCCCAGAAACAAACTGCATATTCCAGATGAGGCCGCACTAACACTTTGTAAAGTGGTAATATTACATCCCTGCCCCGAGAGTCCATGCCTTGTTTAATGCATGACAATATCCTGGTGGCCTTGGAAGCAGCTGATTGACATTGTATGCTGTTATTTAATCTATGATCTATAACGATACCCAAGTCCTTGTCTACAAGTGACTCTCCCAGTGTTACATCCCTTGCAACATATGATGCACAGAGATTATTACTACCAAGATGCATAACTTTACATTTATCCACATTAACCCTCGATTGCCTAGTGGATACCCAAACACTCAGAGTGCCCAAGTCAGCTTGTAGTTTATGGACATCTTCCATAGGCTGCACAGTTCTACATAGTTTAGTATCATCTGCAAAAATAAAAATGGTGCTATTAATCTCATCTTCAATGTCATTAATAAATAAATCAAATAATAAATAAAATGATCTTTTCAGACAAAGAAGTGGCACCTAATATTTGGTTTAGTGACTAGTGAAAAAACTGCTGGATTTTATAGATCTTTTTATATAGATATTTACATGGAAAATGTAAAAAAAAAACTAAATATAAAAAAATATATATGTTTAACATGAAAACAATAGGTCATCTTTAGAGATGAGCGAATTTCTCAAAAATTAGATTCGGTCGGTTCGCCAAATTTTTCAAAAAGATTTGATCTAATCCGAATTTATTTGTGGAAAATGGTGTTAAAAAACTACTATTTCATGGCTGCAGAGAGCCTATATAGTGGTGGAGAACAGTGTGCCTTGCAGTAACACGCATAGGGAGTCTGCTGTAGTAGTGAAACAATACTGTGAGTCAGTATGACACGCAGATGACAGGCGTCGCTCTTAGGTCCCTTTCACGCGGGCGAGTATTCCGTGTGGATGCGATGCGTGAGTTGAACGCATTGCACCCACACTGAATATCGACCCATTCATTTCTATGGGGCTGTTCACATGAGCAGTGATTTTCACGAATCACTTATGCGTTGTGTGAAAATCGCAGCATGCTCCTCTTTGTGCGTTGCGGTGCGATAATCCACGCAACGCAGGCCCTATAGAAGTAAATGGGGTTGCGTGAAAATCCCAAGCATCTGCAAGCAAGTGCGGATGCAGTGCAATTTTCACGCACGGTTGCTAGGAGACGATTGAGATGGAGACCTGAATAACTTAAGTCGGTAAGCAGGCTTGATTTGTACTGTAATTAAACAGATGTGCGCCCCATAGGGTAATTCTGCGAGAACCAGAGGTTAAGAAAATAAATTGCAAGGCTCACCTTGTAGAGTTGTGCTAATGTTAGGCACAACTCTAATGTATGTTCATCAGAAGGAACCTGAAAACCTGGAAAATGGCGGTTTGCAGCCACAGGATCAGAAAGAGTCTTCTTATCGGAGATGCCTGGAATCCCCAAGAAGGTAAGAAGTTAGCAGAAACAAAACGTCCCACGGCGCAAAAACAGTCCACAGGTCACCAGGATCAGGAGTACAGTATTTTATTGCAGCATTACAACGCGTTTCTGGGAATCACTCTCCTTCATCAGGTACAAAAGGCTGCACCCTTTTGTACCTGATGAAGGGGAGTGATTGCCCGAAACGCGTTGTATTGCTGCAATAAAATACTGTACTCCTGAACCTGGTGACCTTTGGATGATTTTTGCGCCGTGGGACGTTTTGTTTATGCAAATAACTCAAGTGTGAACTCAGCCTTACAGGTCAGGTATAAAGATCCGTGCAGAGGCCCAAGATCCTACTATAGTGTGAAAGCGCTCACTCCTTTTATACCGTCGTCAGCTGATTCCACAGAGATGTCTACAGAACCTGTTCTATTAAACGCTTATAAGTAGAGCCCCCCTGACAGAGTGGAGAGGGTGTCAGCACTAAATTTGTGTTGACGTCACTAATTATTTTGCCCTTCTCTGATCCGTCAGAACAATAACCCTCAAAAAACAGGTCCTCACTGTTGAGCATCCACGTTCACTTGGTCAGCATTTGGTCAGTAGACCATCAGTATTGCTAAAGCCCAAAAAAAAACAGGCGTGGATCCAAAACAGACATGACACATGAATGGAATATTTGCATGTCTCCTGTGTTTTGCACCTACTCCTGCTTTTGGCTACCAAATCATAAGCTAATTCTGATGAAAAATAGGGACCATGTCAGGCCTTACGGCTGCTACATAGACAGGATCCATTGTGCATCTCATTTTTCCTTCCTTCTGACAGATCAGAAGAAGGGTCAAAGAAATTATGATGTCAACCAGGCCAAAAAGGCAAAATAGTGGACCAGTCATTGAGTGGGGAGGGTGAGAACAGCATGAGAAGTCCACAGAGTGGCCCAATGACAGAGTGTTGAGGGGGCAGCAGCATGAGGAGACCGCGGAGTGGCCCAGTGGCCACATAGTGGTAAAGTGGTAGAAGCATGAGGAGACCAAAGAGTGGCTAAGGGACATAGTCGTGAGGTGGCAGCAGCATGAGACCACAGAGTGGTAATGTGGCAGCAGCATGAGGAGACCACAGAGTGGCCCAGTGACATAGTGTTCAGGTTGCAGCCACATGAGGAGACCAATGAGTTGCCCAGTGGCATAGTGTTGAGGTGGCAGCAGCATAAGGAGACCACAGAGTGGTGATGGGGAAGCAGCATGAGTAGACCACAGAGTAGCCCAGTGACAGAGTCGGAAGGTGGCAGCAGCATGAGGAGACCACATAGTGGTCCAGTGACATAGTGTGGAGGTAGCATCAGCATAAGGAGATCACAGAGTGGTAATGTGGCAGCAGCATTAGGAGACCAGAGAGGGCCCAGTGACATGTACCTGATTAGTACCAGCAACACCACCACCTGGGTCACCAAGCATCTCCACAATGTCCCAAGGAAGCGTTCAGCTCTCCATCTCCCAAACACTGGAGCGGAAGAGGAACTACCCCGCTACCCACCCGCAATTCTTGGCCCTAAATGCCAGCATTTCAAAATTACTGGCCTTTGAAATGCTGTCATTCCGTCTGGTGGAGACGGAGAGTTTTGAAAGCCTTATGGCGGTGGCTGTCCCACAGTACGTCGTGCCCAGCCACCACTACTTTTCCAGGTGTGCCATTCCTTCCCTGCACAACCAAGTGGGGGACAAAATCAGATGCGCACTGCGCAACGCCATCTCTGGCAAGGTCCACCTAACTACGGATATGTGGACCAGAAAGCACGGTCAGGGACCTTTATATCTCCATAAAAGCATACTGGGTAAATGCAGTGGCGGCTGGGCCTGAGGCCGATAGCAGTTTGGCGCATGTCCTTCCATCACCGTGGATTGCAGGGTGCTTCAGATTGCCTCTTGTTGCTTCCTCCTCCTACTCCACTTCCTCATTCTCTACCGCCTCCTCATCCAGTTAGCATAACACCTTCACCACCAACTTCAGCACAGCAAGTGGTAAACGACAGCAGGCAGTATTAAAACTTATCTGTTTTGGGGACAAACCCCACACCGCGCAGGAGCTGTGGATGGGTCTTGAACAACAGACCAATGAGTGGTTGGTGCCAGTGAGCCTCAGGCCCGGCCTGGTGGTGTGCGATAATGGGCGAAATCTCGTAGCAGCTCTGGGACTAGCCGGTTTGATGCACATCCCTTGCCTGGCGCATGTGCTGAATTTGGTGGTGCAGAGATTCCTTAAAAATTACCCCAATATGTCAGAGCTGCTGCAGAAAGTGCGGGCCGTCTGTGCGCGCTTTTGGCATTCTCACCCTGCCGCTGCTCGCCTGTCAGCGCTGCAGCATAACTTCGGCCTTCAGCTCACTCCCTCATATGCGACATGCCCCCAAGGTCCGACGTGCCCACCTTGCACATGCTGGCCAGACTGTGCGAGCAGCAGCAGGCGATAGTGGAGTTTCAGCTGCAGCACGCACGGGTGAGTCGTTCTGCAGCACCACCTCACCACTAAGGACTGTGTTCCTTGCTGAGCTATTTTGAGTACTCAACCAACATGGCCAGTGCCGACAACTCCGTTCTCAGCGTTACTTTCGCACTTCTATGCCTCCTTGAAAAAATGCTGCTGGCGATGATGGAAGAGGATGTGGCACAGGAGGAGGAGGAGGAGGAAGAGGGGTCATTTCATAGGGTTTCCAGACAGTCATTCACAAGTGGCTCCGAGGGTGTACAGTACTGAAGGATGACTAGGTGGAGGATGAGCAGATGGAGGAGGAGGAACTGTGTTCACAGCAGGGTGGCACCCAAACCAGCTCATGGCCATCACCGGTGCATGGCTGGGGGGATACAGAGGACACAGACGATACACCTCCCACAGAGGACAGCTTTTTGTTGCCTTTGGACAGCCTGGCACACATGAGCAATTACATGCTGCAGTGTCTCCACAATGACCACATTCTAATTAGTGCTGATTACCGGGTGGCCACACTGCTGGATCCCCATTACAAGGACAACGTACTATACTTAATTCCATCACTAAAGCGTAATCGTAAGATGCGCGAGTACTAGCGCACGCTGGTAGACTCGCTGCTGGTGGCATTCCCACCTGACAGTGGGGACACAGTGTGTAGTGTCCCACTAGGTAGGAGGGGGCACTACACAAGGGTCAATTGGGTCACGTGTTACTCATACTCCTAAGAGACAGTGACATTATGTTTATTCATGCATTTTAATGTATTTTCTATGTGCTTCTACATGTGTTGTTTCCCCTGTTACATGCATAGCAGGCCTATTGGGGTGTAGTTAGACATCCTAGACACTAGAGGGAGATAGGGAGCCCCTAGTATAAATGTTCAGGCCCAGACAGGGAGGGGGGATGTCATAGTCAGGAGTCTGTGGAGACAGAAGTGAGAAGGCACCATCCAGAGATATGCTGAGGGCCTCCTCCTGACATGCAGCTAGATAGTCCAGGAGGCTAGTGAAGGAGAACAGCCTGCCTGGAGACCATTCATCCATTAACCACAGAAGAAGCAACCCCAGTAGTAGGGATGGTCCTCCTGGGAGAAACCTGCAGTTACCCACATAGCAGATCCAGTACGACCAGCTCAGATAAGTAAGCTGATGGGAAGAGGTACTATAAGATAGAAGCAAGGGTCAATGCAGGAGGAAGATTTACAGGTCCTTCTAAAAAAAATTATCATATTGTGATAAAGTTCATTATTTTCTGTAATGTACTGATAAACATTAGACTTTCATATATTTTAGATTCATTACACACAACTGAAGTAGTTCAAGCCTTTTATTGTTTTAATATTGATGATTTTGGCATACAGCTCATGAAAACCCAAAATTCCTATCTAAAAAAATTAGCATATCATGAAAAGGTTCTCTAAACAAGCTATTAACCTAATCATCTGAATCAACTAATTAACTCTAAACACCTGCAAAAGATCCCTGAGGCTTTTAAAAACTCCCAGCCTGGTTCATTACTCAAAACCGCAATCATGGGTAAGACTGCCGACCTGACTGCTTGTCCAGAAGGCCATCATTGACACCCTTAAGCAAGAGGGTAAGACACAGAAAGAAATTTCTGAATGAATAGGCTGTTCCCAGAGTGCTGTATCAAGGCACCTCAGTGGGAAGTCTGTGGGAAGAAAAAAGTGTGGCAGAAAACGCTGCACAACGAGAAGAGGTGACCGGACCCTGAGGAAGATTGTGGAGAAGGACCGATTCCAGACCTTGGGGGACCTGCGGAAGCAGTGGACTGAGTCTGGAGTAGAAACATCCAGAGCCACCGTGTACAGGCGTGTGCAGGAAATGGGCTACAGGTGCCGCATTCCCCAGGTCAAGCCACTTTTGAACCAGAAACAGCGGCAGAAGCGCCTGACCTGGGCTACAGAGAAGCAGCACTGGACTGTTGTTCAGTGGTCCAAAGTACTTTTTTCGGATGAAAGCAAATTTTGCATGTCATTCGGAAATCAAGGTGCCAGAGTTTGGAGGAAGACTGGGGAGAGGGAAATGCCAAAATGCCTGAAGTCCAGTGTCAAGTACCCACAGTCAGTGATGGTCTGGGGTGCCATGTCAGCTGCTGGTGTTGGTCCACTGTGTTTTATCAAGGGCAGGGTCAATGCAGCTAGCTATCAGGAAATTTTGGAGCACTTCATGCTTCCATCTGTTGAAAAGCTTTATGGAAATGAAGATTTCATTTTTCAGCACGACCTGGCACCTGCTCACAGTGCCAAAACCACTGGTAAATGGTTTACTGACCATGGTATTACTGTGCTCAATTGGCCTGCCAACTCTCCTTACCTGAACCCCATAGAGAATCTGTGGGATATTGGGAAGAGAAAGTTGAGAGACGCAAGACCCAACACTCTGGATGAGCTTAAGGCCGCTATCGAAGCATCCTGGGCCTCCATAGCACCTTAGCAGTGCCACAGGCTGATTGCCTCCATGCCACGCCGCATTGAAGCAGTCATTTCTGCAAAAGGATTCCCGACCAAGTATTGAGTGCATAACTGAACATAATTATTTGAAGGTTGACTTTTTTTGTATTAAAAACACTTTTCTTTTATTGGTCGGATGAAATATGCTAATTTTTTTAGATAGGAATTTTGGGTTTTCATGAGCTGTATGCCAAGATCATCAATATTAAAACAATAAAAGGCTTGAACTACTTCAGTTGTGTGTAATGAATCTAAAATATATGAAAGTCTAATGTTTATCAGTACATTACAGAAAATAATGGACTTTATCACAATATGCTAATTGTATTAGAAGGACCTGTATTACCAAGGATTAAAGCCAGCAATTAGGCATCCTGGCCTTGGGATCCAGCCAGCCAGAATTGCTGTGGGGATAGCGCAGCCTAGTCTGTGAAGCATTAACTGTTTACTCTCCAAGTATCTTGCAAGATTAATACCTGCCATCTTACTGCAATAAACCTGCTTGTGAATTATATGATTCAAGGGACTGCATAATCAACTGTCTGTACAAAGTTGGACTGTTACCAAGTAAAAACGTTTGGTTCACCATACCATCTGTGTACCTCAATTACTACTACTATCAATCGGTGTGCCACCGTTACAGGCACTGGCGTCACGATTCTTAAAGGGACCTTGCCCCAGGCACTTAAAATAACTGCAACATCCAGGGCACCTTATCCACCATCAGGCATGGTCCCTACATACAGAGTGTGCCCCAGAGGAACTTGTGTCAACCTCTCCTTCACTGCCGCATGCCTGCCCAGGGTTCCCCTCCGAATTTTGGGTGTGATATACCCCTGTAGACAGGTAACATTTCACTAATTTGTCTGTTACATATTTGGGCGAAATTCACCACTTTTTGGGTGTGCTATACCCCAGCTGTACTTAGTAGACAGGTAAAAACATTTCACTAATTTGTCTGCTACATTTTCTGGTGATATTCACAAATTTTTGGGTGTGATATGCCCCTGCTCTACCTAGTAGACAGTTAACATTTCACAAATTTGTCTGTTACATATTCGGGTGTAATTCACAAATTTTGGGGTGTGATATACCACTGCTATACCTAGTAGACAGGTAAAAAAAAATGTCATACATTTTTCTGTTACATTCTTGGGTAACATTTTACAATTTTTGCCGTGAATCAAACCCTGCCTTGCATAGGTGACAGGGACCGAAATTTTTAAAAATCATCTGTTGCATTGGTGGGTGACATAAACCCATTTCTGGCAATGAAAAACCCCTGCTCAGCATAGGTGACAGGGAATTAAATTTGTAAAATTCGTCTTTAATTGGTCCTTTCATTCGATCCTTCTGCTTTAATAATTTGTCCCACACGTCATGGGGATGTGCGATCAGGCAGAAGTTATCTAGAGTCAACAAAGCAGCAGCAGGGCCTCTCCTGTCTAACGTTTCCAAATCCAAAATTCCCCTCAGTAAAATTGCCTATAATTTTTTATTAATCGTTCCAATAACAGGGCATCTTAAGAGTCCTGTATTGTTATTTATCATTACTACCTCCCCAAGTCGGGAATGGGTAATTGCCGCACGCCCCTCCTTTCCTTCCGTTTTAATAGCTTCTCCCACATTCTCCGGTGTGGAATCTTGATTCGCCAATAACTGTGATCAACATGGTAGGCGCAGAAAAGAACATTGAAAGTTGATAGAGCAGATATCCAATTGGATTGTGAACATCACGGGGATGTGTGACATGGTGGGGCAGTATGTTTGCACACGCCTACACGAACTGACTGATGGGTCTGCCCCCTGCAACTTCTGGGTCTCCAAATTAGGAACATGGCCTGAGCTTGCCCTTTTTACACCTTGGAGGTGCTAGCCTGCCCTGCATCCCAGTGTATTGTCTGAACGTATGTTTAGCATGACTGGAGGGGGTTATCACATGTTATATTTCCCAATGTTTTGGGGTGGACCCTAATAAAAATAAAAAAAATACATTTAAAACCAAAAAGCAGTGTAGGCTTCTACCTCCTCCTCCACCGCTGCTTCCACCTACACTGCCACATCCACTGCCTCCTCAACCTCCTACTCCATATGGACATCTTCCTCCTAGATCAAGATTATAATTTTTTTTTTTAATGTATTTTATGTTATTTAAAGTCATTTTCCTATCCACATTTGTTTGCAGCCCTCTAGCCCTTTCCATTACATTTTTACAGCCATTTTAGTGCTCAAAAGTTTGGGTCCCTATTGACTTCAATGAGGTTCGGGTTCGGGGTCAAGTTCGGGTCCCGAACTCGAACTTTTTTGTCAAGTTCGGCCGAACCCGTCGAACCCGAACTGCTTGCCAATTCCTCATAGGCCATATGATTATCCTAATCCTTGACACTTGTGATGCCTTAGCTGGTCATTGATCACTTAACCCATGCCTGCCCTCTAATCTACTAGAGTTTATGTACAGGTATATTCCCCATCAGCGGCCGGCGCAGCAAATAAGATGGCGTACGTTCGACCGCGTAACCCTTTGCGAACCTCCTCTCAAGAGTGCATGCGGACGCTGATGCGGCTCAGCATGGATACGTGATTGCATCGGCACGGACGCTGGAATCGCGTCCACCCGCAAAGGAGTCGGAACCAAAGATTCCGTAGGCACATGCGTGACCTGTCTTGCTAATCCAATAGGGTCACCCACAGGCCGAGCCCCACAAGAATTCCTGGGGGCCCCAGTGGACCGCGAAAAAATCTTACAGTGTCTTACATTACTCCTCCAATCGAGGAGGCGGCTCAGAAGACTCAAAACGGGTTTTCCCCGAATTCTCGTGGTGGAAAGCTGCCACTAATTCATCCGCATAAACCTGGCGGGCAGGTACCCAACATCTCTCCTCTGGACCAAATCCTTTCCAGTCCACTAAATACTAGATGGACTTCTGGACAAAACAGGAGTCCAAAATCTTATTAACCTCGAATTCAGGCTCCCCTTGAACCTCCACCACAGATGGAGTTTGAATGAAGGGAGCTGACTCGGCTGCCGATTTGAGCAGTGAAACATGAAAGGCATTCACTCTTCGAATCGATGGAGGAAGAGCAACCTTATAAGTCACCCGATTAATCTTCTGTGTCACCGGATATGGACAAATGAATCTAGGCCCCAGTTTGGCAGATAGTTGGCACAAGGTAATGTTCCGGGTGGAGACCCACACTTAATCTCCTACCTTAAACTCTTGCTCCGCATTGCGATGACGATTAGCAATTTTTTTCTGTTGCGCCACTGCACTACAAAGATTCCGCCGCCCCAACAACCAAATGCGTTGCCTATCCTGGAACCATTGGTCTGCCACCGGCGAGTCAGTGGGGGCCCTACCAGAGAATAGAGTCTTGGATTCCTGCCCCCTACGCACCTGAACGGAGATATCTTGGTAGAGGCATGTTTGGAGTTGTTATAAGCCATCTCCGCAAAGGGGAGACGAGCTGCTCATTCCTCCTGGCAGTCTGACACGAAACACCGGAGATATTGTTCCAGAGTCTGGTTCGTTCTATTTGTCTGCCCGTTGGTCTCTGGGTGAAAACCAGAGGAAAATGACCGCCTAATTCCCAACCGAGAGCAGAAAGAACACCAAAACCGTGAGATAAACTGGACTCCTCTATTTGAAACAATATCCTCCGGCGCCCCATGTAATCGGAAGACATGTTTGACAAACAGATCTGCCAGCTCTCCAGCCGATGGCAATCCGGTGAGAGGTATAAAATGGGCCACCATTACCCAAATTATCGTACAACCGGAAGACCTAGGCAGATCTGCTATGAAGTCCATGGGCACGTGGGTCCATGGGGCCGAAGGAATAAGCAGCGGAAACAAAGTACCCGAGGGAGCGGACCGAGCCGGTTTACAGCACAAATACTACATGCCTGAATGTAGGCTTTGATATAAAAAAAATATTAGGCCACCAGACATGACGTTTACAAAGGGACATGGTCTTTTTTCTCCCCAGATGCCCGTCCAACTGTTGTATGACTCTGAGCCTGAAGTTTGCAGACACAAACACCCGACCTTCAGGTTTGTTAGGAGGGGTCTCTGCCTGCAACAGCAGAAGAAGAGAAGACAAATCCTTCATTATATCTGGAGTGTTCAAAGCGGCTATGAAGCATCTCGCAGTAATAATGGGCTCAGGCTCAGAGTCACACACCAAAATGACCTCTGGGAAACAACGGGAGAGGGCATCTGCTTTGACATTTTTGTGTTCCGGTTTGTAAGTTAACTGGAAATTAAAACAAGTGAAAAATAATGCCCAACGAGCTTGACGAGAATTAACCTTAACCTCTTGGCACCTTCAATGTATTCAAGGTTTTTGTGTTTGGTGTAAACCGTAAATGGGGTGTTCCGCACCCTCTAGCTACTCCTCTCCACTCTTGAATGGCCAACTTAACTCCCAGAAGCTCTCTATTGCTGATGTCATAATTGCATTTGTTTCTGGGGAAAAGAGCACAAGGATGAAGCCTCTCAGGATTTTCAGAATACTGTGAGAGAACCGCCCCCACACCAACCTCAGAGGCGTCAACCTCAAGGAAAAACTTTTGAGAAGTGTCTGGATGAATAAGGATTAGAGAGGAACAGAAGGCCTGCTTCAGCGTCTCAAAGGCTTTGCCAGCCTCTCTCGTCCACTTAGATCGGTTCGCCCCCTTCTTAGTGAGGTTTGTGAGGGGCACTACCACCGCAGAAAAGTTTTTAATAAAGTTGTGGTAGAAGTTGGCGAAACCTAAGAAACGCTGTAATCCTTTGGCGGAGGCCAATCCAGAACAGTTGAGAGCTTGGATAGATCCATCGCCAAACCTCGTTCAGAGACAATATACCCTAGGAAGGGCAATTCTCTCACCTGAAACAGGCACTTCTCGAGTTTGCCGTATAGGCGATTCTCCCTCAGCTTCTGGAAAACCTGACACACATGATCCCGGTGAGTCTTCGGGTTCGATGAGTAGATTAGTATATCGTCTAAATAGACGACCACGAATCTACTCAAGAAATCCTGGAGGACATCATTAATGAACTCCTGGAAGCCCGCAGGGGCATTACAGAGACCGAAAGGCATTACGAGATACTTGTAATGCCCGTCCCTGGTGTTAAATGCGGTCTTCTATTACGAATGCGTACCAAATTATATGCACCCCACAAAACGAGTTTGGTAAAGACTCGGGCCCCCGCCACCTGAGAGAATATGTCCTCAATAAGTTGAAGAGGGTACCAATTATTCACCGTAATTCGATTGAGGCTGCGGAAATGGATACAGGGTCTCAATATGCCGTTTTTCTTCCCCACAAAGATGAATCCCGCTCCTTCGGGAAAAGTAGACAGTCGAATGAAACTCTTATCGAGGCTCTCTTTTATATAATCCCGTTAGGCCTTAATCTCAGGCCCAGTGAGATTATACAGATGTCCTCTCTGTGGTATGGTATCTGGCAACAAATTAATAGGACAATCATATGGTATATGAGGAGGTAACACATCAGCCCTCTGTCGGCTGAACACGTCCGGGAAGTGACGATAATGTTTAGGTATCACACTCAGAACTTCCGTGGATGCCAGTGGCAACTCCGGACAAATGCACCTAGTGAGGCAATCAGAACTCCACTGACAAATTTGTCTGGAGCGCCAATCCACTACTGGATTATGAAGTCTCAACTAGGGGAGACCCAAAATCACAGGACTGGATGGCAGGTCCAGGGTTAAAAGGTTCAAGACCTCCCAGTGACCAGCCCCCACCGTTACCTGCAACCCAGGTGTCATCCACAATGACCGGCCTTCTTGAAGGGGACACCTGTCCACAGCAGTGACGGAAATGGCTGCTTCCAGCTTAACGACTGGAATATGCAACTGTCGAACCAGGGAAGAGTCAATAAAATTTCTGGCAGCTCCCGAGTCAAGTAAGGCAAAAAAAGGATGGTCCTTCCCTTGCCATTCAATAGAAATGGGTATAAGAAGCCGACTTATTTTACAAACCGGATTCCAAAAAAGTTGGGACACTATACAAATCGTGAATAAAAACTGAATGCAATGATGTGGAGGTGCCAACTTTTAATATTTTATTCAGAATAGAACATAAATCACGGAACTAAAGTTTAAACTGAGAAAATGTACCATTTTAAGGGAAAAATATGTTGATTTCATGGTGTCAACAAATCCCCAAAAAGTTGGGACAAGGCCATTTTCACCTCTGTGTGGCATCTACCCTTCTTCTTACAACACTCAACAGACGTCTGGGGACCGAGGAGACCAGTTTCTCAAGTTTAGAAATAGGAATGCTCTCCCATTCTTGTCTAATACAGGCCTCTAACTGTTCAATCGTCTTGGGCCTTCTTTGTTGCACCTTCCTCTTTATGATGCGCCAAATGTTCACTATAGGTGAAAGATCTGGACTGCAGACTGGCCATTTCAGTACCCGGATCCTTCTCCTACGCAGCCATGATGTTGTGATTGATGCAGAATGTGGTCTGGCATTATCTTGTTGAAAAATGCAGGGTCTTCCCTGAAAGAGATGACGTCTGGATGGGAGCATATGTTGTTTTAGAACCTGAATTTATTTTTCTGCATTGATGTTGCCTTTCCAGACATGCAAGCTGCCCATGCCACACGCACTCATGCAACCCCATACCATCAGAGATGCAGGCTTCTGAACTGAGCGTTGATAACAACTTGGGTTGTCCTTGTCCTCTTTGGTCCGGATGACATGGCGTCCCAGATTTCCAAAAAGAACTTTGAATCGTGACTCGTCTGACCACAGAACAGTCTTCCATTTTGCCACACTCCATTTTAAATGATCCCTGGCCCAGTGAAAACGCCTGAGCTTGTGGATCTTGCTTAGAAATGGCTTCTTCTTTGCACTGTAGAGTTTCAGCTGGTAACGGCGGATGGCACGGTGGATTGTGTTCACTGACAATGGTTTCTGGAGGTATTCCTGAGCCCATTCTGTGATTTCCTTTACAGTAGCATTCCTGTTTGTGGTGCAGTGTCGTTTAAAGGCCCGGAGATCACTGGCATCCAGTATGGTTTTACGGCCTTGACCCTTACGCACAGAGATTGTTCCAGATTCTCTGAATCTTCGGATGATGTTATGCACAGTTGATGATGATAGATGCAAAGTCTTTGCAATTTTTCACTGGGTAACACCTTTCTGATATTGCTCCACTATCTTTCTACGCAACATTGTGGGAATTGGTGATCCTCTACCCATCTTGGCTTCTGAGAGACACTGCCACTCTGAGAAGCTCTTTTTATACCCAATCATGTTGCCAATTGACCTAATTATTGTTAATTGGTCTTCCAGCTCTTCGTTATGCTCAAATTTACTTTTTCCAGCCTCTTATTGCTACTTGTCCCAACTTTTTGGGGATTTGTTGACACCGTGAAAATTTGAATCAACGCATTTTTCCCTTAAAATGATACATTTACTCAGATTAAACGTTTGATCTGTCATCTACGTTCTATTACAAATAAAATATTGACATTTGCCATCTCCACATCATTGCATTCAGTTTTTATTCACAATTTGTTTAGTGTCCCAACTTTTTTGGAATCCGGTTTGTAAGATGAGGCAGCAGAGCACCTATTGGGTTCTCCTCTATCCCCACTAGGCTTTGTAATTCCCCGGCAGGAGTAATGGGCATCTCTTTAGCTGGTGACCAACTCCTCCACAATATAGGCAAAGACCCTCGTTTTGGCAATGAGCCCTCTCTGTAGGGGCAAGACGAGAGGACCTCAGTTCCATGGGTTCCTCAGCCGGTTTACTGGGTTTTGGAGATGGACTGGATGAGGCTGGGCGAGAAGCCCGCTCCAGACGACGTTCCCGAATTTGACGATCAGTGTAGATTGCCTGCTGGATTGCCACATCTAGTGATGGTGGGGATGGTAAAGGTAACAACAAGTCTCTGACAGGGTCAGATAGTCGCAACCGGAACCGGTGCCGGAGAGCGGCATCTCCCCAGTTGGTAAAAGTGGCCCAGCGACGGAATTCTCTAGCAAATTCCTCCGCTGGGCGTCGTCCTTGTTGGAGGTATTCCATCTGGGTCTCAGCAGTATGATGGTGTCACCACCAGACATCTGAGAAGCTCTGACAGACGTTCTTTAGAACCTCCTCCTTGAGGTTCCTTTTGTTTAGCTTTCGTTTTCTCATCTCGTTAACCTCTCTCAGCTGTCATGTAGTTGCACTGATTGCATCCCTTTAAATCCCTTCCCATACTGCATCACTTTGCGGTTTATACAACTTCCTGGAGTGTGTGCATGCTGGATGCTACTACTGAGTCTTCTACAGATAAGTTTTGTTCATTCATTTGTGTTTTCCTGTTTGCTGGATCCCAGGAGACCCTGACTTCCTCCGTATCAAGTGTAGGGAGCCGGTGGTCGTGTCCCCTCACTATTATAGGGTGTTCAGGTGTTATACAGTCGAGGAACGAGGATATGCAATCATCTACCATTGAGATTTTTGCATAGGCTGAGCAGTTAGGGAGAGAGCCAGGTCTGTTGCAGGGCTCTCCCTTTGGTTCAGTTTAGTTTTGGATCCAGTCAGTCGGATCTTCATTTTGTGTCTTCTAGTTTTCTGTACACCTTCCGTGACAGATGGTCTCTACTGAGCGAAACGCGGGATCTCCTGCCGGGAGATTAAAGGCCCAATGTTGCGGATCCTTCCTCAATAGGGACATAACAATGTCAATTTTCTGTTTGGTATCAATAGTTGAGGTTCCGACTAACCACCAAGATCATCTAAATTTCAAAGCCTGATCCTTTTCAGGAGATAAGACACCACCAGAAGTATTTACCAGTGACATACTTTATTCTACCCATTGAAAACACATACATACTGTAGTCAGCCCAGCCAAACATGTACTGTATGTCTATTGTGGAATCAGAAGAGATTACGGTCATCTAACTACAGACATTAAAGTTGCATGGGCATGAGTATGAGTGTTAGCAAAACATCCCCATGTATGGGGCTTTATTGTGAGTGTAGTGTTAGGCATCTTCGAAAAGCACAGCAAAGTGCTGTGGTCCCTGTTTTACATCAGCTAACATCTGCAAATTATTTAGATATCAGAAGATGATTTTATGAGGAATTTTCTGGCATTCATGTTTCTGGGGTACGTCCTTTATATAGCAATGCTCAATTCATTCTGTTCTGGATCTTATAGTGAGCAGGTCCATTTCTAGAGCTGGGAGAGGGATGCGACTGCATGGGGCGCATCACTCCAGCAAGTAGAAGGGACGCCATCGGCAGATGTTCTCAGTTTTACTGAGAACATGTTATCCACTCCTGCTCTGCTTAGGAGACCCCTGCCTAACTCCATATATGGCTATTTCCATATACAGATTCATCCTTGAGGGTATCCGAAAACACTGTTAGCATTCTGACAGTGTATGAGGATACCCCTGTATATTTAATTTTTTTCTCTTTCTCTACTTTTAAACTGTTAACAGAGGGATGTGAACTCACAACCTCTTCCTTGAGAGACATAGGACTTCCCAGTTGTGCTACTGTCCATTAGATTTTTCCAAGAAATTTATATGAACGCAAGTTAGCTTTCCTTCCAAAGAACAAAAACAAAAAACAAGACACTAAGCCTAATTGATGCCAACAAATGTAAGATATGCTAATTTGTATATACAGTATGTTGGCTGGACTACAGTACTCCTTATGCATAGTAGGTTGTCTTCCTAATGAGAAAGAGTACCCCCATGGCCACTCAGCTAACCAGGGCAATTTTCTCCTTGTTATGGTAATCTTGTCCTTTTGGAAGGACAACTTGCTTGCACATCTCATATTCAGTGGAAATTAGAGACAAATTCTGAATCAGTAGAACTGATTTGTTAATCTCTAAGCAGGATTTTTAAACTTTTTTCAGGGAATACTATGGGCTTTTCTGCCAGACACTGTTCAGTACCACAGGCTAGAAATCCCAGGAATGGATCCAGGAACATGTCAGTTATATATGTTTATTGCAGAAGTCTCCTTAATCCCGTAACTCATGAGTATTATGGGATGAAAAAGACGCAACTGTTTAGAGTTCCAACTACAGATAATTTACACTTAGGGGACATCAAGGCATCTGCAACATTCCTATGCAGCACTTTCAACAGCCCACTACGTCAGTCCCGTCCCCCAAAAAATATTCCAAGTGCAATTGAAGAACAAATCCATTTTAGTAAGAACTATGTGATACAGTAGCCACTCAGTGTATTTTATAATAAATTGTTAGGAAATGACAGAATTGCTATATAAAGGACGTACTTAGAAAAGCTCATGAAAATAAATGGCTCGTCTCTTAGTAGAAACCGTGATAAATGAGATGTAAAAGATTTATCTGAATGAGACATCCTCATTTTAAACAGAGAGCCAAGAGGCAGGCTAGGATCTTCCTTTAACACAGCGATATTTCGCTGCGCACATTATATGAAATATCAGGGGACAGCTTATGTTAGATGAAGCATTTTCCATTTAACAAGCACTGCTCATTTTAATAATAATACATTTCTACTCTTCAGTTTCTGGGTTGCATTTATGAGCGGAATTATTGTGCAAATTAAAACAAAAATTAACTGCTTTTGCCTCATGGCATAAATGTTCATGTTGTGCAGCAAGGATAAATGAGCTGTTGGTGTGAAATGGTTAAATTTACAGCTACTAAAAGCCTTTCCCAAGTGCTCCTGTTACTGGAGAGATATAAACATTTATTTCATTAGTTTCAATTTACTTGTCAGATCTTCAACTGCATTACAATAACCGGTAGTGAAGTGGTGCTGCCTCTCATATTAGGGGTAGTGATAAAGCAATTCAGAAGTAACAGTCACTGAGGGAATTACCTTGTATACAAATGCTGGTTGTGGGTACTTGTCTATGTATAGCCAGAGAGCAGGGGATGGCACGTACAGTCAACTGAGGAACCATTATGGGTTTATGAAATCTCTTCCTCTTTATGACTTGTGATTTGATTAGAGACTGAGGAATTTAGAATCATGAGTTGTCATACTTAAAGGGGTTCTTCAGGTTGTTTAAACTGATGATCTATCCTCTGGATAGATCATCAGCATCTGATCAGCGGGGGTCCGACACCCGGGACCCCTGCCGATCAGCTGTTTGAGAAGGCAGTGGTGCTGGCAGTAGTGCTGCGGTCTTCTCGCTGTTTACCGCAGAGCCAGTGACGTCTTGCTTTTCTTTACAGTGGTCTTGCTTTTCTTTACAGAATTCTGGTTGACAACTTATCTCAGCTAATGGGGAATCCAGAGGAAACTAGACCCAGAAGGCAGCGATCTATCTCGGATTATGACTATACAAAATATCATCCAATGGAAGACGTAAGATAACCATTTACTAAATTTTTGTGCCCCTAGCATATTAGAACCCATGAAGCAAGAAAAAACAATCCCTTGCTGGCTTAGATTTTGGTTCTGGCAATCAGACCTGCACAGATGCGCCGCATGCACCTCTTAATAATTGCAGTGCATCAGACACCAATGGGGATAGATTAAGACTGGCATGGCAAATGTTGGTCTTAAGAAATGCCTCCTATTTCACTTTTTAAAATATTTGTTATGACTTTAATAAAATTGTTAAACTATTCTATAGTTAATGAAAATTTAGATCTACTTCTACGTTAAAGGGGTTCTCCACTGCATTTAGACATGTCAGAACCAGAGCCATTTTTCCACATTGGTAGACCCGGTGCAAAAGAATATGATATCCCCCATGAACATTTTTAATTATCTTCATAGGTCTTCAAAGTCACATAAAGTTGTTGTCCAGACAGTGAGGAATTGTTTAAATGTGTCTGAAATTCAAGTTGATAAAACTTACTATTACACTTCCATTATGATCACTGTCATGGCCAGTGCACTCCATGTCAAGGTTCATTATGACACAGAAAGTAAGTTTCCCCCATCTGTGCTGGCTTGTGACTAGTGACATGCGTAAAGGTAGCTGGCTGTTTACTGCAATAGCTAGCCCCCAATTCTATTGGCGTGAAGGGCAAGGGGCAAAGAGTCAGACAGACAGCCCTCTTCAATAACATTACTAATCACTTTAGGGCACAAGGCAGCTGTCATAATGAAAGTACAACAGCCAGTTTTAAATATGAAACACATCATTTGCATTTGAACGCATATAAACAATGATTTAACATTTGTATGCAAATTATTTTACACAACTCCCCCAAAAAGTGCAAAAGAGTTTATATAGGAACATTATTGAACTGTGAGGTGAACTCAGAGTAGACCTAAATAAAATATACAGTTGCAAGAAAAAGTATGTGAACCCTTTGGAATGATATGGATTTCTGCACAAATTGGTCCTAAAATGTGATCTTCATTTAAGGCCTCTTTCACACTTGCGTTGTCCGGATCCGGCGTGTACTTCACTTGCCGGAATTACACGCCGGATCCGGAAAAACGCAAGTGTACTGAAAGCATTTGAAGACGGATCCGTCTTCAAAATGCTTTCAGTGTTACTATGGCAGCCAGGACGCTATTAAAGTCCTGGTTGCCATAGTAGGAGCGGGGAGCAGGGGAGCGGTATACTTACAGTCCATGCGGCTCCCGGGGCGCTCCAGAATGACATCAGAGCGCCCCAGGCGCATGGATGACGTGCCATGCGATCACGTCATCCATGCGCCTGGGGCGCCCTGACGTCACTCTGGAGCGCCCCGGGAGCCGCACGGATGGTAAGTATGCTGCTCCCCCGCTCTCCGCTACACTTTACCATGGCTGCCAGGACTTTAGCGTCCCGGCAGCCATGGTAACCACTCTAAAAAAGCTAAACGTCGTATCCGGCAATGCGCCGAAACGATGTTTAGCTTAAGGCCGGATCCGGATCAATGCCTTTCAATGGGCATTCATTCCGGATCCGGCCTTGCGGCAAGTCTTCAGTTTTTTGGGCCGGAGCAAAAAGCGCAGCATGCTGCGGTATTTTCTCCGGCCAAAAAACGTTCCGTTCCAGAACTGAAGACATCCTGATGCATCCTGAACGGATTTCACTCCATTCAGAATGCATTAGGATAATCCTGATCAGGATTCTTCCGGCATAGAGCCCCGACGACGGAACTCTATGCCGGAAGACTATAACGAAGGTGTGAAAGAGCCCTTAGTCACAACAATAGACAATCACAGTCTGCTTAAACTAATAACACACAAAGAATTAAATGTTACCATGTTTTTATTGAACACACCATGTAAACATTCACAGTGCAGGTGGAAAAAGTATGGGAACCCCTAGACTAATGACATCTCCAAGAGCTAATTGGAGTGAGGTGTCAGCCAACTGGAGTCCAATCAATGAGATGAGATTGGAGGTGTTGGTTACAGCTGTCCTGCCCTATAAAAACACACACCAGTTCTGGGTTTGCTTTTCACAAGAAGCATTGCCTGATGTGAATGATGCCTCGCATAAAAGAGCTCTCAAAAGACCTACGATTAAGAATTGTTGACTTGCATAACGCTGGAAAGGGTTATAAAAGTATCTCCAAAAGCCTTGCTGTTCATCAGCCAACGGTAAGACAAATTGTCTATAAATGGAGAAAGTTCAGCACTGCCTCTACTCTCCCTAGGAGTGACAGTCCTGTAAAGATGACTGCAAGAGCACAGATAAGACTGCTAAATGAGGTGAAGAAGAATCCTAGAGTGTCAGCTAAAGACTTACAAAAGTCTCTGGCATATGCTAACATCCCTGTTAGTGAATCTACAATATGTAAAACACTAAACAACAATGGATTTTTATAAGAGGATACCAGAGAGGAAGCCACTGCTGTCCAAAAAAAACATTGCTGCACATTTACAGTTTGCACAAGAGCATCTAGATGTTCCACAGCAGTACTGGCAAAATATTCTGTGGACAGATGAAACCAAAGTTGAGTTGTTTGGAAGAAACACACAACACTATGTGTGGAGAAAAAGAGGCACAGCACTCCAACATCGAAACCTCATCCCAACTGTAAAGTATGGTGGTGGGGGCATCATGGTTTGGGGCAGCTTTGCTCCGTCAGGGCCTGGACAGATTGCTATTATCGAAGGAAAAATGAATTCCCAAGTTTATCAAGACATTTTGCAGGAGAACTTAAGGCCATCTGTCCACCAGCTGAAGCTCAACAGAAGATGAGTGTTGCAACAGGACAACAGGACAACGACCCAAAACATAGAAGTAAATCAACAACAGAATGGCTTAAACAGGAGAAAATACACCTTCTGGAGTGGCCCAGTCAGAGTCCTGACCTCAACCCGATTGAGATGCTGCGGCATGACCTCAAGAAAACGATTCACACCAGACATCCCAAGAATATTGCGCAACGGAAACAGTTCTGTAAAGAGGAATGGTCAAGTATTACTCCTGACCGTTGTGCACGTCTGATCTGCAACTACAGGAAACTTTTGGTTGAAGTTATTGCTGCCAAAGGAGTTTCAACCAGTTATTAAATCCAAGGGTTCACATACTTTTTCCACCCGCACTTTGAATGTTTACATGGTGTGTTCAATAAAAACATGGTAACATTTAATTATTTGTGTGTTATTAGTTTAAGCAGACTGTGATTGTCTATTGTTGTGACTTAGATGAAGATCAGATCACATTTTATGACCAATTTGTGCAGAAATGCATATCATTTCAAAGGGTTCACATACTTTTACTTGCAACTGTATATACCCCTAAATACAGACCCCCTAAATAATTACAGACCCTGGATGAGACACTTTAAAGGGTTCCTTCAGAAATGTATTAAAATGGTCTCCAGTCTAGAATGTGACGGCAACACATTCCCTCCACTTCTACAGCTGCTTATGGGGCAGTGGTGGGCGCTTGCTATACTGCGCCCTGGTGCTGAAGTCACTGCACAGTGATGAGGTGTGCTGTCAGGTTTCTCAGCTTGACAGCTTATCTCATGTGCGATCACTCCAGCACAACCTATTGTAGAGGACTAGAGTGATCGTTCATGAGATATGCTGCCAAGCTGAACAGTCTGACAGCACACCTCATCACTCTGCAATGACTTCAGCCCTAAAACAAGAGAACAGTATAGCCGTGCCCTGCCCCAACACCACCCTAAGCAACTGTATAAGTTAAGGCTGTCCTAGTCACATTCCAGGACAAGTTGTCAGTGGCCATTTTGATGCATTCCCAGAAGGCCCTTTAATCAAATACAGAACTCTGAATACATTTAAACCCCTGGATATAAATATAAATAGAACAAATCTAAAAATTTAGAGATCCCAAGGCAGTGCTTCAAAATACAGACAAAAACCCTGAATAAATACATACCCTAGACCAGGCCCTCTAAACAAATACAAATCACAAACCAAGTGACCAAGGAGGTTCTTCAACAGTAACAAGTCTGGCAGAGGAGAGGGGAGAGCATTTCTGATATCTTTTTCTCTCTCCCCTCTATTTTGCTGTGCTGTGTGTCACCCTACCCCTGTGATGTTAAAGATGACCATGTATAGTAGTGAATGGTGAGGCAGGATAATGGTAACTCCCTGTTCCACCATAGTTTTCAACTGAACATCATGTCACTGTCAGAGAGCCCAGGAAGATAATTTTTTATATCTTTAAAGAGGTTGGGCATATAAAACTATATAAAACTACATAGACATAATTATGTTTCCCTAAAACAATTCACTTACAAAAAATGCCTAGAATGTGGAATGCTATTGACTGCACAGTGCCTGCACTCAAATTAGCAGGTGATTAACAGAAATTAAAGCCATGTGATCGTCAGACAGAGCGTCATGCCACATATGTGTACTATGGATTTTTGTCGTCACGTGATTAGGGGTCAGAAAGGGGAGTTGGAGCCCAAACTGGAAATACTTTATTATTGGTACGTGAATTGGTTTATGGAAACATAGTTATATCTATGTAGT
The DNA here is from genome assembly GCF_014858855.1 of Bufo gargarizans. NCBI lineage: Eukaryota > Metazoa > Chordata > Amphibia > Anura > Bufonidae > Bufo > Bufo gargarizans. Next base: position 86,262,352 of record NC_058087.1, on the reverse strand, counting down.
TTTATATGACTGCACAACCCCTTGGTCAGAACATTACAAGAAACAAGACTTCAGTCCCACAAGATTGATAAATATTTTTGGCCAGTACCACCACATCAAAAGTTCTGGCTTCACTGGCTTATATGAACATTTACAGAATGCCAGGATTTCAAACTTCAGGAAAGGATGGGACTCTAATTTTGTGGACCCCCTTTTGCATGAATTTAAATTCTCCAAAAATATTTAGAATCAGTAGGAAAATGCATTTATCCTATATATTGTATCTAACAAAAGTGATTACACCCCTCACATTTTAGCGAATATTTTATTGTATCTTTTCATGGGACAACACTGAAGATATGACACTTTGATACATTGTAAAGTCATCAGTGTACAGATTGTATAACAGTGTAAATTTGGTGTGCCCTCAAAATAACTCAACACACAGCCATTAATATCTAAACTGCTGGCAACAAAAGTGAATACACCCCTAAGTAAAAATGGCCAAATTGTGCCCAAAGTGTCAATATTTTGTGTGGCCACCATTATTTTCCAGCACTGCCTTAACTTTGTTGGGCATGGAGTTCACTAGAGCGTCTCAGTTTGCCACTGGAATTCTCTTCCACTCCTCCATGACGACATCACAGAGCTGGTAGATATTAGAGACCTTGCGATCCTCCAGCTTCCATTTGAGGATGCCCCTAAGATGCTCAATAGGGTTTAGGTCTGGAGACATGCTTGGCCAGTCCAGCACCTTTACCCTCAGTTTCTTTAGCAATGCAGTGGTCGTCTTGGAGGTGTGTTTGGGGTCATTATTATGTTGGAATACTGCCCTGTAGCCCATTTTCTGAAGTGGGTGGACCATGCCCTGCTTCAGTATGTCACAGTATATGCTGGAATTCATGGTTACCTTAATGAACTGACTGTAGCTTCCCACAGCTGGCAGCACTCATGCAGCCCCAAACCATGACACTTTCACCACCATGCTTGACTATAGGCAAAACACACTTGTCTTTGTACAACTCATCTGGTTGCCACCACACACGCTTGAAACTATCTGAGTAGTTTTGATTAAGCATGCCCGGCCAAACACCAGTTCGGCTCGAGCACATCGCGATGTTCTGCCGAATATCACGTGTGCTCGAGCCCTATGCTAGAGCGCTACGCAGCCAATAAACGTGCAGGCAAGTACTGCCACTGACTGTAATGCCGTAGACATGTTGGTTACTGGCATTACAGTGATTGGCTGGGCAAAACGTGTCATCGGGTGCTATAAAGCACCCGATGACATGTGGTTCAGCCAGTCAGGGAGAGCTGTGCTGTAGAAGGGGCAGATAGTGTAGGGAATTTAATTTTATATTTTTGTTAGGCAAGATTGGTGTTAGAGACCCAAAAGTCCATTTAAAGACTATTGTTTGGTCTGGCAGCAATATATATTTTTAACGCAACCTGTGCTAAATTGATTGCTATTAGAGATCCAAAAGTCCTTTTAAGGACTATTCTTGTATCTGGCAGCAATATATATTTTTAGTGCAACCTGCGCTAAATAGCTTGCAATTGTTTTGCCTCTGCAGACAGAGACATTTTCTGCGCTACATCTCCTGTGTGACGTGTACGCAGCCTAAAAATATCTGTGATATCCAGTGCACATTTTCTGTAGACGGTGTCCGCTGCAGACAGTGACATTACCTGCGCTACATCTCCTGTATAATGTTTGCGCATCCTAAAAATATCTGTGACATCCAGTGTACTTTTTCTGTAGATGGAGTCCGCTGCGGACAGTTACATTACCTGCGCTACATCTCCTGTATAACGTTTGCGCATCCCAAATAGCTGTGACATTCCCTGTAATTTTTTTAGCCGCTGGTTACAACAGCGACATTACCTGTGCTACATTTCCTGCATAACGTTTGCGCATCCAAAATAGCTGTGACATTCCCTGTAATTTTTTATAAGCCGCTGGTGACAGCAGCAACATTACCTGCACTACATTTCCTGTATAACGTTTGCGCATCTTAAATATCAGTGACATTCATTTTAATTTATTTACGCATACACTTATAAAACCTGAGCTAGTATACATGTGACATACTTGCAAGCATATATACCATTTAATATGCAGAAGGTGAGCAGTAAGGGACAGGGAAGTGGCCGTGCTGCTGATGGTACACGCAGAGGCCGTGGCCCTGGGCACAATAAGCACACTCATCCACGATACCTAGCTTAATGTCCCAGTTTGCAGGGCAGCGCAGGACACCACTCTCAAAGTCAGATCAGTGTGACAAGGTGGTCGGTTGGATTGCAGCAGATAATGCTTCCAGTCAGTTAAGCACCACCCTGTCTTCCACATAGTCCAGTCTCAGTAGCCAAGAGTCTGGTCAACAAAATCCTCACCCACCAAACAAGTCTTGCCAAACAAGTGATTCCACACTTGGATATTCCGAGGAGCTCTTTTCATTGCCATTCCTTGATTTGGGCCTCTCGCCAAGCCCGCCTGAAGAGGGACATGAGAAGATCGTGTACAATGACGCCCAAACTCTTGAGGTGGATGATGAGGATGAGGTGGATCATGAGGATGAGACACAGTTGTCAATAAGTGAGGTTGTTGTTAGGTCAACAAGTCAGGAGGAAGATCAGAGGTAGTGGAAGAGAATGTTGTGGATGATGAAATCACTGACCCAACCTAGGAAGGTAGCAAGCCGAGCGAGAACAGCAGTACCGAGGGGGAGGGATCTGCAGCACCGCAACAGGCTGGAGGAGGGAGTGGGGTGGCAAAAGATAGAAGGTGGGCCACACAAAACAGGCCCGCAACTGTTCCCCGGAGCACCCCCCTGTGCCAATCTCCCTTGCTTTTTTGAGGAAAGTGCGGATAATGAAAGAATTGTCATTTGCAACCTGTGCTGTACCAAAATGAGCAGGGGTGTAAACACTAGCAACCTCACCACCACCAGCATGATCCCCCACATGGCATCAAAGCACCATAATAAGTGGACTGAACACCTGGGTCCACAATCAGTGTCTGCAGGTCACACCACTGCCTCATCTTCCCCTGTGTTACATGCTGGCCAATCCCCTGTCCAAGACGCAGGCCTGGATGCCTCTCACCCTGCACCTGTACCTTCGCAAGCACATCCACTTCTGTGTCCCAGCGCAGCGTACAGATGTCCAGCCCTTAGAACGAAAGCGCAAATACCCAGCAACCCACCCACAGACCATAGCACTAAATGTGCACCTTTCCAAATTGCTGGCCCTGGAAATGTTGCCATTTAGGCTTGTGGACACTAAGGCTTTCCACAGCCTGATGGCAGCGGCGGTCCCTCGTTACTCAGTCCCCAGCCGCCACTATTTTTCCCGGTGTGCCTTCCCCACCTTACACCAGCATGTGTCCCGTAACATCACCCGTGCCCTGACCAACGCAGTTATTGGGAAGGTTCACTTAACGACTGACACATGAACAAGTGCTTGTGGCCAGGGACGCTACATTTCCCTGACGGCACACTGGGTGAAAGTTGTGGAGGCTGGGAGCGAGTCGTACCCTGGGATTGCACAGGTGCTACCAACGCCAAGAATTGCAGGCCCTACTTCAATCAGGATTTCGCCACCACCTACAATAGTGGCTGCAAACTCCTCCCCCCCCTTCTCCTCCTCCACCTCCTTCTCCACTTCCACTTCTAAATTCTCATCATTTAGCCATCAGTCAGTAGCTGGAAGCAGTGTAGCACTGCAGTGGGGAAGCGTCAACAGGCCGCGCTTAAGCTGATCTGCTTAGGTGACAAGCAGCACACCGCCACAGAGCTTTGGCAGGGTATAAGAGACCAGACTAAGCTGTGGATGATAATGGCCTTAACCTGGTGGCGGCTTTGGAGCTTGGCAAGATCACACAGATATCATGCCTAGCCCACGTTTTCAACTTAGCTCAGGCAAATTCTCAAAACCTACCCCAATTTGCCTGAGCTACTGGTGAAGGTGCGCCACATGTGTACCCATTTCCGAAAGTCATCTACAGCTGCTGCCGGCCTGGCAATGCTGCAGCAGCGCTTGCAATTACCAGCTCACCGACTGTTGTGCGACGTGAGCATGTGTTGGAACTCCACGTTCCACATGTTGGCCAGGCTTTGTGAGCAGCAGAGGGCAGTAGTGGAATACCAGCTGCAACATGGTTGTCGCCTTTCCAGTCAGCATCCGCTCTTCAGAAGCAACGAGTGGTCATGTATGTCTTACTTCTGTGAGGTTTTACACAACTTTGAAGTATCAACACAGATGGTGAGTGGCGATGCCGCTATTATCAGATTAACCATCCCACTGAAATGCTCGCTGCTCACAATGAAGGAGGACTCTTGCATGTGGAAGAGGTGGAAATGGGGGAAGAAAGTACACAAGGTGATAGCCAGACCACCCTCTGTTTGTCTTCTCATTGCAAATTGGATGATGAGGCGGAGGAGGAGGAGCAGGAGACGGTTGCCTCCGCTACAGAGGGTAGTACCCACAGAAGGTTTATTCCATCTGTTCAGCGTGGATGGGCTGAAGAGGAGGAAGAGGATCAGGAGATTAAAAGTCTCCTGATGAAGACAGCGAAGTCTTGTCTGTTAGGACTCTGGCACACATGGTTGACTTTATGTTATGCTGCCTTTCCCGTGACCCTCGCGTTATATGCATTTTAGCCAACACCAATTACTGGTTGTTCACCCTTCTCAACCCCCGCTACAAAGAGAACTCCTCATCTCTCATTCCTGTGGTGGAGAGGACTAGCAAAATGGTGCAATACGAGAAGGTCCTTGTTGAAAAATTGATCCCAAAATTTCCAGCTTACAACGTTTGCAGCAGAGTATGTAGTTCCTTGGGCAGCCGAGAAGGGAAGATGAGGGGAACACACAGCAGTTCCAACGGAGGCAAGGCAACACTCTGCAAGGCCTGGGACAGTTTCATGACACCCCGCCAGCAACCTTACCCTGATGCGTGGCCTAGTGTCACAAGGAGAGAAAAGTTTTGGAAGATGGTAAGGGAGTATGTTGCAGACCGTGTCAGCATCCTCAATGATCCCTTTGTGCCTTATAACTATTGGGTGTCCAAGCTGGACACGTGGCACAAACTGGCGTTCTATGCCCTGGAGGTGCTGGTCTTCCCTCCCGCCAGCGTTTTGTCAGAGAGAGCATTTAGTGCTGCTGGGTGCATAATAACTGATAAGCGCATCCGACTGTCAACTGAAAATGCTGACAGGTTGACTCTTATCAAAATGAATAAGGCCTGGATTGCCCCTGACTTCTCTACTCCACCAGAGAAAAGCGTCTGAACATAAAGGCACTTTAAATGTGGTTTTTATGGTGTATTGAATACATTGTATTCCCATGCACCCCTTCCACCACAAAAACAGGTACAGTCCCTGACAAAAGTCTTGTCGCTTGTGTACAAATTGACCTGAAGTGCCGCTAAAATATATTTCTAATCAAGATTTTGTTACAAGAAATGGGTCATTTTAATCCCAACAGCTTTTGTAATAATGTTTCAGTGCAAAACAAAACTGACAAAAAGTATTCTAATATTCACAGCTCGGTAAAGCCCATTGAGTCAATTTTTGCCAAGACATAAGTGTTGTCGCCTTGTCATATGAGCTTCACCTGTGACTAATAATGGATCAATTAGGTCTCAGGTGTGTATAAAAAGAACCCCAGTACACTAGACCTTCACATCAACTGCGACTAGACCTGCCACTAAGATTCACCCGGAGACTAAAGTGTTGATTATCAAGAGGCTGAAGACCAGATCCACTGCTGATGTGGCAGACACCTTCAATGTGTCTCAGCGTCAAGTTTAGAGGATAAAAAAAAGATTTGAAAAGACTGGAGACGTTTTGGACAAGGCCAGGTCAGGCTGACCCTGCAAGACAACTGCTCGAGAGGACCGTTTGTTGGCTCGAAAATCCAAGGCCAGCCCATTTTCCACTGCAGCAGAGCTCCATGAGACCTGGTCACCTGAAGTCCCTGTGTCAACCAGAACAGTTTGCCGGATTCTGTCTCGAAATGGCCTCCATGGTCGGATCAGTGCCCATAAGCCAGCACTAAACAAAAGACAATTGAAAAACCGTGTGGCATTTGCCAAGGGCCACAGCCTGCTAAAAGGATGGATGCTGGAAAAGTGGCAGAGGGTGGATTTTTCAGATAAATCTTCTGTTGAATTACACCTCAGTCGCTGCAAATATTGCAGGAGACCTACTGGAACCCGCATGGAGCCAAGATTTACCCAGAAAACAGTGAAGTTTGGTGGAGGCAAAATCATGGTCTGGGGTTACATCCAGTATGGGGGTGTGCGAGGGATCTGCAGGGTGGAAGGCAACATCAATAGTCAAAAATACCAAGAAATCTTAGCTACCTCTTATATTCCCAACCTTAAAAAAGGCCAAATTCTGCAGCAGGATCGTGCTCCATCGCATACTTCCATCTCCACATCAAAGTTCCTTAAGGCGAAGAAGATCAAGATGCTCCAGGATTGGCCAGCCCAGTCACCAGACATGAACATCATTGAGCATATGTGGTGTAGGATGAAAGAGGAAGCATGGAAGACGAAACCAAAGAATATTGATGAACTCTGAGAGGCATGCAAGACTGTTTTCTTTGCTATTCCTAATGACTTCATCATTAAATTGTATGAATCCTTGCCAAACAGCATGGATGCTGTTCTTCAAACTCATGGAAGTCATACAAGATATAAAATTTGGCTCTCACAGCACCACTACTTAATTTGCTGACATATTTTGGGATTTGCAGTAAAGTTGTTCAATTTCTGTATAGGCTACAAAACTTTAGTCTTGCCAAAATTTTACCTTTCTGTCTTGATTAAATGATAAATCTTTTTTCAGTGAAACTAATTTATTTCAGTGCATTAAACATCATTTGGGAGGGCTTTAGCTTTCCATATGAGCTATTTCTAACACCAATTGATTAATTAAAAGTCAGGTTAATAGCAGGAGTTTCTACAAAATAGAGAAGCGACAAGACTTTTGTCAGGGACTGTATATGGTTCAATCTTACTTTTCTCATCCTCCTCCTCCATCATATCAACATGCTTATTTGGCTGCCCTCACTCCTAATGTTTTAGAGGGTCAGCTCAGCAGCAGGTCCTCAACCATAATTTTTTCGATGGTCAGCTCAACAGCAGGCCCTCAACCATAATGTTTTTCATGGTCAGATCAGCAGCAGGCCCTCAACTATAATGTTTTCCATGGTCAGAACAGCAGCAGACCCATCAACCATAATTTTTTCGATGGTCACCTCAGCAGCAGGCCCTCAACCATATTTTTTTGATGGTCAGCTCAGCAGCAGGCCCTAGCCCCTAATATTTTAGAGGGTCAGCTCAGCAGCAGGCGCTCAACCATAAATCTTTCGATGGTCACCTCAGCAGCAGGCCCTCAACCATATTTTGTTAATAGTCAACTCAGCAGCAGGCCCTCAACCATAATTTTTTCGATGTTCAGCTCAGCAGCAGGACCTCAACCATAATTTTTTCGATGGTCAGATCAGCAGCAGACACTCGCCCCTAATGTTTTAGAGAGTGGGCTCAGCAGCAGACCCTCAACCATAATTTTTTCGATGGTCAGCTCAGCAGCAAGCCCGCAACCATCATTTTTTCCATGGTCAGATCAGCAGCAGGCTCTCGCCCCCTAATGTTTTAGAGAGTCAGCGCACCAGCAGACCCTAAACCACAATTTTTTCAATGGTCAGCTCAGCAGCAGGCCCTCGCCTTTTAGAGGGTCACCAGCAGGCCCTTGCTCCTAATGTTTTTGAGGGTCACCAGCAGGCCAGCAATCATAATTTTTCAAGGGTGTGTATGATGCCCTGTATTGGAGTGCCGGTTCCTTGTAATTTTTGGCAGCCCTTTCACTTAGTGCAAGACTTTATAAGTGTATAGTGTAAGAGTCCCACTACCTGAACAATTGTACCACAATGTGAATGAGGCCCTCCTTTATGTGATATGCAGGTTGTATCGGAGTGCCTCTTCCTTGCAATTTTTGGCAGAACTTGCACTTTATATACAAGTAAATAAACAGGAAAGAATGTTTCCTAAAATTTTTTCCTCTAAAATTGATTTTATCTTCGATTTTGTGCATATTATTGTTAGTCTGTAAAATTGGCCTACTACTCGGACAACATCGTTCCCAGCAGCGACCTGGGAGTCCAAAATGCATCCAGACATCCTCCCCATGCTGTTCCCGAACCATTTCAGTAGTGTTTCCATCAATTTCTGACCTATTCAGAGCAGGGGGTGCCTGGTTTAATACTCGGGTTCCCCCACTGACTCCCATTGTGCTCCGGTGCTCGGTAGAGCACCCGAGCATCCCAAGGTGTTCTACTCGAGCACCCAAGCACTTTGGTGCTCGATCAACACTACATCTGAGCCAATTAAGTTTATCTTGGTCTCATCAGACCACAGGACATGGTTCCAATAATCCATGCCCTTAGTCTACTTGTATGGTTTGCAGGCTTTCTTGTGCATCATCTTTAGAAGAGGCTTCTTTCTGAGGTGACAATCATGCAGACCAATTTGATGCAGAGTGCGGTGTATTGTCTGAGCACTAACAGGCTGATCCACCACCTCTTTAACCTCTGCAGCAATGCTAGCAGCACTCATACATCTATTTTGAAAAGACAACCTCTGGATATGACGCTGAGCATGTGCACTAAGCTTCTTTGGTCGACCATGGCGAGACCTGTTCTGAGTGGAACCTGTCTTGTTAAACCGCTGTATGGTCTTGGTCACCGGGCTGCAGCTCAGTTTTAGTTTGTTGGCAAACTTCTTATAGCCAAGTCATCTTTATGTAGAGCTACAATTCTTTTTTTCCGATCTTCAGACAGTTCCTTGCCATGAGATGCCATGCTAAACTTCCAGTGACCAGTATGAGAGAGTGTGAGAGCGATAACACTAAATTAGATACACCTGCTCCCCATTCACACCTGAGACCTTGTAACACTAAGGCTACTTTCACACTCGCGTTTTGGCTTTCCATTTGTGTGATCCGTTCAGGGGTCTCAGAAGCGGTCCAAAACGGATCAGTTTTGACCCAATTCATTCTGAATGGAAAAAGATCCGCTCAGAATGCATCAGTTTGCCTCCTTTCTGTCTCCATTCCGCTCTGAAGGCGGACACCAAAATGCTGCTTGCACGGCAAACACGTTCTGGCACACAATGTAAGTCTATGGGGACGGATCAGTTTTCTATGACACAATATGACACAATAGAAAAGAGATCTGTCCTCCATTGACTTTCAATGGTGTTCAAGACAGATCCGTCTTGGCTATGTTACAGATAATACAAACGGATCAGTTTTGAGCTGATGCAGACGGTTGTATTATCTGAACAGATCCGTCTGTGCAGATCCATGATGGATCCGCACCAAACGCAAGTGTGAGAGTAGCCTAACGAGTCACATGACACCGGGGAGGGAAAATGGGTAATTGGGCACAATTTGGTTATTTTGAGGACACACCAAATTTACATGGTTATACAAGCTGTGCACTGACTACTTTACATTGTATCTCAGTGTCAGATCTTCAGTGTTGTCCCATGAAAAGATATAATAAAGAATTTTCAAAAATGTGAGGGGTGTACTCACTTTTATGAGATACTGTAAGTGCAATTTACTTGCTAACTTGCAGAAATGTTTTCTTTTTACTTCAGATTTACAACTGGATCAGTCTAATGACAAAGAAGCACAGTGACATGGTAACAGAGCACAACCTGGGCTTAACCTACGAGTCCAGGCCTATGAAATATTTGAAGGTCAGTCATAAGTATAAAATCTAACTTGAGGACATTGGTTGTTTTTACTGCTCATTTGGATAGAACTACCGAATGGATGTATACAGATGTTTTTATTACAGGCTCTACCTATTTTCTGTGATGATGCCCAATGGTGAACTCCATGTATGTTTACATCTCATCTCATTACTCTGCTTTTAGTGGTACGAAAACACATCCCACATGTAATGGCAGATTGCATCTATTAATATACTGTCATTAAACAGATGGGGCTGTGTCCTCAGGGCCGGTGCAAGGATTTTTGTCAACACAAGCGAATCTACTTTTTGCCCCCCCCCATCATTTCACATTTCTGTCCCTCATGATTCATGTCCATTCCCCCCCCCCCCCCCATCATTTCACATTTCTGCCCCTCATGATTCATGTCCATTTCTTGCACCACCCCCATCATTTCACATTTCTGCCCCTCATGATTCATATCCATTTCTCCCCCCCCCCCCATCATTTCACATTTCCGCCCTTCATGATTCATGTCCATTTCTTATCCCCCCCCCCCCCCCCCACCAATATTTCACATTTCTGCCCCTCATGATTCATATCCATGCTTGGCAAACAGGCTCAGCGAGATAAATGTAAGTTAATTGTTTGCCGCCCCCCTTCTCTGCGCCCTCAAGCAGCCGCTTGGGCTGCCTTATGATAGAGCCGATCCTGTGTGTCCTCCTATAGTGACAGGACTTAGCTCCCCATACGAGATGTGGCGTTTGCTTAGGAGAACACTGATGTCATAGCAATGTCTCCTTGTGTCACAAGGGTGCAGAATGGACGCCTGGTAGATAGAGTATGTGTTTCCTGCTTTCTGACATATGCAGATCACTGATGGTAGAAGTTCCGTGTTTTATGATGTTAATCAAGGCGTAGTCACATCAGAAATAGCCAGGCCATGACATACGATTGCATCTGTTCAGACCATACTGATGGTGGTTAGCATCTGCGAGAACCCAAGAGAGTTTGCTCAAGCAAAAATAAGGCCACAATTATCAGACAGCAAACAGAAGAGCTTCTGGGGCCATCTCTTTAAAGATTTTGTCCAACTTTGCAAAAAATAAATACATTTCTACTTGCATATAAAATTAAGTATCTTTGAAGTAGCAATGAAAAATGTCCTACCATTATATTTCTACAACTCCTATTCAGACTATGCATAACAGATAAACTTTGTACAGTTTGGTCCTGCAGTCATGCTCCCTCCTGTCTGCCATCTACAGTGCCTCTGGCTATCTTGCCAATGGACATTAGCAACAATTAGGGGACAAATGGAGGAAGTTTGAGACTGCGAGACTGCAAGACTGCAGGATTTCACTACACAGAATGTATTAGCTGCCTGTAACTCACCTAGCCCGGCTCCTATTACAAGTCCTTGCCAATGAGCACAGCTCCAGCTCACAACTGCAACTGGTTCGTAGACAACTGGGTGCTTCCTCCTCCAATCCTGTCCAGAGCTGCAGCTATGCTGAATCCTGTCACTGCTTTCTTCCTCCTGGTGGTCTATTTAAAGGGAAATTGGCCTACCTTTCCTAAAGATTAGGGCGTTAACTTTTGGTTGACTCCTATTCTTGTGTATTGTGACTCTGAGCTCGTATGCCTTCTATAGCCGTTAGCTAAGGGAGTTGGCATCAAAGGCCTCCTATAGAGCTAGTGTTGTGGACACTACCACATTAGTATAGTGCCCACTGCCCCAATTTATAGACGCTATCTTATCAATATAGTGTCCCACTGACCCTTGACCCTTTTGTCTGGTCCCAGGGAGGTGCCGCTGTGCACCTAAGTATTATTGTATAATTTATCCTTTATCGTTGCTACCAATAAGGGAAACTATTTTGTTTGTTTCAATATCTCTTTATTTTAGATACCCACATTAAAAGTTATATTTTAATTTATCCAGTACTCATATATACACCTTTTGAGATTATTGTAGTAATAGAGTAATGAGCGAGCACTCATACACTTGGCAACCAGATTGACATGTGCAGAAAATATTTATTAAATCCCCATAAAATACAAGTAATAAAATTTATAAGAACAATGTAGCAATAATTTACAACATTACAGTCACATATATTATGGTAGATATGATCGACACTATATTCATATGACTCAATAGTGTCGATAAATTCAATAGTATATATCACACCAAAAAACTTCAAGTATATGCTGTGATTTGGGAAGAGGGGGTATTATCTTCTGGCACTCTATCCCAATTTGGAAAACTGAATGTCACTGAAAATGTTGTAGGTGTATTCACTGGGAGCGAAACATGTTCATAAAGTGTCCACAGGAATCCTGATAATGTGAAAAGTCTCTTATAGCATATACTTTTAAAGTCAATATGAGCTTTCAATTGAAGAAAACTTTAAATCGATATTTGGCTTACCGTCTGCTGTCTCCCTATTGCTTCAATGGAGCTTTAAATATTTGCCGGCTTCTTCAGTCGCTCCATACAGCAAGCTGGTTTAAATTTTGCGGGAGTTCCAAAGATCGCAGGAGTTGCCATTCTGTTCCGCAATTTCCTTTGGTGCAGCTTTCGACGATAAGAATAGTTAATCCTTTACTGTAGAAATTTTCTTCTGTATGGCCATACAGTATTATCGGAGGCTTTTCAATGCAGGTACATCACTTGTTTCACCATACGCGTTACGGGTAGATTCACTCTCCCTTCTTCAGTGGTCAAGTGTCTGCCTGCCACTGAGGAAGGGAGAGTGAATCTACCCGTAACGCGTATGGTGAAACAAGTGATGTACCTGCATTGAAAAGCCTCCGATAATACTGTATGGCCATACAGAAGAAAATTTCTACAGTAAAGGATTAACTATTCTTATCGTCAAAAACTGCACCAAAGGAAATTGCGGAACAGAGTGGCAACTCCTGCGATCTTTGGAACTCCCGCAAAATTTAAACCAGCTTGCTGTATGGAGCGACTGAATAACCCGGCAAATATTTAAAGCTCCATTGAAGCAATAGGGAGACAGCAGACGGTAAGCCAAATATCAATTTAAAGTTTTCTTCAATTCAAAGCTCATATCGACTTTAAAAGTATATGCTATAAGAGACTTTTCACATTATCAGGATTCCTGTGGACACTTTATGAACATGTTTCGCTCCCAGTGAATACACCTACAACATTTTCAGTGACATTCAGTTTTCCAAATTGGGATAGCGTGCCAGAAGATAATACCCCCTCTTCCCAAATCACAGCATATACTTGAAGTTTTTTGGTGTGATATATATTATTGAATTTATCGACACTATTGAGTCATATGAATATAGTGTCGATCATATCTACCATAATATATGTGACTGTAATGTTGTATATTATTGCTACATTGTTCTTAAAAATTTTATTACTTGTATTTTATGGGGATTTAATAAATATTTTCTGCACATGTCAATCTGGTTGCCAAGTGTATGAGTGCTCGCTCATTACTCTATTACTACATTTGCCTTTTAAGAGAGGGTGGGGTGATTCCCTCTATATGAGCTTGCAGCACCATACCTTAACTACTTGCTAGTGAGCCACCACAACCTACCACTATCTTTTGAGATTATTGTTTGACTCTAAACTTGACTCCTTGACTTCGTGTGTTGACCCTTGGCTTCATTCGTGACTACAGTCTTGCCTTGTTTTCTGGTTTTATGCATTCTGACTACTATATTTGTGATGACCCCTGGCTTCCTTCATGCTACTGCTTAATCGGTGCTAATACTGCCACCAACCAGTGACAGTTCTAGGGTCTGTCACCTGGGAATCTAAGAGTAAAGAATGGGGAGATATTTATATTTTGCACCCCACTCTCACCATCACTGAATTGATTGAGATTTAGTAAATCATCATCTCTACTGAGAAACATAACACTTTCAGTTATCATGGAGACACATGACCTTCAAAGGAGCTGTAGAAACAAAATGATAGGGCTTGCAAAGTTGTTTCATTTTCAGTGTATTGAGAGAATAAAAATAAATTGTGTTAATGGACATAATTGTGAAGATGAACATACCCTTTAAGTAGTTCTGTACCATACTGTATATAAAATCCATATTAGCTGATCCCAGCAATACTGTTATCAATAATCCTGTGTGATTCCACATGTTTTTTGCATAAATATTCACATTAACCGCTTCAGCCACAATGACGTACCTGCACATCATTGTGGCTGAGAGAATATATGGAGCTGGCATCCAGCCACAATGATGGGGATGCAGTGAACCCTCAGGTGCCGCGGTCAATAGCAATCGCAGCATCTGTGTAGTTATGCAGTAGGAGGGGGCTACAATGACAGTCTGGGACCTGATGAAGGCCTGTCAAAGGTACATATGGGAGTCACCATTTGAGGGGGTGTCCATGCACAGGCTGACACCGGCAGAGCTGATTGGATAGTACTAGACTGTGCAGGGACACCCCCACTCCTGTTCAACTTTTAACTCCCATCTGTACCTTTATCCATAAACTTCCAGCAAAAATAGCAGAAGAATGGCACAACACAGGGTCATAAGAAAACATGTTCCAGAATTATAATTGATACATCGCGCCGTGATGCCGCGCGGCGGGTGTATCAGCTGAGAGGGAGGAGGGGCTGGGGGCCGGCATCTGCTTTTATAATGACAGCGGGGCCCGTGCAGTGACTGTATTCTACTACACGGGCCCCGCTCACTGTATATAATCTTATCTATAATTGTAGGCATTGTTAATATATAAAAATTCTGGGTAATCAGCAGTGGTGGATTATAATTGGGTCGTTTGGGTCTGTAGCCCCGAGCCTGGCATCTCTGGGGGGCCCAACGCCCACAAACTACGGCTGGGCACAGGAGCACATAGTTCCCTGCCCTGCCAGCCAGTGGCGGATTATAATTGGGGCCTTTGGGTCTGTACCCCCGAACCCGGCATCTCTGGGGGGCGCAACGCCGACCCAAACGCCCACAAACTACGGCGGGGCACGGGAGCACATAGTTACTTGCCGCCCTCCGCCGATCACCGCCCTAGGCTTCAGGCCTAGTAGGCCTAAAGCGTAAACGGTAGTAAAATCCCGGCGCAGGCGGGTGTGTTGACATCGCCGCTCCTGCGCCCGGACGCCACACACTGACGTGTGTGCGCAGCGCGCCTGCACCATCTACGAGTGGGCGCCAACTGGGACACAGGTAAGTATTAGCTTTTATTTTTTGTGTGCCAACTGCCAACTTTGGGGGACATTACTGAAGGGACATTGGGGGGCAAACTACTACGTGGGGGCAAATTACTAGTTTGGGGGAAATTAATACTGTGGGGGACAATTAATACGGTGGGGGCAAATTACCACCATGGAGGGAATTAATACTGTGGAGGTAGTGTGGGGGGCAAATTACTTAATGGATGGCAATGTCGGGGCAAATTACTTAATGGGGGGCAGTGTTGGGGCAAATTACTTAACGGGGGGCAGTGTGTGGGGTTATTACTATATGGGGCAGTGTGGGGGAAATTACTATATGGGGCAGTGTGGGGGAAATTACTATATGGGGCAGTGTGGGGGAAATTACTATATGGGGCAGTGTGGGGGAAATTACTATATGGGGCAGTGTGCGGGAAATTACTATATGGGGCAGTGTGCTGGAAATTACTATATGGGGCAGTGTGGGAGAAATTACTATATGGGGGTAGTGTGGGGGAAATTACTATATGGGGCAGTGTGCGGGAAATTACTATATGGGGGCAGTGTGGGAGAAATTACTATATGGGGGCAGTGTGGGAGAAATTACTATATGGGGGCAGTGTGGGGGAAATTACTAAATGGGGCAGTGTGGGGGAAATTACTATATGGGGCAGTTTGGGGGAAATTACTATATGGGGCAGTTTGGGGGAAATTACTATATGGGGCAGTTTGGGGGAAATTACTATATGGGGCAGTTTGGGGGAAATTACTATATGGGGCAGTTTGGGGGAAATTACTATATGGGGCAGTCTGGGGGAAATTACTATATGGGGCAGTCTGGGGGAAATTACTATATGGGGCAGTCTGGGGGAAATTACTATATGGGGCAGTCTGGGGAAATTACTATATGGGGCAGTCTGGGGGAAATTACTATATGGGGCAGTCTGGGGGAAATTACTATATGGGGCAGTCTGGGGGAAATTACTATATGGGGCAGTCTGGGGAAATTACTATATGGGGCAGTCTGGGGGAAATTACTATATGGGGCAGTCTGGGGGAAATTACTATATGGGGCAGTCTGGGGGAAATTACTATATGGGGCAGTCTGGGGGAAATTACTATATGGGGCAGTCTGGGGGAAATTACTATATGGGGCAGTCTGGGGGAAATTACTATATGGGGCAGTTTGGGGGAAATTACTATATGGGGCAGTTTGGGGGAAATTACTATATGGGGCAGTTTGGGGGAAATTACTATATGGGGCAGTTTGGGGGAAATTACTATATGGGGCAGTCTGGGGGAAATTACTAAATGGGGCAGTTTGGGGGAAATTACTGTATGGGGCAGTGTGGGGGAAATTACTATATGGGGCAGTGTGGGGGAAATTACTATATGGGGCAGTTTGGGGGAAATTACTATATGGGGCAGTTTGGGGGAAATTACTATATGGGGCAGTTTGGGGGAAATTACTATATGGGGCAGTTTGGGGGAAATTACTATATGGGGCAGTTTGGGGGAAGTTACTATATGGGGCAGTTTGGGGGAAATTACTATATGGGGCAGTTTGGGGGAAATTACTATATGGGGCAGTTTGGGGGAAATTACTATATGGGGCAGTTTGGGGGAAATTACTGGTGGCCTCTAGGGGACATTATAGCTGCTGTAGACACTATAGGGACCTTTGGAGTAATTTATCAAACTGGTGTAAAGTAGAACTGGCTTAGTTGCCCATAGCAACAGATTTCACCTTTCATTTTTCACAGCTTCTTTGGAAAATGAAAGGTGGAATCTGATTGGCTGCTATGGGCACATAAGCCAGTTCTACTTTACACCAGTTTGATATATGACCCCAATTATGAGAAATCTAACGTGTCTGTAACAAACTCTGTAGAGACGAGATGCAGCTGAAAGAATTAGTCATGGTGGTCTGGGTCAAACGGAGGAGAAGAGGAAAGAGAAGGTCTACATGACAGGAGATGTCCCTGGATGTAACAGGTATGCGGTGCTGTATTCCCCTATGTGTAGAGCTGCTCACTACTGTGACCTGCATCTCATCTTCTCCTCCAAGTCTTTTTTTTATCATAATCGTATGTATTTTAAAATTGGGTAGACAGCCCCGGGCCTATCATGCACTTAATCCGCCCCTGGTAATCAGCACCTGTATACTTACAAGCGTTTAGTAGCAGAGAGGAGGGAGGAGGCAGGCTGGGAGGGTGGGCGCTGGCAGCGTGAGTCACTACGTCACACGCCTTCGCCGCCCACTTTATGAATGAAGTAGGCAGCGCAGGCGCGTGACGTAGTCACTCATGCTGCCAGCACCTGTCCTCCCGGCCTTCCTCCTCTCTGCTACCGAGCGCTTGTAAGTAACACAGACGCTGATTACCCTGAATTTTTATATATTAACAATGCCTACAATTATAGTTAAGATTATATACAGTGAGCGGGGCCCGTGTAGTAGAATACAGTCACTGCACAGACCTGTCATTATAAAACCAGATGCGACCCCCACCCCCTGTATTGGGGGTCATTCACACTACAGGGACACTGTTATGGAAGGGATCTGTGGATGACACATAGCATAAGATGCTATATATGTGTCATCCACAGATCCCCCCCATAACAGTGTCATCCACTGATCCCCATAACAGTGCCATCCAGAGACCCCAATAAGATCCATCCAGAGATCCCCATAACAGTGTCACCCACAGATCCCCCATAATAGTGTCATCCACAGACCACCATTAGTTCAAACCCCACCAAAAGCACACCTTTTGGTTCAAAATATTTTTTTCATATTTTCCTCCTCAAAAACCTAGGTGCGTCTTATGGGAAGGTGCGTCTTATAGGGCGAAAAATACGGTATGTCATTCAGAATTCATATTAACCCAAATTTACAAATGCTGTTCTATACTCAATTCAACAAAAAATATAAAGTGCCACATATAAACCAATGGATAGAATATACAGCATATTTCCATAAAGTACACTTTTTTTGGTGGTGGGGGGGTAATTTTATTTATTGGTAGACGATGAGAATGATGCAATATCAGAGGTCAAACTGTTTCATGAAAAGAAAAACGAGTGGGGTCATTTATCAAACTGGTGTAAAGTAGAACTGGCTTAGTTGCCCATAGCAACCCACCTTTCATTTTTGATAGCTCCTTTGAAAAATGGAAGGTGGGATCTGATTGGTTGCTATGGGCAACTAAGCC
Source organism: Bufo gargarizans (assembly GCF_014858855.1). Classification (NCBI taxonomy): domain Eukaryota; kingdom Metazoa; phylum Chordata; class Amphibia; order Anura; family Bufonidae; genus Bufo; species Bufo gargarizans. The sequence goes on along the minus strand of NC_058087.1, from coordinate 86,244,234 downwards.
AGTGCTACTTTGCACCAGTTTGATAAATGACCCCATACATTTCTAAAAAGATGAAATAACCACTGACCTCAGCTCACAAAATGGTTGAGATACTGCTATTTGGCTCACTTGACAGATCAGCAAGCCTTCAAATGCAGCTAAGAAGATTATCTGGATGGATTGTGGCATTCATGCTCGTGAATGGATTGCTCCAGCCTTCTGCCAGTGGTTTGTCAAAGAGGTGAGCCCTACCGTCTACAGTTATAAGTCTCTGTATAACCATTCATCAGATATTATGGGAAGGACCAAAATAATTCTGTGTTTAGTGGTTGATTCTGCTGTCTAGAGATATTGATTACACAAATGACATAATTGTCTAGAAGAGTGATATATAAATGTACATTTTATAATCAAGTATAAACATACATGTTTGCTAACATCTCATAGGACTCCTATGAAAATTCAAGGGACTTCAAATTCATAAACAGCCTCATTAGAATCAATGGGACGTCCTCTATTATATATTCTCCACACGATGGGGCCTTTCAAATTAAGATACGTGAAAAATAAAAAAATGAAAATGTTAACTCCACAACTTATTTTCCAGATAATACAGAACCACCAAAGTGATTCCCGTATAGAGAAAATTCTAAAGAATATAGATCTGTATGTCTTGCCTGTTCTAAATATTGACGGCTACATCTATACCTGGACCACAGTAAGTTAAACTTTTTACTTGTTCTAATAATGATAGAATAGGCTAATGTACTGTAAGCTGGTGGAAAAGCATACCCACTTTGGAAGTGCCGCCTCCATGTGGAATGCAGGAAATGCAGCGCCACATTTCTAGGAGTTGGGGGTGTGCCCTGCTCAGTATAATGTTTATGGACTGTAGTGGTGACATGCGGCCACTAGGTGGTGATGCTGCACAACAAATTCGCTGCACTATGGAGAGAGCAGTGCAGGACAATATGCCAGCCCCATTTTGATGCAAAAAGGGAGGAGGGGCCCCAATAAAAATGGCTGTTGGGAGCCATGTGGGAGGAGAAGAGCCTACAGCAGTGGTTGCTGTTGTAGGGGAGATGCTAAGATTGTCTGGTTCAGCCAGGCACAGAGGACACTGTCTACCATGAAACTGGTGTAGTAGCAATTGGGCCACGTTGTTCTCCACCTCCTGTGGAACAGTGGCATCGTATTTAACAGTCCATTTTAATGTATTTGTATATGTATTTTTGTGTATTTTCCCTGTGATGTGTGTAGAAGGCCTATTAGGGTGTAGCTTGGGAACCCCTAATATATATAGTTAGGCCCAGCCAGGGAAGAGGTAGTCTGTGTGCAGAGTCAGAAGCAAGAGGACACTTTAGCCAGAGAGGAGCTGAGGTGCAGGCTCTGACATGCAGCTAGACAGCCCAGGCTTCTAGCTGATCACCAGAGGAAGGGTTTACCTCCTGAGAAACCTGCAGTTCCCACAACTAAAGTGCAGAGCAGAAGAGGAACCAGCCAACCTGAGGGCTGAAGGGCAGAAGGATTTTACCTAAAGCAAGGATATATACCTGAGGAAGTTTTCTACCAAGGATAAAGCCAGCAATTAGGGCATACAGGCCTTGGGATCAAGACAGACAGGAGTTCTGAGGAATAGTGCACAGGATTTCTGAGGAAAAGGTGCAGCCTGTTCTGTAAGTGTTTTAACCCTCTGAGTATCTTGCAAAGAACATTGTGCTTGCCATTTGTATAAAGCCTGCTTATTATTGCTACTGCCATGTGGAACTGAACCTAGACTGTACAAAGTTAACTGTAAACCAGTAAAGGAAGTTTTGGTTCACCACAAACCACATGTTCCTCAATTATTCCTATCACATCGGTGTGCCACCATTACAGGCACTGGCGTCACGAATCTTAAAGGGACCTTGCCCCCGACACATTAAACACCTGCAACATCCAGGGCACCTCATCTACCATCAGGCCTGGCCCCTATACACCGAGAGTACCCCAGAGGTCTTCTGTGCCAGCCTCTCCATCACTGCTGTACGCCTGCCCAGGGTCTCGGATAAACTGTGAGTAACCAAGAGCAACCCTTGTTTGCCTATTAACCGCAACCTCACCATCGCAATACCCTGCAGGGCGGTGTACTGCACGTGTATTCCCCGGCTGAGTGTCACTAAATAGGCCTGAACTAGTCACTGGCTAGGGAGCAGTGTAGGGTGGCCAGAGGTCCCATTTTTGGCCGGACAGACCGGCTTTCTGACCCCCTGTCCTCCATCTGGCACAGGGCCTGGACGGATGCAGGGATGTCCTTTGTAGCAGATCACACTCAGAAAGCAGCACTGTGTCTGCACTGTCTGAGTGTGAACTGCAGGGAGAAAACTGAAGTTTGTTTTGCATTTCATTTTTTTAAATCTCCGTTGGCTGTGTGCTGGGGGTGTGACCTAATGAGGTGGGGGCGTGGCTTGTCAGGGGCGGGGTTATAAAGTCTGGCTTTTGAGGGTGGTCTGAGTGGCTACCCTAGAGCAGTGGCAGCAGTCACTGTGGCTGTGGTGACTGTGAGATGGCTGCAAGAGGTAGAGAAGTGGCCCACAGTGCTGCTGAGGATCCAGCAAACAGCTGCATTAGCGACTAGTACTGACCATATGCCAGCTGAAAAAATCTGGGTCCAGGGGCGTAGCTAAAAGCTCATGGGCCCTGGTGCAAGAGTTCAGCTTGGGCCCCCGTCCCTCAGTGCTTGTTGGCAAGAGGCAGGGGAGCACATAGCCTTCCTGCTGCCTGAGGCAAACATTGAAAGGGCACCCCCTCATGCCAAATTCTTGACCTAACCCCTTCCCTCCAGCCAGAGGTGTAAATTAACCAGTATGCACTTTCTATAATGCCAGTGTCTTATGTGGCACAAGGGTCTTTGAGTCCCCTCAGGCTCCTGGGCCCGGTACAGACTGCTACCTCTGCACCCCCTATAGCTACGCCCCTGGCTGGGTCCTCTAAGGACAGGAACAATATGGATTGTGTCACAATCTGTTCAGGAAAAAACTGATGGTTTTGCACGCAAGTTGAGTCTTGTCTGCGATTGCATTTGCATTCGGTGTTCGCATTTTTTTTGCACGTGTGCAGTCAGTTTTTGATGTGTTTTTCACGCACGTGGAAAAAAAAGACCTGAAGAATAACAATGTACATCTCCCAGCAACCATCAGTGAAAAACACATTGCATTCATATGCAATCCATTTTTCATGCAAGCCTCATTCACTTCTATGGAACCAGAGCTGCGTGAAAAATGTACAACATAGAACATGCTGCGATTTTTCATGAATGCAGAAATAATGCGCGAAAAACAATGCTCATGTACACAGACCATTGAAATTAATGGGTCAGGATTCAGTCCGGATGCTATGCGTTTGCTTCACATATTGCACCCGGACGGAAACTCGCTAGTGTGAAAGAGCCCTAAGAGAGAAGAGGCAGCGGGAAAAGGGTTAGTGTTGCTGGGCCAAAGAGGAGCCAATGCCCCGGTATGTGCATCAGCCCCTGGATATACTTGAGTGGAGTAAGTGACTATGGGGGGCAGTATACTAGATAAAATATCACTTTTAATAATTATAAGGAGATAAAAAACGGCCCCTACAGACAAACGACAAGTAAGACATGTACATACGTGTACACACAAAAAAACGGTTCAGATGAGAGACCAGTTGGGTACAGGTGTAATGTAAGTAGTGGGCTGGACCAATAGTGGCAGACCGGGCGCAACTGTGTCACTTAAGATCAGCTAGCCCTATTGCATCCCTGCTTGTCCTGGTCCGCCCTATACAATGTGTCCACGGGACGGGGTCCAAAAAGCCCCGCAAGGGGTGGCCCCGACTGGAACTCTCTTCCTGTATACGTGACCCTATTGAGGCCCTGACACAGGAAAAACACAAGCCGTCCGAAAGGACAGAAAGCATACAATATATGAAAAAGTAACCCCACCAACAGATGAATCCCCTGGCAGGGGGATAGGGTGATGGTTATACTTATGTGTCCCGACGCGTTTCTTCACAGGATGCACCAGGATTCATCAGGGGACACGGGGCAATTACTGCAGGCAGAGTATGGCTGAGTCTAAGGATCACATTAAAAATGCAAAACATACAATTAGTATCATGACATAACATAGATGAGCCCCCATAATGTCAGCCCTCAATGGGCCTTGGAGGCAAATCACTTACGTTTTTAAATGGCAGCGGTCGGCGTATGGCTCAAAAACCACCATCAAGCTATGACCCAGGGTGGTGGTGTCCGCAGTGGTGGGGTGACCGGCAACTAATGGGGCGAATAACGCCCCCTTATAAAGGCTGTAGGGCCATGTGTAGTGTTCCAGGCGCCTCCGGCGCCCCTTGATGACGTCACAAGAGAAGTGAGTCGTCCGGTCATGTGACCGGAGGGATCGCACTCGCGCATGCGCAAACACGCTTCCATGCGCTTCATGGGCCCAGGTGGAACGCACAGCCGTACTTCTGCATCACGTGACCGCCGCAATGCGCCCATATAACAGGCTATTGTACCATCGCGGGGGTCACGTGATCGGAGCACAGCTAAAACAAGCTATCCCCGGTGACTAGAGTAAGCCTGGTCAGGCTAGACATCCAGAAGGGACCACATCACCCAGGGACAACAAACGGAGCATGCACAGCCGCTCCTTCGGTCTGCATACTCTTTCAGCTTGGTTGCCCCCTCACAAAAGTAAAACAAAAGGGGAGGGGGACTAGACTCCAGAAATTTAGGAGAATCAGATACAAGTGGGGACACGGGAGGGGAGCAGAGAACCTGCTCATAGATCCAGTAAGATCATATCCTCCCCGTCCCTCATAAGTAAGGGGAAAGTGACAATGTGTGTCCGCTAATCCCCTATTGGACCAAAAATATACAGGGGTTAAATGACTGGGAAAACCTAAGCTTGGGATAAGACTGGAAAAAATTGGTATTTAGAGGAAGCAACTGAAATTTAGTTGCTCATTTAAGCCATGGGGGGCGACCGTATTCAAGGTAAAGGTCCACCAACACTCCCTTTGCAGGAGGAGCCTGTTCCAGTCTCCCCCCCGTGTGGGTTTGGGCACCCGTTCGATGGCCATAAAGCTAATGGCTAAGGTACGTCCGTCATAGGATACCTGCACATGGCGTGCTATGGGGGTTTCTTTATTATTTCGGATGTCCCCGAAATGCTCCCCCATGCGTTTGCGTAACTCCCTAAACGTTTTACCTATATAACGAAGTCCACATATACAGGTTGCCAAGTAGATCACACCTGCCGTGCGGCAGTTCACAAAGCCCTTTATTTGGTAGACAGTATTTTCTGGTTCCCCAACAAAGGTCTTTCCTTGTGAGAGACTGCCACAGAAACTACAGTGTCCACACCTATGGCATCCTGTCACAGGTGTGTTCAGCCACGTCAGTGGTTTTACTGATGGAGAGAAGTGGCTGTGCACCAATCTATCTCGAAGATTGTTGCCTCTTCGGAAGGTCAGTGAGACACTAGGACTTAGCACGTCAGAGAGGTCGGGGTCCATCAAGAGTGTCTCCCAGTGTCGTGCCAGGATACGCCTTACTTGAGTGGCCGCTGCGTCAAATGTTCCAATCACCCGGACAGTACTTTGAGATTCCTTCACCCTACTGGTTGAGGGGTGGAGAAGTTCAGTCCGCGTACGCAATTTGGTTTTTTCATACGCCATTCTGAGGGTCCTATCAGGATACCCTCTCTCCTGGAATCTTGATCTCAGGTCCTTCGCATGGCGCTTGAAATCACTGGACTCAGAACAATTGCGTTTCAATCTCAAGTACTGTCCGGTTGGAATCCCTCTCTTAAGGGGCACAGGGTGGCAGCTGTCCCACCTGAGAAGGGAGTTGGTGGAGGTGGGTTTTCGATATATGGATGTGCTAAGGCCGGCCTTCCCGTCCCTGCAGATGACAACATCCAGAAACGGGAGGCGGTCTTTTACAATCACCGAGGTGAACCTCAAGTTAAAGCTGTTTGTATTCAACTCCGAGACAAACCTCTCGAAGTCACTCACTGGTCCGCTCCACAGCACGAAAATATCGTCGATGGAGCGTGACCAAAGAGCCACCAAGCCGGCGAACCATGGTGACGGTTCGGCAAACACCACGGACTCCTCCCACCAGCCCAGTGCAAGTTGGCGTACGATGGCGCACAAGAGCTACCTATCGCGGTGCCCCTGAGCTGGTGGTAGATGCGCCCGTCGAACTGGAAAAAATTGCTCACCAAAATGAACCTTAGCAGTTCGAGAGTAAAGGTGTTATGCTGCCTAAATTGTTGGCCCTTGGTCTTAAGGTAGTGACTGCTAGCTTCAAGACCTCGCTCATGTGGAATGGAGGAGTATAAAGCCTCTACATCCATGGAGGCCAAAAACCAGTGTGGTTCAATACATATGTCCTCCAGTTTACCCAAAAGATCACCGGTGTCCCTAATATAGGACGGCAATGATGTTACAAATGGGCGTAGCACCTTGTCCACGTATATGCCACAGTTTTGGGACAGGCTTCCAACCCCTGAGACAATTGGACGTCCCCTGATAGGAGTTGTCTCTTTATGCACTTTAGGCAGGCAATAGAAAGTAGCCGTGACCGGGTGGGGTGGATACAAAAAATCGTATTCATCACCATTAATCAGGCAGGCTTTTTTTTGTTTTTTCGAGGATTTGTTTCAGAGTCCCCTGTAGGTTGGGGGTAGGGTTACTGGGAAGTGTCTCATACCCCGTCCCATCCTCCAGGATTGACAAACACATTCTTCTATAGTCCAGCACATCCATCACCACGATATTGCCCCCCTTATCTTTAGGTTTGATAATTATGCTTTTATCGCTTTCCAGATCTGTGATTGCCAACCTCTCCTCCCTGCTGCAGTTAAATCTGGGCGGAATACGGTGTATGGAAGTTAAATCTGCGGTGACATGTTGTAAAAACACATCCACACAGGATACATCATCCATCGGAGGCATTCTAACGCTTTTATTTTTTAATGACGTAAAGGGGCCTAGTCCTTCAGCATTGGGTGGCACTCGGTCGAGGTTAAAGAGGAGATGGACGTCTTTTAGAATGTCAACAGGGACACCCAGTTCGCGGCTTTCCTTCCTATCCTTGAGTTTATGGAATTTATGCCATTTTAATCTTCGGGCAAAAAGGTGGAGGTCCCTCGTCCACCTAAACATATCGAATTTGTTCGTTGGGAGAAACGATAACCCACGTCCCAGCAGATTAAGTTCTACTTGTGAGAGCACGCGGGGAGAGAGATTTATTACCCGTTTGTCTAAGGAGGGAGGGGAATCTTGTGTAGCCTCTAAGACTGGATGTTCCGACTCCTCAGGGGGTAGTAGTGTGCCCCCTGGTCTAAAAAAGGTGAGCCTGATGTCTGTACCGGAGGATTTTGGGGGGGGGGGTTTGTGGGTTCTGTCTTGGGCGATTGTTGCGTCCCCTGGCTCTATATGACCCACGTCCACGCCCCTTATTCTTGGGGAATCTTTCCTTCTCTACGTCAGACGTTTCCGTATCCGTGGAGGAAAGGTCTGTATTTTGAGTGGCTGGTGGGTTAGTCAGAAATTGATATGCCCTATTGTCACGGAAGTCCTGAGAGTCCTTATTGAATTGCTTATGTTTGCGGTCCTTCAATTGATATTGAAACCGCTCCACCGTATTCTGCAATTGTATCTCCTTGGTCGGGAATTCTGGTTCGGACTGGAACTTCTTGGCTATCTCGATTTGTTCATTGAGACTGCTTTCTGCTCTACTCAGAACCAGCCTCTCTTCATCCAAGAGGAGCTGCATTAATCTTAGGGAGCTTGATGTTGCCTCCCTTTCCCATCTCTTCAGGAACTCAGGGTTCCTGATGCGGTGTGCAGGAGTCAAGGTTATACGGAGACCCCTAGGCACAATTCCCTGTTTAATATTAGTGCTCCAGGCCCTGCACCTCCCATCAAGAGCTGATGTGTTCCCTGTAGAGACGGGTGAGTTCAGAGAATGCTCCATTCAGGGTAGGGGTGTATTTCTTCTGAACAAACAATTGCTTAGAGAAAACCACACTGGCCTCTGATACCCAGATGTTCCTGTCTAACCCAGTGCTGAGAAATCCTGACATTCCCCTGATAGTGCTAAATGAAATTGAAGATGGTCAGTCAGGAAGAGACAGAGGTGCCTCCCTGAGTACTGCTCAAAAAGACAATAAAGAAAAACTATGGGGGGCAGTATACTAGATAAAATATCACTTTTAATAATTAAAAGGAGATAAAAAACGGCCCCTACAGACAAACGACAAGTAAGACATGTACATACGTGTACACACAAAAAACCGGGTCAGATGAGAGACCACCTTCTATATGTGCTGGACTATAGAAGAATGTGTTTGTCAATCCTGGAGGATGTGATGGGGTATGAGACACTTCCCAGTAACCCTACCCCCAACCTACAGGGGACTCTGAAACAAATCCTCGAAAAAGCAAAAAAAGCCTCCCTGATTAATGGTGATGAATACGATTTTTTGTATCCACCCCACCCGGTCACGGCTACTTTCTATTGCCTGCCTAAAGTGTATAAAGAGACAACTCCTATCAGGGGACGTCCAATTGTCTCAGGGGTTGGAAGCCTGTCCCAAAACTGTGGCATATACGTGGACAAGGTGCTACGCCCATTTGTAACATCATTGCCGTCCTATATTAGGGACACTGGTGATCTATTGGGTAAACTGGAGGACATATGTATTGAACCACACTGGTTTTTGGCCTCCGTGGATGTAGAGGCTTTATACTCCTCCATTCCACATGAGCGAGGTCTTGAAGCTAGCAGTCACTACCTTAAGACCAGGGGCCAACAATTTAGGCAGCATAACACCTTTACTCTCGAACTGCTAAGGTTCATTTTGGTGAGCAATTTTTTCCAGTTCGACGGGCGCATCTACCACCAGCTCAGGGGCACCGCGATAGGTAGCTCTTGTGCGCCATCGTACGCCAACTTGCTCCTGGGCTGGTGGGAGGAGTTCGTGGTGTTTGCCGGACCGTCACCATGGTTCGCCGGCTTGGTGGCTCTCTGGTCACGCTACATCGATGATATTTTCGTGCTGTGGAGCGGACCAGAGAGTGACTTCGAGAGGTTTGTCTCGGAGTTGAATACAAACAGCTTTAACTTGAGGTTCACCTCGGTGATTGTAAAAGACCGCCTCCCGTTTCTGGATGTTGTCATCTGCAGGGACGGGAAGGCCGGCCTTAGCACATCCATATATCGAAAACCCACCTCCACCAACTCCCTTCTCAGGTGGGACAGCTGCCACCCTGTGCCTCTTAAGAGAGGGATTCCAACCGGACAGTACTTGAGATTGAAACGCAATTGTTCTGAGTCCAGTGATTTCAAGCGCCATGCGAAGGACTTGAGATCAAGATTCCAGGAGAGAGGGTATCCTGATAGGACCCTCAGAATGGCGTATGAAAAAACCAAATTGCGTACGCGGACTGAACTTCTCCACCCCTCAACCAGTAGGGTGAAGGAATCTCAAAGTACTGTCCGGGTGATTGGAACATTTGACGCAGCGGCCACTCAAGTAAGGCGTATCCTGGCACGACACTGGGAGACACTCTTGATGGACCCCGACCTCTCTGACGTGCTAAGTCCTAGTGTCTCACTGACCTTCCGAAGAGGCAACAATCTTCTAGATAGATTGGTGCACAGCCACTTCTCTCCATCAGTAAAACCACTGACGTGGCTGAACACACCTGTGACAGGATGCCATAGGTGTGGACACTGTAGTTTCTGTGGCAGTCTCTCACAAGGAAAGACCTTTGTTGGGGAACCAGAAAATACTGTCTACCAAATGAAGGGCTTTGTGAACTGCCGCACGGCAGGTGTGATCTACTTGGCAACCTGTATATGTGGACTTCGCTATACAGGTCCTTCTCAAAAAATGAGCATATTGTGATAAAGTTCATAATTTTCTGTAATGTACTGATAAACATTAGACTTTCATATATTTTAGATTCATTACACACCAACTGAAGTAGTTCAAGCCTTTTATTGTTTTAATATTGATGATTTTGGCATACAGCTCATGAAAACCCAAATTTCCTATCTCAAAAAATTAGCATATCATGAAAAGGTTCTCTAAACGAGCTATTAACCTAATCATCTGAATCAACTAATTAACTCTAAACACCTGCAAAAGATTCCCGAGGCTTTTAAAAACTCCCAGCCTGGTTCATTACTCAAAACCGCAATCATGGGTAAGACTGCCGACCTGACTGCTGTCCAGAAGGCCATCATTGACACCCTCAAGAAAGAGGGTAAGACACAGAAAGAAATTTCTGAACGAATAGGCTGTTCCCAGAGTGCTGTATCAAGGCACCTCAGTGGGAAGTCTGTGGGAAGGAAAAAGTGTGGCAGAAAACGCTGCACAACGAGAAGAGGTGACCGGACCCTGAGGAAGATTGTGGAGAAGAACCGATTCCAGACCTTGGGGGACCTGCGGAAGCAGTGGACTGAGTCTGGAGTAGAAACATCCAGAGCCACCGTGTACAGGCGTGTGCAGGAAATGGGCTACAGGTGCCGCATTCCCTAGGTCAAGCCACTTTTGAACCAGAAACAGCGGCAGAAGCGCCTGACCTGGGCTACAGAGAAGCAGCACTGGACTGTTGCATGTCATTCGGAAATCAAGGTGCCAGAGTCTGGAGGAAGACTGGGGAGAGGGAAATGCCAAAATGCCTGAAGTCCAGTGTCAAGTACCCACAGTCAGAAATGGTCTGGGGTGCCATGTCAGCTGCTGGTGTTGGTCCACTGTGTTTTATCAAGGGCAGGGTCAATGCAGCTAGCTATCAGGAGATTTTGGAGCACTTCATTCTTCCATCTGCTGAAAAGCTTTATGGAGATGAAGATTTCATTTTTCAGCACGACCTGGCACCTGCTCACAGTGCCAAAACCACTGGTAAATGGTTTACTGACCATGGTATTGCTGTGCTCAATTGGCCTGCCAACTCTCCTGACCTGAACCCCATAGAGAATCTGTGGGATATTGGGAAGAGAAAGTTGAGAGACGCAAGACCCAACACTCTGGATGAGCTTAAGGCCGCTATCGAAGCATCCTGGGCCTCCATAACACCTCAGCAGTGCCACAGGGTGATTGCCTCCATGCCACGCCGCATTGAAGCAGTCATTTCTGCAAAAGGATTCCCGACCAAGTATTGAGTGCATAACTGAACAGAATTATTTGAAGGTTGACTTTTTTTGTATTAAAAACACTTTTCTTTTATTGGTCGGATGAAATATGCTAATTTTTTGAGATAGGAAATTTGGGTTTTCATGAGCTGTATGCCAAAATCATCAATATTAAAACAATAAAAGGCTTGAACTACTTCAGTTGGTGTGTAATGAATCTAAAATATATGAAAGTCTAATGTTTATCAGTACATTACAGAAAATTATGAACTTTATCACAATATGCTAATTTTTTGAGAAGGACCTGTATAGGAAAAACGTTTAGGGAGTTACGCAAACGCATGGGGGAGCATTTCGGGGACATCCGAAATAATAAAGAAACCCCCATAGCACGCCATGTGCAGGTATCCTATGACGGACGTACCTTAGCCATTAGCTTTATGGCCATCGAACGGGTGCCCAAACCCACACGGGGGGGGAGACTGGAACAGGCTCCTCCTGCAAAGGGAGTGTTGGTGGACCTTTACCTTGAATACGGTCGCCCCCCATGGCTTAAATGAGCAACTAAATTTCAGTTGCTTCCTCTAAATACCAATTTTTTCCAGTCTTATCCCAAGCTTAGGTTTTCCCAGTCATTTAACCCCTGTATATTTTTGGTCCAATAGGGGATTAGCGGACACACATTGTCACTTTCCCCTTACTTATGAGGGACGGGGAGGGTATGATCTTACTGTATCTATGAGCAGGTTCTCTGCTCCCCTCCCGTGTACCCACTTGTATCTGATTCTCCTAAATTTCTGGAGTCTAGTCCCCCTCCCCTTTTGTTTTACTTTTGTGAGGGGGCAACCAAGCTGAAAGAGCATGCAGACCGTAGGAGCAGCTGTGCATGCTCCGTTTGTTGTCCTTGGGTGATGTCGTCCCTTCTGGATGTCTAGCCTGACCAGGCTTACTCTAGTCACCGGGGATAGCTTGTTTTAGCTGTGCTCCGATCACGTGACCCCCGCGATGGTACAATAGCCTGTTATATGGGCGCATTGCGGCGGTCACGTAATGCGGAAGTACGGCTGTGCGTACCACCTGGGCCCATGAAGCGCATGGAAGCGTGTTTGCGCATGCGCGAGTGCGATCCCTCCGGTCACATGACCGGACGACTCACTTCTCTTGTGACGTCATCAAGGGGCGCCGGAGGCGCCTGGAACACTACACATGGCCCTACAGCCTTTATAAGGGGGCGTTATTCGCCCCATTAGTTGCCGGTCACCCCACCACTGCGGACACCACCACCCTGGGTCATAGCTTGATGGTGGTTTTTGAGCCATACGCCGACCGCTGCCATTTAAAAACGTAAGTGATTTGCCTCCAAGGCCCATTGAGGGCTGACGTTATGGGGGCTCATCTATGTTATGTCATGATACTTATTGTATGTTTTGCATTTTTTATGTGATCCTTAGACTCAGCCATACTCTGCCTGCAGTAATTGCCCCGTGTCCCCTGATGAATCCTGGGGCATCCTGTGAAGAAATGCGTCGGGACACATAAGTATAACCATCACCCTATCCCCCTGTCAGGGGATTCATCTGTTGGTGGGGTTACTTTTTCATATATTGTATGCTTTCTGTCCTTTCGGACGGCTTGTGTTTTTCCTGTGTCAGGGCCTCAATAGGGTCACGTATACAGGAAGAGAGTTCCAGTCGGGGCCACCCCTTGCGGGGCTTTTTGGACCCCGTCCCGTGGACACATTGTATAGGGCGGACCAGGACAAGCAGGGAGGCAATAGGGCTAGCTGATCTTAAGTGACACAGTTGCGCCCGGCCTGCCACTATTGGTCCAGCCCACTACTTACATTACACCTGTACCCAACTGGTCTCTCATCTGAACCGTTTTTTGGTGTGTACACGTATGTACATGTCTTACTTGTCGTTTGTCTGTAGGGGCCGTTTTTTATCTCCTTATAATTATTAAAAGTGATATTTTATCTAGTATACTGCCCCCCATAGTTTTTCTTTATTGTCTTTTTGAGCAGTACTCAGGGAGGCACCTCTGTCTCTTCCTGACTGACCATCTTCAATTTCATGGAGTAAGTGACTCCCTGCCAAGGTCCAGGAGATAGTGTGTGGCTGCAAGTAAGGAGAGGCCCAGAGATGGGTCCCTGATATCTTAAGTTCTGACACTGCCCATGTAGCAGGGAGATACTCCTCTGGGTCAAATACTTATGAACTTAATATATGGACCATATATAAAGAGACAGTGCCATTCCATTAGAAAGGCTAAACTTGCTGAGCCCAATGAGAGACTTTGCAACTATTAAGAGACTATAAATATGTGTTTATGCATCATGTTCAAGTGATGTATCCTCCTATGGAAAGAAATATGTAAAGATATGTATAGTAAAGTTATAGTGTTGTATTGCTGCGAAGAATTCATGTGCCTCTGCCTGAATTATTAAGGAAGCTAGCAGACTAGCTGCTATGATATCTCCCATACACTGTACACATGGAGAAGAGGAGCTGTTAAAGGGACTTTCTAGAAGTACGTCAGTGATCCTACAATAAAAACGCAGCACCGAGAGTTATAAGGCTGCTTACGAGACAGGCTTGGACTGGCCTTCAGGGGTACAGATAAATCCCCAGATGAGCCCCTGAGCAAGATGGTCCCCTAGTCTCGCACCCCTGCACAAGTGGCACATAACAGAGTACACTTATAGCCCTACATACGTATATTCAATGTACAGCACCTCATCCAGCCTATGTTCATATAAAAACGTGATAGATTATTTAAGAAACTCCCCAGTTTCTTATTATAGACACAATCAGAGCTGAGATTACTTCTAGGTATAGAGGAAAGCTAGCCAGTATCCTCTTTTCCCCAGGACCTACCGTCGCTGCAGGGACCCCCATATTCAATCATCTGATAGCATCTTGCTGCTGTGTGAGCAGGTAATATTTGAATGTATCCGTACGGTTACTGGTATTGGGAGTAGGGATGAGCGAACTCGAACTGTATAGTTCGGGTTCGTACCGAATTTTGGGGTGTCCGTGACACGGACCCGAACCCGGACATTTTCGTAAAAGTCCGGGTTCGGGTTCGGTGTTCGTCGCTTTCTTGGCGCTTTTGTGACGCTTTCTTGGCGCTTTTTGAAAGGCTGCAAAGCAGCCAATCAACAAGCGTCATACTACTTGCCCCAAGAGGCCGTCACAGCCATGCCTACTATTGGCATGGCTGTGATTGGCCAGAGCACCATGTGACCCAGCCTCTATTTAAGCTGGAGTCACATAGCGCCGCCCGTCACTCTGCTCTGATTAGCGTAGGGAGAGGTTGCGGATGCGACAGTAGGGCGAGATTAGGCAGATTAACTCCTCCAAAGGACTTCACTTGATTAATCGATCGATCTGCAGCTGTGCATCATTGAGCTGCTGAAATTCAAATGCTCACTCACTGTTTTTAGGCTGCCCAGACCGTTTGTCAGTCACTTTTTTCTGGGGTGATCGGCGGCCATTTTGTGTCTTGTGCGGTGCTGCGACCAAGTGCATCCAAGCTGCGACCAAGTGCATTTAACCCTCAATGGTGTGGTTGTTTTTTGGCTAAAGCCTACATCAGGGTGAAGCTGTCACACCAAGTGCATTTAACCAGCAATAGTCTGTTCATTTTTTGGCCATATACTAAATCAGGGGCAAGCTGCGCCTGTCACCAAGTGCATTTAACCCTCAATGGTGTGGTTGTTTTTTGGCCATATACTACATCAGGGGCAAGCTGTGCCTGTCACCAAGTGCATTTAACCCTCAATGGTGTGGTTGTTTTTTGGCTAAAGCCTACATCAGGGTGAAGCTGTCACACCAAGTGCATTTAACCAGCAATAGTCTGTTTATTTTTTGGCCATATACTACATCAGGGGCAAGCTGCGCCCGTCACCAAGTGCATTTAACCCTCAGTAGTGTGGTTGGTCAAGCTATCACACCAAGTGCATTTAACCAGCAATAGTCTGTTCATTTTTTGGCCATATACTAAATCAGGGGCAAGCTGCGCCCGTCACCAAGTGCATTTAACCAGCAATAGTCTGTTCATTTTTTGGCCATATACTACATCAGGGGCAAGCTGCGCCCGTCACCAAGTGCTTTTAACCCTCAGTAGTGTGGTTGGTCAAGCTGTGACACCAAGTGCATTTAACCAGCAATAGTCTGTTCATTTTTTGTCCATATACTACATCAGGGGCAAGCTGCGCCCGTCACCAAGTGCATTTAACCAGCAATAGTGTAGTTATTTTTTGGCCATATCCCAGTCTAATTCTGTCACTAAATCCATACCGGTCACCCAGCGCCTAAATACTAGGCCTCAAATTTATATCCCGCTAAATCTGTCGTTACCGCTGTACTGTTGTGGCTGGGCAAGTTATTTAGTGTCCGTCAAAGCACATTTTTTGTTCAGGGTTGAAATACAATTCCCAATTTAGCAATTTCATAATTTAGTGGTTTCTGCTATATCAGAGCTATTTGAAATCTATCCCTAAAAGGGTATATAATATTCAAGGTGCACATAGGGTCATTCAGAATAACTTCACACACACGCTACTGTGCATTTCCAAGTCCAATTCTGTTAGTAAATCCATACCGGTCACCCAGCGCCTAAATACTAGGCCTCAAATTTATATCCCGCTAAATCTCTCGTTACCGCTGTCCTGTTGTGGCTGGGAAAGTTATTTAGTGTCCGTCAAAGCACATTTTTTGTTCTGGGTTGAAATACAATTCCCAATTTAGCAATTTCATAATTTAGTGGTTTCTGCTATATCAGAGCTATTTGAAATCTATCCCTAAAAGGGTATATAATATTCAAGGTGCACATTGGGTCATTCAGAATAACTTCACACACACCCGCTACTGTGTATTTCCAAGTCTAATTCTGTCACTAAACCCATACCTGTCACCCAGCGCCTAAATACTAGGCCTCAAATTTATATCCTGCTAAATCTCTCGTTAACGCTGTCCTGTTGTGGCTGGGAAAGTTATTTAGTGTCCGTCAAAGCACATTTTTTGTTCTGGGTTAAATACAATTCCCAATTTAGCAATTTCATAATTTAGTGGTTTCTGCTATATCAGAGCTATTTGAAATCTATCCCTAAAAGGGTATATAATATTCAAGGTGCACATTGGGTCATTCAGAATAACTTCACACACACCCGCTACTGTGTATTTCTAAGTCTAATTCTGTCACTAAACCCATACCTGTCACCCAGCGCCTAAATACTAGGCCTCAAATTTATATCCTGCTAAATCTCTCGTTAACGCTGTCCTGTTGTGGCTGGGAAAGTTATTTAGTGTCCGTCAAAGCACATTTTTTGTTCTGGGTTTAAATACAATTCCCAATTTAACAATTTCATAATTTAGTGGTTTCTGCTATATCAGAGCTATTTGAAATCTATCCCTAAAAGGGTATATAATATTCAAGGTGCACATTGGGTCATTCAGAATAACTTCACACACACCCGCTACTGTGTATTTCCAAGTCTAATTCTGTCACTAAACCCATACCTGTCACCCAGCGCCTAAATACTAGGCCTCAAATTTATATCCTGCTAAATCTCTCGTTACCGCTGTCCTGTTGTGGCTGGGAAAGTTATTTAGTGTCCGTCAAAGCACATTTTTTGTTCTGGGTTGAAATACAATTCCCAATTTAGCAATTTCATAATTTAGTGGTTTCTGCTATATCAGAGCTATTTGAAATCTATCCCTAAAAGGGTATATAATATTCAAGGTGCACATTGGGTCATTCAGAATAACTTCACACACACCCGCTACTGTGTATTTCCAAGTCTAATTCTGTCACTAAACCCATACCTGTCACCCAGCGCCTAAATACTAGGCCTCAAATTTATATCCTGCTAAATCTCTCGTTAACGCTGTCCTGTTGTGGCTGGGAAAGTTATTTAGTGTCCGTCAAAGCACATTTTTTGTTCTGGGTTGAAATACAATTCCCAATTTAGCAATTTCATAATTTAGTGGTTTCTGCTATATCAGAGCTATTTGAAATCTATCCCTAAAAGGGTATATAATATTCAAGGTGCACATTGGGTCATTCAGAATAACTTCACACACACCCGCTACTGTGTATTTCTAAGTCTAATTCTGTCACTAAACCCATACCTGTCACCCAGCGCCTAAATACTAGGCCTCAAATTTATATCCTGCTAAATCTCTCGTTAACGCTGTCCTGTTGTGGCTGGGAAAGTTATTTAGTGTCCGTCAAAGCACATTTTTTGTTCTGGGTTTAAATACAATTCCCAATTTAACAATTTCATAATTTAGTGGTTTCTGCTATATCAGAGCTATTTGAAATCTATCCCTAAAAGGGTATATAATATTCAAGGTGCACATTGGGTCATTCAGAATAACTTCACACACACCCGCTACTGTGTATTTCTAAGTCTAATTCTGTCACTAAACCCATACCTGTCACCCAGCGCCTAAATACTAGGCCTCAAATTTATATCCTGCTAAATCTCTCGTTAACGCTGTCCTGTTGTGGCTGGGAAAGTTATTTAGTGTCCGTCAAAGCACATTTTTTGTTCTGGGTTTAAATACAATTCCCAATTTAACAATTTCATAATTTAGTGGTTTCTGCTATATCAGAGCTATTTGAAATCTATCCCTAAAAGGGTATATAATATTCAAGGTGCACATTGGGTCATTCAGAATAACTTCACACACACACGCTTCTGTGCATTTCCAAGTCTAATTCTGTCACTAAATCCATACCGGTCACCCAGCGCCTAAATACTAGGCCTCAAATTTATATCCCGCTGAATTTGAATACAATACATTGGGCCAAATAATATATTTGTTGTTGTGGTGAACCATAACAATGAGAAAAACATCTAGTAAGGGACGCGGACGTGGACATGGTCGTGGACATGGTCGGACATGGTGGGTGACGTGAAGCCTCATTCTCTGCTATGACATGCAGACTGATTCTCTGCTGTCATGAAGCCAGATTGTCTGTTACGGGACCTCTCTGCTCTGCCTGTGTGCTAGGCCTAAATATATGCCAATGGACTGTTGCAGTGGTGGGTGACGTGAAGCCTCATTCTCTGCTATGACATGCAGACTGATTCTCTGCTGACATGAAGCCAGATCGTCTGTTACGGGACCTCTCTGCTCTGCCTGTGTGCTAGGCCTAAATATATGCCAATGGACTGTTGCAGTGGTGGGTGACGTGAAGCCTCATTCTCTGCTATGACATGCAGACTGATTCTCTGCTGTCATGAAGCCAGATTGTCTGTTACGGGACCTCTCTGCTCTGCCTGTGTGCTAGGCCTAAATATATGCCAATGGACTGTTGCAGTGGTGGGTGACGTGAAGCCTCATTCTCTGCTATGACATGCAGACTGATTCTCTGCTGACATGAAGCCAGATTGTCTGTTACGGGACCTCTCTGCTCTGCCTGTGTGCTAGGCCTAAATATATGCCAATGGACTGTTGCAGTGGTGGGTGACGTGAAGCCTCATTCTCTGCTATGACATGCAGACTGATTCTCTGCTGACATGAAGCCAGATCGTCTGTTACGGGACCTCTCTGCTCTGCCTGTGTGCTAGGCCTAAATATATGCCAATGGACTGTTGCAGTGGTGGGTGACGTGAAGCCTCATTCTCTGCTATGACATGCAGACTGATTCTCTGCTGTCATGAAGCCAGATTGTCTGTTACGGGACCTCTCTGCTCTGCCTGTGTGCTAGGCCTAAATATATGCCAATGGACTGTTGCAGTGGTGGGTGACGTGAAGCCTCATTCTCTGCTATGACATGCAGACTGATTCTCTGCTGACATGAAGCCAGATTGTCTGTTACGGGACCTCTCTGCTCTGCCTGTGTGCTAGGCCTAAATATATGCCAATGGACTGTTGCAGTGGTGGGTGACGTGAAGCCTCATTCTCTGCTATGACATGCAGACTGATTCTCTGCTGACATGAAGCCAGATTGTCTGTTACGGGACCTCTCTGCTCTGCCTGTGTGCTAGGCCTAAATATATGCCAATGGACTGTTGCAGTGGTGGGTGACGTGAAGCCTCATTCTCTGCTATGACATGCAGACTGATTCTCTGGTGTCATGAAGCCAGATTGTCTGTTACGGGACCTCTCTGCTCTGCCTGTGTGCTAGGCCTAAATATATGCCAATGGACTGTTGCAGTGGTGGGTGACGTGAAGCCTCATTCTCTGCTATGACATGCAGACTGATTCTCTGCTGACATGAAGCCAGATTGTCTGTTACGGGACCTCTCTGCTCTGCCTGTGTGCTAGGCCTAAATATATGCCAATGGACTGTTGCAGTGGTGGGTGACGTGAAGCCTCATTCTCTGCTATGACATGCAGACTGATTCTCTGCTGACATGAAGCCAGATTGTCTGTTACGGGACCTCTCTGCTCTGCCTGTGTGCTAGGCCTAAATATATGCCAATGGACTGTTGCAGTGGTGGGTGACGTGAAGCCTCATTCTCTGCTATGACATGCAGACTGATTCTCTGGTGTCATGAAGCCAGATTGTCTGTTACGGGACCTCTCTGCTCTGCCTGTGTGCTAGGCCTAAATATATGCCAATGGACTGTTGCAGTGGTGGGTGACGTGAAGCCTCATTCTCTGCTATGACATGCAGACTGATTCTCTGCTGACATGAAGCCAGATTGTCTGTTACGGGACCTCTCTGCTCTGCCTGTGTGCTAGGCCTAAATATATGCCAATGGACTGTTGCAGTGGTGGGTGACGTGAAGCCTCATTCTCTGCTATGACATGCAGACTGATTCTCTGCTGACATGAAGCCAGATTGTCTGTTACGGGACCTCTCTGCTCTGCCTGTGTGCTAGGCCTAAATATATGCCAATGGACTGTTGCAGTGGTGGGTGACGTGAAGCCTCATTCTCTGCTATGACATGCAGACTGATTCTCTGGTGTCATGAAGCCAGATTGTCTGTTACGGGACCTCTCTGCTCTGCCTGTGTGCTAGGCCTAAATATATGCCAATGGACTGTTGCAGTGGTGGGTGACGTGAAGCCTCATTCTCTGCTATGACATGCAGACTGATTCTCTGCTGTCATGAAGCCAGATTGTCTGTTACGGGACCTCTCTGCTCTGCCTGTGTGCTAGGCCTAAATATATGCCAATGGACTGTTGCAGTGGTGGGTGACGTGAAGCCTCATTCTCTGCTATGACATGCAGACTGATTCTCTGCTGACATGAAGCCAGATTCTCTGTTACGGGACCTCTCTCCTCTGCCTGTGTGCTAGGCCTAAATATATGCCAATGGACTGTTGCAGTGGTGGCTGACGTGAAGCCTCATTCTCTGCTATGACATGCAGACTAATTCTCTGCTGACATGAAGCCAGATTGTCTGTTACGGGACCTCTCTCCTCTGCCTGGGTGCTGGGCCTAAATTTATGACAATGGACTGTTGCAGTGGTGGCTGACGTGAAGCCTGATTCTCTGCTATGACATGCAGACTGATTCTCTGCTGACATGAAGCCAGATCCTCTGTTACGGGACCTCTCTCCTCTGCCTGGGTGCTGGGCCTAAATTTATGACAATGGACTGTTGCAGTGGTGGCTGACGTGAAGCCTGATTCTCTGCTATGACATGCAGACTGATTCTCTGCTGACATGAAGCCAGATCCTCTGTTACGGGACCTCTCTCCTCTGCCTGGGTGCTGGGCCTAAATTTATGAAAATGGACTCTTACAGTGGTGGGTGACGTGAAGCCTGATTCTCTGCTATGACATGAAGACTGATTCTCTGCTGACATGAAGCCAGATTGTCTGTTACGGGACCTCTCTCCTCTGCCTGGGTGCCGGGGCCTAAATATCTGAGAATGGACTGTTCCAGTGGTGGGTGACGGGAAGCCAGATTCTCTGCTATGGAACCTCTCTCCAATTGATTTTGGTTAATTTTTATTTATTTAATTTTTATTTTAATTAATTTCCCTATCCACATTTGTTTGCAGGGGATTTACCTACATGTTGCTGCCTTTTGCAGCCCTCTAGCCCTTTCCTGGGCTGTTTTACAGCCGTTTTAGTGCCGAAAAGTTCGGGTCCCCATTGACTTCAATGGGGTTCGGGTTCGGGACGAAGTTCGGATCGGGTTCGGATCCCGAACCCGAACATTTCCGGGATGTTCGGCCGAACTTCTCGAACCCGAACATCCAGGTGTTCGCTCAACTCTAATTGGGAGCCCTAGGCACCCCAGTCCGACACTGTTCTCAGATGTGGTTGTGCAGCAGGCACAAGACTGGTAACAGCTTGTCATACATCACTACAAAAGCTGCACCCTCCTAGACTGGGAGTTCCATCCAGGTCCCGTAATATTCCTGTAGCAGACATGAAACAACAGGTTATGGGTTGCTAAGGTTTACAGATTTTATTTTAAAAAGGGATAAATAAAACACATAAAAACATGTAAAAGTGAATGATAAAATAAAATGGGGATATGGTGCATTGAGTTTCGATGGATGCCCCCCTTTTCATTAGGTACATAACTATACCTATACACATACTGGTAATATATCATATACTGATAATATACAAGTGACCCACAAGTGACAGTTTATCAAAATAACTATAGAAGCAAACTATCAGTGAACACATGCTAGTATGCTAATAGTGAATGCAGCATCTGTATCTGTATAATTAATGTATCCAATGATCAATACTCAAGACACAAGAAAGGGGAGGATTAGGTTAAAGGGGTTCTCCAGGAACAATCACTGAAAAAAAATTAACAAACACAGTAGATGCAAATATAATATATAGACTAAGCCTGATTGCCTTTAATTATTTATAATGACTCAATTTTTTTCTAAGGGACAATCAGTGAAGGAGTTAAAATGGCCGCTGTCAGATTCCTGGACATGGAGTCCGTCCTCCTAATGACACCGCAGGACAGTCTGTATGAGAAAGCAAAGCACAGAGCCCTATGTAAACTTAAGTCTCTGCCTGCATTAGCACTGTAAAGCTCTGTATTAGGCCTCATGCACACGACTGTATGTATTTTGCGGTCCACAAAAAACTGATCCGCAAAAAATACGGATGACGTCCGTGTGAATTCCGTATTTTGCAGAACAGCTGTCCTTTAATAGAACAGTACTATACTTGTCCGTAATATTATTTGCGGAACGGAAATACGGAAACGAAATGCACACGGAGTACCTTCCGTTTTGTTGCAGACCCATTGAAATGAATTGTTCCGTATACAGTCCGCAAAAAAAAGGAACGGACGTGAAAAGAAAATATGTTCGTGAGCATGAGGCCTTATGTGCAGATCTGTAGGAATGAGGACCAGAGATATGCTGCTGTGGGGGAGACGTGTCATTAGAAAACACTTCAACTTGTGTGTTCGAGGTGAGGTGATTTCAGCTCTCCTCTGAGGCAGACAGCTGTCATCTGCACATAACCTAAACCTTCACAGTGTCCATACAGGCAGAGAACCAGGACCCTTATCACACAGGCATCCTGCAGTGTCATTAGGAGGACGGATTCCATGTCCGGGAATCTGACATTGGCCATTTTAATTCTTCCACTAGACAAAATGAGCTATTATAAATAATTAAAGGCATTTAAGAGTTCATTTATAATATGTTTTAAAGTATATATTTTTTCTTTCCTGGAGAACCCCTTTAACCTGTTCCGGACGCCCTGATGTCCAAGTACCGATACTTAAGGACACAGGGCGTACCGGGACATCCTGCTGGAATGCATTGTAAAGGATTAGACCCCCAAAAGTTGAAGTCCCAAAGTGGGACAAAAAAGAAAAGGGGGAAAAAAGTTGAAAAATAAAGTTTTCCCCAAAAAATATAAAAGTTTCAAGTAAAAATAAACAAAAACATAATTTTCCCCAAATAAAGTAAAAAAAAATTGGTAAAACATAGGGGTGGAAAAAAAACATATTAGGTATCACCGCGTCCATATCGACTGGCTCTATAAACATATCATATGACCTAACCCCTCAGATGAACACCATAAAAAATAAAAACTGTGCTTAATAAACCATTATTTATCACCTTACATCACAAAAAGGCACATGCCCACCAAAATAGTACCAATCTAACAGTCACCTCATCCCACAAAAAAATGAGCCCCTACATGAGAACGTAACATGAAAGACACTCATTATGGTGGTCCCCTACCCGAAGGTGTAAGTTATGGACAATGTGAGTGAGGTTTCTCTGAGACAGAGGAGCAGAATCAACAGCGAATATGGGAATAGGTCTCTGCAGCGTACAGAGAGACAAACCCATAGTGCGGGCAAAATGGGCATCTATCAAATTTACCCCTGCTCCACTGTCTAGAAAAAAAGAAATAGACTCCGTCTTAACACCAAAAACAATAACCGCTGGCAACACAAATTGAGATGTTCGTATGGAGGAAACGTATACCCCCCGGCTGACATCCTCCGCACAGCCTGGGGTTAGTAGTTTTCTGACGGTCTTTTGTTTTTGAGAAAGGAGGGACAGACATTAATGAAATGACCCCTCCCCCCACAGAAAAAACAAGCCCCCCACCTTCGGCGAAACTCAGGAGGACGGACCTGACGAGAATTTCCTCCTAGCTGCATAGGCTCATCTAAGTCAGTACAGACTAACTGTTGCTTGGGAGAGGTTACCAATTGCTCAGGAATTTTCGATCTCTCCCTAAGACGTCTATCTATTCTGATAGAGTGGGACATAACAGCATCAAGGGAAAGGGGGGTCTCATACAGCGCCAGCGCATCCTTAACCCTTTCAGATAACCCAGAGCAGAACTGACTCCTGAGAGCCGGGTCGTTCCACTGAGTATCCGTAGCCCACCTACGGAACTCTGAGCAATATTCCTCTGCTGGCCGATCTCCCTGTAGGAGTCTCCGTAACTTCGACTCAGCCAGGGCGACTCGGTCAGGGTCATCATATATGAGACCCAAAGCCCCAAAAAATCCCTCCACTGACCGGAGAGCCTGGGAACCAGGGGGTAACGAGAACGCCCAGGATTGCGGGTCCCCCTGAAGCAGGGAAATAACAATCCCCACCCGCTGTTCTTCATTACCTGAGGAGTAAGGGCGCAGCTTAAAATATAATTTGCAGGCCTCACGGAACGTCACAAATTTTCCCTTCCCCCAGAAAATCTGTCAGGAAGAACAACCTTGGGTTCTGTAACAACCTGGTTACCCATAGCAACCGCTGGGCTTGCGGTCTGCTGCATTTGCTGCTGTTGTTGGAGGACAGACGCCTTCAATCCTGCCACCTCCAAAGACAGGCCTTGAAGCTGTTTTGCCAAAGCAGCAATAGGATCCATATTGGATTCTAAGTAGAGAGAATTTTTATTTTATTTTATTTTTCTCCCAAAAAATAAGGGCCAGTTATCATATCACGATCGGCGTGACTATCACATACGTGACACAGAGGGAGGGAAAGAGGAAGGCCCTGCCCAAGTGAGAGGGAAGGTGGTGACCCCTGACTCACCTTGCGGCTGGCACCTGGCTGCCCTGACGTCCCTAGACGGGTTCCTC
Organism: Bufo gargarizans; assembly: GCF_014858855.1. NCBI lineage: Eukaryota > Metazoa > Chordata > Amphibia > Anura > Bufonidae > Bufo > Bufo gargarizans. Next base: position 86,219,587 of record NC_058087.1, on the reverse strand, counting down.
ACCCGTACGCCGATCACGTGCCTAAAACCCTGGCTTTCCCTAAGATGAGCCCTAGATAGTGAACAGGGCGGTGGGAACACTAGTCCGCACCACTAGCTCTAAAGGAAAACACCAAGGGGAGGACAGACAATACAGACTCAACATATAATCCCAGGTGGGCGACAACAGGAGACAACAAAAAGCCCAACAGGGATCCGGAGGGTAGCACTCTGGAACAACAACCAGGATTCACAGCTCCAGTGGGTCAGTATAGAAGTCCAGGCAGGAAGCTCTATAACTGGCAACTAGAGAAGTGTGAGAGGAGAATATAAGGAGGTTGGGAGTGGCAGACAAGAAACAGCTGAGGAGGAGAAGCTACGGATACCTGAGACAAAAAGGATTGCAAGGCAAACACAGAAAACAATCACAAAGAAACAACGTGATCTTTAGACATAGAGTGCGCAGCCACCCGCTGCGACTTCCTGACCCCGGGTATAACGGAGTCAGACGTGGCTCTTGACACCCTCGTGACAGTACCCTAAAATGGTACCATCAAAGCTGCCACCCTATTCCATAGTTTCTAAAATGGGGTCGCTTTTTGGGAGTTTCTTCTCTAGGAGTGCATCAGGGGGGGCTTCAAATGGGACATGGTGTCAAAAAAACTGCCCAGCAAAATCTGCCTTCCAAAAACCGTATGGCATTCCTTTCCTTCTGCGCCCTGACGTGTGCCTGTACAGTGGTTTATGACCACATATGGGGTGTTTCTGTAAACTACGGAATCAGAGCTATAAATATTGAGTTTTGTTTGGCTGTTAACCCTTGCTTTATAACTGGAAAAAAATTATTAAAATGGAAAATCTGCCAAAAAAGTTAAATTTTGAAATTGTATCTCGATTTTCCATGAATTTGTGGAACACCTAAAGGGTTAACAAAGTTTGTAAAATCAGTTTTGAATACCTGGAGCGGTGCAGTTTCTAGAATGGGGTCACTTTTTTGGAGTTTCTACTCTAGGGGTGCATCAGGGGCGCTTCAAATGGGACATATTGTCAAAAAAACAGTCCAGCAAAATCTGCCTTCCAAAAACTATATGGCATTCCTTTCCTTCCGCGCCATGACGTGTGCCCGTACAGTGGTTTACAACCATATATGGGGTGTTTGGGTAAACTACAGAATCAGAGCCATAAATATTGAGTTTTGTTTGGCTGTTAACCCTTGCTTTGTAACTGGAAAAAAATTATTAAAATGGAAAATCTGCCAAAAAAGTTAAATTTTATCTCTATTTTCCATTAATTCTTGTGGAACACCTAAAGGGTTAACAAAAGTTTGTAAAATCAGTTTTGAATACCTTGAGGGGTGTAGGTTCTAGAATGGGGTCATTTGTGAGTGGTTTCTATTATGTAAGGCCTCATGCACACGACCGTTGTGTGCATCCGTGGCCGTTGTGCCGTTTTCCGTTTTTTTTCACGGACCCATTGACTTTCAATGGGTCCGTGGAAAAATCGGAAAATGCACCGTTTGGCAGCCGCATCCGTGAGCCGTGTTTCCTGGCCGTGAAAAAAATATGACCTGTCCTATTTTTTTCACGGCCAACGGTTCACGGGCCCATTCAAGTCAATGGGTCCGTGAAAGAACACGGATGCACACAAGATTGGCATCCGTGTCCGTGATCCGTGGCCGTAGGTTTTAGTTTCATACAGACGGATCCGAAGATCCGTCTGCATAAAAGCTTTTTCTGATCTAAGTTTTCACTTCGTGAAAACTCATTTCCGACAGTATATTCTAACACAGAAGCGTTCCCATGGTGATGGGGACGCTTCTAGTTAGAATACACTGCAAACTTTGTACAAGACTGCCCCCTGCTGCCTGGCAGCACCCGATCTCTTACAGGGGGATATGATAGTACAATTAACCCCATCATATCCCCCTGTAAGAGATCAGGGCTGCCAGGCAGCAGGGGGCAGACCCCCCCCCCCCCCTCCCCAGTTTGAATATCATTGTGCGGCCCCCCCCCCCCCCCCTCCCCTGTTGTTAACTCGTTGGTGGCCAGTGTGCGCACCCCCCTCCCTCCCTCCCTCTATTCTTTTAATACATTGGGGCCAGTGTGCGCGCCCCCCCCCAACCCCCCCCCCTCCCTCCCTCTATTGTTTTAATACATTGGGGCCAGTGTGCGCGCGCCCCCCCAACCCCCCCTCCCTCCCTCCCTCTATTGTTTTAATACATTGGGGCCAGTGTGCGCACCCCCCCAACCCCCCCCCCCCCCTCCCTCCCTCTATTGTAATCATCATCGGTGGCAGCGGAGTAGAAGATTTTCATACTTACCTGCTTCTTGCTGCTGCGATGTCTGCGTCCGGCCGGGAGCTCCTCCTACTGGTAAGTGACAGGTCTGTGCGGCGCATTGCTGTCACTTACCAGTAGGAGGAGCTCCCGGCCGGACGCAGACATCGCAGCAGCCAGCAGCCAGGTAAGTATGAAAATCTTCTACTCCGCTGCCACCGATGATGATTACAATGGGGGGAGGGAGGGGGGGTTGGGGGGGTGCGCACACTGGCCCCAATGTATTAAAACAATAGAGAGAGGGAGGGAGGGGGGGTTGGGGGGGCGCGCGCACACTGGCCCCAATGTATTAAAACAATAGAGGGAGGGAGGGGGGGGGGGGTTGGGGGGGCGCGCGCACACTGGCCCCAATGTATTAAAATAATAGAGGGGGGGTTGGGGGGCGCGCGCACACTGGCCCCAATGTATTAAAACAATAGAGGGAGGGAGGGAGGGGGGTGCGCACACTGGCCACCAACGAGTTAACAACAGGGGAGGGGGGCCCACTGGCCACCAATGAGTTAAAAACAGGGGGGGGGGGGTCTGCCCCCTGCTGCCTGGCAGCACCTGCCAGGCAGCAGGGGGCAGTCATGTACACAGTTTTTTTGTATATTCTAACCTGAAGCGTCTCCATCACCATGGGAACGCCTCTGTGTTAGAATATACTGTCGGAAATGAGTTTCACGATGTAGCTCATATCCGACAGTATATTCTAACATAGAGGCGTTCCCATGGTGATGGGGACGCTACAAGTTAAAATATACCATCGGATTGGAGAAAACTCCAATCCGATGGTATAACAGAACTCCAGACTTTACATTGAAAGTCAATGGGGACGGATCCGTTTGAAATGGCACCATATTGTGTCAACATCAAACGGATCCGTCCCCATTGACTTGCATTGTAATTCAGGACGGATCCGTTTGGCTCCGCACGGCCAGGCGGACACCAAAATGACTTTTTTTTCATGTCCGTGGATCCTCCAAAAATCAAGGAAGACCCACGGACGGAAAAACGGTCACGGATCACGGACCCACGGACCCCGTTTTTGCGGGCCGTGAAAAAAAACTGTCGTGTGCATGAGGCCTAAGCCTCACAAAGTGACTTCAGATCTGAACTGGTCCTTGAAAAGTGGGTTTTTGAAAATTTCTGAAAAATTTCAAGATTTGCTTCTAAACTTCTAAGCCTTGTAACATCCCCAAAAAATAAAATATAATTCCCAAAATGATCCAAACATGAAGTAGACATATGGGGAATGTAAAGTAATAACTATTTTTGTAGGTATTACTATGTATTATAGAAGTAGAGAAATTTAACCACCTCCGGACCGCCTAACGCACGGATGCGTCCGGAAGGTGGTAGATTTACTCCTCCTGGACGCATCCGTGCGTCATCTCGCGAGACGCGAGATTTCGGTCAAAGCCGGCCCGCGCATGCGCATCGTGGGCCGGCAAAAGTTAAAGCAGTATTTCGTCAGCAACCTGCCAGCCAATGATCGCGGCTGGCAGGTTGCTGATTTTTTAAAAATCCAATCAGAAGCCATATAGCAGATCATATTAGTAAATATGATCTGTTATATGGCTGCCCTGCTCCTCTGCTGGTCCTTTTCATCGGTTGGATCCAGCAGAGGAGCAGGCTTCACAGTGAGTACACCAAACACACACTAGCCCCAGATCACCCCCTGCACCCCAATTAACCCTTTGATCACCCCTTTGATCGCCCCTGTCAATCACTAGTGAAAGGAAAAAAGTGATCAGTGTAAACTGTCACTTTTTTTTTTCACTGGTATTGACTGTTAGGTTTTAGGATAGTTTAGGCCCCTTGGTTAGGTAGTTTAGGGATCAGTTAGCGCCCAGCCCACCGCACCGCAGTCCCTTATTCGCTGATTAGCGTATCGCTAATCAGCATTTGTACTTTTATAGTATCTGGAAGTGATCAAAACTGATCACGGTCAGATCTATAATAGTATTAGTGTCACTTTAGTTCGCCCTCCACCCAAAACGCAGTGTTTACCCAATCAGGCCTGATCAGTCGCCCACACGTGCGTTCACCCACGCCCGCCCCACCGCAGTGACAAAAATGTATTATTTTTTGATCACTGCGCATTCACTTTTCATGCGCTGCGACGATAAAAAAATCAGTTTTGATATTTTTTATCAAACGCAGCGGCCTCCGGTACTTCGCTAGCCTCCCATTTGTAAGACAGGCTTGCTTTTTTTCTTGGGTAGTCTCAGGGAATACCCCTAAATTTAGTTGCCCAAATGTCAAACAGGGGGTATTCTTCTGAAGAGGCCTACAGGCTTCTGACCCAGTCGGATGAGGAATGGGAACCCTCATCTGATGAATCTAGCGGGTCAGAATATGAACCTGTAGAAAGCAGTGGCTCTCTGACCCAAAGTTCGGACGAGGAGGCTGAGGTCGAAGAACTGCTCACTGTGAAATGAAGCGTGACGTTTACATGCTCTCCTCCATTCACGCAGACACGACAATCCAAATTGAGCGAGCAACCCGTGTCATTGAAAAGCCCCTCTCAGTCCACGACTATAACCTTCACATGGGAGGGGTGGACTTCAATGACCAGATGTTGTCTCCGTATTTAGTGTCCCGCAGAACCAGACGCTGGTATAAGAAGGTGTCTGTATATTTGATTCAATTGGCTCTGTATAATAGTTTTGTTCTCTACAGTAAGGCTGGGAGAACTGGATCCTTCCTCAAATTTCAGGAAGAGATCATCGAGAACTTCCTGTACCCAGGAGGTTCTGTGGCCCCATCCTCCAGTGTAGTTAGCCGTCTACATGAGCGACATTTCCCCAATGTCGTTGCCGGTACCTCAACCCAACCGTCACCCCGAAAAAGATGTCGTGTCTGTAGCAGGAGTGGAATAAGGCATGACACCCGCTATTTCTGTCTTGACTGTCCTGACCACCCTGCCCTATGCTTAGGAAAGTGTTTCCGGAAGTACCACACACAGGTGCACCTAGCATATGGATCACATCTCACCAGGACAGGCACACAGGGCTATTAGGGCCCATTCACATACAGCTGCTGCAAACCTCTCCTTTCACCTGGGACAAAGTGCATAACACACTTCGCCACATCTTTGGGCGATTTGCGCTTTGCACATTGACCCATGGGGAAGGAGAGGTTTGTTCTATAAAGGTAAAACACCAGTAAGCAAAAAGGTTAATGTTTAGTTAAAAAGTTAAAGTTTATATGTTCTGTTACAAAGTTATTAAAATTATTGCGTTGCGGCCTGGTTTTTTCTTTCTTTTTTTTACCTTCCAGGTGGACCAACCGATCGACCAGCTGCAGCACTGATGTGCATTCTGACAGAAGCATTGCGCTGCTGTCAGATTACACGCAAGTCGGTGTATGCGGCGCTGCAAGACAAGATTTCTACTCTGCAGTAAAAGATACGTTTGCCAAGGCATACGAGCTGAGGAGGAGGCGGCGTTCCTATGCTTTGGCAAACACTTTGTATATAAAAAAATAAATAAAAAATCCCGGCAATGATTTATTCATCCACATCGATTGATGTGAATGGAGAAATCTGGTTTGCCAGGGCATACGAGCTAAGTGGGTATGGATGTTGGGCGGAGCTACTATGTCCTGGCAGACGCCTTTCCCCTCCTTTTTTTTATCCACATTGATCGATGCGAATGAAGAAATCTGTGCCGTTCATTTTTCTCTTTCAGCCCAGAGGCTGAACGGAAAAAAAAATCTCATTACCTGTATGCTCAATATAAGGAGAATAGCAGAAACTCCTACTGCTGGCCATACATGTAATGATTGCGGAGACCCTCAAATGCCAGGGCAGTACAAACACCCCACAAATGACCCAATTTTGGAAAGAAGACACCCCAAGGTATTCGCTGAGGGACATATTGAGTCCATGAAAGATTTACATTTTTGTCCCAAGTTAGCGGAAAGTGAGACTGTGAGAAAAAACAAACAAAAAAACAATTTCCGCTAACTTATGCAAAAAAAAAAAAAATTCTATGAACTCGCCAGGCCCCTCATTGAATACCTTGGGGTGTCTTCTTTCCAAAGTGGGGTCACATGTGGGGTATTTATACTGCCCTGGCTTTTTAGGGGCCCTAAAGCGTGAGAAGAAGTCTGGGCTCCAAATATCTAAAAATACCCTCCTAAAAGGAATTTGGGCACCTTTGCGCATCTAGGCTGCAAAAAAGTGTCACACAGGTGGTATCGCCGTACTCAGGAGAAGTTGGGGAATGTGTTTTGGGGTGTCATTTTACATATACCCATGCTGGGTGAGAGAAATATCTTGGCAAAAGACAACTTTTCCCATTTTTTTATACAAAGTTGGCATTTGACCAAGATATTTATCTCACCCAGTATGGGTATATGTAAAATGACACCCCAAAACACATTCCCCAACTTCTCCTGAGTACGGCGATACCAAATGTGTGACACTTTATTGCAGCCTAGGTGGGCAAAGGGGCACACATTCCAAAGAGCACCTTTCGGATTTCGCAGGCCATTTATTGCACATTTTGATTGCAAAGTACTTCTCACACATTAGGGCCCCTAGAATGCCAGGGCAGTATAACTACGCCACAAGTGACCCCATTTTGGAAAGAAGACACCCCAAGGTATTCCGTGAGGGGCATGGCGAGTTCCTAGAATTTTTTATTTTTTGTCGCAAGTTAGTGGAATATGAGACTTTGTAAGAAATAAATAAATACATAAATAAATCATCATTTTCCGCTAACTTGTGACAAAAAATAAAAAGTTATATGAACTCACTATGCCCATCAGTGAATACCTTAGGGTGTCTACTTTCCGAAATTGGGTCATTTGTGGGGATTTTTTACTGTCTGGGCATTGTAGAACCTCAGGAAACATGACAGGTGCTCAGAAAGTCAGAGCTGCTTCAAAAAGCGGAAATTCACATTTTTGTACCATAGTTTGTAAACGCTATAACTTTTACCCAAACCATTTTTATTTGGCCCAAACATTTTTTTTTTATCAAAGACATGTAGAACAATAAATTTAGCGAAAAATTTATATATGGATGTAGTTTTTTTTGCAAAATTTTACAGCTGAAAGTAAAAAATGTCATTTTTTTGCAAAAAAATCATTAAATTTTGATTAATAACAAAAAAAGTAAAAATGTCAGCAGCAATGAAATACCACCAAATAAAATCTCTATTAGTGAGAAGAAGAGGAGGTAAAATTCATTTGGGTGGTAAGTTGCATGACCGAGCAATAAACGGTGAAAGTAGTGTAGTGCAGAAGTGTAAAAAGTGGCCTGGTCATTAAGGGGGTTTCAGCTAGCGGTGTTGAAGTGGTTAAAAACTTTTGGCAAATTTTTAATTTTTTATAAATAAAAATGTATTTTTTTGACTTTATTTTACCAGTGTCATGAAGTACAATATGTGATGAAAAAACTGTCTCAGAATGGCCTGGATAAGTCAAAGCGTTTTAAAGTTATCACCACATAAACTGACACTGGTCAGATTTGCAAAAAATGGCCTGGTCCTTAAGGTGAAATTTGTGTCCTTAAGGAGTTAATTGGATGGGCTCAGGGACAATGAGCATAAAGGCATTTTTGCGTGAAAATCGCAGCATGCTCTATATTGTGCGTTTATCACGCAATGCAGCCCCCATAGAAGTGAATGGGGCTGAGTAAAAATCGCAAGCATCCGCAAGCAAGTGCGGATGCGGTGCGATTTTCACGCATGGTTGCTAGGTGACAGTCTATTCGCTGTATTATTTTCCCTTACAACATGGTTATAGGGGAAATTAATAGCATTCTGAATACAGAATGCTTAGTAGGTGGTCAATTGAGGGTTAAAAAAAATAAAAAAAATTAACTCACTTGATCGCGTAGCTGCCGGTCTCTTCTTACTTCTTTAATGATGAGCTGCCGGCTAAATGACCTGTGGTGACGTTAGATCACATGGTCCAATCACATGATCCATCACCGTGGTGATAAACCATGTGATTGGAGCATGTGATCTGACGTCACCACAGGTCATTTAGTCGGCAGCTCATCATTAAAGAAGAAGAGACCGGCAGCTACATGATCAAGAGGAGAAGGTGAGTTAATTTATTTATTTTTTAACCCTCAATTGACCACCTACTAAGCATTCTGTATTCAGAATGCTATTATTTTCCCTTATAACCATGTTATAAGGGAAAATAATAACATCTACACAACACCGAACCCAAACCTGAACTTCTGTGAAGAAGTTCAGGTCTGGGTACCACAGTCGGTTTTTTATCACGCGCGTACAAAACACATTGCACCCGCGCGATAAAAAATGAACATCGGAACATAATCGCAGTCAAAACTGACTGCAATTGCGTACCTACTCGCGCGGGTTTGCCGCAATGCACCGGGACGCATCCGGACCTAATCCAGACACGGTCGTGTTAACTCAGCCTTAAAGTACCCGGTGTTGTTAAATGAAAATACAAACCCAGTGTGATTTCGCATAGTGAAGACATGATAGTGAAATGATTAACAGTGGGTCTAAGCGCAGTGATAGAGCTGGGGATAGTCATCTGAGTCAGGAAAGAAGTGGATGACAGCATAGCATGTAAGAGTTCGGCTACACGTCAATTTTTGTCATGACAGTTGTTGCGTAACCAAAGATCACAGCGTAGTTTAACTGCCACAGAATAAAATGGGGTCGCAGCATGACATTTCCTGCAACACCAGTGTTGGATTTTTTGCAATTCACATGTGGCAGGCACAGCAAATGTGTAAGTCACATTGCAGCCCTGCAACATTCTAATGGCAGCCCTGCAACATTGCAGTACTTGGGCATGATACGGGCATATGACAAGTGTTATGCCCAAACTCGCCGTGTAACTGTACCCTAAAGTTGAAGGGACTATTAGGAGAAGAAAAGAGATTGTCAACGGGAAGTTAACACAAAAGAAAGAGAATGCAGTGAAATTGGATTGGTGTGTGGGATATATTGAAGAGAAAAAAAGATGGAGAAAAAGTTAGATTAGGCTGGCTGGGTTTGATGCCTTAAATGTGGCTTAGGCCAGGTGCTGAATCTCCTCAGAGATTAGTTCTGTATACAGTCGTGGCCAAAAGTTTTGAGAATTACCTAAATATTGGAAATCGGAAATGTTGCTGCTTAAGTTTTTAAAATAGCAATTTGCATATACTCCAGAATGTTATGAAGAGTGAACAGATGAATTGCACAATCCTTCTTTGCCATGAAAATTAACTTAATCCCCAAAAAACCTTTCCACTGCATTTCATTGCTGTCATTAAAGGACCTGCCGAGATCATTTCAGTAATCGTCTTGTTAACTCAGGTGAGAATGTCGACAAGCACAAGGCTGGAGATCATTATGTCAAGATGATTGGGTTAAAATGGCAGACTTGACCTGTTAAAAGGAGGGTGATGCTTGAAATCATTGATCTTCCATTGTTAACCATGGTGACGTGCAAAGAAACGCGTGCAGCCATCAATGCATTGCATAAAAATGGCTTCACAGGCAAGGATATTGTGGCTACAAAGATTGCACCTCAATCAACAATTTATAGGATCATCAAGAACTTCAAGGAAAGAGATTAAATTCTTGTCAAGAAGGCTTCAGGGCGTCCAAGAAAGTCCAGCAAGCGCCTGAATTGTCTCCTAAAGAGGATTCCGCTGTGGGATCGGAGTGCCACCAGTGCAGAGCTTGCTCAGGAATGGCAGCAGGCAGGTGTGAGCGCATCTGCACGCACAGTGAGGTGAAGACTTTTGGAATATGGCCTGGTGTCAAGAAGGGCAGCAAAGAAGCCACTTTTCTCCAAAAAAAAACCCCATCAGGGACAGATTGATCATCTGCAGAATATATGGTGAATGGACTGCTGAGGACTGGGGCAAAGTCATATTCTCCGATGAAGCCTCTTTCCGATTGTTTGGGGCATCAGGAAAAAGGCTTGTCCGGAGAAGAAAAGGTGAGCGCTACCATCAGTCCCGTGTCATGCCAACAGTAAAGCATCCTGAGACCATTCATGTGTGGGGTTGCTTCTCATCCTAGGAAGTGGGCTCACTCACAATTTTTCCCAAAAACACAGCCAGAATTTGATTGAGAGCATGCCCAGTCGAATTGCAGCGGTCCTGGAAAAAGAAGGGCCAACACTGCAAATACTGACTCTTTGCATAAATGTCATGTAATTGTCGATAAAAGCCTTTGAAACGTATGAAGTGCGTGTAATTATATTTTACTACATCACAGAAACAACTGAAACAAAGATCTAAAAGCAGTTTAGCAGCAAACTTTGTGAAAACGAATACTTGTGTCATTCTCAAAACTTTTGGCCACGACTGTAGAGACTTACTCGAAGTGCTCTGTGGTATGGAGACTTACTGGCAAAGCTCCATGTTAAAAGTAAAATAGAAAATAGAATAAAAATACAATAACCTGGTTTAAAAAGGAACCATACAACACAAATGACAAAAAGTATCAAACACATGATATACACTCACCTAAAGAATTATTAGGAACACCTGTTCTATTTTTCATTAATGCGATTATCTAGTCAACCAATCACATGGCAGTTGCTTCAATGCATGTAGGGTTGTGGTCCTGGTCAAGACAATCTCCTGAACTCCAAACTGAATGTCAGAATGGGAAAGAAAGGTGATTTAAGCAATTTTGAGCGTGGCATGGTTGTTGGTGCCAGAGGGGCCGGTCTGAGTATTTCACAATCTGCTCAGTTACTGGGATTTTCACGCACAACCATTTCTAGGGTTTACAAAGAATGGTGTGAAAAGGGAAAAACATCTAGTATGCAGCAGTCCTGTGGGCGAAAATGCCTTGCTGATGCTAGAGGTCAGAGGAGAATGGGCCGACTGATTTAGGCTACTTTCACACTAGCGTTGTTTAAATCCGGCATTCAATTCCGACACCGGAACTGCCCGCCGGATCTGGAAAAACGTGTGAAAACGGATTACATTTGAATCCTGATCAGGATTTTGACCACAATGTAAAAATGCATTGGAAAAAAACGGATCCGCCATTTATGGACTTTTTTTTTCAAATTTTTCGGGTTTAACATGCAAAAGCCGGATCCGGTTTTACTGAACACACTGCGCCGGATCCGGCGTTAATACAAGTCAATGGGAAAAAGGCCTGATCTGGCGTTTAGTCAAAGTGTTCAGGATTTTTGGCCGGAGGTAAAAATACAACATGCTACGGTTTTCTGAAAAGCCTGATCAGTCAAAAAGACTGAAATGAAGACATCCTGATGCATCCTGAGGGACGGACTCTCCATTCAGAATGCATTAGGATAAAACTGATCAGTTCTTTTCCGGATTTGAGCCCCTAGGACGGAACTCAGCGCCGGAAAAGAAAAACCAGATGTGGTTGTGCAGCAGGCACAACACTGGTAACAGCTTGTCATACATTACTACCAAAGCTGCACCCTCCTAGACTAGGAGTTCCATCCAGGTCCCATAATATTCCTGTAGCAGACATGAAACAACAGGTTATGGGTTGCTAAGGTTTACAGATTTTATTTAAAAAAGGGATAAATAAAACACATAAAAACATGTAAAAGTAAATGATAAAACAAAATGGGGATATGGTGCATTGAGTTTCGATGGAGGCCCCCCTTTTCATTAGGTACATAACTATACCTATACACATACTGGTAATATATCATATACTGATAATATACAAGTGACCCGCAAGTGACAGTTTATCAAAATAAGTGAAGGAGTTAAAATGGCCGCTGTCAGATTCCTGGACATGGAGTTTGTCCTCCTAATGACACCGCAGGACAGTCTGTATGAGAAAGCAGAGCACAGAGCCCTATGTAAACTTAAGTCTCTGCCTGCATTAGCACTGTGAAGCTCTGTATTAGGCCTCATGCACACAACTGTATGTATTTTGCGGTCCACAAAAAACTGATCCGCAAAAAATACGGATGACGTCCGTGTGAATTCCGTATTTTGCAGAACAGCTGTGCTTTAATAGAACAGTACTATACTTGTCCGTAATATTTTTTGCGGAACGGAAATACGGAAACGAAATGCACACGGAGTACCTTCCGTTTTGTTGCAGACCCATTGAAATGAATTGTTACGTATACAGTCCGCAAAAAAAAGGAACAGACGCGAAAATAAAATATGTTCGTGAGCATGAGGCCTTATGTGCAGATCTTTAGGAATGAGGACCAGAGACATGCTGCTGTGGGGGAGAAGTGTCATCAGAAACACTTCAGCTTGTGTGTTCGAAGTGAGGTGAGGCAGACAGCTGTCATCTGCACATAACCTAAACCTTCACAGTGTCCATACAGGCAGAGAACCAGGACCCTTATCACACAGGCATCCTGCAGTGTCATTAGGAGGATGGATTCCATGTCCAGGAATCTGACATTGGCCATTTTAATTCTTCCACTAGACAAAATGAGCTATTATAAATAATTAAAGGCGTTTAAGAGTTCATTTATAATATGTTTTAAAGTATATATTTTTTATTTCCTGGAGAACCCCTTTAACCAGTTCCGGACGCCCTGATGTCCAAGTACCGATACTTAAGGACACAGGGCGTACCGGGACATCCTGTGTATTTACGATCACAGCCGCTCGGCGGGCGGTGATCGGAACCCGGTGCCTGCTCAAATCATTGAGCAGGCACCTTGGGTCAATGCGCAGGGGGGTCCCATCAATTCAGACCTGCGGTTTACGGCTTGTGCGGCAGCGGCGGGAGGCGGTGCCATCGGGTCCCCATGCGGCTGTAGGGGTGAGCCAATGGCATGGAAGGCAGCGCGATGCCTTCCTGAGGCATCGGCACTGCCTTCCTGTGACAAGCCTGTCACTGTATTACTCATAGAGCCAATGCATTCCAATACAGAAGTATTGGAATGCATTGTAAAGGATTAGACCCCCAAAAGTTGAAGTCCCAAAGTGGGACAAAAAATAAAGTGAAAAAAAGTTGAAAAATAAAGTTTTCCCACAAAAATATAAAAGTTTCAAGTAAAAATAAACAAAAACTTAATTTTCCCCAAATAAAGTTCAAAAAAATTGGTAAAACATAGGGGTGGAAAAAAAACATATTAGGTATCGCCGCGTCCATATCGATTGGCTCTATAAACATATCATATGACCTAACACCTCAGATGAACACCATAAAAAAATAAAAAATGAAAACTGTGCTTAATAAACCATTTTTTGTCACCTTACATCACAAAAAGGCACATGCCCACCAAAATAGTACCAATCTAACAGCCACCTCATCCCACAAACAATGAGCCCCTACATGAGACAATCACCCAAAAAATATGAAAACTATGACTCAGAATATCGAGACACTAAAACATATTTTTTTATTTTAAAAAAGCTGTTATTGTGTGAAACTTACATAAATAAAAAAAAGTTGACATATTATTAGGTATCGCCGCGTTCGTATCGACCAGCTGTATAAAAATATCACATGACCTAACCCCTCAGATGAACACCATTAAAAATAAAAACTGTGCTAAATAATTTTTTTGTCACCTTACATCACAAAAAGTTAAATAGCAAGCGATCAAAAAGTTATATGCATCCCAAAATAGTGCCAATAAAACCTTCATCTCATCCCGCAAATAATGAGACCCTACATAAGATAATTGCCCAAAATCTGAAAAAAAGTATGGCTCTCAGAATATGGAGACACTAAAACATGATTTTTTTTTGTTTCTAAATTATATTATTGTGTAAAATTTTAAAGAATGATAATAACAAGTATACATATTAGGTATCGCCGCGTCCATATCGACCGGCTCTACAAAAATATCACATGACCTAACCATTCAGATAAAAAATAAACAATAAAAACTTTGTTAAATAAACAGTTTTTTGTCACCTTACATCACAAAAAGTGTAATAGCAAGTGATTAAAAAGTCATACGCACCCCAAAATAGTGCCAATCAAGCCGTCATCTCATCCCACAAAAATCATACCCTACCCAAGTTAATCACCCAAAAACTGAAAAAACTATGGCTCTATGGAAACACTAAAACGTGATAATTTTTTGTTTAAAAAATGAAATCATTGTGTAAAACTTACATCAATAAAAAAAAGTATACATATTTGGTACTCTGCATCTGTGACAACCTGGTCTATAAAAATACCACATGATCTAATCTGTCAGATGAATGTTGTAACAAAAAAATAAAAACGGTGCCAAAACAGCTATTTCTTACCTTGCCTCACAAAAAAAGTGTAATATAGAGCAACCAAAAATCATATGTACCCTAAAATAGTACCAACAAAGCTGCCACCCTATCCCATAGTTTCTAAAATGGGGTCACTTTTTGGGAGTTTCTTCTCTAGGAATGCATCAGGGGGGGCTTCAAATGGGACATGGTGTCAAAAAAACTGCCCAGCAAAATCTGCCTTCCAAAAACCGTATGGCATTCCTTTCCTTCTGCGACCTGACGTGTGCCCGTACAGTGGTTTATGACCACATATGGGGTGTTTCTGTAAACTACGGAATCAGAGCTATAAATATTGAGTTTTGTTTGGCTGTTAACCCTTGCTTTATAACTGGAAAAAAATTATTGAAATGGAAAATCTGCCAAAAAAGTTAAATTTTGAAATTGTATCTCGATTTCCCATGAATTCTTGTGGAACACCTAAAGGGTTAACAAAGTTTGTAAAATCAGTTTTGAATACCTGGAGGGCTGCAGTTTCTAGAATGGGGTCACTTTTTGGAGTTTCTACTCTAGGGGTGCATCAGGGGGGCTTCAAATGGGACATGTTGTCAAAAAAACAGTCCAGCAAAATCTGCCTTCCAAAAACCATATGGCATTCCTTTCCTTCCGCGCCCTGACGTGTGCTTGTACAGTGGTTTACAATCATATATGGGGTGTTTGGGTAAACTACAGAATCAGAGCCATAAATATTGAGTTTTGATTGACTGTTAACCCTTGCTTTGTAACTGGAAAAAAATTACTGAAAAATCTGCCCAAAAAGTTAAATTTGGAAATTGTATCTCTATTTTCCATTAATTCTTGTGGAACACCTAAAGGGTTAACAAAAGTTTGTAAAATCAGTTTTGAATACCTTGAGGGGTGTAGGTTCTAGAATGGGGTCATTTGTGAGTGGTTTCTATTATGTAAGCCTCACAAAGTGACTTCAAATCTGAACTGGTCCTTGAAAAGTGGGTTTTTGAAAATGTCTGAAAAATTTCAAGATTTGCTTCTAAACTTCTAAGCCTTGTAACATCCCCAAAAAATAAAATATCATTCCAAAAATGATCTAAACATGAAGTAGACATATGGGGAATGTAAAGTAATAACTATTTTTGTAGGTATTACTATGTATTATAGAAGTAGAGAAATTGAAACTTAAAAAATTGCTAATGTTTACAAACTTTTGCCAAACTTTTAATTTTGTATAAATAAAAATGTATTTTTTGACTCTATTTTACCAGTGTCATGAAGTACAATATGTGATGAAAAAACTGTCTCAGAATGGCCTGGATAAGTCAAAGCGTTTTAAAGTTATCACCACATAAACTGACACTGGTCAGATTTGCAAAAAATGGCCTGGTCCTTAAGGTGAAATTTGTGTCCTTAAGGAGTTAATTGGATGGGCTCAGGGACAATAAGCATAAAGGCATTTTTGCGTGAAAATCGCAGCATGCTCTATATTGTCCCATAGAAGTGAATGGGGCTGAGTGAAAATCGCAAGCATCCGCAAGCAAGTGCAGATGCGGTGTGATTTTCACGCATGGTTGCTAGGTGACAGTCTATTCACTGTATTATTTTCCCTTATAACATGGTTATAGGGGAAATTAATAGCATTCTGAATACAGAATGCTTAGTAGGTGGTCAATTGAGGGTTAAAAAAATAAAAATAATTAACTCACCTTCTCCACTTGATCGCGTAGCTTTAATGATGAGCTGCCGGCTAAATGACCTGTGGTGACATCAGATCACATGGTCCAATCACATGATCCATCACCGTGGTGATAAACCATGTGATTGAAGCAGGTGATCTGACGTCACGACAGGTCATTTAGTCGGCAGCTCATCATTAAAGAAGTAAGAAGAGACCGGCAGCTACGTGATCAAGAGGAGAAAGTGAGTTAATTTATTTATTTATTTTTTAACCCTCAATTGACCAGCTACTAAGCATTCTGTATTCAGAATGCTATTATTTTTCCCTTATAACCATGTTATAAGGGAAAATAACATCTACACAACACCGAACCCAAACCTGAACTTCTGTGAAGAAGTTCGGGTCTAGGTACCACAGTCGGTTTTTTATCACGCGCGTGCAAAACACATTGCACCCGCGCGATAAAAAATGAACATTGGAACGCAATCGCAGTCAAAACTGACTGCAATTGCGTACCTACTCGCGTGGGTTTGCCGCAATGCACCGGGACGTATCTGGACCTAATCCAGACACGGTCGTGTGAACTCAGCCTTAAAGTACCCGGTATTGTTAAATGAAAATACAAACCCAGTGTGATTTTGCATAGTGAAGACATGATATTGAAATGATTAACAGTGGGTCTAAGCGCAGTGATAGAGCTGGGGATAGTCATCTGAGTCAGGAAAGAAGTGGATGACAGCATAGCATGTAAGAGTTCGGCTACATTGCAATTTTTGTCATGACAGTTGTTGCGTAACCAAAGATCATAGCGTAGTTTAATTGCCACAGAATAAAATGGGGTCGCAGCATGACATTTCCTGCAACACCAGTGTTGGATTTTTTCCAATTCACATGTGGCAGGCACAGCAAATGTGTAAGTCACATTGCAGCCCTGCAACATTCTAATGGCAGCCCTGCAACATTACAGTACTTGGGCATGATACGGGCATGTGACAAGTGTTGTGCCCAAACTTGCCGTGTAACTGTACCCTAAAGTTGAAGGGACTATTAGGAGAAGAAAAGAGATTGTCAACGGGAAGTTAACACAAAAGAAAGAGAATGCAGTAAAATTGGATTGGTGTGTGGGATATATTGAAGAGAAAAAAAGATGGAGAAAAAGTTAAATTAGGCTGGCTGGGTTTGATGCCTTAAATGTGGCTTAGGCCAGGTGCTGAATCTCCTCAGAGATTAGTTCTGTATACAGTCGTGGCCAAAAGTTTTGAGAATTACATAAATATTGGAAATCGGAAAAGTTACTGCTTAAGGCTACTTTCACACTAGCGTTCGGGCGGATCCGTTCAGAACGGATCCGCCCATAATAATGCAGACGGAGGCTCCGTTCAGTACGGATCCGTCTGCATTATTTTAGCAAAAAAAAGCTAAGTGTGGAAATAGCCTGGGACGGATCCGTCCAGACTTTCAATGTAAAGTCAATGGGGGACGGATCCGCTTGAAGATTGAGCCACATTGTGGCATCTTCAAACGGATCCGTCCCCATTGACTTACATTGTAAGTCTGGACGGATCCGCACGCCTCCGCACGGCCAGGCGGACACCCGAACGCTGCAAGCAGCGTTCAGCTGTCCGCCTGTCCGTGCGGAGGCGAGCGGAGCGGAGGCTGAACGCCACCAGACTGATGCAGTCTGAGCGGATCCGCCTCCATTCAGACTGCATCAGGGCTGGACGGCTGCGTTCGGGTCCGCTCGTGAGCTCCTTCAAACGGAGCTCACGAACGGAATACCGAACGCTAGTGTGAAAGCAGCCTAAGTTTTTATAATAGCAATTTGCATATACTCCAGAATGTTATGAAGAGTGAACAGATGAATTGCATAATCCTTCTTTGCCATGAAAATTAACTTAATCCCCAAAAAACCTTTCCACTGCATTTCATTGCTGTCATTAACCACTTCAACCCCGCTAGCTGAAACCCCCTTAATGACCAGGCCACTTTTTACACTTCTGCACTACACTACTTTCATCGTTTATTGCTCGGTCATGCAACTTACCACCCAAATGAATTTTACCTCCTTTTCTTCTCACTAATAGAGCTTTCATTTGGTGGTATTTCATTGCTGCTGACATTTTTTCTTTTTTGTTATTAATCGAAATATAACAATTTTTTTGCAAAAAAATGACATTTTTCACTTTCAGTTGTAAAAGTTTCCTAAAAAAACGACCTCCATATATAAATTTTTCGCTATATTTATTGTTCTACATGTCTTTGATAAAAAAAAATGTTTGGGTAAAAGTTATAGCATTTACAAACTATGGTACAAAAATATGAATTTCCACTTTTTGAAACACCTCTGACTTTCTGAGCGCCTGTCATGTTTCCTGAGGTTCTACAATGCCCAGACAGTACAAACACCCCACAAATGACCCCATTTCGGAAAGTAGACACCCTAAGGTATTCACTAATGGGCATAGTGAGTTTATAGAACTTTTTATTTTTTGTCACAAAGTTAGCCGAAAATGATGATTTTTTATTTTTTATTTTTTTCTTACAAAGTCTCATATTCCACGAAATTGTGACAAAAAATAAATTCTAGGAACTCGCCATGCCCTTCATGGAATACCCTGGGGTGTCTTCTTTCCAAAATGGGGTCACTTGTGGGGTAGTTATACTGCCCTGGCATTTTAGAGGCCCATATGCGTGAGAAGTAGTTTGCAATCAAAATCTGTAAAAAATGACCGGTGAAATCCGAAAGGTGCTCTTTGGAATGTGTGCCCCTTTGCCCACCTAGGCTGCAAAAAAGTGTCACACATGTGGTATCGCCGTACTTAGGAGAAGTTGGGGAATGTGTTTTGGGGTGTCATTTTACATATACCCATGCTGGGTGAGATAAATATCTTGGTCAAATGCCAACTTTGTATAAAAAATGGGAAATGTTGTCTTTTGCCAAGATATTTCTCTCACCCAGCATGGGTATATGTAAAATGACACCCCAAAACACATTCCCCAACTTCTCCTAAGTACGGCGATACCACATGTGTGACACTTTTTTGCAGACAAGGTGGGCAAAGGGGCACACATTCCAAAGAGCACCTTTCGGATTTCACAGGCCATTTTTTACACATTTTGATTGCAAACTACTTCTCACGCATCTGGGCCCCTAAAATGCCAGGGCAGTATAACTACCCCACAAGTGACCCCATTTTGGAAAGAAGATACCCCAAGGTATTCCGTGAGGGGCGTGGTGAGTTCCTAGAATTTTTTGTCGCAAGTTAGCGGAAAATGATGATTTTTTTTTTCCTTACAAGGTCTCATATTCCACTAACTTGCGACAAAAAATAAAAAATTCTAGGAACTCGCCATGCCCCTCACGGAATACCTTGGGGTGTCTTCTTTCCAAAATGGGGTCACTTGTGGGGTAGTTATACTGCCCTGGCATTTTAGGGGCCCAGATGCGTGAGAAGTAGGAATTTGGGCACCTTTGCGCATCTAGGCTGCAAAAAAGTGTCACATATGTGGTATCGCCGTACTCAGGAGAAGTTGGGGAATGTGTTTTGGGGTGTCATTTTACATATACCCATGCTGGGTGAGAGAAATATCTTGGCAAAAGACAACATTTCCCATTTTTTTATACAAAGTTGGCATTTGACCAAGATATTTATCTCACCCAGCATGGGTATATGTAAAATGACACCCCAAAACACATTCCCCAACTTCTCCTGAGTACGGCGATATCACATATGTGACACTTTTTTGCAGCCTAGATGCGCAAAGGTGCCCAAATTCCATTTAGGAGAGCATTTTTAGACATTTGGATCCCAGACTTCTTCTCACGCTTTAGGGCCCCTAAAAAGCAAGGGCAGTATAAATACCCCACATGTGACCCCATTTTGGAAAGAAGACACCCCAAGGTATTCAATGAGGGGCCTGGCAAGTTCATAGAAAAAAAAATTTGGGCATAAGTTAGCGGAAAGTGATTTTTTTTTTAGTTTTTTCTCACAAAGTCTCAATTTCTGCTAACTTAGGACAAAAAAGTAAATCTTTCATGGACTCAATATGCCCCTCAGCGAATACCTTGGGGTGTCTTTTTTCCAAAATGGGGTCATTTGTGGGGTGTTTGTACTGCCCTGGCATTTGAGGGTCTCCGCAATCATTACACGTATGGCCAGCATTAGGAGTTTCTGCTATTCTCCTTATATTGAGCATACAGGTAATGAGATTTTTCTTTCCGTTCAGCCTCTGGGCTGAAAGAAAAAAATGAACGGCACAGATTTCTTCATTCGCATCGATCAATGTGGATGAAAAAATGCCCCCCCCCCCCAAAAAAAAAAGGAGGGGAAAGGCGTCTGCAAGGACATAGGAGCTCCACCCAACATCCATACCCACTTAGCTCGTATGCCCTGGCAAATCAGATATCTTCATTCACATCAATCGATGTGGATGAATAAATCATTGCCGGGATTTTTTATTTTTTTTATATATACAAAGTATTTGCCAAAGCATATGAACACCGCCACCTCCTCAGCTCATATGCCTCGGCAAACGTATATTTTACTGCAGAGGAGAAATCTCGTCTTGCAGCGCCGCATACACCGACATGTGTGTAATCTGACAGCAGCGCAATGCTTCTGTCAGAATGCACATCAGTGCTGCAGCTAGTCGATCGGTTGGTCCACCTGGAAGGTAAAAAAAAATAAACAAAAAAGAAAAAACCAGGCCGCAACGCAATAAATTTTATTAACTTTATAATAACTTTAGAACAGAACATATAAACTTTTTTTTAACTTTTGAAACTGAACTTTAACTTTTTTGCTTACTGGTGGTTTTTTTTGTGTTTTATTTTTTACCTTTTATAGGACAAACCTCTTCTTCCCCATGGGACAATGTGCAAAGCGCAAATCGCCCAAAGATGTGGCGAAGTACATTATGCACTTTATCCCAGGTGAAAGGAGAGGTTTGCAGAAGCTCTGTGTAAATGGGCCCTAATAGCCCTGTGTGCCTGTCCTGGTGAGATGTGATCCCTATGCTAGGTGTACCTGTGTGTGGTACTTCCGGAAACACTCTCTAAAGCATAGGGCAGGGTGGTCAGGGCAGTCAGGACAGAAATAGCGGGTGTCACGCCTTATTGGTTCTCGATAATCTCGTCCTGAAATTTGAGGAAGGATCCAGTTCTCCCAGCCTTACTGTAGAGAACAAAACTATTATACAGAGCCAATTGAATCAAATATACAGACACCTTCTTATACCAGCGTCTGGTGCGTCGGAAAACTAAATACGGAGACAACATCTGGTCATTGAAGTCCACCCCTCCCATGAGCGCATTATAGTCGTGGACACAAAGGGGCTTTTCAATGACACGGGTTGCTCGCTCAATTTGTATTGTCGTGTCTGCGTGAATGGAGGAGAGCATGTAAACGTCACGCTTGTCTCTCCATTTCACCGCGAGCAGTTCTTGGTTACACAAGGCAGCCCTCTCCCCCCTTGCAAGACGGGTGGTAACGAGCCGTTGGGGGAAGCCCGCGTGACTAGTTCGCGCGGTGCCACAGCTGCCAATCTGTTCTAGAAACAAATGCCTGAAGAGGGCCACACTTGTGTAGAAATTGTCCACATAAAGATGGTACCCCTTGCCGAATAAGGGTGACACCAAGTCCCAGACTGTCTTCCCACTGCTCCCCAGGTAGTCAGGGCAACCGACCGGCTCCAGGGTCTGATCTTTTCCCTCATAGATCCGAAACTTGTGGGTATAGCCTGTGGCCCTTTCACAAAGCTTATACAATTTGACCCCATACCGGGCGCGCTTGCTTGGGACAGATTGTTTGAAGCCAAGGTGCCCGGTAAAATGTATAAGGGACTCGTCTACGCAGATGTTTTGCTCAAGGGTATACAAATCTGCAAATTTCTGGTTCAAGTGGTCTATGAGGGGCCGAATTTTGTGGAGCCGGTCAAAAGCTAGGTGGCCTCTGGGACGGGAGGTGGTGTTGCCGCTAAAGTGCAGGAAACGCAGGATGGCCTCAAATTGTGCCCTGGACA
The DNA here is from genome assembly GCF_014858855.1 of Bufo gargarizans. Classification (NCBI taxonomy): domain Eukaryota; kingdom Metazoa; phylum Chordata; class Amphibia; order Anura; family Bufonidae; genus Bufo; species Bufo gargarizans. The sequence continues at coordinate 86,197,463 of NC_058087.1, read as the reverse complement.
TAGCAGCAGAGAACATGGGCATGTGATGAATTGGGTTCGTGGACCAATATGACCGCAATTAATGCTTTTTGGTTAGACCCATGTTGAGGAGAAGGCCCAGAAAAATTTTAATTTTGGAAACTTGGACTGGTTTCCACCGGAAAGGCTGGGCATAATAGCTTCCCGGGTTGGCGGATATAAATTGAGTGGCATACCGATTTGTTTCTGCCACAACTAAGTCTAAGAGCTTTGCAGTCAAGAACAGCTCAAAAAAAGGGCCGAACCGATCTGAGCTGTCTCAACCCGAACTCCAGACTGGGCAGTGAAAGGGGGAACTACAGGTGCGGCTGAAGTTGGGGACTGCCAATCAGGGTTTGCCAGCACCTCTGGGATTCTAGGGGCTCTACGGGCCCGTCTGTGCGGTGGCTGCGACGGGGTAACTAATGCACGTGCCACCGTACCAGCTTCAACTGCCCTTCTGGTGCTCGCCACTTCACCATGTTCTACAGCAGTGCTGGTACTAGGTCCAGGGAGGGCTGCGCTGCTACTGTATGCCTCACCACGTAATCCGACAGCGCCAACCCCACTCTGCTGCTCTTGAAGCGGATCCTGCGCAACCTGTGGTCTAGCGACATGGGGCCGGGTACGCCTGGTGCTATCAGGGACCTCAACCTCCTCGTCCGAACTTTGGGTCAGAGTGCCACTGCTTTCTACAGGTTCATATTCTGACCCGCTAGATTCGTCAGATGAGGGTTCCCATTCCTCATCCGACTGGGTCAGAAGCCTGTAGGCCTCTTCAGAAGAATACCCCCTGTTTGACATTTGGGCAACTAAATTTAGGGGTATTCCCTGAGACTACCCAAGAAAAAAAGCAAGCCTGTCTTACAAATGGGAGGCTAGCGAAGTACCGGAAGCCGCTGCGGTTGATAAAAAATATCAAAACCGATTTTTTTATCGCCGCAGCGATAATTTTTTGTCACTGCGGCGGGGCCGGCGTGGGCGAACGCACGTGTGGGCGACCGATCAGGCCTGATCAGGCAAACACTGCGTTTTGGGTGGAGGGTGAGCTAAGGTGACACTAATACTATTATAGATCTGACTGTGATCAGTTTTGATCACTTACAGATACTATAAAAGTACAAAAGCTGATTAGCGATACGCTAATCAGTGAATAAGTGACTGCGGTGCGGTGGGCTGGGCGCTAACTGATCCCTAAACTACCTAACCAAGGGGCCTAAACTATCCCTAAAACCTAACAGTCAATACCAGTGAAAAAAAAAAAGTGACAGTTTGCACTGATCACTTTTTTTACTATCACTAGTGATTGACAGGGGCAAGAAGGAGTGATCAAGGGGTTAATTGGGCTGCAGGGGGGTGATCTGGGGCTAAGTGTAGTGTTTGGTGCTACTCACTGTGAAGCCTGCACCTCTGCTGAGACCAACCGACGAAAAGGACCAGCAGAGAAACAGGGAAGCCATTTAACACATCATATTTACTAATATGATGTGTTATATGGCTTCTGGTTGGATTTTTAAAAAATCAGCAACCTGCCAGCGACAATCATTGGCTGGCAGGTTGCTGACGTGACCCCCCTCTAACTTTTGCCGGCCCGGGATGCGCATGCGCGGGCCAGCTAAGCGCGTCATCTCGTGTCTCGCGAGATGACGCGTATATGCGTGACTCTGCGCAGTGCTGCCACCTCCGGAACGCAAATCTGCATTAGGCGGTCCGGAGGTGGTTAAAGGACCTGCTGAGATCATTTCAGTAATTGTCTTGTTAACTCAGGTGAGAATGTTGACAAGCATAAGGCTGGAGATCATTAAAAGGATGGTGATGCTTGAAATCATTGTTCTTCCATTGTTAACCATGGTGACCTGCAAAAAACCGCGTGCAGCCATCAATGCATTGCATAAAAATGGCTTCACAGGCAAGGATATTGTGGCTACAAAGATTGCACCTCAATCAACAATTTATAGGATCATCAAGAACTTCAAGGAAAGAGGTTAAATTCTTGTTAAGAAGGCTTCAGGGCGTCCAAAAAAGCAAGCGCCTGAATTGTCTCCTAAAGAGGATTCAGCTGCGGGATCCGAGTGCCACCAGTGCAGAGCTTGCTCAGGAATGGCAGCAGGCAGGTGTGAGCGCATCTGCACGCACAGTGAGGTGAAGACTTTTGGAATATGGCCTGGTGTCAAGAAGGGCAGCAAAGAAGCCACTTCTCTCCAAAAAAAGCCCCCATCAGGGACAGATTGATCTTCTGCAGAAAATATGGTGAATGGACTGCTGAGGACTGGGGCAAAGTCATATTCTCCAATGAAGCCTCTTTCCAATTGTTTGGGGCATCAGGCAAAAGGCTTGTCCGAAGAAGAAAAGGTGAGTCCTGTGTCATGCCAACAGTAAAGCATCCTGAGACCATTTATGTGTGGGGTTGCTTCTCATCCAAGGAAGTGGGCTCACTCACAATTTTGCCCAAAAACACAGCCATGAATAAAGAATGGTACCAAAACACCCTCCAACAGCAACTTCTTCCAACAATCCAACAACAGTTTGGTGAAGAACAATGCATTTTCCAGCACGATGGAGCACCGTGCCATAAGGCAAAAGTGATAACTAAGTGGCTCGGGGACCAAAACGTTGACATTTTAGGTCCATAGCCTGGAAACTCCCCAGATCTTAATCCCATTGAGAACTTGTGGTCAATCCTCAAGAGGCGGGTGGACAAACAAAAACCGACTAATTCTGACAAACTCCAAGAAGGGATTATGAAAGAATGGGTTGCTATCAGTCAGGAATTGGCCCAGAATTTGATTGAGAGCATACCCAGTCGAATTGCAGCGGTCCTGGAAAAAGAAGGGCCAACACTGCAAATACTGACTCTTTGCATAAATGTCATGCAATTGTCGATAAAAGCCTTTGAAACGTATGAAGTGCGTGTAATTATATTTCACTACATCACAGATGAAACAAAAAGGCCTCATGCACACGACCGTGACGTTTAAAAAAAAAAAACAGAAGGCGCCCGTGTTGCCTTCCGCAATTTGCGGAACGGAACGGGCGTCGTCAATATAAATGCCTATTCTTGTCTGCAAAGCACGTACAAGAATAGGACATGTTATATTTTTTTCTGCGGGGCCGCGGAACGGAGCCACGGATGCGAACAGCACACGGAGTGAAATGAATGGGTCCGCATCCGAGCCGCCAAAGCGACAGCTCGGATGCGGACCCAAACAACGTTCGTGTGCATGAGGCCTAAATCTGTGTTAGTGAGCACTTCTCCAATTCCACCTTACAGATGTGGCATATCAAGGTGCTGATTAGACAGCATGAATATTACACAGGTGTGCCTTAGACTGCACACAATAAAAAGCCACTCTAAAATGTGCAAAAGGTGTTTCAGAGAATTTGGCAGTACATCCAACCTGCATCACAACCGCAGACCACGTGTAACCACACCAGCCCAGAACCTCTACATCCAGCATGTTCACCTCCATGATCGTCTGAGACCAGCCATATGGACAGCTGAAGCAACAATCGGTTTGCATAACCAAAGAATTCCTGCACAAACTGTCAGAAACTGTCTCAGGGAAGCTCATCTGCATGCTTGTCGTCCTCATCGGGGTCTGGACCTGACTGCAGTTCGTTGTCACTGACTTGAGTGGGCAGGAGGAGTGGAGCAACATTCCACAGGCCGCAATCAACAACCTGATCAAAACAAATGCGCCCCCCCCCCCCCCCCAAGTAAGTCAAAACTGTGCACATTTCAGGCTAGCCTTTTATTGCAGGCAGTCTAAGGCACACCTGTGCAATATTTATGCTGTCTAATCAGCACCTTGATATGCCACACCTGTGAGGTGGGATGGATTATCTCGGCAAAGGAGTGCTCACTAACAGATTTAGACAGATTTGTGAACAATATTTGAAAGTAATGGGTCTTTTGTGTATGTAGAAAATGTTTCAGATCTTTGAGTTCAGCTCATGCAAAATAGGAGCAAAACAGAAAGTCTTGCGTTTATATTTTTGTTCATTGTATGTTAGTTATTGATTTATAAAAATAAATTAAAGGACATTTTCCCTTTAATTAATGTCTAACAAAAATTATCCAATATCTCTGAATAGGACCGACTCTGGAGAAAATCTCGTTCAAAGCATGAAAATGGCACCTGTTATGGGGTAGATCTCAACCGTAACTTCAATGCGAAGTGGTGTAGTAAGTATTATTGTTTATAACACTTCACCGTGAAATTCAGGATTTATTTTATGTATTACTAGCAGGATGACCCGGCTTTGCACGGGTATGTTTCATTTAATGTTTGTGTGTGAGGTTAAAAGATATCCACACTGTTTCCCCATAACAGTTACCTCAACATTACCCCTCCCCCTTAATAGTGACCTTCACACCAGCCCACCCCCTTAATGTTGAACTCCAAAGCAGCCTCCCCCTTTAACAGTGACCTCCACAGTGCCCCACCCTGTTAACTGTGACCTTCACAGCCCCTAGTCCACATAACAGTGTTCTCCACAGCGGCCCATTTCCTTAACACTAACCCTCCACAGCTGTCTGCCGCTCCACAGCAGCCCATCCCCTTAACTTTGACCTACAAATTACGCCACCCCCTTAACAGTGACCTCTACAGTGGCCTGTCCCCTTAACAGTGACTTCTAAACAAACACGCCCCTTTAACTGTGCCCTCCAAAGTTCCCTGCGCTCTTTACACTGACCTCCACAGTGGCACGCCCCATTAACAGTCACCTTACAATGCCGCACCCCCTTAAAAATTACTTCTACAGCACCTCACCCCCTTAACAGTGACTTATACAGTGGACTGCCCCCTTAACAGTCACGCCACAATGCCCTGCCCCGTTAAAGTAACCTTTACAGCACCCTGCCCCCTTACCATTGACCTCCACAGCAGCCCACCCCCTTAACTTTGACCTTCACAGAGGCCTGCCTCCTAAACAATGACATCCACATCACCTCGCCCCCTTAACAGTGACCTACAAAGTACCCTGCCCCCTTAACAGTGACCTCTACAGTGGTCCACACCCTTTACAGTGACCCTCCACTGTGATCTTTTCCTTTACAGTGACCTCCACAGCAGCTCACCCCTTTATCAGTGACCCCCACAGTGGCCCGCCCTCTTAACAGTGATTTACACAGCAGCCCACCCCTTTAACAGTGACCCCCACAGTGGCCCGCCCTCTTAACAGTGACTTCCACAGCATTCCATCCCCTTAACAGTGACCTCCACAGCGGGTGGCCCCCTTAACCTTGAGCTGCACAGGAGGGTCCTTCCCCTTTTAAAAGTAAACCTCCTACTGCCCCCTTAATATAAGACCTCCATAGCACCCAGTCCACTTAATATAAGACTTCCACAGCACCCTGCCCCTTTAAAATGTGACATCGATAGCACCTTACCCCTTAACCGTGACTTCTACAGCACCACGTCCCCTTAACAATGACCTCAAACAAACAGTAAGGAAAAAAGCTGTTGTAATGGAAACCTGGTGTAAGTGTGTATGTCCAGACTGAAGGACCTGCAAGTTTTTATTGGATAATAAGGGTCATATGACTTTGTGAATGGCAGTTAGAATGTGAATAAAGCTGCGATCTCCTATTGGCTAATACACGGGTGTTGCACGGGTATATTTCATCTATTTCATTTTATGTTTCCGTGTGTCTGAAAAAGATATCGACAGTTTCCCCCATAACAGTGACCTCTACAGTACTCACCCCTTTAACATTGACCTCCACAGCAGTGGCCGCCCCTTTAAAATTGACCTCTACAGTGCCCGCCCTTTTAACAGTGACTTTCACAGTTATCGCCCCTTTAACAGTGACTTTCACAGTGACTGCCCCTTTAACAGTGACTTTCACAGTGACTGTCCCTTTAACAGTGACTTTCACAGTGGCCGCCCCTTTAACAGTGACTTTCACAGTGACTGCCCCTTTAGCAGTGACTTTCACAGTGACTGCCCCTTTAAAAGTGACTTTCATAGTGACCGCCCCTTTAACAGTGACTTTCACAGTGACCGCCCCTTTAACAGTGACTTTCATAGTGACCGCTCCTTTAACAGGGCTTGTATTATAATGCCACCCCTATATTATAATTTCCCCTTGTGGTGGTATTATATACAATGTTCTCCCCCTGTAGTATAATACCTACCTGTACTGGTAATATAAATAATGCTCTCCCCCTGTATTCCACCTGTAGTGGTAATATATATATATATATATATATATATATATAATTGTCTCTTCCCCTGTAGTATAATGCCTGCCTGTAGTGGAAATATATATAATACTCTCCCCCTGTAGTGACCCCTGTCATATCATGCCCCCAGAAGCGGTAATATATATATAACACTCTCTTCCTACCCCAGGGCCTCCATTAGTGTGCGTATATATATAGGCCTTGTAAAATTGAGGATGCAGCACACTGTATAGAAGAGGGGTGCACGTCCGACCAGTGTGGACCAGCACCTAGGTCCAATGAACTAGAAATTGAAAAACAGCCAGCAGCACTCCAAAATATCAAAGAAAACGTGTGGTTTGTTAACCCAAAGTCAAGTGATGTTTCAACAGCTTGTTGCTGTCTTTATCAAGCCTTGATAAAGACAGCAACAAGCTGTTGAAACGTCGCTTGACTTTGGCTTAATAAACCACACGTTTTCTTTGATATTTTGGAGTGCTGCTGGCCGTTTGTCCATTTCTAGATATATATATATATATATATATATATATATTTACAGTGGATATAAGAAGTCTACACACCCCTGGTAAAATGTCAGGTTTCTGTGATGTAAAAAAATTAGACAAAGATGAATCATTTCAGAACTTTTTGCACCTAAATCTGTGTTAATATGACCCATAAACGGTACAACTCAATTGAAAAACAAACTGAAATCTTTTAGGTGGAGGAAAGAAAAAATATAAAAATAAAATAATGTGGTTGCATAAGTGTGCACACCCTTAAACGAATACTTTGCTGAAGCACCTTTTGATTTTATTACAGCACTCAGTCTTTTTGGGTATGAGTCTATCAGCATGGCACATTTTGACTTAGCAAGATTTGCCCACTCTTCTTTGCAAAAACACTCCAAATCTGTCATATTGTGAGGGCATCTCCTGTGCACAGCCCTCTTCAGATCTCCCCACAGATTTCCAATCGTATTCAGGTCTGGGCTCTGGCTGGGCCATTCCAAAACTTTAATCTTCTTCTGGTGAAGCCATTCCTTTGTTGATTTGGATGTATGCTTTGGGTCGTTGTCATGCTGAAAGATGAAGTTCCTCTTCTTGTTCAGCTTTCTAGCAGAAGCCTGAAGGTTTTGTGCCAATATTGACTGGTATTTGGAACTGCTCATAATTCCCTCTAGCTTAACTAAGGCCCCAGTTCCAGCTGAATAAAAACAGCCCCAAAGTATTATGCTGCCACCACCATGCTTCACTGTGGGTATGGTGTTTTTTTGGGTGATGTGCAGTGTTGTTTTTGCACCGAACATATGTTTTGGAATTATGTCCAAAAAGTTCAACCTCGGTTTCATCAGACCATAACACCTTTTCCGACATGCTTTTGGGAGACTTCAGATGTGATTTTGCAAAATGTAGCCTGGCTTGGATGTTTTTATTCCTAAGAAAAGGCTTTCGTCTTGCTACTCTACCCCATAGCCCAGACATATGAAGAATACGGGAGATTGTTGTCACATGTACCACACAGCCAGTACTTGCCAGATATTCCTGCAGCTCCTTTATTGTTGCTGTAGGCCTCTTAGTAGCCTCCTAGACCAGTTTTCTTCTTGTCTTTTCATAAATTTTGGAGGGACGTCCAGTTCTTGGTAATGTCACTGTTGTGCCATATTTTCTCTACCTGATGATAACTGTCTTCTCTGTGTTCCATGGTATATCTAATGCCTTGGAAATTCTTTTGTACCCTTCTCCTGACTGATACCTTTTAACAATGAGATCCCTCTGATGCTTTGGAAGCTCTCTGTGGACCATGGTTTTTGCTGTGGGATGCGACTAAGAAAATTTCAGGAAAGACCAACTAGAGCAGCTGAACTTTATTTGGGGTTAATCAGAGGCACTTTAAATGATGGCAGGTGTATGCTGACTCCTATTTAACATGATTTTGAATGTGATTGCTTAATTCTGAACAAAGCTACATCCCCAGTTATAAGAGGGTGTGCATACTTGTGCAATGCACACTATTTTAGTTGAGTTTTTTTTTTCTTCCCTCCACCTAAGGCTGGGTTCACACGGGCGTGTCCGGATTAGGTCCGGATGCGTCCCGGTGTATTGCGGCAAACCCGCGCGATTAGGTACGCAATTGCAGTCAGTTTTGACTGCGATTGCGTTCCGATGTTCAGTTTTTATCACGCGGGTGCAATGTGTTTTGCACTCGCGTGATAAAAACCGACTGTGGTACCCAGACCCGAACTTCTTCACAGAAGTTCAGGTTTGGGTTAGTTGTAGTGTAGATTGTATTATTTTCCCTTATAACATGGTTATAAGGGAAAATAATAGCATTCTGAATACAGAATGCTTAGTACAAGGTCAATTGAGGGTTAAAAAAAAATAAAAGAAATTAACTCACCTTGTCCTCTTCATCGCGCAGTTCCCGGTCTCTTCTGATGAGCTGTCGGCTAAAGGACCTTTGGTGACGTCAGATCACATGCTCCAATCACATGGTACATCACCGTGGTGTATTCAGAATGCTATTATTTTCCCTTATAACCATGTTATAAGGGAAAATAATACAGTGAATAGACTGTCACCTTGCAACCATGAGTGAAAATCGCACCGCATCCGCACTTGCTTGCGGATGCTTGCGATTTTCACTCAGCCCCATTCATTTCTATGGGGCCTGTCCTGCGTTACAAACGCAGAATATAGAGCATGCTGCGATTTTAAAGCATTGCAGAAGTGATGCGTGAAAAAAATCGCTCATGTGCACAGCCCCATAGAAATGAATGGGTCAGGATTCAGTGCGGGTGCAATACGTTCACCTACCGCATTGCACCCGCGCGGAAATCTCGCCCGTGTGAACTCAGCCTAAAAGAATTCAGTTTGTTTTTCAATTGAGTTGTACAGTTTATAGGTCACATTAAGGGTCCATTCACACGTCCGTTTTTTCTTTCCTGATCTGTTCCGTTTTTTGCGGAACAGATCAGGACCAGATCTGGACCCATTCATTTTCAATGGGTCCTGGAAATAATCGGACAGCACAATGTGTGCTGTCCGTTTCCGTTGTTCCGTATGTCCGTTTAAATATAAAACATGTCCTATTCTTTTCCGCAAAATTCGGATCCTGGTACAATACAAAGTCAATGGATCCGCAAAAAACGGAAGACATTCGGATGTCATTCCGTATGTCTTCCGTTTTTTGCGGAATCCGTTCCTGGAAACACATAGCAATTTTTTTTTATTTTTTTTTAAAGAAATCCAAACAACTTTATTTGATTATTGAAATGTATACATGTTTCAGTTTTTTGCGGATCCGCAAAAAACGGATGACATACGGAAACATTTTCAGGAACAACGGATCCGCAAAAAACGGACCGAAATTCGGATTATAGAAAAATACTGACGTGTGACTGTAGCCTAAAGGTGGAAAAAGTTCTGAAATGATTTATCTTTGTCTAATTTTTTTACATCACAGAAACCTGTAATTTTAACAGGGGTGTGTAGACGTTTTATATCCACTGTACATATATATATATATATATATATATTATAGTGGGGTTTTGCTCTGGTAGATAGGGTAAGCAGACACAGTACAGAGGCAAAATACAAGTTCTTAACGCAAAACGTCAGTGTTTATTCACACTTGAGGCAATTGCACAAAACAGCACGTAACTTTGCAGTCTTGGTATTAATTCACACACAATGGAAAGTTCATACTGTATAACACAAGTCACTGGCAGTTCTTACTCCAGTAGTCCACAGCAGACTTTAGGGGGCCTGTTTCTCCAACATGTGGCTCTCAGCCCTACAGCACAGCACCAAGCCTCAGATCCCAAAACAGAGACATTTTTGCTGAGCGTAAACTTCATTCAAATAAACAGATTTCCAGCACGAAGGAGATAAAATCTTGCATGTTCTTTATTAAATATTCCAAATGTACACATGGTGCAGTGACCAGATCATGACTAAGAGCCGGCTGGCCTGAAACATCTCGGTCTGACCAGGGACATGGAGGGACCTCTTTCACTGCACCGTGTGTACGTTTGGAATATTTAATAAAGAACATGCAAGATTTTATCTCCTTCGTGCTGGAAATCTGTTTATTTGAGTTTACGCTGAGCTGACCTGGCTTTTTCGTCGCATTACTGAACTGGTGAGCTGGATCTCTGCTGAGCCCAGCTGCCTATTTAAGGACAGCCAGGTGCTGCCAAAACCTGGACCAGCACTTAACCTCCGGTCCAGTATTTGACCTCACCTGGCTTAACCATCCCAGCCGCACATGCTGGGAGGAAAATACCTGCTTTGACAGACACAACCCTTCACTGTGTCACAATATATATAATACTCACCTGTGTCCCACCATGTGTCCTAAGTAAACATGTTCCAGATTGGGCAGTCACAATGACATCACAGCAACCTCATGTACTAGGTCTCAGGTGGTGGGATAGCATGATAATGAATGCCTGCGTCAGTAGTTATAATGCCCCCCAGTAGAAGCGCCAAGTATTTATAATGCCCCATGTAATAGCCCAAGTATTATAAAGCCCTGCAAAGCTCCTAGTTATAATGACCCTTTGTTAGACCTAGGCCTTCTGCCATAGCTCTCGTTGTCTCACCTGTCATATGTTGTCTCCGCCAGATATGGCAGGTGCATGCCTGCCAGACAGGTTCTTTGGCCACATTGCCTCCATGCTCCATCCCATGCTGGTGTCCTATAGGGGCTTGCGCCTGCCGCTTCCTGTCATTTATACTTCCAGGGGCACATGCTTCCTGCCCCCCCATCACGGGCCCTGGGTGGGGTTACAAGGTTAAATAGCAGCTTCTTCTTCCAGGAAGTTGCCTGAGCATTTAGTTACTAAAAGTAATAGCAAAGGTGTTCTGATCTTCTGTGTTTGACCATTCTGTTTGCCTACCGCCTACATCGCCTACTGGACCTGTATGACCCTGAACCTGTCTGATCCTTTGTGCAATGCTACTATCTGATACTGGCTTCTGAAATCTGTCTGGTCTCTGACCACGCTTCAGCTTCTGACTCTGACAATCATGATCACCATCAGCTGCTGCCTTTATTCCAGTCTTCTCTGCAATACGACTTCTCACCACAGTGTCAGCTATTTTACTGCAGAAATAACAGCAGTTCACACTAACTGTGGCTCTTACTGCAACTTGAGCTACTAGAGCATTGTCTAAGTCTGTGAGTCAGCTGTCAACCGTATTAGCTAATCCTTTAGGTAGTGGTTCAGTTTCTCTATTGCTGCTTTCTGTCCTGTCTTCTGTGAGAGTGCTGAGTAACACCCTAGAGGTTAGTGGCTGCCATCCCTTGGTTGATAAAGAGAATCCACACTCTATGATTTGACCAGTGGATCCCACCCACTGGTCATAACACCCCTGTAGTGCCACCTGTATTATAATGCCCCCTGTAGTGTGGGACCCACTGGTCGTAACACCCCTGTAGTGCCCCCTGTAGTATAGTGCCCCCTTTAGTGCCAGTATTTATAATGCACCCCCTATAGTGCCCAAATGAATAATGCCCCTGACATGCTCTTGCCTGTATTATAATGCCACACCTGTACTCCCTCTATAGTATAATGCCCCCCCCCCTGTGGTGGTAGTACGGTATATATAATTATCTTCCCCCTGTAGTCCCTCTGTAGTATAATGCCCTCTGTAGTGGGAGTATATATAATTCTCTTCCATTGTAGTCCCCGTGTACTATAATGCCTCCCTGTAGAGGTAATACCCGCCCTGTATATATATAATATATAATACTCTTCCCCATGTAGTCACTCTGTAGTATAATGCCCCCCTGTGGTGATTGTATATATAATGCTCTTTCTCTTAAGTCCCTCTTTACTATAATCCCCCCCATAGTAGTAATATATATAAATATATATATATATATATATATATTTATATATATATATATATATATATATATATACAGTGGTCCCTCAAGATACAATATTAATTGGTTGCAGGATGATGAAACCATTGTAAGTTGAGTAATCGGTTCCAAAGCCCCAAAATGTCATCCAAGATAAGAGAAAATTAAGATTAAAAAAAAATAAGCAGATAACTAAGACAGATAAAACAATTCCTTCCATATAATATATTATATACATGTATACAGCTATTTTACCAGAGAAGTAGCCTTAATTGGTTGGATCTGAGTCATTTTATGTTGTATGTTGAGTCTGGTTTAAACTTAAGATGGGTCAGAAAAGACCATTGTATGTTGAAAATATTGTATCCTGAGGCCACTGTTTCTTGAGGGATCAGTGTGTATATATATATATATATACACTACGTGCAGAATTATTAGGCAAATGAGTATTTTGACCACATCATCCTCTTTATGCATGTTGTCTTACTCCAAGCTGTATAGGCTCGAAAGCCTACTACCAATTAAGCATATTAGGTGATGTGCATCTCTGTAATGAGAAGGGGTGTGCTCTAATGACATCAACACCCTGTATCAGGTGTGCATAATTATTAGGCAACTTTACTTTGGCAAAATGGGTCAAAAGAAGAACTTGACAGGCTCAGAAAAGTCAAAAATAGTGAGATATCTTGCAGAGGGATGCAGCACTCTTAAAATTGCAAAGCTTCTGAAGCGTGATCATCGAACAATCAAGCGTTTCATTCAAAATAGTCAACAGGGTCGCAAGAAGCGTGTGGAAAAACCAAGGCGCAAAATAACTGCCCATGAACTGAGAAAAGTCAAGCGTGCAGCTGCCAAGATGCCACTTGCCACCAGTTTGGCCATATTTCAGAGCTGCAACATCACTGGAGTGCCCAAAAGCACAAGGTGTGCAATACTCAGAGACATGGCCAAGGTAAGAAAGGCTGAAAGACGACCACCACTGAACAAGACACACAAGCTGAAACGTCAAGACTGGGCCAAGAAATATCTCAAGACTGATTTTTCTAAGGTTTTATGGACTGATGAAATGAGAGTGAGTCTTGATGGGCCAGGTGGCTGGATTGCTAAAGGGCAGAGAGCTCCAGTCCGACTCAGACGCCAGCAAGGTGGAGGTGGAGTACTGGTTTGGGCTGGTATCATCAAAGATGAGCTTGTGGGGCCTTTTTGGGTTGAGGATGGAGTCAAGCTCAACTCCCAGTCCTACTGCCAGTTTCTGGAAGACACCTTCTTCAAGCAGTGGTACAGGAAGAAGTCTGCAAGGTAAGAAAAACATGATTTTCATGCAGGACAATGCTCCATCACACGCGTCCAAGTACTCCACAACGTGGCTGGCAAGAAAGGGTATAAAAGAAGAAAATCTAATGACATGGCCTCCTTGTTCACCTGATCTGAACCCCATTGAGAACCTGTGGTCCATCATCAAATGTGAGATTTACAAGGAGGGAAAACAGTACACCTCTCTGAACAGTGTCTGGGAGGCTGTGGTTGCTGCTGCACGCAATGTTGATGGTGAACAGATCAAAACACTGACAGAATCCATGGATGGCAGGCTTTTGAGTGTCCTTGCAAAGAAAGGTGGCTATATTGGTCACTGATTTGTTTTTGTTTTGTTTTTGAATGTCAGAAATGTATATTTGTGAATGTTGAGATGTTATATTGGTTTCACTGGTAAAAATAAATAATTGAAATGGGTATATATTTGTTTTTTGTTAAGTTGCCTAATAATTAAGCACAGTAATAGTCACCTGCACACACATATATCCCCCTAAAATAGCTAAAACTAAAAACAAACTAAAAACTACTTCCAAAAATATTCAGCTTTGATATTAATGAGTTTTTTGGGTTCATTGAGAACATGGTTGTTGTTCAATAATAAAATTAATCCTCAAAAATACAACTTGCCTAATAATTCTGCACTCCCTGTATATATATATATGTAATATGCTCTCTCCCCTGTAGTTCCACTGTAGTATAATGTCTTTCTGTAGTGGTAATATGTATAATGCTCTCTCCCCCTCCTTCTCCAATAATGCCAACATGTAGCCTGAGTTCTCATGTCCCGGCACAGGCGGTCACAATGACATCATCACAATCTCCTGCACCAGGTCTCAGGTGGTGCAGTGGCATGGTTATGACCTCCTGAGTTAGGAAGCAGCCACTTGTGACCACGTCATCGAGGAGCCTGTAAGCCGGGGCAAGAGATCGAGGTGATGTCATTGTGACCTCATGTTCCATTCTATTGCCTCATAGGTTCCTGTTCCCCACTGTAAAGGGTCGTCCCCTCAGAGGTAGGTCAGTCATCACCTGAGGCAAGATGCTCTTTTTCCTTATGGCAGATGTGGCTATCTATCTATATCCATGTGGCACTGGTATCATATCCATCTATAGCTATGTAACCACTCTCTATTTCTCGTCTATTTATATTTCAGATTTTGGATCATCTACAAATTGTTCAAGCAATTCATACTGTGGAGTTTCACCTGTTTCAGAACCAGAAACCAAGGCAGTAGTTGATTTTGTGGAGATAAGAAAATCAGAAATGATTTGCTTTCTGACAATGCACTCCTACAGTCAATACATCTTAACAGCATATGGCTATTCTAAGGATCTTCCAAAGAGCTATAATGAAACGGTAATTAAACCTTTGTCTCACTGTAATTGAATAGTAATTAAGCTTTTTCAATGCATGCAGCCTCTCAGAGCTTGGAGTGGCAGAATGAACTTGCTCCTGCTCTTAGCTAAGTAGCAGTATTCATTTACTAGTCTGAGAAATGATCACAGCTACTGTCTTTAACTTATGTTAGCTTGAACCTTAACTTAGCCTTTGCTATAAAATGCTAAATTTATACTTGAACTTATGAAATACCACTCATATGTAGCAAGGAAAACTGTCAGAACTGTTCAACCGTTTAAAACAATGGAAGATTCATCATCAGGGTGTGTAGTGGTGCAGTTTTTGTATAGTGCACCGTAACTGAAATATTTCCCCTGTGTGTTATCCTTGCTCAAGTGTGTTATAACTACACTGCTTGATAAGGAGCTCATGAACGAGAAGATTACTGCATGTGGACCCTTACCAGCCCTTTATTTATATAAACTAAAAGTCAATGGTACAAGTGCAACCAGTGGCGTACATAGAGAAGTAAGGGCCCCATAACGAGGATCAAACCAGGCCCCCACACAGAACAGAATGACCCTTGGGCCATTTTTTTACTGCCTCATTTGCTCAATTGTTCCTTTAAAGGGTAGAGTCCTGGCCAAGTTTTCAACTCTAGTAGAAGAGGAGATAATCCCAACTAAGACTGGGCCCCCTCTTGCCCTGGGCCCCATAGCAGTCACATGGTCTGCCGCTATGGTAGTTACTCCCCTAAGTACAACCTGACCTTATGATACTAATCATATATTCATACCACATTTATTATCTTGGGACAATGAATGAAAATGAGCTCTTAGCAAGCTCTGCCTCTAATGCCACCAGATGTAAGGCCGCTATCCTATAAATCAATGTTTGACCATTTAAATAGGCCTTGAGACATAACTCGAATATTGTCTCAAGGCCTATTTAAAGGGTTGAACATTGACTTATAGGATAGCTGCCTTACACCTGGAGGCATTAGAGGCAGAGCTTGTTAAGAGCTCATTTGCATCCCTTTCTTCCCAGAATTCTGGAGGAGCATGTATGGCCTATACGTCTCCTCACAATAATTAAGGCACTCTCTCAATAAGAAGAGATAGTATCCCCCAAATCTTGTCACAATGACCCCTGTATGCAGGTCAAGAAGCAACTGTGAGAACTGTACATGGAACAACTGATTGGTTCAATATTGGAAAAGGAGTACGACAAGGCTGCATATTATCATCCTATTTATTTAACTTATATGCAGAACATATAATAAAAAATTCTGGACTGGATAAAGCAAAAGCTGGAATTAGAATTGCTGCTAGAAATATCAACAACCTCAGATATGCAGATGATACGACTCATGGCATAAAGCAAAGAAGAATTAAGGAGCCTCTTGATGAGAGTGAAAGAGGAGAGTGCAAAAGTTGGCAGATCATGGCATCAGGATCCATCTCCTCCTGGCAAATAGGAGGGGGTGGAAGCAGTATTAGATTTTGTTTTCTTGGGCTCAAAGATCACTGCAGATGGTGACTGCAGCCATGAAATTAAAAGACGTTTGCTTCTTGGAAGGAAAGCAATGACAAACCTGGACAGTGTAATTAAAAGCAGAGATGTCACCTTGCCAACAAAAGTTCGTATGGTCAAAGCCATGGTTTTTCCTGTAGTAATGTGTGGTGATAAGAGCTGGACCATAGGGAAAGCTGAGCGTAGAAGAATCAGCGCTTTCGAACTGTGGTGCTAGAGAAGACTCAATCAATCAATCCTTGAAGAAATTAACCCTGATTGTTTATTGGAAGGAGCAATACTGAAGCTGGAGCTAAAATACTTTGGGCACATAATGAGAAGGCAGGACTCATTGGAGAAGACCCTGATGCTGGGAAAGATCGAAGGCAAAAGGAGAAGTGGACTGCAGAGAATGAGATGGCTGGACAGTATCATGGAAGCAGCAAACATGAGTTTAGGCAAGCTTCGAGAGACAGTGAAAGATAGAGGGGCCTGGCGTGCTGTGGTCCATGGGGTCGCAAAGAGTCGAGCACAACTGAATTGCAACTGAATAACAACAAGAGGTGGAATTACACTCATTGACCCAAAAAATTACTTGCCCAGATAGAAATGTCAGCGTTGGGCTTCCAACTGGCATTTTTCAGCAGGATAATGCTCGCCCACAACAGCAAGACTTCCTTGTTCTGCCCAGTGCCAGATTTTGAAGGGAACCTGTCATCAACTTTATGCTAACCTCACTGAGGGCAGCATAAAATAGTGACAGAAATGCTAATGTCAGCGGTGTGTCACTAAAGAGCTAAAAGTAAATGGTTGATGAGAACCAGCATCATAATCATTGCAGCACCGGCCTTGAAAAGAGTCAAATCTACCTGAGAAGAGTCATGGTTATTCATAATCTCCTGCACTCCCCGCTCATCTGCTGATAATTGGCAGTTCTCTCCTAGAGAGAAAGGGAGAAAACTAGGTAGAAGACTGTCAATCATCAACAGGAGCCAGAAAAGAAGATGGCGGCAGCATGTCCGGTATAAAAAATCCCTTTAACCACCTCCGGACCGCCTAACGCAGATGTGCGGTCCGGAGGTGGCGGCCCTGCGCAGAGTCACGCATATACGCGTCATCTCGCGAGGGCCGGGATTTCCTGTGAACGCGCGCACACAGGCGCGCGCGCTCACAGGAACGGAAGGTAAGCGAGAGGATCTCCAGCCTGCCAGCGGCGATCGCTCGCTGGCAGGCTGGAGATCCGAATTTTTTAACCCCTAACAGGTATATTAGACGCTGTTTTCATAACAGCGTCTAATATACCTCCTACCTGGTCCTCTGGTGGTCCCTTTTGTTAGGATCGACCACCAGAGGACTCAGGTAGGTCAGTACAGTCGCACCAAACACTACACTACACCCCCCCCCAGTCACTTATTAACCCCTTATAAACCCCTGAACACCCATGATCACCCCATATAAACTCCCTGATCACCCCCCTGTCATTGATCACCGCCCTGTCATTGATCACCCCCCTGTCAGGCTCCGTTCAGACGTCCGTATGATTTTTACGGATCCACGGATCGGATCCGCAAAAAGCATACGGACGTCTGAATGGAGCCTTACAGGGGGGTGATCAATGACAGGCGGGTGATCACCCATATACACTCCCTGATCACCCCCTGTCATTGATCACCCCCCTGTCATTGATCACCCCCCTGTAAGGCTCCATTCAGACGTCCGCATGATTTTTACGGATCCATGGATACATGGATCGGATCCGCAAAACACATGCGGACGTCTGAATGGAGCCTTACAGGGGGTGATCAATGACAGGCGGGTGATCACCCATATACACTCCCTGATCACCCCCTGTCATTGATCACCCCCCTGTCATTGATCACCCCCCTGTAAGGCTCCATTCAGACGTCCGCATGATTTTTACGGATCCATGGATACATGGATCGGATCCGCAAAACACATGCGGACGTCTGAATGGAGCCTTACAGGGGGTGATCAATGACAGGCGGGTGATCACCCATATACACTCCCTGATCACCCCCTGTCATTGATCACCCCCCTGTCATTGATCACCCCCCTGTAAGGCTCCAGTCAGACGTCCGCATGATTTTTACGGATCCATGGATACATGGATCGGATCCGCAAAACACATGCGGATGTCTGAATGGAGCCTTACAGGGGGGTGATCAGTGACAGGGGGGTGATCACCCTGATCACCCCCTATCATTGATAACCCCCCTGTAAGGCTCCATTCAGACGTCCGCATGTGTTTTGTGGATCCGATCCATGTATCCATGGATCCGTAAAAAATCATGCGGATGTCTGAATGGAGCCTTACAGGGGGGGTGATCAGTGACAGGGGGGTGATCACCCTGATTACCCTGATCACCCCCTGTCATTGATAACCCCCCTGTAAGGCTCCATTCAGACGTCCGCATGTGTTTTGTGGATCCGATCCATGTATCCATGGATCCGTAAAAAATCATGCGGATGTCTGAATGGAGCCTTACAGGGGGGGTGATCAGTGACAGGGGGTGATCACCCTGATCACCCTGATCACCCCCTGTCATTGATAACCCCCCTGTAAGGCTCCATTCAGACGTCCGCATGTGTTTTGTGGATCCGATCCATGTATCCATGGATCCGTAAAAAATCATGCAGATGTCTGAATGGAGCCTTACAGGGGGGGTGATCAGTGACAGGGGGGTGATCACCCTGATCACCCCCTGTCATTGATAACCCCCCTGTAAGGCTCCATTCAGACGTCCGCATGTGTTTTGTGGATCCGATCCATGTATCCATGGATCCGTAAAAAATCATGCGGATGTCTGAATGGAGCCTTACAGGGGGGGGTGATCATTGACAGGGGGGTGATCACCCTGATCACCCCCTGTCATTGATAACCCCCCTGTAAGGCTCCATTCAGACGTCCGCATGTGTTTTGTGGATCCGATCCATGTATCCATGGATCCGTAAAAAATCATGCGGATGTCTGAATGGAGCCTTACAGGGGGGGTGATCATTGACAGGGGGGTGATCACCCTGATCACCCCCTGTCATTGATAACCCCCCTGTAAGGCTCCATTCAGACGTCCGCATGTGTTTTGTGGATCCGATCCATGTATCCATGGATCCGAAAAAATCATGCGGATGTCTGAATGGAGCCTTACAGGGGGGGTGATCAGTGACAGGGGGGTGATCACCCTGATCACCCCCTGTCATTGATAACCCCCCTGTAAGGCTCCATTCAGATGTCCGCATGTGTTTTGCGGATCCGATTCATGGATCCGTAAAAATTATACGGACGTCTGAATGGAGCCTTACAGGGGGGTGATCAATGACAGGGGGGTGATCAGGGAGTCTATATGGGTGATCACCCCCCTGTCATTGATCACCCCCCGTCATTGATCACCCCCCTGTCATTGATCACCCCCCTGTCATTGATCACCCCCCCCCCCCCCCCCCCCGGTAAGGCTCCATTCAGTCATTTTTTTTGGCACAAGTTAGCGAAAAATTTTTGTTTGTTTTTGTTTTTGTTTTTTCTTACAAAGTCTCATATTCCACTAACTTGTGACAAAAAATAAAATCTCCCATGAACTCACCATACCCCTCACGGAATCCAAATGCGTAAACATTTTTAGACATTTATATTCCAGACTTCTTCTCACGCTTTAGGGCCCCTAAAAAGCCAGGGCAGTATAAATACCCCACATGTGACCCCATTTCGGAAAGAAGACACCCCAAGGTATTCCGTGAGGGGCATATTGAGTCCATGAAAGATTGAAATTTTTGTCCTAAGTTAGCGGAAAGTGAGACTTTGTGAGAAAAAAACAAAAAAAAATCAATATCCGCTAACTTATGCAAAAAAAATAAAAATTCTAGGAACTCGCCAGGCCCCTCATTGAATACCTTGGGGTGTCTTCTTTCCAAAGTGGGGTCACATGTGGGGTATTTATACTGCCCTGGCTTTTTAGGGGCCCGAAAGTGTGAGAAGAAGTCTGGGATCCAAATGTCTAAAAATGCCCTCCTAAAAGGAATTTGGGCCTCTTTGCGCATCTAGGCTGCAAAAAAGTGCCACACATCTGGTATCGCCGTACTCAGGAGAAGTTGGGGAATGTGTTTTGGGGTGTCATTTTACATATACCCATGCTGGGTGAGAAAAATATCTTGGTCAAATGCCAACTTTGTATAAAAAAATGGGAAAAGTTGTCTTTTGCCAAGATATTTCTCTCACCCAGCATGGGTATATGTAAAATGACACCCCAAAACACATTGCCCAACTTCTCCTGAGTACGGCGATACCACATGTGTGACACTTTTTTGCAGCCAAGGTGGGCAAAGGGGCACATATTCCAAAGTGCACCTTTCGGATTTCGCAGGCCATTTTTTACACATTTTGATTGCAAGGTACTTCTTACACATTTGGGCCCTTAAATTGCCAGGGCAGTATAACTACGCCACAAGTGACCCCATTTTGGAAAGAAGACACCCCAAGGTATTCCGTGAGGTGCACAGCGAGTTCCTAGAATTTTTTATTTTTTGTCACAAGTTAGCGGAAAATGATGATTTTTCTTTTTTTTTCTTTTTTCCTTACAAAGTCTCATATTCCACTAACTTTCGACAAAAAATAAAAAATTCTAGGAACTCGCCATGCCCCTCACGGAATACCTTGGGGTGTCTTCTTTCCAAAATGGGGTCACTTGTGGCGTAGTTATACTGCCCTGGCAATTTAGGGGCCCAAATGTGTGAGAAGAACTTTGCAATCAAAATGTGTAAAAAATGCCCTGCAAAATCCGAAAGGTGCACTTTGGAATATGTGCCCCTTTGCCCACCTTGGCAGCAAAAAAGTGTCACACATCTGGTATCGCCATACTCAGGAGAAGTTGGGCAATGTGTTTTGGGGTGTCATTTTACATATACCCATGCTGGGTGAGAAAAATATCTTGGTCAAATGCCAACTTTGTATAAAAAAATGGGAAAAGTTGTCTTTTGCCAAGATATTTCTCTCACCCAGCATGGGTATATGTAAAATGACACCCCAAAACACATTCCCCAACTTCTCCTGAGTACGGCGATACCAGATGTGTGACACTTTTTTGATGCCAAGGTGGGCAAAGGGGCACATATTCCAAAGTGCACCTTTCGGATTTCACCGGTCATTTTTTACAGATTTTGATTGCAAAGTACTTCTCACACATTTGGGCCCCTAAATTGCCAGGGCAGTATAACTACGCCACAATTGACCCCATTTTGGAAAGAAGACACCCCAAGGTATTCCGTGAGGGGCATGGCGAGTTCCTAGAATTTTTTATTTTTTGTCGCAAGTTAGTGGAATATGAGACTTTGTAAGGAAAAAAGAGAAAAAACAAATCATCATTTTCCGATAACTTGTGACAAAAAATAAAAAATTCTAGGAACTCGCCGTGCACCTCACGGAATACCTTGGGGTGTCTTCTTTCCAAAATGGGGTCACTTGTGGCGTAGTTATACTGCCCTGGCAATTTAGGGGCCCAAATGTGTGAGAAGTACCTTGCAATCAAAATGTGTAAAAAATGGCCTGCAAAATCTGAAAGGTGCACTTTGGAATATGTGCCCCTTTGCCCACCTTGGCAGCAAAAAAGTGTGACACATCTGGTATCGCCGTACTCAGGAGAAGTTGGGGAATGTGTTTTGGCGTGTCATTTTACATATACCCATGCTGGGTGAGAGAAATATCTTGGCAAAAGACAACTTTTCCCATTTTTTTATACAAAGTTGGCATTTGACCAAGATATTTTTCTCACCCAGCATGGGTATATGTAAAATGACACCCCAAAACACATTCCCCAACTTCTCCTGAGTACGGCGATACCAGATGTGTCACACTTTTTTGCTGCCAAGGTGGGCAAAGGGGCACATATTCCAAAGTGCACCTTTTGGATTTCACCGGTCATTTTTTACACATTTTGATTGCAAAGTTCTTCTCACACATTTGGGCCCCTAAATTGCCAGGGCAGTATAACTACCCCACAAGTGACCCCATTTTGGAAAGAAGACACCCCAAGGTATTCCGTGAGGGGCATGGCAAGTTCCTAGAATTTTTTATTTTTTGTCGCAAGTTAGTGGAATATGAGACTTTGTAAGAAAAATTAAAAAAATTAAAATCATCATCATTTTCCGCTAACTTGTGACAAAAAATAAAACGTTTTATGAACTCACTATGCCCATCAGCGAATACCTTAGGGTGTCTACTTTCCGAAATGGGGTCATTTGTGGGGGTTTTCTACTGTTTGGGCATTGTAGAACCTCAGGAATCATGACAGGTGCTCAGAAAGTCAGAGCTGTTTCAAAAAGCGGAAATTCACATTTTTGTACCATAGTTTGTAAATGCTATAACTTTTACCCAAACCATTTTTTTTTTGCCCAAACATTTTTTTTTTAATCAAAGACATGTAGAACAATAAATTTGGCGAAAAATTTATATATGGATGTCGTTTTTTTTGCAAAATTTTACAGCTGAAAGTGAAAAATGTCATTTTTTTGCAAAAAAATCGTTACATTTTGATTAATAACAAAAAAAGTAAAAATGTCAGCAGCAATGAAATACCACCAAATGAAAGCTCTATTAGTGAGAAGAAAAGGAGGTAAAATTCATTTGGGTGGTAAGTTGCATGACCGAGCGATAAACGGTGAAAGGAGTGTAGTGCCGAAGTGTAAAAAGTGCTCTGGTCATGAAGGGGGTTTCACCTAGCGGGGCTGAAGTGGTTAATGGGAACCGCCAAGTGAACAAACGTGCAACAGGTTGTGACGTTTCGGCTGATCCACAGCCTTTATCAAAAAATCCCATTAACCACTTCAGCCCCGCTAGGTGAAACCCCCTTCATGACCAGGCCACTTTTTACACTTCGGCACTACACTCCTTTCACCGTTTATCGCTCGGTCATGCAACTTACCACCCAAATGAATTTTACCTCCTTTTCTTCTCACTAATGGAGCTTTCATTTGGTGGTATTTTATTGCTGCTGACATTTTTACTTTTTTTGTTATTAATCAAAATATAACGATTTTTTTTGCAAAAAAATGACATTTTTCACTTTCAGCTGTGAAATTTTGCAAAAAAAAACGACATCCATATATAAATTTTTCGCTAAATTTATAGTTCTACATGTCTTTGATAAAAAAAAAATGTTTGGGCAAAAAAAAAAATGGTTTGGGTAAAAGTTATAGCATTTACAAACTATGGTACAAAAATGTGAATTTCCGCTTTTTGAAACGGCTCTGATTTTCTGAGCACCTGTCATGTTTCCTGAGGTTCTACAATGCCCAGACAGTAGAAAACCCCCACAAATGACCCCATTTCGGAAAGTAGACACCCTAAGGTATTCGCTGATGGGCATAGTGAGTTCATAGAACTTTTTATTTTTTGTCACAAGTTAGCGGAAAATGATGATGTTTTTTTTTTTTTTTTTTTTTTCTTACAAAGTCTCATTTTCCACTAACTTGCGACAAAAAATAAAAAATTCTAGGAACTCGCCATGCCCCTCACAGAATACCTTGGGGTGTCTTCTTTCCAAAATGGGGTCACTTGTGGGGTAGTTATACTGCCCTGGCAATTTAGGGGCCCAAATGTGTGAGAAGAACTTTGCAATCAAAATGTGTAAAAAATGACCGGTGAAATCCGAAAGGTGCACTTTGGAATATGCGCCCCTTTGCCCACCTTGGCAGCAAAAAAGTGTCACACATGTGGTATCGCCGTACTCAGGAGAAGTTGGGGAATGTGTTTTGGGGTGTCATTTTACATATACCCATGCTGGGTGAGAGAAATATCTTGGCAAAAGACAACTTTTCCCATTTTTTTAAACAAAGTTGGCATTTGACCAAGATATTTTTCTCACCCAGCATGGGTATATGTAAAATGACCCCCCAAAACACATTCCCCAGCTTCTCCTGAGTACGGCGATACCAGATGTGTCACACTTTTTTGCTGCCAAGGTGGGCAAAGGGGCACATATTCCAAAGTGCACCTTTCGGATTTTGCAGGGCATTTTTTACACATTTTGATTGCAAGGTACTTCTCATACATTTGGGCCCCTAAATTGCCAGGGCAGTATAACTACGCCACAAGTGACCCCATTTTGGAAAGAAGACACCCCAAGGTATTCCGTGAGGGGCACGGCGAGTTCCTAGAATTTTTTATTTTTTGTCACAAGTTAGCGGAAAATGATGATTTTTTTTTTTTTCTCTTTTTTCCTTACAAAGTCTCATATTCCACTAACTTGCGACAAAAAATAAAAAATTCTAGGAACTCGCCATGCCCCTCACGGAATACCTTGGGGTGTCTTCTTTCCAAAATGGGGTCACTTGTGGCGTAGTTATACTGCCCTGGCAATTTAGGGGCCCAAATGTGTGAGAAGTACCTTGCAATCAAAATGTGTAAAAAATGACCGGTGAAATCCAAAAGGTGCACTTTGGAATATGCGCCCCTTTGCCCACCTTGGCATCAAAAAAGTGTCACACATCTGGTATCGCCGTACTCAGGAGAAGTTGGGGAATGTGTTTTGGGGTGTCATTTTACATATACCCATGCTGGGTGAGAGAAATATCTTGGCAAACGACAACTTTTCCCATTTTTTTATACAAAGTTGGCATTTGACCAAGATATTTTTCTCACCCAGCATGGGTATATGTAAAATGACACCCCAAAACACATTCCCCAACTTCTCCTGAGTACGGCGATACCAGATGTGTCACACTTTTTTGCTGCCAAGGTGGGCAAAGGGGCACATATTCCAAAGTGCACCTTTCGGATTTTGCAGGGCATTTTTTACACATTTTGATTGCAAGGTACTTCTCACACATTTGGGCCCCTAAATTGCCAGGGCAGTATAACTACGCCACAAGTGACCCCATTTTGGAAAGAAGACACCCCAAGGTATTCCGTGAGGGGCATGGCGAGTTCCTAGAATTTTTTATTTTTTGCCGCAAGTTAGTGGAATATGAGACTTTGTAATGAAAAAAGAGAAAAAAAAAAAATCATCATTTTCCGCTAACTTGTGACAAAAAATAAAAAATTCTAGGAACTCGCCGTGCCCCTCACGGAATACCTTGGGGTGTCTTCTTTCCAAAATGGGGTCACTTGTGGCGTAGTTATACTGCCCTGGCAATTTAGGGGCCCAAATGTGTGAGAAGTACCTTGCAATCAAAATGTGTAAAAAATGCCCTGCAAAATCCGAAAGGTGCACTTTGGAATATGTGCCCCTTTGCCCACCTTGGCAGCAAAAAAGTGTGACACATCTGGTATCGCCGTACTCAGGAGAAGTTGGGGAATGTGTTTTGGGGTGTCATTTTACATATACCCATGCTGGGTGAGAAAAATATCTTGGCAAACGACAACTTTTCCCATTTTTTTATACAAAGTTGGCATTTGACCAAGATATTTTTCTCACCCAGCATGGGTATATGTAAAATGACACCCCAAAACACATTCCCCAACTTCTCCTGAGTACGGCGATACCAGATGTGTCACACTTTTTTGCTGCCTAGATGCGCAAAGGGGCCCAAATTCCTTTTAGGAGGGCATTTTTAGACATTTGGATCCCAGACTTCTTCTCACGCTTTAGGGCCCCTAAAAAGCCAGGGCAGTATAAATACCCCACATGTGACCCCACTTTGGAAAGAAGACACCCCAAGGTATCCAATGAGGGGCCTGGCAAGTTCATAGAATTTTTTTTTTTCGCATAAGTTAGCGGAAATTGATTTTTTTTTTGTTTTTTCTCACAAAGTCTCACTTTCCGCTAACTTAGGACAAAAATTTCAATCTTTCATGGACTCAATATGCCCCTCAGCAAATACCTTGGGGTGTCTTCTTTCCAAAATGGGGTCAGTTGTGGGGTGTTTGTACTGCCCTGGCATTTGAGGGTCTCCGCAATCATTACATGTATGGCCAGCATTAGGAGTTTCTGCTATTCTCCTTATATTGAGCATACAGGTAATGAGATTTTTTTTTCCGTTCAGCCTCTGGGCTGAAAGAAAAAAATGAACGGCACAGATTTCTTCATTCGCATTGATCAATGTGGATGAAAAAATCTCTGCCAAAAAAAAAAAATGGAGGGGAAAGGCGTCTGCCAGGACATAGGAGCTCCGCCCTACATCCATACCCACTTAGCTCGTATGCCCTGGCAAACCAGATTTCTCCATTCGCATCAATCGATGTGGATGAATAAATCATTGCCGGGATTTTTTTTTTAT
Source organism: Bufo gargarizans (assembly GCF_014858855.1). NCBI lineage: Eukaryota > Metazoa > Chordata > Amphibia > Anura > Bufonidae > Bufo > Bufo gargarizans. The sequence goes on along the minus strand of NC_058087.1, from coordinate 86,171,033 downwards.
ATATATATATATATATACATACAAAGTGCTTGCCAAAGCATAGGAACGCCGCCTCCTCCTCAGCTCGTATGCTTCGGCAAACGTATCTGTCACTGCAGAGGAGAAAATCCCGTCTTGCAGCGCCGCATACACCGACTTGCGTGTAATCTGACAGCAGCGCAATGCTTCTGTCAGAATGCACATCGGTGCTGCAGCTAGTTCATCGGTTGGTCCACCTGGAAGGTAAAAAGACAAAAAAAAAAAAAAAGAAAAAACCAGGCCACAACGCAATAATTTTATTAACTTTGGAACAGAACATTTAACTTTAACTTTTGGAACTAAACATTAACCTGTTTGCTTACCTGTTTTTTTCTTTTGTTTTTTTTTTGTTTTTTTACCTTTATAGAACAAACCTCTCCTCCCCCATGGGTCAATGTGCAAAGCGCAAATCGCCCAAAGATGTGGCGAAGTGCGTTATGCACTTTGTCCCATGTGAAAGGAGACGTTTGCAGCAGCTGTGTGAGTGAATGGGCCCTAATAGCCCTGTGTGCCTATCCTGGTGAGATGATCCCTATGCTAGGTGTACCTGTGTGTGGTACTTTCGGAAACAATCCCCTAAGCATAGGGCAGGGTGGTCGGGACAGTCAGGACAGAAATACCGGGTGTCACGCCTTATTCCACTCCTGCTACAGACACGACATCTTTTTCGGGGTGACGGTTGGGTTGAGGTACCAGCAACGACATTGGGGAAATGTCGCTCGTGTAGACGGCTAACTACACTGGTGGATGGGGGCACGGAACCTTCTGGATACAGGAGGTTCTCAATGATCTCTTCCTGAAATTTGAGGAAGGATCCAGTTCTCCCAGCCTTACTGTAGAGAACAAAACTATTATACAGCGCCAATTGAATCAAATATACAGACACCTTCTTATACCAGCGTCTGGTTCTGCGGGAAACTAAATACGGAGACAACATCTGGTCATTGAAGTCGACCCCTCCCATGTGGAGGTTATAGTCGTGGACTGAGAGGGGCTTTTCAATGACACGGGTTGCTCGCTCAATTTGTATTGTCGTGTCTGCGTGAATGGAGGAGAGCATGTAAACGTCACGCTTGTCTCTCCATTTCACCGCGAGCAGTTCTTCGTTACACAGTGCGGCCCTCTGCCCCCTTGCAAGACGGGTGCTAACGAGCCGTTGGGGGAAGCCCGCGCGACTAGTTCGCGCGGTACCACAGGCGCCAATCCGTTCTAGAAACAAATGCCTAAAGAGGGCCACACTTGTGTAAAAATTGTCCACATAAAGATGGTACCCCTTGCCGAATAAGGGTGACACCAAGTCCCAAACTATCTTCCCACTGCTCCCCAGGTAGTCAGGGCAACCGACCGGCTCCAGGGTCTGATCTTTTCCCTCATAGACACGAAATTTGTGGGTATAGCCTGTGGCCCTTTCACAGAGCTTATACAATTTGACCCCATACCGGGCGCGCTTGCTTGGGATGTATTGCTTGAAGCCAAGGCGCCCGGTAAAATGTATTAGGGACTCGTCTACGCAGATGTTTTGCTCAGGGGTATACAAATCTGCAAATTTCTGGTTGAAATGGTCTATGAGGGGCCGAATTTTGTGGAGCCGGTCAAAAGCAGGGTGGCCTCTGGGACGGGAGGCGGTGTTGTCACTAAAGTGCAAGAAACGCAGGATGGTCTCAAATCGTGTCCTGGACATTGCACCAGAGAACATGGGCATGTGATGAATTGGGTTCGTGGACCAATATGACCGCAATTCATGTTTTTTTGTCAGGCCCATGTTGAGGAGGAGGCCCAGAAAAGTTTTAAATTCGGAAACTTGGACTGGTTTCCACCGGAAAGGCTGGGCATAAAAGCTTCCCGGGTTAGCGGTTATAAATTGTGTGGCATACCGGTTTGTCTCTGCCACGACTAAGTCTAAAAGCTCCGCAGTCAAGAACAGCTCAAAAAATCCCAGGGCCGAACCGATCTGAGCCGTCTCAACCCGAACTCCAGACTGGGCGGTGAAAGGGGGAACTACAGGTGCGGCTGAAGTTGGGGGCTGCCAATCAGGGTTTGCCAGCACCTCTGGGATTCTAGGGGCTCTACGGGCACGTCTTTGCGGTGGCTGCGACGGGGTCACTACTGCTCGTGCCACCGTACCAGCTTCAACTGCCCTTCTGGTGCTCGCTACTTCACCAGGTTGTACGGCAGTGCTGGTACTAGGTCCAGGATGGGCTGGGCTGCTGGTGTATGCCTCACCACGTAATCCGGCAGCACCAGCCCCACTCTGATGCTCTTGAAGCGGATCCTGCGCAACCTGCGGTCTAGCAACACGGGGCCGGGTACGCCTGGTTCTATCAGGGACCTCAGCCTCCTCGTCCGAACTTTGGGTCAGAGAGCCGCTGCTTTCTACAGGTTCGTATTCTGACCCGCTGGATTCATCAGATGAGGGTTCCCACTCCTCATCCGACTGGGTCAGAAGCCTGTAGGCCTCTTCAGAGGAATACCCCCTGTTTGACATGTGGGCAACTAAATTTAGGGGTATTCCCTGAGACTACCCAGGTAAAAAAAGCAAGCCTGTCTTACAAAGGGGAGGCTAGCGAAGTACCGGAGGCCGCTGCGGTTGATAAAAAATATCAAAAGTGATTTTTTTATCGCCGCAGTGCGTGTAAAGTGGATGTGCAGCGATCAAAAAAAAAATTTTTTTTGTCACTGCGGTGGGGCGGGTGTGGGCGAACGCACGTGTGGGCGACCGATCAGGCCTGATCGGGCAAACACTGCGTTTTGGGTGGAGGGCGAACCTAAAGTGACACTAATACAGTTATAGATCTGACCGTGATCAGTTTTGATCACTTCCAGATACTATAAAAGTACAAATGCTGATTAGCGATACGCTAATCAGCGAATAACGGACTGCGGTGCGGTGGGCTGGGCGCTAACTGATCCCTAACTACCTAACCAAGGGACCTAAACTATACCTAAAACCTAACGGTCAATACCAGTGAAAAAAAAAAGTGACAGTTTGCACTGATCACTTTTTTTCCTTTCACTAGTGATTGACAGGGGCTAGAAGGGGTGATCAAAGGGTTAATAGGGGTTCAGGGGGGTGATCTGGGGCTAAGTATGTACTGTTGGTGTACTCACTGTGAAGCCTGCTCCTCTGCTGGATCCAACCGACGAAAAGAACCAGCAGAGGAGCAGGCAGCCATATAACAGATCATATTTACTAATATGATCTGCTATACTGCTCTGTGATTGGCTTTTTTGAAAATCAGCAACCTGCCAGCCAATGATCGCTGGCTGGCAGGTCCTGACGAAATGCTTCTCGAAGAAATGCCGGCCCGCGATGCGCATGTGCGGGCCGGCTGCGGCGAAATCTCGCGTCTCGCGAGATGACGCGCCGATGCGTCCAGGAGGAGAAAAGCAACCACCTTCCGGACGCATCGGCGCGTTAGGCGGTCCGGAGGTGGTTAAAGGGATTTTTTATACCGGACATGCTGCCTCCATCTTCTTTTCTGGGACTTGTTACGCAGGAGCCCTGATGAATCTTGTACTCCAGGTAGGCTGTTGCATACCGGATGACCTCAAGATCTAGTGAGTGCGATTCCATTACTATTTTTTGCAATCATCAACAGGTGGGCAGGGAGAGCAGGAATTTATGAATAAGCATGACTCTTCTCAGGTGGCCATGACTCTTTTCCAGGCCCAGTCTGGCATGATTGTGATGTTGGTTCTCGGCAATCACTTGCTTTTAACTTTTAAATGACAGACCTCTGAAATCAACTCGCCTGTCTCTGCTTTATTCTGCAGTTAGTATTGGTAGCATAAAGTTGATGACAGGTTCCCTTTAATGTGATGGCTGATCAATATATATTCACAAGTAGTGATGGACGAACATTGGCCGGGATGTTTCGCACGAACGCGATCAAATGTTTGCGAACCGCAAGTTCACGTCAGGCCCCATTCATTTTACTGGCAAGCAAACCTGAAAAACCCTCAGCTCATATTTGCAGCTACCAAATACTTACTAGAAGTGCACAAATCATCCCACAATATGGACAGTGACATACCAGAGGGGAATCAATTGCTAAAATTCCCACAAAAAAGATGTATTTTAATCAGGGGTGATTTTAATGCGTCTCAAAGGGAAACTCTCAAAAATTTGCCCTGCTGGAGTCTTTTATTTTAGGCCAGTTTTATTTTAGGCCACTGGAGTACAGGCCCCAGACATTACGCATTCACCGGACAGAAAACATCAAGTGATTATGTGGCTGGAGGTATATTAGACGGTCAATGGATATTAATTTTACTGCAGGCCAGTGGAATACAGGCCCCAAAAATTATTAATTCACCTTACAGAAAAGAACAAGTGATTATGTGGCTAGAGGTATATTAGACGGTCAATTGATATAAATTTAACTGCAGACCAGTGGACTACAGGCCCCAAAAATTATTTATTCACCGGACAGAAAATAGCAAGTGATTGTGTGGCTGGAGGTATATTAGACGGTCATTGGATATCAATTTTACTGAACGGCCAGTGGACTAAAGGCCCCAAAAATTATTCATTCACTGTACAGAAAAGAACAATTGATAATGTGGCTGGAGGTACATTAGGCGGTCACCGTATAACAATTTTACTGTTGTCCAGTTAGATTACAGGGGTAAGCAGGCACACTCAAATCTGGGTACAATTAAATAATTTATTAATAGTTGTAGGATGGGTAAGTATAGTGTTTTAATAGAATAGTGAAGGTGTACTTGAAAGAGTAGTATTTTAATATAATAGTGGGTGATCACCACTCGGTAGTGAGTACCCTAAAAACAACAAAATTATATATCAAGGAAAAAATCAAGAAAAAACTGGGATAAAAATCAAGAAAAAATGAGTCTGTAAAGTCTTTCATAAACAGTTTTCCATATAATAATGGCCACTGTTTAGAGGATAGAGTTAATAAAATTGATAAAAGTATCTTGAATGATGAGGTAGTCCTTTGTAGAGGTTAAAAAGAAAAACCCTGAGCAGAGAGTAATAACTTGTTTTGTATATTTTGTCAGTCACCGCATAATCTAGGATAAGTATTGCGCTGTTTCAATATATTTCACATAGAGTAGTAGGCATGTGTATATAGTTATAATCCTTTAGGCAGTCTAAACAAGTGCTGTATTAGTATGCCAAGCTGTGGAGGGAAGCGGAGCTCTGTGCCTGAGTGCGGCGTCCCGCACTGTCTCTGGCTACAGAGATCACTCACCCTTCCTAGTGCTGATTGTGTTTAGTCCTCCGGCAGTAATCGGCAGTTCCTGGAAGGTTGTGTAGTCGATAGCGTCCCTCGTGTTGCCTAGGACGCTGGGGGCGTGGTTCGCGCGTCTAGTGGGTGACGTCAGTGGTCCCGTGATCGCGATCCCTTCAGAGCTCGTTCTCCGTATTCCTCCTGCTCTGTTTCAGGGTAATGATTGGTACAATAATCCTCAGCTGCTTAAACGCGTTTCGGGACGCAGTCCCTTCATCAGTAAGTGGAGGATTATGGTAGATGCTGTAGTATTTATAAGGCAGCAGTAATCAACTCATTTATTGGCTGATTATCTAAATGAGGTTGATGTGTTCAATTAGTTACTTTTATGCCCTTCTTATTTGGCATATTTAGTTTGAAAAGAGGTGAAAGTTGAAATACAGATAATGAAGTAAAGGTTAAACTTGAGGAATCACTAATATATATATACATACATATATGTTATGTGTAAGGGTGAAAATAATATAAAGGCATAGGTAGGGATGCCTGATTGTGATCAGTCTCTCATCTAATGCAGTGATTGTTTATAGGTCAATTGAATATATAGGTGTTCTGATTTTGTCTTTATTTTGTCTGTCTCATAGGTAAGACATCTTTATTTTGGTGATGTCAGGGAATAGCTTATTTGGTTGGATGTGTCTCATATGGATATTTGTTGATTGGTAGTGTCTATGGTATTTGTTAATAGATCTTATTAAATGGGTGAAGGACTCGTTTTAATTCGGGTATGGAATCAGTCTATTTTTTTATTTTGATTATACAGTGGTCCTGGTGTATCATACTGGTGAACATGTAGTGGTCCTGATTAGAGATGAGCGAACTTCTGTTTTAAGTTCGGCGTCTAAAGTTCGGGTTTGGATTAGCGGAGAATCCCGATCTGGAACCGGATATGGATTCCGACTTCCGTTGTGGTCCGTGGTAGCGGAATCAATAATCGGCCATTATTGATTCCGCTACCACGGACCACAACGGAAGTCGGAATCCATATCCGGTTCCAGATCGGGATTCTCCGCTAATCCAAACCCGAACTTTAGACGCCGAACTTAAAACAGAGGTTCGCTCATCTCTAGTCCTGATGTTTCTTAGTTATGGGCACACAATAGGATGGGCCCAATACACCGCTGGTCCGTTGAGTAGAAGACCCAGCAGATATTTCGGGTTTATCATCCCATATGTACCAAAAACTGAGAAAAGAGCACAACATGAGCTCCAGCAAAGTACAGAATTAAGTATATAGTATGCAAGGGTGGTGTGCACTAATTCTGGTATGGGGGAGTAGTGGTTATTATGATTAATGATTTTTATGAGTTGTTTTGTGTATCTCGTGCAGTCTTGAGGTTTTCTAATGTTTGTATTTATAATTTTCAATATTCGTATATGTACAGTACGTCATAGTATTTCCTAGTAGTTGACATATAGTGGGAGGTATTCATTGCATCACTGGTCCGTAATATGATAGACCCAGAGATTACTTGGATTCACCTTCCCTGTATATTTCAAAAGAGGGGAAGGGGGAGGGAGAATATGCGTCCTAGGCAACACGAGGGACGCTATCGACTACACAACCTTCCAGGAACTGCCGATTACTGCCGGAGGACTAAACACAATCAGCGCTAGGAAGGGTGAGTGATCTCTGTAGCCAGAGACAGTGCGGGACGACGCACTCAGGCACAGAGCTCCGCTTCCCTCCACAGCTTGGCATACTAATACAGCACTTGTTTAGACTGCCTAAAGGATTATAACTATATACACATGCCTACTACTCTATGTGAAATATATTGAAACAGCGCAATACTTATCCTGGATTATGCGGTGACTGACAAAATATACAAAACGAGTTATTACTCTCTGCTCAGGGTTTTTCTTTTTAACCTCTACAAAGGACTACCTCATCATTCAAGATACTTTTATCAATTTTATTAACTCTATCCTCTAAACAGTGGCCACTATTATATGGAAAACTGTTTATGAAAGACTTTACAGACTCATTTTTTCTTGATTTTTATCCCAGTTTTTTCTTGATTTTTTCCTTGATATATAATTTTGTTGTTTTTAGGGTACTCACTACCGAGTGGTGATCACCCACTATTATATTAAAATACTACTCTTTCAAGTACACCTTCACTATTCTATTAAAACACTATACTTACCCATCCTACAACTATTAGTAAATTATTTAATTGTACCCAGATTTGAGTGTGCCTGCTTACACTTGTTTTTCCTGTGATTATATGCTCCTGACTGTGTGAGTCAGATAAAGCACATTTGCCTAAGTGGTAGAGCCGTCTATCCTATTTATCCAGTTAGATTACAGGCCTCAAAAACTATGCATTCACCATACAGAAAAGATCAAGTGATTATGTGGCTGGAGGTATATTAGACGGTCATTGGATATAAATTTTACTGCAGGCCAGTACAAATACATATGTTTAAAAGATCTAAAAATATTAAATTGGATTAAAAACATGGCTAACGAAATCCCCTCCTCTTGAATAAACCCCAAATGATAGATAATAGGTGAAATTCTATAACACGTGGTTGTCACAGGTGTTGAATTCCTCCGAGGCCCCAACAAATAGGCATTCACCGTACAGAAAAGATCAAGTGATTATGTGGCTGGAGGTATATTAGACGGTCAATGGATATTAATTTTACTGCAGGCCGGTGGACTACAGGCCCCAAAAATTATTCATTCACTGTACAGAAAAGAACAAGTGATTATGTGGCTGGAGGTATATTAGACGGTCATTGGATATCAATTTTACTACAGGCCAGTGGACTACAGGCCCCAAAAATTATTAATTCACCCCACACAAAAGAACAATTGATAATGTTGCTAGAGGAACATTAGGCGGTCACCGTATAACAATTTTACTGTTGGCCAGTTAGATTATAGGCCCCAAAAATTATGCATTCACCGTACAGAAAAGATCAAGTGATTATGTGGCTAGAGGTATATTAGACGGTCAATTGATATAAATTTTACTGCAGACCAGTGGGCTACAGGCCCCAAAAATTATTCATTCACCGGACAGAAAATAGCAAGTGATTGTGTGGCTGGAGGTATATTAGACGGTCATTGGATATCAATTTTACTTCAGGCCAGTACAAATACATGTCAAATACATATGTTTAAAAGATCTAAAAATATTAAATTGGATTAAAAACATGGCTAATGAAATCCCCTCCTCTTGAATAAACCCCAAATGATAGATAATAGGTGAAATTCGATAACACGTGGTCGTCACAGGTGTTGAATTCCTCCGAGGCCCCAACAAATAGGCATTCACCGTACAGAAAAGATCAAGTGATTATGTGGCTGGAGGTATATTAGACGGTCAATGGATATTAATTTTACTGCAGGCCGGTGGACTACAGGCCCCAAAAATTATTCATTCACTGTACAGAAAAGAACAAGTGATTATGTGGCTGGAGGTATATTAGACGGTCATTGGATATCAATTTTACTACAGGCCAGTGGACTACAGGCCCCAAAAATTATTAATTCACCCCACACAAAAGAACAATTGATAATGTTGCTAGAGGAACATTAGGCGGTCACCGTATAACAATTTTACTGTTGGCCAGTTAGATTATAGGCCCCAAAAATTATGCATTCACCGTACAGAAAAGATCAAGTGATTATGTGGCTAGAGGTATATTAGACGGTCAATTGATATAAATTTTACTGCAGACCAGTGGGCTACAGGCCCCAAAAATTATTCATTCACCGGACAGAAAATAGCAAGTGATTGTGTGGCTGGAGGTATATTAGACGGTCATTGGATATCAATTTTACTGCAGGCCAGTACAAATACATGTCAAATACATATGTTTAAAAGATCTAAAAATATTAAATTGGATTAAAAACATGGCAAACGAAATCCCCTCCTCTTGAATAAACCCCAAATGATAGATAATAGGTGAAATTCGATAACACGTGGTCGTCAGAGGTGTTGAATTCCTCCGAGGCCCCAACAAATAGGCATTCACCGTACAGAAAAGATCAAGTGATTATGTGGCTGGAGGTATATTAGACGGTCAATGGATATTAATTTTACTGCAGGCCGGTGGACTACAGGCCCCAAAAATTATTCATTCACTGTACAGAAAAGAACAAGTGATTATGTGGCTGGAGGTATATTAGACGGTCATTGGATATCAATTTTACTACAGGCCAGTGGACTACAGACCCCAAAAATTATTAATTCACCCCACACAAAAGAACAATTGATAATGTTGCTAGAGGAACATTAGGCGATCACCGTATAACAATTTTACTGTTGGCCAGTTAGATTATAGGCCCCAAAAATTATGCATTCACCGTACAGAAAAGATCAAGTGATTATGTGGCTAGAGGTATATTAGACGGTCAATTGATATAAATTTTACTGCAGACCAGTGGGCTACAGGCCCCAAAAATTATTCATTCACCGGACAGAAAATAGCAAGTGATTGTGTGGCTGGAGGTATATTAGACGGTCATTGGATATCAATTTTACTGCAGGCCAGTACAAATACATGTCAAATACATATGTTTAAAAGATCTAAAAATATTAAATTGGATTAAAAACATGGCAAACGAAATCCCCTCCTCTTGAATAAACCCCAAATGATAGATAATAGGTGAAATTCGATAACACGTGGTCGTCAGAGGTGTTGAATTCCTCCGAGGCCCCAACAAATAGGCATTCACCGTACAGAAAAGATCAAGTGATTATGTGGCTGGAGGTATATTAGACGGTCAATGGATATTAATTTTACTGCAGGCCGGTGGACTACAGGCCCCAAAAATTATTCATTCACTGTACAGAAAAGAACAAGTGATTATGTGGCTGGAGGTATATTAGACGGTCATTGGATATCAATTTTACTACAGGCCAGTGGACTACAGACCCCAAAAATTATTAATTCACCCCACACAAAAGAACAATTGATAATGTTGCTAGAGGAACATTAGGCGATCACCGTATAACAATTTTACTGTTGGCCAGTTAGATTATAGGCCCCAAAAATTATGCATTCACCGTACAGAAAAGATCAAGTGATTATGTGGCTAGAGGTATATTAGACGGTCAATTGATATAAATTTTACTGCAGACCAGTGGGCTACAGGCCCCAAAAATTATTCATTCACCGGACAGAAAATAGCAAGTGATTGTGTGGCTGGAGGTATATTATTTCATAAACAAAAGTCCCTTTTAGAGACCCTCGGGATATTTATATATATATGGCAATGGTCTAATGAGACCTTGAATCCCTGTAGGGGTCCCTAACTGATATTAAAACTTATATCTTTAATGGTTATTAATTAAAATTTGAAACGAAAAAGAAAAAACACGCTCGGAAGAACAGTTATTTAAAATTGTCAGTGTCTGATATTGGCTAGGGTTAATTCGGAAAAGATCAAGTGATTATGTGGCTAGAGGTATATTAGACGGTCAATTGATATAAATTTTACTGCAGACCAGTGGGCTACAGGCCCCAAAAATTATTCATTCACCGGACAGAAAATAGCAAGTGATTGAGTGGCTGGAGGTATATTAGATGGTGATTGGATATCAATTTTACTGCAGGCCAGTACAAATACATGTCAAATACATATGTTTAAATGAACTAAAAATATAAAATTAGATCAAAAACATGGCTATCGAAATCCCTCCTCTTGAAAACACCCCCAATGGTAATAGGTGAAATTCAATTAAACGTGATCGTCACAGGTGTTGAATTCCTCCAAGATCCATGCCTCATTCATTTTTAGAAATGTGAGTTAGTCCACACTGTCGTGAGCTAGGCGATTACGCTTATCGGTCACGATTCCCCCTGCTGCTCTGAACGTCCTTTCGGACAGGACACTTGACAAGGGGCAAGCCAAGAGTTCCATGGCAAATTGTGCCAGGTTTGGCCACAGGTCAAGCCTGCACACCCAGTAGTCAAGAGGTTCCTCGCTTCTCAGAATGTCCACATCGACCGCTATCCCGATGAAGTCGGACACATGTTGGTCTAGGCGTTCCCCGAGGCTGGATCCGGAGGGCGGCTGTTGATGGGTTGGCTGCAACAATTATCTCATATAAGAAGTGACCAACACAGCTTCAAACTGCGCATTAGAAATGGTACTCTCAACTGTTTCTCTAGGTGGAAATTCCTCTTCCAGCAGAATGCAGCATCTCTCGAAGCAACCCCTGGAAATGCTGCATTATGACAGCCCTCTTTGATGCTGGTAACATGTCCGTCATTTTGTGTTTGTACAAGGGGTCTAAGTACGTTGCCACCCAGTACCGGTCCTTGCCCTCTATGCTTTTTATACGGGGGTCCCTCTTCAACACTGGAGCATGAAGACCCCAATTTGTAGTAAATTGGAGGTGGTGGAGCAGCCTGGCCTCTGCTCATCTCCCAGGAGAATGTCGTCCTCGGTCTCCTCACCCCAGCCACTGACAACACCAGGGATCTCAGAAAAGTTTAAAGCCTGCTCTTCTTGCTCCTTCTCCTCCTCCTCCTCCCCCCAGGCACCATCCTCCTCTGACTCCTCTTCAGACTCCTGCTGACTTGTCTCAGATGGAGTAGCCCCCACCTGGGAATTCATGCAGCATTGTGACTTCCTCATCTTACTGCTCCTCAACGGTTTGATCAATGACACAACGCAATGCACGCTCCAGAAAGAAGGTGTAAGGTACGATGTCACTGATGGCGCCTTGGCTGCGACTAACCAGTTTGGTGATCTCATCAAATGGCTGCAGAAGTCTGCATGCGTCGCTCATGAGCAGCCACTGGCATGGTGAAAAAAAAAGGTCCTGCCGCAGAGTTCATATGGGTAGTCATTAACTGCACGTTTCTGCTGGAGCAGCCTATCAAGCATATACAAAGTGGAGTTCCAGCGTGTCGGGCAGTCACAAATCAGATATCTGACGGGCAGGTGATGTCGCCGCTGAACGTCAGCAAGGCGAGCCATGGCCGTGTAAGATCTTCTAAAATGGCCAGGGATTTTGACCTGCCCCAAGACGTTCTGGACCCCGGGGTATTTGGCAACGATTCACAGCACGACTAAGTTCAGGACGTGTGCCATGCACGGCACGTTTGTCATTTTGCCCTGTTTCAGCGTGCTCAGAAGATTGGCACAATTGTCGCACACCACTTTACCAACTGTCAAATTGAGCGAAGTTAGCCACTGATCGGCCTGTGACCGCAGAGCAGGACCGGTGTGGCTCTTGGCTTCCAGGCACAACAGCCGCAGCACAGCATGGCAACGTCTCACCTGGCACGCTGAATAGGTTCTTGGGAGCTATGGGGTGCAGTGGAAGAGGCGGTAGTAGTGGAAAAGGAGGAGTCAGTTGAGGAGCAGACGGAGGATGGAGTAGGAGGAGGAGAAGAAGATTGCATGCTTGACAGCGTACAGAAGATTCACCCAGAGGGCAGTAAAAGTTATGTTCCTTCCCTGCCCGTGTTTGCTAGACCACGTGTCTGTGGTCAGATGCATCTTGGCACCGACACTGTGTGCCAGAGATACATTCACTTGCCGCTGAACATGGTCATAAAGGTCTGGAATGCCCTTCTGGGAGAAATATTTCCTTCCGGGGACCTTCCATTGCGTTGTGCCTATGGCCACAAATTTTCTAAAGGCTTCCGAGTCCACCAGTTTATATGGCAGTAGTTGGTGGGCTAGCAGTTCCGACAAGCCAGCGGTCAGCCGTTGGGCAAGAGGGCTATCCGGTGTCATCAACTTTTTACGTTCAAACATTTGGGCCACCGAAGCCTGCCTTGCCCCAGATGAACGTGACAACGGCACGGTGGAATGTGGAGTGGAGGACAAATGGGAGGCGAGAGGAGGAGGAGAAGAGGCAGGACATGGAGCGCCAGGAGTGTGGCTTTGTGGGTAGTGATGGATGAACACCGGCCGGGACAGTTCGCGAACACGATCAAATGTTCGTGAACCGCAAATTTGCGGCAGGCCCCATTCACTTTAATGACAGGTGAATCTGAAAAACATTCAGCTCATATTTGCAGCCACCAAATACTTAGTAGAAGTGCACAAATAGTCCCACAGCATGGACAGTGACATACTAGAGGGGGATCAATGACAAAAATTCCAACAAAAAAATGTGTCTTAATCAGGGAACATTTTTATGCATATTAAAGGGAAATTCTCTTAAATATGCCCTGTTGGAGCCTAGAATTTTTATTTATTTTAGGCCACGGGAGTACAGGCCTTAAAAATTAAGCATTCACCTGACATAAAAGAAATTCTTATCATGTGGCTCGAGGTACTCTATGCGGTCAATGGATACAAATTTTACTGTAGGCCACTAGACTACAGGCCCCAAACATTAGGCATTCACCGGACACAAAAGATCAAGTGATTATGTGGCTGGAGATATATTACACGGTCAATGGATATCAAGTTTACTGCAGGCCAGTCTGTACAAATACAGGTCAAATACATATGTTTAAAAGAGCTAAAAATATAAAATTGGATTTAAAACTGTCATGGTCTTACCTTCTTGCTGTTCTCCTTCGTTTGACATGTGCTGGCGGCCATCTTGGTTTCTGGGTTTCTTGTAGCCTCCCACCCTGCGGCTTCTCCTTCCCACTGGGAGGAGCTGGATGCCTAGCTCATATATATAGGAGGTCTGTGGCTTCAGTTCCCTGCTTGGTCCTCCTGTGTTCACATGCTTCTAAGACTGCTGCTGCTTCTGGTTCCTGATCCTGGCCTCGTCTGACTACCCTGCTGGTTCCTGATCCAGGCCTCGTCTGACTACCCTGCTGGTTCCTGATCCAGGCTCCGTCTGACTACCCTTCTGGTTCCTGACCTCTGGCTTCGCAAGACCCTGCTTCGGTTTAGCCATCCGCTTGGACTTTTGCCTTACGGCTTGATTTTCAATAAAGCCTTCTTATTTCCACTTATCTCTTGTTGTACGTCTGGTTCATGGTTCCATGACATTAGGACCAAGCCATGAATTCTGACGGTACAGGGCCATCCTCGCTACCTACGCTGGTTGCCAGACTTGATCAGCAGGATCGCCTGTTGGGTCGGTTCGCTGTGGCGTTGCAAACCCTGCTTGAACGCACGGCTCATTTAGCTTCCGTTGCCGATGGGTCGGTTGTCGCTCCTGGGCCCGCTCCTACGGCCGCTCCGGTTGTTGCGCCAGAGTCTACCCCGACACCTGTTGCTGCGCCTGCGGTGTTTCGGGGTATGACCTGTTCTGCCCCCCTTCCACAGCGCTTTGGGGGAGAGCCAACTCAGTGCCGAGGTTTCCTTAACCAGGTGGGCATTTATCTCGAGTTGCTGCCACATGCCTTTCCTACTGAGAGATCAAAGGTGGGCTTCTTGATCTCGCTGCTCTCGGACAAGGCCTTGGCCTGGGCCAGCCCTTTATGGGAGAACAACAATCCGGTGGTTGCCGAGTTTTCCGGTTTTGTTGCTTCTCTTCGGAAGGTATTCGATGTGCCGGCTCGTGCTGCCTCTGCTGCGAAGCTCCTTATGTCCATCAGACAGGGTTCACGATCCGTAGCTGAATACGCCATTGAGTTTCGTACCCTGGCAGCAGAGGTGGGCTGGAATAATGAGGCTCTGGTCGCTGCTTTCTCTCATGGTCTCTCGGATGCCTTGAAGGATGAGGTTGCAGCTAAGGACCTACCAGTGGAGCTCGAGTCCCTTATTTCTTTCCTGATTTTGATTGACACCAGACTCAGGGAGAGACCTTCCTTTAAGGAGAGCCTGCGGAGGTCTTCTAACAGATTGGCGCCTACGTTTGCTGTCCCACCCGTGCCTCCCTCTCCTCCCACGCCTCCTGGGGATGACTTGTCTGGGGGTGAACCCATGCAGCTGGGGTTTGCTCGCCTGTCCGAGGGGGAGAGGGTACTCCGGAGACGCGAGGGCCGATGCATGTACTGTGGTCTCGGTGGGCATTTTCGGTTGGCATGCCCGAACCGTCCAGGAAACGCTCGCACCTGAGATCCTGTCGGGGGCAGATCTTGGGTGGAGTCTCCTCGTCCCCGGTTTCCCGTGTTGACAAACCACTGATTACTGTTGTCCTCTCCTGGGTCGGGGGCTCGGTGACGACCCAGGCGTTGGTGGACTCTGGTGCTGGTGGTTTGTTCATTGATAGTGTGTTCGCTGCCGCCAATTCCATTCCTCTGCAGCCTCGAGGTTCCCCACTGGCTCTTGAGGCGATAGACGGCAGACCCCTTCTGCCGCCACACGTGACTCAGGAGACCCTTCCAGTGGGGATGGCCATTGGTGCCGTTCACAGAGAGTCGGTCTGTCTCCAGGTTATTTCGTCTCCACACTACTCGGTGGTCTTGGGGTACCCCTGGCTCCAGAAGCATAATCCGACTTTCGATTGGAGATCGGCCGAGATCCTCTCGTGGTCACCGCAGTGTGGGGCTAGTTGCATCCATGGGCCTGTCAAGTTGCTGTGTACTTCCTCTGACTCTCTGTTGCCTCCTGAATACGAGGAGTACCGGGAAGTATTCGATAAGGTGCGTGCGGTTGCCCTACCTCCGCACCGCCCATACGATTGTGCCATAGAGTTACAATCTGGTGCCGTTCCTCCTCGTGGCAAAGTCTATCCACTGTCGGTAGCGGAGAATGAGGCCATGGAGGAGTACGTGAGGGAGGCGCTTTCACGCGGACACATTCGCAAATCCTCGTCCCCGGCAGGGGCTGGATTTTTCTTTGTGAAAAAGAAGGGCGGTGAGTTGAGGCCTTGCATCGACTACAGGGGTCTCAATCGCATCACAATCAAGAACGCTTACCCGATACCCTTGATTTCCGAGCTGTTCGATCGCCTCAAAGGGGCCACGGTTTTTACCAAACTCGACCTGAGGGCGGCATATAACCTGGTAAGGATCAAGGCGGGCGATGAGTGGAAGACCGCGTTTAACACCAGGACCGTTCATTATGAATCCTTGGTTATGCCCTTTGGGTTGTGCAATGCGCCCGCAGTCTTCCAGGAATTCATCAACGATGTTTTCCGTGACCTGTTGCAGCAGTGTGTGGTGGTCTATTTGGATGACATCTTGGTATATTCTGCATCCATGGAGGCCCACATTCTGGATGTCAGACGAGTGTTGCAACGCTTACGAGAGAACAAGCTGTTCGGTAAGCTTGAGAAATGCGAATTTCACCGATCCCAGGTAACCTTCTTAGGTTACATCATTTCCGCTGAGGGGTTCTCCATGGATCCTGAGAAGGTTTCGGCTGTCTTACAGTGGCCCCAGCCCAGTGGGCTTCGTGCCCTGCAGCGCTTTTTGGGCTTCGCCAATTATTATCGGAAGTTCATCAGGGACTTTTCCATGCTAGCCAAGCCTCTCACGGATCTGACCAGGAAGGGCAGTAATCCCCAGGTCTGGCCGCTCGAGGCCATCCGAGCTTTTGAGGCTCTAAAGTCCGCCTTTGTGTCGGCTCCGATTCTGTCGCATCCCAACCCTGGGTTGCCTTTTGTCCTCGAGGTGGACGCGTCTGAGATGGGAGTAGGCGCCCTCCTGTCTCAGCGTAGAACACCAGAGGGTCCCCTGCTTCCTTGTGGGTTTTACTCCCGGAAACTGTCTTCCGCGGAGTGCAACTATCAGATTGGTGACAGGGAGTTATTGGCCATCGTGCAGGCCCTTAAAGAATGGAGGCACTTGCTCGAGGGCTCGGTGGTTCCGGTTCTCATCCTGACGGACCACAAGAATCTGACCTACCTCTCTGAGGCCAAGAGATTGACACCACGTCAGGCCAGATGGGCTCTGTTCTTGTCACGTTTTAATTACGTGGTCTCCTACCTACCCGGTTCCAAGAACATCAGAGCGGATGCCTTATCACGGCAGTACTCCGAGCTGTCCGGGGAGGAGTCGATTCCGACTTCGGTCATACCTCCGAATCAGATCCTGGCCGCTATTCGCACCAGCCTGACCTCTCCCCTGGGTGAGCAGATTTTGGCGGCTCAATCTGGTGCTCCCTCTGGGAGACCCAACGGCAGATGTTTTGTGCCTGAGGAGTTGCGCACTCGGTTGTTGCGAACCTACCATAACTCCAAGGCCGTGGGGCACCCTGGAAAGAATCAGCTGTCCTGGGCTGTTTCACGTCTGTTCTGGTGGCCTTCTCTACGTTCCGACATCGCCGCATATGTAGCGGCATGCTCCGTTTGTGCCCAGAGTAAGTCCCCTCGGCACCTTCCGTTGGGCCTTTTGCAACCCATAGCCACCGGGGAGCGTCCATGGTCACACCTGGGGATGGATTTCATTGTGGACCTCCCTGCATCCCGAGGCCATACGGTCATTCTCATGATTGTGGATCGGTTTTCCAAAATGTGCCACTGTGTTCCTCTCAAGAAGTTACCCTCTGCACAAGAGTTGGCCTCGATTTTTGCCAGGGAGGTCTTCCGGTTGCACGGTTTGCCCAAGGAGATTGTGTCGGATCGGGGGAGTCAGTTTGTGTCCAGGTTCTGGCGCGCCTTTTGCTCCCAGTTGGGGATTCATCTCTCTTTCTCCTCGGCCTACCACCCTCAGTCCAATGGGGCCGCAGAACGATCCAATCAGGCCTTGGAGCAATTCCTTCGTTGCTATGTCTCCGATCACCAAGACAATTGGGTTGACCTCCTGCCTTGGGCTGAGTTTGCCAGGAACACGGCGGTGAACTCTTCCTCTGGGACGTCTCCCTTCATGGCCAATTATGGGTTCCAACCTGCCGTGTTACCGGAGGTATTCTCTCCCCAGGATATTCCGGCTGTGGAGGATCACCTTTCCGTCCTACGTGCTTCTTGGGTACAGATCCAGAGGTCCCTTGAGGTCTCTGCGCAGCGCCAGAGACTCCAGGCTGATCGCAGACGAGCGCCCGCTCCTTCCTACCAGGTCGGAGACCGCGTATGGTTGTCCACCCGCAACCTCAACCTTCGAGTTCCCACTCCCAAGCTGGCGCCTCGCTTTGTTGGTCCCTTCCGAGTGCTTCGCAGGGTAAACCCGGTAGCCTATGCCCTTGCGCTTCCTCCTGGCATGCGGATCTCCAACGTGTTTCATGTCTCCCTGTTGAAGCCACTGGTGTGTAATCGTTTCACTTCCTCGGTTCCTCGGCCTCGTCCGGTCCAAGTGGGCAATCGTGAGGAGTATGAGGTGAGCAATATCCTGGACTCACGCCTGGTCCGCGGTCGGGTGCAGTTTTTGGTCCATTGGCGTGGTTATGGTCCAGAGGAGCGTTCCTGGGTTCCCTCCGCAGATGTCCATGCTCCTGCCTTGCTCCGAGCCTTCCACGCACGCTTCCCTCAGAAACCGTTCTTTACTCCGCGGAGGAGGGGCCCTTGAGGGGGAGGTACTGTCATGGTCTTACCTTCTTGCTGTTCTCCTTCGTTTGACATGTGCTGGCGGCCATCTTGGTTTCTGGGTGTCTTGTAGCCTCCCACCCTGCGGCTTCTCCTTCCCACTGGGAGGAGCTGGATGCCTAGCTCATATATATAGGAGGTCTGTGGCTTCAGTTCCCTGCTCGGTCCTCCTGTGTTCACATGCTTCTAAGACTGCTGCTGCTTCTGGTTCCTGATCCTGGCCTCGTCTGACTACCCTGCTGGTTCCTGATCCAGGCTCCGTCTGACTACCCTTCTGGTTCCTGACCTCTGGCTTCGCAAGACCCTGCTTCGGTTTAGCCATCCGCTTGGACTTTTGCCTTACGGCTTGATTTTCAATAAAGCCTTCTTATTTCCACTTATCTCTTGTTGTACGTCTGGTTCATGGTTCCATGACAAAAACATGGCTAACGAAATCCCCCCTCTTGAAAAAAAACCTAATGATAATAGTTGAAATTCGATAACATGTGGTCGCCACTGGTGTTGAGTTCCTCCGAGGCCCCAACAATTATTAATTCACCGTACAGAAAAGAACAAGTAGGTATGTGGCTGAAGGTAGATTACACAGTCATTGGATATCAATTTTACAGCAGGCTAGTGGACTACAGGCCCCAAAAATTATGCACTCAACGTACAGAAAAGAACAAGTAACTATGTGGCTGGAGGTAGATTGCAAGGTCATTGAAAATCAATTTTACAGCAGGCCAGTGGACTACTGGCCCCATTCACAGTACAGAAAATAATTATTTGTTCCAATAGCGTTTGTCACTCTGTGTAGCTGCGGTAATGGAGCAGAACCGCAAACAAATGCTACACTACCCAACTGCACTATATAGAAAGTATATTATTGGTATATAACACCCCTGCTTCAATTAGTTTTTTGGGCGGGCAACTGGTATATCACACCATACAAACCTACAGTGGAACAAAAGAGTCCTAACGGCAATGTATGCAAAAATAATTTTAAAAAAATAAAATGCATTTTATTGAATACATAAATATAAAAGCATTTAGATAACAAAACACACACCTGTGTGATACCTCCCGGCAGACCGAGTATGCATGAGCTAATCAATACAACTCTTATTTTTGCTCCTGTGAGCACATATGAGGAGAGCCTGCAAAGGTCTAAATACTAAACAAAGGTGATAAGGTGATATCCAATCACGATCCCAAAAAAAAATAGTTAGCAATTGGCTAACTGATGGTACAATCACTGAAAATCAGGAAAAAGTAAGGGGGGCTTTAATTTTTCTGGTTACGGATGAAATGATGGATGCCTACTTGGACACCATCAATTTTTCGGTTGTTAATGAAGCACAGAGGGAAGCCCTTGAAGTGGAATTTTCCTTGCAGGAGCTTTAGGCCACTATAATGGCCTATTTCGGAAATTCTTCTCCTGGCTTGGATGGTTTTCCCTATGAGCTTTACCGTAAGTATGGTGATATTATTCTCTAATTTCTCCTGAGAGTAATTGTTGAATCCCTGGAGGATGGTACCCTACCTGATTTAATGGCAGAAGTGGTATTTGTATTAATTTTGAAAAAAGGAGAGGATCCCCTAGATATGGGGTCACATAGACCGATATCGCTTTTGAATACTGATGTTAAGCTGTCAAAGATGCTGGCCATGAGGTGCTCCAGAGTTATCTCTTCGATAATTATACCCCTTAATCAGATTGGGTTCATCCCTAGTAAAGGCACTCATTATAACCTTCACCATCTTTTTGCGAATATACAGACCCCTGGAGTGAATTCCTGCTCCATCCTGTCTTTGGACGCCTCTAAGGCATTTGATAGGGTGGAAATTCCTTTGGAAGGTGCTGAGAAGGATGGGATTTGGACCTAGATTTATAAATATGGTTAGGCTTTTGTACAATTCCCCTAGTGCAAGACTAAATCTTATTGGTAATTTAACCCCCAGTTTTATGTTGACTAGAGGTATCTTTCAAGGTTGTCAACTCTCGCCATTATTGTTCAACATTTATATTGAGCCTTTAGCACTTAGTACTAGGCAAGATACAACTATTGAAGGCTTTGGAGTACTGGGTTCAGACGATTAGATTTCTCTATATGCGGATGATGTACTATTTTATATAAATCACACTAACATAAATCTTCCAAGAGTTATCCGCATAGTTAATTATTTTGGGGAAGTCTCTGGTCTGGATGTTAATTGGTCAAAAACTACCCTTATGGTATTGGATAATTTTGAGCATTCAAGTGAGGGGTCTTTGACAATGTTAAAGGCTGTTGATTCAGTTGAAAATCTTGGCATGATGATATCCCCCAGTATTGAGGAATCTATTCAGCTTAATTTCGAATCCAGAGGGAAAAAAATTTGCTGCACTAATATAAGCAAACAATACGAGTTTGTAAGTGTTTGCATATTTGAGTTCAAGTGTGTGTTTGTATTAAGTGTGTAAATTTAGATTACGTGACTTGAGATTCAGGGACGTTAGGAGGGGACTACAGTAAGTTAGATTCTTATCACTACACTGTATTATATTTTTTCTCCTTTCTTGCGTAATCCCCATTAGGTATATGTTCCATTATTGACAGCGCAGTCCAGTGCACATCTTGTCTACTGTATGCAGTCCTGGAACAGCCGTTTGAGGGTGCATATCTTTGTTCAAAATGTGAGCAAATTGCCCTTTTGGAATCCCACATCGAGTATCTAACCAGGCAAGTTTTAACACTGAGAAACGTTGACAATTTGGAAAAAAGTTTGCTGCTCACTGAGCAGACACTCTATGGGGTAGATGTGGGGGAGGGTGGTAGCGAGGAGACTCAGGATCTTATACACCCCAACAAGTTTGCAAGGTTGGAAGATGAGGGGGATGTCAGTTCAGGGAGAGCAGTGCTGCAGCCGGACCCTTCCTCTGCCAGTCAAGGGAATGTCAGTTCCAGTAAGCAGGGGACTAGGAGAGCAGGGCAGGCCAGACAGGTGCTGGTAGTGGGAGATTAAATTATTAGGGGTACAGATAGGGCGATCTGTCACAAAGATAAGGATCGTCGAATGGTGTGTTCTCTTCCTGGCGCTCAAGTTTGACACATCGGGGATAGGGTTGATAGATTACTACAAGGGGCTGGAGAAGATCCAGCAGTCATGGTCTATATCTGACCAATGACAAAGTTAGAGATAGGTGGAGCGTCCTTAAAAATGATTTTAGGGATTTAGGCCACAAGCTTAGGGCAAGGACCTCAACGAGTAGTGTTTTCCAAAATACTACCTGTACCACATGCCTAACAAGAAAGGCAGTGGGAGATTAGGGAGGTTAACAAGTGGCTCAAGAACTGGTGTAGGAAGGAGGGGTTTGGGTCCCTGGAGAACTGGGACGGCTTCTCTGTTGCCTACAGGCTCTGTCGTAGGGATGGGCTGTACCTCAATGGGTAAGGGGCAGCTGTGTTGGGGGAGAAGATGGCTAGAAGGTTGAAGGAGTGTTTAAACTAGGGACTGGGGGAGGGTAGTGTAATGTTATAGGATGGGAAGATAGTGCAGATACAGACCGGGGCAAGATAGTGGGACTCGGGGAGGAATGGAAGGAGGGACTAGAACAGTTCAGAAGGGAAGGTGTAGGGTACAAAATATACATAAACCTCTTATATGTATGTATGCATACTAATGCCAGAAGCCTGACTAATAAAACTAATGAACTCGAATTAGTGATGTGTGAGGAGGACAATGATATAGTGGGAATTACTGCGACATGACTGGATGATAGCTATTACTGGGCGATTAACGTACAGGGTTACAGTCTGTTTAGAAAGGATCGCCAAACCTGGAAAGGGGGAGGGGTTTGCCTTTATGTAGAGTCCTGTCTAAAGCCCACAGTGGCGTCACTGTGGGTAGAAATACATGGAGGCAAAAACAATAATAAAATACTAATAGGAGTATATTATAAACCACCTAATATACCAGAGTCCACAGAAAATCTGCTACTAAACGAGATAGATGAGGCGGCAGATCATAATGAGGTCGTTATTATGGGGGACTTCAACTACCCACATATAGACTTGGAAACTGAAACCTGTATATCTCATAAAGGTTCTTGGCAATAACCAAAGGCAATTACCTTTCCCAACTGGTTCAAGACCTGACTAGAATGACAGCCATACTGGACTTAGTTAACCATACTGGACTTAGTTAACCAATAGACCTGACAGACCAACAGATGTGCAGGTCGGGGGACACCTGGGAAATAGAGACCATAGACTAATAACCTTCCAATTGTCATTCAAAAGAGTGTTTCTTCAGGGAGTAACAAAAATACCAAACTTCAAAAAAGCTAAATTTAGCCAACTAACTGGGATAAAGTTCACAAAAATAAAAATACAGCCACAAAATTGGATACTTTTAAAAGCATCCTAAAATCAAATTGTGAGAGGTACATTCCTTATGGGAATAAAAGATTAAGGAACATGACAAAAACAATTTGGATAAATAGAACTATAAACTTAGCAATAAATGACAAAAAGAAAGCATTTAAATCACTAAAACAGGAGGGTAGCGAGGAAGCACTGAAAACTATAAGGAAAAAATAGAATATGTAAAAAGCAAATAAAAGCAGCCAAACTAAAGACTGAGAGATTAATTGCCAAAGAGAGCAAAACTAACCCTAAAATGTTCTACAATTATATAAATGGTAAAAAGTATAAATCTGAAGGTGTCGGCACCTCTACAGAGTAATGAGGGGTGAGTTGCAGAGAGCGATGAAGAAAAAGCAAAGCTATTAATTTTTTTTTCCTCCACTGTATGCACTGAGGAAAATAAACTGTCAGATGAAATGCAGAATGTAAAAGTAAATTCCCCATTAAAAGTGCCCTGTCTGACACAGGAAAAAGTACAGCGGCATCTTAAAAAAGATTAAAATAGACAAATCGACAGGACCAGATGGCATACACCCCTGTATCCTAAGAGAATTAAGTAATGTCATAGCCAGACCCTTATTTCTGATATTTAAGGACTCTATACTGACAGGGAGTGTTCCACAGGATTGGCGCATAGCAAATGGGGTGCCAATATTCAAAACAGGTCCAAAAACAGAGCCCGGAAACTATATGCTGGTAAGTTCGACATCTGTTGTGTAAACTGTTTAAAGGTTTTCTAAGAGATGCTATCCTGGAGTACCTCAATGAAAATAAGCAAATAACACCATATCAGCATGGCTTCATCAGGGATCGGTCATGTCAAACTAATTTAATCAGTTTCTATCAGGCGGTAAGTTCTAGACTTGACAGCGGAGAATCAATGGATGTCGTTTATCTGGACTTCTCCAAAGCATTTGACACTGTGTCGCATGAAAGGTTAGTACACTGAACAAAAATATAAACGCAACACTTTCGGTTTTGCTCCTATTTTGCATGAACTGAACTCAAAGATCTGAAACATTTTCTACATGCAAAAAAGACCCATTACTCTCAAATATTTTTCACAAATCTGTCTGAATCTGTGTTAGTGAGCACTTCTCCTTTGCCGAGATAATCCATCCAACCTCACAGGTGTGGCATATCAAGGTGCTGATTAGACAGCATGAATATTGCACAGGTGTGCCTTAGACTGACCACAATAAAAGGCCACTCTGAAATGTGCACAGTTTTGCCTTACTTGGGGGGGGGGGGGGGGTCAGAAAAACAGTCAGTATCTAGTGTGGACACCATTTGCCTCAAGCAGTGCAACACATCTCCGTCGCGTAGAGTTGATCAGGTTGTTGATTGTGGCCTGTGGAATGTTGGTCCACTCCTCTTCAATAGGTGTGCAAAGTTGCAGAATATTGGCAGGAACTGTAACATGCTGTCGTATACGCCGATCCAGAGCATCCCAAACATGCTCAATGGGTGACATGTCCGGTGAGTATGCTGGCCATGTAAGAACTGGGATGTTTTCAGCTATCAGGAATTGTGTACAGATCTTTGCAATATGGGGCTGTGCATTGTCATGCTTCAACATGAGGTGATGGTCGTGGATGAATGGCACAACAATGGGCCTCAGGATGTCGTCACGGTATATCTGTGCATTCAGAATGCCATCAATAAAATGCACCTGTGTTTGTTGTCCATAACATACGCCTGCCCATAACCCCACTGCCACCATGGGCCACTCGATCCACAAACGTTGACGTCAGCAAACCACTCACCCACACGATGTCAGACACGCTGTCTGCAATCTGCCCTGAACAGTGAAAATCGTGACTCATCGGTGAACAGAACTCCTCTCCAACGTGCCAGACACCATTGAATGCGAGCATTTGCCCACTCAAGTTGGTTACGACGACGAACCACAGTCAGGTCCAGACCCCGATGAGGACAACGAGCATGCAGATGAGCTTCCCTGAAACAGTTTCTAACAGTTTGTGCAGAAATTCTTTGGTTATGCAAACCGATTGTTGCTGCAGCTGTCCGGGTGGCTGGTCTCAGACGATCATAGAGGTGAACATGCTGGATGTGGAGGTCCTGGGCTGGTGTGGCTACATGTGGTCTGCGGTTGTGAGGCTGGTTGGATGTACTGTCAAATTCTCTGAAACGCCTTTGGAGTCGGCTTATGGTACAGAAATGAACATTCACTGCACGGCAATAGATCTGGTGGACATTCCTGCAATCAGAATGCCAATTGCACGCTCCCTCAAACATTACGACATCTGTGGCATTGTGCTGTGTGATCAAACTGCACATTTTAGAGTGGCCTTTTATTGTGGGCAGTCTAAGGCACACCTGTGCAATATTCATGCTGTCTAATCAGCACCTTGATATGCCACATATGTGAGGTGGGATGGATTATCTCAGCAAAGGAGACGTGCTTACTAAGTCTACTTTCCCACTGGCATTTGGCTTTCCGTTTGTGAGATCCATTCAGGGCTCTCACAAGCGGTCCAAAACGGATCAGTTTGCATTCTAATGCATTCTGAATGGAAAAGGATCCGCTCAGAATGTATCAGTTTGCTTCAGTTCACTCTCCATTCTGCTTTGGGGACGGACACCAAAACGCTGCTTGCAGAGTTTTGGTGTACGTCTGATGAAACTGAGCCAAACGGATCCGTTCTGACACACAATGTAAGTCAATGGGGACAGATCAGTTTTGACTGACACAATCTGGCACAATAGAAGCGGATCCGTCCTCTATTGACTTTCAATAATGTTCAAGACGGATCCGTCTTGGCTATGTTATAGATAATACAAAAGATCCGTTCTGAACGGATGCAGACGCTTGTATTATCTGAATGGATCCGTCCATGACGGATCCGCACAAAATGCAAGTGTGAAAGTAGCCGAACACAGATTTAGACAGATTTGTGAACAATATTTGAGAGTAATGGGTCTTTTGTGTATGTAGAAAATGTTTCAGATCTTTGATTTCAGCTCATGCAAAATGGGAGCAAAACCTAAACTGCCACTTTACAAATCACTAGTCAGACCACACATGGAGTCCTGTGTACAGTTCTGGGCTCCTGTGAACAAGGCAGACATAGCAGAGCTGGAAAGGGTTCAGAGGAGGGCAACTAAAGTAATAACTGGAATGGGGCAACTACAGTACCCAGAAAGATTATGAAAATTAGGGGTATTCACTTTAGAAAAAGACGTCTGAGGGGAGATATAATAACTATGTATAAATATATCAGGGGTCAGTACAGAGATCTATCCCATCATCTATTTATCCCCAGAACTGTGACTGTGACGAGGGGACATCCTCTGCGTCTGGAGGAAAGAAGGTTTGTACACAAACCTAGAAGAGGATTCTTTACGGTAAGAGCAGTTAGACTATTGAACTCTCTGCCTGAGGAGGTGGTGATGGTGAGTAGTACAATAAAGGAATCCAAGAGGGGCCTGGATGTATTTCTGGAGTGTAATAATATTACAGGCTATAGCTACTAGAGAGGGGTCGTTGATCCAGGGAGTTATTCAGATTGCCTGATTGGAGTCGGGAAGGAATTTATTTCCCCTTAAGTGGGAAAAATTGGCTTCTAACTCACAGTTTTTTTTTTTTTTCTTCCTTCCTCTGGATCAACTTGCAGGATAACAGCCCGGACTGGATGAACAGATGTCTTTTTTTGGCCTTATAAACTATGTTACTATAATTTGATTCCATTGATTAGGAAGTTGAGATAAAAAATTAATATATGGCTTTGACTACCACTATCTAGAGCTGATAGAATATCCTTTATTAAAATGGTGATTTTGCCCCAACTCCTTTGTACCCTCAGGAATTCCCCAGTTTGGATTAAGGATACATTTTTTAAGCTTATTGAGAGGATGATTAACGATCTACTTTGGGGAAGAAAGCAAGTGAGGGGTTAAACTGTACCTTTTTTATAAACCATTGGAGCAGGGAGGACTGAATCTTCTCTACTTCAAGGGATACTTTATAGCTGGGCAGCTTTGGTTATATTGTCATTGGGAGAAAAGTGCTCTGTGTAAGACCTTGGTTAACCGATCCCCATATGATAATATATTTACACTATTGGAATCTGGCAACTAATTAATACTGAACAAGAGTATAGAGTGACCGGTAAGTTATTCTCTAGATCTTGGACCATTATTAGAAGATGGATGGGGATAAAGGGATCCTTTTCGTGCACTCCTCTTTGGCATAATTTTTATTTACAGGAGGTTAATAAATTATGTGGTGATAGTTTTTGGCAAAAAAGCAATATTATATATCTTTCACAGGTGGTGAATAACGGAGAGGTACTGCCTTTCGCTAGTTTAGCACAAATGGGTAATTTAGGTAATTTAAGTTGGTTTAGGTATTTTCAGTTACCTTCTGTAACACTCTCTTTAGTGTTTCTCTTTTGGAGATAGACACTTCTTCCCTTTTGAATGTTATGTTGAAAAGCTAAATATAAATATTGAGCTGAGTGTACCTTGTTGTAGTTATAAAAACATAACTTTAAATTTATCGATATTTAGAATATTGTGACACTTATACTAAAACAATGCTAGTGTTGCACTGCTTTCTTGGAAGAATGTCGGGTATGGCAAGCAGCTCTAGTCTATTTGCTCAAGCGGCATGTTTTTGAAGGGGTCGTTTTCAAAACAATGTTTCAGCGGGTTGCTCGGCCTAGGTTCTATCCCTGCATAAACTAGTCGTGGTGAGTTGGGAGAACCCTAACAGGTTGTATTCCGGGCACCCGCCCTTAGAAGGGCGACCCACAGCCGCTGGAACCTCGGATCTATTGCTGGTAAATCCCTGACAATATGTTCTTCCTCTGAACTGTCCGACTCGTTTCACCACTGGGAGCAGTGGTTCTTCAGGGACACACAAGAAAAACGCTGGGGCGCCTGGTGCAGTGGCAGCACTCCCGCACGTATTATTGGGGCAGTGGCAACCAACTGATACAAAAGTGTGTCCTTTTATGGTGTCTCAACCCCACCCATCTGTCTGATTAGACTATGGGTATTTACTGAGCGCTTGTTCAAACCCCCCCTCTGGAGCGTCATATCGTCCAAGACATAAGCGCACATTGATTGGGCCATTACCTTGTATATTGCCCAACCAGCGGCGCCTCGTCCAAACCCGGAAGTGACATTGGTGACACAGCTTAAATGTAAAGCACATTCAAATCATGCGTCTGCAAACACAAGTATTGCGATGAGCAATTGATTGCTATGGTTTTATGTGATCTGTGAAGCGCAATTACAGCGTTCACTAACAGATCTCACATGCAAACGATTAAATCATAGATGTTGGAGGAACTTATACCATGCAAGGTTTAAGGTCCTTGCAGGTCAAAGTGTATTTGGACCATGCAGGATTTCAGGTCCTTGCAGGTCACAGGTGCATCTCTTGTATATATGTAGGCTATTTGTTACGAGTCCATAAAATATATTTGAGAAGTTGCGTATGTTATCAAATAAAAATTATGCTGTTACCACTTGAATAGTGGGTACAGATTATGGAGTATTCTGAGACCAAGTTAGATCGAATTGTCCCATCTAGACACTGGGGAATTATATCTAGGCATTGGGAAATTATATCCAGACACAGGAAAGGTATATCTCCAAAGCAACCCAGTCAAACAGAATTGGGGTGCCTTGAAACTCCAGCATATAGTCTATCACATGTTTTGGGATTATGGCAATTTATTACAGAAAGGGTTTATATGAAATAAATTCATTCAGGCCTTGCGGTGTCACAGAATTTAATTTGTATGTCCATTTTGTTTCGGCCCGTAGGATCATCTTGTACCAATCACCGCCTCTCTTGGGTTTAGGGACATGTTGTAAACCCATGAATTTCAGGCAATTGGTGTTGCCTCCATGATACTGTATAACGTGGCGTGCTACTGATGTGTCTTTTTCATTTAGTATATCATTCACATGATCCCTTATTCGTCTCCTAAACTCACGTTTTGTCTTGCCCACATAATCTAGTGGGCAAGTACATTGGGCCAGATACACTACCCCAGTGGTGAGACAATTTATGAAATCTTTGATGTAATATTCTTTGTTGTTAAAGGAGCATGTGAATGATTTCGCTTTTTAATTTGACCACATGCTGTGCAGCTGCCGCATTTAAAAGTACCTATGGGCTTTCTAGAGAGCCAATTGCCTGTTCTTTCTGGCGGTTGAAAATGGCTATTAACCAGTCTGTCTCTCAAACTGCGCCCCTTTCTAAAAGTAATTTGTGGGTATGATCCTAAAACCTTATCTAGATCTGGGTCCGCTTTCATGATATCCCAGATAGGACATTTTTTATGTCCCGCTTCTCACTGCACGCAGTTTTGTAAGCCGTGTGTAGGATTTCATCAGGATAGCCCCTCTCCCTAAATCTGACTCTCAAGTCTGCTGCCTGTTTTTTGATTTTTTCATTGTTGAACAATTCCTCCGAATTCTAAAATACTGGCCCTTGGGAATTCCCTTACGTAGGGGGAAGGGGTGTGCACTGTCCCAACGGAGAAGGCTATTACCAGCTGTACTTTTGTGGTACACTGAGGTAACAATGCTCTGATTCATGCCTCTTTCAATCAATAAATCAAGGAATGGTAGTGCGTTTTTATCGCATGTTGATGTAAAGTTGAGGCCTAGATCATTGTCATTGATGATCATGACATCTATTGTGTCAGATTGTGTCAGAGAATACGGATCCGTCCCCATTGACTTGCATTGGATCAGATCTCAATACCAGAAAACTAAAACACTAGTGTGAAAGTAGTCTTAACAGGGGGAAAAAAAATTACCAGTGATTAAAAAAAAAAACACAGTATGGAATCTGCATGTGGATCCAAAGCGAAGAAATTAAATAAAATGACAGTTTTTTTTATTATTATACTTTTATACCATTGATATGAAGATGAGAATTTACAGATACTCTGCCATTGTCAGCTGTGATACACACTGTATATAACAAATACTTTATTGATGGCCCAGTTACCACATGTGACAGTTCTGCAATGTTTTCAGGGCTCATAGCAGTTTTCAAAAAACAAGTTTGCATAATGACTGTGCTTCTTTGTACAATCCTAACTGTGATCGAATGTTTTGTGCAGCTAGAGTGGAGGAAATAATTATTTGACCCCTCACTGATTTTGTAAGTTTGTCCAATGACAAAGAAATGAAAAGTCTCAGAACAGTATCATTTCAATGGTAGGTTTATTGTAACAGTGGCAGATAGCACATCAAAAGGAAAATCGAAAAAATAACTTTAAATAAAAGATAGCAACTGATTTGCATTTCATTGAGTGAAATAAGTATTTGAACCCTCTAACAAAAAAAGACTTAATACTTGGTGGAAAAACCCTTGTTTGCAAGCACAGAGGTCAAACGTTTCTTGTAATTGATGACCAAGTTTGCGCACATTTTAGGAGGAATGTTGGTCCACTCCTCTTTGCAGATCATCTCTAAATCCCTAAGGTTTCGAAGCTGTCTCTGTGCAACTCTGAGCTTGAGCTCCCTCCATAGGTTTTCGATTGGATTAAGGTCCGGAGACTGACTAGGCCACTCCATGACCTTAATGTGCTTCTTCTTGAGCCACTCCTTTGTTGCCTTTGCTGTATGTTTTGGGTCATTGTCGTGCTGGAACACCCATCCACGACCCATTTTCAGTTTCCTGGCAGAGGGAAGGAGGTTGTCGCTCAGGATTTCACGATACATGGCTCCGTCCATTTTCCCGTTTATGCAAATAAGTTGTCCTGTGCCCTTAGCAGAAAAACACCCCCAAAGCAAAATGTTTCCACCCCCATGCTTGACGGTGGGGACGGTGTTTTGGGGGTCATAGGCAGCATTTTTCTTCCTCCAAACACAGCGAGTTGAGTTAATGCCAAAGAGCTCTATTTTGGTCTCATCAGACCACAGCACCTTCTCCCAGTCACTCTCTGAATCATTCAGGTGTTCATTGGCAAACTTCAGACGGGCCTGCACATGTGCCTTCCTGAGCAGGGGGACCTTGCGAGCCCTGCAGGATTTTAATCCATTGCGGTGTAATGTGTTTCCAATGGTTTTCTTGGTGACTGTGGTCCCTGCTAATTTGAGGTCATTAACTAACTCCTCCCGTGTAGTTCTAGGATGCTTTTTCACCTTTCTCAGAACCATTGACACCCCACGAGGTGAGATCTTGCGTGGAGCCCCAGAGCGAGGTCGATTGATGGTCATTTTGTGCTCCTTCCATTTTCGAACAATCGCACCAACAGTTGTCACCTTCTCTCCCAGCTTCTTGCTAATGGTTTTGTAGCCCATTCCAGCCTTGTGCAGGTCTACAATTTTGTCTCTGACATCCTTGGACAGCTCTTTGGTCTTTCCCATGTTGGAGAGTTTGGAGTCTGCTTGATTGATTGATTCTGTGGACAGGTGTCTTTTATACAGGTGACTAGTTAAGACAGGTGTCCTTAATGAGGGTGACTAATTGAGTAGAAGTGTCTAACCACTCTGTGGGAGCCAGAACTCTTAATGGTTGGTAGGGGTTCAAATACTTATTTCACTCAATGAAATGCAAATCAGTTGCTATCTTTTATTTAAAGTTATTTTTTCGATTTTCCTTTTGATGTGCTATCTGCCACTGTTACAATAAACCTACCATTGAAATGATACTGTTCTGAGACTTTTCATTTCTTTGTCATTGGACAAACTTACAAAATCAGTGAGGGGTCAAATAATTATTTCCGCCACTGTATATTATTTCTTGTTTTATCTGCACAGCTAGATGCATTTCACTCAGAAGCAGAGGAATCCCTCCTGTGCCACCTCTCTGTTACATCCTTTCCCTTACTTTCCACTATGTTTGTTTTTACCTCTGGAACTCACAGAACATATAAGGAGGGGGAAATCACACTTACAGAACACTGTGATGTTCAGGAGCAGTGTAGAACTGACACTTTATAGTGCATAGGTGATGTCATGGTCTGTTACTAAAACAAATAGGTCCTACACATGTTTATGCTTATCTACTCACAACAAGGTCTCACAGTGGGTGGGGAGGGAGGGGGAGGGGAGTTTGGTTGTTGGATCTTTATGTTAAGGATCCTGTCTTTTTACTATCCTGGTTTTGTACAATGAGTATTTTTGCACTGTGTTGAACATAATATATGACACAAGAATTTTGTAAAATGATATTGTTTATTTTTACAAAATAAAAAAATGTATCTGATTTAAAAAAAGAAGTAGTGTAGAAGCAGTTTGTAACGGACCGTTTCAGCAGACAAGGGGTTAAAATCCGTTTAGGCGATATGCCCCTTTCTGAGAGACAGGCACAGCTACTGCAGAACACCAAACTCCCAAACTGGATACAAAATAGCACTCCAAACTGGAACCTCGCGAATAGCTGCTAGAAGACGAACAGGAAAAGCATACAATCAGCTTACACTCCTGGCAATCAGTCTCTAACAGCATACAGGGAATCCTCCCAATAACGAGACAAGGCTCCGTGTTGAGGGTCAAGCAGTGGTCTGACGTGCTGGCACACCCAGCCTGGTTTTTATTACAGTTCTTGCAAATACAGGACAGATACAACACATCCCCACAATGCATCATGGTTTCCTCCTCTCTGTCCCGGCGACAACCAAGGGCAATCCAATTATCTCTCAGGACAAAGGGAAGTCGCCAATACACATGTGGAGACAACAGGACAGACATCACCATTTAAACACACAATAGAAACACACCCACACAAAATCCTCCCCTCTGCCGGTGATGATTATTGAACACACTGGCGAATATAATTATCAAAGGCAGAGAAATACAGTTTTATAAAACATATCACAGGAACCCCAAAACATGCAATAACCCCATAACCAATATATCCTCGGAACCAAAAATTCACCCAAATCCGTTCAGTAGTTTGGAAGATACAGTTACACTGAAAATATACAAGTTATACAGAAAATAGTCACTAATAAATGTGTCCCCTGTTTGGTAGTTTCAAACTACTGAATGATGTCTCTGTGCACCAAATACAGGCAAGATAGCACCGTGTTGAAAAGTCAGAACAGTGTCTGTGAGTTAAAATGGCCGCTATCTATTGTTCTCACCATGTGCTTCATCCAAGCAAGTAAGGCAAATGATGCAATCCAGGGACAGAGGGCTCCGTCCCAAGTGCCTTAAGACCCAATAATTTAAGGGACTATAATCCCAGGGCAGGAGGCTGGCAAACAGCCCCCTCCAAAACACTGTGGCGAGGTTGGTTTCGCCACACAGTTGTTTTATCAGGCTAAGGCCTCATGCACACGACCGTTGTGTGCATCCGTGGCCGTTGTGCCGTTTCCCGTTTTTTTTCACGGACCCATTGACTTTCAATGGGTCAGTGGAAAAATCGGAAAATGCACCGTTTGGCAGCCTCATCCGTGATCAGGTTTTTCTTGGCCGTGAAAAAAATATGACCTGTCCTATTTTTTTCACGGCCAACGGTTCACGGACCCATTCAAGTCAATGGGTCCGTGAAAAAACACGGATGCACACAAGATTGTCATCCGCGTCCGTGATCCGTGTCCGTGATCCGTGTCCGTTTTTTCCTATCATTTCAATGGCAAACTTGACTTAGATTTTTTTTATCATTTTTCATGTCCATGGATCCTCAAAAAATCGAGGAAGACCCACCGACGAAAAAACGGTCACGGATCACGGACCTACGGACCACGTTTTTGCGGACCTTAAAAAAAAACGGTCGTGTGCATGAGGCCTTACAGTATCAGCTAGCTTTGACATGCCCCCACTTCCTTTCAGTCGCCTTCTGTGTCTCAGTTACCAGGGACAGATCTTGCTTACAACAGGTAGTGGACTGTCACTTAGGTGGAACTGAGACCCTAGTGGCTGTGACTTTTTCAAGTGAAGTGATTTAGAAATTTTCTATTTATTCCAGTCTATTAAATGAAATTGTGGAAAAGTGCAGTGACCCTTTAAGATGAGTCTATCTATTCTTGGCAAAGAAAATAAGATAAATGAATAATGTTGTGATGTGAGTCAGGGATTTTACTCTGAATTACAAGATATTTGATCTGAAGTTCAGCATTTACTTGTTAACCACTTTCCGTCCGCCCATAGGATATAAACATCCTATGGGTGGATCTCTATTTCTGAGTGGACGTTTCTGAACGTCTGTTCAGAAACTGCAGCTGCATGCTAATCGTGCAGCTGCTGATCGGGTTGTCCGCTGTCAGTGACAGCAGGGCAACCCTTAAAGAAGGCAGGGACAGTGCCCAGGTGTCCCTGCCTTCTGGATCGCTGCATACACATCGCTCACCGAGCGCTGTGTATGCAGAGCAGGAAGCGCTATGCGCTTCCTGTTCCGGCCCAGCGGTCATGTGACCGCCGGGACCGGAGAGTGCAGGAGCTGTGTGAGGTCTTTCACAGACCTCGATCAGCCCTGCACTGAGGCTGTACAGCGCTGTATTGCGCTGTACAGCCTCTCTGGGGGGTGTATTTTTCCTGTAACTGGGGCTACTATGTCATCCCCAGTTACAGGCGAAATCAACAGTGAAAAAAAAAAAAGAAAAAGTGAAGTAAATGTCCCCCAGAGGTCTTGTATGACCTTATGGGGGACGAAAAGTGTAAAATAAAAAAATAAATAAAGGGTTGAAAAAATAAAATAAAAAAAAGTTTCACATGTAAAAAAACAAAGTAAGGCCTCATGCACACGACCGTTGTGTGCACCCGTGGCCGTTGTGCCGTTAGACTTTTTTTCTGCGGCTCCATTGACTTTCAATGGGTCCGTTGAAAACTCGGCTTGTGCACCGTTTTTACACCGCGCCCGTGACCCGTGTTTCTAGGCCGTGAAAAAAATATAGCCTGTCCTATTTTTTTCACGGGAAACGGGTCGCGGCCCCATTCAAGTGAATGGGGCCGTGAAAAACGCGGTTGCACACCCGTTTGTCATCCGCGTCCGCGCCCGCTCCGCCCCCGTTTTATTTCTTCTTATGGCATGGGCAAATTGTCTGGCCAAAACTTGTGGCAATAAAATTGAAAAAAAACATAGACAGGAAGTTTTAGGTGACAGGATATGCTAATTTCTAGTCATCTGTGGTAAACAGCTTCTGTATAGTGAGGCAGCGATTGCAGCAGGTGCAAATACAGCCACAATGCCACGATGGGATGTAGAAAAACTTATTTCCCTCGTCCAGGAGAGGCCGGAGCTTTGGGATACCCGGCATAATTCATATATTGACCGCCAAAAAAAGGATGCTTCATGGGAGCAAGTGGCACGGAGCATGCGCCGAAGTGAATGGGCCAAGGCTGATAGCCGAGGCCGGGCCGAATTAGGTAAGTGTTATCAATGTAGTTGTGCTGTCCTTGCCCTCTGTGTGGCCCTAAGATGTAGTTGGAAATTCCCTGAGGGGACAATAGTGTTTTTGGGGTGGTCCAGCCTCCTTTTGCGGAAAGGCCTGTAAATGGTTGGTAAATGAGGCGTCTAATTTTTCCTCTATATTAATTATTTACCTCACAATTGTCTTCTATGTCATTTCTAAACAGTGAAACAAACCAAAACCCGCTGGGCAAGTTGCCGCGACCAGTTCAGGCGGGAGATGACCAGCAAAGGCCGGAGTGGGGAGGGATCGTCGCGTAAACGGGCCTATATATATACGGCCCAGTTGCAATTTCTGCGGCCAGTTATGGAATTGAGGCCGTAAGTATTTTTCACTTTTTTTTCCCAAATGTTTCATATTTGCACACTTACGTTTGTTTGGACAAAGCGAAAGTTTCCCTGTTAAAAATGGATACAGTTCAGTGGTTCTATTACAGACCTATACTTTCGGTGTGGCAGCCATGTCAGAACTGACTACATCCTGCTTTTAAACTACTGAAACTCCCAGCATGATAGAATAGCTGTAAGCTACTCGGTCCTGCTTGGAGTTGTAGTTGGCCATCAGCTGGTGTGCAACAGTTTCTAAATGCATGGTGTTGGTTGCCTACCTCAGTTTAGTGGTGGAGTCAAACCAGGGTCCACCGCTTTGGAGCTGAATGATGAGACGACACGTGAAGTGTGCAGATGGCGCCTCCCTTATCTGTTTTGTTTGTGTCAAAGCAACTTATTGTCCCTCCTGGAACATAGATGTTTGAAATTGGAACTTGAAAAGCGAATAGAGATGACACTTGCGCACTGCACGCATTATTTCCTCATACAGTAGATCATCGTGTTTGTCGGCTCCTAGTCACACACCAATGTTTATAAACGCTTTTCATATGCCTCCCATTTTAATGGGAGCCCGGACTAGGGTTTTTTGATTTTAAATTTTCGGACGACATGAGAATTGTACCATAGCAACATATTATCTAAATTTCTTTTAGTTTAGAAATGGGTACCCTTTACCTATTGGCATTGTAATTTATATAGCAGAATTGGTATTGCACCGAACCCCACATGGTTTCCTACCATTCCTCCTATAATCTGACTATAACCACATTCTAGGCAAAAGTGGAAAGCTGAGGTTGCAACAACGCTTGAGCAGCAGGATTACAACTAGGACTATCATCATGGTCAAGTGTGGCCTGGTACATGTTGTTTATCTGTATATGTAGTTCTACTAGGTTCTAATTACATCTTGGATATTTACATGTTGGTAGCGGGGCACATGCAGATGAGCTGGCCTCAATTTCAGCACTGGTTTTGGTCCTTGAATGCGGAATCCTCTTCAGAGGCTGGACAGCTCCAAGCAGCAAACAATGTTTTCCCTTTTCCAAAACAATAGGCCTTTACCAGACTTATCCCATCAATAGATTCCAAATGTATTTGAAATGGGATTTCCACATTTCACATTGAAGCAGTTTTTTGAAGAGTACATTAAAATTTCAGATGTATGCTGCCTGTCCGTATATTTATTCTATTTGCACAGTTCGTTTGCGCCTAATATAATCTATGTGCTTTTGGAATGTGTAACGCTAATGATCTAATGTGTTTTTTGTATTAATTTTTTTACATACAGTACTGTGGACAGTCTGGATCCATCCCACGAGTCTGAATCATCGGGCAGTGAAACCCCTGCAGTCTTTTCCCCGCAGGCAAGTCCTGAACCAACCCCGGCTCAGGACCCGGAAGACTCCACGCAGGCTGAGGCCCCCCTACCACTGGCCAGTCCACCCAGGATTGTCCAGCCTCAGCACCGACGGCGCCGCCAAGTCCCTCCCTCTACCTCTGGGCCAGAGAGTCGGGAGGTTATTGATGCACGTGTCATCGATTTTCTGGCCCAGAGGAGGAGTGATGGCAAGGAGGAGAAGCTGTTGAGGGGACTGGGCCCGCTCCTGCAGCAGGTTCCTACAAATGAACATCCGGACTGCGTGGCCTCCATAGCCATCGTCATCAAAATGTTCGCTTGCCCCAACCATGGGGACATCATTGGCCGATTAAATAACATGCGCATTGAGATTGAAAATGCAGGCCAGCAGCCCAATCCGGCCCCATACCAATTCCCTCCCCAACCCACCCAAGGCCCTTCTTATGCCCCCCCTCAACAGTACCTTCCACCTCAGGGGCCAAGTCATTCTGTGGGGCAGCCCCTTTACCATCCCGGTATAGCAACTGGGGCCCCACCACCGGCCCATGTTAGGCCACGGTCCTCTTTTCCGCCTGGGTCGTTCTCGCAGGACCTTCTGGATTTGTAATTTATGGTTGCATTGTTTGAAAAAGCATTTTATTTGTTCTTTGTTTATTGTTGTAAAAATACCATTGACTGTGTTTTGGGTGTGCCCAAAATTTTACTAAATTATGGTTTGGGTCCCAAATCATTGACTAGTGTTTTATTTGCACACTACACACAACATTCTCATTTGAAAACACAATGTAAAACGTAAGCTACACACACTGTATCTCACAAAGCCACACTTTATTTGGACAATCAACATCTTTATTTAGGGTTCCTGTGCAGATGAGGTATTAGAAAAATTTTTGGACCCGAAGAGCCAAATATCAAGATGTTTCAGTAAATTACCATTTAGACAGAAACATCTTTAATATTTTTAAATAATTTTTTAAAAATATGTGATGTCCAAAAAATCTCAGCCCGCAAGCCCACGTCAAGGGTCCTCATTATCTTGCGAGTCCCTACACTCAACTAACACAATCATTTATAGTAAGTTAGCTAGAAAATAAAAAAAACTAAAGAACCCAGAAGATTTCAAAAACTGCCACGAATAGCGTCCCTCTGCCACGGCAAAGACCCCTCTGGGCTGATAAAGTAGTCTGCAAAGAGTTCCCGAACTGCAATGCCTGCAGTCCCAGGTCGTCTATGCAGGGTCCTTTCCAAACCCAAATCTGATGACGTAGGAAGATCTTCCATGTCAAGAGAAGAGGAAGCCTCGTGAATCCTGGTGAAGTTGTGTAGAACAACACAAGCTTGAATCACCAGGGTAGCATTCTCCGGATCCATCTGTATGGATGACAGAAACACCCTCCACTTGCTAGAGAGTATCCCGAAAGCGCACTCCACATACCGACGGGCACGAGTCAACCGGTAGTTGAAGATACGCCTTCTGACATCCAAACCACGCTTTGGGAAGGGCCGCATAACATGTGGAGTCAATGCAAACCCTTCATCCGCCACGATGACAAACGGAGCCGGCGGATCTGCATATCCGGGCAGTCTTCTGGACTCGGGCAGGGCAAGCTGGTTGGCACGAAGCCGCTCACCCATTCTAGAAGCACTAAAGATGCGAGCATCCGCAGTGCTTCCATAGGACCCGATATCTACCATTATAAACCGGTAATGACTGTCAGCAACAGCCATCAGCACTACCGAGAAAAACTGTTTATAATTGAAGAAACGGCTCCCTGAGTGTGGCGGCTTCTTCACACGGATGTGCTTGCCATCCATTGCCCCGATGCAGTTTGGTAACTGCGCAGAATTTTGGAAGCCCTCAGCGATCCGAAGCCAATCGTCCACCTTGGGCTGTGGCATCACCGTCTCTCGGAGTTGCTGCCAGATGACATGGCAAGTGTGTCGTACAATTCTCGAGATCGTTGAGGTCCCTAAAAGAAACTCAAAATGCAGGGATGCAAAAGAGTTCCCAGTGGCAAGGAATCTGTAGGAAAAAGGATATAAAAAAAAAAACAGTCATCAACAAATTGCATGTAAGAACAGATTCAGGATTCTAGTATAATGCTGTATACACTACACGATTGAAAACACCATATGTCTAGTGGTGGGGAACCTATGGGACGGGTGCCATAGTCGGCACTCAAGGCCCTGTGTGTGGGCAGTACTACTACAACTAAGTGACAACAACTATGTTTAGACCCTTTTTAATGCAGTAAATGCTGTGCAAGTGCACAATTATGTGAACATTATGCATGATGAGGACGATAGCTGGAAATCTCGTGGGTTGCCAGCAGCACAATCATCCCAAATAGGGTCCAGACCGGTACATCGACTTTGACCAAGGTGGTGCACGCAGAGAGAGATCCTGACAGAGGGACCAATTTCATTCAGACACTATCAAAAACCACGGCACTCGACAGTATAGGATGAAAATTGCTGACAGATTAATAACTCTGAAAGGAAGGTTACAGCTGCTGAATCACGGCGGACTGAGTGTATTAAACACCATTTTTAGCAAACTCCTGGCGAGTGCAGTGTATTTTTGGAGTGTCTGGAGGACGATAGCTGAACACAAGTTTTGAACTTTATCCAAATGGTAAAAAATACACAAAAAATGTTAGGTCATGTGACAGGGATTAATGTGTAAAGAAACAAACCATTAAACTCCCCCCCCCCCCCCCCCCCAAAAAAAAGGGCAAAGAAATGCTACTTCAGCAAACAGTAGCACATGTCTCACAGCAGCCATTTTGGAGCACATGTTACTCCTAACACAAGCACGGCACATTACTGTTGAAACTTAACAAGTACTATACTGCTTACCTCAACGTGACGATGAGCCTTTCCTCAGGAGTAATGCTGCGCCTCATATTGGTGTCCATAAAGGTAAGGACAGTACGTAGAGACGACAGCAATCGGTCAAAGGTACCCACTGACATCCGACAGAAGGAAAAGAACTTCTCCGGATGGCGGCGAAGATCTTGGTATAGCGTATGGAAGTGTCCTTTCCGGTGCCGTTGTGAAACAATCGGATGGACCCAAAATCATCGCCTTCTACTCGGTTCCTCATTCATCAAAGGAGTGCGCTGTCCCCAACGCCGAGAAACCAGCCAATGCAGCACGACCTCGTCCTCAGAATCAGACATGGTGATACAGCAAAGAGAGCAGCCAAAATAACCTCTGTACTCTGGAAAGACTACAGAAAATGGCCACCAATGCATACTCAGGTGCCCCTGATTTATACCAGTATCCTGGGTGGAGATATTAAAATGACATTTTTTTAACCATTCCTAGATTTCTGACGGGCCGCCAAAAAAACGGGAACACGGACACACGGAAGCACAACGGAAGCAAAAACGGCCACGGATCACGGAACAACGGAACCACGTTTTGCGGCCCGAGAAAAAAAACTGTTGTGTGCATGAGGCCTAAGGAATACAAAAAAAATGTTAAAAATAGAAAAATAAAATAAAATAGACATATTTGTTATTGCCGCGTCCGTAAAAACCAGCTCTATAAAAATATCACATGACCTAATCCCTCGGGTGAACAGCGTAAAAAAAAAAAAGTCAAAACAAGCAATTTTTGTCACCTTACATCACAAAAGGTGCAACACCAAGTGATCAAAAACACGTATGTCCCACAAAATGATACCAATAAAACCGTCACCTCATCTCGCAAAAAAATGAGCCCCTACATAAGAAAATCTCTCAAAAAAAAAAAAAAATATAGCTCTCAGAACATGGACACATTAAAACATAATTTTTTTGTTTCAAAAATGCTATTATTGTGTAAAACTTTAATAAATGAGAAAAAGTATACATATTAGGTATCGCCACGTCCGTAACAATCTTCTCTATAAAAATGTCACTTGACTGAACCCCTCAGGTGAACTTGGTAAAAATAAATAAATAGAAACTGTGCTAAAACAACCAATTTTTTGGTCACCTTGCCCCATAAAGTGTTATAATGAATGATCAAAAAATCATATGTACCCCAAAATAGTACTAATAAAACTGGCACCTTATCCCCTAGTTTCCAAAATGGGGTCACTTCTTGGGAGTTTCTACTGTAAGGGTGCATCAGGGGGCTTCAAATGGGACATGGCATCTAAAACCATGTGGAGTTCCTTTTGTTCTGCGCCCTGCCGTGTGCCCATACAGCAGTTTATGACCACATGTGGGGTGTTTCTGTAAACCGCAGAATCTGGGTAATAAATATTGAGTTTTGTTTGGCTGTTAACCATCGATGTGTTAAAGAAAAAATTTGATTAAAATGGAAAATCTGCCAAAAAAGTGAAATTTAAAAATTTGATCTCCATTTTCCTTTAATTCTTGTGGAACGCCTAAAGGGTTAACAAAGTTTGTAAAATCGGGTTTGAATACCTTGAGGGGTGTAGTTTCTACAATGGGGTCATTTATGGGGGTATCCACTATGTAAGCCCCACAAAGTGACTTCAGACCTGAACTGGTCCTTAAAAAGTGGGTTTTGGCAATTTTCTTAAAAATTTGAAGAATTGCTTCTAAAATTCTAAGCCTTCTAACGTCCTAAAAAAATAAAATGACATTTCCAAAATGATGCCAACATAAAGTAGACATACGGGGAATGTTAAGTAATAAATATTTTATGAGGTATCACTTTCTGATTTAAAAGCAGAGAAATAGAAATTTTGAAAATTGCGAATTTTTCAAATTTTTGGGTAAATTTGGGATTTTTTCATAAATAAAGGTGAAATATTTTGACTCAAATTTATGACTGTCATGAAGTACAATGTGTCATGAGAAAACAATCTCTGAATGACTTGGATAAATAAAGGCGTTCCAAAGTTATTACCACATAAAGTGAGATATGTCAGTTTTGCAAAATTAGGCCTGGTCAGGAAGGGGGCAAATGGCCCAGATAGGAAGTGGTTAATACACAAGGTACTGTAGCTGTGCATCATCACTTCTACCAGTAATCCAAAATACTGTTTTTTTTTTAATTATGTCCTCCTATTACACTTGGCAACTGCTCAAAATCAAAACTGATGGACACCATGCAAATATGTGCCCCCTTCTGTTATAAAGGTACAGTTTGCATCTCTCAGTCTTTGAATGGTGTCTGTTTGCAAGATTGAGAGGAAAGGTTGACTTTTAAAACAGTAACTGATATTTGACATGGTAAAATCATAAAGAAGGACAAGGGTTGGATGTGTTACTGATAATACCACTAAGAATAGTGTGTAAGTTAAAATGTAAAATTAGAATAGCCGTTTAGTAGATCAGTTCCACTGAAACAAATAACAAGACATTTACTTTAAGAATATGTTTTAGTCTTTGCTATCCAGCAGATTATCCCAAACTTTCCCAGTTGTATCTACACTATTGGATAGTAAAATAGAGAGTCCATCAGTAGAGCACTGCAAAAAAAAACACTAGCCATATCCATAAATACTACTTAGTTATGGTCTAGTAAACAAGAAAGCAATGTAAAAGCTCTGCTACTTGGATAATAATCACCGGTAATGAGCAGCATGTTAAGGTTACAGCCACAAACCCATCATGACCAGAGGATACACAAGTTTGAAAGATAATTAGCATCTGTGCTAATTGTAGTCCAACTGGAGTCGATTGATTTATGTCAACAATATCAGCTCTGATCTGCTCCTGTTACTTCCCTCATCGAGTTTATTTTTTACTACACGCAAAATTCATTGTAATTAGAAATCAGCTAACATGCCTGGGCAGCCTTGCTTTGATACATGGGTGTTAATGTAAATCACTATACTGTTATGTGGTCAGTGAAAGTTTTCTCTTTTCCTAGATGTAAACACTGTATTTTTTAACAGATAAAAGTTGCAAAAATGGCAGCTTCAGAGCTGAAGAAAAAGCATGGTACAGTTTATCAAGTGGGAAGTTTTGCTAATCTGCTGTGTAAGTATCATATATTTTTTTCATAAATTGCAGATTTTGACAATGTAAAATTGAGCAGCAAATTTGAAAGATATTTACTGGGCTAACCTGAAGGGACT
This sequence comes from Bufo gargarizans, assembly GCF_014858855.1. Classification (NCBI taxonomy): domain Eukaryota; kingdom Metazoa; phylum Chordata; class Amphibia; order Anura; family Bufonidae; genus Bufo; species Bufo gargarizans. Next base: position 86,127,992 of record NC_058087.1, on the reverse strand, counting down.
ATATATACAGCAAAATAACTGTTTGATATATTGGCGATTTTGCAAGTTTTCCCACCTACAAAGAATGAAGAGGTCTCTAATTTTTATCATAGGTACACTTCAACTGTAAGAGACAGAATCTAACTATCACATTGTAAGATTTTTAAATAATAATTTGCATTTTATTGCATGAAATAAGTATTTGATACAATAGAAAAACAGAACTTAATATTTGGTACAGAAACCTTTGTTTGCAATTACAGAGTTTAGACATTCCCTGTAGTTCTTGACCAAGTTTGCACACACTGAAGCAGGGATTTTGTCCCACTTCTCCATACAGATCTTCTCCAGATCTTTAAGGTTTCAGGGCTGTTGCTGGGCTACATTGAGTGTCAGTCCAGGACATTAAAATGCTTCTTACGAGGCCACTCCTTAGTTGCTCTAGCTTTGTGTTTCGGGTCATTGTCATGCTGGAAGACCCAGCCACGACCCATCTTCAATGCTCTTACTGAGGGAAGGAGGTTGTTGGCCAAAATCTTGCAATACATGACCCCATCCATCACCCTTTCAATACAGTGTAGTCGTCCTGTCCCCCCTAAAGTATGATGCTTCCACTTCCATGCTTCACGGTTGGGACGGTGTTCTTGGGGTTGGACTCCTTCTATTTCCTCCAAACACGGCGAGTGGAGTTGACACCAAAAAGTTCTATTTTGGTCTCATCTGACCACATGACCTTCTCCAATGTCTCCTTTGGATCATCCAGATGGCCATTGGTGAATTTCAAACTGGCCTGGACATGTGCTGATGTGAGCAAGGGGACCTTGCATAGTGTGTTACTAATGGTAATCTTTGAGACTGTGGTCCCAGCTCTCTTCAGGTCATTGACCAGGTCCTCCAGTGTAGTTCTGAGCTGATTCCTGATCTTTCTCAGAATCATCCTTACCCCAGAAGGCAAGATCTTGCATGGAGTCCCAAACCGAGCAAGATTGACAGTCATCTTTTGTTTCTTACATTTTCTAATAATTGCACCAACAGTTGTTGCTGTCTCATCAAGCTGCTTGCCTATTGTCTTGTATCCCATCCCAGCCATACAATTTTGTCCCTGGTGTCCTTAGACAGCTCTTTGGTCTTGGCCATGGTGGAGAGGTTGGGGTGTCATTGATTGAGTGTGCAGACATGTGTCTTTTATACAGGTAATGAGTGCAGAGTAGGAGGGCTTCTTAAAGAAAAACTAAAAGGTGTGAGAGCCAGAATTATTGCTGGCTGGTAGGTTATCAAAAACGTATTTCATGCAATAAAATGCTAATTCATTGTTTATAAATGATACAATGTGATTTTCTGGATTTTTATTTTAGATTCTGTCTCTCACAGTTGAAATGTACCTACAATAAAAAAAATTACAGACCTTTCCATTCTTAGGTAGGAAAACTTGCAAAATCGCCAGTGTATCAACTACTTATTTTCCCCAGTGCATATCTTATTGCATTATTATACTTTAGTATCAAATGCTTTATAGTTAGCCATAAATCACTTATAATTGGGCAGATTCATTCAGTTTTTTTTAATTTGTCCATAAAAATGTCTTCTCACTGTGATCTTTGAATAAATGTTATGGAAGTTAGTGTGAAACCACTGTGTTATTCAACAGATTTGAATTAGGGCTAATCCTAATGTCATTATCCTGGCAGTCCAGAATCCATATACAGGTATCTGGACTTCACTGCAAGGGAGCCATCTGGCTGATACCTTATAAATTAGTCTCTGTGTTTTTGACAGCTGGCCCAAGATGGTCCTAGATTCTGATGCAGAGCACCAATGGATAAGGCAGAATCAGAGCCAGGGACAGGCCACGGTGAGGACAAGTCAGGTAGCGGAGGATCAGTATCCAGTAAACAGGCAGAGGTCAGTACATGGGCAGCACACCTTTGCAGGAACTTAGCAAGCTAAGGAACCTATTGCTCACACAGGGGAAGGTGCCTTAAGTACGCTACGTCTGCCACCCATTGGCTGGTGAAGACTAAGGTGCATGCACTCTGGCCAAAGGTAGCATGCATGCCCTACAGGCACAGGAGGAGAGGCCACGCCAGTAATCAGGTTGCAGACTACATGATGGGACAGAATGAACCCAGTGGAAAAGAAGGAAGAAAACAGCAGGAGATTAATCCCGGTCACTAGGTAAGGTGAGCTGGGAAATGGCTTGCAGTCGCCATAATAGCTATAAGTTGTTAAGAAGAAAGAAACATTCAAGCTGGGGACCCTACTTGGACCACATGAATAATAATTTGAATACAAAATAATCAGTGTGGCTTTTAATATATCTAGTGCCAGACGGCACATAACAGGTAGTATTTAGTGTTAGGTTCCCGTCTTACAGAGATCGCCTTGACGTTTGGCAGACGGGCTCAGATGGTTTTGTACAAAATGCATTTGCCAAGCATCTCACTTTATATATAAGCGTAGTATTAGCACTATAACATTTTTTGTGACTATGCCATTATTGTACTTTATCTGGTTTGCAGAGTGCTGTTGCATTGTCTTTTTTCTCTAGCTGTCCTGGCTGCAATGCCAAGTATGTAACCCCTGGCTGGTCACTGAGCAAATCAGATCCTTGGCTTAGCATCCTGCGTAGAGATAAGCTGGATATTTAAGTTTTGCCATTCAATCATTGCATTAAATGTTATTGCATATGCATCCTAGCTCTGTGCCTTTTACTTTAGTTCTAGACCCTCTGTGTACTAACCATGGCTGGTTTCTGGATTAAACGTTTGTCTGTTAAAACTTCTTTTTTTTTATCCTTTATAGTAAATTTCTGTTGAATCATACTAGCAGACTTCTGATATTAGTAGCCTCTCAGTGTTGCATCCGTTAGGGTCCATTCACACGTCCGTGGAATGGGTCTGCATCCGTTGCGCAATATCCGGATTTGCGTACCCATTCATTCTCAATGGGGCAGAAATGGATGCGGAAAGCACACTATGTTCACTCTGCATCCGCATTTCCGGACCGAGGCCCTGATGTTCTGGTTCTCAGCTCCGGAAAAAATTATGATTACACTTACCGGTAATCGGATTTTCCAGGCCCCACACCACAGAGAGAGGGATCCACCCCCAGAGACAGGAAACCTACAGAATAAAAAAGGTGGAGCCTCTCTATCCCTTCAGTGGATTTCAGAGCAAGAGGCGTACAGAGAATATAACAATTTTTTTTATTTTTTATTTTTATTTGTGCTCAGGAAGGAAGAACCCAAAACCAAGGACAGGGAGGGAATAAGGAAGGGTGCTGCTGTGGGGTCCGGAAAATCCGATTACCGGTAAGAGTAATCATCATTTTTCCCCTCCCCCATGACAGCACCACAGAGAGAACTACAGAGGAATTGAACCCTTTCTATAGAGGGACCACCGCTTGTAAAACCTTCCTACCAAAAGAAAGGGGAAGAGTGCAGATCAAAACGGTAGTGACAGAAAAAAGGTACAAGGAGATGACCACGTGGCCACCTTACAATTTGCTTAATTGAAGCCTCTGACCTCTCAGCCCAAGAAGTGGAAACAGAGCGAGTAGAGTAAGCCTTCACCGAGACAGACCAACCTCTAAGTAAGATTGTATAATACCTAGTCTAAGCCACTTAGACAAGGTACTCTTGGTAGACTTCTTCCCTTTATTTGATCCCGAAAAAAGAACAAATAAAGACTTTCTCCATCCTTCAGTAACTTTGAGATACTGTAACAAGCTTTTCCGGACATCAAGAGTATGAAATTCCTATCCCCTAGAATTTTTAGGATGGTCACAAAAGACCTATGGAATTTAGAGGAGACTTTAGGTAAAATGCCGGATCAGGTTGAATAATGACTCTGTATTCCAGAACCCTAGTGAAGGAAGGATTAATGGAAATAGCCTGCAACTCGCTTATCCTTCTAGCAATGGTGAGAGCTACCAATAAAACCATTTTATAAGCAAGATGTTTTATGCTAAAAGAATCAATGGGTTCCAAGGGTGCTTGGGTTAAGGATTTAAGCACAAGACTAAGATCCCACGGGGGGACCATGGGGGACGAGACTGGAGTCATCCTATCTACCGCTTTAAAAAACCTAACGACCCAAGGATCTGTAGCAAAACTTTGTTCAAATAGTACCGACAGGGTAGAAACCTGTACCTTAAAAGTATTCTTTGCCAACCCTAATGAAAGACCTTTCTGTAAGAATTCCAGGACTAGTGAAATAGGGACCGATGAAGGTACATTTTTTTGGGTTAAGATTACCAAAATCTATAAACTTCTTCCAAGTTCTAGCATAGATTGAAATAGTCACAGGCATTCTGCTTTTAAGCAAAGTTGCAATGAGTTCCTGAGAGAACCCCTTCTTGATTAATAGGTTCCGCTCAAATTCCAAGCAGTCAGATGGAGACCACTTACTGCTGGAGGAAAAACCGGTCTCCTACTCCAGGGACAGAAAACCACTGAAGGGGTAGACAGGCTCCTCCTTTTTTATTCTGTAGGTTTCCTGTCCCTGGGGATGGATCCCTCTCTCTGTGGTGCTCTCTTGGGGAGGGGAAAAAATAAAACATGTACTATTCTTGTCTGCAATTGCGGACAAGAATAGGCAGTTCTATAAGAGTGTCGGCCAGGTGTATTGCGGATCCGCAATACACTACGGACGTGTGAATGGACCCTTATAGTGAGATTTTTCAATCCATACTCACAGACATCTGGTATTTCACCTTCATCTTTCCTTCATTCAGTATATCCAAAAGCATCACAGTAAATATGAGCATACACCATGAGGGACTCTGAGATGCACATCACTCCACCCCCCACCCCCCCTATGCTTGAACACCTCAAATAAGAAGAGGTTAGCTTATGTCTCTATGCCTCCACCCTAACCAATCATTTAAAGGTACAGTGTATACCACCTGGCTTGACATGCATTATCACAGCAATATTGCTGCAGGATGATGCGGTTTATTTGCAAATGATATGCAAAGAACGATAGACTTTTTGGGATTTAATGTAAACATCTACGGGTTGTGATAGAAAATTCAGACCAATATTAACAAAACTGAAGAAGAGATAAAAAAAAGTAAAGTTGGATGATTTCACTACTATACAATCAGAGCTAAATGCCAATATTGATCAACTCTGGTCTGGAATCCTGAAGGGCAGTACACAATCGGAAAAAGAAGAATGTATCAAGAAAAAACAAAAAAGAGATAATACTAGCGGACAACTTGGTTATTAATATTTCTGACAGGATACTGACATATACTAAAACAAGGGTTCTAAATTAGGGCCTTGGATTCGTGCCAGTGTCAGATATAACTGAATTTGAGAATATTCTAATGGCCAATTTTTATCACGAAAGTCGGCACTTTGAGAATTTGCAAACATCTAGAATATAAAGATATAAAATAATAATTGCGAATATTCCCAAAAAGTTTTATCCTTATTATGCTATCTATCTTACATAAGTTATTATTTTAGCTATCATTAATACATTTTTATTAGTGTCTTTTTTTACCTATTATTAATTAATTTTTGTTATATTACTAAATCATTACATATACAATAATATACAATACACAACATATAACAGACAATCACACAAAGGCTGTATGCCAAAAGCTGGGTATGTGCAAGCCAACAACCTATCCATAAAACAGGTACAGTCAGTATACCTTACAATTGCAGCCTTGTGCTAGACAACTAGCAATAATCACACCTCAGATAAGGGTACTTTCACACTAGCGTCGCCGGAACTGACTGCTCGTAATCTGTATGCAAACAGGTACCATTTGTAGACAGATCTGGATGCGGATCCGTCTCACAAATGTATTGCAATACCGGATCCGTCTCTCTGGTTGTCATCCGCAAAAAAGCATCAGGTATTTATCTCTCTCACATTTTTATATGTCTGCGCATGCACGGACTGCAAAAACGGATCCGTTTTTCCGGAACTCTTAATGCATTTCAATGTAAAATAATGCCAGATCCAGCTAGTGTTTCTGGAATTTAGGATGGAGAAAATACTACAGCATGCTGCAGTATTTTCTCTGTCCAAAAACCGTACAGTGACTGAACTGCTGAAATCATGATTAGTGTTGAGCCGAGTACCGCATGTGCTCGAGTGCCATGCTCGAGTCTTCCCTCCGCACGTTTCGCGGCTGCTATGCAGCCAATAAACGTGCAGGTAAGTACTGCCCTCACTGTAATGCCGTAGCCATGTTGGCTACTGGCATTACAGTGATTGGCTGGCCGAAACACGTCATCGGTGGTGCTATATAGCACCCGATGACGCATGTTTGACTCATTTGTAGTCAGGGAGAGCTGCGCTTAGCAAGGAACAGATAGTGTAGGGATTCGCAATCTATTTAGCTGAAAAACGTTTCAAAGACCCAAAAGTCCTTTAAAGGACCATTGTGTGTGGTGGCAGCAATATAATATACCTATCAATTTTTTTTCCCCCACCATTTTCAATACTTTTTCTATACAGGGTGTCTGCAGAGACTTGTGACATCTGTGCAATACCTTCTGTGTGTCAGGGCCAGAGATAGGAAGAATATAAGTGAAAATTAGTATATTTTTCCCATCATTTTTAATACTTTTTCTATAGACGGTGTCTGCAGTGACTTGTGGCATCTGTGCAATACCTTTTGTGTGTCAGGGGAAGAGATAGGAAAAATATAAGTGAAATCTATTTTCCTTTTTCCATGCTTCTACGTACTTTTTCCATATACAGTGCTTGCTGTGAACTGTGACATCCGTGCCACATCTTGTGTTTCAAGCGCACATATAACATTTAATATGAAAAAGGCAAGCATTAAGGGACGGGGAAGTGGCCGAGATGCTGATGGTTCATGCAGAGGCCGTTGCGCTTGGCGCGTTGAAACTGTGCCTGCTGCCAGAGCACGAGAAAAACTATCATCCACGATACCTAGCTTCATGTCCCACTTTGCAGGGCATCGCAGGACAAAACTCTTGAAGTCAGACCAGTGCGACCAGGTGGTCGTTTGGATTGCAGCAGATAATGCTTCCAGTCGGTTAAGCACTACCCTGTCTTCCACCAAGTCCAGTTTCAGTAGCCAAGAGTCTGGTCAACAGAATCCTCACCCTGATCCTCCTTCCTCCCACCATGGACAGTCTGGCCAAACAAGTATTCCCACACTCGGATATTCCGAGGACCTCTTTTCATCGCCATTACTTGATTTGGCCCTCTCGCCAAGCACAGTTGAAGAGGGACATGAGATCTTGTGCCCTGATTCCCAACCTCTTGAGCATCCACAGTCACAAGAACATGATGGTGGAGAACGAAAATTAGCTGTTTAATGAGATGGATGATGAGACACAGTTGCCAATGAGTCAAACGCAATTACTGTCTCAAGAGGTTGATGAAGACGATGAGACACAGTTGTCAATCACTGAGGTTGTGGTTAGGTCAACAAATCAAGCGGATGATCAGAGTGAGGAATCGAAGAGGGGAAGGTGGAGAGCCAAGCTAGCACAGCAGTACAGAGGGGAAGGGATCTGCAGCTCTGCAACAGGCTGGAAGAGGCAGTGGGGTGGCAAAAGGGAGAAGGTAGGCCACACCAAACAGGCACGCAACTGTTCCATGGAGCACCCCATTGCGTAAATCTCCCTTGCCAAGGGGTAGGTGTTCCGCAGTATGGCGCTTTTTTGAGGAAAGTGCGGACGACAAAAGAATAGTAGTTTGCAACCTGTGCCACACCAAAATGAGCTGGGGCGTGAACACTAGCAAACTCCCGCCCTGCACCTGTACCTTTGCAAGCACCATCAGCGACCACATCAACTTCCCTGTCCCAGCACAGCATCCAAATGTCATTACCCCAGGCATTTGAACGCAAGCACAAATACCCAGCCACCCACCCACAGGACATAGCACTAAATGCGCACCTTTCAAAATTACTGGCCATGGAAATGTTTCCATTTAGACTTGTGGACACTGAGGTCTTCCGCAGCCTGATGTCGGCGGCTGTCCCGCAGTACTCTGTCCCCATCCACCACTATTTTTCAAGGTGTGCCGTGCCCGCCTTACACCAACATGTGTCCCGAACGTCACACGTGCCCTGACCAATGCAGTTACTGGGAGGGTTCACTTAACCATGGACACATGAACAAGTGCATTTGGTCAGGGACACTACTTTTCCCTGACAGCACACTGGGTGAACATTGTGGAGGCCGGGAGCGAGTCGTACCCTGGGAGGGCACAGGTGCTACCAACGCCGAGGATTGCGGGCCCTAATTCCATCAGGGTTTCTACGAGCACCTAAGTTATTGGCTCCTCCACTTCCACCTCAGAATTATCCACGTGAGGTGGAAATGAGGGAAGAAGACAATACACAGGGTGATAGCCAGACCACCCTCCGTCCGTCTTCTCAGCGTGAATTGAACGATGAAGAGGAGGAGGAGGAGCAGGAGACGGTTGCCTCCGCTACAGAGGGTAGTAACCATGGAATTTTAATTCCATCTGTTCAGCGTGGTTGGGCAGAAAAGGAAGAAGAGGATGAGGAGATGGACAGTCATCCTCCTAATGATGACAGCGAAGTCTTGCCTGTTGGTACTCTGGCACACATGGCTGACTTCATGTTAGGCTTCCTTTCCTGGGACCCGCGCGTTATACGCATTTTAAACAACACAGATTACTGGTTGTTCACCCTTCTCGACCCCCGCTACAAAGAGAACTTCTCATCTCTCATTCCTCAGGTGGAGAGGACGAGAAAAACGTTGCAATGCCAGAAGGTCCTTGTTGAAAAATTGCTCCAAAAATTTCCATCTGACAACGCTGGCGGCAGAGCCCATACTTCCTTGGGCAACCGAGGGGGTAAAACATGGGGAACACACAGCAGTTCCAACAGAGGCAGGGCAACACTCTCCAAGGCCTGTGACAGTTTCAATACACTCCATCAGCACCCTCACCCTGATGCGTGGCCTAGTGTCAGGAGGGAAAAGTTTTAGAAGATGGTGAAGGAGTACGTAGCAGACTGTGTCAGTGTCCTCAGTCATCCCCCAGTGCCTTACAACTACTGGATGTCCAAGCTGGACACGTGGCACAAACTGGCGCTCTACGCTTTGGAGGTGCTGGCCTGCCCTGCCGCCAACGTATTGTCTGAGAAGTTATTTAGTGCTGATGGTGGCATTTTAACAGATAAGCGTAAATGTCAACTGTAAATGCTGACACGTTGACTCTTATAAAAATGAACAAGGCCTGGATTGCCCCAGACTTCTCGACTCCACCAGAGGAAAGCGGGTGAACAAAGGCACTTTAAATATGTTGTTTAATGTACTCAATACACTGTATTCCCATGCACCCCTTCCACCACAAAAAAGGGTATATGGTTAAATCTTCCATTTCTCATCCTCCTCCTCCTCTTCCATCATATCAACATGCCTATTCGTAGCATATAATGCCCTCGCATATAATGTTTTACAGGGTCAGCTCACCTGCAAGCCTACAAACTTTAGAGGGTCAGCTCACCAGTAGGCCCGCACCTAAAAACTGTTACAGGGTCAGCTCACCAGCAGGCCCACACCTAAAAACTGCTACATAGTTAGCTCACCAGCAGTCCCACACCTCAAATCTTTTACAGGGTATTTTACAGGGTCAGCTCACCAGCAGGCCCTCGCATGTAATGTTTTACAGGGTCAGCTCACCTGCAGGCCCTCATAGCATATAATGCCCTTGCATATAATATTTTTTACAGGGTCAGCTCAAATGCAGGTCCTCGCATATAATGTTTTACAGGGTCAGCTCAACTGCAGGCCCTCGCAGGCAATGTTTTACAGGGTCAGCTCACATGTAGGCTCTAGTAGCAAATAATGCCCTTGCATATAATGTTTTACAGGGTCAGCTCACCTGCAGGCCCTCACATATAATGTTTTAAAGGGTCAGCTCACCGGCAGGTCCTCATCTTCTGATGACAACAGCGAAGTCTTGCCTTTTGGTAGTCATGCACACATGGCTAACTTCTTGATTTAAGTTGGATGGCTTGGTGAGACCTGTGCACCTAGATTATTATCATAAGGGTGACAAAAAATCTTCTCTCACTGCTTAGGATGGCTGCATAAATATTTTCAGTTTTCTAATTGTCCTAATATTATATTCAATAACCTTTCTATACTCTTTTGTCATGTAAACTCATTTGCATAAACTTGAATATGGGAAAGACATGCAAACAGTGTTTCAGCTGAAAAACAAGGCAGATTCTGCAAATTTGCATGCCTTTCCCATATGCAAGTTTATGCAATTTAGTTCTCATGACAAAACAGTATAGAAAGGTTATTGAATATAATATTAGGACAATTAGAAAACTGATTTTTTTTTTTATGCAGCTCTCCTAAGCAGTGAGAGAATAGTTAGCTGGCATCCCCCCCAAAAAAATTACTATTTTTGTCACCCTAATGATAATGATCTAGGTGCACATGTCCACCCAAGCCATCCAACTTAAACCAAGCAACTATAAGGCTTACTGGCTCTTAGTCAGATGAGGGCTGGTCTTGAATGTCTCATAGTGTGCAAGGTTGCCATTGTAAGGAATGCTGACTGTACTTGTCTCATGGATAGGTTATTGGTTAACACGTACCTGGCTTTTGGCATATAGCCTTTGTGTGATTGTCTGTATGTTATAGATAATAAAATTGAATGCATTTTTGCAATCTCAAGTTTGCAAATATGTGGCCAGAAATTCATTAAATATTGAAAATTTGAATATTGTCTATGCTGCTCATCATTACTACTTACAAGAGGGAAATCGATTCTTTCTTGGAGGAAAGTAGGGAATTTACGATTATTGATCAAAAAGTTATTAAAGCTCTCACTAGTATCTGCCCAAAAACACATATTTATTGCCAAAGGTCCACAAGAACAGAGATTCTCCCCCTGGACGTCCGATTGGGTCCTGTACGGACTCCCTGCTGTAATCTTTGGCAATCTATGTTGATCGTTAAAGGCTCTGATAGTTGGTTGAAGGAATGACAATTTTCTTGATAGAATTGACAAGGTTGCTAGCGGACATGTCAGGTACATGTGCACACTGGACATCCAGAGCCTTTATACTAACACTAGACAATAAGCCTGTTACAATAACAGGCGCTAGAACAGTAGTGTATAAACATTAGTAGGAACAGTCTATATTAAATAGCAAGGGAACTGGCTGTGGCTTGTGGCTGAGACTGCTGGCACTGAGTGCTGGCTATGGCTGAGACTGCTGACTGCAGCTGGTGGCTGAGACTGCTGGCACTGACTGGTGGCTGTGGCTGCTGGCTGTGGCTGGTGGCAGAGACTGATGGCTGAGACTGCTGGAACTGACTGCTGGCAATGACTGGTGGATGAGACTGGTGTCTGAGACTGATGGCTGAGGCTAAGACTGCTGACTGCAGCTGAGACTGCTGGCACTGATTGGTGGCTGTGGTTGAGACTGCTGGCACTAAGCATTGACTGCTGGCTGCGGCTGAGACTGCTGGCATTGTGACTGGTGGCTGTAGCTGGTGGCACTGACTGATGGCTGAGATGGCTGGCACTGACTGATGGCTAAGACTGCTGGCACTGTAACTGGTGGCTGGTGGCACTGACTGGTGGCGCTGTGGATTGTGGCGCTGAATGATGGCTGAGACGGCTGGCACTGACTGGTGCTAGGTGTGGGCAGCACAGTTGCATGTGGGGCGGCGGTGATTGGACGGGGCACTGGTGTGGGTGTCGGTGCCGGAGGCGTGTGGAGCACCGCGTGTTAATTGGTCGGCGCTCTGCCCATGCGCAGTTCAATTATCGGCACACATGCACGGACACGCAGCCCTGAGCATGCACACGGGGCTTTTATTACAAAGGATACTGACATCTAGTGGTATATTATAGTGTTATATACTGACATCTAGTGGCATAATAAAGTCCGCTGTGCCCCTCCATAGTAATAAAGTCCTCTGTGTCCCCTCCATAGTAATAAAGACCTCTGTGCCCCTTCCATAGTGATAAAGTCCTCTGTGCCCCCTCCATAGTAATAAAATCCTCTGTTCCCCCTCCATAGTGATAAAGTCCTCTGTGTCCCCTCCATAGTAATACAGTCCTCTGTGCCCCCTCCATAGTGATAAAGTCCTCTGTGCCACCTCCATAGTGATAAAGACCTTTGTGCCCCTCCATAGTGATAAAGTCAACTGATTGGCGTGTGGGCGGTGCAGGCTGCTTCTGCATCGCTGTATCTAGCTTGTTTCTGTGCATGCCCAGTAGGGTTGTTTCGATACCAACATTTTTTTCTTTTACAGCGTTCACCGCATAGTAAATATTTTGGACTTTTGGACATAGCGATATGTAATATGTTTATTCATTTATTGTTTATATATAAAATTAGGAAAGGGAGTGATCTATACTTAATATGTTGGTTTTTTACTTTTTATTTTATTTTTTATTATTTGCCCCATTAGGGGCTAGAACCCTTGTCCTATTCACCCTAATAGAGCTCTATGATGGTGAATAGGACTTTACACTCTCCCTGCTGCCCTGTGCATAGTACACACGGCAGTAGGGAGCTTACCATGGCAGCCAGGACTGAAGCCCTATCAGAACCCCGAGATTACTCTGCTGGGGCTCCGATCAGAAGCTGCCACTGCCACCAATGACTTTAATAATGGAGGGGGGTTGGGGGGGGGCGCACTGCACCACCAATGTTTTTAATACTGGGGTTGGCGGGGAGTGCGCACTGCGCCACCAATGATTTTAATACTGGGGTTGAGGGGGAGGGCGCACTGCGCCACCAAAGTTGTAATACTGGGGTTGGAGAGGAGGAGGGTGCACTGCGCCACCAATGTTTTTAATACTGGGGTTGGGGGGAAGTCGCACTGCACTACCAATGGAGATAAACCACCCATTAATTCAAATACAGGAGGCAGATGCTGGCTGCAAAATCATATAGCTGCACCCGACCTCTTTGAGAGGTAGCTGAGATCCGTAGCAGTTAACCCCGACGATGCAGCAGGGGTTAACTACCACGGATCGCAGCCACCTCTAGCACATGACAACCTCTTTCTAACAAAACTAAGACCAGCCCTTGTGAGTGCAGCCGGCTCCCAGCAGCAGCTCACCAAGCACAGCACCATACGTGGTATACCAGTTGTGCTTGGTACTGCATCTCATCCCATTCACTTCCATTAGGCTGACCTGCAAGTAGGCCATGTGACCGATGTACGATGAAGAAGCAGGACCTAGGAAGAGGCCGCAACGTTCCCGTAGCTGATCGGCAGGGGTTCTGGGTGTCAGACCCCGCCAATCTGATATTGATGACCTATCCTGATGATAGGTCATCAATACTAATTACTAGATAACCCCTTTGAGTTAGCTGAAATAGAATAACCCCTTGCAGTTTTACCCATGTCACATGAGGTGGAACTGTGTACATGAAAGATAGGCCATGTTTTTTTACAGCTCCATATCCCTTGCTTATTAGCTCCATATCCCTTGCTTATTTTTGCAGTCATAAATAGTGTTGAGCGAAGCGAAGAACTCGAAGCAGAATTCGGTCCGAAGTTTAGGAAAACTTTGATTCGCAACAAATCCGAATTTCCTTTCGCTTAGTGGTAATGAATCAGGTTTTCCTAAAATGGTGACTGCACGTGTTACAAAGCGATACTAAGTGTAGAGGAGACTAGCCTGGGAACGCAAGATCACACAAAATGCCAGACAGCCAGTCAATCCGCAGATAGCCATCCCCTGTGATGTCAAAGCCCTATAAAACCCTCCTCCTGTGTGATCTCCGCCATTGTCCTGTGAGCTGAGCATTGGGAGAGGTGTGGCAAGTGCTGTGGCAATGTTGCTGAAAATGATTAACAGAAGAATTCAATACCAATAAGATGGAAGCCTTTATTATTTCACTGCCAGCTTGCCAACCAATACCATCCAGTCTGCACCCTTTAGGGGGACTAAGTCTTAATGATGACCAGCATCATGTTTTGCTGGCTTTACTTCCTAGAAAAGTCAGCAAGATGCAGAGAGAGGAGCACCTGTAGGGCAGGAGAGCGCTGGGGTTGGAGAATTGGGTATGCCAGCATATTGTGCCTCACTAATCCAGCCAAACCCAGTTCTTCACCACAGCATGGCTGCTCCATGGGGCCATTCCATAAGGCAGATTGGCCTCGGTATACCTGATTTACAGCGATTTGTGACAAATTAATTCTGAACTAATCTAATTTTTGGGGAACTTCGGCGAAGCAGCTGAATTTAATTTTTAAAAACTTCACTCATCTCTAGTCATAATGATAAATTATACATTTTTAGCTACATGTAGATGCCACTTTTCCCACTCTCTGCTTGCTGTGCCTGTCACCACTGACAGGATGTCATGCATCAAATTTAGCTCTGCTATCTGTGTTCACTTACTTGGACCATACCCAGTTCAACAACTAAAGGTTCCTTAACTCTATCAGTACTCAACTCTAGGGTTACTTAACCTTAGTGCTCAGTGATGTACTGTAACTGTAGGTAGTTAATGCTCAGTGACATAAAAGTACATCACAGTGATGGCATGGGCTCAGGAGCTGGCATCCTGCTCTTTCTGCTGGTATTGGATATAACTCCAATCCTGGTAGTTTAAAGCCTCAGATGCCACTGTCAATAGCAACCACAGCATCTGAGTGGTCAAACAGTACCCCACTAACACAATCACAAGGTGAAGACAGGGGCGTAGCTATAGGGGGTGCAGAGGTAACAGTCGCTACCAGGCCCAGGAGCCTGTGGTTCATAAGACGACACCGGTATTATAGAAAGTGCATGCTGGTCAAGTTAAACCTCTGGCTCAAGGGGGTGCCGTTTCAATTTTTGCCTTGGGCAGCATGAAGGCCTTGTGCTTCCTGCCCCTGGCCACAAAGCACTGAGGGAAGGGGGCCCCAATCTGAATTCTTGCACCAGGGCCCATGAGCCATTAGCTACGCCCCTGGGTGAAGACTAGTTGTTATGGCAGCCAGAGGCCTTCTGAAGACCCCACTTCCTGCCATGTTCCAGACCTCTATTACACCCTGCCTCTAGACTGTTGGTAAAGATACCTGTATACTGTAATAAAAAGTTATGGCTTTTGAAATGCTGAGATGAAAAAAACTGAAATAAATAAATAAATAAATAACTAAAGGTCTTGTCTGGCATAGGAGCTGACAAACCCAATGGTTGAAACCTGTACCAAATTGACAAAAAAACAGCTGGCAGCTTCCAATCCCCTATTGGAAGAGGCTTGGTTCTCTGACCGATGCAGCCAATCATTGGTATTAGTGGTCACATGCAGTAGAACAGCACATCATGGCTAGTGACCTGCCATTCCATTGAAGAATAGATTAGTGTATTAAAATATATATTCTTTATTGGTATACATTAAACACCAGTTAAAATAAACAAAATATGCTATACATCATTGACTCATGTCTATATGTCATCCAAAAGAGCTGAAAAAAGGCACTATAACCACCGCCTATTTTGGGTGGTACAGCATAACTGTATACCCTACCACTGGAGACTGCAAACAGCAATATAGGAGTGGGCTATATTACAGACTAGGAAAACAATTGCAACAATACAGAGTTAACAATAAAGCCCTTGATCACATTGAGGTATAAGTGCAAATTAATACCATAAGTTACAAGCTTTGCATCATACATCTTTGTGGATCCCAAATTCTTTCCATGTATCCCTTCTCAAGCCCCTCAAGCTCAATTGTTATTCTAGAGCCCTAGCTCCAGATACTGAGCTCTCTTTATTGGTTCAGATTTTGAGCTTGAAGTTAAGGGAACTCTTGATGTTAAAAGATCCAGGGACGAATTTTGGTCCTGAGGTGAGATTCTGGAAACTTGTGGAGAACATCAGTAATCCCAATCACATTCGTAAAATAATTTAAAGCCTTAATAAGAGAAGTGGTCCGCTATGCACATGGCCACAGACAAGATTCAGTGTTTCATATTTAGCTCTGCTTTTTGTGCTTACTAACACCACTACTTACCGAACAACACCCGGTGTAGAAAGGAAACAGTCCTTAATAGGGATGAGCGAACTCGAACTGTATAGTTCGGGTTCGTACCGAATTTTGGGGTGTCCGTGACACGGACCCGAACCCGGACATTTTCGTAAAAGTCCGGGTTCGGGTTCGGTGTTCGTCGCTTTCTTCGCGCTTTTGTGACGCTTTCTTGGCGCTTTTTGAAAGGCTGCAAAGCAGCCAATCAACAAGCGTCATACTACTTGCCCCAAGAGGCCATCACAGCCATGCCTACTATTGGCATGGCTGTGATTGGCCAGAGCACCATGTGACCCAGCCTCTATTTAAGCTGGAGTCACATAGCGCCGCCCGTCACTCTGCTCTGATTAGCGTAGGGAGAGGTTGCGGCTGCGACAGTAGGGCGAGATTAGGCAGATTAACTCCTCCAAAGGACTTGATTAACTGATCGATCTGCAGCTGTGGATCATTGAGCTGCTGATCCTCAATTGCTCACTGTTTTTAGGCTGCCCAGACCGTTTGTCAGTCACATTTTTCTGGGGTGATCGGCGGCCATTTTGTGTCTTGTGGTGCGCCAGCACAAGCTGCGACCAAGTGCATTTAACCCTCAATGGTGTGGTTGTTTTTTGGCTAAAGCCTACATCAGGGTGAAGCTGTCACACCAAGTGCATTTAACCAGCAATAGTCTGTTTATTTTTTGGCCATATACTACATCAGGGGCAAGCTGCGCCTGTCACCAAGTGCATTTAACCCTCAATGGTGCGTTTGTTTTTTGGCTAAAGCCTACATCAGGGTGAAGCTGTCACACCAAGTGCATTTAACCAGCAATAGTCTGTTTATTTTTTGGCCATATACTACATCAGGGGCAAGCTGCGCCCGTCACCAAGTGCATTTAACCCTCAGTAGTGTGGTTGGTCAAGCTATCACACCAAGTGCATTTAACCAGCAATAGTCTGTTCATTTTTTGGCCATATACTAAATCAGGGGCAAGCTGCGCCCGTCACCAAGTGCATTTAACCAGCAATAGTCTGTTCATTTTTTGGCCATATACTACATCAGGGGCAAGCTGCGCCCGTCACCAAGTGCATTTAACCCTCAGTAGTGTGGTTGGTCAAGCTGTGACACCAAGTGCATTTAACCAGCAATAGTCTGTTCATTTTTTGGCCATATACTACATCAGGGGCAAGCTGCGCCCATCACCAAGTGCATTTAACCAGCAATAGTGTGGTTATTTTTTGGCCATATCCCAGTCTAATTCTGTCACTAAATCCATACCGGTCACCCAGCGCCTAAATACTAGGCCTCAAATTTATATCCCGCTAAATCTCTCGTTACCGCTGTCCTGTTGTGGCTGGGAAAGTTATTTAGTGTCCGTCAAAGCACATTTTTTGTTCTGGGTTGAAATACAATTCCCAATTTAGCAATTTAAAAATTTAGTGGTTTCTGCTGTATCAGAGCTATTTGAAATCTATCCCTAAAAGGGTATATAATATTCAAGGTGCACATAGGGTCATTCAGAATAACTTCACACACCCGCTACTGTGCATTTCCAAGTCTAATTCTGTCACTAAACCCATACCTGTCACCCAGCGCCTAAATACTAGGCCTCAAATTCATATCCAGCTAAATCTGTCGTTAGTGCTGTAGCTGGGCGAGTTATTTAGTGTCCGTTCAAGCACATTTCTTGTTCTGGGTTGAAATACAATTCCCAATTTAGCAATTTCATAATTTAGTGGTTTCTGCTATATCAGAGCTATTTGAAATCTATCCCTAAAAGGGTATATAATATTCAAGGTGCACATTGGGTCATTCAGAATAACTTCACACACACCCGCTACTGTGTATTTCCAAGTCTAATTCTGTCACTAAACCCATACCTGTCACCCAGCGCCTAAATACTAGGCCTCAAATTCATATCCAGCTAAATCTGTCGTTAGTGCTGTAGCTGGGCGAGTTATTTAGTGTCCGTTCAAGCACATTTCTTGTTCTGGGTTGAAATACAATTCCCAATTTAGCAATTTCATAATTTAGTGGTTTCTGCTATATCAGAGCTATTTGAAATCTATCCCTAAAAGGGTAGATCATATTGAAGGTGCACATAGGGACATTCAGAATAACTTCACACACCCGCTACTGTGCATTTCCAAGTCTAATTCTGTCACTAAACCCATACCTGTCACCCAGCGCCTAAATACTAGGCCTCAAATTTATATCCAGCTAAATCTGTCCTTAGTGCTGTAGCTGGGCGAGTTATTTAGTGTCCGTTCAAGCACATTTCTTGTTCTGGGTTGAAATACAATTCCCAATTTAGCAATTTCATAATTTAGTGGTTTCTGCTATATCAGAGCTATTTGAAATCTATCCCTAAAAGGGTATATAATATTCAAGGTGCACATTGGGTCATTCAGAATAACTTCACACACACCCGCTACTGTGTATTTCCAAGTCTAATTCTGTCACTAAACCCATACCTGTCACCCAGCGCCTAAATACTAGGCCTCAAATTTATATCCTGCTAAATCTCTCGTTAACGCTGTCCTGTTGTGGCTGGGAAAGTTATTTAGTGTCCGTCAAAGCACATTTTTTGTTCTGGGTTGAAATACAATTCCCAATTTAGCAATTTCATAATTTAGTGGTTTCTGCTATATCAGAGCTATTTGAAATCTATCCCTAAAAGGGTATATAATATTCAAGGTGCACATTGGGTCATTCAGAATAACTTCACACACACCCGCTACTGTGTATTTCTAAGTCTAATTCTGTCACTAAACCCATACCTGTCACCCAGCGCCTAAATACTAGGCCTCAAATTTATATCCTGCTAAATCTCTCGTTAACGCTGTCCTGTTGTGGCTGGGAAAGTTATTTAGTGTCCGTCAAAGCACATTTTTTGTTCTGGGTTGAAATACAATTCCCAATTTAGCAATTTCATAATTTAGTGGTTTCTGCTATATCAGAGCTATTTGAAATCTATCCCTAAAAGGGTATATAATATTCAAGGTGCACATTGGGTCATTCAGAATAACTTCACACACACCCGCTACTGTGTATTTCTAAGTCTAATTCTGTCACTAAACCCATACCTGTCACCCAGCGCCTAAATACTAGGCCTCAAATTTATATCCTGCTAAATCTCTCGTTAACGCTGTCCTGTTGTGGCTGGGAAAGTTATTTAGTGTCCGTCAAAGCACATTTTTTGTTCTGGGTTGAAATACAATTCCCAATTTAGCAATTTCATAATTTAGTGGTTTCTGCTATATCAGAGCTATTTGAAATCTATCCCTAAAAGGGTATATAATATTCAAGGTGCACATTGGGTCATTCAGAATAACTTCACACACACCCGCTACTGTGTATTTCTAAGTCTAATTCTGTCACTAAACCCATACCTGTCACCCAGCGCCTAAATACTAGGCCTCAAATTTATATCCTGCTAAATCTCTCGTTAACGCTGTCCTGTTGTGGCTGGGAAAGTTATTTAGTGTCCGTCAAAGCACATTTTTTGTTCTGGGTTGAAATACAATTTCCAATTTAGCAATTTCATAATTTAGTGGTTTCTGCTATATCAGAGCTATTTGAAATCTATCCCTAAAAGGGTATATAATATTCAAGGTGCACATTGGGTCATTCAGAATAACTTCACACACACCCGCTACTGTGTATTTCTAAGTCTAATTCTGTCACTAAACCCATACCTGTCACCCAGTGCCTAAATACTAGGCCTCAAATTTATATCCTGCTAAATCTCTCGTTAACGCTGTCCTGTTGTGGCTGGGAAAGTTATTTAGTGTCCGTCAAAGCACATTTTTTGTTCTGGGTTGAAATACAATTCCCAATTTAGCAATTTCATAATTTAGTGGTTTCTGCTATATCAGAGCTATTTGAAATCTATCCCTAAAAGGGTATATAATATTCAAGGTGCACATTGGGTCATTCAGAATAACTTCACACACACACGCTTCTGTGCATTTCCAAGTCTAATTCTGTCACTAAATCCATACCGGTCACCCAGCGCCTAAATACTAGGCCTCAAATTTATATCCTGCTAAATCTCTCGTTAACGCTGTCCTGTTGTGGCTGGGAAAGTTATTTAGTGTCCGTCAAAGCACATTTTTTGTTCTGGGTTGAAATACAATTCCCAATTTAGCAATTTCATAATTTAGTGGTTTCTGCTATATCAGAGCTATTTGAAATCTATCCCTAAAAGGGTATATAATATTCAAGGTGCACATTGGGTCATTCAGAATAACTTCACACACACACGCTTCTGTGCATTTCCAAGTCTAATTCTGTCACTAAATCCATACCGGTCACCCAGCGCCTAAATACTAGGCCTCAAATTTATATCCCGCTGAATTTGAATACAATACATTGGGCCAAATAATATATTTGTTGTTGTGGTGAACCATAACAA
Source organism: Bufo gargarizans (assembly GCF_014858855.1). Taxonomy (NCBI): domain Eukaryota; kingdom Metazoa; phylum Chordata; class Amphibia; order Anura; family Bufonidae; genus Bufo; species Bufo gargarizans. The sequence continues at coordinate 86,107,639 of NC_058087.1, read as the reverse complement.
TGAGAAAAACATCTAGTAAGGGACGCGGACGTGGACATGGTCGTGGTGGTGTTAGTGGACCCTCTGGTGCTGGGAGAGGACGTGGCCGTTCTGCCACATCCACACGTCCTAGTGTACCAACTACCTCAGGTCCCAGTAGCCGCCAGAATTTACAGCGATATATGGTGGGGCCCAATGCCGTTCTAAGGATGGTAAGGCCTGAGCAGGTACAGGCATTAGTCAATTGGGTGGCCGACAGTGGATCCAGCACGTTCACATTATCTCCCACCCAGTCTTCTGCAGAAAGCGCACAGATGGCGCCTGAAAACCAACCCCATCAGTCTGTCACATCACCCCCATGCATACCAGGGAAACTGTCTCAGCCTCAAGTTATGCAGCAGTCTCTTATGCTGTTTGAAGACTCCGCTGGCAGGGTTTCCCAAGGGCATCCACCTAGCCCTTCCCCAGCGGTGAAAGACATAGAATGCACTGACGCACAACCACTTATGTTTCCTGATGATGAGGACATGGGAATACCACCTCAGCATGTCTCTGATGATGACGAAACACAGGTGCCAACTGCTGCGTCTTTCTGCAGTGTGCAGACTGAACAGGAGGTCAGGGATCAAGACTGGGTGGAAGACGATGCAGGGGACGATGAGGTCCTAGACCCCACATGGAATGAAGGTCGTGCCACTGACTTTCACAGTTCGGAGGAAGAGGCAGTGGTGAGACCGAGCCAACAGCGTAGCAAAAGAGGGAGCAGTGGGCAAAAGCAGAACACCCGCCGCCAAGAGACTCCGCCTGCTACTGACCGCCGCCATCTGGGACCGAGCACCCCAAAGGCAGCTTCAAGGAGTTCCCTGGCATGGCACTTCTTCAAACAATGTGCTGACGACAAGACCCGAGTGGTTTGCACGCTGTGCCATCAGAGCCTGAAGCGAGGCATTAACGTTCTGAACCTGAGCACAACCTGCATGACCAGGCACCTGCATGCAAAGCATGAACTGCAGTGGAGTAAACACCTTAAAACCAAGGAAGTCACTCAGGCTCCCCCTGCTACCTCTTCTGCTGCTGCCGCCTCGGCCTATTCTGCTGCTGCCGCCTCGGCCTCTTCCTCCGCCTCTGGAGGAACGTTGGCACCTGCCGCCCAGCAAACAGGGGATGTACCACCAACACCACCACCACCACCTCCGTCACCAAGCGTCTCAACCATGTCACACGCCAGCGTTCAGCTCTCCATCTCACAAACATTTGATAGAAAGCGTAAATTCCCACCTAGCCACCCTCGATCCCTGGCCCTGAATGCCAGCATTTCTAAACTACTGGCCTATGAAATGCTGTCATTTAGGCTGGTGGACACAGACAGCTTCAAACAGCTCATGTCGCTTGCTGTCCCACAGTATGTTGTTCCCAGCCGGCACTACTTCTCCAAGAGAGCCGTGCCTTCCCTGCACAACCAAGTATCCGATAAAATCAAGTGTGCACTGCGCAACGCCATCTGTAGCAAGGTCCACCTAACCACAGATACGTGGACCAGTAAGCACGGCCAGGGACGCTATATCTCCCTAACTGCACACTGGGTAAATGTAGTGGCAGCTGGGCCCCAGGCGGAGAGCTGTTTGGCGCACGTCCTTCCGCCGCCAAGGATCGCAGGGCAACATTCTTTGCCTCCTGTTGCCACCTCCTCCTTCTCGGCTTCCTCCTCCTCTTCTTCCACCTGCTCATCCAGTCAGCCACACACCTTCACCACCAACTTCAGCACAGCCCGGGGTAAACGTCAGCAGGCCATTCTGAAACTCATATGTTTGGGGGACAGGCCCCACACCGCACAGGAGTTGTGGCGGGGTATTGAACAACAGACCGACGAGTGGTTGCTGCCGGTGAGCCTCAAGCCCGGCCTGGTGGTGTGTGATAATGGGCGAAATCTCGTTGCAGCTCTGGGACTAGCCAATTTGACGCACATCCCTTGCTTGGCGCATGTGCTGAATTTGGTGGTGCAGAAGTTCATTCACAACTACCCCGACATGTCAGAGCTGCTGCATAAAGTGCGGGCCGTCTGTTCGCGCTTCCGGCGTTCACATCCTGCTGCTGCTCGCCTGTCTGCGCTACAGCGTAACTTCGGCCTTCCCGCTCACCGCCTCATATGCGACGTGCCCACCAGGTGGAACTCCACCTTGCACATGCTGGACAGACTGTGCGAGCAGCAGCAGGCCATAGTGGAGTTTCAGCTGCAGCACGCACGGGTCAGTCGCACTACAGAACAGCACCACTTCACCACCAATGACTGGGCCTCCATGCGAGACCTGTGTGCCCTGTTGCGCTGTTTCGAGTACTCCACCAACATGGCCAGTGGCGATGACACCGTTATCAGCGTTACAATACCACTTCTATGTCTCCTTGAGAAAACACTTAGGGCGATGATGGAAGAGGAGGTGGCCCAGGAGGAGGAGGAGGAGGAGGAAGAGGGGTCATTTTTAGCACTTTCAGGCCAGTCTCTTCGAAGTGACTCAGAGGGAGGTTTTTGGCAACAGCAGAGGCCAGGTACAAATGTGGCTAGCCAGGGCCCACTACTGGAGGACGAGGAGGACGAGGATGAGGAGGAGGTGGAGGAGGATGAGGATGAAGCATGGTCACAGCGGGGTGGCACCCAACGCAGCTCGGGTCCATCACTGGTGCGTGGCTGGGGGGAAAGGCAGGACGATGACGATACGCCTCCCACAGAGGACAGCTTGTCCTTACCCCTGGGCAGCCTGGCACACATGAGCGACTACATGCTGCAGTGCCTGCGCAACGACAGCAGAGTTGCCCACATTTTAACCTGTGCGGACTACTGGGTTGCCACCCTGCTGGATCCACGCTACAAAGACAATGTGCCCACCTTACTTCCTGCACTGGAGCGTGATAGGAAGATGCGCGAGTACAAGCGCACGTTGGTAGACGCGCTACTGAGAGCATTCCCAAATGTCACAGGGGAACAAGTGGAAGCCCAAGGCCAAGGCAGAGGAGGAGCAAGAGGTCGCCAAGGCAGCTGTGTCACGGCCAGCTCCTCTGAGGGCAGGGTTAGCATGGCAGAGATGTGGAAAACTTTTGTCAACACGCCACAGCTAACTGCACCACCACCTGATACGCAACGTGTTAGCAGGAGGCAACATTTCACTAACATGGTGGAACAGTACGTGTGCACACCAATCCACGTACTGACTGATGGTTCGGCCCCATTCAACTTCTGGGTCTCTAAATTGTCCACGTGGCCAGAGCTAGCCTTTTATGCCTTGGAGGTGCTGGCCTGCCCGGCAGCCAGCGTTTTGTCTGAACGTGTATTCAGCACGGCAGGGGGCGTCATTACAGACAAACGCAGCCGCCTGTCTACAGCCAATGTGGACAAGCTGACGTTCATAAAAATGAACCAGGCATGGATCCCACAGGACCTGTCCGTCCCTTGTCCAGATTAGACATTAACTACCTCCCCATAACCATATATTATTGGACTCCAGGGCACTTCCTCATTCAATCCTATTTTTATTTTCATTTTACCATTATATTGCGAGGCTACCCAAAGTTGAATGAACCTCTCCTCTGCCTGTGTGCTAGGCCTAAATATATGCCAATGGACTGTTGCAGTGGTGGCTGACATGAAGCCTGATTCTCTGCTATGACATGCAGACTAATTCTCTGCTGACATGAAGCCAGATTGTCTGTTACGGGACCTCTCTCCTCTGCCTGGGTGCTGGGCCTAAATTTATGACAATGGACTGTTGCAGTGGTGGCTGACGTGAAGCCTGATTCTCTGCTATGACATGCAGACTGATTCTCTGCTGACATGAAGCCAGATTGTCTGTTACGGGACCTCTCTGCTCTGCCTGTGTGCTAGGCCTAAATATATGCCAATGGACTGTTGCAGTGGTGGGTGACGTGAAGCCTCATTCTCTGCTATGACATGCAGACTGATTCTCTGCTGACATGAAGCCAGATCGTCTGTTACGGGACCTCTCTGCTCTGCCTGTGTGCTAGGCCTAAATATATGCCAATGGACTGTTGCAGTGGTGGGTGACGTGAAGCCTCATTCTCTGCTATGACATGCAGACTGATTCTCTGCTGTCATGAAGCCAGATTGTCTGTTACGGGACCTCTCTGCTCTGCCTGTGTGCTAGGCCTAAATATATGCCAATGGACTGTTGCAGTGGTGGGTGACGTGAAGCCTCATTCTCTGCTATGACATGCAGACTGATTCTCTGCTGACATGAAGCCAGATTGTCTGTTACGGGACCTCTCTCCTCTGCCTGTGTGCTAGGCCTAAATATATGCCAATGGACTGTTGCAGTGGTGGCTGACGTGAAGCCTCATTCTCTGCTATGACATGCAGACTAATTCTCTGCTGACATGAAGCCAGATTGTCTGTTACGGGACCTCTCTCCTCTGCCTGGGTGCTGGGCCTAAATTTATGACAATGGACTGTTGCAGTGGTGGCTGACGTGAAGCCTGATTCTCTGCTATGACATGCAGACTGATTCTCTGCTGACATGAAGCCAGATCCTCTGTTACGGGACCTCTCTCCTCTGCCTGTGTGTGTGCTGGGCCTAAATATATGCCAATGGACTGTTGCAGTGGTGGCTGACGTGAAGCCTCATTCTCTGCTATGACATGCAGACTGATTCTCTGCTGACATGAAGCCAGATTCTCTGTTACGGGACCTCTCTCCTCTGCCTGTGTGTGTGCTGGGCCTAAATATATGCCAATGGACTGTTGCAGTGGTGGCTGACGTGAAGCCTCATTCTCTGCTATGACATGCAGACTAATTCTCTGCTGACATGAAGACAGATTCTCTGTTACGGGACCTCCCTCCTCTGCCTGGGTGCTGGGCCTAAATATATGCCAATGGACTGTTGCAGTGGTGGCTGACGTGAAGCCTCATTCTCTGCTATGACATGCAGACTAATTCTCTGCTGACATGAAGACAGATTCTCTGTTACGGGACCTCCCTCCTCTGCCTGGGTGCTGGGCCTAAATATATGCCAATGGACTGTTGCAGTGGTGGCTGACGTGAAGCCTCATTCTCTGCTATGACATGCAGACTGATTCTCTGCTGACATGAAGACAGATTCTCTGTTACGGGACCTCTCTCCTCTGCCTGTGTGTGTGCTGGGCCTAAATATATGCCAATGGACTGTTGCAGTGGTGGCTGACGTGAAGCCTCATTCTCTGCTATGACATGCAGACTGATTCTCTGCTGACATGAAGCCAGATTCTCTGTTACGGGACCTCTCTCCTCTGCCTGTGTGTGTGCTGGGCCTAAATATATGCCAATGGACTGTTGCAGTGGTGGCTGACGTGAAGCCTCATTCTCTGCTATGACATGCAGACTGATTCTCTGCTGACATGAAGCCAGATTCTCTGTTACGGGACCTCTCTCCTCTGCCTGTGTGTGTGCTGGGCCTAAATATATGCCAATGGACTGTTGCAGTGGTGGCTGACGTGAAGCCTCATTCTCTGCTATGACATGCAGACTAATTCTCTGCTGACATGAAGACAGATTCTCTGTTACGGGACCTCTCTCCTCTGCCTGTGTGTGTGCTGGGCCTAAATATATGCCAATGGACTGTTGCAGTGGTGGCTGACGTGAAGCCTCATTCTCTGCTATGACATGCAGACTGATTCTCTGCTGACATGAAGCCAGATTCTCTGTTACGGGACCTCTCTCCTCTGCCTGTGTGTGTGCTGGGCCTAAATATATGCCAATGGACTGTTGCAGTGGTGGCTGACGTGAAGCCTCATTCTCTGCTATGACATGCAGACTGATTCTCTGCTGACATGAAGCCAGATTCTCTGTTACGGGACCTCTCTCCTCTGCCTGTGTGTGTGCTGGGCCTAAATATATGCCAATGGACTGTTGCAGTGGTGGCTGACGTGAAGCCTCATTCTCTGCTATGACATGCAGACTAATTCTCTGCTGACATGAAGACAGATTCTCTGTTACGGGACCTCCCTCCTCTGCCTGGGTGCTGGGCCTAAATATATGCCAATGGACTGTTGCAGTGGTGGCTGACGTGAAGCCTCATTCTCTGCTATGACATGCAGACTAATTCTCTGCTGACATGAAGACAGATTCTCTGTTACGGGACCTCTCTCCTCTGCCTGGGTGCCGGGGCCTAAATATCTGAGAATGGACTGTTCCAGTGGTGGGTGACGGGAAGCCAGATTCTCTGCTATGGAACCTCTCTCCAATTGATTTTGGTTAATTTTTATTTATTTAATTTTTATTTTAATTCATTTCCCTATTCACATTTGTTTGCAGGGGATTTACCTACATGTTGCTGCCTTTTGCAGCCCTCTAGCTCTTTCCTGGGCTGTTTTACAGCCTTTTTAGTGCCGAAAAGTTCGGGTCCCCATTGACTTCAATGGGGTTCGGGTTCGGGACGAAGTTCGGATCGGGTTCGGATCCCGAACCCGAACATTTCCGGGATGTTCGGCCGAACTTCTCGAACCCGAACATCCAGGTGTTCGCTCAACTCTAGTCCTTAACTCTTTCAGGATTGAATTCTTTGGCTGTTTCTAATCCCTTTGTCATTGCGTTTTGCCTGAGCAAATAAATAGGTATGTTAGTTTCTGTAGTGCTTGGATTGACTTTGAACTTTTGAAACTACTAGCATTATTGTATTACAGGAATTCTGCCAGCACTGACCTTTTCCTTCATTGACTGCAACTTGCATCTACTAAATCGGGGTTATAAAATAGGTATATTGTGAAAATGCCTTTGTGAAGGCTGCAAGTAAACTCTATGACTATGTGAAGCAGTTCATTGCCGTGGTCCCACCCACCACGGGCCTCTTCTGTTCAGGTTGGAAAAAATATGAAGCATCATCTTTTCCATGTACACCATTGGTCAACAAAAGAACTTGCCTTAGATCTTGATAAAAAAATATATTCATACATTCAAATTTAGCAGTTCCAATTTCCTATCATTATTTCAATTGTGATTCTGTTTTAAAAATAAAAAACTCATTTGTTCTAATTATATTTCAGATGAAGCCTCCGGGACAAGTCAAGATTGGGTTCATGATCTTGGAATTGAGTTTTCTTACACTATAGAGTTAAGAGACAATGGTACTTACCAATTTGTATTGCCAGACGACCAAATTCAACCTACATGTGAAGAAACCATGGATGGTGTGATGACAATTATTGAGTATGTAAATGACAAAAATTTCCCAAACCAGGCATCATCAAGCTGTGGGAACCTTTATCTATATGCTCTTCTTTCAACATTCTTAACAATTGTACTATTGACATAAATGATGGGCACGGCAGATATCTAAACAAGCCAAAAAACGAAATACAGAAGCCACTTCAATTTTAATTTAAAGTAAATATCCAGCCAAAATCTGGAGTAAATATCCAGCCAAAATTTCAATCCAGCACAATATATTTTCCTACTAAGGTTACTTATACAACAGGTCTTTCAACAGATAGAAATGGGGATTGTAACACTTAAAATTAACTGCTAGTGTTTGTTTTAAAGTAGAACTACCGATGATCAAAATAACAACAATATGCCACATGATGTAAAATATGAATTTATCTTTATTAATTACTCATGCCAAATATATCTAAAATTCACATAACTGTGACAGAACAGACATAACTCCATGCAAATCAGTGCTACCACCATGTTACTAAGGCTCCTTTCATACTTGCATTTGGTGCGGATTTGTCATGGATCCGCACCGATAATAAAACCACATGCATCCGTTCAGAACGGATCCGTTTGTATTATCTTTAACATCCTTCTTGAACACCATTGAAAGTCAATGGGGGACGGATCCATTTTCTATTGTGCCATATTGTGTCAGTGAAAACGGATCTGTCCCCACCATTGACTTACATTGTGTGTCAGGACGAATTTATTTGCCTCCGCATTGTCAGGCGGACACCGAAAAGCTGCAAGCAGCGTAACAGAGGCAAACTGATGCATTCTGAGCGGATCCTTATCCATTCAGAATGCATTAGGGCAAAACTGATCCGTTTTGGACTGCTTGTGAGAGCCCTGAACGGATCGCACAAACGGAAACCAAAACACCAGTGTCAAAGTAGCCTAATACAAAAACACAATACAAAAGACTAATCTGGGCTGCATGAGAATAACACCTATCTGGGTAACAAAGGGGACTCCAATAGGAAACTATTACACTTAAAAAACTGCAAATTTGCAGACATGACAAGTACAGTATAATATACAGACCAAAAGAAGAGCACTGGCTACCCTGACCTGATGTATGTTTCACTGTTGCTACCTTCATTTGTCCCTGATTTTCTATTTTGCAACCAGTACTTCTGATTTCCAGATAAAGCTGACTTCCAGTTTTCCTTACTCAGAAAGAAAGAAAAAAAAGCCTAATTTAAAACCTAACTTTTATTTATCCTAATAAAAATAATGCTCTTTATTACAATATAATAAAAAAATCGGGGTATTGTCTGCTATGATAATTGCAAATAGCAGACAGCGTACAGCTCCGTGCCACCATCAGAGTACTTTGTATTGGCTTTATTATGGTCCAGATTGGCCTCTGAATGGATTAATCCCTGCACATTGACTCCTGGTGAGATATGGTTTCAGAAACGCATAGGATCATTTAATTTTGGGGACAGCTAGTTATCAGAGAGAGTAAGGGTTAGCCAGTTACTATCCCACCTAATGGATTGTGGATGCATACCCAGCACACTGTCTTATCCCTAGTCTAATAGCTGCCTTGTAATAGATACAGTGTACCCAGCACAAAGACTCATTGGTCATACTCTTAAGCATTAAAGGGGTTGTCTAACTTGAGTAAGTGGCATTTATCATGTAGAGAAAGTTAATACAAGCCACTTACTAATGTATTGCGATTGTCCATGTTGTTTCCTTTGCTGGCTGGATTCATTTTTCCATCACATTGTACACTGATCGTTTCCATGGTTACAGACCACCCTGCAATCCACCAGTGGTGGAAAAAGCACTAGCCTATGTGCACTCCCATGGTCCTGGCCACCAGAGAGGCTAACGCTTTTTCCTATAGTGTGTATGCACGACCACCAATGATGGATTGCAGGGTGGTCTGTAACCATGGAAACGAGCGGTGTATAACGTGATGCAAAAATTATTCCAGCCAGCAAAAGAAGCAATATGGACAATCACAATACATTAGAAAGTGGCTTGTATTAACTTTCTCTACATGATAAATGCCACTTAAGCCTCATGCAGACGTCAGTGTTTCACGGACGTGTGCTGTACATGTTCTCCACGGACAGCACACGTCCCTATTCATTTTAACACATCAGTGTTTCAGCACGGTCCGTGGGTCCATGTTTTACCACGAATGCATGCTCTATTTTGTCCGTGTTCACGGATCCATCACGCCCATTATAATCTATGGGTCTGTGAAAACCACGGATGCCATCCGTGTTGCGTCTGTGATTCACGGATCATTAACAAGAGATTCTTGGAAAATTATTTTTCAGCTGTTGAGTGTTAGTGAAACACGGACAGCAAGAAACAGACCAACGGACCCAACATGGATCTGTCACGGGAGAAAACACGGATTGAACACGGTCCGTGTTACCACTGATCCAAAACTGACACGGCCGTCTGCATGAGGCATTACTGAAGTGAGACAACTCCTTCAAGCAACATCCAGATATCGTTTTATTGTATTGTAACAATGAGCATCATTTTTATTAGGATAAATAATACGTTTTAAATTAGGCTTTTCCTTCTTTTTTTCTAAGTAAGCAAAATTTTATTCACATGCAGCCGGCATTATTCTTTTGTATTGTGCTTTTGTATTAGTAATATAGTGGAAGGACTGTTTTTATGTTTGCTATGTTTTAGATATTTTGGCATTGGGGAATTAATAGATAAATGTATGTTGTATATCCTGTGGTGTAGTGTATTTTTATCATCAGTGGATGCACATTGTTTAAGAAAATCTGATTACTACCATATCCTAGGCAGCTATTGTCAAACTCCTATGTACCTTCTCTGCTCTCCGCGCAGTGCCAATTTACCTTTTATCTGCCAATCAGAGTCTTGTCTGACAGCCTTATTGCTAAGTGCATGAGGCTGGACTTAGTATATGGGATTGTCAAACTACATGTTCTTAGTAACCATTCTGTTATAGATTATTCTGGTCTGAAGCTTAAAGGGGTTATGACATGATTGATGTAAAACATGAAAATAATATAGTACATGACAAAACCTTTCTAAGGCTACTTTCACACTAGCGTTCGGGTTTCCGTTCGTGAGCTCCGTTTGAAGGAGCTCACGAGCGGACCCGAACGCAGCCGTCCAGCCCTGATGCAGTCTGAATGGAGGCGGATCCGCTCAGACGGCATCAGTCTGGCGGCGTTCAGCCTCCGCTCCGCTCGCCTCCGCACGGACAGGCGGACAGCTGAACGCTGCTTGCAGCGTTCGGGTGTCCGCCTGGCCGTTCAGAGGCGTGCGGATCCGTGCGGATCCGTCCAGACTTTCAATGTAAGTCAATGGGGACGGATCCGTTTGAAGATGCCACAATGTGGCTCAATCTTCAAGCGGATCCGTCCCCCATTGACTTTACATTGAAAGTCTGGACGGATCCGTCCCAGGCTATTTTCACACTTAGCTTTTTTTTGCTAATATAATGCAGACGGATCCGTTCTGAACGGAGCCTCCGTCTGCATTATTATGAGCGGATCCGTTCAGAACGGATCCGCCCGAACGCTAGTGTGAAAGTAGCCTAACAAAGAAACAGCCCTGCATCTCAAATGGTTTCAGAGATCTTCCCATTCCTTGCTCCTCTTGTTCTGCTCGGTTTATTTCAGGCTGGCAGCTCAGGAGGTGTGGACTTTCTGCTGTAGCTTTTTCCCTGTAATTGCTGCAGCTTCTAACAGAATGTGCCACCTGACTGGTTCGGCTTTGGGCTAAACCCTAAGGGCGTTATTCTGGTGTTTCCCTGGTATTCACCCTTCAATTCCTGTACAGGGATCTGGACTTTGCTGGTGCCTACCTCTTGGGATAATCCCAGTATAGTTGGCATCTGACCCACTGCTCCAGAAGCTCTAGGTACAGAACACACACCAAAACCACAGGTACAGTGTGAAAAGTGGGTTATAATGATTATGTGCTTTTTGGCAGAACTTGACTGTTGGAAAATTGGCTAGATGACTAGGGAGACCGCACCACAATCACAGAAGTTGAACCATCTTAATACTGGAACTGCAGAAAATGGCAACACAGAACTATAGACACTGGACGAGCTTGCTGATGGATGCAAGAACAAGACAGGCAGGAATCAAGACTGTAGCACTGGCAGGCAGACAGACTGGGAGAACTTAAACATGAAGTTGAACTGAAAGCTGAACTTCAAGATCAGGAGTACAGAGACAGGATAGGTAGATGGAGTTAAGACAGATGGGAATACAGACTGGATAATGCAACAAAATGGCTAAAGCACAAGTCTTTCCAACACCTTTACTGGTCACAGGGAACCTGTATGGAGAGAGTGCCGAATATACCCAGGAACCCTCAGCCATTGGCTGGAAACGGATTTGCAGATGCATGCGCTGTTCCTTAACCCCTTAACGCATAACGCCGTGCATGTACGGCGGGGGATGCATTGCCAGAATGCATTCCGCCGTTCATGCACGGCGGGATGATCGGGCGGGCACCGAAGCGGTTCGCGCCCAATCACTGCAGGGGTCCGGTAGTCCCTGGTAGCCGGGCCCCTACTGTATCCGCCGGCATCGCTGTTTACAGGGATTAACCCCTTCTATGCCGCGGTCCGCACTGACTGCGACATAGAAGTGGTTTGCAGCGGGTGAAGCAGCGCATCGAGTCCCCGCGCTGCTGTGGCGGGCACTCGCTGCGTGACAAGGCAGCCCAATGCCATGCACAGGCTGCCCAATGCCCTGCACGGCATCGGAACCTGCCTTCTACGGGTGCCGAGGAGATTCAGCCTCAGGCTGGGTCTCCTAGGCAACCTGTTTGTGTACTACTCACTGTAGTACATGAACAGGCAAAGGATTACAATACAGATGTATTGTAATTCATTGCAGAGGGGATAAGACCCCCAAAAGTTTAAGTCCCAGAATGGGACAGAAATAAAGTTAAAAAAAAAGTTAAAGAAATACGTTTTGAATAAAAAAAATAACGTTTAAAGTTAGAAAAAAACTAAAAACGCCCCTTTCCCCGGATTTTATAATAAAAAATAGAAAAAAAATGGAAAAACCGCTCATATTAGGTATTGCTGCGTCCGTAACTATAAATATATCACATGATCCACCCCGTCCGATAGACACCATAAAAAATAAAAACGGAGTAAATTTTCACCTTACATCACTAAAAGTGCAACACCAAGCGATCAAAAAGGCTTATGCCCCCAAAAATAGTACCAATCTAACCATCACTTCATCCCTCAAAAAATTAGCCCCTACATAGGACAATCGCCCAAAAAATAAAAAAAACTATGGCTCTCAGACTATGGAGACACTAAAACATGATTTTTTTTGTTTGAAAAATGCTTTTATTGTGTTAAATGTAAAAAAAAAAGTATGCATATTAGATATCGCCGCGTCCGTAAAAACCTTCTCTATAAAAATACCACATGACCTAACCCCTCAGATGAACACTGTAAAAAAAAAAAATAATCAAGAAGGCTTTTTTTTGGTCACCTTACATAACAAAAAATGTAATAGCAAGCGATCAAAAAGTCATATGCACTCCAAAATTATACCAATCAAACAGTCATCTCATCCTGCAAAAAAAATTATACCCAACCTAAGAGAATCACCCAAAAAATAAATAAAAACTATGGCTTTCAGACTATGGTGACACTAAAACTAGATTTTTTTTTGTTTAAAAAATTATATTAGTGTATAAAACTTAAATAAATAAAAAAGGATACATATTAGGTATCTCCCCGTCCGTATCAACCTTCTCTATAAAAATATCACAGTCATATGCACCCTAAAATTGTACCAATCTCATACTGAAAAAAATTAGCCCTTACATAAGACATTCGCCCAAAAAAATAAAATAAACTATGGCTTTCAGAATATGGAGACACAAAAAAAAACATTTTTTTCAAAAATGCTTTATTATGTAAAACTGAAACAAACAACCCCAAAAAATTTGGTATTGTCCTGTCCGTAACAACCTGCTCTATAAAAATAGCTCTTGATCTAAACTGTCAGATGAACGTTGTAAATCACCAAAAGTGTAATACAGAGCAAAAAAAATCATCTGTACCCTAAAATACTACAAACAAAACTGCCAGCTTATCACATAGTTTCCAAAATGGGGTCAGTTTTTTCTAGTTTCTACTCTAGGGGTGCATCAGGGGGTCTTCAAATGTGACATGGCAAGTTAAAATTATCCCAGTGAAATCTGCCCTCCAAAAACCATATGGCGTTGCTTTCCTTCTGCGCCCTGCTGTGTGGCCATACAGCAGTTTTTGACCACATATGGGGTGTTTCGGTAAACTACAGAATCAGGGCAATAAATATTGAGTTTAGTTTGGCTGTTAATCCTTGCTTTGTTAGCAGGAAAAAAATATTAAAATGGAAAATCCGCCAATAAAGTGAAATTCTGAAACTTCATCTCCGTTTCCCATTAATTCTTGTGGAACACCTAAAGGGTTAACAAAGATTGTAAAAATCAGTGTTGAATACCTTGAGGGGTATAGTTTCTAAAATGGGGTAAATTTTTAAGAGTTTCTTCTCTAGGGGTGCATCAGGGTGGTTTCAAATGGGACATGGTGTCAAAAAACCAGTCCAACAAAATCTGCCTTCCAAAAACCCTATGTTGTTCCTTTCCTTCTGCGCCCTCCTGTGTAGCCATACAGCAGTTTTTGACCACATATGGGGTGTTTCTGTAAACTACAGAATCAGGGCAATAAATATTGATCTCAGTTTGCCTGTTACTTCTTGCTATGTTAGCGGAAAAAAATGATTAAAATTGAAAATCTGCCAAAAAAGTGAAATTCTAAATATTTTGCTCCATTTTCCATTAATTATTGTGGAACACCTAAAGGGTTAAAAAGTTTATACCTTGAGTTTATACCTTGAGGGGTGTAGTTTCTAAAATGGGGTCACTTTTTGGGAGTTTCTACTCTAGGGGTGCATCAGGGTGGCTTCAAATGGGACATGGTGTAAAAATAAAGTCCATCAAAATCTGCCTTCTAAAAACCATATGGCATTCCTTTCCTTCTGTGCCCTGCCGTGTGCCCGTACAGCAGTTTTTGACCACATATGGGGTGTTTCTCTAAACTACACAATCAGTGCAAAAAATATTGAGTTTTGTTTGGCTGTTAACCCTTGCTTAAAATGGAAAATCTACCCAAAAAATGAAATTCTGAAATGTTATCTCCATTTCCCATTAATTCTTGTGGAACACCTAAAGGGTTAACAAAGTTTGTAAAATCAGTTTTGAATACTTTGAGGGGTGTAGTTTCTAAAATGGGGTCATTTTTGGGTGGTTTCTATTATGTAAGCCTCACAAAGTGACTTCAGACCTGAACTGGTCCTTAAAAAGTGGGTTTTGGAAGTTTTATGAAAAATTTCAAGATTTGCTTCTAAACTTATAAGCCTTTTAACGTCCCCAAAAAATAAAATGGCATTCACAAAATGATCAAAACATGAAGTAGACATATGGGGAATGTAAAATAATAACAATTTTAGGAGGTATCACTATCTGTTTTAAAAGCAGAGAAATAGAATTTTGGAAAGTTGCAAATTTTTCCGAATTTTTGGTAAATTTGGTATTTTTTTATAAATAAAAATGAAAATTTTTGACTCAATTCTACCACTGTCGTGAAGTAAAATATGTGACGAGAAAACATTCTCAGAATGGCCTGGATAAGTGTTTTAAAGTTATCACCATATAAAGTGACACATGTCAGATTTGCAAAAATCAGTCTGGTCCTTAAGGTGAAAAAGGGTCCGGTCCTTAAGGGGTTAAAGGTGAACTTGTATGCCCCTAAGAAACAGAGACTGGAACAATGGAGATAGCAGCTTACAGAGGATGCTGGGCAGCATGGTGAGTAGCAGGGCAGCAGTGGGCATGGACCGCTGACCTAACATAGAAGATATGGCTCGTGGCAGTTGAATATTTAAACTGAGTGTGTACAACGTCCCTGAGGTAGACAGAGAAATAAGGGAAAAAACAGCAGGTGGTGCTATAAAGATAAAAAAATAATAATGACTCAGGACTATACTAAAATCTTAATTACATGCAGTAATAAAAGTATTCAGATCCAGGTGCTGGATTGAAACATTTTGAATACTTTTCATGGCACAAACCCTTTAACAGTTTCAGAGTACCAACCTCAATCAAAAACACAGTAGTTTGAATGGAGATTGGCTACAAAATGTTGTTTTTCTTTTAGAAACAACTGGTTCTTAGGTCATCAGTTTTATATATTTGTCATTTTATACATTTTTTCATATGACCGTCCAAATATGAGTAGATTTTAAAGAAAGCACAAACAAAAGTACAGAAACTTAAACAAGCAAATACATTTTCTAAAATCTTTTTTGAATAAAATTTAGATTACATATTAAAAAAGTCAAGCAGTCATAAAATAGCACCTAAGATACAATAATACCTCATAAGTTTACTTAAATTATGTAAAAATATAACAAGGTTAAAATTTCTTAATTTAGAGATTCATAGAAGGATAAATGTAGGTGTCTTTGACAGATGTTTGTATTTGCCCAAAATTCCCCAAAATACAAGTACTTGAGATTCCATGAAAGT
This sequence comes from Bufo gargarizans, assembly GCF_014858855.1. Classification (NCBI taxonomy): domain Eukaryota; kingdom Metazoa; phylum Chordata; class Amphibia; order Anura; family Bufonidae; genus Bufo; species Bufo gargarizans. The sequence continues at coordinate 86,091,894 of NC_058087.1, read as the reverse complement.
GTTGTCAATGAATCCTGAGCGGCACATATTCTTGTAGATGAAGTTAAAGAGAGCTCCCTATTTTATGCTAAAAAATGAACAAGGACTGCACTTAAATGTCATGTATTTGTCACAATTTGAAGATGATGTAAGCACAAATTTTTGTCTAACTCTAAAATGCTTACCTAGGGCCCCTTTACAGAGATTGACAATTGCCTTGTATAAAGGCGGCACCAATCACCTGATGAATGAGCAAATGCTCATTGATTGGGTAAAAAAAAACATTGTTGATGTGAAATCATTGTATCTGGAAAGCAGATCGTCCTATGTAAACAGTGATCTGCTGCCTGAAAATAATAAATCTGTATGAGGATGAACTATTGCAGTAGTGAGCCGATCACTAGTCTTCATACAGAGGAGCTGATTGCTGCATGATAATGCAGCTCTCACCTCCTCTGACTAGCAGGCAATTATCGGGAAGTTTATTGCATCTGGCTGTGTAAAGGGGGCTTTCGCATTATCTACTGAATTTACAGAACACGGACACCAATGTGTGATTCCACTAACTGCTGATAAAACATTATAATCGGACTGAAAAAAGAGTCAAGGAACTCCCAGCTGAAGGGATGAACCTACTGGTGCTTCAATTGATCTGACAACGAAGACAGTCTCAAGATTTCAAGTATTTCAGTTAGGCAGTGTCATCAAGTTTGTGCCCAGTGACAAGCTTTTTATATGGGCAATGAACCAGTACTTAGTTCTTAGTTTTAAGAAATGACTTGCTTAAAACAACAGCAACTTTTGCTGTATTGTGTTGGGCATTGTGAGTAAGCTGGTCTTAGGGTGTTTCAAACCAATAGTAAAGGTAAAAAGAACATATCTGTATATCAAGCTACTGAGAAAAGGAAGCTGAGTGGTGTGGTTTTTGGGGAATAAATAATAGAGACTCTTTTTAATAATGTCAGTGACTTCCCTATCCAGCTGTTTGCATAGACACACAGCTGTGGCTAACCTGATTAACCTCTTCCTGACAAGCTCCGCTGAGACTTTAAAATATAAAAATATTTTTTCTATATGGTATATGTCGAAACGAAAAGAAAATAAAGTCAAAACGGCCTATTCGCCTTTTTTGGGGGCTCTTCCCCTAAAAAAAAAAAGTATAAAAAAATAATCAAAAAGTCTTACACACCCCAGAATGGTTTCAATGAAAAGTACAGAAAAAAGTTATAGGGGTCAGATTTTGGCGATGAAAAGAAAAATAAATATTTTCAAAGTTTTTATTCTTTTTTTTAGTACTAAAATGCAAGAAAAACTATACATATGTGGTATCACCATAATTGTGCTGACCTGGAATATGAAAGTAACAGTTTTACCGTACAGGGAATGCCATAAAAAAAAAAACATAAAACTGTTGAGGAATTTTTTTTATTTTTTTTTATTTCACCCCATTTGAAATGATTTTCCAGCTCCTCTACATTGTATACATTATTAAATGGTGGAATAAGAAAGTGCAACTTGTCCCGCAAAAATCAAGCCCTCATACAGCTATGTAAACGTAAAAAAGTTATCGCAAAAATGAAAAAACCCTCTGGGGCTGAAAGGGTTAATATATTGTTTTTATTTTGTTCATCTTAGGCTCTGTTCCCAAGTTATACTTTTTCTTAACATCCAAATTAGGTATGTGGTGCAATGAGGGTGTCACCTAAGATCTGCTCCTTTTTGTGGCCAGCCCTTCCTCCCCAGCATCTTTGAGTAACAACCAGATAGTGGCAATGCAAAGAGGGGGGTTCTCGGCACAGAAAAGAAGTGGGGCTTGTAAGTAACAGGAGAAATAGTGACACTCATTGCTCCAAAGTCCTATTTTGCATGTTAAAAAAGTACCAAAACTTGGGAACAGAGCCTCAGATAAAAAAAAAAAAAAAACTGAGTTGTAATCAGGTGAACCACAGATATACCCTTTACATATGCCTATGCAAACAGTTGGATAGGGATGTTCTAGAGACAGATTCCCTTTAAATGGAAGCTCCAGCATTCAGTCATATATCCAGTGTTTCTAACACTTGGTCATTAGTTCATATTGGTGGGGCAGTACTTTCCTGCCCATTCATTTTAAAGGAAATGTATACAAGCAATACACTAGAATGTATGCAAAATCCAAAAATATGTGCATACACATAAAAATTGTTCAATGTAAATAAAGGTCATTTATTAATATTATTCAATGTTATCATTATTCTTGTAAACATCAGAATCCTGTCAAAAAATGTAAGGTAATCCTGACTGCAATTTGTGAATTTGATCTTGTGTTATGGAAATAAAGATTATCATTAATGTGAAATGTTTCTGTGTTCTGGGTTTTCTGCTTTAGCATGAAGAATGGAAGACACTGAACAATTGTTGGTGTAATTAGTGTAATTCATATTTTTAGGACAATGCCATCTATAGCGCCTGCACTTTCTTCATGAGAAACATTCATCCCCGCTTATGTGGCTGAGCCGCAGAGTGTTTTGTTACCACTTAAAAACCTGGAGTCAAACGCTGCCTGTGACTTGCTTTTCCTTTTGACATCTTTTTTATCTGCGCATCTGTGCGAAGAACGTCAGTTACTTTGGGACAATATACCTTTATCATGCTAATTTCTAAATCGCTTCTAGCAAGCCAGTGGGTTAATGGACAGAGTCTCAGTTAAGTCAGACAGGCACAAATTAACAGAATGATGTTAAGAGATTCTTCCCCTTATGCCGCTTGCCAGGCCCCTTTCCAGATCAAGCTTGAATCTGATTAATGAATTTGTCCTCATTACTTATTGATGTGTTAATGTGGTTTGATGTGTATGGTCATGATAGTGATAAAGCTCAATATTCGACTGGAGATACAACTTTCATCTTTTCTTGTTAAACGAACAAGAACTAAACATTGCGCCAAATCATTTTTTCTGTATTCACCATCACATGAACAATTATTATGACACATGCATTATTTTATGCTACCACAATATTTTTGGACTGTCCATAGAGATTAGTTTAAAATGTTTTAAAACTCTTTTCTAACTGGTGTGCTGTTGCTTTTAGCTTATTTCATTATCTTAGATAGTAGTGTAAAGTACGTCTAAGTTGCTTTATTAAACGGGTTGAGCAGGGGAGTTATGAGCAGATAGTAAAATATTTTTAGATTCACCAACTATTATTTTCATCATAAAGAGAGAGATCCGAAGAGAGATCAGATGAGCCATTCAGTACTTGCTGTACTTGATATAGCAAACTTAAAGGATCTTTTGCAAATGTCTTGATTAGTGATGGGCAAAGTATTAAAACGTTCTATTCGGCTGCTTTGCCGAATTCTACAAAAAAAATCTGCTTTCTGAAGAATTACTTCATCACAAAGTGCATTTCTTTGTAAGTAGTGAGTGCAATGACAGGGAGCGATGAGTGCGCTGCTCCCCGTCATTAAACCCCTCAGATGCCACATTCATACGTGATCTAGTGAATGAAGGGACAGGAAAGCAATATCAGACAACAGCGCTCCTCTAATCACAATATATAGGGATAGAGAGTTAAGATCTTAATATCTAAAGGTCAAATAGTCAGAAAGTTGAGCACTGAGAAAACATCTTATACCCAGATACTGATAGAGAGAGAATATAGAGGAAAGTGCCTGTTGACAAAGTATCTCACTTACAAGTCATTACATTATCCCATGCCGCAGAGCCCAGCCGCACTTCATTTTTAACAATTTTTTTCTTTTTTCTTCCCGTTTTATAAATTTTTTAACAAAAATTAAATAAATGTTATGTTTTAAATTAGACCAGAAACGGGAACCTATTAGCCTTAGGGTCCATTCACACGTCCGTTGTTTCTTTCCTGATCTGTTCCGTTTTTTGCTGAACAGATCTGGACCAGATCTGGACCCATTCATTTTCAATGGTTCCTGAAAAAAAATCTGACATTGTGCTGTCCGTTTTTTTTCAGGACCCATTGAAAATGAATGGGTCCAGATCTGGTCCAGATCTGTTCAGCAAAAAACGGAACAGATCAGGAAACAAACAACGGACGTGTGAATAGACCCTTAGGCTATTTGAAGTGCTATATACAGTCGTGGCCAACTGTTTTGAGAATGACACAAATATTAGTTTTTCCAAAGTTTGCTGCTAAACTGCTTTTAGATCTTTGTTTCAGTTGTTTCTGTGATGTAGTGAAATACAATTACACGCACTTCATACGTTTCAAAGGATTTTATCGACAATTGCATGACATTTATGCAAAGAGTCAGTATTTGCAGTGTTGGCCCTTCTTTTTCAGGACCTCTGCAATTCGACTGGGCATGCTCTCAATCAACTTCTGGGCCAATTCCTGACTGATAGCAACCCATTCTTTCATAATCACTTCTTGGAGTTTGTCAGAATTAGTGGGTTTTTTGTTTGTCCACCCGCCTCTTGAGGATTGACCACAAGTTCTCAATGGGATTAAGATCTGGGGAGTTTCCAGGCCATGGACCCAAAATGTCAAAGTTTTGGTCCCCGAGCTACTTAGTTATCACTTTTGCCTTATGGCATGGTGCTCCATCGTGCTGGAAAATGCATTGTTCTTCACCAAACTGTTGTTGGATTGTTGGAAGAAGTTGCTGTTGGAGGGTGTTTTGGTACCATTCTTTATTCATGGCTGTGTTTGTGGGGAAAATTGTGAGTGAGCCCTCTCCCTTGAATGAGAAGCAACCGAATGGGTCTAGATCTTTATGTTGGCATACACAGGGAGTACGCTCCCCTAATCTGTCTTGTCGGCAAGCCTTTTCCGAGTCTCCAACGCGAATAGGTTCATCCGGAATAATGACGTTGCCCAGTAATCAGCAGATCCATTACCATTTATTTGCAGATCCTGAACAAGAATGAACCTCTTCCCTGGAAATCGGATGATTCCTATACATGTGTTTGTTGACAGGCCAGTATTCTAATGATGGTGGTTTCTCATCTTCCTGTGTCATCACTTGCTGTATCCTTTTTACATGAAGTAAGTGGTTGGCTGACAGGCCGGCCCCTTTTCTATTGTTAGTGTGACTAAATAAACGCGAACAGACTGGGCAGGAGGGGGCGCAGTGCTCAGCAGGACTGAACATGTTAACACCTTGGTCTGTGTCGTGAAGAGATTTACCTTTCCTTACACAGTCTGATGCGAGCGAATTTCTACTATAAATATTTCTATTACATACCTTCTTCCACCAAATACTGATTGAGGGCTGTGATACACCTGCTTCCATAAAATACTGATTGAGGGGTGCCATATACTGGTTTCTGCCAAGTACTGATTGAGGGGTGCCATACACCTTCTTCCACTAAATACTGACAGGCAGAGGAAGAGGCAGACCATTTTGCAGGGATGGTAGGGGTCGGGCAGCGCACCAGGCCAGAGTCTAAGTTGGAAGTTGGAGAAGGCGCGTGCGATAACGTCAAAGGGTGCACTAGAGTTGGTTGAGTGGCTCACTCAGCCTTCCGTTTTTGCACCCTCCTCACTCTCTGCTGTGTGCACCCCAAAGACACCACAACCATAGCTTCTCCACTCGAGTCAGAGGAATTATTTTCCCATCCATTCCCAGACCTTACTGATACGCAACCATTCTTGGCATTGGAGGAGGAAGAGGAGGTAGCAACGGCCACCACCCAGCGGTCTGACGACAGTACCCAGATCAGCCCAAGGAGGGTGGTCCCCAGTGTTGCTGCCTACTCCAAGATCTCTAATGTCAGTAGTGGGTGCCCACAAGAGAAGAAAAGGAGGGGAGTTCAGAGGGAGAGATGGAGCAGCAGATAGGGAGGAGAAGGAGAAGAAACAGGCATAACTCACAGTGCACAGGAAGCAGAATGCAAATGTATCTAGAGCGAGCCATCCACCATGCACAGTCACATCTTGGGGTCCCAGGACGCCGCCACATGGCTCCGCAGTGTGGGCTTTTATTAACAAGTCAGATGCTGATAATAGTGTTGCCATCTGCAGCCTGTGCTGACAACGCATAAGTCGCAGTAAGCCCAACACTCACCTAGGAATGACCGCCTTAAGAAGGCACCTGGCCTCCCATCACCGAGCCCAGTGGGAGCAACGCTGTCAGAACCCGCAAAGCCACACTCCCGGCACTCCACTTCCTGCCTATTCTCCTTCTCCTCTCTCCTCCCATTTGTCCTCCACTCCACCTTCCACCTGCCATTGTTGCGTTCATCTTGCACAAGGCAGGCTTCTGTGGCCCAATTGTTCGAGCGTAAAAAATAATGATGACGCTTAATAATCCTCTTGGCAAACTGCTGACCGCTGGCTTGTCGGAACTTCTAGCCCAACAACTACTGCCATATAAATTGGTGGACTCGGAGGCCTTTAGAAAATTTCTGGCCATTGGCACACTGCAATGGAAGGTCCCTGGAAGGAAATATTTTTCCCAGAAGGGCATCCCTGAACTATATGGCCACGTTCAGCGGCAAGTTAATATATCTCTGGCACACAGTGTCGTTGCCAAGATACATCTGACCACAGAAACGAGGTCTAGTAAACATGGGCAGGGAAGGTACATAACTTTTAATGCCCACTGGGTGAACCTTTTGATGACCGTCAAGCATGTAACCCGTGGCACCCGTGTAGATTTGGTGTTACCGTCACGGATTGCATGCAGGCCTGCCTCTTCTTCTCCTACTCCAGGTGAGACATTGCCATGCTGTGCTGCGGCTGCTATGCCTGGAAGCCAAGAGCCACACTGGTCTTGCACTTCTTTCATATCTGCAGTCACAGGCTGATAAGTGGCTATCCCCGCTCAATTTGACAGTTGGTAAAGTGGTGTGCGACAACGGTGCCAGTCTGCTGAGCGCACTGAAACAGGGCAAAATGACACACGTGCAATGCATGGCACACATCCTAAACTTAGTCGTGCAGTAATTCGTTGCCAAATACCCCGTTGTTCAGGACATCTTGCAGCAGGCCAGGAAAATCTCTGGCCATTTTAGAAGGTCTTACATGGCCATGGCTCGGCTTGCTGACATTCAGCGGCGACACCACTTGCCCGTCAGACGTCTGATTTGTGACTGCCCGACGCGCTGGAACTCCACCTTGTATATGTTTGATAAGCTGCTCCAGCAGAAATTTGCCGTTAACTACCTGTATGAACTCTGCGGCAGAACAGGTTCTGGGGAGCTTAGTTTTTTTTTCACCGCGCCAGTGGCTACTCACGCGCGATGCATGCAGACTTCTACGACCATTTGATGAGATCACCAAACTGCTCAGTCACAGCCAGGGCGCCATCAGTGACATCGTACCTTCTGGAGCGTGCATTGCATCGTGTTATTGATCAAGCCATCGAGGAGCAGGAGCTGGAAGATGAGGAAGTCACAATGCTAAGTGAATTCCCAGGGGGGGCTACTCCATCTAAGACAAGTCAGCAGGAGTCTGAAGAGGAGTCAGAGGAGGATGTTGGCTGGGGGGAGGAGGAGGAGCAAGAAGAGCAGGCTTTAAACTTTTTGGGGATCCCTTCTGTTGTCGTGGCTGGGGGGGGAGGAGACATTCTCCTGGGCGATGAGCAGGAACCAGGGTGCTCCACCACTTCCAATTTAGTGCAAATGGGGGCCTTCATGCTCTAGTGTTTAAAGAGGGACCCCTGTATAAAAAGCTTAAAGGAAAAGGAGCTGGGTGGCAACGTACTTAGACCCCCGGTACAAACACAAAATGGTGGACATGTTACCAGCATCACAGAGGGCTGTCAGAATGCAGCATTTCCAGGCCTTGCTGTAAGAGATGCTGCATTCTGCAGTTGCGTGCACTAGCAGAGGGATTTCCACCCACACAGAAACAGTTGTGAGTACCAATCCTACAGCGCAAGCAAAAAGATGGTGGTTTAAAGATGTGTTGGTCACTTTGGATATGAGATCATTCTTGCAGCCAACCAATCGACAGCCGCCCTCCGGATCCAGCCTCAGGGAGTGCAGGCTTGTCCCGGGGGCCAGACCTGGCACAATTTGCCATGGAACTTTTGGCTTGCCCCTCGTCTGGTGTCCTGTCTGAAAGGACGTTCAGCGCAGCAGGGTGCTCGTGACCAATAAGCGCACTAGCCTAGCTCATGACAGTTTGGACTACCATATAGAAGGACTCCTGTACTCCACTTTGAGTTTTAGTAATAAAGCTTTTATTTTGTGCGGTTCCAGTCAAAAAACGTTTTCGGCTGAATAGCCTTCTTCAGTATAACCGGATTGTGGCCGCATAGGATGCAAAGCTGAATGGGGGTGAATTCCCTCAGTGGGTAGCAGGAAATGCTGCTTCTTGTTGGGCTCTATGTCCCTTTGGCACGTGGTCCGGGAGGCTGAGGCCTGTATTCCGGATTGCCATGATGGTAGTTTGGACTACCTCACATTTCTAAAAATTAATGAGGCATAGGTCTTGGAGGAATTCAACACCTATGACGACCACGTTTAAATGAATTTCCTCATGCCAGCCCACACATATCAGCCACAACCCAGAACAAATAATGGTCCCTGTTTTATGTAAATACAGCAGTATAAAATACCTTTTCTGTCCGGTGAATGCCTAATGTTTGGGACCTCGGAGGAATTCAACACCTGTAACGACCATGTGTTATCAAATTTCAACTATTATCATTTGTTTGTTTTTTTCAAGAGGGGGGGTTTCGTTAGCCATGTTTTTAATTCAATTTTATATTTTTTGTTCTTTTAAACATATGTATTTGACATGTATTTGTACTGGCCTGCAGTAAAATTGATATCCATTGACCGTCTAATATACCTCCAGCCACATAATCACTTGATCTTTTCTGTCTGGTGAATACCTAATGTTTGGGACCTTGGAGGAATTCAACACCTGTGACGACCACTTGTTATCGAATTTCAACTATTATCATTTGTTTTTTTTTCAAGAAGGGGGATTTCGTTAGCCATGTTTTTTATTCAATTTAATATTTTTGGTTCTTTTAAACATATGTATTTGACATGTATTTGTACTGGCCTGCAGTAAAATTGATATCCAATGACCGTCTATTATACCTCCAGCCACATAATCACTTGATGTTTTCTGTCCAGTGAATGAATAATTTTTGGAGCCTCTAGTCCATTGGCCTGCAGTAAAATTGATATCTATTGACCGTCTAATATACCTCCAGCCATATAATCACTTGATGTTTTCTGTCCGGTGAATAAATAATGACGTGAGCACTCGCTGGAACTCCACGTTCCACATGTTGGCCAGGCTTTGTGAACAGCAGAGGGCAGTAGTGGAATACCAGCTGCAACATGGTCGTCACCTTTCTAGTCAGCTTCCTCTATTCACAAGCGAGGAGTGGGCATGGATGTCTAACCTCTGTGAGGTTTTAAGAAACTTTGAGGAATCAACACAGATGACATAATAATAATACTATTATTACTGTAACCATCCCACTTCTGTGTCTACTCAAACGCTCGCTGCTCACAATTGAGGACAACGTTTTGGATGTGGAAGAGTTGGAAATGGGGGAAGATATTACACAGGGTGATAGCCGGACCACACTCAGTTCGTCTTCTCATCGCAAATTGGACGATGAAGAGGAGGAGGATGAGGATGGTTGCGTCCGCTACATAGGGTAGTACATATGGAAGTTTAATTCCATCTGTTCAGCATGGGTGGGCAGAAGAAAAGGAAGAGGATGAGGAGATTGAGAGTGATCCTGATGATGACAGTGAAGTCTTGCTGTTGGTACTCTGGCACACATGGCAACTTCATGTTAGGCTGCCTTTCCCGCAACCCGCGCTTTATACGCATTTTAGACAACACGGATTACTGGTTGTTCACCCTTATCGACCCCTGCTACAAAGAGATCTTCTCATCTCTCATTCCTCTGGTGGAAAGGACGAGCAAAACGGTGCAATAGCCGAAGATCCTTATTGAAAAATCTATATGGTTTGGTCTGAAAATAACATTGAAAGTTGATAGGGCAGACATCCGAATGGATCATTGCCGTCATGGGGACGTGCGATCTGCCCCAGGTTATCTAAAGTCACCATAGTGGCAGCAGGCCCTCGCACATAATGTTTTTGATGGTCAGATCAGCAGGCACTTGCTCCAAATGTCTTTGAGGGTCACCAGCAGGCCATTAATCATAATATTTCAAGGCTGTATATGATGCCCTCCTTTATGTGTAACAAAGGGTGTATTGTAGTGCCGGTCCCTTGTAATTTTTCACTTAGTGCATAGGCTTTATGAGTGTAGGAGTCCCACTACCTGAAAAATTGTACCACAATATGAATGAGGCCACCTTTATGTGATATACAGGTTGTATCGGAGTGCCTCTTCCTTGTAATTTTTGGCAGCACTTGCACTTTATATACAAGTAAATATACTGTATAGGAAAGAATGTTTCCTAACAGATTTTCCTCTAAAATAGATTTTATCTTCGGTTTGGTGCGTATTATTGTCAGTCTGTAAAAGTGGCGTACTACTCGGACAACATCGTTCCCAGCAGCTACCTGGGAGTCCAAGATGCATCCAGACATCCTCCCCATGCTATTCCCAAACCATTTTGGTGGTGTTTACATCAATTTCTGACCTTTTCCTATGAACCAAGCACCCTCCCCTCTTCAGAGCAGTGGGGTGCCTGGTTTAATGCTTGGGTTCTCCCATTGACTTACATTATACCGAGCATCCCGATGTGTTCGGCCCGATGTGTTTAGCCTGTGTTCGGCCTGAGCATCCAGATGTGTTCGGCCTATGGTGCTTGTTCAACGCTAAGTTAGACAGACGACCGCCTACTGGAGGCCTGGCGTCATTGGGGCTGCTTCTTTGAGCCCTCTGCCCCGGAAAAAGGAAGCCCCTTTGATTTTTTTTTTGCTGCTCCTGAATATTGTCTAGACCTTTCTCTTCCCCTAAAAACTTTTACACTTGGGGCAGAAATATTTTTTAGGGGGCTGCCGACTGGTGGAAGGAAAGCACTTTTTCTTATCACAGGCCTTCTCAAGAAGATCGTCGAGGATGGGGCCAAATAAGAATTCCCCGACACAGAATGGCACAAAGCTTAGCTTTAGAGCTAGCATTCCCGTTACAGTATTTCAGCCAGATAGCTCTACGGGAAGAATTGGAAAAAAGCGGAAGCCCTGGCCGATAATTTTGTGGAGTCCGCCGAAGCTTTAGACCTAGAATCTAGGGCATTATAAAAAGAAGAAAATAAAGATAACTGCTCCCTAGGGGTACCCCTTTTAATGTGATCCTTCAACTCCTTCATCCATGCCTTAAGGGGTCTAGCTACCGAAGTAGCTGCAAAAGCTGGTTTAAAGGCCACCGCTGAGGCTTTCCCAATTTTCCTTAAAATAAATATCTGCCCTTCTATCCATTGGGTCCTTTAGAGAACCCATATCCTCAAACGGAAGTGCAGCTTTTTTAGCTATTTTGGCCACTGGGGCATCTAGCTTTGGGGCTCTATCCCAAGAGGCAGTCACTTCCTCAGCAAAGGGGTATTTAGCCTTAACAGAGGAGGGTATAAAAAGCTTCCTATCAGGCTTTTTCCATTCTTTATCAATAATATGAATATTTTCTTCTCTTAGGGCCCATACCTTCAAACATAGAGTGCTGAACAGACTGTGGTGGCTGTTGGTCATCTAAACCTATAGTAGCTCTTACTACTTTTACTAGGGAATCTATGTTCTCTGTATGAAAAAGCGACTTCCCAGCTTCGTCATCAGAGGAGTCATTTGATGAAAGACATTCTCCCTCCCTAGAGGGGGGATTTGATGCAGCTGCAGAGGTACTAGGGCAGTTCTTTAGCAGACCGCTAACCAACTCCTTTACCTCCTCCCAGATCATCTGCTTGATGCTGCCCATCAGGGATGGAGCTTCCTCCTACATTAACTTGCTCACACAAGCTTGGCAAAGGGGCTTTGCCCAAGCAGAGGGTAGCTTATTTTTACATATAGCACAACCCTTGTCTTTGGATCTGCAGACCTTTCTAGACTCCTTAGACACCTAAACATAGAAGATGACCCCCATGAGTAATCAGCAAATGCACATCACCCCTCTTACCCCACCGCTGTACCGCTGTATTGGCGGTTTCAGTGGCTTCTGCGTGCTGAGACTGCTCCATGTTCAGACACTAAATCTTCCTAATGGAGGAACTGCCCGCTTATTCATCCAGCAAGGTAGTGAGCTGGCTGAGCTTTTCTCACCCGAACATGCACACCGGCTCCCCCCACTTCCGTCTTACAGCACCTGCATCCCTCTACTGTCGCACCAGAAGTATGTCCCTGCCCAGGCCATGGGCCCCCCCCCCCCCCCCCCGGGCCAAGAAGAAGTAGCGAAGCGGGGAGGAGAGAGAAAGAGGCCCTGACTTAGCAGCGGCTCCTAACGGAGACTTACGCCAAACCTGTAAGCCCTCCATATACACTTTAAACAGCCGGGGTGCCTGTAGCTCCATGTATCCTGTGGTTTCCAAATTCCCTCCTGTCCCCTTAGGACAGGAAACAGTACCGGAGGTGGAGAGGGCAGTCCCTCTTTTCAAGCAGTTTCTGGTTCCTGTTTCCTGAGGCGTAGGAGGTGGTCTCTCCATGGGTGTTGTCATAGGCGAGGGGGAAAAAAAAGGAAAAGAACAAACAACAGGTGACGCTATACAGATAAATGTCATTGAATAGCTCATTGGCAATACAACATTTTTAATTACAAAAGTATTTAGATCCAGGTGTTGGTTTTAACTCAGAGAAGAGCTACTAGTACATGGATTGCAGGATAAAACTTACCAGGAAGGATTAAAGGACCTTAACATGTATAGCTTGGAAGAAAGACGAGACAGAGGGGATATGATAGAAACTTTTAAATACATAAAGGGAATCAACAAGGTAAAAGAGGAGAGAATATTTAAAAGAAAAACTGCTACAAGAGGACATCGTTTTAAATTACAGGTTTAAAAGTAATATCAGGAAGTATTATTTTACTGAGAGAGTAGTGGATACATGGAATAGCCTTCCTGCAGAAGTGGTAGCTACAAATACAGTGGAGGAGTTTAAGCATGCATGGGATAGGCATAAGGCCATCCTTCATATAATGTAGGGCCAAGGGCTATTTATAGTATTCAGTATATTGGGCAGACTACATGGGCCAAATGGTTCTTATCTGCGGACGCATTCTATGTTTCTATGTTTTCATGGTACAACCACTTTAAGTAACCTCTGTGTCACTGGACTACTGCATCTGACAAAATGCAACAAAGTGGCATTCAGTTTGCTCATTACTAGCCTCTATACCTGCAGCATTTCATTATTGCCAGACTGAAATATGATAGAAATCATACTTTCTGTGTACAGTGCTGTTGATATCAAAGCTCTATCGAAGTCTAATACCACCACTGGCCTTAGTTCTGGTAACACTTTTATTTTATTTTATATAATTCTTTTTATTTTAACAAAGCAGAAAAATGACAAGATACAAAATAAGATCTTAATGTAAGAGAAAACAATGAGTGATCACACTTAATAATAGACCGTAAAATTATATTCACGCCATATAGAGTGAGAGAAAGCCGAGCGGGAAAATAAAAAGTCAAAATGACCGGAGTGATCAGTGTACAGTGCTGATGATATCATAATCATAGCTCTGTATAAGTGATAGGTAACAGGGTTATTAATGATGATCTTATGGATTTCACTGTTCATAAAGTAAATATATCCAATGGGTAAACTAATTCAGATTTTTAGCCCCGTGGATCTAAAATCCAGAGTTATCCAATGTCTGAAATATGTATTGCATTTGACAGACCATTTGAAGATTATAAGCCATTCACAGTATGTGAGCAAGAAACCCGGCTAAAAAAGATTAATTTGGGTTAAGCTGCAGATGTTCTTATGCCACTCTCTGAGGACAAGAAGGATCTGTCAGGATGTGGCTTAACAAACACTTACAAATCATTGTTATTTGAGATTTTCTTATAGAGAAAATAAAGCCACTTTTTCCCCTAGTGAGCACTTTTCTATACATTTTGACTAAGCGAGCAAGGAAAGACAGTTCTGAACACAGTTCACATAACCATGGAGAAACAGCTCCACCCAGAGGACACATCAAGGAGAGCAGGTCGAATGAGAAAAGTGAGCTCAGATCCCAGGCAGCCAAGCAGGGGCTTTACTGAGTAGTAAGGATATACTAGATGTAGAGACTGTAGTAACCCACCTATATGTGGTTAACACCGGCTCTACTCACTGTTACTTTGAGTGTTATAAAAAAATAACCAAAAAATAACTTTTCCTAAGGGTCCCATCTCAAGGGACCTTTAAAATCAGCCAACAATTCAGTGATGCTCTATATGAAATTACACTTTTATTACAAACATTATGGAAATTCATCAAAGCATGAGCAAGGGAAAAGTGGAGTTGCCAATAGAAACCAATTAGGAGAGGCCATCAAAAATCCTGGACTACCCCTTTAAGTTCGGAAACAAGCTTAAACGCCAGCAAGGACATAAAACATACCGGCTAACACGGTACAGTACACACAATGACCGCAGCAGAACTTGTATCAAAACACACCCTGGCGCAAATTAGGAGAAAAATAGCAGATGGCAAATTTTTGGGGGGAGCCACCTTTGTTTTTCCTTCTGGGCTGCAGAACGATTGTCTGATGCCGCTCTCTTCCACCTACATGCACATTAGGCCAAGTCTACGTGATGACATTTGTCACACATTGCGACATAGCGTCTAATGATTGTCAACATGCAACTTCCTGTAACTGTGACAAAAATGCATTCCTCATGGCAGTTCTAAAGTAGTGGTGTGACAGTAGGTCACCCACAAGTCAGTCGTGCCACACGTCGCCATGTAGCTCTAGCCTATCTGTGCACTTTGTGGATTATGTGGGGGGTTTTCCGCATGGATTTTTGTCCAGAAAAACTGCAGCATAGGACAGTACAGCAAAGTGATTGAGATATGCCAATACTCATGTACACAGTGCATACTTTATACACATGGAAACTGTCCTGCTGTGTGGAGTTTAACATTATGTTAATTGTTTGCAGCATGTCAATTGTTAGTCAGATTCTGCATCCTGTACAGCAAGGATCAGCAACCTTTGGCAGTCCAGCTTCTGAGAAACTACATCTCCCAGCGTGCAAACTTACTTGGCTGTTCTTTTGACAGAGAAATGAGGGTTCTGGGAGTTGTAGTTTCAGAATAGCTGGGGTGACAGGAGGCTGATCCCTGTTATACAGTGTGTAGTGGTTTTCCTCATACACTTCAATAGGGTTGTTAAACATAAAATCTGGACCAAAAACCACAACCAAAACCGAGATAAATAGAGTAGATTATCTGCTTTTTTTAAAGTTTGGATTTTTTGCATATAAAGCTGCAAGGTGCGCAAGTGAAGAGTGTCTATTGTAGGACCTTGCAGGTTAAATATGTTTTTTCTGATGTCTGACTTACACATACAGCACCTTGAAAAAGTATTCAGACCCCTTGAACTTTTCCACATTTTTTCATGTTACATCCACAAAATGTAATGTATTTTATTGAGATTTTATGTGACAGACCAATCCAAAGTAGTAAGTATGTGTGAAGCAGGGGTGTAACTACCATAGCGGCAGACCATGCGACTGCTAATTCCATTTGTTTTGCAGACCGTATACGGAACCATTCATTTCAACGGGTCAAAAAAAAAACGGAAGGTACTCCGTCTGAGTTTCGTTTCCATATGTCCGTATTTCCATCCTGTAAAAAAATAGAACATGTCCTATTATTGTCCGCATTATGGACAAGGATAATACTGTTCTATTAGGGGTCAGCTGTTCCGTTCTGCAAAATACGGAATGCACACAAACATTCGTATTTTTTACAGCTCAGTTTTTTGCGGACCGCAAAATATATACGATCGTGTGCAAGAGGCCTTAGTTGGGATTATCTCTTCTACTGGAGTTGAAAACTTGTTCAGGACTCTACCCTCTAAGGCCCCTTTCACACGGGCCAGTTTTCAGCGCGGGTGCAATGCGTGAGGTAAACGCATTGCACCTGAACTGAATCTGGACCCATTCATTTCTATGGGTCTGTGCACATGAGCGGTGATTTTCACGCATCACTTATGTGTTGCGTGAAAATCGCAGCATGCTCTATATTGTGCGTTTATCACACAACGCATGCCCCATAGAAGTGAATGGGGCTGCGTGAAAATCGCATAGCATCCGCAAGCAAGTGGGGATGCAATGCAATTTTGATGCATGGTTGCTAGGAGACGATCGTGATGGAGACCCGATCATTATTATTTCATTAACATGGTTATAAGGGAAAATAATAGCATTCTGAATACAGAATGCATAGTACAATAGCTCTGGAGGGGTTAAAAAATAAAATAAAAAATAATTTAACTCACCTTAATCCACTTGTCCGCGCAGCCCAGCTTCTCTTCTGTCTTCTTCTTTGCTGTGTACAGGAAAAGGACCTGTGGTGACGTCACTCTGGTCATCACATGGTCCATCATGTGATGACCGGAGTGACGTCACCACAGGTCCTTTTCCTGTACACAGCAAAGAAGAAGACAGAAGAAATGCTGGGCTGCGCGAGCAAGTGGATTAAGGTGAGTAAAAAAAAAATGTTTAACCTCTCCAGCGCTATTGTACTATGCATTCTGTATTAAGAAGGCTATTATTTTCCCTTATAACCATGTTATACGGGAAAATAACACAGTCTACACAACACCAAACCCAAACCCGAACTTCTGTGAAGAAGTTCGGGTTTGGGTACCAAACATGCTGATTTTTCTCATGCGCGTGCAAAACGCATTACAATGTTTTGCGCTCGCGTGGAAAAATCACGCATGTTCCCGCAACACAGCCGCATCTTTTTCCGCAACGCCCGTGTGAAACCAGCCTAAAGCAGGCATCCTCAAACTGCAGCCCTCCAGCTGTTGTAAAACTACAACTCCCACAATGCCCTGCTGTAGGCTGATACCTGTAGGCTGTTTGGGCATGCTAGGACTAGGAGTTGCAGTTTTGCAACAGCTGGAGGGCCGCAGTTTGAGGATGCCTGCTCTAAAGGAACAACATTTAGCGAATTAAGCAGAGGAAAAATTGCCCAAGGGTCATTGTAAAGGATTTAGGCAGAAACCCTTCTGTCCTGTGTGGGGGACCTGGTTTGATTCGTGCTGTGGGGCCCTTACTTCTCTATGTACGCCCTGGTGTGAAGTGAAAAAAAAATGAAACATGGTTTTCAAAAAATTTTATAAATAAAAATCTGGAAAGTGTGGACATTTTTGCCCATTCTTCTTTGTAAAACAGCTCAAGCTCAGTTAGATTGGTTGGAGAGCGTTTGTGAATGGCATTTTTCAAGTCTTGTCATAGATTCTCAATGGGATCAAGAATATGCTTTGATCTGCAGAATTCCATTGTAGCTCTGGCTGTATAATTCAAGTCATTGTCCTTCTGGAAGGTGAACCTCCGCCCCGATCTCAAGTCTTTTTCCACCTCTACCAGGCTTTCCTCCATGATTGCCCTGTATTTAGTTCCTTCCATTTTCCTATCAACTCTTACCAGCTTCCCTTCCCTGAGGATAAGTCATTAATATAGGAAACCGGACAACCTCTTTATACTGTAGTGGAAGCCTATGCAGAGAGAGCATAAAAATTAGCAATGCTCCGCAGACCTCATGGTCATTAGCTGACAGGAGACAGAAAGGTGAGCTGCTGATGCAGACAGATCCAAAGTATATTTCTAGCAGGAACTAGCTACGTAAGTGGAAGTGATTGGTACTGGAAAAAAGAGTACAACATCTTAGGGATTTGCTTGGGAAATTAAAGCTGAATATTCCAGAAAAGTTATTTTATCCCCTATGCAACAATGCTTCTGGGCCATCTTTTCTTATAAATCTACGTTGTTCAATTTCTCATTTATTACTACTAGAAGTTTATGAATAAAGACACAACTGGGTGCTGCCAGTAGGGGTTGTGTCCCTGCAGTTTCACACGGGCTGCACTGATTGGACAGTGTGGAACTCAGCAGGGACACACCCCAACTGGTAAGACCAAGTAGTACCTTTATAAATAAACTTCTGAATAGCAATAACTGAGGAACAGGACAATGTATAGTTATAGAAAAAACACTCCAGAATTTTTACTTGATGTGGAATAAAATTATGTATGTCAGAAGAGGCTGGTCCTCAATAATGCTGGAACTGGAACTGAGGGGTAAGAGAGAAGTGGCCTAGTCTGTGCATCATGGCGCGTAAAAGACAGATCTATAACACCAGCCAACTTGTGCTTGGCTCTCATATTGTATCTACAGTCCTGATCAAAAGTTTAAGACTACTTGAAAAATGGCATTGTTGGGTTTTAACAAGGTTCCAAGTAGAGCTTCAACATGCAACAAGAAGAAATGAGAGCATTCAATTAATTGAAATTAACGATTAAACTGAAACAGGCTTTTTTTCAACTAATCCAAATTTTAGGACCACATGCCTTTTAAAGGCCAAATCTGTGCAAAGATGTGGATTCATTGTCATTTTCTGTCAGGTAGTCACACGTTGTAATGGCAAAGGCAAAAAAACTCTCCCTTTTTAAACGTGGTCGGGTTGTAGAACTGCATAAGCAGGGTCTCTCACAGTTCGCCATCGCTGCTGAGGTGGGACGCAGTAAGACAGTCATTTGGAATTTCATAAATGATCCTGAGGGTTATGGAACTAAAAAGTCAAGTGAAAGACCCAAAATAAATTCATCAGCACTCAGCCGGAGGATCCAATTGGGTATCCGTCAAGACACTGGACAATCCTCGACCCAAATTAAGGCCCTTACTGGTGCGGACTGCAGCCCCATAACCATCAGACGGCATCTGAGACTGAAGGGCTTCAAAAACAAAAAACGTCTTCAAAGACCTCATCTCCTTGAACGCCACAGAACTGCTCGTTTGGACTTTGCAAGAGAGCACTAAACATGGGACATTCAAAAGGTGGAAGAAAGTTTTATTCAATAATGTGAATTTTTTTTACCTTGATGGTCTTGATGGTTTCCAACATTACTGGCATGACAAGCAGATCCCACCTGAGATGTTTCTACGTGCCACAGTGGAGGAGGCGCCATAATGGTCTGGGGTGCTTTTTCCTTCAGTTGAACAATGGAGCTTCAAGAAGTGCAGGGGCATCAAACGGCCGCTGACTATGTCCAGATGTTGCAGAGAGCATTCCCCATGACTGAGGGCCCTCGTCTGTGTGGTAACGACTGGGTTTTTCAACAGGACAACGCTACAGTACACAATGCCCGCAGGACAAGGGACTTCTTCCAGGAGAATAACATCACTCTTTTGTCCCATCCTGCGTGTTCCCCTGATCTAAATCCAATTGAGAACCTTTGGGGATGAATGACAAGGGAAGTTTACAAAAATGGACAACAGTTCCAGACAGTAGATGGCCTTCGTGCAGCCGTCTTCACCACTTGGAGAAATGTTCCCACTCACCTCATGAAAATGCTTGCATCAAGCATGCCGAAACGAATTTTGGAAGTGATAAACAATAACGGCGGAGCTACTCATTACTGAGTTCATGTTTGGAAGTTGGATTTCTGTTTTGGGGGGGTTTCTTTTTTTTGGGGGGGGAATGTGGTCCTAAACTTTTGATCAGCTGAAAAACAGCCAGTTTCAGATTATTCGTTGTTTTTATTAAATTAAATGCTCAAAAAATGTTTTGCTCACTCCCATTTCTTCTTGTTGCATTTTGAAGCTCTACTTGGAACCTTGTTAAGATCCAGCCATGCTAAATATGATTTTTTGCCATTTTTCAAGTGGTCTTAAACTTTTGATCAGGACTGTATATAAAACTATGCCTGAGAATTATCAAACTGGTGTAAAGTAGAACTGGCTTGGGTGCCAATAGCAACCAATCAGATTCCACCTTTAATTTTCCAAAGGAATTGTCAAAAATGAAAGGTGGAATCTGATAGGTGGCTATGGGCAACTAAGCCAGTTCTAATTTACACCAGTTTGATAAATGACCCCATATGTGCTTAGAGAGTGTGGAAAAAAGCTTGGAGAACTTATAGGTCAAAATCCTAAATTCTTAGACTGGCAGAAGGCAAATAGAGTCCCCTGCTCATCCATTACAGATATCAGTATCATGAGTTTATAGTGTAGTTTTATAATTGTAATCAGTATTCTTCATGGGTGTAACATTTTCAGTGCTGGGCTATGCACCTGTGAATCCATATGTGGCTCCGGGTTTCTGCTAGTTCACATATCTGGATGCGCCCCTGTGTGTACATACTGTGTGCATTAATAAATGAGACTTCTACTGTTATAGCTGGCTAAGTGTACATCATATATAGAGATATAGCAGAGCTGAGGTGCTGGGACAGCTGTCATATAGAGATATAGCAGTGTTGGGCGTGTTAGGGCAGCTGTCATGTGTATAGATGTACACTTAGCCAGCTATAACAGTAGAAGTCTCATATTTTTTCAGTCACTGGCAATGCACCTCTTATGGCTGTGTGGGTAAGTGCTTTGCCTCTGATACAGAAGGTTGTGTGTTCAAATCCCAGCAGAAACTTTTCTGAAATACAGGCTAAATTAGAATACACAAGCACTGACTCCATGTATGGACATACAGGGCGGGACACAGGAAGAGGCTGACATGGAGCTAAGTGCTTTTTTAATACCCGACTGTTACTGCCATGGGGAGCGGGAGGCACTTGACACTGCCACATGGGGGAGGGGGGTTGGCTCCTGATACTGGCACATGGTGGGTATGGCACTATCATACTGGCACATGGGGGGAAGGAGAGAGGCACCTGATACTGACACATGGGGGGGAGGGGGGTTGGCACCTGTTACTGGCACATGGGGGGGGTTGGCACTATGATACTGGCACATGGGGGGGAGAGAGGCACTTGATACTGGAACTTTGGGGGGGAGATGGCACTATGATACTGGGACATGGGGGGAGGAGAGAGGCACTTGATACTGGCACATGGGGGGGTTGGCACTTGATACTGACACATGGGGGGTTTGGCATTATGATACTGGCACATGGGGGTTGGGAAGAAGAGAGGCACTTGATACTGGCACTTTTTGGGGGGGGAGATGGCACTATGATACTGGCACATGGGGGGAGAGAGGCACTTAATACTGGCACATTGGGGGGGAGATGGCACTATGATACTGGGACATGGGGGGGTTTGTCACTATGATACTGGCACATGGGGGGGGTGGGAAGGAGAGAGGCACTTGATACTGGCACTTTTTTGGGGGGGTGAGATGGCACTATGATACTGGCCCATGAGGGGGAGGCACTTGATACTGGCACTTTATTTGGGGGGGAGATGGCACTATGATACTGGCACATGGGGGGAGGAGAGAGGCACTTGATACTGGCACATGGGGGGTTGGCACTTGATACTGACACATGGGGGGTTTGGCACTATGATACTGGCACATGGGGGTTGGGAAGAAGAGAGGCACTTGATACTGGCACTTTTTTTGGGGGGGAGATGGCACTATGATACTGGCACATGGGGGGAGAGAGGCACTTAATACTGGCACATTGGGGGGGAGATGGCACTATGATACTGGGACATGGGGGGTTTGTCACTATGATACTGGCACATGGGGGGGGGGTGGAAAGGAGAGAGGCACTTGATACTGGCACTTTTTTTTGGGGGGGGGGGGGGAGATGGCACCATGATACTGGCCCATGAGGGGGAGGCACTTGATACTGGCACTTTATTTGGGGGGGGGAGATGGCACTATGATACTGGGACATGGGCGGGGGTTGGCACTATGATACTGGCACATGGGGGGTGGGAAGGAGAGAAGCACTTGATACTGGCACTTTTTTGGGGGGGAGATGGCACTATGATACTGGCACATGGGGGGGAGGAGAGAGGCACTTGATACTGGCGAATTGGGGGGGGGATGGCACTATGATACTCGCACATGGGGGGAGAGAGGCCCTTGATACTGGCATTTTTTTTGGGGGGGGCCTAGATGGCACTATGATACTCAGACATGGGGGAGAGAGGCACTTGATACTGGCACATTGGGGGGTTGGCACTAGGATACTGGCACATGGGGGGTGGGAAGGAGAGAGGCACTTGATACTGGCACATTGGGGGGGTGGCACTATGATACTGGGACATGTGGGGGGGGAGCGGCACTTGATACTGGCACATGATGGGGGACATCTATGGGGACACTTACTGGCACATTATTGGGGGGCATTATGGGGGACACTAGGCCGGCAGCCTATCAGAGGCCAGACACTGAGGGCATCTACTGGGGCACTATATATGGAGCATTTTAGACTGGTACATTATGTGGGGCACTAGCAGAAAGGGGGAGAAGAGCACTATGGGGGAATTTACTGGGGGCACTATATAGGGATATTTTATACTGGGGCATTATGGCGGCACTATGGGGACATTAGATCAACTGGGGGCATTATAAGGGGGTATTTTTTGCACTGTCACATTATAAGGAGAATTATTTCTACTGGGGAGGGCTTTATTACTCCCCCATGGTATGACCCCCTAGTAGCAGCACCACCCTCTCCCTGCTCTGCTATCCCTCTGCCCGTTCTCCAAATCCTTATTATAAAATCTTTCTCATTAGGATAAAACAGAACATCAGCTCCACCGAGCCCACGGCCAAAGTGTTGAAGTGGTGTCTGAGATCCCCAAGGGCCAAGCCAAGTAATTGTAAGTTTTCATATGAAATATGTTTGTTATACACACATATAGCATACACCTTGCCCCACAATATACAGTATACCGCTACACTGTGTAGTCTGTTCTATGAGCACCATTGTTTTGTGGCGGCGGACAGAAAATAATCTGGAAGTGCCCCTCCCGAGACCAGGCTCTGACTGCTAGGGGGGGTCTACTGAGCTAACGGATGCCCCCTATGGCAGTAGCACCACCATAGCCCTCATATATGGCTAAAAAATGATTGCTTCGGGGGCCGGGGGGGGGGGTGACATCCCTAGCAACGCCACTGCCATTGTGGAAGCGCTCATCTCCATATTCATCTGTATCGCCGTCCTCAGGACAGCGATACAGATGAATGGAGCAGGGGAGAGACGTCTCCCTTGCCCATTCCTCTGATAGGCTATAGGCCTAGTGCCTGTAGCCCATCAGAGGCTGGTGCAGGCAGAGCAATGACGTCAGCAGCGGGACACAGGCCGTAAGAGGCCTGCATCGCATCGCTGACAGCAGCATGGAGGTAAGTATATGAGTTTATTGTTTTTATTATTTAATTTTATACTATACTGTGGCAAGAAGGGGGTGGGGGCCCTATATATTGGCACAATATAGGGGGGGTCGGCACTATGGAGAAGAGGGGAAGCACTATGGGGCCATATATACTGGCACAATATGGGGGGCACTATGGGGCCCTATATACTGGCACAATATGGGGGACACTATGCAGAGGAGGGGAAGCACTATGGGGCCCTATACACTGGCCCAATATGGGGGGGGGGGCACTATGGAGAAGAGGGGAAGCACTATGGGGCTCTATATATTGGCACAATACGGGGGCACTATGGAGAAGAGGGGAATCCCTATGGGGCCCTATATACTGGCACAATACGGGGGCACTATGGAGAAGAGGGGAAGTACTATGGGGCCCTATATACTGGCACATTATTGGAGGGCACTATGGAGAAGAGGGGAAGGAGCACTATGGGGGCATCTACTGGGGGCCCTATATACTGGCACGCATTATAGGTGGGCACTATGGAGAAGTGGGAGACAAGAGCACTATGAGGGCATTATATAGGGGCATTTAATACTGGCACCCATTTTGATGCCACTATGGGGAAGGGAGGAAAGGAACATTATGGGGGTATCTATGTGGGGCAGTCTATAGGGGCATTTTATAGTGCCACATTATGGAGGGTACTATGGAGACGGGGAAGGAGCACCATGGGGGCATCTTCTGGGGGGACTATATAGGAGTATTTTATACTGGCACAAATTATAAGGTCACTATAGGCACCTAAGCTAAACTGGTGGCACTAAGTGTTTTTTGTAGTGGTACACAGTACGGGTCATTGGAACACATGAGGGCACTCTGGGGACATTGGCTCTACTGGCGGCACTAAGAGGAGGTATTTCTTTTTTTACTGCCACACAACGGGGCATTTTTTGTACTGGTGCACATTATAAGGGGGGGGGGGTTCTACTGTCACACATTATAAAGAAAATTATTACTATCGGGGCATTATGATGGGCTTTATTACAACTGGGGGACTATGGGAGCAATATTATTTGTAGGACACAATTACTGTTGGGGGCACTGTAGGAGCACTATTACTACTAAATGCACTCTGGCAAGTAAATAATTACTATTGTTGGGACTTTGGGAGCACCATTACTTTGGGGGCACCCTGGCACAGCATCAACTTAGCACAGTTTTTTTTTTGCAGTATAGTTTTGGGGAGCACAGCTTCCCAGTATTCGGGGTGCATGATGGGATGTTAATTGGAGGATGATGGAAAAGTAGGAAACTAAGATGTCTGTCAAACTCTGCAGAGACGTGAGATGGCTGAAAGAAATGATCATGGTGGTCTGGTCTGAATGGAGAAGATGAAGAAAGAGAACATCTACATCAGAGGAGACGTCACTGGATATAAGAGGTATGGGGCGCTGTATTAGTGTATTAAGCTACTTTCACATCTGCGTTAGTGATCCTGGCAGGATGTTCCAGCTGAGAATTCACTGGATCCGGCACTGCTGGATGCAGACAGAATGCCCACCAGCCCCATTAACTATAATGGGGTACGGCAGAGATCCGGCCACAATCTGGGAAAAATGCAGAGAATCAGCGGGACATAAACCGCTGCATGCTGTGTACAGTCGATTCCTTGCATTTTCTGCTGGATTAGGTGGCCGGATCATACTAAGACCCGGGGTGACAAGCTTGTGTGTTGGCTGAAGCCTTTCTATCTTACTGGTGGCTGTCCCTGCCTCTCAATTGTGCTTCTGGTTTTGGCTCTGCCCCTAGACTACAAGGGGGTGGGGCCTGTTGGGGGTCATGTGATTGGGCTGCTCAGTCAAAAATGCCCAGGCCTATTTTTTGTCCCAGTCCGGCCCTGCCTGCCATATATCAGCTTCGACAAAATAGTGATAGAGGTCTTCCATATACCTGTGTCCACAAAATTACTTCTTGAGGGTGATATACCAGCTTCTTATTATTGTTATTTAGCTTACCTTTGGATTTGACCCTTGATCTGCTTCCTGACACCTCTTCTGCCTGCTCACTGAACCTTGACGCTACCTCTCGGATTTTGACCTCTGCTTGCTTTTGAATTTTGTCTTTGCCTCTTCCCTCGTACTGACGTGACCTCCTGGACTGACCCCAGCTAGTTGACCCGCCTCGCCCTTCCATTTTTGGTGGTACCTTGCTTGTTCGACCTCTCTGTCCACTCGAGTGATACCTCTCATTGGCTGTCCGCTTCCCTGCTGTCTCTATTTCTCTGCTTGCACATACTTAGGTCAGGGACTGTTGCCCAGTTGCGCCCCGTCACCTAGGGCGGGTGGTGCAAGTAGGCAGGGACAGGGGACCGGGTGGCAGCTCAGGAGGTGCACCTCCGCTCTATCTTTATACCCGTGACTCTACCCTGTGACATTAAGGGGTTCTATATACCTGCTTCCACAAAATACTAATTGAGGCCTGCGATATACCTGCTTCCACAAATATTGCTCTTCTCTAGGGACTTTGTCAGAGGGTCATTTAGAAAATGACAGGCAGAGGAAGGGGCAGGCTCTTCTGCAAGGGTGGTAGGGGGATGGCAGGTGCGCCAGGCCAGAGACTAAGTGGGAAGTTGGAGAAGGTGTGCATGATTATGTCAAAGGACACACCAGAGTTGCTTGAGTGGCTCACTCAGCCTTCCGCTTCTGCACCCTCTTCATCCTCTGTATCTGCACCCTCCTCATTCTCTGCTGTGTGCACCCCCAAAGACACCACCACCACCATAGCTCCTCCAATCAAGTCAGAGGAATTATTTTCCCATCCATTCCCAGATCTTACCGATGCGGCGCAGCCATTCTTGGCATCGGATGAGGAAGAGAAGGTAGCAACGGCCACCACCCAGTGGTCCGACGACAGTACCCAGATCAGCCCAAGGAGGGTGATCCCTGCTGCCTACTCCAAGATTGTCAGGGGTGGTGAAGGTGACGATAATGACATGTCGATGGACGTCACGTGGGTGCCCACAAGAGAGGAAGAAGAGGAGAGTTCAGAGGAAGAGACGGAGCAGCATATAGGGAGGAGAAGCATGGAGAACTCGCAGTGCACAGGAGGAAAAAAGCAGACTGCAAATGTACCTGGAGCAAGTCATTTACCATGCACGGTCACATCTGGCGTTCCCAGGATGCTGGCACATGTCTCCGCAGTGTGGGATTTTTTTTTACGTGTCAGCTGCTTATAATAGTGTTGCCGTCTGCAGCATGTGCTGTCAACGCATAAGTCGCGGTAAGCCCAACACTCACTTAGAGACGACCGCCTTAAGAAGGCACTTGGCTTCCCATCACCAAGCCCAGTGAGAGCAACACCGTCAGTGTGGCAGGCGCAGCACTATGATGTGCTTTTTGCGCTGTGGCATTAGAATAATTTTGATATCTCTGACTTTTAGTCTAACCAGACTGTCTATTACTCTGTAATTCCTCTAGTGCCGTTCTATGGAAACAGGTTTAAACAGCACACCAAATTCTTGAAATAACTTCTTTATTAACTTCAACTTTTCTTCATATAACAATGCCGCCTCCGCAGCAGATAGTCCATGTACATAACACGTGTTGAAAAGATATCACAAAATGGCGGTATGCAGAAGATGGTGGTTTAACTGTTCAATCATGTCATTTTAACATAAAATGGTGGATTAATTTCTCTTTTAAGTATCTGTACTCTCATTTCAAGTTATTTAAGCACTTTATGATCAGTATGCAGTTAGCAGTGACTATTTGCAGATTGGTTGAGTATGATCTGGTATGGTTGTAATTGGTGGAACTATTTTGGCCTCTTGTTCCCATAAAACTCAGCTCTAAGTGGAGTGAATGTCTCTTCAGCTCCTGTCTCTGGTAAATAATGATTCTAGCAGCAGGAGCTGGGGGAATTCCCAGACAGGCTGTGTGTTAGGCTGGATGTGATTGGTGAAAACTCTTGCTGTGTGAGAAGCTGGCTGTGATTAGTCTAGACTTCTGCCCAACAACAACAGATTAACACTATGCTTTCTGTTGTTTATGCTGTGTCACTGAGCTTACCTTACATTACAAAATGAATCTTAAAGGCATATTATATTTTTCTGCTTCTGTGAACACAAAATATAACAGTTATATGACATCCAAAACATGATGTCACAGTAAATAACTTTTGTCTTTAAAGAGGACCTTTCACTAGTATAAAAAATCTAAACTAAGTATAGAGACATGGAGAGTGGCGCCCAGGGATCTCCCTGCACTTACTATTATCCCTGGGCGCCGCTCCTTTCTCCCGGTATAGGCTCCAGTATCCTTATATTTTCGGCTCAACTGGGTGGAGCCTGCCGGCGTCTCCTTCTCCCAGGCTGGAGTGCTGGCCAATCGCAGCGCTCAGCTCATTGCCTGAAGATACTGGAGCCTATACTGAGAGAACAGAGCAACGCCCAGGGATAATAGTAAGTGCAGGGAGATTCCTGGGCGCCGCTCTCTATGTCTGTATACTTAGTTTAGATTTTCTATTCTAGTGAAAGGTCCTCTTTAACACATAACATAGGAACTGTATTAAGGCTATTAGCAGGTCTAGCTGTATACACATATAAGCTATCCAAGCAACCTAGGACAGGTCCTAGCTGGACAGCTACAGTTAGAACCCACAAAGCCACACTCCCGGTGCTCCATGTCCTGCCACTACTCCTCCTCTCTCCTAGCATTTGTCCTCCATTTCACCTTCCACCGTGCCGTTGTCGCGTTCATCTGGCACAAGACAATCTTCCGTGGCCCAAATGTTCGAGCGTAAAAAAATGATGCCGCTGTATAATCCTCAACGGCTGACCGCTGGCTTGTCAGACCTGCTAGCCCACCAACTACTGCCATATAAATTGGTGGACTCGGAGACCTTTAGAAAATTTGTGGCCATTAGCACACAGCAATGGAAGGTCTCCGGAAGGAAATATTTCTCCCAGAAGGGCATCCCTGAACTATATGGCCACGTTCAGCGGCAAATTAATATATCTCTGGCACACAGTGTCGGTGCCAAGATACATCTGACCACAGGCACGTGGTCTAGCAAACACGAGCAGGGAAGGTACATAACTTTTACTGCCCACTCGGTGAACCTTCTGACGGTCGTCAAGCATGTAAACCATGGCACCCATGTGGATTTGGTGTTACAGCCACGGATTGCATGCAGTTCTGCCTCTTCTTCTCCTCCTCCTACTCCATCCTCTGTCTCCTCCTCGACTGACTCCTCCTTTTCCACTTCTACCGCCTCTTCCACTGCACCCCCCAAGCTCCCCAGGACCTATTCGACGTGCCAGGTTAAACGTTGCCATGCTGTGCTGTGGCTGTTGTGCCTGGAAGCCAAGAGCCACACCAGTCCTGTACTGCTTTCAGCTCTGCGGTCACAGGCCGATCAGTGGCTAATCCCGTTGGTAGTGACAGTTGGTAAAGTGTTGTGCGACAAAGGTGCCAATCTTCTGAGCGCGCTGAAACAGGGCAAAATTGCACACGTGCTGTGCATGGTACACGTCCTGAACTTAGTTGTCCAGTGATTCGTTGCCAAATACCCCATTGTCCAGGACATCTTGCAGCAGGCCAGGAAAATCTCTGGCCATTTTAGAAGGTCTTACACGGCCATGGCTCGGCTTGCTGACATTCAGCGGCGACACCACTTGCCCGTCAGACTTCTGATTTGTGACTGCCTGACGCGCTGGAACTCCACCTTGTATATGCTTGATAGGCTGCTCCAGCAGAAATGTGCCGTTAACGACTAACTTTAAGAGCTCTGCGGCATAACAGGTTCAGGGGAGCTTAGTTTCTTTTCACCGCACCAGTGGCTTCTCATGCGCGATGCATGCAGACTTCTGCTGCCATTTGATGAGATCACCAAACTGGTCAGTCGCAGTCAGGGCGCCATCAGTGACATCGTACCTTACACCTTCTTTCTGGAGCGTGCATTGTGTCGTGTCATTGATCAAGCCATCGAGGAACAGGAGCAGGAAGATGAGGGAGTCGCAATACTGAATGAATTCCCAGGGGGGCTACTCCATCTGAGAGAAGTCAGCAGGATTCAGAGGAGGATGGTGGCTGGGGAATGAGGAGGAGGAGGAATAGGAGCAGGCTTTAAACTTTTCAGGTATCCCTGGTGTTGTCCGTGGCTGGGGGAGGAGACCGAGGACGACATTCTCCCGGGCGATGAGCAGGAGCCGTATTGCTCCACTGCTTCCAATTTAGTGCAAATGGGGGCCTTCATGCTCCAGTGTTTGAAGAGGGACCCCCGTATAAAAATCATAAAGGTCAAGGACCTGTACTGGGTGGCAATGTACTTAGACCCCTGGTACAAACACAAAATGCAGCATTTCCAGGCCTTGCTGCAAGAGATGCTGCATTCTGCTGTTTCGAGCACTGGCAGAGGAATTTCCACCAACAGCGAAACAGGTGCTGGTACCAATCTTACCGCGCCTGCAAAAAGAGGGTGGTTTGAACATGTGTTGGTCACTTTGGATATGAGATCATTCTTGCAGCCAACCCATCGACAGCCACCCTCCGGATTCAACCTCAGGGAACGCCTAGGCCGACAGGTGTCTGACTACATCGGGTTAACGGCCGATGTGGACGCTCTGAGAAGCGAGGAACTCCTGGACTACTGGGTGTGCAGGCTTGACCTGTGGCCAGAGCTGGCACAATTTGCCATAGAACTCTTGGCTTGCCCCTCATCAAGTGTCCTGTCTGAAAGGACGTTCAGCACAGCGGGGGGGATCGTGACCGATAAGCGCACTCGCCTAGCTCACGACAGTGTGGACTACCTCACATTTTTAAAATTAATGAGGCATGGATCTCGGAGGAATACAACACCTGTGATGACCACATGTAATTGAATTTCCTCATGCTAGTCCACACATATCCGCCACTACCCAGAACAAAGAATGGTCCTTGCCTTATGTATATACAGAGGCATAAAGGGCCTTTTATGTCAGGTGAATGCCTATTAACATATTTATCCTGTGACCGCCTAATGCACCTCCAGCCACAGAATCCAAAGTTCTTTGCTGTCAGGTGAATGCCTATTACCTAATTTTTGGGGCCTGTACTGGCCGACAGTTATATATTTATCCTGTGATTGCCTAATGTACCTCCAGCCAAAGAATCCAAAGTTCTTTGCTGTCAGGTGAATTCCTATTGCCTAATTTTTGGGGCCTATACTGGCCGACAGTTGCATTTTTATCCTGTGACCGCCTAATATACCTCAAGGCAAAGAATTAAAAGTTTTTTACTGTCAGGTGAATGCCTATTGCCTAATTTTTGGGGCCTGTACTGGGCAACAGTAAAATGTTTTATCTCTAGCCACATAATCACACCCCTGTCTCACTCCTCTGCCTCTCATTATGGTGGCGTATGAACCGCATTCACCATAAGGACCTTATAATATCACAGGGTCATGTGATTGTGCCCTAGTCATTCCCTGTACTGTGCCCTCTTATATTCTTTTATCCGGTCACGGTATGACGGTGTTATCCAGTCACTGTACAGAGGTGTTATCTGGTCAATGTATGGCGGTGGTATCCAATAACTGGATGGCCATAACTGTATCCCTTTCCCTGCATACGCCATCCTTTTTTAGACCTGGCATGAGCGGGAAAAATATGCAGATTGCGGTGCTAAGGACCTTTGCACCACAATCTGTGTCAGAAATACGCCTAACATAGATGTATTTCTATATAATA
Source organism: Bufo gargarizans (assembly GCF_014858855.1). Classification (NCBI taxonomy): domain Eukaryota; kingdom Metazoa; phylum Chordata; class Amphibia; order Anura; family Bufonidae; genus Bufo; species Bufo gargarizans. Next base: position 86,061,056 of record NC_058087.1, on the reverse strand, counting down.
AATGACCACCTAATTGTATTCTTATTCAGGGGTAGAGCTAATATCTTTATATTATATACTGTAGATTCTAGTGTATTATACTGTGCCCTGTATTTCCCAGTAGAAAATGATCCTTGGGAAACAGTCCTCATCCCTGACCACCAGGACCAGGTAGCACTCTGTCAGTACATGGCGGCCTTCTCTTCTTCACCACGCTGCTCTGCTGTGTACTGGTGTTTATTCTGACACAAGGGCTGGGTTCACATCCTATTTTTGCCATCCATTTAACCCCTCAGGCCTCATGCACACGACCGGTTTTTTTTAAGGTCCGCAAAAACGGGGTCCGTAGGTGCGTGATCCGTGACCGTTTTTTCATCCGTGGGTCTTCCTTGTTTTTTGGAGGATCCCCGGACATGAAAAATGAAAAAAAAATCTAAGTCAAGTTTGCCATTGAAATGATAGGAAAAAACGGACACGGATCACGGACACGGATGAAAATCTTGTGTGCATCCGTGATTTTTCACGGACCCATTGACTTGAATGGGTCCGTGAACCGTTGGCCGTGAAAAAAATAGGACAGGTCATATTTTTTTTCACGGCCAGGAAACACGGATCACGGATGCGGCTGCCAAACGGTGCATTTTCCGATTTTTCCACGGACCCATTAAAAGTCAATGGGTCCGTGAAAAAAAAACTGGAAAACGGCACAACGGCCACAGATGCACACAACGGTCGTGTGCATGAGTCCTCAGTGACCAAGCCTGTTTGGGCCTTAATGACCAAGCCAAATTTTGGAAATCTGACATGTGTCATTTTAGCTTATAATAACTTTGTAACGGTTTTGCACATCAAAGTCATTCTGACATTGTTTTCTCGTCACATATTGTACTTTACTTAGGTGGTAAAATTCTACCGTAAATATATGCGTATCTTTATTTAAAAAGTGAAAATTTATGAAAATTTGTAAAAAATTGGCACATTTTCCTATTTTCATCTGCAATATTTCATATACATACATAAATACTATTCAATATTTTTTTTATCAGAAATATATTTCCACATCTTTACTTTATTTTGGCTGCACTTATTTTTTATTTAGGAGACTTTACATTTTAACATACATTTTTAATTTGCAGAGGCTTATAAGTGTCAGAATAATAGAACCCCCCCAAAAGTGAACCCATTTTAAAAACTAGGCCCCTTAACGTATTTATCTATGGGTGAATTGAGTTTTTTGACCCACTAGTTTTTTTAAGAAATTAATTCTAAGAAGGTGAAAAAAAAATTAATTTTCATTTATTACACAAAAGTGTCAATTTAAAGACAGATTTTTTTTCTACAGAGCACATAAAAATGAAGATGTACACTCCAAAATGTATCACCCCGTTTCTCCTGTCTTCAGAAATACCCCCATTGTGGCCCTAATCTTATGTCTTGACAAATGGCATGGCCCAAACATAAAGAAACACCCAGTTGTTTAAAACACAAAATTTGCTTGAAAATGGTACAGACCCCATTGCACACTTGTAATGGCGTTAACTAATAGACGTTTAATGATGGACGCCTAATCACGGACACCCACTGACCACCAGTTACTGACGGACAGTTTACAATTAGATTTTTTTTCTTTTTTTTTCACAGTATGTAATCACAGAGCCAGGATAGAAGTCTGATCTCTCTCTCCTCACAGAACAACTGCGCTGAGGGGAGAGAGAAACACAGCCCTGTCCTGGCTCTGTTTTGTAAATATAATGGACCACATGATCAGGGACCATTATTATTGGTCCCTGATGGTTACTGTGCTGAAGTCAGACCTTCAGCACAGTAACCAGTGCGCATGTCTGCGCCATTTTACATTTTTTTAGATAGGGGGGGCGCCCTAATAATTCCTGAGGAGAGAGACCTTACAGTGAGCGGCAGCGGCCGCTGCACCTGAAGGGGTTAATTGTGCGTATCATAGCCCCCTGTAAGAGATATGGGGCTGCCAGGCAGCAGGGGGCAGACCCCCTCCCTCCCCAGTTTAAATTTCATTGGTGGCCAGTGCGGCCCTCCCTCCCTTTATTGTAATAATAACATTGGTGGCACAGTGTGCGCCCCCCTCCGGCCCCCTCCCTCCCTCCCTCTATTGTAATAAAACATTGGTGGCAGTGTGCGGCCTTCCCCGGCCCCCCCTCCCTCTATTGTAATTAGAACATTGGCGGCAGTGTGCGGCCTCCCCCGGCCCCCCTCCCTCCCTCTATTGTAATAAGAACATTGGTGGCAGCGGAGTTCCGATCGGAGTCCCAGTTTAATCGCTGGGGCTCCGATCGGTAACCATGGCAACCAGGGCGCTACTGCAGTCCTGGTTGCCATGGTTACTTAGCAATAGTAGAAGCATCATACTTACCTGCTGGCTGCTGCGATGTCTGTATCCGGCCGGGAGCTCCTCCTACTGGTAAGTGACAGTTCATTTAGCAATGCGCCACACAGATCTAATACTTACCAGTAGGAGGAGCTCCCGGCCGGACAGACATCGCAGCAGCTAGCAGGGAAGTATGATGCTTCTACTATTGCTAAGTAACCATGGCAACCAGGACTGCAGTAGCGTCCTGGTTGCCATGATTACCGATCAAAGCCCCAGTGATTAAACTGGGACTCTGATCGGAACTCCGCTGCCACTAATGATCTGGGGGGGGAGGGCCGGGGGAGGCCGCACACTGCCACCGATGTTCTTATTGCATTTGAGGGAGGGAAGGGGGCCGGGGGAGGCCGCACACTGCCACCAATGTTCTTATTACAATAGAGGGAGGGAGGGGGGCCGGGGGAGGCCGCACACTGCCACCAATGTTCTTATTACAATAGAGGGAGGGAGGGGGGCCTGGGGAGGCCGCACACTGCCACCAATGTTCTTATTACAATAGAGGGAGGGAGGGGGCCGCACTGGCCACCAATGATATTCAAACTGGGGAGGGGGGGGTCTGCCCCCTGCTGCCTGGCAGCCCTGATCTCTTACAGGGGGCTATGATACGCACAATTAACCCATTCAGTTGCGGCACCTGAGGGGTTAATTGTGCTGATCACGGCCCCCCCCTGTAAGATATTGGGTGCTGCCAGGCAGCAGGGGGCAGTCATGTACACAGTTTGTAGTATATTCTAACTAGAAGCGTCCCCATCACCATGGGAACGCCTCTGTGTTAGAATATACTGTCGGATATGAGTTTTCACGATGTAACTCAAATCCGATGGTATATTCTAACATAGAGGCGTTCCCATGGTGACGGGGACGCTTCAAGTTAAAATATACCATTGGATTGGAGAAAACTCCGATCAGATGGTATAAAAGGGACTCCAGACTTTACATTGAAAGTCAATGGGGGACGGATCCGTTTGCAATTGCACCATATTGTGTCAACGTCAAACGGATCCGTCCCCATTGACTTGCATTGTAATTCAGGACGGATCCTGCTTGGCTCCGCACGGCCAGTCGTGGATCCTCCAAAAATCAAGGAAGACAAAAAAACAGTCACAGATCACGGACCAACGGAACCCCGTTTTGCGGACAGTGAAAAAATACTGTTGTGTGCATGAGGCCTTACATGAGAGGAGGGAGAAAGTTTAGTGCAGGCAGCTCCGCTGCCGGCATATTCTGTGATCGCCATGATAAAGTGCATCACGGCGATCACGTGATCAGAGACCGCTTGTCATGGTCTCTGATCACTTCCCCGAGCCCTCAGCTACCTCCAGTAGCTGCGGGCATGGAGCTACAGCAATTGATTTTATCGGTAACGTGTGCTGATTTTATAACTTGGGCTGAAGTGCTGCCGTAAAAAGGTGGCGCTCCAGCCCAAGGCCCCTTAGTGACCGCCATAAAAAAACATATGGGTGGTTACTAAGGGATTAATGCATACCAAAAATGTATGCGTTAACAGATGCCTCAGACTGATACCGTACAGTGGCGTCCATTCACCATACAGTTCCTTGGTAGAAAAAAAAATGTACGTTATCGTATGCATTTTTTTTATGGACTCTGCAGGATACAAAAACGAGGAGTGCTGCACATTTGTATACATCAAACCGACGCATAAAAATGGCCCCTGATTAAAATACATATTTTTTTGAGGGAATTTTTGCCAATGATACCCCTCTGTTATGTCACTGTCTATGTTGTGGGACTATTTGTACACTCATAGTTTGTATTTGGTGGCTGCAAATATGACCTGACGTTTTTTCAGGTTCGCCTGCTATTAATGTCAATGGGCGCGATGCGAACGTGCGGTTCACGAACACTTGATCGTCCATCACTACACAGGCCGTCCCGGCCGATGTTTGTCTATCACTACACAGGAGATGTGGCACGAATAATTTCATTGTCCACAGCGGCCTATTACACGGTATTTGGCGCAGGATGCGCAAAAAAATATATATTGTTGGTGTCACACACAATAGTCCTTAAAAGGACTTTTGGGTCTCTAAAAAAAATTTTGTATAAAAATCTTCCTATTACACACCCTACACTGTCTGTCCCTTCCTATGCACAGCTCTCCCTAACACTAAGCAATTTAGCGGAGGTTGTGCTACAAACATATATTGCTGCTTTTACACACAATAGTCCTTACAAGGACTTTTGAGTCTCTGAACCATTTTTGTACAAAGAAAATATTCAATTACACTCCTACAATCTCTGTCCCTTCCTATGCTTATCTCTCCCTGACTACGAATGAGCCGAACATGCGTCATCGGGTGTTATATAGCACCCGATGACGCGTTCCGGCCAGCCAATCACTGTAATGCTAGTAGCCACATGGCTACTGGCATTACAGTGAGGGCAATACTTACCTGCATGCTTACGTGCAGGGAGGAGACTCGAGCATGGCGCTTGAGCACAAGTGTTTGGCCGAACATGCTCGATCATCACTAAGCTACCTTGCTGCTTGATCATAAGATTAATGATGTCTAGGAATGTGGCTTCCAGGGAAATTCCAGATGTTTCATGTGCAGAGCAGTGATGGTCAGTTCGCAGTGTTCGCCAGCGAACACATGCAGGCTGCCATCTTTAGTAAGGTAGACTCACCCGTCCGGCGATGCACAGGTAAGTCCTTACCTGTGCTTGTGCTGGGAGCCGGTCTGATATCAAATGCAGTCACCAGGAGAAGGCAGTTCCGAGAACAGCCGCCGGGGGCCTTCATCGGCAATTGCGAACAAGAAAAGGCATTTTCTATGAGAGTGCTGGCGATGTGCAGTCCGCAAAATGCGGAACGCACATTGCTGATGTCCGTGTTTTGCGGATCCACAATTTTCAGATCTGTAAAACACATACGGACATGTGAATGGACCCTAAGTGAGTGCTTCCTGAATTAAATCATTGACTGTTCTCAGTCCAGACCTCTCCTGGGGTGCACAAGGAAGCCCTCTGGCAAAATAAGGGGTCTGTCATTCTGTGACAAGAAGGTCATAATAATAATAATAGTTCGTATCGTCATCATAATAGAAGTGAATGGGGACGCCATACTTATAATTATACTGCTCACCACTGCAATTGCTGGGACGAGCAGGTAAACAGAGCAGAGAAGGCAGCACTCGTATGAGCGCTGCCTTCTCTTCATACAGCTGATTGCAGGGGTGCCAGGAGTCCGACCCTCACTGATCTGATATTGATGACTTTTTCCTATCCTGAGCATAGGTCATCAATAGTAAAAAAGCAGACAACCCCTTTTACTTAGAAGTATTCTTATTTATAACATATCAACTGTTTGTGCTCTTCCCTCCCATAACAGTTCCAGCCATATATTGCTCCCTTCCCATTTCAGTGCCAGCAGCATACTGATCCCTCCCCATAACATTGCCAGCAGCATACTGATCCCTCCCCATAACATTGCCAGCAGCATACTGATCCCTCCCCATAACATTGCCAGCAGCATACTGATCCCTCCCCATAACATTGCCAGCAGCATACTGATCCCTCCCCATAACATTGCCAGCAGCATACTGATCCCTCCCCATAACATTGCCAGCAACATACAGAACTGTTCCCTCCCCATAACAGTATCAGCCACATACAGCTCACTCTTCATGACACTGCCATCCACATGCAGCTCCCTCTTCATAACACTGCCATCCACATGCAGCTCCCTCTTCATAACACTGCCATCCACATGCAGCTCCCTCCCTATAGCAGTATCAACTTGATTGATCAGCATGTGGCTCGCAGGCAGGAGGCTGTGCACCCCTGATGTACAGTCTGAACCACTCTTTGACAGTAATATGGTATATGGACAGGAGACAAGCCATTTGAAGTGCAGAGGAGACTCATAACAGTCTTTTTAACCTTTATGTAACTGCCATTGAAACAGTATTGAACTAAAAACCATTGTTGCAAGTATTCTGCTTTGATTTTCTTTCACCCCTTTACCGATATGATTGTGCCCGTGAAGGGGAAAAATGCAACAAAATGTGTTCATGGAAAGAAGTCTTAGAATTTGTGCTTTGAATGTACTTTTATGTTCTGTAGGTTCTTTTCCGTCAGCCTGATTCCCAATTCCAGAACTTCTTCCCCAAATCCTCTGTGTGCGTTCTGAAATGTCATTATATCTAAGAGCTGGGAATGCCTGTCTCTTCAAATGTGAAGGAGATAGCAGACGTGCTCCTGAGACTACATTTAGCATTACAGAGCAAAGCTACCTAATTTTAAGAACAGCCTCTCGAAAGGATATAGAACAAGTGCTTTTAACAAAGGGTCTATATTTGTTTGTGACAACTATGATGTAGCGACGCACAGATTTTAATTGTACACAACACAGGTCGCATTGTCTTCTGATTGATGGTTTTACGACAGCTAACTCAGATTGTTATTTATGTTGTGCTGCCATATAGAGATTGCCTTGCGGTTTGCCCGGCGGTCGTTTTGCTGAACATATGGCGATATTCGCACACGCCATATTAGTTTGCATAGCGCCAAACTTTGACCCATGACACATCCATCGGGTGGGATAGGACAGCCAACTGAGACATTTCAGCACTTGGACACACCCCCAATTCTATACCAGAACCCGATCTGGCAGCTATTTTACATTATATGTTTTGCCATGTAGGGAGAGGTTGCATTTTTGAGCAGGGTCAGTTAGGGACACCAAAAGCTAGCTAATAGGGCCACAAAAGTCCTATTAAGGACTGGTTATAGGTGTGCTATCAATATGTGTGATATAGAGGGATGTGATATACTTATAATTTACTTCTAACAACGAAAATATATTATGGTGTATTTGTATTGTGCAGCAGTTGTGTGCGGTTCTGCTGCAATACCGCAGCTAGATAGAGGGACAAACGCTATTGGAGTAACGGGTGTGGTATACCTGTTGCCTCAAAAAAACTGCTTGAGGGCTGCGATATACCTTCTTTCACAAAATCCTGATTGAGGGGTGCTATATACCAGTTTCCGCCAAATACTGATTGAGGGGTGCCATATACCTTCTTCCACAAAATACTGATTGAGGGGTGCTATTGCTATATACCTTCTTACACCAAATAACACCAAATACTGATTGAGGGCTGCGATACACCTGCTTCCACAAAATACTGATTGAGGGGTGCCATATACGGTACCTGTTCCTGCCAAATACTGATTGAGGGGTGCTATATACTTGTTTCCTCCAAATACTGATTGAGGGGTGCCATATGCCTTCTCCTACAAAATACTGATTAAGGGGTGCTATTGCTATATACCTTCTTCCACAAAATACTGATTGAGGGGTGTCATATACCTGTTTCCGCCAAATACTGAGAGGTGCCAAATACCTTCTTCCACAAAATACTGATTGAGGGTTGCTATTGCTATATACCTTCTACACCAAATAATGATTGAGGGGTCACATATACCTGTTTCCACCAAATACTGATTGAGGGGTGCTATATACCTGTGTTGTGGAAATTTTAGTATATGGAATTATGCGGACAGTTTATCCTAGGATATGTGTGTGTGTTTTATAGATCGTCATCTGTCTCCCTGTGTCGGATTTAACCGGGAAACACTCTAGCAGAGGGTACTTGGGTTAAATCGGGAACAGCGGTAAAACTTTCAGTATGAAAACCTTCTCATGGGCTTGGAGACGTGTTCTCAGTGTGTAGGGGGACGTTTGCCGGTTTGTGAGCACTAAGTGCAATGCAGTGGGCTTCTTCCCTTCAAATGTCTATACACATTAGAGAAGTGAAGTCTGCATAATGAGAGATACATATTATACCTCTGCTGCGGCTTCGCTATCCCATTTTGGATACATATTTTCTTTTAAGACATGCATATCTGCCTTGTCGGTATACTCGTACCGTATACTGACAATAGCCGTAGCAATGTTCCGCTGATAGTCCCAAATCTATAAGAACCAGTAGAATGATCTTCATTAGATACTGGTCACTTTGAGCAGTATTGAATAGGATCCATGCTGACAGTGATGGGGGAAGGCCGCCACCTGGATGATCAGACAATGGACATGACTCATCCTTCCTTATACAGGGATGGGGTGTGTGCATTGCACTGTCCGACCATGGTGATGACCTCTCCTGTCCTTTGATATGTACCTGTAACTTTCTCGGCTGACTGGCTGCAATTGTAAAGCTGTCTCCTACTGGGCGTCATTCTATTGCCTTAATAAAGAAGGTCTGGAGGCAATTGGGGGGCTTTTTACATGGACTGCAGCTTGAACCAGCATTGTCTGACTCTTCCTGGGCTTGAGAAGTATTTCATCCCTTATACAGAAAGAACTGAATAATAGCTACGGAATTGTTTGTGCTGGGCGCACTTTAATACTGAAGTGCACCTTTTAGTGCATCGGAGATTTGTGCGCAAAGTTAAACCAAATTATCCATTCATCCGTTTCCCCCAAATACTGATTAGGGGTGCCATATACCTTCTTCCACTAAATACTGATTGAAGGGTGCTATTGCAATATACCTTCTTCCACAAAATACTGATTGAGGGGTGCCATATACCTGCTTCCACTAAATACTGATTGAGGGGTGCTATTGCTATATACCTTTTTCCACAAAATACTGATTGATGGCTGCAATACACCTGCTTCCACAAAATACTGGTTGAGGGGTGCCATATACCTGTTTACGCCAAATACTGATTGAGGGGTGCTATATACCTGTTTCCACCAAATACTGATTGAGGGGTGCTATTGATATTTACCTTCTATCACCAAATACTGATAGAGGGCTGCGATATAACTGCTTCCACAAAATACTGATTGAAGGGTTCGATATACCTGTTTCCGCCAAATACTGATTGAGGGGTGCTATATACCTGTTTCAGCCAAATACTGATTGAGGGGTGCTATATACCCATTTCTTCCAAATACTGATTGAGGGGTGCCATATGCCTTCTTCCACTAAATACTGATTGAGCAGTGCTATTGATATATACATGTTTCTGCCAAATACTGATTGAGGCCTGCAATAAACCTGCTTCCACAAAATACTGATTGAGGGGTGCCACATACCTATTTCCGCCAAATACTGATTGAGGGGTGCCATATACCTATTTCCACCAAATACTGATTCAGGCGTGCCAAATACCTTCTTCTACGAAACACTGATTGAGGGGTGCTATTGCTATATACCCTTTTCCACCAAATACTGATTGAGGAGTGCTATTACTATATACAGTCAGGTCCCTAAATATTGGGACATGGACACAATTCTAACATTTTTGGCTCTATACACCACCACAATGGATTTGAAATGAAACGAACAAGATGTGCTTTAACTGCAGACTGTCAGCTTTAATTTGACATCCAAATCAGGTGAATGGTGCAGGAATTACAACAGTTTGCATATGTGCCTCCCACTTGTTAAGGGACCAAAAGTAATGGGACAGAATACTAATCATAAATCAAACTTTCACTTTTTAATACTTGGTTGCAAATCCTTTGCAGTCAATGACAGACTGAAGTCTGGAACGCATAGACATCAGCAGACGCTGGGTCTCATCCCTGGTGATGCTCTGCCAGGCCTCTACTGCAATTGTCTTCAGTTCCTGCTTGTCCTTGGGGCATTTTCCCTTCAGTATTGTCTTGAGCAAGTGAAATGCATGCTAAATCGGATTCAGCTCAGGTGATTGACTTGGCCATTGCATAACATTCCAATTCTTTCCCTTAATAAACTCTTTGGTTGCTTTTGGAGTATGCTTTGGGTCGTTGTCCTTCTGCACTGTGAAGTGCCGTCCAATGAGTTCTGAAGCATTTGGCTGAATATGAGCAGATAATATTACCTGATACACTTCAAAATTCATCCTGCTGCTTTTGTCAGCAGTCACATCATCAATAAATACAAGAGAAGCAGTTCCATTTGCAGCCATACATGCCCACGCCATGACACTACCGCCACCTTGTTTCACTGATGAGGTGGTATGCTTAGGATTATGAGCAGTTCCTTTCCTTCTCCATACTCTTCTCTTCCCATCACTCTGGTACAAGTTGATCTTGGTCTCATCTGTCCATAGGATGTTGTTCACAAACTGTGAAGTCTTTTTTAGATGTCATTTGGCAAACTCTAATCTGGCCTTCCTGTTTTTGAGGCTCACCAATGGTTTCCATCTTGTGGTGAACCCTCTGTATTCACTCTGGTAAAGTCTTCCCTTGATTGTTGACTTTGACACCCATACACCTACCTCCTGGAGAGTGTTCTTGATCTGGCCAACTGTTGTGAAGGGTGTTTTCTTCACCAGGGAAATAATTGGATGTAAATGCCCTCAAATTAAAGCTGACAGTCTGCAGTTAAAGCACATCTTGTTTGTTTTGTTTCAAATCTATTGTGGTGGTGTATAGAGCCACAAATTTAAGAATTGTGTTGATGTCCCAATATTTATGGACCTGACTGTACCATCTTCCACCAAATACTGATTGAGGGCTGTAATACACCTGCTTCCATAAAAATACAGATTGAGGGGTGGCATATAACTGTTTCCGCCAAATACTGATTGAGGGGTGCCATATACCTTCTTCCACAAAATGCTGTTTGAGGGGTGCTATTGCTATATACCTTTTTCCACCAAATACTGTTTGAGGCCTGTGATATACCTTCTTCCACAAATACTGCTCTCAGGGTCATTTAGAAAATGTCAGGCAGAGGAAGAGGCAGGCAGTTCCACATGGATGTTAGGGGTTGGGCAGGTGCACCAGGCCGGAGCCTAAGTGGAAAATTGGAGAAGGCGCGTGCCATAACTTCAAAGCGCGCACCAGAGTTGGTTGAGTGGATCACTCAGTCTTCAGCTTCTGCACCCTCCTCATCCTCTGTATCTGCACCCTCCTCACTCTCTGCTGTGTGCACTCCCAAAGATACCACCACACCACCGTAGCCCCTTCACTCGAGTGTCAGCTGCTGATAATAGTGTTTCCATCTGCAGCCTGTGCTGTCAATGCATAAGTCGCAGTAAGTCCAACACTCACCTAGGGACGACCGCCTTAAGAAGGCACCTGGCCTCCCATCACCGAGCCCAGTGGGAGCAAGGCCGTCAGAACCCACAAAAACACACTCCTGGCGCTCCACGTCCTGCCTCTTCTCCTTCTCCTCCCATTTGTCCTCCACCTTGCCGTCGTCGCGTTCATCTTGCACAAGGCAGGCTTCCGTGGCCCAAATGTTTGAGCGTAAAAAAATGATGACACCGGATAATCCTCTTGCCCAACGGATGACAGCTGGCTTGTGGGACCTGCTAGTCCGCCGACTACTGCCATATGTATTGGTGGACTCGGAGGCCTTTAGAAAATTTGTGGCCATTGGTACATTGCAATGGAAGGTCCCCGTAAGGAAATATTTCTCCCAGAAGGGCATCCCTGAACTATATGGCCACGTTCAGCGACAAGTTAATAGATCTCTCGCACACAGTGTCGGTGCCAAGACACATCTGACCACAGACACATGGTCTAGCATACAGGGGCAGGGAAGGTACATAACTTTTACTGCCCAATGGGTGAACCTTCTGACGGCCGTCAAGCATGTAACCCATGGCACCTGTGTGGATTAGGTGTTACCGCCATGGATTGCATGCAAACCTGCCTCTTCTTCTCCTCCTACTGCATCCTCCGTCTCCTCCTCGGCTGACTCCTCCTTTTCCACTGCTACCGCCTCTTCCACTGCACCCCCCAAGCTCCCCAGAACCTATTCAACGTGCCAGATGAGACGTTGCCATGCTGTGCTGCAGCTGATGTGCCTGGAAGCCAAGAGCCACACCGGTCCTGCACTGCTTTCAGTTTGTCAGTTGCTAAAGTGGTGTGCGACAACGGTGCAGGGCACACATCCTGAACTTAGTCGTTCAGTGATTCGTTGCCAAATACCCCGGGGTCCAGTACATCTTGCGGTAGGCCAGGAAAATCTCTGGCCATTTTATAAGATCTTACACGGCCATGGCTCGCCTTCCTGACGTTCAGCGGCAACGCCACTTGCACACCAGACGTCTGATTTGTGACTGCCCAATGCGCTGGAACTCGTATATGCTGGATAGGCTGCTCCAGCAGAAACGTGCCATTAATCACTACCTGTACGAACGCTGTGCAGGACTGGTTCAGGGGAGCTTGTTTTTTTTTTTTTACCGCGCCAGTGGCTGCTCATGAGCGACGCATGCAGATTTTTCTGGACTTTTGATGAGATCACCAAACTGGTCAGTCGCAGTTAGGGCAATCAGGGACATGGTACCTTACGCCTTCTTTCTGGAGCGTGCATTGTGTCGTGTCATTGATCAAGCCATCGAGTAGCAGGAGCTGGAAGATAAGGAAGTCGCAATGCTGAATGAATTCCCAGGGGAAGCTACTCCATCTGAGACAAGTCAGCAGGAGTCTGAAGAGGAGTCAGAGGAGGGAGGAGGAGGAGGAGCAAGAAGAGCAGGCTTTAAACTTTTCGGTGATCCCTGGTGTTGTCCATGGCTGCGGGGAGGAGACCGAGGATGACATTCTCCTGGGCAATAAGCAGGAGCCAGGGCGCTCCACCGCTTCCAATTTAGTGCAAATGTGGGTCCTTCATGCTCCAGTGTTTGAAGAGGGATCCCCGTTTAAAAATCATAAAGGTCAAGGACGAGTACTGGGTGGCAAGGTACTTAGAACCCCGGTACAAACACAAAATGGCGGACATGTTACCAGCATCAGAGAGGGCTGTCAGATTGCAGCATTTCCAGGCCTTGATGCAAGAGATGCTGCATTCTGCTGTTGCGGGCACTGGCAGAGGAATTTCCATCCATAGCAAAACAGGTGCAATCTTACTGCGCCAGCAAAAAGAGGGCAGTTTAAACATGCGTTGGTCACTTCGGATATGAGATCATTCTTGCAGCCAACCCATCGACAGCCGCCCTACGGATCTAGCCTCAGAGAACGCCTAGACCGACAGGTGTATGACTACATCGGGTTAACGGCCAATGTGGACGCTCTGAGAAGCCTGGACTACTGGGTGTGCAGGCTTGACCTGTGGCCAGAGCTGGCACAATTTGCCACAGAACTCTTGGCTGGCCCCCCGTTGAGTGCCCTGTCCGAAAGGATGTTCAGCGCAGCAGCACAGCAGGGGGGATCGTGACCGATAAGCGCACTAGCCTAGCTCACACAGTGTGGACTACCTCACATTTTTAAAAATGAATGAGGCATGGATCTCGGAGGTATTCAACACCTGTGATGACCACGTTTAATTTAATTTCCTCATACCAGCGCACACCCAGAACAAAGAATGGTCCTTGCCTTTTGTATATACAGAGGCATAAAAGGCCTTTTATGTCAGATGAATGCCTAATTTTTGGGGCCTGTACTGGCCAACAGTAACATATTTATCCTGTGACTGCCTAATGCAGCTCCAGCCACAGAATCCAAAGTTCTTTGCTGTCAGGTGAATGCCTATTGCCCAATTTTTGAGGCCTATACTAGCCAATAGTTACATATTTATCCTGTCATCGCTCAATATAACTCCAGGCATATAATCCAAAGTTCTTTGCTGTCAGGTGAATTCCTATTGCCTAATTTTTGGGGTCTGTACTGGCCGAGAATTACATTTTTATCCTGCGACCGCCTAATGTACCTCCAGCCAGAGATCTGATAAGATTGGATAGACTTGCAGCACGTGAGTTTTCCCTTCTTTTCTTTTTTGTGGGCAGGATTCCATCCTCTCCACAGTTTCTGCTTGTTAGCTGTTTAAGAGGCTCTATTTAAGTCTGCCTCTTACTGCTGACTTTGCAGTTGATATTTTCCTTCTGGAGTTCTATACAGGTTGTTTGTGGATCTTCTACTTCCCGCTCATCTCAAGCTAAGTCCTCCTGTTCTCCCCTTTGTGCGTGTGTTGCTTCTAGGTCTCAGGGAGACGCTGTTCTCTTCACAGTGGAAGGTACCAGCTGTCTCATTCCCTGCTCCCTAAGTTAGGGTTTGCTTCAGTGTCAGCAGGGCTTAGGTTCCAGCATATGAGTTTGTTCACCATCAGGACTTGCTCATACTGTCAGCAGTCAAGGAGAGGCTCAGGGATTGTTAGGAGGTTACCATTCCCTCCTCCCTAGGGCCTAGTGTGTTTACCTGTTGCTGTTTTTTTACTTGGTGTTCCTCTTATCCCCACTTGCCGTGACATTATCAACCGCCCCTACCGTCATTTTTTTCCTTGCTGTGTGCAGATATGGATACTGTTAATGCACTGGTGGATTGCATGCAGGGATTATCTTTGGAGATAGCTGACCTCCGTAATTCATTTGCACAGTTTCAGAATTCTCTGGCATCTGGTTCCGTCAGTGGGAACCAGGGCAGCCTTGAACCTAAAGTCGCCCTCCCAGATAGGTTTTCTGGGGGGAGCGATCATTTTGTTCGGTTCAGAGAATCTTGTAAACTGTATTTTCGACTGCGTCCACTCTCCTCTGGGGATGAAAATCAAAAAGTGGAGATTATTATTTCTCTGCTGAAAGGTGATGCTCAGTCCTGGGCCTTTTCTCTACCGATCGTTTCCCCTATCCCTCTGATCGGTGGATTCATTTTTCAGGGCCCTGGGCCTAGTTATGATGACCGAGACACGGCTTCTCTGGCCGAATCTTAGCTGCGTAGTTTGAGTCAGGGAGAACGTTCTGCAGAGTCATATTGCTCTGAATTTAGGAGATGGGCGACTGATTCCGAGTGGAATGACCCAGCACTCTGTAGTCAATTCTGTCAAGGGCTGTCTGAGAGACTAAAAGACGCTCTGGCATTCCACGAAAACCCTGATTCTTTGGAGGTGGCCATGTCCCTGGCCGTACGGATTGATAGACGCCTTAAAGAGAAGTGCAAGGTTCTCCTCACTCGGGATGCACTACCATATGGGGAAACAGCCTCTTCTGTCCTGCGGGGTACAGAGACACTCGAGCTTGCGTCTGGTGATGAGCCTATGCAATTGGGACAGGTCTCTTCATGCCCTGGTAATAGGAAATTCAGGGTTCTGAGAAGACTTTGCTTCTTCTGTGGTAAAGAAGGACATTTTATTAATGTATGTCCTTATATTAAACCTCAAGGTGAAAAAGGAAAAAAAGGGTTGTAACTAATGGGTCTAGGTTCTCTTACTTTTTGCAGTGTGGGTGGGGAGTCGGAGAAGGTATTTTTGTCTTTTGCTGGTAGTACCCAACTTCTCCTGCCTGCCATGGTAGCACTAGAGTATTTGTTGCCAGTGGGGCAGAGGTTAACCACTTAAGGACCACAGGTTTATACCCCCCCTAGTGACCAGGCCCTTTTTTACAAATCTGCACTTCACAACTAACGGTTTATTGCTCGGTCATGCAACTTGGCACCCCAAAAATTTTTACCTCCTTTTCTTCTCACAAACACAGCTGTATTTTGGTGGTATTTGATTGCTGCTGAGATTTTTCGTTTTTCTGATATTAATCAAAATAGACCGGTATTTTTGAGAAAAAAAAAAGGTATTTTTAACTTTCTCTGGTTACATTTTTCAAATATAATTACATTTCTATACAAGTTTGTGTCAGAATTTCTTGTGCTACATGTCTTTGATAAAAAAAAATTCCAATAAGTGCATATTTATTGGTTCACGCGTTATAGCGTTTACAAACTATGGTACAAAAATGTGAATTTTGAAACAGCTCTAACTTTCTGAAAACCTGTCATGTTTCCTGAGGTGCTAGAATGCCAGGATAGTATAAATACCCCCCAAATGACCCAATTTTAGAAAGAAGACACCCCAAAGTATTCGCGGAGGGGCATGGTGAGTTTATGTATGATTTAATTTTTTTTCACAAGTTAGCGGAAAATGACACTTTCTGAGAATTTTTTTTATAATTTCCATTTCTGCTAACTTCTGGAAAAAAAATAAAAAATCTCCCACGGCCTGACTATGCCCCTCAGTGAATACCTTGGGGTGTCTACTTTCCGAAATGGGGTCATTTGTGGGGTGTGTTTACTGTTCTGGCATTTTGGGCAGGGCTAAATTGTGAGCAACCTTGTAAAGCCTAAAGGTACTTGTTGGACTTTCGGCCCCTTTACGCACCTAGGCTGCAAAAAAGTGTCACACATGTGGTATCGCCGTACTCAGAAGAAGTAGGGCAATGTGTTTTGGGGTGTATTTTTACATATACCTATGCCTGGTGAGAGAAATATCTCTGTAAATTGACATTGTCATTTACAGAGATATTTCTCACACACAGTATGGGTATATGTAAAAATACACCCCAAAACACATTGCCCTACTTCTTCTCAGTACGGCGATACCACATGTGTGACACTTTTTTGCAGCCTAGGTGCACAAAGGAGCCCAAATTCCAATGAGTACCTTTAGGATTTCACAGGGCATTTTTTATGCATTTGGATTCCAGACTACTTCACACGCTTTAGGGCCCCT
This sequence comes from Bufo gargarizans, assembly GCF_014858855.1. Classification (NCBI taxonomy): domain Eukaryota; kingdom Metazoa; phylum Chordata; class Amphibia; order Anura; family Bufonidae; genus Bufo; species Bufo gargarizans. Next base: position 86,044,280 of record NC_058087.1, on the reverse strand, counting down.
AAAATGCCAGGGCAGTATAAATACCCCGCCAGTGACCCCATTTTGGAAATAAGACACCCTAAGGTATTCTTTGAGGGGCATGGCGAGTTCATAGAAGATTTTTTTTTTTTTTGGCTCAAGTTAGCTGAAAATGATTTTTTTTTCTTACAAAGTCTCTTATTCCACTAACTTGTGACAAAAAATAAAATTTTACATGAACTCGCCATGCCCCTCACGAAATACCTTGGGGTGTCTTCTTTCCAAGATGGGGTCACTTGTGGGGTATTTATACTGCCCTGGCATTTTAGGGGCCAGAAAGCGTGAGAAATAGTTTGGAATCCAAATGCGTAAAAAATGCCCTGTGAAATCCAAAAGGTACTCCTTGGAATTTGGGCCCCTTTGCGCACCTAGGCTGCAAAAAAGTGTTACACCTGTGGTATTGCCGTACTCAGAAGAAGTAGGGCAATGTGTTTTGGGATGTCTTTTTACATATACCCATACTGTACGGCAATACCAAATGTGTGACACTTTTTTGCATCCTGGGTGCACAAAGGGGCCCAAATTCCAATGAGAACCTTTAGGATTTCACAGGGCATTTATTACGCATTTGAATTCAAAACTACTTCTCACACTTTAGGGACCCTAAAATGCCAGGGCAGTATAAATACCCCACAAGTGACCTCATTTTGGAAAGTAGAAACCCCAAGGTATTCCGTGAGGGGCATGGTGAGTTCATAGAATATATTTTTTTGGGGCACAAGTTAGCAGAAATGGATTTTTTTTTTCTCACAAAGTCTCCCTTTCCGCTAACTTGGGACAAAAAGTTCAATCTTTCATGGACTGAATATGCCCCTCAGCGAATACCTTGGGGTGTCTTCTTTCCAAAATGGGGTCATTTGTGGGGTGTTTGTACTGCCCTGGCATTTGAGGGTCTCCACAATCATTACATGTGTGGCCAGCATTAAGAGTTTCTGCTATTCTCCTTCTATCGAGCATACGGGTAATGAGATTTTTTTTTTCCGTTCAGCCTCTGGGCTGAAATTAAAAATGAACGGCTTCATTCACATCGATCATTGTGGATGAAAAAATCTCTGCCAAAAAACGTGCAAAAAAAAAATAATGAAAAAATGGGGAAAGGCGTCTGCCAGGACATAGGAGCTCCGCCCAACATCCAAACCCACTCAGCTCGTATGCCCTGGCAAACCCGATTTCTCCATTCACATCAATCAATGTGGATGAATAAATCATTGTCAGAATTTTTATTTATTTTTTATAAAAAATGTTTGCCAAAGCATATGAACACCGCCCCTCAACTCATAAGCCTCGGCAAACGTATCTTTTTTACTGCAGAGGAGAAATCTCGTTTTGCAGCGCCGCATACACCGACTTTGTGTAATCTGACAGCAGCGCAATGCTTCTGTCAGAATGCACATCAGTGCTGCAGCTGGTTGATCGCTTGGTCCACCTAGAAGGTAAAAACAAAAAAAACAAAAAAAAACACAGGCCGCAACGCAATAAATTAATTAACATCAACTTTTATAAAACTTTATATAACATTTGAAACAGAACATTAACTTTTTTGCTTGCCTGTGATTTATTTTATTTTTTTAACCTTTAGAGGACAAACCTCTCCTTCCCTATGGCACAATGTGCAAAGCGCAAATCGTCCAGAGATGTGGCGAAGTACATTATGCACTTTGTCCCAGGTGAAAGGAGAGGTTTATAGCAGCTCTGTGTGAAAGGGCCCTAATACCCGTGTGCCTGTCCTGTGTCACGCGATCCCTAAACTAATAGTGTACTTGTGTGTGGTACTTGCGGAAACACTCCCCTATGCATAGGGCAGACTGGTCAGGACAAAAAAGGTGGTGTCACGCCTTATTCCAACCCTGCTACAGACACGACATCTTTTTGTTGGGGAACGCTGAGTTGGGGTACCAGGATAGACACTCGGGAAGTGTCTGCCATGTAGCCGGTTAACTACATCAGGGACTTAGGGCACGGACCCTCCTAGATACAGGAGTTCTGAAATGATCTCTTCCTGGAATTTTAGGAAGGATCCCGTTCTCCCAGCCTTACTGTAGAGAACAAAACTATTATACAGAGCCAATTAAATTAAATAAACAGACACCTTCTTATACCAGCGTCTGGTGCAGTGGGACACTAAATAGGGAGCCAACATCTGGTCATTGAAGTCCACCCCTCCCATGTGAAGGTTATAGTCGTGGACAGAGAGGGGTTTCTCAATGACTCTAGTTGCCCTTTCAATTTGTACTGTCGTGTCTGTGTGAATGGTGGACAGAAGGTAAACGTCCCTCTTGTCCCTCCGATTCACCGCGAGCAGTTCTTGGTCACACAAGGCAGCCATCTCCCCCCGTGCAAGTCGGGTATTAACGAGCCGTTGGGGGAAGCCCCGGCGAATAGGTCGCGCGGTGCCACAGCATCGAATTCCGACTAGATGTAAGTGCCGAAAGAGGGCCATGCTTGTGTAAAAATTGTCTACGTATAAGTGGTACTCCTTGTGGAGTAAGGGTGACACCAATTTCCAGACAATCTTGCCACTGCTCCCCAGGTAGTCAGAACATCCGACCGGCTCCAGTTTTGAGTCTTTTCCCTCATAGACCCTAAAACTATATGTATAGCCTGTGGCCCTTACACAGAGCTTATACAGTTTGACCCCATACCGGGCGTGCTTGCTGGGGATGTACTGTTTGATGCCAAGGCGCCCGGTAAAATGTACTCGTCTATGCAGATGTTCTGATTGGGGGTATAAACATCTGCAAACCTGGATGACAAACGGTCTATTAGGCGCCAAATTTTGTGCAGCCGGTCATAAGCAGGGTGGCCTCTTGGATGACAGGTTTTATTGTCAGTAAAATGCATAAAGCGCATGATGCCCTCAAAACGTGCCCTGGACATAGCAGCAGAGAACATGGGCATGTAATGTATTGGGTCTTTAGACCAATAGGACCACAATAATTTTTTTTTAGATAGAACCATGCTGACGATAAGGCCCAAAAATAATTTAAATTCGGAAACTGTGACCGGTTTCCACCGGAAAGGCTGGGTATAGAAGCTTTACGGATTGGCGGTTATATACTGTGTGGCATAGCGAGATCTGCGGTGAAGAACAGCTCAAAAAACTCGAGGGCTGATCCTAAATGAGCTGTCTCCACGAGAACTCCAGACTGGGCGGTGAAAGGGGGCAATACTGGTGCGGTGGAAGCAGGGGAGTGCCAATTTGGGTTTGCCAGCACCTCTGGGAGACTAAGGGCTCTACAGGCCTGTGAACGTGGTGGCTGCGACGGGGGAGTTACTGCACGTGCCACCGTACCAGCTTGAACTGCCCTTCTGGTGCTCGTCACTTTACCAGGGAATACGGCAGTGCTGGTAGAAGGTCCAGGATGTGCTGCGCTGCTGGTGTATGCCACACCATAAAGAAGATCAGCTCTAGCACCACTCTGCTGCAAATGAGGCATATCACGCGGGGTATGCAGAACACCGACATGGGATCGGGTACGCCTGACCATAACAAGGACCTCAACCTCGCCATCTTCACTAGCGGTTAGAGTGCCACTGCTGTCTACAGGTTCATATTCTGAACCACTGGATTCAGCGGGTTAGGCGTCCCCATCGCTTTCATCCATCATGGCCAGAATCGTGTAGGCCTCTTCAGCGGAATACCCCTTGTTTGACATTTTGGGCTAACTAAATTTAGGGGGTATTCCTCTGAGACTACCCAGGAAAAAGAGCACACCTGCCTAGTAAAAAGGAGTGCTTGCGAAGTAAAGCTGCGATCGCTAATAAAGAGCCAGAAAGCTCAAAAGTGATCTTTATAGCGCCGCAGCGATTTTACAGTTTTTGAAGTGATCCGAAAAAAAATAATTCTGTCACTGCGGTGGGGCGGACTGAACGCAAGTGTGTGCACAAGATCAGGCCTGATCGGGCGAACACAGCGTTTTTTGTAGAGCCTAAGGTGACCCTAATGTACTGATATAGATCTGATTGCGATCAGTCTTGATCACTTACAGATACTATATAGTACTAGTGCTGATTAGCAACAGCGATGACTCTAATCAGCGACTGCGGTGCGGTGGGCTGGGCGCTAACTACCTAACAAGTAGCTAACTACCTGGCGGTGATGAGGGACCCTTACAGGGGGGTGTTCAATGACAGGGGGGTGATCAGGGAGTCTAATATGGGGTGATCAGGGGTTAATAAGTGACAGGGGGGGTGCAATGTGTGTGTGTGGTGATTGGTGCTACTTACAGAGTTGCCTGTGTCCTCTGGTGGTCAATCCAAGCAAATGGGACCACCAGAGGACCAGGTAGCAGGTATATCAGACGCCATTTACAAAATAGCATCTGACATACCCATTTCATTGGTTATTTTAAAAATCTACAGCCTGCCAGCCAATGATCGCTGCCGGCAGGCTCTAGTTGAACTTGTGAACTGCGCAATCCTGTGAGCGCACGTTCACAGGAAATCTCGGGTCTCACGAGATGACGCCAATAGGCGTCGCTGAGCCTGAGACTGCCGCCGCCCGGACGCGTATCGGCGTTACGTGTGCGGCAAGTGGTTAACCTTGTGGACTATCAATTCGTTCAGAGTCATGGTTTTAAAACACAGGAAAATACAAATACGTCCCACGGCGCAAATTACCATCCACCAGTTGCCAGGATCAGAATAAGAATCTTTTATTGCAGCGATACAACGCGTTTCAGGGAATCACTCCCCTTCATCAGGTACAAAGAAGCTGCACAACAAGCAGCATTAAACAAGGGGATATCTGTGTTTGCTATTGATTCCGCCCCTCTCTTGCAAAAGTGTCTGACTCATATGGTGCATGATATTCATTTGAGGGTGTGTGATTCCCATGTTGAGTCTATTTCTTGTTTCGTACTGAAGGGTTTGCCTGCCCCTTTTGTGCTAGGTTTACCATGGTTGACAAGACATATTCCTACCATAGATTGGCAAGCAAGACAGATCAGTAGTTGGAGTGACTTCTATATAGGCAACTGTCTCTGTGCGTCACTTTCTGTGGTATCCACTAAGGTGTTACCCCCTTTTCTTTCAGATTTTTCTGATGTATTCTCTGAGGGTGGAGATCAGGAGTTACCCCATCACCGAGAGTATGATTCGCAATTTAGCTTCGGGAATAAGGTTGACTGGACAAAGTCTTGGTTGTATAATCTTTCCCAACCAGAAAGAGTAGCTATGCAAGAGTATATTACCAAGATTTTGGCAAACTGACATATTAGACCATCTAAGTCACCGGTGGCTGCCAGCTTCTTTTTTGTTAAAAAAAAAAACATGGGACCCTTAGATTGTATTTAGACTTCCGGGAGCTAAATCGTATCCCTGGTTGTGATCCTTATCCCCTTCCCTTGATCCCGGATTTATTTGATCAGATTGTTGGAGCCAAGGTGTTTTCCAAGTTGGATTTAAGGGGGGCTTATAATCTGATAAGAATCAGGGAAGGGGACGAATGGAAGACGGTCTTTAATACCCCCGAGGGCCACTTCAAGAACTTGGTCATGCCCTTTGGGTTGACTAATGCCCTGGTGGTCTTTCAGCACTTTATCAATGACATTTTTCATAATTTGGTGGGGAGGTTTGTTGTTATTTACCTCGATGACATACTAATTTACTCGCCTGATATGGAAACTCATCAGGATCATTTAAGACAAGTATTACTGATCCTCCGGGAGAATAAGTTATATGCCAAGTTAGAAAAATGTGTGTTTGCTGTTCAGGATCTGCAGTTCCTGGGTTACCTGCTTTCTTCCTCGGGTTTTCGTATGGATCCCAAAAAGGTCCGTGCAGTATTGGACTGGGATCGACCTGAGAATCAAAAAGCGCTGATGTGGTTTTTGGGGTTTACTAATTACTACAGAAAATGTATTCTGAATTATTCTACTGTTGTCAAGCCTTTGACCGATATGACCAAGAAAGGTGTGGATTTTTCAGTCTGGTCTGAAGAGGCATTACATGCTTTTTCTGGAATAAAGAAATGTTTCACTTCTGCTCCCATTCTGGTGCAACCTGATGTGTCTCAGCCTTTAACTATGGAGGTTGATGCGTCAGAAGTTGGAGTCAGAGCAGTTTTGTTGCAGGGTCCTTCTTCTGGCGAATGGCGTCATTGGTTACAAGGAGCGATAAATCCCATTATGGTAATTACTGATCATAAGAATCTGTCTTACCTGCAATCGGCAAAGCGTTTAAACCCAAGGGAGACTAGATAGTAATTATTTTTTACCAGATTAAATTTAGTGGTCAATTATTGCCCTGGAGTAAAAAACGTCACGGAGGATGCTTTGTCGCATAGCTTTCCTGGGGAGGGGGGGGATTCGGAGGATCCTGCTCCAGTTTTGGCTGATGGTTTCCACCTTGTATCCCGAATTTGAGGGAGAGGTGTTGGAAGCTCAAGGTGAGGCACCCGATTCCTGTCCTCAAGGGAAGTTGTTTATTCCTTCTGGGCTTCAGCATAAGGAACATCATGATACTGTTCCTTCCGGGACACTTTAGGAGCAGATCCACTGTGGATCTTATTTCCCGGAGATTATGGTGGCCAAGTTTACGTAAAGGTGTGGAGGGTTATGTGGCAGCCTGTGAGACCTGTGCACGTGCCAAGGTGACTCATACTCGGCCTAAAGGATCTCTTATTACTTTGTCCATCCCATCCCTCGCCGCATTTGTCCATGGACTTCATCACTGATTTGCCTAGTTCCTCTGGGAAGACGGTGATTTTGGTGGACCGCTTCAGTGAGATTACGCACTTTATACCATTATCAGGTTTGCCCAATGCTAAGACTCTCGCTCAAGTGTTTTTTGATAATATTGTGAAATTACACAGCATTCCCTCTGATGTGGTGTCTGATAGGGGGACGCAATTTGTTTCCAGATTCTGGAGGGCATTCTGTACTCGTCTGGGAGTTCAGTTGTTCGTCTCTTCGGCTTTCCACCCTCAGTCGAATGGACAAACTGAGCACACTAACCAGAATCTGGAAACTTATATGATGTGTTTTGTCTTGGAGAATCAGGAAGAGTGGTCTTCATTTTTGACTGTGGCTGAGTTTGCCTTAAATAACCGTAGACAGGAGTCCACTGATAAGTCCCCATTTTTTGGTGCATATGGATTTCACACTCAGTTTGGTAGCTTTTCTGGGACTGAGTCCTCTGGTATACCTGAAGACTAGAGGAAAGATTCTCTTCCTCATTGTCATCTATTTGGCGGAAGATTAAAATCAATTTGAAAAAAATAAATAAAAATGGCGAAAGATATAAACGTATGGTTGACAAGAGACGTATGACTGGTCCGGAACTGTGTGTGAGTGATTTGGTGTGGTTGTCCACTAAAAACAATACATTGAAGATACCATTTTGTAAGTTGGGCCCAAGATTTATTGGTCCTTACAAGATATCTGCCATTATTAATCCGGTTGCGTTTCACCTCGAACTTCCGCAGGCTTGGAAGAATTATAATGTGTTTTACAGGTCTTTGTTGAAAAAATATGTAGAACCTGCTGAATCATCTCCCTTGTCACCTCCTCCTGTCTTGGTAGATGGTAATCTGGAGTTTCAGATCTCCAGAATAATTAACTTGCGTATTCTTCGTAGTTCCCTTCAATACCTCATACATTGGAAGGGTCACGTCCAGAAGAATGAATGTGGGTTCCAGCAACTGATGTCAGTGCTAGTCACCTTATGAAGGCTTTTCACAGGGCTCACCCGGATAAGGTCGGTCCTGGGTGCCCGAAGGTCACCCGTAGAAGGGGGGGGGGGGGATACTGTCACTGCCTGCCTTGTGAGAGATCGGAGAGACTTGCAGCACGTGAGTCTATCTGACAGATATTTATGTGTTTCCCTTCTGAATGTTGTTGTGGGCAGGATCCCACCCTCTCCACAAATTCTGCTTGTTAGCTGTTTAAGAGGTTCTATTTAAGTCTGCCTCTTACTGCTAACTTTGCGGCTAATATTTTCCTTCTGGAGTTCTTTACAGGTTGTTTATGGATCTTCTACTTCCCGCTCGTCTCAAGCTAAGTCCTCCTGTTCTCCCCTTTGTGCGTGTGTTGCTTCTAGGTCTCAGGGAGATGCTGTTCCCTTCATGGTGGAAGGTACTGGCTATCTCATTCCCTGCTCCCTAAGTTAGGGTTTGCTTCAGTGTCAGCAGGGCTAAGGTTCCAGCGTATGAGTTCGTTCACCATCAGGACTTGCTCATACTGTCAGCAGTCAGGGAGAGGCTCAGGGATTGTTAGGCGGTTACCATTCCCTCCTCCCTAGCTTTGGAGGTCTGTTTACCTGTTGCTGTTTGTTTACTTTGTGTTCCTCTTATCCCCACTTGCCGTGACATCTTTGCTGTCAGGTGAATTCTTATTGCCTAATTTTTAGGGCCTGTATTGGCCGATGGTTACATTTTATTATCTCTAGCCACATAATCACACCCCTGCCTCTCATTATGGTGGCATATGAACCACATTCGCAATAAGGACCTTACAAAGTTCACAGGATCTGTGCCCCCCACCCTGCACTGTGACCCCTTATACCCTGCATTGTGCCCTATCACCACACCCTGTGCAGTGCCCCTAGTCATTAACTGTACTGTGCCCTCATACTCTTATCCGGTCACGGTATGGCGGTTGTATGGCGGTGGTATCCAATAACTGGATGGCCATAACTGTGTCCCTTTCCCTGCCCACTTCATCCTTTTTTAGACCTAGCATGAGCGGTAACAATATGCAGAGTGCCAATGCTAAGGACAATCTGTGTCAGAAATATGCCTAACATAGATGTATTTCTATATAATAAATGACCACCTAATTGCATTATTATTCAGGGGTGGGGCTAATATCTTTATATTATATAGATTCTAGTGTATTATTTCCCAGTAGAAAATGATCCTTGGGAAACACAGTCCTCATCCCTGACCACCAGGACCATGCCAGTACATAGAGACCTATCCTCTCCGCCATGCTGCTCCGCTGTGTACTTGTGCTCATTATGACACAAGGGCCGGGTTCAAATACTATTTTTGCCATCCATTTAATGCAAACCAAAAATTTATGCTTTAACAGATACCTCAGACTGATGCAGTACAGTGGCATCTGTTCACCATACCGTTCCATGGTAGAAATTTTTTTTTTACATTAATGTATCCATTTTTTTCAATGGTCTCTGCAAAAACATGGAGTGCTGCACATTTGTATACATCAAACCGATAGGAAATATAATTTTTCTAGGCTTCAGCAGGGCACATTTGAGTTTCCCTTTAAGACGGATAAAAATGGCCACTGATTAAAATACACATTTTTTTGTGGGAATTTTTGCCAATGATCCCCCTCTGGTATGTCACTGTCCATGTTGTGGAACTATTTGTGTACTTCTAGTAAGTGTTTGCTGGCTGCAAATATGACCTGAAGGTTTTTCAGGTTCACCTGCTATTAAATTGAATGGGGCCCGCCGCGAATGCACGGTTCGCTAACGATCGTGAACGCACATTCGCGAATCATCCCGGCCGATGTTCGTCCATCACTATAGGTGTATAATTAATTGTCTGCATAATGTAGCGAATGTGTATGAGTGAGCATGTTTCATTGCAATTAAACTCTGTTCAGTGCAGGACCATGGTTTCATCTACTAAATTAATAAATTTAAATGCCGCCAAAGGGGTTTATGTTAAAAAATCATTTGGACACAGTAAAATAGGTAAATTATGATGTAAGCACAACATTCAAAAGTACTTCAATCATAAGGTTATATGAAAAAAAATCTAAGGGAAAAATTACAGAAGGCATGGAGTACAGGTAAGGCCCCTTTTAGTGTTGGTAATATATTATCACTTGATGCTACTGCTTTCTGTTCTGTTGATGTACTTTTTTCCAATAGAAATGAATGAATAGCTAAAAATATTCACATCCATTAAAAAAGACAGTACTTTAAATACATTTCTGCTGAATATGTCTGACGGATCTGTAAAAGAAAATAGCATATACCATAATGTAGGTGCATCTCTTTTCAGTAAACAGTTTTTACCCTAATCACACGGATACATTTTGAAATGTGTCCCTAAACCAAGGCTAAAAGCTTATGGCTTCACTACATCTTATGTACTGTACCTCACAGTGTAAAAGCTTCCATTATCTCTAATCGTGGAGAGTGCCAAGTAGACGTAAGGAGTCTTAAAGGGTTTCCGTCACCAGAATTAACCCCATTAAACTGGCTGACATTAGCAATGTGTTAATGTCAGCAGACCCTAACTGTACTATTTTTATGCTTATGCATGCCCCGGTTACTGTACAATTTTAACTTTGATTATATGCAAATTAGCCTCTAGGTGCAGGGTGGGAGTTGCTCCTGCTCCTAGAGGCTCGGTTCTCCCACCGCAAGTCATGCCCAGCTGTCCTTGATTGACAGGGCCAGCGTTAGTCTTCTCCTGCCGGCCCTGTGCACTGGATAAATCTCGCGCCTGTACAGTCCCAGCACACAGGGTCGGCAGGAGGAGACAAACGCTGGCCCTGTCAATCAAGGACAGCAGGGCATGACTTGCAGTGGGAGAACCGAGCCACTAGGAGTAGGAGCAACGGCCCCCCTGCTCCTAGAGGCTAATTTGCAGATCAAAGATAAAATTGTGCAGCAACTATTCTGGTGACAGAAACCCTTTAATGGCCATGCATCCAAGGTATACAATTAGTTCTGTTCCCAAAAAAGAAAACAAAGCTGTGCATCTGGGGCCACCAACTGGAAGGCAGCTATCCCATAAATCAAAGTTCAATCTTTTGAACAGACCTTGAGACATAAGTTAGGATTAAAGAGGACCTTTCACTAGTATACAAACTAAAAACTAACTCTATCTGTGGGCAGAGCGGCGCCCAGGGGTCCCCCTGCACTTACTAGTATGCCTGGGCGCCGCTCCGTTCGCACGGTATAGGCTCCGGTGTCTCAGCTCCGTCTGTTGTACTGGACTGATTTTTTTGTAGGAGGCGTGTCCCTTGCTGCAGTGCTGGCCAATCGCAGCCCACAGCTCATAGCCTAGCTAGTAGCTAAAGCCTGTAATATTATTACGCTCCAGAAATACATCCAGGCCCCTCTTGAATTCCTTTGTTGTACTCACCATCACCACCTCCTCAGGCAGAGAGTTCCATAGTCTCACTGCTCTTACCGTAAAGAATCCTCTTCTATGTTTGTGTACAAACCTTCTTTCCTCCAGACGCAGAGGATGTCCCCTCGTCACAGTATTGGGGATAAATAGATGATGGGATAGATCTCTGTACTGACCCCTGATATATTTATACATATTAATTAGATCTCCCCTCAGTTGTCTTTTTTCTAAACTGAATAACCCTAATTTTGATAATCTTTCAGGGTACTGTAGTTGCCCCATTCCAGTTATTACTTTAGTTGCCCTCCTCTGGACCCTCTCCAGCTCTGCTATGTCTGCCTTGCTCACGAGCCCAGAACTGTACACAGTACTCCATGTGTGGTCTGACTAGCGATTTGTAAAGTGGTAGGACTATGTTCTCATCACGGGCATCTATGCCCCTTTTAATGCAACCCATTATCTTATTGGCCTTGGCAGCAGCTGCCTGACACTTGTTTTTGCAGCTTAGTTTGCTGTTTACTAAAATTCCTAGATCCTTTTCCATGTCAGTGTTACCGAGTGTTTTACCATTTAGTATGTACTGGTGACTTGCATTATTCCTTCCCATGTGCATAACTTTACATTTGTCAGTCTTAAACCTCATCTGCCACAGCCTCCAATCTATCCAGATCCCTCTGTAGTAGTATACTGTCCTCTTCAGTTTTAATTACTTTACAGTTTAGTGTCATCTGCAAAATTTGATATTTTACTATGCAAGCCTTCTACAAGATCATTAATAAATATATTGAAGAGAATAGGGCCCAATACTGACCCCTGAGGTACCCCACTAGTCACAGTGACCAAATCTTAGTGTGTACCGTTAATAACCACCCTCTGTTTTCTATCACTCAGCCAGTTACTTACCCACTTACAGACGTTTTCTCCCAGTCCGAGCATTCTCATTTTATATACTAACCTTTTATGTGGTACAGTGTCAAATGCTTTGGAGAAGTCCAGATATACGACATCCATTGATTCGCCGCTGTCAAGTCTAGAACTTACCTCCTCATAGAAACTGACTAAATTAGTTTGGCATGACCGATCCCTCATGAAGCCATGCTGATATGGCGTTATTTGCTTATTTCCATTGAGATGCTCTAACATAGCATCTTTCAGAAAACCTTTTAACAGTTTACTCACAACAGATGTTAAAGGGAACCTGTCATGTCGATATTTGATTATAATCTAACTAATTATATACAATCATTAACTACTAAAAGGTACCTTAGATGTATTCACTTACTGGTGTGACAGATGGTTACCTCATAATATACACACAAAGATGCCTCATGCTAATGAGCTGATTTGAGTCCAGCGTGATGTCATTGAGTCCAGCGTTTATTTATTTAACAGCTATAGCCACTCCTCTGCCCACCTGCTGCTGATTCATATGGAAAATAACTGTCAATCAGCAGCAGGTGGGCGGGGAGTCAGGAGCTCATAAATATTCAGGACTCATCATTATCAGCTGGAGCTTTTCAATACAAGATGTTGGCAGATTGACTGGGTCAATTAAAGAAAGTGACCCAGCATTTTGCTAAGAGAATCAGTCACTTATTTATGTTGCTCTTAGTTAGGACACCATAAAACTGGTGACAGGTTCCCTTTAAACTTACCGACCTATAGTTTCCAGGCTCTGTTTTTGGACCCTTTTTGAATATTGCCAGCACATTTGCCATGCGCCAATCGTGTGGGACATTCCCGGTCAGTATAAAGTCTGCAAATATCAGAAATAAGGGTCTGGCTATGACATTACTTAATTCCCTTAGGATACGGGGGTGTATGCCATCCGGTCCTAGCGATTTGTCTATTTTAATTATTTGAAGTCGCTGTTGTACTTCTTCCTGGGTCAGACAGGACACTTTTAATGAGAAATGTATTTTTACATTCAGCATTTCATCTGTTTCAAGTTTATTTTCCTCAGTGAATACATTGGAGAAAAAAAAATATTTAACAGCTTTGCTTTCTCCTCGTCGCTCTCTACGACTCCTCCCTCATTACTCTTTAAAGGGCCGACACCTTCAGATTTATACTTTTTAACATTTATATAATTGAAGAACATTTTAGGGTTAGTTTTACTCTCTTTGGCAATTAATCTCTCGGTCTCTAGTTTGGCCGCTTTTATTTTTTTCTTACATGTTCTATTTTTTTCCTTATAGTTTTTCAGTGTTTCTATGCTACCCTCCTGTTTTAGTGTTTTATATGCTTTCTTTTTGTCATTTATTGTTTTTTTTTTACAGTTCTGTTTATCCACATTGGTTTCTTTTTGTTCCTTAACCTTTTATTCCCATACGGTACCTCTCACAATGAGATTTTAGGATGCTTTTAAATATATCCCATTTTGTGGCTGTATTTTTATTTTTGAGGACTTGGTCCCAGTTAGTTAGGCCTAATGCCTCTCTTAGTTGGCTAAATTTAGCTTTTTTGAAGTTTGGTATTTTTGTTCCTCCCTGTAGAAACGCTCTTTTGAATGATAATTGGAAGGTTATTACTTTATGGTCACTATTTCCCAGGTGCCCCCCAACCTGCACATCTGTTGTTCTGACAGGCCTATTGGTTAATACTAAGTCCAGTAAGGCTGTCCCTTTAGTCGGGTCCTGAACCAGTTGGGAGAGGTAATTGTCTATGGTTATTGCAAAGAACCTGTTTCCTTTATGAGATATACAAGTTTCAGTTTCCCAGTTTATATCTGGTTAGTTGAAGTCCCACATAATAACCACCTCATTATGATTTGCCACCTTGTCTATCTCATTTAGTAGTAGATTTTCTGTGGACTCTGGTATATTAGGTGGCTTATAGTAAACTCCTATTAGTAATTTATAATTGTTTTTAGCTCCATGTAACTCTACCCACAGTGACTCCACATGTGGGCTTTAGACAGGACTCTACATAAAGGCAGACCCCTCCCCCTCTCAGGTTTTGACGATCCTTTCTAAACAGACTGTAACCTCGTACATTAACTGCCCAGTCATTGCTATCATCCAGCCATGTCTCAGTTATTCCCACTATGTCATAGTCCTCCTCACACATCACTAATTCCAGTTCCCCAGTTTTATTTGTCAGGCTTCTGGCATTAGTATACATATATTTGAGAAGTTTATGTATATTTTTTACCCTACACCTTTCCTTCTGAACTGTTCTAGTACCTCCTTCCATTCCTCCCCCAGTCCCACTACCTTGCCCCCGGTCTCTATCGGCACTATTCCCCCCCCCCCAGTCCCTAGTTTAAACACTCCTCCAACCTTCTAGCCATCTTCTCCCCTAACACAGCTGACCCTTCCCCATTGAGGTGCAGCGCGTCCCTACGATAGAGCCTGTAGCCGATAGAGAAGTCGGCCCAGTTCTCCAGGAACCCAAACCCCTCCTTCCTACACCAGTTCTTGAGCCACTTGTTAATCTCCCTAATCTCCTGCTGCCTTTCTTGTGTGGCCCGTGGTACAGGTAGTATGTCGGAAAATACTACCTTTGAGGTCCTTGCCCTAAGATTTTGACCTAAATCCCTGAAATCATTTTTAAGGACTCTCCACCTACCCCTAACTTTGTCATTGGTTCCAATATGGACCATGACTGCTGGATCTTCTCCAGCCCCTCCCAGTAATCTGTCAACCCGTTCCGCAATGTGTCGAACTCTAACGCCAGGAAGACAGCACACTGTTCGGCGATCACGGTCTTTGTGACAGATTTCCCCATCTGTTCCCCTAATAATGGAGTCTCCCACTACCAGCACCTGTCTGGCCTGCCCTGCTCTCCTGGTCCCCTGCTTACTGGAGATGACATTCCCCTGACTGGCAGAGGAAGTGTCCGGGTGCAGCAGTGCTGTCCCTGGACTGACATCCCCCTCATCTGCCAAATGTGCAAACTTGTTGGGGTGTGTCAGATCAGGGCTAGCCTCCCTGGCACTCTTCCCTCTACCCCGCTTTCTAACAGCTACCCAGCTAGCTACCTCACTTTCCTCAGCCTCCTCTCTGTCACCATCCCCCTCATCTACCCCAAAGAGTGCTTGCTCGGTAAGAAGCAAACTCTTCATACTTGGATTTTTATGTTGTTTGGAGTCGGGGTTATATATACGATTGATAGCTCTTGCCTATAGTATGACGTGTGCTTTGCTCGAAAGCTGTCTTACATGCAGAAGCGGCAGTGGATCAGCCGAAGTTATAAAGAGGACGGCACCTCTTCATAACTTCGGCAGATCCACCGCCAGGTTTAGGGGTCTATTAGGACCAGCGTCTTTTTCGGAATACAGCTTCTTGCAGGTAAATATGTAATGCACTATGCATTTAATAGCTGAAAAACACTGTTATACTCTAATAATTGTAAGATATCTATGAATTTGTCCTCAGATAAAGTTAGAAGAGCAATATATATGTATGCCCTGGAAATGCAGAGAATCATGTGCAAGTCTAAATGGGAATAAAAGAAACATGTAAAAAGTGTAGCTGCTATATTCAGTGCTGACATAAAAGGGTTGTCTGTAAATAAATAACTTTTCACAGGTATTCACAGCCTGCCTCTGCTATGGAAAGATTTATACTCATCTGCTATCCACAGCTTCGGTCCAGAGCACTTGCTCCTGTGTGTCTATCTACCGGTCCACAGTTGGTTTATTTCCTCTCTGGCATGGGTGTGATCAACAGCTTTTCTGCAGCCAATGACTGGATTCAGCAGTGACATGTCCACAAGAGACACATCATTGCTGAAGCTAGTTATTGGATGTAGCAGAACGGACGACCATGCCAGGGACGAATTAAACAAGCTATAGACAGCAAGATGGAAAAACGGTAGCCGGCACGCAGGACTAGAGCAGTGGGTAATAGGTAAGTACAGTGAGGAACAGAAGTATTTGAACACCATGCGATTTTGCAAGTTCTCCCACTTAGAAATTATGGAGAGGCCTGAAATTCACATTGTAGGTGCATTTCCACTCAAACACAGAATAAAAAAAATAAAAAAAGGAAATCACATTGTATGATTTTTAAAGAATTTGTCTTGCACTGCTGAACATAAGTATTTGAACACCTGAGAAACAGCACGAATTCTGGCTCTCAAAGACCTGTTACTGTGCCTTTAAAAAGTCCACCTCTACTCCACTCTTTAAACTAACTTAGTAGCACCTGTCTGAGCTCTTTAAAGACACCTGTCCACCCCACAGTCGGTCAGACACCAACTACTACCATGGGCAAGACCAAAGAGCTGTCAATAGACAGACAAAATTGTGGACCTCCACAAGGCTGGAAAGGGCTTGGTGAAAATAGATCAACTGTTAGAGCAATTGTTAGAAAATGGAAGAGGCTAAAGAAGACTGTCTGTCTCCCTCGGACTGGGGCTCTATGCAAGATCTCACCTCGTGGGGTATCACTGGTGATAAGAAAGGTGAGGAATCAGCCCAGAACTAAAAGGGAGGAGCTGGTCAATGACATAAAGAGAGCTGGAACCACAGTTTCAAAGGTCACTGTCGATAGAACACTACGCAGTCATGGTTTCAAATCATGCATTGCATGGAAGGTTCCACTGCTCAAGTCATCACATGTCCAGGCCCATCTGAAGTTTTCCAATGACCTTCTGGTTACAGAGGAGGCATGGGAGAAAGTCATGTGGTCAGATGAGGCTAAAGTAAAACTTTTTGGTCTATACTTCACTCGTGTTTGGAGGAAAAAGAAGAATGCATCCAAGAACACCATCCCTACTGTGAAGCATGGGGGTGGTAACATCATGCTTTAGGGGTGCTTTTCTGCGAAGGGGACAGGACAACTGCACTGTATTAAAGGAGAAGATGAATGGGGTAATTTATTGGGAGATTTTGAGCAACAGCCTCCTTCCCTCAGTCAGAGAATTGAAGATGGGTCTTGGCTGGGTCTTCTAACATGACAACGACCTGAAGCACACAGCCAGGGAAACCAAGGAGTGGCTCCGTAAGAAGCATATCAAGGTTCTGGAGTGGCCTAGCCAGTCTCCAGACCAAAATCCAATAGAACATATTTGGAGGGAGCTGAAACTCCATGTTGCTCAGCGATAGCCCCGAAATCTGACAGATCTAGAGAGGACATCTCTGTGGAGGAGTGGGCCAAAATCCCTGTTGCATTGTGTGCAAACCTGGTTAAGAACTACAGGAAACGTTTGACCTTTGCAAACAAAGGCTTCTGTACCAAATATTAACACTGATTTTCTCAGGTGTTCAAATACTTATGTTCAGCAGTGCAAGACAAATACATTCTTTAAATATCATACATGTGATTTCCTTTTTTTTTTTTATTCCGCCTCTCAGAGTGGGAATGCACCTACAATGTGAATTTCAGACCCCTCCATGATTTCTAAGTGGAAGAACTTGCAAAATCGCAGGGTGTTCAAATACTTCTGTTCCTCACTGTATGAGTCTTTTCATAGCAGAGGCAGGCTGCAGGCACCTATAAAAAGTTACTTATTCCCAGTCATCCCCTTTAATCCCGTCTTCCTGTTAGGTCTAGAAGTTCTGAGAGGACTGCAGACATGCCCAATAGTGAACATCCTCCTATGGTTTTTAGAGGAAGAAGTTACTACTGAGCATGTGCAGCACAAATTCAGGCATTATAACTAAGGGCCTTGGAACAGCGTAAAGATACAAAGTATAAGGACAGGAGAGGTGAGAACGGATTATCACCACTAGAACACCCTGCTTATCACTGTTTATTGTATAAGGACAAGAGAGAACACAAAAGCTGTGAGAACTGATTCTCTATCACCACTAGAACACCCTGCTTATCACAGGTTATAGTATAAGGACAGAAGAGAACACAGGATACGTGAGAACTTATTCTCTATCACTACTAGGACACCCTGTGTATCACTGTTTATGGTATCAAAACAGGGGAGAACACAGGAAAGGTGAGAATTGATTCTCTATTACCACTAGAACACCCCGCGTATCACTGTTTATGGTACAAGGACAGGAGAGAACACAGAAGAGGTGAGAACTGATTATCCATCACCACTAGAACACCCTGCTTATCACTGCTTATACAGACGTGGACAAAATTGTTGGTACCCTTTGGTCAATGAAAGAAAAAGTCACAATGGTCACAGAAATAACTTTAATCTGACAAAAGTAATAATAAATTAAAATTCTATAAATGTTAACCAATGAAAGTCAGACATTGTTTTTCAACCATGCTTCAACAGAATTATGTAAAAAAATAAACTCATGAAACAGGCATGGACAAAAATGATGGTACCCCTAGAAAACACAGAACATAATGTGACCAAAGGGACATGTTAATTCAAGGTGTGTCCACTAATTAGCATCACAGGTGTCTACAACCTTGTAATCAGCCATTGGGCCTATATATATGGCTCCAGGTAATCACTGTGTTGTTTGGTGATATGGTGTGTACCACACTCGACATGGACCAGAGGAAGCAAAGGAAAGAGCTGTCTCAAGAGATCAGAAAGAAAATTATAGACAAGCATGTTAAAGGTAAAGGCTATAAGACCATCTCCAAGCAACTAGATGTTCCTGTGAGTACAGTTGCACATATTATTCATAAGTTTAAGATCCATGGGACTGTAGCCAACCTCCCTGGACGTGGCCGCAGGAGGAAAATTGATGACAAATCTAAGAGACGGATAATCCGAATGGTAACAAAAGAGCCTAGAAAGACTTCTAAAGAGATTCAAGGTGAACTTCATGCTCAAGGAACATCAGTGTCAGATCGCACCATCCGTCGTTGTTTGAGCCAAAGTGGACTACATGGGAGACGACCAAGGAGGACACCATTGTTGAAAACGAATCATAAAAAAGCAAGACTGGAATATGCCAAACTACATGTTGACAAGCCACAAAGCTTCTGGGAGAATGTCCTGTGGACAGATGAGACAAAAATCGAAGTTTTTGCCAAGGCACATCAGCTGTATGTTCACAGACGAAAAAATGAAGCATATCAAGAAAAGAACACTGTCCCTACTGTGAAACATGGAGGAGGCTCTGTTATGTTCTGGGGCTGCTTTGCTGCGTCTGGCACAGGGTGTCTTGAATCTGTGCAGGGTACAATGAAATCTCAAGACTATCAAGGAATTCTAGAGAGAAATGTACTAGCCAGTGTCAGAAAGCTTGGTCTCAGTCGCAGGTCATGGGTCTTGCAACAGGACAATGACCCAAAACACACCGCTAAAAACACCCAAGAATGGCTAAGAGGAAAAAATTGGACTATTCTAAAGTGGCCTTCTATGAGCCCTGACCTCAATCCTATTGAGCATCTTTGGAAGGAGCTGAAACATGCAGTCTGGAAAAGGCACCCTTCAAACCGGACACAACTGGAGCAGTTTGCTCATGAGGAGTGGGCCAAAATACCTGCTGAGAGGTGCAGATGTCTCATTGACAGTTACAGGAAGCGTTTGATTGCAGTGATTGCCTCAAAAGGTTGCGCAACAAAATATTAAGTTAGGGGTACCATCATTTTTGTCCATGCCTGTTTCATGAGTTTATTTTTTTACATAATTCTGTTGAAGCATGGTTGAAAAACAATGTCTGACTTTCATTGGTTAACATTTATAGAATTTTAATTTATTATTACTTTTGTCAGATTAAAGTTATTTCTGTGACCATTGTGACTTTTTCTTTCATTGACCAAAGGGTACCAACAATTTTGTCCACGTCTGTAGTATAAGGACAGGAAAGAAAGTGTAAAGTAGAACTAGCTTAGTTGCCCATAGCAACCAATCAGATTCCTCCTTTAATTTTCCAAAGGAGCTGTCCAAAATGAAAGGTGGTTGCTATGGGCACCAGTTTGATAAACTACCCCCAATATTTTTTTTAAGCAGGAGTCAGTACAGTTCCACCAACTCTGAATCCAACTTCACCAAAAACTAGTTTTGACTCCAACTCGATGGCTCCATCCCATAAAGCACAATAGAAATGCAAGCAAGGTGGCCGTCCTGTTCACTGATCTTGATGACCTTATTCCTTTCGTTTTTAGAGGAACAGTTTTAGCTCAATGAAAGCGATTTGCTCATTTGTCAGCTTATAGGGGTCATATAAAGTGACTGTACAGAATAAAAAAACGAATTGCTAAAACAAGAGACATTTTTAATTTATCAAATGGATTTTACATAATTACAAAGACTGTAGAAGTTGCAAATGATGCTGAATGGCCATAATGATACACTGTAAGTAATGAATCTTAGGAGCCTCTTGTAAAGCTCCTTAGAATTTTATATTTAGCCAATCCATGTCAGCGCTATGGACACCTATGTCTCATGTTCGGCAATCTGTTTGACTTCATTTGCCAGCACTAAATTCTGATTGCTGGAGGTACCATTAAATATATTTTCTCTCAGGAACTCCACTTTCTTTGCTTCAGTCAGCATTAAAAACTGGTTTACAGGAACCTTGAAAAAAAAACAAAGATTAGTTAACAGGTTTCTACTGAAATATAGTCCGAATCATAGTAAAATATAAACCCAAGTGCAGCATCACCCACTCTACTGCCCTCAGAGAGGACTAATCAGAATTTTCCTGGCAAAAACGCATTGAAAAATAGGACAGACAGTATTACATGATGTAGTATATTACTTTGATAAATTCTGCTGTACAGGGGTGTAACACAAAAACTAGTGGATTCCACTCCACCATGACCACGTGAGAAGCAACATAAAAACATAAAAAAATAAAATAAAAAAAAACTTATGATTACCGGTACTTCGCTCACCATGAGGCCCACAGATAATGCTCACCATGATGTCATAAAACATGGAAAATAAACACACATATGTCACAGTACAAGAATAAGGTATTGGAGAAGAAGAGGGATGTGCACTCCTTGGTTCCTTTTGAGGTGCTGTGGTGTACAGGTCAAAAGACCTTAAGTAATAATTTGGAGGAAATCACGCACACTCAAGCAAGTTCAAAATATGCAAAGTAGATTTATTATGGTACAATCAAAAATGTGAATAAGAAAGTGCTCAGAAGAAATATGTTGGAGCAAAAAATTGACCATCAGTGGAATGCCTAGACCATAAATAAGTCTGGCATATGTGCTACAGCTCTAAGAGTCCAGTTATGCCGTGTAAGATCCAGTGGAACCATGATAATTTTGTATAGACGTTTTGGTCATGGCTGACCGTTTTTAAATATATCACTGTAACATAAAAAGAGCAATGAGTATCAAGAGCAAGCACCTAAGTATCAAAACCTCATGAGGGAAATAACCTATGTATGTATATATATATGTTTATTTATTTACACATTTGTTTGTTTAGGATTCTAAAGTCTTAATAAATAAAGTATGGGACTATGCATCATTCTGGTGGTTCATCTATAATCATAATGGTAAAGGCATGTTTCTAATTATCTCAAGGTGGAGAACAGGCATGGGATAGGAAAGATTGTAGGAAGGAGTTGGCAAGAGCCGGATACTGGGTAAGTATGATTGTGGAAAGAGCTTACCTGAAGTGGAGATTGCGAGATAGCGTGTCGGCAGTCTGTATTAGAGCTGTGGTGTGGGACTGCAGTGTGCGCTAGTTAAAATACGGGACGTGCGTGCAAGAAATCCGGCGCATGCGCACTGGAATCAGAGCTGTGCGCGTGCGCACTGTACAGGAGAGGATTGCAGCGGCCATGTTACTTGTGGGAGCGCGTGCGCATGTCGGCTAATAGTACAGAGAGGGTTGGTGCGTGTGTGTAGGAGTAGGCGGCGGCGTGTGTGTAGTAGCAATGTATTTGTATATGTGCGGGGTATGTACATTGTGTGATGGGATATGTAGAGAATAAAAAAATATAAGGAGAGTGTGAAAGCGAGAAAGAAAAGGCATTACTGTGGGATTACTGCACCCTTTATTTATTCAGATGTCTACTGAAAACATATGCATATGATACCAGCACGGCAGAAAATATATTATCTCAAATGACGATTTCTGTGGATTTTTTAAATAAGGCAACACAAGATCTCCGCACACGCAAATGTGAACGGGAATCAAAGAAACTATTTGCACACGAACTACACAGCGCCACCCTAGCAGAATATCACAAACTCGTCAGGATACCCAGTGTCCTCAGGTGCCAACTACGCCCCACTCTCTTCTCTGAAGATAAAGACTTCAGAAATCGCTTTCAACAGATACTAAATAAGGGTTCACTGGACTTGATCTTACTGAACCTTCAATTTCTACAACTTTCCATAACTAAAAACGCAAGAAAATCTTCACACAATCGAACACAACTAACCTCCATCCTCCCACCAGAGGAACTTATGGCGTTCAAGGCCAGGATCGACCAAAAACTGACAGAATAGAGAAAGATCATACAGGAAAGAAAAAAGAGCTACATTCCAACGAGACGCCAACGACTATACCTCAGACCGGGTATACAGATGGGCGGAGGATTCATCCTACAGTTATGCAAGATCATCACGAATGGATCGTCATTACGATTCCACCAGCTCTGTAAGAGAAACTTCTTATGGCCAAAGAGTTCCACCGTTTATTTTAGGACCACGCAGAAGAAGAACAAACCGACCCGGAGGTCGCAACGCCACAGGAGAACACCCAAGACTGATACAGACCCGTTCTCAGGTAAGACTATACCTGATTTGACTATTAATATTTCTTCATACACCCTAACACCGTCAGAAATACAATTATTGCAAAAGGGACTCTCATTTTGCCTTGTACCACGAAACGACACTTTCACTTTAAACCAGGAACTTCAGAGATTTTAACTCTAAGACTGAAAGTACATTTCAATGAGGAACATTACACAAAAGATGATACCTCACCTCAAGCCCAATTATCCTTTGCAAAGTTAGGTCTGCATCAACCAAGCAACTATAATCCCCCCAAGTCCTATCATAGAACAGAAACGTACATCGCTTTAATCGATCGTGATATCAGGAAAACTACTAATGATTTCAAGCAGGGCATATACCCCACAAAAGTTAATCCAACTCCGGACGAACAAGCGGCACTACACAATCTCAAAAATAACGAACACATTATTGTGAAACCAGCAGATAAAGGCGGCACAATCGTTGTTATGGATAAAAAAGATTACATTACAGAAATAGAACAACAACTTTCAGACACAACAACTTACTCCAGACTAACTTGTGACCCCATTCACTCTATTCAGTCCAAAATACAATCCATATTAGATAAGTATCTGCTTAAAGGGAACCTGTCACCAGGATTTTGTGCATAGAGCTGAGGACATGGGCTGCTAGATGGCCGCTAGCACATCTGCAATACCCAGTCCCTATAGCTCTGTGTGCTTTTATTGTGTAAAAAAAACGATTTGATACATATGCAAATTAACCTGAAATGAGTCCTGTCCCTGACTCATCTCAGGGACAGGACTCATCTCAGGGACAGGACTCATCTCAGGGACAGGACTCATCTCAGGGACAGGACTCATCTCAGGGACAGGACTCATCTCAGGGACAGGACTCATCTCAGGGACAGGACTCATCTCAGGGACAGGACTCATCTCAGGGACAGGACTCATCTCAGGGACAGGACTCATCTCAGGGACAGGACTCATCTCATATCAAATAGTTTTTTTTACACAATGAAAGCACACAGAGATATGGGGACTGGGTATTGCTGATGTGCTACCGGCCATCTAGCAGCCCACGTCCTCAGCTCTATGCACAAAATCCCGGTGACAGGTTCCCTTTAACAAAACAGTTGACAGAAAAACATATGACTTCCGTATCAAGCCACATCCAATCACTCCAGTGTTTTATATTCTCCCAAAAATACATAATTCACTTACGATCCCACCTGGCAGACCCATAGTCGCTTCTACAGAGTCCATTCTAGCCCCACTTTAAATGTTTCTTGAAAGAATTCTCACTCCATTGAATCGCAAAGCAAAATCCTTTCTACTAGATACAGGTCACTTCCTAAGCATTCTACGGGAAATGGATAGGATACTCCCAACGTCTCTTCTGGTGACATTGGATGTGAATAGCCAATACACATCCATCACCCATGACCTCAGAATAGAAGCAACATGACAATCTCTAATTGAACCACATACCCTTACCCACGATTCCATTAATTTCGCCATTGACTTACTAACACTGGTTTTTAAAGAGAATTATTTTTTATTTGGGGATAGCTATTACATTCAAACATGCGGGACCGCTATGGGATCGAATGTAGCGCCACCCTATGCCAATACATATGGCACAATTCGAAACCACATTCATCTATGAGAAGCCACTGTTCCAACAGTTTGCCCTCTGTTGGTATAGATATATAGATGACGTGTTTTGTATATGGACTGGCCCAATACACAGTTTGTTGAAACCATTAACCAGATAAGAGGAGAACTCGCATTCACTCTACACTAGCTACACTATCCATCAGTTTTTAGACACATTGGTCCAAAAAGATGAGAATGACACTTTCAACGGACCTTTACATTATACAAACAGACAGGAATGGCCTTCTCCAATACACAAGCTGTCACCCCAACAATACAAAAAAATCCTTACCCAAATCTCAATTCACCCGAGTATGATGCATTGTCTCTAACCCTGAGCGCCAATTGACACAATTACAAATCATGCAGAAAAAATTCAGAGATGAGAATATCCTGCTCAGCTTCTAACTACACTACAATAACAGAATACCACCAGAGGCACTAATACACCCAGAGTAGCCTTTGTTCACACATACCACACAATAGTTCAACAGGTCATTCGAAAACACTGGCCTTTATTACAATGTACATATCCCACTATCACCGAATCTCAGTCACTAGCCTTAAGGTGCCTTAAAAGACCAAAAAACCTCAGGAACCACCTAATATGGGCAGACATAGGCAGTCTTTATAAAACTCTGAAACAATTATTTATGGGCACAAAAAAGACAGGCACATTTCCATGTTTACAATGCGCCTGTTGTAATAATATACAGAAAGGCAACGTGATATATCATCCATGTACAGGACGCCCCTTCCCTATTAGAGACTATTTCACTTGCGACTCTAAATTTGTAATATATCAGATCAAATGCCCATGTGGACTTATATACGTCGGCGAAACCACACAGGCGATCAAGGACAGAATAACTAGCCACAAATCTACCATACGGTGCCAAAAACCGTGGCTTCCATTACAGACCATTTAAAAAAAGCAGGACATAATGTTGCTCAGCTGCGCTTTCAGATCATTGAACAAGTCACTAGACCAAGACGCGGCGGCAATCATATCAGACTCCTAACGAGAAGGGAATCTTACTGGATACATACCTTGAAGACTTTGGCTCCCAGGGGCCTTAATCATGAATATGATGTGTTCCCGTCATAAATCACACATGTCATTGTACATGTGTGTTGAGTAATTTTGTTATATACATGTGATTATTTATTTTATTTTTCTTAGGGCTCATGCACATGACTGTATGCCCTCCGAGACATATGGTCCGTGAGCGGGCCATATATCCCGGAGCGGCATACATCATAGGTTACTATGATGCTGTGAGCATCGGGCCGCCCGCGGGGCTATTGTCCTGCACTCATAATATCATATGCTCCGCGGGCGGCCCAATGCACACAGCATCATAGTAACCTATGATGCTGCGGGCTCCCGTGCACACGATGTATGCCGCTCCGGGACATATGGCCCGCTCACGGACTGTATGTCTCGGAGGGCATACGGTCGTGTGCATGAGCCCTTATTAATACGTTGTCTGATCTCTCCCCCAGACTCGTTGAATTGCTCCTCTATCCAGCACAGGTAGTATTAGGCACTGGGTCTCTTCTGTACATACTTTCTTTTATTTCTCCTTTTCTTTATCGTTTGAACACTCTCCTTATATTTCTTATTCTCTACATATCCCATCACACGATGTACATACCCCGCACATATACAAATACATTGCTACTACACACACACTCCCACAAAGAACATGGCCGTCGCCTACTCCTTCAGCCCAATGCACACGCGCCAACCCTCTCTGTACTATTAGCCGACATGCGCACGCACTCCCACAAGTAAAATGGCGGCTGCCATCCTCTTCTGTACAGTGCGCACGAGCACAGCTCCGATTCCAGTGCGCATGTGCCAGCGTTCTGGCACGCACGTCCGATATTTTAACCAGCGCACACTGCAGTCCCACACCACAGCTCTAATACAGACTGCCGACATGCTACCTCACAATCTCCACTTCAGGTAAGCCCTTTCCACAATTATACTTACCTGGTACCCGGCTCTTTCCAACTCCTTTCTACAATCTTTCCTATCCTATGCCTGTGCCTATTCTTCACCTTGAGATAATTAGAAACATGCCTTTACCATTATGAGCACAGATGAACCACCAGAATAATACATAGTCCTATACTTTATTTATGAAGGCTTTAGAATCCCAAACAAACAAATGTGTAAATGGGTATCTACAGTGCTGCCCATAATCATACCCCTGGCAAATTTTGACTTAAAGTTACTTTTATTCAACCAGCAAGTAATTTTATGACGGGTAATGACATAGGTGTCTCCCAAAAGATAATAAGACGATGTCCAAGAGGCATTATTGTGGGGGGAAAAAAACAAAAACATTTTTCAGCTATTATTTACATTTGAGCAAAAAGTGTCCAGTCCAAAATGATTCATACCCTTCTCAATAATTAATAGAAAAGCCTTTATTGGCTATTACAGCAATCAAACGCTTCCTATAAATCGCAGACAAGCTTTTTGCATGTCTCCACAGGTATTTTTTGCCCATTCATCTTAACAATGAGCTCCAAATCTTTCAGGTTGGAGGGTCTTCTTGCCATCACCCTGATCTTTAGCTCCCTCCACAGATTCTCAATTGAATTCAAGTCTGGACTCTGGCTGGGCCACTCCAAAACGTTAATGTTGTTGTCTGCTAACCATTTCTTCACCACTTTTGCTGTGCGTTTTGGGTCATTGTCATGCTGAAATGTCCACTGGTGCCCAAGGCCAAGTTTCTCTGCAGACTGCCTGATGTTGTCATTGAGAATCCTCATGTATTGCTTTTTCCATTATGCTGTTTACTGCTATTAGGTTCCCTGGTCCATTGGTTGAAAAACACCCCCATTAGGTTCACACCACCATGTTTGACAGTGGGGATGGTGTTCTTTGGGTTGAAGGCTTCTCCTTTTTTACGCCAAATGAAGGAAACATCATTGTGACCAAACAATTCAATTTTTGTTTCATCTGACCATAACACAGAAGACCAGAAGTCTTCTTCTTTGTCCAGATGAGCTTTCGCAAAGGCCAAGCAAGCTTTTGTGTGCCTTATCTGGAGAAGTGGCGTCCTCCTTGGTCTGCAGTGTGCAGTGTCCGTTGGATTGTCTGCCTTGAGACATTGCCACCA
Source organism: Bufo gargarizans (assembly GCF_014858855.1). Classification (NCBI taxonomy): domain Eukaryota; kingdom Metazoa; phylum Chordata; class Amphibia; order Anura; family Bufonidae; genus Bufo; species Bufo gargarizans. The sequence continues at coordinate 86,016,859 of NC_058087.1, read as the reverse complement.
GCAGAGCCCAGATTCACCAGGATGGCCTTGGTGGAGATCCTTGGATTCTTTTTCACCTATCCTCCTGGCCAGCACAGGTGTCACTTTTGGCTTCCGACCACGTCCGTCTGAGATTTTCCACAGTGCGGAACTTCTTGTATTGTTTGCTCAAATGTAAATAAAAGCTGAGAAATCTTTTTTTCCCCACAATAATGCCTCTTGTACATCGTCTTATTATCTTTTTGGAGACACCTATGTCATTTCCCGTCAAAAAATTACTTGCTGGTTGAATAAAAGTAACTTTAAGTCAAAATTTGCCTGGGGTATGATTATGGGCAGCACTGTATATGTATAATACATAGGGTCATATAGAAGAAACCGCAGCACTCTCCTGTCTTCAATTCAGTGGAATTTATTTCACCAGCAAAAAAAATGCGACTTTTCGACCGTAAAGGTCTTTCTCAAGCAAGACCTTTATGGTCGAAACGTCGCATTTTTTTTGCTGGTGAAATAAATTCCACTGAATTGAAGACAGGAGAGTGCTGCGGTTTCTTCTATATGACGCATCCAAGGTGGAACTTCTGACTGGCTCCCAACACGGCTGGCACCACCACAAGATAAGACTTTAATTTTTCGTTGTGCTGCTATACGCATTTTTTCCTATGTATAATACATAGGTTATTATCCTGATGAGGTTTTGATACTTAGGTGCTTGCTCTTGATACTCATTGCTCTCTTTATGTTACACCGATATATTGAGAAAGGTCAGCCACAACCGAAACGTCTATACAAAATTATTGTGGTTCCACTGGACCATACATGGCATAAATGGACTCTTACCCTGGGTTCACACCTGAGCGTTCCTCAAACGCGCGTTTTACGCGCGTTTGTGTCGCGCGTTTTTATGCGCGTTTTTTGTAATAGTAAACGCGCGTTTGACGCGCGTTTGTGTCATTGACTGCAGTGTCCTATGGCCACAAACGCGCGTCAAAACGCCCCAAAGAAGCTCAAGTACTTGTTTGAGCGTCGGGCGTTTTACAGCGCGTTCGTATGCGCTGTAAAACGCCCAGGTGTGAACCCTTCCCATAGGGAAGCATTGGTTTTCATGTCTTAAGCGTTTTACAGCGCGTTTGAACGCGCTGTAAAACGCTCAGGTGTGAACCCAGGGTTCGAGCTGTAGCACATATGTCAGACCTATTTATGGTCTAGGCCAGGGGTAGGCAACCTACGGCTCCCAGCTGTTGTGAAACTACAACTCCCAGTATGTATACTTGCTCTGCTCTTCTAAGAACTGTCATAGAAATGAATGGAGCATGCTGGGAATTGTAGTTTCACAACAGCTGGGAGCCGGAGGTTGCCTACCCCTGGTCTAGGTGTTCCACTGATAGTAATTTTTTTGCTCCAACATATTTCTTCTGAGCGCTTTCTTATTCACATTTTGGATTGTACCATAATAAATCCACTTTGCATATTTTGAACTTGCTTGAGTGTGCGTGATTTCCTCCAAATAGTACAAGAATAATGCATACAATGATGTAATAAGGTAGGAGAGAAAAGGCAATATGTAGGGCTTTAAAACAAATGGAGCGCCCCAAATAATATAAGGCTACTAACCAGTTGAAAACCACCAGAGCTAGTCAATGGACACCCTGCGGTGAGGGAGAAGAAAAAAGGCTCTATGTGGTGCTCCAATGATGATTTGAGGATTACTTTATTGAGGTCCAGAAACAACCCGTTTCAGGGTTGTTCTAACCCCTTCATCAGGTAAATAACACCATCTGTTGTTTTTTTTACCTGATTGGGGTTAGTACAAACCACAAACGAGTAGAGACTTTTTCTTCTCCCTCACCTCGAGGTATCCAGTGATGTTACAGCTCAGGATTATACAAACAGTCAGCGTTCTCTCTACACTGGGAGCTCGGGCACAGCTCAGAGAAAACAGTACAAGGATAATGTACACAAGAGGTTGTATTATATTATTTCCGGAAGAGTAAAAATACTCATCACTTTTGAGGAGTTTTTTTTATAAGCCATGGAGGTGTGCGAAATAAGATGCTGTATATTCTGACACCTGGCACCCTGCCAATCAGCTGTTTGAAGAGAAGGTGGTGTTCCATGAGAGCACTACTTCCTCTCCATTACACTGCCTGTTGTCTCGGAAGTGCAGTGGAATTACAAGTACTCGCTCCATTCACTTGTACGTACACTGTGCCATGTCTACAGGGTAGACAATGCGTAGTGTAATGAAGAGAAAGCTGCGCTCGTATGTATCGGCGGGGGTGCGGGCAATCATACCTTTTTGGGCTGGCAATGGAAAACAAAAGAACATTTTTTTTTTTGCACTAGAATTCACAACGTTCACTGTGCGGCATAGCAAGTGTATTACACCTATCCTATGGGTCAGCACGGTCATACCAAATACTGTAAGTACAGTTTTATGGGGGATTTTTAATTGCCTTTTGGGCTGGCAATGGGAAAATACAGTTCCACCATAGTTTTTTGGACTTTAAATTTACGAAAGTTCATTGTGTGGAATAACCAGCATATTACGTCTATCCAATTGGTCAGAAAGATTATGGCGATTGTAGCTGTATGTGGGCTTGTTATTTGCAGGACAAGATCTAGTTTTCTTTGGCAATTTTTTGGGGGGTACATGGGAATTAACATTTATTATTTTGGGGGTAAATAGGAAAAAAAATCATTTTTTGGCTTTTTTTTATGCTATTGGGGTGGTTTAAATAACTTTTATTATATGGGTAGTATCTATCCCCTTATAATAAGTTACCTCTAATGTATAAATCTATTTAAAGAGATTGGCCACTTTCTTTTCGCAGATGTTCCATTTACTGAAATGTTTTTGGAAGTTTGGTGCAGATCTCTTGTTCTGAGAAACGCTGCCCCCTTGATAGTTTTCTGCACTGCCTTCACAGCACACTATAACAGGGCCATATCAGTAGCCTCCTTTAAATAAAACCGTGCATTCCACACTACATCGGCTAATTTTCCCTTAAAGGGGTTATCCGAGTTATTTTTTTTGTTCTTTCTATGTTCCTAACTAAGCAAATATAACAGCTTTCCAATTCACTCACTTTATCTCCAGTGGCTGGTTTCTCAGATTTCACTGAGGGTCACATGACCTGTGATGTCAGCTTCTCTCCCTGCTCTGGTAAAGGTCGTTTACAAGCCTGTAAACAAGAAGTCACTGTGATGGCCACGCCCCCCCTTCACTGCCGTCTGCTCTCTCCTAGGATTCTTAACCCCTTCAGCTGCACAGCTCTGCAGGCAGGGACAATTCTGGGCTGATATACTAGAGAGAGCATTGCACAAGAAGGTAGGGGGAAGATCCTGTGTGTATTATACAGGTGGGACATGTAGTTCTACACATACAACATGCTGCTGAGTCTCCCAGCAGGCAGACATGTCACTCAGGGCAGCTCTTGTATTCACTCCCTTAGCAGAGCAGGGGGAGGGGCAGAGCTTGTTTTTATTGCATGTAAACAAAGGCCCAGAAAAGAACCAGGGAAATGAGGAAAAATATATATTTTTTTGCATAAAACTTGTTTAGCTCAGTTATATATCAGATTTTCAGTGCTATATTATTATTTTTCATAACTCGGACAACCCCTTTAATACAGCTGAAGTCGGATCACGTGCCCTTCCAATCAGTAGCTGTCACAGTGTAGGGGGAGGGGAGGAACACCAGAAGGAAAATGACCAGAAACTAGGGAAAGGGAAATGGTAACCACTTGAGGAAACCCTAAACCTAGCCCTGACTACTGTCACTATGAATAGACCCTGAATGTGGGAATATTCATACACCGGAAACCTAGGCCTTAGTAACCGTGAAAAGCCCTAGGATTAGTAACAGGGTCTGAGACCACTGTTTCCTTTCCAGATGAACGAAACAGTGTCTCCCTGAGGCCTAGTAAACAACGAGCAAATGGGAACAACAAAATACAAAAGGGAAGTACACTTATCCTCAATAGAAAATGGATGAGCAGGAACTCAGATGAGGACCACACACTTCAGGCAGATAATATCAACCGCATGGTATGAAGTGTGAGTCCAGACTAAATAGAGGAGCAGTAATGACCACAAGCTACACCTGAGTAAAGAGGTGTGGTCATTACCAACAACAACACTGCAACAAGTAAAAACAGATAGGCTGTCAGATAACCTAACGTGCAGCCAGTCTCTCAGATCTTCTAACCTCTGTCACAGGAGGGACCATGACAGTAGCCAGGTGTAGGACTGGAGTACTGTGCAGGCAGTACATTACACCATAGTGTCCAACCCCTTTAAATATGAGACAATGTATTTTTTATATTTTAAACACTCACCACCACAACAGTGAAACCAAGTGATTTTAGATGCCTCATTTTCAAAGCCAGCTTTCCTACCGGGTGAAGACTTCCCAAAGTAAAAGCATTCGGTGTGCAGCATAATACAGCAATTCTATGAGAAAGGACAGAAAAAAAGACACTCGTAAATGAAGACCTGTAAAGAATTTTGTGCCAGAACAGAATATCCACGTACTGTATACAAAGACTATTTAACCCCTTCAGGCCATTTTTTCACCTTAAGGACCATGCCATGTAATGTGTCACTTTATGTGGTGATAACTTTAAAACGCTTTTACTTATCCAGGCCATGCTGAGATTGTTTTCTCATTACATATTGTACTTCATGACAGTGGTAAATTTGAGTCAAAATATTTCATTTTTATTTATAGAAAAATACCCAAATTTACCAAAATTTTAGAAAAATTAGCAATTTTCAAAATGTCTATTTCTCTGCTTTTAAAACAGATAGTGACACCTCCTAAAATAGTTATTACTTTACATTTCCCATATGTCTACTTCACGTTTGGATCAATTCTGTAAATTACATTTTATTTTTTTGGGACGTTAGAAGGCTTAGAAGTTTAGAAGCAAATCTTGAAATTTTCCAGAAAATGTCCAAAACCCACTTTTTAAGGACCAGTTCAGGTCTGAAGTCACTTTGTGAGGCTTACATAATAGAAACCACCCATGAATGGCCACTACACCTTCAAGGTATTCAAAACTGATTTTACAAACTTTGGTAACCCTTTAGGTGTTCCACAAGAATTAAAGGAAAATGTAGATGAAATTTCAGAATTTCACTTTTTGGCAGATTTTCCAATTTCATCCATTTTTTTCAGTAACAAAGCAAGGGTTAACAGCCAAACAAAACTCAATATTTATTACCCATATGTGGTCGTAAACTGCTGTACGGGCACATGGCAGGGCGCAGAAGGAATGGAACGCTATATGGTTTTTGGAAGGCAGATTTCACTGGGATAATTTTAAGTTGCAATGTCACATTTGAAGACCCCCTGATCCACCCCTAGAGTAGAAATTCCCCAAAAATGACCCTATTTTGGAAACTACAGGATAAAAGGTGGCAGTTCTGTTGGTACTATTTTAGGGTACATATGGTTTTTGGTTGCTCTATATCAGCGTTTCCCAACCAGTGTGCCTCCAGCTGTTGCCAAACTACAACTCCCAGCATGCCCGCACAGCCAAAAGCTGTCCAGGCATGCTGGGAGTTGTAGTTTTGCAACAGCTGGAGGCACACTGGTTGGGAAACAGTGCTCTATATAACACTTTTTGCGAGGCAATGTAACAAAAAATAGCTGTTTTGGCACAGTTTTTATTTTTTGTTATTTACAATGTTCAGAGCAGGTTGTTACGGACGCGACAATATCAAATATGACTACTTTTTTTGTTTCTGTTTTACATAATAATTGATTTTTGAAAAAAAAAAATGATTTAGTGTTTCCATATTCTGAAAGCCATAGTTTTTTTTATTTTTTGGGCAACTGTCTTATGTAGGGGCTCATTTTTTTCGGTATGAGATGCCTGTTTGATTGGTACTATTTTAGGCTGCATATGAATTTTTGATTGCTTGGTATTACACTTTTAATGATGTAAGGTGACAAAAAATAGCTTTTTTTCCATTAGTGTTCGGCCTCATGCACACGGACGTTTTTTTTCACGGTCCGCAAAACGGGGTTCCGTTGGTCCGTGATCCGTGACCGTTTTTCCGTCCGTGGGTCTTCCTTGATTTTTGGAGGATCCACGGACATGAAAAAAAAAGTCATTTTGGTGTTCGCCTGGCCGTGCGGAGCCAAACGGATCCGTCCTGAATTACAATGCAAGTCAATGGGGACGGATCCGTTTGATGTTGACACAATATGGTGCCATTTCAAACGGATCCGTCCCCATTGACTTTCAATGTAAAGTCTGGAGTTCTGTTATACCATCGGATTGGAGTTTTCTCCAATCCGATGGTATATTTTAACTTGTAGCGTCCCCATCACCATGGGAACGCCTCTATGTTAGAATATACTGTCGGATATGAGCTACATCGTGAAACTCATTTCCGACAGTATATTCTAACACAGAGGCGTTCCCATGGTGATGGAGACGCTTCAGGTTAGAATATACAAAAAAACTGTGTACATGACTGCCCCCTGCTGCCTGGCAGGTGCTGCCAGGCAGCAGGGGGCAGACCCCCCCCCCCCCTGTTTTTAACTCATTGGTGGCCAGTGGGCCCCCCCTCCCCTGTTGTTAACTCGTTGGTGGCCAGTGTGCGCACCCCCCTCCCTCCCTCTATTGTTTTAATACATTGGGGCCAGTGTGCGCGCGCCCCCCAACCCCCCCTCTATTATTTTAATACATTGGGGCCAGTGTGCGCGCGCCCCCCCAACCCCCCCTCCCTCCCTCTCTCTATTGTTTTAATACATTGGGGCCAGTGTGCGCACCCCCCCAACCCCCCCCCCCCCTCCCTCCCTCTATTGTAATCATCATCGGTGGCAGCGGAGTAGAAGATTTTCATACTTACCTGCTTCTTGCTGCTGCGATGTCTGCGTCCGGCCGGGAGCTCCTCCTACTGGTAAGTGACAGCAATGCGCCGCACAGACCTGTCACTTACCAGTAGGAGGAGCTCCCGGCCGGACGCAGACATCGCAGCAGCAAGAAGCAGGTAAGTATGAAAATCTTCTACTCCGCTGCCACCGATGATGATTACAATAGAGGGAGGGAGGGGGGGGGGGGGGGTTGGGGGGGTGCGCACACTGGCCCCAATGTATTAAAACAATAGAGGGAGGGAGGGGGGGTTGGGGGGGCGCGCGCACACTGGCCCCAATGTATTAAAACAATAGAGGGAGGGAGGGGGGGTTGGGGGGGGGGCGCGCACACTGGCCCCAATGTATTAAAACAATAGAGGGAGGGAGGGAGGGGGGTGCGCACACTGGCCACCAACGAGTTAACAACAGGGGAGGGGGGGGCCGCACAATGATATTCAAACTGGGGAGGGGGGGGGGGGTCTGCCCCCTGCTGCCTGGCAGCCCTGATCTCTTACAGGGGGATATGATGGGGTTAATTGTACTATCATATCCCCCTGTAAGAGATCGGGTGCTGCCAGGCAGCAGGGGGCAGTCTTGTACAAAGTTTGCAGTGTATTCTAACTAGAAGCGTCCCCATCACCATGGGAACGCTTCTGTGTTAGAATATACTGTCGGAAATGAGTTTTCACGAAGTGAAAACTTAGATCAGAAAAAGCTTTTATGCAGACGGATCTTCGGATCCGTCTGTATGAAAGCAACCTACGGCCACGGATCACGGACACGGATGCCAATCTTGTGTGCATCCGTGTTCTTTCACGGACCCATTGACTTGAATGGGCCCGTGAACCGTTGGCCGTGAAAAAAATAGGACAGGTCATATTTTTTTCACGGCCAGGAAACACGGCTCACGGATGCGGCTGCCAAACGGTGCATTTTCCGATTTTTCCACGGACCCATTGAAAGTCAATGGGTCCGTGAAAAAAAACGGAAAACGGCACAACGGCCACGGATGCACACAACGGTCGTGTGCATGAGGCCTTCATATGAGGGGTTAGTTCACATGATATTTTTTATACAGCAGGTTCTTACGGACGCAGTGATATCTAATATGTATACTTTTTCTATTTGAGTTTTACACAACAGCATTTTTTGTTAACAAAAAAAATCATGTTTCAGTGTCTCAATATTCTGAGAGCCATATTTTTTTTATTTTATTTTTGGGCGATTGTCTTAGGTAGGGTCTCATTTTTTTAGATGACAGATTCATTGGTATGATTTTGGGGTGCGTATGACTTTTTGATCACTTGGCATTACACTTTTTGTGATGTAAGGTCGAAAAAAAAATGGCTTTTTTTTGCCACAGTTTTTTTTATTTTTTTACGGTGTTCATCTGAGGGGTTAGGTCATGTGATATTTTTATAGAGCACGTCGCTACGGACGTAGCAATATAAATAGTATACTTTCTTTTATTTAAGTTTTACACAATAATATAATTTTTGAAACAAAAAATAATATGTTCTAGTGTCTCCATATTCTGAGGGCCACAGTTTTTTTTTTTTTACTTTTTGGGCGATTGTCTTAGGTAGGGCATCACTTTTGCAGGATGAGATGACGGTTTGATTGGCATTATTTTGGGGTGCATACGACTTTTTGATCACCTGCTATTACACTTTTTGTGCTGTAAGGTGACAAAAAATGTTTTTTCTTTTTTTAGCAGTTTTTATTTAAGTTTTTGACAGTGTTTACCTGAGGAGTTAGGTCATGTGATATTTTTTATAGAGCCGGTTGATACGGACACAGCGATACCTAATATGCATACTTTTCTTTTTTTCCTATTTTTTTGGGGACTTCAACTTTTGGGGGTCTGATCCCCTTTACAATGCATCACAATACTTCTGTATTATAATACATTGTAACACAATGTAACACACTTAGAGCTTCCAGGGGGCTGGATCTCACAGTCTGTCTCGGAAGGCAGCCACGATGCCTAAGACAAGCATTGGACTTCCTTCCCTGCCATTATGTCCCCGTCACAGCAGCATGTGGACCCGATGGCCACCCCGCACCTGGCAGGATATCGCACTTGCCGCGGTCAGCGCTGACCGCGGCAGTGCAAGGGTTGATGCGCCGCTATTGGTGTTTTCACCTGCACCAGCCCAATCACCATGCAGTATATGTACATCTCTGGTCCTTAAGTCACGGCCAGATATGACGTATATGTACATCACGAGTCCTTATGGGGTTAAGGGCTAGTCATCTACTAAAAATAAATCAATAGCGGAGAATGTGACATTGCCAATACACTTTTGTAGTGCTTTATTGCCCCCTACTGTACCTGAAAAATTTAACCTGACTGGCTTATTTTGGGGTAAAGAACCAACTTTTATTATCTTTTTGGGGTTGTATAACGTACTGATTAACTTGTATGATATATTTTTTTTTCATTAATAAGGATTGCTGTTTTTTAGTACAATTTTGGGTACATATAATTTATTGACAGTTTATACATTTTTAAGGGGCCATTTAAAACAGCAAATTTGCCATGTATTTTACAATCATCATGTGTCATGCAATATAAAATGTGTAAAATGTATTCATTTTATAATAAATACAATTATTATTCAATGTATTAAAATATACAGAGGTTAGTCTACTTTCACACTAACATTTTGGCTTTCCGTTTGTGACATTCGTTTAGGGCTCTCAAAAGCAGTCCAAAACGGATCAGTTTTGCCCGAATGCATTCTGAATGGAAAAGGATACGCTCAGAATGCATCAGTTTGCCTCCGTTCAGTCACCATTCCGCTCTGGAGGCGGACAGCCAAACGACACAATCAGGTACAATAGAAAACGGATCCGTCCCCCATTGACTTTCAATGGTGTTCAAGACGGAGCCGTCATGGCTATAGAAGACATAATACAACAGGATCTGTTTATGACGGATGCATGCGGTTGTATTATTGTAACGGTGTAAAATGCTAGTGCGAACGTAGCCTTACTGCGATTGTGACGGTACTGAATATGGATTTTTGGAGGTGAACTATTTTTTATTTATTTTTTATTAAAAAAAATGCTAAAACATTGAGTTTATTTTTAATGATCCCTAGAAATAAGAATCTTGAGTGGAATTTTTTCCCCGCTAAAAAAAAAATTATTAGAAACCACTCTCATTTTTATTTATTTTTTCTATGCAGAAGCTTGTGGCAGACCTGGGAACCTTCTATACAGAAGCTCGTGGCAGACCTGGGAGCCTTATATGCAGAAGCTCGTGGGAGACCTGGGAGCCTTATATGCAGAAGCTCGTGGGAGACCTGGGAGCCTTCTATGCAGAAGCTCGTGGGAGACCTGGGAGCCTTCTATGCAGAAGCTCGTGGGAGACCTGGGAGCCTTCTATGCAGAAGCTCGTGGGAGACCTGGGAGCCTTCTATGCAGAAGCTCGTGGGAGACCTGGGAGCCTTATATGCAGAAGCTTGTGGCAGACCTGGGAGCCTTCTATACAGAAGCTTGTGGGAGACCTGGGAGGCTAATATGCAGACGCTTGTGGCAGACCTGGGAGCTTTATATGCAGACACTTAAAGCAAACCTAGGAGACTTATATGCAGATGCTTGTGGCAGACCTGGGAGCCTTCTATACAGAAGCTTGTGGCAGACCTGGGAGCCTTCTATACAGAAGCTTGTGGCAGACCTGGGAGCCTTCTATACAGAAGCTTGTGGCAGACCTGGGATGCTAATATGCAGATGCTTGTGGCAGACCCGGGAGCTTTATATGCAGATGCTTGTAGCAGACTTGGGAGCTTTATATGCAGACGCTTGTGGCAGACCTGGGAGCTTTATATGCAGACGCTTGTGGCAGACCTCAGAGCTTTATATGCAGACGCTTGTGGCAAACTTGGGAGCTTTATATGCAGATGCTTGTGGCAGACTTGGGAGCCTTATATGCAGATGCTTGTGGCAGACCTGGGAGCTTTATATGCAGATGCTTGTGGCAGACTTGGGAGCTTTATATGCAGATGCTTGTGGCAGACCTGGGAGCCTTATATGCAGATGCTTGTGGCAGACTTGGGAGCCTTATATGCAGACGCTTGTGGCTAGGGCTGCAACGATTAATCGATGTAATCGATTATATTCGATAACTGGATTCGTTGTCGACGAATCCAGTTATCGAATAATCGCCGATTCGTTGCTATTCGGGCGGGCGGGCGGTCGCTGCATCTTTATTTTACCTTTTTACAATGACGCTCCCGCTCCTGTAACAGCCAGGCAGAGCGGACGGCGGCGTAACGTCACTCACTCACGTGACACACCTGCTCCGCCTCCTTCATTCATGAAGTGGGCGGAGCAGGCGCGTCACGTGATTGAGTGACGTTACGCCGCCGTCCGCTCTGCCTGGCTGTTACAGGAGCGGGAGCGTCATTGTAAAAAGGTAAAATAAAGATGCAAGCATCGGGGCCGGGGCTGTTAGGGGGAAGGGGGAGGGGGGATCTGTCTATGGCACTGCTATGGGAAGGGGGGTCTGTGTATAGCACTGCTATGGGGAGGGGGGAGGATCTGTCTATGGCACTGCTATGGGGAGGGGGGAGGATCTGTCTATGGCACTGCTATGGGGAGGGGGGGTCTGTGTATAGCACTGCTATGGGGAGGAGGGGGGGTCTGTGTATGGCACTGCTATGGGAAGGGGGGTCTGTGCACTGTTATGAGGAAAGGGATCTGTGCACTGTTATGCCCATAACAGTGCACATATCCCCCTCTCCATAACTACGCCGTCCACAGATCCCCCTCTCCATAACTACGCCGTCCACAGATCCCCCTCTCCATAACTACGCCGTCCACAGATCCCCCATAACTACGCCGTCCACAGATCCCCCTCTCCATAACTACGCCGTCCACAGATCCCCCATAACTACGCCGTCCACAGATCCCCCATAACTACGCCGTCCACAGATCCCCCATAACTACGCCGTCCACAGATCCCCCATAACTACGCCGTCCACAGATCCCCCATAACTACGCCGTCCACAGATCCCCCATAACTACGCCGTCCACAGATCCCCCATAACTACGCCGTCCACAGATCCCCCATAACTACGCCGTCCACAGATCCCCCATAACTACGCCGTCCACAGATCCCCCATAACTACGCCGTCCACAGATCCCCCATAATAGTGTCGTCCACAGATCCCCCATAATAGTGTCGTCCACAGATCCCCCATAATAGTGTCGTCCACAGATCCCCCATAATAGTGTCGTCCACAGATCCCCCATAATAGTGTCGTCCACAGATCCCCCATAATAGTGTCGTCCACAGATCCCCCATAATAGTGTCGTCTACAGATCCCCCATAATAGTGTCGTCCACAGATCCCCCATAATAGTGTCGTCCACAGATCCCCCATAATAGTGTCGTCCACAGATCCCCCATAATAGTGTCGTCCACAGATCCCCCATAATAGTGTCGTCCACAGATCCCCCATAATAGTGTCGTCCACAGATCCCCCATAATAGTGTCGTCCACAGATCCCCCATAATAGTGTCGTCCACAATTTGTTTTAATATGGCCTTTGAACATAATTTTTCAAGTAAGATCATATAAACCTCTCTGTTTTGTAATTTTGTCGTTTTTCCCGATTAATCGATTAATCGTAGAAATTAATCGGCAACTAATCGATTATTCAAATAATCGTTAGCTGCAGCCCTACTTGTGGCAGACTTGGGAGCTTTATATGCAGATGCTTGTGGCAGACTTGGGAGCCTTATATGCAGATGCTTGTGGCAGACCAGGGAGCCTTCTATGCAGAAGCTTGTGGCAGACCAGGGAGCCTTCTATGCAGATGTTTGTGGCAGACCTGGGAGCTTTATATGCAGACACTTAAAGCAAACCTAGGAGACTTATATGCAGATGCTTGTGGCAGACTTGGGAGCCTTATATGCAGATGCTTGTGGCAGACTTGGGAGCCTTATATGCAGATGCTTGTGGCAGACTTGGGAGCTTTATATGCAGATGCTTGTGGCAGACTTGGGAGCCTTATATGCAGATGCTTGTGGCAGACCTGGAAGCCTAATATGCAGATGCTTGTGGCAGACCTGGGAGCTTTATATGCAGACACTTAAAGCAAACCTAGGAGACTTATATGCAGATGCTTGTGGCAGACCTGGGAGCCTTCTATACAGAAGCTTGTGGCAGACCTGGGAGCCTTCTATACAGAAGCTTGTGGCAGACCTGGGAGCCTTCTATACAGAAGCTTGTGGCAGACCAGGGAGGCTAATATGCAAATGCTTGTGGCAGACCAGGGAGCTTTATATGCAGATGCTTGTGGCAGACTTGGGAGCCTTATATGCAGACTTATATGCAGATGCTTGTAGCAGACTTGGGAGCTTTATATGCAGACGCTTGTGGCAGACCTGGGAGCTTTATATGCAGACGCTTGTGGCAGACCTCAGAGCTTTATATGCAGATGCTTGTGGCAGACCTTGGAGCTTTATATGCAGACGCTTGTAGCAGACCTGGGAGCCTTATATGCAGACGCTTGTGGCAGACTTGGGAGCTTTATATGCAGACGCTTGTGGCAGACTTGGGAGCTTTATATGCAGATGCTTGTGGCAGACTTGGGAGCTTTATATGCAGATGCTTGTGGCAGACTTGGGAGCCTTATATGCAGACTTATATGCAGATGCTTGTAGCAGACTTGGGAGCCTTATATGCAGACTTATATGCAGACGCTTGTGGCAGACCTGGGAGCTTTATATGCAGACGCTTGTGGCAGACCTCAGAGCTTTATATGCAGATGCTTGTGGCAGACCTTGGAGCTTTATATGCAGACGCTTGTAGCAGACCTGGGAGCCTTATATGCAGACGCTTGTGGCAGACTTGGGAGCTTTATATGCAGACGCTTGTGGCAGACTTGGGAGCCTTATATGCAGATGCTTGTGGCAGACTTGGGAGCTTTATATGCAGACGCTTGTAGCAGACCTGGGAGCCTTATATGCAGACGCTTGTGGCAGACTTGGGAGCTTTATATGCAGACGCTTGTGGCAGACTTGGGAGCTTTATATGCAGATGCTTGTGGCAGACTTGGGAGCTTTATATGCAGATGCTTGTGGCAGACTTGGGAGCCTTATATGCAGACGCTTGTAGCAGACCTGGGAGCTTTATATGCAGACACTTGAGGCAGACCTAGTCGACTTATATGCAGATGATTGTGGCAGACCTGGAAGCCTTTGTTAAGCCCCAGCTGCCATAGTTTCCCATACAGCATCTGTGCCAGTGTGATCAAATTGACATAAATGTACATTACTGAGTGCTAAGGGGTTAAATACAAAAAATCATAGACACTTTGAGCTGTTCTTTTATAACCAGTACTAATTAGGAGCTAGCACTGTGCAGTTTCATCACTTTTACTTAAAGGGGTTGCCTGGGCTACAGATATTGATGGCCTATGCCCATGGTAGGTCATCAGTATCAGAGTGGCTGAGGTCTGGCACTCAGTTCCCCCACTGATCAGTTGTTTCGTGCAGCAGTGGCACACAAATCTACACAGTGCAAAGAGCAGGAGCAGAAGGCTCTCTACACTGCATAATGCAGCTCACCTCCTCTTCACTTGAAGCTGAGCTGTGGTACCCTGTCATAGACACTACACAGTGTACAGTGTTCCAGCTCCATATGCTATATAGCTTTCGGTGCACGGCTGTCCAGCTGATCTGTGGATGTGCCGGGTGTCTGACTCCCACCAATTGATAACCTATCCTGAGGGCAGGTCATCAATATCGGTAGGACAGACAATGCCTTTAAACTTTCAGTGACTAATAGACTTCGTAAGAAGAACTTTTCTTTGCCCTGGTGTCCTGTAACAATAAGTTAACCAAGGAAAATGTTAGCTAAAATGTCATTTATTGAACTCCTTTAACTTTTCTTATGTTTTGGTTGGAGACGTATATAAGTAGCAACTGCTGATGAACAGCTTCATACCTTGTAATATCCTGAGAACCTTCAAAATTCTGCACATCCCCTGTTGGAATCAGCTTGCACTGTTCTTTATCCAATGTGAGCACAAAGTCTGATGGAAAAAAGGTGGAAGATTTAATAGTGTTCAAAGGATAGGCCATTAATAAACCCCTAGAAAACTCCATTATATTGATTCAGTTATGCAGGATCATTAGTGATGTGCACTGAATAATGTGTAGTTTGCCACAGAATACATTTATTTGAATAAAATATACCACTACTTAAGATATATTCATCCTGTACTTACTGATAAAGTAGCTGCTAGGAAACTGCATGTTTTCTTGGTACAAGGTTGGGTCTTTAAAATGGTCCTTCAAGAAGGTGTGACACATAAAAACGGAATAACTGTGTTTGGCCTCAATCTTCTCTAAATCCTGTATAGAATAGGGACTTGAACCCGACTCCAGTAACACGCACAGTTTAATATGGCTCAGATATGATTTTTCGATGTTGTACATTATGCCTTAGGGAAAATGAACAAAGCTTTCAGTTAAATGATACTCCAGTCTTTGGGGTACCGGCATACAAACATAATCACACAATGTACATAGCTACCAGAAACTCCAGTAAAAAGGTTAATTTGGGTCAACCTTTCTTATGGCCAATTATTTAAAATAAGGTCCTTAGATTTTGCTATTATAAAAAAAAAATATTAGATTTTTGCGGACCCACCTGTAAATTTATTTGTCGCTGAGTTCATTGGGCGACACATGACCGTGGGTATAGCTGCTGCTGCTGCGGCTAGGAGGCAACACTAGGCTAAAAAGTGTTAGCTCCTCCCGCCAGCTATATCCCCTCCAGCCTGGAGAGAGCATATCAGTTTTTAGCTTAGTGTCGTAGGAGGCAGACCTCCCTGCTCTGCAATTTCTATTTTGTTTCCTCTTCAGGCTGGGGGAACAGGGCCCATGGGGCCACCAGTGCGTCTACTGCGCATGTCCGGGGATCACTTGTCCGCAAGATTAATTTGGGACGCTTGTGGTTGATCTTGAATGCCATCAGATCCATGTCCGGACAGACCCAATGGAGACCGATTGAGTTGAACACCCGCCTGGGTCTACCGTCTTCCGGCTGAGGAAGTCCACTGTCCCATTCTCCACTCCTGGAATGTAGACTGCCGATAGCGCTGGTACATGTTCCTCTGCCGACTTTAGAATTTTTGCCAACTCCGCAATCACCGCCCGACTGCGGGATCCCCCCTGGTGATTGATTTACGCCTCTGCTGTGGCATTGTCCGACTGGATCTGGACCGGCAGTCCCCTCAGGAGAGGAGTCCAATAAAGCAGGGACAAATGAATGGCCCAAAGTTACAGGATGTTCATGGGCAGTCTGGATTCCAACAGAGACCATTTGCCTTGGACTGTCTGAGGTGGGAAGATTCTGCCCCATCCGAGGAGGCTGGCATCGGTGGTGATGACCGACCATGAGATCGGGAGAAAGGAATTGCCGGAGACCAAGGTTGGAGTCGAGAGCCACCACCTGAGGTCCGACCGCTCCTGCGGAGGAAGGGCGATGGTATGGTCCAAGGAACTCTGCATCTTGTCCCAGGATGACAAGATCGCCCGCTGGAGAGGACGAGTGTGAAATTGCGCAAAAGGAATTGCCTTCGAAGAGACCATCATTCCCAACACTCGCATGCAAATCTGGATCAACGGACGTCTTTGCCGGAGAAGATGAACCGACCGCTGAAGGGACAACTGCTTGTCCGAGGGGAGGCAGACTGTCGCCGCCCCGTGTCAGGGATCATGCAGAGGAAAGTAATCGGCCTGCCGGGATGCAGTGCTGACTTCTGGAAGTTCACTAGCCAGCCGAAACGTTGGCTGGTGTCCTTGTTCTGATCGAAGGTCGCAGCCTTGACGAGGAGGTCGTCCAGATAGAGGATCAGGGTGATGCCCCTGGAACGGAGAAGGGTGAGGAGAGGAGCGAGCACCTTCGTTAACACTCTCGGTGCTGTTGCTAGACCGAAGGGTAGAGCCACAAACTGATAGTGGTGAGACTACACCGCAAAGCGAAGAAAACGCTGGTTCGCGGGACCAATGGGAATGTGAAGGTACATGTCCTGAATGTCCACCGAGAAAATGAACTTGCGCCGTTCCAGAGAGGCAACCATGGATCGGAGAGACTCCATCCTGAAGTGCTGGACCCTGACAAACTGGTTCAGAAACTTAAAGGTCTAGCACCGGGCGAATGGATCCCTTTTTCTTGGGGATAACAAACAGGTTCGAATAAAAACCTGTTAACTGCCCCGCAAGCGGTACCAGGGAGATCACTTCCCGGCGAGAAGGGACTGTAATGCCTGAAAAAAAGGTGGCGGCCCGAACTCTGGGTGGCTGGGAAAGGAAGAATCGGTCCGGCGGGGTGGAGGCCAACTCGATCTTGTAACCCGAGGTTACTATCTCGAGTACCCATTCGTCGGAAATGTCGGACCTCCAAACTTCCTGAAAAAGGAGGAGCAGAACAGGTGGCCCTGTTCCCCAAGCCTGAAAAAGAAACAAAATACAAAAAAAAAGCACAATTGACCTTTCAGAGCAGGGAGGTCTGCCTCCTACGACACTAAGCTAAAAACTAATATGCTCTCTCCAGGCTGGAGGGGATAAAACCAGTGGGAGAAGCTAACACTTTTTAGCCTCCTAGCGGCAGCAGCAGCTATGCCCACAGTCATGTGTCCCCCAATGATACGAGCGAGAAAAAAAATATTCAGATAAACATGCATCAATATATACTATATGTGTTAGGCTCGCCGTATACCTGAGAAGCAGCTTGACTGATCATCTATTTCACCTGATCCTTCCCTTATGCATGTACCCTCTGCTCAGAGAGCTGAGGAAGACTGAGGAGAGTTAAGCGGCTGCCAGACTCCTCTGGTGCTAACTTATCACCCTGAAATCAATAGGACTGAGCATGTTGAAATCTAAGGCTACTTTCACACTTGCGTTCAGAGCGGATCCGCCTGGGGTCTGCACAGACGGATCCACTCATATAATGCAGACGATGGGATCCGTTCAGAACGGATCCGTCTGCATTATATTTTAGAAAAAATTCTAAGTGTGAAAGTAGCTCAGACGGAGCCGTCCAGACTTTACCTTGAAAGTCAATGGGGGACGGATCCGTTTGAAAATTGAGCCATATTGTGTCAACTTCAAACGGATCCGTCCCCATTGACTTACATTGTAAGTCTGGATGGATCAGTTTGCCTCCGCGCGGCCAGGCGGATACCCGAACGCTGCAAGCATCGTTCAGGTGTCTGCCTGCTGAGCGGAGGCCAAACGCTGCCAGACTGATGCATTCTGAGCGGATCCATTCAGAATGCATTAGGGCAGTACGGATGCGTTCGTGGCCGCTTGTGAGAGCCTTCAAAGCGGAGCCCCGAACGCTAATGTGAAAGTAGCCTAACAGCGTCTTTGTGTCTGGTTTGCAAAACTGAACAAACGTGATCAGGCATGAAAATCAATGTAAGGCTACTTTCACACTGGTGGCAGCAGGGACCGTGCCGCCGGAAGTCCGCTCTGGCCCCATTCACTATAATGGGGGCAGGCCCGGGGTCCGGCTGCAGCACAGCAAACAAGCCGAGAGGCAGGCGGACAAAAAACGCAGCATGCTGCCGTTTTTGTCCGGCCACCCTTTCGCCACCTTTGCAATGCTGCGACCGGACCACCGGCCTGCCCCCATTATAGTGAATGAGGCCGGAGCGGATTTCCAGCGGTACGGTGGGCTAGCGTTAACACGGATCCAGCAGGCTATTCCCCTGCTGGACCCTGCTACCGCAAGTGTGCAAATAGCCAAAAGCTACTTTCACACTACCGTTTCTATTTTCCAGTATTGAGATCAGTCATAGGAATTTTAGTCCAGCGGCCTTTCGCCGTGCACCGCCGCGCTGCGCCGGAGCTCCGCCCCCGTCCCCATTATAGTCAATGGGGATGGAGCGGCGGTTCGACTGCAGGGCGAAATAGCCGCAGGACCGATCCGACATGGTGAACAGCCTGTCGGATCCGTCCTGCCGCAAGTGTGAAAGTAGCCTAAGACAAAAAAGGTCTAATAATTTGCGCCACTTCTTGGTTTATTTGGTTTATATGGATCACTTTACTGTCGTTAACTCATTCCAATTCTACCTGTTATGATATCACCTCTGTGTATGAGACAGGATCCACCAGTCACAATAGGTGATTGTCAGAGCTTATCTATTCTTTCCTTGTACAATGACCTCTGCACAGGGCACAGCGCATGCCTAGAAGACTCTCCCATAGAAGTCAGTGAGGTTCTCTCCTGACCATTGTGTCTATGGCCCATCGGGCTGCCGTAAAGTAGTTTTCTTAATGCTTTCTAAATGCTGTTAAGAAGAACAGCTCAGGCAAGATGGCAGCCACCTTAAATGCAATGCAATTTTCACACAGCCTAGAGGATGATTGATATATAGTTTTATGGGAAAACATTCAGTAAAATATGTAATTTATGCCTCTTTCTACACTTAAGCCTGCCCCCGTGTACAACTCTCAGTGACTGACAGCTATCTCTGTATACAAACTAAGACCAGTCAGACCAGGATGTAGAGTCGCAAGCAAATTATTGAATGTAGCCACCGACATAGGACGGTAACCCTTGAATTTATAAGGACGTTGTTGCAAATCAGTGTATAAAGAGTGAACGTGGCCTTTCTTGAGCCACTGGGGGACAATGACCGCATGGGTATCTGCCGTCCAAATTTCAGAGAAATAAGCCTGCTCAGGATAAACTCTTTCACAACAGCCATGATTAACACAAAGAAATTATGTCAGGAACTGAGGCAGAGCAAGGACAACATTTTAACAAAGCTCTTTACACCGTCAAAGACAGAAAAAATGGTGCCTATGCAATCATGTGATATTTTTATGAATGTAACCAAAAGATACTATTTAAAAAAATCAATTGCGGATCCACAAAATACGGATGACATACAGAAAGGTAACTTCTGCATTTTTTGGACAAATGGAATGGATGCGGATGTGCACAGAGATCAATTTGAGAACTTTGCGGAATAATAGATCTGAAAAATACGGACAATAAATTGGATACGGTCGTGTGAATTGGCACTTAAACAAGGAATTCTGTCACTGATAACACCTTCCCCAGTGTACAACTCAGGTCAGAAAGAATAGACATTTAGGGGGTCATTTATTAAGACAGGTGTTCTAGATTCCGGTCTTAATAAAGCCCTGCACTGGTAGCAGATCCGCCGCGGTTATAAAGAGGCGCCGGCCTCTACATAACTTCGGCGGATCCTCCACTACTTCTAAATGTAAAACAGCTTCCTAAAACAGGTGTAGAGAATGGTAAATGAGACTGGCCTATAACATACACCGCATTATGTGGCACACACAGCCTGGCAATCTGTTCTTGCCAAGAAACATTGGTTAGTGTGACTAGGGATGTCATGACACCAGAATTCTTACTTCGATACCAAGTAAAGTACCATGAGAGTACCAAATGGATACGGATTCAAGACAAAAATATGAAGTCTGTAATCTCTACAACCCTGGAAGAGTGTGTGTGGCTACTTTCACACTTGCGCTTGATCGGATCCGTTCTGAACGGATCCGATCATATTAATGCAGACGGTGGCTCCGTTCAGTACGGATCCGTCTGCATTAATAACTTAGAAAAATTTCTAAGTGTGAAAGTAGCCTGAGCGGATCCGTTCACACTTTCAATGTAAAGTCAATGGGGGACGGATCCGCTTGAAGATTGAGCCATATGGTGTCATCTTCAAGCGGATCCGTTCCCATTGACTTACATTGTAAGTCTGGACTGATCCTTACATTGTCCGCCTGGCCGTGCGGAGGCGAGCGGAGCGGAGGCTGAACGCCGCCAGACTGATGCAGTCTGAGCGGATCTGCATCCATTCAGACTGCATCAGGGCTGGACGGAAGCGTTCTGCTCCGCTCGTGAGCCCCTTCAAACGGAGCTCACGAGCGGACAGCAGAACGCTAGTGTGAAAGTAGCCTGACATAGGTCTTTGTAAGGGAAAGGGTTAAAGCATGCACTGCTCATTTGAATGAAGAGAAATAAAAATGAAACGAGAAGTAAACATATGACATTAGTCAGCCTGCAGAGGCCAAGTGCTTCACCCACTCACCGGGCAAGCTCTGGTCTTCTAGGAACTTGTTGATAGCGGATGAAGAAACCAATCCAAGTAGACAAAGATTGTAAAGGGTTCTCAGAAGCTCTTTTTTATTCATACTATCCATATGTAAGTCCAGTTCCTTGTTCAATGTCTTCAGGAACCTAGAACACAGACAAGCAGGTCATATGGGTTTGGGCTCTAATTTCACAAGTCTTATGATGGTCACATATACTGTATTTGTCATTGACAAGCCCTTTTGGCTCAGCAGAATATGTGCGCTAGTGCCAGGTACTTCAACTCAGTAAAACTATATTAAGCCGCCTTCACACACAAATTTTGTTTACCCATTTATTAACCTCTTTAAAAGCACCAATAAAGCCGCATGCGATTTTTGCACATCATGCATATTTATGCTTTTTTCAATCCAGCATATCCAAATGCCACTGCGCACTTCTGCATCCCCATTCATTATAATGGCATCCGGATACTTCCCGTCATATATGCCGGCTTTCAGCCAGACATAAAATGCAGCATGTAGTATTTTTTTGTCTGACCAAATGCCAACATATATGCTGGATATGGTGAACTCCGGCAGTCTGTTCCGCCGCCAGAACAGAAAGCCGGAGTTCACAACGCAGGTGTTTTTGTATTAACAAACATGTAAATTGTTTTATTTTTAGATGAAAAAAGAAGGTGGTGGAAAAATGCTGAATAAAAAAGATAAAAGACCATTGCTTCAACATGTTATGCACACAAAACACACACACAACTTGAAAAAACAGCACTAGCAAAAAAATGCATCATATTTCCTACAGACTTGAAAACAAAAACAAAAAAAGCATCAAGAAAAACCACAAAACTCTGCGAATCCACCTTGATACAGAGAATTTAAAACATTTCAAGCCAATCATCTAATAACAGGACAGAGCTGTAACAGATTAATAAAATGATAAAAGTAAATTAGAGCATAAGAAAAAGAGGTAATCTACATGACAAGGGGATAAAGAAGAAAACGGGTGGTCAGCTGTAGAAAATACCTTAGGAAACGAAAATCATGATACCCAGTTAATTCCATGTATGCACTTTCTCTCTCTGCAATACACCTTCCAGTCTATTTTGTCTATGTCCCTAACCCTCTCCAAGGAGATACCTAGGACACAGTGGACAGCGTACTGTGATCCCTGTGCAGGGTGTGTTAGGCTACTTTCACACTTGCATCTGGTGCGGATCCGTCATGGATCTGCACAGACGGATTCGTTCAGATAATACAACCGCATGTATCCGTTCAGAACAGATCCGTTTGTATTATCTTTAACATAACCAAGACGGATCCGTCTTGAACACCATTGAAAGTCAACTGAGGACGGATCCGTTTTATATTGTGCCAGATTGTGTCAATGAAAACTACACAATCTGGCTTAATAGAAAACGGATCCGTCCTCCATTGACTTTCAATGGTGTTCAAGACGGATCCGTCTTGGTTATGTTAAAGATAATACAAACGGATCTGTTCTGAACGGATGCGTGTGGTTGTATTATCTGAACGAATCCGTCTGGCTCAGTTTCATCAGACGGACACCAAAACGCTGTCCGGAATGGAGACGAAACAGAGGCAAACTGATGCATTCTGAGCAGATCCTTTTCCATTCGGAATGCATTAAGGGCAAAACTGATCTGTTTTGGACCGCTTGTGAGAGCCCTGAACGGATCTCAGAAACGGAAACCAATACGCCAGTGTGAGAGTAGCCTTTATTCTATAAGGGGAGAAGAGTGGCCGCTAGGCACTTTTACTGTCACTTATCAGACTAGACAGGGTTACAGATGATCAAAATGATCACAGAAGCGACATGAATTTGCAAACGGTCACATGAACTAACCCTGCTGCTATATCACAGCTGTAACTTTAAGTTGACATCATCTAAGGATTAGTAGTATATTTTCTCAGACCTGCACCACATTAATGACAGTCGCTCAGGTTGGATGATAAATTGGGCACATGGCTAGACACCTTTTTACCAACTATTAGTTGACTTATTTTGGAACTAAATTTTATGCCAAAATTGTGCAAACATGTCCCTTAGCAAACTAGGAACAGTAGAGGTTTATTGAATTCGATGCACCAAATTATGCCATAATAAGCACCAAATTTTGGCACAGTTTACAATTTATAAAACAGCCTAAAACAAAAACTGTCACCCACTGTAATGTGCTGGTAAGAAATGAAAGCTGTGCTGGGACCGGTATGGGCAGAAGACTACTTTGTATAAATCTGCCCACTGTGTTCAGGCTGGACACCACATTTATCAGCCCTCTGCCCAACCGTTACTAAATGTGCTGGAGAACGTGGGTAAGCTTCAGACTTGTGTCAACACCTGGCCGTGTTTTCAGTCTATGGTAAAATTATCAAATGGGGTGGACTGCATGGAGAAGAGATACGGGCACACTGTTCTATGGGTATAAACATTATACTTACTTGTCTTCCTTGCCCTCCGGCAAATGGTTTACAATTGAATAAATCTTGGCCACTTTTACTAAATAGCTTCCTGTCAGTGATTTAGACTCCTGCATTATTTTATCAGCAAAGTAATCCAGTAGTGGAACACATCGGAAGCGGAGGAATGCCATACTTGTGAGAACCAAGGAGATCTGTGAGGAGAGAACACAACCTTAATATTACTTTTCTATCAGTGTCTACAGTGTTTGGGTAATAATACTTGTATCGGCCAAACCCAACATGCAAAACAAGGTTAACCAAAAGGGAGCTTTAAAGGGGTGTTCTCATCTTCACCAAAGTGGGGATGGGGGATGTACTTTGCAGGCATATCTTTATCTTCACCAAAGAAGGGGGGCTGTACTTTATAGAGGTGTTCTCATCTTCACCAAAGGAGAGTTTTACTTTACGGGGTGTTCTCATCTTCACCAAAGGAGAGCTTTACTTTACAGAGTGTTCTCATCTTCACCAAAGGAGAGCTTTACTTGACAGAGTGTTCTCATCTTCACCAAAGGAGAGCTTTACTTTACAGAGTGTTCTCATCTTCACCAAAGGAGAGCTTTACTTTACAGAGTGTTCTCATCTTCACCAAAGGAGAGCTTTACTTTACAGAGTGTTCTCATCTTCACCAAAGGAGAGCTTTACTTGACAGAGTGTTCTCATCTTCACCAAAGGAGAGCTTTACTTTACAGAGTGTTCTCATCTTCACCAAAGGAGAGCTTTACTTTACAGAGTGTTCTCATCTTCACCAAAGGAGAGCTTTACTTTACAGAGTGTTCTCATCTTCACCAAAGGAGAGCTTTACTTTACAGGGTGTTCTCATCTTCACCAAAGGAGAGCTTTACTTTACAGGGTGTTCTCATCTTCACTAAAGAAGATATTTACTTTACAGGGGTATTTTCATCAATCAATTTAATAAATGGGTGTGTGTGTGGGGAGGGGGGGGGGGGGGACGGACGGACTTTCCATTCCTGAATCTGGGGCACAAAGTGCTGCAGGGGCTGGAGAAGCGGTAGCGCTGAACATGAGTGTGACATCCAGGTGGAATACAGATCTCTTGCTACCTGGGGAGGAGTAACTATTCTGGGTGGTGAGAAGATAGCATAAACGTAGCTGGATACAGTGTTATACATTGTCAATGCTTAAGATACAAATAATAAACATAGATGTCAGGGTCCCTGAGAAGTGTTATTCCCAATACAAATAATGAAACACTATACATAGTCGAATTGGGACCTTGCAAGTAATGCAAGCAGGGCATTGCGATGTCTATGACAGACCCACATGCTGGTCACTAAATGCAATTGCCTCGTACTGCCTACTAACCCAGGGGAGCAGGAATGAACAATTAAATTATGCCGAGATGAGGGTAACTGTTTACCATGAAGGACTGTAAAAATTCATTTTTATTAGCAGTATGATATTGGGAGCAACTAAAATTTAAAATGACCGCATACGGGTGGATATACAAACAAATCACAGCAGACACAATCCTCCACGTCAGCTAGCATTATATAAAGAACACTTTGTAAAGCAATCGTCTTGAAGGAAGGAAAAGTTAAATGCATTTTTTTGCGGGTGATGCTGTAGATCTTACCTGCCACATATCCCACATATAGATGTTGTTCTTTATATTCTCTCCAATTGCAGACAACAGTTTTTCATTAAAATATAACAGTTTAGAGCAGCAACTGGTCAGGGAAATTATTTTTTTACAGGAAAGCTCATCCAAGCAATCTAAAGTAAAAAGAAAGGTTTTGCATAATTGATAAAAGGGGTAGAAAACTGCAGTATACTGCCAAGTACATCTGTATATCCATCTCTTCCACTTACATCGGTGATTGAGTACCCAGTTAGAGAGGCTGTCCGGTCCCAAAATCAAAGTTCTTTTTATGTGCTCCTAACACCCCTCATCATGCATACATATGCCCCCAATACCTGTTTTTCATGTCTAAGCTTTCCTTCCCCCCTGGAAGTCAGACTATCCTGGCAGATCTGTTTACTTTCTCCCCTTCTTGTTTTATTAAATACATAACTTTATTGATACACCAGCCTGGCTGCACTGCACAGTGATGAGTCACAGGCTGGCCACGCCCACCACTCTGCTCTGTCGGCAGGAGCTACACCCACTACAACTCCTGTGTCCATCTTTCTACACCCAGACAGGAATCTACTTCTCACCCAGTGTCTAAATCCGATTACTGACTGTCCACAGGCTCTGCCCTCACATGTGTATCTAATCCTATCCTGTGTGATACAGCCTGCGGAGCTGTGTATCTAATCCCATCACTTACCGTCTGCAGGCTCTTCCCTCACCATCTCCAGAGTGTGAAACAGCTTGAATCAGCAAGCGTATCCAAACACATCTGTATCTAATCCTATCCAGTACGTGTGCATCCTGTTGTGTGCGACACTGCCCGCTGAAGTGTATATCTAATCCCATCTTCTATGATACAGCCTGCTAAACTGTGTATCTAATCCCATCTTGTATGATACTGCCTGCTGACGTGTATATCTAAGGCTACTTTCACACTTGCGGGAGGACGGATCCGACAGGCTGTTCACCATGTCGGATCCGTCCTGCGGCTATTTCGCCGTGCCCGCGGACCGCCGCTCCGTCCCCATTGACTATAATGGGGACGGGGGCGGAGCTCCGGCGCAGCACGGAGAAAGCCGCCAGACTAAAAATCCTGGCATGCAGTAATTTTAGTCCAGCAGGCTTTCTCCGTGCACCGCCGCTCCGCCCCCGTCCCCATTATAGTCAATGGGGACGAAACGGCAGTCCGCGGGCACGGCGAAATAGCCGCAGGACGGATCCGACATGGTGAACAGCCTGTCGGATCCGTCCTGCCGCAAGTGTGAAAGTACCCTAATCCCATTTTCTATGATACAGCCTGCTAATCTGTGTATCTAATCCCATCTTGTATGATGCTGCATGCTGAGTGGTGTATCTAATCCTATCTTGTACGATCATGCCTGCTGAGCTGTGTATCTAAACCCTTATGCACACGACCATATCCATTTTGCGATCCGCATTTTTTGCACTCCCACTGAGTTGTATGGATTTGAGGTCCTCATTTTGAACACTAGAATAGAACATGTTGTGTATTTACGGAAACAGACATACGGATGTAAAAAACACACTGATGATGTCCATGTGCTTGCCACATCCGCATGTCAGTTCTGCGAAAGATAGAACATGTCCTATTCTGGTGCTCATAATGCAGATCTTAACCCCATAGGACTCAATAGTACTGGAAAAAAATGTGAATCTCACACGAACAGTAACCTTATTTAGTGGATCCGCAACTTGCAGACTGCAAAACAGATATGGTTCTGTGCACGAGCCTTATCACTTATACTCAGCGCCCCCATAACAGTGACCTCCACAGCGCCCCCATAACAGTGACCTCCACAGCGCCCCCATAACAGTGACCTCACCTCCACAGCGCCCCCATAACAGTGACCTCCACAGCGCCCCCATAACAGTGACCTCCACAGCGCCCCCATAACAGTGACCTCCACAGCGCCCCATAACAGTGACATACGCTGTGCCCCCACTATGCCATGCAGTGCCCCCTTGTTTGCCATCTATTGCCCCTCTTGGGCCATCCAGTTCCCTCGTTGTGCCATGCAGTGCCCCCTTGTTTGCCATCTAGTGCCCCGATATTTGCCATCCAGTGTCCCCATTGTGCCATCCAGTGTCCCCATTGTGCCATCCAGTGTCCCCATTGTGCCATCCAGTGTCCCCATTGTGCCATCCAGTGTCCCCATTGTGCCATCCAGTGCCCCCCTTGTTTGAAATCCAGTGCCCCCTTGTTTGAAATCCAGTGCCCCCTTGTTTGAAATCCAGTGCCCCCTTGTTTGAAATCCAGTGCCCCCTTGTTTGAAATCCAGTGCCCCCTTGTTTGAAATCCAGTGCCCCCTTGTTTGAAATCCAGTGCCCCCTTGTTTGAAATCCAGTGCCCCCTTGTTTGAAATCCAGTGCCCCCTTGTTTGAAATCCAGTGCCTCCGTGGGCCATCTAGTACCCCATTGTGTCACCCAGTGCCCCATTGTGCCATCCGTTGCCCCCTGTGACATGCACAGTATAGCGATCAGCCTCTGTGGCTGATCGCCATGCTGTCACTCCTGCACAGCGCTTACATCGAGCTGTGCAGGAGTCAGTACAGGCTTCACATAGAAGCCTGTACGATACAGAGACTGACGGCCGCCGGTCCTGCACGCTGTGAAGACTGACGGACGGTGCTTTCTCCAGCAGGAGGCGGTGATGTCAGTCGTGACGATTCGTCTCCTGCTCGAGAAAGGAAGAGAAGACAGGAAGAAAAGAAGACTGATGACAGAAAAACCATCAGGAGGGACCACGTGACCGGGATGTGGATCTCCAAACTGGCTGCACTGTGGAAGGTAAGTATAAGGCCATTAACCTTCCCTTCACAGGTTAGATTTAGCCAGCAATTAATAGATTTGGACCGGAGAACCCCTTTAAACTGAATTTTGCTTTGAAAAGAGGCAACGATTTGTGGTGGCGCCCGGGCAAAGAATGTACTTGACCGTTCTTTATGCGGTCATGGCAATAAACTGTAGCTACACAAATGGCAGGAGTGCTGTCTCCCATTGAAAACAATGGAGGGAGGATGCCATCTGCAAAAGTCACTGTGTGAACAGGGCCTTCTAGCAATTTTAATTTTCAGTTCCAACAATCTGTATCTGCTTCATCTGAGCATGAACTGGGTGCTGCAAGACTAGATTGAAAGAGATTCAGCATATGCGCAATGCACAGATGGAGCCAAAGCTATTACACCTCTCTTCACTGCAAGACATGGCTCTAGCCTGGACTGTGCGACTTACTCACAAGAACAGCGCCACCCTGAAGGTAATTCGCATACTGCACATGGATGATTATAACTTAGTTTCCTATGCTATGCATTTTCATCCAGTTTATGTAATAGCATGACGTTAAAGCTATTAATAAGCAGAATACCATGGCCTGGGGTGTGAACTGACAAGTTCCTTTTAATTTTCAGATCCCTTAATATGCACTTTGTAACCTCCAAGCTTCAGAACTTTCTCAAGTGGTGGTGTCCCTAAAACCTGCCGGATGTGTGTGTCCAGGATGCTACTGCCTTCACCAATTCCCATATGCAAGCACAGCTTCCTTCCTGGTCGAGGCACATTTACAAGGACCGCCGTATTCACTCCGGTCTTTGCTTTCAGTTGCACAGCCGGAGGATTAGAATAATTTATGATGAGGCGTGCACCTAGTCTCAAATTTAGCTAATCAAGGGCAACTGTGCTCCTGACGTCGTTTTTTGCCAACATGTATACCCATTTCCAATCACACGATGGTAAATTTGCCCCAGACACGAGCCCGTTCTGCCCAAAGGTTGAAAACTTTAACAGGTGGCCATGCGAATTAATATTGTCGCACAGCCGGTCAAAAAGGAGACTTGTGACTATTTTTACTCCAAAACCTGGGATAAAAATTTTCGGAAATGACCCCCATTTTTCTTTCTACAGCAGGAGGGATGTCTCTTCACCTGTGCCGAGAGCCACTGATGGTGCGGAGTGTGTGATTTCCAACTCGCCCCCAACAGACCTGCAAGTCACTGTTATAGGCAATCACTGGCCTCCGCAGTGATGTCCGGTGTATTGCTGAGGCCAGTGATTGGCAGTAAGGTGGCCTGTGAACACAAAATGTCACTGCTGCAGCCAAGAAGATATCAGCAGCATAAGGCCTCTTTCACACTACAGTTTTTTGCGTTCCGTATACGGTCCGTTTTTTGCGTTCCGTATACGGTCCGTATACGGAACCATTCATTTCAATGGTTCCGCAAAAAAACGGAATGTGTTCCGTATGCATTCCGTTTCCGTATTTCCGTTCCGTTGAAAAGATAGAACATGTCCTATATTTGGCCGCAAATCACAGTCCGTGGCTCCATTCAAGTCAATGGGTCCGCAAAAAAAACGGAACACATACGGAAATGCATCCGTATGTCTTCCGTTTCCGTTCCGTTTTTTGCGGAACCATCTATTGAAAATGTTATGCCCAGCCCAATTTTTAATATGAAATTACTGTATACTGTATTTGCCATACGGAAAAACGGAACGGAACAACGGAACGGAAACGGAACCACAACGGAAGCAAAAAACGGAACAACGGATCCGTGAAAAACGGAACGCAAAACACTGAATTCAACATACTGTAGTGTGAAAGAGGCCTAAGACTGGAGCCTAGTACTGGAAGCATCACGGAAGAAAGGGGCAAATATCACTTCTTTTTAGACCATTTACAGTGGTGGCCCAAGTTTTTAACTCAGACAGCCTCTTTAATGGCCCATTTTACACATGGTGCAGTTTTACCCAATTTTATTAATGATCCAGAAAAAGGTTAAAGTGTACATAAACTTTCAAATAAACTTTATTAAAACCTATTCCAAATGTGATGTACACTCTACTCCATCCGTAAATCATTTTTATAATTGTGAAATAGGCAGTTCAGGTGTTTACCATGCTTTGCAACTAGTGTTGATCTCGAATATTCTAATCGCTAATTTTTATCACGAATATCGGCACTTCAAGAATTCACGAAGATCTAGAATACAGTGCTATATCTTCGTAATCGCAAATATTCTAGATTTTTTTTCCATCAGTAACCTCCCTTCTTGCTTGTGGGCCAATGAGAAGGCTGCAATGTCTTTGTCTGAGCTTAGCAACATCCCTAGCAACCAATAGGAAAGTTGTCTACCCCTTACTATATCAGAAACTCCCCAGCAGCCATTTTCTGCTGTTTTTTGCCGTTCTGGTGTCATTGCTGTGCTCTGCTGAGTCATCTGGATCCTTATTCAATTACATTAGATAGTTACCTCATATAATATAATAATTGTGCTAGAGGTCTATTTGCTTGGATTTTCCCATATGAGCCGCTGATGCGCCATTATGTGGGGGATCTGTGGAGGACACTTATGGGGGGGGGGATCTGTGGAGGACACTTATGGGGGGGGGGATCTGTGGAGGACACTTATGGGGGGGGGGATCTGTGGAGGACACTTATGGGGGGGGGGATCTGTGGAGGACACTTATGGGGGGGGGATCTGTGGAGGACACTTATGGGGGGGGGGATCTGTGGAGGACACTTATGGGGGGGGGGATCTGTGGAGGACACTTATGGGGGGGGGGATCTGTGGAGGACACTTATGGGGGGGGGGATCTGTGGAGGACACTTATGGGGGGGGGGATCTGTGGAGGACACTTATGGGGGGGGATCTGTGGAGGACACTTATGGGGGGGGATCTGTGGAGGACACTTATGGGGGGGGGATCTGTGGAGGACACTTATGGGGGGGGGATCTGTGGAGGACACTTATGGGGGGGGGGGATCTGTGGAGGACACTTATGGGGGGGGGATCTGTGGAGGACACTTATGGGGGGGGGGGATCTGTGGAGGACACTTATGGGGGGGGGGGGGGATCTGTGGAGGACACTTATGGGGGGGGGATCTGTGGAGGACACTTATGGGGGATCTGTGGATGGCACTGTTCTAGGGGATGTGTGCTATGACTATATATATATATTTATATAATTTTTTTTTTCCAGGTAGTTAGTGGGAGATAGTCAGTGTAGGGGTTAGATAGTGATATAGGGTGGTTGATAGGTTCCAGTGCAGAGTGTTAGGTATTGTAATAGGAATTACTGTGATGTGATAGGGATTAGTGTCTAGCAGCTTGAAAAATGTAGCAAAAGTGAGCCACGCTTGTATTGCGCAGGTAATACGCGCATATTACATTGCCGATTTTCGCAATCAAGAAAATAATGACTGGAGATCACGAATTCTATAATTTGCTAATTTATGGCGAATATTAGGATAAATTTGTGAAATATCTCGAAAACGAATATTGCATATGCTGCTCATCATAATTGTAACCTGTACCCTTGTCAGCTGTGTACGAATACCGATTCCACCGAGTGTTGTACAGGCAGCAGCATGCATCACTGCTTCTGCCTGTACCAGCCCCGTTCCTCTAAAGCTTAGCATAGATGTGCTATGTCAGGCTTTAGTAGAGCAGGTACATGTAGGGGGTGCAATGTGGTATGCAAGCTCCTGTCCTGTGCTTGCTCCATTCTGCTAAAAGCCTGCTTGCCACAGCGTGCGCAGCGCAGGGCTCACATAGAACATCCCTCTTAGCGCCTGTGCCTGCCTCATTACAGCCTGACATAGCACATCTATGCTAGGCTTTACCCTGGGTCCACACCTGAGCGTTTCTGAGACGCGCATTATACGCGCGTATTTGTCGCACGTTTTTATGAGCGTTTTTTGCGATAGTAAATGCGCGTTTGACGCGCGTTTGTGTGATTGACTGCAGTGTTGTCCAATTAGTCTATGGCCAAAACGCGCGACAAACGCCCCCAAAAAAGCTCAAGAACTTGTTTATGCGTCGGGCGTTTTACAGCGCGTTCAAACGCGCTGTAAAACGCTCAAGTGTGAACCAGGGCCATAGGGAAGCATTGGTTTTCACGTGTTGAGCGTTTTACAGCGCATTTGAACGCGCTGTAAAACGCTCAGGTGTGAACTTAGGGTTAGAGGAGCGAGGCTGGTACAGGCAGAAGCAGTAATGTGTGCTCCTGCCTGTACAGTGCTCAGTGCAGCCCCCGTGGAATCCATACTCCCATACACCGTAAAGTGCAAAAGACATGAACTATAGGCGCCGATTTCACAAGAAAGATAAAAAAAGTACATTACAAACATGATTTCTATAATATTAGAATAGGTTTTAAAAAAGCTTATCTGAATGTTTAGGTACACTTTAAACCAAATCCAGTACATTTCTAAAAAAAATAAATGTCAAGCATGTCACATGGTTGCATCCATTTCATTACTACAGCTAAAACATTTATTGCTACAAAAAAAAATCATTATATATAAAAAAAATAAAAAAAAAAATCATCAAATCTGTGGATAGATTTTATTAAATTGCAAAGTATCTTGTAATGAACTTACCGATGAGTTTGTGGCTACAAGAATCCAGAAGACTCTCAGAATGCAGATTAATTCCAGCAAGAACAGAGAACATATTGTGACACTGAGATACTGTGAACTTGTCAACCATCTGTAAAGCCTTCTCCTACCAGAAAATATGGACATATTAAAAGAGAATATGGAGGACAGGTTTTCACCATAGTACAGTGATGCAGCAAGATTATAAAAAAACTAAACAAAAAAAAAAAACGTTTCGTCTGTTACTGGGCAAAAACCATTTGTCCTGTCCTATATTAAATCGAGTGTGCGGATTACAAATCCAAAGTCAGAATTGTTGTAACACGTCACAAAATTTTGCTATGCATAAGTATGGAAAGCATTGAATAATTTTGAACAGAACGAGTTTTACTCCAACTATCTACATACGTACCTGAGCTACATCAAAGTTTGCGTAGTAAACAGTGTATGAAAATGTAATGGAATAACATTTCAAAAAGTCTTGTTTTTCAGTTTAAAAGTCTCACTTGAGCAAGGCCCAGTACTGTAAAAAACCAGCAGTGGTCCCCCATCATGTTGGGATTCCAGCGGCCTTGATACCTGTTCTCCATTGTAGAAATATCTTTATGGAACAGGTCTCCATGTTCATCACTTACGTGTCCCAAATTGGGTGGGAAAAAGTCAAGATCGGAATGTAATAAATGCACTTTCAATGACATTCAGCAGCCAAGTTGTTCATATGCTGTAAGCATGTTGTCTACTAGTTCAGCATAGTTTGCAGCTCGTCTGTTCCCAAGGAGGTTCTGCACTACTAGCACAAATGCATCCCAAGCTGCAAGACGCACTCGCTTTGTCAGATTCTTCAACTGATCATTAGTGTATTGAGCACATATGTAGCAGAAATTGTCTGGATCGTTAACACATTTGCGTTTATCCATCTTAAAGGGGTTGTCCAAGTTATATTTATTGATGACCTATCCCCAGGATAGGTCATCAATATCAGATCGGAGGGGGTCCGACACCCGGCACCAACTCCGATCAGCTGTTTGAAGAGGAGACTCGCGCGGTGTCAGCGCTGCCTCCTCTTCACTGTTTACCTTCTAGCCGTTGTATCTGCAGTGGTGAGCAGGTGTAATTACACCCAAGCCGTCCCATTCATTTCAATAGGAAGGCTTGGGTGTAATTACACCTGCTCACCACTGCAGATGCAACGGCTAGAAGGTAAACAATGAAGAGGAGGCAGCGCTGACACCGCGCGAGTCTCCTCTTCAAATAGCTGATCGGAGTGGGTGCCGGGTGTCGGACCCCCTCCGATCTGATATTGATGACCTATCCTGGGGATAGGTCATCAATAAATATAACTTGGACAACCCCTTTTAGTTTCAAAACTGATAGCACTATAACAGATCACTTTATCAAAATCTGTCCAGCTTGCCTTATATACTTACTGCCGACATCAGCCTGAGTGCGTCCGAACAGATCTGGACATGTCCTTTGGAATATCTCCCATATAATGCATTAATATTATAACTGAATAAGCTTTGCATGTATGACTTAGCCCTTTAACCCCTTCCCGACCGCAATCCGTATATATACACGTGATAGCTGCACATACCCCGTGCAGCTACCACGTATATAAACGTTCTGGCAGCTCTAATCCAAGCGCTGCAAAGCGCTTGGATTAAAGCTTCTGCCCCTGCTCTGCTGCGGTCACGGACAGCATACAGTGCAGTAATGCCGGCAAGGGTCCAATCAGAGTGGCCCCTTGCCGGCAATCAATCCGATTGGTTAGTCTGTGCAGACTAACCAATCGGATCGAGGCAGTGAAAAAATGCCGGTTTTAGGTTCTGATCTGTGCTCTGCAGATCAGAGCCTGAAATCACATAGTGTCCTTGTGCCCGCCCCATCTGTGCCCCCTCGATCTGTGCCCCACCTTGTGTCCGCCTGCACCTGTCTCCACAGTTAATCAGCCTGCTGCCCAGTGCCCTGATGCGGTCCGCCCCCTCCCCGCCCCATACATTCCTCCTACCCCACATCTCTCAATGGAGCCGTGACACCCCCCCCCCCCTTCCAGCGCTGCCCCCGATACGGTTCGGTCCCCCTGCTGTGTGTGATGGCGGCGGCTCCATTCCAGAGCCGCCGCCATAAGCAGAGAGTGT
This sequence comes from Bufo gargarizans, assembly GCF_014858855.1. Taxonomy (NCBI): domain Eukaryota; kingdom Metazoa; phylum Chordata; class Amphibia; order Anura; family Bufonidae; genus Bufo; species Bufo gargarizans. The sequence goes on along the minus strand of NC_058087.1, from coordinate 85,982,295 downwards.
CAGCTGTATGCTGACACTCCGCTGTAACCCCATAGATGCCACGGCAGCGGCATCCATGGGGTTAATAGAGGGAGGGGGCGCCCTCTCTCCACCATCGGGGCTGCTGTGCTGCGATGGCAGCGCCCGATGGTTGCCATGGCATGTCCGCTGTTGCCACCTACAGGGCATCTGATTGTATTATACTTTGCAATGCAAGAGCATTGCAAAGTATAGTACAGCCACCAGCCCCACTGGATCATCAAGATCCAAGAGGGACTTGATAAAAAAAAAAAAAAAAAATTGAAAAAAATAAAAGTAAAAATGCCTATAAAAAAATACAAATAAATACACATATTAGGTATCACTGCGTCCGTAACAACCGTCTCTATAAAGATATCACATGATAGACCCTGTCCGATAAACACCATAAAAAAAAAACCTGTGAAAAAAAAAGAAGCCATTTTTGTCACCTTACATCACAAAAAGTGCAACAGCAAGCGATCAAAAAGGCGTATGACCCCCAAAATAGTACCAATCAAACCGTCACCTCATCCCGCATAAAAATGATACCCTATTTACGACAGTCACCAAAAAAATAAAAAAGCTATGGCTCTCAGACTAGGGAGACACTAAAACAATTTTTTTGGTTTCAGAAATGCTATTATTGTGTAAAACTTAAATAAATAAAAAAAAGTATACATATTAGGTATTGCCACGTCCGTAACGATCGGCTCTATAAAATTGTCACATGACCAAACCCCTCAGATAAACGCTGTAAAAATAAATAAATAAAAACTGTTCCACCTTGCCCCATAAAGTGTAATAATGAATGATCAAAAAATGGTACCAATAAAAACCTTAACACTCTCTGCAAAAAACTAGCCCCTGCACAAGACGATCAGCAGAAAAATCAAAAAAAATATGGCGTTCAGAAAATGGACACACAAAAACATAATTTCTTTTTCAAAATTGCTTTATTATGTAAAACTGAAAGAAAGAAAGTAGACATATTCAGCCATAACAGCCATTTTTCAGTTACCTTGCCTCACAAAAAACTTAATATAGAGTAATTAAAAATCATATGTACCCCAAAATAGTACCAATAAAACTGGCACCTTATCCCATGGTTTCCAAAATAGGGTCACTTTTTGGGAGTTTCTACTGTATGGGTGCATCAGGGGGGCTTTGAATGGGAGATTACATCTAAAACCAGTTTAGCAAAATCTGCCTTCCAAAAACCATACGGCGTTCCTTTCCTTCTGCGCCCTGCCGTGCACCCTTACATTAGTTTACGACCACATGTGGGGCGTTTCTGTAAACCGCAGAATCTGGGTAATAAATGTTGAGTTTTGTTTGGCTGTTAACCCTCAATGTGTTGAAGAAAAAAAAAAGAAAATCTGCCAAAAAAGTGAAATTTAGAAATGTAATTTCCATTTTCCTTTAACTCTTGTGGAACACCTAAAGGGTTAACAAAGTTTGTAAAATCAGTTTTGAGTAACTTGAGGGGTGTAGTTTCTACAATGGGGTCATTTATGGGCGGTTTCCACTAAGTAAGCCTCACAAATTGACTTCAGACCTGAACTGGACTTAAAAAGTGGAATTTGGAAATTTTCTTAATTTTAAGAATTGCTTCTAAACTTCTAAGCCTTCTAACGTCCTAAAAAAATAAAATGACATTTCCAAAATGATGCCAACATAAAGTAGATATATGGGAAATGTTAAGTAATAAATATTTTATTAGGTATGACTTTCTGTTTTAGAAGCAAAGAAATAGAAATTTTGAAAATTGTGAATTTTTCATATTTTTTTTATAAATTCAGGATTTTTTCATAAATAAAGGTGAAATATATTGACTCAAATTTATGACTATCATGAAGTACAATGTGTCACGAGAAAACAAATCTCAGAATGGCTTGGATAAATAAGTGTTCCAAAGCTATTACCACATAAAGTGACGCATGTCAGATTTGTTAATTTTGACCTGGACACTGGGGCATCAATGACCCTTTGTCATGAAAGGGTTAAGGACCTCCACCGTACATGCATGGCAGAAGTCTGGTCCCCAAACAAAGCGCCCGCTTGCACGTGCAGCGGGGGCCATAACTGCCGGGTTTCTGCTATTTGAAATAGCAGAGACCCGCGGCACATGTATGCGATCGGGGAACCTGTTACATTGATCTAATAGGCTGAAGCCTCAAGCAGGCTTCGGTGCCTATTAGATGACTATACCAATACAGGCCACTAGATGGCAGCATTGTATTGGTATAGTGCAAGTTGCCATTTTTTGTCACTTCAACTACCCAATATTTTTTTTTTGTAAAAGGTGATAAGAAAGTCGCACACACTTCAAATTGGTATCACTGAAAAGAACAGCCCGTACTGCAAAAATTAGCCCTCACACAGCCCCGTACACATAACTACAAAAAAGTTATAGGAGTCAAAATATGGTTATAAAAAAAGGTTTTAATTTTTTTTCCCAGTATTAAAACGCAAGAAAAATTATACGAGTGTGGTATCGTCATAACTGTACTGACCTGCAGAATGAAGATAACAGGTCAATTTTACCGCATAGTGCACAGATAAAAAAAAAAAAATTCTACCCCATTTGGAATTTTTTTCCCAACTTCCTACTACATGGTGTGCAACCGTAAATGGTGCCATTAGAAAGTACAACTTGTCCCGCAAAAAATTAGCCCTCATAAGGCTATGTGAATGGAAAAATAAAAAAAAAGTTAGGACTATGGGAAGGAGGGAATGAAAATTGAAAACTCAAAAATGGAAAATCCCAGGGTCCTTAACCCCTTAAGGACACAGGGCGTACAGGTACGCCCTTGTGCCCTGGTACTTAAGGACACAGGGCGTACATGTATGCCCTGTGGATTTTCGATCACTGCCGTGCGGCTGGCAGTGATCGGAACCCGGTGCCTGCTCAAATCATTGAGCAGGCACCTAGGCTAAATGCGCGGGGGGGTCCCGTGACCCCCCCATGTCGGCGATCGCGGCAAACCGCAGGTCAATTCAGACCTGCGGTTTGCTGCGATTTCTGCAGTTTCTTATCCCCGCGGTCCCTGACCGCGGGGATCAGAAACTTTAGGATTAAAAATTGTTTCCAGTATCCCTCCCCCCTGCACCCCTGAGTTATTTGAGCACGGTGGGAGGTGCAGGGGGAGGGTTGCGGGCGGTGCGGTAGGCGGGATCGCGATCCCCCGCCCGCCTCCCATTGCGTAATCGTTGGCGTCTAGTGGGTATACCAGGGTGCCAGCACATTGCTGGCACCCTGGTATAAACGTCTGACATCGGTGATGCGATGTCAGCCGTTTAACCCTTTCCATACAGCGGTCCGTACGGACCGCTGTATGGAAAAGGTTAACAGCTCAGGGAGCTCCCTCCCTCTCCCATCGGGGGGCTGCTGTGCCTTTGCAGTCCCCCGAATGGAGAGGGAGAGAGCCCCCAGACAGCCCCCCAAGCCCCGTCCTTACCCTTCCCCGTCTGCGAAGTTCTGGCAACTACTGAGCAGATGGGGAAGGTTCCCATGGCAACAGGACGCCTTCTCAGGCGTCCTGCTGTCCATGGTTCTGAACAGATCTGTGCTGAAAGCATAGATCTGTTCAGACAAAGTGTAAGTAAAATACAGTACAGTACAATATATATTGTACTGTACTGTATTATGCAGACATCAGACCCACTGGATCTTCAAGAACCAAGTGGGTCTGGGTCAAAAAAAAGTGAAAATAAAGTAAAAATCAAAAAACACATTTATCACTGATTAAAAATGAAAAAATAAAATTCCCTACACATGTTTGGTATCGCCGCGTCCGTAACGACCTGATCTATAAAACGGTAATGTTACTTTACCCGAACGGTGAACGCCATAAAAATAAAAAATTAAAAACTATGATGAAATTGGAATTTTGCCCACCTTACTTCCCAAAAAAGGTAATAAAAGTGATCAAAAAAGTCGCATCTACGCCAAAATTGTAACAATCAAACAGTTATCTCATCCCGCAAAAATCATACCCTACCCAAGATAATCGCCCAAAAACTGAAAAAGTTATGGCTCTTAGACTATGAAAACACTAAAACATGATTTCTTTTGTTTCAAAAATGAAATCATTGTGTAAAACTTACATAAATAAAAAAAAGTATACATATTAGGTATCGCCGCGTCCGTATTGACCGGCTCTATAAAAATATCACATGACCTAACCCCTCAGATGACCACCGTAAAAAAATAAAAATAAAAACGGTGTAAAAAAAGCCATTTTTTGTCATCTTCCGTCACAAAAAGTGTAATAGCAAGCAATCAAAAAGTCATGTGCACCCCAAAATAGTGCCAATCAAACCGTCATCTCATCCCACAAAAAATGAGACCCTACTTAAGATAATCACCCAAAAATTGAAAAAACTATGGCTCTTAGACTATGGAGACACTAAAACATTTTTTTTGTTTTAAAAATGAAATTATTGTGTAAAACGTACATAAATAAAAAAAATTGTATACATATTGGGTATCACCGCGTCCGTGACAACCTGCTCTATAAAATTACCACATGATCTAACCTGTCAGATGAATGGTGTAAATAACACAAAAAAAAAACGGTGCCAAAAAAGCAATTTCTTGTTACCTTGCCGCACAAAAAGTAATATAGAGCAACCAAAAATCATATGTACCCTAAACTTGTACCAACAAAACTGCCACCCTATCCCGTAGTTTCTAAAATGGGGTCACTTTTTTGGAGTTTCTACTCTAGGGGTGCATCAGGGGGGCTTCAAATGGGACATGGTGTCAAAAAAAACCAGTCCAGCAAAATCTGCCTTCCAAAAACCGTATGGCATTCCTTTCCTTCTGCGCCCTGCCGTGTGACCGTACAGCGGTTTACAACCACATATGAGGTGTTTCTGTAAACTACAGAATCAGGGCCATAAATAAGGAGTTTTGTTTGGCTGTTAACCCTTGCTTTGTAACTGGAAAAAAAATATTAAAATGGAAAATCTGCCAAAAAAGTGAAATTTTGAAATTGTATCTCTATTTTCCATTAAATCTTGTGCAACACCTAAAGGGTTAACAAAGTTTGTAAAATCAGTTTTGTATACCTTGAGGGGTGTAGTTTCTTAGATGGGGTCACTTTTATGGAGTTTCTACTCTAGGGGTGCATCAGGGGGCTTCAAAAGGGACATGGTGTCAAAAAAACCAGTCCAGCAAAATCTGCCTTCCAAAAACCGTATGGCATTCCTTTCCTTCTGCGCCCTGCCGTGTGCCCGTACAGCAGTTTATGACCGCATATGAGGTGTTTCTGTAAACTACAGAATCAGGGCCATAAAAAATGAGTTTTGTTTGGCTGTTAACCCTTGCTTTGTAACTGGAAAAAAAATATTAAAATGGAAAATCTGCCAAAAAAGTGAAATTTTGAAATTGTATCTCTATTTTCCATTAAATCTTGTGCAACACCTAAAGGGTTAACAAAGTTTGTAAAATCAGTTTTGTATACCTTGAGGGGTGTAGTTTCTTAGATGGGGTAACTTTTATGGAGTTTCTACTCTAGGGGTGCATCAGGGGGGCTTCAAATGGGACATGGTGTCAAAAAACCAGTCCAGCAAAACATGCCTTCCAAAAACCAAACGGCGCACCTTTCACTCTACGCCCCGCTGTGTGGCCGTACAGTAGTTTACGGCCACATATGGGGTGTTTCTGTAAACGGCAGAGTCAGGGCAATAAAGATACAGTCTTGTTTGGCTGTTAACCCTTGCTTTGTTAGTGGAAAAAATTGGTTAAAATGGAAAATTAGGCAATAAAATGAAATTCTCAAATTTCATCCCCATTTGCCAATAACTCTTGTGCAACACCTAAAGGGTTAACAAAGTTTGTAAAATCAGTTTTGAATACCTTGAGGGGTGTAGTTTATAGAATGGGGTCATTTTTGGGTGGTTTCTATTATGTAAGCCTCGCAAAGTGACTTCAGAGCTGTAGTGGTCCCTAAAAATTGGGTTTTTGTAAATTTCTGAAAAATTTCAAGATTTGCTTCTAAACTTCTAAGCCTTGTAACATCCCCAAAAAATAAAATATCATTCCCAAAATAATTCAAACATGAAGTAGACATATGGGAAATGTAAAGTCATCACAATTTTTAGGGGTATTACTATGTATTACAGAAGTAGAGAAACTGAAACTTGAAATTTGCAAATTTTTCCCAATTTTTGGTAAATTTGACTTTTTTATGCAAAAAAAAATTTTTTTTTAACTTTATTTTACCAGTGTCATGAAGTACAATATGTGACGAAAAAACAATCTCAAAATGGCCTGGATAAGTCAAAGCGTTTTAAAGTTATCATCACTTAAAGTGACACTGGTCAGATTTGCAAAAAATGGCCTGGTCCTAAGGTGTAAAAAGGCTGTGTCCCTAAGGGGTTAAGGGGTAAAAATCTAGACGTGTCACGCAAATTCCGAGTTCATATTTGGAATCAGCTCACGCATTTTAGTAAAAATCACATGTCTTTCTCTCAGTAGCAAAATCATTGTTGCGCGGTGTTAGGCCTCATGCACACGACCGTTGTTGTGTTCGGTTCCGTTGTTCCGTGATCTGTTTCAGTTTTTGTTTCCGTGTGTCTTCCTTTATTTTGGGAGAATCACCAGACATGAAGGAAAGTAAAAAAAAAAAAAAGTCTAAGTCAAGTTTGCCATGCAAATGATAGGAAAAAAAAAACGGACACGGATGACAATCTTGTGTGCCTCCGTGTTTTTTCACGGACCCATTGACTTTAACGGGTCCGCAAACCGTTTTCCGTGAAAAAAAAATAGGACAGGTTATATTTTTTTGACGGACTGGAACCACGGATCACGGACGCGGATAACAAACGGTGCATTAGCCGAGTTTTCAACTGACCCGTTGAAAGTCAATGATCCGCAGAAAATCACGAAAAACGGAACAACGGACACGGAATGAAACAACGGTCGTGTGCATGAGGCCTTATTATTAATGTTAAAAGGACATTTAACCATTAAAATGGATTTTCCTGGATTTCTTACATTCATGGGCTAGGGCTAGACTAGAACTACACAGCTCCATCTACTGTGTGGTCAGTAATCACTTCAGTGGCAGCAGCAGCACTGCAGTAACCAGTAGTCCACTACAAAGTGCAATTCTGGTCATACCACATTAATATCGTTTTTCGTGTTTTAGCACTTAAAAAAATAAAAGCATTGGAAAAAATATATTCTTTTGATCGCCATATTTTGACCCTATATTTTCTTTATTTATTTTTATTCTGTGGAAAGAGGGGTGATTTAAATTTTTTTTTTTTCTTTTTCCTACTTTCTTTTAGGCCCCAAATGGACTAGAAAAAAAAAATTGATTGTTTTCAATTTATGGACAATTATCAATTTTTCTTAATTATTTTTCTTTTTCTTCTGGCAATAACTTATTTTTTGGTCGAATTACAGTTTCTAAGGACAATATTTTGGTGTACATAGAACTTAATAACTTATAATTTTTTCAGCGTGCAGGAATGTAGGCTACATCCATGACTGGTTAAGGCTGTAATTTTACACAGGAAATTTGTGGGACATGGTGCTATAATGTGACAGACCCCCATCTTCACCTAACGTGTCTCAAATAGTGCATGTATTAAATAAATCACTTGGTCCCATAGACACTAAACAGAGCATCAGGGTGTATCTGTAAGCACTGCTCCAACTCCTCATCAATACAGTAAGGAGGTACTAGGTGCTTGGGACCCAAGAAATCATACATTTATCACCCATAAAGTGGATAGAGTCTTTCATGTTGCCTGTTTGGAAGGTCTGCTTTAGGACACATTTACACAGTTGTGTAAAGCTACTTTCACACTTGTGCTTTTCCTTTCCGCTATTGAGATCCATCATAGGTTCTCAATAGCGGGGGAAAGCGCTTCCGTTTTGTCCCCATTCATTGTCAATGGGGACAAAACTGAACTGAACGAAACAAAATGCACCAGAATGCGTTCCGTTCCATTTGGCTGCGTCCCCATCGCAGACAAAATACCGTATTTTTCCGCTTTATAAGACGCACCTGATGATAAGACGCACCTATGTTTTTGAGGAGGAAAATAAGAAAAAAATATTTTGAACCAAAAAGGTGTGCTTTTGGTAGGTTTTGAAATAATGGTGGTCTGTGGATGAATGACGCACCGTTATGGGGGGGCTCTGTGGAGGGCACCGTTATGGGGGATGACACTTATGTCATCCACAGATCCCCCATCAGATGGATCAGTGTGGAGGGAGGAGGCGGGGACACTCATGGCGGGGCCCGGTGCAGTGACTCTACTCTAATACACCGGGCCCAGCAACTGTTAAACATTCAATCTGATCTCTATACCTAATTGTATACGCGCTGTACGGTACTTACTGTAGTACCGGAAGTATAACATTAAGACGGCGCAGCTCCCTCTGTCATGCGCTGCCTGCCTGTTCATTCATAAAGTGAGATAAGCAGGCAGGCGCCGCATGACAGAGGGAGCTGGGGCAGGCGCCGCATGACAGAGGGAGCTGGGGCAGGCGCCGCATGACAGAGGGAGCTGGGGCAGGCGCCGCATGACAGAGGGAGCTGGGGCAGGCGCTGCACCGTCTTAATGTTATACTTCCGGTACTACAGTAAGTACCGTACAGCGCGTATACAATTTGATATAGAGATCAGATTGAATGTTTAACAGTTGCGGGGCCCGGTGTATTAGAGTAGAGTCACTGCACCGGGCCCCGCCATGAGTGTCCCCGCTTTCCTCCCTTCACACTGATACTTCGCTGGCCGCGCTGTGGAGCATAGCGGCCAGCGAAGTATCCGCTTTATAAGACGCATGGCCATTTTCCCCCCACTTTTTTTTTGGGGGGGGGGGGAGTGCGTCTTATAAAGCGAAAAATATGGTAACTCTGACACACAATGTAAGTCAATGGGGAAGGATCAGTTTTCTCGGCCCCATTCGAAACGGATCCTTCCCCTCTTGACTTTCAATGGAGGTCATGACTAGGGCTGCAACGATTAATCGATGTAATCGATTATATTCGATAACTGGATTCGTTGTCGACGAATCCAGTTATCGAATAATCGCCGATTCGTTGCTATTCGGGCGGGCGGGCGGTCGCTGCATCTTTATTTTACCTTTTTACAATGACGCTCCCGCTCCTGTAACAGCCAGGCAGAGCGGACGGCGGCGTAACGTCACTCACTCACGTGACACACCTGCTCCGCCTCCTTCATTCATGAAGTGGGCGGAGCAGGCGCGTCACGTGATTGAGTGACGTTACGCCGCCGTCCGCTCTGCCTGGCTGTTACAGGAGCGGGAGCGTCATTGTAAAAAGGTAAAATAAAGATGCAAGCATCGGGGCCGGGGCTGTTAGGGGGAAGGGGGAGGGGGGATCTGTCTATGGCACTGCTATGGGAAGGGGGGTCTGTGTATAGCACTGCTATGGGGAGGGGGGAGGATCTGTCTATGGCACTGCTATGGGGAGGGGGGAGGATCTGTCTATGGCACTGCTATGGGGAGGGGGGGTCTGTGTATAGCACTGCTATGGGGAGGAGGGGGGGTCTGTGTATGGCACTGCTATGGGAAGGGGGGTCTGTGCACTGTTATGAGGAAAGGGATCTGTGCACTGTTATGCCCATAACAGTGCACATATCCCCCTCTCCATAACTACGCCGTCCACAGATCCCCCTCTCCATAACTACGCCGTCCACAGATCCCCCATAACTACGCCGTCCACAGATCCCCCTCTCCATAACTACGCCGTCCACAGATCCCCCATAACTACGCCGTCCACAGATCCCCCATAACTACGCCGTCCACAGATCCCCCATAACTACGCCGTCCACAGATCCCCCATAACTACGCCGTCCACAGATCCCCCATAACTACGCCGTCCACAGATCCCCCATAACTACGCCGTCACAGATCCCCCATAACTACGCCGTCCACAGATCCCCCATAACTACGCCGTCCACAGATCCCCCATAACTACGCCGTCCACAGATCCCCCATAATAGTGTCGTCCACAGATCCCCCATAATAGTGTCGTCCACAGATCCCCCATAATAGTGTCGTCCACAGATCCCCCATAATAGTGTCGTCCACAGATCCCCCATAATAGTGTCGTCCACAGATCCCCCATAATAGTGTCGTCCACAGATCCCCCATAATAGTGTCGTCCACAGATCCCCCATAATAGTGTCGTCCACAGATCCCCCATAATAGTGTCGTCTACAGATCCCCCATAATAGTGTCGTCCACAGATCCCCCATAATAGTGTCGTCCACAGATCCCCCATAATAGTGTCGTCCACAGATCCCCCATAATAGTGTCGTCCACAGATCCCCCATAATAGTGTCGTCCACAGATCCCCCATAATAGTGTCGTCCACAGATCCCCCATAATAGTGTCGTCCACAGATCCCCCATAATAGTGTCGTCCACAATTTGTTTTAATATGGCCTTTGAACATAATTTTTCAAGTAAGATCATATAAACCTCTCTGTTTTGTAATTTTGTCGTTTTTCCCGATTAATCGATTAATCGTAGAAATTAATCGGCAACTAATCGATTATTCAAATAATCGTTAGCTGCAGCCCTAGTCATGACGGATCCGTCTTGGGTATGTTAAAGATAATACAACCGGATCTGTTCATGACGGATGCAGATGGTTGTATTATTAGAATGGAAGCGTTTTTGCTGACCCTGCCGGATTCAGTAGAAATGCTGTTGTGAAAGTAGCCTAAGATGTAACACCTTTAATAAAATCCTAGTGTGCCTATTAGTGACCCACTCAGCAAACAAAAATATGCACGGGGTGGCCCCTAGATATACACTTATACCCTAAACAGAGGAATATGAATGGATCGGTGGTGGACATGTGCCTCTGTAGTACCAATGGAGAACAGGGGATGCTGGACCACCAATTGTAATCAGTGGCGTCCCAGGAGTTGGACCACACCGATCTGACACTTATCCCCTCACCTTGCGGATAGGGGATACTTTTAATGTAGGGATAACCCCTTTTAGACAAAATCCTGCAAATGTTAAACAATTTTACCTCAAAGTTCCTTCTAAGATGTGGTGGAGCGATTCTCATCATGTTCTGAATGGCTGTGACATCTTTTATGGCTTCACATTTAAGCTCTATTAATAAACTAACAATAACACGTGTTTATTAAATGTAATATTACTAGATTACTAGTACATGAAAGATGTATGGAAGTAAAAAAATATGTGTCAAACAAGCATAATGTACTGTAATCACATGGCAGCACAGCGAGACAGCCTGGACTATCTGGAGTATGTGCAAGCAGCACACCCCCTTCTCCTACCGCAACCAGAACCGTTTACACAACACAGGGATTCCAGTGTTTGGACTGGGCTGCAGCACTATTCTTATTGGAACCAAGCAGGCTCTATTATAATTCAATGGGGTCCACCAGGATTTGTCAGGGTCTAGCTTAAAGAGAACCAGTCACCAAAAAATGCAATGCAATCTTACAGAATGTTATAGAGCAGGAGGAGCTGAGCAGATTGTGTGTATATATATATGTGTATATATATATATATATATACATACACACACACACACTCCGTGAAACTCATTTATTTCAGTAATGCAAATTAAAAGGTGAAACTAACATATGAGACTCATTACATGCAAAGCTAGAAAGATATTTCAAGCCTTTATTTGTTATAATTTGGATGATTATGGTTTACAGCTTATGAAACCCCAAAGTCACAATTTTGAGGTACCCATTGCTCATGGGGTATGGATTAATTAGCTGACTAGAGTGTGTCACTTTGAGCCTAAAATATTGAACCTTTTCACAAAATTCTAATTTTAAGCTGCATTAATGCAATTCCTTTTCATTTGCATTACTGAAATAAATGGACTTTTGCACGATTTTCTAATTTTTTTAGTTTCACCTGTGTGTGTATATATATATATATATATATATATATATATATATATATATATATATATGTACACACACACACACAGTGGATATAAAAAGTCTACACACCCCTGGTTAAAATGTCAGGTTTCTGTGATGAAAAAAAAAATGAGACAAAGATAAATTATTTCAGAACTTTTTGCACCTTTAATGTGACCCATAAACTGTACAACTGAATTGAAAAACAAACTGAAATCTTTTAGGTAGAGGGAAGAAAAAATATAAAAATAAAATAATATGGTTGCATAAGTGTGCACACCCTTAAACAAATACTTTGTTGAAGCACCTTTTGATTTTATTACAGCACTCAGTCTTTTTGGGTATGAGTCTATCAGCATGGCACATTTTGACTTGGCAAGATTTGCCCACTCTTCTATGCAAAAACACTCTAAGGCCTCATGCACACGACAGTTTTTTTTCACGGTCCGCAAAAACGGGGTCCGTGATCCGTGACCGTTTTTTCGTCCGTGGGTCTTCCTTGATTTTTGGATGTGCCACCAACGATTTAATACAATAGAGGGAGGGAGGGGGGGGGCGATGGTGGTTGGCACACTGTGCCACCAACGATATTCAAACTGGGGAGGGGGGGGGGGGGGTCTGCCCCCTGCTGCCTGGCAGCCCTGATCTCTTACAGGGGAATATGATAGTACAATTAACCCCTTTAGGTGCCACACCTGAAGGGGTTAATTGTGCTATCATATCCCCCTGTAAGAGATCGGGTGCTGCCAGGCAGCAGGGGGCAGTCTTGTACAAAGTTTGCAGTGTATTCTAACTAGAAGCGTCCCCATCACCATGGGAACGCTTCTGTGTTAGAATATACTGTCGGAAATGAGTTTTCACGAAGTGAAAACTTAGATCAGAAAAAGCTTTTATGCAGACGGATCTTCGGATCCGTCTGTATGAAAGAAACCTACGGCCACGGATCACGGACACGGATGCCAATCTTGTGTGCATCCGTGTTCTTTCACGGACCCATTGACTTGAATGGGCCCGTGAACCGTTGGCCGTGAAAAAAATAGGACAGGTTATATTTTTTTCACGGCCTCGAAACACGGGTCACGGGCGCGGTGTAAAAACGGTGCACAAGCCGAGTTTTCTACGGCCCCATTGAAAGTCAATGGAGCCGCAGAAAAAAACGGAAAACGGCACAACGGCCACGGGTGCACACAGCAGTCGTGTGCATGAGGCCTAAATCTGTCAGATTGTGAGGGCATCTCCTGTGCACAGCCCTCTTCAGATCACCCCATAGATTTTCAATCGAATTCAGGTCTGGGCTCTGGCTGGACCATTCCAAAACTTTAATCTTCTTCTGGTGAAGCCATTCCTTTGTTGATTTGGATGTATGCTTTGGGTCGTTGTCATGCTGAAAGATGAAGTTCCTCTTCTTGTTCAGCTTTATATCAGAAGCCTGAAGGTTTTGTGCCAATATTGACTGGCATTTGGAACTGTTCATAATTTACTCTAGCTTAACTAAGGCCCCAGTTCCAGCTGAAGAAAAACAGCCCCCTTGGCATGATGCTGCCGCCACCATGCTTCACTGTGGGTATGGTGCTCTTTTGGTGATGTGCAGTGTTGTTTTTGTGCCAAACATATCTTTTAGAATTATGGCCAAAAAGTTCAACCTCGGTTTCATCAGACGATAACACCTTTTCCCACATGCTTTTGGGAGACTTCAAATGTGATTTTGCAAAATGTAGCCTGGCTTGGATGTTTTTCTTCGTAAGAAAAGGCTTTCGTCTTGCCACTCTACCCCATAGCCCAGACATATGAAGAATACAGAAGATTGTTGTCACATGTATCACACAGACAGTACTTGCCAGATATTGCTGCAGCTCCTTTAATGTTGCTGTAGGCATCTTGGTAGCCTCCCAGACCAGTTTTCTTCTCGTCTTTTCATCAATTTTGGAGAGATGTCCAGTTCTTGGTAATGTCACTGTTGTGCCATATTTTCTCCACTTGATGATGACTGTCTTCACTGTGTTCCATGGTATATCTAATGCCTTGGAAATTCTTTTGTACCCTTCTCCTGATTGATACTTTTTAACAATGAGATCCCTCTGATGCTTTGGAAGCTCTCTGTGGACCATGGCTTTTGCTGTGGGATGCGACTAAGAAATTTTCAGGAAAGACCAACTAGAGCATCTGAACTTTATTTGGGGTTAATCAGAGGCACTTTAAATGATGGCAGGTGTATGCTGTCTCCTATTTAACATGGTTTTGAATGCGATTACTTAATTCTGAACACAGCTACATCCCCAGTTATGCAACCACATTATTTTATTTATTTTTTTCTTCCCTCCACCTAAAAAACTTCAGTTTGTTTTTCAATTGAGTTGTACAGTTTATAGGTCACATTAAAGGTGGAGAAAGGCTCTATTGTTGAGCCGAAACGTTGCTTCCTTTTTTGCCACATTTGCTTTCCTTTTTTTATATTTGGGCTCTGGACACATGCCCTGGGACATAGCACCCGCTTTACGTTTGCTCGGTGCCGCCATTATTTTTATATATATATATATATATATATATATATATATATATATCTCAATATTTATATACATATAGTTTTGTAAGGAAAGTCAGCAAAACCCAGAATTTATACATTTATAGCTCAGCTTTGTTCCACCTCCTGTGAATCCCTATCGGTACAGGAGGGAGGGGTTACCAGTGACTGATAGCATTGCGTGTATAAATTATACCCTAGGTTTTACTCAATCCTTTCTCATAAACTGTATATCAATCTGCTCAGCTACTTCTGCTCTACAACATTGTGCTCTCAGATTGCACTGCGTTGTTTGATGACAGGTTTTCTTTAAAAAATTGATTTAGCATATCTCCATTATAAGGGTCCATTCACACATCCGTGTGTGTTTTGCGGATCCACAAAACACGGACAGCGGCAATGTGCGTTCCGCATTTTGCGGCCCGCACATTGCCGGCACTAATAGGATATGTCTATTCTTGTCCACTATTGCGGACAAGAATAGGACATGTTCTATTTTTTTCAGGATCGGAATTGCGGACCCAGAAGTGCGGGTCTGCAACTCTGGATCCGGGCCGCACATCGTGCGGCCCCATAGAAATGAATGGGTCCGCAATTCCATTCCGCAAAATGCGGAACAAAATTGCGGACGTGTGAATGGACCCTTAATGGAAACTGACACGAATGCTACTTG
The DNA here is from genome assembly GCF_014858855.1 of Bufo gargarizans. Taxonomy (NCBI): domain Eukaryota; kingdom Metazoa; phylum Chordata; class Amphibia; order Anura; family Bufonidae; genus Bufo; species Bufo gargarizans. The sequence goes on along the minus strand of NC_058087.1, from coordinate 85,967,190 downwards.
AAACAGCATAGACATATAAACTGGCCAACTCCTTTAAAGGGTAACTGTCAAGTTTTTCATTGTTTAAACATTCACAATATGGAGGACTTTCTCAAGATGGCTCCTCTGCCAGTTCTCTGAGGCCAAAATGGCTTTCCCTCACTTCCCATACACATTTGCTGTAGCCAGCAGCTCCCTGCCAGCCAATCAGACTGGATTACTGAGAGACACTCAATGTGAAGGACCGCCCCTCCGTCTTCCTGTCTTCTTAGCTGGAAACAGACAAGCCATAGCAACTGTCGTTTAAGGGAGCAGTGGGAAGGGACAGGAGACATTAATGAAAGCTGTTATTATAAGGTAATTACAGATCTTTTGACAACCATTGACAGACGAACTCAGGTATAATAAACTCTAGCTGTAATAAACTAGCAAAAAAAAAAAATAATTGCGGTTACCCTTTAAAAACAACATCTGTCTCTAGGATGGCTTCTTCTAAGGGTCCATTCACATGTCCGCAAAATGGATCAGGATCCGTTCCGCAACGCTGCAGAACAGATCCGGACCGATTAATTTTCAATGGGGCCGGAAAAGATGCGGACAGCACAGTGTGCTGTCCACATCCGCACTTCCGTTCCACAAAAAATAGAACATGTCCTATTCTTGTCCGTAGACACGGACAAGAAAATACATTTCTATTAAAGTGCCGGCCATGTGCTGTCCGCAAAATGTGGAACGCACATGGCCGGTGTCTGTTTTGCGGACCGCAAAACACTTGCGGACATGTGAATGGACCCTTAATGCCATCAGTTGGTCGAGATCAGACACTGAAGCTACTGAAAGGCCTGTAGGCATGTCACTAGTTAGACATAAGGTCTGTTGTAGTCTTCAACCCTAACTTTGCTTAAAAAAAGAAACTCATGAACACTAGGGTCATCTGGGTACTTATGGGGGCAGGGAATTCAGTTAATAAACTTACCAGAGACCAGAGTTTAAAATATCCACATTTTTATCACTTTCCATCATTTTCAAACACTTGGCCAATATAGAAATTTCCTCTACCTTTATTGTGCTCAGTCGTTGCTACAACAAAAAAAAAAACAAATCAAAAAAGGGATCATCATTGGCATGTAAAACATTGTGAACACAATAAGGGTGCAAGTGCATGTTCAGACTTAGGGTTTCTGATGCGGTTTCAAAGTTAACACCAGGAGTATTTAAAAACAAACCAAAAAAAATAAAATAAAGTAAATTTTTTAAACCTTCCATATACTTTTAGTTTCATAAGTTTATCAGGAATCTGATAGGGCATCCTAAGGGCATGTCTGCATGTGGCAACCCTGCCAATTTGCCGCTCGCTCGGCCGCTCCATCCTCAATGCGCCTGCGCCGATGACGTCACATCTACACGTGGCGCAGGCGCATTGAGGATGGAGCGGCCGAGTGAGCGGCCGCCTCTCAGTGCGCCTGTGCAGATTAAAGATAGGTACAGCCGCGGCGCAGGATTTTGAATGCAAACAGGCAGGGCCAGCAGAGAACGATTCCATTCCCTGGCCCTGTCAATCAGAATGCGGAGGGCGCGTCATTAGGATCGGAGGATGCGGCTGCTACCAGCAAGTAGCCGCCCTACTTGCTGGTAGCAAGGTAATTTACATATTATAAAAATAGCTTTGTATCAAATTCTACTGAACCAAAATGATTATTTAACTTATGTATGCAGAGCTCGCAGTATAGGGATTATTAGTAAACAAAAAAAAAAAAAAACGGTTTAGTGGGCTGACAGAAGCCCTTTAAATCCCCCTGAGGAACTTTAGGAGTTAATGATGGTCTAAGGGTACTTTCACACTTACGGCAGAGGATTCCGGCAGGCAGTTTCGTTGTTGCCGGATCCGGCAATACGGACGCAAGCTGATGGCATTTGTCAGGCGGATCAGGATCCTGATCCGTATGACAATTGCATTGAAATGCCGGATCAGTCTTTCCGGTGTCATCCAAGTGTTCCAGAATTTTGGATGGAGATAAAACCACAGCATGCTGCGGTATTACTTCCGTCCTGAAAATTCAAAAATACTGAACTGAAGACATCCTGATGCCTCCTGAACGGATTGCTCTCCTTTCAGAATTCATGGGGATAAAACTGATCAGTTCTTTTTCGGTATTGAGCCCCTAGGACGGAACTCAATGTCGGAAAAGAATAACACTAGTGTGAAAGTACCCTAAGTCTGGATGCTGCTTTCATGAAACCTTTCACCCATCTATGATCTGCTAGGTTAGTATCATAGAATGCTCCCAGGGCAGAGATGTGGACTTTTAGGGTACCTGGCCCAAGTTCAAGGTCTAGTCCTTTCTGAAAAAAATCCCAAATTTTCTGAATACATAGGGAGGACATATTTGGAGAATCACCTCCCAACCATCTACGGTACCTCTTCCAGATTTTTAGGTAATCAGCAGAGGTACCGTAACCTTTTTTTTCCTGCCGGCTTTTTATTTATTTATTTTTTTTAAACGTTATGCCCAAGGCTCTTCTTGGTACGGTTCCGCCCTCTCGGTCACTCAGGCCCTGATGTCCAGGCGCTTGGCCCTCCCCCTGGTTTCGGGCGAGGGACTGCGACGCTTCCAAACCTACTGCCTGATGGCGAGTGGTCAGAGCTAATTTCTTTAGAATGGAGAACCAGCTTCTTTTCGGCCAGTAGGGGGTTATCAATATCACCGTTAGTGGGTCTGTTAGAATTTCCTGTAGGACTCTGGGAATTAGAGTCCAGGGAGGAAAACCATATGCTAGATCCCATGTCCATTTTATTGAAAAAAGGCGCCTTTCTCTGGGATCCAAGGAACAAAAGCACTCGACGTTTGCATTTTTTTTTTAAACAAACAGGTCTATTTGCGGCCTGCCCCATTTTTGGGAAATTTTCGGAAAGATTTCCTGATTTAAAGATCATTCTCCCGGGTCTAGGGTTTTTCTGCTCAAAAAATACACCTCTAAATTTTCTGATGAACCGCTGTAATGTGTAGAACATTTATTTATTTTTTTCCCCAAAAACAATCTTTTCTGCAAAAAATTTTAGACCCTTTAAGTTTATAATAATACGGAAAGAGCAGTCGGGTTTCTGGACTATGAATAATTTTGAATAGAAGCCCTTTCCTTTTCCCGATTCGGGCACTTCTACCACTACTCCCGATCTTTTTAAGTCCAGGACCCCCTGCCAAATTTTTGATAACACGTTTTGACTGTGGGGCATGATTTGAATTCTTCTTGGAGAGGTTGAGGAAAATTCTATCTTGTGACCATTTTTCACGATGTCTAAAGCCCAGGGATTTTGGGTTACAGCTTCCCACTGGGTCAGAAAATTCTTCAACCTTCCTCCTACCCCGGCGTCATTGTTTTTTATTTTGTTTGTTCTGGGGATTAAGGAGAAAACCTCTACCTTTGCCCCCTTTCTGACAGCTCCTCTGGTTTTGCCATTTCAACTGTAGGATTTGGACTGTGAACTAAAAGGACGAAAAGGTTTCCTCTTGTTCTCCTCTGGGAAACCCTTTCTTTTTGTTGGCTGCCTTTTGTAAGATTGCATCTAGTACGGGCCCAAACATGTATTCTCCTGAAAAAGCAATGGAGCACAATTTTGCCTTGGAGGTCCTGTCACCTCCCCAGGATTTCATCCAAAGTGCTCTTCTTGCCGAATTTGACAGAGCCGCATCTTTAGCAGCGAATCTGACCGATTCTATGAAGGCGTCAGCCAGAAAAGCTGTGGCAGACCTAAGAAGGGGGATGGAGTTTAAGATTTCCTCTCTAGGAGTTTTATTTTTTATATGGTTTTCAAATTCGTTGAGCCAAAAAATACATGGCTCTAGACACAGAGGTTACCGCTATGTTTGTCTTCATCCCAAACATAGAGGCTTCCCAAAATTTTCTCAGGAGGGCATCTTCCTTCCGCTCCATGGGATCACTTAGCTGTGACAAAACCTAGAATGGCAGGGAAGTTTTTTTTTTAACTTTTGCGACCTAAACGTCAATCTTTGGGGTTTCATTAAAGATTTTAATTTCAGCCTGGTCAAATAACAGCCAATTTTTAACTCCTTAGAGACTCCCAATCTTCTTTCTGGATTAGTCCATTCGTCAAGGATCATATCCTTAATGTTTTCGTTATGGGGAATACTTTGGATTTTTCACACGTAGTCCCCCAAACATCTTGTCCTGTACTGACCAGGGTTTTTGGATATCTTCAATATCCATGGTAGCCCTTACTGTCCTTAGTAACTCCTCCATATCCTCAGATGAAAAGTAATATTTATTTTCGTCTTCCACAATTTCCCCCTCTGACAATACATAATCTTCAATATTACGTCTAGAGGTGGAAGCCTCCTCGTCCACGTCCTCATGATCAGAGGAGGATGGAACTGACAACCTGGATTTTTTGGCAGGAGGTGTAGAAGGAACTGGCGTAAGGGAGGCCAGTGAGGATTTAGTTTCACTTTGAATCATAGATTTAACCTCCATAAGGATAGATGGTTGCTCTTCGTTTACAATCTAACTAATGCAAGATCTGCAAAGTTTCTTTTTATAATTTTCGGGGAGTTTTTTTTTGCACAAGTTGCACATCTTGCGTATTTGGATTTAACTTTAGACTATTTCACTCCCTATAAAAAGAAGAGCAACCAGGTATTAGAATTTTCTAAATCACATGAAGAAAAAAAAGCTGATATTTTTCCCCACAGGGGAACTCACAGCAGGAGCAGCCGAAGGTGGGTCTGCACTTTCCATGTGGCTTCCAGGGGCTTCGAGAGCTGACATGTTGTAGCTTCTCCGGGAGCAGGAATCAGGTTGACAGAATCGCTTGCTCTTTTACTAGAGAGGCGTCTGACGTCACAAGCGCTCGCTGCGTGTTCCCTAGCTCCGCCCCCTCCGGCAATGCCAGGAACAGAGCGCAGACTGCAGCTCACTGTCAGTATCAACGTGCAGCGTGCTCCTTTCCTATGGTCTGCTTCCTTACTAAAAGGGAAGGAAGACCATAGGGCAAGGAGTGAAAACAGGCTCCCGCTCTCAGGGACGAGAATCGGCTCCTGTATTTTCCTCTGCCCAGCTTTAGTCACTACCGCAGGAGGGCAAAGGGGAAGGAGGGAAAAAAGGTAACTGTGAATAAATCTGTGAGATGCCCTGTAGGGACAGGAAACACTGAGGGGTGAGAGTGGGTGGGGGCTTTTAAACTCTCTGTGTTCCTGCCCCTACAGAGGTCAAGGGGTGAGTCTCACGTCTAGCCGTCATGATGGATGAAATGGAAAATTAAATTTTGTAACCGTTCTTCATGATGTCTAAAGCCCAGGGATTTGATGTTACAGTTTCAACTGGGTCAGAGAATTCCTCAACCTCCCTCCTACTCTGGTGTCATTGCTTTTCGTTTTGCTTATTTGGGGAATTAAGGAGAAAACCCCTACCTTTGCCCCCTTTTTGACAACTCCAGCGCCCCATTTCCCTTTTCCCCTATAGGGTCTGGACATTCGAACTGAAGGGACGAAAAAGGTTTCCTTTTATTCTCTTCAGGAAAACCATTATTTTTATTGGCCACTTTTCAAATTTTTTTACCTAGTACAGGGCCGAATACATTTTCCCCTGAAAAGGCGATGGAGCACAATTTTGCCTTGGAGGTCCTATCACCCCCCCATGATTTCATCCAGAGCGCTCGACTGGCTTAGTTTGAAAGAGCCGCGTCTTTAGTCGTCAATCTGACTGATTCTGCAGAAGAGTCAGTCAGAAAAGCAGTGGCGGATCTAAGAAGTGCAATAGAGGGTAAAATTTCTTCCCTAGGAGCTTTATTCTTCATGTGATTTTTCTAACTCATTGAGCCAGAAATACATAGCCCTAGCCACAGATGTTGCCGCTATGTTTGTCTTTATCCCAAACTCGGAGGCTTTCCAGCATTTCCTCAAAAGGGTATCTGCCTTTTGGTCCATTGATCTCGTAATTGTGACGAATCCTCAAATGACAGGGAAGTTCTCTTAACAACTTTTGCCACTTGTATAAAAAATTTTGGGGTCTCATTAAAGATCTTAGTTTCGGACGGATCAAAGAGTAGTCTATTTCTGAACTGTTTGGAGAACCCCAACCTTTTTTCGCACTTTTTGGATAATACTTATGGTAGCCCTTACTGCCCTTATTAATTCCTCCATTTCCTCTGAGGAAAAATAGTATTTTCACCCTCTGACAAATGATCTTCATCAATATCATGTCTGGAGGTGGACACCTCATCGTCCATGTCCTCTGCATGCTTTAGAGGAGGATGGAACTGATAAACTTGATTTTTTGACAGGAGGTGTAGAAGGAACTGGTATAAGGGAGGCCAGGGATGATTTATTTTCATTCTAAATCATGGATTTTACTTCCATAACAATAGATGGTTGCTCTTCCTTTGCAAATCTTGCATTAGCGATCTTTTTAAAGTTTTATATTTTTTTACTCCCTACTAAAGAAGAGCAACCAGGTATCAGAAACAAACATTCAAAAGAAAACATGAGTGACATTTGCAGATTATCTCCGCTGGCGAACTCACAGAAGGAGCCGCCGAAGGTGGGTCTGCGTTGTCCGTGCGGGTTCCAGGGGCCTGTGGAGACATCATTGTCAGAATCGCCTGCTGATTTTCACATGAGGCGGCGTCTGACGTCATCAGCCCGTGTCTCAGGCGCAATGACACTTGCTCACACGTGACCTGAAGCTCCGCCCCCTCCGAGCCTCGCCGGGCTGTTCGGCGTCCCACTTTCCCAGAGGGAAGGGAGACCATGCAGCAAGGGGTGAGAGCAGGCCCCTGGGACGAGAATCACCCAAACTTCCTCTGCCAATCCTACCACTAAAGGCACTAAATCTTCACCTCCCCTCTGGGAGGCCTCTCTGTGCGACGCCCCCGTAGGGACAGGAAACACTGAAGGGAGAGAGTGGGTGGTGGCTTTTAAACTCTGTGTTCCTCCCCCTACAGAGGTCAAGGGGTCAATCTCATGTCTAAGCCGTCATGGTGGATGAAATGGAAATCAACCATTTTTCTTTCCCCTTTTAGGCACTGTTCACACAGTCTATTGATGCTGCAATTAAGTCAATCTCCCATTGCTTTAAAGGGGAGGTAATGCTGCAGTTCTTGCGTCCAGAAATCCTTTCTTGGCGTAGTGTCCAGAAGGAAGCTACAATAGTCGTCCGTTTGTGGTTTCACTTCACTCAATGGCGCTAAACTGCTAGCGGACCCAAGGGGAGGGGGGGCCTAATGGTGAGGCAGAGAGCCAATAATACATTACCACAGAAAACCACTCGTTAATACATTTAGAGATTTGCACAGTTTCATTGTATTGACATGCCGCACCATTACTCCCCTGTAAGAATATCACATTATTCATATTTACCTGTGCAGCAGTAATATTGGGGGGGGGGGGGGCAGGGAAGATGGGAATTAAATCTCCATGCATTTCAAATACATCATGCCTGGAAATATTCTGATGTTCCTGAATGAAAAGTCCTGATCCTTACTATTCAGCATCACATAAAGTAATAGCAAATAGGTAACAACTAATCACCCTCCATCTGCACTGGTTGGTTACACAATCTTTATGACACAGGGCATATTCACGTGACATCTTTTCTCTTCTGTGTGCTGTCCAAAAACTTTTTTTAAAACGGACAGCACACTGACCCATACAAGTCAATGGGACTATTCACACTTTTTTCATGGATCTGTGCACCTGATCCTGGAAACTCACCACATGTCCTATTTTTGGCCATTTTTCCAGATCAGACAAGTCCATATAGGAATCGTCCAGATATGTTAAAGGGAGGAAATAATTGTGGAACAGAGTATGTCTCGTCATGAAGGAATCTGGTGACAGGGACAGGGCAAAAGACACAAATAATAAAAATCAATAGAACTGCTGACATCACTAGGTAGGGTTTGAGAGGGCAGGCTAAGCATACACTTTGCACAAGGTAGAAAAGAAGCTCCAGCACCCGAATAGATGTAATGAAAAATCCCGATCTTTATTTATCACCCAAAAAATACAGCAGACAGTAAACTGACTCCCACTTTATCCCCAAGATGAATGGGGATAAAGTGGGAGTCAGTTTACTGTCTGCTGTATTCACCTGTATTTTTTTGGTGATAAAAAAAGACCGGGATTTTTCATTACATCTATTCGGGTGCTGGAGCTTCTTTTCTACCTTGTGCATTATCCTTGAGGACTGGCTTGGGTCCGCCCCGTGCACCGACACACAGGATGAGAAGGTGAGCTGGCTTCAATCCTTTTTTAAAGCATACACTTTGCAGAGCTTTTGGTATTAGGAGTAGTATGAACATGAAGTTTTATTCTGCCAGGTTCTCCTCAACTTTATTCAACTTTTTTTTTTCTTCCAGATAAAACCAGATAGCAACACATCTTTTTTTCTAATCTCTTTTTATTTTACGATTGCAGATTTATTACTTTTGTTTCATAAACATGGGGGTAGCCATCTTGCCTGAGCATTTACAAAGCATAAAAAAAATATAACTATCAAAAATTCTCAATATGTTAAACATAAAGTGGTTAAAACAATAGGTCATTTCTGATGACACATTTCCTTTAAATGGGTTGTGCACCAATGAGGTGTGGGGAGGGTTTGGCAACACACCCTTCCCCCGTTGGTCAGACCTGTGAAGAGAAACATACTTACCTGCTTCCCGGTGCTGGCTCCCTGAGCTCAGCTGCTCTGCCGTGCTCCCAGGATGAACATTCCCATTTTGATGCCGCTGCAGCCAATAGCTGGCAGCAGCCTCTTGTGTCACATGCTCAATTGTCATAACGAGGAGAGCAGGTCACCACTGCAGCGGCCTCAAACCGTAAACTTCCATCCTGGGAGCGCAGCAGAGCAGCCGAGGTCAGGAAAAGAAGTGGAGCCCACACAGGGAAGCAGGTAAGTGTGCTTCGCTTTGTTGGTCTGATCAAGAGGAGGGTTTGCCAACCCCCCCCCTCCCCCAAAAGGTGCACAACAGGAGCACAGCTTCACTGTGAAGTCCTTCATGTATTAAGCTGCTTCGCAGCCCTTTCCCTTTGATCTGACAGCTCCGCATCCAACCTGGAGGCAAATAAAGCTGTCACTTAGGGCAAAGAGGAGAGGCTGTGAGGCAGCTAAATGCATGGAGTACTTCACTGTGAAGCCTGCCCAATCTGGCAGAGTAAAAGTTTGTATTCACACTAATCCTGATAACAAAAGCTCCACAAAAGGTATGTTTGTACTGCTCTCCATAGACCTTATATAGTGCTGTCAGCAGTTTACAATGAGCAAAACTTCTGACAGGCTCCCTTTAAGGATCTGTCGTCCTTACCTGGCAAATATTTAGAAGAGTCTGAATGAGCCTTGTCTTCTGATTCACCTTTAGACTCACAAAGACATAGAGACTGCAAACCAGGAACTTGTTTGACATAGAGGGGGCTAACTTCATCACGTCATAGCATAAGTTATAAAAATGTGGGTGCTCAGAAATAAGTTGCTTGTCAGAAAGTTTCATTTTCTTATCATTCGTTAAGCTTCTCCATAGGTCCATTATACAGCAATACAGATCATGCTGACTGTGTGAGTCACTGGAGAAGGCTTCCAACACCTCTACACAAGATAACTTCTTTGGTTCCATGCTGATAGACTGGACCCTGGCCTTCTCTCCCTCCAGGCTATCATCTAGATCTGATTTCAGGCTATACTCGTCACTGACATCACGGTCCTGATCCAAGCTGCTAGAAGTGCTGTGTACAGACAATGGATTGTTTGCTTCTGCACTTACTGAAATCTCTTGATTTAAGAACCTGATGGGAATGGATGCAGGAGTCCAAGATTTGATCTCAGGAAATAACAAAAGTCCAGACCTTGAACTATAGTTCCTCAGAAGAGAAGGTATTCTCACTCCTAATAAACAATGACATGACCGCAGTAGGCGTACTGTGCGGAGTAAGTAGGGGAGAGGCAGGTTATGCATCTTGTCAATCCTTTAAATCCAGTAATGTTCTTCAACACGATTCTTGCCCCTCTCAGTGCTGGCTGTAAAAATGAACACAGCAGTTAAAGGGTGTTTAGTCATCTATACAGTATATACATAATACATTATGTCCTCAGCCTCCAGCTGCCACAGACAGCTCTTATTTGTCATGGGGCAGTAATAAAAATCCCTCGTCACTGCAGAAAAGATGGAGCATTATAGGGATCGACCGATTATCGTAAGTACCGATATTATCGTCCGATATTCAGGATTTTGTACATTATCGGTATCGGCATTTAACCTTGCCGATATAACGATAATGTGTATAAAGCGAATACTATGCATCGTGTGACAGGAGTGGGAAAGAAATGCAGCAAGCGCTTCCGATATTCACCCTCCCTGGTCTTCTTTGCTGCGGCCCACAGGTCGGATAGGGGTTAATAAAGGGCTGATCTGAGGTCTGATAGGGGTTAATAAAGTCAGTGAGGAGGGGGGGGGGGATGGTGTGGAAATTGGCATTTGGCACTAGCATATTGTAAATGTAAATGATAAATTACTACCAACTAAGGGCTTCATTAATTTATAATTTACATTTATAATATACTAGTGCCAAATGCAAATTTCCACCACCTCAGTGACTGCCAACTAATAATATACAGTACAGACCAAAAGTTTGGACACACCTTCTCATTCAAAGAGTTTTCTTTATTTTCATGACTATGAAAATTGTAGATTCACACTGAAGGCATCAAAACTATGAATTAACACATGTGGAGTTATATACATAACAAACAAGTGTGAAACAACAGAAAATATGTCATATTCTAGGTTCTTCAAAGTAGCCACCTTTTACTTTGATTACTGCTTTGCACACTTTTGGCATTCTCTTGATGAGCTTCAAGAGGTAGTCACCTGAAATGGTCTTCCAACAGTCTTGAAGGAGTTCCCAGAGATGCTTAGCACTTGTTGGCCCTTTTGCCTTCACTCTGCGGTCCAGCTCACCGCAAACCATCTCCATTGGGTTCAGGTCCGGTGACTGTGGAGGCCAGGTCATCTGGCGCAGCACCCCATCACTCTCCTTCATGGTCAAATAGCCCTTACACAGACTGGAGGTGTGTTTGGGGTCATTGTCCTGTTGAAAAATAAATGATGGTCCAACTAAACGCAAACCGGATGGAATAGCATGCCGCTGCAAGATGCTGTGGTAGCCATGCTGGTTCAGTATGCCTTCAACTTTGAATAAATCCCCAACAGTGTCACCAGCAAAGCACCCCCACACCATCACACCTCCTCCTCCATGCTTCACGGTGGGAACCAAGCAAATAGAGTCCATCCGTTCACCTTTTCTGTGTCGCACAAAGACACGGTGGTTGGAACCAAAGATCTCAAATTTGGACTCATCAGACCAAAGCACAGATTTCCACTGGTCTAATGTCCATTCCTTGTGTTCTTTAGCCCAAGCAAGTCTCTTCTGCTTGTTGCCTGTCCTTAGCAGTGGTTTCCTAGCAGATATTCTACCATGAAGGCCTGATTCACACAGTCTCCTCTTAACAGTTGTTCTAGAGATGTGTCTGCTGCTAGAACTCTGCACGGCATTGACCTGGTCTCTAATCTGAGCTGCTGTTAACCTGCGATTTCTGAGGCTGGTGACTCGGATGAACTTATCCTCCGCAGCAGAGGTGACTCTTGGTCTTCCTTTCCTGGGGTGGTCCGCATGTGAGACAGTTTCTTTGTAGCACTTGATGGTTTTTGTGACTGCACTTGGGGACAGTTTTCCCAATTTTTCAGACTGACTGACCTTCATTTCTTAAAGTAATGATGGCCACTCGTTTTTCTTTACTTAGCTGCTTTTTTTTTACCATAATACAAATTCTAACAGTCTATTCAGTAGGACTATCAGCTGTGTAGCCACCTGACTTCTCCACAACACAACTGATGGTCCCAACCCCATTTATAAGGCAAGAAATCCGACTTATTAAACCTGACAGGACACACCTATGAAGTGAAAACCATTTCAGGTGACTACCTCTTGAAGCTCATCAAGAGAATGCCAAGAGTGTGCAAAGCAGTAACCAAAGCAAAAGGTGGCTACTTTGAAGAACTTAGAATATGACATATTTTCAGTTGTTTCACACTTTTTTGTTATGTATATAATTCCACATGTGTTAATTCATAGTTTTTATGCCTTCAGTGTGAATCTACAATTTTCATAGTCATGAAAATAAAGAAAACTCTTTGAATGAGAAGGTGTGTCCAAACTTTTGGTCTGTACTGTATATTATGATATATAAAATATTGGTATAAATTATTGGCCTGAAAGATCAGATTATTGGTATCAGCTCTAAAAAAATAAATAAAAAAAAATAAATCAATATCGGTCGATCCCTAGAGCATTACAAGCTGTCAAGAGAAAAGACTAGGCCGACACTGATTTCTAGGGACTTGTTCTGTCGCTGAATACGCTCTCAGCTTTAGCCATTATAGCGGGGCCCTTGTCGTTGCGGTTCTGACACCCCGCTGATCAGCTGTTCTGGAGTAGCTCTGGTGCTGCCAGTAGGTCTCAGAACTGCACAGCTCCAGCTACTGTGTAGTGGATAGAGAGGGTTACTGCAGCGCTGCTCCCACAGAAGGGAAAGGGAGCAGCGCTGCAGTAACCTGCTCTGTCCACTACACAAAGGACAAAGACCTATAGTTCCACTGTCTGAGCTTTTTTAGAACAGCTGATTGGCGGGGGTGTGGTGTATCATATATTAATATACAACAACCCTTCAATAAGCAGGCCTGAAAAGGCCTTAACACCTTAACCCATAAAGCCATAGATTTTTACAGCATAATGCGCAGGGAATTCTATGGATCAGGCTGCTGTGATGAGCCCACGCCATACATGACTACTGCCCACCCGGTCACAATGACCAGAATTGGCAATGATGCCAAAACTGGTCATTTTACCCCTCAGATGCCGTGTTCAACAGCCACTGCAGCATTTGTGAGGTTAGAGAGAGGATGCCACTCCCTCTGCTTTCCTATCAGAGCCCTCGCAGTGAAACCGCAGGGCTCCAATTCGTTACCATCACAGTCTGTGCCCTGTTGGAGGTTCCCAGGCCTGCCATGGTAAGCTGCACAAGGCCCCGCTCAGCAGGCAAAGCAGCAGAATCACATTTACCATAATAGATCTCTACTATGGTGAATGAGACAAGGGATCCCAGGTTGTAGCCCCTTTGGGGGGGGGGGGGGGGGGTAAAAGTTATTAAGTAAAAAAATATATAATAATAATTAAAAGTTCATTTCTCAAATTTACATATAAAATATATATAAACAATAATAAATAAAAAAATCAATATCAGGTATTGCCATGTACAAAAATGTCTGTACATGGGCAAACATGGCTCCTGCTTTCAAACAGCAGAGACCCGCAGCTAATTACGGCGACCGGCAATAATGCCAATCGCGGTCATTAAAGCCTTTAGATGCTGTGATCAAGTGAGATCACCCATCAAAGGTTGAAAAACCAGGCTTCTTACTGGCATCCTCTTCGGCCAATGAGGCGATCGGACGTTGTGAGCAAGGAGGAGATTCCTGGATACAGGCGGTGCTGGGCTCCTTCACAAGGGGGCTTGGCTGGGCTCCAGAACGGTTAGTACAGCCCCTTGGGCTCCTTACCAGGCTGATTTACATATATATAATTTTTTTACACTCAATAGAACCACACAGACATATGGGACAGGTATATTGCGGACATGCTAGCGGAGATCTAGCCGTGCATGTCCGCATCTCTATAGGGTAAAACGAGGTGACAGAATACCTTTAGGGAGATAGCCTTATTTCACCTTAAGGACCAGGCCATTTTTTGCAAATCTGACCAGTGTCACTTTAAGTGGTGATAACTTTAAAACACTTTGACTTATCCAGGCCATTCTGAGATTATTTTTTCATCACATATTGTACTTCATGACACTGGTAAAATTAAGTCAAAAAAATTCATTTTTATTTATAAAAAAAAATACCAAATATACCAAAAATTTGTAAAAAATTGCAAATTTCCAAGTTTCAATTTCTTTTTTTCTATAATACATAGTAATACCTACAAAAATAGTTATTACTTTACATTCTCCATATGTCTACTTCATGTTTGGATCAATTTGGGAATGATATTTTATTTTTGGGGGATGTTAGAAGGCTTAGAAGTTTAGAAGCAAATCTTGAAATTTTTCAGACCTTTTCAAAAACCCACTTTTTAGGGACCAGTTCAGGTCTGAAGTCACTTTGTGAGGCTTACATAATATATTAGAAACCACCCAAAAATGACCCCATTCTAGAAACTACACCCCTCAAGGTATTCAAAATGATTTTACAAACGTTGTTAACTCTTTAGGTGTTCCACAAGAGTTAATGGCAAATGGTGATAACATTTCAGAATTTAGATTTTTGGGCAAATTTTAATCATTTTTTTTCCAATAACAAAGCAAGGGTTAACAGCCAAATAAAATGCTATATTTATTGCCCCGATTCTGTAGTTTGCAGAAACACCCCATATGTGGCCGTAAACTACTGTAAGGAGCGCCATATGGTTTTTGGAAGGCAGATTTTTAGATGCCATGTCCCATTTAAAGCCCCCTGATGCACCCTTACAGTAGAAACTCCCAAAAAGTGACCCTATTTTGGAAACTAGGGGATAAGGTGCCAGATTTATTGGTACTATTTTTGGGGGGCATATGCCTTTTTGATCACTCGTAAGGTGAAAAAAATTGCTTTTTGGCACTGTTTTTATTTTTTACGGCGTTCACCTGAGGGGTTAGGTCATGTGATATTTTTATCGAGCATGTTGTTACGGACGCGCCAATACCCAATATGTACACTGTATTTGTATTTATTTTTTCACTTTAACACAATAAAGGCATATTTGAAATAAAAAAATTGATGTTTTAGTGTCTCTGTGTTCTGAGAGCTATATTTTTTTAATTTTTTGAGCGATTTTCTTATGTAGGGTCTAATTTTTTGCGGGGTGAGGTGACTGTTTTATTGGTACCATTTTGTGGGACATACGCCTTTTTGATCGCTCGGTGTTGCACTTTTTGTGGTGTAAGGTGACAAAAATGGCTTTTTTATTTTTTATGGTGTTTATCGTACGGGGTCGATCATGTGATATATTTATAAAGACTGTCGTTACGGACGCGGTGATACCTAATATGTGTATTTTTTTTTTCCTTTTTCCTTTTTTATAGTTAAAGGCAATTTATTTTTTGAAATTACATTTTTACTTTTATTATTTTCACTTTTTTTTATCAAGTCCCACTTGGATCTTGAAGATCCAGTGGGGCTGATGGCTGTACTATACTTTTCAATGCTTTTGCATTGCAAAGCACAATACTATCAAATGTCCTGTAGATGGCAACACTGGGCGCTTTTGCAAAGCGCCGGTTGCCATGGCAACCATCGGGTGCTGCCATCACAGCACGGCAGCCCCGATGGTTGACACTCGCTGCTGATGTCGGCGGCTCAGGAATGGAGCAACCGACATCAAATAAAGCAGGGGAACTGCTTAGGGGGGCAGGAGGCACATTTTGGGGTCTAATGCATGCATGGGGGGACCGCATGAGGGCTACAATACATGGATGGGGGGGGGGGGATCGCATCGGAGGCAGGGCTCACAGGAGGGGTGGGGGGGGTTGGAGGCGCACAGGAAGGGGGCAAAGATCGGGGGCTTCATTACACATTGCCTGATTTCAGGCTCTGATCTGCAGAGTGCAGATCAGAGCCTCAAACCAGCATGTTAACACTGCTGCGATCCGATTGGTTAGTCTGCACAGACTAACCAATCAGATCGATTGCCGGCAAGCGACCACTCTGATTGGTCCCTTGCCAGCATTACTAGACTGTATGCTGTCCCTGAGCAGCAGGGCAGGGGAAGAAGCATTAATCCAAATTAAATAACTGCCCGACGTCTATACACGTGGTAGCTGCACAGGGTATGTGCAGCTATCATGTATATAGACGGCTTGCGGTCAGGAAGGGGTTTATCAATGCCGCATATACTTTTAAATGCAACCAGCTCCTTCTACTAGTGACAGGACAAAAGTGCTATTTATCATCAATCTTCTGGCAGATGAAGCTCTTGCATGGGCCTCCCCTTATGTGGAAAAGAACTGTGCCCTCCTCAATGATTTAGATAACGTTATCACTGCTATGAAACAAGTTTTTGATTACCCTAATCGTTGTGCCACAGCTGAGACCAAAAATCATAATCTTCGACAAGGACGTCGCTCAATTGCTGAATACACAGCGGAATTTCGTCGTTGGGTAGCTGACACCACATGGAATCTAGCAGCCCAAAGGAGTCAATTTTGACGAGGATTATCAGAGCTAGTAAAGGATGAACTTGCCAGAGTTGAGGCCCCAATAATTTGGAGGATTTTATTCAACTGTGCATCCGAATTGATCAGGGACTTACTGAACGTAGAAAAGAGAAACTGCGGATATTTGGAAACAAACCTGCCTACTCCTTCAGTCGCTCAGCATTGAACACAGCAAAAGACTGAATCCTTACCAGAACCTATGCAGATTGATGTCATCCGAAAACCTGTTAGTGAGGAGGAGAAAAAGAGGCGCTGTCCAGAAAATCTGTGCCTCTGTTGTGGGGGCTCAGGACATTATGCCATTAACTGTCCCAACAGGTTTCAAAAGGTCTATAGCCTGCACTAGTGCCAGGGCAGATAGCAATCTTGAACTTTCTGACTACCATATCCAGTTATGCAGACCACCTCATCTGTAAACCAAGACAAAAACAAAATGCATTCATCATCTTCTCATTTTGTAATTCCGATACAGGTCATAATTGGGAACCATAAAATGCAATGCTCTGCCATGTTAGATTCTGGGGCAGGGGGCAATTTCATGGACTTGCAATTTGCGCTTGATAATAACATTGCGCGTAGAACAAAATCCGTGCCAATTGATATAGAAACTGTTGATGGATCACCTTTATCATCTGGACAATTGAACTTGGAATCTGTATTGAACCTGATCATCATGAAACTACAGGGAGTGCAGAATTATTAGGCAAATTAGTATTTTGACCACATCATCCTCTTTATGCATGTTGTCTTACTCCAAGCTGTATAGGCTCGAAAGCCTACTACCAATTAAGCATATTAGGTGATGTGCATCTCTGTAATGAGAAGGGGTGTGGTCTAATGACATCAACACCCTATATCAGGTGTGCATAATTATTAGGCAACTTCCTTTCCTTTGGCAAAATGGGTCAAAAGAAGGACTTGACAGGCTCAGAAAAGTCAAAAATAGTGAGATATCTTGCAGAGGGATGCAGCACTCTTAAAATTGCAAAGCTTCTGAAGCGTGATCATCGAACAATCAAGCGTTTCATTCAAAATAGTCAACAGGGTCGCAAGAAGCGTGTGGAAAAACCAAGGCGCAAAATAACTGCCCATGAACTGAGAAAAGTCAAGCGTGCAGCTGCCAAGATGCCACTTGCCACCAGTTTGGCCATATTTCAGAGCTGCAGCATCACTGGAGTGCCCAAAAGCACAAGGTGTGCAATACTCAGAGACATGGCCAAGGTAAGAAAGGCTGAAAGACGACCACCACTGAACAAGACACACAAGCTGAAACGTCAAGACTGGGCCAAGAAATATCTCAAGACTGATTTTTCTAAGGTTTTATGGACTGATGAAATGAGAGTGAGTCTTGATGGGCCAGATGGATGGGCCCGTGGCTGGATTAGTAAAGGGCAGAGAGCTCCAGTCTGACTCAGACGCCAGCAAGGTGGAGGTGGAGTACTGGTTTGGGCTGGTATCATCAAAGATGAGCTTGTGGGGCCTTTTCGGGCAGTTTCTGGAATACACCTTCTTTAAGCAGTGGTACAAGAAGAAGTCTGCATCCTTCAAGAAAAACATGATTTTCATGCAGGACAATGCTCCATCACACGCGTCCAAGTACTCCACAGCGTGGCTGGCAAGAAAGGGCATAAAAGAAGAAAATCTAATGACATGGCCTCCTTGTTCACCTGATCTGAACCCCATTGAGAACCTGTGGTCCATCATCAAATGTGAGATTTACAAGGAGGGAAAACAGTACACCTCTCTGAACAGTGTCTGGGAGGCTGTGGTTGCTGCCGCATGCAATGTTGATGGTGAACAGATCAAAACACTGACAGAATCCATGGATGGCAGGCTTTTGAGTGTCCTTGCAAAGAAAGGTGGCTATACTGGTCACTGATTTGTTTTTGAATGTCAGAAATGTATATTTGTGAATGTTGAGATGTTATATTGGTTTCACTGGTAAAAATAAATAATTGAAATGGGTATATATTTGTTTTTTGTTAAGTTGCCTAATAATTATGTACAGTAATAGTCACCTGCACACACAGATATCCCCCTAAAATAGTTAAAACTAAAAATAAACTAAAAACTACTTCCAAAAATATTCAGCTTTGATATTAATGAGTTTTTTGGGTTCATTGAGAACATGGTTGTTGTTCAATAATAAAATGAATGCTCAAAAATACAACTTGCCTAATAATTCGGCACTCCCTGTATAAGTTTTCATTTGATTTCTTCTCCCAAGTTTCTGATTATTTTAGGAATTCCGTGGTTTGCTATCCATAATCCTTCTATCAACTGGGAATCAAGGACGGTTACATTTCCTTCTGAATATTGCAAGGACAATTGTCATATAAGTTTATCCATCCAAAAACAAAATTTAAAAAGTTTCCGAAATTCCTCATTAGTTATGACAAATTGCCACCTCAGTATCAACAGTTTAGGCTACTTTCACACTAGCGTTCGGGCGGATCCGTTCTGAACGGATCCGCTCATAATAATGCAGACGGAGGCTCCGTTCAGAACGGATCCGTCTGCATTATTTTTAGCATAGAACAGCTAAGTGTGAAAATAGCCTAGTACGGATCCGTCCATACTTTCAATGTAAAGTCAATGGGGGACGGATCCGCTTGAAGATTGAGCCACATTGTGGCATCTTCAAACGGATCCGTCCCCATTGACTTACATTGAAAGTCTGGACGGATCCGCACGGATCCGCACGGCCAGGCGGACACCCGAACGCTGCAAGCAGCGTTCAGCTGTCCGCCTGTCCGTGCGGAGGCGAGCGGAGCGGAGGCTGAACGCCGCCAGACTGATGCAGTCTGAGCGGATCCGCCTCCATTCAGACTGCATCAGGGCTGGACGGCTGCGTTCGGGTCCGCTCGTGAGCTCCTTCAAACGGAGCTCACGAGCGGACCAGCGAACGCTAGTGTGAAAGCAGCCTTAATGAGGTCTACAGAAAAAAAAGCTGATCAACTACCTCCTCATCGTCCCTACGATTGTCCCATTGAGTTGCTTCCTGGAGCTACTATTCATTTTGGTAGAATTTACAATCTCTCTGAACCACAATTAAAAGTGCTCAGAGAATACTTAGATGAAAATTTAAAGAAAGGCTTCATTCGACCTTCTTCATCCCCAAGTAGGGCACCTTTGTTCTTTGTAGAAAAAAAAAAAAAAAGAAAGACTCAACCTTGAGACCATGCATTGACTACAGAGAACTAAATAAGATAACTATTAAAAATTGTTATGCTCTTCCCCTAATTCCCGAGTTGCTGGAAAGACTCCGGTCTGCTAATATTTTTTACAAAACTTGATTTAAGAGGGGCCTATAATCTCATACGCACTTGTCCAGGGGATGAGTGGAAGACCGCCTTATGAACTAGATACGGACATTTTGAATATCTGGTTATGCCATTCGGCCTCGCTAATGCTCCTGCAACATTTTAACATTTTGTTAATGATGTGTTTCGAGACTTCTTAGACCAATTTGTTGTTGTGTACCTTGATGACATTCTTATATTTTCAGACACCTTGGAGGAACATCTCAGACATTTTCAGTTAGTCTTGGAACATCTACTGGAAAATAATCTTTATATCAAACCGGAAAAATGCAAATTTGAACAAACAAAAATCCAATTTCTTGGATATATCATCTCCCCAGAAGGTCTGAGTATGGCTCTAGTAAAATCAAAGCTGTAATAGATTGGCCCACTCCAAGAAATCTTAAAGATGTTCATCGATTTATAGGGTTTGCAAATTTCTACAGGAGATTCATAAAAGACTTTTCTAAAATCATCTTACCAATCACTTTACTCACAAAGAAAAAACAAGCATTTTCATGGTCTCCAGAGGCACAAGTTGCTTTTGACCAGCTAAAAACTCTCTTTACTTCTGCGCCCATACTGGTCCAATGAAATCCTGAATTTCCTTTTGTGGTTGAAGTAGATGCCTCAGACTCTGCTGTGGGAGCGGTCCTGTCTCAACGAGTTGGAGACAAGATGCAATTCCATCCACGTGCTTTTCTTTCTCATACCATGTCATCGGCAGAAATAAATTATGAAATAGGAAACAAAGAACTCTGAATGGAGACATATTTTGGAAGGAGCTAATCACCCAGTGACTATCCTTACTGACCACAAAAATGTTGCGTTCATCCGTACAACTAAGAGACTGTCTGCAAGACAAGCAAGATGGGCCTTGTTTTTCTCTAGATTTAATTTAATCATTTCTTAACGGCCAGGTTCAAGAAATGGCAAGGGTGATGCCTTGTCCAGGAATCTTGCTGAACCACAGGAGGGGTCTAAAACAGAGTCTACTATTTTATCTTCCAAACATTTTATGGGAATACTGGACTCTAAAGAACTTTTAACCATGTTCAGAGAGGGATACCAGAATGACTCTTTCCTCAACCACCCTTACAAAGTCCTCAAATTGGTTCAAGATTCTAAAATTGCAAGGCATCTTGGAGTCATGAAAACTTACGACATACTACTTCATTCATTTTGGTGGTCTAATTGTAAGAACGATGTTAGAAAATAAGTTTCTTCCTGTTTAACATGTGCACGAAACAAGACACCGCGATCTCCTCCTCTAGGTCTTCTCCAACCACTTCCAGTTCCATCCAGACCTTGGGGATCAATTTCCATGGCTTTTATTGTGGACCTTCCTCCTTCTAAAAAAATGACAATCATCCTTGTTGTTGTGGACCAACTCACAAAGATGCCCCCTTTCATTCCAATTAGAGGAATTCCTACTACAGAACAAACTGCAGAATAAATGATTAAGAGATATTTAGGTTGGATGGAATTCCTGACAATGTAGTTTCAGATAGAGGTGTTCAATTCTCATCAAGATTTTGGAAGAACTTCTGTACAGCCTTAGGAGTTACAGTGAATTTGTCTTCTGCTCATCCTCAGTCCAAAGGCCAGACGGAAGGAAAAAACCAAACTTTTGAGCAATTCCTCCGCTGTTTTATTTCCTACCTCCAAGGCGATTGGGTAAACTATTTGCCAACAGCAGGATTTGCCTACAACAACTCCAAACATAGTGCTACATCTTAAAGTCCATTTTTTGCAAACTTTGGCTTACATCCAGTATTTATTCCTAACCTCCCTCTTTGTACACCTATTCCTGCCGTTACTCACAGACTAACAAAATTGCAAGAAACCCAAAAGAAACTAATGGAGATGCTACAAGAAGCCCAAGAAGACTATAAGAAAGCTCCTAATAAACATTGCAAAGTTCCTCCCACCTTTAAAGTTGGTGATAAGGTTTGGCTATCTACTAGAAATCTGAAAACACATGTTCTTCATCTCTAAAATTGGGTCAAAAATTCATAGGACCTTTCCAGATTTCTGAACAAGGTAATCAAGTTGCTTTTTGTCTCAAACTTCCTAACAACTTGAAAATACAGTGACTTCGCAGTGACTGACAGCACTTATACCCGAACAGCCGTCTGTCAGTCACTGCAAAGCGGCAGGGAAGGGGGCGTGGTTACCTTGCCTTGAAGCAAGTAGGCCGCTGCCCGCTTGACTTCAAGAGTGACTTGAAAATAGCGCGCTCAGGGGATAAAAGAAGGTTTTTTCCTGCTTTTACCGCATCTGACTGCAGGAAGAAAATCATCATTAGAAACACACTGCCGGCTACTTGAAGGTACTGCCGGCGGTTTGGGGTGGTTTTTGCCGCTGACAGGTTTCCTTTAAGCCCAGCCTTGCACTTCCTGGGAAGAAGAAGACTGCGGTCCTTCTCCTGTGGCCAGCCGTGCACCCTGCCAGGAAAGGTAAACATTACAGGGTGAGGGGGATATGGCACAGAGGACTGATGGCAGTGGGGGGACATGATGGCACAGAGGACTGATGGCAGTGGGGGGACATGATGGCACAGAGGACTGATGGCAGTGGGGGGACATGATGGCACAGAGGACTGATGGCAGTGGGGGGACATGATGGCACAGAGGACTGATGGCAGTGGGGGGACATGATGGCACAGAGGACTGATGGCAGTGGGGGGACATGATGGCACAGAGGACTGATGGCAGCGGGGGACATGATGGCACAGAAGACTGATGGCAGCGGGGGACATGATGGCACAGAGGACTGATGGCAGCGGGGGACATGATGGCACAGAGGACTGATGGCAGCGGGGGACATGATGGCACAGAGGACTGATGGCAGCGGGGGACATGATGGCACAGAGGACTGATGGCAGCGGGGGACATGATGGCACAGAGGACTGATGGCAGCGGGGGACATGATGGCACAGAGGACTGATGGCAGCGGGGGACTGATGAGTAAAAAGGAAAGTGTTCTTTTGTGTTTTTTTTTCTTATTAGAGTACTCGATTAATCGTTGAATTAATAGAATACTTGATTACTAAAATAATCGATAGCTGCAGCCCGATCAACATTTATTTATTTTTAGGGGCATTAAAAGTATTTTGTGGAATGTATTCACGGCGATCACTGTGTGGTATAAATAACATCACTTTATCATGTGGTCACTACAATCATAATGACACTTCAATATCCTTTCCTCCTGCAGTCTGTGGCTTCCCAGCTGCCCCCCTACTCCTGCAGAATGAAGGGGGGGGACGGCTGCTTCAGCTGCTCATATGTTTGGATATCGCTGGTAGGAATCGGGATGCGGTGAATGAAAGTGAAAGTAAAGCAGGTTTTACCCACGTTTATTCCTGACTCCATATAACAGTTATATGTCCTGCTTATGTTGTGCCAGGAATGCCAGGCGCTTGTCTCTAGCTGCTACCAATCAGGAGATATGAGCAGCACAAGCAGAGGGGCTGTCTGGGCGATAGGGATATCCTCAGGACAGGTCAGCAATATCTGATTGTCCGACTCCTAGTAGACAGATCAGCAGTCGCCCACCAACTATGGCTGCGGTGTTTAAAGCCCCAACATCTGCCGTACATGTATGCTGGATGCCGACAAGGGGTTAAAAGCAGCGCCTATCTCCTATCCGCTGGCTGGCTGGTAAGCGCCCCATCCCCAGCTCCAGCACAGGGAGGGCGGTAATGAGGAGGACGGTGGCCCAGGCTCAGTCTGTCACCTTTATAAGCGGGCTGTGGGGGCACACACTACCAGGAATGGCAGCCTCTGTCTGACAGGACTACAAGGTGCCTTCCTGTGTGCCCCTAGAGCGGCAGCACCAGCTCCGGCAGCCGCTGTGTGTGAATGCCGCCCCGGTACCGCAGTCTGAGCTCTGTGAAGAACTTCTCCCCCTGCACTCACCTTCAGTCGACTCACCGCTGACAGATCATGCCTGCTTCCAGGACAGCGCCATTGTGTGACGTCACGTCAGGCCGGCCCCCCCACTACGGGGTCTCACAGCAGCCAAAAGTACAACCTGGCGTTTTTTTGTTGCTTTTTTCTGAAGAGTGTCAGATATACAAACAGCAGTGTGATGCTGCATTAACCGGCCCGTTTTCTGTGAGAATCC
The DNA here is from genome assembly GCF_014858855.1 of Bufo gargarizans. Lineage (NCBI taxonomy): Eukaryota > Metazoa > Chordata > Amphibia > Anura > Bufonidae > Bufo > Bufo gargarizans. The sequence continues at coordinate 85,943,458 of NC_058087.1, read as the reverse complement.
TAAACAGTTTTGTGGTATTTCTACTGAGGAGCGGGTGACGCGGGCGCAGGCGGGTGACGCCCCCAGGAGGGCACGCTCTCTGTTTAGCGTTGCCTGGCAACAGAGTCGGGTTGTCCTGTGCGCACAAGGCGGCTGTCATGGCAAAGTTCGTCCTTGCTGGTAAAGGCTTAGGCGTTTGCTGATGGGTATATTTGTTGGTATTGCCTGGGCGCTGACCATTTGGCTTAGTGTATAGTAACAACACTTCTATGTGTAAGGGGTTAAAGTTGACCTGGACCTGCGTCTTAGCAGCACGTCTATGTCTGCAGCGCTGTCTGAACAGTGCTGTATACGTAAAGCATGGCGCAGGTCGGTGCGACTTTGAAGTTACAAGTACTGAAGTCTTCCTAAGACTGAAGATAGATGGTAGTTGGTCTCTGTATACCTGTGTGTGTATATATATATATATGTACTACATAGACCAAAAACATGACGCCTACACCCAGATAGCAAGTAATTGTGCTGCAATTTTAAAAATGACTTGCTAAGCTATTGCAGACTTGCCAAGCTTCACAAGTATGTTGCAAATATGCAGCAAGTCTGCTTTGCAAGTCTCTAGATTAACTTGCTTTTGCAAACTTGCTGCAAGTTCTCGTTAAGTTATTATGCTCTTGCTAGAGACCTGCCAAGCAAATTTGCTGCAAGTTGAAAAAGTGTCAACTAGAATTTGTGCTGCAAGTGCTCTGCAAGTGTACAACATGCCAGAGAATGTGTGCAGCAAGTTAACAAGACTTACAATTTAACACTGCCGCAAGTTTGTGGCAAGTTATCCTTGCTATCTGGGCAGGAGCTTTTATCACATCTAATTTTCTGACATCTAATTCTAAGTCCTTAAAGGGTTTTTCCAGGATTTTAATATTGATGACCTGAGATCGGCGGGGGTGCAGGGTTGAAGTTGGATGAAGAGAAGGCCTGGCTCCTGTGCAAGCGCAGCCTTCCCTTCATTGCTCGCCATCGGTGTAATTACAAGCCGTCCCATTCACTTCTATGGGACGGATCCTTCCTATTCAAGTGTATAGGAACAAGTCTTCCAATAGAAGTGAATGGGACGGCTTGTAATTACACCGGCTCACCACGGCGGTGTCGATGGCGAGCAGGTAAACGGTGAAGGGAAGGCAGCGCTTGCACAGGATCCTGGCCTTCTCTTCAACCAGCTGATCGCCGGTGGTGCCGGGTGTCAGACCCCTGCTGATCTGATATTGATGACCTATCCTGAGGGGTGGGGCAATTCTGAAACCCCTCTTTATTGGGGCTTATAGATGTGAACATAGTACGTTATATCATGTGTGTAGTTATTATTGCTTGTAGTTATTAGAATGTACCTGGGGGGGCGCTATTCTGTGGCATTGGGTTCTTACCTCCCAATCGTCCTGTTTGCAGCATAGGGCTTGGGCAATGTGCCCCAATGTGGGTGTTTTGGAGAGAGTTAGTGGGCATTCACGTGAATGGGGAGGTACATTGGAGGTGACATATTACATCTGGTTACAGGAAGCATCTGTGGTCATATGTGACCTCCATGATGTAAAGTGACCGCGTTACTCATAGAAACCAATCATGTGGCAGCTTGTATTATAAGACCCTATAAACACCGGTGCTGTAGGTGGCACACAGTATTCATACACGAGACCAGAGCCGTAGCTAGGCTTTCCTTCACCCTGTATGTAAAGATCCTGGCCCGGGCACAGTGGCTTGTTAGTGCCCCCCCCCCCCCCCACCTAGGATACCCTGCTACTATAATGTCCAGTCTGTCCACCCCTGTCAGACAGAGCGGAGGGCTCGCTATATCCTGACAACTTTCATGGATCTTTTTCTATGCTGCTGACAACCTCAGTCCTGATATCACTGAGCTCCGATCGGCCCCGTCAGAGGGTTTTTGTCCGCTGAGGCTGTCAATGACAGATGTCCCCTGCTCATAGAACTGCTGGCCGTCTGTCTATCCCAAGCCTACAAATCCTAGTGTAACAGGCCCCGCCACGTGTGTGTTTTCTCTTTATACTATATCTTTATACGCCCCACCCCCCATTCCTAGTATCTGCTATGCTTCGAGAGGACTCCTGAGCGCAAGCACATAATGGAGAGGACTCCAGGTCTTCTTGATGCATCATAGGGCTGGTTTGGGAAGACAGGCGTGAGTATAAAGATAAGGGCTCATGCCCACGAACGTAAGGGCTCCATGCCCGTGCTGCGGACCGCAAATTGGGTGCGGAGGCACGGGCAGAAACACAACGGAAGCGCTACGTAGTGCTTCCGCGGGGTTTCGATCCATGCTTCCGTACCGCATCTCCAGGTTTGCGGACCCATTCAAGTGAATGGGTCCGCATCCGTGATCCAGGGTGCACACAGCCAGTGGCCCGTTTACTGCGGACCTGCCGTTTGCGGGCCGCAATACGGCCACAGCAGACTGATCTGAGCTCACTGTATTACGGTAGTTTGTAAGACTGCCCTTTAATCCCTTAGGCCCCTTTCACACGAGCGTGACAGATTGGCTCCGGATGCGTTCAGGGTGCGTTCAGTGAAACTTGCACCATTTTGCAAGCAAGTTCAGTCAGTTTTGTCTGCGATTGCGTTCAGTTTTTTCTGTGCGGGTGCAATGTGTTTTGATGCATTTTTCATGCGCATGATAAAAAACGGAAGGTTTCCAAACAACATCTCTAAGGCCTCTTTCACATGGGCGTCATGTTTTTGGCCCGGATAAGATGCGGGTGCGTCACGGGAAAATGCGCAATTTTTCAGCGCAAGTGCAAAACATTGTAATGCGTTTTGCACACGCGTGAGAAAAATTGGCATGTTTGGTACCCGGGTTTGGGTTAGGTGTTGTGTAGATTGTATTATTTTCCCTTATAACATGGTTATAAGGGAAAATAATAGCATTCTTAATACAGAATGCTTAGTAAGGCTACTTTCACACTAGCGTTCGGGCGGATCCGTTCTGAACGGATCCGCCCATAATAATGCAGACGGAGGCTCCGTTCAGAACGGATCCGTCTGCATTATATTAGCTAAAAAAAGCTAAGTGTGAAAATAGCCTGGGACGGATCCGTCCAGACTTTCAATGTAAAGTCAATGGGGGACGGATCCGCTTGAAGATTGAGCCACATTGTGGCATCTTCAAACGGATCCGTCCCCATTGACTTACATTGTAAGTCTGGACGGATCCGCACGCCTCCGCACGGCCAGGCGGACACCCGAACGCTGCAAGCAGCGTTCAGCTGTCCGCCTGTCCGTGCGGAGGCGAGCGGAGCAGAGGCTGAACGCCGCCAGACTGATGCAGTCTGAGCGGATCCGCCTCCATTCAGACTGCATCAGGGCTGGACGGCTGCGTTCGGGTCCGCTCGTGAGCTCCTTCAAACGGAGCTCACGAACGGAAACCCGAACGCTAGTGTGAAAGCAGCCTAAAATAGCGCTGGAGGGGTTAAACAATAAATAAAAAATAATTTAACTCACCTTACTCCACTTGTTTTCCGCAGCCCAGCTTCTCTTCTGTCTTCTTCTTTGAGGAATAGGACCTTTTGATGACGTCACTGTGCTCATGACATGGTCTGTCACATGATCCTTTACCATGGCGATGGATCATGTGACGGACCACATGATGAGCGCAGTGACGTCACCACAGGTCCTTTTCCTGTGCACAGCAAAGATGAAGACAGAAGAGAAGCTGGGCTGCACGAACAAGTGAATTAAGGTCAGTTAATTATTTTTTTTTAACCCCTTCAGCCCTATTGTACTATGCATTCTGTATTAAGAATGCTATTATTTTCCCTTATAACCATGTTATGAAAATAATAATGATCGGGTCCCCATCCCGAGCGTCTCCTAGCAACCGTGCGTGAAAATCGCACCGCATCCGCACTTGCTTGCGGATGCTTGCGATTTTCACGCAGCCCCATTCACTTCTATGGGGCCGTGAAAAACGCACAAAATAGATCATGATGCGATTTTCACGCAACGCACAAGTGATGCGTGAAAATCACCACTCATGTGCACAGCCCCATAGAAATGAATGGGTCCGGATTCAGTGCGGGTGCAATGCGTTCACCTCACGCATTGCATCCGCGTGGAAATCTCGCCCGTGTGAAAGGGGCCTTAGGGTACTTTCACACTAGAGTTTTTCTTTTCCGGCATCTGGCATCTGGCATATCAATGCATTTTTCTGACTGATCAGGCATTTTTAAGGCCTCTTTCACACGACCGTTTTTTTTTTCCGTTTTGCGGGCCGTTTTTTGCGGTCCGTATACGGAACCATTCATTTCAATGGTTCCGCAAAAAAAACGGAATGTGTTCCGTATGCATTCCGTTTCCGTATTTCCATTTTTCCGTTCCGTTGAAAGATAGAACATGTCCTATATTTGGCCGCAAATCACGTTCCGTGACTCCATTAAAGTCTATGGGTCCGCAAAAAAACGGAATGCATACGGAAATGCATCCGTATGTCTTCCGTATCCGTTCCGTTTTTTGCGGAACCATCTATTGAAAATGTTATGCCCAGCCCAATTTTTTATATGAAATTACTGTATACTGTATTTGCCATACGGAAAAACGGAACGGAACAACGGAACGGAAACGGAACCACAACGGAAGCAAAAAACGGAACAACGGATCCGTGAAAAACGGACCGCAAAACACTGAAATGGACATACTGTCGTGTGAAAGAGGCCTAAGACTGATCAGGATCCTGATCAGTTTTACAAATGCCATCAGTTGGCATACTGCTTGCCAGATCACTCTGCCGCAAGTATGAAAGTACAATATAACAGGCCGGGTAAAACTGTAAAAAAAACAGATGTGCGCACCATAGGGTAATTCTGTGAGTAAAAAAGTATGAAGGAAATAACTTGCAAGGCTCACCTTGTGGTTGTGCAAATGTAGGCACAACGCTTATGAGAGTTAGTATGGTAAGTCTGGACACCTGAATGTGATGGTCTGCAGCCACGGGATCACAGAGAATCTTCTAAGTGGAGATGCCTGGAGTCCCCAAGAAGATGATTGGCACAGAAAAATACAAATACGTCCCACGGCACGAATTACCATCCACCAGTCGCCAGGATCAGAATAAGAATCTTTTATTGCAGCGATACAACGCGTTTCGGGGAATCACTCCCCTTCATCAGGTACAAAAAAGCTGCACCTTTTTTGTACCTGATGAAGGGGAGTGATTCCCCGAAACGCGTTGTATCGCTGCAATAAAAGATTCTTATTCTGATCCTGGCGACTGGTGGATGGTAATTCGCGCCGTGGGACGTATTTGTATTTTTCTGTGCAAGTATGAAAGTAGCCTTAGCAACCATCCGTGAAAAATGCATTGCATCTGCACTTGCTTGCGGATGCGTTTTTCACGCAGCCCCATTCACTTCTATGGGGCCAGGGCTGCTTGAAAAACGCAGAATATAGAACATACTGCGATTTTCACGCAATGCACAATTAATGCATGAAAGCCTACGCTCATGTACACAGACCCATTGAAATGAATGGGTCCGGATTCAGTGCGGATGCCATGTGTTCACCTCATGCATTGCACCCACGCGGAAAACTCGCTGTGACGAACCTTGTAATGCTGCTTCACTCTGGGCAGTGCCTGGCTGCTCCTGGCCATGTAGTAGATTTATCGCTGCTGCTCTCCCTCATTAGCGCCTCTCGTTGACGATAAACTTGTTACTTCCACTTACGTTATGTGTTAATTACTATAGTCTCTCCAATTAAGAAATAATACGTTCTTTTTCCACACAGGAAGGGCAGACTGCCCCTACTATGCCAAAGCAGAACTTCTAGCAGATTACCTTCAGAAGAACCTGCCGAACTTCAGAGTACACAAAATGACCCAGCATCCAGATGATTGGGAGGTGCGAGTCCTCCAACATTCATTCCCAGTGTGTAGGAGATAGGACAGGCTGCGCTTCTGCCTATGTCTAGCATGCTCGGAAATCTGCAAATGTCAGGCGTGTTTTCTGTAAAACCGCATTCAGGTGCACAGTGCTATGTACACATCTGCCACTTGGGAAGGTGATCTTCAGGTGCACCTTCTCTGGTAAAGTAGATCTGACCAGGACGGATCCATCGACAGATACTTATCATCTGTATCAAGCTCGCCTCCAGTACATGTCTGCATCAGATGGAAATGGCTGGAGCGCCCAGTTTTGGGACAAAAAAACAACTATATTTTTGGGAACAAAAGATTGTAATTGCCATTTTGGGGACAAATAGAAACAGAAGTAAAAATAAATATTTTATATTCCTTTAAAGAGGTTGTCCTGTGAAAAATATTCAGTTTTTTATACCAGCACCTGGGTCTGAATACTTTTACATTTGCATGTAGTTAAAAATGTAGTATAGCTAGTGAGTCATTCACTGAAACCTGTCTCCATAGCGCCACCTTCTGGTTGATCTTTTTCATAAATTTCTGTCCTGCTGAATGCAATGGAAGCACATGCTCCTTTCCATCCCTCCACTACCACCTGCTGCAGTAGAAAGGACATGCCCCCTGAGAAAGTGCACACCCTTAAGCTACCTACTTGAAATAAATCCAGCAGAGCAATTGGAGCAATGAATGGGAAGATCTCCAATCTGGTTCTAAGTTTGTTATGTACTATATGATAATGGAGTTTCTTTTTATTTACATTATTCATGAGATACCCCCTTAAAGGAGTTGTCTCTTGAAGACAACCCATTTTTTAATGGAAGCCATATGCCACAGGTGCAGCTTCCCTAACACCCAGCCTGGAAGCTGTATCTTGCCAATTATTTCCAAGGAGAAATGTATGGGAAGGAGTTGCCTTCATAAGACCTCACGTGGCTCTTCATGATGTATACAGCACATATATTCAGACCATCGTGTCACTGCAGTTGTGCTGTCACACCCTGGACTAAGGATCCAAAGATCGTTTACCACCTTAGATGGCACAGTGTGTACGGATCTTGGCACCTATTTGATGGGACACCTACGGGTGTAAGTCCATCGTCATCATGGTAAAATAGGCACTAAAGTAAATACAATGAACGAGCATTGTGCTGCAGAGTTCTGTACCCAGATTCCAGCCTTATCATCGGCATGAAGACATCTTATGTTGTATTTGCTGTCTCTGTAGGAGTGGCTGGCGGACTTGTGCCTAAGGAATGGATGGAAGCACAACCGCTCTCCTATAATATGGAGAGAGCTGTTAGATCGGGGAAGCAAGGGCCTACTTCTTGGAGGGTTTAATGATTTTCTGGAACATGCCCAGGTAACGTGTAGTTATGTGAATGTATTAATATTTTGAAGTTTATAAGATACACTGTTATCCTATTTTAGTTTTTTCTTGTCATTTTGTCAAATTGGGGTGACCATTGTCCGTGCAGCGAGCCGCTCATGTAATGAGGAAGAGTGTAATGCAGTCACATGGAGCGCTACGTTTTTATCCTGGTTTAACGCGTTTCAGGCTGGTTCTAATGCGTTATATCTAACATACTGTACATAGACATCTTTTATTCATACTGGCCACTATCTTCTTCTCAGGTCTGTCCATTTTCTTTTTTTATTGAAAATATTATATATAAGAAACTGTGCCCTATATATTTTATCCTTGTGAAGACTTTCCAAAATCCTCACAAACGTATCAGGGCAAGTAATGCTACATAACAGGACTTATTTCATATACCAGGGGTGCAGACCCTTATCATATTGAACCAACCCCAAGGGCCACCATAACATTTAAAGGGATACATTTATGGTGTATCAAAAGTATATGTCATGAATGTGTGATAGGATGCAAGTTCCGCTTCAGGACTCCGACCAGTCAGGGCATGAGTTCCCTTTTCCCCCCCATTCAGCATTGCATAGAGGAGGCAATCATGCATGCCTCCTGAAAATAATGGCTTTTGTGTTGTGTCCCAGAATTCCACAATTTCCATAAACTACAATAGAGAGAGGCTCATGTCTAGATGGTCACCTCTCTCCTTCATATAAACAAGGTCAAGGGGCCTTAGTTGTTTCTTTATACAGTATATGGGAGACCAGTGATGGCTACACAGTATTCTTTCTGAAAGGGCAAGTAGACGTGAGCAGCCGCAAACAAGCATTTCTGTGTCCAGATGATCGGGGGCCTCTTGTGGCTCCTGGGCTGTAGGTTGTGCACCCCGGTATGTAGTGTTGCTTTTTTCTTTCTTAAATGACCAGACCTCCTAATTGATGGTAGCTCATCAGTAGAGTAGGGGTTATACTTGTATCTTCATGCATGGAAATAGCCTATCCTTCGTTGTATTCAGAACTCATGGGTGATTATAATTGGTTTATTATGGGGTTTTTCAGGAGTACTACAATGTGACATCAGCTATGGTGAGTGATCAAATGAAGGACATTGCCGCAGAGAATATACAAGTCCACCTTGACCTAGAAGAAGAAGAAAATAACATTAGGCAGCAGTTCAATCCACTGCATCTCTGGATTATCAGGTATGGCAGGGAAAATGCATGATATGAAGTGTGAAGGGAATTTATCATAACTGTGTGCCACTTCTGTTTGTTCTCTGTAGTCAGCACATAGAGGTTGATAATCACTTGGTTCTCATCTATATGATGCAACGCATTTCAGTGATTGAGATCATCATCAATTTTAAAGGGGTTATCCCATGACTAACGTAAAAAATGAAAATCAGACACCATATAGTACATGACAACCTCTTTCTAACAAAGCTAGCACCAGACCTGTACCTCACATGGATCCAGAGATCTCCCCATTCATTGCTCTGCTAGCTTGATATCTAGCTGACAGCTTGGGCGCCTGTCTAAGCTCTCCCAATCAGAGCTCAGGAGGCGTGTCCATGCTCTCCCTATCACAGCTCAAGGGGCGTGTCCATGCTCTCCCTATCACAGCTCAGGGGGCGTGTCTCAGCTCTCCCTATCACAGTTTAGGCGGCATGTCCATGCTCTCCCTATCACAGCTCAAGGGGCGTTTCCATGCTCTCCCTATCACAGCTCAGGAGGCAGTTGAAGGATGAAACTGAGCATGTGCGTCCATCTCAATGAGCAGGTCAAAGAAATAAGAAATAAACAAGCTGCAGGTGGCGATGCTAAATTTTTAATTACATGCAATTACAAAAGTATTGAGATCCATGTGCTGGTTTGAAAAGTGTTGAATATTTTTCGTGAGACAACCCCTTTCGGTCCTGTGACTTGGCTCCACGTTTCTTCACTCCACGCACAGCAGTGCTCAAGAGAAGGTCTTCTTCTGTTGATTTTGATCTACATGATAAGTGGGTACTCTTGGACCAAGTCTACATGAAAATAATAGGATGACCATGTTGGATTTTTTCACCTCAGTATTGATAATGTGCTTTTTCCATGGATTTCTAGATATGTGTTTAGTGAACTTGTGCTTTTCAGAGTGAATGCATTTCTCCTCTGCTTGTCATTTCAGTGCTGCAATGCCTGCCAGCTACAGCCTTATCCCTATATTGGCCAGCGGTGAGGTTTTTGGAAGAAAAAAAGACATCTGGTTACATTTATTGGACAGCATCCACGCCCAGCAGACTTTGCAAGGACTGAAAATGGAGGCTGAAGACTTAGCGTACCCATGTCTGCGGAAAGTGACTCTCCACACAATAGCTGATGATGCATTTCTTCAAGCAGACTTTGTAATTGTCCTTAATGATGAACTTGCCAAAGACGACCAATGTTCAGAAGCTCATATTAGCAAGATCAAGGAACAGTGTGCTCAGTATGGAAGGCTCATTGACCAGAATGCGAGCAAAGACGTGAAAGTGATTGTATCAGGAAGCGCTTATGCAAACCTCTCAGCCCTGGTTCTAATACAAAGTGCACCATCTATCCACCCTCACCAGATAGTGGCTTTGCCAACACAGCTGGAGTTTGAGGCGAAAGCTCAGATAGCAAAGAAGCTCAGTATAAATTCATCAGGTATGTAATGATACGTGATGGTAACGTGAACGCAGCGCGATGGCATCAGGTCCGGAGTTTCAGTGGGGCAAAGTCATTACAGTGCTTCAGTTCATTCTCTAGTTGTGTTTCAGTCAATATTATTTCTCTTTTTTACACCTGCGTGAGCGGGGAAAAGTCGTAGTTTCGGCCGCAGATCCCCTTTGCGACTGAATCTGGGATGGATATAGACCAACAATTGTCGTATTCCTGATAAGAAATGACCCCCTTTGTCTTTATTCTTTATGCTCCAACATGATGTCACAATAGTATTTCTCTCCAGAGTTCAATTGTGTGTGATGTCACAATAGTATTTTGGCCTCATTTATCAAATTAATTTCTTAAACTGGAAAATGAACTGAAGCTGAACCTTAAAGGGAACCTGTCATCGGGATTTTGGGTATACAGTTGAGGACATGGGTTGTTAGATGGCCGCTAGCACATCTGCAATGTCCAGTCCCCATAGCTCTGTGTGCTTTTATTGTGTAAAAAAAACGATTTGATACATATGCAAATTAACCTGAGATGAGTCCTGTATGTTAGATGAGTCAGGGACAGGACTCATCTCAGGTTAATTTGCATATGTATCAAATCGTTTTTTTTACACAATAAAAGCACACAGAGCTATGGGGACTGGACATTGTGGATGTGCTAGCGGTCATCTAGCAACCCATGTCCTCAGCTCTATACACAAAATCCTGGTGACAGGTTCCCTTTAATTGTTTGCTGTAGTGCAACGAAGGGAATCGGAGGCTGCATTCACATGACCATTACAAATGGACTCCCTGTCAGTTTTTCATGGCCATCCATGTGTGCATCCGCTTTCTGGCAGTTTTTCCATTTTACATGGCCATTTAACAACTGCCATGACAATCAAATGAATTTTATTTTAAATATTTTTTATTTATTTAAGCCCCAACCTCTGTAGTATACATAATGGCCCCCAGCATTAATAATGTCCCTCATAGTGGCCCCCAGCAGTAATAATATCCCCTATAGTGACGTCATCACGCTGGGAGCCCAGGTCCTTCAGCATCAAGAAAGGAGCAACTGCCTCTGCTCGTGCAAGTGGATGAGAGGGGGATTTTTTTAATTTTAGCCCCTAACCGTTTTCCACTAGTGTACTGGTTAACAGCTGATAAATGGTTCTATGCGCCATTGATTTTAATGGAGTCTGTCTGGCCATGAAAATGGTCAAAAATAGGACATGTCCTGTTTTGTCGTCGCCACTATTCACTGGCCGTTGGAAAAACGACCATGTGTATAGCCCCATCAATTTCACTTGGTTCTCAAAAAACTGTTGAATTCATGCAAATTTAGACGCCTTTGAAAAATGAGCCCCTTTGTCCCTATTTTTACCACACCCTGCACACCAGAATTCTTGCTTTCAAATTTGCAAAAGAGGGCATTTTTTTTTACTTTTTTCATTTGACACTACCCGCCCCAGTTTTGAAAAGCGGGTATGGTTACCTATGTTAACTAGTTTTGTCACAGATTTATCACTGAGATTTTTTTTAAAGTTGCAAAAAAAGACACCCGGCGGGTGGCCTAAAAAAGCAAACATAAAAGAAAAAAAAATAATAATAGAAATTCTGGTCAAAAGTGTTAGGTTCAAAGCTGTAACAAACAGTGAGTGGCATTTTCATAAATTTGGCACAAAGTGCACAAATACAGACTCACAACCGAACTTCAAATATTACTTTCATGATAAATCCCCCACTTTATGCATTGGCTGGTTCTGCTGTGATGATGCCACAATAGTATTTGCTCTTCTCTGTTGACTGCGTTCCATTCTGATGCTGTCACAGTAGCGTCGGCGTTATTGTGTTGCTATTTTGTATTCTGATGATGTCACAATAAGTGTTTTTTTTTCTAGGAAGAATTCCATTGTGATGATGTTTCTTTTTATTCGTTGGCTTTGTTCTATGGTGATGTTACTTTTCCCAGGCAGAATTTGATTTTTCTCACGCGCATATAAAAAACGCATTAAAACGCTTTGCACTGGCGTGGAAAAACCGCGCATTTTCCCACAACGCACTGCATCCTATCCGGCCCTCACATGCGACGCCCCTGTGAAAGAGGCCTTAGTGTTTCAATATAGCTCTGTACTAGCTGTCACCAGTGGCGGGCTAGGAGCGTAAAGGGGTTGTCTCACGTCAGCAAATTGCATTTATTTTGTAGATAAAGTTAATACAAGTCACCTACTAATGTATTGTAATTGTCCATATTGCTTCCTTTGCTGGCTGGATTCCTTTTTCCATCACATCATACACTGCTCGTTTCCATGGTTACAGACCACCATGCAATCCATCAGTGGTGCTCGTGCTTGCACACTATAAGAAAAAAGCACTAGCTATGTTAGCTCCCACTGTCCCAGCCGCCAGAGAGGCCGGCACTTTTTCCTATAGTGTGCAAGTACGGCCACTGCTGATGGATTGCAGGGTGGTCGTAACCATAGAAACAAAGTGTATAATGTGATAGAAAAATGAATCCAGCCAGCAAAGGAGGAAATATGGACAATAACTCTTTAACTCCTTTGCGGGGCTTAGTGGAAAAAGGTGGAGCTTCATGGGAAAATGGGCCTGGCCTAAAATGTGCTGTTTGACAAAAATGTGCCATTATTCTGGAGGAAAATTCTGTCTCAAAGTAAGACAGCAATACTTTGTATAGAATTAAACAAAATGATCCATTCCCGCACCAAAGGTGTCATCCAGACTGAACCACTGTGATAGATTTGGTGAAGGTAGAGACAGCCTGTCTAAGTTTATGCCATCTAGAGGATTTGTAAATCTTGGATTATACATAGGTATCCACATATATTTAAATGCAGATCTGCCACATATTCCCTATAATAACACCAGTAAGTATCCCCCCACAGTTTGATCATATTCATAATTATGCACTAAACAGCATATTTGCAGAGAAGAGTATTGTCTTATATATATTCCGTATTTTTCGCTTTATAAGACGCACCCCAGATTTTAGAGGAGGAAAATAAGAAAAAATATTTTCATCAGAGCTAATATCAGATCTTCAGATCAGACCCCCATAAATATCAGGACATCACATAAGACCCCCATATCAGCCCTCTATATCAGACCTCAGATCAGACCTTTATTTCTGACCCCTATCAGACCTCAAATTAGCCCTTAGGCTACTTTCACACTAGCGTTCGGGTGTCCGCTTGTGAGCTCCGTTTGAAGGGGCTCACAAGCGGCCCCGAACGCTTCCGTCCAGCACTAATGCATTCTGAGTGGACGCGGATCCGCTCAGAAAGCATCAGTCTGGCAGCGTTCGGCCTCCGCTCCGCTCAGCAGGCGGACACTTGAACGCTGCTTGCAGCGTTCGGCTGTCCGCCTGGCCGTGCGGAGGCGTGCGGATCCGTCCAGACTTACAATGTAAGTCAATGGGGACGGATCCGTTTGAAGATGACACACTATGGCTCAATCTTCAAACGGATCCGTCCCCCATTGACTTTACATTGAAAGTCTGGACGGATCCGTCTGAGGCTATTTTCACAAATATTTTAACAATATAATGCAGACGGATCCGTACTGAACGGAGCCACCATCTGCATTATATGAGCGGATCCGTCTGAGACGGATCCGCTCTGAACGCAAGTGTGAAAGTAGCCTTAAAGGGCTTCTGTCACTAAACTCATTTTTTTTTTGGGGTACTTATAATCCCTATACTGCGATATATCTATACATTATGTTATTAATCATTTTCGTTCAGTAGATAATGCAAAAAACATACTTTTATAATATGCAAATTACCTGTCTACCAGCAAGTAGGGCGTCTACTTGCTGGTAGCAGCCGCAAAAAAACGCCCCCTCCTCCTGTTGATTGACAGGGCCAGCAGTGATCTCCTCCTCCGGCTGGCCCTGTCTGCATTTCAAAAATCGCGCACCTGTCTTGATTCGGCGCAGGCGCTCTGAGAGAAGGAGGCTCGTCTCCTCAGCACTCCCTCAGTGCGCCTGCGCTGATGACGTCTTTTCTTTCGGTGATGTCATCGACGCAGGCACACTGAGGGAGTGCTGAGGAGGCGAGCCTCCTTCTCTCAGAGCGCCTGCGCCAAATCAAGACAGGCGCGCGATTTTTGAAATGCAGACAGGGCCATCCGGAGGAGGAGATCACTGCTGGCCCTGTCAATCAACAGGAGGAGGGGGTGTTTTTTTGCAGCTGCTACCAGCAAGTAACCGCCCTACTTGCTGGTAGACAGGTAATTAGCATATTATAAAAGTATGTTCTTTGCATTATCTACTGAACGAAAATGATTAATAACATAATGTATAGATATATCGCAGTATAGGGATTATAAGTACCCCAAAAAAAAAAAAAGAGAGAGTTTAGTGGGGTGACAGAAGCCCTTTAATGTCATACCCGCCTCAGACCTCAAATCAGCCTTTTGTTTCTGACCCCCATCAGACCTCAGATCAGAATAAAATAAAAAAACTCCTCTTACCTCTCCTGTGCCGCGGCTCCTCCTCATCTCCGGCAGAAGTCACGCTCCCCTGTTTTCTCTGGCCCGTGCTGCACTGTCACCTGACAGCGTGCAGCGTCAGGTCATAGTGCGTGCACTACGTCCTGATGCTGTTCGGGGCCAGGACAGTGCAGCGCCGCCCCAGCAAAGAAGACAAACGAGGGCGAGTACCGGAAGCGCTTGCAGCACTTCTTCCCTGCTCCCGGCACCTAATGCATACTAGTAAGCGCTTCCATAATGGAAATGCTCACTAGTATTCGCTTTATAAGACGCTTTTATAAAGCGAAAAATACGGTAATCTGTATCCCATTAAATATGGGTCAAAGATTGTGAGATTATATAACATTAAACTCTATGGTATGTCCCCAGAGGTCTCAGATTGGTCTGTATTAAAGGGAACCTGTCACCAGTTTCATGGTGTCCTAACTAAGGGCAACATAAATAAGTGACTGATTCTCTTAGCAAAATGCTGGGTCACTTTCTGTAATTGACCCAGTCAATCTGCCAACATCTTGTATTAAAAAGCTCCAGCTCATAATGATGAGTCCTGAATATTTATGAGCTCCTGACTCTCCCCGCCCACCTGCTGCTGATTGACTGTTTTTTTCCATAGGAATCAGCAGCAGGTGGGCAGGGGAGTGGCTATATCTCTGAATTAAATAAACACTGGACTCAGTGACATCACGCTGGACTCAAATCAGCTTATTAGCATGAGGCATCTTTGTGTATATATTATGAGGTAACCATCTGTCACACCAGTAAGTGAATACATCTAAGAGACTTTTTAGTAGTTAATGATTGTATATAATTAGTTAGATTATAATCAAATATCCACATGACAGGTTCCCTTTAAGGGATTGATTATTCGCTTATGCATTAATTGGTTGGTGTATTTTGAACATACCCCTCATCTATCACTGGGGCCGTGTATATTGCAAACCATTCTGATTATCTCAAAATAATGTTTGTCTTACCGCATAAACTATGTCACATTGTGATGATGTCACATTAATGTTTGACATTGTTCTGTGGCTTTTTCATTATGATGATCTCACAATACCAGAGTTGGATTGTGAGGATGTCACTGTTACGGACGTTCCCGCCACAGGTGGCAGGAGATCGGTGATATTGGCAACATGTGGTTTGATCTGACAGGTTTTCCTTGTAGATCAATAGGCGGCAGTGTTGTTTCTGGTAATGGCCACATTCCTTGCCTCAGGTGTTGCTAATGTGGTCATTTAACCTTCCTTATTTATTGTTTCTTCTCCCACAATGCTGTGCGGTTTATACCTTCAGTTTCAGTTGTGGAAAGCTGGTGTGTGGATCTTGGAGAAGTTCCTGGTGCTTCCATTGCTCCTTTGAAGTTAAGTCTTTCCTTTCCCCTTTTTGTATTTTGTTTGGGTTCTGTGTGTTGCATTTCCATATTGTTTGTATTAGGCCTGAAGGAGACTCCTGATCGTCCTTCCTTTTGGAAGAACAGATAGTCTCGTCCCTGCCATTTGTACCAGGGTTCTATAGGGCTAGATATGACTCTACGTATTCCTGTGTATAAACACACCTACCTCTGAGGTCTGTTCATACTGGTAGACAATCAGGATTTTGGTTAGGGTTTTATTAGGAGGTGTCCATCTTCCTTCCCTAGTTCTCAGACCTGATTCCCTGTTTCCCCCTTCCATCTTATGCTCGGTGTTGTGTTTCCCTCCCACACCGAAGCGTGACATTATAAACCGCCAAAGCAGTCTTTTTTTGTTTGTGTGCAGCCATGGATCCTATTGCTGCACTGGCAGGTCAGTTGAAAGGGTTGTTTTTGGAGGTAGCTGACCTCCGCATGACCGTCTCGCAGATGCAGAGACCACAGGCTGCTGGTCCTAGTGGTGGTTGTGGTTACCAGGCCTGTCTTGAACCTAAAGTTTCCCTCCTGGACAGATTCTCTGGGGGACATGATCATTTCATTTTGTTTAGGGAGGCATGCAAACTGTATTTTAGGCTACGTCCACACTCCTCTAGGGATGAGACAGCGAGTCGTGTGGTTATTTTCTTGCTTAAGGGGGATGCACAGTCATGGGTTTTTCTCTGCTGACTGGATCGCAGTCTCTCCGGTCAGTAGATCCTTCGAAGCTTTGGGTCTTATCTATGATGATCCGGATTGGACCTCTCTAGCCGAAACCAAGCTGTCCGGCCTTCGTCAGGGCGATTGTTCCACTGAGATTTATAGCTCTGAGTTTAGGAGGTGGGCTATGGATACGGAGTGGAACGATCCTGCCCCCCGTAGCCAGTTTTGATAAGAGTTATCAGAGAGGCTTAAGGACGCTTTGGCCTTTCATGAAACCTCAGTGTCTCTGGAGGCTGCTATGTCTCTGGCTATACTCATGGATAGACGCTTGAGAGACAGATCTAAGGGCCCCTCACATGATGTATCGTCCTCCTTTGACACTTTGGGTGAAGCTACTCCTGGGTTTATGTCTGGGGACGAACCCATGCAATTAGGGGGAGATACTCCTGGATCCGCTTTTAAGCATACTAGTAATAGGAGGGGAGTGTGTTTTTTTTTTTTTTTTTTCTTTTTTTTTTTTCTTTATGCAGACAAAAGGGACATTGATCAGAGTATGACCAAACATTCAACGGCAAAAAGAAAAAAGAGGGACATTTAATTCCCATCTGACTCTTGGAGGGGTGAGAGGAGAGTCATAAAATGTGCATTTGTCTTTTATTGGTAGTACCCGATTTCTCCTGGCTTCTGAGGTGGTGCTAGAGTCAGAAACTGTGGGGATTGAGGTGTTTATCGACAGCAGGGCTGGGGTGAACCTGATTGATGCTCAGCTCGCCCGTATGCATGGGTTGTCAACGAGTGCATTAGAAAAAAACATTTCAGTTTTTGCTATTAATTCTGCACCTCTAACTCAGAAGTGTTTATCTCAAGTGGTGCATAATATCAGATTAAGACTGGGTGATTTTTATGAAGAATTTATCTCATGTTTTGTGTTGGAGGGTCTCCCTGCATCGGTGGTTCTTGGTTTACCGTGGTTAAGCAAGCACAATCCAACCATCGATTGGCAAGCTAGACAGAATTTGGATTGAGGTGATTATTGCATTGACAATTGTCTGAATCTTTTTCTGTCTTAACTACGAAGACATTACCCTCTTTTATATCTGATTTTGCGAAAATCTAGGTTGTATAACCTGAAAGACTGGCCATGAGAGAGTATATTACCGAGAGTTTGGCTAAAGGACGCTTTGGCCTTTCATGAAACCTCAGTGTCTCTGGAGGCTGCTATGTCTCTGGCTATACTCATGGATAGACGCTTGAGAGACAGATCTAAAGGCCCCTCACATGATGTATCGTCCTCCTTTGACATAAAACCTTCCAAATATCCAGTGGCAGCAAGGTTCTTTTTTGTTAAAAAAAAAGTACAGAGGTCTTCGGCCTGAACTTGGATTACTGTCCGTGATCCTTACCCTCTTCCTTTGATTCCTAATTTGTTTAACCAGATTATTGGTGCCAAGGTGTTCTCCAAGTTGAACTTAAGGGGGCATATAATCTGATTACGATCAAGGAAGGGGATGAATGGAAGACGGATTTTAATACTCCTGAGGGGCACTTTGAAAACCTGGTCATGCCTTTCGGGTTGACCAATGCTCCTGTGGTTTTCCAGAATTTTGTGAATAACATTTTTCATCACCTTGTGGGGAGGCTTGTAGTCGTATATTTAAATGACATTCTAATTTACCGTATTTTTCGCTTAATAAGACGCACCCCAGATTTTAGAGGAGGAAAATAAGAAAAAAATATTTTTCATCAGTCCTCAGATCAAACCCCCATAAATATCAGGACATCACATCTGACCCCCATATCAGCCCTCCATGTGATACCCACCTTGAGACCTTAAATCAGCCCTTTATTTCTGACCCCCATCAGACTTCAGATCAGCCCTTTGTTTCTGACCCCCATCAGACCTCAGATCAGAATAAAATAAAAAACTCCTTACCTCTCCTGTGCCGCGGCTCCTCTTCATTTTTGGCAGAAGTCACTCTCCCCTGTCTTCTCTGGCCTGCGCTGCACTGTCACCTGACAGCGTGCAGCATAAGGTCATAGTGTGTGCACTACGTCCTGACACTGTACAGGGTCAGGACAGTGCAGCGCCGGCCCCAGCAAAGAAGACAAGGGAGGGTGAGTACCAGAAGCGCTTGCAGCTTCCCGTCACCTAATGCATGCTAGTGACTCACTGGTATTCGCTTTATACGACGCAAGGCAATTTTCCCCCCATACTGTGGTGCATGAGGCCTTATGCATAGTGTGGTAATGTCTGGCAGAGTTTTTTTTGGGCTACTGGAGGCTGCCACCTGGTGACTTTCCTTAGGGCACTGTTCCACACTCCCTCCAGATCACCAGATCTGATGCCACTTTTTTTGGGGGGAAAATATGTCTTATAAAGCAAAAAAATACGGTATTTTCCAGACCTGGAGAAATATCAGGATCATGTTAGACAGGTGTTACAGATCCTAAAGGACAATAAATTGTACGCAAAATTAGAGAAGTGTGTTGCTGTACACGAGGTGCAGTCTTTGGGCTACCTGCTGTCATCTTAAGGTTTTTGAATGGATCCCGAGAAAGTCTGTGCTGTATTCGACTGGGATCAATCCAAAAATCTAAAGGCTCTTATGCAGTTTTTGAGGTTCACCAACTATTACCTAAAATGTATTCAGAATTATTCGACAATAGTAAAACCCTTAACTGACATGACTAAGAAAGGGACAGATGTCTCAGTGTGGTCTGATTCGGCGTTGCGAGCCTTTTCTGCGATCAAGGAATGCTTCTCTTCTGCCCCTATAATGGTGCAGCCGGATGTATCACAACCTTTCATTGTGGAAGTGAGCGCGTCCGAGTTGGGGGTAGAAGCAGTTTTATCACAGGTAAATGACGTCCATGTGCCTTTTTTTTTCAAAAAAATAATCTCTTCTGCAGAGAGAAATCATAATGTGGGTAACAGAGAGTTACTAGCCATTAAGTTGGCTTTTAAGGAATGGCGTCATTGGTTGGAATGGGCGATTCATCCTATCACGGTGTTCACAGATCACAAAAACCTGGCTTACCTGGAGTCGGCTAAACGGCTGAATCCGAGACAAACCTTTGTTTTTCACCAGATTCAATTTCACTGTCACTTATCGTCCTGGGGTTATGAACGTCAAGGCAGATGCCTTGTCACGTAGTTTTCCTGGAGGTGGAAGTCCTATACTGTCGGAAGGGGTGGTGATATCCGCTCTTTACCATGACCTAGAGGTGAGGGTGTTAGAAGCCCAGGGAGACGCATCGGATTCTTGTCCCTCTGGGAAACAGTTTGTGCCATCAGAATTGCGTCACAAGGTGTTTGAGGAACATCACTGTACGGTTCTTACGGGACACCCTGGAAATAGATCCACTGCCAACCTCATCTCTCATAGATTCTGGTGGCCAGGGTTGTGTAAGTGTGTTGAGGACTGTGTCAGCCTGTAGTACCTGTGCACGTGCTAAGGTGACACGTACCCGCCCTTCCGGATCTCTACTTCCGTTGCCCATCCTATCCAGACCATTGACTCGCATATCCATGGATTTTATCACTGATCTACCGAATTCTTCAGGAAAGACAGTTATTCTGGTGGTAGTTGATCACTTTAGTAAAATGGTGCACTTTATAGCGTTGCCGGGCCTACCTAATGCTAAACACTTGCACAAGTGTTTGTTGACAACATTGTGAAACTCCATGAACTTCCTCAGGCCCTGAAAATTCATTCATAATGTGTTTCATAAATCTTTGTTGAAGAGATATGTTGAACCTTTGGAGCCGTCTTCCTTGCCACCCGCTCCTGTCATGGTGGACGGTGGTTTGGGATTTTAGATCGCCAAGATAATTGACTCTCGAGTTCTCCGGAGATCTCTACAGTATCTTGTTCACTGAAAGGGTTATGGACCAGAGGAGAGTATGTGGTTACCAGCATCTGACGTGAATGCCAGTCATTTCGGGAAAGCTTTTCACAGGTCTCACCCAGATAAGGTCGGTCCTGGGTCACCCGTAGAAGGGGGGGTACTGTCATGGACGCTCCCACGACAGGCGGCAGGAGATCGGTCAGACTGGTAACACAGGGTTTGATCTGACAGGTTTTACTTGTAGATCAATAGGCGTCTGTGTTGTTTCTGGTAATGGACACCCCCCTTGCCTCAGGTGTTGCTAATGTGGTCATTTAACCTTCCTTATTTATTGTTTCTTCTCCCACAATGCTGTGCGATTTAAAGTTTCAGTTTCAGTTGTCGGAAGCTGGTGTGTGGATCTCGGAGGGGTTCCTGGTGCTTTCATTCCTCTTTTGAAGTTACTGTAAGTCTTTCCCTTCCCTTTTTGTATTTTGTTTGGGTTCCATGTGTTGCATTTCCCTATTGTTTGTATTAGGCCTGAAGGAGACTCCTGTTCATCCTTCCTTTTGGAGGAGCAGGAAGTATCGTCCCTGCCATTAGTTCCAGGGTCCTATAGGGCTAGATAGGACTCTACGTATTCCTGTGTATGAACACACCTGGGGTCTGTTCATACTGGTAGACAGTCAGAATTTTGTTTAGGGTTTTACTAGGAGGTGTCCATCTTCCTTCCCTAGTTCTCAGGCCTGATTCACTGTTCCCCCTTCCCTCTTATGCTCAGTGTGGTGTTTCCTTCCCCCATCCAAGGCTGTTTCATTATGTGATGAAGTCACAGATAATGTTTTCCTCTAATACTAAACATTATGATGATGTCATAGAAGAGATTAACTTTACTCCATGGCAGTGTTCTTTTGTGTTGTTGGCACATTAGTGATTGTTTTTATACTTTGGCTTTATTTCATTGTGGTGGTGTTATATTGGTGGTCACCACTGCCCCATTGTTCTCTGTTGGCACAAGAGCCATGCCACTCACCCAAGCAGCCCTCTCCTGGTCCGGTACCACTCTTCTCTTAGACGGCGGCGGTCTCTGCAGCGAGCACATGTATTGTATTTTGCAGGCTGTGGCTTGCATACCTTGCTTTTTGCTCTGGGATCTCCTGGTCTCCTATAGGGTTACAGGACGACCCCTGGGTATATAAGGCACTTTCCCTAATGCCTCCACACCGGCACTAATAGGAGTTTGATCCAGTGGAAGCAAAATAAAAAGACACCTCCTCCAACCAACTCCAATTGTTGTTTCCTGTCCTTCAGGACGGGTGAAAGCCTGGCCAGTGAGCTGGCTGAAGATCTAGTGCACTCAGCCTAGAATCCTTCCCCTTCTTGGGAGGGCTGAGCAGGGGACAGAGGCGGCAGGTGGAGCGTGGGCTCTCCTTCTCTGTCCCTAGGTGTAAGTCCCGCGCTGGGCATCCCGGGCTATACCTACCGCCGAGTAGACGGGATCGACGCGTCTCGCATAAGGAATCCTCTGTGGGCAGGAGGATTCCTAAGACACGGCATTGCCCTTCCTCATCCGGGTTCACGCCTCCAGCGGTTGCTGACGGCATCGAACATATCACGCCGGCTGTAGGGGTGTGGCCAGGAGGGGTTGATGGATGGTATTTCACTTATCCCAAGATAGTACGTGTATATATATATATATATATATACATACAGTGCTGCCCATAATTATTCATACCCCTGGCAAATTTTGACTTAAAGTTACTTTTATTCAACCACCAAGTAATTTTTTAACGGGAAATGACATAGGTGTCTCCCAAAGATAATAAGACGATGTACAAGAGGCATTATTGTGGAAAAAAAACATTTATCATCTTTTATTTACATTTGAGCAAAAAGTGTCCAGTCCAAAATTATTCATACCCTTCTCAATAATCAATAGAAAAGCCTTTATTGGCTATTACAGCAATCAAACGCTTCCTATAATTGCAGACAAGCTTTTTGCATGTATCCACAGACATTCATCTTTAGCAATGATCTCCAAATCTTTCAGGTTGGAGGGTCTTCTTGCCATCACCCTGATCTTTAGCTCCCTCCACATATTCTCAATTGGATTCAAGTCTGGACTCCAAAATGTTAATGTTGTTGTCTGCTAATCATTTCTTCACCACTTTTGCTGTGCGTTTTGGGTCATTGTCATGCTGAAATGTCCACTGGTACCCAAGGCCAAGTTTCTCTGCAGACTGCCTGATGTTGCCGTTGAGAATACTCATGGATTGCTCTTTTTTCATGGTGCCGTTTACTGCGATTAGGTTCCCTGGTCCATTGGCTGAACCCCCCCCCCAAAGCATTAGGTTCCCACCACCATGTTTGACAGTGGGGATGGTGTTCTTTGGGTTGAAGGCAGGGTAGATTTGATTTAAAGCAAAATGATTTAAATCACGATTTAAATCACTAGTCAGTAAGGCTTGATTTAAATCGTAGTTTTCTTCATAAAGACTAATTCTTGCTGGTATAACTTATAATAGGCAAGTAGATGAAGATTTTTAGAATAACAACTTTTCATATTAGTTTGATTAGGTTGATTCTGTATTCGTAGGTTTGTAAAAGTTAGGATTAAGGTATTTTTCTCAACTCTGTTCATGTTATAACATTTTTGCTGTGAAGAAGAGGCATGTGATCTCTGCTGAGTCAAATTCAGTTTTGAGAACTGCAAAAGTAAACCAAGCATCTGTGATAATATCTTGTAGGCAGAGAAACTGCCCAATAATCTTACAAAAACCTCTGGAAGAGCATAACATTGTGAATTAATTAATGGAATTTATTTACCCAAAAAATTGCACATACAGAAACATAGAAACATAGAATGTGTCGGCATATAAGAACCATTTGGCCCATCTAGTCTGCCCAATATACTGAATACTATGAATAGCCCCAGGCCCTATCTTATATGAAGGATGGTCTTATGCCTATCCCATGCATGCTTAAACTCCTTCACTGTATTTGCTGCTACCACTTCTGCAGGAAGGCTATTCCATGCATCCACTACTCTCTCAGTAAAGTAATACTTCCTGATATTACTTTTAAACCTTTGCCCCTCTAATTTAAAACTATGTCCTCTTGTAGCAGTTTTTCTTCTTTTAAATATTCTCTCCTCTTTTACCTTGTTGATTCCCTTTATGTATTTAAAAGTTTCTATCATATCCCCTCTGTCTCGTCTTTCTTCCAAGCTATACATGTTAAGGTCCTTTAATCTTTCCTGGTAAGTTTTATCCTGCAATCCATGTACCAGTTTAGTAGCTCTTCTCTGGACTCTCTCCAGAGTATCGATATGCTTCTGGAGATATGGTCTCCAGTACTGCGCACAATACTCCAAACGAGGTCTCACTAGTGCTCTGTAGAGCGGCATGAGCACCTCCCTTTTTCTACTGGTAATGCCTCTCCCTATACACCCAAGCATTCTGCTAGCGTTTCCTGCTGCTCTATGGACATTGTCTGCCTACCTTTAAGTCTTCTGAAATAATGACCCCTAAATCCCTTTCCTCAGATACTCAGGTTAGGACTGTATCACTGATTTTATATTCTGCTCTTGGGTTTTTACGCCCCAGGTGCATTATCTTGCACTTATCAACATTAAATTTTAGTTGCCAGATTTTGACCATTCCTCTAGTTTTCCTAAATCCTTTTCCATTTGGTGTATCCCTCCAGGAACATCAACCCTGTTACAAATCTTTGTGTCATCAGCAAAAAAGACACACCTTACCATCGAGGCCTTCTGCAATTTCGCTGATAAAGATATTAAGCAATATGGGTCCCAGAACAGATCCCTGAGGTTCCCCACTGGTAACAAGACCATGGTCTGAATATACTCCATTGACTACAACCCTCTGGTGTCTGTCCCTCAGCCACTGCCTAATCTATTCAACAATATGGGAGTCCACGTACAGCCTTATTCTACATAATTAAAAAACTAAGCTTTATTTCATGATGGAATAACCTTTGGATGGTAATATATTTTCCTCAAAAAGCATTTTATATAAAAAAAAATCCAATTAAAATTTTAAAAAAAATCTGATTTTTTATTTATTTATTTTTTTATCATTGATTTTTATCCACCCTGTTTTGTGTTCATTCTGGTGATGTCACACTAGGGTTTATAGACTGTACAGTATTTTGGGGTGTTTATTTCATTGTAGTGATTTTCTTTCTTATATGTATTCAGTTGTGATAATGACACAATAGTGCTTGACTTTTTCCATGCTTTTTTGGTATTGTGATTATCTCACAATAGTGTTTTCTCTTTCCATCATCGCGATATCATGATAGTGTTTTTGTTTTTCCATTGATATTATTCCATGGTGATGATCTTACAGTATTGTTAGGGCTGTATTAGACCTAGCGATAGTCGGGTAGATTCGAAAAACGCTCGTTAGCAACGATCTGCATGTGCCGACTAGTGTTCAGTGAATCGAGTAAACGAATCTGAATTTCTTGGCACTTTATGGTAACGTATAATTTTTTTTTTAAATGGCAGTAAAAAAAAACATATCTCTATTTGATCATGGAGAGGCCTTCGTGGCCATCTTGATTGAAGTAAACGCGGCAATTCTCATGTGTGCTTGCAGAATCGGTGATGACGTCACCGCACCTGCCCAGCAGCGCATGCAAGAATTGTCGCGTTTTCTTCAATCAAGATGGCTGCGACAGCCTCTCCACAAACAAATGGATAAGGTAAGTATGTATTTTTTTGTTTTAACCCACTGGTAGGCTGAATGTGACTCTCAGATGTCGTGATCAGCATTCAAATTGGCATCCGAGAGGTTAAATGATGGGGGGCGATTCGATCGCCGTTCCCCGTCATTGCGCCCACTTCATACAATGGAATGCAATTCATTGCGATGTAATTCGTAATGAATCAAATTTCCTGTCAACCTTTGGTGAAGCAGAATTTTTAAAAACTTGGCTCGTCAATAGTGCCGAGGAGTACCCGGGCAATCGCAATTTTTAACTAGGTCAAAAAATCATTGTTTGCCAGCAGCAGATCGTGCCATCTAATCACAGTTTGCTGCTGGCAAATAATGATTCTGTATGGGAACAAGCAATGGCATCAGCAATCACTCACTCCTCCCCAGACTAAGAAGATATCTGAATGTAATAGCAGCAGTCTCCTCCACTGACATGTAGGCGGAAGTGATTCCATTGTGATACTGGTACAATAGGTTTTATCTTTCGTGGTTCTGTTCTGTTGTGATATATGGCAGAATAATATTTGTCCTGTGATGATGTCATTATTTCTTAGCAGAACATTAGGATGATGTCACAGTAGTGTTTGCCTTTATCCTTAGGTTTCACTACATTGTGATGTCAGAACAGTGTTTGTCTCTATTTGCAGGCAGATGGCAGTTGTGGTGATGTCACAATGTGGTATGTCTTTATTTCGTTGCTGTGTCCTGTTGTAGTGATGTCACAATACTATTTGTCTTCTCCCTTGGCTGTGTTCCATTAGCATAATAACACAATAGTAAATGTCTCTTATGTAGGCAAATTTCAAATCTGATAACAGTAGCATTTACATTTATCCCAAAGCTGTATTCCATTATAAGAGGTAACAAGAGCATTTGACTCTATCACTTGGTTTTGCTGCATCAATCAAAAAATCTTAACAGGCAAAGTTACATGTTATAAGAACCTACAACAACCTCATACTTCTCCAAATAATGCCCCCAGATCAAAAATATCACATCCTAAACCAAAAAAGAAAGATCATGGGACTATATCTCTAAAATATATAATAATATTTATTTAATCAAAATATATGACTTTATTACAATACAGTAAATAGGAAAGAAAGGAACGGTGAAAATTAATACAGAAAAAAATTACATGAGGCACATTAATAAAAAAAGAAAAATTACAAAAATGCTTTATAATGTAAAATTGAAACAAACATACTAAAGTAGACATATTTGATATCATTGCATCCGTAACAACCTGCTCTAAAAAAATAGCACATGATCTAAAACCTAATATAAATAGGTCCGGCAGCACTCCTATCTCCAAAATAAGCCAATTTGGAAAGTCCATGCACTGTACCTTAACCACGGTAATATTGGTGCCGGCAGATCGGGATCCTGGCTGTTGATCCACCATCAAATAGCAATATAAAAAAGTCTGCAGCACTCGTCGATTTGTAGCAAAAAAAGTGGATTTATTCCATAGTAAACAGCAAGGGAATGCGACGTTTCGACCGTTCCCGGTCTTTCTCAAGCAGTAAAGTGAATACAAAAGCATGTGTCTTATATAGTGCCTAATCAATTACGTAAACCCTCCCCCAGGTATATCCGTTCATTAACATTGGTGCATATACATAATCATTAACAGACAGCTTCCTTGTGCAATATATCTTAAGTCCCGTTACCTCTCCTACAGGGGGATAATGTCCAGGGGATCTAATTCCCTCTCCTCCAGGTCTTCTTAGAACAAGTTTTATTTGGCGTCCCGGGGTCTCCAATGCGCATGCGTCCCCTTTGATTATCGGCCAATGAGAACATTATCCCCCTGTAGGAGAGGTAACGGAACTTAAGATATATTGCACAAGGAAGCTGTCTGTTAATGATTATGTATATGCACCAATGTTAATGAACGGATATACCTGGGGGAGGGTTTACGTAATTGATTAGGCACTATATAAGACACATGCTTTTGTATTCACTTTACTGCTTGAGAAAGACCGGGAACGGTCGAAACTTCACATTCCCTTGCTGTTTACTATGGAATAAATCCACTTTTTTTGCTACAAATCGACGAGTGCTGCAGACTTTTTTATATTGCTACATGATCTAACCTGTCAGATCAACGTTGTAAAAAATAAAAACACTGCCAAAACAGACATTTTTTCAGTTACCTTGCCTAAAAAAGAAACTGTAATATAGAGCAATTAAAATCATATGTAGCCCAAAATAGTACCAATAAAACTGTCACCTTATCTCCTAGTGTCCAAAATGGGGTCACTTTTTGGGAGTTTCTAATGTAGGTTGCATCAGGGGGGCTTCTAATGGGACATGGTATCTAAAAACCAGTCCAGCAAAATCTGCCTTCCAAAAACCATACGCCACTCCTTTTCTTCTGCCCCCTGCCGTGTGCCCTTACATAAGTTTACGACCACACGTGGGCTGTTTTTGTAAACCGCAGAATCAAGGTAATACATTTTGAGTTTTGTTTGACTTTTAACCCTCGACGTGTTAAAGAAAAAAATGGATTAAAATGGAAAATCTGCCCAAAAAGTGAAATTTCGAAATTTGATCTCCATTTTCCTTTTAATTCTTGTGGAACACCTAAAGAGTTAACAAAGTTTGTAAAATAAGTTTTGAGTAACTCAAGGGGTGTAGTTTCTACAATGGGGTCATTTATGGGGGGTTTCCACTATGTAAGCCCCACAAAGTGACTTCAGAACTCAACTGGTCCTTAAATTTTTTAAGAACATTTCCAAAACCCACTTTTTAAGAATTGCTTCTAAAATTCTAAGCCTTCTAGCGTCTTAAAAAAATAAAATGATATTTACAAAATGATGCCAACATAAGGCTACTTTCACACTTGCGGCAGGACGGATCCGGCTGTTTACCATGTCGGATCCGTCCTGCGGCTATTTCGCCGTGGCGCCGGTCCGCTGCCCCGTCCCCATTGACTATAATGGGGACGGGGCGGAGCTCCGGTGCAGCGCGGCGGTGCACAGCGAAAGGCCGCCGGACTAAAATTACTGCATGTCAGGCTTTT
Organism: Bufo gargarizans; assembly: GCF_014858855.1. Classification (NCBI taxonomy): domain Eukaryota; kingdom Metazoa; phylum Chordata; class Amphibia; order Anura; family Bufonidae; genus Bufo; species Bufo gargarizans. The sequence continues at coordinate 85,915,382 of NC_058087.1, read as the reverse complement.
TAGTCCGGCGGCTTTCGCCGTGCTGCGCCGGAGCTCCGCCTCGTCCCCATTATAGTCAATGGGGACGGAGCGGCGGCACTACGAAATAGCCTCAGGACGGACCCGACATGGTGAACAGCCTGTCGGATCCATCCTGCCGCAAGTGTGAAAGTAGCCTTAAGCAGACATATGGGGAATGTTAAGTAATAAATATTTTATGAGCTATCACTTTCTGTTTTAAAAGCAGAGAAATAGAAATTTTGAAAATTGCAATTTTTTTTGGGTAAATTTGGTATTTTTTTCCATAAATAATGGTGAAATATATTGACTCAAATTTATGACTATCATGAAGTACAATATTTCACGAGAAAACAGTCTCAGAATGGTTTGGATATATAAAAGTGTTCCAAAGCTATTACCACATAAAGTGACACATGTCAGATTTGCCAAAATAATGGCCTGGGCAGAAGGGCGAAAATTGGCCCCGGGTAGAAGGGGTTAAAATTGATCTGTCATCAGGTATGACCCCCAGAAGAGCTAAAACCACTAGATGTGTATGTGAGTACAAGTGTAAAGATATTTATGTTGGCATTGTCTTAGTGGCCCTCCTGAGCCTCTGCCCTCAGTTTTAGCACTAGCAGTCTCATACATCTTGAAGTGTTAGGCCCCTTGCAGACGAGTGTGAGCGGATTAGGTCCGGATGCGTTCAGTGAAAAATGCGCGATTTCACAAGCAAGTTCAGCGATCGCGTTCAGCTTTTATTGCGCGGGTGCAATGTGATTTAATGCGTTTTGCAAGCGTGTGATAAAAAACTGAAGGTTTACAAACAACATCTCTTAGCAACCATCTGTGAAAAACGCAGCCCCAGTCACTTCTATAAGGCCAGCTTTGCGTGAAAATTCCAGAATATAGAACAAATGATGCGTGAAAACCAACGCTCTTGTACACAGACCCATTGAAGTCCGGATTCCATGCGGGCGCAATGCGTTTGCATCGCGCATTGCACCTGCGCGGAATACTCGCTCGTGTGAAAGGGGCCTTAGAGTTGTCAGTTAACAGAGAAAGGGGATTAAAAAGAGAAGCCAGAACACTTGACAACCCAAAGGAAACTTGTCGGCAACTGAGCAATGAAATTGTGGAAAGCAGTTCCTGGGGCCATGGAGGCAACAGTGGCTCCACCACTTCCTCTGTGGCCCTAGGACCTTACAGGGTCTCTTTCCATCCATATTAGACCTGAGCCCATGTCCATGTCTGCATCTTATGTTGCTGAAGGATTGTTGAGACCCAAATGTTGTGTCATAATTTTACATCAGCTGATATTTATGAAAATATTTAACTTTTCCACACTCTTTTTGGAGAATGATTTTGGGTCAAGATATTCCATGTTTATAAGTGACTTAGTAGCAATAATAGTAGCAGAAACAAAGCGATCAAATATTAGAATGCATTTTTGCCACCGTTAACAGTAACCTTCTTACTTTAGGGGCTTATGAAAACCTGAGCAAGATAGAAAAGCTCTACACAGTTTTGTTAACTTTTGATTTCCCAGAGAATATGCATTTTTACAAAGCTCTTCCAAGCACTGTGCTGTTTCTGCTTGTGATGTGAACAGCTACACAATTTCAAAGATCTCTAAACTACCGTAAATTTTTACTATGTTCTCAGGACTTGAATAGGACCATTTGCATATTGTGGTACCAGTCATGTCCACTGTCAACAGCCCAGAGATAAAGAGATCATATTGAGCTGTGGGGGCCAGCTCAACTGGCTTAGATCAAAGACCCCCACCAATGAAAGCTGTAGGCATGTCTTTGTGGTCTAGGGCTGATGTTCAGTATGGAGTGTCCTGTTCCCAGTCTGTTGTGTCTCATCACCTCTCCTTATGCCTTGAGGTTTAAGATGTTGGCTAGTTACCAGTATAAAAGGCTGAGATAATAAAGTGTTGCTGTGCAATACTGATAAGGTCGTGTTCACATCAGGTTTTTGACCCACCTTTTAATGTATATGTTAAAGGGGTTGTCCGGGTTCAATGCTGAACCCAGACATATCCCCGTTTTCATCAGACAGCCCCTCTGACATGAGCATCGGAGGTTATTCTGGAGATCCAGTGACATACCGGGTTCTCCATGGGTAAAGCTAGGTGGAGCAGTGAGCTTGTGATGTCACCGGCATTAATGGGCGCCTGCAAAACGGCAAGGGCGACTTCATGCTCCGATGCTCATGTCAGAGGTGCTAAGTAGGGGAAAAGGGGAATATGTCTGAACCCAGACGACAACCCCTTTAAATGGATGCCTCTGAGTGGCATTCATCAGCATGAGATTCCATTTTAAGAAAAAGTATCTGTTTAATATATATGTTTTTGGCTGGACTCTGCAGGATGGAAATGCACATTATGCAAAGCTTTTGCAACATATATTTTAAATGAGGGACAAAAATGTGATGTGAACATAGCCTTAGGCCTCATTCACATCACAGGGAAAAATTTATCTTTTTAGACCCAATTAAAGTCTAGATGTCTATTCACATGGCTGTTTCTTTTTAAATGTCCTGTTTTGGCTGGACCGACCCTATTGAAATTAATGGGACCAATTTTAATGACCATTTGGACAGGAGTGCACCCATCTGACTGCCGTTAAAAACAAGTACACACTTGTGTGTGGGAGAAAAAAACACCACACCGAGCATAGGAGGGAAAGGGGATACTGGAATAAGGCCTGGAAACTAGGGAAGGAAGATGGACACCTCCTAGAGAAAACCCTAACTCCAGGACTGAGTCTACCTGTTCCTCCAAAGGGAAGGACGGACAGGAGTCTCCTTCAGGCCTGAAGACAAACAGCAGGGAAAGGCAGTTTAGTAGGGTCATATGCTACTGGGGCACTATGGGAGAACCATAATATATACTGAGGGCACTGCAGGTGTTGGGATTTAAAAAACAAAGCAAATAAAATTAATCCGTTTTTAATAGCAGTTTTTAATGACCATTAAAAAAGATGCAAAGTGGCCATTAAAAACAGATACACAGCAAGAAAGTGGATGTACACACTGATGCAAAATGGCCATGAAAAACTAACAGTGTGACTGTTTTTAATGGCGTTTTTTTAGCCATGTGAATGTACAACATACAGTTCAGCACTGGCAGTTTGGTGCACAAGCTTGTCAGTAGAGTAACCATTATTTCAATAATGTACCTTGTCACGTTTAGCTTATCCATATATTCTTTGAAGATAACCCTATAACTAGTGCATTACAAAGTGGCCAATTTCTATGTAATGAATTTTTAATATGATTTTATTCTGCTATCTGAAGATACATATTATAGACCTGATTTCTCTTAAGTCACAAATGTTATTTTTTCTCATGTTTCTTACAGTCATCAAAGATGTGATCATTTGGGGCAACATTGGTGGCATTAACCTCCTTGATCTTCATGTGTCAAAAATATACGAATATGACAGTTCTATTTGGGGTCCATCAAGTTTCTTTAGACCATTACTCCCCATGATACATGACAGGTATGTGTGAGATTTATATGTGTAATATAGTGTAGCGCACCCGTGGGTGTGCCTTAGAAGTGGAATAGTAGGTTCAGATCTCTCTTTGCTCTGGTGAACTCCCTTTTTCTTCCCCAATGCTCAGACACAGTTTATATGAACAATGGGCCCGTTTATTTTCAACAATGTGACCCTAAACAAAATATTGGTAAGCAGTAAAACTTGCAGAGAATATTACTAGTTATAAAATTACTGCAGTATTACATGCAATGCGCGGTCAAACAGCTTCTTGCACAAAAATCTCAATCAATTACACTTTTCTCCACAGGGTGTCGCTCTCTAACAAGTTTCACTGCTAAGATAAACTATGGTCAGAATAAAATAAAAGTTAGATATTGACTCTAATCATATAAGAATACAACAGCTGAGTATATTAAACCCTGTATAAGGCTTCCAACGCTTAAATATACACAAAGGAAACACAAATATAGTCCCGGCGTTAGCAGAAAAGAAAAAGGGACAATAGTTGGCAGCTGCATGCGTTGGGGCCCGTCTTCTCGGTTAAATATTTATAACAATGGCGGACAGTGTAGCTCACTTGTGCAGGAAAATCCTTAACTGGTGTCCAAGTCCAGAACCTATGATTCCCTGCACTTTACTAAGTTATATGATTCAGAACGGGGTCCTTAGGCTGTAAGCATTTGTCTTGTGAAGATTTCAATTTCAGCATGAGAAGTATACACTAGGAGAGTCCACACAGTGTCTTCCAGACAAACAGCTTGTATAACTGCAGCTGGAGGTGAATGCAGGGTATTAGTTGGGGTTGATCTCATACTCTCCTGGATGCAATGTTCATAATACTTTAATATGGTGTGCAGATCTGTTACCTCTGAGAGCAGACAATGCCAGCAACTCACTACCATTTAGTATTTCTCCTTCCAAGAAACAATCCACTCTCTCTCTGGTCCCAGTGCAGTATACCGCTTGATCTCCTGTCTGGCCAGACAATCCAGTAACTCTATATTGAACAGCATACACTGCATCCTTTCTTTCCAGCTTTTATCGCACATTCAACAAACCCTCCCCCTCGGGAACTGTCCTCTCCAAACTTGGTTTCTAGTGTGAAGCAGCAATCTTTCCTAAGAACACCCCTAGTGGGCAGAACTGTGCACTGCAACTAATTAGGGAAAGAAAGGAAAAGGTTTAGCATTAAACATCATTGCACAAAATCTATGGGGTGTTACAATAGTTTATCGTGATAATATTCATGTTGTAGTATGAAAACTGTGTCGAAACCAGTTAAGATCAGTAGGTCTGACCTGAAGTATTAAAGGGGTTGTCTCACTTCAGCAAATGGCATTCCTTATGTAGGCAACGTTAATACAGGGCACTTACTAATGTACTGTGATTATCCATATTACTTCCATTGCTGGCTAGATACATTTTTCCAACACATTATACACTGCTTGTTTCCATGGTTATGACCACCCTGCAATCCAGCAATGGTGGCCACACTTGCACACTATAGGAAAAAGCGTTGTGCTTGCAGACTACATGATAAATGCCAATTGTTGAAGTGAGACAGCCCTTTTAAATGGGATTTTCTCAATAGTAATGCTTTTCCTCTATCCATAGCATAGAGATTAAGTGCCTGATCAGTGGGGGTCCTGCTGCTGGGACACTCCGTGATCAAGAGAATGGCGGTTCTGGCATGCCCTATGAGACTGGAGATATGGTGCGCATGCGGGTCCACTGCTCCACGAACCTATGTGGGACTACTGGAGATGATGCGAGCCCTGTACTCAGAGGTTTCATGGAAATGATTGGAGTTGTAGTCATGCATGTGCAACGCGCCACCCCCCAGGACCCTATTGCATCCCAGGTTTACTGGAATGCCAAGTGGTGTGGAGCGGCCCTTAATAGTCTCTATATGTGTCACGGTGCTACACCCTGGATACATCGGGACCCAGGCTTAGGCTCCGAACCAAATAAAGGGGACATGTTGAGTTAGGGGATGAAGAATAACTTGAGTCCAGACCTTGATAAACTTTAACAGCAGCTTAAGGGTCCATTCACACGTCCGTTGTTTCTTTCCTGATCTGTTCCGTTTTTTGCAGAACAGATCTGGACCAGATCTGGACCCATTCATTTTCAATGGGTCCTGAAAAAAAATCACACATTGTGCTGTCCGATTTTTTTCAGGACCCATTGAAAATGAATGGGTCCAGATCTGGTCCAGATCTGTTCCGCAAAAAACGGAACAGATCAGGAAAGAAACAACGGACGTGTGAATGGACCCTTACTTGGGTAAACTTGATTCCAGACAATATTCAGTCTTTTCTTAAATTTAGTCTCTCTCTCTTGGTTCCAGCAGGCTTTGGCATAAACTGGCAGGCACACTTGATAACTCTTCTTTCTCTCTTTCTCTGCTGGGCTGACAGGTTTGCTTAATAACTCTGCTTTCTTTCTCTCTGCTGTGCTAAACTCTGCTTGGATCTGATTACTGGACTTTTGGTCAGTTTTGGTATCCTTGGATTAAGGTGCTTTGGGCTGTTATCCCCCTCCTGACACTTAGTAAAATAAATTAGCATGGAGTCCGGGTGCTCTACAAGCTACTTCCCTTTTGTGGCTCCTGTTCCAGCCGAAGAACAATTTCCTCTGGCTGCTACTTCTTTCAGGTCTTCTTATCTCCAATATGGAGTCTAAACTAGAATTAACTAGAACTGCAACTCCCTTCTGGTAGGAAGCAGGACTTGTCCACTTCTTCTCAAAGGGGGCAGAGTTGAATGGTGGCTATCTGTGGATAGAGGGATAAGTACTGTTAGGGAGAAAACCCATTTAAAGTGCCGATAGTCATTGCTAAGACTATAAAGATGCTAGATTGTGAGTTTAGGGGGCTGTACACTATATACTGACAATAGTCCTCCCAAATGTCCCAAGCACTACCGCACAACTTTGGTTCTGGAAGCTGCCCTCTACACACGAATGTGTGCCGGCCATGCCCGTATTGTGGCCCGCAAACAGCAGGTCCACAATATATGAGCATTTGCGCACTGTATCATGAATGCAGACTCGTTCACTTAAAGGCAGCACTACGGAGCACTTCAGTGGCACTTTGGTCCGTGCCTCGGCACCGCAAAAAAATAGAACATGCTCAATTAATTTTGCGGTGCAGACGGATAGAGGTCCTATTCAAGTTGAATGGGTCTCCATCCGTCAGCACCGGCCACACCACATGGACGGTGCCCATGCACTGGGGACCACAATGCACAGCATGGGTGGTGTGCATGAGCTCTCATGGAAAGGTTGTGTTCACACAATAATTGATTTTGTAAATCCACAGCAGAAACCTGCATACTGTGCATTTTTAACTCTTCAGCACGTTCATTATTCTGCACCGATTTTTCCTGAGCATATGGATGAGACATAAAATATCCCATACACATGCATTACTAGTGGATTGTTAGGCGTATGATCTGTGCCGAATTCCTGACAGGATCCTTCTCATTTGAACATGGTCTTGTAAATGCCCTTGTTGAAAATGTCAAATATGAGTCAATATGACTCGTCTTGATATTACATAGATATTGCTATCATGTGGTTAAAGATACTACATGCCTGGCATGTTTGGATGCTTATTAGAGCCACTGTCCGTTTTTCTGTAACTGACAAAATATACTACAATACTGACATACTGCAGTGTATTATATGCAAAAGTAAAAAAGACAAAAAATGCATGCCTTCCTTTTCAAGTGCCTTTATTTCTTTAAAAGATTATTCATACTTGTCATCACCGCATCCATAATGACCCAGGCAATAAAAAGAACATATTTTAACCAGTATAATGAACATTGTAAAAAAAGAAAATATGAAAAATTTGCAGTTTCTTGTACAAACAATCTCCCCAAAAAAGACAATTGATCAAAAAGTTGTATGTACTTCAAAATGGGACCAATGGAAATTAAAACTTGTCCTGAAATAAAAAAATAAGCCCCCGCACAGCTCTGATGGAAAATAAAAATGCTATGTATGGGTCTTTGGGTGCAGCAACACAGAAAGAAACATTTTTTTTTTAAATAGTGTTTTTATTCTGCAAAAGTAGGAACATGTAAAAAAAAAAAAAAAAAACTATAGAATTTTGCTATTGGTGTAATTTTACTGACCCATAAGAATAAAATTGTGTCATTGATACTGCACTGTGAACACTATAAAACAGAAAAACATAGCGGAATTGCTGTTTTTAATCTCACAAACTAAATGATTAAAGTTATGTATGTTAGATGTACCCCAAAATGATGCCATTTAGAAACACAACTCATTCTGCAAAAAAAGCCCCCATATGGCTATATCAACACACAAATGGCAATTCTTGAAATCCAAAATAGGCTGCAACTTTAATGGGGTCTTTAAAGGGACACTGACAGGCCCAACAAGCATATTTAGGTATCTATATGAGAGTACAGGTCTTATAAGGGGTATTAAAATCATCTAAGTATCCCCCCTGTCCACATTCTAAATACAGTAAACTGAAGTTTTATAACTTGCTTGAACCGTCTTCAATCTGCCCAAGGGGCGGCGTTTCACCTCCACTTGCGCCCAGCCAGCCGCTCCCAACTGCCGTTTTGAAGCGCCGCCCAGCTCATCAATATTCACTTTGCTGGGCGGCTTCCGCTGTCCCCGCTCTGAAGCGCTGCGCTGAACAGTGCCCGGCGCATGCGCCGGATCTTGTGAAGTCGGGGACAGTAGTAGCCGCCCAGCGAAGTGAATATTGATGAGCTGGGCAGCGCTTCAAAACGGCAGTTGGGAGCGGCTGGCTGGGCGCAAGTGGAGGTGAAACGCCGCCCCTTGGGCAGATTGAAGACGGTTCAAGCAAGTTATAAAACTTCAGTTTACTGTATTTAGAATGTGGACAGGGGGGATACTTAGATGATTTTAATACCCCTTATAAGACCTGTACTCTCCTATAGATACCTAAATATGCTTGTGGGGCCTGTCAGTGTACCTTTAAAGCTCTGAACCCAGACATACCCATAATTTCACCCAGGCAGTCCCCCTGATGTTAGCATTTCATGCTCCGATGCTCTAACTTGCCCTGCGCTGGATCGCACAGGGCAAGGGCTCTTTTATTTACAATAACACACTGCCGGGTGGAAGCTTCCGCCCAGCAGTGTGTTAAGTGACATCACCGACTCTGATGTGCTGGCTTTAGCACTGCCCTAGCAGTTTTACAGGCTAGAGCAATGCTAAAGCCCACCCATTAGTGCCGGTGACGTCACCGTGCTCACTGCTGGGTGGAAGCCTCCGCCTGGCAGCCCTATGGAGATCCCGGGTTCGTCACCAGAACTCCAGAAAATGCCTTTGCCCTGCGCGATTTAGCGCAGGGCAAAGGAGAGGATCGGAGCATGAACTGCTCCGATACTCAAGTCAGGGGGGCTGCCTGGGCAAAATGGGGATATGTCCGGGTTCAGCTCTGAACCCGGACTACTCTTTAAGGGGTTCATTTTATAATATTCCAGAATAATTACCCAGCTTTGCACAGGTCTGTTTTGTCTATATCGTTTGTTGATTGTTTGTGTGGTTAAAGGACATAACAGTAAGGCTAGTTTCACACTAGCGTTCGGCTGTCCGCTCGTGAGCTCCGTTTGAAGGGGCTCACAAGCGGCCCCGACCGCTTCCGTCCAGCCCTGATGCAGTCTGAATGGATGCGGATCGCTCAGACTGCATCAGTCTGGCGGCGTTCAGCCTCCGCTACCGCCTCAGCAGGCGGACACCCGAACGCTGCTTGCAGCGTTCGGGTGTCCGCCTGGCCAGTGCGGAGGCGTGCGGATCCGTCCAGACTTACAATGTAAGTCAATGGGACGGATCGTTTGAAGATGCCACAATATGGCTCAATCTTCAAACGGATCCGTCCCCCATTGACTTTCAATGTAAAAGTCTGGACGGATCCACTCAGGCTAATTTCACACTTAGCCATTTTTTGCCAATATAATGCAGACGGATCCGTTCTGAACGGAGCCACCGTCTGCATTAATATGAGCGGATCCGATCGAACGCTAGTGTGAAAGTAGCCTTACACCCACAGTGCTTCGATAACAGTGACATCCACAGTGCGCTATGACAATGTCAGTGAGGTGAAGACTGAAGGACCTGCAAGAGTCTTGGCCAGTTGGGGTTCTCTGACTGTGTGTATGTCAGTAAGAATTCAGGGCCTTTACACGGGACGAGAATTGCATAGATGATCGCTAACAAACGTTCATAGTAACACTTGTTAGTGATGATCTGGCGGTGTAAATGTACCGCCGATTACCCAATGAACGAGTGAAATGCTTGATCATTGAGTATCTGGATCATTTGTGCAAACACAAAAATCATTGCCAGCAGCAGATCGCGCTGTGTAAACACAATCTGCTGACGGCAAACAACAGGCTCATCTCTGGAGAAGGTCTCTGCATGTAAATGCGGGGGTCACCAAATTGTCAGGAAGAAACGCTTCCCTCCAAGATCATCTGCACATACATGCTCCCTTGTAAAGGGACGATATTAGGCAGCTTCTACTGCCTAATATGGGTCATGTGGTGGCGGCATATTTGGTTTTGTACTAGAATTTATTTATTTTTTGTCAATATCTCAAGAATGGTCCTAAAGAGTTGAAAGCTGGTCTAAAACCTGATTTACCTATAGGCCAAATTTGGTTCAAATTGCTTCAGTTGTTTGGCCATGAATAAAGAACAGGCAACAGAAAATAATTTTTATATATCAAAATCAGAGGAAATGAGAACCTTGTGGTGTGGTGCAGTAATATCAGTCCATTTTACTTCCAGGAAATGGTTGAACAACGAGATTGTGACAGAGTGGAAAAAACGAAAGGAACATCGCTCCGGCCTTTCAGCTGCCCACTACATTGCCACTGTCTTGTCCTATTGGCAACAAGATTCAGGTGCTGGAGGGATTGTTTCACTTGGTGTCCTCAATGAAGGTAGGAGATAAAGCGTACCCTAATAATCGGCTGATCACCCCAGTATTATCTACAGCTACACTTTTATTACATTAATATGAATTGACCACCATATAATAAATGGCTGCACAAAGCCCTCCAGAGTAGGAGCTGCACTTTTAAGCAGCTCTTGATGCTTGGGTGGGTCACCCCTCCATAACGGTCATATCATATCATATCAAAGATCTGAACAACCCCTGTCAAAACTCTATATATTAAATGTAGCACGATGTGCACAATTACGGGATACTTCCGAACTGTTTTCGTGCATTGTATATCATTTGCTTGTAGGCAGTTTTAATTAATAAATGGTTGGGGGAAAAAAGCGTGGATCTGACTAAACCTACTGAAATAGCTTTATTTTAATATATTTGTATTTGTGCCTGATAAACAAGTAACGAGATAAATCTAATATTATCGATTTTGTAGGTAAACTCTTGTCCGAGGCTGCTCTGATAACGCCTCCCTGTTCACATGAGATAAAGGGCTGTGCTTATCATTCCACTGACTATGCTGACTTTCGTTTTTTCTATTACTTTTAGGATTTTTTAATCTTCCAGCTGATATTGTTTACTCCATGCCAGTAAAATTCCAGAATGGGAACTGGCAGGTATGCACACATGTAGCAATTCCGGAAGATGCCAGAGAGGCCATGTTACAAGCAGCAGCGGAGTTAATCAAGGTGCAGAATCAGATACAATTCCCAGTTGTGAATAATCATGCAAACTCGGTTTTCAAGGGAATGCGTGTTCAGAAAATTAGCTACTGTTTAAATCGTATTTTTATGTAAAATATATTTTCTTTAAGATTTTTTTTTTTTTTCATGTTATCTATGTTTAAAAAAAATGTAAAAATCATCATATTTTTGATCACTCAGCCTCATAATAGGTAGACCCTTTCTGTTCTGTAGAAATCACTTTTCACTATGACAGACAGGATTACAATGACAGATAACACCTATACATAGAAAACACAGGATCTGTCATTCACAATAGGTGATAGTCACAGCGCCCCTCCTTCCCCTTCTTGCACAATTACCTTCACTCATGTCAAGAACTATGTTGTCTATGGAAGTCAATGAACAACTACTGGTCCCCATCTGACTGCAGTACAGCATATCTATCACTTTAGCAAATGACATTTATCATATAGACAAAATTAATACAAGGCACTTACTAATGTATTGTAATTTTCCAGATTGTCTGCTTTGCTGGCTGGATTCATTTTTCCATTACATTATACACTGCTCGTGATATGAGGTGACCGGGATGGGAGGTGCTGCTCATGTGTGCCTGTGTGAGCTCCCACGGTCCCAGCCACCAGAGGCTGATGCTTTTTTATATAGTGTGCAAACATGACCACCATTGCTGGATTGTAGGGTGGTCGTAACCTCTGGAAGTGAGGAGTGTATAATGTGATGGAAAAATGAATCAAGTCAGCAAAGGAGGCAATATGGACAATCGGAATAGATACGTATAGATCCAGTGGGCCGTCTGGCAGAGGGAGCTATCTGGCATTGCATGGACATTACCAGAATGCCTGCTGGCCCCATTGCCTATAATGGCGTCCGGCCGTTACCCGACAAATAAGCCGAGATTCAGCCAGACAAATACCACTGCATGATCTTCTATGGTTTCTGCCTTACTGGTGTACAACACGTAATGTTTTGAGAAAGAAGCATTACGTGATATATTTTACTATTCAACAATATTCTATCTTTATTTCAGGAAAAAAACATTGCTTTTGGAATTTCCCAAGAACTAACATTTGGATTGGAGAAAGAAAAAGAAGAAGTCATTGGTAATAGTTAGAAAACATTCTAACATATTCTTTGAAGAAAGACATGCAATTGAGCTCTTAACAAGCTCTGCCTCTAATGCCACCAGATGTAAGGCAGCTGTCCTATAAGTCAATGTTCCACCTTTTTAACAGGCCTTGAGACATGACTTGGATAATAAATAAGCCAGCACCCCATCTGCAGACAGCTGTTTTGGGGTGATTGCCCCTCATCAGTGCAGAGCAGAGAGTACTGGCTTAACTGGATGAGAGGCCTAAGTCAGGATTTTCTTTGTAATCGTCTTTGTAATCAACTAGTATTTGGGCCGCTGTCATCCTAAAACATGAAACACCATCCATCAGCATCTCGCATTGCAATGCACTTCGTCTGAACCATAGATTAAGACTTCATATACTGTACCTTTCATTTGTGCTTGCACAAAATAAAACTAGGCACTGATGGACAGGCTTAAGTCTGTGCCCCTCCATCAGCGGCTGTTTATGGGCCAATAGATGGGCGTTGTTTGGGAAGAAGACCTGTATAACCAAGGGGCAGTGCTTCAAAGGAGTCTATTAGCTATTTTTTTTCCAGTCAAACTGCTTAAATTGCATTGTAGTTCATATACACAGTTCACAAACAGTAGCCAGCCCAGTGTCCTTCTTATGTCACTCTGTCTGCTCCTTTAATCCCATGCCTGTGCACATCACTGCCGGGCCTGGGCATGTGCCGTACAATACCCTCTTCCGTGCACAATCCAATCATTGATGCAGTGGGCAGCGCAAGCCCGGGCCTGGCGGTGATGTGCACAGGCGCAGGTTTCAGGACAGTGACATAAGCAGGACGCTGGGCTGGCGGAGACTTTATTGACGAGTAATGGCGAGGGGCCTGGGCACTTGCAGCAATAGAAGACGCCCCTGGCCACCTGCGAGTTCATTAGCATATCGCTTCAAAGTACGTTTTTTCAGCCACACAGCCGCAGAGAAGGGAAACAAAGGTACCATTTGTGAACTGTGTATATGAACTACAATGCTATTCAAGCAGTTTGAATGGAGACAATTAGCTGACAGCGTCCCTTTCAAAATGCAGCAAATGGTACAACATTTATGAACACTGAATGTTTATTAAAGTGACATATTCCCTTTATCCACTCTTCAGATATACAGCAAAATGGTCAATATCACACACACTAGATAGATAGATAGATAGATAGATAGAAGATATATAGATAGATAGACAGATATGAGATAAATAGATATAGTTTAAATTTGCTTACCAAAATTTACCTTTCCTTGAATCCAAAGGCAGCACACACAAAGGGTTAATGTCTTGCTCCTTCCATCTAGGACAGAAGATAAATTATTAGTAAATCAGACTAATTAACCCCCCCTATAAAGGAGTGCACACCCACTAGACAGACGTGTTTTTTCCAAGCAATGTCTTTATTCAGAGATGTATATATGTGCTGCCTTTGGACTCAAGGAAAGATACATTTCGGTAAGCAAATTTAGACTTTACTTATCGTCCTTCAGGCAGCACACTTAAAGGGATCCTAAAAGCAGTATTAAACAGGGAGGGGGGGTTGAAATCGCAGCCTTAAGAATCATTTGTCTGTCAAAGGCTGAATCGCAAGTACCAGAAACATCCAACTTATATTGCTATGTAAAGGTGCATGGAGAAGACCATGTAGCGGCCCTGCATATTTGATCAAATGCCTTTTTCCCCCCTCTTTTTTCTCGTCCCAAACCACTAAGTGGACCAAGTTGAGTGTGGTTCAACTCCACCTGGTAACTGGAGTACTTGAAATTTAGAAGCAGACTTTAATAGTATTCTTAATCCAGGCAGTGTAGGCTTGCTGTCTTTTAATACCTCTCTATAAACAGCTGGTCAGCCGACCTGAAGGACCCTGGTTCTTCAATGACCAGTAGATAAAGCTTGTCTTGTTCAGCTTATTGAGGATTCTGATAGATTAATTTCTTAATTATATTCATGTCAGATCAGACCTTTGTTAGGATATAGGGCATCAACCTTAAAATCAAGTCTTCTTGATGTACTTTCAGATATAGCCCATGATAGAGCTTGCAAAGTCTGACACCTTCTTGGCTTATGCAATTGCCAACAGAAATAAAACCTTCCAAGATACAAATATTAGTGGTACTTCTGTAAAAGTCTGAAATAGAGATTCAACCAGGGTCTTGAGGAGAACAGCCTGATCACAGGCTGGAATAGGAGGCTTAACCAATTAATTGAAATTTAATAAATAACGTAAAAAATGCATGAATGCACGAAGGCTCCATCTATGCAAGCACTGGCAGCTGTGAAATGCACTCTTAGGGCTCTTTCACATGAGTGGATGCTGTGCGTGGAATCTGCTGTGTGAAAGACACCCAAGCCCCGCTCTGGACAGCAGAGACACGGAGCATTAACATAATTGATAATGCTCCATGCTTCTCTGTAACCTTTTTACTACAAATTCACAGCGAGATAAAATTGTCACTATGATTTTGTAGTAAAAAGATAACAGAGGGGCACGGAGCATTATCAATCATGTTAATACTCCATGTCTCTGCTGTCCGGAGCGGGGCTTGGCTGTCTTTCATGCAGCGGATTCCACGCATGGCATCCGCTCGTGTGAAATAGCCCTTACAGTTTTAGGTTTTAACCCAAACTGGAAACCTTCCTGCAAAAAAATAATAATTAAGACTTCAGACAGATCAGGATTATGAAAAGTTTCCACCACCACATCTTACAAGCCCATCTTCAGTCCTGAACTGTCAGATTCCAGGCTGTAAGATGAAACATCTCCAGTGTGGATGCTGTAGCCCTGCTTGAACCAGATTAGGCTGGACTTTATCTCCAATAATTTCCTTTGAAAAGTTGTAGCCAGTGAGGGATCATGCCCTCCTGGCCAGATGAGCACTATGGCTATGGCTGGGACTCTTGTCACATTTTCCTGAGCACTCATGATATGAGGGGAAATGGAGGAAAATTTGGATGAAAAATTCCTTCCCAAATGAAAGACAGGCCTTCTATTCTTTCTGGTGGATCCGCTGGATTCAGGGAGCAGAACTTCTTGAGCTTTGTATTGGAGGCTGTCCCCTGGATACCCCATCTGTATACAATCTGTTAAAAATACAGTCGCTGAGACTTCAACTGTGACCTACTTGACTGATCCGCCTGAACATTCAGAATACCTTGAATGTGGATGGCTGTTAGGGTCTGACATTCCACTGCCCAAGTCATCATTTTATTGTATTGCCTGTGCCATGGATAAGAGCGAATCCTGTGCCAATTGTTGATATAGCACATGGTGCTAGCCTGCCCTAAATGAAGTTCTAGATATATTGCTCCAAGATCTCTGATATTGGATCACAGATACATCTCTTGAGGAGAAAATCTCCCCTGAACTCAAAGAATCTGGAAGTGTACTTCCTGACCAGAGTTATTGGAATGGCCAGAAAAATCTTCAGTATTTCTTGGACAAAGCCATCAAGATAGGTCTTCCCGAGTTTCTGGCTTGATTACCACAAGACAAACCAGACTTGATAAACATTGGTTCCTTCCTGAAACAATGCTGGTTTGCAATATACACTAATGCCCATGTTACGACTTCTATCAAAGAGGTCAGGAAAGTATATATTTGTAGACAGAGCGGCTGCCTGGCCTGATCTGATAGCAACCTTGACTAGTGACAGGGGTGGCGGTTGTAAGGTAGAAGGGGTGACCTACGCAGGGTTGCTCGGGGGAGCCCTGTTCAAATATTTGCTGTGGGGCCGTTATTTTTAGTTACTCCACTGGGTCCTGACTGACACTTGGTGATGGAACCTTTGATCTCACATCCACCTTGATTTCTAGATCCGCTCCTGTGAGAACTTAAGCAACCAGTTTCTGGAGTCTAAATAGAAGCTAAGGGTTGAGTTAGTGTCACAACTAACTTAGTAAAAACACCAGGCAATGATGAGAAACCAAAGGCCAGTGAATTGAAGATAAGAAACCCTGGTGAGTGATGGCTATAAAATCGTTCTGCTGGCAAATGTTGATAACAAAACAGAAATTCACATCATTAAATTTTTCCATCAGATCTAGCCTCCATCTTACCTATGGCTTTGGCACTGCTTCCACTCTTGAAATCTCCCCAGACATTTCTTGGGAAAAAGGTCAAGATTTTCCTGTGAAGTCCTGAAACAACCACCATATGAGGCTTTGTGAAGGGTTGACTTATTTAGCTTGGGGGGCAATTTCTTTAACCCGAGTGAGTAACTTGGATACAATATTCTATCTAGGTGTCTGACATAATCATTGTACCATTTGGGTAAAAGGTTTTGTAATCTTGCTCCCACCGGAAGCCTGGTCTCCTAAATTTGATGTTTCCCTTTTCCAAGTTTATACCTTCTAGTGCTTGGATAGCCTGAACACTTAGAACTTAGAACTGTCCCTTCTGAGCCCCTCTTAGGTGATCTTTGGAATGAAAATGACAAGAATGAAACTAGACTTAGAGGTATATTGTGGAAAGGAGACCCCTCTGTAACAAGGATTGATTCTAAATATAATTAATTTGGTGAGGAATAAAATGGCACAAACAGAATGTCCCTCTGCACAGAGTGTCTATGGGGATCACATGAACTTAGAAGCAAATTGAGGGCCCATTCACGCGAAAGTACTTTTTCTTTCCAACATGTCCCACAATTTGCAGATCTCATGTGGACCCATTATTACAATGGGACTGAGAGACACGGACAGCACACAGTGTGCTGTCCACAGCCGCACAACCATTCCACGGCCCTGAAAAGAGATAGAAAATTTCCCACCCTTGTCCATATTGCAGACAAGAATGGGCATTACCATCATAGTGCAGCATGTTCTGAACTGCAAATGCAGAATGCACACGGCGGCATCCGTGTCTAAGCGAGACTTCATGGGGAAAACCATCCCTATGTACTAGGAAACTGAAGCCGCTGTGCACACTGCCATAGAATTACTATGTTTTATCAGGGAAACAATCTCTCTGACTAGAGGTTCCCTGACAGGGAATAACTGACTGCCAGAAAAAAAAGTCTTCCTAGCCAAACTGGCCACTAGGATATTACCTTAGGGGGGTTTCCCAGCTGAGCTGAGAATGCAGGATCTGTAACACACAGCTGTAATCTAGCTCCTACATAAAGCTACCTGTCTGGCTGGGACCACATTCCTGCCATACATCCCTTTTAATATAGAATCATCAGGAAATACCCTAGAGTTTTGTTTTTTATATATCCATTTTGGGCTTATTCCCCCTAGGTGCAACCATTTCAAGGTTAACTAACACAGCTTTTGATAATGAAGGTAAGCCATTATGAAACAAAGATCTTCAGAATCCTCCTGATCACAGAGACAGAGTCCACATCCAAATGAGATGAGGCAGGAGATAAGTTAAAAGAAGTTGTAGATAAGCAAGGTCTTATAGATATATGAGCAGAAAGGACCTGAGTGAAAGCTTCTGGCCGCTAAGGCTACTTTAAGACTGTTGTTTCTGGGTCCGCTTGTGAGATCCGTTTCAGGGCTTTCACAAGCGGCCCAAAACGGATCAGTTCATCCCCATTGCATTCTGAATGGATAAGGATCCGCTCAGAATGCATCAATTTGGCTGCGTTTGGTCTCCATTGTGTTTTTTAGACGGTCACTAGAACGCAGCTTGCAGTGTTTTTGTGACCGTCTGACTATGTGGAGCCAAACGGATCCGTCTTGACAATGTAAATCAATGGGGACGGATCAGTTTTTTACTGACACAATATGGTGCAATTAAAAACGGATCCATCCCCCATTGACTTCCAATGTAAGTCAATACAGATCCGTTTTGACTTAGACTTTTTTTTTATGAATAATGCAAACGGATCTGTTATGAACGGATACAAGCGTTTGCATTATTGCTGCTGATCCGTCTGTGCAGATACAAGACGGATCCGCACCAAAGCGAGTGTAAAAGTAGCCTAAGAAGTAAACCATTCTACAACCTCTGCACTATATCTGCACTTGGGACCTTGAGCTGGGAGGAAATGGTGCAGACCTCTCCTACATTGTCCACAGTTGGTGCAGACATCTCCTATATTGTTCACAGTTGGTGCAGACATCTCCTACATTGTCCACAGTTGGTGCTGTGACACAGTGAGCGGTTTTGTCTGGGAAAACAGGTATTTTTTTCCCAGCATGTGCTGCTGGGCAGATTTACAGCCAGGTGAGGTGAAATACCGGACCGGATTTTAAGTGTCGGTCCAGGTTTTCGCAGCACCCGGCTGTCCTTAAATAGGCAGCTGGACTCAGAAGCCAGGTCTCTGTGTTGGGATCTGGGAGCTTTGTGTCTGGATGAAGGCTTGCTACCTGTTTGACGTGAAAACAGGTTGGTGCTGCTATGGTCAAGGACTCTTTGAGGCAGAATTGCTGCATGGTGTGAATTACTACCAACACCGCAAGGTGAATTTTAGTTTGATTATGACTGCTTATTTGTCACTTGCCTAAAGTGTGAATAAAACACTGAACATTTTGATCCAAAGAACTTGTTGTTGCCTGCGTCAGCTAATCCTGTCTACCAGAGCGAAACCCCACAATTGGTGGAGGATGCAGGCATGAGCAGTGAGGCTGGCATGAATGCCAACCTTTATTTTTATTTATTTTTTGTGGTTTTTACATTTTTCAGGCACAGTTGTATGTCGTACATTAAACCAGCTGTATTACAACCAGTGACCCACGACAAAATGAAGGCTGTTGTGAAGGCCCTCATGGAGGCTAATCTGCAGCAGCGAGAGACAAACCTGCTGCAATGCGAGGCTAATAAGCAGCAGCAGGAGACTAACCAGTCGGTGCTACAACACGTGATGGCTTTGCAGACAGCAGGAGAAACCCCGAGCATCCACGATGCCCGGAAAGCAGTCGGTGCCGCGATTCCTTAGATGACCCCCGCAGACAACATCAAAACCTACCTGGGGAGGTACGAGAAAGTGGCCATTAGGGAAAAGCTACCCCGTGACCAGTGGACTGAGGTCGTCGCTCCGTTCCTGGCATCCGATTCTCCCAGCGGGTGTATTTCAACTTGCCAGACGATCAAGACTACTAGAAAGTCAAGGGTTAAATTCTGGCAAGACTGGTGGTGAATGTGTTGGTCCGGTCCCAGCGGGTGCATCAGTGGGGGTTCAACCCAGCTGAGCCTGCAAGACCCCAGTATTATAACTTACTTCACCTCTTGAAAAAATGGCTACAGCTATGCTGGATCGTATGTTAGCCAATATGTTCTGGGCTTTGCCATACCCTCTCCAGCACTGGATCAGTCAGATGTCTCCTGGCAATGCCATTGAGATGGTGGACCTGGTGGAACGTTATAAAGCTACCAGAAATCTAAAGAAGGGTTCTGTTGGAAGGGGGGTCAGCAAACCCGGAAATCTCCACCCCAGGCCCGGAGATTTGAGCTGATAAAACCCGCCCAGGATGTACCCACGGCAGACCTGGCTCCGATAGTCTGCTGGCGGTGTCAGGAGCCTGGCCATGTAAGGGCTGACTGTCCCCATCGGGTTGAGCCCATGGACACTAACTATGGCTACCGTCAGTCGCTATATGCCAGGAGGCTGTGTGGAACAGGTACCCCAGAGTCTCTAGATCATTTATGCCAGGTGGAAGTGGGAGACACTCCGGCAGAAGCTCTGCTGGACTCGAGGAGTCTGGTGACCCTAGTTAGGGCTACCCTGGTGCTGTCTCCTGAGTATACTGGGCGGAAAGTTGGGGTTATGTGCATCCATGGAGACTTAAAAGACTACCCCACCGCACTGTTGTCTCTAACTACGGTGGCCGGTAGATGGACCCACGAGGTGACTGTCGCCACAAATCTACATTATGAACTCATAATAGGGAGAGACTTCCCAGCACTGTGGCCTGGTATGAGAGTGACAGGCGTAACCCTAGCAGAACGGCCCAGCTCAGGGGGAGACCAGAACCCTGGGAACCTGAGACCGAAGGGCCAGCTGTAGGGGTGACTGCCACTTCGGTGGAAGAGGGGGAGACAACCCCGCTAAGTGTGATAGTGGGAGGGGGCATGGCCTAACTGTCATGGAGTGAGGACGCTCGGCACATCAGCTCCTCCAAAATCCTGAATGTATCCTGGCCATCCGGCGATCATCTGTACCAGGACTGCCGTGTTGGAGCCCAAGGAGTGATAGCTGAGAGAGTGAACCTGTTTGGGGCTTCTTCTGCCCTCCGCTCCTGCTCCGCTGGTCGGGTGCGGCCTGCATCCTGCGCTGAGCCGCGTGGCGCTTCTCCCGCTGCCTGCCACCTGATGCTATAGGCTCCCGAACTGCACCGAGACAGAGGTGAGCTGCAAGGGTGGGGGTCATGCACCTGAGGAATTTGCGGAGCACCTTTTAAAACAAAGTTTGGCCCCTAATAATCTATCCTCCAATTTTGTTTTGGAGCGGGAACACAGAATACCCACTAGACCCCTGACTGGCTAGACGGCAGAGGCTGAAAATCTGCGGGTTCCCAAGTACTCGCAACACAGCACACCTTACGGATGGCCGTGTTATAGATGAGGAGCTTCAGATGGACTGGGCACCTTCGTTGACCCTTGGATTCGTTCGACAATACCGAGGACTTGGTGACTGTCCGTGTTTTATGTGTCTCCCTGTGTTTCTAAGGGAAGGTTAGCGTATCGAAGGTTTAAGAAGCTAGGCTAAGATAAGTTAGGGGGGTCTGGGCGGGGGGGTTATTCATAACACTGATATGGGTTAATCTGTCTATGTCTTGTGTTTTTGTTTTGTGCATGTGGATATGAATGGCCTGGGCACGCTGGAGTCCTCTCATGTCGCTTCAAAGGGTTCCTCTTTTGGAACGGCCACCTGTAGGTTTGTCTCCTGGAATGTCTGGGGGCTTAATGACAAAGTGAAACAATCCCTCGTCTTCAATTGCTTTAAGGGACACAACCCTGATGTGGTAATCTTGCAGGAGACTAACCTGAGAGGGCAGAAAATATTGGTTTTAAAATGGCCGTGAGTGGGATATGGTAATTATGCGAGAGGTGTCTCAGTGATTGTAGCTAAGGTGCTCCCTTTCCAGCTGCACTCAGTACAGTTAGATATCTGTGGCCGATACGTCTTTTTTTTTTTTTTTTTGTTTTGTTGCTGTGCTGGGTATCGATTATGTAATTGTTGGCCTATAAGTTTCCCCCCCCCCCCCCCCTCCTCATTTCAGCGAGGCGTATTAGACGACATAATGGGAAAGTGGCGATCTTACCGACCACCCCCCTAATTATGATGGGTGATTATAACAATGTCTTAGATCCGATTGCGGATAGACTCCACCCCCAAGTTACCCATAATAGGTCGCTTAATAACTGGGCAGAGGCCCATGGTCTAGCAGAGGGATGGAGACTCCTACATCCTAAGGATCATCAATATTCATGTTACTTAGCATCATTTGCTACGCTTTCTCGCATAGACCTTGTGTTTGTTAGTACAGATCTGTTGCCAATGATGACTAAAGTGGAATACCTGCCAAGGGGTATTTCAGACCATGCCCCCTTGTTTGTGAGTCTGACCCAATCGATCGCACCCCCAGATAGACAGTGGCGGCTTAACTGTAAGTGGCTGTAGGTTTTGACTGGGGCTAGTGCAGCACAACAGGGTGTGACTGACTACAGGACTTGTAATGAGGGATCATCAGACCCTATTGTAGAATGGGAGGCTTTCAAGTCGGTTATGCGGGGCACGCTTATACACGCTATAGCGTCATATAGGAAAGAACTTGGGATTACTATAGCTAAATTTGAGGCAGAACTAGGGCTTACGGAAAAAATATACATCCAGAACCCGAGTGATGATACACACAGGGATTGGGTGGAAGCGCAAAGACTCCTTAACCTCCATTTAGTGGAATATACCCAGAAAAAACTTTTATTCCAAAAACAAGTGGTTTTCTCGGAGGGCGACAAGAACGGGAGAGCACTAGCCTATTTAGCAAAAACTGAATCGCTGCAAACAGTGGTTTCATATATTACCAGTGCGGAGGGTGTGCGGATAAATGAGCCTAGGGAAATTTGTGAGCAATTTGCCCAATATTACTCTGATTTATATGAATCCAAAGCCCCCCCTGCAAATAGTGACTTATAGAATTTCCTGAAGGCCATTCCGCTCACACCACTGTACCAGTCAGACAGAATTTTCTTGGACTCCCCAGTAACCGTGGGAGAAATCAGGATGGCAATAGAGAGCATGGCAGTTGGGAAATCCCCTGGTCCGGACGGCTTCACTCTGGAGTGGTACAAGCTAGATGTGGATGTGCAATGTGCGCGGCTCATTAAATTGTTTGAATATGCTTTTGAACACAATGAGCTGCCCCCATCTTTCATGGAGGCGACTATTGTGGAAATCTGCAAACCGGGGAAGCCCGCAGACCAGTGCAGTTCATATAGACCAATTTCCTTGTGAACATCGATACTAAAATCTTAGCGAAAGTTCTGGCTAGACGTCTCAGCGATGTTATACTCTCGGTGATAGAACCCGATCAATCCGGTTTTATGCCAGGTAAGACCACAGATATAAATCTTAGGAGGTTATTCATAAATCTGCAGGTTAGACACGAGAATGTGGGATCCAGGGCGATCGCCTCCCTCGACAATGAGAAAGCTTTTGATTCTGTTGAATGGAAGTTTATGTGGGAGACACTGAAATATTTGAGGTTCCCCCTGTCTTTTATACGATGGGTGCAGTTGTTATATCAGGCCCCAAAGGCAAGCGTAATGGTAAATGGCTACCTGTCGCACACCTTTAGGTTACATATCAGTACCAGACAAGGATGCCCCTTGTCGCCTATGTTGCTTGCCCTCGTCATGGAACCTCCGACACAATTGATCAACAACAGTATGCTGATAGAGGGCTGGACAATAGCAGGAATGCAAGAAAAGTTATCATTATATGCAGACTATATGTTAGTATATCTGCCAGATCCTGGTCCCTCATTGGAGGCTCTCCTGGATACGGTAGACCATTTTGGAACTTACTCGGGACTTCGGATGAATTGGACGAAGTCTAGCCTGTGCCTTGTTGACGAGGTGGACAGAAAAGACGTGTCTCCACTGTCTCGCTTAGAGGTAGTTGACTGCTTTGTATACTTGGGGTTCAGATACACAGCGACCCTACTCTGTCTTATCAACTGAATGTGGTATCTACAATGGAGTAGATTACCCGTAAAATCGAGGCCTGAGAGAACCTGCCACTATCCCTGGTGGGCCGAATAAACATAGCAATTTAGGTAATAATACCATTTTGACAATATGTCTACAGAGCAACTCCTTCGAAAATTCCCAATTCTCACTTTGAGTCTTTAGAGTACTGTCGCCATTCTTGTGCAGACACCAGGCTCCCAGGATGGCTAGGAAATCCCTAAAGGCCTTATACTTGCAGGGAGGACTGAGATTGCCAGATATGTATATTTACTACATCGCCTCGCAACTGGTATATGCATCATAGTGGATCAGGACTGATGCGAACAACCCAGCAGTGGTCCTCAAGGCTGTGCTAGTGGGCCCATACGAGGTGCTGGCTAACCTGGTGTATCGGGGAGAGGCACACATGGAGAAATACTACACGGAGGCTATGGTGAGTGTGGTAACGGCATGGAAGACATTTGTAGAGGTATATGTGGTAAGTGCAGATGTAGGTCCCCATATATCCCTCTGTGGAGAAATAAGCATCTCAAGGAGCTTTTCCATCTCCCTGACTTTGAATTCTAGCCCCAGAAAGGGGTAAGATACCTTACTCAACTATATGAAGACAGAAGCTTTTTCCATACTTTTGACAGTCTCAAAAGAGAATACAACCTACCCGTACAAATTTTTATCGATACCTCCAGTTGAGTCATGCCTGCGGGACACAGTATAGAGCTTCACCTCTACAGTTGAAATGTGGGCCCCTTGAATCTATTGCTAGGTGAGCACAGCTCTATAAACCAGTTTCCTCTTTCTATGAGGCGATAATGAAAATGCAAGATTCTCCACTCCGGCGATCATTTGAGCGTTGGTCCGTGGATATTCCTGGCCTGGAGGCATCTCACCTGGAGGAGTTGAGCTCTGTATGGAGAACCACGGTAATTAGTGCCCGAGACCAGCTCATTCAGATCAAGTGGATACACAGGGTGTATCTGGCCCCGGTGCATCTGTTCCACATGCGTAGACTACCAGATCCTTCATGTTCGAGATGCAGGGAGCCGAGAGGATCCTTGTACCATATGATATGGGCGTGTCCCACTATGCAGCTGTACTGGGGTCGGATATGCACTTTCATTAATACAAAACTGGGGCTCCCGGGGATCTGTTCCCCTGTAGTATGCTTACTGGGACTTGTGGTAGACGTAATCCCCACTAAATATGGCAGAAGACTGCTCCGTTTATTAATGTTTTATGGGAGAAAGACTACTCTCCTAAACTGGAAACCACCTAAGGCCCCTACTCTGGATCAGTGAATACAACTCATAAATGCTGATCTCAACATACACTGCTAGAGGAACTCCAGACTGCTTGTATGTGTGTGCGGTGTGAATGATGTCTAGAGATCGCTCAATATGTCTGGGGGGATACTGCCATAAAAAGACATATGCATCTAATTCAGATTGAGTTCCCTCTCTAATATTGGACTTCTCCTATTGATTGATTTACTGCGATACCTGGGTTTGCTGTCTACAATAATGTGTAATGTTCTTTCTTGCTTTCTTTCATCCCGGTTAGGATGCTGATGTACTGTAAACTAAAAAGTGAATAAAATAAATACTATTAAAAAAGTGTGATGGAGGACTTGCCGCCGGGTCCTGAATTGGCAGACCTCAATGTCTCTGGGGATCATTTTGGTACCGCCCAATGTCGGGACCCAACCCTATCCCGTGCATGGGAAACTGTGTTAATAGTAGATGGTGACTCACATCAACCTGGGGCAGAGTCAGTGTTTCCCCGTTTTGCAGTCCATCAGGATATATTGTATCGTGTAAACCAACTACAGGGTGAGCCTATTGAACAGTTGGTGGTCCCCAAGGCTTATTGCAAGCTTGTGTTAGATCTAGCCCACCAACGCGTTCTCGGAGGTCACCTGGGGCTGCAGAAAACTCAGGATTGTATTCTACAGCGGTTTTACTGGCCCAGCATATTCAAAGAAGTGGAAGAGTTTTGTAAGTCTTGCTCGACCTGCCAGATAACTAGCCCCCAGCAACATTTCCGTAGTCTCCTAGTACTTCTCCCGATTATCGAAGTATCGTTTGACCATATAGCTATGGACCTCATAGGCCCAGTGCCGAAGTCCGCCAGAGGACATTAGCACATCTTAGTCATTCTAGACTACGCCACTCGGTACCCGGAGGCGGTGCCACTGCGACATACCTCAGCCAAACTCATAGCTAAGGAATTAATGGAGATGTTTTCCCGAGTAGGACTACCTAAAGAGGTTCTGACCGACCAAGTGACCCCTTTTATATCTAAGGTGATGAGGGAACTCTGTAAGTTGTTGCACATGAAACAGCTACGGACGTCCATTTACCATCCGCAAATGGACGGTCTGGTAGAAAGGTTTAACCAAACATAAAAAAATATGCTGAAAAGGGTGGTGGCTAAAGATGGGAAGGACTGGGACCTCCTTGTGCCCTATCTCATGTTCGCTGTGCGAGAGGTACCACAGGCCTCTACTAGGTTCTCGCCCTTCGAACCGTTATATGGCAGACACTCTCACGGTCTCTTGGATGTGGCCAAAGAGGCGCGGGAACAACACCCCGCTCCACATAAAAGTGTCATTGAGTACGTTACCCAGATGCAAGATCGGATAGAGACATTGTTGCCTTTTGTTAGGGAGCATATGGAGGCAGCTCAGCGAGTCCAGAGTCGGGTCTATAATCGACAGGCTCAGGTCTGGATCTTTAACCCGGCTGATCGGGTTTTGGTTCTGGTGCCAACCTTGGACAGTAAGTTCCTGGCTAGGTGGCAGGGGCCCTACGAGGTACTCGAGAAAATTTGGAGATTTAAACTACAAGGTACACCAACCATGGAAAGATGGGGAAACCTGTACAGAAGACAGTCCGCGGCCGGGTTTTCTAAGAGAAGAGGTACCAGCCCCACTGTCTGATGCAAGGGAGGTGGCTGCCACAATAAAAATAGCTGACAGCCTCTCCTCTAAACAGACTCAGCAGGCCAGGGAGTTCGTTAGTCGGAACACAGATGTGTTCTCGGACCTCCCTGGACGCACTTCCATAATCCAGCATGACATTGTCACTGAGCCTCAGGCAAAAGTCTGATTAAAACCATACCGGGTACCCAAGGCTCGGAAACGAGCCACATCGGAGGAGGTGCAGCTAATGTTGCAGCTAGACTTTATTGAGGAGTCAAAAAGTGAGTGGGCCAGTCCTTTAGTATTGATACCTAAGCCAGGCGGGACGTTGCGGTTTTGTAACAACTTAACGAGGTTTCCAAATTTGATGCGTATTCCATGCCCAGTGGATGAGCTCATCGAGAGGTTAGGACAAGCCCGGTATTTTTCTGTTTTGGACCTCACGTAAGGGTACTAGCACGTGCCCTTGACGGAGGCTGCCAAAGAGAAAACTGTCTTCATCACACCTGAGGGGCTGTATCAATATAAGGTCTTATCCTTTGGTCTGCAGGGCGCCCCCGCCACTTTTTAGCAACTAATAGACATCGTGCTTCGTCCACATCATCGGTGCGCTTCGGCTTACCTGGACAATATTGTCATCCTCATCCACTGTACCAACTGGGAAAGTCACCTACCCAAAGTGCAGGCTGTAGTGGGCTCCCTTCGGAAAGCTGGCCTAACCGCTAACCCCAAAAAAGTGTGAAAGGGTTAGAAGAGACTAAGTACCTGGGGTATGTCATTGGGCGCAGAGTCATCAAACCCCAAGTGAACAAAATAGAGGCGATACAGAATTGGCGCCGACCTGTCACCACTAGGCAAATAAAGTAATTCCTGGGAATGGCGGGCTATTACATGAGGATTGTTTCCCTCTTTGCTACTCTAGCTGCGCTCTTAACAGGACTCTTGTCGCTGGAATGATTGGGCTGAAGAGACTTTCTCCGCTTTGAAGTCGGCCCTGTCCGGATCCCCGGTTTTGGTGACGCCCGACTTCAAAAGGGAGTTTATAGTAGTAGTACAGACTGATGCCTCCGAAGTAGGCCTTGGTGCTGTACTTTCTCAGGAAGTCAACAGGGAGGAGCATCCCATTGACTTCCTCAGCCGTAAGCTCACCCCAGCCGAGACCAGGTATAGTATAGTGGAGAGAGAGTGCCTGGCTATGAAGTGGGTACTAGAATCTCTCCGCTATTATTTATTGGGGAGAAAATTCCGCCTGGTCACGGACCACTCCCCTCTCGAGTGGATGAGCCAGGCCAAGGACAGAAATGCCCGGGTCACCCGATGGTTTCTCTCCCTACAAAAATGTAAGTGTTCGGTGGAACACGGGTCAAGCTGGTTACAGGGAAAAGCGGATGTCCTGTCCTGGGTACACTGTCTGGCGTGTGTTCCTCAGGGTTGAACAAAGGGGAGGGTATGTGACACAGTGAGAGGTTTTGTTTGGGAAAACAGGTATTTTCCTCCCAGCATGTGTTGCTGGGATGATTTACAGCCAGGTGAGGTCAAATACCGGACCGGATTTTAAGTGCCGGTCCTGGTTTTGGCAGCTCCCGGCTGTCCTTAAATAGGCAGCTGGGCTCAGAAGCCAGGTCTCTGTGTTAGGATCTGGGAGCCTTGTTCTGCATGAAGGCTTGCTACCTGTTTGGCGTGAAAACAGGTTGGTGCTGCTATGGTCAAGGACTCTTTGAGGCAGAATTGCCGCATGGTGTGAATTACCACCCACATCACAAGGTGTTTGAGTGTTACTGCTTGTTTTGTCACTTGCCTAAAGTGTGAATAAAACACTGAACTGTTTGTTGCCTGTATAGAGGCAACAACACTGAACTTGTTGTTGCCTCTATACTGCGTCTGCTAATCCTGTCTACCAGAGCGAATACTAATATTAGCTTTATGAGATTCTTCAGAGTTCTATAATTGTACCATATTATTTCACTCACACATACAAGCTACATATGAGCCATTCCAGGACACAGGATCCTTAAAGCTGCTGTGATTCTGCTGCTGCACTAAGATCTCACACCTGTGATATATATATCTTTGTTAGTGTGTGTGTATATACCGTATTGTCCGGCCATAAGACGACTTTCTAACACTAGAAATTATTTTCAAAAGTCTGGGGTCGTCTTATACGCCGAGTATAAGGCAGCACAGGGGAGAAGGAAGCAGTCCCTCCCTCCCCCCTGTGCTGCTGCGCCCCGAATCCTGGATCCCAGCGCCGCCCCTCTCAATTTATTCACTGTAGGGTTGCAAGTTAAGTCCCTGATACATCGCTGGCTGCAATGCTTCACAGCGCAGCAATGTATCAGCCGGGAGGGAGGAGGGGCTGGAGGCGGCAACTCACGGTGGGGCCGGTGTAGTCACTGTACTCTTACACCGAATTAAGCAGGCGGAGCAGGCGCGTCACGTGAGTGACGTTACGCCACCGCCCGCTCTGCCTGTTACCGGAGCTTCATTGTAAGGTAATAAAGATCATAGCGCTGATTTAAAGTTCAAGTTACTGCCTGTTAAGGAATAGTCTTTAGATATTATACTGCTGTGAGCGGCGGGGCCGGTGTATTGGGGGACACTGTTATGGGGAGATCTGTGGATGACACATATAGCATAGGATGCTATATAGTGTCATCCATAGATCCCACCATAGCAGTGTCATCCACAGATCCCCCTCCCATAACAGTGCCATCCACAGATCCCCCTCCCCATAAGGCTCCATTCACACGTCCGCAAATGGGTCCGCATTCGTTCCGCAATTTTGCGGAACGGGTGCGGACCCATTCATTTTCTATGGGGACGGAATGGATGCGGACAGCACACAGTGTGCTGTCAGCATCCGCATTTGCAGAGAGCGGCCCTGATCTTCAGGTCCGCAGCTCCGCAAAAAATAGAACATGTCCTATTCTTGTCCGCAGCTTGCGGACAAGAAAAGGCATTTCTATAGGGGTGCCGGGCAGGTGTGTTGCGAATCCGCAATTTACGGGTCTGCAACACACCACGGACGTGTAAATGGAGCCTAACAGTGCCATACACAGATTCCCCCCCCCCAATAACAGTGCCATCCACAGATCCCCCATGGCAATGGACCCACCCTCTTTTCCCAGCCCCTAGTAGTTCCTATGTGGGAAACTGGGAATGTGAAAAGAAAAAGATAGATTACCACGGCAGCCAGGATGCTACTGAAGCCCTGGCTGCCATGGTCAGTTCCCTGGACTGGAGAAGATCGTCTTTGAGACAGGAAGGGCTGGGCAGGCAGGGGTAGTCTTATACGGTGAGTATAGCCCAAACTCTATATTTTAAATGTAAAAGTTGGGGGTCGTCATATGCGCCCAGTCATCTTAAACGCCGGAAAATACGGTGTGTGTGTGTGTGTATGTATATATATATATATATATATATATACAGTTGCAAGAAAAAGTATGTGAACCCTTTGGAATGATACGGATTTCTGCACAAATTGGTCATAAAATGCGATCTGATCTTCATCTAAGTCACAACAATAGACAATCACAGTCTGCTCAAACTAATAACACACAAATAATTAAATGTTACCATGTTTTTATTGAACACACCATGTAAACATTCACAGTGCATGTGGAAAAAGTATGTGAACCACTAGACGAATGACATCTCCAAGAGCTAATTGGAGTGAGGTGTCAACCAACTGGAGTCCAATCAATAAGATGAGATTGGAGGTGTTGGTTACAGCTGCCCTGCCATATAGAAAACACACACCAGTTTTGGATTTGCTTTTCACAAAAAGCATTGCCTGATGTGAATGATGCCTCGCACAAAAGAGCTCTCAGAAGACCTACGATTAAGAATTGTTGACTTGCATGAAGCTGGAAAGGGTTATAAAAGTATCTCCAAAAGCCTTGCTGTTCAACAGTACACGGTAAGATAAATTGTCTATAAATGGAGAAAGTTCAGCACTGCTGCTACTCTCCCTAGGAGTGGTCATCCTGTAAAGATGACTGCAAGAGCACAGTGCAGACTGCTCAATGAGGTGAAGAAGAATCCTAGAGTGTCAGCTAAAGACTTACAAAAGTCTCTGGCATATGCTAACATCCCTGTTAGTGAATCTACGATACGTAAAACACGAAACAAGAATGGATTTCATGGGGGGATACCACAGAGGAAGCCACTGCTGTCCAAAAAAAACATTGCTGCACGTTTACAGTTTGCACAAGAGCACCTGGATGTTCCACAGCAGTACTGGCACAATATTCTGTGGACAGATGAAACCAAAGTTGAGTTGTTTGGAAGAAACACACAACACTATGTGTGGAGAAAAAGAGGCACAGTACACTAATATCAAAACCTCATCCCAACTGTGAGGTATGGTGGTGGGTGCATCATGGTTTGGGGCTGCTTTGCTGCGTCAGGGCCTGGACAGATTGCTATCATCGAAGGAAAAATGAATTCCCAAGTTAATCAAGACATTTTGCAGGAGAACTTAAGGCCATCTGTCCACTAGCTGAAGCTCAACAGAAGATGGGTGTTGCGCCAGGACAACGACCCAAAGCATAGAAGTAAATCAACAACAGAATGGCTTAAACAGAAGAAAATACGCCTTCTGGAGTGGCCCAGTCAGAGTCCTGACCTCAACCCGATTGAGATTCTGTGGCATGACCTCAAGAAAGCGATTCACACAAGACATCCCAAGAATATTCCTGAACTGAAACAGTTCTGTAAAGTCAAATGGTCAAGAATTACTCCTGACCGTTGTGCACGTCTGATCTGCAACTAGAGGAAACATTTAGTTGAAGTTATTGCTGCCAAAGGAGGTTCAACCAGGTATTAAATCCAAGGGTTCACATACTTTTTCCACCTGCACTGTGAATGTTTACATGGTGTGTTCAATAAAAGCATGATAACATTTAACTCTTTGTGTGTTATTAGTTTAAGCAGATTGTGATTGTCTATTGTTGTGACTTAGATGAAGATCAGATCACATTTTATGACCAATTTGTGCAGAAATCTATATCATTCCAAAGGGTTCACATACTTTTTCTTGCAACTGTATATATATATATATATATATGTGTAAAATCACAGCTGACGATGTAGTCGGCTTCCCTCACTCCTGTCAGGCTGACAGATCACAGCACAGAGCCGAAAACTCTGCCGCAGAGAAATTATGACCATGTAGCCGGCCTTCCTCACTCCTGTCAGGCTGACAGGGCACAGCACAAACTGTGATAAGAGTTTCAGAGCCCTGCCGGGTGCCTGAGACGGATCGCAAACACAGTCTCCAGGGAACAGTTTTCTCCCTTCCTCTTCACTGGGAGCGGCCTAAGCACAGTGCGCATGCTCTGATATGCGCGTTCACATCTCACTAGCGGTCAGCTCCACCAGGAAGTAGCTGTTACCTCAGGCTGAACAGTGTCTCCAGCTGTGGTGTTGATGCAGCCCATCCTAGTGAGTCACTGGGCATTCTAGGACGTGTTTCTGATGCAATGACTTGATGGCAGTCATTTTAGGGTCCCACAATGATAACTCCCTAGAGAAAATGAGCTTCTTTTGATGAATAAAAGGTACTTATGAATGCGTTTTTACTATGACATTTATATATATTTTTTTTATTTAGTTTAGATTCCCAGAGAACCCCTTTAACCGATTGTGCCATTTTTTACTTAACATGTTACCCATCTGGTTTAGCTCAACTGCACCTGTATACTACTCCAAAATGGCTCCTGAGATAGAGACACCGCCTGCAGGTCTGAAGATAGTAACAGTGCTTGTAACAGCCGAACCAGCACTTCTCACAGGGACACTCCCTGAAACATACAGATAGTTTGCAGGGAACACCCGCTGCATATGAGAAACCCACCAGGACCACTGCAGGATAAATCTCAATCATCCCATGGAACACCCGATGGGGAAACCACTTCTAGTTCAGACATGTCCTGCAGTTCGTTCTAAAGCACACCTCCAACTCTATAACATGCATATAACTCTGGACACACTTTCAGTACCTCATATGATACATGATACTCTAGAAACCACTTCCAGCTATATAATATCAGGCTTAGCAACCATACTGGTCTTCACAGCAGCAGGACCCTATATGTGTGAGCTTTATTGTACTAGACAGAAGGAAAAAACATGTTTGCGTAGTGGGTGAGCTCTCCTTTATAGGGGGGCTAATTAGTCTGGTATTACTAATGATTTGTCTTCTGTCCTAGACGGGAGGAGCAAGTCATTAACCCCCTTTGTGTGTGCTGCCTGAAGGATGATAAGGATAGATAGATAGACCGATTATATATGAAAATAGATAAATATACAGCAAAATGGGCAATATCACAAACAATAGATAGATAGACAGAGTATTTTTTCTAGATACTATAAACTACAATACATTGTTGTAATAGACATAATCCTTTGTAATAATCCTGACACGCGTTTGTTTTGACTTCTTTCAGAACAGGAAAATTCATCAAACAAACTGAAAAAAGAATCTTCATTGCTGAGTGGGGAAGATCAGCTAAATGTCCAGGCATCTCCTGACCAACCTAGTTGAAGTTCTCTTACCTTAAACTTACCTGTGGTTTATTGCTTTTTAAAGAGGTTTTCCAAGACTTTTATACTAGTGAACTATCCTCTGAGTAGGCTTGAGTGAATCAACCTTCAGATCATAGGTCCAAAGTTGATTCGTTCAAATACGTAGATTTTAATGCTTTCATAAATGTTTTCATTCAGCAATAAAATGAAACATTTTGCCCGAAGTCACGCAAGACTTCAGTGAATTTCTACTGTATTCATATCTGCGTATTAAATAAAATTTAAATAACAATCCAAATTAGGCTTTGGTACTGGTTGGTACCTCGACATCAAAGCCTAGTTCAGATTGCTATTTAATTTTTTTTAAAATACGCAGATATGAAGACACTAATAATTCACTGAACAAACTTTGGCCCCACAGAGCCAATATATTTTAATGCTGTACAGAAACAGCATTAAAATCAAAGTAATTGAACGAATTGACTCCGGATCTATGATCCGAAGGACAATTCGCTCAAGCCTAGTCGTCAGTATCTAATTGGTGGGGGGTTCTGGATGTTGGATCCCCAGGTGGATCAGCTGTTTGAGAGGGCACTGGTGCTCACAGTAGTGCCTCGGCCTTCTTGCTGCTTAGCCTAGGCCATGTGACGTTGCAGTAATTGATCACATGGCCTAGTTGCAGCTCCGCCCCTTTGAAGTGAAAGAGGCTGAGCTGCGATCCCAAGTACAGCCGCTATCAAATGTATGGCACTGTGCTTTGAGCTGAAAGAAGGCCGCGGCGCTATGGTGAGCGCCAGTGCCTTTTCAAACAGCTGATCAGCGGTTGTCCCCGGTGGCGGACCTCCACCAATCAGATACTGATGACTTATCCAGAGGGTAGGTTATCAGTATAAAAGTCTAGGAAAACCCCTGTAATGTATTTTCAGTTAATAATTACTAAATAAGATTAACCTGTAACAAAGTAAAAATAAACATAAAATGTAACATTTCACAACAGCACTGTCTTCTCTTTGTTACTGCTTGACATACCAAGGGATGGCCATGCAGGTTTATGGACGCCAGTGCTGCCCTGTGCTACACTACCATGTCTGCATCTGCCCTGCTACATGAGCTCCCTGCACACAGCACTGTACATCACCTTCACAGGTAA
The DNA here is from genome assembly GCF_014858855.1 of Bufo gargarizans. Taxonomy (NCBI): domain Eukaryota; kingdom Metazoa; phylum Chordata; class Amphibia; order Anura; family Bufonidae; genus Bufo; species Bufo gargarizans. Next base: position 85,881,370 of record NC_058087.1, on the reverse strand, counting down.
TCCGTACACAGACGCATTGCACAAAGCAACCAACTGTGCCGCAATCAAACCGCAGATACTGAATCAAAACCTCTTAAACCAGAATTTGTATCTACAAATATCCTGCTCTTGAAGATCTGTAATAAATCCTACTGGGGAGTAATGCATAAAACATAGCTATTATTAAAGGGCCAAAACCGAGTACTAAGGCATAATACAAGATACACACTTGTAAGTGACATGAATGACTGTTACTACAGTAAGTCAACTACATATCTGGTATGCTGGAGTCTGAATCTATTCTGGATGGGTGTCCAATTGCCATGTGCTATGCCCTGGCGCTAGCAAAAGCGAAGAACCCATACAAGAATTAGTCAAGACTGCATTGGTAGATGGGCTACTAAGAAGGTAAGACCAAAACATCCCCTTACTGACACTTTCTATGCACTCTCTAAAATAAGCAAGGTAACGAATCCCTAAAAGGAAAACATATTTGATTGGTTGCTACGGGCAACTAAGCCAGTTCTACTTTACACCAGTTTCATAAATGACCCCATATGTGTTTAGGGAGTGTGGAAAAAGGCTTGAAGAACGTATAGGTCAGATTTCACCTTTCATTTTTCACAGCTGCTTTTGAAACTGAAAAGTAGAATCTGATTGGTTGCTATGGGCAACTAAGCCAGTTGTTTTAAACCAGTTTAATAAATATCCCCCATAGTTTCTGGAATTGGGAGCATCATTTAGAATGTTGGCTTATATATTGATGAGATTTGAAGACCATTTTTGACCAGTCTACCATCTTACATTAGGGATACTTCAGACTTACTTTTGAAGCTGGAAGGGTTAAGCATGCAAACTCGACCCTGTTCATTGGGATGTGAAGGACTATATGGGAATTAAAGCGGTACAGTCATTCTGATACCGTCAGATGTGAGACTGAGGGGACATAATGAACTACTTCTCAAATTACTGGAATATACAGGTCCTTCTCAAAAAATTTGCATATTGTGATAAAGTTCATTATTTTCTGTAATGTACTGATAAACATTAGACTTTCATATATTTTAGATTCATTACACACAACTGAAGTAGTTCAAGCCTTTTATTGTCTTAATATTGATGATTTTGACATACAGCTCATGAAAACCGAAATTTCCTATCTAAAAAAATTAGCATATTTCATCCGACCAATAAAAGAAAAGTGTTTTTAATACAAAAAAAGTCAACCTTCAAATAATTATGTTCAGTTCTGCACTCAATACTTGGTCGGGAATCCTTCTGCAGAAATGACTGCTTCAATGCGGCGTGGCATGGAGGCAATCAGCCTGTGGCACTGCTGAGGTGTTATGGAGGCCCAAGAAGCTTCGATAGCGGCCTTAAGCTCATCCAGAGTGTTGGGTCTTGCGTCTCTCAACTTTCTCTTCCCAATATCCCACAGATTCTCTATGGGGTTCAGGTCAGGAGAGTTGGCAGGCCAATTGAGCACAGTAATACCATGGTCAGTAAACCATTTACCAGTGGTTTTGGCACTGTGAGCAGGTGCCAGGTTGTGCTGAAAAATGAAATCTTCATCTCCATAAAGCTTTTCAGCAGATGGAAGCATGAAGTGCTCCAAAATCTCCTGATAGCTAGCTGCATTGACCCTGCCCTTGATAAAACACAGTGGACCAACACCAGCAGCTGACATGGCACCCCAGACCATCACTGACTGTGGGTACTTGACACTGGACTTCAGGCATTTTGGCATTTCCCTCTCCCCAGTCTTCCTCCAGATTCTGGCACCTTGATTTCCGAATGACATGCAACAGTCCAGTGCTGCTTCTCTGTAGCCCAGGTCAGGCGCTTCTGCCACTGTTTCTGGTTCAAAAGTGGCTTGACCTGGGGAATGCGGCACCTGTGGCCCATCTCCTGCACACGCCTGTACATGGTGGCTCTGGATGTTTCTACGCCAGACTCAGTCCACTGCTTCCGCAGGTCCCCCAAGCTCTGGAATCGGTCCTTCTCCACAATCTTCCTCGGGGTCCGGTCACCTCTTCTCGTTGTGCAGCGTTTTCTGCCACACTTTTTCCTTCCCACTGAGGTGCCTTGATACAGCACACTGGGAACAGCCTATTTGTTCGGAAATTTCTTTCTGTGTCTTACCCTCTTGCTTGAGGGTGTCAATGATGGCCTTCTGGACAGCAGTCAGGTTGGCAGTCTTACCCATGATTGCGGTTTTGAGTAATGAACCAGGCTGGGAGTTTTTAAAAGCCTCAGGAATCTTTTGCAGGTGTTTAGAGTTAATTAGTTGATTCAGATGATTAGGTTAATAGCTCATTTAGAGAACCTTGTCATGATATGCTAATTTTTTTAGATAGGAATTTTGGGTTTTCATGAGCTGTATGCCAAAATCATCAATATTAAAACAATAAAAGGCTTGAACTACTTCAGTTGGTGTGTAATGAATCTAAAATATATGAAAGTCTAATGTTTATCAGTACATTACAGAAAATAATGAACTTTATCACAATATGCTAATTTTTTTAGAAGGACCTGTAATCTCAGACATAAGATGACATCTTTAACAGACATAATTACCACCAGCTCAGGGCCCCTGAAAATGGTTTTCCACACATATTGTTAAATATCCCCCCTCTTGTCTAGACTGGAGGTCTAGGCACTTCTTGCCATCATACTATGTTTTATGGCAGATGTGTCCACCATTTTATGTAACTTTCCCGATCTGTGCTTCACATAAAAATTAAACCTCCTCAATGACATGACCCACCTGATTACCCTCACATTTCTTCCTTTGTTTTACCACATCCATGTCTGCAGAACATAGTCCATTACCAAGCTAAGACCTCAGGCACACAAACGTAGTTTGGTTCTGCATCCGAAACCCATTCACTTCAATGGGGCCACAAAAGATGCGGACAGAACTCCGTCTGCATCTGTTGCTCCGTCCCGTGGAACATGTCCTATTCTTGTCCATTTTGCGGACAAGAGTAGGCATTTCTATTATGGGTGGACAGTTCCATTCCGCAAATTGTGAAACGCACACACGCGAATTTGCAGACAATTTGGAGACCGCAAAACTTGGCGCGGTCGTGTGCATGAGCCCTAAGGCTGAGTTCACACTTGAGTTATTTGATCAGTTATTTCTATCAGTTTGATCAGTTATTATTACTCACAATAACTGATTGAAATAACTGATCAGATAATGTGAACTAAGTCTAAACCTTCCTGACGCAGCAATTTTCTGTTTTTGTGTTTTTGTTTTTTTGCTCCCTGCCTTCCCAGAGCCATAACTTTTTTATTTTTCCGTTCACATAGGCTTATGAGGGATTGTTTTTTGCAGGACAAGCTGTACTTTCTAGTGCTATGATTTAATATTGCATACATAGTGGGAAGCGGGGAAAAAATTCTGAATGGGGTGAAATTTAAAAAAAAATTCAATTCCGCCAGTTTTATTGGTTTTATTTTTATGGCGTTCCCTAGGTGGTAAAACTGCATTGTGCTCATAATTCTCCAGGTCATTATGATTATGACGATACCAAATATGTATAGTTTTTCTTGTGTTTTAATACTGAAAGAGATAAAAACTTTAGAAAAAATTTTTTTTGTTCTTTTCATGACCACATTCTGACCCCTATAACTTTTTTATAGTTATGACTATGGAGATGTGTGAGGGCTCACTTTTTGAAGGACGATATGTAGTTTTTGATAATACCATTTTGTGGGGGTAAAATGAAAAAAAATGTGAATTGTTAATTATTTTTTTTCCGTTACACCATTCATTTATTAGTAAAAGGCGTTTCCGCACACAATTATACCCATGATACTGATTTTTTTTTAAATTAAGTACTTTGATCTTGGGAAGAGGGGGGTGATTTTCATTTTATATTTTTTTAAACTTTTTTTTTTTTTTACTTTGTATTGGGTCTATAAGCGGACCACAAATGCAATCATCAGATTGCAATTTGTATAGGATAATGACATTTTCTCCATTATCCTATACAGAAATGCCGCCTGCTGGCCTGAACTGTAATATACAAGTAATAAGCCTGGAAGCCTGATACGGGTTCAATCTTATTACTATGAATCAACGCTTTCCCCGATCTCCATCGGCATTGGCATTAACATGGTTGGTGTGAAACAGCAGGCACCCACTAGCTATGGCGCTCACTCCGCACCATCTTTAAACACCCGACATCCGCTGTACATGTATGGAGGATATCGTGAAGGGTTAGGCCTCTTTCAAACGGGCGTTGCGGGAAAAGGTGTGGGTGCGTTGCAGGAACATTGTAATGCGTTTTGCACTCGCGAGAGAAAAATTGGCATGTTTGGTACCCAAACCCGAACTTTTTCACAGAAGTTCGGGCTTGGGATCGGTGTTCTGTAGATTGTATTATTTTCCCTTATAACATGGTTATAAGGGAAAATAATAGCATTCTGAATACAGAATGCATAGTAAAATAGCATTGGAGGGGTTACATTTTTTTTAAAAAATATTTAACTCACCTTAATCCACTTGATCGCGCAGCCTGTCTTCTCTTCTGTCTTCTTTCTTTGCTTTGTGCAGGAACAGGACCTGTGGTGATGTCACTCCGGTCATCACATGGTCCATCACATGATCCATCACCATGGTAAAAGATGTCACCACGGAGTGATGTCACCACAGGTCCTGTTCCTGCAGAAACCAAAGAAAGAAGACAGAAGAGATGCCGACTGCGCGATCAAGTGGATTAAGGTGAGTTCAATTATTTGTTGTTTTTTTAACCCCTCCAGCGCTATTTTACTCTGCATTCTGTATTCAGAATACTATTGTTTTCCCTTATAACCATGTTATAAGGGAAAATAATAATGATCGGGTCTCCATCCCGATCGTCTCCTAGCAACCGTGCGTGAAAATCGCACCGCATCCGCACTTGCTTGCGGATGCTTGCGATTTTCACGCAACCCCATTCATTTCTATGGGACCTGCGTTACGTGAAAATGCATAAAATAGAGCATGCTGCGATTTTCACGCAATGCACAAGTGATGCGTGAAAATCACCGCTCATGTGAACAGCCCCATAGAAATGAATGGGTCGGGATTCAGTGCGGGTGCAATGCGTTCAACTCGCTCATCGCATACGCGCGAAATACTCACCCATGTGAAAGGGGCCTTAATGATTGCAACACCCACTTGTTGGCCAAACATTCTCGTTCAGTGTCTTTCCTCTGTAGGAGATAAAGACAAATCCAGCCAGCGCTAGCTACTACGGGTCAGCGTTGCTGCGGGGAGGAGTGAAACTCCACGAAGACGAATGTTAAAGTAAATCCGGCAACTGCTTAAATATTCAGAATCTTCTTCTTTTATTGCTTATTATATAAGAATGTATTGTTACTTCTTATATAATAAGCAATAAAAGAAGATGATTCTGCATATTGAAGCAGTTGCAGGGATTTACTTTTACTTTCCTCTATAGAAGTCAGCTTTCTTCTCGGGTATCTCCCCGGCTGTTCCATAACATTCACCACCTGAGACAACACCGAAACTAGGAACGCTTTTCTAAAATCTGGGGTAACTAGCACTGGCTATTTACCCAGAGCAGACATTAGACCCTGAAAAGCCTTATCTTCCTCAGGGGTTAATTTCATCATTACTGATTTACCACCCCTTGTTAAGTCATACAATTTAGGCAAAATTTGGCACAAACCACTGGTAGTAGTAACCACTGTTACTATTAGTTTTTTGGTTAACGGTTTATGCCAGTTCTGTATTGCCTTGACCATGTCAATCTGGGTCTTAATTAATTATTTTCCCAATAGTATACCCCACGTACTTTTCTTCCTCTAACCCCACTATATTATATCATTAGGCCCACGTCACTAATAGCCTCATTTGTTTGCCAGCAACCCTTCATGAGATCAAGAGTGGTGATATACTTTGTATTACCGATCCTCTCATTTAGTTTATTGACCCTAGGCCTGAGGTACACATCACATTTTGACATGTCATTTAATTTCCTAAAGTCATTACACCCCCTTACCCCTTGCACCATTATAGCATTGGGAACAATGGGTTCAACCGCTCACTTTTAGACTCTTCAATAACACCCAACTCAAGCATGCGCTTGACCTTAGAGGACTCCACCTCTCTGCATGCTTTTGGTATCTGGTACGACTTACAGTTCCCCTTACAACCCGGCTTATTTTCTATATCATTTTTATAAGGTGTGTACAGCCTGGACGGACAGAAAATTTACTTCTATAGCTCAGAAGGAATTCCTTAACTTTCTTGATAACCTTTTCTTCTTATTTGACATATGGGTGTAATTTTAAACAATTTGCACAGTTCCTTTATAACCTTTGTCATCAGGTGTGTTCCCAGGTCAGTGATGATTTCTTTGGGGACCGTTGTGATGGAGAACATGTAAAACAACTCACGTGCAAAATGTCTAGATGCCATGTTTTCTAATGACAATGCTTCTTGGTCACAGGTACCACAATCAACTACTACAGAAGGTTAGTGTAACCTCGAACTGCGTGGTTTCTGCACTAAAATAAGGTTTTTTTCAAAATCATCCTGGGAATCTTCATAATTGCAGTGCTGCACACAGCCTTCTTCTTCCTCATACTGAGGTATATTCACTGATAGCTCCGGCGCACACAAACCACCAGAGAGGCAGCATTGATCCCACCTAATATTCAAGGCTGACTGTGCCATTGTGCACTCAGCACAATGACATCTGCTGAATAGCCCCTTGTCTACAGGGGCAAACTGTTCTTTTTACACATGTGCCAATGCTCTCCTACCTGCTCATTTGCACACGAAGAGTCCACCATGATCATCTTCATTGAAGATCCCATACGAAATCTCGTGCACGGTGACCTATGATGTCACCACACCGGACGGCCGATCTTCAATCGGGATGGAGAAGACAGACTATGGTAATGTTGTGCTGGGGTAATGGAGACTACACACAAGTGCTGTTGCTCATTAGCCACAATCCCCACCCTCCTTTCTCTCTACTTCATGTCTCCTCATGAGTGCCATTCCTACAGAGATTCAGCTGAAGATCTTATCATCTGTATTCAGGATTATAATCCCTGCCAATATTTAAGTATTTTAATTTTCTTAATTCCTGGAGAACTACTTTAACAAAAATTTGAGCTAAAGTAATATGTACCTGTGTAGTGTAGGTCCCCCTCAAGCCAACAACGCAGATCTGACTTTTTGAGGTATGGACTGTACTAGCTGTCTATGTGTTACTGTATTTATCCAGCATCAAGGCCTTTAAGTCCTGATCTTAATCCTATTGCTCAGACTGCTGGTTTGTTTTCATTCTATAATGCATCCCGGTACACACAACCAGGTTGGGCACATGATGCAAAAGAAAATATTACTCATCAGACAAGAGTAACTTTTTTCTATTGCTCCATGGTCCATTTCTGATGCCTATGTGCCAATTGTTAATAGTGATGGACATGTGTCAGCATGGACACTCTGACTGGTCTGAACCTATGCAGCCACATACACAATCTGTGATGCATTATGTCTTCTGGTACCAGCATTAGGTTGACTAGCAAATACATTGTCAAGCACAACAGAGGCCGAGGTGTGGAACAGGGATTATGGTCAAAAGCTTGAGCACTTGCTGCAATGGAGACTGCCCAGTAGAACTTATGGCCTCATTTGCATATTAATTAATAGGGTTGAGCGGACACGAACCCGGACTTTTTCACTGAAGTTTGGGTTCGGTGTTCGAGTGATTTTATTATTTTCTGTTATAATATGGTTATAATGGCAAATAATAGCATTCTTGTAATTTTTGTTTATTTAAAGGAGATATTATTATACAATTAACAGACAATAGAGTTACATCACTCCACAAGTAATTTAGAAAAAATAATTATATTCTTACATATTCAGAAAAAATATATATTATTTGGTACAAGAATGTGTTTTAAACATGGGAAACGGATGTGGGGGGGGGGGGGGGGGGCAGGGGGAGAGAGAGTGGAGAAGATGGGGGAAGAGAGGGAGGGGGAAATACCAGTCAGATTATCAATTAATGACAAGTAATACAGTAATCATAGGTACAATACAGGGTGTAGTTGAGAAAGATAACAGTTTTGTCATATCAAGTATAAGACAGGTTACAATTGTTTAATGCTATGTACTCTGTCCATTTAGTCCAAATGTTTTCAAACTTCTGGATGTTCTGAGCTAATGTAAATTTACGCTTCTCAAAATTATAACTTTTATGGATCTCTAAATCATACACATACCAAGAAATGCAATTCAAGATAACAACTAGATGGTATAAAATTCCTACTCTCATGCACAAAGTGAGATTTCAGATAACTGTTGGAGGTGCAAGGAAGAGATAGGAACATATACACATATTTGGTATACATGCCCACGAATGGCCCCCTTCTGGGAATCACTCAGCAAAATAATGAAAGAGATCCTTAAGAAGGAGGTCACTCTCACAGAAAAGTTTATACTTTTCAACATTTACGATGTAAATCAAGTAGACTTCAAATCTGAGTTAACCACACACTTCCTAAACGCTGCTAAAGTAATAGTCCCCAGAAAATGGCTGCAGAATGACGCTCCTACTATCCAAGAATGGATGTCGGAAATCCATAAAATAATAGAATTATTAAGACAGAATGCTAATTAAAATGTCCATGGAGGGGTTAAAAATAATTTTAAAAAAAACAGACCTCATCCACTTGATCGAGCAGCCTTGATCATCATCGTAGGTCCTTTCGCAAGGTCCTGAAGAAAGAAGACCTGCGCGATCAAGTGGATGAGGTGATTTTTTTTTTATTATTTCAACCCCTCAATGGCCATTTTATTTAACATTCTGTCTTAAGAATGCTATTTTTTTTCCTTTATAACAATGTCATAGCGAAAAATAATAAAGTGAAGTTCGGGTCCCCATTGACTTTAATGGGGTCCGGGTTTGGGGTCAAGTTCGGGTCCAGAACCTGAACTTTGACCTGAAGTTCGGCCGAACCCGGCGTACCTGAACCTACACGGGTTCTCTCATCCCTATTAATTAACCCTTACCCTGCCAAGGACATCTTGCAGGTTGACACTTCAGTAGCTAAGGATGTATCTGATAGGTCCTTGCTACTGATGACTGTATCGCAGGTTGCATGGCAGTTAGAAATATAAGCCAGGTCATATTTTATAGCTGACAACCTGTAAAGCCTGAGATACGGGCGTTAGAAATAGGTCCCCGTGAGAGCTGCATATTCAAGGTCTTGTTTTAAAACTTAGATTGTTGCATTTAAATCAACACCTAGGTCATATCTCTAGCTACTATGCATTCTGAGATTTAACAGGTTAAGAGCAGCCAACCCCCTTCAGCTGTCTGTGATCTCACTCAGTGTGGAGTAGCAGAGGTGGGACAGGGGGAACGTGCTGACAGGTTGCAGAGAGAGAAGTGTTGGGGATGCAACAGCATGTACCATATACAGAATTGTGTATTAATATCACTTGACCAGTAGATGGTGCTGTATTAAGGTTACCAGTTGTGTATATCTGTAAAACTTGTTGGTTCTCTCTGTCTTTATACTCTTTATACAAAAATGGCTGCTGTTACAGTTTGCTGAAATGTCTTGTATGTTTGGAATGTAATCCACACAAGTAAACCAAGTTCTGCCTCATCACAAGCTACTAGTGTCTTCTCTAACCCACAACCAACAGGTTATGGGCCCTGCTCTAGACACTAGAAAAAGGAAAACTACAAGCAAGTAAGTGCTGCATCTACAATCCTACCAAATCCTGTGTGAGGAAACAAGACCCGCATCCAATTCCCTGAAAGATGGCAAATGCTTCAGATATGAAGTTTACAATAGCAAAACTCAACAATACCAACTACCAGCTATGGAAGTTTAACCCCTTAGGGACGCATGACATACCGATACGGCATGTTTCCCAAGTCCTTGAGGACCCATGACATACCGGTACGTCACCTATAGTTCCGATCACCGCCGCCCGGCGGGCGGTGATCTGAACGCGGTGCCTGCTCAAATCATTGAGCAGGCACCATGGCTAAATGTGCAGAGGGGTCCCCTTGCGGCTTTTTATTGTGCGGGCGGCGGTAGTCGGCAGTGCCATCGGGTCCCCATGGGGCTGTGGGGGGGACCCGATGGTATGGAAGGCAGCTCGATGCCTAAGGAAGGCATCACGCTGCCTTCCGGTGAAGAGCCTGTGAGATCCAGCCCCCTGGGTCTCACAGGCCGGAAGCTGTATGAGTAATACACACAGTATTACTTATACAGCCAGTGCATTCCAATACAGAAGTATTGGAATACATTGTAAAGGATTAGACCCCTAAAAGTTCAAGTCCCAAAGTGGCACAAAAAAAGTTTAAAAAATAAAGTTTCCCCCCCAAAAAATTAAAAGTTTCAAGTAAAAAACAAAACAAAATGTCATTATCCCCAAATAAAGTTAAAAAAAGGTAAAAAATAGGAAAAAAATAAATAAAAATATTAGGTATCCGTATCCGTATCGACCGGCTCTATAAACATATCACATGACCTAACCCCTCAGATGAACACCGTAAAAAATAAAAACTGTACTAAATAAACCATTTATTTTTTTGTCACCTTACATCACAAAAAGTACAACAGCAAGCGATCAAAAAGGCGTTTGCCCACCAAAATAGTATCAATCTAACCGTCACCTTATCCCACGAAAAATGAGAACCTACCTAAGATAATCGCTCCAAAAAAAAAAAAAACTATGGCTCAGAATATGGAGACACTAAAACATGATATTTTTTTTTGCTTCAAAAATGAAATCATTGTGTAAATCTTAAATAAATAAAAAAGTATGCATATTCGGTATCGCCACGTCCGTATCCACCGGCTCTATAAAAATATCACATGACCTAACTGTAAAACTGTAAAAAAATAAAAACTGTGCTAAATAAATCATTTTTTGTCACCTTACATCACAAAAAGTGTAATAGCAAGCGATCAAAAAGTCACACGCATCCCAAAATAGTGCCAATAAAACCGTCATCTCATCCTGCAAAAATCATACCCTACCCAAGGTAATCGCCCAAAAACTGAAAAAAATATGTCTCTCAGACTATGGAAACACTAAAACATGATTATTATTTTTTTTGCTTCAAAAAAGAAATCATTGTGTAAAACTTACATAAATAAAAAAAAAGTATACATATTAGGTATTGCCGCATCCGTGGCAACCTCGTCTATAAAAATATCACATGATCTAACCTGTCAGATGAATGTTGTAAATAAAAAATCAAAACAGCTATTTCTTGTTATCTTGCCTCACATAAAGTGTAATATAGAGCAACCAAAAATCATATGTACCCTAATCTAGTACCAACATTACTGCCACCCTATCCTGTAGTTTCTAAAATGGGGCCTTTTTTTGGAGTTTCTACTCTAGGGGTGCATCAGGGGGGTTTCAAATGGGACATGGTGTCAAAAAAACCAGTCCAGCACAGCTGTTTACAACCACATATGGGGTGTTTCTGTAAACTCCAGAACCAGGGCCATAAATATTGAGTTTGGTTTGGCTGTTAACCCTTGCTTTGTAACTGGAAAAAAAAATATAAAAATGCAAAATCTGCCCAAAAAATGAAATTTTGAAATTGTATCTCTATTTTCCATTAATTCTTGTGGAACACCTAAAGGGTTAACGACATTTGTAAAATCAGTTTTGAATACCTTGAGGGGTGTAGTTTCTTAGATGGGGGTCACTTTAATGGAGTTTCTACTCTAGGGGTGCATCAGGGGGGCTTCAAATGGGACATGGTGCCCAAAAAAACAGTCCAGCAAAATCTGCCTTCCAAAAACCGTATGGCATTCCTTTCCTTCTGCGCCCTGCCGTGTGCCCGTACAGTAGTTTACGACCACATATGGGGTGTTTCTGTAAACTACAGAATCAGGGCCATAAATATTGAGTTTGGTTTGGCTGTTAACCCTTGCTTTGTAACTGGAAAAAAATTATTAAAATGGAAAATCTGCCAAAAAAGTGAAATTTTTAAATTGTATCTCTATTTTTCATTAATTCTTGTGGAACACCTAAAGGGTTAACACAGTTTGTAAAATCAGTTTTGAATACCTTGAGGGGTGTAGTTTATAGAATGGGGTCATTTTTGGGTTGTTTCTATTATGTAAGCCTCGCAAAGTGACTTCAGATCTGAACTGGTCCCTAAAAATTGGGTTTTTGAAAATTTCTGAAAAATGTCAAGATTTGCTTCTAAACTTCTAAGCAGAGCGACGGAATCCTCCTATCAGTTAAAACCCTTGCAAGCAATGGACTCACTGTCCAGTTCAGAGGTTCAACCACCACACCCGGCTGGAACAGATATTTACTGACTTTCATCGACGATTATTCTAGGTACATAATAACGTATCTAATGAAGCACAAAAGTGAGACATTAGAAAAACTTCAAGAGTTTGTAGCTATGATAAGCAACAAGTTTCAAAGGAAACCTGGAATAATATGCACTGACAATGGAGGGGAATATATGAGTACAGAGATGGAATCATACCTAAAGAAACAAGGTATTATACACCAAACAACTGTACCATAAACTCCAGAGCAAAGCGGCGCAGCAGAAAGAAAGAATCGCACTCTTGTAGAAATGACCAGATGATTTCAGATGCTGCATTACCTAACAAATACTGGGGAGAAGCAATAATGACTGCAACATACCTACAAAACAGGCTACCATCAAAAGCTATTGAAAGTATACCATATAAAACGTGGAATGGATCAAAACCTAACGTAGGGCACATAAGAGTGTTTGGCTGTAAAGCATATGCCTACATTCCAAGCGAGAAATGCCCCAAGTTGGAAAACAAAGCGATAGAAAGCATTCTGGTGGGCTACAGTAAGCAGAGTGAGGGATAAAGACCAACAAGGTCACAGTAAGCCGCAGTGTTTATTTTGATGAAAGCGAAGCACCAGATAATACAATTCTTTAAAAATGTGGAGAGGATTTGCGCGCTGAATCAGCAAGAAACACTGAGCCATGTGAAGCAGGACAAGAGCCAGAACAAGAAGTGGAACTTACAATCAACGAGAACCCACTAGAACCCATCCTCTCTCCTATGACTTCTGATATATATGAATGCATAATATGTGGGAAACTACTGCTGATGATTTAGCCATAATATATTTACATATATTATAATATATTCTAAATATATAATAATATATGTAAATATATTATGGCTAAAAACTATATATATATATGTATGTTTCTGCCGGGATTCGAACTCCCTACTTTGTAGAGGTGAGGATGTTAACCACTACACTATACAGCTACATGTTAACTTGCACAGAAATATAAAATAAGTCTTCTGCTGAATAGTAATTTTCACTACATCAGAAACTATGAGGTTTTTCTGACACAGTTCAGCATTCAGCTTTATAGCTGAGTGGATAAGGTCCTTGCCTCTAATGTACAAGGGGTTGGGAGTTTTTTCAGCAATAGATGCTAAATTACATTTAAATACACGTCAAACCCCAAACTGATTGGATATGTGGACGTTGATTGGGCTGGAGATACCACTGACCACAAATCTACAGAATGGAGAAGGAACAATAAGCTGGTCTAGTCGGAAACAAATGACTGTTGCACTCTGTTCAACTGAGGCGGAATACATAGCAGCAGCACATGCATGTCAAGAAGCCATTTGTATTCGTCAGCTTCTACTAGACATGGGACTGAATATGTCACAACCCACACCCATCTTTGAAGACAATCAGCGATGCATAAAGCTTACTCACTCTGAGAAGATTAACCCAAGAACCAAGCACATCTGCTCAGGGACATGCAAGAACAATGAGTTATCGACATCCAGTTCTATTCATCAGAGATGATTGCAGACGTACTCACCAAATCTTTGCCAAGGGAACATCATTGTTTTTCTACAAAAGAGACTGAATGTCGTATAATTATGCACATGCCATTGAGAAGGGGTGTTGGGGGTGCAACAGCATGTACCATATACAGTATTGTGTATTTATTTTACTTGACCAGTAGATGGCACTGTATGTTAAGGTTACCAGTTGTGTATATCTGTAAAACTTGTTGGTTCTCGCTCTCTCTCATTATACCAAGATGGCTGCTGCTACAGTTTTCTGAAATGTCTTGTATGTTTGGAACTTAATCCATACAAGTAAACCAAGTTCTGCCTCATCAAAAGCTACTAGTGTCTTCTCTAACCCACAACCAACAAGAAGGACAGGCACAGATCCTCCTGTCTTTGCACATTGCCCTAGTGAGAGGGTAGCATGTACTTCTGTGCATGTTATAAATCCACACTCCCATCAATCAGAAAGCATACTGCGCTTGCTCCAGATCTCTAATGCAATCTTCAAGATTCGCAACGTGCTCACCTCTGTCACAGTGATATTCACTCTTTAACCTCTGCTCCAGTGTATATGTAGTACCCCAGACCTGGGGGTACTATGATATTGAATTTAGTAATTGTTTTATATTGTTATGTGTTTTGTATGTTTCCAGCTGTTTGTTCCAGCAGAATATGGATGGCAAACGGTTGGCAAGGAGCAGAGCTAACCACCTTGTTCCATCCCTGTTGGTAGGAGCGGGCTGGTCCTGCTTCTTGCCAGGAGGGGGAGTTCCTGTTAAAACAGAGTGTGAAGAGGAAACATACCTGAGCTCCTTCTCCTGAAGGGGATTGTCCAGAGAGATCCAAGATATGCAACCTCAAGTAAATCCTTGAGAAGACAGACAGCAGAGTGAACAGCTATAAAGAGCATAAAAGACACTGCTGTGAAGTGAGGGATTACAGCTAAGACACCCATCACTCAGACTACTAATAGACCAGTACAATATTAGTTCTAAAGGCAGCCATCCAACCTGCCCCCATATTCCTTGCTGGTGCCAGAAAATTGCACTTGAAATCAGCTGCTGTTGAATGTATTTGAAGTTTTACTGTCATTTAGTTAAAGAGATTGGGCCAGATTTATCATGACTGACAGCTCACTCCACTTTAACATATGGCTAAAGTCAGTTTTAGCCAAGTCAGATTTATGATCGGCCCTTTAAAACTGTAATAAATGTGGTTTGATGGTAGCAGTTTATCCGTCAGTAAGCAGCTTTACAAAAGTCGCACATCTTTACGAAAAAGTTGCAAGTTTTGATGAAAAAGTCACATGTTCTATTAAAAAGTCTCATAAGATAAGCATGGTCCTCACTGGAGTGAAATTGCGACTTTTTTGCGACTTTTTAAATAGTCCCAATAGTAAATCTGACTAGAGATTCATTTACATAAGAAAACACGCCCACTTTCAGAAAACTGGCAAGCATAGTACAGAGCAGAAAAAAGTCGCAAATTTGTGCGCAGTTTTAGCGTTTGGGACTTTTTTTGGGACTTTTTCACTCCATTATTCTGACCTGAGCTAATGATAAATCTGTCCCATTGTATTACATTTAATTCTTGCCTCATTTTTTTTAATTTTTTTTATTATATTTTTATTGTAAATTTCAAGGTATAACAGGAGGTAACAGGATACCAAGGTATAGGCTCGCAGGCCACGCCAGAGTGATTTTAAGTACGGAGTAGGTACATGACAGATACAGAGATGTTGCACAAATGTATAAGTAACACGTGAAACAATCAATAACAGTCCAGCGAGAGACACAAGGTAGTTAAGGCACATATGGAACTGGAGAAGTGAGGGTGACGATGATACCTGGAGCTGCGATAGTTTAATCCACTACAAAGTTGGGAAAGGTCCCCCAGATGGGGAGTATGTTGTGTTGTAAGGCGGTATCTGAAAGCTAAATATAAGATTCCCATTCTATTTAGGCATCAGAAAAGTACACTATAGTTTGGGGGATCTGAATTTAGACCATAAGGACCATTTTTTAAGGTATAAAACATGAGTGCATGATTCCCAAGAAGAAAGTTCCTCAAACCTATGGATCTGATCAATTTTTGGGATCCATTGTTCTAGGGTTAGGACTACAGGTTGTAGCCAAAGTTTAGGGAGTTGAAGGCGGGCCGCCAACAGCATTTGTGTAAATATGAAGGGTGGTTTAGCATTTCCCTTTTCTTGGGAGAAGGACAGGAGGGCAATCTGCGGAGATGGTTGAATCAGGGTGCCGCAAACCTTGTTAGCTACTGAGAAAACCTCACACCACCATTTATGGATAAGGGGGCATGTCCACCAGATATGGAGGAATGTTACCCTCTCCCCAAGGCACCTCCAGCAGGTGTCCGAAGCAGACTCGGTGTATCTTGAAGTCTTATCTGGCGTGTTATACCATCTGGTGAGGATTTTATAGCTATTTTCCTGAATTCGGACACAGCGGGAGGCCCCATGGGGAGATTCTAGTAGTCTAGGTAGGGATTCGTAGGGAATTGTGATGTTCAAGTCTAGTTCCCATTGTCTCACAAAGGATGGTTTTGCTATCGTAGGTGGCAGCCGCAATTTACCATAGATTTGTGAGATAAGTTTTCTGGGTGCTGGTTGTGAGGATATCAGTGCTTCAAACCAAACTAGAGGGCGCAAGAGGTCCCCTATTTTTATGTGTTGTTTTAGGTGAGCTCTAAGGTAGGTGACCGAGAGGAAATCTCGCGGGTGAGGGTTAAGTAGGGCATTTGTGTCTTCTAAGTCCATCCAGACTCCAGTGGGGAGGGATAGAGAGATCAAGGGGGCTGAGGAGGACATCAGTCCTAGTGAAGTTGAGCCTCTTAGGGCAAGAGGGGCCGTGTTTAGGGCATCTTTTACTGATAGTAAGGGAGAAGGGAATGGGATGGAGCAGTGTGTGGAAGATAACCACTTCCATGCTTCAAGCGTGGCTTTGACAATTGGGTAGTGAGACATAGGGCCAGGAAGGGTCATCTTATGGCCTAGAAGGAGCGCTCTGGCTGGGGTGCTCAAGATGTCTAGTTCCAACTGTACCACAGCTGAAGATGGGGGGGGGCGTAACCAAGCTATTGCACGGGAGAGAAGAATGGCCTTCCCATAGAGATCAGGGTTTGGTAAGCCTATTCCCCCTGCATGTCTAGGTTTGGTAAGGAGAGCAGATGAGAGTCTTGCTTTCCTTCCACTCCAGATGAAGAATCTAAACTTTTGTATTATTGTGTCATAGTAGTGTTTGGGGACAGGGATGGGTAAGGCTTGCTGCATGTAAGTGAGTCGAGGGAGTATTAAGGATGAGAGAAGGTTTTTGCGGCCAAACCAAGACAATGTCGGGTTGGTTCGGGCCAAATTGTCAATAGCTTCAAAAAGTGAATTTTTTAAAGGGGTGTAATTGAGGGAAAACAGCTAGGTTATTTCAGGGCTAATCTTGACCCCTAAGTAAGTGATGGTGGGGGAGGACCAATTGAATGGGGAATTGATCATTAACTGACACTTGGTTGCCCGAGGGATGCCTAAGCAGAGAACTAGCGATTTGTTGGCATTATTTTGAAGTCTGATATAGTGCTATATGTGTTAAGATGGGACTGGATGCGTGGTAAAGACACCTTCGGGTTGACCGTCATTATAAGGACGTCATCTGCGAAGGCAGCTATTTTTTGTTCCCTGCCTCCCAAACATAGACCTGCTACCTCCTGGTCCAATCTTATGGTCGTAAGGAGTGGCTCGAGGGCTAAAATGAAAAGGAGGGGTGATAGAGGGCAGCCCTGGCGGGTCCCATTTCTAATGGGGAATGAGGAGGATAGGTTACCGTTTACTAGAACTGAGGCTGTTGCGTATTCGTACATCGAGAATGTTGCTTGGACAAAGGAGTCAGGTACGCCAAAGCTCAACAGGACGTGTTTTAAATACGACCAGTTAACCCTATTGAATGCTTTCTCAGCATCCGTGCTGAGTAAAAGCAAGGGAGAGGCAGTCCGTTTGGCATGGCAGAGAGTATTAATCACCCTGGTGGTGTTGTCTTTGCCTTCCCTGTTGCAGATAAAGCCGACCTGATCTCCGTGAACAAGTCGTGGAAGGAGGATAGCTAACCTGTTAGCTAACATCTTGGCCAGGAGTTTAAGGTCTATGTTTAGGAGGGAGATGGGCCTGTAGTTGGAACATAATTTGGTATCTTTTCCTTCTTTAGGAATGAGGGTGATGTGGGCCGCGGTCATATCCCTTGAAAGAGGGATTCCCTGAAAAGTCTGGTTACAGACTTCCAGGAGATGAGGGAAAAGGAGTTTGTGGAACGTTTTGTAGTAAGCTAACGGTAGGCCGTCTGGGCCTGGGCTCTTTCCTGATGGCATTTGGCGCATTGCTTTTTTGAGCTCGTTTAAGGAAAAGGGGGCTTCCAGGCTTAACTTCTGTTTTGGGGAGATGTTGGGGAGTTTAGAGGCTTCCAAGAATGCAGATATAGCGGATGCGTGGGTTTCTGGGTCCACAGTAGCGGGGAGATTATATAGGTCGGTGTAAAAGGAACGAAATTGGGCAGCGATCTGTGTGACAGAAAAGATGGGAGTCCCATCTTGTGAGGATAGTTGATGGACTTAGTTCGCAGATCTCCTCCCTTTGATCCTGTTCATAACAAATTTAGTGGCCTTGTCGCCATGTGCAAAAAAATTATGCTGGGAGCTCATATAGTATTTAGCTGCTCTAGATATTAGGAGGGATCTAAGTTTGGCCCTGAACTCCGATAGTTCTTGAAATTGAGGGTCGGAAGGTTTTGTTTTATGCTGTGATTCAAGCCTCTGAATAATTCTGGCCTCATTCTTAAGACTACATTTGCACTGTACCAATCCCCAGGAGCACTGGCCTGAGGGAGTACACCGAGACACAACACTTCATCAGGGCCACTACCACTCCCATCCTCCGCACTGAATCCTCTGGGGCTCGCTGCATATACATACAGTATGTGTGCAATGAAACTTATCTTGAATCTTGCTTTCCATAATCTCAGTTACAAAGACCAGTAATAGACAAGTAAAGTGCCTCCAGGGATTGAACTCCTGCTTTTAGTGCCATTTTTTCACTCTAGTTATTCACAAGCCACTTAGTGCACCAAGCCCAGTGAGAGCCCACCATATTGTAAATTCAATATACTTTCAAGGAAAACCTGGACTAAACAATGAAGGTGTGTCTTATCTTAAAGTGTGCCACTTATCCTCTGATCAGCTTCATTTCTGTAACCCTGACATCATCACACCCCTCTGTTACATTTACAGGGGTATCTAATTTTGTATTGAGGTTTTACACTTCCAGTCTTAAACAGGAAGGTTTCCATTTGCTTTTTCGTTGCTATGGTGATAGCTGGTTTCCACAGAAACCAGATATAGCAGTGTATTACTTCCCCGAAAGAAAATAACGCAGCTCTGGAATAAGGGGGGAATTATCTATTGAAATGAAGATTAAAGGAACAGCTTTAATTATTAAAGCTGCCCATTACTAATTAATGCTCCTCTTGATTAGCCAGGCTTACAGATCAGCTTCTTTTAGGCACAGTACAGACAGCCCTGATGTAGTATGCAGGATGTAGCATTGAGAGACCCGCTATCTGGACTACTTACTGTAAACCGCACACTTACAGGGAAAAGTCATCTCTCCATTTTATTTTCTCTTTTTATTTTTGAAGCATAATTCACAGGAGAGAAGACAGTGAACAGCAGACTAAAGGTAGGAGACTGTTGTATCAGATTACATGGAGAGCTTACACATGGCGACAGGTCGACCATTCTTATCAAAACCTGTAGAATAAGACTTGTGACCATTTGTCCGTTCTTACCTATTAGTGGCTGGAGGATAGTAAAAAATAGTGTACTTATTAATACTTATATACAAATCATATGTACTTTTATATACTACATGTTTTAGTTTCTTGCTTCTGTTCTTTGCTGAATATGCATATTGCATTATATTAAAATCAACTGCTACCTTGTTCTTCTATCACAAAAGTTGCAATTTATTATTAGATAAGATGAACGGCCACCCATCACTTGTATTTACTACAGAGTAGTCCAGTAGAAAAAGTCTTAGATCACTAAGATTGGATCTTTAGGTGAACGTCCACCTTCTATCGCCTTGTTATGGCTAGGTGTAACATTCTGGGCAGATTGTCTTGATGCGGTTCTATATATGTCTAGTAGCCAGGGTTGTGATTTTCAGATACCGAGCTCCATATCTTTTTTGCAAACATGAAGAGATGTTTCCATCAGATATTAGTATTTTTATAAACATAGTATTCATAGAACATTTTGGGCTATTTTTCTTCATTTAAATGCAAAATATTGTCCTTCTGAGGCAGTCAATAGAGATGAGCGAATCGAAGCCGACGAAGTGGAATTTGATTCGAGTTTCAGGAAAAATTAGATTCTCACCAAGGCCCAATTTCCTCACGCTTCGTGGTCACGAATCATATTTTTTCCTAAAATGGCTGCTGCACATGTGAGGACATGGAGCAAAGAACTTTGGGAATGCAGGATCACCCATAATGCCATGCATGCAGCCAAATCAGCCAGCCCTATAAATAGCCTCAGCCATCTTGGATTCTGCCATTTACCAGTGTACTTAGTGCAGGAAGAGACGTCAGCAGGCGCTAGGGACAGTGTTAGAAAAAACATCATTGTGCTAAAAAAAAGATTTACAAGTGCAGCACAAGTTTATTCAAAGTGTAGGGAAAGGTTAGGGAGGAATCATTCCACAGCATTTATGTAGAACAGGGTTCATTGCTGCACTGACTGGGCACCCAAATTGCCATTATACAGCTCTGTAATTCCGTCAAACCGTTCTTGTTAATGGGGTGTTACAGCCATTAGTAGGGTTTATTACAAGGAAATATTTATATGCCTTATTTGCCCTTGTGCGGTGCGGTTATATGTTCTAAAACATTTTTTGGCTTGTATTAGTGGGAAAAAAAACGGGAAATAATATTTGCCGTTCAGCTGTGCAGTTATAAGCTGCAAAGCCCTTTTTGCCGTGTATTAGTGGCACCAAAAAATATATATTTCCTGTTCAGAGGTGCACTTATATGTTGTAAAGCCCTTTTTGCTGTGTATTAGTGGCACCAAAAAATATATATTTCCTGTTCAGCGGTGCAGTTATATGTTGTAAAGCCATTTTTGTGGTGTATTAGTGACACCAAAAAATATAGATTTGCCATTCAGCTGTGCAGTTATACGTTGTAAAGCCCTTTTTGCCGTGTATTAGTGGCAAAAGAAAAATATATTTGCCGTTCAGCGGTGCAATTATATGTTCTAAAGCCTTCTGTGGCATGTATTAGTGGCAAAAGTAAAATATATTTGCCGTTCAGCGGTGCAGTTATATGTTCTAAAGCTCTTTTTAGTGTGTTTTAGTGTGAAAAACAAAGGGCTTATTAGCCGTTGTGTGGTGAAGTGAGAAAATGTCATACTTTTTTGGGGTGTTTTAATTTCCTTTTTATTTATTTATTTGATCTAAAGTATGTCAAACAGAGAAGTGCCAGGCCCTGCAAAGGGGAGTGGCAGAGGCCTAAATGTTACTGGCGCAGGCAGGGGTTGCAGAAAATTAAGCGGCCGTGGCAGCAAGGGTCACTTTGAGAGGCCTGAGCTCCCAGCGCCAGCTAGCGGTCGTGGCTTGACCAGGAGCCCAGTGGCTCTTGAATGGTTGACTCAATCTTCGAATTCGCCGCAAGTGACATCAGACACCCCCAGCCAAAAGTCAGTGGGTTTGTCAGTCACAACCCTTAGTTAGCATGACCTGTGGGCAGGCCCGGTGCCCTCAGCTGATCTCAACCTGCCTCTGTCCTATTCTGTTCTCTCAGCCAGAGAAGTATTGTATGCTGTGGGCTCAGCTCCACTATACAGTGAGAACGAACTACTAGAAGACAGTCAGCAGCTACTGGCAAGCCAAGATGTGGAGGAGACATCCGGCGCTTCTTCCACTAGGCGGGAAAGTAGTGATGAGGAGAGTGGCGTGGGAGCTGGTGTTGCGAGAGGTCAGACTCCTGACCCAGAGACGGTTGAGGAGGAGACCAGTGATGTGCAGGCCTTACTCGATGATGATGATGTAGCTGATCGCACTTGGAAGCCGGGTGACAAAGGGGCTTCATTATCATTGGGAGAATAGGGTGGCAGCTTGCCTGTGAGGCAGTGGCGGAGCCAGCAGGTCTCTAGCGTGGCCGGGAGTCAGCAGGGTGGCAGCAGTTGGAGGTCGGTGGCCAAACGTGCCCAGGGTAGACCACCCACTTTGCAGGAGCCTACCTGCCCAGCAAGTAGCGCCTGCACCAGTTCCCGGAGGCAGCAGCGGTAGCAGTTAGTCAGTGCGTAATGTTGAGGGTAAAATCTCCTAATCGGCGGTGTGGCAGTTTTTTGTTAAGCCGCCGGAGGAGGTGAACATGGCCATATGTAGAATCTGTGGACAGAAGGTGAAATGTGGCCAGGGTGGCAATGTTGGTACCACGGCCTTGCGTCAACATATGCATCGGCACCATAAAGTGGCCTGGGAGAAGTGTGGCTCCAATGTGGTGGTCCAGCCTGCCGCAGTAACCGGTGCATCACGGACGATTTCAGGCAGTCAAGGCTCCACCGCCTCAGCCGAAGGGAGCTGTATGTCCCTCACATCATCTGCTGGTCCAGATGCTCCTGCTCCTCGTCCTCCTACTCCTCGTTAGTCATTCCGTCAGCAATCAATCACCAAAGCGATTGCCAAGAGACAACAGTATGCGTGCACTCATCCAACTGTGCAGAAGCTGAACGTGCTCCTGTCCAAGTTGCTGGTAGTGCAGTCCCTCCCTTTTCAAGTGGTGGACTCTGCACCATTCAGAGAACTGATGGCTTATACGGAGCCGAGGTGGAGACTCCCAAGCCGTCATTTCTTTGCAAAAAAAGGCAGTACCAGCCCTGCACACACATGTACAACAGAAGGTGGGCCAGTCCTTGAGCCTGTCGGTGTCTGCCAAAGTGCACGGCAGCGCCGATGTGTGGAGCTTTAACTATGGTCAGGGACAATACATGTCCTTTACGGCCCACTGGGTGAATGTGGTTCCTGCACAGCCACACCAGCAACTTGGCCAGGTGACGCTGCTTCCGCCTCCACGTTGTCACCCCGTTGGTCCTGCGACAACGTCCACCTCCTCTTCCTCAGCCTCCACTGCAAGGACAATTCGCAGTGTTCCTCCAGCATACCACATGTGCAGGACATGGCTGTCACGGTCGTATGGTTTGACCGTGACGTGGTTGCCGTGCAGACTGGTTGCCGGGGGCACCGAGTAGTTTTCGGTTTGCACATGCACATCCCCTTGAAGTTGTGTCTCCCTGCTGTGTGGTGTGCGTGGGGTTAATATCCTGACTAGATCAGGGTGTGGTCTCTTCAAGCTATTTAGCCTTTGCTTGTAGCTTGGAGGTTAGTTGTGCTCTAGCCTTGCTTTGGGCTGGAAGCTATGCTCCATTCTGTGGCTATTCCATCTGCCCAGTCATTGAGGGTCACCTTGTTGGACATCAAGGTCTTTTAGCAATGTCATCCCTATGTCTTCTCCATTTCTCCACCCATCTTTATGTGTCTATGTTTAGTGTGGGTTTGATTTGGGATTTGGTTGTTATGTCTTGTCCGTTGTTACATGTCTGGTCTGTTGATGTTGTGTCCAGCATGTCTGCTAGACATTTCCACTGTTCGTCTTCTCCTCCGAAAGGCGGTCCCATTGGTTTCCCGGAGGGGTGAACCTAAAGATATTAGTAGCCTTGCCTGGAGCAACCTTGCTTTGGTGTCCGCATGGGGGTCCAGGTTGTTTTGGTGTGGTTTTTCCATCTTTGCTGCGGCAGGTAAATGTTTGATGTTCTGTTGTTGCACTGTGTTCTTACCTGCCGTGCAGTTGCTGCATTGACTTTATCCCTGTCAGCTACTGGGCCGCTGGAGACACTTTTCATCCTTGGTGATGGATAAACAGGAGGTCTCTGCCCTGTCACGATGTTGAGGGGGATGCAGGGATTCCTAGACTTCTAGGTTCGTGGGTATGAGCCCCCCTTACCATTGAAGGCGGCTCATACAGCCAGGAGGCTAGGGCTTTTTTAGGGGAGCTTTAGAAGTTGACCAGCTCCCTTTTCCCTGCCTATGGCCTAGTACCTGGTGACATTGTACGGTGGGGAGTTTCCTCCACTCCCCACCGTGACAATGGTGATGTCACGCTGTTCTGCATCTCGTTTGGGCGAATGGAGTCACACAGGGGAGGAACTACTCCGTGTCCTTCATCAAGAAATCGAATCCTGGCTTTCTCCTCGCCAACTACTAATAATCGGAACCATGGTGACCAACAATGGGAAGAACATAGTGTCGGCGCTGCATCAAGGAGGGCTGAGCCATGCGCCCTGCATGGCTCACGTGTTCAATCTAGTTGTCAAGCGGTTTCTGAAGTCTTCCACCCATCTGCAAGACATCCTAAAAATGGCCAGGAAGCTTTGCATGCACTTCAGCCACTCGTACTCTGCAAAGCACACTCTCCTTGAGCTGCAGCGGCAGAACGGCAACCCCCAACATAGGGGAGTTCCGCCCTCCATATGTTGGACCGACTGTACGAACAGAGAAAGGCCATAAACGATTTATTGATGATCCAAGCGTACGGGAGTACTCCCCTGTGTAACTTCGATGTCAGCCAGTGGCAGCTCATGTGTGACACCTGCCGTTTGCTCAGGCCCTTTGAGGAGACCACGTTATTTGTCAGTTTCCAGGACTACGGTATGAATGACGTAATTCCACTGCTTCATGTCAGATGCTGGTAAATCTGGCTGGTCAGGGGACTGGAGACATGGACACTACATCTCATGGCCACATGAGCCCTGTTGGGGCTGAACTGGAGGAGGAGGAGGAGGACAGGCAGAGCTACAGGGCGATGAGGAATACGAGGAAGAGGACCCAGACAAACCGTGGCAGTATACAGTGGAGATGGAGGCAGGGGGTCCCTCTGTGTCACTCGCACAAATGGCTCAATGCATGCTTTCTTGCTTGTGTAGTAACAGCCGAATTGTCACCATTCTGCAGAATGATAACTTCTGGCTCTCTTGTTGGATCCTCGCTACCGGTCCAAAATGTGTTTTTTTTTTCCACCCGCTGAGAGGGAGAACAAGCTGGATCAGCCAGGATTTCCACCCACCTATGCCTGATGCATCAGACTAGATCATCCATGGTGCCACACCAACACTTTGACAAAAGAGACCGGTTTCTTCTGGCTACTTGCCTCAGCTACTATTCTGATGCTGCCACCGGACTGATGCAATACATCTGATGCCAAGTGCTCCTTTCACCGACCATCTTCAGCGGGAACTGGTATTGCCACCCACCTCCACACAATGTCACCTTGCCACTCTGTGGCCCCCTGATGCTGCTGTCACCTCCACACTGTCACCTTGCTACTCTGTGGTCTCCTCATGTTGCTGACACCTCTACACTATGTCACCTTGCCACTCTGTGGTCTCCTCATCCTGCTGCCACCTCCGCACTACGTCATAGGGCCACTTCTCATGCTGGTTCCACCTCACCACTATATCATAGGGCCCCTCTGTGGACTTCTTATGCTGTTCCTACCCTCCCCATTCATGATTGGGCCACTATTTTGCCTTTCGACCTGGCTGACATCATCGTTTATTTGACCTTTCTAATGATCTGTCAGAAGGAAGGAAAAATGAGGCGCAGAACCGATCCTGTCTGTGTAGCAGCTGTAATGCCTGTATGGTCCCATCAGAATTGGCTTGTGATTTGGTAGCCAAAAGCAGGAGTGGGTACAAAACACAGAAGACATGCAAATATTCCATTCACGTGTCATCTCTGTTTTGGATCCACTCCTGTTTTTTTGGGCATTAGCAGTACTGATGGATTACTGAACAAATGCTGACCGAGTGAAGGCGCTCAACAGACAGGATACGTTATTGTTCTGACGGATCAGAGGAAGAGCAAAATAATCAGTGACATCAACACAGACTTACTGATGACACCCTCTCCACTCTGTCTGGGGGGCTCTACTTGTATAAGCGTTTAATAGAACAAGTTCTGTAGACATCTATGTAGAATCAGCTGACGACGTAAAATGAGTGTGCTTCTTCTTGGCGCTAACATAGACATGTAAGGCTGAGTTCATACTTGAGTTATTTGGTAAATTTTAGCTCCATGATACAATAAGTAAAGTGTGCAGTAATTCTAAGAGCGATGCCTGTCATCTGCATTATAATTTTACTACCACAGCAGACTCCCTATGCATTTACTGCAAGGCACAGTGTTCTACACCACTATATAGGCTCTCTGCAGCCAGGAAGAGGCTTTTTTTTCTTTTTTTCTTTTTTTACGCGATTCACAGCAAATAAATTCGAACCAGTCAAATCTAATTTTTTATTTTATTTGCTTATCTCTGGCAGTCAACATCAACACAAGTGATAAGACCTCATATATGAAGAGGTAATCTGTTGTCAGATCACAAATGCTTGTGAGGAGAAGATATCTGCAGGATAATACTCATTACAAGCGTAGGCGTTGAACAGTTTGATAGCTCTGTTGTTCTCTTGATAGGCCCAGCTAAAGATGCTCACAGAAAGACATTGGATTGTAATATGTGATGCTCTAATTCAGCCACTAGAGGGAGTTCTCTGGTCAGAGAGAATGTTCTGATTGAAATACCTTAGTTAAGTGAGATTGCCTGCCCTACTGAAGACCCAAAGAGGAATTTAACCATTTCCTGACCTCCACCGTACATGTCTGGTTTTTAAAAATGTAGCTCTTCATTTTTTGTTGCTTCACCTACCCAAAAAATTGAATAGTGATCAAAAAGTAATACACACTCCAAAATTATATCCTTAAAGGGATTCTGTCACCTCCCCTAAGGCAAAAATCGATTTAAAAGCAGCCATGCAGCACAGCTTACCTGGATTAGGCTGTGCTGTTCTATCTTGAAATCCGTCCAGCAGTTACTTCAAAAAACGACTTTGATCAATCAGGAAATGCGTCCTGAAGGTGCCCAGAGGGGCGTTTTTTTCTTCTGAGAGAGCCCAGTACCTCCCCTTTTTCAGTGCCCAGCCCGCCTTCCTTTTACTTCCTAACCGCCGCCCCCAGCCTGCCACAGCCTCCCCTCCCTCTCCTCCCCCTCCCTCACGCCGAACGAAGTCTCGCACAGGCGCAGTACCCACTGAGGGCTGCGCCTGTGCGATCATCAGGAGACTGAGGCCGGCAGCTTCATCTTCGTCACTGGGCATGCGCCGAGCCCAGTGACGTCCGATGCTCGCTCTTTCCCTCAGTCAGCCTGGTAGGAAGCGCAGAGGATTGCCGATCGGCTGCTGCACCCTGCGCTTTCTCCAGTCTGCCTGCCTTTACTTAATATAATAAGACCTAATTCGCCCCAACAAATAGTTATTTCTTTCCTGAAGGGAGGGTGGGGAAAGAAATCGCTGGCCGTCCTCACTGTGGCAGGCAGACTGGAGAAAGCGCAGGGTGCAGCAGCCGATCGGCAATCCTCTGCGCTTCCTACCAGGCTGACTGAGGGAAAGAGCGAGCATCGGACGTCACTGGGCTCGGCGCATGCCCAGTGACGAAGATGAAGCTGCCGGCCTCAGTCTCCTGATGATCGCACAGGCGCAGCCCTCAGTGGGTACTGCGCCTGTGCGAGACTTCGTTCGGCGTGAGGGAGGGGGAGGAGAGGGAGGGGAGGCTGTGGCAGGCTGGGGGCGGCGGTTAGGAAGTAAAAGGAAGGCGGGCTGGGCACTGAAAAAGGGGAGGTACTGGGCTCTCTCAGAAGAAAAAAACGCCCCTCTGGGCACCTTCAGGACGCATTTCCTGATTGATCAAAGTCGTTTTTTGAAGTAACTGCTGGACGGATTTCAAGATAGAACAGCACAGCCTAATCCAGGTAAGCTGTGCTGCATGGCTGCTTTTAAATCGATTTTTGCCTTAGGGGAGGTGACAGAATCCCTTTAAAAACGACAAAAAAAATGAGCCCTCACAAAGCTCTCTAGACATAACTATAAAAACATTTTGAGAGTGAGAATATGGCAAAGAAAAGAAAAAAAATCATTTTTTCCAGAAGCTTTTTCAGTATTACAACACAAAAAAGTATATAAATGTAGTATAGTTTTAATTACAGATGAGCAAAGTTTTGAAAAATTTTATTCAGCAACTTTGCCAAAGTTAGCCAAGAAATTTGATTTGTTACAAATTAATTTGTCACGAATCGCTATAAATCAGGTATACCCATCTACATGCTCATGCACATGTGATGGACATGTTTTTAACGACCAATGGTAGTCTATGGGGTTATTCACACAGCAGTTTTTTTGACGGCCAGTGAATAACAGACGTAAAAAAATAGAGCATTTTCTATCCTGTCTGTTTTCACTGACCGACTGCCCCCATACAATTGACGGGGACCGTTTTTTCAATCTGTTTCTAAGAAAGGCATCAGTGAAAAAAAATCCGTTAAAAATAGACAGTTTATCCTTTTTTTTTGGACTTTTTTCAGTGTCGTGTGCATAATTAAGCCTCATGCACACGTCTGTGAAACACAGACCGCGTGATACCGGCCTGGATTTCTTCTGAGTGCAGAAGCGCACGACGTCATTGGTTGCTATGATACCGTGCGCTTCCTGCTTCCGCTGCAGTACAGTGATACACTGGTATAGATCAGCGTACTACTGTACTGTGGCGGCAGCAGGAAGCGCACGGCGTCATAGCAACCAATGACGCCGTGCGCTCCTGCACTCCAGGCCGGTATCACACGGCATGAGGCTTTAGGGTACTGCCACACGGAGTGGTCGTGCTGTGGGCAGGTTGCAGCCATGCTGCGGTGAAGAACCGTGCGGCCAATTACTCTGCAGCTGCATTTCTTTTAATTTTGCAGACTACACTGTATAATCCTTCATTGTTAATGGCCACGCAGCACCTTTAAACAAGGACTGTTACTCGTATGGGGTTTGGCTGGTTAGGTGGGGGGACAATATGCATATTATTGCTGGTCTGGCCTGCAATCTCCTGCAGGTTATTTGTAAACAAAGAATATTAATCAGCTCTGGCATACCCCCTTCTCCAACCCCAGCGCTCTCCTGCCCTACAGGTGGTAGCCCTTCTTCTGCCATCTGCTTTTCCATATCATCTAATATTGATGAGAATATGTCATCAGGAACATCCAGCTCCTCCTCTCTCTGCATCTTGCTGACTTTTCTAGGACATGGAGACTTTGAAGAATGATTTGGAAGACGTAAAGCCAGGAAAAGATGGATGGTATTGGCTGGCATGCTGGCACTGGAATAATAAAGGCTTCCATCTTTTTGGTATTGAATAACATATCTTAGTTTATGGCTGATGTAGGAATAAGTAAATGTAGGAATAAATAAATAAAACTGACACAGCATAAGTCTCCGTGCACTCTCCCTGCAGTCTCCCTGCACTCTTTCTGCATGCTCTCTGCAGTCTCCCTGCACTCTCCCTGCACTCTCTCTGCATGCTCTCTGCAGTCTCCCTGCACTCTCCCTTTCCAATATTCTTCTATTAATCATTTTCAGCAACACTGTCCCTAGCGCATGAGCAATTGCCATGTCTCTTCCTATGCTCAGCTCACAGGAGATCGCGCTGGATGAGGGGTTTTAAAGGCTGTTACATCACAGGGGATTGCTACCTGCAGATTAGTTGGCTGCACAGCATTATGAGTGATCTCAAGTTACGGGGCTTCTTATTTTCACTTTGTAACACAGGCAGCCGCCTCTTTAGGAAAAACTTATTTGTTACCACAAATCGCGAGAAAATTCGGATTCATTTCCTAAACTTCAGATCGAACTTCGAATGCTTTGCTTCGCTCAACACTAGTTTTAATCGTACTGACCCAGAAAATGAAGGGCATGGATCAGTTTTACCTCATAGGGAATGCTTTAAAAACTAAGTCCATAAAACTGTGGCAGAAATATTTTTTTTTCCAACTTCCTACTACATTGTATGCAACAGTAAATGGAGCCATTAGTACGTACGACTTGTTCCACCAAAAATAAGCTCTCTATACCTTTACTATGTGAACAGGAAAATAAAAAGTTATGGCTTCAGGAATGCAGGGAGTAAGGAACAAAAACCTAGAAAATGTGGTGCCAATATACAGAAAGGGTCCAAAAACAGAACCTGGAAACTATAGGCTGGGAAGTTTAACATCTGTTGTGAGTAAACTGAAGGTTTTCTGAGAGATGCTATCTTAGAGCATCTCAACGGAAATAAGCAAATAACGCCATATCAGCATGGCTTCGTGAGGGATCGGTCATGTCAAACTAATTTAATCAGTCTCTATGAGGAGGTAAGTTCTAGACTTGACAGCAGCGAATCAATGGATGTCGTGTATCTGGACTTCTCCAAAGCATTTGACACTGTACCACATAAAAGGTTAGTATATAAAATGAGAATGCTCGGACTGGGAGAAAATGTCTGTATGTGGGTAAGTAACTGGCTGAGTAACTGGAAAACAGAGGGTGGTTATTAACACTACACACTCAGATTGGGTCACTGTCACTAGTGGGGTACCTCAGGGCTCAGTATTAGGCCCTATTCTCTTCAATATATTTATTAATGATCTTGTAGAAGGCTTGCACAGTAAAATATAAATTTTCACAGATAACACTAAACTGTGCAAAGTAATTAACACTGAAGAGGACAGTATACTACTACAGAGGGATCTGGATAGATTGGAGGCTTGGGCAGATAAGTGGCAGATGAGGTTTTACACTGACAAATGTAAAGTTATGCACATGGGAATGAATAATGCAAGTCACCTGTACATACTAAATGATAAAACACTCGGTAACACTGACATGGAAAAGGATCTAGGAATTTTAATAAACAGCAAACTAAGCAGTAAAAAACAGTGTCAGGCAGCTGCTGCCAAGGCCAATAAGATAATGGATTCCATCAAAAGGGGCATAGATGCCCGTGATAAGAACATAGTCCTACCACTTTACAAATCGCTAGTCAGACCACACATAGAGTACTGTGTACAGTTCTGGGCTTCTGTGAACAAGGCAGACATAGCAGAGCTGGAGAAGGTCCAGAGGAGGGCAACTAAAGTAATAACTGGAATGGGGCAACTACAGTGCCCAGAAAGAATATCAAAATTAGGGTTATTCACTTTAGAAAAAAGACGACTGAGGGGAGATTTAATTAATATGTATAAATATATCATGGGTCAGTACGGAGATCTATCCCATCATCTATTTATCCCCAGGACTGTGACTGTGACGAGGGGACATCCTCTGCGTCTGGAGGAAAGAAGGTTTGTACACAAACATAGAAAAGGATTCTTTACGGTAAGAGCAGTGAGACTAGGGAACTCTCTGCCTGAGGAGGTGGTGATGGTGAGTACAATAAAGGAAATCAAGAGGGGCCTGGATGTATTTCTGGAGTGTAATAATATTACAGGCTATAGCTACTAGAGAGGGGCCGGTGATCCAGGGAGTTATTCTGATTGCCTGATTGGAGTCGGGAAGGAATTTGTTATTCCCCTAAAGTGGAGAAAATTGGCTTCTACCTCACAGGTTTTTTGCCTTCCTCTGGATCAACTTGCAGGATGACAGCCCGAACTGGATGGATAAATGTATTTTTTCAACCTTATGTACTATGTTACTATGTATAGAAATTGAAAATTGGAAGGTTTTGAAGGGGTTAAAGAGCCAGGGCAGGAAATCAAATACATGGAGTGGCTTAAAAAAAATTATATCCAGAAAACCATTAACCTGTTTTTTCGTGCTTTGACCTGTTTGGATATTCAAAAGTGGATATTCACTTTAAATGTTATTAAAAATATATATTTTGGAATATCTTTCCATGTCAATATAATGTACAGCTGTTTGTGCTGGTGGCAGGGCCGTTTTTACAGCCAGGCGAAGGGTGTGACCGCACGGGGCGTGTGTCTTCAGCAAGAAGAGGGGGCGCCGTCGGCATCTATTTACAGGCTGGCAGCTACTGGCTGATCCCCCAAAGAATATAGTGAGAGTCAGGGCAGAGAGTGGATCGGGGGAGATGTGCGCTTCCATTGTGGAAGCGATCATCTCCATAGTCATCTGTATCGCCGTCCTCAGGCCAGCGATACAGATGTAAGTGCTGCGGCAGGGGAGGGAGAGGCGTCTCCCTTTCTTCTTCCTCTGATAGGCTGCCGGCACAAGGCCTGCAGCCTATCAGAGGCTGGTGCAGGTGGCGCGATGAAGTCATCGCAACACCTGAGCCGTACAGCGCGGGACACAGGCCGGAAGAGGCCTGCATCGCATCACTGCCCTGGAGATAAGTATAATTGTTTTTTATTTTTATACGGGACAATACTTGTGGCACATGATTGGGGGGCATGCAGAGGCACTT
The DNA here is from genome assembly GCF_014858855.1 of Bufo gargarizans. NCBI lineage: Eukaryota > Metazoa > Chordata > Amphibia > Anura > Bufonidae > Bufo > Bufo gargarizans. Next base: position 85,849,161 of record NC_058087.1, on the reverse strand, counting down.
GTTACTGGCACATGATTGGGGGGCATGCAGAGGCACTTGTTACTGGCACATGATTGGGGGGCATGGAAATGCACTTGCTACTGGCACATTATTGGGGGGCACTATGGGGGCATCTACTGAGGCCACAAAGAAGGGGTATATTATATGGGGGAAGGGGAGAGAGGAACACTATGGGGGTTTCTACTGAGGCCACAAAGAAGGGGTATTTTATATGGGGGGCTCTGTGTGGTACTAGTATTATCAGGGGGTTTATCAGTTTCTACAGTACAATATTAGTAAACTAAGATATTTTTTGTTAAACTGCAGAGACGAAAAATGACTGAAAAATGATGGTCTGGTCTGAAAGGAGAAGATGAGGAAAGAGAACATCTACATCAAGGGAAACGTCACTGGAAGTAAGAGGCATGTGGGGCTGTATAGCAAGTACAGCAAAATTCGGTGTGGGGGGAGGACTTAGAGAATTGGGCCATATTCATTGGGGCTTGGACCCTGGATCTTTTTCGACCCTAGCAACGCCCCTGACCTCCACCCATTCCACTACGCCCCCCCCCCCCCCCACGGACGCCGTGACTGGCATCTCAACAGCAGCAGCAGAAAGTGACGTCATGTTCTAGGTGGTTGATAGACCGGCAGGCTTAGCGGCTACTTCCTGGCAAGCTAAACCTGTCTGCAAATTTCGTCCATGATGAGAAGGTCAAAATAGCATATCTGTGTGATGTCATCGTGTGCTGGGAAGGCTGTTACTGGAAATGCAGTGGTAGATTAAAAGGAAAATATTACTGATAGCAGCCAAAGGCTGTGTATGATACTACCGGCTGAACCACTGTATCTTAGCTTATCATGTGTACTACCAATACATAATAAATGCAACTTACTGAAGTGAGACAACCCCTTTAAGGGGTGGGGGGGCTTTTTTTTAATGTTCGCCTTGTTGGTAAGATTCCCTAGAAATGGCCTGGCTGGTGGAATTATATCTAGATTCTAAAATCTGTTCAAACCTTAAAAGGTTATTCTCCTTGTACAAAGTGGTGAGATATCACTAGGATATGTGTTCACACATGAAGGTTGTATATGCCATCAAGTTGACTTTGTTATGAATGAATTGTGTTTTATCAAAAATAACTTGATATTTATGTTGGTGACGATTCAATATTAACTATTTAGAATGTTCTTAATATTTTTAAGGGGGTCCTATAATATGTAGTAAGAGTGCCCCACAGAATGAAGAGGGAAATGCTGCAGCTAAAATACACCCATCCTGATTCTGCAGCATTGTATTGACTGGAGGGGAACATGAAGCTAAATATGGTGCTATTATATGCAGTTGGTGGATTTAGAGGGCAACTAATATCTTAACTTCTTCGACGAATTCTCAGGGATTTACGTACTCCCTAGGATAGGTCATTAATATATGATTGGCATGGGTCCAACTCCCGGCACCCCCTCTGATCAGCTGTTTGAGAAGGGCTCAGTTCTTCGCTGAGCTTACCAAGAATAGCACCATACATTGTATACTGGATGTGCTTTGAATTGCAGCTTAGTCTTATTCACTTTAATAGAGCTGAAATGCGCCTAGGCAGCGTGACCAGTGAACTTGACATCAAATGACCTGTAGTGCTGTAGTCTTTTTATACAGCTGATTGGCAAGGGGTGCCGGGAGTTGGACCCCGTCAATCTCATATTGATGACCTATCATGCTTTGTATTGCAGCTCATCCCCATTCGCTTTAATGGGACTAAGCTGCAACATGGCCATGTGATCGAGGTATGGTGATGTCAAATGGCCTAGGAAAAAGCTGTGGCGCTCATTAAGCTACTGACCTCTTCTACTAGCTGATCACAGAGGGTCCCTGATGTTAAACCCTCACAATCAGATATTGATAACTTATCCTGAGGATAAGTAATTAATATATATTACCCAATAACCCCTTTTGGACAGATATGGTACACATTTGGTGAATGGATACAATATTTTCTAACATTTATGTTTAGTGAAGTCATGGCTTTCTTCTGTGTAGTGGGTCTATAATCAACTGTTCATACACCTAGTACTCCAGGGTGGTGAGCGCCAAGGGCTCCTCCAAACAGAATAAGCCTAGACTTCATGAAAGGTGCTATTACCATACAGGGAGTGCAGAATTATTAGGCAAGTTGTATTTTTGAGGATTAATTTTATTATTGAACAACAACCATGTTCTCAATGAACCCAAAAAACTCATTAATATCAAAGCTGAATATTTTTGGAAGTAGTTTTTAGTTTGTTTTTAGTTTTAGCTATTTTAGGGGGATATCTGTGTGTGTAGGTGACTATTACTGTGCATAATTATTAGGCAACTTAACAAAAAACAAATATATACCCATTTCAATTATTTATTTTTACCAGTGAAACCAATATAACATCTCAACATTCACAAATATACATTTCTGACATTCAAAAACAAAACAAAAACAAATCAGTGACCAATATAGCCACCTTTCCTTGCAAGGACACTCAAAAGCCTGCCATCCATGGATTCTGTCAGTGTTTTGATCTGTTCACCATCAACATTGCGTGCAGCAGCAACCACAGCCTCCCAGACACTGTTCAGAGAGGTGTACTGTTTTCCCTCCTTGTAAATCTCACATTTGATGATGGACCACAGGTTCTCAATGGGGTTCAGATCAGGTGAACAAGGAGGCCATGTCATTAGATTTTCTTCTTTTATACCCTTTCTTGCCAGCCACGCTGTGGAGTACTTGGACGCGTGTGATGGAGCATTGTCCTGCATGAAAATCATGTTTTTCTTGAAGGATGCAGACTTCTTCCTGTACCACTGCTTGAAGAAGGTGTCTTCCAGAAACTGGCAGTAGGACTGGGAGTTGAGCTTGACTCCATCCTCAACCCGAAAAAGCCCCACAAGCTCATCTTTGATGATACCAGCCCAAACCAGTACTCCATACTGGAGCTCTCTGCCCTTTACCAATCCAGCCACGGGCCCATCCATCTGGCCCATCAAGACTCACTCTCATTTCATCAGTCCATAAAACCTTAGAAAAATCAGTCTTGAGATATTTCTTGGCCCAGTCTTGACGTTTCAGCTTGTGTGTCTTGTTCAGTGGTGGTCGTCTTTCAGCCTTTCTTACCTTGGCCATGTCTCTGAGTATTGCACATCTTGTGCTTTTGGGCACTCCAGTGATGTTGCAGCTCTGAAATATGGCCAAACTGGTGGCAAGTGGCATCTTGGCAGCTGCACGCTTGACTTTTCTCAGTTCATGGGCAGTTATTTTGCGCCTTGGTTTTTCCACACGCTTCTTGCGACCCTGTTGACTATTTTGAATGAAACGCTTGATTGTTCGATGATCACGCTTCAGAAGCTTTGCAATTTTAAGAGTGCTGCATCCCTCTGCAAGATATCTCACTATTTTTTACTTTTCTGAGCCTGTCAAGTCCTTCTTTTGACCCATTTTGCCAAAGGAAAGGAAGTTGCCTAATAATTATGCACACCTGATATAGGGTGTTGATGTCATTAGACCACACCCCTTCTCATTACAGAGATGCACATCACCTAATATGCTTAATTGGTAGTAGGCTTTCGAGCCTATATAGCTTGGAGTCAGACAACATGCATAAAGAGGATGATGTGGTCAAAATACTCATTTGCCTAATAATTCTGCACTCCCTGTATATAGGTATACTATTTGAGGTGCCATTACCACATACTATACAACATCTGTACAATGTACAAAGCAATGTCAGATTTCAAATAACTAGGATATTTTAGACAGTAATGGGGTCATGTATATGGTGTAAAGTAGAACTGGCTTACTGACCCATAGCAACAAGATTCCACCTTTGGAAAATAAAAGGTAGAATCTGATTGCTTGCTATGGGCAACAGCCAGTTCTACTTTACACCAGTTTGATAAATGACCCCATAAGGGTACAGTCAGGCCTGCTGGTGAGCTGACCCACTAAAAGATTGTAGGTAAGGGCCTGCTGGTGAGCTGACCCTGTAAAAGATTGTAGATGAGGGACTGCTGGTGAGCTGACCCTCTAAAAAATTATATGTGAGGGCCTGCAGCTGAGCTGACCCTGTAAAACATTATATGCGAAGGGCATATATGCGACGAATAAGCATGTTGATATGATTGAAGAGGAGGAGGAGGAGGAGAAAAGGAAGATTCAACCATATACCCTTGTTTGTGGTGGAAGGGGTGCATGGGAATACAGTGTATTCAGTACATTATAAACAACACATTTAAAGTGCCTTTATGTTCATTAGCTTTCCTCTGGTGGAATCGAGAAGTAATGGTCAATCCAGGCCGTGTTCATTTTTATAAGAGTCAACCTGTCAGCATTTTCAGTTGCCAGGCAGATACGCTTATCTGTTATAATGCCATCAGCAGTACTAAATATCCACTCAGACAAAACGCTGGCGGCAGGGCAGGGCCAGCACCTCCAAGGCGTAGAGCGCCACTTCGTACCACGTGTCCAGCTTGGACACCCAGTAGTTGTAAGGCAGTGAGGGATTATTGAGGACGCTGACACGGTCTGCTATGTACTACTTCACCATCTTACAGGCTTTGGAGTGTTTCCCTGCCTCTGTTGGAACTGCTGTGTGTTCCCCTTGTCTTCTCTCCTCGGTTGACCAAGGAACCACGGAGTCTGCCGCCAGCGTTGTCAGATGGAATTTTTTGGAGCAATTTTTCAACAAGGATCTTCTGGTATTGCACTGTTTTGCTCGTTCTCTCCAACGAGTAATCCGTGTTGTCTAAAATGCGTATAATGTACGGGTTGCGGGAAAGGCAGCCTAACATGAAGTCAGCCATGTATGTCAGAGTACCAACAGGCAAGACTTCGCTGTCATTATCAGGAGGATCACTCTCAATCTCCTCATCCTCTTCCTCCTCTTCTGCCCACCCACGCTGAACAGATGGAATAAAATTTCTATGGGTACTACCCTCTGCTCCTTCTCCTCTTCATCGTCCAATTCGCACTGAGAAGATGAACTGTGGGTGGTCTGAGTATAACCCTGTGTCTTCCCACATTTACACTTTCACATGCAAAGCGCCCGCCTTAATTGTGAGCAGCGAGGGTTTGAGTAGACACAGAAGTGGGATGTTACGCTGATAATAGCGTTATCGACGCTCACCATCTGTGTTGATTCCTGAAAGTTTCTTAAAACCTCACAGAGGTCAGACATCCATGCCCACTCCACGCTTGTGAATAGCTGAAGCTGACTGGAAAGGTGACAACCATGTTGCAGCTGGTATTCCTCTACTGCCCTCTGCTGCTCACAAAGCCTGGCCAACATGTGGAACGTGGAGTTCCAGCGTGTTCCCACCTCACACAACAGCGGGTGAGCTGGCAATTTCAAGCGCTTCTGCACATTTGACTGGCGGAAATGTGCACACACGCGATGCACCCTCACCAGTAGCTCAGGCAAATTGGGGTAGGTTTTGAGAAACCGCTGAACCACTAAGTTGAATACGCGGGCTAGGCATGGGATGTGAGTGAGCTTGCCGAGCTCCAAAGCCGCCACCAAGTTACGGCCAAGTTACGGCCATTATTATCAGACACAGGAATTGCTGAGTGCAATTCCCGTGACACACTGCAGTCCTGCAGTACTAAGGCTCTTGAGATACATGTTACTAATTTGGCTGATAAGGAAGTGCGACTTTTTTTGACTGTTAACTCTTTAAAATCATATAAGGCATGCGACAGAGTCCCTAGAGGCCTGAGGGTCTATAAAGAGCTCCTCCAATATGAGGATGATCAAGCGTTTGCCATGGAGTGGAAAGAGCTCCATATGCAGTTCTCATCTCAAATACTCTCCGTGATTTTAAAATGAGAAGAAAAAGAGTATAGTAAAATCACTGAAGAATTGAAAAATGTAAGAATTGAACTTGCACACAGATTGACGGAGAGCCAAATGATGCTGTTTGATAAAAAATTAAATAAAAAGCTGGTGATTACACAATCAGAAATAAAAGAGAGAAAAAAGGATAAATTCTTACGTGACAAGTCTGATTATGACACTGGGAAGATATTTGACTGGAATAAAAGAAGACAACGAAAAAGACGCCCCCCGAGGAGAAATAAAAGTGACTAGTTGATGACGGATAGCGATTCCAGCCTGTCAGACGATATCAACACCAACAGAAAGATGGCCGACAATCTTCCCCCTTTAGACGTAACACAAGAAGGGGTAGGATGAGGAGAGAGAAGACCAACGAGGAAATCGTCGCGCAACAAGAAACAAGTTTCCTGGCGTCAGTGATGGACTGCGCTACCACTGCATCCAGTGAAAATCTTGTAATTAACTTAACCCCCCTCGTACTCCCCCCTTCATGTGTCACTGTCCTCAACAAAGGACTTAATTTCAGTTTTGTTGAAAAATTCAATCCCGTTGCTTTTGAAGTTGACCTGTTTAAGGCTGTCCGAAAGCTGCAGCTATATAAGATGTATAGCAACTCCTCTTTCACAGTGGGCTCTAAAAAGGAGGGAGAAATCCCAGCATATACCAATTTTTTGGGTTTTAATATTGAAGAGCCCCTCAGTGAAAGGGAAATTGCCTGCCTTGAGGATCTTGCTGACGTAGAATTAGGGGATCCTCATGTTCCGACCTTAGAAGAGAGTTCTTTCAGGGGAGGTATTAAATCTACATATTGTCCCCCGTTGCCCACCGGGAGTAGCATTGATTTATTCCACAAGCAGGTATTGAGAGATGTTAAGGTTCTGATATACCCCAGTGTGGATAGTAATGTCACCAATGAGGAATGGTCAGCTGTTAAATGGCTCTCCAATAAGGATGACATTATAGTGAAACCGGAGGACAAGGGGGGAAATATTGTACTTCTCACCAAGGAATACTATATGCAGGAGGCACATAGGCAGTTAGATGACACCTCTGTCTATCAAAGACTTGAGAGGGATCCCATCCCTATTATTTTGGTGCAACTCCGCAAATTACTTACGCGGTATATCGACTTGGATTTTTTCACGGCACGTGTCATGGATCGGCTTGTGCCACCGTCCCCCAGTAAACCTACATGGTATTTTTTACCAAAAATTCACAAGTCACTGACCCATACACCGGGACGTCCGATTGTTGCGGGGATAGGGTCAGTGACTGAGCCTTTATCTAAATATTTGGATTGGCTGCTTAGACCACTCTTGTCGCATGCTCCCACTTACCTACAGGACACCAATTCCTTCCTGGAAGTATTGAATCACCTCCAGTGGCAGGATGATTTTAATTTGGTGTCACTTGACGTTGAAAGCTTGTACACCCGTATCGCACATGGGAAGGGTGTACAGGCTGTCATTAAAATTCTCAGCAATACAGACAAGAGTGATATCTATTGCAGCTTTGTCCAGGAGGCACTCAATTTTGTACTCAAACGTGTTTACATTTGGGGGACGCTGGTACAGGCAGATCCATGGTACGGCCATGGGTACGCCGGTATCTTGCACCTTTGCCAATTTATTTTTATCCGTTTTTGAGGACCGTTTTGTATATTCCACTTCGAATCCGTACCTTCTATACATTAAATTATATTTACGCTACGTGGATGACGTGTTCATGGTGTGGCAGGGCCCCAGGCAGCTGTGTGAAGAGTTTGTGCATTTCCTTAATGACTATAATGACATGAACATGAGATTCACTATGAATTTTGGAGGTGGATCACTAGAATTCCTTGATGTCATGGTCACTATTGAGAATAGCACATTAGTCACCAAAGGCTATCGTAAGCCCACGGCCACCAATTCCCTCCTGCACCATGACAGTTACCATCCACGTAGCGTAAAACGTGCAGTGCCGTATGGCCATTTTATTAGGCCCAGGCGCATAAACAGTACGGAGGTGGGCTATAGACAACAGGCCATAGAACTCAAGAATAGGTTATTACAGAGGAGGTACCCTGAAAACATTCTGGATGTGGCATTAACAAAGGCAGGCCGCTTTACTCAGAAGGAGTTGCTTGAAGGCAAAAATAAAAATAAATGTAAAAATGATAATGAATCAAAAAGTAATATGGAGAGATTTGCTTTTGCCTTCAGGTTTAGCCCTTTAGCGGATACCATTAGACAGGCCATACTTAAAAACTGGGAGATTCTTAAGAACGAAGAGGGATTACAGGACTTAGCTGAAAATAAACAACTTATCACCTTTAAAAGATGTCATACTATCAGGGATAAATTAGTGAGGAGTAGATTGAGGGATAATAGAACTAAATATTGGCTGACTGAGAACACCCCAACAGGCAGCCACAGATGCGAAAAATTTTCTTTTTGCAAATACATAATAAAAGGCAGGTTTGTTTCTTTTGCCGGCATACAGCACGGACTTGTGCAGTTCACCACATGCAGAACTAAATATGTAGTATATCTGGTGTTGTGCTTCTGTGGTTCTTTCTATATAGGGAAGACGATTCGCCCTGTATATGAAAGATTTAGGGAGCACTTAAATTCTATTAAATCAGGAAAAGGATGTCCCAGCCAGACTGATTAAGCATGTGGTGAACATGCATGATGGTAATGTGGAATGCCTGCAGTTTGTAGCTCTGGAACATGTACCTGTTCCACCTGCTGGAGGTGACAGGGATCGCCTTCTAATGCAAAGGGAGGCTAATTGGATAATCCGCACAAATGCGACGGGGCCACTAGGGTTAAAATGACCGCAATGAGTTAAGTGTATATCTATAGTAAACACGTATCTAGATTAGCCTATGCAGTGACTACTTATGTTTGTTAGGGATGATACTATGTCCGGTACTTGTATTTAGTGTTGCAGCTACTACTTTCTAGCTTGATTACTGATTACTAATTTGCTCCAGCTTCAGAGTCTTTCTAGATAGCTGATCTGTTATAAAAGGAAGCATACAGGTAGCGTGATGTGATCAGAGGCCAGAGGAAGCGCAAGGTGCGCGAAATGGCCGTCGCCAGCTGAGCACTCAGCACACACGCCTGTATCCGCCCCAGCCTGCTGTTACCTTGTACTGTCTTTCCTGGATTAAAGACATCTTTTTGCTACACCCGGGTGAGTGCCACTATCATTTCTTCTCCATTTTTATATCATTATGGGATGTGAGTGAGCTCCAAAGCCGCCACCAAGTTACGGCCATTGTCAGACACAACCATTCCTGGTTCTAGGTTGAGTGGCGAGAGCCACAGCTCAGTCTGGTCTCTTATCACCTGCCACAGCTCTGCGGTGGTGTGCTGTTTGTCCCCTAAGCATATCAGCTTCAGCCTGGCCTGTTGCCGCTTGCCCACTGCAGTGCTACACTGCTTTTAGCTAACGACTGATGACTGACTGGTGCTGCATGTGGATAATTCGGAGGTTGAAGTGGAGGCGGAGGAGGATAAGTAGGGGTTGGAGCCACTAACGTAGGTGCTGGCGGAAACCCTGATCGACGTTGGACCCACAATCCTTGGCGTCGGTAGCACCTGTGCCATCCAAGGGTGCGACTCGCTTACGGCCTTCACAACATTTGCTCAGTGTGCCGTCAGGGAAATGTAGCATCCCTGGCCGAATGCACTTGACCATGTGTCCGTGGTTAAGTGGACCTTCCTAATAACTGCGTTGATCAGGGCACGTGTGATGTTTCGGGACTCATGTTGGTGTACGGCGGGCACGGCACACCTTGAAAATAGTGGCGGCTGGGTACTTCGTAACGCCGTTCAGGCCGCGGAAGGCCTCAGTGTCCACAAGTTTAAATGGCAACATTTCCAGGGCCAGCAATTTGGAAATGTGCGCATTTAGTGCTATGGCCTGTGAGTTGGGTATTTGTGCTTTCGTTCAAATGCCTGGGGTAAGGACATTTTTATGCTGCGCTGGGACACGGAAGTGGATGTGGTTGCTGATGGTGGCATGTATCACAGGGGAAGTGGAGGCAGTGTTGTGACCTTCAGACACAGATTGTGGACCCAGGTGTTCGGCCCACCTATTACGGTGCTTTGATGCCATGTGGTGGATTATGCTGGTGGTGGTGAGAATGCTACTGTTCATGCCCCTGCTCATTTTTGTATGGCACAGTTTGCAATTACAATTCTATTGTCGTCTGCACTTTCCTAAAAAAAAGTGCCAGACTGCGGAACACCTACCCCTTGGCAAGAGAGATTTCCGCAAGGGGGTGCTCCGGGGAACAGTTTCGGGCCTGTTTGGTGTGGCCTGCCCTCTCCCTTTTGCCACCCCACTGCCTCTTCCAGCCTGTTTCAGTGCAGCAGATCCCTTCCCCTCTGTACTGCTGTCCTCGCTCGGCTTTCCACCTTCCCAGGTTGGGTCAGTGACTTAATCGTCCACCACCTCCTCTTCCACTTCCTCACTCTGCTCATCCTCCTGACTTGCTGACCTATACACTAGCTCAGTAATTGACAACTGTGTCTCATCCTCTTCATCAACCTCTCGAGACAGTAATTGCCGTTGAGTTATTGGCAACTGTGTCTCATCATCATCCACCTCATTAAACATTAATTGCTTTTCCCAACCGCCATCTTCTTGTGATTGTGGAAGCTCAAGAGTTTGGGAATCGGGGCACAGGATCTGTCCCTCTTCAAGCATGCTTGGCGAGAGAGCCAAATCAAGGAATGGTGCTGAAAAGAGCTCCTCGGAATATCCGACTGTGGGATCACTTGTTTGGCAAGCCTCTCCATGGTGGGAGGAAGGAGGATCAGGGTAAGGACTGGGTTGAGCAGACTCTTGGCTACTGAGACCGGACTTGGTGGAAGACAGAGTGGTGCTTAACCGACTGGAAGCATTATCTGCTGCAATCCAACTGACCACCTGGTCGCACTGGTCTGACTTCAACAGTGGTGTCCTGCGCCGCCCTGCAAACTGGGACATGAAGCTAGGTATTGTGGATGATTGTTTTTCTAGTGCTCTGGCAGCAGCCACAGTTTCACTGCACCCAGGGCCACGGCCTCTGCTTGCATCATCAGCATCACGGCCACTGCCCCGTCCCTTACTGCTCGCCTTCTTCATATTAAATCTTTTATATGATTGAAAGTCTGTCACACGTACAGTAGCGTAGGATTTGGAAGTGTATGCGCAAACAAATTAAAAAATGTATTTGGGATATGGAAACGTCACACAGGAGATATCCTGCAGATAATGTCAATGCTGTCACCAGCAGCTAATGAAAAATTACAGGGAATGTCACAGGTATTTGAGATGAGGAAACGTTATACAGCAGAGGTGCCACCAGTAATGTCACTGTCCGCTACGTCTATGCAAAAAAGGACACTGTATGTCACAGATACATTTTTGAAGCGCACACGTTACACTGCAGATGTGGCCCTGGTAATGTCACTGTCAGAAGCGGACACCGTCTATTGATAAAGTACACTGTATGTTACAGATACATTTTTTAACCGCACAAGTTATTATTATTATTATTATTTATTATTAAAGCGCCATTCATTCCATAGCGCTGTACATATGAGAAGAGGTATACATACATAATACAGACAATTGCACTAATCATAAACAAAACTAGTTACAAACTGGTACAGAAGGAGAGAGGGCCCTGCCCATGAGGGCTTACAATCTACATGGTATGGGAGAAGGACACAGTAGGTGCGGGTGAAGTTGGTCATGGCGGTATAGAGGCAGCAGGGTCACTGGTTGTAGGCTTGTCTGAAGCGCTGGGTTTTCAGGTTTCTTTTGAAGGATTCCACTGTAGGTGAGAGTCTGATATGTTGGGGTAGCGAGTTCCAGAGTATGGGGGATGTGCGGGAGAAATTTTGGAGGTGATTGTGGGAAAAGGTGATAAGAGGAGAGGAGAGGAGGAGGTCTTGTGAGGATCGGAGAGTGCATGTGGGGATGTATCAGGAAAGTAGCTCAGAGATGTAGGGAGGGCACAGGTTATGGACAGCCTTGTATGTATTTGTCAGTACTTTGAAGTGAATTCGCTGGGCAATGGGGATCCCGTGAAGGGATTGGCAGAGGGGAGAGGCAGAGGAGTATTAGGGCGAGAGGTGAATTAGTCGGGCAGCAGAGTTGAGAATAGATTGGAGGGGTGCGAGAGTGCTAGATGGAAGGCCACAGAGGAGAGTGTTGAGGGCATGTACAAGCATTTCCGCAGATTCAAAGTTAAGGAAAGTGCGGATGTGGGAGATGTTTTTGAGTTGGAGGCGGCAGGTGGTGGAAAGGGCTTGGATGTGCGGTCAGAAGGAAAGGGCAGAATCCAAGGTCGCTCCAAGGCAGCGGACTTGGTTGACCGGGGATAGTGTGCAGCCATTGATCGTGATAGATAGGTCTGTTGGGTGGGGTTGAGCAAGATGAGGGAAAGATGATGAATTCTGTTTTATCCATGTTAAGTTTTAGAAAGCGAAAGGTGAAGAAGGATGATATAGAAGATAGACATTGTGGGATTCTTGATAGTAAGGTGGTGATGTCTGGACCAGAGAGGTAGATTTGTGTGTCGTCGGCATAAGAGTGATGCTGAAAGCCATTGGACTCTATGAGCTGTCCCAGTCTAAAAGTGTAAATAGAGAAGAGCAGGGGTCCTAGGACAGAGCCTTGCAGGACACCAACAGAGAGGGAATGAAACAAGGAGGTGGTGCTGGAGTGGGAGACACAAAATGTCTGTTCTGTGAGGTATGATGTGATCCAGGAGAGGGCCAGGTCAGTGATGCCAAGAGATGAGAGAGTTTGCAACAGAAGAGAGTGGTCAACAGTGTCGAAAGCAGAGGACAGGTCAAGGAGAAGGAGGACAGAGTATTGTTTCTTGGTTTTGGCTGTTAGTAGGTCATTGGTGACTTTGGTTAGGGCAGTCTCAGTCGAGCGGTGGGGTCGGAAGCTAGATTGTAGGCGGTCAAAGAGGGAGCCAGAGGAGAGGTGAGAGGACAGTTCAGAATGGACATGTTGTTCAACGTTACACTGCAGATGTGGCCCTGGTAATGCCACTGTCAGAAGTAGACACCGTCTATTGACAAAGGACACTGTATGTCATAGATACATTTTTTAGGCGCACACATTACACTGCAGATGTGGTGCTGGTAATGTCACTGTTGTAGCCTCCCTCTGTCTGGTGCTGTAAGGGTTAAATCCCTGACTGGGTGTGGTCACCTGGCTTATATCTTCTGTGGTTTCCTGGCTGGAGTCAGTTGTACTTCAGCTGTGGTTGGTGCTGGAGCTCAGCTCCAGTCCAGGGTGTTCCATCTAGTGAGGGCCACCCTTGTGGTCATCTATGTTATCCCGGTGTCTCCTTCCCTTCCTGTCCTTATTTGTATGGAGTTGGTTATGTTCAGGGTGTTTGTATGTCTAGTTTGGTGTTACATGTCTGGTGGTGTTTGGTGTCCAGCATGTTTACTAGATATTCCGCTGTCTCATGTTTATTGCAGATATGGGTGTCCTGGGTTCCTGTGTGGTTGAGTAGTGTGTGCTGTGTCCTTTAATGTTGGTGTGGACAGCAGCACTAGTGCACGGGTTCTAGTCAGTGTGTCTGTGGCAGGTAAGTGTGTTATTGGTTTCGCTTACCTGCCATCTCCATATGCTGTATGTGTTCCCCTCTCCTTGCAGCCTGGCCTCAGATAGAGACTCCTGTGACTCCTGGGATGAACAGGTCGTCTCTACCCTGCTCCTTGGTGAGGGTTTACCAGGGCGACTTAGGGTCTCTAGGAATCGTGAGTATGAGTCGTCCTACCATCGGGTCTGCTAATAAGGTGAGGAGTCAGGGAGAGGATTAGGGACGCTGTAATGCCAGGAGCCAACATGGCTACTGGCATTACAGTGAGGGCAGTACTTACCTGCACGTTTCTTGGCTGCGTAGCGGCCAAGAAACGTGCGGGGCGGAGACTCGAGCATTGCGCTTGAGCACATGTAGTATTCGGCCAAATACCGCCATATGCCGAGCATCGAGGTGCTCGAGCCGAACTGGTGTTCGGCCGAGCATGCTCGATCATCACTAATAGCCGTGCATAAGGATTTAAGGGACTTTGACAGAGGCTAACTGCTTCTCCAAATGCTTGTGTGGTGTATTGGGCATGCAGTGGTTAGTACCTATCAAATATTATGCCCGTTTGGTGTATGGTAACTTTTTAGGGTGAACATAAATAAATACTGTTCTGGCTGTGTGCTAATAATGCACAAAGGCAATGTCTAATAGGTTATGAAGTTACGATAAGCTTCATTGCTGACATTGAAATGTGTTAATGAGCAATGTGGGAAACACGGTTGTATTTTGTGCCTTGTTTGACACAACACTTCTTAAAAATGTTATGCATGATTTCATCATTCAGTGAGCTGTGCAATTGGATTAAACCTTCTTTAATGAGTACCTGAAATAGCTCTGAAATTTAACATGACTCACGGGAATAAATAAAAAAAATATAGAAAGCAGATGTTTATCACACTGAAAAAAGCTATTGTAAAGTCTCTGTCATCTAGAAGACCCAAATGAGATCTTCAGTGTATAATGTTCCAGCATAATGGATAAAGCAATTTGTTTGCATTGAGGCTATTAAATCTGTGCACAATTCCTGACAACCAGTACATATTCTTCTTCTTATTTATTAGAAATGAATTGCCAGCCTGACCAAGAATGTATAGAACCATCTGGAGAATGCAAGGAAAGGGAGATGCATACTCCTGAAGTTACAGAAGGGGCACCATTGCAGGTACCTAACATGCCATCATGCTGCAACCACATATATAGCAAGCTGTTCTGAAAGGAGTTTTCTGATGTTAGAGAGTACCTTAATATATAAAGAAACACAATTATAGTGTATCACCATCCAGAATAAAGTTTTTCTTTACAACTGTCAATCCCGCTTCGGTCCTGCCTAGTCCATGCTGCCAGCAGCTTCCTGCTTTTCCTCTTAGGCTCTCGTCTTAATCATGTTTTTATGTTAAATATGTGTTTTTTTTAAACAATTTTTGGTGATAGTTTTAATTTTTCCATGTTACTTGCTATAAAGTATTTTAACAATATATTAAAAATTGTGCAGTTTTTTGCATTGGCCACTAGGACTAATAATATGTTGAAAGTACCTGTTCTGTACAGGTAACTTTTTAGGAGCTATTGCATTATCATCAAAGGCAGGTAACATTCCCAGCTTATCCTGACCTCAGTGCAGGAAACAGACCATGCCTCTCTTTCCCATAGATGTAAATGAGGTTCATGTGGCTGCTCCCAAAAGACAGGAAGTCTTGACCTTGTGGCCAGTGTAAAAACTGCATGATTTTAAGATTATTATTTAAAATAAAAAATGTATTTAAACAGGTCATTTTCTGATTACACATTCCCTTTAAGTGCGGTCTGTGATGCTCATTAAAAAAAGACCAAGTTATAAAGGAAAACAAGTATTTTGAGCAATCCTGCTCTGTAAACAACATCTAGATGGTGAGGTCTGGCCGTTGCTTCTCCCGCAATGCCAAGAATATCCATTGGCTTATATCTGATGCAGCATTGCCTCTCTGGAAGCTGTGCCTTATATTTTACAGGCTGTGACTCGTACAGTCTTAAAGGAAGTGTGTCATCAGAAAATTACCTATTGTTCAAATCACATTTTAATGTTTAACATATTTTTGATTATGTTATTTTTAACTTTCAATGTCAATATCTAGATTCTAACAAAAACCATGAAATCCTGCAATTTTCCCAACAACTGACATATTTTTGGTCAGATTAATTCCCTTTCCTCATCTTTTCCATATAACCCAGACTGCCATGACTACTTCTTTCAGTTCTTGTCACCTATGCAGAGTTTGCCACACAAACATTTTTCACTCCTTGCTTTTACAACTCCTACCCACTCTCTTCACAAAACCTCCAACTTACTTCCTCTTTTTAATAGTGCCATTCTGCTGTTACCCATAATAATGTGTCTACAGTGCTGGTCAGTAGACATGTAGCTATCTTTTCAAAAGGGGGGCGGTCCCCCAAAACATAGCTACGTGTCTGCCCTGTTGTATTTCTCAGGTACAGGGTAAGTCAATGTTAGCCTTACTTCTCCTACACAAGGGCCATCAGGACATCATTAGCTATGGTACATACCCACAAGAGGCGGCTGGACTGCTACACTTGGACAGTTTTTTTGTTTTTGTTTTTTTTTTAGCTGTGAAATTCTTCTGCAAAGAGTTCTAATAACTAGAGGGACCAGATAGTGGCTCATGATCATCTTCAGCCAGTGGAAAATGTAAGCCCTGCAGAATTGCTGACTGTTGGCTAGTTGCCTGGCAATCAGTGGTTCCTCATCATAAGCCAGTATGGCGGCCATAAGTAAAGTACTGAAAAAACACTGTGGTTACAGGCTACAAACTAACCCTGTGTAATTCAAAGAAAAGGCAATTCCAACTCACTGGCCATTTGTAGACTTAAGAGTTGTTGGTCTTAACCAAGTGCTGTATTATCTGTTTCTTGGATAACCCTGAGTAATGTGTTCTCTGCCCCTTCTTCAGCAGGTTCCTTTTGCACCAAAATAGCTTTTCCCACATATACTGTACCATAGATTATTATTGTGCACCATCATTTGCATGGGTAAAGGTTATCTTCAGTGCATCATCATTGAACAGTTTTATGACAGAATTTTTTTTTTCCCCACAAAAGGAAATATCATCTATATGTAGCTGATATTCAGCCCCAGCTCTCAAAAGGCAAGAGCTATGTGCAAACATTATGGGAGCAAAGATATTCCTCCCTAGTGATATTATGTCAAGGAAGTCATTTTGTCATCCCTGTGTCCTGGTGCCATACTTGTTTTAGCACATGTATACCTCTTTAAGCATGCATACTCATTGTCTCCTTCTCCTTACATGCTACGAAGTTCTGTCTGAATATATTTTTGTTTATTTTAGAGGCAGGTTTTATTGTTTTTTTTGTCGATTTTGATTATGTTTTTACAATTTCTTCATTTTTGTGTGAAACTCTACTAAACTTTCAGATACTGATCTTATCATTTTTAACACTTACAGTATATATCCATTATATATGATGGCATGTTTTATAGCTCCCAAAGGCTCTAAAAGATAAGAGAAATATCATATATAGTTTACAGCAGTTAATTATTATTCATTTATTTCTGTTTAACTGCACAGTGATGGCACCATAAAGAGGATTGCCTATTTTTTACATTTTCACTTCCTGTTAAGCCTGGTTAAACTGTATTTTTCCTACGATTATCCTTTTAGTCTCATCATCCACACAACTAAATGAACCTGGGTAAAGGTTTCTGAAGCCAGTGAGGAGCACAAACGAAAGCTTAATACCTCGTACACATTTACGTGTCAGTGTCACGTCCGTAAAAAAAAAACTTGCATGTTTCATCCATGAAGATGTCAGTGAAGGATCCGTGGTTGGTCCTTGTGTCCGTTTTTACCATCCGTACATCATCCATAATTCATGGACGTTACTCAGCTGAAAATTTTAAACTTTTTAAAGAATCTCCTATCAGTCTTCAGTGAAAAACAGACACAACATGGATGTGTCTGTGTGCTGTCCGCAGAAAGTGCGGACAGCACACGTCAGTGAAAAACAGAAATGTAGACAAGGCCTTAGTTGCTACAAAAGCTAGTGCCATTGCAAATGTAGTAGATGGCGTTATACCCTATTGTCCTTACTTCTATAGTTACTTAGTGAGCATTAAAGGGTTTCTGTCACCAGATATAACCCTATTAAGCTAGCTGACATTAGCGATGTGCTAATGTCAGCTAAACCTAACTAGCCTATTCCTACTCCAGAAAGCGTTGTTCCTGCTCCTAGAGGCTCCGTTCTCCCACGTTTGTCGCCTCCCTAAAAGTCCTGATTGACGAGGCAAGGCAGCACTTGCATCTGTCTGCCAGCCCTGTGCTATGGTGAAATCTTGCGCCGTTAAGCATTCTCCGCAGGCACGGTGAGGGAAAGACGAAAAGACTCTCACAGGCTGCCAGCTCTCTCACCGCGCCTGAATGGCGCAAGATTTCACCAGAGCACAGGGCTGGCAGACAGATGCGAGCGCTGCCTGGCTTTGTCAATCAGGACTTGGAGAGAGGCGGCAAAGGTGGGAGAACGGAGCCTCTAGGAGCAGGAACAAGGCTAATTAGCATATTATAAAAGTTAGATTTCTGGCATAACGGGGGCATAGATAAAAGTAGGAATAGGCTAGTTAGGTTTAGCTGACATTAGCACATCGCTAATGTCAGCTAGCTTAATGGGGTTCAATCTGGTGACAGAAACCCTTTAAGCATCACAATTTTAATTGAAAACTAATGCACTAGAAACGTGGCACCATGTCATGACTACCGAAATGTGTAATAGCAAGAGATCAAAAAGTCACATGCACCCCAAAATAGTGCCAAAAAAAAACATAATCTCATCCTGCAAAAATCATACCCCACCCAAGGTAATCGCCCAAAAACTGAAAAAAATGTATGGCTCTCAGACTATGGAAACACTAAAACATGATTATTATTTGTTTGCTTCAAAAATGAAATCATTGTGTAAAACTTACATAAATAAAAAAAAAGTATACATATTAGGTATCGCCGCGTCCACATCGACCGGCTCTATAAAAATATCACATGACCTAACCCCTCAGATGAACACCATAAAGAAAATTAAAATAAAAACTGTGCTAAATAAACCATTTTTTGTCACCTTACATCACAAAAAGTGTAATAGCAAGCGATCAAAAAGTCACACGCACCCCAAAATAGTGCCCAAAAAAATGTAATCTCATCCTGCAAAAATCATACCCCACCCAAGGTAATCGCCCAAAAACTGAAAAAAATGTATGGCTCTCAGACTATGGAAACACTAAAACATGATTATTATTTGTTTGCTTCAAAAATGAAATCATTGTGTAAAACTTACATAAATAAAAAAAAAGTATACATATTAGGTATCGCCGCGTCCACATCGACCGGCTCTATAAAAATATCACATGACCTAACCCCTCAGATGAACACCATAAAGAAAATTAAAATAAAAACTGTGCTAAATAAACCATTTTTTGTCACCTTACATCACAAAAAGTGTAATAGCAAGCGATCAAAAAGTCACACGCACCCCAAAATAGTGCCCAAAAAAATGTAATCTCATTCTGCAAAAATCATACCCTACCCAAGGTAATCGCCCAAAAACTGTAAAGGATAAAGATTGAATGCTTGTTTTGTGGCGGTGCATGTTCCTGGCATTGATAACGCAATTGCTGATTCCCTTTCTCATTTTCAGTCGGACTGTTTTCACAGTTTGGTGCCGATCGTGGACGCGAGGGGTCTGGAGCGTGGCCTTGGGGTCTCCTCAGATCTGATTAGGCGGTCCATGAGTAGGAGTACGCGGTCAGCTTATTTTTCTGTGTGGTCTCAGTGGGAACGGTTAGTGGATCAGGTAGGGAGCTGTGAGGTTACTGGTTTATTTCGTGGTGATGTCTTATAGTTTGGGCGTGTCTTTCTCGGTGGCTTCTAAAAGGGTTGCAGCAGTTGCCTTTTGGTTGCGTCTATGTGGTTTGGCCAATGTGTCCAGAAGTTTTTTGGTGCGCCAGGCTCTAAAGGGTTATCGTCGCAGTGCAGTAAGGAAGGACACTCGTCGTCCAGTTTCTTCTACGGTGTTGCAAAAGTTGTGGGATCAGGTTGGTGTGATGTGCAATTCTTGGTATGAGGTGTGTTTGTTTCATGCCGCGTTTCCTTTGGCTTTCTTTGGTGCCTTTAGGGTCTCTGGGGGCTAGATGGGGTCTAAGCGGTGAATTGGCCGGTGGGAATCTGAGTGCTTTCGCGGGTATATTGGTCCTCATATGTTATACATCGTGGGCTTCGTTTGTTATAGTTGCATATCAAGGTCAAGTCTTACGTGTTTGTTTACAGGGTCATCTCCATGTTTGCCGTGGATTCTGGGTCATTCCTATGTTCACTGGGGAGCGTTGAGAGCAGACATGCGAGGAATGGAAGGCAATTGGGTTTCCAGCTGAAGGTGTTGCAAGAGCGGTATATTGGTTTGCGGGGGTTCTTGTGGTGTAGGGTGTAACCGGAATTCCATGCTTTTGCTATGTTGGATAGGCCCCCGACATTTTGGTTTTGCATGTTGCGATTTTACGGATTTGTTGGTCATTTGGTCCGAAGTGGTCGCTAGAAAGTCATGGCGATTTGTGAGGTCAGTGGATCGGATTAACAGGGCGTGGGCCAAGCTAAACAAGGAAGTCGGGCATTTTGTATGTCGCCAGGGTGGGTATGGATCTGTGGGCCTTGGGGCTACAAGAGGGTTTAGAGACAGCCCTGAGGGTGTAGCAGGACGTCCACAGGTGAGGTGTCACCTGTGTTCATTTGTGGAAGGTTAATGGAGGGCCCTGGAAGGCAATACACTGTTTAATAGGTGCATGACATGTTAGAGCGTGCATCTCATGAGGTTCGGTAAGCTGATGGCTGGGGCTCCTGTTTGGGCTGAAAGGCCTACAGGGGTAGATGGAGATATAATTTTGGAGGATTTGGTGCCCTTGGGTCGGTGACTGCGGCCAAGGGTAAGGTGGAAAGTCACGTGGAGATGGGGAGTGAAGAACGCAGCTTGCTTGGGTTGCCTTCTAGGATCCTTCCACAATGTGTTGGAATTTTTTTGCACTTTATGTGTTTATTATTATGATCATTAAAAGAAAGTTTGTGTTTGTTTAATAAACAGGCTGCTAATGGCCTTTTTTGCCAAGAAGTTGGTCTCAGAGTGTTATTTGGGGGGAGAGGGTATATTGTGGTTGGTCTGGCAGCTGACTGAAGTGATCTTCCATCATATTAAGTCAGTACCATTCCATGGAATAGTGGTGCTTCAATGAGGAACCATGCCATGTTTAGGATCTCATTTTAGTGTAGTCTCAAAGTATCACATGAACATCACTTATTCTCCTGTTGTATCTTCTCTGTTGGCCTTATTAGAAAATTAGGTGACCCACAGGAGAGTGAACACATCATACAGTCTTACCTGACTCCCAGCATGAAGTATGGTCTAAAATCTCCTTAGAGCAGTTATCCAAATGATATAGTGTGGAAAGAGAAGGGAGACTGGGTCAGTGTATCTACACAGCACTGCAGTAGGCTGTCTTTTGTCCATAGCGCTTTAGACACATCATTGCCCTTTCATGTCCCCAGTGTGGCTGACAATCTAGACACAACCCAAGGTCTCTATCAGTATGTTTTTGGAGTGTGAAAGGAAACAGAAGTACCCAGAGGAAACCCATGCAAACACGGGGACAACATACAAACTGCATGCGGATGATGTCCTTGGTCAGATTTGAGCCTAGAACCCCTGTGCTGCAAGGCACCAGTGCTAACCACTGAGCAACCGTGCTGTAACTACTTTACTGAGTAAAAAACGCAAGAAAAACTGAACGGACATGGAAACAAAATGCGTTTGTGTGCATGAAGCCTTAACCTTATGATGGTCATGCACATTAGATAGTAGTAGGTTGTTGGTTGAGCAGCAGCAGACATTAAAATGAAAACAAAAAACCTCTTTATTAATGTCCGTAGATACAAAAAAAGGACTAACACCTGAAAAAAACAATTCAGGCACAAAGGGTGTTGCTGCATCAGGGAGACCAAGCAGGTGCATCCCAATATTCCACAGTGAGGGTAATCTGAGCTGCTAGAGACTAGCTCTATTTGTGAACCAGCAGCTCGGCCTGTACACCACTCGTGTACTGTTTACATCTAGAGGTATTAGTAATCACCTCACTAAACCTATCAGGGGTAATATGTATTGGCCCGGATTACCACTGCACCCTTATTGTTACAGGATTTACTTGCTCCTATCATGGGTGGTGGATAAATGCACTATACCAGGGTTCAGCAACCTCCGGCACTTCAGGTGTTGTGAAACTACATCTCCCATCATGCACACTTGCTTGGCTGTTCTCTGAACTCCCACAGAAGTAAAAGGAGCGTGCTGGGAGCGGTAGTTTCACAGCAGCTAGAATGCCGAAGGTTGCTGATCCCTGCACTATACTGATCGGAGCGCTGTCAGCGCTTCCAGCCTTAGAATCAGTGTGCTCACTGCAGGCTGGAGAGTCTCATGTTAGGCGAGCTCCCAGCCACTCTCTCGGTGCGCACTACACATTTCTAGGGTGTGTATTACCCAACCAACCATGAGTGTATCAGGAAAATGGCTACTTGCGTAAGGCAGCATTAGTGGTATTCAAACCACCGCTACTGATAATGTGCGGTCGGCAGTGCAACCGGCATCAATTAGTTAAAAATCACTGAATGAATGTCTGTTTTAATCAACTTTAGGCTTCTGTGTAGCCATTTTCGGTTACTGCACCTCAGCTCAGATTGAAGTGAATGGGAGATAAGCTGCAGTAATACTGCATGCCCATTTTACTTTGAGCTGTAGTTCTTGACCAAGTTTCCAAATTTTCTCCAGATCTTTAAAGTTTCAGGACTGTCACTGGGCTACATTGAGTTTCAGCTGCCTCCAAAGATTTTCGATTGGGTTTAAGTCTGGAGACTGGCTAGGCCACTCCAGGACCTTGAAATACTTCTTATGGAGCCACTCCTCAGTTGCCCTGGCTGTGTGTTTCGGGCCATTGTCATGCTGGAAGACCCAGCCACGAACCATCTTCAATAATCTTACTGAGGGAAGGAGGTTGGTGGCAAAAATCTTGCGATACATGGCCCCATCCATCCTCCTATCAATGCAGTGCAGTTGTCCTGTCCCCTTTGCAGAAAAGCACCCCCAAGTATAATGTTTTCACCCCCATACTTCACGGTTGGGACGATGTTCTTGGGGTTGGACTCATCCTTCTTCCTCCAAACACGGCGAGTGGCGTTGATACCAAAAAGTTCTATTTTGGTCCCATCTGACCCAATGATCATCTCCCATGTCTCCTTTGGATCCTCCATATGGTCATTGGTGAACTTCAAATGGGCCTGGACATTTGCTGGTGTGAGCAGGGGGATCTTGCGTGCCCTGGAGAATTTTAATCCATGACGACATAATGTGTTACTAACGGCAAACTTTGAGACTGTGGTCCCAGCTCTCTTCAGGTCATTGACCAGGTCCTCCTGTGTAGCTCTGGGCTTGTAGCTCTGGGCTAATTCCTGACCTTTCTTCCAGACCGAGGAAGATTGACAGTCATCTTGTGTTTCTTCCATTTTCTAATAATTGCGCCAACAGTTGTTACCTTCTCACCAAGCTGCTTGCCTATTGTCCTGTAGCTGATCCCAACCTTGTGCAGGTCTACAATTTTGTCCCTGGTGTCCTTAGACAGCTCTTTGGTCTTGGCCATGGTGGAGAGCTTGGATTGTGATTGACAGATATCTTTTATACAGGTAACAAGTTCAAACAGGTGAAATTAATACAGGTAATGAGTGCAGAGTAGGAGGGCTTCTTAAAGAAAAACTAACAGGTCTGTGAGAGCCAGAATTCTTGCTGGTTGGTAGGTGATCAAATACTTATTTCATGCAGTAAAATTAAAATAATTATTAAAAAATCATACAATGTGATTTTCTCGATTTGTTTTTAGATTCTGTCTCTCACAGCTGACATGTACTTATTATAAAAATTACAGACCTCTCCATTCTTTGTAGGTGGGAAAGCTTGCAAAATCGCCAGTGTATCAAATACTTATTTTCCCCACTGTATATTAACCACTACAGCCCCGCTAGGTGAAACCCCCTTCATGACCAGAGCACTTTTTACACTTCGGCACTACACTCCTTTCACCGTTTATCGCTCGGTCATGCAACTTACCACCCAAATGAATTTTACCTCCTTTTCTTCTCACTAATGGAGCTTTCATTTGGTGGTATTTTACTGCTGCTGACATTTTTACTTTTTTTGTTATTAATCAAAATGTAACAATTTTTTAGCAAAAAAATGACATTTTTCACTTTCAGCTGTAAAATTTTGCAAAAAAAACGACATCCATATATAAATTTTTCGCCAAATTTATTGTTCTACATGTCTTTGATAAAAAAAAATGTTTGGGCAAAAAAAAAAAATGGTTTGGGTAAAAGTTATAGCATTTACAAACTATGGTACAAAAATGTGAATTTCCGCTTTTTGAAACAGCTCTGACTTTCAGCACCTGTCATGATTCCTGAGGTTCTACAATGCCCAAACAGTAGAAAACCCCCACAAATGACCCCATTTCGGAAAGTAGACACCCTAAGGTATTCGCTGATGGGCATAGTGAGTTCATAAAACTTTTTATTTTTTGTCACAAGTTAGCGGAAAATGATGATGATTTTTTATTTTATTTTTTCTTACAAAGTCTCATATTCCACTAACTTGCGACAAAAAATAAAAAATTCTAGGAACTCGCCATGCCCCTCACGGAATACCTTGGGGTGTCTTCTTTCCAAAATGGGGTCACTTGTGGCGTAGTTATACTGCCCTGGCAATTTAGGGGCCCAAATGTGTGAGAAGAACTTTGCAATCAAAATGTGTAAAAAATGACCGGTGAAATCCAAAAGGTGCTCTTTGGAATTTGGGCCCCTTTGCCCACCTTGGCAGCAAAAAAGTGTCACACATCTGGTATCGCCGTACTCAGGAGAAGTTGGGGAATGTGTTTTGTGGTGTCATTTTACATATACCCATGCTGGGTGAGAAAAATATCTTGGTCAAATGCCAACTTTGTATAAAAAAAATGGGAAAAGTTGTCTTTTGCCAAGATATTTCTCTCATCCAGCATGGGTATATGTAAAATGACACCCCAAAACACATTCCCCAACTTCTCCTGAGTACGTCGATACCAGATGTGTCACACTTTTTTGCTGCCAAGGTGGGCAAAGGGGCACATATTCCAAAGTGCACCTTTCGGATTTCACCGGTCATTTTTTACACATTTTGATTCCAAAGTTCTTCTCACACATTTGGGCCCCTAAATTGCCAGGGCAGTATAACTACGCCACAAGTGACCCCATTTTGGAAAGAAGACACCCCAAGGTATTCTGTGAGGGGCATGGCGAGTTCCTAGAATTTTTTTTTTTTGTCGCAAGTTAGTGGAATATGAGACTTTGTAAGGAAAAAAGAAAAAAAAAGAAAAATCATCATTTTCCGCTAACTTGTGACCAAAAGTCACAAAAAAAAAAAATTCTAGGAACTCGCCGTGCCCCTCACGGAATACCTTGGGGTGTCTTCTTTCCAAAATGGGGTCACTTGTGGCGTAGTTATACTGCCCTGGCAATTTAGGGGCCCAAATGTGTAAGAAGTACCTTGCAATCAAAATCTGTAAAAAATGGCCGGTGAAATCCGAAAGGTGCACTTTGGAATGTGTGCCCCTTTGCCCACCTTGGCTGCAAAAAAGTGTCACACATCTGGTATCGCCGTACTCAAGAGAAGTTGGGGAATGTGTTTTGGGGTGCCATTTTACATATAACCATGCTGGGTGAGAGAAATATCTTGGCAAAAAACAACTTTTCCTATTTTTTTATACAAAGTTGGCATTTGACCAAGATATTTCTCTCACCCAGCATGGGTATATGTAAAATGACACCCCAAAACACATTCCCCAACTTCTCCTGAGTACGGCGATACCAGATGTGTGACACTTTTTTGCAGCCTAGATGCGCAAAGGGGCCCAAATTCCTTTTAGGAGGGCATTTTTAGACATTTGGATCCCAGACTTCTTCTCACACTTTCGGGCCCCTAAAAAGCCCAGGGCAGTATAAATACCCCACATGTGACCCCACTTTGGAAAGAAGACACCCCAAGGTATTCAATGAGGGGCCTGGCGAGTTCCTAGAAATTTTTTATTTTTTGCATAAGTTAGCGGAAATTGATTTTTTTGGTTTTTTTCTCACAAAGTCTCACTTTCCGCTAACTTAGGACAAAAATTTCAATCTTTCATGGACTCAATATGCCCCTCAGCGAATACCTTGGGGTGTCTTCTTTCCGAAATGGGGTCACATGTGGGGTATTTATACTGCCCTGGCTTTTTAGGGGCCCTAAAGCGTGAGAAGAAGTCTGGAATATAAATGTCTAAAAATGTTTACGCATTTGGATTCCGTGAGGGGTATGGTGAGTTCATGGGAGATTTTATTTTTTGACACAAGTTAGTAGAATATGAGACTTAGTAAGAAAAAACAAAAACAAAAAAAAAAATTCCGCTAACTTGTGCCAAAAAAAATGTCTGAATGGAGCCTTACAGGGGGGGGTGATCAATGACAGGGGGGGGGGGTGATCAATGACAGGGGGGGTGATCAATGACAGGGGGGGTGATCAATGACAGGGGGGTGATCAATGACAGGGGGGTGATCAATGACAGGGGGGTGATCAATGACAGGGGGGTAATCACCCATATAGACTCCCGGATCACCCCCCTGTCATTGATCACCCCCCTGGTAAGGCTCCATTCAGACGTCCGTATAATTTTTACGGATCCATGGATCGGATCCGCAAAACACATGCGGACGTCTGAATGGAGCCTTACAGGGGGGTTATCAATGACAGGGGGTGATCAGGGTGATCACCCCCCTGTCACTGATCACCCCCCCTGTAAGGCTCCATTCAGACATCCGCATGATTTTTTACGGATCCATGGATACATGGATCGGATCCACAAAACACATGCGGACGTCTGAATGGAGCCTTACAGGGGGGTTATCAATGACAGGGGGTGATCAGGGTGATCACCCCCCTGTCACTGATCACCCCCCCTGTAAGGCTCCATTCAGACATCCGCATGATTTTTTACGGATCCATGGATACATGGATCGGATCCACAAAACACATGCGGACGTCTGAATGGAGCCTTACAGGGGGGTTATCAATGACAGGGGGTGATCAGGGTGATCAGGGTGATCACCCCCCGTCACTGATCACCCCCCCGTAAGGCTCCATTCAGACATCCGCATGATTTTTTACGGATCCATGGATACATGGATCGGATCCACAAAACACATGCGGACGTCTGAATGGAGCCTTACAGGGGGGTTATCAATGACAGGGGGTGATCAGGGTGATCACCCCCCTGTCACTGATCACCTCCCCTGTAAGGCTCCATTCAGACATCCGCATGATTTTTTACGGATCCATGGATACATGGATCGGATCCACAAAACACATGCGGACGTCTGAATGGAGCCTTACAGGGGGGTTATCAATGACAGGGGGTGATCAGGGTGATCACCCCCCTGTCACTGATCACCCCCCCTGTAAGGCTCCATTCAGACATCCGCATGATTTTTTACGGATCCATGGATACATGGATCGGATCCACAAAACACATGCGGACGTCTGAATGGAGCCTTACAGGGGGGTTATCAATGACAGGGGGTGATCAGGGTGATCACCCCCCTGTCACTGATCACCCCCCCTGTAAGGCTCCATTCAGACATTCGCATGATTTTTACGGATCCATGGATACATGGATCGGATCCACAATCAGGGAGTGTATATGGGTGATCACCCCCCTGTAAGGCTCCATTCAGACGTCCGCATGTGTTTTGCGGATCCGATCCATGTATCCATGGATCCGTAAAAATCATGCAGACGTCTGAATGGAGCCTTACAGGGGGGTGATCAATGACAGGGGGGTGATCAATGACAGGGGGTGATCAGGGAGTGTATATGGGTGATCACCCCCCTGTAAGGCTCCATTCAGACGTCCGCATGTGTTTTGCGGATCCGATCCATGTATCCATGGATCCGTAAAAATCATGTGGACGTCTGAATGGAGCCTTACAGGGGGGTGATCAATGACAGGGGGGTGATCAATGACAGGGGGTGATCAGGGAGTGTATATGGGTGATCACCCGCCTGTCATTGATCACCCCCCTGTAAGGCTCCATTTAGACGTCCGTATGCGTTTTGCGGATCCGATCCATGTATCCGTGGATCCGTAAAAATCATACGGACGTCTGAACGGAGGCTGACAGGGGGGTGATCAATGACAGGGCGGTGATCAATGACAGGGGGGTGATCAGGGAGTTTATATGGGGTGATCATGGGTGATCAGGAGTTTATAAGGGGTTAATAAGTGACGGGGGGGGGGGGTGTAGTGTAGTGTGGTGTTTGGTGCGACTGTACTGACCTACCTGAGTCCTCTGGTGGTCGATCCTAACAAAAGGGACCACCAGAGGACCAGGTAGGAGGTATATTAGACGCTGTTATGAAAACAGCGTCTAATATACCTGTTAGGGGTTAAAAAATTCGGATCTCCAGCCTGCCAGCGAACGATCGCCGCTGGCATGCTGGAGATCCACTCGCTTACCTTCCGTTCCTGTGAGCGCGCGCACCTGTGTGCGCGCGTTCACAGGAAATCTCGCGTCTCGCGAGATGACGCATATATGCGTGACTGTGCGCCAGCCTGCCACCTCCGGAACGCGAATCTGCGTTAGGCGGTCCGGAGGTGGTTAATGACCTATCCTGAGGATAGGTCATCAATGCCCCAAGCTTAGAAAAACCCTTTAAGGTCTCTTACAAATGTCCTAAACTATTTAGTTTTGATGGAGATAATTTTATATGCAGCTAGTAACATTACAAAGCAATACACCGAGGCCACTCATTGTATATTGTATGCACATTGTGCCATTTTACCAATTAATTGTCTTGTCACATCAAGGTTGCAAATTACTGTCATGTATTTCTCATTTCTTTTTGCATTCTGTCAGTTTTACAGAGTGGAGATACTCGATGTGCCAAGAACCTCGCAGGTCCTTCTGTCTGACATACACAGTTACACCAGGGTTCCATAACAACTCAGCCATTTTTCTTAACTGTTATAGGTCACTGTTAAGGGGATGAGGGGCTGTAGAGGTCACCATTAAGTGGGCGGAGCAAGGTGGAGGTCTCTGTTAAGGGGAAATGGCGCTGTGGAGGTCACTGTTATCTGGGACAGTTAAAAATATAATAAACAGTGTGTAACTGCTGGGGTATATAGGGCTTCTAGCAATTTCATCATAAAAAAACAAAAACAAAACATAGGTTTGCCTCCTGGGCACCCTTGGAACAAATCCAATAAACACACAAAAAGACCAACACTTCATAGTTGGGCAGCACCAATTGAAAGTGATGTTGCAAATTGCACTATGCAGTTAGTGTTTGACCATTTTCACTTTTCATTGTTTAGTGATGTCATAAAGATGACTGTAAGGGTGCATTCACATGACCGTGCCGTGTTTTGCGGTTCGCAAATTGCGGATCTGCAAAATACAGATACCAGCCCAATGCATTCCGCATTTTGTGGAGCACACAGGGCTCGTGCTATATAGAAAATTCCTATTCTTATCTGCGATTGCGGACAAGTATAGGACATGCTCTATATTTTTGGCGTGGCCGCGGAACTGAACAACGGATGTGGACAGCACAAGGTGTGCTCTCCTCATCTTTTGCGGCCCCATTGAAATGCAAAATTATGGAACGGATGCAGACCCATTAAGGCTACTTTCACACTAGCGTTCGATCGGATCCGTTCTGAACGGATCCGATCATATTAATGCAGACGGAGGCTCCGTTCAGAACGGATCCGTCTGCATTAAAATGGCAAAAAAAAACTAAGTGTGAAAATAGCCTCGGACGGATCCGTCCAGACTTTCAATGTAAAGTCAATGGGGGACGGATCCGCCTGAAGATTGAGCCATATTGTGGCATCTTCAAACGGATCCGTCCCCATTGACTTACATTGTAAGTCTGGACGGATCCGCACGCCTCCGCACGGCCAGGCGGACACCCGAACGCTGCAAGCAGCGTTCAGCTGTCCGCCTGTCCGCGCGGAGGCGAGCGGAGCGGAGGCTGAACGCCGCCAGACTGATGCAGTCTGAGCGGATCCGCATCCATTCAGACTGCATCAGGGCTGGACGGAGGCGTTCGGGTCCGCTCGTGAGCCCCTTCAAACGGAGCTCACGAGCGGACACCCGAACGCTAGTGTGAAAGCAGCCTAATATGGTCATGTGAATGAGCCCTTAGAGTCTTTATGCCAGCTTTGCATTTATATTGGATTTATATTCAAAATGTAACGATGACCATTAACTATTAGAACATTAGTTTACCATAGGTTTGGTAATTACTGTATATTTAAATTTTTATATTGAATTGTAGCTGCCACAACTGTGGTATACTGTATTGTCCACATTGGTTATCTCGTTTGAATTAGCGTCTATGAAACTCATTTTGTCAATATGTTTTATCGGTATCAAAGTCAGGCTGCTTAGAACCAAAAGTACGTCATTTTTTGTAGCTATTTCCTTATATTAGTGTTTCTTACATTTTTTTAAGCCAATGCGGCCACAAGCGATCAAATCAGATACCACATAGTATCCAAATAATTCCACCATATATATCCGAAATAGTACTGCAGGAATGTTAGACAAACCTCAAATAAAGCCACCATACATTGCCAAACTAATACCACTAGAGATGCGCGAACTTCATATTTTGAAATTCGTTCATACTTCGTTTGTTGGTTAAAGGTAAATTGCGTTATGGATTCCGTTACCACGGACCATAATGCAATTCTATGATGGAATGCGTTTCGTTTAGAGGCATTCCGTTATTCATTCCGTCATAATAGAAGTCTGTGGGCTGCAAAACAGAATCGTCCTGTTTCCGTTATGCAGGGGAGTCCTCTCCTGCATACGGGAAACAGGACGGATCTGTTTTGAGCCCATAGACTTCTATTAGTTGATTAGTTACTCATATAAGGAAAACTTCCGCACTATACTAACTGAATTTTTAATGGTTAAACACTTTTACAGCATCTTATTTTCTTTAGCAGCGCATCACAAAACACAGAGAGAACATAACTCTCTTGCACGTCAAACTCTGAAAAAGGAGCGGTTACCTTGGTCTTCTAGATAGAACTCCCCACATCCTTCCAGCTGGCTCATTAAATTTCCACATATGCACAAGATGGAGGAAATACTTACCGTATACACAATGGATTCTCATCCCTCACCATACTCCAATTTACAATTTAGGTTACTTTATTCATCCAGCCTAGCCATGTATAATGTTAAGTGCAACATTTTTGGCTTTACAGGTACATGAGTATTGAAAAAGGGCATTGGATATCTGTAAATGTTACTACTGTGCTACTTTATGTACTTAAAGGGCTTCTGTCACCCCCCAAAAGTCATTTTGTTTTTTAGGCTAATTAAAATCCTTATACTGCGATTTTTCAATATATAGGGCTCTTACCCTTTTCTGTTGGCTAGTTTCTTTAAAAACAGCACTTTTATAATATGTAAATTACCTCTCTACCAGCAACTAGCCGATGACGTCACCTCTAAACCTGAAAGAAGATGTCACCGGCGCAGGCGCACTGGGGAAGTGCTGAGGAAGAAAGCAATCCTTCTCTCAGAGCGCCTGCGCCTAATGAGGTGCAGGCGCGGGATTTGAATTTTCAATCAGCAGGAGGAGGGGGCGTTTTTTTGAAAGAGGATGTGGCGGCTACCAGCAAGTAACCGCCCTACTTGCTGGTAGAGAGGTAATTTACATATTATAAAAGTGCAGTTTTTAAAGAAACTAGCCAACAGAAAAGGGTAAGAGCCCTATATATTGAAAAATCGTGGTATAAGGATTTTAATTAGCCTTAAAAAAAAAAAATGACTTTTGGAGGGTGACAGAAGCCCTTTAAAATCATTATGCACGACTTTGCTGGACAAATAAACAAACCTATCTTTGTCTTCTGATGTCCAGACAATGGGAAGGGGACAGTAGAGATGCACCCACTGGAAACCAGTACAAGAAGGGTGTGTCATTTCAACTGTGCAACCAGAACTCCGTATCAGTCTCCCCGGTCAGGTTCTGCCTCCTCAGAAGACTCTCACTCTCTAGTGCACACCTTGCACGTAAATAGCCCAGTAATGAGCTGGACTTGTGTTACAAAGAAAACTTGTACTGGCCAGGAAGGGAATCATAGGCCCCACTACCAACCTATCATTCCATAAAAGATCCAGGCCAGAGAAAAGGACGTATCAAAGACTTTCACAAATTACTCTTTGCTAGGGATACTCTTTTTTTTCTTGATTCCTTATTTCTCACCCAGCTTTCTCTGGAAGAGATACAGTGGCATACAAAAGTTTGGGCACCCCTGGTCAAAATTACTGTTACTGTGTAGAGTTAAGCAATATGAAGATGAAATGATCCCCAAAAAGCACAAAGTTAAACATGACACATGCCCTTTGTATTTTAAGCAAAAACATTTTTTTATTTTCATCTTTTACCTTTTCAAAATATCAAAAAAGGAGGGGGCGGGGTTGGTTGGGTTGGGGTGGATGATGATTAATAACAAACATACATATCTAAATGGCGGGGGGGGGCTTGACTTGAGTCATCTACTGATCAGTGATCATCAGAGCATTAGAGCTGCAGGAATAAATAACATCTAAATGTCTGGTGGGGTAGATGGGGGGGGGGGGTCGAGGGCTGATGGGTGGAGGGGGGTTAGATGATCTAACCCAGCCCCCCTTCCCCCATCAGCCCTTGTCCTACCACCCCAGCTACCCGTACCCCTGCAAAACTTGCTAGTTTTTATTCTGTCTTGTTGACAGGATTATGTTTATTTATATTAAGATTATGTGGGTATTGTCTTATATGACTTGTTTTTGCACTTTATTTCTATCTTTATATGGATCTAAAGAGGTTGTGCATTTGTTTGCAGCTATAGTTAATTGGTACATTAAACTGTGCATATTTATGTGTGATTACAACAGTAAGTATTTAGTAAAGACTCCACAAGTTGGGGGGGGGAGGGGGGGGGGCACTTGGGCAGCTCAGCCTCTGTTGGTGGTGGACCTTGTCCCAGCCCTGACTCATAGTATCCTTTTTGGCAAGTATCACAGCTTGTAAATGTTTTTTTTAAAGCCAGCCAATGGTCTTTCAGTTCTTCTTTGAGGGATTTTCATCCATTCTTCCTCGGAAAAAATCTTCCAGTTGTGTGAAATTCTGGACCCTCTTGCATGCACTGCTTTTTTTAGGTCTATGGACAGAGGGGTCGCAGATGAGGTTTAATACTGATAAATGTAAGGTCATGTACATGTGAAGGAATAATGCAAGGCACCAGTACATACTAAATGGTAAAACACTGGGTAACACATGCATGGAAAAAGACTTAGAAATGTTTGTGGACACAAACTTAACCGTAGCAAGTAATGCCAGACAGCTGCTGCCAAGGCCAATGAGATCATGGGGAGCATCAAAAGGGGGCATAGATGCCCGTGAAGAGAACATAGTCCTGCCACTTTAGAAATCGCTAGTCAGACCACACATGGAGTACTGTGTACAGTTCTGGGCTCCTGTGAACAAGAGAGACATAGGAGAGCTGGAGAAGTTTTAGAGGGCGGCATCTAAAGTAATAACTGTAATGAGTGAACTACAGTACACAGAAAGATTATTAAAATTAAGGTTATTCAGTTTATAAAAAAATCTAGATTTAATAACTAAGTATAACTACATCAGGAGTCAGTACAGAGATCTCTCTTATGATCTATTTATACCCAGGACTGTGACTGTGATGAGGGGACATCCTCTACGTCTGGAGGAAAGAAGGTTTCTATAAAAACATTTACTTTACTGGGAGGATTCTTTACTGTAAGAGCAGTGAGACTATAGAGGTGGTGATAGTTAATTCACTAAAAGAGTTGAAGAGTAGGGATGAGCGAACCCGAACTGTATTTTGGGGTGTCCGTGACACGGACCCGAACCCGGACATTTTCGTAAAAGTCCGGGTTTGGGTTCGGTGTTCGTCGCTTTCTTGGCGCTTTTTGAAAGGCTGCAAAGCAGCCAATCAACAAGCGTCATACTACTTGCCCCAAGAGGCCATCACAGCCATGCCTACTATTGGCATGGCTGTGATTGGCCAGTGCAGCATGTGACCCAGCCTCTATTTAAGCTGGAGTCACGTAGCGCCGCACGTCACTCTGCTCTGATCAGTATAGGGAGAGGTTGCAACTGCGATGTTAGGGCGAGATTAGGCAGTGATTAACTCCTCCAAAAGACTTCATTCAGTGATCGATCTGCAGCTGTGGATCATTGAACTGCTGATATTCAATTGCTCACTGTTTTTAGGCTGCCCAGAGAATTTTTCATTCACTTTTTTCTAGGGTGATCGGCGGCCATTTTGTGTCTTGTGGTGCGCCAGCACAAGCTGCCACCAAGTACATTTAACCATCAATAGTGTGGTTATTTTTTGGCTATATCCTACATCAGGGTGAAGCTGTCACACCAAGTGCATTTAACCATCAATAGTGTGGTTATTTTTTGGCCATATACTACATCAGGGGCAAGCTGTCACCAAGTGCATTTAACCCTCAATGGTGTGGTTGTTTTTTGTCTATATCCTACATCAGGGTCAAGCTGTCACACCAAGTGCATTTAACCATCAATAGTTTGGTTATTTTTTGGCCATATCCCAGTCTAATTCTGACTGTAAACGTATACCTGTCACCCAGCGCCTAAATAATAGGCCTCAAATTTATAGTCAGCTAAATCTGTGGTTATTGCTGTGGCTGGGCAAGTTATTTAGTGTCCGTCAAAGCACAGTTTTTGTTCTGGGTTGAAATACAATTCCCAATTTAGCAATTCTCTAAATTAGTGGTTTCTTCTGTATCAGGCCTACTTTAAATCCATCCCTAAAAGGGTATATCAGAATCAAGGTGCAGATAGGGTCATTCTCAATAACTTCACACACTCGCTACTGTGCATATCCCAGTCAAATTCTGTCCGTAAACGTACACCTGTCACCCAGCGCCTAAATAATAGGCCTCAAATTTATAGTCAGCTAAATCTGTGGTTATTGCTGTGGCTGGGCAAGTTATTTAGTGTCCGTCAAAGCACAGTTTTTGTTCTGGGTTGAAATACAATTCCCAATTTAGCAATTCTCTAAATTAGTGGTTTCTGCTGTATCAGGCCTACTTTAAATACATCCCTAAAAGGGTATATCAGAATCAAGGTGCTGATAGGGTCATTCTCAATAACTTGACACACACGCTACTGTGCATATCTCAGTCTAATTCTGTCCGTAAACGTATACCTGTCACCCAGCGCCTAAATACTAGGCCTCAAATTCATAGTCAGCTAAATCTGTGGTTACTGCTGTGCCTGTATTAGCGTAATACGGTACCTAAATAGATAGCCAGATAGTGTTAGGTGTCTGTAAAAAAAGGCCTGAATTTGAATTCAATACATTGGGCCAAATAATATTTTGGAAAACATCTAGTAAGGGACCCGGACGCGGACATGGTCGTGGTGGTGTTAGTGGACCCTCTGGTGCTGGGAGAGGACGTGGCCGTTCTGCCACATCCACACGTCCTAGTGTACCAACTACCTCAGGTCCCAGTAGCTGCCATAATTTACAGCGATATTTGGTGGGGCCCAATGCAGATCTAAGGATGGTAAGGCCTGAGCAGGTACAGGCATTAGTCAATTGGGTGGCCGACAGTGGATCCAGCACGTTCACATTATCTCCCACCCAGTCTTCTGCAGAAAGCGCACAGATGGCGCCTGAAAACCAACCCCATCAGTCTGTCACATCACTCCCATGCATATCAGGGAAACTGTCTGAGCCTCAAGTTATGCAGCAGTCTCTTATGCTGTTTGAAGACTCTGCTGGCAGGGTTTCCCAAGGGCATCCACCTAGCCCTTCCCCAGCGGTGGAAGACATAGAATGCACTGACGCACAACCACTGATGTTTCCTGATGATGAGGACATGGGAATACCACCTCAGCACGTCTCTGATGATGACGAAATACAGGTGCCAACTGCTGCATCTTTCTGCAGTGTGCAGACTGAACAGGAGGTCAGGGATCAAGACTGGGTGGAAGACGATGCAGGGGACGATGAGGTCCTAGACCCCACATGGAATGAAGGTCATGCCACTGACTTTCACAGTTCGGAGGAAGAGGCAGTGGTGAGACCGAGCCAACAGCGTAGCATCTGTTCGCGCTTCCGGCGTTCACATCCTGCCGCTGCTCGCCTGTCTGCGCTACAGCGTAACTTCGGCCTTCCCGCTCACCGCCTCATATGCAACGTGCCCACCAGGTGGAACTCCACCTTGCACATGCTCGACAGACTGTGCGAGCAGCAGCAGGCCATAGTGGAGTTTCAGCTGCAGCACGCACGGGTCAGTCGCACTGCGGAACAGCACCTCTTCACCACCAATGACTGGGCCTCCATGCGAGACCTGTGTGCCCTGTTGCGCTGTTTCGAGTACTCCACCAACATGGCCAGTGGCGATGACGCCGTTATCAGCGTTACAATACCACTTCTATGTCTCCTTGAAAAAACACTTAGGGCGATGATGGAAGAGGAGGTGGCCCAGGAGGAGGAGGAAGAGGGGTCATTTTTAGCACTTTCAGGCCAATCTCTTTGAAGTGACTCAGAGGTAGGTTTTTTGCAACAGCAGAGGCCAGGTACAAATGTGGCCAGCCAGGGCCCACTACTGGAGGACGAGGAGGACGAGGATGAGGAGGAGGTGGAGGAGGATGAGGATGAAGCATGGTCACAGCAAGGTGGCACCCAACGCAGTTCGGGCCCATCACTGGTGTGTGGCTGGGGGGAAAGGCAGGACGATGACGATACGCCTCCCACAGAGGACAGCTTGTCCTTACCCCTGGGCAGCCTGGCACACATGAGCGACTACATGCTGCAGTGCCTGCGCAATGACAGCAGAGTTGCCCACATTTTAACGTGTGCGGACTACTGGGTTGCCACCCTGCTGGATCCACGGTACAAAGACAATGTGCCCACCTTACTTCCTGCACTGGAGCGTGATAGGAAGATGCACGAGTACAAGCGCACGTTGGTAGACGCGCTACTGAGAGCTTTCCCAAATGTCACAGGGGAACAAGTGGAAGCCCAAGGCCAAGGCAGAGGAGGAGCAAGAGGTCACCAAGGCAGCTGTGTCACGGCCAGCTCCTCTGAGGGCAGGGTTAGCATGGCAGAGATGTGGAAAAGTTTTGTCAACACGCCACAGCTAACTGCACCACCACCTTATAC
The DNA here is from genome assembly GCF_014858855.1 of Bufo gargarizans. Taxonomy (NCBI): domain Eukaryota; kingdom Metazoa; phylum Chordata; class Amphibia; order Anura; family Bufonidae; genus Bufo; species Bufo gargarizans. The sequence continues at coordinate 85,812,343 of NC_058087.1, read as the reverse complement.
GCAACGTGTTAACAGGAGGCAACATTTCACTAACATGGTGGAACAGTATGTGTACACATCCCTCCACGTACTGACTGATGGTTCAGCCCCATTCAACTTCTGGGTCTCTAAATTGTCCACATGGCCAGAGCTAGCCTTTTATGCCTTGGAGGTGCTGGCCTGCCCGGCGGCCAGCGTTTTGTCTGAACGTGTATTCAGCACGGCAGGGGGCGTCATTACAGACAAACGCAGCCGCCTGTCTACAGCCAATGTGGACAAGCTGACGTTCATAAAAATGAACCAGGCATGTATCCCACAGGACCTGTCCATCCCTTGTGCAGATTAGACATTAACTACCTCCCCTTAACCATATATTATTTTACTCCAGGGCACTTCCTAATTCAATCCTATTTTTATTTTCATTTTACCATTATATTGCAACCCAAAGTTGAATGAACCTCTCCTCTGTCTGGGTGTCGGGGCCTAAATATATGACAATGGACTTTTCCAATGTTGGGTGACGTGAAGCATTATTCTCTGCTATGACATGCAGACTGATTCTCTGCTGACATGAAGCCAGATTCTCTGTTATGAGACCTCTCTCCTCTGCCTGGGTGCCTGGGCCTAAATATATCACAATGGACTGTTACAGTGGTGGCTGACGTGAAGCCTGATTCTCTGCTATGACATGCAGACTGATTCTCTGCTGACATGAAGCCAGATTCTCTGTTATGGGACCTCTCTCCTCTGCCTGGGTGCCGGGGCCTAAATATATGACAATGGACTGTTCCAATGTTGGGTGACGTGAAGCATGATTCTCCGCTATGACATGAAGACTGATTCTCTGCTGACATGAAGCCAGATTCTCTGTTACGGGACCTCTCTCCTCTGCCTGGGTGCCTGGGCCTAAATATCTGACAATGGACTGTTCCAGTGTTGGGTGACGTGAAGCATGATTCTCTGCTTTGATATGAAGACTGATTCTCTGCTGACATGAAGCCAGATTCTCTGTTACGGGACCTCTCTCCTCTGCCTGGGTGCCAGGGCCTAAATATCTGACAATGAACTGTTCCAATGTTGGGTGACGTGAAGCATGATTCTCTGCTATGATATGAAGACTGATTCTCTGCTGACATGAAGCCAGATTCTCTGTTACGGGACCTCTCTCCTCTGCCTGGTTGCCTGGACCTAAATATCTGACAATGGACTGTTCCAGTGTTGGGTGATGTAAAGCATGATTTTCTGCTATGACATGAAGACTGATTCTCTGCTGACATGAAGCCAGATTCTCTGTTATGGGACCTCTCTCCTCTGCCTGGGTGCCTGGGCCTAAATATATCACAATGGACTGTTCCAATGTTGGGTGACGTGAAGCATGATTCTCCGCTATGACATGAAGACTAATTCTCTGCTGACATGAAGCCAGATTCTCTGTTACGGGACCTCTCTCCTCTGCCTGGTTGCCTGGGCCTATATATCTGACAATGGACTGTTCTAATGTTGGGTGACGTGAAGCATGATTCTCTGCTATGATATGAAGACTGATTCTCTGCTGACATGAAGCCAGATTCTCTGTTACGGGACCTCTCTCCTCTGCCTGGGTGCCGGGGCATAAATTTATGACAATGGACTGTTACAGTGCTGGGTGACGTGAAGCCAGATTCTCTGCTATGGGACCTCTCTCCAATTGATTTTGGTTAATTTTTATTTATTTTATTTTTATTTTAATTCATTTCCCTATCCACATTTGTTTGCAGGGGATTTACCTACATGTTGCTGCCTTTTGCAGCCTTCTAGCTCTTTCCTGGGCTGTTTTACAGCCTTTTTAGTGCCGAAAAGTTCGGGTCCCCATTGACTTCAATGGGGTTCGGGTTCGGGACGAAGTTCGGATCGGGTTCGGATCCCGAACCCGAACATTTCCGGGAAGTTCGGCCGAACTTCTCGAACCCGAACATCCAGGTGTTCGCTCAACTCTATTGAAGAGCGGCCTGGATGTATTTCTGGAGTTAAAGTTATTAGATTTTTGGAGAGGTCATTAATCCGTTGATCAGTTATTCTGATTGCCTGATTCGAGTTAGGAAGGATTTTTTTTCCCACTTAAATGAGAATAATTGGCTTCTAATGTACCTCACTTGTTTTTTTTTTGCCTTCCTCTGCATCAACTTGCAGGATAATAGGCTGAACTGGATGCACAGATGTCTTTTTTCAGCCAAACAAGCTATGATACTATATTCAGATCAGAGGACTGTGGGGGCCATGGGAAAACCTTCAGCTTGCACCCTTTGAAGTAGTCTGTTGTGGATTTTGAGGTGTCTTTAGGATCATTATCCATTTCTAGAAGCCAGAATCTAGAACTTCAACTTTTTAACATGTTTGCTTCCAGAATTTCCATATATCTTCTATATCTAAAATGTTGCCCATGCCTTTAGCTGCAACACAACCACAAAGCATGATTGATTCACCCCAATGCTTAATACACTGAACAAAAATATAAACGCAACACTTTCAGTTTTGCTCCCATTTTGCATGAGCTGAACTCAAAGATCTGAAACATTTTCTACATACACAAAAGACCCGTTACTCTCAAATATTGTTCACAAATCTGTCTGTGTTAGTGAGCACTTCTCCTATGCCGAGATAATCCATCCCACCTCACAGATGTGGCATATCAAGGTGCTTATTAGACATCATGAATATTGCACAGGTGTGCCTTAGACTGCCCACAATAAAAGACCACTCTGAAATGTGCAGTTTGATCACACAGCACAAGGCCACAGATGTCGCAACGTTTGAGGGAGCGTGCAATTGGCATGCTGACTGCAGGAATATCTACTAGAGCTGTTGCCTGTGCAATAAATTTTCATTACTCTACCATAAGCCGTATCCAAAGGCGTTGCAGAGAATTTGGCAGTACATCCAACCGGCCTCACAACTGCAGACCACGTGTAACCACACCAACCCAGGACCTCCACATCCAGCATTTTCATCTCCATGATCGTCTGAGACCAGCCACCTGGACAGCTGCAGCAACAATCGGTTTGCATAACCAAAGAAAATCTGCAGAAACTGTCAGAAACCGTCGCAAGGAAGCTCATCTGCATGCTCGTCGTCCTCATCGGGGGTCTGGACCTGACTGCAATTCGTCATCGACTTGAGTTGGCAAATGCTCACATTCAATGGCGTCTTTGCACGTTGGAGAGGTGTTCTATTCACAGATGAGTCCCAGTTTTCACTGTTCAGGGCAGATGGCAGACAGCGTGTGCAGCTTCATGTGGGTGAGCGGTTTGCTGACAACGGTTTTGGTATGGGCAGCCACATGTTATGGACAGCGAACACAGGTGCATTTGATTGATGGCATTTTGAATGCACAGACATACAGTGACGAGATCCTGAGGTCCATTGTTGTGCCATTCATCCACGACCATCACCTCATGTTGCAGCATGATAATGCACGGCCCCATATTGCAAGGATCTGTACACAATTCCTGGAAGCTAAAAAAATCCCAGTTCTTGCATGGCCAGCATACTCACCGAACATGTCACCCATTGAGCATGTTTGGGATGCTCTGGATCGGCGTATAAGACAGCGTGTTCCAGTTCCTGCCAATATTCTGCAACACAGCTATTGAAGAGGAGTGGACCAACATTCCCCAGGCCACAATCAACAACCTGATCAACTCTATGTGATGGAAATGTGTTGCACTGCGTGAGGCAAATGGTGGTCATATCGGATACTGACCAGTTTTCTGCCCCCCCCCCCTTCCCCAATAAGGCAAAACTGTGCACAGCTCTGAAACGCCTTTGGAGACGGCTTATGGTAAAGAAATGAACATTTATTGCAATGCCAACAGCTCTGGTAGACATTCCTGCAGTCAGCATGCCAATTGCATGCTCGATCAAACGTTGCGACATCTGTAGTTGGAGAGGTGTTCTCTTCATGAAATTTTGTGCCCTTTTTCTCCAAACATACCTTTGCTCATAGTGGCCAAAGAGTTCTATTCTAACCTCATCAGTGTAAAGGGCTTGTTTCCAAATGCATCATGCTTGTTTAGATGTTCCTTTGCAAACTTCTAAAGCAGGATTTTAGGGTCCATTCACACGTCCGTAGTCTATTGCGGAACGCATGCGGACCACACTTGCGGACGTGTGAATGGAGGCTTATGGTAAGGACACAGAAGAGTTTTATTTCTGGTGACTCTTCCATGAAGGCCATATTTGTGTAGGCGATGCTGACCAGTAGAACAATGTACCACAACTCCAACATCTACCAAATCTTCCTGAAGGTCTTTTTTAGTCAAGTGGGGGCCCTGATTTGCCTTTCTAGAAATCCTACATCAGCTGTCTATGAAATTTAGCTTGGTCTTCCAGACCTTCTCTTGCCCTCCACTCTTCATTTTAACTGCAATTTCTTTATTACGTTTCAAACAGAGAAAATGGCCACCTGCAAATCCTTTGCTATCTTCTTATAGCCTTCTCTTGCATTGTTGACCTGAACCACCTGATTATGCAGCTCATGGCTGCTATTTTTTTTTTATATAGGATTAGAGGATGTGTTTAAAATGTTGAAAAGTGTGTTTCATCTTTTAACTTTATGCCTTTTAGAGATCATTTCATCTTCAACCTGAATAACTGTTCACAGTGACAGTAATTTTGACCAGGGGTACCCATATATCTAATAGACATATGAGAGAAATCTTGGTGAAATATATAATGATCCCCAATCACCTTTCCTGTCACTGTCCCACAATTCACATTCAGATATAAAACAATATGAAATTGTAACTTTATTATTGTTTAAAAAAAAAAATATTTTTTCTCCTTTCAAGGCACTACAATTTATTAAATCTGAGCTGTTGAAGACACAGAAATCAATAAAAGACCTGCAGAGCGAAAGACGGTAGAGTACACATACATGTTCATTTTCTCTTCCGTTTTTTCCTATTTATTCAAGATTTACATTTGTTTACATTTTACATTTACAAGATCCACCTTTGTTGACTACATGTGAATAGGTTTTATTTCTATAAGAAAATTTGCTTGTTTCCTATCCAGCAACTGTACTGTTGCTGTATAATGGATGTTGAAATGAGCATATATCTTAAATGAGGTGCATGCAATTCCAAAATTTGAAATATGCAAATTAGGGAACTAACAAGATTTAAATTCCTTAGGGTCTGTTTAGTCTTTCATATTCAGTAGTGTAGTGTAGCAGTAGCAGTCACACTTTGGTCTTAGTTTACAAGGGTGCCCACGGGCCCCACTGCCGCATAAGAAAACACCAATATCACAAGTGGCACAGAGTAGACAGGTGCCCAATTATAGATTTTGTCTTAAAGGATTTTTTATTTTTTTTTACATTCCCCCCTGCCCAGTGGTACCGGCAAAGAAATCTACACTTAACTGCTCCCTACCACTCCATTCCCACTCTGTGGCATCAAGGTTGTCTTCAGTGTACTTCTGGTCCCTTTCTGTCAACTTCCACGAGGACAGGGTCACATGCGCCACTGCATCCAAAGGCTGAACCCATCAGTGACATGTTCACAACTGGCACATCACTGTTGGGTCATCTGCCGCTTAGGAATATGTCACTGTTGAGGCCAGTCATTGACATGTGGCCCCGTCTGTGTGGAAGTTAACAGAAAGGCACTGGAAGTCCAGTAAAGACAGCCCAGGAGCGACAGAGCCAGAACAGAGTGGTGGGTAGCAGGTAGGTCTCGATTGCTTCACAGGTACTGCTGAGAAATATTATTTTTATGCTGACTGCTTCTGTTTATTTCTCTGGGACTAATCTGATTGCTGTATTATGATTAGTTATTTTACAGTATCTGCTATGATTAGGGTTGAGCGAACCCAAACTGTAAAATTCGGACCCAAACATTTCAGTAAAAGTTCGGGTTCGTTGTTCGGCGATTTCTTGGTGCTTTTTGAAAGGCTGCAGAGCAGCCGATCAACAAGCGTTTAACTGTGTGACCTTAGAAGCCATCACAGCCATGCCTACTAATGGCATGGCTGTGATTGGCCAGTGCAGTATGTGACCCAGCCTCTATATAAGCTGGAGTCATGTAGTGCTGCACGTCACTCTGCTGTGCTTAGTGTAGGGATAGGATGCTGCTGCTGTGAGGGAGAGAATAGGAAAGATACTTTAATCAGAACTGCAATTGAACTTAGCGAGCTACATAGATTTTGTTGTGTGGGTGCAGTGCACAATCTTTTTACCCTGCCCTGAGCCCAGTGACAGAAAAAAATAACTGTTATTTGTCTGTTAGTTAGGTGGGCGGCGGCGGCTCAGCGCACCAGCACTTTGTGACATTCAAATCCAAGTTTGAAATACCACACTAATAGTTTTTTTTTTTTTTAAAACACACCCTTTTTTGGCAATATACAACATCTGGTGCATTTGCAGGATTAGTCAGTGTGCAATTTTAAGCTAGAAATACAGCCATAATTTTCTGGGTTTTTACAAACACCCTTTTTTGGCAAAATACACTATTTTACAGCCCTTGGTGCATCTGCACGTGTGAAATTCAAGCGTTATATACAGCTTTCATATTCTTTTAGTAAAAAAAACAACCTTTTTTTTGCAAAATACTTAATATTGCAGCCCTTGCTGCATCTGTGATTGTTAAAAACAAGTAATTTTCTGGCTTTGAAAAAACACCTATTTTTGGCAATATCCAACATCTGGTGCCTTTGCAGGATTTAGTTAGTGTGCAATTCAAGCTAGAAATGCAGCCATAATTTTCTGGGTTTTTAAAAACACCTTTTTTTGGCAAAATACACAATTTTACAGCCCTTGCAGCATCATCATGTTTGAAATTCAACGGTTATATACTGCTGTCATATTCAGTTATTAAACAAACACCCGTTTTCGGAAAAAAACTTGTATTGCGGCCTTGTCTTCATATGTACGTGTGAGATACACCCTTTGCAAACTGTGGTTCTATTCAGTTATTTGAAAAACATCCATTTTGGGCAAAAAACTTAAATTGCGGCCTAGTCTGGATCAGTCCGTGTGAGATACATACTTTAGATACTGTGGTTATATTCTTCTATTAATAAAACACCCTTTTTGGGCAAAATACACAATGTACCACTGCTATATACCTAGTAGACAGGTTAAAAAAATTCACCAATATTTGGGTGTAATATACCCCTCCTCTACCTAGTTGACAGCTTAATAAATTTCACAAATTTTTCTTTTACATTTTCGTGTGACATAAAAAAAAAAAATCTGTCATAGACCCCTGTTCCACCAAGTAGACAGGTTAATTAATTACACAAATTTTTCTGTTACATTCTTGGGTTGACATTTTACAATTTTGGACGTGAATAAACCCCTGCTTCGCATAGGTGACAGGGAATTTAATTTCAGAAATTCTTCTGTAATTGATGCACGCCACCTACTTTCATTTTAACAAGTTGTCCCACATTTGCACTTCAATACTTTGTCCCATATTTCCACTCTATCTGTTTTAATTTGAAACAATTAGAGATAGAGAAGATATCCAAATGGATGGTGGACTTCACAGGGACGTGCGATCAGGCAGAAGTTATCTAGAGTCAACAAAGCGGCAGCAGGGCCTCTCCTGTCTAACGTTTCCAAATCCAAAATACCACAGTGACATACCCTATAATTTTTTATTGATCATTCCAATAACAGGGCATCTTAAGAGTCCTGTATTGTTATTTATCGTCACTACCTCCCCGAGTCGGGAGTGGGTAATTGCCGCACATCCCCTCCTTAACTTGGAAGCTTATGCTTCAATACTTTGTCCCATATTTCCGCTCGATTACATTTAATTTCATCCATTGACCTTCCTTGAATGTGGTATCCCTTTCTCAGGCTCCCTCTCCGGCCTGGAACCCTGAGTCCCCGACACCCGTGATCACCATGGTAGGCACATAAAAGAACATTGAAATTTGATAGAAAAGATATCCAATTGGATCGTGGACATCACAGGGACGTGCAATATAGTGGGGCAATATGTATGCACACTCCTACACGTACTGAATGATCGGTCTGCCCCCTTCAACTTCTGGGTCTCCAAAATAGGCACATGGCTTGAGCTTGCCCTTTACGCCTTGGAGGTGCTGGCCTGCCCTGCAGCCAGTGTATTGTCTGAACGTGTGTTTAGCATGACTGGACAGGGTTATAACAGGTTATATTTCCCAATGTTTTGGGGTGTACCCAAATTTTAAAAAATAAAAATAAATTTAAAACCAAAAAACTGTGTAGGCTACCTTCTCCTCCTCCACCGCCGCTTTCACCTACACCGCCACATTCACCGCCTCCTCAACCTCCTACTCTATATGGACCTTGCCCTCCTAGATCAAGATTATTATGTCTTATTTTTATGCATTTTATGTTATTTAAAGTAATTTCCTGGCATTTGCAGCCCTCTAGCCCTTTCCATAAAATTTTTACAGCCATTTTAGTGCTCAAAAGTTTGGGTCCCCATTGACTTCAAGTTCGGGTCTCAAACATTTTTTTGTGAAGTTCGGCTGAACCCTGTCGAACCTGAACATCTAGGTGGTCCGCTCAACTGTAGCTATGATCTATGTTTTTATTTGTATTCTTTGAGGTTAGTGAGTGACAATATAGTAACGTAGTAACATACCTTAGTATATAAAAGACATTTGTCCATCCAGTTCGGCCTGTTATCCTGCAAGTTTATCCAGAGGAAGGCAAAAAAATGTTGCAGAATAAAAGTAAAAAAAAAAAAAAAAACATAGTCTGGTGGACTTCACAGTTTTTATTGTTTGATGTACACTAACTACACTACACTAGGCATAGCTAGTTACAGATGCTGCTTTGTTAAATCTACAGTACAGTACATCTCTGCTCTTCAATGTTTGAAGAGGCTTTTGGTAATATAAACTGATGGTGGTGGTTATTCTACCAGGAATGCTCTAAAGAGAAGCCATTTAAATGGGCACTGTCATTTGTAAAATTGTACAAGCAAAGAAACTGTAATACTGTATATCTTGTTTGTGACAAAGCCTCTTTCTCCACTTATCAGCCACTTCTCCATCCTACTTGTTTCCTGCTGTGATCACTCACAATCAATTTATTTAAAAAAAAAATATCATGCTACAGGCAGAGATTAGATGGTTACAGCTTTTATAGATGTATATGGAGGGAATAGGGCAGGAGGAGAGAGGAGCTGCACTCTCAGAAAGAAATAGACAGAGATACTGCTGAAGGCTCTAGTAACTGTTTTATCTCAACCCAATGCTGGATAACAAGACTGCTCTTTACTGCTGTATAGTATCCTCTATTATGCTTCTTTGGGCATGATAGATAGAGACAGGAGTAGGATCTCCTCTTCTCTCTGTGTGCTGTGCATGGGAGACATCATACCAGCCAGTCTCCACCCACTGTGGAGCTGACCTCAAATAAATCTTACAATCTAACATGAAGCCAGCAGTGGAGGTAACATGGGTAATAAATGCAGAATACAAGTCAAATAATGGCAAAAATGTAGTCAGGGACAGACTGGGAACTTAAAGTGGCTCTGGAAAAAAGTACAAGTGGCCCATATCATAGGTGAGTCCAAATTGACAGAAGGTGGGGTAACACAAGTAGGCAAGGTCAACTGTGCTGTGTGTGAACTGTTCCTTACTGATGAAGTCCAAACTCGGACCCTGAATTGCAGTTTATTTTGGTTAAAAAAGGAGAAGAGACCTACTCCTGTTGTTTGGGACTGCTGCTGATTGTGCCACTTGGAAGACCACACAAAATATCTTTTGTTTACAAGTCACAAGTAGGCAGAGACAACAGAAGGAGGAAGAGACAACAGATTTAGGTGGAGCCAGAAATACCGTAGGGCAACAAAAATACCTCCCAGCAAAACCAAATACCAAAGTGCAGCATCAGATACTGCCCTATCACCATACTGAGGACAGTGATACAGTTGAATTCAGAAGGAAACATGTAGCTGCTGGCCAGGTGCATAAGTACCTGATGCTACTAGCATGAATTAATACTGAGAGCATCCAATTGCTATGTACCTAAGTACAGATTGGTTTTGTCCCCTTTAATTATTAGATTACGCTCTATATTCCTTGTAATGATATTATAGTTAGATAACATATATCAAACTCCCCCACATTGTGCTGAGAAGTCTGCATTCCTGAGTGATTATCTAAGAGTAGAGTTGAGCGAACACCTGGATGTTCGGGTTCGAGAAGTTCGGCCGAACATCCCGGAAATGTTCGGGTTCGGGATCCGAACCCGATCCGAACTTCGTCCCGAACCCGAACCCCATTGAAGTCAATGGGGACCCGAACTTTTCGGCACTAAAAAGGCTGTAAAACAGCCCAGGAAAGAGCTAGAGGGCTGCAAAAGGCAGCAACATGTAGGTAAATCCCCTGCAAACAAATGTGGATAGGGAAATGAATTAAAATAAAAATTAAATAAATAAAAATTAACCAAAATCAATTGGAGAGAGGTTCCATAGCAGAGAATCTGGCTTCCCGTCACCCACCACTGGAACAGTCCATTCTCAGATATTTAGGCCCCGGCACCCAGGCAGAGGAGAGAGGTCCCGTAACAGAGAATCTGTCTTCATGTCAGCAGAGAATTAGTCTGCATGTCATAGCAGAGAATGAGGCTTCACGTCAGCCACCACTGCAACAGTCCATTGGCATATATTTAGGCCCAGCACCCAGGCAGAGGAGGGAGGTCCCGTAACAGAGAATCTGTCTTCATGTCAGCAGAGAATTAGTCTGCATGTCATAGCAGAGAATGAGGCTTCACGTCAGCCACCACTGCAACAGTCCATTGGCATATATTTAGGCCCAGCACACACACAGGCAGAGGAGAGAGGTCCCGTAACAGAGAATCTGGCTTCATGTCAGCAGAGAATCAGTCTGCATGTCATAGCAGAGAATGAGGCTTCACGTCAGCCACCACTGCAACAGTCCATTGGCATATATTTAGGCCCAGCACACACACAGGCAGAGGAGAGAGGTCCCGTAACAGAGAATCTGGCTTCATGTCAGCAGAGAATCAGTCTGCATGTCATAGCAGAGAATGAGGCTTCACGTCAGCCACCACTGCAACAGTCCATTGGCATATATTTAGGCCCAGCACCCAGGCAGAGGAGGGAGGTCCCGTAACAGAGAATCTGTCTTCATGTCAGCAGAGAATTAGTCTGCATGTCATAGCAGAGAATGAGGCTTCACGTCAGCCACCACTGCAACAGTCCATTGGCATATATTTAGGCCCAGCACACACACAGGCAGAGGAGAGAGGTCCCGTAACAGAGAATCTGGCTTCATGTCAGCAGAGAATCAGTCTGCATGTCATAGCAGAGAATGAGGCTTCACGTCAGCCACCACTGCAACAGTCCATTGGCATATATTTAGGCCCAGCACACACACAGGCAGAGGAGAGAGGTCCCGTAACAGAGAATCTGGCTTCATGTCAGCAGAGAATCAGTCTGCATGTCATAGCAGAGAATGAGGCTTCACGTCAGCCACCACTGCAACAGTCCATTGGCATATATTTAGGCCCAGCACCCAGGCAGAGGAGGGAGGTCCCGTAACAGAGAATCTGTCTTCATGTCAGCAGAGAATTAGTCTGCATGTCATAGCAGAGAATGAGGCTTCACGTCAGCCACCACTGCAACAGTCCATTGGCATATATTTAGGCCCAGCACCCAGGCAGAGGAGGGAGGTCCCGTAACAGAGAATCTGTCTTCATGTCAGCAGAGAATTAGTCTGCATGTCATAGCAGAGAATGAGGCTTCACGTCAGCCACCACTGGAACAGTCCATTCTCAGATATTTAGGCCCCGGCACCCAGGCAGAGGAGAGAGGTCCCGTAACAGAGAATCTGTCTTCATGTCAGCAGAGAATTAGTCTGCATGTCATAGCAGAGAATGAGGCTTCACGTCAGCCACCACTGCAACAGTCCATTGGCATATATTTAGGCCCAGCACCCAGGCAGAGGAGAGAGGTCCCGTAACAGACAATCTGGCTTCATGTCAGCAGAGAATCAGTCTTCATATCATAGCAGAGAATCAGGCTTCACGTCACCCACCACTGTAAGAGTCAATTTTCATAAATTTAGGCCCAGAACCCAGGCAGAGGAGAAAGGTCCCGTAACAGACAATCTGGCTTCATGTCAGCAGAGAATCAGTCTTCATATCATAGCAGAGAATCAGGCTTCACGTCACCCACCACTGTAAGAGTCAATTTTCATAAATTTAGGCCCAGAACCCAGGCAGAGGAGAAAGGTCCCGTAACAGACAATCTGGCTTCATGTCAGCAGAGAATCAGTCTTCATATCATAGCAGAGAATCAGGCTTCACGTCACCCACCACTGTAAGAGTCAATTTTCATAAATTTAGGCCCAGAACCCAGGCAGAGGAGAAAGGTCCCGTAACAGACAATCTGGCTTCATGTCAGCAGAGAATCAGTCTTCATATCATAGCAGAGAATCAGGCTTCACGTCACCCACCACTGTAAGAGTCAATTTTCATAAATTTAGGCCCAGAACCCAGGCAGAGGAGAAAGGTCCCGTAACAGACAATCTGGCTTCATGTCAGCAGAGAATCAGTCTTCATATCATAGCAGAGAATCAGGCTTCACGTCACCCACCACTGTAAGAGTCAATTTTCATAAATTTAGGCCCAGAACCCAGGCAGAGGAGAAAGGTCCCGTAACAGACAATCTGGCTTCATGTCAGCAGAGAATCAGTCTTCATATCATAGCAGAGAATCAGGCTTCACGTCACCCACCACTGTAAGAGTCAATTTTCATAAATTTAGGCCCAGAACCCAGGCAGAGGAGAAAGGTCCCGTAACAGACAATCTGGCTTCATGTCAGCAGAGAATCAGTCTTCATATCATAGCAGAGAATCAGGCTTCACGTCACCCACCACTGTAAGAGTCAATTTTCATAAATTTAGGCCCAGAACCCAGGCAGAGGAGAAAGGTCCCGTAACAGACAATCTGGCTTCATGTCAGCAGAGAATCAGTCTTCATATCATAGCAGAGAATCAGGCTTCACGTCACCCACCACTGTAAGAGTCAATTTTCATAAATTTAGGCCCAGAACCCAGGTAGAGGAGAAAGGTCCCGTAACAGACAATCTGGCTTCATGACAGCAGAGAATCAGTCTGCATGTCATAGCAGAGAATCAGGCTTCACGTCAGCCACCACTGCAACAGTCCATTGTCATAAATTTAGGCCCAGCACCCAGGCAGAGGAGAGAGGTCCCGTAACAGACAATCTGGCTTCATGTCAGCAGAGAATTAGTCTGCATGTCATAGCAGAGAATCAGGCTTCATGTCAGCCACCACTGCAACAGTCCATTGGCATATATTTAGGCCTAGCACACAGGCAGAGGAGAGGTTCATTCAACTTTGGGTAGCATCGCAATATAATGGTAAAATGAAAATAAAAATAGGATTGAATGAGGAAGTGCCCTGGAGTCCAATAATATATGGTTATGGGGAGGTAGTTAATGTCTAATCTGGACAAGGGACGGACAGGTCCTGTGGGATCCATGCCTGGTTCATTTTTATGAACGTCAGCTTGTCCACATTGGCTGTAGACAGGCGGCTGCGTTTGTCTGTAATGACGCCCCCTGCCGTGCTGAATACACGTTCAGACAAAACGCTGGCTGCCGGGCAGGCCAGCACCTCCAAGGCATAAAAGGCTAGCTCTGGCCACGTGGACAATTTAGAGACCCAGAAGTTGAATGGGGCCGAACCATCAGTCAGTACGTGGAGGGGTGTGCACACGTACTGTTCCACCATGTTAGTAAAATGTTGCCTCCTGCTAACACGTTGCGTATCAGGTGGTGGTGCAGTTAGCTGTGGCGTGTTGACAAAAGTTTTCCACATCTCTGCCATGCTAACCCTGCCCTCAGAGGAGCTGGCCGTGACACAGCTGCCTTGGCGACCTCTTGCTCCTCCTCTGCCTTGGCCTTGGGCTTCCACTTGTTCCCCTGTGACATTTGGGAATGCTCTCAGTAGCGCGTCTACCAACGTGCGCTTGTACTCGCGCATCTTCCTATCACGCTCCAGTGCAGGAAGTAAGGTGGGCACATTGTCTTTGTAGCGTGGATCCAGCAGGGTGGCAACCCAGTAGTCCGCACAGGTTAAAATGTGGGCAACTCTGCTGTCGTTGCGCAGGCACTGCAGCATGTAGTCGCTCATGTGTGCCAGGCTGCCCAGGGGTAAGGACAAGCTGTCCTCTGTGGGAGGCGTATCGTCATCGTCCTGCCTTTCCCCCCAGCCACGCACCAGTGATGGACCCGAGCTGCGTTGGGTGCCACCCCGCTGTGACCATGCTTCATCCTCATCCTCCTCCACCTCCTCCTCATCCTCGTCCTCCTCGTCCTCCAGTAGTGGGCCCTGGCTGGCCACATTTGTACCTGGCCTCTGCTGTTGCAAAAAACCTCCCTCTGAGTCACTTCGAAGAGACTGGCCTGAAAGTGCTAAAAATGACCCCTCTTCCTCATCCTCCTCCTCCTCCTCCTGGGCCACCTCCTGTTCCATCATCGCCCTAAGTGTTTTCTCAAGGAGACATAGAAGTGGTATTGTAACGCTGATAACGGTGTCATCGCCACTGGCCATGTTGGTGGAGTACTCGAAACAGCGCAACAGGGCACACAGGTCTCGCATGGAGGCCCAGTCATTGGTGGTGAAGTGGTGCTGTTCTGTAGTGCGACTGACCCGTGCGTGCTGCAGCTGAAACTCCACTATGGCCTGCTGCTGCTCGCACAGTCTGTCCAGCATGTGCAAGGTGGAGTTCCACCTGGTGGGCACGTCGCATATGAGGCGGTGAGCGGGAAGGCCGAAGTTACGCTGTAGCGCAGACAGGCGAGCAGCAGCAGGATGTGAACGCCGGAAGCGCGAACAGACGGCCCGCACTTTATGCAGCAGCTCTGACATGTCGGGGTAGTTGTGAATGAACTTCTGCACCACCAAATTCAGCACATGCGCCAAGCAAGGGATGTGCGTCAAATTGGCTAGTCCCAGAGCTGCAACGAGATTTCGCCCATTATCACACACCACCAGGCCGGGCTTGAGGCTCACCGGCAGCAACCACTCGTCGGTCTGTTGTTCTATACCCCGCCACAACTCCTGTGCGGTGTGGGGCCTGTCCCCCAAACATATGAGTTTCAGAATGGCCTGCTGACGTTTACCCCGGGCTGTGCTGAAGTTGGTGGTGAAGGTGTGTGGCTGACTGGATGAGCAGGTGGAAGAAGAGGAGGAGGAAGCCGAGAAGGAGGAGGTGGCAACAGGAGGCAAAGAATGTTGCCCTGCGATCCTTGGCGGCGGAAGGACGTGCGCCAAACAGCTCTCCGCCTGGGGCCCAGCTGCCACTACATTTACCCAGTGTGCAGTTAGGGAGATATAGCGTCCCTGGCCGTGCTTACTGGTCCACGTATCTGTGGTTAGGTGGACCTTGCTACAGATGGCGTTGCGCAGTGCACACTTGATTTTATCGGATACTTGGTTGTGCAGGGAAGGCACGGCTCTCTTGGAGAAGTAGTGCCGGCTGGGAACAACATACTGTGGGACAGCAAGCGACATGAGCTGTTTGAAGCTGTCTGTGTCCACCAGCCTAAATGACAGCATTTCATAGGCCAGTAGTTTAGAAATGCTGGCATTCAGGGCCAGGGATCGAGGGTGGCTAGGTGGGAATTTACGCTTTCTATCAAATGTTTGTGAGATGGAGAGCTGAACGCTGGCGTGTGACATGGTTGAGACGCTTGGTGACGGAGGTGGTGGTGGTGGTGTTGGTGGTACATCCCCTGTTTGCTGGGCGGCAGGTGCCAACGTTCCTCCAGAGGCGGAGGAAGAGGCCGAGGCGGCAGCAGCAGAATAGGCCGAGGCGGCAGCAGCAGAAGAGGTAGCAGGGGGAGCCTGAGTGACTTCCTTGGTTTTAAGGTGTTTACTCCACTGCAGTTCATGCTTTGCATGCAGGTGCCTGGTCATGCAGGTTGTGCTCAGGTTCAGAACGTTAATGCCTCGCTTCAGGCTCTGATGGCACAGCGTGCAAACCACTCGGGTCTTGTCGTCAGCACATTGTTTGAAGAAGTGCCATGCCAGGGAACTCCTTGAAGCTGCCTTTGGGGTGCTCGGTCCCAGATGGCGGCGGTCAGTAGCAGGCGGAGTCTCTTGGCGGCGGGTGTTCTGCTTTTGCCCACTGCTCCCTCTTTTGCTACGCTGTTGGCTCGGTCTCACCACTGCCTCTTCCTCCGAACTGTGAAAGTCAGTGGCACGACCTTCATTCCATGTGGGGTCTAGGACCTCATCGTCCCCTGCATCGTCTTCCACCCAGTCTTGATCCCTGACCTCCTGTTCAGTCTGCACACTGCAGAAAGACGCAGCAGTTGGCACCTGTGTTTCGTCATCATCAGAGACATGCTGAGGTGGTATTCCCATGTCCTCATCATCAGGAAACATAAGTGGTTGTGCGTCAGTGCATTCTATGTCTTTCACCGCTGGGGAAGGGCTAGGTGGATGCCCTTGGGAAACCCTGCCAGCGGAGTCTTCAAACAGCATAAGAGACTGCTGCATAACTTGAGGCTGAGACAGTTTCCCTGGTATGCATGGGGGTGATGTGACAGACTGATGGGGTTGGTTTTCAGGCGCCATCTGTGCGCTTTCTGCAGAAGACTGGGTGGGAGATAATGTGAACGTGCTGGATCCACTGTCGGCCACCCAATTGACTAATGCCTGTACCTGCTCAGGCCTTACCATCCTTAGAACGGCATTGGGCCCCACCATATATCGCTGTAAATTCTGGCGGCTACTGGGACCTGAAGTAGTTGGTACACTAGGACGTGTGGATGTGGCAGAACGGCCACGTCCTCTCCCAGCACCAGAGGGTCCACTAACACCACCACGACCATGTCCACGTCCGCGTCCCTTACTAGATGTTTTTCTCATTGTTATGGTTCACCACAACAACAAATATATTATTTGGCCCAATGTATTGTATTCAAATTCAGCGGGATATAAATTTGAGGCCTAGTATTTAGGCGCTGGGTGACCGGTATGGATTTAGTGACAGAATTAGACTTGGAAATGCACAGAAGCGTGTGTGTGTGAAGTTATTCTGAATGACCCAATGTGCACCTTGAATATTATATACCCTTTTAGGGATAGATTTCAAATAGCTCTGATATAGCAGAAACCACTAAATTATGAAATTGCT
The DNA here is from genome assembly GCF_014858855.1 of Bufo gargarizans. NCBI lineage: Eukaryota > Metazoa > Chordata > Amphibia > Anura > Bufonidae > Bufo > Bufo gargarizans. The sequence goes on along the minus strand of NC_058087.1, from coordinate 85,795,182 downwards.
AAATTGGGAATTGTACTTCAACCCAGAACAAAAAATGTGCTTTGACGGACACTAAATATCTTGCCCAGCAACAACAGTACAACGGTGGGTAACGAGAGATTTAGAGGGAATTAAATTTGAGGCCTAGTATTTAGGCGCTGGGTCACCGGTATGGATTTAGTGACAGAATTAGACTTGGAAATACACAGTAGCGGGTGTGTGTGAAGTTATTCTGAATGACCCTATGTGCACCTTCAATATTATATACCCTTTTAGGGATAGATTTCAAATAGCTCTGATATAGCAGAAACCACTAAATTATGAAATTGCTAAATTGGGAATTGTACTTCAACCCAGAACAAAAAATGTGCTTTGACGGACACTAAATATCTTGCCCAGCAACAACAGTACAGCGGTGGGTAACGAGAGATTTAGAGGGAATTAAATTTGAGGCCTAGTATTTAGGCGCTGGGTCACCGGTATGGATTTAGTGACAGAATTAGACTTGGAAATGCACAGAAGCGTGTGTGTGAAGTTATTCTGAATGACCCAATGTGCACCTTCAATATTATATACCCTTTTTGGGATAGATTTCAAATAGCTCTGATATAGCAGGAACCACTAAATTATGAAATTGCTAAATTGGGAATTGTACTTCAACCCAGAACAAAAAATGTGCTTTGACGGGCACTAAATAATCTTGCCCAGCTACAACAGGACAACGGGGTAACGAGAGATTTAGAGGGAATTAAATTTGAGGCCTAGTATTTAGGCGCTGGGTGACAGGTATGGGTTTAGTGACAGAATTAGACTTGGAAATACACAGTAGCGGGTGTGTGTGAAGTTATTCTGAATGACCCTATGTGCACCTTCAATATTATATACCCTTTTAGGGATAGATTTCAAATAGCTCTGATATAGCAGAAACCACTAAATTATGAAATTGCTAAATTGGGAATTGTACTTCAACCCAGAACAAAAAATGTGCTTTGACGGACACTAAATATCTTGCCCAGCAACAACAGTACACCGGTGGGTAACGAGAGATTTAGAGGGAATTAAATTTGAGGCCTAGTATTTAGGCGCTGGGTCACCGGTATGGATTTAGTGACAGAATTAGACTTGGAAATACACAGTAGCGGGTGTGTGTGAAGTTATTCTGAATGACCCTATGTGCACCTTCAATATTATATACCCTTTTTGGGATAGATTTCAAATAGCTCTGATATAGCAGGAACCACTAAATTATGAAATTGCTAAATTGGGAATTGTACTTCAACCCAGAACAAAAAATGTGCTTTGACGGACACTAAATAACTTTCCCAGCTACAACAGGACAACGGTAACGAGAGATTTAGAGGGATTAAATTTGAGGCCTAGTATTTAGGCGCTGGGTGACAGGTATGGGTTTAGTGACAGAATTAGACTTGGAAATACACAGTAGCGGGTGTGTGTGAAGTTATTCTGAATGACCCTATGTGCACCTTCAATATTATATACCCTTTTAGGGATAGATTTCAAATAGCTCTGATATAGCAGAAACCACTAAATTATGAAATTGCTAAATTGGGAATTGTACTTCAACCCAGAACAAAAAATGTGCTTTGACGGACACTAAATATCTTGCCCAGCAACAACAGTACAGCGGTGGGTAACGAGAGATTTAGAGGGAATTAAATTTGAGGCCTAGTATTTAGGCGCTGGGTCACCGGTATGGATTTAGTGACAGAATTAGACTTGGAAATACACAGTAGCGGGTGTGTGTGAAGTTATTCTGAATGACCCTATGTGCACCTTCAATATTATATACCCTTTTTGGGATAGATTTCAAATAGCTCTGATATAGCAGGAACCACTAAATTATGAAATTGCTAAATTGGGAATTGTACTTCAACCCAGAACAAAAAATGTGCTTTGACGGGCACTAAATAACTTTCCCAGCTACAACAGGACAACGGTAACGAGAGATTTAGAGGGATTTAAATTTGAGGCCTAGTATTTAGGCGCTGGGTGACAGGTATGGGTTTAGTGACAGAATTAGACTTGGAAATACACAGTAGCGGGTGTGTGTGAAGTTATTCTGAATGACCCTATGTGCACCTTCAATATTATATACCCTTTTTGGGATAGATTTCAAATAGCTCTGATATAGCAGAAACCACTAAATTATGAAATTGCTAAATTGGGAATTGTACTTCAACCCAGAACAAAAAATGTGCTTTGACGGACACTAAATATCTTGCCCAGCAACAACAGTACACCGGTGGGTAACGAGAGATTTAGAGGGAATTAAATTTGAGGCCTAGTATTTAGGCGCTGGGTCACCGGTATGGATTTAGTGACAGAATTAGACTTGGAAATACACAGTAGCGGGTGTGTGTGAAGTTATTCTGAATGACCCTATGTGCACCTTCAATATTATATACCCTTTTTGGGATAGATTTCAAATAGCTCTGATATAGCAGGAACCACTAAATTATGAAATTGCTAAATTGGGAATTGTACTTCAACCCAGAACAAAAAATGTGCTTTGACGGGCACTAAATAACTTTCCCAGCTACAACAGGACAACGGGGTAACGAGAGATTTAGAGGGATTAAATTTGAGGCCTAGTATTTAGGCGCTGGGTCACCGGTATGGATTTAGTGACAGAATTAGACTTGGAAATACACAGTAGCGGGTGTGTGTGAAGTTATTCTGAATGACCCTATGTGCACCTTCAATATTATATACCCTTTTTGGGATAGATTTCAAATAGCTCTGATATAGCAGGAACCACTAAATTATGAAATTGCTAAATTGGGAATTGTACTTCAACCCAGAACAAAAAATGTGCTTTGACGGGCACTAAATAACTTTCCCAGCTACAACAGGACAACGGTAACGAGAGATTTAGAGGGATTTAAATTTGAGGCCTAGTATTTAGGCGCTGGGTGACAGGTATGGGTTTAGTGACAGAATTAGACTTGGAAATACACAGTAGCGGGTGTGTGTGAAGTTATTCTGAATGACCCTATGTGCACCTTCAATATTATATACCCTTTTTGGGATAGATTTCAAATAGCTCTGATATAGCAGAAACCACTAAATTATGAAATTGCTAAATTGGGAATTGTACTTCAACCCAGAACAAAAAATGTGCTTTGACGGACACTAAATATCTTGCCCAGCAACAACAGTACAGCGGTGGGTAACGAGAGATTTAGAGGGAATTAAATTTGAGGCCTAGTATTTAGGCGCTGGGTCACCGGTATGGATTTAGTGACAGAATTAGACTTGGAAATACACAGTAGCGGGTGTGTGTGAAGTTACTCTGAATGACCCTATGTGCACCTTCAATATTATATACCCTTTTTGGGATAGATTTCAAAGAGCTCTGATATAGCAGGAACCACTAAATTATGAAATTGCTAAATTGGGAATTGTATTTCAACCCAGAACAAGAAATGTGCTTGAACGGACACTAAATAACTCGCCCAGCTACAGCACTAGGGACAGATTTAGCTGGATATAAATTTGAGGCCTAGTATTTAGGCGCTGGGTGACCGGTATGGATTTAGTGACAGAATTAGACTGGGATATGGCCAAAAAATGAACAGACTATTGCTGGTTAAATGCACTTGGTGTGACAGCTTCACCCTGATGTAGGCTTTAGCCAAAAAACAACCACACCATTGAGGGTTAAATGCACTTGGTGACAGGCGCAGCTTGCCCCTGATTTTGTATATGGCCAAAAAATGAACAGACTATTGCTGGTTAAATGCACTTGGTGTGACAGCTTCACCCTGATGTAGGCTTTAGCCAAAAAACAACCACACCATTGAGGGTTAAATGCACTTGGTGACAGGCGCAGCTTGCCCCTGATTTTGTATATGGCCAAAAAATGAACAGACTATTGCTGGTTAAATGCACTTGGTGTGACAGCTTCACCCTGATGTAGGCTTTAGCCAAAAAACAACCACACCATTGAGGGTTAAATGCACTTGGTGACAGGCGCAGCTTGCCCCTGATTTTGTATATGGCCAAAAAATGAACAGACTATTGCTGGTTAAATGCACTTGGTGTCACAGCTTCACCCTGATGTAGGCTTTAGCCAAAAAACAACCACACCATTGAGGGTTAAATGCACTTGGTCGCAGCTTGTGCTGGCGCACCACAAGACACAAAATGGCCGCCGATCACCCCAGAAAAATGAGACTGACAAACGGTCTGTGCAGCCTAAAAACAGTGAGCAATTGAGGATCAGCAGCTCAATGATCCACAGCTGCAGATCGATCAGTTAATCAAGTCCTTTGGAGGAGTTAATCTGCCTAATCTCGCCCTACTGTCGCAGCCGCAACCTCTCCCTACGCTAATCAGAGCAGAGTGACGGGCGGCGCTATGTGACTCCAGCTTAAATAGAGGCTGGGTCACATGGTGCTCTGGCCAATCACAGCCATGCCAATAGTAGGCATGGCTGTGATGGCCTCTTGGGGCAAGTAGTATGACGCTTGTTGATTGGCTGCTTTGCAGCCTTTCAAAAAGCGCCAAGAAAGCGTCACAAAAGCGCGAAGAAAGCGACGAACACCGAACCCGAACCCGGACTTTTACGAAAATGTCCGGGTTCGGGTCCGTGTCACGGACACCCCAAAATTCGGTACGAACCCGAACTATACAGTTCGAGTTCGCTCATCCCTATCTAAGAGACATGCGTGCTGCACTCTGGAAATCCTTAGGAAGAGGGCCTGAAAGGTATCAACTTTTGTGCACAAAGACAAGTAACGGGAACTCCGAAGAGAACATCATCCAGGTAGGATTTTGTAGGTCACTCTTTTGTATCACCATGGGGTTTTGACCATGTACTACAACATGGCGACAGGAGTTCCCCCCACCAATCCTGTGTCAGAAGTTTGCAAAAGAACATCTAAACAAGCCTGATGCATTTGGAAACAAGCCCTGTACACTGATGAGGTTAAAATAGAATTATTTGGCCACAATGAGCAAAGGTAGAATTTCATGAAAAGAACACCTCTCCAACTATTAAGCATTAGGGTTAATCAATCATGCTTTGTGGTTGTGTTGCAGCCAAAGGCATGGGCAACATTTGAGAGGTAGAAAGTACATGGAAATGTATTCACTTACCCTGCTAAAGCCTATTTATTCTCAAATCGTCGAAGTCACAAAACAATTAGCATTTTTCAACATGACTTTGTCCTTATACAGACTCTTAGACACTCTGTGTGCCACTGTATGTTGCCTCCTTGAAGAACCATGTTATCACTGCTTCTAGGGTAGAATAATTAAATAATATGATGCACTGGAACTTGACACAATTTGTCTGTATAAAATCCAGATAAAATCGGTGGCATATCACAGTATAGTGTGAGCCCTTAGTAGTTTATAGGTGCCATATTATGAAACTGTACAGTACAGATCTGTACCATGGCCTTGTGCATGATCGATTTAACAGTGGTGTACCATCTATGGATGCAGACCCTCTGGAGGAGGTAGTGAACTGCTTCTTCTGTTCCTGATATCAATAAAATAAAAGCATTTTTATCCTGCTTTCACTAGGGGAAGCTCAGTACAAATATATTTCACAGCTTTCATTGCAGTGGTACTCAGCAGAAGTGGCCAAAATCATTAAAAACAAAAAGATAACATTTAGTAAAAACAATAAAAACGAGGATGACAGGGAAATTTATAAGATTAGGCAGAGAGAGTGTCACGATGGAGAGTGGGGAAAACCCCCACCGTACAATGTAAAGACATAAAGGGGAAGCAGATAGGCCAGGACGCTGGAATCAAGGAGCAGGTCACCTCCTATTACATCCCTAATCATCACCCTAACTCTTCACCGTATGAGCGGACCTGGATGGTAAGACGGCTCATACCAGGATACCTATGGCTCTGAGTCGCCCTCATAATCCCTCACATAGGAGCAGAGGAGAGACGACCTGTTCTTTCCAGATATGAATGAACAGGAGTCTCAAATGCCCTAGCAGCAGGGAAAAGGGAAGCCCATACACAGCTAGAGGATCGGCAGGCAAAAACAACAAGACCACTCACTTACCTGCCTAAGCCTCTACAACTGGAACCTGTGCATAAGTACAGGAGCCTGAACACACAGCCGGTCACAGTACAAACAACCACACAGGAATCTAGCATACCAACTCTGCCAGAGCCCCCCATGCTCACACAGTGCATGGCAGCCCCAAGCAGGGCTGCATACAGGCTTATGGTTCACCCCTCCAGGAAATCAGCCCCCTCACGGAGGTAACACACACAAAGGGAAACGTCTTGCGCACATGCAGGGACAAACACCAACAACAGCCCAGACATGTAACAATAAACAAGACGTACAACAAACCCTGAACATAAACCCACACCAAAAATACAAGTGAGGTTGGGTACATAGAGGATACAAGGGAGAAACTGGGAAGACCTTGATGACCACAAGGGTGGCCCTCACTGGACAGATGGTAAAGCCAGGAGCAGTGAACCACCAGCACACACCAAGCCTGGAGGAACAATGAGCTACAGGCATCCAGCAGAAGCTAAATAGCCCAAAACGACCACACCCAATCAGGGAGGTAACCCTTACAGCACCAGACAAGGGGAGGCTACAATTTAAAGGGGAAGTGCATACACCAACCACCACGTTGCCATCGGCAACAGCATGCATGGCAACCATGTCACGGCGCACACAGCCAAAGCCAAGACACTGCCACCTTAACAGCAACAGGTTGCCACTGGCAAGTCTCACGGCGCACACAGCAAAGGCCATGACAGAGAGGCCAAGCAAGTTATAAGAGCTTCTAAAGCACAGGCAGAAGAGAAATTAACCCAGTCAGTGAAAACAGGTGATAAGACATTCTTCAGATACATAAATGAAAAAAGGAAATTAAAACAAGGAATACCCAATTAAAAATAAAGAAGGTATATGGAAGAAGATAAAGAACTAGCTGACTGCCTCAATTAATACTTCTGTTCAGTTTTTGCAAAGGAAAATGATGGAATAGGACCTCAGTTAGGGAGGAAGACTAATAGAATATTTTAATGCATGTGTCTTTACAGAGGAAGAGGTTCTAAGTCTAAATTTATTTAACCAATTACTGGTAACAGGAGTCATGCCAGAAGATTGAAAATTAGCAAATGTTGTGCCCATTCACAAGAAAGGTAGTAGGGAGGAATCGGTCAACTATAGGCCAGTAAACGTGACATCAATAGTGGGGAAATTAATGGAAACCATATGTAAGGAGAGGATTGTGGAACATCTAAAATCCCATGGGTTGAAAGATGAAAAACAGCATAGGTTTACTTCAGGGAGATCATGTCAAACTAATCTTATTGATTTTCTTGATTGCGTGACTAAAATAATAGATGGCGGAGGTGCAGTAGACATCTAGACTTTAGTAAGGCTTTTGATACTGTCTCACATAGAAGGCTTATCAATAAACTGCAGTCTTTGAGCTTGGACTCCCATATTATTGAATGGATTAGACAGTAGCTGAGGGACAGACAACAGAGGGTTGTAGTCAATGGAGTATATTAAGACCATGGTCTTGTTACCAGTTAGGTACCTCAGGGATCTGTTCTGGGACCCATATTGTTTAATCTCTTTATCAGCAAAAATGCAGAAGACCTCGATGGTAAGGTATGTCTTTTTCCTGATGACGCAAAGATTTGTAACAGAGTTGATGTTCCTGGAGGGATACGCCGAATGGAAAAGGATTTAGGAAAAAAAGAGGAATGGTCAAAAATCTGGTAACTAAAATTTAATGTTGATAAGTGCAAGATGATGCACCTGGGGCGTAAAAACCCAAGAACAGAATATAAAATCAGTGATGCAGTCCTAACCTCAGTATCTGAGGAAAGGGATTTAGGGGTCATTATTTCAGAAGACTTAAAGGTAAGCAGACAATGTCATAAAGCAGCAGGAAATGCTAGCAGAATGTTTGTGTGTATAGGGAGAGGCATTACCAGTAGAAAGAGGGAGGTGCTCATGCTCACTCTACAGAGCACTAGTGAGACCTAATTTGGAGTATTGTGTGCAGTACTGGAGACCATACAGTCAGGTCCATAAATATTGGGACATTGACACAATTGTAACATTTTGGGCTCTTTACACCACCACAATGGATTTGAAATGAAACAAACAAGATGTGCTTTAACTGCAGACCGTCAGCTTTATTTGAGGGTATTTACATTCAAATCAGGTGATTGGTGTAGGAATTACAACAGTTTGCATATGTGCCTCCCACTTGTAAAGGAAATTAAAATAATGGGACAATTGGCTTCTCAGCTGTTCCATGGTCAGGTGTGTGTTATTCCCTCATGACCCCAATTACAATGAGCAGATAAAAGGTCCAGAGTTCATTTCAAGTGTGCTATTTGGAATCTGTTGCTGTCAACTCTCAAGATGAGAGCCAAAGAGCTGTCACTGTCAGTGAAGCAAGCCATCATTAGGGTAAAAAATAAATAAAATAAATATCTATGAGATAGCAAAAACATTAGGCGTGGCCAAAACAACTGTTTGGAACATTATTAAAAAGAAGGAACACACCGGTGAGCTCAGCAACACCAAAAGACCTGGAAGACCACGGAAAACAACTGTGGTGGATGACCAAAGAATTCTTTCCCTGGTGAAGAAAACACCCTTCACAACAGTTGGTCAGATCAAGAACACTCTCCAGGAGGTAGGTGTATGTGTGTCAAAGTCAACAATCAAGAGAAGACTTTACCAGAGTGAATACAGAGGGTTCACCACAAGATGTAAACCATTAGTGAGCCTCAAAAACAGAAAGGCCAGATTAGAGTTTGCCAAGCGACATCTAAAAAAAGCCTTCACAGTTCTGGAACAACATCCTATGGACAGATGAGACCAAGATCAACTTGTACCAGAGTGATGGGAAGAGAAGAGTATGGAGATGGAAAGGAACTGATCATGATCCTAAGCATACCACCTCATCAGTGAAGCATAGTGGTGGTAGTGTCATGGTGTGGGCATGTATGGCTGCCAATAGAACTGGTTCTCTTATATTTATTGATGATGTGACTGCTGACAAAAGCAGCAGCATGATTTCTGAAGTGTTTCGGGCAATATTATCTGCTCATATTTAGCCAAATAATTCAGAACTCATTGGATGGCGCTTCACAATGCAGATGGACAATGACCCAAAGCATACTGCAGAAGCAACCAAAGAGTTTTTTATGGGAAAGAAGTGGAATGTTATGCAATGGCCTACTCAATCACCTGACCTGAATCCAATTGAGCATGCATTTCACTTGCTGAAGACAAAACTGAAGGGAAAATACCCCAAGAACAAGCAGGAACTGAAGACAATTGCAGTAGAGGCCTGGTAGAGCATCACCAGGGATGAAACCCAGCGTCTGGTGATGTCTATGTGTTCCAGACTTCAGGCTGCAATTGACTGCAAAGGATTTGCAACCGAGTATTAAAATGTGAAAGTTTGATTTATGTTTATTATATCTCATTACTTTTGGTCCCTTAACAAGTGGGAGGCACATATGCAAACTGTAGTAATTCCTACACCGTTCACCTGATTTGGATGTAAATACCCTCAAATTAAAGCTGACAGTCTGCAGTGAAAGCACATATTGTTTGTTTCATTTCAAATACATTGAGGTGGTGTATAGAGCCAAAAATGTTAGAATTGTGTCAATGTCCCAATATTTTTGGACCTGACTGTATCTCCAGAAGGATATTGATACTTTAGAGAGAGTTCAGAGAGGGGCTACTAAACTAGTACATGAATTGCAGAATAAAACTTACCAGGAAAGGTTAAAGGACCTTAACATGTATAGCTTGGAAGAAAGACGAGACAGAGGGGATATGATAGAAACTTTTAAATACATAAAGGGAATCAACAAGGTAAAAGAGGAGAGAATATTTAAAAGAAGAAAAACTGCTACAAGAGGACATAGTTTTAAATTAGAGGGGCAAAGGTTTAAAAGTAATATTAGGAAGTATTACTTTACTGAGAGAGCAGTGGATGCATGGAATAGCCTTCCTGCAGAAGTGGTAGCTGCAAATACAGTGAGGGAGTTTAAGCATGCATGGGATAGGCATAAGGCCATCCTTCATATAAGATAGGGTCAGGGGCTATTCATAGTATTCAGTATATTGGGCAGACTAGATGGGCCAAATGGTCCTTATCTGCCGACACATTCTATATTTCTATGTTTAATGGTAACATAGTAATATAGTTCGGCCTGTTATCCTGCAAGTTGATCCAGAGGAAGGCAAAAAAAACAAAAAACTGTGAGGTAGAAGCCAATTTTCCCCACTTAAGGGGGAAAAAATTTCTTCCCGACTCCAATCAGGCAATCTGAATAACTCCCTGGATCAACGACCCGTCTCTAGTAGCTATAGCCTGTAATATTATTACGCTCCAGAAATACATCCAGGCCTCTCTTGAATTCTTTTATTGTACTCACCATCACCACCTCCTCAGGCATAGATTTCCATAGTCTCACTGCTCTTACTGTAAAGAATCCTCTTCTATGTTTGTGTACAAACCTTCTTTCCTCCATACGCAGAGGATGTCCCCTCGTCACAGTCACCGTCCTGGGGATAAATAGATGATGGGAGAGATCTCTGTACTGTCCCCTGATATATTTATACATAGTAATTCGGTCTCCCCTAAGTCGTCTTTTTTATAAAGTGAATAACCCTAATGTTGATAATCTTTCAGGGTACTGTATTTGCCCCATTCCAGTTATTACTTTAGTTGCCCTCCTCTGAACCCTCTCCAGCTCTGCTATGTCTGCCTTGTTCACAGGAGCCCAGAACTGTACACAGTACTCCATGTGTGGTCTGACTAGTGATTTGTAAAGTGGTAGTACTATGTTCTCATCACAGGCATCTATGCCCCTTTTGATGCAACCCATTATCTTGTTGGCCTTGGCAGCAGCTGCCTGACACTGGTTTTTACTGCTTAGTTTGCTGTTTATTAAAATTCCTAAGTCCTTTTCCATGTCAGTGTTACCCAGTGTTTACCATTTAGTATGTACAGGTGACTTGCATTATTCCCTCCCATGTGCATAACTTTACATTTGTCAGTGTTAAACCTCATCTGCCACTTCTCTGCCCAAGCCTGCAATCTATCCAGATCCCTCTGTAGTAGTATACTGTCCTCTTTAGTGTTAATTACTTTACACAGTTTAGTGTCATCTGCAAAAAAATATATTTGACTGTGCAAGCCTTCGACAAGATCATTAATAAATATATTGAAGAGAATAGGGCCCAATACTGACCCCTGAGGTACTCCACTAGTGACAGTGACCCAATCTGAGTGTGTACCATTAATAACCACCTTTTGTTTTCTATCATTGAGCCAGTTACTTACCCACATACAGACGTTTTCTCCCAGTCTGAGCATTCTCATTTTATATACTAACCTTTTATGTGGTACCGTGTCAAATGCTTTGAAGAACTCCAGATACACGACATCCATTTATTCGCCGCTGTCAAGTCTAGAAGGGACCGATCCCTCATGAAGCCATGCTGATATGATGTTAATGGTAATCATTTAAATTTCTGTGCTAGTGGTGGCTTCGTCCAGATACAGTGGGATGCGAAAGTTTGGGCAACCTTGTTAATCGTCATGATTTTCCTGTATAAATCGTTGGTTGTTACGATAAAAAATGTCAGTTAAATATATCATATAGCAGACACACACAGTGACATTTGAGAAGTGAAATGACGTTTATTGGATTTACAGAAAGTGTGCTATAATTGTTTAAACAAAATTAGGCAGGTGCATACATGTGGGCACTGTTGTCATTTTATTGATTCCAAAACCTTTAGAACTAATTATTGGAACTCAAATTGGCTTGGTAAGCTCAGTGACCCCTGACCTACATACACAGGTGAATCCAATTATGAGAAAGAGTATTTAAGGGGGCCAATTGTAAGTTTCCCTCCTCTTTTAATTTTCTCTGAAGAGTAGCAACATGGGGGTCTCAAAACAACTCTCAAATGACCTGAAGACAAAGATTGTTCACCATCATAGTTTAGGGGAAGGATACAGAAAGCTGTCTCAGAGATTTCAGCTGATTGTTTCCACAGTTAGGAACATATTGAGGAAATGGAAGACCACAGGTTCAGTTCAAGTTAAGGCTCGAAGTGGCTGACCAAGAAAAATCTCGGATAGACAGAAGCGACGAATCGTGAGAACAGTCAGAGTCAACCCACAGACCAGCACCAAAGACCTACAACATCATCTTGCTGCAGATGGAATCACTGTGCATCGTTCAACCATACGGCGCACTTTACACAAGGAGATGCTGTATGCGAGAGTGATGCAGAGGAAGCCCTTTCTCCGCACACAGCACAAAAAGTGCCGCTTAAGGTGGGCTTAAGCACATTTGGACAAGCCAGCTTCATTTTGGAATAAGGTGCTGTGGACTGGTGAAATTAAAATTGAGTTATTTGGCCATAACAAGGGGCGTTATGCATGGAGGAAAAAGAACACAGCATTCCAAGAAAAACACCTGCTACCTACAATAAAATATGGTGGTGGTTCCATCATGCTGTGGGGGCTGTGTGGCCAGTGCAGGGACTGGGAATCTTGTCAAAGTTGAGGGATGCATGGATTCCCCTCAGTATCAGCAGATTCTGGAGACCAATGTCCAGGAATCAGTGACAAAGCTGAAGCTGCGCCGGGGCTGGATCTTTCAACAAGACAACGACCCTAAACACTGCTCAAAATCCACTAAGGCATTTATGCAGAGGAACAAGTACAACATTCTGGAATGGCCATCTCAGTCCCCAGACCTGAATAGAATTGAAAATCTGTGGTGTGACTTAAAGAGAGCTGTCCATGCTCAGAAGCCATCAAACCTGAATAAACTAAAGATGTTTTGTAAAGAGGAATGGTCCCAAATACCTTCAACCAGAATCCAGACTCTCATTGGAACCTACAGGAAGCGTTTAGAGGCTGTAATTTCTGCAAAAGGAGGATCTACAAAATATTGATTTCATTTCTTTCTTGTGGTGCCCAAATTTATGCACCTGCCTAATTTTGTTTAAACAATTATAGCACACTTTCTGTAAATCCAATAAACTTCATTTCACTTCTCAAATATCACTGTGTGTGTCTCCTATATGATATATTTAACGGACATTTTTTTATCGTAACAACCAACGATTTATACAGGAAAATCATGACGATTAACAGGGTTGCCCAAACTTTCGCATCCCACTGTATACTACACTGCATGAGAGAAGCTGCAGACATAAAGCTTTATGGCGAGATTTATCAGTGTGCTTTATGCGAGCTCTGTGGTGTAAATGCATTGAGAAATTTGGAGTTCAGTATGAGCACCATTTTCATGAAGCATCTTATTTCATGTTTTCTGAAATCAAAGATAGATGAGAACTGTTTTAGAAAAAAAAAAATTTCCACTGAGGCTACTTTCACACAAGTTTTCCGGTATTGAGATCCGTCATAGGGGCTCAATACCGGAAAAAAAACGCTTCAGTTTTGTCCCCATTTATTGTCAATGGCGACAAAACTGAACTGAACCGAACAGAATGCACCAAAATGCATTCTGTTCCGTTTAGTTGCGCTCCCATACCGGAGAGAAAACTGCAACATGTTGTAATTTGCTTTCAGTCCTGGGATGTGGATCAAGACGGACCCTCAATATGCAAGTCAATGGGCATGGATCCGTTTTCTCTGCCACAATCTGCCACAATAGAAAACAGATCCAACCCCCATTGACTTTCAATGGAGTGCATAATGGATCCGTCTTGATAATGTTAAAGATAATACTGCCGGATCCAGTAACAACGCTAATGTGAAAGTAGCCTTAATTTTTTTAAAAAGCGTACAGTAATTAGAAATCTGGATTGTCATGCTTTATCGTTCTGCAGTGTCTGAGAGTGTTTGACATACACGAGTGGAAAACTTGGAGGAGCAGAAGGGTCCATACTAATTTTTGCTATGGTGCCCTATCGAAGCTGTGTACATCCCTATGCATCAATGTGCTACCCAGTAGACTTCCAACAGGAAACATTAATGATTTGTAAAGTTGTAACCAGGTTACCGCATTCTTATCCGAAAATTATATCCACAGAGTATAAAATAATAGCAGATGAAAACCTAACGTCCTAATCTGAACTGTAATAATTACAAATCACAAGATGAGATCAGACAATGATCCTTTTATTATTGATAGAACAGTATGCTATCTCATGCTTTTGGACTTGGCTGCATTAGGTGTTGCACAATGTTAATGACATTTTTCCCCTCAAATCACCCCATATATTGTTTATCCTTGCAAAAATGAAATGCTTTCTCAGGGCACATTTCCTCACTTTATTTTTTAATATTCAGGTTACTGAGGAAGAAGTTAAGCCACTGGACTGGGGCAGTGCAAGTACTTCAGGAGTCTCAAGAAGTTGGTCACAGCAAAGTAGAGGCCCAGTTACACATGCTGGCGGAGAGCAATGAGTGCATGAAGAAGGAACTGAAAGAGCTGAAACACAACATGCAGGTATGGAAATGTGGTGGTGTTTCCAAGTCAATGTTTTATCAACTGTAACCTAGGATAGAAACCACCAAGTAAATGATCATAGTTTCATTTAAATCGGTAATATAATTTTGTCTACAGTCCCTTAACCCCTTTAGTGACCAAGCACATTTTTTAAAAATTGCATTCCAAGAGCTAGAACTTTTTTGTTTTTTCATAAATGTACTTGTATGAGGTCTTATTTGCAGGACAAGTTATAGTTTTTAATGCACAATTTTAAGTATATGTAATGATTGATTAAAGCCAGCTGTTTAGCTAAAACCCCCTTTGTTTACGTCAGTAAAAACACGTATGGGTGGTCACTATTAAACAGGTTGTTTCGTATTTTTTTTATTCCACCCAACCAATGGCTTATATGAAGAAATCTATAGTAACCTATCAGTCTAAACATGGAGGAGGTCATGTGTACCAATGACTGGCCTCCCAAAGCAGGAAAAGATCGAGCAGTGATGTGCCGCTTGGGAACACGTCTCCATTGAGACCATTTTTTTGCAGTAGTGGGGCACATGACCCCTTCCATACTGAAGTTGACAGGCAGAGACTGGAAGACCAGTGAAGAGAGACTATGAGCTAATTGGGAGAGGCATTAAACAAATCTTGGAAATCCCTAAAAAAAAACTTAAATTACCCTGATTTACATGTATGTCAAAACCTAGCCTTGTCTAAAGGCTCCATGCGGTAAATGTACAGTACTTCATGGAATTGTACTATGCAGTGAATAGGGGCAACCTGTCTGCAAATGACAGCTAGATTCCGCCTGTAACAATCAGCGTCTGAGAAACTTGTGAACAAGGTCATTTAAAGGGGTTTTCCAAGACAATAATTCTGATAACCTATCCTCTGACATCATTTTTATGAAATTACTGATGAACTATCCTCTGATCGGTGGAGGTCCGACACCCGGGACCCCCGCTGATCAGCTGTTTGAGAAGGCAATAGCACTCACAAGAGTCCGGCCAGGAAGATAATGTCTAAGGCCTCATGCACACGATCGTTTTTTTTTTAAGGTCCGCAAAAACGGGGTCCGTAGGTCAGTGATCCGTGACCTTTTTTTCTTCCGTGGGTCTTCCTTGATTTTTAGAGGATCCACGGACATGAAAAAAAAGTCGTTTGGTGTCCGTCTGGCCGTGCGGAGCCAAACGGATCCGTCCTGAATTACAATGCAAGTCAATGGGGACGAATCCGTTTGACGTTGACACAATATGGTGCCATTGCAAACGGATCCGTCCCCCATTGACTTTCAATGTAAAGTCAGGCGTCCCTATTATACCATCGGATCGGAGTTTTCTCCAATCCGATGGTATATTTTAACTTGAAGCTTCCCCATCACCATGGGAACGCCTCTAACGACAGTATATTCTAACACAGAGGCGTTCCCATGGTGATGGGCACGCTTCAAGTTAGAATATACTAAAAGAACTGTGTACATGACTGCCCCCTGTTGCCTGGCAGGTGCTGCCAGGCAGCAGGGGGCAAACCCCCCCCCGTATTTAACTCATTGGTGGCCAGTGCGGCCGCCCCCCCTCCCTCCCCCTGTAGTTAACACATTGGTGGCCACTCCTCCTAGTGGTAATTGGAAGGTCTGTGCGGCGCATTGCTTATATCACAGACCTTCCACTTACCACTAGGAGGAGCGCCCGGCCGGTCACAGACATCGCAGCTCGCAGGTAAGTATAATGCTTCTAAAAATTGCTAAGTAACCATGGCAACCAGGACGGCAGCAGCATCCTGGTTGCCATGGTTACCGATCGGCACCCCAGCGATTAAACTGGGACTCCCGATTGGTACTCTCCACTGCCACCAATGATAGGGGGGAGATTTTAATTAGGAGGGGGGGGCCCACTGGCCACCAATGAATCTACAGTACTACAGGGGAGGGAGGGGGTGCCGGCCGCACTGGCCACCAATGTGTTAAATACAAGGGAGGGAGGGGGGCCCACTGGCCACCAATGAATTTAAAACTGGGGAGGGAGGGGGGGTGCCCCCTCCTGCCTGCCGGCACATGATCTCTTACAGGGGGCTATGATACGCACAATTAACCCCTCAGGTGCAGCACCTGAGGGGTTAATTGTGCGGATCACAGCCCCCTGTAAGAGATCGGGTGCTGCCAGGCAGCAGGGGGCAGTCATGTACACAGTTCAAAGTATATTCTAACTAGAAGAGTCCCCATCACTATGGGAACGCCTCTGTGTTAGAATATACTGTCGGATCTGAGTTTTCACGAGGTGAAAACTCAGCTCTGAAAAAGCTTTTATGCAGACGGATCTTCGTATCTGTCTGTATGAAAGTAACCTACGGCCACGGATCACGGACGCGGATGCCAATCTTGTGTGCAGCCGTGTTCTTTCACGGACCCATTAACTTGAATGGGTCCGTTAACCGTTCTCCGTCAAAATAGGACAGGTCCTATTTTTTTGACGGACAGGAAACACGGATCACGGATGCGGCTGCAAAACCGTGCATTTTCCGATTTTTCCACGGACCCATTGAAAGTCAATGGGTCCGCGGAGAAAAACGGAAAACGGCACAACGGCCACGGATGCCCACAACGGTCGTGTGCATGAGGCCTAAATTACATAGCTGTCAGGACCCACTCCCATAACCAGTTGGCCGTAGGCGTGCGCAGCCTATTGCATTAGGGTGTGCACTTGAAAGCACAAAGACACCCGCCGCGCGCGAGCGTGAATGTGTGTGTGTGTATGTATGTATGTATATATATTATATACACCCACACATGCAGTTATATTACCCCTGTACATTATACAGGGGTATTATAACTGAGGGGTATCAGGGTACATTATACAGGGGGTAATATAACTGAGGAGGGCTATCAGTGGACATTATACAGGGGGTAATATAACTAAGGGTTATCAGGGTACATTATACAGGGGTAATATAGGTTATATTACCCCTGTATAATGTCTGACAGCCTTCCTCAGTTATATTACTCATGTATAATAATGTACCCTGATACCACTTAGTTATATTACCCCCTGTACAATTTACCCTGATACCCCTCAGTTATATTATATAACTGAGGGGTATCAGGGTACATTATACAGGGGACAACTTAGGAGGGGTAGAACTGTGGGACAGGGTACATACTTCTTTTTTATAATGCGTTATGGGTCCCGGACTGTAGCAGCTGGGCACCAAGTTCCCTTCCAACACTATCATACCACGCCACTGCCATCCTCACCTCACTAGCAGGCGCACGGGGCACGCAGTGTGATGTCAACTCTGCCGCCCAGGTGGGACCACTCCCAGCCTGCTCCTGCACAGCACACACAGCTCTGCCTCCACCAGGTCCGCCCCCCTATGTGAATTACTAGCCGCCACCCGCCAGCAGCCCACAGCCAGGTATTGTAATTTACAGTGCGGCGGCGGCCAGTGTAACAGTTAAAGTAGAATCAGCAGGGGGCACCCAGGAGCACGGAGGTGACAGAACCTCAATTTTGAGGCACACTCTGTGCGCACGCCTATGCAGCTGGCACAGACACAGCAGACAGTCAGCACTTGCCGTGCTGCAATGTGCAAGGTAGGGGGCTAGGTTGAGGCTGCTGGTCGGGACTAGATGTGTGATGTAGGAGTAGCAGGGGGACAGGGCTAAGTGGTTATGCTGGTGTGTGTGTATATATATATATATATATATATATATATTATAGAAGAATGGCGGCACTGACAAAAAATGGTTAGAGAGGTTCACTGGGGAATGAGCTGCTTACCCCTTGGTATATAAATAGAAAAACGAACACCACTCCTGGAATCCACAGAAAATGTTTTTCTTTATTCACCCACAGAATCCACAGAAAAGGTTTTTTTTATATATATATATATATATATATATATATATATATGTATATATATATATACATATATATATATATATATGTACTGATTTTAATTTTAAGACCTCTTCCTGCTTTGCTAAGCAGATGTGTAGCTCAGTGATGGTACTGGCTCAGGACTTGAGCCTGTGCCATCAGCTTTTGGGCTCATGCACACAGCCATAGCTGTTTTTGCGGTCCGCAAATTGTGGATCCGCAAAAGACGGACACCGGCAGTGTGTTTTCTGCATTTTACCCATAATAGAACAGTTCTAACCTTGCCCGTAATGCGGAAAATAATAGGACATGTTCTATATTTTTGTGGAGCCATGGAATGGACATATGGATGTGGACACCACACGGTGTGCTGTCCGCATCTTTTGCAGTCTCATTGAAGTGAATGGATGGTCCGCATCCGACCTGCAAAAAATGTGTATCTGACAAAAAAGACTTTTGTGTGCATGAGCCCTTAGGTTAGTACAAAAATTGTACCTTTTATATGGGGAAAAGTTTGCTCTGGAACCCCATGAGCGTACATATGTGTGCAGGGCTGGTACAAGTAATGATGGCTTGGGACTCTCCACCTTGGGTGGGCACAAGTCATCAGTTCTCACAGGGGGAATTATAAATGTGGCCAGTGTACAGACTACAGGTTCATTGTAAGATCAAAACATTTGAATA
Source organism: Bufo gargarizans (assembly GCF_014858855.1). Taxonomy (NCBI): domain Eukaryota; kingdom Metazoa; phylum Chordata; class Amphibia; order Anura; family Bufonidae; genus Bufo; species Bufo gargarizans. Next base: position 85,776,154 of record NC_058087.1, on the reverse strand, counting down.
TAGGAGGAGTGAGACATGTAGTAAGACAATTTATCTCCTGAAAGACACAGTTTCTGGTATGTGAATTTTTCTGACCATGTGGAAGGTTTTATATAGGGAAGACCATAAGATGTCTTTATGTAAGATTCAGAGAACACAAGAAAACAGAAATAGGCTCACCAAGATTGATTGAATATATCAAAGAAACACACGGGGGAGATAGCAATGTCCTCACATGTGCAGGCATAGAGGTGGTAGGAGTACTGAAGCATGGAGGTGACAAACATTGCTACCTATTACAGAGCGAAGCCTTTTGGATAATAAAAACGAGCGCAATGGGGCCTTTAGGATTAAATTACAAAAATTATTTAGGTGTTTTCCTTTAGTGTTTTATGTAAATCAAGTTTTGTTTCTAGATATAAGCTTGTTATTGTGAACGTGATGACGTCAGTAGCAGTTGAAATTAGAGGAGCGCACTGATGCCATCACGTGAGTATGGCATATGCCCACATCCGCAACCTTGTTTTTGTGCCCGAAATAAAGAATTAGGTCAGTACCGCAAGTTTATTGTTTCCTATTGTTTAAAAGTTCTCTGAAATGTTCAGAGACCACGATATGGAAAGGGAGGGACTGTAGTACCAGGGACTTGGCCAGCTGCACTTTCAGCTTCTGCGTTGTTGGATGAGTGCACGCATACTGTTGTCTCTCAGCAATCTCGTTGGTGATCGATTGCTGGTGAAACACATGAATTGATGAGAAGTAGAAGGAGGAGGAGCATCAGGAGCAATTGTCGAAGGGGAAGGGACAATAGCTTCCTTCTTCAGAGGTTGAGATGCCCTGACTGCTGGAGAAGGGGTGTGAGCCGGTGGGAGATGCAGCGGTTGCTGCGTCAGGCTGTGCCACTACATCAGTGTCACTGTTTTCCCAGGCCACTTTGTGGTGACGCTTCATATGTTGACGCCGGGCCATGGTGTCAATATTATTATCCTGATCGTGCTTCACCTTCTGCCCACATATCCTGTATACTGTCACACTGTCCTCCAGCGACTAGCTGCATAGCATTATGGGTGATCTCACGTTCCCGGGCTTCTTACTTTCACTTTTTAACATGTGTAGTAGCCATTTTAGGAAAAAAACTATTTGTTACCACAAAGCGCAAGTAATTTGCAAATCAAATTTTTCCTAAACTGTGGATTGAATTCCACTTCAGATGCTTAGATTCCCTCAACACTATTTATAAGGCTGAAAAAATACATTTGTCCATCCATTTCAGCCTGCTATCCTGCAAGTTGATCCAGAGGAAGGCAGAAAAAAACATGAGGTACATTAGAAACAAATTTTCTTTATTTAAAGGGAAAAAAATCCTTCCCAACTCCAATCAGGCAATCAGAATAACGTATCAACAACCTCTCCAGAAATCTAATTACTATAACCTGTAATATTATTACGCTCCAGAAATACATCCAGGCCCCTCTTGAATTCCTTTATTGTACTCACCATCACCACCTCCTCAGGCAGAGAGTTCCATAGTCTCACTGCTCTTACCGTAAAGAATCCTCTTCTATGTTTGTGTAGAAACTTTCTTTCCTCTCGACCCCTTGTCACAGTCCTGGGGATAAATAGATGATGGGATAGATCTCTGTACTGTCCCCTGATATATTTATACATAGTTATTAGATCTCCCTTAAGTCGTCTTTTTTCTAAAGTGAATAACCCTAATGTTGATAATCTTTCAGATGTACTGTAGTTCCCTCATTCCAGTTATTACTTTAGTTGCCCTCCTCTGGACCTTCTCCACCTGCTATGTCTGCCTTGTTCACAGGAGCCCAGAACTGTACACAGTACTCCATGTGTGGTCTGACTAGTGATTTGTAAAGTGGTAGGACTATGTTCTCATCACGGGCATCTATGTCCCTTTTGATGCGCTCCATCAAAACCTAAAAAGAAGGATGGGTGTTTCTGGGCCGATGTGGGGTTATACTTAGAAATAAACCATTATTTTACTATTGCATTTCTTCTCCTAGCTATTTTATATCTGAATCCTGTATACATCAAATAAATACAAAAAAACTTAGCATTACAGGCTACCGTGTGGGTAAATACAGAACATATGTAGCTCTTACACAATACAAGAAGGGGCTAATGAAAAACGAATATCTAAATAGAACATCTCTAACATCAAGAAATTCTCTGACGTTTTCCTTCCATATAGCTAGACATCTTCATAGATTCTGTAGATATAATGGTTTGTCTACAACATCCATCTCTGATCGCTAGCAGGATATGATTATTCGCAGTCTTTTCACCACATTCTCTTTACCAACCGACACACACACTTCTAAGGTGAGTATTTAAAACCAGTATTGAAGATTAGGTAAAAGACATTTAAGGTTGCCACCTGATAATATGGCCCTACATATTATATATCTAAGTGGCAGGAAAATATCAACTGCCATCCTAATAGTAGAAGAAACCATAGGCTTAAAGAGGCTCTTTCACTAGGACCAACCCTATAAAACCAGGCATATAGCCTGGTAGTGCTGACCCAGCTGAGTAAATGGATATCCTTCTTTTGAGTTTAGGTGACGGCGTTCAGGAGAAATTACCACTTTTATTTTTATGCCAATAATCTATTGGAGAACAAGGAGGCGGGCTTATGTGGTGCTCAATACAGACACCTCCATCATTAAAAACATGCGCTAGGCTTCACGTCTAGTGCTGAGTTCTCATGCCTGTGCATGACTCTCTAATATGGCGCATTCTCACCATTTCTTTTGCTGCTTGTCGAGCAGCGAAGATGATTAGTGAAACGGCGCGTGTGCACTAATAATCTTCACTGCTCAGCAAGCAGCAAAAGAAGTGGTGCGCATGCGCCATACTGGCGCATATTCATGCACACGAGCAATAAGTCAGTTTAGCGCTGTAAATCTATGGGGGGGGGGGGGGTTTGTTTCAATAGTTTTTTTATTGTATTTAACAATTACAAGGGTATATTGTGCATACCCGATGGATATGCACAAGAGTTACATAATATCTTAGCAACATTAATCAAAATCAATCTTCAATACGAAGAAAACTTTAAAAGATAACTGTCACACTTAGACCCTAATTTCAATTTTCATATATGTAGTTACTCATAACATGATATTCCAGAATCAGTTACTATTAGACTGACTTACCCCATAGTAAGATTCAGCCCTTAGCAACCAGTCTGCATAAAACTGCAATTTCACTATTAAGTTAAGATGGCCGCCACTGCCCTCACCCTCAGGCTAATCCTGCCTGCCCTCACTAGCCAGTAACAATAGCCCCCCAAAAGTGTCAGTAACCAGAGCCCTCCCCCTAAAGGGCCTCTTACCACACGTTGCTTTAATTTATACACTGAGCAGACGGCAGATCTCCCTTCCCTGGTCTGCACTGCTTCAGCTCTGCCTTTTCCCAGTCTGCTGAGTGAGGGAGCGTCTGCCAAGCGCAGGGACAGGGAGAAGTGCACACAGCCCAGGCACTGTTATCAGCTGCTGGGGAGGACCTGGCTTTAATCATTTACTCACAGTCCCTGGCTGTCTGTAATCTGACCTTGCACGCTGCCTGCTTCTGCGTCCTCCGTCCTTCAACACATAGACGGACCATGCATAGCAACCTGATTTTAAGCACAGATAAAAGCAGGCAGTACAGGGAACAAAACTGTGGAATTAAGGGGTAATTGAATACACAGTGAAAAGTTAAAATAGGGCCACCAAGGAGATATTAATCACCACAATCCAATACTCCAACAACAAAAAATACGACAGTTATACTTTAAGAGTTACATTTACTTGTGATGCCTGTGGCTAGAAAGTGGTTGTTGTGCTGAGAAATGTGGCTACCTATGTCATGTCTAAGGAGACCAATGGCAAAAAGCCCACACTTCAAATCTTGTTATTTTAAAGGATTTGGCTTAGGACAGAAAAAGTGGAAGATCTGTGGAGCCTCTAAGACCGGGAACCATATGAGGAGCTCGACCAGGGTTTCCAATTCAGCTGGAATCTGTTATATCCCTCTCCTCCCATAGCGATAACCTTCTCATAAGAGTAGGTAATGTTAAGTGTAGATATTAATTCAGAGATATCTGGAATGTCTGGGGTCTTCCACTTCCGTAACAGTAACAATTTTGATATTACACAATATAAGGCCCTCATACAGGCTGGCAGGATATCCACTCCTATCAATAGAAGGACCAGTTGCGGAGACCAGGTTACCACATCGGGTATAATCCTGTTGAGCAGGTCTCTGCAAGCAGACCAATACATTTGAATCTTAGGGCATTGCCATAATATATGTAATAGGGTGCCTCTACAGCCGCATCCTCTCCAGCATAAATTAGAGACAGAAGCATACATGAGAGCCAATCTATCTGGCATGTAGTACCATCTGAGCACGGTTTTAACAGCTGATTCTACATGGGAGGTGCACTTCAGATGTTTGTGGATCATTCTGAGGGCCTGCAGACAATCTGCTTCAGAAAAAGACAACTTCAGGCCCCTTTCCCAAGCAATCATAGGGTGAGAGCGTTTAAAATGCCTGTGATATATAGTTTAGCTAATTTGTCTAGTTTTACCCCGGATGGCTGCAGGTCCTGTAATAAATGGCGGATCTGGAGATATTTAAAGAATTCCCTGCTTGGGATTGAAAAAATTTCACTTATCCATTGAAAAGGTTGTAGTACCCCTTGGTCTAATAGGTCCCCCACCGTAAGGATATTGGCCGAAGCCCACAATAACAAATGTTTTCTGTCCCAAACATAATTAGAGAGAAGTGAATGCGCTGGGAGGGTTCTGGGAAGAGTGCGATACAAATATAAAAACTTAGGAAGGATAAACATTTTAAATGTAGCGATCTTCCCCATCCACAAAGTATCAAATCTAGCAAACTCTACGAGTTCCTTTTCTGTGGAAAGTAGGAGAGAGTCATAATTGAGTGCGTACAGCTAGGCCTGGGTATAAGACATGTTGATGCCTAAGTATTTAATGCTGTGATGTCGCCAATCGAAATGTGTTCCGAAGATTCAACTCAAGGGCTTCTGGGCTTGTGTTTTGGAGGCGTTGAGGTGGTGGTATGAAAGGTCGCCATATTGGGAAATTTGGGCCATAACCGCCGACATGAACTCCTCAGGGTTTGTGAGGGTTAGACATACAGTACAGACCAAAAGTTTGGACACACCTTCTCATTCAAAAATTTTCTTTATTTTCATGACTATAAAAATTGTAGATTCACACTGAAGGCATCAAAACTATGAATTAACACATGTGGAATTATATACATAACAAAAAAGTGTGAAAAAACTGAAAATATGTCATATTCTAGGTTCTTCCAAGTAGGCACCTTTTGCTTTGATTACTGCTTTGCACACTCTTGGCATTCTCTTGATGAGCTTCAAGAGGTAGTCACCTGAAATGGTCTTCCAACAGTCTTGAAGGAGTTCCCAGAGATGCTTAGCACTTGTTGGCCCTTTTGCCTTCACTCTGCGGTCCAGCTCACCTCAAACCATCTCGATTGGGTTTAGGTCTGGTGACTGTGGAGGCCAGGTCATCTGGCGCAGCACCCCATCACTCTCCTTCATGGTCAAATAGCCTTACACAGCCTGGAGGTGTGTTTGGGGTCATTGTCCTGTTGAAAAATAAATGATGGTCCAACTAAACGCAAACCTGATGGAATAGCATGCCGCTGCAAGATGCTGTGGAAGCCATGCTGGTTCAGTATGCCTTCAATTTTGATTAAATCCCCAACAGTGTCACCAGCAAAGCACCCCCACACCATCACACCTCCTCCTCCATGCTTCACGGTGGGAAACAGGCATGTAGAGTCCATCCGTTCACCTTTTCTGCGTCGCACAAAGACACGGTGGTTGGAACCAAAGATCTCAAATTTGGACTCATCAGACCAAAGCACAGATTTCCACTGGTCTAATGTCCATTCCTTGTGTTCTTTAGCCCAAACAAGTCTCTTCTGCTTGTTGCCTGTCCTTAGCAGTGGTTTCCTAGCAGACATTCTACCATGAAGGCCTGATTCACACAGCCTCCTCTTAACAGTTGTTCTAGAGATGTGTCTGCTGCTAGAACTCTGTGTGGCATTGACCTGGTCTCTAATTTGAGCTGCTGTTAACCTGCAATTTCTGAGGCTGGTGACTTGGATGAACTTGGGTGACTCTTGGTCTTCCTTTCCTGGGGCGGCCTGCATGTGAGCCAGTTTCTTTGTAGCGCTTGATGGTTTTCGTGACTGCACTTGGGGACACTTTTCAAAGTTTTCCCAATTTTTCCGACTGACTAACCTTCATTTCTTAAAGTAATGATGGCCACTCGTTTTTCTTTACTTAGCTGCTTTTTTCTTGCCATAATACAAATTCTAACAGTCAATTCAGTAGGACTTTCAGCTGTATATCCACCTGACTTCTCCACAATGCAACTGATGGTCCCAACCCCATTTATAAGGCAAGAAATCCCACTTATTAAACCTGACAGGGCACACCTGTGAAGTGAAAACCATTTCAGATGACTACCTCTTGAAGCTCATCATGAGAATGCCAAGAGTGTGCAAAGCAGTAATCAAAGCAAAAGGTGGCTACTTTGAAGAACCTAGAATATGACATATTTTCAGTTGTTTCACACTTTTATGTTATGTATATAATTCCACATGTGTTAATTCATAGTTTTGATGCCTTCAGTGTGAATCTACAATTTTCATAGTCATGAAAATAAAGAAAACTCTTTGAATGAGAAGGTGTCCAAACTTTTGGTCTGTACTGTACGTCATCAGCATACAAGGATATGACATGGGATCTTCCACCCACAGTAACCCCTGTTATATTGGGGGCTTGTCTAATCGCCCAGGCCAGTGGTTCCATGGCTATTATAAAGATAAGGGGGGATAGAGTGCATCCCTGTCTGGTGCTGTTCGTGAGCTCGAATACCTCCGACAAGGCTCCGTTCTGGGCTGTGGGATTGCTATAGAGTGCCCTAACGGCGGTGAGTAGATGACCGGTGAAACCCATTTGTTCAAGTACCGAGAACATGATGAAAAATACCCAGTAGGCGTCTCATGTTATAATAGGTATGACTGGTCGGGACAAATCGGCCTGGTCCACATGGATAATGGAAGGGAGAATTTTAGCTAAACGGGTGGCCAAAATCTTTGCATATATTTTCACATCCTGGTTTAGGAGGGAGATGGGCCTAAAGTTTTGGGGTCTATCAGGCGGTTTACCAGGTTTAGGGAGAGTGATTATAAGGGCAGAGATCCCTGGGACATAGCAGCTTGACAGAAGTTTTTTTAGGTAAGGGCTGATAATCTGCCTAAACTGTTTATAATAGTGGCTAGCAAAGCCATCAGGCCTGGTGCTTTGTCTCTTGGAAGAGACGCAATCACTGCCTTTACCTCCTCTATAGTGATGAGCGGGAGGTGCCATATTCGATTTCGCGAATATTCGATTGAATATTTGTGTTATATTCGTCGAAATTGAATATTCGTAATTATTCCAATTATCGCAAATAATATGCGATTTAATTAATTGCGTATTGCGATTTTTCTTTTGATAGTATAAGGCAACGTTCCTATGACTAATTGACTATGTCTAGGCTAATATGTGTATTTTACAAAATTTCGTAATATTGCTCTAACTTAGTCTTTTAGAATATTCGTAATATTCTAAAAGACGAAGTTAGAGCAATATTACGCAATTTTGTAAAATACACATATAGATTGTAATTTAGCTAATATAGTGCTATAATCCTTTTTTTCTCAAATTTTTTTTGCCTCTTCTGAACTTAAGTTTTGTAAAATATGTACACTATTAAAAATAATTACTATAGCAGTATATTAGCAAAATTACAATCTATATGTGTATTTTACCAATATTCTTAATATTGCTCTAACTTCGTCTTTTAGAATATTCGTAATATTGCTCTAACTTCGTCTTAGAGCAATATTACGAATATTCTAAAAGACGAAGTTAGAGCAATATTACGAATATTCTAAAAGACGAAGTTAGAGCAATATTAAGAATATATGTAAAAAGTTGAAATCGCAATTCGATTATTATAACTTGAATTAATCGGATTGCGATTTCAACTTAGCTAAGTTAGCACTGCTATATTCCATATTAGGCTAGAATTAACGAATATGGAATATAGCAGTGTTAATTTGAAATCACAATTCGATTATTATAACTTGAATTAATCGGATTGCGATTTCAACTTAGCACTGCTATATTCCATATTAGGCTAGAATTAACGAATATGGAATATAGCAGTGTTAAGTTGAAATCTCAATTCGATTATTATAACTTGAATTAATCGGATTGCGATTTCAACGTAATTCTCAAATCCGACAGTACATTCTAGTATATGGAGACATTCCCAGTGATGGGGACGCTCCATGAGCATGGAAGTCGGCAGAAGCTGCAACGGGCACTGACTGGAGCAGCCAGGAAGCCAGGAATCCAAAGGACAGGTAAGAACAACTTTAGGGAAGTGGGAAAGAAAAAAATATAACAATAAAAAAAAAATAATAATGAATATTCGATTTCGCGAATATATAGAACGATATTCTAAATATTCGCGAAATATCGAAGTTGCGATATTCGAGAAAAAAATTTGCAATTCGAATATTCGCGTTCAACACTACTCCTCGATAGTAATCGGGGAATTAAGACTGTGAAGCTGAGAACTATTTAGTGTGGGTAAGTGTAAGGATTTGAGATAGAGGTTGACCCAGTCATCTAGCTCTCCTGGGGTAGGATGGGAGTTCTGCAAATTATAAAGGTCTGCATAGTATGATTGAAAGCCATTAGCAATATCTGTGGGGGAGTAAACCTTCTCCTGAGAGTGAGGGTGGAAAATGTGTGGGATTCTGCTTTTTGTATGACAAGCCTTAAATCTAGATGCTAAAAGTTTACCCGCCTTGTTATCTTGTGAATAATAAGTCGCTTTTGTTTTGCGAAGCATTTTCTCATAGGAGGAAAGCATATAACCTCTTAGCTCCTGTCTAAGGCGTCTGAGGAGTAGGATTCGCTTTGTTTTTTGCCTCTACCTGTTGTAGCTGGGACAAGATGTCTGATATTTTAGCTTCTATTCGTTTTTTTCGTATCGCACCCTTCTGTATCAAAGACCCCCAGATACATGCCTTGTGAGCATTCCATAGATTCACTGGATCCATGTGAGAGGAGTTATTAAATTTGACAAAGTTCTTAAGACCTGATTCTATGCAGGATCTATTTTGAGGGTCTGATAGCAAAAAGGGGCTATTTCGCCACAAGTATGTTTGAGGGGAATTAATAGATTCCGAGATCGTCAAGGTAATAGCTGCATGGTCAGACCATTTGATAGTTTCTAGGGAGGAGTTTTGGGTATGGAAGAAGTGCTCCATTTACAATAAACTTGTCGATTCTGGAATACACATTGTGAACCCCAGAGTGAAATGAATAATCTCTAGCAGACGCATGTTGGATACACCAAACGTCATAGAGCTCCTCCTTCCAGAAAGTAGCAGTTAGGGAGGGGGTGGCCCGGGTTGAGGAGGTGGAAGTATCCACTGTCGGATCGAATGTCAAATTAAAATCACCACAGATCACCAATTTTCCCTGTTGCTTCTTGTGGATCAGTTTCATTAACTTGTGAAAGAAATGCACTTGGCCATGATTGGGTGCATATAGAGACACTATGGTAAATAATACATTATTAGGAGTGCATATCAATATAAGATATCGACCTAGAGGATCCATGTGGTCAGCTACATGGGAAAATGCTACCGTGTTTTTTTTAAATATAATTCTTTATTGAAGAAAAATCAAAGTTATACAGACTTTTCTGATAATATTCACAATAAAGTAAAAGAAAATGTTACAACATTATCAGGTACATAAAGTTTTAGATTTTAGAAAAACTGCCTTTTCTAAAATTAGATTGGTGGCATACGAGTCCCTATCAGACTGGAACAGTTTCATTGGAGTCCAGGAGAAATGGGACTACTTAAAAGTGGCACTATTGAAGGCAACAGAAAATTTAATTAGGCTTGTCAGTAAAAGCAAAAAAAGGAAGAGACCACTGTGGTACTCAGCAGAAGTGGCCAAAATCATTAAAAACAAAAAGATGGCATTTAGGAATTATAAAAAAAAAAAAACGAGGATGACAGAGAAATGTATAAGATTAGGCAGAGAGAGGCCAAACAAGTTATAAGAGCTTCTAAAGCACAGGCAGAAGAGAAATTAGCTCAGTCAGGGAAAAAAGGCGATAAGGCATTCTTCAGATACATAAATGAAAAAAGGAAACTAAAACAAAGAATTACCAAATTAAAAACAAAAGGAGGAAGGTATATGGAAGAAGATAAAGAACTAGCTGACTGCCTCAATGGATACTTCTGTTCAGTTTTTACAAAGGAAAATGAAGGAGAAGGACCTCAGTTAGGAAAGAAGACTAATTTAATCTTTTGATGCATGTGTCTTTACAGAGGAAGAGGTTCTAAGTAAACTGTCTAAAATTAATACAAATAAGTCGCAGGGGCCTGATGGGATACACCCAAAGCTATTACAAGAGCTCAGCGGTGAACTAGCAAAACCATTAACAGATTTATTTAACCAATCACTGGCAACAGGAGTCGTCCCAGAAGATTGGAAATTAGCAAATGTTGTGCCCATTCACAAGACAGGTAGTAGGGAGGAATCGGGCAACTATAGGCCAGTAAGCCTGACATCAATAGTGGGGAAATTATTGGAAACCATACTTAAGGAGAGGATTGTGGAACATCTAAAATCCCATGGATTGAAAGATGAAAAACAGCATGGGTTTAGTTCAGGGAGATCATGTCAAACTAATCTTATAGATTTTTTTGATTGGGTGACTAAAATAATAGATGGAGGAGGTGCAGTAGACATCGCTTATCTAGACTTTAGTAAGGCTTTTGATACTGTCCCACATAGAAGGCTTATCAATAAAGTGCAGTCTTTGGGCTTGGACTCCCATATTGTTGAATGGATTAGGCAGTGGCTGAGGGACAGGTAACAGACGGTTGTAGTCAATGGAGTATATTCAGACCAAGGTCTTGTTACCAGTGGGGTACCTCAGGGATCTGTTCTGGGACCCATATTGTTTAATATCTTTATCAGCGAAATTGCAGAATGCCTCAATGGTAAGGTGTGTCTTTTTGCTAATAACACAAAGTTTTGTAACAGGGTTGATGTTCCTGGAGGGATACACCAAATGGACTTAGGAAACCTAGAGGAATGGTCAAAAATCAGGCAACTAAAATCTAATGTTACATGTATAGCTTGGAAGAAAGACGAGACAGAGGGGATATGATAGAAACTTTTAAATACATAAATGGAGTCAACAAGGTAAAAGAGGAAAGAATATTTAAAAGAAGAAAAACTGCCACAAGAGGACATAGTTTTAAATTAGAGGGGCCAAGGTTTAAAAGTAATATCAGGAAGTATTACTTTACTGAGAGAGTAGTGGATGCATGGAATAGCCTTCCTGCAGAAGTGGTAGCTGCAAATACAGTGGAGGAGTTTAAGCATGCATGGGATAGGCATAAGGCCATCCTTCATATAAGATAGGGCCAGGGGCTATCCATAGTATTTAGTATATTTGGCAGACTAGATGGGCCAAATGGTTCTATGTTTCTATAGCAATAATGTAATATGCACAGTTGGTTTTGACTAAGATAGTAATTAATGTAAGCTTCAAGGTATAATGACGTTCCTATCTGACATTCACAGCACATTCAAAGTAGTAATCTTAGAGTATATGCAATATTACTAATAAGAGACTGAGTATATATTTGAAAGTAAGTAGCCATGATATAGGTTGTGGAAAGGAAAAAATATAATGGGTCACACATAGTTCATAAACGAGGACCAAGAAGACCGGCACTTCTTGAATGCAATTGTTCTATTATTTTCCCATGAGGCTAATTCCTCGAATCTGTATAGTTGGTCAATTCTAGCAATCCATTGAGGAATGGGCGGTGTGTCTGTCGATAACCAGTAGCGAGGGATTAAAAGACGTGCTGCATCCAAAAGGTGATTGAATAAGGGGGGAATAGTCTCTTTGTGAGTGGGTATGTACGTCCCTAGAAGTGCTAGAGTAGGTAACATAGGAATGGACGAGTGGCATATCTGGTTACATTTTTCGAATATGTCAGACTACCATGATTTAATTTTAGGGCAAGACCACCATATGTGGAAGAAAGAGCCTCTATCACTACTGCACCTCCAACACTTGTCTGAGCGAGTAGTACTGAATCTGCACGTTATGTCTGGGGTTTTGTACCATCTTGTTAATATTTTGTAGGCATTTTCCTGTATACGAACACATCTTGACGCTCTGTGAGGTCTTAGAAGAATCCTAGATATTGTTGCTTGTGTAAATGAGGTTTCAAGGTCTTTCTCCCATAAACCAATAAACGCCGGTTTTGGCAAAAGTTTAGGGGAGTTTAAGTTTTTATATATCAAGGAGATCAATTTAGGTTGCGGATTAGGTCTAGACAAAAGGTACCGTATTTTTCGCCGTATAAGACGCACCGGCCTATAAGACGCACCTAGGTTTTTGAGGAGGAAAATAAGAAAAAAAATATTTTGAACCAAAAAGGTGCACTTTTGGTGGGTTTTGAACTAATTGTGGTCTGTGGGTGACGCACTGTTATGGGGGATCTGTGGGTGGCACTGTTATGGGGGATCTGTGGGTGACACTTATGGGGGATCTGTGGGTGACACTTATGGGGGATCTGTGGGTGACACTTATGGGGGATCTGTGGGTGACACTTATGGGGGATCTGTGGGTGACACTTATGGGGGATCTGTGGGTGACACTTATGGGGGATCTGTGGGTGACACTTATGGGGGATCTGTGGGTGACACTTATGGGGGATCTGTGGGTGACACTTATGGGGGATCTGTGGGTGACACTTATGGGGGATCTGTGGGTGACACTTATGGGGGATCCTCTCTGGATGGCACTGTTATGAGGATGAGGATCTGTGAATGACAGTTATGGGGGGGGGATCTGTGGATGACACATATATAGCATCTTATGCTGTCATCCACAGATCCCCTCCATAAGTGTCCCTGTAGTGAATGACCCTCAATACAGGGGGTGGGGGTCGCATCTGCTTTAATGACAGCGGGGCCCGTGCAGTGACTATTCTACTACACGGGCCCCGCTTACTGTATAATCATATCTCTCTAATAGTTAATTGTTCTATGCATGTAATCGCATAATGAGCGCTAATGAGCGCTGTGTATTACCGTACTTAAAACTAGCAGCGCTCGCCGTTCGGAGCAGAGAGGAGGAAGGAGGCAGGCCGGGAGGACGGGCGCTTGCAACGTGAGTCATACGTCACGCGCCTGCGCCGCCTGCTTCATTCATAAGTGGGCGGTGCAGGCGCGTGACGTATGACTCACGCTGCAAGTGCCCGTCCTCCCGGCCTGCCTCCTGCCTCCTCTCTGCTCCGAACGGCGAGCGCTGCTAGTTTTAAGTACGGTAATACACAGCGCTCATTAGCGCTCATTATGCGATTACATGCATAGAACAATTAACTATTAGAGAGATATGATTATACAGTAAGCGGGGCCCGTGTAGTAGAATAGTCACTGCACGGGCCCCGCTGTCATTATAAATGCAGATGCCGCCCCCAGCCCCTCCTCCCTCACAGCTGATACACCCGCCGCGCGGCATCGCGGCGGGTGTATCATTGAAAACTGGGCAAAATAAGCTACATTCGCCGTATAAGACGCACTGCTATTTTCCCCCCACTTTTGGGGGGAAAAAAGTGCGTCTTATACGGCGAAAAATACGGTATTCGAACCATGTAAGCGGGAGTGTAAGGGAGTTTTTTGATGCTACCGTGTTTTTAATAGCTAACATGACCCCCCTGGATTTAGAGTGAAAGTGCGATTGAAAAATATGAGGAAACTGTGAATGCTTCCACCTGAAAGCATCATGCTGAAGCATATGCGTCTCCTGTACCCCCAGAACATCACACTGTAATACCTTAGATTCTTTCCACAAATGTGCTCTGCGCATTGGGCTATTTAAGCCATTGGCATTTAAGCTAGCAAATGTTATTACCATTATAAATCAAAATAAACAACATTCTAAAACTGGCCGGTAATAAGAGAGATACCAGACACAGAGCGTCTCCCAGCGAGGATGTCTGCATCACCCGGACATAGGTAGCACAAGAGAGGACAGACAGTATATGAACTCCTAAAGAAATTAACCCCCAAAAACACAGGAGGTAAGGCAGCAAAATCAAACAAATGTAAAACATAGTAAGCCTAAAAGAGGCTTAATACAAGAGGTAGGGCAAATGTCCCATCTGCAACCTAGGAAAAAGGCAGGTTAGGGCGACAGAAACAGTACAAACGTACAGCACCTGAAGGCGAGGCGTACTTGCCTAAAATAAAACTTGATTCAGCGTACTCTTGACCAGTCATTACGGACTTTGGCTGGAGCATGGCGTTGAGCTTCATCCGTGGCGGAAACTGCGATGTTCCAGCTTTGTAAAAGCGCAAGTCCCTCTTCCAGGGTTTTGATAGTGTGGAAGGTTCCGTCATGGTGTATCAGCAGGCGAACTGGAAAACCCCAGCGGTATGGTATCTCGGCAGTCCTGAGAGCCGACGTGATAGGTAAGAAGGCCCTTCTCAAACGCAATGTAGCTGCAGATAAGTCGGCAAATAAGAGTACCTTATGGAAGGGTGCAGGGAGGCCCCCACTTTTTCTCGCCGAAGACAGCAGCTGTTCCTTGATCCTGAAAAAATTAACTCTGGCTAGCACATCCCGCGGCACTGAGTCCTCCAGATGTCGCGGTCGAGGTACACGATGCGCCCTGTCAATCTCCAAGTCCCTTTCAGGACAATCTGGTAGAACTGCTTTCAGAAGAGACCGCACATAGTCAGGGATTTCTTTAGGAGTCACTGATTCTGTAATCCCTCTCAACTTGATATTGTTGTGTCTGCTTCTATCTTCAAGGTCAGACATTTTGGCCTTAATGCTTTCTACTTCTGCCTCTAGCTCTGTGTGAGCGTCAATTAGAGTATTATGTGAGGATGCAAAGTCCCCAAATTTGTTTTCCAGATGGTCCGTCCGGGCCCCCAGTTCATCGATGTCAGAGCGCAAAGGTGCCATGATGGACTTTATGTCCAGCAGCAAAGATCGCCGATGTAGGATAAGCATGTCCCGCATGGCTGTGTCTGTGAGGGCTGTGTTAGACACCGGTAACGCTAGTAGCATTGTTTCTCCGTCCTCATCCGGGATTATAGGAGAGTTCTTTGAAACCCTGTTTAAGGGTATATTAGCAGCCACATGATGGGCCTGTAGCTGTGAGAGTTCCCATGGGGAAGGGGGAGTAGCAGAGGGAAGCTCCCTTGATGTGAGATGGGGCGGGGAGATGTGAGCTTGGACCTTGTGCGTCTTCCAGGCCTAAAGGCCTCTTTGACCCGCTAGTTGATGTGCGGTGATCTCCCAGTTCCAGCTGTGTGGGAAGCGTCGAGTCAGAGAGCGATCTCCACAGATTTGAAGCTGGAGAGCTCATTGGGAGGTCCGGTGTCGCCGCGTGCTCAGTAGGAGAGACCGCTTCCCTTCCGGCTCCATCTTGGATATCCCTGGCGTCTCTGGAAAAGTAGAACTTCGTACGTTTCGGCTGCTTAGCCGTTTTCTTTCTGCGCCCAGTCATATCCTGAGAGGTTCCCCTCGGCTTTTAAGCAGAATGGAGTATCACTGAGCTTTGTAAAGTTGCTTAAATCGGCGCTGGCACGGGAGCTCAGATTCTATGCACCCATCCACCTAGGCAGCCAGACCACGCCCCCTCGGGGGGGTTAACAATGGAGGTGTCTCTATTGATCAACCAGGGCGTCGCTGGAGCCATACTTAAACCACGTAAGCCCGCCTCCTAATGTATAAAAATAAAAGGGCTAATTCCTCCTAAACGCCTGCATCTACACTCAAAAGAAAGGTATCGATTTATTCAGCTTCATCAACCCTACCAGGCTATATGCCTGTGTTTTTAGGGTTCATTCTGGTGACAAAGCCTCTTTAACAACGGGGGAGAGTTGCATATTGAAGCCACCCTGGTGCTTTAAATAGCAGGTTCTGCAGGTAATATGGCTGTGTTTGACGTACTGAACATGGTGTAGGCATGCAGCAGCACCACATGCCACAGTGAAAAGAGGAATAGCTGGCTCCAATGTCAATGACATGAGTGATATGATCACGTCACTGTGTACCACAATCTTCTTTCTCATAGAGTGGAATGAAGAATATCTGGCTGTGAGGTCAATGACATGATTGATGTGATGACGCCATAGTGTAGAACCATCTTCTTTCTTTTTTACTTCAATGGAAATTGTGAAATACTTAATTTCCCAGGTAATGTTGCTGTGAAAAAAATTGAGCACTCTGTCATGCAGCAGAAGGCCACACCATGATCTGGTTATTGTCAGGGAACCCTTCCAACTGAAAGAATTATCCTACAGCTATAGGAGTTATGTTGACAAGATCATATACAATAGCATCAGAACAAAGCATTTGTTTCTGAGAAATATGTTAGGCAATGTCTTTCATTTTTGGGAATATGAAATCTTATATGATCTAGTATGATCATTATTTTCATGCATGAACAATACATCAAGGAAAGATCAGCAGTATGTTATTGTACATTTTCAATGGATTTGCTGTTAAGGAACAAGGAAGTTACAATATAACAAAAAGACTGAAGACTTTTTATCAGACTTTCCTTACAGTCGCAACTACAGATAGGTTATATATCTTACCAGTGAAAGTATTATGTTTTACTAGCAATAATCAGAAGGATTATTAATGTTCTATATGAACAAAACAAAGTCTTGAGAGAATGAATTGAGGTTTGAGTTAGGAGAACATATGAGAAAATATGTTTTGATGTACTATGATCTTTCTGGTGCACAATGCTTAGCACATTTAAGTGGATGTGATTAATTCCATCCTTCATCTCCTAGGAGATGATGAACTGGACAATCACCCCTGAGCTACGTAGGTTCCAAGAATAGGTCTTCTTTCTGGTCTTTAATGATAGCCTGTTGTTTGGTATTGGGCAAAGATAATTTCTTAAAATTGTATGTTATGCAAACTAACTTTCTGTTCTGAGAGTTTATGAATCCTGGGTCATCTGGACCGCCATGACAAATTCTTTCAGCCGCATCCCGTCTCACAGACACGTTAGATTTCTCAGTTTTTCCATCAACCTCCCCATCCTGGTGTCCCAACAATGCCATCCTGATGCCACATTCGCAGAACACTAAGGAGGGAATTTATAATTTCCCCATGTCAGTTTTCTTGTGTAAAAAGTTGGAAACAGTGTTTGCGTCATTTTAAATGCCACTTCAAAAATTTTTTTATAGCCTAAGGCTATATAAATTCTGTTTGTGGCATTGTTTAATATAAAATGTTCCTTTTTTAACCCCTTAAGGACTCAGCCCTATTTCACCTTAAGGACTTGGCCATTTTTTGCAAATCTGACCAGTGTCACTTTAAGTGCTCATAACTTTAAAACGCTTTGACTTACCCAGGCCGTTCTGAGATTGTTTTTTCGTCACATATTGTACTTCATGACACTGCTAAAATTGGGTCAAAAAAGTGAATTTTTTTGCATAAAAAAATACCATATTTACCAAAAATTTAGAAAAATTAGCAAATTTCAAAGTTTCAGTTTCTCTACTTCTGTAATACATAGTAATACCCCCAAAAATTGTGATGACTTTACATTCCCCATATGTCTACTTCATGTTTGTAGCATTTTGGGAATGAGATTTTTCTGAAATTTACAAAAACCCAATTTTTAGGGACCACTACAGCTCTGAAGTCACTTTGCGAGGCTTACATAATAGAAACCGCCCCAAAATGACCCCATTCTATAAACTACACCCCTCAAGGTATTCAAAACTGATTTTACAAACTTTGTTAACCCTTTAGGTGTTGCACAAGAGTTATTGGCAAATGGGGATGAAATTTGAGAATTTCATTTTTTTTGCCTAATTTTCCATTTTAACCCATTTTTTCCACTAACGAAGCAAGGGTTAACAGCCAAACAAGACTGTATCTTTATTGCCCTGACTCTGCCGTTTACAGAAACACAACATATGTGGCCGTAAACTACTGTACGGGCACACAGCGGGGCGTAGAGTGAAAGGTGCGCCGTATGGTTTTTGGAAGGCAGATTTTGCTGGACAGTTTTTTTGACACCATGTCCTATTTGAAGCCCCCTGATGCACCCCTAGAGTAGAAACTCCATACAAGTGACCCCATCTAAGAAACTACACCCCTGAAGGTATTCAAAACTGATTTTAGAAACTTTGTTAACCCTTTAGATGTTGCACAAGATTTAATGGAAAATAGAGATACAATTTCAAAATTTCACTTTTTGGGCAGATTTTCTATTTTAATATTTTTTTTCCAGTTACAAAGCAAGGGTTAACAGCCAAACAAAACTCATTATTTATGGCCCTGATTCTGTAGTTTACAGAAACACCCCATATGTGGCCGTAAACTACTGTACGGCCACACAGCAGGGCGTAGAGTGAAAGGTGCGCCGTTTGGTTTTTGGAAGGCAGATTTTGCTGGACTGGTTTTTTGACACCATGTCCCATTTGAAGCCCCCTGATGCACCCTAGAGTAGAAACTCCATAAAAGTGACCCCATCTAAGAAACTACACCCCTCGAGGTATTCAAAACTGATTTTTACAAACTTTGTTAACCCTTTAGGTGTTGCACAAGATTTAATGGAAAATAGAGATACAATTTCAAAATTTCACTTTTTTGGAAGATTTTCCATTTTAATATTTTTTTTCCAATTACAAAGCAAGGGTTAACAGCCAAACAAAACTCATTATTTATGGCCCTGATTCTGTAGTTTACAGAAACACCCCATATGTGTTCGTAAACCGCTGTACGGGCAAACGGCAGGGCGCAGAAGGAAAGGAATGCCATACGGTTTTTGGAAGGCAGATTTTGCTGGACTGTTTTTTTTGACACCATGTCCCATTTGAAGCCCCCCTGATGCACCCCCAGAGTATAAACTCCAAAAAAGTGACCCCATTTTAGAAACTAGGGGATAGGGTGGCAGTTTTGTTGGTACTAGTTTAGGGTACATATGATTTTTTGGTTGCTCTATATTACACTTTTTTATGTGGCAAGGTAATAAGAAATAGATTTTTTGGCACGTTTTTTTGTTGTTGTTATTTACAACATTCATCTGACAGGTTAGATCATGTGGTAATTTTATAGAGCAGGTTGTCACGGACGTGGCGATACCTAATATGTATACAATTTTTTTTATTTATGTAAGTTTTACACAATGACTTCATTTTTAAAACAAAAAAAATGTTTTAGTGTCTCCATAGTCTAAGAACCATAGTTTTTTCAGTTTTTGGGCGATTATTTTAAGTAGGGTCTCAATTTTTGTGGGATGAGATGATGGTTTGATTGGCCCTATTTTGGGGTGCACATGACTTTTTAATCGCTTGCTATTACACTTTATTGTGACGTAAGATGACAAAATGGCTTTTTTTACACTGTTTTTATTTTTATTTTTTTACGGTGGTCACCTGAGGGGTTAGGTCATGTCATATTTTTATAGAGCCGGTCGATACGGACGCGGCGATACCTAATATGTATACTTTGTTTTATTTATTTAAGTTTTACACAATGATTTTATTTTTGAAGCAAAAAAAATCATGTTTTAGTGTTTCCATAGTCTGAGAGCCATAGTTTTTTCAGTTTTTTGGCAATTATTTTGGGTAGGGTATGATTTTTGCGGGATGAGATGACGGTTTGATTGGTACTATTTTGGCGTACATGCGACTTTTTTGATCACTTTTATTACCTTTTTTGGGAAGTAAGGTGGGCAAAATTTCAATTTCCTAATAGTTTTTTTTTTTTTTATGGCGTTCACCGTGCGGGGAAAGTAACATGACCATTTTATAGATCAGGTCATTACGGACGCGGCGATACCAAACATGTGTAGGGAATTTTATTTTTTTCATTTTTATTCAGTGATAAATGTTTTTTTTTTATTTTTACTTTTTTTTCACTTTTTTTTTGACCCAGACCCACTTGGTTCTTGAAGATCCAGTGGGTCTGATGTCTGTATAATACAGTACTGTACAATATATATTGTACAGTACTGTATTTTACTTACACTTTGTCTGAACAGATCTATGCTTTCAGCACAGATCTGTTCAGAACCATGGACAGCAGGATGCCTGAGACGGCGTCCTGTTGCCATGGGAACCTTCCCCGTCTGCTCAGTAGTGGTCAGAACTGCGCAGACGGGGAAGGGTAAGGACGGGGCTTCGGGGGGCTGCCTGGGAGCTCTCTCCCTCTCCATTCGGGGGGCTGCAAAGGCACAGCAGCCCCCCGATGGGAGAGGGGGGGAGCTACTTCTTACTGTTAACTTTTTCCATACAGCGGTCCGTACGGACCGCTGTATGGAAAGGGTTAAACGGCTGACATCGCATCACCGATGTCAGCCGTTTATACCAGGGTGCCAGCAATGTGCTGGCACCCTGGTATACCCACTCTACACCAACAAATTTTCAAGGGGAGGCGGGCGGGGGATCGCGATCCCGCCTGCCGCACCGACCGCCTCCCGCACCGCCCCCACCGCCCACAACTCCCCCCCCTGCACCACCCGCCGGCCAAAAATCATGCAGGGGTGCAGGGGGGAGGTAAAATCTTTATTTGAGGTACACTAAAGTTTCTGATCCCCGTGGTCAGGGACCGCAGGGGTCAGAAACTGCAAAAAGCGCAGCAAACCGCAGGTCTGAATTGACCTGCGGTTTGCGGCGATCGCCGATAGGGGGGGGTCACATGACCCCCCCTGGCGTTGTCACAGGATGCCGGCTGAATGATTTCAGCCGGCATCCCGTTTCCATTAACCCCCGCGGTGCCGGAATCTGCATTTAAAGTTAGGACGTACCGGTACGCCCTGAGTCCTTAAGGACTCGGGAAATAGGGCGTACCGATACGCCCTGCGTCCTTAAGGGGTTAAAAAGAAAAATAAAGAAAGCACTTTTTGAAGTTGAAAAGGGCAAACAGCTTTTAGTTGGGTAGGCAGTTATTACAGGGGCGTAGCTATAGGGGGTGCAGAGGTAGCAGTCGCTACCAGGCCCAGGAGCCTGAGGGGGCCCAAAGACCCTTGTGCCACATAAGACACTGCATTATAGAAAGTGCCTCCTGGTCAATTTACACCTCTGGCTGGAGGGAGGGGGTTAGGTTAAGAATTTGGCATGAGGGGGTGCCCTTTCAATGTTTGCCTCAGGCAGAAGGAAGGCTATGTTCTCCCCTGCCCCTTGCCAACAAGCACTGAGGGACGGGGGCCCAAGCTGAACTCTTGAACCAGGGCCCATGAGCTTTTAGCTACGCCCCTGGTTATTGATATGTGTTTATTTCTCTTTTCACTGGCTAGTGCATAAGTTGCAACCTCTATATAGGGGAGTATTTGCATTCATACTACCTCTTTGAGTGCTAGATACAGAGATTGTACCTCTTTGTATATCTCTATTTATGTATCCTAAACACTAAATACTGTTACTATTTTAAAACACTGGATTGAGAGTTCAGGGGTATTAGAACCATTTGGCCCATCTAGTCTGCCCAATATACTAAATACTATGAATAGCCCCTGGCCCTATCTTATATGAAGGATGGTTTTATGCCTATCCCATGCATGCTTAAACTCCTTCACTGTATTTGCAGCTACCACTTCTGCAGGAAGGCTATTCCATGCATCCACTATTCTCTCAGTAAAGTAATACTTCCTGATATTACTTTTAAACCTTTGCCCCTCTAATTTAAAACTATGTCCTCTTGTAGCAGTTTTTTCTTCTATTTAATATTCTCTCCTCTTTTACCCTGCTGATTCCCTTTTATGTATTTAAACATTTCTATCATATCCCTTCTGTCTTTCTTCCAAGCTATACATGTTAAGGTCCTTTAATCTTTCCTGGTAAGTTTTATCCTGCAATCC
This sequence comes from Bufo gargarizans, assembly GCF_014858855.1. Lineage (NCBI taxonomy): Eukaryota > Metazoa > Chordata > Amphibia > Anura > Bufonidae > Bufo > Bufo gargarizans. The sequence continues at coordinate 85,754,146 of NC_058087.1, read as the reverse complement.
ATGCACTAGTTTAGTAGCTATTCTCTGTACTCTCTCCAAAGTATCAATATCCTTCTTGAGATATGGTCTCCAGTACTGAGCACAATACTCCAAATGAGGACTCACTAGTGCTCTGTAGAGCGGCATGAGCACCTCCCTCTTTCTACTGGTTATGCCTCTCCCTATACACCCAAGCATTCTGCTAGCATTTCCTGCTGCTCTATGAAATTGTCTGCCTACCTTTAAGTCTTCTGAAATAATGACCCCTAAATGCCTTTCCTCAGATACTGAGGTTAGGACTGTATCACTGATTTTATATTCTGCTCTTGGGTTTTTACGCCCCAGGTACATTATCTTGCACTTATCAACATAAAATTTTAGTTGCCAGATTTTTTACCATTCCTTTAGTTTTCCTAAATCCTTTTCCATTCGGTGTATCCCTCCAGGAACATCATGTTACAAATCTTTGTGTCATCATCAAAAAACACACCTTACCATCGAGGCCTTCTGCAATTTCACTGATAAAGATATTCAACAATATGGGTCCCAGAACAGATTCCTGAGGTACCCCACTGGTAACAAGACCATGGTCTGAGTATACTCCATTGACTACAACCCTCTGTTGTCTGTCTCTCAGCCACTGCCTAATCCATTCAACAATATGGGAGTCCAAGCTCAAAGACTGCAGTTTATTGATAAGCCTTCTATGTGGGACAGTATCAAAAGTAAATCACTGCAAAAAATGCACCCAAATGATATGCAACTGTATCAAAAGCCTTACTAAAGTCTAGATAAGCAATGTCTACTGCACCTCTGCCATCTATTATTTTAGTCACCCAATAAAAAAAATCTATAAGATTAGTTTGACATGATCTCCCTGAAGTAAACCCATGCTGTGTTTCATCTTTCAATCCATGGGATTTTAGATGTTCCACAATCATCTCCTTAAGTATAGTTTCCATTAATTTCCCCACTATTGATGTCAGGCTTACTGGCCTATTGTTGCCCGATTCCTCCCTACTACCTTTCTTGTGAATGGGCACATTTGCTAATTTCCAATCTTCTGGGATGACTCCTGTTACCAGTGATTGGTTAAATAAATCTGTTAATGGTTTTGCTAGTTTACCGCTGAGCTCTTTTAATAGCTTTGGGTGTATCCCATCAGGCCCCTGTGACTTATTTGTAATTAATTTTAGACATCTGACTTAGAACCTCTTCCTCTGTAAAGACACATGCATCAACAGATTCATTAGTCTTCTTTCCTAACTGAGGTCCTTTTCCTTCATTTTCCTTTTGTAAAAACTGAACAGAAGTATTCATTGAGGCAGTCAGCTAGTTCTTTATCTTCTTCCATATACCTTCCTTCTTTTGTTTTTAAAGGATAACGTCACACTTAGACCCTAATTTCAATTTTCATATATATAGTTACTAATAACATGATATTCCAGAATCAGTTACTATTAGACTGACTTACCCCAGATTTAATAAGATTCAGCCCTTAGCAACCAGTCTGCATAAAACTGCAATTTAAATATTCAGTTAAGATGGCCGCCACTGCCCTCACCCTGAGGCTAATCCCGCCTGCCCTCACTAGCCAGTAACAATAGCCCCCCTTAAGTGTCAGTAACCAGAGCCCTCCCCCCCTAAAGCGTTAATCTCCTGCAGCACAAAGGAGTCCTCTTATCACATGTTGCTTTCATTTATACACTGAGCAGATGGCAGATCTCCCTTCCCTGGTCTGCACTGCTTCAACTCTGCATTCTCCAAGTCTGCTGAGTGAGGGAGCGTCTGCCAAGCGCAGGTACAGGGAGAAGTGCACACAGCCCAGGCACTGTTATCAGCTGCTGGGGAGGACCTGGCATTAATCATTTACTTACAGTCCCTGGCTGTCAGGAATGTGACCTTGCACGCGGCGTGCTTCTGTGTCCTCCGTCCTTCAACACATAGATGGACCATGCCTAGCAACCTTATTTTAAACACAGGTAAAAACAGGCAGTACAGGGAACAAAACTGTGGAATTAAGGGGTATTTGAATGCACAGTGAAAAGTTGAAATAGGGCCACCAAGGAGATATTAATCACCACAATCCAATACTCCAAAAAATATATATATGACAGTTATACTTTTAATTTGTTAATTCCTTGTTTTAGTTTCCTTTTTTCATGTATGTATCTGAAGAATGTCGTATAGCCTTTTTTCACTGACTGAGCAAATTTCTCTTCTGCCTGTGCTTTAGAAGCTCTTATAACTTGTTTGCCTTTCTCTGCCTAATCTTATAAATTTACCTGTCAGCCTCGTTTTTTTTTTGTTTTGTTTTTATAATGACTAAATGCTATCTTTTAGTTTTTTATGATTTTGGCCACTTCTGCTGAGTACCACAGTGATCTCTTCCTTTTTTTGCTTTTACTGACAAGCCTAATGCAATTATCTGTTGCCTTTAATAGTGCCACTTATAAGTAGTCCCATTTCTCCTGGACTCCATTGAAACGGTTCCAATCTGATAGGGACTCGTATACCGCTAATTTTAGAGAAGTCACTTTTTCTGAAATCTAAAACTTTTGTTTTTGTGTGGTGTGACTGTTTTTATAGTAAACCACACTGACTGGTCATCACTAGATACCAAATTCCCATTTGTGAATACTAAATCCAAAATGGCCTCCTTCTAGGTTGGCTCCTCAACTACTTGCTGTAGAGATAATCCCAGTAGGGAATTTAGAATATCTGTACTCCTGGCAGAACTAGCTATTTTGGTTTTCCAGTTTACATCAGGAAGATTAAAGTATCCCATAATGATAACTTCCCTCCCCCCTTTTAATGTCATTTTAGCTATTTCCTCAACTAGTAGATCATCTAATTCTTTGACTTGGCTACACAAGTTACCTTATGATTATCAAGCTGCAAGGTAACCCAAACTGACTCTAAATTGGTCTTGCTAACTTATATTAAATTAGATTTTATGCTACCGATGTAACATGGTTTAGCACTCTTTTTTTCTCAGATTTCTGAGTTTGGTTATCTAATCTAAGCAAACACCTTCAATTGCTTTTCAATGGCTTTTGTCTCAAGATAATGAAATGAGTTAAGAAATATGAGTTAACAGCAGGAGTGCTAACCATGGTACAGCTGTATCTTTTACATACAGGACCAACCCTCCCCCTTTCTTTCCTTTTCTGTCTTTCCTGTATAGAGAGAACCCTGGTATTGTTATATCCCAGTCATTACTCCCATTGAACCATGTCTCAGTAACAGCCACTAAATCTATATTCTCAGATGCCATTATAGACTAAAGTTCATTGATCTTATTCCCTAAACTGTGAGCATTTGTAGACAAGACTCTGAGCTTGTCATTTCTTAATCTATGTGCTACTGGCATCTTCTGGCATTGTTCCGGTGGGCAGTCGGACTGCTGGATTATCACTCTTTTGCCACCCTTTCCTAGTTTACATGCTCCTTAGCAAATACTTTGAACTGTTCACTGAGGACATGCATTCCCTTGAGAGAAAGATGCAAACCATCTTTCTTGTACAGTTCTTTTCCATTCCAACTAGAGCTAACATGAGGCACAAAGCCAAACCCTTGGTTCAGACACAATTTACCAAGCCATTAAATTCCTTAATGCACATCTTCCTGTCATGCTGAAGATTATGCACAGGCAAAACTGCAGAGAATTAAACAGTCGATGTAACCTCCTATATATCATTACTAAGTGTGTGGAAAGCTTACTTCACCTTTGAATCCTCATTGCAAGCCAGATCATTTGTCCCAAGATGGACAATAACATCCACCTCCCTTTCCTGCTTTGCTTGCCTAACAATATTAAGGATACGTCATCTATTTCTGCTAGTGGAAGCACCATGGAGACATCAAAACCATTTTCCTCAAACTTCACACCTCTTATGATAGAATCGCCCACCAACAGCTGCTTACTATCAGTCCTCACCTTATCCTTTTTGTATTTGGCTGCAGTCTTGCATACTTTAGACATGGGAGATGATTGTTCATTACCCACTGTGCCTGAGCCATCCTCCATGGTGCTCTTGCGCTCTGAAAGTGCTGCAAATGAATTATGAAGAGCCACAGACTGTGGGACATGTCTTCTATCAACAACTCTCAGTCTACCAGAACCTGCAGTAACCCATCTTCCATTTCTAGTGGGCCTCTTTGGCAGTGGCATTGCAACATTTCCAGCCTGAGTTTGTTTAACAGTTAATTTACAAATCTCAGATTTCAAAAAATGAAATTTCCTGCTGCACTATGGAGAGCTGTCTACAGATCAGACAGCATCCAAACCTCCTAAGAGTGGAACCTGAAATAAAAGAACAACAATTCCTGCATAGAACCAGGTCTGCTATTTTAAAGTGGGGAAATATTTTAAACAAACAAATCTTACCTTTTTAGATTGTATCCACCTCCAGATTACCCCCTGAGTATCTCCTGAATATCTCAGATGCACTTATAAATGCTGCACTTGAGAATGCTGCAAGCTATAATTAGGCAAGCTAATACTATGTTGCTATATATACAGACACGCTCCCACAAAAGCTCTTCCCCCAACAACAAATTTAACACCTCAATCACCTATGTTGGTCTAGGTTAGTCTCCTGAATATTGGAGCTGCTAACCCAAGTGGCTTGGCTATTTCACATTTACAGGGAGTGCCTCTGCCGGACACTCGGTCTTGTTATAGACATTAGAACCCACTTATCCTCAAATTCTAAAGTCATTCCTCAGTCCAGTAGGTAGGAGGACACGTCGGGTAAGTATCGGGTAACATCGTATCCCCGTCCTTCTCTTGCACTTGCGTCAGAAACGTAGATTTGAGATCGCTGTTACTTCTCTCTATTGTGATTGTCTTTAAAGGGGTTCTGCACCTTCATTTAACTGATGATCTATCCTCTGGATAGATCATCAGCTTCTGATCGGCAGGGGTCCGACACCCGGGACCCCCGCCAATCAGCTGTTTGAGAAGGCAGCGGCGCTCCAGCAGCGCCGCGGCCTTCTCACTGTTTACCGCCGGGCCGCCCGCCCACTGACGTCATGACTTGTATCAACTAGAGTGGGCGCGGCTAAGCTCCATTCAAGTGAACAGAGCTTAGCCGCGCCCACTCTAGGTGATACAAGTCGTGACGTCAGTGGGCGGGCGGCCCGGCGGTAAACAGTGAGAAGGCCGCGGCGCTGCTGGAGCGCCGCTGCCTTCTCAAACAGCTGATCGGCGGGGGTCCCGGGTGTCGGACCCCCGCCGATCAGAAGCTGATGATCTATCCAGAGGATAGATCATCAGTTAAATGAAGGTGCAGAACCCCTTTAAACTTTGTCATTTACTCTAGTATTCTATCATCAGTGCACATGCCTTTAGACTTTGTAATTTATTCTAGTATTCTATAATCAGTGCACATGTCTTTAGACTTTGTCATTTATTCTAGTATTCTATCATCAGTTCACATGTTTTTAGACTTTGCCATTTATTCTAGCATTCTATCATCAGTGCGCATGTCTTTGGACTTTGTTTTTTTCTTCCAGTGTTCTGTTGTTAATGCACATATATTAGGATTTAGGATTTTTGCTTTTAACTCTGCAATAATCTAGGGATGTTTGTATTTTTTCTCTATTGTTTCAGAAACCTATATTCACATTTATACTTTGCATGGAAGGACACATAGCCCTATCTGTAATATAGTACATTGATGAGATATAAAGGGAGAGGAAGAGGGATTGAAATATTTATTACTTTCCTTATTTATTTTTTATTTTATTTTTTATTATTGAGAAAAGGGAGGAGGAATATATAGATACTTATATGTTTATTTCTTATTTATGAGATAGTTTACCTATCCATTATTTTTCTTTTTAATCTAGATATTTTTTTTTTTACTTTATTAATAACTTTTCTTTAAGTTTTGATATTGTATTCAGTAAGGCTCTGTTTTCTTATTTGGGTATGGTAAAATACAATTTAATCCCTCTCCTTCCTCAATCTCTCTATCTAGCACTTATAGAGGTAGTATGAATATTAATACTCCCCTATATAGAGGTTGCAACTTCTGCACTAGCCAGTGAAGAGAGAAATAAAAAACATATCAATAACTACCTACCCAACTAAATGCTGTTTGCCTTTTTTAACTTCACAAAGGGCTTACATTTTATATTAACCAAGGCCACAAACAGAATTTATGTAGCCTTGGACTATTGACCTTTTTTGCATTGATTTTATTCTGGGCCGTTTAGGGTCTTTTTGATCTCATAAGTTTTAAATGCCACTTGCAACAAATTTTATCGCAAATGGCATTTCTCCTCCACCGTCTCCTCTTTCCTAAAAAGGAGGCATGGGCAGGTGGCGGGGCCAGTGGGCTCAGCATATTTATTTTCTTTTATGGCAGTTTTCTGCATAAAAGAAATCTGAAATCTATGCCAATTAGGGGTTGGTGTAGATTTCAGTTTAAGCACATGTACTGCCAGAGGATGCGCCTATTTTAGCATAAAACACTGGTCTATGATAAATTTTCCCCTAATAGCAGAGACTCTGTCATTAAAAAAATCTACATTGCATGTCCAGTTATGATTTGTTGCGGACATTTTCATTAGCATGTAGATAAGATGTTTTAACATTCCATCCACTTTTGCTGCTACTGTAAAATGCTGCATGGAAAATCTCTGGAGAATCTAAAGCATTTCTGCCTATATGGACATACTGCTATGAACACTTGGGGCATTTATTTTTATTTTTTTTGCATTGTGCCTATTTTTTTTGCTTATTTTTAACCAAAAGCCTTTGTCAAATTGCTCTTTATAAAAAAAAGTTATAATCAACTGTTAGCCATCTCTAACCTCTGATTTTCACTGAATATGCAGACTGTTCTTTATGCTTCTTGCTAAAATGCATCAGCTCTGACGTCTTGATCTGTATCTCTTTTCTCTTCACTCCTGACAGCTCATAAACACTCATTTAAGCTAAATTATATTAAGATTGATAACAATTTACCTTAAATCAGTGTTTAAGACCAGAGTAAGGGTACTTGCACACTTGCGGAAGAGTGATCCGGCAAGCAGTTCCGTCGTCGGAACTACCTGCCGGATCCGTCAAAATGTATGCCAACTGATGGCATTTGTAAGACTGATCAGGATCCTGATCTGTCTTACAAATGCATTGAAATGCTGGATCCGTCTTTCCGGTGTCATCCAGAAAAACTGATCATTTATTTTTTTCATGCATGCATGAGCATGCATTCTGGTATTTTGAAGCACTAATACATTCCTGTGGAAAAAAATGCCCGATCCGGCATTCAGGCAAGTGTTCAGTTTTTTTGGCTGGAGATAAAACCGTAGCATGCTGCAGTTTTATCTCTGTCCTGATCAGTCAAAAAGACTGAACTGAAGATATCCTGATGCATCCTAAACGGATTGCTCTCCATTCAGAATGCATTAGGATAAAACTGATCATTTTTTTTTTCTGGTATAGAGCCCCTAGGACGGAACTCTATGCCGGAAAAGAAATACGTTAGTGTGAAAGTACCCTAAAGAGATAAGGGCTATAGAGTGAGCCATCAGAGCAGCTCTGATTTCAGTGAGAAACAGATAGGATAGTCTGCAGAGGCAGTGAAACTTGACGGCTATAGAAGACAAAAAGTTGAACATTTTGAATAAAGACCAATTGGAAAGGTAGTTTTTAGCCCAAAGTAAGCACAATGCAATAATACAATAAAAGTTCCCCAAAGGTATCAATAGCCTTTAATATTTTAATAATTAGATTCTAGTGCATGCCCTCTACATAACTCATGATATTATAGTAATATACATTCGTTTTCTGTAACCCAAGCTATTGAGACTGAACATTGTTGGGTACAATGTAATCAATAACTTAACAACTAGTCTTTCAGGAAATAAATGTGCTAGTTATTATCACCTCGAATGTTTTACTGCCTCTCTGAATCAAAATAATAGACTAGAATTAATAAGTGTTGGAGGTAAGGATAAAGCAATTTATAGCTCATGATAAAATGTTTCTCAGTATCTTATTTTCCAATTTCTTCAAGTATTAAACAATAACATATTCATACCCCCCCATTTACTAAACTAGGTGGCGAGCCATTGACTCTGCATAATATACTGTGGGCTGGTAACTGATGCTGTTAATGCTTTTTCAGAGGTTCAGCAGTGCTGATGGCTAGGGATGAGCGAACTCGAACTGTATAGTTCGGGTTCGTACCGAATTTTGGGGTGTCCGTGACACGGACCCGAACCCGGACATTTTCGTAAAAGTCCGGGTTCGGGTTCGGTGTTCGTCGCTTTCTTCGCGCTTTTGTGACGCTTTCTTGGCGCTTTTTGAAAGGCTGCAAAGCAGCCAATCAACAAGCGTCATACTACTTGCCCCAAGAGGCCATCACAGCCATGCCTACTATTGGCATGGCTGTGATTGGCCAGAGCACCATGTGACCCAGCCTCTATTTAAGCTGGAGTCACATAGCGCCGCCCGTCACTCTGCTCTGATTAGCGTAGGGAGAGGTTGCGGCTGCGACAGTAGGGCGAGATTAGGCAGATTAACTCCTCCAAAGGACTTGATTAACTGATCGATCTGCAGCTGTGGATCATTGAGCTGCTGATCCTCAATTGCTCACTGTTTTTAGGCTGCACAGACCGTTTGTCAGTCTCATTTTTCTGGGGTGATCGGCGGCCATTTTGTGTCTTGTGGTGCGCCAGCACAAGCTGCGACCAAGTGCATTTAACCCTCAATGGTGTGGTTGTTTTTTGGCTAAAGCCTACATCAGGGTGAAGCTGTGACACCAAGTGCATTTAACCAGCAATAGTCTGTTCATTTTTTGGCCATATACAAAATCAGGGGCAAGCTGCGCCTGTCACCAAGTGCATTTAACCCTCAATGGTGTGGTTGTTTTTTGGCTAAAGCCTACATCAGGGTGAAGCTGTCACACCAAGTGCATTTAACCAGCAATAGTCTGTTCATTTTTTGGCCATATACAAAATCAGGGGCAAGCTGCGCCTGTCACCAAGTGCATTTAACCCTCAATGGTGTGGTTGTTTTTTGGCTAAAGCCTACATCAGGGTGAAGCTGTCACACCAAGTGCATTTAACCAGCAATAGTCTGTTCATTTTTTGGCCATATACAAAATCAGGGGCAAGCTGCGCCTGTCACCAAGTGCATTTAACCCTCAATGGTGTGGTTGTTTTTTGGCTAAAGCCTACATCAGGGTGAAGCTGTCACACCAAGTGCATTTAACCAGCAATAGTCTGTTCATTTTTTGGCCATATCCCAGTCTAATTCTGTCACTAAATCCATACCGGTCACCCAGCGCCTAAATACTAGGCCTCAAATTTATATCCAGCTAAATCTGTCCCTAGTGCTGTAGCTGGGCGAGTTATTTAGTGTCCGTTCAAGCACATTTCTTGTTCTGGGTTGAAATACAATTCCCAATTTAGCAATTTCATAATTTAGTGGTTCCTGCTATATCAGAGCTCTTTGAAATCTATCCCAAAAAGGGTATATAATATTGAAGGTGCACATAGGGTCATTCAGAGTAACTTCACACACACCCGCTACTGTGTATTTCCAAGTCTAATTCTGTCACTAAATCCATACCGGTGACCCAGCGCCTAAATACTAGGCCTCAAATTTAATTCCCTCTAAATCTCTCGTTACCCACCGCTGTACTGTTGTTGCTGGGCAAGATATTTAGTGTCCGTCAAAGCACATTTTTTGTTCTGGGTTGAAGTACAATTCCCAATTTAGCAATTTCATAATTTAGTGGTTTCTGCTATATCAGAGCTATTTGAAATCTATCCCAAAAAGGGTATATAATATTGAAGGTGCACATAGGGTCATTCAGAATAACTTCACACACACCCGCTACTGTGTATTTCCAAGTCTAATTCTGTCACTAAACCCATACCTGTCACCCAGCGCCTAAATACTAGGCCTCAAATTTAAATCCCTCTAAATCTCTCGTTACCGTTGTCCTGTTGTAGCTGGGAAAGTTATTTAGTGCCCGTCAAAGCACATTTTTTGTTCTGGGTTGAAGTACAATTCCCAATTTAGCAATTTCATAATTTAGTGGTTCCTGCTATATCAGAGCTATTTGAAATCTATCCCAAAAAGGGTATATAATATTGAAGGTGCACATAGGGTCATTCAGAATAACTTCACACACACCCGCTACTGTGTATTTCCAAGTCTAATTCTGTCACTAAATCCATACCGGTGACCCAGCGCCTAAATACTAGGCCTCAAATTTAATTCCCTCTAAATCTCTCGTTACCCACCGGTGTACTGTTGTTGCTGGGCAAGATATTTAGTGTCCGTCAAAGCACATTTTTTGTTCTGGGTTGAAGTACAATTCCCAATTTAGCAATTTCATAATTTAGTGGTTTCTGCTATATCAGAGCTATTTGAAATCTATCCCAAAAAGGGTATATAATATTGAAGGTGCACATAGGGTCATTCAGAATAACTTCACACACACCCGCTACTGTGTATTTCCAAGTCTAATTCTGTCACTAAACCCATACCTGTCACCCAGCGCCTAAATACTAGGCCTCAAATTTAAATCCCTCTAAATCTCTCGTTACCGTTGTCCTGTTGTAGCTGGGAAAGTTATTTAGTGCCCGTCAAAGCACATTTTTTGTTCTGGGTTGAAGTACAATTCCCAATTTAGCAATTTCATAATTTAGTGGTTCCTGCTATATCAGAGCTATTTGAAATCTATCCCAAAAAGGGTATATAATATTGAAGGTGCACATAGGGTCATTCAGAATAACTTCACACACACCCGCTACTGTGTATTTCCAAGTCTAATTCTGTCACTAAATCCATACCGGTGACCCAGCGCCTAAATACTAGGCCTCAAATTTAATTCCCTCTAAATCTCTCGTTACCCACCGCTGTACTGTTGTTGCTGGGCAAGATATTTAGTGTCCGTCAAAGCACATTTTTTGTTCTGGGTTGAAGTACAATTCCCAATTTAGCAATTTCATAATTTAGTGGTTTCTGCTATATCAGAGCTATTTGAAATCTATCCCTAAAAGGGTATATAATATTGAAGGTGCACATAGGGTCATTCAGAATAACTTCACACACACCCGCTACTGTGTATTTCCAAGTCTAATTCTGTCACTAAACCCATACCTGTCACCCAGCGCCTAAATACTAGGCCTCAAATTTAATCCCTCTAAATCTCTCGTTACCCGTGTACTGTTGTAGCTGGGCAAGTTATTTAGTGTCCGTCAAAGCACATTTTTTGTTCTGGGTTGAAGTACAATTCCCAATTTAGCAATTTCATAATTTAGTGGTTCCTGCTATATCAGAGCTATTTGAAATCTATCCCTAAAAAGGGTATATAATATTGAAGGTGCACATAGGGTCATTCAGAATAACTTCACACACACCCGCTACTGTGTATTTCCAAGTCTAATTCTGTCACTAAATCCATACCGGTGACCCAGCGCCTAAATACTAGGCCTCAAATTTAAATCCCTCTAAATCTCTCGTTACCCCGCTGTACTGTTGTAGCTGGGCAAGATATTTAGTGTCCGTCAAAGCACATTTTTTGTTCTGGGTTGAAGTACAATTCCCAATTTAGCAATTTCATAATTTAGTGGTTTCTGCTATATCAGAGCTATTTGAAATCTATCCCAAAAAGGGTATATAATATTGAAGGTGCACATAGGGTCATTCAGAATAACTTCACACACACCGCTACTGTGCATTTCCAAGTCTAATTCTGTCACTAAATCCATACCGGTGACCCAGCGCCTAAATACTAGGCCTCAAATTTAATTCCCTCTAAATCTCTCGTTACCCACCGCTGTACTGTTGTTGCTGGGCAAGATATTTAGTGTCCGTCAAAGCACATTTTTTGTTCTGGGTTGAAGTACAATTCCCAATTTAGCAATTTCATAATTTAGTGGTTTCTGCTATATCAGAGCTATTTGAAATCTATCCCTAAAAGGGTATATAATATTGAAGGTGCACATAGGGTCATTCAGAATAACTTCACACACACCCGCTACTGTGTATTTCCAAGTCTAATTCTGTCACTAAATCCATACCGGTGACCCAGCGCCTAAATACTAGGCCTCAAATTTAATTCCCTCTAAATCTCTCGTTACCCACCGTTGTACTGTTGTTGCTGGGCAAGATATTTAGTGTCCGTCAAAGCACATTTTTTGTTCTGGGTTGAAGTACAATTCCCAATTTAGCAATTTCATAATTTAGTGGTTTCTGCTATATCAGAGCTATTTGAAATCTATCCCTAAAAGGGTATATAATATTCAAGGTGCACATAGGGTCATTCAGAATAACTTCACACACACGCTTCTGTGCATTTCCAAGTCTAATTCTGTCACTAAATCCATACCGGTCACCCAGCGCCTAAATACTAGGCCTCAAATTTATATCCCGCTGAATTTGAATACAATACATTGGGCCAAATAATATATTTGTTGTTGTGGTGAACCATAACAATGAGAAAAACATCTAGTAAGGGACGCGGACGTGGACATGGTCGTGGTGGTGTTAGTGGACCCTCTGGTGCTGGGAGAGGACGTGGCCGTTCTGCCACATCCACACGTCCTAGTGTACCAACTACCTCAGGTCCCAGTAGCCGCCAGAATTTACAGCGATATATGGTGGGGCCCAATGCCGTTCTAAGGATGGTAAGGCCTGAGCAGGTACAGGCATTAGTCAATTGGGTGGCCGACAGTGGATCCAGCACGTTCACATTATCTCCCACCCAGTCTTCTGCAGAAAGCGCACAGATGGCGCCTGAAAACCAACCCCATCAGTCTGTCACATCACCCCCATGCATACCAGGGAAACTGTCTCAGCCTCAAGTTATGCAGCAGTCTCTTATGCTGTTTGAAGACTCCGCTGGCAGGGTTTCCCAAGGGCATCCACCTAGCCCTTCCCCAGCGGTGAAAGACATAGAATGCACTGACGCACAACCACTTATGTTTCCTGATGATGAGGACATGGGAATACCACCTCAGCATGTCTCTGATGATGACGAAACACAGGTGCCAACTGCTGCGTCTTTCTGCAGTGTGCAGACTGAACAGGAGGTCAGGGATCAAGACTGGGTGGAAGACGATGCAGGGGACGATGAGGTCCTAGACCCCACATGGAATGAAGGTCGTGCCACTGACTTTCACAGTTCGGAGGAAGAGGCAGTGGTGAGACCGAGCCAACAGCGTAGCAAAAGAGGGAGCAGTGGGCAAAAGCAGAACACCCGCCGCCAAGAGACTCCGCCTGCTACTGACCGCCGCCATCTGGGACCGAGCACCCCAAAGGCAGCTTCAAGGAGTTCCCTGGCATGGCACTTCTTCAAACAATGTGCTGACGACAAGACCCGAGTGGTTTGCACGCTGTGCCATCAGAGCCTGAAGCGAGGCATTAACGTTCTGAACCTGAGCACAACCTGCATGACCAGGCACCTGCATGCAAAGCATGAACTGCAGTGGAGTAAACACCTTAAAACCAAGGAAGTCACTCAGGCTCCCCCTGCTACCTCTTCTGCTGCTGCCGCCTCGGCCTATTCTGCTGCTGCCGCCTCGGCCTCTTCCTCCGCCTCTGGAGGAACGTTGGCACCTGCCGCCCAGCAAACAGGGGATGTACCACCAACACCACCACCACCACCTCCGTCACCAAGCGTCTCAACCATGTCACACGCCAGCGTTCAGCTCTCCATCTCACAAACATTTGATAGAAAGCGTAAATTCCCACCTAGCCACCCTCGATCCCTGGCCCTGAATGCCAGCATTTCTAAACTACTGGCCTATGAAATGCTGTCATTTAGGCTGGTGGACACAGACAGCTTCAAACAGCTCATGTCGCTTGCTGTCCCACAGTATGTTGTTCCCAGCCGGCACTACTTCTCCAAGAGAGCCGTGCCTTCCCTGCACAACCAAGTATCCGATAAAATCAAGTGTGCACTGCGCAACGCCATCTGTAGCAAGGTCCACCTAACCACAGATACGTGGACCAGTAAGCACGGCCAGGGACGCTATATCTCCCTAACTGCACACTGGGTAAATGTAGTGGCAGCTGGGCCCCAGGCGGAGAGCTGTTTGGCGCACGTCCTTCCGCCGCCAAGGATCGCAGGGCAACATTCTTTGCCTCCTGTTGCCACCTCCTCCTTCTCGGCTTCCTCCTCCTCTTCTTCCACCTGCTCATCCAGTCAGCCACACACCTTCACCACCAACTTCAGCACAGCCCGGGGTAAACGTCAGCAGGCCATTCTGAAACTCATATGTTTGGGGGACAGGCCCCACACCGCACAGGAGTTGTGGCGGGGTATAGAACAACAGACCGACGAGTGGTTGCTGCCGGTGAGCCTCAAGCCCGGCCTGGTGGTGTGTGATAATGGGCGAAATCTCGTTGCAGCTCTGGGACTAGCCAATTTGACGCACATCCCTTGCTTGGCGCATGTGCTGAATTTGGTGGTGCAGAAGTTCATTCACAACTACCCCGACATGTCAGAGCTGCTGCATAAAGTGCGGGCCGTCTGTTCGCGCTTCCGGCGTTCACATCCTGCTGCTGCTCGCCTGTCTGCGCTACAGCGTAACTTCGGCCTTCCCGCTCACCGCCTCATATGCGACGTGCCCACCAGGTGGAACTCCACCTTGCACATGCTGGACAGACTGTGCGAGCAGCAGCAGGCCATAGTGGAGTTTCAGCTGCAGCACGCACGGGTCAGTCGCACTACAGAACAGCACCACTTCACCACCAATGACTGGGCCTCCATGCGAGACCTGTGTGCCCTGTTGCGCTGTTTCGAGTACTCCACCAACATGGCCAGTGGCGATGACACCGTTATCAGCGTTACAATACCACTTCTATGTCTCCTTGAGAAAACACTTAGGGCGATGATGGAACAGGAGGTGGCCCAGGAGGAGGAGGAGGAGGATGAGGAAGAGGGGTCATTTTTAGCACTTTCAGGCCAGTCTCTTCGAAGTGACTCAGAGGGAGGTTTTTTGCAACAGCAGAGGCCAGGTACAAATGTGGCCAGCCAGGGCCCACTACTGGAGGACGAGGAGGACGAGGATGAGGAGGAGGTGGAGGAGGATGAGGATGAAGCATGGTCACAGCGGGGTGGCACCCAACGCAGCTCGGGTCCATCACTGGTGCGTGGCTGGGGGGAAAGGCAGGACGATGACGATACGCCTCCCACAGAGGACAGCTTGTCCTTACCCCTGGGCAGCCTGGCACACATGAGCGACTACATGCTGCAGTGCCTGCGCAACGACAGCAGAGTTGCCCACATTTTAACCTGTGCGGACTACTGGGTTGCCACCCTGCTGGATCCACGCTACAAAGACAATGTGCCCACCTTACTTCCTGCACTGGAGCGTGATAGGAAGATGCGCGAGTACAAGCGCACGTTGGTAGACGCGCTACTGAGAGCATTCCCAAATGTCACAGGGGAACAAGTGGAAGCCCAAGGCCAAGGCAGAGGAGGAGCAAGAGGTCGCCAAGGCAGCTGTGTCACGGCCAGCTCCTCTGAGGGCAGGGTTAGCATGGCAGAGATGTGGAAAACTTTTGTCAACACGCCACAGCTAACTGCACCACCACCTGATACGCAACGTGTTAGCAGGAGGCAACATTTACTAACATGGTGGAACAGTACGTGTGCACACCCCTCCACGTACTGACTGATGGTTCGGCCCCATTCAACTTCTGGGTCTCTAAATTGTCCACGTGGCCAGAGCTAGCCTTTTATGCCTTGGAGGTGCTGGCCTGCCCGGCAGCCAGCGTTTTGTCTGAACGTGTATTCAGCACGGCAGGGGGCGTCATTACAGACAAACGCAGCCGCCTGTCTACAGCCAATGTGGACAAGCTGACGTTCATAAAAATGAACCAGGCATGGATCCCACAGGACCTGTCCGTCCCTTGTCCAGATTAGACATTAACTACCTCCCCATAACCATATATTATTGGACTCCAGGGCACTTCCTCATTCAATCCTATTTTTATTTTCATTTTACCATTATATTGCGATGCTACCCAAAGTTGAATGAACCTCTCCTCTGCCTGTGTGCTAGGCCTAAATATATGCCAATGGACTGTTGCAGTGGTGGCTGACATGAAGCCTGATTCTCTGCTATGACATGCAGACTAATTCTCTGCTGACATGAAGCCAGATTGTCTGTTACGGGACCTCTCTCCTCTGCCTGGGTGCTGGGCCTAAATTTATGACAATGGACTGTTGCAGTGGTGGCTGACGTGAAGCCTGATTCTCTGCTATGACATGCAGACTGATTCTCTGCTGTCATGAAGCCAGATTGTCTGTTACGGGACCTTTCTCCTCTACCTGGGTTCTGGGCCTAAATTTATGAAAATTGACTCTTACAGTGGTGGGTGACGTGAAGCCTGATTCTCTGCTATGATATGAAGACTGATTCTCTGCTGACATGAAGCCAGATTGTCTGTTACGGGACCTTTCTCCTCTGCCTGGGTTCTGGGCCTAAATTTATGAAAATTGACTCTTACAGTGGTGGGTGACGTGAAGCCTGATTCTCTGCTATGATATGAAGACTGATTCTCTGCTGACATGAAGCCAGATTGTCTGTTACGGGACCTTTCTCCTCTGCCTGGGTTCTGGGCCTAAATTTATGAAAATTGACTCTTACAGTGGTGGGTGACGTGAAGCCTGATTCTCTGCTATGATATGAAGACTGATTCTCTGCTGACATGAAGCCAGATTGTCTGTTACGGGACCTTCTCCTCTGCCTGGGTGCTGGGCCTAAATTTATGACAATGGACTCTTAGCAGTGGTGGCTGACGTGAAGCCTGATTCTCTGCTATGATATGAAGACTGATTCTCTGCTGACATGAAGCCAGATTGTCTGTTACGGGACCTTTCTCCTCTGCCTGGGTTCTGGGCCTAAATTTATGAAAATTGACTCTTACAGTGGTGGGTGACGTGAAGCCTGATTCTCTGCTATGATATGAAGACTGATTCTCTGCTGACATGAAGCCAGATTGTCTGTTACGGGACCTTTCTCCTCTGCCTGGGTTCTGGGCCTAAATTTATGAAAATTGACTCTTACAGTGGTGGGTGACGTGAAGCCTGATTCTCTGCTATGATATGAAGACTGATTCTCTGCTGACATGAAGCCAGATTGTCTGTTACGGGACCTTTCTCCTCTGCCTGGGTTCTGGGCCTAAATTTATGAAAATTGACTCTTACAGTGGTGGGTGACGTGAAGCCTGATTCTCTGCTATGATATGAAGACTGATTCTCTGCTGACATGAAGCCAGATTGTCTGTTACGGGACCTTTCTCCTCTGCCTGGGTTCTGGGCCTAAATTTATGAAAATTGACTCTTACAGTGGTGGGTGACGTGAAGCCTGATTCTCTGCTATGATATGAAGACTGATTCTCTGCTGACATGAAGCCAGATTGTCTGTTACGGGACCTTTCTCCTCTGCCTGGGTTCTGGGCCTAAATTTATGAAAATTGACTCTTACAGTGGTGGGTGACGTGAAGCCTGATTCTCTGCTATGATATGAAGACTGATTCTCTGCTGACATGAAGCCAGATTGTCTGTTACGGGACCTTTCTCCTCTGCCTGGGTTCTGGGCCTAAATTTATGAAAATTGACTCTTACAGTGGTGGGTGACGTGAAGCCTGATTCTCTGCTATGATATGAAGACTGATTCTCTGCTGACATGAAGCCAGATTGTCTGTTACGGGACCTCTCTCCTCTGCCTGGGTGCTGGGCCTAAATATATGCCAATGGACTGTTGCAGTGGTGGCTGACGTGAAGCCTCATTCTCTGCTATGACATGCAGACTAATTCTCTGCTGACATGAAGACAGATTCTCTGTTACGGGACCTCTCTCCTCTGCCTGGGTGCCGGGGCCTAAATATCTGAGAATGGACTGTTCCAGTGGTGGCTGACGTGAAGCCTCATTCTCTGCTATGACATGCAGACTAATTCTCTGCTGACATGAAGACAGATTCTCTGTTACGGGACCTCCCTCCTCTGCCTGGGTGCTGGGCCTAAATATATGCCAATGGACTGTTGCAGTGGTGGCTGACGTGAAGCCTCATTCTCTGCTATGACATGCAGACTAATTCTCTGCTGACATGAAGACAGATTCTCTGTTACGGGACCTCCCTCCTCTGCCTGGGTGCTGGGCCTAAATATATGCCAATGGACTGTTGCAGTGGTGGCTGACGTGAAGCCTCATTCTCTGCTATGACATGCAGACTGATTCTCTGCTGACATGAAGCCAGATTCTCTGTTACGGGACCTCTCTCCTCTGCCTGTGTGTGTGCTGGGCCTAAATATATGCCAATGGACTGTTGCAGTGGTGGCTGACGTGAAGCCTCATTCTCTGCTATGACATGCAGACTGATTCTCTGCTGACATGAAGCCAGATTCTCTGTTACGGGACCTCTCTCCTCTGCCTGTGTGTGTGCTGGGCCTAAATATATGCCAATGGACTGTTGCAGTGGTGGCTGACGTGAAGCCTCATTCTCTGCTATGACATGCAGACTAATTCTCTGCTGACATGAAGACAGATTCTCTGTTACGGGACCTCCCTCCTCTGCCTGGGTGCTGGGCCTAAATATATGCCAATGGACTGTTGCAGTGGTGGCTGACGTGAAGCCTCATTCTCTGCTATGACATGCAGACTGATTCTCTGCTGACATGAAGCCAGATTCTCTGTTACGGGACCTCTCTCCTCTGCCTGTGTGTGTGCTGGGCCTAAATATATGCCAATGGACTGTTGCAGTGGTGGCTGACGTGAAGCCTCATTCTCTGCTATGACATGCAGACTGATTCTCTGCTGACATGAAGCCAGATTCTCTGTTACGGGACCTCTCTCCTCTGCCTGTGTGTGTGCTGGGCCTAAATATATGCCAATGGACTGTTGCAGTGGTGGCTGACGTGAAGCCTCATTCTCTGCTATGACATGCAGACTAATTCTCTGCTGACATGAAGACAGATTCTCTGTTACGGGACCTCCCTCCTCTGCCTGGGTGCTGGGCCTAAATATATGCCAATGGACTGTTGCAGTGGTGGCTGACGTGAAGCCTCATTCTCTGCTATGACATGCAGACTAATTCTCTGCTGACATGAAGACAGATTCTCTGTTACGGGACCTCTCTCCTCTGCCTGGGTGCCGGGGCCTAAATATCTGAGAATGGACTGTTCCAGTGGTGGGTGACGGGAAGCCAGATTCTCTGCTATGGAACCTCTCTCCAATTGATTTTGGTTAATTTTTATTTATTTAATTTTTATTTTAATTCATTTCCCTATCCACATTTGTTTGCAGGGGATTTACCTACATGTTGCTGCCTTTTGCAGCCCTCTAGCTCTTTCCTGGGCTGTTTTACAGCCTTTTTAGTGCCGAAAAGTTCGGGTCCCCATTGACTTCAATGGGGTTCGGGTTCGGGACGAAGTTCGGATCGGGTTCGGATCCCGAACCCGAACATTTCCGGGATGTTCGGCCGAACTTCTCGAACCCGAACATCCAGGTGTTCGCTCAACTCTACTGATGGCATAAGCTGAAATCCATAGTTTTCAAAGGTCATTTGAAATCTTTTTTATATAAAATTGATCTTATTGTATGTATATACTAAGTGACGAGAATGCCTCCTGTTTGAAGCTACTGAAGATTTTGTATTACTGAGATTCCCCTTTAACACCTTTAAAGAAGATTTGGGAAAAATTATGTAACAATAATATCAATTTGCACCTGTTATAGAGCATAAACAATAATGTCAGTTGCATGAAAATATATAACAGGCTCTAGAAAACACTGACCCCTAATATGCCATCACTCTGTGATTTTTTTTATTTATTTATGCCCTCAATGTCCTCTAGCTGTCACCACTCTGCCCTTTGTATGCCCATTTTGCCTAAAAATACAATGGGCTCTAGAAAACTCTTATTGGCCATTTGTTTCATTTTTCATAAACATTTAAAATTCAAAACGTGGAAACATTTGTGTGGTTGTAATCCTCCCAGGGCAAGGGAAATGGACCCCTTCCGCATGTTGCTGCATAGTTTTAATATATAATCTGTGTGATTGTATTACATTGCGGTCTGTCTCTAGGTGATGCCCATAGTAACCAGTCCGAGGCCAGCTTTTTTTAAATTAAACCGCTCTAGTAAAATAAAAGTTTCACATCGTTCTGGAGAAATTTTGGCCCACTGTTCATTACAAAGTTGCTTCAGTTTATTGAGACTTGTGGGCATTCATTTATGTGCAGGTATTTTAAGGTCCTCCACAGCTTTTCAATTAGGTTGAGGTGTGGACTTTGACTAGGCCATTGAAACACCTTGGTTCTATTCTTTTTCACCCATTCTGTTGTAGTTTTGCTAGTGCACTTGGGATCGTTGTCCTGTTGCATGATCCAGTTTCATCCAAGCTTTAGCAGTTGGGTAGCTGGTATCATGTTTTATACTTTGGTATACAGAGGAGCGGTCGTGATCCCGGCCACCAGAGATGCTAGCGCATTTTTCTATATTGTGCAAGCACGAACACAGCTGCTGGATTGCAGGGTGGTCATAACCATGGAAACAAGCAGTGTAAAATGTGATGGAAAAATTAATTAAGCCAGAAAAGGAAGCAAAATGGACAATAACAATACATTAGTAAGTGGCTTTTACTAACTTTCTCTCCATGAAACATGCCACTTGCTGAAGTGAAACAACCCCTTTAATTCTGCTAGCATTAGACAGGATATCTCCTCTTTTAATTTTTGTCAAGTTTGGGTTTCTGGAAAAGATATTTAAATTAGCCTTTATTCAAATTAGCCTTTCTTGCAAAAGGAAAGGACGCTAATCTAATTTCATGCCAGCCAAATTAGGATAACTGAATTTGCATATATTCTTCCTGGAAACCAAGTGTACCGTTGCCTGGCATACAATACTCATACGGTACAGATTTTTTTGGTCTCCCTAACAATACAGAGCACCCCAAAGAGTACCTCCCCAAGGCCAGTTAGACAAGAAAGACAATTTTTCTCTTGAAACATTCTGGTTCTTTTGTCCTGCATGTATGTTTCATTGATGGAAGAGACTAGGGATATGATAGATGTCTCTTTCAGTTAAATGTTACTTTGTGGTTCTCTCTTTAGATCATCTGGAATTGATCACAATTAAATTGATTAGCTCATTCTTAATTCTAACAAGCCCAAATATTTTGCTATACATTTCAGACAAATAGAGATATTTGCACATAAAAACGTGCAATTCAGCTTTCTTTCCAAAAGGATAAAAAAAATCAATAAGGCCTCTTTCACACTACAGTATGTTGAATTCAGTGTTTTGCGTTCCGTTTTTCACGGATCCGTTGTTCCGTTTTTTGCTTCCGTTGTGGTTCCGTTTCCGTTCCGTTGTTCCGTTCCGTTTTTCCGTATGGCAAATACAGTATACAGTAATTTCATATAAAAAATTGGGCTGGGCATAACATTTTCAATAGATGGTTCCGCAAAAAACGGAACGGAAACGGAAGACATACGGATGCATTTCCGTATGTGTTCCGTTTTTTTTGCGGACCCATTGACTTGAATGGAGCCACGGACTGTGATTTGCAGCCAAATATAGGACATGTTCTATCTTTTCAACGGAACGGAAAAACGGAAATACGGAAACGGAATGCATACGGAACACATTCCGTTTTTTTGCGGAACCATTGAAATGAATGGTTCCGTATACGGACCGTATACGGAACGCAAAAAACGGACCGTATACGGAACGCAAAAAACTGTAGTGTGAAAGAGGCCTCAAGCTGAGAGTTTTCACAACTCCAGCATATTGTTCCAGTCATTGCCTTTTAAACATACTTATGTAGCAAAACTAGAAAAATAGCTAAGCCAGCCTCACATCTTCAACTAGCTCTTTCAGGACAAAAGCTTTATATCCAAGCTAAGCAAATAGAGACCAGTTAATATACGTGATGACTACTGTAGGCTAGGCAATTCTCCTATGGGTTTCTGGAAGAAAATATGAACATTAGTACATCTTACATCTGCTGGCATCAGATAGGCTTAGTAAAGCTAATTTGAATATCTTACCACAAGAGGGGCATTGCCTGGCATACAATACTCCATACATGTACTTTGCATACTAGGTGCATATATATTGCTGAGAAACCCACATTTGCATACTAATCTCTCTTTCCCTTTCCCTCTCCTGAACTTATTCAATAATTCTGTGAATTTGTCCATGCTCTTCCATTGCTTTGCTTTCCATTTTAGTTACTCTAGATATTCAGACTGCAAGATGTGATATACTGTGTGTTGTGACACTTTTGTGTTATAGCCAACATTCACTTTTTCAGCAAGTTGTGCTACACTAGCTTTTCTGTGGGATCAGATAGGCTAACCTTCTCTCCCCACGGACCTCACTTGTTGTCCTTCTTTGGACACTTACTAATGACTCCATATCAGGAACATCTCACAAGACCTGCTGTTTTAGAGATGATAAAATGAAGTTCCAGCACTCACGTTTTCTTGGTAGCTACATTGTTGCTACACTAGTGGGTGCATGTCCTGTACACTATTTTCTACTGCCTGAATAAAGACGAGGATTTTAGCTACCAAGAGAACGTGAGTGCTGGAACTTCATCTTATCATTAATGCTGCATGGGCTCACCTGTTCCGTGCACACGGGTGATCCAAATGATCGAGTGAGCTGGACTTTTTTTCTCTGTGCATATTCATGTTTTAGAGATGCTGTCACTTACATAGTTAATACAGTTGAAAAAAGACATAAGTCATTCAAGATATATCCACCCATCTACAGGTGATATTGTAACAAGTTGATCACTGTTATTAACAGATGTCAAAAGTTAGGGCTAATTGGCATGTGGCAGTGGAGCTGCTATATTTCTGCCACTAGAATAGTGGGGCACATTTATTAAGCTCGCCTGTTTTTGGTCATAAAATTAGACATGTGCATTTAATTTGGCTGTCTTTCTTTTGCCAAGTAATTATTTAAAACCGCACAGCAGTTGATGAATTAGACTAGACGTACTGGTATCAGTCTGAACTCTGGTGGCTGTTTTTCAGTTAGATAGGTTCACTTTCACTTAGACTGGTCTAATTTATTTGTGCATAAAAAAAGTCACATCTGTGTGAAGAAAAGTCTCATGTCTCCCAGAAATGTGCACTTGCTCACTCAAAACATATGAAGAAAAGTATGCCAGCCCTGGGGCGGAGTAGAAATTAGGCTGTTTTTGTGACAAATTCAGGGGCAAAAAAAACCTACATAAATAGATCAGAGAAAAGTTGAAAAAGTAAAAAAAATACTTCTGAATTAGTCCCAAAAATGTAAAATAGTCATTAGGCGCAAAAGCCTCCAAAACAGGAGCAAATTCGGTAGTAAATGCAACAAAAAAATAAGACTGTCTAAAACAGCATTTTTTTAGACTAAGGGCTCATGCACATGAACGTATTTTCTTTCCACTTCCGTTACGTTTTTTTTATGGACAATATGCAGAACCATTCACTTCAATGGGTCTGCAAAAACAACGGAAGGTACTCCATGTGCATTCCATTTCCGTATTTCAGTTCCGCAAAATAGTGCATTTCCTATTATTGTTTGCAAATCACGGTCCGAGGCCCCATTCAGTAAATGGTCAACCAATATTAACCGGACAGAATAAATATTGAATAAATCGAAAAAACGGACCCCCAAGGAGTCATAATAATCACCAAAAAATGAAACCGATTTTCGTATATATGAAAATCCAAAAGACTTTATTATAAATATATATATATGAACAATACATACATGCATGATAAAAGAAGGCAGCACAAGGCAGGACACACAGATGAGGAGCAGGACCCAAGGAGAGGCCGGGAGATCAGTGCACGAAAATAACAACAGGGGAAAAAAGAATGCTAGCTAAAAAAGCGTACCTCAAAACCTCATGACAGCAACGCCCCAAACAAAGTACAAAGGAGGCAATTGTAGAGATTGAGGTTAAAGTGCAAGGACAAGATTAAACATACCCTGAGTGGTGCAAAGATCTCTCTGCCGACTCCTGACCCAACGCCGTTTTGCCAGTAAACCTGGCTTCTTCTGGGGACAAACACATGACCGCAGTGTCAGAAATGTGTCAGAGTGCACGCCCAGACTCCACCAGAAGAGCCAATCAAAAGCACCTAGTAGGGGCAGGACATTCAGTCAATGGGTCGGCAAAAAATACGGAACGCACACGGAGCACATCCGTATGTCATCCGTATTTCATCCATATTTTGTGGATCCATACTGTAGAATTGCTATGCCCATCCCATATTGCTCATGTGTTTGGTGATTAATAAGTTACTGTTTCCGATCCGCAAAAAACTGATCGCATACCGAAGCCATACGGATATTTTTGGTGGAATAACGGAATGGAAGAGGACTTAAATCAGATTTTAAAAAAGTCCAGATACGGAACAACGGATCAGTAAAAAAACGGACCGCAAAACAACAACGGTCGTTTGCATGAGCCCTAAAACCGATGCAAACACTTTAGTAAATGTGCCCCAGTATCTCTTAGGCTAGGGCTACACTGGTCGCATGACAGCTGTCGAGGCGAGGATTGCTGAGTAGTGGTGATCCCAAAAAAATGCATGGGATTGCTGCGGTGGTCTCATTAATTTCTTTGGGATCATAGCTACCCAGCGATCCTGGCTGCGACAGCTGTCACGCGGTCAGTGTAGCGCTAGACTTACCCAGAGAAAGTTGGGTGAGAAAGAAAAGTCTGGGAAAGTTGGATCTTTCCCTCGGTTCTGCAAACAATGGGGCTGATATAATTAGCAGCCAACTGAAGAGCTTATGCACTATGGACTGAGCTCTTCCAACAGGGCTTCCAGTCTGGAGAAGAGACAGCACCAGCCATATGGTATGAGCTGTGACTTGTGTTTTGGGGAACTGGGTGGTAGACCCAGGTCCTTTTAGTGAGGGACTTTGTGATGTGTAGTTAGTGGCCAGACAGCCTACGATGTGTTTTGTATCCTGCGTTGGAAATGTACACTGATTGCAGTGAAAAGTACGCTGTTTTGCTCTGACAAGAGACAATAAAACTGGTTACGCCCTATTTGCAGCCAAATCTATGGTATTGGAGTGCTTTCTTTAGGAGTGCCAACTGTCTAAATTGAGAAGACGGTATTCAGAGAGCACTAAGTGACCCCCCCCAAGTTGTCACAGCGTATACTGTCTATCTAGTGCGGCACACTAGTTGTCATCTATTCCAATGAAATTATTCATTATGAAGTACCGTCTGAATATCTAAGGACTCTTTAATGAATAATTACCAGTTTCCTAGTAAAACTTACTGTCCTCCTTCTCTTTGAAAGACAGATGTACATAAGAGCAGTTGTGTGATACTTCTTAAACGCTTTTATCTTACCTTTTATGTATTTTACCATATTAATTGTATTTTATCTTAGGGTATGATTCAGTGCTGCAAATTAAAGCGAGGACTGAATGTGAAAGGAAAAAGAGTTTCTAGTTCTGTTAAATGGAATACAGCGGATCCTACTTTAATGGGAGACTCTGTTAACAGGAAGCCGAAGGACTTCCACAGCATACAGTCCACATTGCAGAGAGAAAACGACCATCTCAAGGCACAAAATAGAAGGACACTGACACATATGAGACGTTTATGTGAGTCTATTAAGACTGCTCCTAGTCACAAAGAAAGACGAAGAATGGAAAGTGACTATTATTCAGGACTTGAGAAAGTGACACCTGATAAATGTAATTGTGAAATGGAAGATATAACAGAAAATCGACCTGCATCTGATTCTCATGTTTTACCTGCAAGAAATGAAGAAGAAAAACTCCATGAGATGATCGAAAAATTGAAGGATGCTTTATCACTCCAAATAAAACCAGGTATCATAGCCCCCTTGTGAGGTAGCATTCCGTTTACTTTTACTGTATTCAAAAGCATAAAATCAAGATATATTTCTGATAAAAATTAATCCAAGTAGCTTTTTTGCATCAACTTCTTAACTTGGATAGAATAAAACATTTTATTATATATGTATATCCTACTTTTTTCCATTTCTTAGGCCTCATGTACACGACCATTGTTTTGGTCCGCATTCGAGCCACAGATTATGCAGCTTGGATGCAGACCCATTCACTTCAATGGGGTTGCAAAAGATGCGGACAGAACTCCGTGTTCATCCGTTGCTTTGTTCCGTGGTCTGCAAAAAAAAACATAACCTGTCCTATTCTTGTCCGTTTTGCAGACAAGAATAGGCAGTTATATCAATGGCTGTCCGTGACGTTCCGCAAATTGCAGAACATACATGGATGCCATCCGTGTTTTGCAGGTCCGCGATTTGCGGACCACGAAACACACAACGGTCGTGTGCATGAAGCCTTATACTGTACATGAAAAGCTACATGAATTCACACACAGATTGCAGGATGTGACCTGCTGAATGACCTCTGCTCTCCATGTAGATAGCATGGAATAAATGTAACCAGAACTAGGGATGAGCGAACTCGAACTGTATAGTTCGGGTTCGTACCGAATTTTGGGGTGTCCGTGACACGGACCCGAACCCGGACATTTTCGTAAAAGTCCGGGTTCGGGTTCGGTGTTCGTCGCTTTCTTGGCGCTTTTGTGACGCTTTCTTGGCGCTTTTTGAAAGGCTGCAAAGCAGCCAATCAACAAGCGTCATACTACTTGCCCCAAGAGGCCATCACAGCCATGCCTACTATTGGCATGGCTGTGATTGGCCAGAGCACCATGTGACCCAGCCTCTATTTAAGCTGGAGTCACATAGCGCCGCCCGTCACTCTGCTCTGATTAGCGTAGGGAGAGGTTGCGGCTGCGACAGTAGGGCGAGATTAGGCAGATTAACTCCTCCAAAGGACTTGATTAACTGATCGATCTGCAGCTGTGGATCATTGAGCTGCTGATCCTCAATTGCTCACTGTTTTTAGGCTGCACAGACCGTTTGTCAGTCTCATTTTTCTGGGGTGATCGGCGGCCATTTTGTGTCTTGTGGTGCGCCAGCACAAGCTGCGACCAAGTGCATTTAACCCTCAATGGTGTGGTTGTTTTTTGGCTAAAGCCTACATCAGGGTGAAGCTGTCACACCAAGTGCATTTAACCAGCAATAGTCTGTTCATTTTTTGGCCATATACAAAATCAGGGGCAAGCTGCGCCTGTCACCAAGTGCATTTAACCCTCAATGGTGTGGTTGTTTTTTGGCTAAAGCCTACATCAGGGTGAAGCTGTCACACCAAGTGCATTTAACCAGCAATAGTCTGTTCATTTTTTGGCCATATACAAAATCAGGGGCAAGCTGCGCCTGTCACCAAGTGCATTTAACCCTCAATGGTGTGGTTGTTTTTTGGCTAAAGCCTACATCAGGGTGAAGCTGTCACACCAAGTGCATTTAACCAGCAATAGTCTGTTCATTTTTTGGCCATATACAAAATCAGGGGCAAGCTGCGCCTGTCACCAAGTGCATTTAACCCTCAATGGTGTGGTTGTTTTTTGGCTAAAGCCTACATCAGGGTGAAGCTGTCACACCAAGTGCATTTAACCAGCAATAGTCTGTTCATTTTTTGGCCATATCCCAGTCTAATTCTGTCACTAAATCCATACCGGTCACCCAGCGCCTAAATACTAGGCCTCAAATTTATATCCAGCTAAATCTGTCCCTAGTGCTGTAGCTGGGCGAGTTATTTAGTGTCCGTTCAAGCACATTTCTTGTTCTGGGTTGAAATACAATTCCCAATTTAGCAATTTCATAATTTAGTGGTTCCTGCTATATCAGAGCTATTTGAAATCTATCCCAAAAAGGGTATATAATATTGAAGGTGCACATTGGGTCATTCAGAATAACTTCACACACACCCGCTACTGTGTATTTCCAAGTCTAATTCTGTCACTAAACCCATACCTGTCACCCAGCGCCTAAATACTAGGCCTCAAATTTAAATCCCTCTAAATCTCTCGTTACCCACCGCTGTACTGTTGTTGCTGGGCAAGATATTTAGTGTCCGTCAAAGCACATTTTTTGTTCTGGGTTGAAGTACAATTCCCAATTTAGCAATTTCATAATTTAGTGGTTTCTGCTATATCAGAGCTATTTGAAATCTATCCCTAAAAGGGTATATAATATTGAAGGTGCACATAGGGTCATTCAGAATAACTTCACACACACGCTTCTGTGCATTTCCAAGTCTAATTCTGTCACTAAATCCATACCGGTGACCCAGCGCCTAAATACTAGGCCTCAAATTTAAATCCCTCTAAATCTCTCGTTACCCACCACTGTACTGTTGTTGCTGGGCAAGATATTTAGTGTCCGTCAAAGCACATTTTTTGTTCTGGGTTGAAGTACAATTCCCAATTTAGCAATTTCATAATTTAGTGGTTTCTGCTATATCAGAGCTATTTGAAATCTATCCCTAAAAGGGTATATAATATTGAAGGTGCACATAGGGTCATTCAGAATAACTTCACACACACGCTTCTGTGCATTTCCAAGTCTAATTCTGTCACTAAATCCATACCGGTGACCCAGCGCCTAAATACTAGGCCTCAAATTTAAATCCCTCTAAATCTCTCGTTACCCACCGCTGTACTGTTGTTGCTGGGCAAGATATTTAGTGTCCGTCAAAGCACATTTTTTGTTCTGGGTTGAAGTACAATTCCCAATTTAGCAATTTCATAATTTAGTGGTTTCTGCTATATCAGAGCTATTTGAAATCTATCCCTAAAAGGGTATATAATATTGAAGGTGCACATAGGGTCATTCAGAATAACTTCACACACACGCTTCTGTGCATTTCCAAGTCTAATTCTGTCACTAAATCCATACCGGTGACCCAGCGCCTAAATACTAGGCCTCAAATTTAAATCCCTCTAAATCTCTCGTTACCCACCGCTGTACTGTTGTTGCTGGGCAAGATATTTAGTGTCCGTCAAAGCACATTTTTTGTTCTGGGTTGAAGTACAATTCCCAATTTAGCAATTTCATAATTTAGTGGTTCCTGCTATATCAGAGCTATTTGAAATCTATCCCAAAAAGGGTATATAATATTGAAGGTGCACATTGGGTCATTCAGAATAACTTCACACACACCCGCTACTGTGTATTTCCAAGTCTAATTCTGTCACTAAACCCATACCTGTCACCCAGCGCCTAAATACTAGGCCTCAAATTTAAATCCCTCTAAATCTCTCGTTACCCACCGCTGTACTGTTGTTGCTGGGCAAGATATTTAGTGTCCGTCAAAGCACATTTTTTGTTCTGGGTTGAAGTACAATTCCCAATTTAGCAATTTCATAATTTAGTGGTTTCTGCTATATCAGAGCTATTTGAAATCTATCCCTAAAAGGGTATATAATATTGAAGGTGCACATAGGGTCATTCAGAATAACTTCACACACACGCTTCTGTGCATTTCCAAGTCTAATTCTGTCACTAAATCCATACCGGTGACCCAGCGCCTAAATACTAGGCCTCAAATTTAAATCCCTCTAAATCTCTCGTTACCCACCGCTGTACTGTTGTTGCTGGGCAAGATATTTAGTGTCCGTCAAAGCACATTTTTTGTTCTGGGTTGAAGTACAATTCCCAATTTAGCAATTTCATAATTTAGTGGTTTCTGCTATATCAGAGCTATTTGAAATCTATCCCTAAAAGGGTATATAATATTGAAGGTGCACATAGGGTCATTCAGAATAACTTCACACACACGCTTCTGTGCATTTCCAAGTCTAATTCTGTCACTAAATCCATACCGGTGACCCAGCGCCTAAATACTAGGCCTCAAATTTAAATCCCTCTAAATCTCTCGTTACCCACCGCTGTACTGTTGTTGCTGGGCAAGATATTTAGTGTCCGTCAAAGCACATTTTTTGTTCTGGGTTGAAGTACAATTCCCAATTTAGCAATTTCATAATTTAGTGGTTCCTGCTATATCAGAGCTATTTGAAATCTATCCCAAAAAGGGTATATAATATTGAAGGTGCACATTGGGTCATTCAGAATAACTTCACACACACCCGCTACTGTGTATTTCCAAGTCTAATTCTGTCACTAAACCCATACCTGTCACCCAGCGCCTAAATACTAGGCCTCAAATTTAAATCCCTCTAAATCTCTCGTTACCGCTGTACTGTTGTAGCTGGGAAAGTTATTTAGTGCCCGTCAAAGCACATTTTTTGTTCTGGGTTGAAGTACAATTCCCAATTTAGCAATTTCATAATTTAGTGGTTCCTGCTATATCAGAGCTATTTGAAATCTATCCCAAAAAGGGTATATAATATTCAAGGTGCACATTGGGTCATTCAGAATAACTTCACACACACGCTTCTGTGCATTTCCAAGTCTAATTCTGTCACTAAATCCATACCGGTCACCCAGCGCCTAAATACTAGGCCTCAAATTTATATCCCGCTGAATTTGAATACAATACATTGGGCCAAATAATATATTTGTTGTTGTGGTGAACCATAACAATGAGAAAAACATCTAGTAAGGGACGCGGACGTGGACATGGTCGTGGTGGTGTTAGTGGACCCTCTGGTGCTGGGAGAGGACGTGGCCGTTCTGCCACATCCACACGTCCTAGTGTACCAACTACCTCAGGTCCCAGTAGCCGCCAGAATTTACAGCGATATATGGTGGGGCCCAATGCCGTTCTAAGGATGGTAAGGCCTGAGCAGGTACAGGCATTAGTCAATTGGGTGGCCGACAGTGGATCCAGCACGTTCACATTATCTCCCACCCAGTCTTCTGCAGAAAGCGCACAGATGGCGCCTGAAAACCAACCCCATCAGTCTGTCACATCACCCCCATGCATACCAGGGAAACTGTCTCAGCCTCAAGTTATGCAGCAGTCTCTTATGCTGTTTGAAGACTCCGCTGGCAGGGTTTCCCAAGGGCATCCACCTAGCCCTTCCCCAGCGGTGAAAGACATAGAATGCACTGACGCACAACCACTTATGTTTCCTGATGATGAGGACATGGGAATACCACCTCAGCATGTCTCTGATGATGACGAAACACAGGTGCCAACTGCTGCGTCTTTCTGCAGTGTGCAGACTGAACAGGAGGTCAGGGATCAAGACTGGGTGGAAGACGATGCAGGGGACGATGAGGTCCTAGACCCCACATGGAATGAAGGTCGTGCCACTGACTTTCACAGTTCGGAGGAAGAGGCAGTGGTGAGACCGAGCCAACAGCGTAGCAAAAGAGGGAGCAGTGGGCAAAAGCAGAACACCCGCCGCCAAGAGACTCCGCCTGCTACTGACCGCCGCCATCTGGGACCGAGCACCCCAAAGGCAGCTTCAAGGAGTTCCCTGGCATGGCACTTCTTCAAACAATGTGCTGACGACAAGACCCGAGTGGTTTGCACGCTGTGCCATCAGAGCCTGAAGCGAGGCATTAACGTTCTGAACCTGAGCACAACCTGCATGACCAGGCACCTGCATGCAAAGCATGAACTGCAGTGGAGTAAACACCTTAAAACCAAGGAAGTCACTCAGGCTCCCCCTGCTACCTCTTCTGCTGCTGCCGCCTCGGCCTATTCTGCTGCTGCCGCCTCGGCCTCTTCCTCCGCCTCTGGAGGAACGTTGGCACCTGCCGCCCAGCAAACAGGGGATGTACCACCAACACCACCACCACCACCTCCGTCACCAAGCGTCTCAACCATGTCACACGCCAGCGTTCAGCTCTCCATCTCACAAACATTTGATAGAAAGCGTAAATTCCCACCTAGCCACCCTCGATCCCTGGCCCTGAATGCCAGCATTTCTAAACTACTGGCCTATGAAATGCTGTCATTTAGGCTGGTGGACACAGACAGCTTCAAACAGCTCATGTCGCTTGCTGTCCCACAGTATGTTGTTCCCAGCCGGCACTACTTCTCCAAGAGAGCCGTGCCTTCCCTGCACAACCAAGTATCCGATAAAATCAAGTGTGCACTGCGCAACGCCATCTGTAGCAAGGTCCACCTAACCACAGATACGTGGACCAGTAAGCACGGCCAGGGACGCTATATCTCCCTAACTGCACACTGGGTAAATGTAGTGGCAGCTGGGCCCCAGGCGGAGAGCTGTTTGGCGCACGTCCTGCCGCCGCCAAGGATCGCAGGGCAACATTCTTTGCCTCCTGTTGCCACCTCCTCCTTCTCGGCTTCCTCCTCCTCTTCTTCCACCTGCTCATCCAGTCAGCCACACACCTTCACCACCAACTTCAGCACAGCCCGGGGTAAACGTCAGCAGGCCATTCTGAAACTCATATGTTTGGGGGACAGGCCCCACACCGCACAGGAGTTGTGGCGGGGTATTGAACAACAGACCGACGAGTGGTTGCTGCCGGTGAGCCTCAAGCCCGGCCTGGTGGTGTGTGATAATGGGCGAAATCTCGTTGCAGCTCTGGGACTAGCCAATTTGACGCACATCCCTTGCTTGGCGCATGTGCTGAATTTGGTGGTGCAGAAGTTCATTCACAACTACCCCGACATGTCAGAGCTGCTGCATAAAGTGCGGGCCGTCTGTTCGCGCTTCCGGCGTTCACATCCTGCCGCTGCTCGCCTGTCTGCGCTACAGCGTAACTTCGGCCTTCCCGCTCACCGCCTCATATGCGACGTGCCCACCAGGTGGAACTCCACCTTGCACATGCTGGACAGACTGTGCGAGCAGCAGCAGGCCATAGTGGAGTTTCAGCTGCAGCACGCACGGGTCAGTCGCACTACAGAACAGCACCACTTCACCACCAATGACTGGGCCTCCATGCGAGACCTGTGTGCCCTGTTGCGCTGTTTCGAGTACTCCACCAACATGGCCAGTGGCGATGACACCGTTATCAGCGTTACAATACCACTTCTATGTCTCCTTGAGAAAACACTTAGGGCGATGATGGAACAGGAGGTGGCCCAGGAGGAGGAGGAGGAGGATGAGGAAGAGGGGTCATTTTTAGCACTTTCAGGCCAGTCTCTTCGAAGTGACTCAGAGGGAGGTTTTTTGCAACAGCAGAGGCCAGGTACAAATGTGGCCAGCCAGGGCCCACTACTGGAGGACGAGGAGGACGAGGATGAGGAGGAGGTGGAGGAGGATGAGGATGAAGCATGGTCACAGCGGGGTGGCACCCAACGCAGCTCGGGTCCATCACTGGTGCGTGGCTGGGGGGAAAGGCAGGACGATGACGATACGCCTCCCACAGAGGACAGCTTGTCCTTACCCCTGGGCAGCCTGGCACACATGAGCGACTACATGCTGCAGTGCCTGCGCAACGACAGCAGAGTTGCCCACATTTTAACCTGTGCGGACTACTGGGTTGCCACCCTGCTGGATCCACGCTACAAAGACAATGTGCCCACCTTACTTCCTGCACTGGAGCGTGATAGGAAGATGCGCGAGTACAAGCGCACGTTGGTAGACGCGCTACTGAGAGCATTCCCAAATGTCACAGGGGAACAAGTGGAAGCCCAAGGCCAAGGCAGAGGAGGAGCAAGAGGTCGCCAAGGCAGCTGTGTCACGGCCAGCTCCTCTGAGGGCAGGGTTAGCATGGCAGAGATGTGGAAAACTTTTGTCAACACGCCACAGCTAACTGCACCACCACCTGATACGCAACGTGTTAGCAGGAGGCAACATTTCACTAACATGGTGGAACAGTACGTGTGCACACCCCTCCACGTACTGACTGATGGTTCGGCCCCATTCAACTTCTGGGTCTCTAAATTGTCCACGTGGCCAGAGCTAGCCTTTTATGCCTTGGAGGTGCTGGCCTGCCCGGCAGCCAGCGTTTTGTCTGAACGTGTATTCAGCACGGCAGGGGGCGTCATTACAGACAAACGCAGCCGCCTGTCTACAGCCAATGTGGACAAGCTGACGTTCATAAAAATGAACCAGGCATGGATCCCACAGGACCTGTCCGTCCCTTGTCCAGATTAGACATTAACTACCTCCCCATAACCATATATTATTGGACTCCAGGGCACTTCCTCATTCAATCCTATTTTTATTTTCATTTTACCATTATATTGCGATGCTACCCAAAGTTGAATGAACCTCTCCTCTGCCTGTGTGCTAGGCCTAAATATATGCCAATGGACTGTTGCAGTGGTGGCTGACATGAAGCCTGATTCTCTGCTATGACATGCAGACTAATTCTCTGCTGACATGAAGCCAGATTGTCTGTTACGGGACCTCTCTCCTCTGCCTGGGTGCTGGGCCTAAATTTATGACAATGGACTGTTGCAGTGGTGGCTGACGTGAAGCCTGATTCTCTGCTATGACATGCAGACTGATTCTCTGCTGACATGAAGCCAGATCGTCTGTTACGGGACCTCTCTGCTCTGCCTGTGTGCTAGGCCTAAATATATGCCAATGGACTGTTGCAGTGGTGGGTGACGTGAAGCCTCATTCTCTGCTATGACATGCAGACTGATTCTCTGCTGACATGAAGCCAGATTGTCTGTTACGGGACCTCTCTGCTCTGCCTGTGTGCTAGGCCTAAATATATGCCAATGGACTGTTGCAGTGGTGGGTGACGTGAAGCCTCATTCTCTGCTATGACATGCAGACTGATTCTCTGCTGTCATGAAGCCAGATTGTCTGTTACGGGACCTCTCTGCTCTGCCTGTGTGCTAGGCCTAAATATATGCCAATGGACTGTTGCAGTGGTGGGTGACGTGAAGCCTCATTCTCTGCTATGACATGCAGACTGATTCTCTGCTGACATGAAGCCAGATTGTCTGTTACGGGACCTCTCTGCTCTGCCTGTGTGCTAGGCCTAAATATATGCCAATGGACTGTTGCAGTGGTGGGTGACGTGAAGCCTCATTCTCTGCTATGACATGCAGACTGATTCTCTGCTGTCATGAAGCCAGATTGTCTGTTACGGGACCTCTCTGCTCTGCCTGTGTGCTAGGCCTAAATATATGCCAATGGACTGTTGCAGTGGTGGGTGACGTGAAGCCTCATTCTCTGCTATGACATGCAGACTAATTCTCTGCTGACATGAAGACAGATTCTCTGTTACGGGACCTCTCTCCTCTGCCTGTGTGTGTGCTGGGCCTAAATATATGCCAATGGACTGTTGCAGTGGTGGCTGACGTGAAGCCTCATTCTCTGCTATGACATGCAGACTGATTCTCTGCTGACATGAAGCCAGATTCTCTGTTACGGGACCTCTCTCCTCTGCCTGTGTGTGTGCTGGGCCTAAATATATGCCAATGGACTGTTGCAGTGGTGGCTGACGTGAAGCCTCATTCTCTGCTATGACATGCAGACTGATTCTCTGCTGACATGAAGCCAGATTCTCTGTTACGGGACCTCTCTCCTCTGCCTGTGTGTGTGCTGGGCCTAAATATATGCCAATGGACTGTTGCAGTGGTGGCTGACGTGAAGCCTCATTCTCTGCTATGACATGCAGACTGATTCTCTGCTGACATGAAGCCAGATTCTCTGTTACGGGACCTCTCTCCTCTGCCTGTGTGTGTGCTGGGCCTAAATATATGCCAATGGACTGTTGCAGTGGTGGCTGACGTGAAGCCTCATTCTCTGCTATGACATGCAGACTGATTCTCTGCTGACATGAAGCCAGATTCTCTGTTACGGGACCTCTCTCCTCTGCCTGTGTGCTAGGCCTAAATATATGCCAATGGACTGTTGCAGTGGTGGCTGACGTGAAGCCTCATTCTCTGCTATGACATGCAGACTAATTCTCTGCTGACATGAAGACAGATTCTCTGTTACGGGACCTCTCTCCTCTGCCTGGGTGCCGGGGCCTAAATATCTGAGAATGGACTGTTCCAGTGGTGGGTGACGGGAAGCCAGATTCTCTGCTATGGAACCTCTCTCCAATTGATTTTGGTTAATTTTTATTTATTTAATTTTTATTTTAATTAATTTCCCTATCCACATTTGTTTGCAGGGGATTTACCTACATGTTGCTGCCTTTTGCAGCCCTCTAGCCCTTTCCTGGGCTGTTTTACAGCCGTTTTAGTGCCGAAAAGTTCGGGTCCCCATTGACTTCAATGGGGTTCGGGTTCGGGACGAAGTTCGGATCGGGTTCGGATCCCGAACCCGAACATTTCCGGGATGTTCGGCCGAACTTCTCGAACCCGAACATCCAGGTGTTCGCTCAACTCTAACCAGAACTTGTGTTCTAACATTATCCCCATAGGATTGGGAATAACTATCTGATCAGAGTGGGTCTGACCTCTGGGACCCCCATATTCGCAAGAACAGTAGTCCCATTTCTCTGAATGAAGGGAGCAGCTAGTTGAGCATGACTGCTGTGACTTCATTCACTCCCTGGGATTGCCAGAGACAGCCGGGTACAGCACTCGAATATCTCTGGCACACCCATACAGAGAGCACAAACTGCAGCTCTATTCATTTGGGGGAACATGACCCCTGTTCTCATGACCACTGGGGGTACCACTGGTCAGACCCAAAGCAATCAGGTGATTAGTCTTTGTCAATATAGCACTATCCTTTACAATCATTCATGATGAGGCAATGAAAGAAAGGTAAAGTCCACATTTGCAAATATTTTTAAAGCAACTTTGGAAAAAGATTTAATAAATGTACGTAACACAGATTTATTATGTATCTTTTTGTCTACGGCTCCTGTGGTTACAGACTATAAATAAATTCTGAGTTGTCTCTGCACTTATATTTCCTTTATTTATTCCCTATTTCCTACTAACTTTGGTAGGTTAGCAGGCAGAAGGGAACAGATAGATGGCGCTATAACTGCAGGGTTAGACTACACATAGCTTGTTGTCTGTTACCAAGGAAACATATAGGTTTGCATATGAACTGTAGGCACAAAATGATAGAATATTTCTATTAACACTACTCTCTAAGTTGTTTCATCCTTTATTTTAGATGCACTGAATCAACAAAATAGACCTTCCCTCTAAAGAGTTCCTTTTTATTGGCTGTGTGTTAGAATGAATCCTGTCCTTTTTCAGTCTATTGGACTGGTCCACAGGAAGACAATAAAATCCTACATTTTGAATCACTCATCCAAAAGCACTTACATAAAAAAAAACATAAAAATTCAAATCATGCCCCTTTCCCCCCCAAAAAAAATAAAATAAAAAAATAACATCATGGGCATCACCACATGTGAAAACCACAGTACTATTAAAATATAAAAAAAGTTAGCCCATATGGTGAATGGGGTAACAGAAAAAAAAAATAGAAAAGGGTGATTCGCCATTTTTTCATCACTTTATCTCCCAAGGAGAATTAATAGAATGTGATCAAGTCATACACACCCCAAAATGGTATTGTCCAGCAAAAAATGACCTCCACACATCTCCATAGACATAACTAGAAGAAAGTTATGGGGGTCAGAATATAGTGATAAAAAGAAAAAAAAAATCCAAAGTTAATCCTGGTGTTTGTAGCGCCATGGCCGTAGATATTTTTTTTCCTGGGGGGGTTCAGCTTTCTCAAATTATAAGACTTTATCTAGCAGACACACCAGGGTTTGAAAAAAATATACCAGCCATATCATTCCTAAACCAATCCTTTACCTTGAGCAATGCCGATTTAGTTGTTTGACACCATATGGAAAAAAATGGTTTTAAAAAGACTCGTAATTGGTACTTACCCACTCCAGTCTGGAGTGACAGTCTACGGCACGCATGACACATCACATGCTAGCTTACTCTTGTAATTTCCATAAGAAATTGCGTTTCTTTATTGTTGAGGAGACTAGAGTGTGAGAGACTAGAAAAAATACATCAAACCATGCAGCCTGCGCAATAAGTGATGTGGACCAGCATGGTGGTGGCCAGTTCCCTCACTTCATAAGAGTCTGGGGGCTGGACTAAATATATGAATTGACACTGTCTGTAGCCTGGTGTGGGGGGTGGGGGGTGGGCTTTGAATCTTCTTGATTTTATTTTTTAACTATTACTTTTACTTACACTAGTGCTCCAGAGTCTCTGTCTGTCTCTCTCTCTCTCTCTCAAACGACTTCTTTTTCTTTCTTCTCTCTCTCTTCTACGCGCAGGCAGAAAGCTGGCCGGGGTCCAGACGTATGACAGGCGGAGGCGGAGCCTGAAGGCAGCGTGCATGCCATGTGATCATTAGCGTCATCCCTGCCTGGCTGCCCTGTGTTTGTCTGTGAGTTACTTGTGCCGCCGTACCTGCCCTCCTGCGCTGCCCGGCCCCGCCCTGCAGCCTCCATCACCTCTCTGTGTGCCGCACTGCCCGTGCCGCTTTTGCAGGCAGTGGCACGCCCGGGCCGTTCTCTGGCAGGTTAGGAGTACAGACACTCTGGGGGGGTTTGAACCCCCCTATCCCCCCCCCTTATCTACGCCCCTGTGTAGCACTGACTGAGGCTGTGCTTGCTGCAGTGAGTGCTGTGCTTGCTGCAGTGAGTGCTGGGCTTGCTGCAATGACCTATAGAGGTCCTGAGCTGGGGTTCTGTTAGGGTTGCCACTTTTCCCAACAAAAATTACTGTCTAAGTTTACACAAGTTAAGGTAGGCGTGGAGTAACAGGAATGTTATTTGATTATATTCTTCCTGCCCCTGCTGACAATTAGATATATCCCTGGATCAACATTGAACATTAACACAAGTAACCCTGTACATATGTAACAAGCTCCATCTGTAAGGATGGTGCACTACTTTATAGTATAGCAATCAGCGCTAATCGTGGCTTCTGTGAGGTAAGGCAGATGGATGTGGCTCCAATTTTACTGCGGGGGCTCCGATCGGGTACCATGGCAGCCTAGACGCTTACAAAGCTTTCCAGGCCTGCCATGGTAAGCTTCATGCTGCGCTGAACATGAGGCATAGCTCAGCAGGCAGCGTGCCATTCACCCTAATAGATCTCTACGAGGGGGAATGGGACAAGGTATCAAAACTTCCATGGTTTGACCCCCATAAGGAGGCTAAAAGTTATTGCTAAAAAATAAAAAAAAACACTAAAATAAAGTTTAAATCATTCCCTTTATCAATTTTACGTATACAAATATATAAACAATAAAAAAATAGCTAGGCACACCATGGATTCAGTTATATTAGTAAAACGTGATTATATTTATTAATATTGTATATTAAAATATCTCCCCAAAAAAGTCATTAAAACATCCTAAAACACACACAAATAACTAATTATTGATAGCCCACAATTATATAAATAATTGCTTCTAAAGGCAATGTAACCTGCAAACACAAAATTAAATTAACTATGGTTTGCACCATATAAATGTATCTCAATGATGGTGTGTATCATTAAAGGTATGTATAATATACGGTGCAAACCTGCAGACAATAAGATCAACTCCTTAATATTAGTGAATAAAAGTTGTTAGATAATATAGTAATATATCTTGTGTCGATATTGCTAATTGATATTCATTTGTCTTTCAGCAAAAACACTGTTCTGCTCTGCATCGGCTGTCCTCACCGTGCCGCAGAACAGGTAAATATATAAAAAGTCTCTTTAGGGGTTTTTCTATACTGTACAAGAATCGCTGAATTTTCACTAGCAGATTGAGCTACGCCAAGACAGCGCTAAAACACATGGGACGCCGACATTACCAACACTCCGCGTTGGGAGTTGCCGGCTTGATCCTGCGGCCATATAACTAGGAAGCACAGTGCAACAATACTCACAAGAGAAAAAAGATGCAGGTAAGGTTTTCCCAGATCGCAACAAACGTGGGGCGCCACGGGAGATACGGGATCCAACCACAACCCAGCGAACACTGAGTAATTGGCGATTCAAAATAGCCCAAGTATATATAAGACTTGAATTATTAACAGCAACATCTCCATAAGCAATATTGTTGGAATTACCATTTCCAGTACAGTATATACAGAATAAGTGAATTTCATTTGCGCAATATATGATGACTCACCCAATCAATGCCGTGATCTCTAATGATCAGCAGGATTAGTATAACAGTACATGGACGGATACCATCTGAAATAATATCACAATATATACAGGATTCAGTGAAAACACCCTAAAGAGACTTTTTATATATTTACCTGTTCTGCGGCACGGTGAGGATAGCCGTTGCATAGCAGAACAGTGTTTTTGCTGAAAGACAAATGAATATCAATTAGCAATATCGACACAAGATATATAACTGTGACATCCAACAACTTTTATTCGCTTATATTAAGGAGTTGATATTATTGACTGCAGGTTTGCACCATACAGGTCCTTCTCAAAAAATTAGCATATTGTGATAAAGTTCATTATTTTCTGTAATGTACTGATAAACATTAGACTTTCATATATTTTAGATTCATTACACACCAACTGAAGTAGTTCAAGCCTTTTATTGTTTTAATATTGATGATTTTGGCATACAGCTCATGAAAACCCAAAATTCCTATCTCCAAAAATTAGCATATTTAATCCGACCAATAAAAGAAAAGTGTTTTTAATACAAAAAAAGTCAACCTTCAAATAATTATGTTCAGTTATGCACTCAATACTTGGTCGGGAATCCTTTTGCAGAAATCACTGCTTCAATGCGGCGTGGCATGGAGGCAATCAGCCTGTGGCACTGCTGAGGTGTTATGGAGGCCCAGGATGCTTCGATAGCGGCCTTAAGCTCATCCAGAGTGTTGGGTCTTGCGTCTCTCAACTTTCTCTTCCCAATATCCCACAGATTCTCTATGGGGTTCAGGTCAGGAGAGTTGGCAGGCCAATTGAGCACAGTAATACCATGGTCAGTAAACCATTTACCAGTGGTTTTGGCACTGTGAGCAGGTGCCAGGTCGTGCTGAAAAATGAAATCTTCATCTCCATAAAGCTTTTCAGCAGATGGAAGCATGAAGTGCTCCAAAATCTCCTGATAGCTAGCTGCATTGACCC
This sequence comes from Bufo gargarizans, assembly GCF_014858855.1. NCBI lineage: Eukaryota > Metazoa > Chordata > Amphibia > Anura > Bufonidae > Bufo > Bufo gargarizans. The sequence goes on along the minus strand of NC_058087.1, from coordinate 85,713,359 downwards.
TGCCCTTGATAAAACACAGTGGACCAACACCAGCAGCTGACATGGCACCCCAGACCATCACTGACTGTGGGTACTTGACACTGGACTTCAGGCATTTTGGCATTTCCCTCTCCCCAGTCTTCCTCCAGACTCTGGCACCTTGATTTCCGAATGACATGCAAAAGTCCAGTGCTGCTTCTCTGTAGCCCAGGTCAGGCGCTTCTGCCGCTGTTTCTGGTTCAAAAGTGGCTTGACCTGGGGAATGCGGCACCTGTAGCCCATTTCCTGCACACGCCTGTACACGGTGGCTCTGGATGTTTCTACTCCAGACTCAGTCCACTGCTTCCGCAGGTCCCCCAAGGTCTGGAATCGGTCCTTCTCCACAATCTTCCTCAGGGTCCGGTCACCTCTTCTCGTTGTGCAGCGTTTTCTGCCACACTTTTTCCTTCCCACAGACTTCCCACTGAGGTGCCTTGATACAGCACTCTGGGAACAACCTATTCGTTCAGAAATTTCTTTCTGTGTCTTACCCTCTTGCTTGAGGGTGTCAATGATGGCCTTCTGGACAGCAGTCAGGTCGGCAGTCTTACCCATGATTGCGGTTTTGAGTAAGGAACCAGGCTGGGAGTTTTTAAAAGCCTCAGGAATCTTTTGCAGGTGGTTAGAGTTAATTAGTTGATTCAGATGATTAGGTTAATAGCTTGTTTAGAGAACCTTTTCATGATATGCTAATTTTTTGAGATAGGAATTTTGGGTTTTCATGAGCTGTATGCCAAAATCATCAATATTAAAACAATAAAAGGCTTGAACTACTTCAGTTGGTGTGTAATGAATCTAAAATATATGAAAGTCTAATGTTTATCAGTACATTACAGAAAATAATGAACTTTATCACAATATGCTAATTTTTTGAGAAGGACCTGTATATTTTGCATACCTTACATTTATATGGTGCAAACCATAGTTAATTTAATTTGGTGTTTGCAGGTTACATTGTCTTTAGAAGCAATTATTTAAATCATTATGGGCTATCAATAATTAGTTATTTGTGTGTGTTTTAGGATGTTTTAATGACTTTTTTGGGGCGATATTTTAATATACAATATTAATAAATATAATCAATTTTTACTAATATAACTTAATCCATGGTGTATCCAGATGTAGGTGTGCCTATCTATACTAGAACAAACGTACATTTAAGATAGACTGGAGTCATTAAGTTAGAGCACCCAGTCCAGATAAGTTAGTAGGTGAGCCACCTCATAAACCAATATTCTTGTAAAAAAATAAATAAACATAACTGGTATTGCCACGTGCAAAAAAGTCTAAACTATTTAAAAAAAAAAAATGAACAACGATTTGATGTTTTTTAGTCACCTTTTCCCCCCTAAAAATTGATTAACAGTGATCAGAAAGTTGTACATACCACAAAAATGGTACTAATAAAAACTGCAAAAAGCAAGCCCTCATGCAGCTCTGTAGACCGAAATATGAAAAAGTGTTGGCTGTCAGAAAATGGCGATACAGTGCAAGGAACAGTAGTGGCCCCATGACAGAGTGGAAAGGGTGGCAGCAGTGGCAGTAGCAGTGACAGTAGTGGCCCCATGACAGAGTGAGGAGGGTGGCAGCAGTGGCAGTAGCAGTGACAGTAGTGGCCCCATGACAAAGTGAGGAGGGTGGCAGCAGTGGCAGTAGCAGTGACAGTAGTGGCCCCATGACAGAGTGAGGAGGGTGGCAGCAGTGGCAGTAGCAGTGACAGTAGTGGCCCCATGACAGAGTGAGGAGGGTGGTGGCAGCAGCAGCAGCAGTAAGGCTGTGTTCGCATCACTGTTTATTTTTCCATTCTTCTGATCTGTCAGAAGAACAGAAAAAAAACGGATCCTGTATTTTGTGTAGGGCCTATTTCACTTGGCCATTATTTGGTCAGTATTAGTGCATCAGTATTTGATCAGTAATTGTGAGCCAAAATCAGGAGTGGGTCTAAAACAGAGATAAACTATAATGGAAATATATGCATCTTGCCTAGATTTACATTGACGCAGAAATCCCACGATAACAACACGGAGGTGGCATTGCCATCACCTGGTCAAGTTGGTGTTCCTGGTCCGGAAAAACATTTACCCAGTGGGCTGTGAGCAAAATGTATTATCCTTGACCATAGTTACAACTCCATACATCAGCCCTGGCATGAACTCTGGCAAACACGGAGAGGCCCAAGGACTGGCGCGCCTTCTGCCCAACGTACGTGTGCAGGGCTGGTACAGCTTTTTTGGAAAAGTAATGTCTGCTTGGAACTCTCCACCTTGGCTGGGCACAAGCTATAGGTTTTCTGAAAAGTGCAGACTCAACTACAGTATATGGAAGGGAGGGACTGTAGTACCAGCGACTTGGCCAGGCCGACGTTCAGCCGTTAGATGAGTGCACAGATACTGTTGTCCTTTTACAATCACCTCGTTGATTGATTGCTGTCAAAACAAGTGACGAGGAGGAGGAGCATCAGAAGCAGTAGATGACATTAAAGTTGATGGGAAGGAATGACAGCTTCTTTTTGCTGATGTTGACGAGGTATGACTGTTTAAAAGGGCATGAGGGCTGGTGGGAGATGCAGCGGTTGCTGCTTTAGGCTATAACACTAAATCAGTGGCACGGTTTTTCATGCCACTTTATGGTGACGCTCATTGTGTTGATGCAGGGCCGTCGTGTCAACCTTAGCACCCTAGCTGCACATCACCTTCTGTCCACACAACCTGCATACCGTCCTCCAGTGACTTGGTGAAAAATGTCCAAACTGCCGAGTTTGACATTTTCCCTCCACCACTGCATGATGCCTGCCTGACTGCTTTTATGAGCCTATGCACTGTTAGTATGTTTCTCACAGGTAGTCTCCCGGGTAGCAGATGGTCCTCCTGCATTTGGCTCCAGATCTCCCACTGCTTCCACACTGCTGCTTCACGGGCACGCTTCTACCCTGCAGGCTCATGGGCATGCTGCCACCCTGCTTTCTGACAGGCACACTGCCACCCTGCTGGCTAATAGGCATGCTTCCACCCTCACCCCCTGATGATGATGTCCCCTCTTCACCCGGCTCCTACATGGGATCAGGTATATCATCATCTACAAATGTTTGGTCATCATTTGTTTCACCCTCGCCTGTCTCTTGCGCATGTCCTGATGTCTCGCAACATGTGCTCCCACCTAATTGTCATAGGGGCTAGTTGCAAGCTTGAAGTAGTCCAGAGCGGACCTCTCCTCCAAGTCTGGGCTGGCCTGTGACTGCTGACTGTCCTCACAAAGCTCATTGTCACTAAAAAGAGGAGCAGAGCAGATGGCATACATTACTTGGCTAGCAGAAGGAGCAGCAAAAGTAAGAGGCAGGTTCAGGAGATATGAGGGCATACAGGCAGTTCCTGGGCCATATCAACTAAATGTGGTATCGGAGGAGCCCACCAATTTCTGGCTGTGTGTATCTGTTGTCGCTTGAGATGATGGGGGAAGAGTGTGTCAACCATTACAGTGCACCTGAACTGTTGGTGAAAACACGACCGTTGGATGACAGTGGCAGCGCTGGCCTGTTCTGCGGCTGCTAATTGTGCCGGCTACAGAATCATTTTTGCCACTGCCCTTTAGAGATGGCCTTGCGGTTCACCCAGCAGTCGTTTCGCGACGATCTTTGCTCATTTGCGATTCTGCGAACATATGGCGATATTCGCATGCCCCATATTTTTTTGCCTAGCGCCGAACTTTGACCCATGACCCATCCATCAGGTGGGACAGGACAGCCAATTGATACGTTTCAGCACATGGACACGCCCCCAACTCTATAACAGAACCTGATCTGGCAGCCATTTTACATTATGTGTTTTGCCAGTGTAGGGAGAGGTTGTATTTTGTAGCAGGGACAGTTATGGACACCAAACACTAGCTAAAATGGCCACAAAAGTCCTTTTAAGGACTGGTATAGGTGTGCTATCGATAGGTGTGATATAGAGGGGTGTGATATACTTATAATATACTTTTAAACATATAAAGTATTTCATAGTGTATTTGTATTGTGCAGCAGTTTTGTGCGGTTCTGCTGCGATACCGCAGTTAGATAGAGGGACAAACGCTATTGGAGTAACTAATTGCAAAGGGTGTGATATACCTGTTGCCTAAAAAAAAACAGCTTGAGGGCTGCGATATACCTTCTTCCACAAAATCCTGATTGAGAGCTGCGATACACCTGCTTCCACAAAATACAAATTGAGAGGTACCATATACTTGTTTCCGCCAAATACTGATTGAGGGGTGCTATATACCTGTTTCTGCCAAATACTGATTGAGGGGTGCCATATACCTTCTTCCACCAAATACTGATTGAGGGGGGCTATTGCTATATACCTTCTTCCACCAAATACTGATTGAGGGCTGCAATACACCTTCTTCCACAAATACTGCTCTTCTCTATAGACTTAGGCAGAGGCTCATTTAGAAAATTACAGACAGAGGAAGGGGCAGACCGTTCCGCAGGGATGGTAGGGGTTGGGCAGGTGCACCAGGTCGGAGCCTAAGTGGGAAGTTAGAGAAGGTGCGTGTGATAACTTCAAAGGGCGCACCAGAGTTGGTTGAGTGGCTCACTCAGCCTTCCGCTTCTGCACCCTCCTCATCCTCTGCATCTGCACCCTCCTCACTCTCTGCTGTGTACACCCCCAAAGACACCACCACCACCACTATAGCCCCTCCACTCGAGTCAGAGGAATTATTTTCCCATTCATTCCCAGACCTCACCGATGCGCAGCCATTCTTTGCATCAGATGAGGAAGAGGAGGTAGCAAGGGCCGCCACCCAGCGGTCTGACGACAGTACTCAGATCAGCCCAAGGAGGCTGGTCCCCGCTGTTGCTGCCTACTCCGAGATCTCTAATGTCAGTGGTGGTGAACGTAATGATCATGACGTGTCAATGGACGTTACGTGGGTGCCCACAAGAGAGGAAGAGGAGGGGAGCTCAGAGGGACAGACAGAGCAGCATATAGGAAGGAGAAGGAGGAGAAGAGGCAGAACTCACAGTGCACAGGAGGCAAAAAGCAGACTGCAACTGTATCTGTAGCGAGCCATCCACCATGCACGTTCACATCTTGCGCTCCCAGGACGCTGGCACATGGCTCATATCTCCTCCTAACTGCATAGGCTCATCACAAGGCACAACCACCCGTGTCTCTCCACCATAAGTGTCAGGAAGCAGTACCCTTATTGGACAGTACGTCCTGAAAGTGAGGACCCCTAGGTCTCTCCCTCAGGCGTCTATCTAGACGTACAGCAAGGGACATAGCTGCTTCCAATGACTCAGGATTTTCATGAAAAGCCAATGCATCCTGCAGTCTCTCAGAGAGACCCTGGCAAAGTTGGCTATGGAGAGCAGAATTGTTTCACTCTGTGTTCGTAGCCCATCTCCTAAATTCAGAGCGATAGGTCTCCGCAGAACATTCTCCCTGCCGCAAACCCCGTAACTTGGTCTCGGCTTGAGAGATCCGGGTCATCATAGATAAGACCCGAGGCTCTAAAGAATTCATCTACCGAATGGAGGGATGGTGATCCGGTCGGCAGAGAAAAAGCCCAAGATTGGGCGTCCTCTTTAAGCAATTAAATAATCATACCCACACGTTGACACTCATCACCAGAAGAGTATGGATGCAGACTAATAATTTACATGACTCCCTGAACCGGATAAAATCGTCACTACCCCCGGAAAACCTGTCCGGGAGAGCTACTTTCTGTTCAGGGCAGGCCTGGAACCCACCACCGGAACCAACAGCCTGTGAACTCTGAGTCTGCAAAACCATTGCACGGAGGTCTGCTACCTCCAAAATCAGATTCTGCAACTGTTCGACCAGTGCAGTCATAGCATCCATAGCTGCACTGATCAGAACAAAAAAATGGTGGTATTTGCTCTGGATAATATCACAGATGTAGTAGAGGAGAACACCAAAAGACAACAAGAAAGAAGGGAAAATACACTAGACCTCACCGCTAGAGAAGGAAAAGGGTCACCACCTATAAAACCCTGCTCCTGGCCCTAACTCCTATCCGTATGGGCACCTCTCGATGGTAGAGATGCCCATACACAGGAACCTAGAAAACCCTGGTGGCCCTCGGATGCCCTAATGGTAATGACAGGGCAGAGACAACCCGCTCCTTCCCTGGTAAAGGAACTAACGTCTCGCTGAGGCCTAGTAAACAACAAAGGTGGGGGGAATACAAAATACAACAAGTGAAACACTTAACTTCTGAGGCTGAAGGATGATGGATGAACAGGACTTCAACTAGAACCACACTCCAGCTCTTCCAAAAACCAAATGAAGCTATCCAGAGCAAGGAGCGATGGGTAAAGTCAGAATAAATAGGGGGAGGTAAAGGTCACATGATCCACACCTGAACAGGAGGTGTGGACATACAAGCAACACACAGACAAAGTGAAACCAAAACCAAAAGAGGCTGTCAGATCACTAATGTGCAGATAATATTTCAGACCTTCTAAAACCTGTCACTGTTGTGACTATAAATTGGTGCACTCGGAGGCCTTCAGAAAATTTGTGGCCATTAGCACACCTCAATGGAAAGTCCCTGGAAAGAAATACTTCTTCCAGAAGGGCATCCCTTAACTATATGGCGGCGTTCAGGGGCAAGTTAATATATCTCTGGCACAGAGTCGGTGCCAAGATACATCTGACCACAGACTAGTGGTCTAGCAAACACGGGCAGGGAAGGTACATAACTTTTAATGTAGAGGTAGATTCACGTGGATAGCTCACCACCTTTCTCAGTATGAAAAAGGTGCTCTAGTCTGGACTGATCACCCAATCAGTCAAGGTGCGTAGTAGGGAAAAGTATATACAAGACTGGCACTCACTATGTGGGTCACATCAGCAAAATTTAATGAATCAGCACAGTAAGATCAAGCAGAAAAAATATACGATGTTAATTACACTTTAAAAAGTACAATGTTAATCACACTTTAAAAAACACAGTTCCGGATAATGTGGGGCGCGTGCATTAAAAGTAATCACATACAAATCACACTCTAAAACATATAAAAATGTAAAAAATATGCAATCCACCGTCAACAGGTCTCTGCCTGTGAAGTAGGGTCCTGCGTGTAAAATAGGGCCCTGTGGAGAGAATTCCTTCAGGCGCTGTGCTATGGAAAGTTGTATTGGCCAAGTACCGCTTGTATCTCAAGTTTAATCCTGTTTGGCAAATTATTGCTCTTTGACAAGAAAAATTGGTACTGTCACTAAGGCACTGTCCATTTGGATTTCACATGGAACGTATGCTTAAGTAGTGCAACTGCAGAAAGTCTGTCCTCCTAAAGTGCAGTGTCCACACTCAATATATCGCAATCCGACAGGGAGCAAAACGCCTTGGTAGAAGTTATATTGTGCCCAATCTGTTATCGGCAATGGCGTGTGGTGGTCAATGCTGTAAGAGTATGCAGCTTACTGGTATATCGTCGTCCTCGGTAATCCCGTATCTCAGCTGTCTACTCACCACCGTACGGCTGTAGTTGCTCCCTCTGCGTCCTTGCTCTCTGGTGCGTCTCACGTGACTCTTCCAAAGATATTGCGATGTTTGGCCTCTAGATCCGATTCGTGGATCAGATTTTACTCACGGATTGAAGAGATTTGGAGCGCTCCAATCTTTAAGTTTGTTTAGGTGGTCCGAGGAGTATCTAGGTTCTTGTCAGTGCAGGGGTAAAATGGCAGACATGTTACCAGCATCACAGAGGGCTGTCAGAATGCAGAATTTCCAGGCCTTGCTGCAAGAGATGCTGCTTTCTGCTGTTGCGGGCCCTGGCGGAGGAATTTCCACCCACAGCGAAACAGGTGCAGGAACCAATCCTACTGCACCTGCAAAAAGAGGGCAGTTTAAAGATGTGTTGGTCAATTCAGATATGAGATCATTCTTGCAGCCAACCCATCGACAGCCGCCCTCCGGATCCAGCCTCAGGGAACGCCTAGACCAGTGATGGCTAACCTTCGCACTCCAGCTGTGGTAAAACTACAACTCCCCCCTTGCTTGGCTGCTCTCAGAACTGTATAGAAATAAATGGAGCATGCTGTGAGTCAAGGTACAGCTGGAGTGCCAAGGTTAGCCATCATTGGCCTAGACCGATAGGTATCCGACTACATCGGGTTATTGACCGATGTGGACGCTCTTAGATGCGAGGAACCCCTTGAATACTCGGTGTGCAGGGTTGACCTGTAGCCAGAGCTGGCACAATTTGCCATGGAACTCTTGGCTTTCCCCTCATCGAGTATCCTGTTCGAAAGGACTTTCAGAGAAGCAGGGGGGATCGTGACCGATAAGTGCACTTGCCTAGCTCACGACAGTGTGGACTACCTCACAGTTTTAAAAATGAATGAGGCATATTTATCCTGTGACCGCTTAATGTATTCCAGCCACAGAATCCAAAGTTCTTTGCTGTCAGGTGAAAGCCTATTGGCAAATTTTTGGGGCCTGTACTGGCCGACAGTTACATTTTTTTATCTCTAGCCAAATAATCACACCCCTGTCTCACTCCTATGCCTCTCATTATGGTGGCGTATGAACTGCATTCACCATAAGGACCTTCTAATGTCATAGGGTCATGTGACTGTGCCCCTCACCTTGTACTGTGCCCCCTTATACCCTGCATGGTGCCCTCTTACCACACCCTGTGCAGTGCCCCTAGTCATTCCTGGTACTGTGCCCTCTTATATCCTTTTATCCGGTCACGGAATGACGGTTTTATCCAGTCACTGTACAGAGGTGTTATCCGGTCAATGTATGGCGGTGGTATCCAATAACTGGATGGCCATAGCTGTATCCCATTCCCTGCCCACGCCATCCTTTTTTAGACCTGGAATGAGTGGGAAAAATATGCAGATTGCGGTGCTAAGGACCTTTGCGCCACAATCTGTGTCAGAAATACGCCTAACATAGATGTATTTCTATATAATAAATGACCACCTAATTGTATTATTATTCAGGGTAGGGCTAATATCTTTATATTATATAGATTCTACTGTATCATACTGTGCCCTGTATTTCCCAGTAGAAAATGATCCTTGGGAAACACTGTCCTCATCCCTGACCACCAGGACTAGGTTCTTTAGAGAAGTGGACGTACCTAAGACTCAAGAAAGCGTACAATAGGGTAGTACGTTCGATTAGATGGTAACAAAGATGTACACTAAAGGCTCACCTTGTGGGGTTGTACTAATATAGGAACAACCCTATTGAAGGCTTGTCACAGAAGAGTCGGTCCTTGGGTGTGCTGCCGCAGGTCGGGGTTCCATCAGAAGGGATGTCCAGTCCCTCCGGAAAGGTGCTTTAGGTAAAAAGGAAATCCTGCTCCGGTGCTTCAAACCCAATTCAGACAGTCTTGGATGTAGAAAGGTTTCTTTATTCCATAAAAAATGTGCACAAGTAAAAACAACGCGTTTCGGGGAGTTCAGATCTCCTTCATCAGGTTGACATTAATAGCTGATACATTGTGGGGTATATCTACACATAAAAACTGCCAAAAAACTGCACTAGTGGGTGGCTACCAATTCACGGGACCACCCACAGGTGCTGTCCAATTAGCATATGTGACAGGTTTACAGTTCATATATATTAAAACAGCGCACGTCTGGAGGAGGAGGGTGGTAGTGTAATTATACCACAGATCATGGCAGTGTTTTCTCATAATTTAATATTAGTTTAGTTTAGATTGAACTGCAAAGGACGATGTAATACTTGTTTGGGTCATGTGATTGCAAAGTCAGCAATCACATGACTATTGCCATAGTAACCAGCAACGCTTGGAAAAAGGTATGGCCTATCGCGTGGGGTCACATGTCCTAAGGTGGTCACGTGACCAGAGAGGAGAAGGAAAGGAATCAAAGGACCTTCCGCTCTGGCCAATAGAAATTAAACACGTGTAAATCACATGGTATGTGACTCCGATTATGTGACTCTGGGACTTGGATGGAGAATATTTGGTACGTAGAAAAGGCTGTGGGTGGTGCCCGGGGTGCTTGGAGTCACGCGATGCGTTGTGATGGAGAGATCAACGCTCATCCTATCTTCAGGCACTGCAGCCTATGTATCTTACATTACTTAGGGGAAAAATGGTGCGGATATAATAAAACTTGGGAGGGGGAGGGGGAACCAATAGAATGTGTAGGTATTACAATAAATAAATAAAAATGGGGAACTGAAATAAATAAGTTATATAGACAATCCGATTAAATGCACGATACATAGGAGAAAAAAAAGAATGAATGTATAGGTAATACAATATAAATAAAAAATGAGGGACTAAAATGAGTAATGTGAACAGTACAATTAAATATACACCGTATTTTTCGCTTTATAAGACGCACCTGATGATAAGACGCACCTAGGTTTTTGAGGAGGAAAATAAGAAAAAAATATTTTGAACCAAAAGGTGTGCTTTTGGTAGGTTTTGAACTAATGGTGGTCTGTGGATGACGCACTGTTATGGGGATCTGTGGATAATGCACTGTTATGGGGATCTGTGGATGACGCACTGTTATGGGGATCTGTGGATGTCGCACTGTTATGGGGATCTGTGGATGACGCACTGTTATGGGGGATATGTGCATTACACTGATGGGGGCTCTGTGGATGACACTTATGGGGCTCTGTGGATGACACATGTCATCCACAGATCCCCATAAGTGTCATCTACAGATCCCCCATCAGATGCATCAGTGTGGAGCGAGGAGGCTGGGACACTCATGGCGGGGCCCGGTGCAGTGACTCTACTCTAATACACCGGGCCCCGCAACTGTTAAATATTCAATCTGATCTATATCTAATTGTATATGCTCTGTACGGTACTTACTGTAGTACCGTAAGTATAGCATTAAGACAGTGCAGACCGGCATCTCCCTCGGTCATGCGCCGCCTGCCCCAGCTCCCTCCTCATGCGTCGCCTGTATGAAAAGGCAGGCGGCGCATGATAGAGGGAGCTGCGGAAGGTGGCACATGACCGAGGGAGATGCCGGTCTGTGCCGTCTTAATGCTATACTTACGGTACTACAGTAAGTACCGTACAGAGCATATACAATTAGATATAGATCAGATTGAATGTTTAACAGTTGCGGGGCCCGGTGTATTAGAGTAGAGTCACTGCACCGGGCCCCGCCATGAGTGTCCCCGCCTCCTCCCTCCACACTGATACTATGCTGCACAGCGCGGCCAGCGAAGTATTCGCTTTATAAGACGCACGGCCATTTTCCCTCACACTTTTGGGGGGGAAAAGTGCGTCTTATAAAGCGAAAAATACGGTAATACATAAGAGATGATACCAAAAGGAATATACATAAAAAACTTTTTTATATATACATAAAAGATAAAATAAGGGGGTAAATGCATGTGATATATTACTATTGAATATGGTAATATGATACTGTCTAGATTTACATGATCACTCGGTGTCATTATTCGGTGTCATAACCTATATGAAGAGTTGTAGGGTGAAATGGAGTGCATAGGAGCTTCCAAATTTATTGTTAGAAAGAATATATATTATATATATATATATATATATATATATATATACATATATATATTATATATAGACGTGGTAGTGAGAGGGGGGCTGGAAGCCTATATATGTTTAATGTAGGTGGATGGAAAACTATAAATAACTATAAAAGGATAAGAACTGGATATAAATGCATAAAATGGCTAGTAAAAAATAAATAAAAAAGAGATGAAGGATGAGAATGCTGGTATTGATGAAAAATATTTTTTTGTGGGAATGGAGGGTAACTGTATTGTGGTGATTGGGATGAGGCTTATAACTTGATTTCAAGCACCACATTAAGTCCGTGTGGATTTAGACTGTTCAATTTAAAGATACAGTACATTTCTCGTCTTCTTATATATTGGATATCTTCCTACTGGCATATGGGTATTTGCTCAATTAGGGTCTGTTTCGCGGATCATTGGACAACATAGGCATCCTGAATGTTTGCATCTTCTGCTGCCATTTCGTTTCTTCTTATTTCCAGTTTCTTTTTTGTTCTCAATGCCCTTCAGCTTACTTGGGGCTAATATGTTTATTAGGGTACGAGCCCTTCTATGCGTCAGTTGAGGTGCTTTTGGGATCAATTTATTGAGACTGGGGTCCTTCCTTAAAATATGCCAATGCTTGGCCAAGATAGATCTGACCACATTGCGTCTTTGGTTGTATGTAGTGTAAAATTACACTGATAGTTCTCCAGAGCATTAGTTTGTTCTTGTTTAGGTTCCAGACATTGCAACTGTGTTAGTCCACTTGCCTTATCCTGTGCCGCAGTGATTATATTCTTCAGATAGCCCTTTTCCTGGAATCTTGTCGATAGTATTTTACTTTGTTTAAAGTCTTCCTCCAGTGTGCAATTTCTTCATATTCTTTTAAATTGACTGAAGACAGGGTATATCCTGCATCCATCTTTTGAAATGTGTGCAGGTGTAGTTCAAATAACTGTTGCTATTGACTTTTTGAAGAAAGTTTTATTTATTTTCCTTTGGAAGAAAGCTCAAGGTCTAGGTATTCTATTTTTGGGGAATTGTAGGTCCACGAGAGGGATATTCCCCAGTCATTTGTATTTAGATGTGAGATGAAACCTTCAATGTTTTTTGGGTCCCCTCTCCAAATGAATAACAAATCAGTGATATAGCACTTGTAGTATACAATGTTTTCTTCCCAATAATTTGACTTGTATATGTAGTATTCCTCAAAAATACCCATAAAAAGGTTTGCAAAACTCGGCGCAAAACGAGTCCCCATGGCGGTCCGCTGTATTTGCTTATAGATTTTGCCCTAGAACTGAAACACGTTGTGTGTGAGTATGAAATTGATCCCTCTTATGATTAATTATTTTTGTTCTCCGGGTAATGTGGGGTCCTCTGTGAGAAATGTATATGTGCATTCCGTCCTAAGTTCTCCGCTGTATACTGGTGCTTATTCTGACACTAGGGCTGGGATCACATCCTATTCTTACCATCCATTTAATTTATACCAAAAATGTATCCATTAACAGAATCCTCAGACTGATGCTGTACAATAGCGTCCGTTCACCATACAGTTCCATAGTAGATAAAAAATGTACGTTAGCGTATGCATTTTTTTTATGCACTCTGCAGGATGCAAAAACGTGGACTGCTGCACATTTGTATACATCAAACCGATAGGAAATAAAACATTTCTAGGTTCCAGGCCATAAAAATGGCCCCTGATTAAAATGCATATTTTTTGTTTAAATTTTTGCCAATGATCCCCCTCTGGTATATCACTGTCCATGTTGTGGGACTATTTGTGTACTTCTAGTAAGTGTTTGCTGGCTGCAAATATGACCTGAAGGTTTTTCAGGTTCGCCTGCTATTAAAAGGAATGGGGCCCGCCGCAAATGGTTGGTTAGCGAACATTTGATCGCGAACGCACGTTATGTGTGTTGGCCATAATGTACAGTAACTGTATTACTAAAATAACGAATTAACTATGAATGTCAGTGCACTAGAATGTGAAGAACACGGCGATATATTGCACATGCTTTTAATACTGAGGCACAGAAACTGTATCACTAAATTAATGGATTAATTCTGAATGTCAGTGCACTAGAACATGAGGCGCACGGCAATGCACTCCCCCTGCACTCTCCCTCCAATATTCTTTTTTTTAAAACACTTTGCAGCAACACTGTCCCTAGTGCATGAGCGCTTGCCACATCTCTCTCAGCTCACAGGACAAGGGTGGAGACTAGAGAACTAGAAAAGAGCAAATTTCTAAAAAATTTAATTTGGCCGGTACGCCGAATAAAAAAATAAATATGTATTTGCGATGAATCGCGTTAAAACAAAGTATATTTCCTGTCTGCAGAGAGCCTTTATAGTGGTGTAGAACACTGTGCCTTGCAGTAACATGCATAGGGAGTCTGCTGTGGTAGTGAAATTATACTGTGAGTCAGTATGACATGCAGATGACAGGCGTCGCTCTTAGAATCACTGCACACTTCACTTATTTGGGCAGTTATGTGGCCAAAACTGACCAAATAACTATGAACTCAACCTTACAGGTTGATGTTAGCATCAAGAAGAAGTGCACTCCTTTTACACTGTCGTCAGCTGATTCCACATAGATGTCTACAGAACCCGTTCTATTAAACGCTTATATAAGTAGAACCGCCCGACAGAGTGGAGAGGGTGTCAGCAGTAAATTTGTTGACGTCACTGATTATTTTGCCCTTCCTCTCATCCATCAGAACAATAACCTTCCAAAAAACGGATCCTGTCTGTTGAGCAGCCGCATTCACTGGGTCAGTATTTGGTCAGTAATCCATCAGTATTGCTAATGCCCCCCAAAAAACAGGAGTGGATCCAAAACAGAGATGACACATGAATGGTAAATATGCATGTCTTCTGTGTTTTGTACCCACTCCTGCTTTTGGCTACCAAATCATAAGCCAATTCTTATGGGACCATACAGGTCTTAGAGCTGCTACACAGACAGGATCTGTTGTGTTTTTTCCTCCCTTTTGACAGATCAAGAAGAGGGGTCAAATAAATGATGATGTCAGCCAGGCCAAAAGGCAAAATAGTGGCCTAGTCAAAAAGTGGAGAGGGTGGGAACAGCATGAGAAGCCCTCAGAGTGTCCCTATGATGCAGTGGTGAGGTGGAAGCAGCATGAGGAGACCACAAAGTGGCTCAATGAGAGAGTCTGGAGGTGGTGGCAGCATCAGGAGAAGACAACAGAGTGGCACAATGACGGAGCCTGAAGGTGGCGGCAGCAGCAGCATCAGGAGGAGGCCACAGGGTGGCACAATGACAGTGTGGAAGTGGCAGTAGCAGCAGTATCAAGAGACCACAGAGGTGCACAATGACAGTGTGGAGGTGGCAGCAGCAGCATCAGGAGACCACAGAGTGGCAAGGTGAAATAGTGTGGAGGTGGCAGCAGCATCTGGATACCACAGAGTAACCACGGTGATATAGTGGGGAGGTGGCACCAGCATCAGGAGACCACAGACTGGCAAGGTGACATAGTGTGGAGGTGACAGCAGCATAAGGAGACCATAGAGTGGCAAGGTGACATAGTATGGAGGTGGCAGCAGCATCAGGAGACCACAGAGTGACAAAATGGGGAGGGGGGTGTTAATGCAAGTACCAACTGAAGATGGTGGGTGAAAGAAGGAGCACTTGGCATCAGATGTATGGCATCAGGCTGGTGGCAGCATCAGAATAGCAGCTGAGACAGGTAGCCATAAGAAACCAGTCTCTTCTGTCAAAGTGTTGGTGTGGCACCATGAATGATCTAAACACCCGCTGCACTAAACACCCGCTCTGGTGCCACACTATTGGCCGGGCAGGACAGCTTTTTCAGGACAAACTCAGTTGCAGCCACAAATCCAGTTTGGCTGCCAAGTAGGCCTGCAGATCTTCAATGTGGGTTGGCAGGGTGCTGTCCAAGTATGCCACCACTTGCTGGTTCAGGTCCTACTCCAGGTCTAGCTGCTGCTGCTGGTGAGTAGTTTCTTCACTATGCGGGTGAAGAGAGCTGCTCATCAGCGACTTTGGACTCAAATTGCTGCTGAAGCTGGAACTGCTCCTACCCCCCATCCTGCCACACCAACCATGGCAGAGGAACGTGAGCGCAGAGGGCCCCCCCCAGTCAGACCTGCGAGAGGATGGACGATGGTGCAGATAGGCAGCGGCCAACTGACTACATAGGAAGTCTCTATAGTAGTTCCGTTTGTCCTCCCTCTCAGCGAGTGTAAAAAGGCCCCAATTTTGGACCGGTAGCAAGGGTCCAACAAGGTGGAGAGCCAGAAGTCATCCCTCTGCCGAATGGTGACAATTCGGCTGTCAATACGCAAGCAAGTGAGCATGCATCGGGCCATTTGTGCAAGTGACTCTTCCTCCATCTCCACTGCATACTGCCACAGTGTGTCTAGGTCCTCTGCCTCGTCTTCCTCATAGCCCTGTAGCTCTTCCGGCTGCTCCTGCTCCTCATCTCCTGTCACCTCTATTTAAAAACCACCCATTTCACTACACATTTCTTGTGCTCCAGTGTCCTCCGCTTCCAGTTCAGCCCCCACAGACCTCATGTGGATGTGAGATCGAGGCACCACATCTCCAGTCCCCTGACCAGCAAGATTTACCAGCATCTGTTCCAGGACATGAAGCAGTAGAATGACGTTGTTCATCCTATTGTCCTGGCGACTGACAAATAACGTGGCCTCCTCAAAGGGCACAAGCAAACGGCAGGTGTCACGCATGAGCTGCTACTGGCTGACATCGAAGTTACATAGGGGAGTACTTCTGTCCGCTTGGATCATCAAGAAATCGTTTATAGCCTTTCTCTGTTCCTATAGTCGGTCCAACATATGGAGGGTGAAATTTGCAGCTCAAGGAGGGTGTGCTTTGCGATGTACGAGTGTCTGATGTGCATGCAAAGCTTCCTGGCCATTTTTAGGATGTCTTGCTGATGGGTTGAAGACTTCAGGAACCGCTTGACAACCAGATTGAACAAGTGCGGCATGCAGGGCGCAAGGCTCAGCCCTCCTTGACGCAGCACCAACATCATGTTCTTCTCATTGTCTGTCACCGTGGTTCCGATTTTGAGTTGTCGCGGAGAAAGCCAGGATTCGATTTCTTGATCAGGGACACGGAGCAGATCTTGCCCTGTGTGACTCCGTTTGCCCAGGCAAACAAGGTGCAAAACAGCATGACACTGCCGTGCCCTGTACATGTGGTATGCTGGAGAGGCATTGTGAATTGTCCCTGCAGTGGAGGCTGAGGACACGGTGGAGGATGAGGAGGCAGAGGCGGACATTGTCGCAGGACCAACGGTGTGACAACGTGGAGGCGGAAGCAGCCTCACCTTTCCAAGTTGCTGGTGTGGCTGTGCAGTAACCACAATCACCCAGTGGGCTGTAAAGTACATGTATTTTCCCTGACCCTAGTTACAGCTCCACACGTCGGCGCTGCCGTACACTTTGGTAGACACTGACATGTGTTCTACATGTGTGTGCAGGGCTGGTACTGCCTTTTTGTCAGAGAAATGACGGCTTGGGACTCTGCACCTCGACTCGGCGCAAGCCATCAGTTCCCTGAAAGGTGCAGAGTCCACCAATTGGAAAGGGAGGGACTGTAGCACCTGCAACATGAGCACATCAGCTTCTGTGACGTTGGATGCGTGCACGCATACTGTTGTCTCTTGGCAATCGCTTCGATGATCGATTGCTTACGGAATGACTGACAAGGTGTAGAAGGAGGAGGAGGAGCAGAACCATCAGGACCAGCAGATGAAGGAAAGGACAGACAGCTCCCTTTGGCTGAGGTGGTAGAGCCTTGACTGCCTGAAACCGGGTGCGTGCCACTGAGTGATGCAGCAGTTGCTGCTGCAACCTGGAGCACCGCATCGGAGCCGCAGTTCTCTCAGGCCATTTTATGGTGGTGATGCATATGTTGATGCAGGGCCGTGGTGCCAACATTGACACCCTGGCCACGCTTCACCTTCTACCCACAGATTCTACATATGGCCATGTTAACCTTCTCCAGCGGCTTAACAAAAAAACTGCCACACCGCCGAGTAGGTGATTTTACCCTTTTACTCCCACACTCCGCACTGACTGACTGCTACTGCTTCTGTGAACCCGTGCACCACTACTTTCTGGGCAGGTAGGCTTCTGCAAAGCGGGTGGTCCACCCCAGGCATGTTTGGCTACCAACCTCCCACTGCTGCTACCCTTCTGACTCCCGGCTACGCTAGCGACTTGCTGGCTCTGCCACTGCCTAAAAGGCAAGCTGCCACCCTCTTCTCCCGATGATGATGAAGCCCCTAATTCAACCTTCTCCCAAGTGCGATCAGCTACATCATCATCATTGAGCACTTTCTGTACTTCACTGATGTCCTGCTCAACGGTCTCTGAGTCAAGAGCCTCACCGCTCACAACACCAGCTCCCATGCCACTCTCATCATCACTACTTGCCTGCCTAGTGGAGGAAGCGGCAGATGTCTCTTCCACATCTTGGCTAGCCAGTAGATGCTGACTGTCCTCTAGTGGCTCATCCTTGCTGTATAGTGGGGCTGAGCTCACAGCATATAATACTTCTCTGGCTGAGGGAACAAAAAAGGACAAAGGCAGGTTGAGAACAGGTGAGGGCACAGGGCCTGCTCCCAGGCTCTGCCAACTAAGGGTTGTGTCTGACAAATCTACCGACTCTTGGCTGGGGGTGTCTGATGTCACTTGGGATGAAGTGGAAGACCGAGTCAACCATTCAAGAACCGCTGGGTTGCTGGTCAAGACACGACCGCTAGATGACACTTGAAGCTCAGGCCTCTAGCTGCAACTCCTGCTGCCACGCCCTCTTACTCTGCTTTGACCTGTCCCTGCGCCAGAAACATTTAGGTCTCTGCCACTCCCCAGTGCAGGGCCTGTCACTTCTCTGTCTCACATACTGTTAAATCAGATAAATAAATAAAAAGGAAATTAAAACACCCCAAAAAAGTCTGCAATTTTCTCACTTGACCACACAACGGCTAATGAGCCCTTTTTTCCCACTAATATACGCCAAAAGGGCTGTAATTTTCTAATTTCACCACACAACGCAAATACTTTTTTGTGCCACTAATACATGCATAAAAAGGGCTTTAGAACATATAACTGCATCGCTGAACGGCAAATATATTTTTATTTTGCCACTAATACACAAAAAGGGCTTTAGAACTTATAAATGTACCGCTGAACGGCAAATAGGCCCTTATTTTTTTCCACTTATACACTCCACAAAAGGCTTTAGAACATATAACTGCACCACTGAACGGCAAATATAGTTTTCTTTTTTCCACTTATACACTCCACAAAAGGATTTAGAACATAGAACTGCACCGCTGAATGGCAAATATCTTTTTCTTTTGTCACTAATACACTCCAAAAAGGGCTTCAGAGCATATTAATGCCACGCTGAGCGGCAAATAGACCCTTATTTTTTTCCACTTATACATTCACAAAAGGCTTTAGAACATAGAACTGCACCGCTGAATGGCAAACATATTTTTCTTTTTTCACTAATACACGACAAAAAGGGCTTTAGAACATACGTATAACTGCACCGCTGAACGGCAAATATATTTTTCTTTTGCCACTTATACATGACAAAAAAGGCTTTAGAACATATAAATGCACAGCTGAACGGCAAATAGCCCCTTATTTTTTCCCACTTATACACTCCACAAAAGGCTTTAGAACATATAACTGCACTGCTGAACGGCAAATATATATATTTTTTGCCACTAATACCCAAAAAAAGGGCTTTAGAATATATAACTGCACTGCTCAATGGCCCAAAAATTATTTTGCCACTAATGCACAACAAAAAGGGCTTTAGAACATAAAACTGCACCGCTGAACACCAAATATATTTTTCTTTTGCACTAATACACGCCAAAAAGTTGCTGTAATTTTTGTACTTCACCACACAACGGCAAATAGCCCTTTTTTCCCACTAATGCAAGCCAAAAAATGCTTCAGAGCATATAACTTCACTGCATCTATAAAGGTGTTAAATTATATCTTCTTTATCAAGTATAATGTTTGTGATACTTAGTGTTTGACTAATTGTGCATGAAAAACCTGTATATGTGCAATGAATAGTAATTACATTTATTTTTTTATTCTTCTAGGACAAATGCCAGGTATCAAACAGGAACTGCTACATACTGCGGGTCAAGTTTCCAGATGCTACACCAATCTTATATGCAAAATAATTGAGCCAACATTAAGATGACATTGTTATTCATGTTTATGTGCCAGGATTTGTAAATTTTTAAAGATTTGGCATTTCAGCAGGGTCCAGAAAAACAATAATGTGTCCATAATATTTTTAAAAGCTGGGATGGACTTCTGCAGATATCTGGTACTACAGTGGCATGCAAAAGTTTGGGCACCCCATGTTAAAATTACCACTACTGTGAACAGTTATTCAGGTTAAAGATGAAATGATCTCCAAAAGGCATAAAGTTAAAGATAAAATACACTTTTCAATATTTTAAGCAATATCAGTGTATTACATATTTTGGTTTTGTACAATTTTAGAGTGCAAAAAGGAAAGAAGTACTATGTAAAAGTATGAGAACCCAAGAAGATTTAAGTGCTCACATAACTTTGACCAAAATCTCAGAACTTAAATAGCCTGTTAGGGCTAAGGCTTGTTCAGAGTCATCATTAGGTAAGGCCAAGGTTCAAATTTCAATGCTTTATAAATCCCCAGGCTCCTCCCAAAAACAGCAGCCATGTGTTCTTCTAACACTGCCTAACACTCTGAAAATGAAAATGAGGCCCACAAAGCAGGAGAAGGCTATAAGTAGATAGCAAAGGGTTTTTAGGTTGCCATTTCCTCAGTTCGAAAAGTAATTAAAAATGGTAGTAAACAGGAACAGGAACACTGGAGATCAGAAGGTCAGGAAGAGCAAGAAAAAGCACACTCTGGAGTTGTGGTACATTGTTCTACTGTTCAGAGACACCTGCACAAATATGGCCTTCATGGAAGAGTCAGAATAAAACCTCTCCTGTGTCCTCACCACAAAAATCAGCGACAGAAGTTTACAAAAGAACATCTAAACAAGCCTGATGCATTTTGGAAAGCAGCCCTGTACACTGATTAGGTTAAAATAGAATGGCCACAATGAGCAAAGCTTTGTTTGGAGAAAAAAGGGCACAAAATTTCATGAAAAGTACACCTCACCAACCATTAAGCATGGGGCAGATCTATCATGCTTTGGGATTGTGTTACAGCCAATGGCATGGGGAACATTTTGCGGGTAGAAGGAAGAATGGTTTAAATAAAATTCCAGCAAATTCTGGTGGTACAGCTGTAAAAAAAAAATCAGAAGTTGAAAAGAGGATGGCTTCTAGAAATGGATAATGATCCTAAACACACCCCAAAATCGACAATAGATTACCTCATAAGGCATAAGCTGAATATCTTATCATGGCCCTCACAGTCACCTGATCGAAACATCATTAAAAATTTGAGAATATGCCTCAAAAGAGCAGTGTCCAGGCATCTCACAGAAATGGAAGACAAGGAACAATGGATGAAAATTTGTGATGATCGAGCACTAAAGTATTCGGGTGTTTGGGTGTTCGGCCCGAACACATTGCTATATTCGTGTGCTCAGCCGAGCACTCGAGTATAATGGAAGTTAATGGGAGACAACCAGGCACCCCCTGCTCTGAAGAGGGAAGGGTGCAGCATGGGGACGATGTCTGGATGCATCTTGGACTCCCAGGTCCCTGCTGGGAACCATGTTGTCCGAGTTGTATGCCACTTTTACAGACTGACAAAAATACGCACAAAACCCCCCAAAAATCTATTTTACAGGAAAAATTGTTAGGAAACATTTTTTCCAGTATATTCAATTGTATATAAAGTGCAAGTATTGCAAAAAATTACAAGCAAGAGGCACTCCGAAACAGCCTGTATATCACATAAAGGAGGGCCTCATTCACATTGTGGTACAAATGTTCAGGTAGTGGGACTCCTACACTCATAAAGCCTATGTATGCACTAAGTGAAAGGGCTGCCAAAAATTACAAGGAACTGGCACATGAAGGAGGGCATCATACACTCCCTTGAAAAAATTATGATTGATGGCCTGCTGGTGACCCTCAAAAACATTTGGAGCAAGGACCTGCTGATCTCACCAACTAAAACCTTAGGGCGAGGGCCTGCTGCCGCATTGGTGACTCTAGATAACCTCTGGGCGATTGCACGTCCCAGTGATGGCGCCGATCCATTTGAATGTCTGCCCTATCAACATTCGATGTTCTTATCTGCATCTACAATGGTGATCACGTGTAACAGGGAATCAGGGTTCGATGCTAGAGAGGGAGCTTGAGAAAGGAATTCCACTTCCAAGGGAGGTCAATGGCTGAAATCTGATTGACTGTTGCTGCCTTGCCCCTTTTTTTTTTCCTAATTGTGAACCACCCAGAGAAGGTGGGTCAAGTTAATAAAGCAGAAGCATGCAAAGAAGGCAGTAGGCGCACGGCAATTACCCGCTCCTGACTCAGGGAGGTAGTGACGATAAATAACAATACAGCACTCCTAAGCGGCCCTGCTATTGGAATGAGTACACTTTCCGTTAACGAGGATCTATTGCAGGGCAAGTCTGGTGCCAGCAGCCAACTTGCTCCTAGCCTCCACAATGTTCACCCAGTTTGCCATGATGGTGAGGATTGTGTTGACCAGACACTTGGCTACTGAGACTGGACTTGTAGGTGAGGGCCTGCTGCCGCTTTGTTGACTCTAGATAAATTCTAGGCGATCGCACGTCCCTGTGACGGCGACGATCCATTTGGATTTCTGCCCTATCAACTTTAGGGCAATTTTTCAACAAGGACCTTCTGGTATAGCACCGTTTTGCTTGTCCTCTCCACCAGACAAATGAGAGATGAGAAGTTTTCTTTGTAGCGGGGATCAAAAAGGGTGAACAACCAGTAATCCATGTTGTCTAAAATGCGTATAACGCGTGGGTCCTGGGAAAGGCATCCTAACATGAAGTCAGCCATGTGTGCCAGAGTACCAACAGGTAAGACTTCACTGTCGTCATCAGAAGGTGAGCTAACCCTGTAAAAGATTGTAGGTGAGGGCCTGCAGGTGAACTGACCCCATAAAACATTATATGCGAGGGCCTGCAGTTGAGCTGACCCTGTGAAAGATTTTAGGTGAGAGCCTGCAGTTGAGCTGACCCTTTAAAACATTATATGGGAGGGCCTGCAGTTGAGCTGACCCTGTAAAGCATTATATGCGAGGGCCTACAGTTAAGCTGACCCTGTAAAAGATCATATGTGAGGGCCTGAAGTTGAGCTGACCCTGTAAAACATTATATGCGAGGGCCTGCAGTTGAGCTGACGCTGTAAAATATTATATGCAAGCGCCTGCAGGTAAGCTGACCCTGTAAAACATTATATGCGAGTGGCTGAAGTTGAGTTGTACCCATAAAACATTATATGCGAGTTCCTGTTGCTGAGCTGACCTTCTAAAACATTAGGGGCGAGGGCCTGCTAGAGAGCTGACACTCTAAAACATTATATGTGAGTACCCGCTGGTGAGCTGACACTGTAAAACATTATATGTGAGAGCCTGCAGGGGAGCTGACACTCTAAAACATTATATTCGAGTGCATGCTGTTCAAATGACTCTTTAAAACATTATATATGCGAGTGCATGCTGTACAGCTGACGCTCTAAAACATTTTTTTAAGAGCATGTCGTTCAGCTGACACTCTAAAACATTATTTGCGAGTGCCTTCAGGTTAGCTGACGCTCTAAAACATTATATGCAAGTGCATGCTGTACTAAATCCATCAGCACTAAATACATGCTCAGACAAAACAGTGGCGGCAGGGCAGCCCAGCACCTTCAAGGCATAGAACGCAAGTTGGTGCCACGTGTCCAGCTTGGGTACCCAGTAGTTGTAAGGCACTGAGGGATCATGTAGGACGCTGACTCGGTCTGTTATGTATTCCTTCACCATCTTCCAAAACTTTTCCCTCCTTGTACCACTAGGCTGCGCTTCAGGAGGTTGCTGGCAGGGTGTCATGAAAGTGTCCCATGCCTTGGAGAGTGTTGCGCTGCCTTTGTTGGTACTGCTGTGTGTTCCCCTTGTCTCCATTCCTCGGTTGCCTATGGAAGTACGGACTCTGCCGGCCGCATTGTCAGATGGAAAATTTTGGAGCAATCTCTCAACAAATACCTTCTGGTATTGCATTGTTTTACTCGTCCTCTCCACCACAGGAATTAGAGATGAGAAATTCTCTTTGTAGTGGGGGTTGAGAAGGGTGAACACCCAGTAATCCATGTTATCTAAAATGCAGATAACGCGAGGGTCGCGGCAAAGGGAGCCTAACATGAAGTCAACCATGTTTGCCAGAGTACCAACAGGCAAGACGTCGATGTCACATCAGGATGACTCTCCATCTTCTCATCTTCCTCCTCCTCTTCTGCCCATCCACGCTGAACAGATGGAATTAAAGTTCCATGGGTACTACCCTCTGTAGCAGAGGCAACTGTCTCCGGCTCCTCCTCCTCTTCATGGTCCAATTCGTGCTGAGAAGACTAACTGTGGGTGGCTGGCTATCACCCTGTGTAATGTCCTGGAGTACTGTATATGTGACGGATGTGTATTAAACGCACACTATACACAATAAATGTGGCGCTGATTATTTGAATTTACGCAAAAAGAAACAGTCTACGGATGATGTACAGTATATGTCTCTAATAGGTATTAAAGTAAAATATCTTGCTGCTGTCAAACACACACACACACTAGTCCTTAAAATGACTTTGGGGTCTTTAAAAAGCTTTTAGTAGTAAAAAGAGCAAATTTCTCTCCCTGCACTATCTGTCCCTTCCTCAGCACGGATGTCCCTGAGACTGATCAATTTAGCGCAGGTAAAAATATATTGCTGCTCTAAAGCACACACACAGTAGTCCTTAAGATGACTTTTGGGTCTTTGAAAAGCTTTCTTTGAATATTAATTGTGAATTTTGCTCCCTACACTGCCTTTTCCTTCCTACGCTCTGCTCTCCCTGACTATGACTGATCCGAGCACGTGTCATCGGGTGCTATGTGTTCCGACAAGCCAATCGCTGTAATTCAGCGGGTGTCTAAAGATCGCGCTGTTACTTAATGGTTACTTTCTGTGTTTGCCTTGCAATCCTTTTTGTCTCACTCAGGGATCCGTAGCTTCTTCTCCTCAGCTGTTTCTTGTCCGGCACTCCCAACCTCCTTATATTCCCCTCTCCCACTTCTCTGGTTGCCAGATATACAGGTCATTCTCAAAAAATTAGCATATTGTGATAAAGTTCATTATTTTCTGTAATGTACTGATAAACATTAGACTTTCATATATTTTAGATTCATTACACACCAACTGAAGTAGTTCAAGCCTTTTATTGTTTTAATATTGATGATTTTGGCATACAGCTCATGAAAACCCAAATTTCCTATCTCAAAAAATTAGCATATTTCATCCGACCAATAAAATAAAAGTGTTTTTAATACAAAAAAAGTCAACCTTCAAATAATTATGTTCAGTTATGCACTCAATACTTGGTCGGGAATCCTTTTGCAGAAATGACTGCTTCAATGCGGCGTGGCATGGAGGCAATCAGCCTGTGGCACTGCTGAGGTGTTATGGAGGCCCAGGATGCTTCGATAGCGGCCTTAAGCTCATCCAGAGTGTTGGGTCTTGCGTCTCTCAACTTTCTCTTCCCAATATCCCACAGATTCTCTATGGGGTTCAGGTCAGGAGAGTTGGCAGGCCAATTGAGCCCAGTAATACCATGGTCAGTAAACCATTTACCAGTGGTTTTGGCACTGTGAGCAGGTGCCAGGTCGTGCTGAAAAATGAAATCTTCATCTCCATAAAGGTTTTCAGCAGATGGAAGCATAAAGTGCTCCAAAATCTCCTGATAGCTAGCTGCATTGACCCTGCCCTTGATAAAACACAGTGGACCAACACCAGCAGCTGACATGGCACCCCAGACCATCACTGACTGTGGGTACTTGACACTGGACTTCAGGCATTTTGGCATTTCCCTCTCCCCAGTCTTCCTACAGACTCTGGCACCTTGATTTCCGAATGACATGCAACAGTCCAGTGCTGCTTCTCTGTAGCCCAGGTCAGGCGCTTCTGCCACTGTTTCTGGTTCAAAAGTGGCTTGACCTGGGGAATGCGGCACCTGTAGCCCATTTCCTGCACACGCCTGTACACGGTGGCTCTGGATGTTTCTACTCCAGACTCAGTCCACTGCTTCCGCAGGTCCCCCAAGGTCTGGAATCGGTCCTTCTCCACAATCTTCCTCAGGGTCCGGTCACCTCTTCTCGTTGTGCAGCGTTTTCTGCCACACTTTTTCCTTCCCACAGACTTCCCACTGAGGTGCCTTGATACAGCACTCTGGGAACAGCCTATTCATTCAGAAATTTCTTTCTGTGTCTTACCCTCTTGCTTGAGGGTGTCAATGATGGCCTTCTGGACAGCAGTCAGGTCGGCAGTCTTACCCATGATTGCGGTTTTGTGTAATGAACCAGGCTGGGAGTTTTTAAAAGCCTCAGGAATCTTTTGCAGGTGTTTAGAGTTAATTAGTTGATTCAGATGATTAGGTTAATAGCTCGTTTAGAGAACCTTTTCATGATATGCTAATTTTTTGAGATAGGAATTTTGGGTTTTCATGAGCTGTATGCCCAAATCATCAATATTAAAACAATAAAAGGCTTGAACTACTTCAGTTGGTGTGTAATGAATCTAAGATATATGAAAGTCTAATGTTTATCAGTACATTACAGAAAATAATGAACTTTATCACAATATGCTAATTTTAGAAGGACCTGTAGAGCTTCCTGCCTGGACTTCTATACTGACCCACTGGAGCTGTGTAGCTGTAATTCCTGGTTGTCGTACCAGAGCATTACCCTCTGGATCCCTGTTTGTCTTTTGTTGTCCGCTGTTGTCGCCTACCTGGGATTATATGTTTCGGTAGTATTGTCTGTCCTCTCCCTGGTGTTTTCCCTTTAGTGCTAGTGGAGCGGACTAGTGTCTCCACCGCCCTATTCACTACTTAGGGCTCATCTTAAGGAAAGCCAGGGTTTAGGCACGTGATCAGCGTACGGGTGAAAAACCCGTCTAGGGACGTCAGGGCAGTCAGGTGCCAGCCTCAAGGTGAGTTAGGGGTCACCATCTTTCCCTCTCCCTTGGACAGGGCCTTCCCTTTTTCCCCCCTTTGCGTCACGTATGTGATCGGCACGCAGGTAGTGATATTATATCTGGCCCTTATTTTGTGTTTTCCTGCCTATTTAGAATCCAGCATGGATCATATTGCCGCTTTGACAAAACAACTTCAAGGCCTGTCTTTGGAGGTGGCAGGATTGAAGGCGTCGGTCCTCCAGCAACAGCAGCAATTGCAGCAGACCGCAAGTCCAGCAGTTGATATGGGTAACCAGGTTGCTCCAAAACCCAAGGTTGTTCTTCCTGACAGATTTTCTGGGGGAAGGGACAAATTTGTGATGTTCAGCGAAACTTGTATGTTATATTTTAGGCTGCGCCCCTACTCCTCTGGTAATGAAGAACAGCGGGTGGGGATTATTTCCCTGCTTCAGGGGGACCCGCAATCCTAGGCGTTCTCTTTACCCACTGATTCTCCGGCTCTCCGGTCTGTGGAGTTGAAGTTACAGAGACTCCTACAGTGAGATCGGCCAGCAGAGGAATATTGCTCAGAGTTCTGTAGGTGGGCTTCGGATACCCAGTGGAACGATCCGGCTCTCAGGACTCAGTTTTGCTCTGGGTTATCCGAAAGGGTTAAGGATGCGCTTGCGCTGTATGAGACCCCCTTTTCCCTTGATGCTGTTATGTCCCTATCTATCAGAATAGATAGACGTCTTAGGGACAGAGTGAAAGATTCTGAGCAATTAGTAACCCGTCCCAAGCAGCAGCTAGTCTGTACGGACCTAGACCAGCCTATGCAGCTAGGAGGAACTACTCGTCAGGTCCGTCCTCCTGAGGCTCGTCGTAGGCATAGGGTTTGTTTTTTCTGTAGGGGGAGGGGTCATTTCATTAATGTCGGTCCTTCCATTCTCAAAAACAAAAGAGCGTCGGAAAACTACTAACCCCAGGCTGTGTTTCCTCCATACGAACATCTCAATTTGTGTTGCCAGCGGTTGTTGTTTTTGGTGTTAGGACGGAGACAATTTTTTTCTTCCTAGACAGTGGAGCAGGAGTAAATTTGATAGATGCCCAGTTTGCCCAGACTATGGGTTTGTCTTTCTGTACGCTACAGCTACCTATTCCCATTTTCGCTATTGACTCTGCTCCTCTGTCTCAGAGAAACCTTACTCACATTGTCCATAACTTACACCTTCTGGTAGGGGACCACCATACCGAGTCTCTTTCATGTTATGTTCTGGAGGGCCTTCCCTCTCCTGTGGTATTGGGTCTTTCCTGCTTGGTAGTGGTGGATTAGCAGGCCAGGGAGATATTAGAGTGGAGTGAGCATTGCAGAGAAAATTGCTTAAATAGCAATTGCTTAGTCTCTTCCATAGATACTCTACCTACATTTGTTTCGGACTTTGAGGACGTTTTCTCTGAAAAGGGGGGTCAGAAGTTACCACCTCACCGTCCTTATGATTGCCCGGTTGACCTGATTCCCAGTGCAAAATTTCCCAAGACCAGGTTATACAAACCGGATTCCCAAAAAGTTGGGACACTAAACAAATAGTGAATAAAAACTGAATGCAATGATGTGGAAATGGCAAATGTCAATATTTTATTTGTAATAGAACGTAGATGACAGATCAAACATTTAATCCGAGTAAATGTATCATTTTATAGGACAAATACGTTGATTCAAATTTTCACGGTGTCAACAAATCCCCAAAAAGTTGGGACAAGTAGCAATAAGAGGCTGGAAAAAGTAAATTTGTGCATAGCGAAGAGCTGGAAGACCAATTAACACTAATTAGGTCAATTGGCAACATGATTGGGTATAAAAACAGCTTCTCAGAGTGGCAGTGTCTCTCAGAAGCCAAGATGGGTAGAGGATCACCAATTCCCACAATGTTGCGCAGAAAGATAGTGGAGCAATATCAGAAAGGTGTTACCCAGCGAAAAATTGCAAAGACTTTGCATCTATCATCATCAACTGTGCATAACATCATCCAAAGATTCAGAGAATCTGGAACAATCTCTGTGCGTAAGGGTCAAGGCCGTAAAACCATACTGGATCCCCGTGATCTCCGGGCCCTTAAACGACACTGCACCGCAAACAGGAATGCTACTGTAAAGGAAATCACAGAATGGGCTCAGGAATACTTCCAGAAACCATTGTCAGTGAACACAATCCACTGTGCCATCTGCCGCTGCCAGCTGAAACTCTACAGTGCAAAGAAGAAGCCATATAAGCAAGATCCACAAGCTCAGGCATTTTCACTGGGCCAGGGATCATTTAAAATGGAGTGTGGCAAAATGGAAGACTGTTCTGTGGTCAGACGAGTCACGATTCGAAGTTCTTTTTGGAAGTCTGGGACGCCATGTCATCTGGACCAAAGAGGACAAGGATAACCCAAGTTGTTATCAATGCTCAGTTCAGAAGCCTGCATCTCTGATGGTATGGGGTTGCATGAGTGTGTGTGGCATGGGCAGCTTGCATGTCTGGAAAGGCACCATCAATGCAGAAAAATATATTCAGGTTCTAGAACAACATATGCTCCCATCCAGACATCATCTCTTTCAGGGAAGACCCTGCATTTTTCAACAAGATAATTCCAGACCACATTCTACATCAATCACATCATCATGGCTGTGTAGGAGAAGGATCCGGGTACTGAAATGGCCAGTCTGCAGTCCAGATCTTTTACCTATAGAGAACATTTGGCACATCATAAAGAGTAAGGTGCAACAAAGAAGGCCCAAGACGATTGAACAGTTAGAGGCCTGTATTAGAAAAGAATAGGAGAGCATTCTTTTTCTAAACTTGAGAAACTGGTCTCCTCGGTCCCTAGATGTCTGTTGAGTGTTGTAAGAAGAAGGGGAGATGCCACACAGTGGTGAAAATGGCCTTGTCCCAACTTTTTGGGGATTTGTTGACACCATGAAATTCTGATTCAACATATTTTTCCCTTAAAATGGTACATTTTCTCAGTTTAAACTTTTGTTCCGTGATTTATGTTCTATTCTGACTAAAATATTAGAAGTTGGCACCTCCACATCATTGCATTCAGTTTTTATTCACGATTTGTATAGTGTCACAACTTTTTTGGAATCCGGTTTGTACCTAGATGATATTTTAATTTACTCGTCTGATCTGAAGACACACGAGGTACATGTCAGACAGGTAGTGCAGGTCCTACGGACGAATAAATTATATGCAAAGATTGAAAAGTGTGTTTTCGCCGTTTAGGAAATACAGTTCATGGGATATCTATTATCTGCTTCAGGTTTCCGTATTGGATCCTAGGAAAGTCCAGGCAATTTTAGATTGGGATCTTCCTGAGAACCTTAAAGCACTAACGGTTCTTGTGTTTCGCAAATTTCTATAGAAAATTCATTAAAAATGATTCTGTGATTGTCAAACCCCTTACTTACATGACTAGGAAGGGGACTGATTTTTTCTATATGGTCTGACGCCGCCAAAATTGCATTTTCCTCTCTAAAAGAGTGGTTTACCTCGGCACCTGTACTAATGTAACTTGATGTCTCCCAGCCTTTTATTGTTGAAGTAGATGCTTCAGAGGTGGGAGTGGAGGCTGTACTGTCTCAGGGTCCGTCTCCTGGCAAATGGCGTCCTTGCGCTTTCTTTTCTAAAAGAACTATCTGCAGCGGAGAAGAACTATGATATTGGCAATAGGGACAAGCTAGGTGGTCTCTATTTTTTTACCAGGTTTAACTTTTTCATCACCTATCGTCCTGGGGCCAAAAATACCAAGGCAGATGCATTATCTCGTAGTTTCCCTGGAGGGGGTAATGTGGGTGATCCGGTAACCATTCTACAAAGAGGAGTGGTTGTCTCTGCTGAACACTCTGTTCTGGAGGGGAAGGTGTTAGAGGCCCAGGGGGACGCCCCGGTCTCTTGTCCCTCAGATACATTTTTGGTGCCATTAAACCTGCGTCTCGAATTATTAAAGGAACATGATAATTCGGCACTTGCTGGGCACCCGGGTAGTAAAGCAACCTTGGAGCTTTTGTCTCATCATTTTTGGTGGCCAAGGTTGCTTCAGGATGTAATGGATTTTGTGTCTACTTGTTCTACTTGTGCACGCACTAAAGTCTCTCATACACGTCCTGCAGGGTCTTTATTGACACTTGCGTCTATGGCCTATTGGAAATGACATCTGTCAATGGATTTCATCTCTGACTTGCCTTTGTCTGCGGGTAAAACAGTTATCTTGGTAGTAGTGGACAGGTTTAGAAAAATTGTACACTTTATTGCATTACCCGCACTACCTAATGCTAAGACTCTTGCTCAGGTATTCATCAGTGAAATTGTGACGCTTCATGGGGTCCCTTCCGATGTTGCTTTGGATCAGTGAACCCAGTTTATTTCTAAGTTTTGGAAAGCTTTTTGTTCCCATTTGGGGGTACACTTGTCCTTTTCCTCAGTTTTCCATCCTCAGTTGAATAGACAGACTGAGCGTACCAACCAAAACCTTGAGACATACCTAAGGTGTTTTGTGTCTGATAACCAAGAGGTGTGGTCATCATATTTACCGTTAGCTGAGTTTGCTATATATAATCGCCGTCAGGAATCCTCTGGCAAGTCACCATTCCTTGGTGCATATGGTTTTCATCCCCAATTCTGTACTTTCAAAGAGGGGGGGGGGGGGGTTTCTGGGGTTCCCAAAGAGGAACTATTTTCGTCATCTCTTTCTGTATGGCAGAAAGTGCAAGCTAACTTGAAAAATATGGGAGGTAAATAAAAATGCATGGCTGATAAGAAACAGTCGCCAGGTCCGGACCTAGGAGTGAATGACTGTGTGGTTATCTACTAGGAATATTAAGTTAAAGGTGTTGTAGAAATATTAATAGTTGTAATCAGCTCGCATCAAAGTTTGTGTAAGGAAAAAGGTAAATCCACCTTCCATCAGCCGTAGTTAGAGAAAGACCCAGGTGCTACCATCTTGATTGAATTCTTGCTGAGCACTCCCCCTGCCCTGCTCAGTGTGTTCACTTTTATTAACTAACAAAAGGTGTAAATGGGGCTGGCCCAAGACAAGGATGCAGGAAGTGATGACATAGGAAGACAAGACACCATCATTTAGAATAACATAGCCAGCTAACAAACACATGTGGAATTATAATCTACCATTACCACTGGAGCGAACTTTATCCAGCCTTGCTCAGTGATCAATGCCAGATAAAGTTACTATGATCCACATGCATGTTTATTTACAGTACAGCGTCATTATCTCCAGCGGCTGATCAGGCGCACTAGAGACAACAAACGCACGTTCCTTTACAGGACATACACGGGAAGATATCCACTCCAATGGTTTAGCCTGACACTGAGAGACATGATGACAATACACAATATTTTAAATACACATCCTAATAAAATTTCCACAACAGTCCCTCCTCTTTGTCATATGCTCCCCAGTGTCCCTTGACAAATCTCGATCTTCTTCTTTGAAAAAAACTGTCTTGTCTACGAAGTCCTGAATCCATAAAACAAAACAGATGATGGAAAACAGAACGTCAATCTTGACACGTAGCTTCTTTTCTTCGGGAGGTGACATAGGAGGTGGCATTTCGCGTTGGTCGCCGGCTGGTATGGGATCCTCTGCATTTGGTCCATGGTTTGGTCTTCAGGGCGTCTTGTCTGTTCGGGCTTCGGTATATTAGTCGATTAGACATCAGGAACATCCCACTCCGGCGTATAGAATGAATGGAAACAAAAAACATAAGTATATGTCCTATTTCCTTTCGCCTGGATCCAATGGAAAACCAGTGAGCCCCAAGACCTCCCAAAGTTTTAAAAAGGATTCTGACTCTCACTAGTCATAGCTCTGCTCCCGCCCTGCTCCTGTCAGTATGGGCCTGACCCTTGTCAATGGTGTCTGCTAGCCTGGCATAACCATATACCTTCCTCCCAACTGGAGGATCCCAAATCTACGGGTTGCCTAGCTGCCCAGACACCCATACAGGATTAACAAGCGAGGAGCAGGAGCCAGAGCTAATATTAATATCGTCTATCAACAAATGCCTCCTTGTAACAAATAAAGAAAAGTGATACTCTGTAATCTTTGACTTAGTTGAGCAGCTTCTTGCAGTGACCGGTGTGGATCCAGTTGTCTCGTCCCTCGAACTTCAGAGAGGTTGGCGTCATCAGCAGCACCTGAAATGGCCCAAGATATCTCGGCTCTAGTCCTGTCCTCGGATGTTTCTTTAGCACGACTCAATCACCTGGTTGACTAGAATGAACACTGGTTATTGAGTCTGGGTCCAGGAGAAACTCCCGAACCCGGTGGTGGACATCGGGTGATAACCCGTGGAGCTGCCTGGGGGCATACCTGATGGAATAAAAGGGTTACAGCGGAACATTCAGGCCATGTATCGGCCGTGGTTTTTACCTTCTTTGCAAAAATCTGACCCAAGTACCAGCAAAGAAAAAGCAGTTGTGATGGTTTAGAAATTGATTGACGTTTGAGAGGTTAGAAAGTTTGAAGATCGTTGTTTTCTGCACCACTTTCCCCCCTTCTCATCGTCCTTAAAACCAGGACGAAGAGAAGCTGGATTAAACATGGTGCGTCGTCTCAAGGTTTGATGGAGAGATGACGGAGGGATGAGAGAGATAGAGAAAGAGAAAAAGAAAAGTGCTTCTCTTGGACTCTGCAGTCCTAGCTGGACGGGAGCACATGACAGTGTTAGTTCGCACTGTCTGGGACTTTTGAATGCCCTGTTGCTGGAGATCGATGGATTTGTGCAGCCACAGTTCTGCTTTCTGGAGGGAACCATGGCTTTGGAGTCTAGTGGGGAATTTACAGACAAACTTTTTCCCAATCCAGACCTCAAAGGTCCCTTCTTTGGGGATGGTCCACTCTGAACCTACAGTCCCTTGGTGCCAACCTTTGAGGGGCTTAACAACTCCTCCTCCATAGATGGATTTCACGTACTGCTTGGCTGTCCTATTGTCATAAGTGGTACCCTTCTGATCCCTAAATTTCCCTAAACCCATGCTCGAGCATAAATTTTCCCGCAACCTACGCAAGGAATTTTCCTGCGACCTACGCAAGGAATTTTCCCGCAACCTACACCGGACAGCTGTTAATCCCCTTCGTTCACCTCTGAGTTGCCCTAGGGTTTCTGGCACCGACACACGGACTCCATTCACCCTAGTTAGACTTCAGGAAAGGGATTAATCAGTGTGAGGAAAAGGGCTCTCGCCGACACACGGCGGCCCTCTGAGTCTCCTAATGAGATATACCAGCCTCGGTTTTGGATCTGAATAGTGACCTGACCACAGGATAGGGCTTCCAATTGACTTGGAGTGGAAAAAGGGGTGCACAGAGAACACACGGTACCTTCTATGGGGACGAGGGGTGCACAGGAAACAAACACACAGCACTCCTGTGGGGAATAGGGTTACTCACACAGCTATTGGTATGCCCAGGTGATATATATCACCTTGTCTCCTTAAAAAAATGCTCATCAACTCACTTTCCTTTGCCGATATGTTTCTATATAGTCAAGCTGAACAGCACACAAAGCCCTTTTTGCAGTGACTGATCAAAAACCTCTCGCTCAGCAGCAACCCTTGAATTCAGACAGTAGTTCCCACACAATATCATGAGACCCCAGTACTCCTAACCAAAACTACAGAGAAAAGAGAGGGAGCAAAAGAGAAAAAGAAAGAAAAAGAGAAAAGCACCAAAATATGAATAGACTAAAAATATAAATGGGTTGGTAAATAAGGAAAAACTGAAAGAAACTTCAATAAAAACCTAAAAAATAAAAATGGATTAGTAAAAAAAGAAAAATGTAAATGTTAATTAATCAAAGAAATACCCAAACAAAAATAGACAAAAATAACTGAAAAATAAAAAAAAGGAAAAAAACACTTGATTACATACATTGAGCTTCAGTAAAAAGTTAATTTTAACTTAAAACACAAAACTCAGATACAAAACCTAAAACCTTAGGAACACATACAATTGTATAGGACTGAATTAACAAATCAATGTCTTGGAGGGTTCCCCTTAAACCGTACAAAAGAATTTCTACCCACCCAGTAATTGAAATGTTGCCCAGCCCCAAACAGCTTCAGATTCATTTGACCAGAGAAGCAGGATTTAACATCACAAGGTCCCAAAACTGGTTTCTTTCACATTTTAACCGTTCATATTGTGATTTAAAATCCGCTTCACTGATAAATGACCTTGGCTGTCCCTGGGTTCTCTGCCTTTGCAAAGAAGCATGTCTGGGACCATTACCCCACCTTGCTGAATAAACCACTTCACTTCTAGGTGTGGTTCTGGGTTACTTAACATACCTGTGTCTGTTGCCATTAGCAACGTTACAAAATCGTGCAATGTGCCCGTATTCCCTGCATGCGAAACGAAGAATAGCTCGCCTCCCTGCACAAGGCGATTTGACTTGGCGCACAACATTAACCATCCTAGCATGACTAGATCCCACACTACTATCTGTATTGAGTCCACTTACCACGGACTCATCTGAGGAATCTTCTGGCCTTGTGTTAATACGCCCAACTCCAGGGTCAGACGCATTGTCCATCTCCATCCCTGATTCAGATCCACCATGCAACCCACAGTCCTCAGACTTGTCCATGCTTTCAGCCCATACATTGCCTCTAATCCCAGACACATTACTCTCCAACGGTTGTTTCGTCAGGCTTTCAGATAAACTTTCATTTTCCTTGCACAGCTCAGGATTACACCTCACAGTACATTCATAATTAGCGCTAGCTTTAGCTGCCTTCTGGACAAGAGATCTCAATTTAACAATTTCCACTTTTAAATCTTCCACTTCTCCTTCCAAACTCAGCTTCAGCCTACAAGACATCTGATATTTATCCGCTATCCATCCAGCAGCAAAAATCAGAGCATACTTGCCTTTCCTTTTGTGCCATTTTTTTGTACCGATCAGGTTTGCTACACAATTCTGGGCCTGCAGCCATGGATCAGTAGATCCCTGCATAGCCTGAAGAATGTCCACCGTGTTTTTCAACTTTGCTACTTCTTTAAAAATACTTTCCATTGCATAAGAAAAAACAAACACCACAATGGTTGCTACAAAAAAAAATACAACACACTAGCACCAATTTCTAGGAGTTATCCCAATACTTTTGGCACAGAACCTTTCTACACTGTAGTACCCGTATTAATTATGCCAAACAAGTCTACAATTCAGTGTAACAGCCACAGATATACAAACATTAAGCAGAATCATCAACTATAGGACGATTTCACCACTAAACTGCCACTAATGTTCACACAATGATTCCTGTATCAGACTGGTCACTGCGCTATACCATAACCGAACACTAAACCGATATCCAGCACAAAACTTATCAAAACAAAATCAAACTGTACATAGAAAGGTTACAAAAAGACAAGATAACTATTCAACAAAACTGACATTTCAGGCAAAAACAATCAAATCGCTTTCCATAGCAAACTAACTAAGATGGCCGACAAACTTAAAGATGGCTGACAAGCATGGTCATAAAGATGGCCGACAAGCACATGGTCATACACACACTAAAACCAATTGCTGCCGCTACAAACCTCTATAAAATCACCTCTTACAAAATCACAGTAACATAAAAGTTAAGAAGTTACAAAAAAACACAATTCCCTGTACTGCTCATTGTGACGAACTGCGACCGCCGCGGCCACAATACCTCACGAAACCGTCACAGCGCCCCTAGTGGTCAATCCGCAAACAGGCCTCCCAGCCACTTTCAGCACACCGACAGTCTAACTTGAGTCCGTACAGTTGATAGGCTGAAAGCGCAGGGAGTGGACCGCCGATTGACCGCAAGTAAGCGTGTGCGCGACCGGACCGGAACCACACACAGGGTAGTTTAACTGCCACCACCTTGCAATTTATGGGAGCAAGGAACCCACTATCTAGATAACAGAACCGAGTAGCTTTCTCTTCGGAGAGGCTAGGGTAAGTTTTTGCAATGTTTGAAAACAGGCAATTGGCTAGAGAAATGACTTGGAGGTCATTTATTATATATCTATATACAATACAAATTATCATGATGCACAGTAATTATTAACACAATAATAAAGGAAAGTATAGTCCAATAAACAAAAAGAGAGAAAAGAAAGAAAATACTTAGTTTCCGCAGAAAAGATGTCCGTTGGTGAAATAGTCCGTTGCAGGGATAAAGTCCGAGAAGCCTTTGTCCAGTGTAATATGCCTACAGCCCACGGGTTCTCTGGCTGAGGCCCTCTTCAGGTGTTGTTAAAAGTGGAGAACTCCTTTAGCAGATTCTAGGTCTTTGTTATAAAGGGTCCCAGAATCAAGGCGGGGAATTGAGAGTCCGTCTGCTGGGCAGGCTGTATTCCTGAGGTGAATGTCAGTTCTGAAATATGGCATGTGCCATATCGCGGGATGTCTCCGCTGTACACAAGTAACAAGCACATATTCACATTCCCCACAAAATATGGAGTTCAGGGATACCAAATATTACTATTATAACTGGTTCTATGATGGGGTAACACCATAACTTCACCTGGGCACATCTTAGAGTTATGTTTGTCCTATGTAAACGTCCAGTGAATTCTGAGTGACACGATGATGTAATTTTTACGTCCGTAAGATGCGTGGTCTCTCTTAAAAAGGTAAAAATCATATCTCAGATTCATGTTGCAATCTGGGAAACCTTGGTGCCGGCCTGTCTGCAGCAAGCTATCTTACAAACCCCTTATGGCAGCAACACCAAATGGCTCCCCCCAGGTGCAGTCTTCACACCTAGCTGTGATAGAAGGAGACGCTCTGAGTAATCAAATTGTAGGTTCTGGGGCCTAGGGAAATAATTACTGTTTAATAGACCTACTGCTCAATAAGGGAGAGTAATATTGATAATATTGGGAGGACAGTTCAATATTCTCGCGGATCATCCGTGACACCTCCCCCCGCATCTGTGGCTAGACATCTGTCCACAAGACGGGTGGCGTCGCCGCTAACCTGCGCTGATCGGTCTGGATCGCCATTGCACCGGGATAAGCCATCCGCATTTTGATGTCTGCTGCCTGCCCTGTGCTGGATGGTAAAATCGTACTGCTGCAGCGACAAGCTCCAACGTAGGAGCTTCCCGTTGGACCCCGCAGTACGGTTAAGCCAACTGAGAGGATTATGGTCCGTAATGATTGTGAAGATAGGTTTGAAGCTTCTGCAGGGCCCACACAATCTCCAGACACTCCTTTTCTGTAGTTGAGTAGGAGACTTCTCGGGGAAGAAGTTTCCGGCTCAGGTACAGAAGAGGATGCTCGTCCCCTTTTCCATCCACATGGCTTAAGACAGCGCCGAGACCATAATATGATGCGTCGGTTTGCACTATGAACCGACGGCTGAAATCTGGGGCTTGAAGCACAGGGGCGCTAGCTAACACCTGCTTCAAGGCTCGGAAGGCGTTCTCACACTCAGGGGTCCACGTAACCACTTTCAGGTGATTCTTACCAGTGGCATCCGTCAGGGGCTTCGCGATGGCACTATAGGCCGGTACAAACTTCCTATAGTAGCCCGCGATCCCCAGGAATGCCTGAACCTGTCGCTTGGTGATAGGCCGAGGCCACGCTAAGATGGCGTCAACCTTTCCCGTGTCTGGTTTCAGGGTGTTCCCTCCCACTCGGTGCCCTAAATACTGGACTTCCGTCATGCCGATCTGACACTTACTTGGCTTAACTGTCAAATTGGCTGCAGCCAGCCGTTGCAGTACCTGGGACAGATGTTTGAGGTGTTCTTCCCAGGTGGGGCTAAACACCGCAATATCGTCCAAATATGCTGCAGCGAACGGTTGCATTTCCTCCAGCAGGTCGTTCATTGCCCGCTGGAACGTGGCAGGCCCACTTTTCATTCCAAAGGGCATCGTCGTAAATTCGAAGAGCCCGAAGGGAGTGATAAAGGCCGACTTCTGCCGCGCGTCCGGGGCAAGAGGGATCTGCTAATACCCCCGGCTCAGATCCATGATTGATAGATAGCTGGCAGCCACCAGCTAATCTAGCATCTCATCGATGCGAGGCATGGGGTAGGCGTCTGTAGTGGTTACAGCGTTCAACTTCCGGTAGTCAACGCAGAACTGTCTTGTCTTTCTTGGGTACCAAGACGACGGGTGCCGCCCATGGACTACAGGACCGTTGAACGACCCCCAGTTCTAGCGTTTCCCCCACCTCACGCTGCATGTCCGCCTGCACCTCCGGAGAGACACGATAGGCGGATTGCTTGATGGGGGTATGTGCTCCGGTATCTACCCGGTGAGCGACCAGATTGGTCCGTCCCGGGATACCTGAGAAGGTCCGGTGGTACCGACCTAACACCTCCTGTAACTTCTCTCTCTGGGACGGGGAGAGCTGCAGGTTGACATTTATGTCCCCGTCCGTCTCCCGGGTGTCAGCCAGCAGATCTACCAGAGGGTCTGTCTCACCCAGTTCTAACCGGCTGCACACTGGGAGTACATACTGGGTTCTATCGTGGTGAGCCTTCAGCATGTTAATGTGAAAGGCCTTCTGTTTTCTACCCCCCATGTTCACCAAGTATGTCAGGGGGTTTAAACGCTTCTCTATGGTATATGGCCCCTCCCATGCCGCCTGTAACTTATTGTGCCGTATGGGAAGAAAGGCATAGACCTTGTCTCCTGTTTCAAATGCCCGGTCTCCTGCGGTGCGGTCGTACCATAGTTTCTGTTTGGCCTGGGCCTGGGCCAGATTCTCCGTTACCATGGCAGAGAGTGACTCCATTTTGACTTTGAACTTCAGGACGTAATCCACTACAGAGACATCCGTGGGATCACCTTTGCCTTCCCACGTCTCTCGCATCAGCTGTAGTGGCCCTCGGACGTTCCTGCCATACAGGAGTTCAAACGGGGAGAACCCGGTGGACTCTTGCGGTACTTCCCTGTAGGCAAACAGCAGATGAGGCAGGTACCGTTCCCAGTCCCCACCCTGCGACTCAACTAATGTGGCCAGCATCTGCTTTAATGACGCGTTAAAGCGCTCGCAGAGGCCGTTGGTTTGCGGGTGGTATGGACTGGAGACGGGGTGCGTCATCTGGGTCTTTGCCGCCAGGGCGTCCATCAGTTCAGACATAAACTGGGGTCCCTGATCTGCGAGCATCTCCGCAGAGAAACCTACACGTGAAAATATGGAAATTAGCGCGTCTGCTACCTTGTCTGCCCTCAGGGAGGAGAGGGCGACCACATCCGGGTAGCGAGTCGCGTAATCCACCAGCGTCAAGATGTATCTCTTGCCGCTGCGGCTGGGAATGGGCAGAGGTCCAATTATGTCAACTGCCACTCGGTGAAATGGCTCACTTATGATTGGCAGTGGACACAAGGGAGCCTTGCGCGGATTCCCAGCTCGTTTTACCTTCTGACAAACCGTACAGGAGCGACAATAATTGATGACATCTATCCTCATTCTAGGCCAGTAGAAATGCCCCTGAATACGGTCAAGTGTCCTGCGAATTCCTAAGTGCCCTGCCAAGGGGATGTCATGTGCGGATTTCAGCACATGCCCCCGGAAGGCACTAGGTACCACAAGCGACTTGGTACTTACGGTAATTTCGCCTTCGGTGGGTTGTATCGCCTCACTATACAACTTCCCACCTTCTCAGTACACTTTGAACCCGGCCCCATCCGCATGGGGCTCAGCAGCCTGTCTTCTGAGACCCTCGAGGCTAGGATCGGTTTGAAGTGCGTGCTCGAAGGCCGCCTGATCCGTTTCAGCCAGCTGGCCCGTGGCGTACAAGGCCTGCGGCTGACAGTCACCCTCCCTGGGGTCAGAGGAGTGGGAGGAGACCGGAGCCTCATCCCCCTGTTCTGAGTTCAAGTTTTGGGTGGCCCGACTCCGAGTCACAGCTAGGACAGGTATGACTTCGGAGCAAGGCAGATTAGCATTTTCAATTTCACATGTAGAAATCACATTAGCAGGTACGTCATGCATATCATCAACATTAACACTGGATACATTCAACACCCCTCCCCCAGACTTTTGCCTCCGGGTGGCAGGCACCTGGGTGGGGGCAGAGGGCAGAGCCCCTGCCTGGGATCTCGAGGGGTTCGCGGCGGGTTCATAATAGGATACCAGATTGCCTAGATCGGACCCCAACAAAACAGGAACTGGTAGCTGGTCTAGGATACCAACTACCTTTTCTTGAACACCCACCCCCCAGTCGATGGAAACCCGGGCTTGGGGAATGTGAGAAAGAGTGCCCCCCACCCCAGTGAGGGTGAGATACTTGTCTGGGATGATGTCCTTTGTGGGCACAAGGTGCGGACACACCAGGGTGACATCGGCTCCCGTGTCCCGGAAACCGGTGACTAGCTGGTCATTCACTGTAACAAGCTGGTGATTGCTGGTGATGGGGTGAATCTCCTCCCCACTGGCGAACAAAACAGTTGAAGATGATGATTCACGCTGGGATGTGCTGGCTGGCTGTGTCTGTCGTGGGTGAGGTACAGGTGGTTCAGATGCTGGCTGTGGCTGTCTCCGCTCAGGACAGTTGAATTTCATATGTCCAGGCTTGCGGCAGTAGTGACAGGTGATTCCATTAGGTGCCCCAGGTCTGGAAGCAGTAGCTGCACTTGGTGGTCTCTGTGGTAGACGGCCCACAGAGGCAGGGGGGTCTGCCCTGACATTGGGCAGACCTCCTCTCCAGTGAGATGGTGCAGATTTACGCAGATCGGGCACTCGGGTTGTGACTCAGCTAAGTCTGCAGCAGCGGTTGCTGACGCAGGCTTCCGTTCTAGCACGAATTGTCTCACATCCGCAGGGCAAATACAAAGAAGCTGGTCTAGCACCATCAAGTCCTCTAGGATGTCATAAGACCCTTTTGTTAGGCCTAAAGTCCACTGGCGGAATGTAGTGCGTGAGCTGCTGACCACATCCGGATAAGAGTCCGTACGATCCTTTTGTAAGAACCTAAACCTTTTCCGATAGACTTCAGAGGTCAGCTGGTATTTAGCAATGATAGCGTCTTTTATGGTGGAATAATCTTCATCCTGCTCCATGGATAACTCCGCAAAAGCGTTCAGCGCTTTGTAGCGCAACAGGGGTGTCAGGTGTCTGGCCCACTGCTCTTGGGGCAGACGATACTGACGGCAGGCTTTCTCAAAGGATCGCAAAAACAAGTCTATGTCAGTGTCCTTTTCAATGGGAGCAAATTTAAATTTTGCACTCACGTGTGATGCTGCTCCTTCCGCAGGAAAGTTGGGTGATGAACTTCGGCTGGGTTGGTGTATTCTGGCCATGCTCAGTTCATGCCGACATTGGCTTTCTGCAGCAGCGACCTCCCTCTCAGCTCGGCGTTCTTCGCGCTCCACCATGTACTGCAGGTACTTTACCGGGTCAGTGTCCATTAGTTTTTGGAGGGCCTGCTGCATCATAGGGTCCGTACAAATAGCTAGTCCGGTACTGGCCGCTTCTGGGCGAGTACTTAAAGAAAAATTAGGATCTGTACTGAAATACTGCGCTGGGGGGCCAACAGGGCCCGCAGGATGTCCCCCCTCCGAGTAGTCAGGATTCTCAGTTTCCGTTTCCTCAGGACTTGAGTCAGATGGGCCGGTGTCTCCTGCAGTAGACACATCCAACAGCCGAAGTTGTTGGTTATCCAATCGGAACAAGTCTTTTATCAGGTCGGTCTTCGTCTTGCGACCGACTTCAAAGTCCCGTTCTTGGCACAGATTTTCCAGATCTGCCAAAGCCATTTTCTTGTATTCTCCGGACATTTTCACGCCAAATAAAAGATAGATAAAGAAAACAAGATTTCGGAGGGTACTGGACTACACAGTCTCTCTGTACACAGATAAATGTATTGCACTCAGCCACACCACCACCAAATTGGTTTGGTTCTGACAGAGGTAAATTAGTTAATCTCTGTTCAGATGTTCTAAACACATGCAAAAAGGAATCCCAGTAGCTGCCTACCAATATGTGACGAACTGCGACCG
Organism: Bufo gargarizans; assembly: GCF_014858855.1. Lineage (NCBI taxonomy): Eukaryota > Metazoa > Chordata > Amphibia > Anura > Bufonidae > Bufo > Bufo gargarizans. Next base: position 85,670,672 of record NC_058087.1, on the reverse strand, counting down.
CCGCGGCCACAATACGTCACGAAACCGTCACAGCGCCCCTAGTGGTCAATCCGCAAACAGGCCTCCCAGCCACTTTCAGCACACCGACAGTCTAACTTGAGTCCGTACAGTGGATAGGCTGAAAGCGCAGGGAGTGGACCGCCGATTGACCGCAAGTAAGCGTGTGCGCGACCGGACCGGAACCACACACAGGGTAGTTTAACTGCCACCACCTTGCAATTTATGGGAGCAAGGAACCCACTATCTAGATAACAGAACCGAGTAGCTTTTTACTTAGTTTCCGCAGAAAAGATATCCGTTGGTGAAATAGTCCGTTGCAGGAATAAAGTCCAAGAAGCCTTTGTCCAGTGTAATATGCCTACAGCTTACGGGTTCTCTGGCTGAGACCCTCTTCAGGTGTTGTTAAAAGTGGAGAACTCCTTTAGCAGATTCTAGGTCTTTGTTATAAAGGGTCCCAGAATCAAGGCGGGGAATTGAGAGTCCGCCTGCTGGGCAGGCTGTATTCCTGAGTTGAATGTCAGTTCTGAAATATGGCATGTGCCATGTCGCGGGATGTCTCCGCTGTACACAAGTAACAAGCACATATTCACATTCCCCACAAAATATGGAGTTTAGGGATACCAAATATTACTATTATAACTGGTTCTATGATGGGGTAACACCGTAATTTTACCTGGGCACATCTTAGAGTTATATTTGTCCTATGTAAACGTCCAGTGAATTCTGAGTGACACGATGATTTAATTTTTACGTCCGTAAAATGCATGGTCTCTCTTAAAAAGGTAAAAATCATATCTCAGATATATGTTGCAATCTGGGAAACCTTGGTGCCGGCCTGTCTGCAGCAAGCTATCTTACAAACCCCTTATGGCAGCAACACCAAATGGCTCCCCCCAGGTGCAGTCTTCACACCTAGCTGTGATATCTCTGCAGAAAGGGAAGTTCTTTTGTCAACCTGAGGAAGCCAGCTGTAATTGTGTTATCTGCTGGGCATCTATTGACTGACTTGAACAAAAGGGCTATTTTGTTCTCTGGGTACACAGAAGGAGACGCTCTGAGTAATCAAATTGTAGGTTCTGGGGCCTAGGGAAATAATTACTGTTTAATAGTGATCAATAAGGGAGAGTAATATTGATAATATTGGGAGGACAGTTCAATATTCTCGCGGATCATCCGTGACACTCATCATACAATCTCATCATACAATCAACTCAGATCCATCAAAAACTACACAATGGAAAAACACTTACCTTATCCCTACACCCCTTGATGCAGCAGACAACAACCACATAGGTTGTTTAAATAGATTTTTATTTTATTTTTTCTGATACCAGCAAATTGGAGTACACAGATTTCAGTTCACAAAGAGCAAAACTTTCTCAAAAATGAGAGTAAGGAAAAGGATATTACCTTATGCCGGCCTTTTTTGCTTTTTGAAAATTAAACTGTGTCTCCTTTAAGTTCTGCTGATAACAAGGAAAAAAAATGATTTCCTTCCTGAGCTCGCCATCTGTTGTAGAAATATTAATAGTTGTAATTAGCTAGCATCAAAGTTTGTGTAAGGAAAAAGGTAAGTCCATCTTCCCTCAGCTGCAGTTAGAGAAAGACCCAGGTGCTACCATCTTGATTGAATTCTTGCTGAGCACTCCCCCTGCCCTGCTCAGTGTGCTCACTTTTATTAACTAACAAAAGGTGTAAAAGGGGCTGGCCCAAGACAAGGATGCAGGAAGTGATGACATACAGGAAGTGATGACATAGGAAGACAAGACACCATCATTTAGAATAACATAGCCAGCTAACAAACACATGTGGAACTATAATCTACCATTACCACTGGAGCGAACTTTATCCAGCCTTGCTCAGTGATCAATGCCAGATAAAGTTACTATGATCCACATGCATGTTTATTTACAGTACAGCGTCATTATCTCCAGCGGCTGATCAGGCGCACTAGAGACAACAAACGCACGTTCCTTTACAGGACATACACGGGAAGATATCCACTCCAATGGTTTACCCTGAGACTGAGAGACATGATGACAATACACAATATATTAAATACACATCCTAATAAAATTTTCACAACAAAGGTTCACTCTTAGAAACTGGGTGCTAGGTTCATTGGTCCTTACAAAATAGTAGCCATCATTAACCCCGTGGCTTTTCGCCTGGAGCTACCTCAAACTCTTAAAATCCATAACATCTTCCATAAGTCGTTACTCAAAAAATGTCCCACCTCTAGAACCGTCACTGCTGCCACCCCCTCCTGTTATTGTTGATGGTAATCTAGAGTTTCAAATATCCAAAATTGTTGATTCTTGTCGGGTCCGCCGCTTTCTTCAATATCTGGTGCATTGGAGAGGTTACGGTCCCGAGGAAAGAATGTGGGTTCCAGTGTCAGAGGTAAACGCCAACAGGTTAGTTCAGGCTTTTCATGCCTCTCATCCTGAGACCTGGTCCTGAGTGTCCGGAGGCCCCTTGTGGAAAGGGGGGTACTGTCACAAGGGTGTCAAGAGCCACATCTGAATCGGTTATACCCGGGGCCAGGAAGTCGCAGCGGGTGGCTGCGCGCTCTATGTCTAAAGATCACGCTGTTACTCCTGACGAAGCTGAGGCGAAACGCACGTCGGGGTTCCAGCCTGCCTTGTGTTCGGTGTCTCAGCCCTTCATCATGTCTGTGGGTATGTCCACGTTCCCAGTGGGTACTTTTGTGTGAGAGTTTGTTATTTTGCAGCCTGCTATTCATGACCTGTTGTATAGGGGCATATTCATCTGGATTTATTAGATGGATGTTATGTGATTATGTGCTCTAGAGTATTATTATTTAGGGCTCTACTATTCCACATTAACTCTCCACTGGGCTGTGCAGTGAGTTGAACATCACAGTCACTTGTAGCGGGTATTTACCTGATACTTTCTACTTGTGGATCACCTCACTGCATATTGCACAGACATGTATTTCATCTGTTTGGCGGGATTTTGAGGCACCGACGGGGGGGACTACTGCATCCAGGTTGTTTTGCTGATTATTCTCCATAGTAATTCTGTGAAACTGTCTTATGAATTTTTTGATCAATTGATGACTTAATAAAGTATTTATATTTTTATTGGGCATTCTATGGTTGTTTTTCTAGCAACATTTTTAGGTTTATACGATTGGTTCTCTGTTTGCCCTCATTTACGGTATTATAGGGAGGCCTTTTTTTCTTTTTTTTCTTATTTCTTCGGTTCTATGTTACTTAATGGTAGCCTACTGTGTTTGCCTTGCAATCCTTTTTGTCTCAGTCAGGGATCCGTAGCTGCTTCTCCTCAGCTGTTTATTGTCCGTCACTTCCAACCTCCTTAGGCTGGTTTCACACGGGTGTGACGGATTTGATCCGGATGCGTTCAGGGTGCGTTCAGTGAAAATGCTGCGATTTTGGCACTAAAACAAGTCAGTTTTGTCTGCGATTGCGTTTAGTTGTTCAGTTTTTTCCGCGCGGGTGCAATGCGTTTTGATGCATTTTTCACGCGCGTGATAAAAAACTGAATGTTTACAAACAACGTCTCTTAGCAACCATCAGTGAAAAATGCATCGCACTCGCACTTGCTTGCGGATGCAATGCGTTTTTCACGCAGCCCCATTCACTTCTATGGGGCCTGTCCTGCGTTACAAACGCACAATATAGAACATGCTGCTATTTCAAAGCATTGCAGAAGTGATGCGTGAAAAAAAACACTCATGTACACATCCCCATTGAAATGAATGGGTCAGGATTCAGTGCGGGTGCTATGCGTTCACGTCACGCACTGCACCCGCGCGGAAATCACGCTCGTGTGAAAGGGACCTTATATTCCCCTCTCCCACTTCTCTGGTTGCCAGATATAGAGCTTCCTGCCTGGACTTCTATACTGACCCACTGGAGCTGTGTAGCTGTGATTCCTGGTTGTCGTACCAGAGCATTACCCTTCGGATCCCTGTTGGTCTTTCGTTGTCCGCTGTTGTCACCCACCTGGGATTATATGTTTTGTTAGTATTGTCTATCCTCTCCCTGGTGTTTTCCTTTAGTGTTAGTGGTGCGGACTAGTGTTCCCACCGTCCTATTCACTACTTAGGGCTCATCTTAAGGAAAGCCAGGGTTTCGGCACGTGATCAGCGTACGGGTTAAAAACCCGTCTAGGGACGTCAGGGCAGTCAGGTGCCAGCCTCAAGGTGAGTTAGGAGTCACCATCTTTCCCTCTCCATTGGACAGGCCCTTACCTTTTCCCTCCCTTTGTGTCACGTATGTGATCGGCACACCGGTCGTGATACAGGGGCCAAGTGTGCAGACAATGGGGGCATATCCTAGCAATTTTCCCCCTATTGTCTGTGATGGGAGTACCCCGTTTACTGTATGCCTTTTGGAGATTATTTCATCTTCAAATTGCTTAACTGCTCACAGTAACAGCAATTTTGACCAGGGGTGCCCATCCTTTTGCATGCCACTGTATGTTTTATGTGCAGTATTGATTGCAATATTTTCTTTTCGACTTTACCCTATTATTTCAGCCTTCATCATGTTGGGAGCAGTGAGAGCTCATGAATTTAAGGACTCCGTGGGGTGTGGGGTGGATTGAACAGCTCCATAACTCGGCTTGCTCTGGAGTGGTTCAATACAGATATTAGAAAAGTCAGTTTAAGTAACTGACCAAGCAATTTTCCAGGGGGATCTGTCACTACATTATGCTGCCCTGAAATAGGGCATCATAAAACTAGCGACAGATTTCTTTTCAGTACTACACATAGCCTGTGGATAAATGTGGCACTGTTAATTGAAGGAAGCAGCCATCTTTTTCTATATATGTACAACCCTTTAAATGTTGCTAATGTGTTAAAATTAAACATATGAAATTAAACGATTTCTGAGATTTCCCTGCTGATATATCAGGTATTTCTACTGTGTTATATCTGATATGTTCTGCAGATATTTACTTCTATGCTGATAGCATTGTAATACTTGCACTGTGCGTGACATGTAAACTGCCTCTTTGCATTTTCCCCCATTTAAAGCTTTTCTTTGCCCAGCGTATGCCATTTTTATTATATGTACATGATGTACTTTTTTTGTTTGTGAAAATGAAAGAGTTGGATTCAGAACTAAGTGATGTTTTCCCTATTGGTCCTGTAACAATATTGCAGCAATTTACCTTTTTTTCAAAGTTTATTCGGAAAACCAGCCTCAGTGTTTTTTTTTTCTTCTGAGTAAATACCATGTACAAATAAGGGGTCAGCTGAAGTTGAACGAGAGAAGTGGAACAATGAAAGGCTATGTTCCTCTTATTGCAGGATTGAGCTAGATTGCTTCTCATTTTCTACTTCATTGCTGAGATTTCTATATTAACTTCCATGTTTGATTTCCTCATTATGCTCTTTTAGTCCTCTGCACCTACATATTTAGCATTTTTCTTTTAATTATCTTTTATGGCTTATTTGAGTGAAGCAAATGACTGGCACCGTGTATGAGTAATATTGTTCCGTTTCTGTTTTCAGAATGATACATTTCCATGCAGTTTCATATATGATTGGTCCACTTCTGTGTTAACAGTACTATAATAATAGTTTAACCTTTTGCAGACCACTTATAGACTTTACGTCTTAGTGGTCTACTCTTTATATAACTCTGCAAGGACCTATATAGACATCCTGGCATGTTAACAGCTGCACAAGATATAACTAGAATCAGATATTCAGTTGGTGTGCAAAAAAAGGCACACTATACAATAATACAAATTACATTATTTATTAGCAAATACAGACAAGCTCACTTAAAACAATCCAAAAGCACAGAGGGCTATCAAAATCCATTCCAGGACAGGTACCATGATATGAGCTATTCCTAAGCTCCTTCCCTTCTACACAGTGTATAAAATAAAAAAGCAGGGCCTCAAAGTTAATAGGGTATGTATAACAGCACAAGCATCACACAAAAAAAATTACGCTTTAATAATACTGAATTCCCTTACGCTCCAATAGCAGCACAACTGGGGTATTACTGCCCCTGGGGACAATCAGGAGAGGTGTAACCTTTATTAATTACATCTAAATAAAGTGATAATTAACCAAATAGGCCCCTATAAAGGCCTCCCCAAACACAAACACCATGCGATTCTTTTTTTATTTATTTATTTATTTATTTTTTCTCTGTCCTTCGGACAGAAGGGAAGGGTGGTAGTCTCTTGGAGACCAATTTTTTTTCTATATGTATTCTAATTTTGATTTTCTGTTCCTGCAGTTTCAGCCGTGAGGTTCCGGCGCGCGGTTTCCACTGGGCTACGATCCCCTTGTGCCTTAAGCTGTCCATTCTTGCACACTTATATTTACAGTGCAGAGCAGTTTAGGTAGCGCTTTTTAAACCTACCATTTGCCTCCACCACCAGTTTGGTCCTAGCATTTCTGCCTCTCTGGTCGGCGGGGGGATCAGGGAACTGCCGAACTTCCGGTCTGGCACCAGTAGTACTCTTTTAAATTTAAAGTTATTAATCACTGTCTTACTTCCCTGACAGAAAACCTCTGGTTTTCTGTGCATCTAATTTGAACTTACCCTGCAGAGTTTTTTTCTTTTCTCTTTTTTACTCTGTAGAGTAAGATTCCCTGATGTCAGAGTGAGGTGGAAGATTGTTTCCTCCCCTCTCTACTATTTAAGAAGATCAAAAAATGGCTAAGTAATGAGGGGCACTCCAAATTCGGGAAATGATAGACAGCGCTATGCAAATAGGTCCAACATTTAATATAATAGACCAATAAATACACATATAAGCAATAAAATTATACAAACAATAAAACAATGGAATCTGTACACTGGATGAGCGTAGTCCCAGTATACCCTCTGTAAGCGAGGGATATTGGCAATGCCTGGATGTGGATCCCAATCTGTGGCCCAGCGGCAGGCTCTGATGGAACCGGATCAAGGGACAAAATCTCAGTCTCTTGCCGGCAGTGCAATTGCAGCACTCTATATAACCCAACTACCGTGGAAGTGTCCCGTTTCCTCAGCAGGATGGACCGGTAATATTAGTAGTGGCAGATATACTTTACCACACTCCGTCACACGCTGGACACTCTGCTCGCTTCTCTTGCCGTTCTTACCCAACGCGGCGTCCCACGTGGTATGGAGTCTCCAATGTGACGTCTCCTTGGCTTCACAGCGGTACGGTGTCAAGCGATTAATGCAGTCCTGGATTGTATGTACAAGCGCCTCCACTTAGAAAATCATGCAATGTAGAAGGTGACTTGATTAGTCCATATAGGCACAATAGTCGCAGAAATAAATGCTTGCAGGTAGAAGAAGCACTTAGTATCCTTTTATATCATTCCAAAGGCAAAGTTCGGGTGGGACTGGACTAATTGGAGCAATGCAAAACTTGGTCCAGAATCCTGATCTCATGCTAATCCAAACTATCAATATAACAAAATAGCAAAGACAGGTGCACTCTACGGTCTTACTAAACCCTCAAAGTGATTTTAAAATTGAGAGATTAGTCAACATGTCCTACGGTGTAGGACATGTCTAAGCCCGGGCACCACGCCAAGGTTTCTCAAGTAGCCCGGGACCTAACACTCTCCTACCTGAGCCGTATGGGCAATACCAGGAGCCAGTGGGCAAATTACAGGAGCATGAGGTCGACTCACAAACAACTCTCCAGTTACCTCCAGCATGTAACCATGCTAGCAATGGGAGGAGGGAGGAGTCTGCGAGTCCCACTCAAGGCTGGCTGATATGGCCCAGGCCTCACAGGTGCACCTAAATGTGGCCTGTAGATGGAAAACAGGCACATTTAAATTGGAGTTTATACACCTCCAAGAATCTCTATATATACAAACTGAAAAGAATGGCGTAGTATTAGCAGGAGGTGCTCAAACCCACTTGCAGTCGTGCATATATATATAGGGGAGAAAATCCTGCACTTGTGGCCCGTTGCTAATTGCGATCCCCAGCAAAAATGCATATGGTGGAGGATGCTCGCAGCGAACCACAAGTACCACAATAGACATCCTACACAAGGTAGCAATTATGTGGATGTGATAATCAATATAAACAACATCCACATAATTGATACTTTGTGTGGGATGTCTATTGTGGTACTTGTGGTTTGCTGCGGGCATCCTCCACCGTATGCATTTTTGCTGGGGATCACCATTAGCAATGGGCCACAAGTGCAGGATTTTCTCCCCTATATATATATGCACGACTGCAAGTGGGTTTGAGCACCTCCTGCTAATACCACGCCATTCTTTTCAGTTTGTAATCCAAACATATCCCCTAATAGGATTAGACTTGGGAAAAGGCACCACTTGCATTTTCATATATTTCTCTGTAGCCACTTCCATGCTTAGGTCAAATAGTCATCATTCTAAAATTAATATATAACTATAATTCATAATAGAAATATATAAAACATATAAAAATATACAAAAATATATAAAAAAAACATAAACGCATATGCGTTTTCTATTGAAATTATCCAAAAAGCACCTGGGAGGTATGATAATCATGTTTACAGTTGGCAAACCCCAAATGTCATCCGCCATAACGGAATTAGCCTCAAATAACAGAATTGCTTCAGATGACAGAATGTAAGGGGAGGAGGGGAGGAGAACCGGGCAGGGAGGAAGGAACAGAGTGCTGATAAACAGCCAGACTCTGGTCCTGCGTCACCACCCGGCTCTCCCCCCATACTTCAGAGAAATCCAAGTAGCTCCAATTCGGCATTGAGGCCCCTTGGAATGAGGGAATCAAACTCAAAAATACAACGAGACTTCTGCCTGGACATAGAGGCTATATGATTCCCACCTCTCCAAGGTCTCTGGTGATTGAGATAGACGACATCCTGTTCATATGGAAAGACACAAGGAAAACCCTGGATGATTTTCAGAGAAAATTGATTAGAGAAATCTGGTGTTTATTCCTAATATTAGCGATAGGAGAGTGGAATTCCTGGATATTAATATTGAGATAGAGGGATGCAGGATCAAATGTAGTACACACGTGAAGGAGCTAGCTAGAAATAGCTTCATACGTTTTTCAAGTTGCCATTTGCCGAGATGGCTATTGAACATACCGGTTAGCCAATTCAGGCGGCTTAAACGTAATTGTAGAGATCAACGACAATTTGAGAAAGAAGCTAGGACCTTGAGTAAACAGTTTGTAGATGGAGAATACCCAGCACAGACTATATGCAGAAAATCATAAAAATTGTCAGACCACTATCCGGCGCTGCAGGCATAGAATTCAGTCCTTTAGATGAATAAGATTCTTTTTATTTAAAGTCAACGCGTTTCAAGGGCAAAGCGCCCTCTTCGTCTGGACAATATACAGAATGAGGATTCACTTGTGATGGGTATATTTAAAACGCTGTTTTGGCGGGTTAAACTGGGGGAGGTTCGGGGGTGGAATGGGCGTGTTTAGTATAATGAGGCTAATTGCCGGTATCCTTCAGTGATCAGTGGCAAATGGTGTTAGATGTCTGACACTTTCTATGATGTGCAGACTGGGTAACGCAGGGTCAAGCGCTTCATAGCATGGTTACATACATTGTTTCAACAGTAGATTTCATGATACACATAATGATACATTTAATGATACATTTCATGATGCTTATAGTGATATGTTTGGTGTTAGGGTACTTTCACACTTGCGTTGCTTGATTCCGGCAGGCAGTTCCGTTGCCTGAACTGACTGCCTGATCAGGCAAACTGTATGCAAACGGATGTCATTTTTTCTGACTGATCAGGCATTTTTCAGACTGATCAGGATCCTGATCAGTCAGAAAAATGCCTGATCAGTCAGAAAAATGCATTGCAATACCGGATCCGTTTTTCCGGTGTCATCAGGCAAAACGGATCCGTTTTTTTTTTTTTTTTTTCATTTTTAAAGGTCTGCGCATGCGCAGACCGGAAGGACGGATCCGGCATTCCGGTATTTTGAATGCCGGATCCGGCACTAATACATTCCTATGGAAAAAAATGCCTTCAGGCAAGTCTTCCGTTTTTTTCGCCGGAGATAAAACCGTATCATGCTACGGTTTTCTCTTTTGCCTGATCAGTCAAAACGACTGAACTGAAGACATCCTGATGCAAACTGAACGGATTACTCTCCATTCAGAATGCATGGGGATATGCCTGATCAGTTATTTTCCGGTATAGAGCCCCTGTGACGGAACTCTATGCCGGAAAAGAAAAACGCAAGTGTGAAAGTACCCTTACAGCGACGCTGCTATTCTCACTAAGAGTCAGCCCTGCAGTGAACATTATTCCTCTGCAGAGAGCTGAGAGTATACCCGGCGCCCCGCTTTTACTATGCAGCGGTTCGCTGTCAGTGATTCTTGCAGGATCTCCCCGCTCCTCCTGCATACTGTGAAGCTCAGCGCTGCCCAATCTCTCAGACCAAGGTCCTCGCAGTCCACAGATCGGTATGATGTAGCACTGGTGTTTATATTTGCTATGCTCTCAATGTTAGTTTATACAGTAGCTTCTTGGGGGTTCTGAATCCTTATTCCCAGGGGAAGTGGCATGAATTTAATATATATAAGACATCGTTATTTTTGAATGGGCCAGGCTATGATACGCAGTTACAGTCATGTACCGGCTAGTTATATATTGTGTGGAAAAGTATAAATCGTGCTGTTTAAAATTTTTGTAACCAGATGTGGTCTTATTGGGGAAATAAATTAATTAATTAAAAGGATAAAAGAGCTCTTATATGATACAGGGTATATTTATAAAAACCTGTATAAAGTTAAATGGAAGCATCTATTGGTGTTCCACTCCTGCTGTTGTTGTGGTCTTATAACTGTCTTTATATTATTGTGATTGAAATAAGATAGGTGGATGGACCACGGGTCTCTGACTGATCTCTTGTGTTTGATATGGACGTATTAGATATGCTCCAATGAGGTGGGGTTGTATGGCAGAGATTTTTTTGATACATATATATCAAGATACATTCAGAACAGGTATATATATATTTTATAATTTGGAATCCAATATGTAAATCCATAAGATAATAGCTAGTAAGAGGAGGATAATAGTAATGGTGAATAAATAATAAATATAAATAGTGCATAATCGTCTAGGTATGCATGTAGGTGTATTGTATAGGTATTTTTGGTATATACAAAATACTTTGATCACTATACTATTGGCCCTAGTTCTCTGAGATGTTGTACAGATATATATCTCTCTATACCTATATATATATATATTTTTACATATACGGTCGTATACCAGTGGCTGTTAGTAAACCTAAATAACATTGCGATTTATATTGATGTACGTCATCCAATCATTAACCTATATATGTATATTGTTATCATAGGATGGTCTCACTGATTTCGTTCAGGCCTCGTGGGCTCAGTGTGTCCAATTGGTACATCCAATATACTTCCCTTTTCTGTAGTCTTTCAAAGCGGTTAAAGGGATTCTCTGGTATAAAATCGATTGGAGTAATTTTAATTTTGTGTTTCTCTTTTTCCGGTGTGGATGCACAATGTCTGGACACCCCATGTTTCAAGTACTGTTTGCGGATATTATACCTATGTTGGTTCACCCGGCAGTGAAGGGCTTGGGTAGTGCGGCCAACATATTGCAGGCCGCATCCGGATTCAATGAGATAAATGACGTAGGTGGAATGGCAAGTGAGATGATATTTTATTGGGAATGACGTGCCGTTGCAGTTGGAAGTAAAAGAGGTTTGTCTGTGTGTGATAATTTTACAACACAGACAATTCTTAGCTCAGCACCTATAGCTCCCTTTCTCTTTTTCTTTCCCTTTTCCCCGGCTCTGTTCGCCTTCCCCTATCATTTGGGTATGTTGTTTGGGTTTGCTTGGGGCTAATATATTCTTTATGGTGGGTGCTCGTCTATAAAAAAGAGACACTTGGTGTATTAGACTGTCTGGCGTGGTTTAGAAAGGGTACAAATGCATTGGAACCTGATGCTGTATTATCTATGACAGAGATATGCTCCTCAATTTCAATCAATGGATAGTTTTGTGGGCTGGAGGTAGGGGAAAAGTGTACAGTATAGTCCAGAAGATTACGTGTGTCACATGGGTTCTGTGGGGGGGACCCTGTGTGGGATGTGTTGTGGGGATCTTGTAGGGTTCCAAGGAGGGGGGATCCTATATTGGTATTTGTGGGTATAGGTGTGGGTGAGGTATTCTGGGTACTGTGTGACAACCCATGATGAGATATGTTCCTTTTGGATTTATATTCAAGATACTTGGATTTTAGGGCTCTAAATTTATCTAAAAATTAATCTGTCTCAGTGGATCTGGTGTTTGGTATAATACTAAGGGTAGCAGTTTGGGTATTGATGGAATCCTTAGTTTTGTTATCATTCTCCGGGCAAGGTCTGGAGGCTGTTGCGGGTTCATCCATCTCAGTCTTGTTGGTATGGTGTCACGGAAGGTGTACAGGAAACAAGACAATGCAAAATGAATATATGACTCACTGGATCCAAAACTAAGGAACAAAAGGGAGACCCCTGCATATGACCTGGCACTCTCCCTGACTGCTCAGCCTATGCGAACACCCCAATGGTGGATGATTGCATATCCTCGTACCTCGACTATATAACACCTGAACACCCTACAATAGTGAGGGGACACGACCACCGGCTCCCTACTCTAGACACGGAGGGAGTCAGGGTCACCTGGGATCCAGCAAACAGAAAATCACAAATGAATGTACAACACTTACCTTGTAGAAGACTGGGAAATAGGATCAGCATGCACACACACTCCAGGAAGTTGTATAAACCGCACACTAATGTATTATGGGGAGGAATTTAAAGGGATGCAATCAGTCCAACCACAAGACAGCTGAGAGAGGCTAACGAGATGAGGAACTGAAAACCAAAACAAAGAAAGCTCAAGGAGGAGGTTCTGAATAGCATCTGTCAGAGCTTCTCAGATGTTGTAAGTGGAGGCGCTGGTACATACAATCCAGGACTGCATTGATCGCTTGACACCGTACAACTGTGAAGCCGAGGAGTCACGTTGGAGACTCCATACGACGTGGGACGCTGCGTTGGGTAAGAACGGCACGAGAAGCGAGCAGAGTGTCCAGCGTGTGACGGAGTGTGGTAAAGTATATCTGCCACTACTAATATTACCGGTCCATCCTGGGGAGGAAGTGGGACACTTCCACGGTGGTTGGGTTATATAGAGTGCTGCAATTGCACTGCCAGCAAGAAACTGAAAGATTTTGTCCCTTGATCCGGTTCCATCGGAGCCTGCCGCTGGGCCACAGATTGGGATCCACATCCAGGCATTGCCAATATCCCTCGCTTACAGAGGGTATACTGGGACTACGCTCATCCAGTGTACAGATTCCATTGTTTTATTGTTTGTATGATTTTATTGCTTATATGTGTATTTATTGGTCTATTATATTAAATGTTTGACCTATTTGCATAGCGCTGTCTATCATTTCCCAAATTTGGAGTGCCCCTCATTACTTTACCATTTTTTTGTTTCTCTCAGACGGTCTGGGTGGACCGGTGGGTGAGCACCCTCATCCGTTCGTTCAGTAGGAGCAGCCGCTATTTCTATCTTGTTACTTTTATTTAACCACTTGCCATCTGGGCCATTTTCCCCCTTCCTAACCAGGCCTAATTTTGCAAAACTGACATATCTCACTTTATGTGGTAATAACTTTGGAACTCCTTTACTTATCCAAGTCATTCAGGGATTGTTTTCTCGTGACACATTGTACTTCATGATAGTCATAAATTTGAGTCAATATATTTCACTTTTATTTATGAAAAAATCCCAAATTTACCAAAAATTTTGAAAAATTCACAATTTTCTACATTTCTATTTCTCTACTTTTAAAACGGAAAGTGATACCTCATAAAATATTTATTACTTAACATTCCCCATATGTCTACTTTATGTTCGCATCATTTTGGAAATGTCATTTAATTTTTTTAGGACGTTAGAAGGCTTAGAAGTTTAGAAGCAATTCTTTAACTTTTTAAGAAAATTGCCAAAACCCACTTTTTAAGGACCAGTTCAGGTCTGAAGTCACTTTGTGGGAGCTAAATAGTGGATACCCCCATAAATGACCCCATTGTAAAAACTACACCCCTCAAGTTACTTAAAACCGATTTTACTAACTTTGTTAACCCTTTAGGCGTTCCACAAGAATTAAAGGAAAATGGAGATCAAATTTTTAAATTTCACTTTTTTGGCAGATTTTCCATTTTAATCCAATTTTTTCTTTAACACATCGATGGTTAACAGCCAAACAAAACTCAATATTTATTACCCTGATTCTGCGGTTTACAGAAACACCCCACATGTGGTCATAAACTGCAGCATGGGCACATGGCAGGGCACAGAAGAAAAGGAACTCCACATGGTTTTTAAATGCCATGTCCCATTTGGAGCCCCCCTGATGCACCCTTACAGTAGAAACTCCCAAGAAGTGACCCCATTATGGAAACTAGGGGATAAGGTGCCAGTTTTATTGGTACTATTTTTGTGTACATATGATTTTTTGATCATTCATTATAACACTTTATGCGGCAAGGTGACCAAAAAATTGGTTGTTTTAGCAGTTTTTATTTATTTTTACAGCGTTCACCTGAGTTGTTCGGTCAATTGACATTTCTATAGAGCAGATTGTTACGGACGTGGCGATACCTAATATGTAAACTTTTTTATTTATTTCACTTTAACACGATAATAGCATTTTTGAAACCAAAAAAATGATGTTTTAGCGTCTCCATGTTCTAAGAGCTATAGATTTTTTTATTTTTTGAGAGATTTCCTTATGTAGGGGCAAATTTTTTGCTGGATGAGGTGACGGTTTTATTGGTACCATTTTGTGGGACGTACGCCTTTTTGATCACTTGGTGTTGCACTTTTTGTAATGTAAGGTGACAAAAATAGCTTGTTTTGACACAGATTTTTTAATTGAATTTTTTTTTTTACGGTGTTCATCCGAGGGGTTAGGTCATGTGATATATTTATAGAGCTGGTTTTTACGGAAGCAACAATACCTAATATGTATCCCTTTTTTTTCTTTATTTCACTATAACACAATAATAGCATTTTTGAAAAAAAAATGATTTTTTAGTGTCTCCATGTTCTAAGAGCTATAGTTTTTTTTATTTTTTGAGAGATTTTCGTATGTAGGGGCTCATTTTTTGCAGGATGAGGTGACGGTTTTATTAGTACTATTTTGTTGGGCATACGCCTTTTTGATCACTTGGTGTTGCACTTTTTGTGATGTAAGGTGACAAAAATGGCTTTTTTTGACAGTTATTTTATTTTTATTTATTATGGTGTTTATTGGACTGGATCGATATGTGATATATTTATAGAGCCGACCGTCACAGATGCAGCAATACCAAATATGTCTATTTTATTTTATTTTTTCTATTTAAAAAAAAAATAATTTATTCCTTACTTGGGGAATTTTTTTTTTACATGTGAAACCTTTTTTATTTTATTTTTTTAACACTTTATTTTTATTTATTTTTTACACTTTTCGTCCCCCATAAGGTCATACAAGACCTCTGGGGGACATTTACGGTACTTCACTTTTTCTTTTTACTGTTGATTTCTCTTGTAACTGGGGCTGACATAGTAGCCCCAGTTACAGGAGAAATGCACCCCCTAGAGAGGCTGTACAGCACGATACAGCGCTGTACAGCCTCAGTGCAGGGCTGATCGAGGTCTGTGAAAGACCTCACACAGCTCCTGCACTCTCCGGTCCCGGAGGTCACATGACCGCCAGGCCGGAACAGGAAGCGCATAGCGCTTCCTGCTCTGCAGACACAGCGCTCGGTGAGCGCTGTGTATACAGCTATCCAGAAGGCAGGGACACCTGGGCACTGTCCCTGCCTTCTCTTAGGGTTGCCCTGCTGTCACTGCCGATTAGCGTGCAGCTGCAGTTTCTGAACGGACGTTTTGGAACGTCCATTCAGAAATATAGAACCACCTTCCGGATGTTTATAGTCTATGGGTGGACGGGAGGTGGTTAAGAAGATTATTCTCCTTCAGCTGTCTCTCGTTCACTCACTTGTGAGAGTAGCTGATGCCTTAGTGCTGACATGGTTGTGCCCGCGCACAATTCTGTGCTGATTCTTCTGAGAAACACTCCTAGCTGACACTACCTGCTAATTCTCCAGCCGCAGCGGCTGCTGCTGCTATCCTCTGTTTTCTTCAATAGTTTTTTCTGAATTGTTTCTAATGTCTTCTCCTGGCTCGGGGGAGGTGCCCTCTTCAGGACGGAAGGCCTCTTCTAAACGCAGGCACCTGATGTGTTGGGGCTGTAGTGCCTTGCTGCCTGAAGACTATATTTTTAGCAAATGTCAGAGTTGTCGCCCCCCTCCAGATCCTAAGGCCCATTCTCTGGACATGATAACCTCAGTAAAAGAACTCGTGGGCAAGTCCATAACTGATGCATTAGCCCAGAAAAGACCTAGACTCATAGTTCTCCTAGGAGATCTTCATCTTTTGGAGAAGATCTGATGATTGTTGATGAAGCCCATTCCTTGACCACACAGATTTTCCCAGTGGAAAAGGTTCAGCGACTATTGAGATCAATAAGGTCAAGGGACCAGGAAGTTGATCAAAGGGAAGCTTCTACATCCACCTCTATGGGGCCTAGGGCCTTCAAAGTGGAAGAGTCGCTCAAAAGTTTGATGATAACTGAATTGAAGCATCCAGATAAGGGACCGGTAATATCTAAAAGGTTCAGAACCTTATACTCCCTAGTCCAAAGTCAACTGGACCAATGGGGTCCTCCTCCCAAGGTGGATTTAGCCATATGCAAGCTGTCAAGACGCACTGTGGTTCCTCTGAAGATTATTCTAATCTCCAGGATCCACTGGCTAGAAGAGTTGAATGCACTTTAAGAAGAAGCTATTCTGCCTCATCCGCCTCCGCCTCATTTGCAGTTGTGTCTTCAGAGGTTTCTAACTTTCTCTGGAAGAAGCTCCTAGAAATTCAAACAGATGTAAACTCTGGTGTGGCTAGAACTGATATCAGTTCTCAGTTCAGGTCTGCTCTTTTGGGAGTGGATTTCTTGAGTGAGGCAGCTTCTCAACAGCTTAGGTTGGCTTAAAAGTCGATGGCTCTTTCTGTGGCCAGTAGGAGGCCCTCTGGCTCAGACCCTGGAAGGTAGACAATGCCTCTAAGTACAATCTCTGCGATCTCCCTTGCGAACCAGGGAGACTATTTGGGTCTGAGCTAGATAGGATTATGGAGGGATTCTCTTATTAAAAAAAAGGAATATGTCTTCCTCAGCAATCCTCTAGGAGGAAGGTAGGCAATTTAGGGGATCCAGATCCCAACCCTACCATAGATCTGGCAGAGGACAAAGCTCTCACGGCAGAGGAAATCTTGTACCCAGGAGTCTAAGGAGAAGAGGTTGAGCTTTTGATGCGATCTCTACTCCTCTAGCAGATCTTATTGTAGACCCTCCCATTCCCCCCGGCTTGCTCACTCCTGTTGGCGGACAGCTCTGCCATTTCCAAAGCAATTGGGAACACAGAATTTTGGACCAGTGGGTCCTTGAAGTTATAAAAGTGGGGTACAGAATATGTTTTTAGCTCCTCCCCCTTTGAGGTTCATGAGGAGCTCACTCCTCTGTCCTGTAAAACAGGCATGCTTAGAACAATCCATCCTTCTTTACCTGCAGAAGGAAGCGCTAGAGGAGGTGCCCTCTGCAGAAAAAGGATCCAGAGTGTATTCCCCTGTATTTCTTGTACCCAAGGCAGATGGGAGCTGGCAAATGATAATCGATCTCCGTTACCTGAACCGTTATATAACCTAAAAGTGGTTCAGAATGGAGACCATTCACTCGGTCATAGAAGCTCTGCAACCAGGGGACCTCATGGTCACCATAGACCTCAAAGATGCATATCTTCATGTATCCATTCATCTGGATCACAGAAGATACCTACGGATTGCTGTCTCTCTCAGGGGCACTGTTGGACATTTTCAGTTTGCTGTCCTGCCCTTTGAAATCTCTTCTGCCCCCCACACCTTCACAAAGGTTGTGGTCCCTATAGTGGCAGCCTTGAGGCTAGAGGGTTTAGAGATTATTCCTTATCTAGATGACTGGCAACTAAAATCAGAACCAGAGTGTTGCAGAACCATCTTCATCGGGCTCTTACTTTTCTCCAGCATTTAGGCTAGATAATAAATTGGGAAAAATCCGAAATCATACCGGCAACATCAAGAAGATTCTTGGGGTTCATAATAGACTCCTCTCGGATGACTCTCTCCCTCACTCCGGAGAGACGCCAGAAGGCAATCAGAGCCGCAGTTTTTCTAATGGTCCCCCGTCTGGTTTCCATCAGAACATTGATGAACATGTTGGGCCCCATGTCAGCAACTGCAGAGGCAGTCCCTTGGGCCCTAGCACACTTTGCGCCCTCTTCAGTCAGAAGTGTTGGGCCTGTGGAACTGCAGCCCTACTGGGTTAGACAAGAATGGCTCCCTGTCTCCTTGGGTATGCAGCTCCCTCAGGTGGTAGATCCAGCTAATAGATTGGAGGTTCTTGATTCCACCCCGTTGGATTATGTTGACCACAGATGCATCCCTTCTAGGTTGGGGAGCCCATCTGGAAGAAGTTCCAGTATAGGGTACTTGGACTCCCCAAGAGAGCCAAATGTCATCAAACTTAAGAGAATTAAGAGCAGTCCGGTTGGCGCTCCTAAATTTTGCGCCTCAAGTCCAGGGCAAGGCAGTGAGAGTTCTCTCAGACAATATGACAACAATATTCTACATAAACAGATAGGGAGGAATGAGATCTCAACCTCTCCTCCAGGAAGTGGGATGGATCCTGTCTTGGGCAGAGAAGAACCTTATCCACCTGGCCGCAGTTCACATCACAGGAACTCTCAATGTGGTGGCGGATCACCTAAGTCGAAATATTCCGGTACTGGGCGAGTGGTCCCCAAACCAAGAAGTCTTCCATCAGATTACACAATGGTGGGGAATGCCAGAGATCGATCTTATGGCAACAAGGTTCAACGAAAAGGTGGACAGATTCTGCTCCCTATACAGGGAGGACAATCCTTGGGCGGTGGATGCTCTGTCTATTCCGTGGAGGTTCAGGCTAGCCTATGTATTCCCCCCAGTTTCCATGATACCAACAGTATTGATGAAACTCAGGCAAGACCAGACCTCAGTGATCGCTTTAATGCCTTTCTGGCCGAAGAGGTCTTTGTTCACCCAGCTCAGGCACATGAGCCAGGGACAAAATTGGAGGCTTCCCCTGAGGCAGGAACTAGTACATCTGACAGAGTCTTGAAGAGTCTCAACCTGACAGCCTGGAGGTTGAAAGTCCCCTTTTAGAGTCTAGAGGGTTTTCTGCGAGGGTCCTGAGGACTTTATCTCATTCCAGATCGGTATCTACCAACAAGGCCTATTCCAAAATCGGAAGGATTTTTCTGCAGTGGTGTGCCCTAAATGTGGTGTCCTCATTGGATCCCACTCTTTCTTATGTTCTTCAGTTCTTAAAGGATGCATTAGACAAAGTTCTCAAACCGTCAACCTTAAGGGTACATACCTCAGCTTTGTCTGCAGTTTTGGGCAAGCCTTTTTCTCCGGACCCTCTAATCAAAAGGTTCCTTAAAGGAGCCGAAAGACTGCAACCTAGAATCCTGAGCCCTATACCTCAATGGGATCTGTCAGTCATGCTCAGGGGGCTATGCTCTCCCCCATTTGATCCCCTTCAGAGCGTGTGTAACGGCACCCCGGGCATCAAATGGGGTAAACGCCGTTTATGAGATATTCCCTTTCCAGATGTAAAGGCAGCTACTAAAGACACCAATCTCCCAAACTGAAAACCATATGAATGCTGCATACAGCCGAATAGAAAAAAAAACATATGAAAGGTTTACACTCCTAGCAGTTGGACTGGAACAGCATACAATCCCCCCAAGAACGAGACCAAGCTCTGTGTTGAGGGTAAAGCAGTGGACAGTCAGAGCTGTGTGTTTATTGTTCTTATATACACATTCTTACACATTAGTACCACCCACAGGGTTTTGTAAAACAACCAGTAACCCCGTACAATACACTCAGACACTTCCACACAAAATCCTCCCCTCTGCCCGTGATACAATTATCTTCCACAATGGGTTAATGTTATTATCACAGGCATGAGAATGCACAGTTTTACACAATGTCTTCTGTCCTGGAGACAATTGGGAAGTAATCTAATTTATCTCAAAGGGCGGAGGCAAAACTCCATTAGCCACATTGTAGAAAAAGACAATAAAAGACATAAGAATATTTAACTGTGCAGCTATTGCATAAAACATAGACATTTAACATATCTCCAGATAGCTCAGGTGTGAGTGCATTCATCTATTAGGTGAATGGCACTCAGGCTACATGAATACAGTTCAATTGCCATGGAGCCAAATTCTTTCACATAGTCTTTGCAGGGGAAAATCAAGCATTTCAACATGGGGCCATAATCTAAAGGAAGCAGGCGGGCAACCAGGCTTCTCCAATGCAATGTGGCGAGATTGGTCTTGTCACATCTCTCCCCTTTTCCAAACAGACTAACATGATATCTGACTTCCTGCCAGTCAGTGCCCTTGTTAGTCCAGCAGCCCATCCACAAAACATAAACAGCAGTACAGCCCACCCACAATAAATGGTTACTCCACCTGAGCAAGGGAGAAACCTGTCCATGTACATGTGCCTCACTACGGCTGTGTGGGGGACTGGTAGACTGCCTTGGTGGGTTGCTGAGTGGGCAGAGACCAGCAGTACTTTGCCCTGGTGCCAGCACTACCACGGAAGAAGCCTTGTTGGAGCCTGATTGTTGGAGGGGGTGACGACTGACTCCCCTTTGGATACCCAGCTCTGCTGCTGGAGGGGGAGACCGACTGTCTCCCCTTTGGCTAGACAGCCCTGTTGCTGGGGGAGAGAACCGAGTGTCCCTACCCCCTGTGCTATAAGTGCAGAGACCACGGTCCCATCTGTACTGTTGTGGGGCTTACTGTCACCCCTGGTATGTTAAGCTGCCACTAGGGAGAGGGGGTAACAATCTCCTCTCCCATACATACTTCCAGCCGCTGGGGAGGGCGACCGACCGTCTCCGCTCCCAATACAGTGTCCTGCTGCTGGGGAAAGGAGACTGGGCTCTCTATTCCCTGCTGGACACTCTGACGCTGGGGTGGGAGGACAAAGATCTCCCAATAAAACACTCTGCTGCTGGGGGACAGGACCGACTGTCTCTGCCCCCTGTAACTCAGCCTGTCACTGGGGAATGGAGACTGGGCTCCCAATTCCCAATAAATCACATTGCCGCTGGGGAGAGATGGTAGCAAGCTCCTCTCCCATACATACTTCCAGCCTTTTGGGGAGGGGGACCGACTGTCTCTGCTCCCAATACAGTGTCCTGTTGCTGGGGAAAGGAGACTGGGCTCTCTATCCCCTGGAAGACACTCTGCCGCTGGGGGACAGGACCGACTGTCTCTGCCCCTGTAACTCAGCCTGTCACTGGGGAATGGAGACTGGGCTCCCAATTCCCAATAAATCATATTGCCGCTGGGGGACAGGGCCAACTGTCTCTTCCCCCTGTAACTCAGCCTGCCGCTGGGGAATGGAGACTGGGCTCCCAATTCCCAATAAATCACATTGCCGCTGGGGAGAGGGGGTAGAGAGCTCCTCTCCCATACATACTTCTAGCCTCTGGGGAGGGAGACCGACTGTCTCCGCTCCCAATACAGTGTCCTGTTGCTGGGGAAAGGAGACTGGGCTCTCTATTCCCTGGAGGACACTCTGCCGCTGGAGGACAGGACCGACTGTCTCTGCCCCCTGTAACTCAGCCTGCCGCTGGGCAATGGAGACTGGGCTCCAAATTCCTTGCAGAACCGGTGGAGAGACCTCGGTCCCATCTCTACCATCGGAGTTAGTGTAACGGATCTCCTGGCACCCCGACCGGGTACCACCATTGATGGATGCTCCTAGTGCTTCCCGAGGACTCCAAGCACTCCGCTCTACACCAAAACCACCATAGGAACAGAAACTGCTTGGTTGGGGTCTCACCGTCCTCCACCCACGCTGGACCCAAGACCGGGCTTTCGCTTCCAGTGGGTGAACCTCTCCTAAATCCAGAGAGCAGGAAGAGCTCTTACAAGAGCTAGTAGTTATAACCAGGGGAGTATAGCAAATCTTCAGCGTATAGCAATCCCCAGTGTCGATCAGTTACCCAAACACGAGCTTCAACATGATGAAGGGTAAAACAGGAACTCCCTTTATTGAAGATCAACTCAGTATATATACAGTTCAAGAATTCTAACAACATAACGCAATCAACCATGAACAACATGCAAACAGACATCTTCACCCCCTCCATAATGAATGAATAGGGAGAGATGTGATGGGATTATCTCCTGAGTGTGTCATAGGGTGATCTACTCATTTAGGAGTTGGCTACGCCTAGTAACCTATCTTAAGTGCAGAGTTAACCCTTTTTGTGTTGCTGAATCCACACCTTGCCTATTTAATGGGCAATAGGAAATATGTGGCATATAAATTCCACACATAACTCAGGATTCATAGTTCCTTGTAACCCCCAAAGGTCT
This sequence comes from Bufo gargarizans, assembly GCF_014858855.1. NCBI lineage: Eukaryota > Metazoa > Chordata > Amphibia > Anura > Bufonidae > Bufo > Bufo gargarizans. The sequence continues at coordinate 85,648,084 of NC_058087.1, read as the reverse complement.
GATGGGGTCGCCATAGTTCTGGGTCCATAGTCTGTAGAAAGGAGGCTGGCTGTCAGGCTTCTCCAGCAGCCCCAGTGACAGTTCAGTCCGTCACAGCGTGGATTTAAAGTTCTTGTCTTGGAAAACCTGTTCTTTGCTTGCCATTACTTCAGCAAAGAGAATCGGAGAATTGCAGGTCTTGGCCGCTGTGGAGCCATATACTCTATTCTTACTAGGTAGAGTCCTCTTGCGGGTTTTCCCTACCTTTGTTCCTAAGGTACCTTCTTTCCACATTTTAAACCAGGTCATTTCTTTACCTGTTTTTTATCCGTCTCCAGTGTCGGAAGAAGAGCAGGTCTTACAGACCCTAGATGTTGCCAGAAGTATGAGAATATACCTAGAAAGAACTAAAGACTTTTGAATATCCAAGAATTTTTTCATTCTTTTTTCCAGAAGGAACAAAGGCCTTAAAACTTCCAAACTGAGATTAAGCCATTGGATCAAAGAATCCATCAGAGTAGCTTTTGTCGCCCAGGGATTGGCACCCCCTGCTTTAATCCACACTCATTCTACCCGAGTGGTAGCCGCCGCTGAGAGGATCCTAGTACCTTTGTAGCACATTCGTGCTGCTACCTCATGGAGTTCCCACTCTACATTTGTAAGCCATTTAAGGCTTGACTTATGGAGTTCAGGACATACTGCCTTTGGCAGGTCTGTCTTGAATTCAGTTCAGCTGGAAGACCCTCCCTCATAGGTTCTCTTCTTGCTAAGTCCCCAGTTGTGCTGCTGTTGGGACCTAAGGGAATCATAAATTTCTAACGATAATTAACGAATGCCTGCACTGATACCCACAAATACATATCTTAAATGAACACACTACTAACAATGGTGGAAAAGTGTCCCCACGCGTATCGCTAGTACCAAGGCTTTCACACTCCTGAGGAAGTACACCCAAATCCTTCTCCATAAGCGACTGTCCCATTATTAATTCTCCTAGGGCACATGTAGCATGTAGATTATAAGTTCCCAGGTGCATAAGTTTACATTTATCCACATTGAATCCCATTTTCCAAATGGATGCCCAAACACTCAAAGTGAGTCATTTTGTATTTTATGGACATCTTCTATAGACTGCACAGTACTACATAGCTTAGTGTCATCTGCAAAAATAGAAATGGTGCTATTAATACCGTCCTCAAAATTATTAATAAATAAATGAAATAATAGAGGACTCAGCACTGAACCTTGGGCTACATCACTTATAACCCTGGACCATTCTGAATAGGAATCATTGACCACAACTCTCTGGACATGGTTGTTCAGCCAGTTTTTATTCCAATTACAAACTATACTTTTAAGGCCTATAGCCCTTATTGTACCTATTAAAAATCTAGGAGGGACAACATTAAATTCCTCACTGCGCCTGCGCCTAATACTGAACGGAATGGTGCAGGCGCAATATTTGAACGGCAGATAGAGCCAGCAAGAGAACCAACGCTGGCCGGGCCCTGTCAATCAAGACAGAAGGGCGTGGGAATGAGGTGGGCGAACTGAGCCTCTAAGAGCAGGTGCAACACCCCCCTTCTCCTAGAGGCTAATTTGCATATAATAAAAGTTAAAATAACACGAAAACTGAGGCATACCTAAATAAAAGAAATGCAGAGTTGAATTCAGGTGACATTTTCACATGCATAATGTCAGCCTGTTTCATAGTGAAAATTGGGGTCACAGAAACCCTTTTAAACTGCAGTGACCCTCTGAACCTGATCATATTGGGGTGCATTGTTGAAAATAAAAAATGTGTCTGCTTTAATTCTACTGATTTCTATGTGTTTTTAAGCAACATCCTAGATGTAATCACTTACGGTAGATAGCCTGGTCATTGATGAGTATGAATGATTTGGTGTGAACAACTTTTAGAATTCTATCTTCTTATTAATTCCCCTGGACTATGACCTCCTTACTTTCCATAGTTATGACTTGTTTTGGCATATATTATTACTTGTACAGAACTACAACCTTCTGAAAAGGAACAACTTAAAAGCATTATTGCCGACTGCAGCACTAATTCTAAAATAAAAAAACTGAAAGATCATTATCACTAAATTGAGGGAAGTGAAGTCTTACTAGTCACTGTAGAGATATATATTATTGATATTATAGGTATTACAATGTAATATTTTAAATAAATGTAATCAAAGCTGACTGTTAGAACATCTTCCTAGACATTTACTTCTCTAATTGCCCTGGGCCAGTTTTCATTTCCTTTTTTGTTGCAAGGCAATCATGATCTGATTTCCACTTGTACATGTCATTTATATACCCATCTCGAGCTTAAATGATGCTTTGCAGGCCAGTCTGTCTACATTATGGGGAGTTTTATGATTCATTTTAAACTGTATATAGTTTAAATAGTGGTGGCTATTGTGGTAGCATGTTACTTTTACCTATTAGCTGCAAACCACAAGAAATAGTATGGCATTATAAGACGCTCTTCATAACTTGCTAAATCACTATTGGAGGCTAACTGTATTGCATGATTATTAGAGATGAGCGAATCGAAGCTGACAACGTGGAATTCGATTAGAATTTTAGGAATTATTTTTCATTTGCACCGAATCTGAATTTCCTCATGCTTCATGGTAGCGAATCACATTTTTCCCTAAAATGGCTGCTGCATATGTTAGGACATGGAGCAAGGAACTCTGGGAACAAGGGATCACCCACAATGCTATGCATGCAGCCAATCAGCAGCCAGCCAGCCCTGTGATGTCACAGCCCTATAAATAGCCTCAGCCATCTTAGATTCAGCCATTTTCCAGTGTACTCAGTGCAGGGAGAGACGTCAGCAGGCGCTAGGGACAGTGCTATGAAAAACTTGAAAACTTATATTTTGCTCAATAGAAGTTCAGGGAAAGAGTAGTAGAAGTGTAGGGAAAGGATAGGGTGGAAATATTCCACACTATAAAAGGAGAACAGGGTCCAATAGGGGAGTGTACAGCCTGGGTAATAGGAAAAATCCTATTACACCTTGCTGCACTGACTTTGGATTCAAATTGCCATTATACTGCTGCTCATTTCAGATTTGCCATTCCTCTGTAATTCCAGCAAACTGTTCTTGTTATTGGGGTCTTATTAGCCCTTGTGTGGTGCAATTACTGTATTTTCTGCCCCAAAAGACGCACTTTCCCCTCCCCCCAAGATGGGAGGAAAATGACCCTGCGTTTTCTGGGATGAATACTAATGAGCGCTTCCATTATGGATGCACTCATTAGTAACAAAGGACCAGGAATCGGTGAAGGCTCTGTACTCAACGCTTCCTGGTCTTCTGCTGTCGGCTGTGCTGTGGCTGCGCACAGCGTGAGGGTGCTCTGTGACCTCACGCTGTGAGCATCGTGTTACAGCACAGCAGATGGAGGAGGAGGCAGAGAAGCGCAGGAGCAGAGGAGCAGTGTCGTCCGGAGCAGGAGAGGTAAGTGGAATTTTTTTGGGTGATCAAAAGAAAAAGGGCTTTTTAGCCGCTGTGTGGTGAAGTGAGAAAATCAAAACCCTTTTTCGCACGTATGAGTTGCAAAAAAAAAAATATATTTGCCGTTCACGGCCTCATTTATATGTTCTAGCATGTATTAGTGGGGAAAAAGAAAACAAGTTTATTAGCAGATGTGTGGTGAAGTGAGAAAATTAAAGGCCTTTTTGGCGTGTATTAGTGGCAAAAAAAAGTATTTGCCGGTCACGGCTGCAGTTATATGATCTAAAGTTTTTTGGGGGTGTGTATTAGTGAGGTAAAAGGGGCTTATTAGCTGTTGTGTGGTGAAGTGAGAAAATTACAGCCCTTTTTGGTGAGTATTCGAGGCAAAAAAAAATATTGTTTGCCGCTCACGTCCGGACTTAAATGTTCTAAAGCTTATTTTTGCTGTGTATTAGTGGGGAAAAAGAAAAAAGGCCGTTGTGTGTTGAATTTATAAAATTATAGCCTTTTTTTACATGTATTAGTGGCAAAAGTGGCGTGTAAAAAAAAAAATTATTTGCTGTTGTGTGGTGAAGTGAGAAAATTAAAGCCCTTTTTGGTGTGTATTAGTGGCAAAAAAAAATAATTATTTGCCGTTCACGGCCGCATTTATATGTTCTAAGGCCTCGTTTTAGCATGTATTAGTGGGGGAAAAGAAAAAGCGTTTATTAGCAGATGTGTGGTGAAGTGAGAAAATTGAAGGCCTTTTTGGCGTGTATTAGTGGTAAAACAAATCTAAAGCCTTTTTTTTGTGTGTAGTAATGGGGAAAAAGAAAAAGGGCTTATTAGCCATTGTGTGGTGAAGTGAGACAATTAAAGCCCTTTTTAATGTACATTAGTGGCACAAAAAACTTTATTTGCCGTTCATGACTGCAGTTATATGTTCTAAAGTAGGGATGAGCAAACCCGAACTATAAGTTCGGGTTCGTACCGAATTTTGGGGTGTCCGTGACACAGACCCGAACCCGAACATTTTCGTAAAAGTCCGGGTTCGGGTTCGGTGTTCGTCGCTTTCTTGGCGCTTTTTGAAAGGCTGCAAAGCAGCCAATCAACAAGCGTCATACTACTTGCCCCAAGAGGCCATCACAGCCATTCCTACTATTGGCATGGCTGTGATTGGCCAGTGCAGCATGTGACCCAGCCTCTATTTAAGCTGGAGTCACGTAGCGCCGCACGTCACTCTGCTCTGATCAGTGTAGGGAGAGGTTGCAGCTGCGACGTTAGGGTGAGATTAGGCAGTGATTAACTCCTCCAAAAGACTTCATTCAGAGATCGATCTGCAGCTGTGGATGATTGAACTGCTGCTATTGAATTGCTCACTGTTTTTAGGCTGCCCAGAGCGTTTTTCATTCACTTTTTTCTGGGGTGTTCGGCAGCCATTTTGTGTCTTGTGGTGCGCCAGCACAAGCTGCCACCAAGTACATTTAACCCTCAATAGTGTGGTTATTTTTTGGCTATATCCTACATCAGGGTGAAGCTGTCACACCAAGTGCATTTAACCATCAATAGTGTGGTTATTTTTTGGCCATATACTACATCAGGGGCAAGCTGTCACCAAGTGCATTTAACCCTCATTAGTGTGGTTGTTTTTTGGCTATATCCTACATCAGGGTGAAGCTGTCACACCAAGTGCATTTAACCATCAATAGTGTGGTTATTTTTTGGCCATATACTACATCAGGGGCAAGCTGAGCCTGTCACCAAGTGCATTTAACCCTCAATAGTGTGGTTGTTTTTTGGCTATATCCTACATCAGGGTGAAGCTGTCACACCAAGTGCATTTAACCATCAATAGTGTGGGTATTTTTTGGCCATATACAACATCAGGGGCAAGCTGAGCCTGTCACCAAGTGCATTTAACCCTCAATAGTGTGGTTGTTTTTTGGCTATATCCTACATCAGGGTAAAGCTGTCACACCAAGTGCATTTAACCATCAATAGTGTGGTTATTTTTTGGCTATATCCTACATCAGGGTAAAGCTGTCACACCAAGTGCATTTAACCATCAATAGTGTGGTTATTTTTTGGCCATATCCCAGTCTAATTCTGTCTGTAACCATATACCTGTCACCCAGCGCTTAAATAATAGGCCTCAAATTTATATTCATCCAAATCTGTCATTATTACTGTAGCTGGGCAAGTTATTTAGTGTCCGTCAAAGCACAGTTTTTGTTCTGGGTTGAAATACAATTCCCAATTTAGCAATTCTCTAAATTAGTGGTTTCTGCTTTATCAGACCTACTTTAAATCTGTCCCTAAAAGGGTATATAAGATTCAAGGTGCAGATAGGGTCATTCTCAATAACTTCACACACACGCTACTGTGCATATCCCAGTCTAACTCTGTCCGTAAACGTATACCTGTCACCCAGCGCCTAAATAATAGGCCTCAAATTTATATTCATCCTAATCTGTCATTATTGCTGTAGCTGGTCAAGTTATTTAGTGTCCGTCAAAGCACAGTTTTTGTTCTGGGTTGAAATACAATTCCCAATTTAGCAATTTCCTAATTTAGTGGTTTCTGCTGTATCAGACCTACTTTAAATCTATCCCTAAAAGGGTATATAAGATTCAAGGTGCACATAGGGTCATTCTCAATAACTTCACACACACGCTACTGTGCATATCCCAGTCTAATTCTGTCTGTACACGTATACCTGTCACCCATAGCCTAAATAATAGGCCTCAATATTATAGTCAGCTAAATCTGTGGTTACTGCTGGGCCTGTATTAGTGTAATACGGTACCTAAATAGATAGCCAGATAGTATTAGGTGTCTGTAAAAAAAGGCCTGAATTTGAATTCAATACATTGGGCCAAATAATATTTTTGTTGTTGTGGTGAACGATAACAATGAGGAAAACATCTAGTAAAGGACACGGACGCGGACATGGTCGTGGTGGTGTTAGTGGACCCTCTGGTGCTGGGAGAAGACGTGGCCGTTCTGCCACAGCCACACGTCCTAGTGTACTAACTACCTCAGGTCCCAGTAGCCGCCATAATTTACAGCGATATTTGGTGGTGCCCAATTCCGTTCTAAGGATGGTAAGGCCTGAGCAGGTACAGGCATTAGTCAATTGGGTGGCCGACAGTGGATCCAGCACGTTCACATTATCTCCCACCCAGTCTTCTGCAGAAAGCGCACAGATGGCGCCTGAAAACCAAGCACATCAGTCTGTCACATCACCCCCATGCATACCAGGGAAACTGTCTTGGCCTCAAGTTATGCAGCAGTCTCTTATGCTGTTTGAAGACTCCGCGGGCAGGGTTTCCCAAGGGCATCCACCTAGCCCTTCCCCAGCGGTGGAAGACATAGAATGCACTGACGCACAACCACTTATGTTTCCTGATGATGAGGACATGGGAATACCACCTCAGCATGTCTCTGATGATGACGAAACACAGGTGCCAACTGCTGCGTCTTTCTGCAGTGTGCAGACTGAACAGGAGGTCAGGGATCAAGACTGGGTGGAAGACGATGCAGGGGACGATGAGGTCCTAGACCCCACATGGAATGAAGGTCGTGCCACTGACTTTCACAGTTCGGAGGAAGAGGCAGTGGTGAGACCGAGCCAACAGCGTAGCAAAAGAGGGAGCAGTGGGCAAAAGCAGAACACCCGCCGCCAAGAGACTCTGCCTGCTACTGACCGCCGCCATCTGGGACCGAGCACCCCAAAGGCAGCTTCAAGGAGTTCCCTGGCATGGCACTTCTTCAAACAATGTGCTGACGACAAGACCCGAGTGGTTTGCACGCTGTGCCATCAGAGCCTGAAGCGAGGCATTAACGTTCTGAACCTGAGCACAACCTGCATGACCAGGCACCTGCATGCAAAGCATGAACTGCAGTGGAGTAAACACCTTAAAACCAAGGAAGTCACTCAGGCCCCCCCTGCTACCTCTTCTGCTGCTGCCGCCTCGGCCTATTCTGCTGCTGCCGCCTCGGCCTCTTCCTCCGCCTCTGGAGGAACGTTGGCACCTGCCGCCCAGCAAACAGGGGATGTACCACCAACACCACCACCTCCGTCACTAAGCATCTCAACCATGTCACACGGCAGCGTTCAGCTCTCCATCTCACAAACATTTGAGAGAAAGCGTAAATTCCCACCTAGCCACCCCCGATCCCTGGCCCTGAATGCCAGCATTTCTAAACTACTGGCCTATAAAATGCTGTCATTTAGGCTGGTGGACACAGACAGCTTCAAACAGCTCATGTCGCTTGCTGTCCCACAGTATGTTGTTCCCAGCCGGCACTACTTCTCCAAGAGAGCCGTGCCTTCCCTGCACAACCAAGTATCCGATAAAATCAAGTGTGCACTGCGCAACGCCATCTGTGGCAAGGTCCACCTAACCACAGATACGTGGACCAGTAAGCACGGCCAGGGACGCTATATCTCCCTAACTGCACACTGGGTAAATCTAGTGGCAGCTGGGCCCCAGGCTGAGAGCTGTTTGGCGCACGTCCTTCCGCCGCCAAGGATCGCAGGGCAACATTCTTTGCCTCCTGTTGCCACCTCCTCCTACTCAGCTTGCTCCTCCTCTTCTTCCACCTGCTCATCCAGTCAGCCACACACCTTCACCACCAACTTCAGCACAGCCCGAGGTAAACGTCAGCAGGCCATTCTGAAACTCATATGTTTGGGGGACAGGCCCCACACCGCACAGGAGTTGTGGCGGGGTATAGAACAACAGACCGACGAGTGGTTGCTGCCGGTGAGCCTCAAGCCCGGCCTGGTGGTGTGCGATAATGGGCGAAATCTCGTTGCAGCTGTGGGACTAGCCGGTTTGACTCACATCCCTTGCTTGGCGCATGTGCTGAATTTGGTGGTGCAGAAGTTCATTCACAACTACCCCGACATGTCAGAGCTGATGCATAAAGTGCGGGCCGTCTGTTCGCGCTTCCGGCGTTCACATCCTGCCGCTGCTCGCCTGTCTGCACTACAGCGTAACTTCGGCCTTCCCGCTCACCGCCTCATATGCGACGTGCCCACCAGGTGGAACTCCACCTTGCACATGCTGGACAGACTGTGCGAGCAGCAGCAGGCCATAGTGGAGTTTCAGCTGCAGCACACATGGGTCAGTCGCACTGCGGAACAGCACCACTTCACCACCAATGACTGGGCCTCCATGCGAGACCTGTGTGCCCTGTTGCGCTGTTTAGAGTACTCCACCAACATGGCCAGTGGCGATGACGCCGTTATCAGCGTTACAATACCACTTCTATGTCTCCTTGAGAAAACACTTAGGGCGATGATGGAAGAGGAGGTGGCCCAGGAGGAGGAGGAGGAGGAGGAAGAGGGGTCATTTTTAGCACTTTCAGGCCAGTCTCTTCGAAGTGACTCAGAGGGAGGTTTTTTGCAACAGCAGAGGCCAGGTACAAATGTGGCCAGCCAGGGCCCACTACTGGAGGATGAGGAGGAGGTGGAGGAGGATGAGGATGAAGCATGGTCACAGCGGGGTGGCACCCAACGCAGCTCGGGCCCATCACTGGTGCGTGGCTGGGGGGAAACGCAGGACGATGACGATACGCCTCCCACAGAGGACAGCTTGTCCTTACCCCTGGGCAGCCTGGCACACATGAGCGACTACATGCTGCAGTGCCTGCGCAACGACAGCAGAGTTGCCCACATTTTAACGTGTGCGGACTACTGGGTTGCCACCCTGCTGGATCCACGGTACAAAGACAATGTGCCCACCTTACTTCCTGCACTGGAGCGTGATAGGAAGATGCGCGAGTACAAGCGCACGTTGGTAGACGCGCTACTGAGAGCATTCCCAAATGTCACAGGGGAACAAGTGGAAGCCCAAGGCCAAGGCAGAGGAGGAGCAAGAGGTCGCCAAGGCAGCTGTGTCACGGCCAGTTCCTCTGAGGGCAGGGTTAGCATGGCAGAGATGTGGAAAAGTTTTGTCAACACGCCACAGCTAACTGCACCACCACCTGATACGCAACGTGTTAGCAGGAGGCAACATTTCACTAACATGGTGAAACAGTACGTGTGCACACCCCTCCACGTACTGACTGATGGTTCGGCCCCATTCAACTTCTGGGTCTCTAAATTGTCCACGTGGCAAGAGCTAGCCTTTTATGCCTTGGAGGTGCTGGCCTGCCCGGCGGCCAGCGTTTTGTCTGAACGTGTATTCAGCACGGCAGGGGGCGTCATTACAGACTAACGCAGCCGCCTGTCTACAGTCAATGTGGACAAGCTGACGTTCATAAAAATGAACCAGGCATGGATCCCACAGGGCCTGTCTATCCCTTGTGCAGATTAGACATTAACTACCTCCCCTTAACCATATATTATTGTACTCCAGGGCACTTCCTCATTCAATCCTATTTTTATTTTCATTTTACCATTATATTGCAAGGCAACCCAAAGTTGAATGAACCTCTCCTCTGCCTGGGTGCCGGGGCCTAAATATATGACAATGGACTGTTCCAATGTTGGGTGACGTGAAGCATGATTCTCTGCTATGGCATGCAGACTGATTCTCTGCTGACATGAAGCCAGATTCTCTGTTACGGGACCTCTCTCCTCTGCCTGGGTGCCTGGGCCTAAATATATGACAATGGACTGTTACAGTGGTGGCTGACGTGAAGCCTGATTCTCTGCTATGACATGCAGACTGATTCTCTGCTGACATGAAGCCAGATTCTCTGTTACGGGACCTCTCTCCTCTGCCTGGGTGCCTGGGCCTAAATATATGACAATGGACTGTTACAGTGGTGGCTGACGTGAAGCCTGATTCTCTGCTATGACATGCAGACTGATTCTCTGCTGACATGAAGCCAGATTCTCTGTTACGGGACCTCTCTCCTCTGCCTGGGTGCCTGGGCCTAAATATATGACAATGGACTGCTACAGTGGTGGCTGACGTGAAGCCTGATTCTCTGTTATGACATGCAGACTGATTCTCTGCTGACATGAAACCAGATTCTCTGTTACGGGACCTCTCTCCTCTGCCTGGGTGCCTGGCCCTAAATATATGACAATGGACTGTTACAGTGGTGGCTGACGTGAAGCCTGATTCTCTGCTATGACATGCAGACTGATTCTCTGCTGACATGAAGCCAGATTCTCTGTTACGGGACCTCTCTCCTCTGCCTGGGTGCCTGGGCCTAAATATATGACAATGGACTGTTGCAGTGGTGGCTGACGTGAAGCCTGATTCTCTGCTATGACATACAGACTGATTCTCTGCTGACATGAAGCCAGATTCTCTGTTACGGGACCTCTCTCCTCTGCCTGGGTGCCTGGGCCTAAATATATGACAATGGACTGTTACAGTGTTGGCTGACGTGAAGCCTGATTTTCTGCTATGACATGCAGACTGATTCTCTACTGACATGAAGCCAGATTCTCTGTTAAGGGACCTCTCTCCTCTGCCTGGGTGCCTGGGACTACTAAATATCTGACAATGGACTGTTACAGTGGTGGGTGACGTGAAGCCAGATTCTCTGCTATGGGACCTCTCTCCAATTGATATTGGTTAATTTTTATTTATTTTATTTTTATTTTTATTCATTTCATTTCCCTATCCACATTTGTTTGCAGGGTATTTACCTACATGTTGCTGCCTTTTGCAGCCCTCTAGCTCTTTCCTGGGCCGTTTTACAGCCTTTTTAGTGCCGAAAAGTTCGGGTCCCCATTGACTTCAATGGGGTTCGCGTTCGGGACGAAGTTCAGGTCGGGTTCGGATCCCGAACCCGAACATTTCCGGGAAGTTCGGCCGAACTTCTCGAACCCGAACATCCAGGTGTTCGCTCAACTCTATTCTGAAGCCTTTTTTTTGCCATGTATTAGTGGGTGGGGGGGGGGGGGGGCCTATTAGCTGTTGTGTGGTGAAGTGAGAAAATTACAGCCCTTTTTGGAGTATATTAACAGCAAAAAAAAACATATTATTTGCCGTTCACGTCCGGAGTTATATGTTCTAAAGCAGGGCTCGAGTCCTGCAGGAACGTGTGGGAATGGCACTTTTTTCATAGCAGGAACGCCGTTCCCTTTCAGGGCCATCTTTAATACCTGGCAAAAGGACCAGGAAGCGGTGAAGGCTTTGTACTCACCGCTTCCTGGTCCTCGGCTGTCGGCTGTCGGCTGTGCAGGGCTGCGCACAGGCATGAGGGCTTAGGCGTTCTGTGACGTCACGTTGTGCGCAGCCTTCACAGCACAGCCGACATTCATATCGCATAGGAGGAGAGGGGCGGCGGCGTCCTAAAGCAGGAGAGGGTAAGTGTTTTTATTTTATTTTATATTTTATGAGACTGATAGAGAGGCACTGACTGGGGGCTGATGGAGAGGCACTGGGGTCCACTGGTGAGAGGCACTGGGGGCAGGGTGGAGAGACACTGGGGGCTAATGGAGAGGCACTGGGGGCTGATGGAGAGGCATTGGGGGCTGGTGAGAAGCACTGGGGGCTGGTGAGAGGCACTGGAGGCTGATTGAGAGGCACTGGAGGCTGATTGAGAGGCATTGGGGGCTGGTGAGAGGCACTGGGGCTGATGGAGAGGTACTAGGGGTGATGGAGAGGCATTGGGGGCTGGTGGAGAGGCACTGAGGGCTGATGGAGAGTGACTGGGGGCTGGTGAGAGGCACTGGGGGCTGGTGAGAGGCACTGGGGGCTGATGGAGAGGCACTGGTGGCTCATGGAGAGGCACTGGGGGCTAATGGATAGGCACTGGTGGCTGATTGAGAGGCACTGGGGGCTGAAGGAGAGGCACTGGGGGCTGACTGAGAGGCACTGGGGGCTGGTGAGAGGCACTGGGGCTGATGGAGAGGTTACTGGGGGCTGCTATGAAGCTACTGGGGGCTTCTATGAGGCTACTGGGGGCTGCTATGAGGCTACTGGGGGCTGCTATAAGGCTACTGGGGGCTGCTATAATGCTCATGGGGTCTGCTATAAGGCTACTGGGGGCTGCTGTGAGGCTACTGGGGGCTGCTATGAGGCATAGGGCTCTTATCTGAGGTCTGATTGGGGGTCATTTATATTGGGGTCTGAGCTGAGATGTGATCTGAGGTCTTATTGGGATCTTATTAACATTGGGGATCTTATTGGGGCTGCTAGCTGAGGTCTGATTAACATTGGTGGTCTGACCTGAGGTGTAATAAAATATATATTTTTTCCAGAGCAGCTTGTAGAAAATAGGCCTCACAGTCTCCCACACACCATTTGCCCAGCCAAGCGAGCCAGCACCCCTGAGGCCAAGTCTGCCAGCACCCCTGAGGCCAAGCCTGCCAGCACCCCTGAGGCCAAGCCTGCCAGCACCCCTGAGGCTAAGCTAGCCAGCACCCCTGAGGCCAAGCCAGCCCCTGAGTCTCCAGAACTGTAAGTAAATTATATATGAGGGGAGCTTATAATATGAAAGAGACTAATTACGCCTGAACAGACATATAGCACAGTGGATCTTGAGTGAGTTCCCCCACTTTTTTCCCCAGGACTTGACCCCTGTTCTAAAGCCTCTTTTTGGCGTGTATTAGTGGGAAAAAAGACAAAGGACTTATTAGCCGTTGTGTGGTGAAGTGGGGATATTACAGCCCTTTTTGGCATGTATTAGTGGCAAAAAAAAAGTATTTACCGTTCACAGCCACAGTTATATGTTCTAAAGTTTTTTGGGGCGTGTATTAGTGGGGAAAAAGGGGCATATTAGCTGTTGTGTGGTGAAGTGAGAAATTGCTGCCTTTTTTGGTGTGTATTAGTGGCAAAAAAGAAATTCCCATTCACGGCTGTAGTTATATTTTCTAAAGTCTTTTTTTGGCATGTATTAGTGGGGAAAAAGAAAAAGGGCTTATTAGCCGTTGTGTGGTGAAGTGAGAAAATTACACAATTTTTGGCATGTATTAGTGGCAAAAAAAAATATTGTTTGCCATTCACGGCCGCAGTTATATATTCTAAATCCGTTTTGGTGTATATTAGTAAGGAAAAAGAATAAGGGGCTTATTAGCCGTTATGTGTTGAAGTGAGAAAATTACAGCCTTTTTTTACATGTACACGTATTCGTGGCAACCGTGGCTTGTAAAAAAACCAACATATTAGTTATATGTTCCAAAGGGTTTTTTTTTGGTCGTGTATTAGTGGGGGGAAAGAAAAAGGGCTTATTAGCTGTTGTGTGGTGAAGTGAGAAACGAAAGCCCTTTTTGGTGCGTATTAGTGGCAAAAAAAAACTTTATTTGCCGTTCACGGCAGCATTTATAAGTTCTAAAGCAGGGCTGGCCAACCTGTGGCTCTCCAGCTGTTGTAAAACTACAACTCCCACCATGCCCTGCTGTAGGCTGATAGCTATAGTAAGACTGGGCATGCTGGGAGTTGTAGTTTTGCAACAGCTGGAGAGCCGCAGGTTGGCCATCCCTGTTCTAAAGCCTCGTTTTGGCATGTATTAGTGGGGAAAAAGAAAAAGAGTTTATTAGCAGATGTGTGGTGAAGTGAGAAATGAAAGTCCTTTTTGGCGTGTATTAGTAGCAAAAAAAATACTTTATTTGTCGTTCACGGCCTCATTTATATGTTCTAAAGCGGGCATGCTCAACCTGCGGCCCTCCAGCTGTTGCAAAACTACAACTCCCAGTATGCCCGAACAGCCTACAGCTATCAGCCTACAGCAGGGCATTGTGGGAGTTGTAGTTTTACAACAGCTGGAGGGCCTCAGGTTGAGCATGCCTGTTCTAAAGCCTCGTTTTGGCATGTATTAGTGGGTAAAAAGAAAGAGTTTATTAGTAGATGTGTGGTGAAATGAGAAAATTAAAGGCCTTTTTGGCATGTATTAGTGCAGTGTTTCCCAACCAGTGTGCCTCCAGCTGTTGCAAAACTACAACTCCCAGCATGCCCGGACAGCATTTGGCTGTGCGGGCATGCTGGGAGTTGTAGTTTTGTAACAGCTGGAGGCACACTGGTTGGGAAACACTGTATTAGTGGTAAAAAAAAAAATAAAGATTGCCATTCACGGCCGCAGTTATATGTTCTAAAGCCTTTTTTTTTGTAGTGTATTAATAGGGGAAAAGAAAAAGGACTTATTAGCTGTTGTGTGGTGAAGTGAAAAAATTGCAGCCCTTTTTAGAGTGTATTAGTGGCAAAAAATAAATAAATTATTTGCCGTTCACATCCGGAGTTATATGTTCTAAAGCAGGGGTGGCAAACCTTACAGACACAAAGAGCCAGAAAAAAAAATCGTATGTGCCACAAGCTATCAGTTTACACAAATATGCGTGCACACGACAGTATTACTGCAATTGAGTTATCAAACATTTAAAAGTACATTTAAACCACTTTTCCTACCTGTAGTGTAAACAACTTTAGTGAGACTTCTGGCAATCTTTGTTTTTCACAATGTGTTTAAAGATTTCTCAGATGACACCCCATGCACAGATGACACCCTTATGCTCAGATGACCGCCCCATGCTCAGATGACCGCCCTATGCTCAGATGACCGCCCCATGCTCAGATGACCGCCCCATGCTCAGATGACCGCCCCATGCTCAGATGACCGCCCCATGCTCAGATGACCGCCCCATGCTCAGATGACCGCCCCATGCTCAGATGACTGCCCCATGCTCAGATGACTCCCCCACCCCCATTCTGAGATCATGTATGGTGGGGTGATTTGACATAGGGGAGATGTGAGCATGGGGTGTCTGATTTTTGGTTAGAGTTGAGCGGACACCTGGATGTTCGGGTTCGAGAAGTTCGGCCGAACTTCCCGGAAATGTTCGGGTTCGGCATCCGAACCCGATCCGAACTTCGTCCCGAACCCCATTGAAGTCAATAGGGACCCGAACTTTTCGGCACTAAAAAGGCTGTAAAACAGCCCAGGAAAGGGCTAGAGGGCTGCAAAAGGCAGCAACATGTAGGTAAATCCCCTGCAAACAAATGTGGATAGGGAAATGAATATAAATAAAAATGAAATAAATAAAAATTAACCAATATCAATTGGAGAGAGGTCCCATAGCAGAGAATCTGGCTTCACGTCACCCACCACTGGAACAGTCCATTCTCAGATATTTAGGCCCTGGCACCCAGGCAAAGGAGAGAGGTCCCGTAACAGAGAATCTGGCTTCATGTCAGCAGAGAATCAGTCTGCATGTCATAGCAGAAAATCAGGCTTCACGTCACCCACCACTGTAACAGTCCATTGGCATATATTTAGGCCCAGGCACCCAGGCAGAGGAGAGAGGTCCCGCAACAGAGAATCTGTCTTCATGTCAGCAGAGAATCAGTCTGCATGTCATAGCAGAGAATCGGGCTTCACGTCAGACACCACTGCAACAGTCCATTGTCATATATTTAGGCCCAGCACCCAGGCAGAGGAGAGAGGTCCCGTAACAGAGAATCTGTCTTCATGTCAGCAGAGAATCAGTCTGCATGTCATAGCAGAGAATCAGGCTTCACGTCAGCCACCACTGCAACAGTTCATTGTCATATATTTAGGCCCAGCACCCAGGCAGAGGAGAGAGGTCCCGTAACAGAGAATCTGGCTTCATGTCAGCAGAGAATCAGTCTGAATGTCATAGCAGAGAATCAGGCTTCACGTCAGCCACCACTGTAACAGTCCATTGTCATATATTTAGGCCCCGGCACCCAGGCAGAGGAGAGAGGTCCCATAACAGAGAATCAGGCTTCACGTCAGCCACCACTGCAACAGTCCATTGTCATATATTTAGGCCCAGCACACAGGCAGAGGAGAGAGGTCCCGTAACAGAGAATCTGGCTTGATGTCAGCAGAGAATCAGTCTGCATGTCATAGCAGAGAATCAGGCTTCACGTCACCCAACACTGGAACAGTCCATTGTCATATATTTAGGCCCAGCACACAGGCAGAGGAGAGAGGTCCCGTAACAGAGAATCTGGCTTGATGTCAGCAGAGAATCAGTCTGCATGTCATAGCAGAGAATCAGGCTTCATGTCACCCAACATTGGAACAGTCCATTGGCATATATTTAGGCCCAGGCACCCAGGCAGAGGAGAGAGGTCCCGTAACAGAGAATCTGGCTTCATGTCAGCAGAGAATCAGTCTGCATGTCATAGCAGAGAATCAGGCTTCACGTCAGCCACCACTGCAACAGTCCATTGTCATATATTTAGGCCCAGCACTAAGGCAGAGGAGAGAGGTCCTGTAACAGAGAATCTGGCTTCATGTCAGCAGAGAATCAGTCTGCATGTCTTAGCAGAGAATCAGGCTTCACGTCAGCCTCCACTGCAACAGTCCATTGTCATATATTTAGGCCCAGCACCCAGGCAGAGGAGAGAGGTCCCGTAACAGAGAATCTGGCTTCATGTCAGCAGAGAATTAGTCTGCATGTCATAGCAGAGAATCAGGCTTCACGTCACCCAACATTCCATTGGCATATATTGGAACAGTCCATTGGCATATATTTAGGCCCCGGCACCCAGACAGAGGAGAGGTTCATTCAACTTTGGGTAGCCTCGCAATATAATGGTAAAATGAAAATAAAAATAGGATTGAATGAGGAAGTGCCATGGAGTACAATAATATATGGTTAAGGGGAGGTAGTTAATGTCTAATCTGCACAAGGGACGGACAGGTCCTGTGGGATCCATGCCTGGTTCATTTTTATGAACGTCAGCTTGTCCACATTGGCTGTAGACAGGCGGCTGCGTTAGTCTGTAATGACGCCCCCTGCCGTGCTGAATACACGTTCAGACAAAACGCTGGCCGCCGGGCAGGCCAGCACCTCCAAGGCATAAAAGGCTAGCTCTGGCCACGTGGACAATTTAGAGACCCAGAAGTTGAATGGGGCCGAACCATCAGTCAGTACGTGGAGGGGTGTGCACACGTACTGTTCCACCATGTTAGTGAAATGTTGCCTCCTGCTAACACATTGCATATCAGGTGGTGGTGCAGTTAGCTGTGGCTTGTTGACAAAACTTTTCCACATCTCTGCCATGCTAACCCTGCCCTCAGAGGAGCTGGCCGTGACACAGCTGCCTTGGCGACCTCTTGCTCCTCCTCTGCCTTGGCCTTGGGCTTCCACTTGTTCCCCTGTGACATTTGGGAATGCTCTCAGTAGCGCGTCTACCAACGTGCGCTTGTACTCGAGCACCTTCCTACCACGCTCCAGTGCAGGAAGTAAGGTGGGCACATTGTCTTTGTACCGTGGATCCAGCAGGGTGGCAACCCAGTAGTCCGCACACGTTAAAATGTGGGCAACTCTGCTGTCGTTGCGCAGGCACTGCAGCATGTAGTTGCTCATGTGTGCCAGGCTGCCCAGGGGTAAGGACAAGCTGTCCTCTGTGGGAGGCGTATCGTCATTGTCCTGCCTTTCCCCCCAGCCACGCACCAGTGATGGGCCCGAGCTGCGTTGGGTGCCACCCCGCTGTGACCATGCTTCATCCTCATCCTCCTCCACCTTCTCCTCATCCTCGTCCTCCTCGTCCTCCAGTAGTGGGCCCTGGCTGGCCACATTTGCACCTGGCCTTTGCTGTTGCAAAAAACCTCCCTCTGAATCACTTCGAAGAGACTGGCCTGAAAGTGCTAAAAATGACCCCTCTTCCTCCTCCTCCTCCTCCTCCTGGGCCACCTCCTCTTCCCTCAAGGAGACATAGAAGTGGTATTGTAACGCTGATAACGGCGTCATCGCCACTGGCCATGTTGGTGGAGTACTCTAAACAGCGCAACAGGGCACACAGGTCTCGCATGGAGGCCCAGTCATTGATGGTGAAGTGGTGCTGTTCCGCAGTGCGACTGACCCGTGCGTGCTGCAGCTGAAACTCCACTATGGCCTGCTGCTGCTCGCACAGTCTGTCCAGCATGTGCAAGGTGGAGTTCCACCTGGTGGGCACGTCGCATATGAGGCGGTGAGCGGGAAGGCCGAAGTTACGCTGTAGCGCAGACAGGCGAGCAGCGGCAGGATGTGAACGCCGGAAGCGCGAACAGACGGCCCGCACTTTATGCAGCAGCTCTGACATGTCGGGGTAGTTGTGAATGAACTTCTGCACCACCAAATTCAGCACATGCGCCAAGCAAGGGATGTGCGTCAAACCGGCTAGTCCCAGAGCTGCAACGAGATTTCGCCCATTATCGCACACCACCAGGCCGGGCTTGAGGCTCACCGGCAGCAACCACTCGTCGGTCTGTTGTTCTATACCCCGCCACAACTCCTGTGCGGTGTGGGGCCTGTCCCCCAAACATATGAGTTTCAGAATGGCCTGCTGACGTTTACCCCAGGATGTGCTGAAGTTGGTGGTGAAGGTGTGTGGCTGACTGGATGAGCAGGTGGAAGAAGAGGAGGAGGAAGCTGAGTAGGAGGAGGTGGCAACAGGAGGCAAAGAATGTTGCCCTGCGATCCTTGGCGGCGGTAAGGACGTGCGCCAAACAGCTCTCTGCCTGGGGCCCAGCTGCCACTACATTTACCCAGTGTGCAGTTAGGGAGATATAGCGTCCCTGGCATGCTTACTGGTCCACGTATCTGTGGTTAGGTGGACCTTGCTACAGATGGCGTTGCGCAGTGCACACTTGATTTTATCAGATACTTGGTTGTGCAGGGAAGGCACGGCTCTCTTGGAGAAGTAGTGCCGGCTGGGAACAACATACTGTGGGACAGCAAGCGACATGAGCTGTTTGAAGCTGTCTGTGTCCACCAGCCTAAATGACAGCATTTTATAGGCCAGTAGTTTAGAAATGCTGGCATTCAGGGCCAGGGATCGAGGGTGGCTAGGTGGGAATTTACGCTTTCTCTCAAATGTTTGTGAGATGGAGAGCTGAACGCTGCCGTGTGACATGGTTGAGATGCTTGGTGATGGAGGTGGTGGTGTTGGTGGTACATCCCCTGTTTGCTGGGCAGCAGGTGCCAACGTTCCTCCAGAGGTGGAGGAAGAGGCCGAGGAGGCAGCAGTAGAAGAGGCCGAGGCGGCAGCAGCAGAAAAGGCCGAGGCGGCAGCAGCAGAAGAGGTAGCAGGGGGAGCCTGAGTGACTTCCTTGTTTTTAAGGTGTTTACTCCACTGCAGTTCATGCTTTGCATGCAGGTGCCTGGTCATGCAGGTTGTGCTAAGGTTCAGAACGTTAATGCCTCGCTTCAGGCTCTGATGGCACAGCGTGCAAACCACTCGGGTCTTGTCATCAGCACATTGCTTGAAGAAGTGCCATGCCAGGAAACTCCTTGAAGCTGCCTTTGGGGTGCTCGGTCCCAGATGGCGGCGGTCAGTAGCAGGCGGAGTCTCTTGGCGGCGGGTGTTCTGCTTTTGCCCACTGCTCCCTCTTTTGCTACGCTGTTGGCTCGGTCTCACCACTGCCTCTTCCTCCGAACTGTGAAAGTCAGTGGCACGACCTTCATTCCATGTGGGGTCTAGGACCTCATCGTCCCCTGCATCGTCTTCCACCCAGTCTTCCTCCCTGACCTCCTGTTCAGTCTGCACACTGCAGAAAGACGCAGCAGTTGGCACCTGTGTTTCGTCATCATCAGAGACGTGCTGAGGTGGTATTCCCA
The DNA here is from genome assembly GCF_014858855.1 of Bufo gargarizans. Classification (NCBI taxonomy): domain Eukaryota; kingdom Metazoa; phylum Chordata; class Amphibia; order Anura; family Bufonidae; genus Bufo; species Bufo gargarizans. The sequence goes on along the minus strand of NC_058087.1, from coordinate 85,628,174 downwards.
TGTCCTCATCATCAGGAAACATAAGTGGTTGTGCGTCAGTGCATTCTATGTCTTCCACCGCTGGGGAAGGGCTAGGTGGATGCCCTTGGGAAACCCTGCCAGCGGAGTCTTCAAACAGCATAAGAGACTGCTGCATAACTTGAGGCTCAGACAGTTTCCCTGGTATGCATGGGGGTGATGTGACAGACTGATGTGCTTGGTTTTCAGGCGCCATCTGTGCGCTTTCTGCAGAAGACTGGGTGGGAGATAATGTGAACGTGCTGGATCCACTGTCGGCCACCCAATTGACTAATGCCTGTACCTGCTCAGGCCTTACCATCCTTAGAACGGCATTGGGCCCCACCATATATAGCTGTAAATTCTGGCGGCTACTGGGACCTGAGGTAGTTGGTACACTAGGACGTGTGGATGTGGCAGAACGGCCACGTCCTCTCCCAGCACCAGAGGGTCCACTAACACCACCACGACCATGTCCACGTCCGCGTCCCTTACTAGATGTTTTCCTCATTGTTATCGTTCACCACAACAACAAAAATATTATTTGGCCCAATGTATTGAATTCAAATTCAGGCCTTTTTTTACAGACACCTAACACTATCTGGCTATCTATTTAGGTACCGTATTACACTAATACAGGCACAGCAGTAACCACAGATTTAGCTGAATATAAATTTGAGGCCTAGTATTTAGGCGCTGGGTGACAGGTATACATTTACGGACAGAATTTGACTTGGAAATGCACAGTAGCGTGTGTGTGAAGTTATTCAGAATGACCCTATGTGCACCTTGAATCTTATATACCCTTTTAGGGATAGATTTAACATAGCTCTGATACAGCAGAAACCACTAAATCAGGAAATTGCTAAATTGGGAATTGTATTTCAACCCAGAACAAAAACTGTGCTTTGACGGACACTAAATAACTTGCCCAGCCACAGAAATAACCACAGATTTATCTGACTATAAATTTGAGGCCTAGCATTTAGGCGCTGGGTGACAGGTATAGGTTTACTGACAGAATTCGACTTGGAAATGCACAGTAGCGTGTGTGTGAAGTTATTCAGAATGACCCTATGTGCACCTTGAATCTTATATACCCTTTTAGGGATAGATTTAAAATAGCTCTGATACAGCAGAAACCACTAAATCAGGAAATTGCTAAATTGGGAATTGTATTTCAACCCAGAACAAAAAATGTGCTTTGACGGACACTAAATAACTTGACCAGCCACAACAGTACAGCAGTAACGACAGATTTAGGCTACTTTCACACTTGCGTTCGGGGCTCCGCTTGTGAGTTCCGTTCAAAGGCTCTCACAAGCGGCCCCGAACGGATCCGTACTGCCCCAATGCATTCTGAATGGATAAGGATCCACTCAGAATGCATCAGTCTGGCAGCGTTTGGCCTCCGTTCCGCTCAGCAGGCGGACACCCGAACGCAGCTTGCAGCGTTTTGGTGTCCGTCTGGCCGTGCGGAGGCGTGCGTATCCGTTCATAGTTACAATGGAAGTCAATGGACTTTGACACGGATCCGTTCGAAAACGTTTATGTTTCTGCGCATGCCCAGTAACTTCCTGTCCCTCCCCCTCATCGTCGGCCATTTTGGATCATCGACTTGGTGAGACTGGTAAGTGTATGAAGTTTTGTCTGTTTGTCTATCTTTCTTTTTTTACTATCTATCCATCTATCTATCTATCTATCTATCTATCTCTCTATTTCTAGGGTGGGGGGGCTGCTGGCACTTGGGAATGGGTGTTTGTGTCTGGAACAGTGGGAGCCGCTGGCACTGGTGGTGTGGGCTGCCTTTATGGGAGGCTTCTGGCACTGGGGGGGGCGTGTGTGGCTGGAACTGTGGTTGCTGCTGGCACTGCGGGGGTGTTTGTGGCTAGAACTGTGCGGTTTGCTGGCATTGCAGGGGTGTTTGTGGCTGGAACTGTGGTTGCTGCTGGCACTGCGGGGGTGTTTGTGGCTGGAACTGTGCGGTTTTCTGGCATTGCAGGGGTGTTTGTGGCTGGAACTGTGGTTGCTGCTGGCACTGCGGGGGTGTTTGTGGCTGGAACTGTGCAGTGCTTCTGGCACTGCGGGGGTGTTTGTGGCTGGAACTGTGCGGTGCTTCTGGAACTGCAGGGTTTTTTGTGGCTGGAACTGTGCGGTGCTTCTGGCAGTGCGGGGGTGTTTGTGGATGGAACTGTGTGGTGCTTATGGCACTGCAGGGGTGTTTGTGGCTAGAACTTTGTTTGCTGCTCGCACTGCGGGGGTGTTTGTGGCTGGAACTGTGGGGGCTGCTGGCATTGGGGGGGCTGAGGGCACTGTGGGAAAGTTGTTTGGAACTGGGGGCCTGATGTCATTGTGGGGGGCTGCTGGCACTATGCGGGGCTGCTGTCTCTCGGGGTGTTTATGTCACTTGGGGGGATTATGGCTCCTGTCGGATTAATTTTTTTAATCATTTTATTATTAGGGTCGTTCCAAAAAAAAATAAAAAATAGAAAGAGACATCTGCGGTGGGGAAGCCCATATCTATATTTTAAAAAGTAAGTATTAAAAAAATAAAATAAAATGTTGATATATGAGGAAATAGTGCTCTACAAATTCCTTTAACGTTATCTGCATTTTGTCTGGTATTCTGTTGCGTACAGATGTCATCAAAGAAGACATCCACCATAGACTGGAGTAACCCACCCAGAAGGCGCCGCCGTATCCAGTGGCCGGTAAGTATAAAATCAACACTTGGAGTTTTTACTGTTTGATTCGTTGCATTAATCAGTATGTGCTCTTATTATAGATTTCGTCATCATCATCAGCGGAGGGCTCTCCCGAAGTGGGCGGCGCTGCCGGGGCCAGCTCACCAGCATCCAAAGGAGGTGGACCAAGCCCGGACCGGGGCTGTCAAGAAGTAAATATATATATATATATATATATATATATATATATTTCGTAAAAATTTTTATTATTTAAGTACAGTCTTCTAAAAAATTTTTACTTGTATTAGCAATCTGCACCTAGAGCCGCCAGCAAGGTTCCCCCAGTCGCCTCCAGAGTCCGCGGGAATGAGCGTGGCGGTCGTAGACGTGTAAGTATTGAATTTAGTAGTTTTAATTAGCATTTTGTATTAGGATTTACATTAAATTTTGTATTTTCTTTTTTTCAGGGTTCCCTAAGCTCCACCAGGGAAGATGAGGAGTTCGGGGTTCCGAGCATAGATAACCTGCTCCTCATCCAACTGGTGGAGGCGCGTCCAGCATTATGGGACCACTCCGACCGCCACCACGCCGATCATCGCCATACCCAGCGGCTCTGCAGGGACATCTCTTCTGAAGTTTTTGAGACCTGGGGGGATCTAGATGCGGCGGCTCAGGAGAAATATGGTAAGTAAAACAATATGTATTTTAATACATTAAAATATTGTTGTTTTCCTTTCATCATGCTGATTTTAGTTTTTATTGTTTTTTTCGATAGTCAAACTGGTTATAACGCGTTGGCGATCTATCCGGGACCGCTTCCGGAGGGATTACAACAAGGAGGTTCAGGCCCCGAGTGGCTCCGGAGGAACCTCAGGGGCCACCTACATCCATACGGCGGCCCTGGGGTTCCTACGAAAGGCAATGGCACTAAAAAGGTAAATATTTATAACAACTGTTTAAAAAATAAATTGTAAAGGGGCTGTCTGAGACAGTGGAGCGTTTGGCTCCCCTGTTTTGGCCAGCCCCCCACAGTCAGATGGACAACTGTTCTCTCCGTCTGACTGTAACCCCTATGGTATACGGTAGACATAGCATAGAACATGGATGTTTTATTTAAAGAACAATTCCTAACTTTCCTTTTTTTTTTCTACAGAAGTGCCAGCAGCACTCGGGAGCCTGACCAACCTCCTGAGGCGGAACCGGAACAGATCGCCAGCGCCAGCCCTCCTGTCCCTCATGCATCGGCTCAGGATAATCTGGGTCCCCTACCGGGTCCCTCCGCTCAACAGAGGCTCTTAGGTTTCCGTCAAAATTTGAGAGCCCTGGTGAGCGGGCAGAGATCTGGTAGGCCAAGTCGAGCCGATTATGCGAACCTTGTAGAGGTCGTTTCCGACGCTCTAGAAGGTTTTGCCCAACATCAGATGGAGTTTGGTGCTGACTTAATTCGCTGCTGGGAGGGGGCGGAGTCGGCGTATCAACGCAGCCCAAACTACCATTATGGGCTAAACATGATCGGTTTGATGGACTCAATGACGCCCGAGCAGTTGCATGAGTTTAAGATCATGGTAGAGAACGGGTCATGGGAAATCATGCACACGACTGTATGCCACAAGAGACATACGGTCCGTGAGCGGGCCATATGTCCCATAGTTGCATTGATCGTGCACACGAGAGTACACAGCATTATAGTGTACAATCATCCTGTGCAAGTTGAGCTGCCCGCGGGGATATAGTCTTGCGCTAATAGATCATATGAGTGCAGGACAATAGCCCAGTTTGCGGCACAACATGGTCAGCATCATGATGTACTATCAATGACGATCAGGGACATATGGCCCGCTAACGAACACTATACATCTTTAAGTGCATGTAGTTGTGTACAAGAGTCCAAAAGGTGTGGTCCATTATCAAAGTCGGACCAGCTTTGGAACTTCAACAAGATAGCCCTGGAGAAATATAGGAGCATTACAAACCTATAGATCTCAATACATGAAGATGGAACCTAGAGATGCTTTTCCTTCCAAAACGGATCCACTAAACGGATGACAAAACGGAAACCAACGTGACAAACGGATCCGTAATACAGAGGGATCCGTACAAACGGATCCGTCTGAATGGCTTCCGTTTGGCTCCGTTTAGTCAGTTTATTGACAGATCCGTTTGAAATGCCCTTCAAACGGATCCGTGAAACGCTAGTGTGAAAGTAGCCTTAGCTGGATATAAATTTGAGGCCTAGTATTTAGGCGCTGGGTGACAGATATAGGTTTACTGACAGAATTAGACTTGGAAATGCACAGTAGCGTGTGTGTGAAGTTATTCAGAATGACCCTATGTGCACCTTGAATCTTATATACCCTTTTAGGGATAGATTTAAAATAGCTCTGATACAGCAGAAACCACTAAATTAGGAAATTGCTAAATTGGGAATTGTATTTCAACCCAGAACAAAAACTGTGCTTTGACGGACACTAAGTAACTTGACCAGCCACAACAGTACAGCAGTAACGACAGATTTAGCTGGATATAAATTTGAGGCCTAGTATTTAGGCGCTGGGTGACAGGTATAGGTTTACTGACAGAATTAGACTGGGATATGGCCAAAAAATAACCACACTATTGATGGTTAAATGCACTTGGTGTGACAGCTTGACCAACCACACTATTGAGGGTTAAATGCACTTGGTAACAGGCTCAGCTTGCCCCTGATGTAGTATATGGCCAAAAAATAACCAGACTATTGCTGGTTAAATGCACTTGGTGTGACAGCTTGACCCTGATGTAGGATTTAGCCAAAAAACAACCACACCATTGAGGGTTAAATGTACTTGGTGACAGGCTCAGCTTGCCCCTGATGTAGTATATGGCCAAAAAATAAACAGACTATTGCTGGTTAAATGCACTTGGTGTGACAGCTTCACCCTGATGTAGGATTTAGCCAAAAAACAACCACACCATTGAGGGTTAAATGCACTTGGTGACAGGCTCAGCTTGCCCCTGATGTTGTATATGGCCAAAAAATAAACAGACTATTGCTGGTTAAATGCACTTGGTGTGACAGCTTCACCCTGATGTAGGACTTAGCCAAAAAACAACCACACCATTGAGGGTTAAATGCACTTGGCGACAGGCTCAGCTTGCCCCTGATGTAGTATATGGCCAAAAAATAACCAGAGTATTGCTGGTTAAATGCACTTGGTGTGACAGCTTCACCCTGATGTAGGATTTAGCCAAAAAACAACCACACCATTGAGGGTTAAATGCACTTGGTGGCAGCTTGTGCTGGCACACCACAAGACACAAAATGGCCGCCGATCACCCGAGAAAAAAGTGACTGAAAAACGCTCTGGACAGCCTAAAAACAGTGAGCAATTCAATAGCAGCAGTTCAATCATCCACAGCTGCAGATCGATCTCTGAATGAAGTCCTTTGGAGGAGTTAATCACTGCCTAATCTCGCCCTAACGTGGCAGCTGCAACCTCTCCCTATGCTGATCAGAGCAGAGTGACGGGCGGCGCTATGTGACTCCAGCTTAAATAGAGGCTGGGTCACATGGTGCTCTGGCCAATCACAGCCATGCCAATAGTAGGCATGGCTGTGACGGCCTCTTGGGGCAAGTAGTATGACGCTTGTTGATTGGCTGCTTTGCAGCCTTTCAAAAAGCGCCAAGAAAGCGACGAACACCGAACCCGAACCCGGACTTTTACGAAAATGTCCGGGTTCGGGTCCGTGTCACGGACACCCTAAAATTCGGTACGAACCCGAACTATACAGTTCGGGTTCGCTCATCCCTATTTTTGGTGTCTTATGTGAGCACTGAGAGGCTTATTTTGCGGGTCTGATGAGGAGTTGTGGGTCTTATCTGAGCTCATACTACCTCCATGTTAGATAAGACCGCCATGATCAGTACTTTAATAAAATAAAACTGTGTAGGAGCGGGCTTTTCCTACCTCTGCTGCAGCTGCTCTGAAGACTGTGGCGCCCTCTCCACAGTGATCTGACGTGCACAGCGTCAGGTCAGAGCGCGGACCTCCACGTATTAAGGGGGAGTACACTGCGCCACCAATGACAATTAACCTTTAATACAGATACAGGAGGCGGGTGCTGGCAGAATCACATAGCCGACACCTAGCCTCTATGACGGCGCTGTGATTTCCGGCAGTTAACCCCTCAGGTGCAGCACCTAGGGGGTTAACTGCCGCGAATCCCAGCTACCTCTCATAGAGGTCAGGTGTTGGCTATTTTATTCTGCAGCCAGCACCCGCCTCCTGTATTTGAGTAAATGAGTGAGTTAACTTCATTGGTGGCGCAGTGGCCACAGCCCCTCACCTCCTCTTCCCCTCTGCATTCTCATCGGTGGGAGGGGAGGACTGTTTTCTTCTTCCTTCTCCCATGTGCTGCTAATATTTCGATACCTGTGATATCCCTGGCCCGCTCCCCTGTGAGCCACATATGTAGAGAAGAACGTGCTCCTCTGAAAGCCGCAAGTGAAGGTGCGAGGAGCCGCATGCGGCTCGCGAGCAGCGGGTTGGCCACCCCTGTTGTAAAGCTTCTTTTTGGTGTGCATAAGTGGAGAAAAAGAAAAAGGACTTATTAGTCGTTGTGTGGTGAAGTGAGAAAATTACAGCCCTTTTTGGAGTGTATTAGTGGCAAAAAAAATGTATTATTTGCCGTTTACAACCGCAGTTACAGTATATGTTCTAAAGCCTTTTTTGGCATGCAGTATTGTGGGGGAAAAAAGGGATTATTTGCCATTGTGTGGTGAAGTGAGAAAATTCAAGCCCTTTTTGGCGTTTATTAGTGGCAAAAAAAAACAACTTTATTTGCCATTCACAGCCACAGTTATCGGTATATGTTCTAAAGCATTTTTTGGGCATCTATTAGTGTGGAAAAAGTAAAGGGCTTATTAGCCATTGTGTGGTGAAGTGAGAAAATTACATCCCTTTTTGGCGTGTATTACTGGCCCAAAAAAAATATAATATTTGCCATTTACGGCAGCAGTTATATGTTCTAAAGCTTTTTCTGGGGTGTGTTAGTGGGGACAAAGAAAAGGAGCTTCTTAGACGTTGTGTGGTGAAGTGGGAAAATTACAGCCCTTTTTGGCATGTAGTAGTGGCAAAAAAAAGTATTTGCTGTTGACGGCCGCAGTTATATGTCCTAAAGCAGGCATACTCAACCTGCGGCCCTTCAGCTGTTGCAAAACTACAACTCCTAGCATGCCCGAACAGCCTACAGCTATCAGCCTACAGTAGGTTATTGTGTGAGTTGTAGTTTTACAACAGCTGGAGGGACGCAGGTTGAGCATGCCTGTTCTAAAGCCTTTTCTTTGCCTGTATTAATGGGAGAAAAAAAAAAGGGCTTATTGTCAGTTTTGTGGTAAATTAAGAAAATTAAAGCCCTTTTTGGTGTGTACGGTGAAGTTCCATTGTACTACAGCCATTTACGGTTTGTATTAATAGGATAGATATGTGCGCCGTATTAGCCGTTCTACGGTGAATTGTGATTGTTATATTTATTAGCCGGTCTGCAGTGAACCAAAATTGTTATACAGCCATGGGTGTATTAATGGGAAAAATAAGTACGTGTTATTAGTCATTCTGCTGTGAATTCACATTGTCATACAGACATTGTTGTGCTGTATTAATAGCAAAAATAAGCTTGTGTTATTAGCTGTTCTGCAGTGAATTTACATTGTCATACAGCCATTGTTGGTGTTTATTAATAGGAAAAAAAAGTTGTTTTTATATTACCAGTTGTGGGGTGAATTTACATTCTCATTGATTGGTGATTTTTTTTGTGATACAGACTTTTTTGGGAAAATTGGTCAGTGAATGTAGACTTTATTCAGTAGGGACTGAGTAATTGTGTCGATTAGCCATTGAATTCAGTGGTGACATTTGTTTGTAATACAGCCTTTTTGGGGAAAATGTATTGGTGAATGTAGACTTTCTTCTGTAGGGACTGAGTAATTGCGTCGATTAGCCATTCAGTGGTGAAATTTGTTTGATGTACAGCTCTTTTTGAGAAAATTGGTTGGTAGCTGTAACTACGGTCAAGGACAATATATGTCCTTTACGGCCCACTGGGTAAATGTGGTTCCCGCCCAGCCACACCAGCAACTTGGCCAGGTAATGCCGCTTCCACCTCCACGTTCTCACACCATAGGTCCTGCGACAATGTCCGCCTCTGCCTCCTCATCCTCCACCATGTCCTCAGCCCCCACTGCAGGGAAAATTCACAGTGCTCCTCCAGCATACCACATGTGCAGGGCATGGCGGTGTCAGGTTGTTGTACACCTCGTTATCCTGGGTGAGTCACACAGGGTAGGAACTGCTCCGTGTTCTTCATCAAGAAATCAAATCCTGGCTTTCTCCGAGACAACTCAAAATCTGAACCATGGTGACAGACAACGGGAAGAACATGGTGTTGGTGCTGCATCAAGGAGGACCGAGCCATGCTCCCTGCATGTTGCACGTTTTCAATCTGGTTGTCAAGCGTTTCCTGAAGTCCTCCACCCATCTTCAAGACATCCTAAAAATGGCCAGGAAACTTTGCATGCAGTGCGATGAGCAGGATACGGGTATACGCTGATGCCAAATTATGCAATTACTGGGTCAGGTGTAGATGATAGTCTATATTTGTTCATGATGCCAATTATAGTGTGCGCAGGGTACTATCACAGGGCCCTTCCAGGTTAGGAATGCCTGAGTGGTGTAGTGGCCTATAATGTCTCTGTATGGTGATGATAATGGTATCAACAGTGTCTCCTACCTGGGTACGGCTGGACTCCTGGCTCACTTGCAATAAATTGAGTGTAGTGATAGTAGGAGTAATAGAGGAATTTTGCAGCAGAAATGATGTCCAGACCTTTAGATGAAGTTCAAACTTTTCTTTACTGAAGATAACTTGAATCCAAACAGAATACAGCTATCGTCTTTGGTCCCAGCAGGTTTTGGCAATGGTTGGCAGGAATGAATCTTCTGCACTATAAATATGGTGCTTGCAGGATAAGACGTCTGCTTTGTAGCTCTGTAACTGTGGCAGGAATTTGTCTTCTGCGCTTCTCTATATCTTATGCTTGGTGGGGACTGACTAGCTGAGGAGGAATATTGCTTCTTTTAGGTCTCTGGACTTTGCTCACATATATATTCTCAGGGGATGCTTTCTTCCTGGAACTCTGGATGTTGTCAGCTTTCTTGTCATCCAGCTGAGGCTGCAGGGCTCAGACTGGGAATATGATCAATGTCTCAGCCGAGACAAGATCCTGACTTTCTTCCCTATGCAGGGGGACTCCTGACACACACACCCTACCCCTAGCAGGGGGTGGGCTACACTGAACCTAACCTCCTTCTCCACCCAAGGTGCAGCATGTGGGAACAGTCCACACCTCCACAGAGGGGGAGCTAAGCTGGATCCAGCCTAGATATACTAAACTTAAACTAATACCTTACCAATGCATTGCTGCTACCTGCTGGTGAACAAGGAAAATTACAAGACAATTTACATTTAACATAGTTTTAAATGCACAGTTGTGAAAACATGAGCAAAATTATATCAGGTGACAAGGTAAAGGCTCTAAGCAGTAGTAGCAGGGTAGAGGCATGTAGTAACACAGCTCTGGGGTGTTACACACTCTCCTTGAGCTACAGCAGCAGAAAGGCTAATATGAAATGTTACCCGTTGGAATTCCACTCTCCATATGTTGTACCAAATGTATGAACAGAGAAAGGCCATATACAATTTATTGATGATATAGGCTGACAGAGGTACTCCCCTGTGTAACTTTGATGTTAGCCAGTGGCAGCTTATGCGTGCCACCTGCGGTTTGCTCATGTCCTTTGAGGAGGCCACTTTATTTGTCAGTCGCCAGGAGTACGGGATGAACGTCATTCCACTGATTCATATCCTGGAAAAGATGCTGGTGAATGTGGCTGGTCAGGGGACTGGAGACGTGGCGCCTACATCTCAATGCCACATGAGCCCTGTTGGGGCTGAACCTGAGGAAGAGGAGGAGTAGGACTTTGAAGCACAACTAATGTGTAGCGAAATGGGTGGTTTTTCTACACAGGTGACAGGAGAGGAGGAGCAGGAGCAGCCGGAGGAGCAAGAGGAAGATGAGAAAGAAGAGGCAGATTACCCAGATACACTGTGGCAGTATACAGTGGAGATGGAGGCAGGGAGTCCCTCCGAGTAACTTGCGCAAATGGCCTGATGCATGCTCTCTTGCTTGCGTAGTGACAGCCGAATTGTCACCATTCGGCAGAGGGATGACTTCTGGCTCTCCACCATGTTAGACCCTGACTACTGGTCCAAAATGGGGGCCTTTTTACACCTGCTGAGAGGGAGGAAAAACTGAACTACTATAGAGGCATCCTATGTAGCCATTTGGGCGCTGCCTATCTGCACCATCATCCATCCTCTCGCAAGTGTAATCAGGGGTGGGCCCTCTGTGCTCACTTGCCTCTGCCATGGCTGCTGGGGTGGAGCAGTACCAGATCCATCAGCAGTAGCCTGAGAATAGAGTTGCTGACAGTAGCTTTCTTTACCTGCATAGTGAAGAAACTACTCACCAGCAGCTAGACATGGAGCAGAACCTGAACCAGGAGGTGGTGGCATACCTGGAGTGTACTCTGCCAGCTGTCATTGAATATCCACAGGACTACTGGGCAGACAAACTGGATTTGTGGCCGCAACTGGCCGAGTTTGCCCTGGAAAAGCTGTCCTGCCCGGCCAGTAGTGTGGCATCAGAGCTGGTGCTTAGTGCAGTGGGGGCCATAGTTACCCCAAGGAGAACTCGTCTGGTCACCCAAAATGTGGAGAGACTGACCTTTGTCAAGATTAATCAGGCTTGGATCAGCCAGGATTAGATCATCAATGCTGCGTCACCCAAACCTTGACAAAAGAGACCAGTTTCTTCTGGCTACCTGCCTTAGCTGCTATTCTGATGCTGCCACCCGCTGATGCCACACATCTGATGCCAAGTGTTCCCTCTTACACCCACCATCATCAGCAGGTATTGTTAGTGCCACTAACCTCCCCACTCTGTCAGCGAGTGACTCTGTGGTCTCCTGATGCTGCTGCCACCTACACACTATGTCACTTTGCCACTTGTGGCCTCCTCATGTTGCTGCCGCTGCCACCTCACCACTATGTCACTGGGCCACTCTGTGGTCTCCTGATGCTGCTGCTACCTCAACACTATGTCACCTTGCCTCTTGTGGCCTCCTCATGCTGCTGCTGCCACCTCACCACTATGTCACTGGGCCACTCTGTGGTCTCCTCGTGCTGCTTGCACCTTGCCACTATGTCATTGGGCCACTCTGTGGACTTCTCAAGCTGTTTTCCCACCCTCCCCACTCCATGACTGGGCTACTATTTTGCCCTTTTTTGCCTGGATGACATAACCATTTATTTGACCCTTCTTCTGATCTGTCAGAAGAAAGGAAAAATGAGACACACAACGGATCCTGTCTGTGTAGCCGCTGTAAGGCTTGTATGGTCCCATCAGAATTGGTTTATGATTTGGTAGCCAAAAGCAGGAGTGGGTACAAAACACAGAAGACATGCAACAAACAAATATTCCATTCACCGGTCATCTCTTATTTCGATCCACTGATTTTTTTGCGGGGGCATTAACGATACTGATGTATTACTGCACAAGTGCTGACCAAGTAAAGGCAGATGCTCAACAGACAAGATCCGGTTGTTGTTTTGACGGATCAGAGGAAGGGCAAAATAATCAGTGACGTCCACACAAACTTACTGCTGACACCCTCTCCACTCGGGTGGGGGGCCCTACTTGTATTAGCGTTTAATAGAACAGGTTCTGTAGACATCTATGTGGAATCAGCTGATGAGGGTGTAAAAGGAGTGCTCTTCTTCTTGACGCAAACATGGACCGGTAAGGCTCAGTTCATACTTGAGTTATTTGGTACGTTTTGGCCCTGTTACTGCCCAAATCAGTAAAGTGTGCAGTGATTCTAAGAGCGACGCCTGTCATGTCCGTTTCACTACCACAGCACAATCCCTATGTGTATTACATGCAAGGCACGGTGTTCTACACCACTATACAGGCTCTCTGCAGCCAGGAAATAGCAGTTTTTTTTACGAGATTCACAACAAATAAATTTGTATTAAATCTAATCGTTTCGGAAAATTAAGCGAATCGGCTGAATCGAATTTTTTTAAAATTCACTCATCTCAAATGATTATCATGGAAACTATGGGAACAGAAAATATCTACTAAAGTGGTATTCTGGTAATCATACTATTTTTATTATAGCCTGCATCATCTATTGAATGATTCATACCTGCTCCAAGCCACTCCAGTCCTGAGGGCTGGCTCTTCTTTGTCCATCATCTGCTCTACAGCTTGTTTTTTTTTCAGCCTGGTATGAACATGGCCACCTGTGCCACTGCAGCCACTGACTGGCTTTAGTGATGAACTTGGGGACACATCACCACTGAAGCCAGTCATTGACTGCATTGGGCACTTGTGCCTTAAAAATCAGAGGAGAACAGTCACACTGATTCAAGTCTGTAGGAAGGTATTAAGTGGATTGCCGACCAATACTTTTTTTCCTTTAACACCTGAATGCTGTAAATATCTCACAGTTCCCTGTCGCTTTCATTTCAGTGATTCCCATGTCCCAGCTAGTCCATACTTCCTATTCCCTCGCTTAGCCATTTACTGGCTGAGGTTGCTCACCACCAGTGATTAGCTAATGGTCAATTCCTGCAGATTGAGAGGAACGATGAAGCAGTTCATTCTGACATATCAGAATGGCATAATAATCAGACAGTTTAATGCTACTTTCACAGTTGCGTTCGGGGTTCCGCTTGTGAGTTCCGTTTGAAGGCTCTCACAAGCGACCCCGAGCGCATCCTTACGGCCCCAATGCATTCTATGTGGATCCGCTCAGAATGCCTCAGTCTGGCGGCGTTCAGCCTCCGCTCCGCTCAGCAGGCGGACACCTGAACGCTGCTTGCAGCGTTCGGGTGTCCGCCTGGCCATGCGGAGCCAAACGGATCCGTCCAGACTTACAATGTAAGTCAATGGGGACGGATCCGTTTGAAGTTGACACAATATGGCTCAATATCAAACAGATCCATCCCCCATTGACTTTCAATGTAAAGTCTGGAAGGATCCGTCTGACTAACTTTTAGACTTAGAATCTTTTCTGAAATATAATGCAGACGGATCCGTTCTGAATGGATCTCATTGCCTGCATTATAGGAGCAGATCCGTCTGTGCAGACACCAGACGGATCCGCTCCGAACGCAAGTGTGAAAGTAGCCTAAGGCAATAGGTATGTGCTTCTCAAATAATATAAAGGCGTCCTTAATAAAGTAGACAGGCAGAGATAGATAGATAGATAGATACCATTTGATTGGCCCACCAGACTACCAATGGGCCAAGGCTCTAAAACCATAGTGAGTCCCAAAGGTCCAGCCAGGAGAAAAACAATTATTGGAGCTGCCTTGGAGGCAATAACTTGCCACTAGGGTCTTTCTTTGATTCAAAATCTGCCACAGCCACAAGAAGGAGCTCCATAGGAAACAATGTACGGCAGCTTCAGTTCATTACGGAGGACTAAAGTCTGGTGTCTCTCTTTTACTCTTGACCAGTGATGGTTAGTTCACAGTGTTCGCCAACGAACACATGCGGGCTGCCATCTTGACTCACCCGTCCGGCAATGCACAGGTAAACCCTTACCTGTGCCTGTGCCGGGAGCCAGTCTGAAATCAATTGCGGTCACCGAGAGCAGGCAGTTCCAAGAACAGCCACCGGGGGCCTTCATCGGACTGTTCTCGGAACTACCTGCCCCCGGTGACCGTATTTGATTTCAGACCGGCTCCCGACACAGGTAAGGGCTTACCTGTGCATCACCGGATGGGTGAGTCAAGATAGCAGTCCGCATGTGTTCGTTGGCGAACACTGTGAACTGACAATCACTGCTCTTGACAATGCACCATAGGTTCTCTGTGGGGTTTAGGTCAGATGACTTTGCTGGCCAATCAAGCAATCAAGCTTTAAAATGTAAGCCCATGTCCTGGATACATCTGTGTATGGTGGCTCTTGAAGCACTGACTCTGGCCACAGTCTACTCCTTGTCAACCTCCCTCAAAATCTTGAATGGGCTTTTTTTTTAAAATCCTTTCAAGGCTGCAGTTATTCCTGTTGCTTGTACACCTTTTTGTACCACACTTTTTCTTTCTACTCAACTTTCCATTAAAGGGGTTCTGCAGTTTGTTTAAACTGATGATCTATCCTCTGGATAGATCATCAGCATAAGATTGGCAGGGGTCCGATACCCGGGACTCCCCCCCAATCAGCTGTTTGAGAAGGCAGCGGCGCTCCAGTAGCGCCGTGGCCTTCTCACTGTTTACCGCAGGCCCAGTGACGTTCAGTTGAATGGAGCTTAGCTGCGCCCAGGCCAGTTGATAGTAGTCATGACGTCACTGGGCATGCGGTAAACAGTGAGAAGACAACCTGCTCTATAAAAATATCATATAATCTACCCCGTCAGATGAATTCTGTAAAAAAACTGTGTCCGAAATTTTTGGGGTCACCTCGTCTCATAAAATGCACAATACTGAGAGCTCAAAGTGATGCATGTACTACAAAATGGTACCAATCAAACTGTAATCTCATATCGCAAAAAACAAGCTCTCAAACAAGACCCTTGCCAGAAAAATAAAAAAGTATGGCTTTCAGATGCAAAAACATGATTTTTCTTTTAAAAATTGCTTTGTGTAAGTGGTCAAATGTAAAAAAAAAAAATAGAATTGGGTATCTCTGTAATTGTACTGATCAGCAGAATAAAGATAACATGTCATTTTTCCCACACGGTATAGGCCGCAATGACAAACTCCAGAAAGCAATGGCAGAATTGCTGTATTTTTTATTCTAGTTCCCAAAAAGCAAAATAAAAAGTGATCAAAAAGTTGTATGTACCCCAAAATAGAACCAATGATGATGGCAACTCATCCTGCACTCACAGCTCTATTTGAGAGAAAAATGTATGGTTGTCAGTAGTGTTGAACGAACGCACTATATCACGAATTTGAATATTGCCTCTGCCGTTCATAAGTTTTTAGATCTCCCCTCAGTCGTCTTTTTTCTAAAGTGAATAACCCTAATTTTGATCATCTTTCAGGGTACTGTAGTCCACCCAATCCAGTTATTACTTTAGTTGCCCTCCTTTGTACCTTCTCCAGCTCTGCTATGTCTGCCTTGTTCACAGGAGCCCAGAACTGTACACAGTACTCCATGTGTGGTCTTACTAGTGATTTGTAATGTGGCAGTTTTCTGGCATAAATGAACTCTGAAATATACAGCAACCAGCATATGTCTCATCATAAATTAGGCACAGAATTCGTCAGCATGCCTGGTTATCATAAACCAGCATACACCACAGGTCTATGATAAATCTGCCCCTGTATCTTTAGGATGAACAGGACAATTATACTGAGTATTGTAATTGTAAGAAGGTTTAGTAGTTTGCTTTTTTACAAAAAAAATAAAGCAACATTACTGAGATTGCAATCCATGATTACGTGATGAAAATTACAGAATTTTTAAACAAATGTTATTGTTTTAATAAAGGCATAAATAATTATGCAAAAGCTAAGAGATTATTTTTTAAATTTGTGCTGTGGATTCTATAAATGAATAGAAATTCATTTTTTGAATTTGATAAGAACACACGCTTTATTTGCAATAATCCTGAATTTGCACATTTTTAGTTTCTCTAAATGTGACATGCATGATCTTTGGATTTTTCTTGACATGCCAATTATTCTGTTACATGTTTTCATCAGTACATTAAATTAGTAGCCTTAGCAGCCATTCAGATCACATTGTGGCTCCTGATGAGTACCCAAAAGGATTAAACTTTGACCTCTTGTCCATCTGTATATGCCTTTATTGTTGAATTCAGAAGCATGGTTAGACTATGCTTTGGTATCCTCCAAAATCATTTTTATTAACCAAACATATCCTCCAGGTGGAATGTTCAGTGGAGAGCTAAAATGTGATAAGCAATTGGCTCTTTATGATGCTTTATAGTCAATAAACCAGATACATGTATTGAACCCTTTCAAGAACATGTTTATTTGTAATGCATTTGTATCAAACACATTATTTTATATATGAATCCAAGTGCAATCTGAAATTGAATGTGTGGATCATTTTTCTCAATGTTCATTAACGTTAATGATCTGAAAAGTGTTATTTTTGCACTTCAGTTCAATTTTAACTACTTCCTCTTGATTCCACTTTTGATACTTCTGAGTAGTCTGGATTCACTTTTGTCTACTTGGATATCTATTAAGTGTTGAATGACTTCTTTTTGACTCGGTAAAACAGATCTTCGATTGTGGGAAAATCTTTCTGCAAGATAAGAGTTAACACAATAAAGCAATTTCATATTTTGCACATACATCATCAATATTTAATGTAGCCTGCCGGAAACCTAAATAGATTTGATCATTGCAAATGAATGCCTAAATATATCTTCTACTCCTTCAGCTATTCTTTCAAGTTACGGTTTATCTTGCAAAAAGTATATATATTTATTTATTTATTTTTTCGTCCGCGCTGAAACAACTTTGATAGAATCTTGCACAAAAACTACTGATTTTTCAGGTGGCTGTTCCACTGGATCTTCTTTCTCCACCTCCTCAGACTCTGAACCGACCAGCAACGAGCATATTCATCCTTCCTCCCCAGTATATAATTCAGCCGGCAACAAACGGTAGCGTATGTTCCTTTAAAGTAAATCAACATAGAGCAGACCCGTAGGTAAAAGCATTCAGTATATTTTATTATACTCACAGAGTTTTCCTTTCAAGAATGCATAGACAATCGGTCAAAAAATAAAAAAGCTATGGCTCTCGGACTATGGAGACACTAAGAAATCATATTTTTTGGTTCCAAAAATGCTATTATTGTGTAAAACTTAAATAAATAAGAAAAAGTATACATATTAGGTATTGCCACATCCGTAACGATCTGCTCTATGAAAATGTCACACGACCTAACCTAAGGTGAAAGCTGTAAAATGTAAAAATAAATAAATAAATAAAAACTGTGCTAAAACAACCAATTTATTGCCCTATAAAGTGTAATAATGAATGATCGAAAAATCATATGTACCGATGTAGCATGGTTAGCACTCAAGCTCTTAACTCAAATTTCTTAACTATCTTGAGACAAAAGCAATTGAAGGTGTTTGCTTAATGCATTTATTTTAGATAACACGTCTCATAAATAATGTGTTAACTCTACTACATCTGTACCAAAAAATGGTAACAAAAAAAATGTCAACTCTTCCTTCAAAGAACAAGACCCTGCACAAGACGATCGGCAGAAAAATTATAAAAATTGCATTCAGAAAATGGAGACACAAAAACATATTTTTTTTTTTCAAAAATGCTTTATGTAAATCTGAAACAAACAAAGTAGACATATTTAATATCATTGCATGATCTACCCTGTCAGATGAATGTTGTAAAAAATTAAAAATACAAACAGTGCCAAAACAGACATTTTTGGGCTACCTTGCCTCACAAAAAACATATTATAGCTCAATTAAAAATCATATGTACCATAAAATAGTACCAATAAAACTGGTCACCTTATCTCCTAGTTTCCAAAATGGGGTCACTTTTTGGGAGTTTCTATTGTAAGGGTGCATCATGGGGGCTTCAAACGGGACATGGCATCTAAAAAACAGTTCAGCAAAATCTGCCTTCCAAAAACCATACGGCGCTCCTTTTCTCCTGCGCCCTGCCCTGTTCCATACAGCAGTTTACGTCCACATGTCGGGTGTTTCTGTAAACCGCAGAATCAGGGTAATAAATATTGAGTTTTGTTTGGCTGTTAACCCTCTATGTGTTAGTTTTATTAAAATAAAAAATCTGCCCAAAAAGTGAAATTTAGAAATGTCATCTCCATTTTCCTTTAATTCTTGTGGAACACCTAAAGGGTTAACAAAGTTTGTAAAATCAGTTTTGGGTAACTTGAGGGGTGTAGTTTCTACAATGGGTCATTTATCGGGGTTTCCACTATGTAAGCCCCACAAAGTGACTTCAGACCTGAACTGGTCCTCAAAAAGTGGGTTTTGCGTGGCAGCCAACCAACGTGCGGGGAGGAGACTCGAGCATCGCGCTCGAGCACACGCGGGGTTCGGCCGAACACCGCAATGTGCCGAGCATCGTGATGCTCAAGTAAAATTAGTGTTCGGCCGAGCATGCTCGCCAAACACTAATGACAGCCATATGCTGTCCATTTTTTTCCCAACCCATAGTATAATCATTTAACACAAGATATATTTAATAATTTATGTGCTTTCCATCCTTAAAAAATAATCCTAACACAGTAAGCATGTCATGATGGTGTTATCCTAACCTATGCTCTTACAGAAGAGTTGATACAGAAATGATTGATTGTTAATGTTATTAATAGATTAATAATATGTAAAATTTACCTAAAATAATCTTAAACATTTCAAAAGGTTGTAAACAAAAAAGGCTTACTTAAAGAGTCTCTGTCACCAGGATCAACCCTATTAAACCAGACATACTGCCTGGCAGGGCTTATAATGCTGATTAAAACAATACCTTTCTTTTGTCTGTATGCTAAACAGCTAGCAGAGCTGTGTCCAAAAGTTGTGTGCGAGCATTTGAATCTCATATCATTATGTAGTGTAGCTTCACCACATCTGCTCAGAAAGATAATATACTTATTACTGCTTTATACACAGGCACAATATATGATAATACAGACACCAGTAATATATGTTATTGTTAGCTTATAAGTAGAGATGAGTGAAATTTTCAAAAATTCTATTCGCCGGTTCACAGATTTTTTTCAGGACAAATTTGGTTCAAAATATATATATATATATTTGGTTCTAGATAATAGAGCAAAAGAAGGCAGCACTCCAGATGGTAATGAAAAAGTGGATGGTCCAGCTGAAAAAGGCTCCATAGAGAGAGCTGAAACGTTGCTGATGAGTGAATAAACCATCCACTTTTTCATTACCATCTGGAGTGCTGCCTTCTTTTGCTCTATTATCTATACCTGGGACCTTGGTCGCAGGTCTCCCAGGAGGATTTTTTTGCACCCGCACGTTTTCTTTTTGTGTGCTGCTTCTCTCTTTTCTCTTTTTTATATTTGGTTCTATATATATTGTGCTGCCACGCAGCTTTTACTGTCTAGCAGTTGTTATTACATGTTATGTTACTATATTATTTGGTATGATCCTTACACCCCTGCTGTTTCTGGCTAGTTGGTTGTTCCCACCCTCCATTTCCTGCTGTAACTCCATTTTGTATAGTTGTTGTGAAGAGACTGCAGAGTGAGGGAGCTGTGTAACTTCATTAGAAATTTACCTATGAAAAAGCCTCTATGTTCATATCCTCGCTACCTTGAAGCATAAAGAAGCATTGAAAATCATCTCTGGAGTCTTTATTCATTGAGTAAGCTATCTGTTAAAGTGATCATTCAACCTGCCGCATACATCCTTACAGGCTGGGTCTACAAGAAGCTTGTCGCAGGTACAACCGATGCTGAGACAGAATAGTACATTTCTAGAAGAATCCATCACATGGCTATCTCTGCAGCCTCAGAAACGTGAGTAACCACGCGCCTGTGTGAAGAACTAACTCCCTAAGACAGGAAGCCATCTTCAGGCTGTGCACTGAAAGTTCAATGCCTGTGTGTCACTGCCGCAGTCACCAGAAGCATTACACTGCATATGAAGCTAGCCACCTACTGAATGCTCCATAACTGTTACAGCCTTTACTGCCAGGGATTGCTGGTCTGTGCTGTGGACCCATTTCTCTAGTAATACCAGCTTATACAAGTTTTGCCTTTATTGGGGAGCCATAAGTGCCTTTTGAACTGTGCAAGGACTGTGTTTCATAGCTATATCAAGTCCCAAGGATTCATCATTGTCAAGCTGTTTGGGTTGTGAATCCAATACCTGAATCTACTGAAATACTGTATATTCCTGCCTACTGAGCTGAGCTATCCAGTCTGAACCAGTTGCAGCACTAGCTGGCTCATTGTCACAAATATCCAGCTCCTCAGCTCAGCCTGCTTACTAACAGAAGTCACTACCTACAGAGCTGATCTCTGGCAGATTTCTAACAAGACACCAAAACTACAGCAATTGTCATTATGTCTGACAGAGATCCCACAGAGTTACCTATATTTAATCAAGATAAAGCAGACTCCTTACTTTATTCTGCTCGTCCTGTTAGAGCCCCTCATCCATCCTTGAAGGCAAGGGAGGCTTATGAAGCAAGTAAGGAAGAAACATCTAGTAACCAGACTTTAAGTTGTATAACAGCCACTAATGAAACTAGCAACAATTCTGAGCAATTGAACATTGCTCTCTCAAGGGTTAAGAAGGCATTTGAGAACTATAAAATACTTTCTGAGAAGTACTATTCCCTATTGTCTCATTCCAACATAGAGGAAGCTGCATTAGAATTAAAGGACTTTACTTCCACTGACCAGCAGAGGCATAGCACATATCTTGAAGCAAAGGCACAGATAGAAGGTAGATTAGCACAGCTACATGAAACTACATCCTGTATATCTGCTTCTTCCAGACACTCAGGAAAATCATCTAGATCTGCCCGCTCCTATAATAAATCCTGTTCTAAGTCACTGCGGTCCTGTTCTGTAAGGTCAACGCTGAGTGACCAAATAGTCAAAGCTCGCCAGAAGGTTGCAGCAGCCCAGGTTCAAGCGGCCTGTTCTGAAAGAGAAGCAGCCATCAAAGCAGAAGCTAAACGCATTCAAGCAGAAACAGAGGCTCAGCTAGAAATCCTTCAGAAGAAGAAAGAAAAGGAAGTAGCCTTAGCTGAATTATCTGTCTTGGAACAAGCCCTATTGGAAGAAGAAGGAGCAGCTTGTCCCAACTTGGCTGCTTGTCAAGACCCTGTTGAAAGGACCCTACAGTTTGTCTTAACCCAGAACCAAGACAATACAGTCCCACCTACAGTTGGAGATTCTTCTCATAATCATCCAGCAAGTGGATCAGAAGGCAATGTGTTGCCAAATCAAGCTGGTCAACTACACACACCTACTAACAGAGACACTCCACAACAACCGCATGTCACAAAATCAAGTGAACCAACCTACGCAGCTTATGTGCCACCACAACCCTATGTGAATAGAGATTACAAAGGCATAACAGAAGACTACAGAATGAACTCTATACCCACTGTGATACAGCTCTCTTCAACTTCAAATGCTCAGAGACCTTCAGACGACAAACCCTTACCTAGTTTGAACCCATTTGCAACACCTTTCTCTCCACCTACCAGCCAACATCTGATACCAACTATGGTCCAAGTCGGCGCACCATCAGTATCCCCTGTGGCTATAAAAACCGAAAGCACTGATGCTGCAGAGTTCAGCAAATATATGATTCAACGAGAGTTGATTACTATTGGACTGTCTAGATTTGATGACAGCCCAGAGAACTACAGAAGTTGGAGATCTACATTTAAGGCGGTAACCAAGAACTTGGACATTGAACCTCAAGCAGAACTCGACTTACTAATAAAGTGGTTGGGGCGTCAATCTTCAGAACAAGTAAAGAGACTTAAATCTGTTTACATTTATAACTTTAAAGCAGGCCTTGATGCTGCCTAGGAACGTCTAGAACAAGACTATGGGAGCCCCGAAGTCATTGAATCTGCCTTATTCCAGAGACTAAACGACTTTCCTAAGATCTCTGTTAAGGACAATCATAAGCTTAGAGAGTTAGGTGACCTCCTTCATGAACTTGAAATTGCGAAGTTAGATCCTAGTTTACCAGGTCTTAGCTATTTAGACACTGCTCAGGGAGTAAATCCTATTGTAGCAAAGTTGCCTAGTCATCTTCAGGAAAAGTGGACTAGTGTAGGATCAAAGTATAAGTATGAACATCATGTTTCCTTCCCTCCTTTTTTTTATTTTGCAGAGTTCGTGCGGAAGGTTGCAAGGTCCAAGAATGACCCAAGCTTCTTCTATCCAGATACAACCACCATTCCTTTAACTACTTCAAGGAGTATTGCCACCAACAGTAAATTTAAGAATTTAAAGCATCCTATTGCCGTGAGGAAGACCAAGATAGCATCCAACGTCTTGGCTACAGACATTAAGGCAAGCAATCTTAATCAACAGTGTCCTATTCATAATGCGCCACATTCTCTCTCCAAATGTTGTGCATTCAAGGATAAGCCTATTGAAGAACGCAAGTCATTTCTCAAAGAGCATAATATCTGTTTCAAGTGTTGTGCATCCTCCGATCATTTAGCTAGAGACTGTAAGATCGCCATCAGATGTTCCCTGTGTAACAGTGCCAAACATGTGGACGCTCTTCATTCAGACCTGTTCAAAAGGAAACCTTCACCCGGCAGCAACCCCAAGACTACATCAGTTAAAGGCGGGGAGAGAACTGAGCAATGTGCCAACCCCGTAACCACAAGGTGTACAGAGGTATGTGGAGAAGGGCTTCATAGCAAGTCTTGTAGCAAGATATGTCTTGTAAGGGTTTTTCCTGAAGGATGTCCACAAAATTCCATAAAAATGTATGCCATACTCGATGATCAGAGCAATCGCTCATTGGCCAGTACAGAATTCTTTGACCTATTCAACATTCATGGAGAGACTTGGTCCTATACCTTGCAGACATGTGCAGGAAAGATCAATACTTCTGGAAGAAGAGCCCGTGGCTTCATAGTGGCATCAGAATATGAGGACATAGAGTTTCCTCTTCCAACTCTAATCGAATGTGATCAGCTACCGAACAATAGAGAAGAAATCCCCACACCAGAGGTTGCACGTCATCACCCTCATTTGAGCCACATTGCTGACTACATTCCACCTCTTTACAAGGATGTTAAGATTTTGATTCTACTAGGGAGAGACATTCCTAGAGTTCATAAAATAAGAGAGTTATGTAATGGTCCAGATAATGCTCCTCAGGCCCAGAAACTTGATCTTGGATGGGTGATAATAGGAGAAGTCTGTTTAGATCAATCTCAAGATCTCTTGGATGTAGCTTCCTACAAAACTAGTGTTGCCTATCGGTCGATGAAATGTCCATTGCTCTATTATGTGAAGGAAAGACTTGATTTTAAAAGCGAAGTCCCATATCAAGCACTCCAAGGTATAAACTGCAAGCTCACTTCTCAGAAGGACCTTGGTGATTCAGTGTACCAGACTACTTGTGATGACAACAAGATTGCCCCTTCAGTCGAAGACAAGGAGTTCATCAAGATTATGGATGAAGAGTTCTTCAAGGACAATTCCAACAGTTGGGTAGCTCCATTACCCTTCCGAGTACCAAGGCTTACTCTCCCTAACAATCGACAACAAGCTTTAACCAGATTTGCTGCACTTGAGAAAACTCTCTGTAACAAACCTGAGATGCAAGAGCACTTTCTAGAATTTATGCAGAAGATTTTAGATAACCTTTACGCTGAGCCAGCACCAGACCTTATGGAAGGTGAAGACTGCTGGTACCTTCCATCCTTTGGAGTCTACCATCCTCGTAAACCGGGGCAAATCAGAATAGTCTTTGATTCAAGCGCTCAGTTCCAGGGAACCTCTTTAAATAATGTTCTTCTAACTGGTCCAAATCTAACGAACAACCTTGTAGGAGTGTTGATGCGGTTCAGGAAGGAACCAATTGCTGTGACAGCTGACGTCCAACAGATGTTCCACTGTTTCATAGTCAAAGAGGACCACAGAAATTATCTCAGGTTCTTGTGGCACCGCAACAATGACATTAATGATCAGGTGATAGATTATCGCATGAGAGTCCATGTCTTTGGAAATAGTCCATCTCCTGCCATGGCAACTTATGGACTGAGAAGAACAGCGCAGGAAGGTGAAAAGGAATTCGGATCTGACACCAGGCAATTTATTGAGAGAGATTTTTATGTAGACGATGGCCTGAAATCCTTTTCAACACCTGAAGAAGCCGTCAATCTGATAAAAAGAACTCAACAGCTCCTGTTGACTGCTAACTTAAGGCTTCATAAGATTGCATCTAATAGCAGTGAAGTAATGAGGTCTTTCAATCCAGAAGATCATGCTAAGGATTTGAAGGATTTGGACTTGGGAGTAGATACCCTACCCACTCAAAGGAGTCTCAGTCTTCTCTGGAATATAACTTCAGATACATTCACCTTTCAGGTCTCTGACGCCAAGAAGCCATTCACCAGACGTGGAGTCCTGTCAACTGTTAATAGCCTTTACGATCCCCTAGGCTTTGTGACTCCAGTTACCATCCAAGGGAGATCCATACTTCGCCAGCTTACTGAGAGAGTGACAGATTGGGATGCCCCTCTGCCAGTAGACCTACTGCCTAAATGGGAGAAATGGAGAAACTCCATGAAAGTACTGGAAGAACTTAATATCCCATGCTGCTATTCACCCACTTCAATTTCAAGAAGTCTGAGGAAAGAGATTCACATCTTTTGTGATGCATCTACCGAGGCTATAGCGGCTGTGGCTTATCTCAAGATCATAGATCATAGATCCTATGTCGGTTTTCTACTAGGAAGAGCCAAGTTAGCTCCAAAACCTGCTTACACTATTCCAAGATTAGAATTGTGTGGCGCAACCCTAGCTGTCAAAGTCGCAGAATTCCTGCAAGATGAAAAGGACATATATAAACGTCAGTGGAGATACGCTCAATACCTTGCAGATTGTTTCTGGGACAGATGGAGGAAGGAATACCTCACACTTCTTCAAAGACGTAAAAAGTGGCAAACCCAGAAGCCTAACTTAAAGGAAGGGGACCTGGTCCTGCTAAAAGACCAGCAAGCTCACCGGATCCAGTGGCCAGTTGGACTTATTACAAAGGCCATTACTAGTAATGATGGAAGAGTCCGAAGTGTGGAAGTCAGGATCTTTAAGGATGGGGCATCAAAAACCTTCCTGAGACCAGCCACCGGGACAGTCTTAATTATGCCCGCTTCCAAAAATTATGTGAAGGAGTCACTTAAGACCTTTAATATAGCTAGCTTATAGACTTGAGAAGGTTAAATAGCATGTTACTGTATGCAATGTTAATAGTATGTTAAAAGGAAATAATGTAGTATATAGTGGTATCTCACGATACCAGCGGGGAGTGTGCTGCCACGCAGCTTTTACTGTCTAGCAGTTGTTATTACATGTTATGTTACTATATTATTTGGTATGATCCTTACACCCCTGCTGTTTCTGGCTAGTTGGTTGTTCCCACCCTCCATTTCCTGCTGTAACTCCATTTTGTATAGTTGTTGTGAAGAGACTGCAGAGTGAGGGAGCTGTGTAACTTCATTAGAAATTTACCTATGAAAAAGCCTCTATGTTCATATCCTTGCTACCTTGAAGCATAAAGAAGCATTGAAAGTTACCTCTGGAGTCTTTATTCATTGAGTAAGCTATCTGTTAAAGTGATCATTCAACCTGCCGCATACATCCTTACAGACTGGGTCTACAAGAAGCTTGTCACAGGTACAACCGATGCTGAGACAGAATATATATATATATTTGTTTGTAGGTCCCAACCCTGCTATGGTCAATGACATGTGCTGCTATGATGAGGTTCTTATGAATAGGAAGACAACTTAGGTTATTTGAGTGTGTATTCTGTTATCACCCTCTTATGTATATGGACTGACCAATGTAACTGGTGACGACCTCCTGGTTGCCAAATATGGGATCCAATTTTAAATTTATATTGGCAATTATTGTACTATATGTTTTAATGAGACCTTAATAAAGATATTTGACATAGTGTGGAGATGGCAGCAGAAGGAGGATATCACAGAGTGGCAAGGTGACATAGTGTGTATATGGCAGCAGCAGGAGAATACCACAGAGTGGCAAGGTGACATAGTGTGTATATGGCAGCAGCAGGAGTATACCACAGAGTGGCAAGGTGACATAGTATGGAGATGGCAGCAGCCGCACGAGGATACCACAGAGTGGCAAGGTGACATAGTGTGGATATGGCAGCAGCATCAGGAGGCCACAGTGTGGCAAGGTGACATAGTGTGCAGATGGCAGAAGCCGCAGGAGGATACCACAGAGTGGCAAGGTGAAATAGTGTAGAGATGGCAGCAGCAGGAGGACATAGTATTGATATGGCTGCAGCAGGAGGATACCGCAGAGTGGCAAGGTGACATAGAGTGGAAATGGCAGAAGCAGGAGGATGCCACAGAGTGGCAAGGTGACATAGTGTTGATATGGCAGCAGCAGGAGGATACCAGAGAGTGGCAATGTGACATAGTGTGGATATGGCAGCAGGAGGATACCACACAGTGGTAAGGTGACATAGTGTGGGGATGGAAGCAGCAGCAGGACGATACCACAGAGTGGCAAGGTGACATAGTGTGGAGATGGCATCAGCATCAGGATACCACAGAGTGGCAAGGTGACATAGCGTGGAGATGGCAGCAGCAACAGGAGAATACTACAGAGTGGCAAGGAGACATAGTGTGGAGATGGCAGCAGCAGGAAGGATACCACAGAGTGGCAAGGTCACATAGTGTAGAGATTTCAGCTGCAGCATCAGGAGACCACAGAGTGGCAAAGGCGACATAGTGTGGAGATGGCAGCAGCAGCAGGAGGATGCCACAGAGTGGCAAGGTGACATAGTGTGGACATGGCAGCAGCAGGAAGGATACCACAGAGTGGCAAGGTCACATAGTGTAGAGATAGCAGCAGCAGCATCAGGAGACCACAGAGTGGCAAAGGCGACATAGTGTGGAGATGGCAGCAGCAGCAGGAGGATACCACAGAGTGGCAAGGTGACATAGTGTGGACATGGCAGCAGCATCAGGAGACCACAGAGTGGCAAGGTGACATAGTGTGGACATGGCAGCAGCATCAGGACAGCACAGAGTGGCAAGGTGACATAGTGTGGAGATGGCAGTAGCAGCAGCAGCAGCAGCATCAGGATACCACAGAGTGTCAAGGTGACATAGTGTGGAGATGGTAGCTTCAGCAGCATTAGGAGACCACAAAGTGACCCGGTAACAGAGTGGAGCAATGGGTAGCAATACCAGTACCCGCTGACGGAGGTGGGTGAAAGAAGGAGCACTTGGCATCACATGTGTGGCATCAGGCGGGTTGCAGCATCAGAGTAGTAGCTGAGGTAGGAAGTCAGAATAAACTGGTCTCTTTTATAAAAGTGTTGGTATGGCACCATGGATGATTAAGTCTGATGCAACAGGAGTTGGTGGTTGGAAATCCTGATTCATCTTGACAAAGGTCAGTCTCTCCAACGTTTGGGTGGACTAAACACCCGCTCTGATGCCACACTGCTGGCCGGGCAAGACAGTTTTTCCCGGTCAAACTCTGCTAGTTGCGGCCACAAATCCAGTTTGGCTGCCCAGTAGTCCAGCGGATCTTCAATGTGGATTGGCAGGGTGCTGTCTAAGTATGCCACCACCTGCTGGTTCAGGTCCTGCTGCAGGTCTACCTGCTACTGCTGCTGGTGAGTATTTTCTTCACTATGTGGGTGAAGAAAACTACTCATCAGTGACTGTAGACTCAAGCTGCTGCTGATGGAGCTGGTACTGCTCCTGCCACCCACCATTCCCCAGCAGCCATGGCAGTGGAATGTAAGCACAAAGGGCCCCCGCAGTCAGACCTGCGAGAGGATGGACAATGGCACAGTTAGGCAGCGACCAACTGACTACATAGGATGTCTCTGTAGTAGTTCACTTTGTCCTCCCTCTCAGTGGGTGTAAAAAAGGCCCCCATTCTGGACCGGTAGCGAGGGTCCAACAAGGTGAGAGAGCCATAAGTCATCCCTCTGCTGAATGGTGACAATTCGACTGTCACTACGCAAGCAAGTGAGCATGCATCGGGCCATTTGCGCAAGTGACTCGAAGGGACTCCCGGCCTACATCTATACTGCATACTGCCACGGTGTGTCTGTTCTGGTCTCTGGGTCAGGAGCCTGATCACTCGAAAGACAAGCTCCTGCACCTCTCTCCTCATCATTACTTGGCTCCATATCTTGGCTGGGCAGTAGCTGCTGACTGTCCTTTAGTAGATGCTAACTGTCCTCAATGAAAAGTGGAGCTGAGCCCACAGCATATAGTACTTCTTGCGGTGAGGGAACAGAAAAGGACAAAGGCAGGTTGAGGACAGGTGAGGGCACAGGGCCTGCTCCCGGGCCATGCCAACTGAGGGTTGTGTCTGATAAACCCATCGACTGTTGGCTAGGGGTGTCTGATGTCACTTGGGACGACGTGGATGACCGAGTTAGGCCTCTTTCACACGGGCGTGTGTGCCCCGTGGTTCTGCTGCGGCCCGCAAAATGCGGACCGCAATGCACGAGCACAGTCCGTGAGGCAGCCGCAGTGGATTGCGGACCTATTCACTTGAATGGGTCCGCGATCCGGCCGTTCCGCAAAAAGATAGGACATGTTCTATTTTTTTGTGGAACGGAAGTACAGGACGAAACCCCATGGAAGCACTCCGTAGTGCTTCCGTAGGGTTCCGTGGTTCCGTTCCGCACCATTCCGCATCTCCGGATTTGCAGAATACCCATGGAACGGCACCCATGTATTGCGGATCCGCAAATGCGGTCCGCAATACGGCAACACGCCCGTGTGAAAGAGGCCTAAACCAATTAAAAACTGCTGGGTTGCTGGTCAAGACACGACTGCTTAATGACACCGGGAGCTCAGGCCTCTCGCTGCGACTCCTGTTGGCACGCCCCCTTACTCGGCTGCAATCTTCTGCTTGCGCCAGAAACATTCAGGCGTCTGCTACTCCTCTGTGCATGGCCTGGCACTTCTCTGCCTCACTTACTTGTAGCTGAACTAAACAAATTAAACGGAAATTAAAACACCCCTAAAAGCGACAAATATATTTTTCTTTTTACACTGAAATAGGCCACTAAACGCTTTTACCACAATTAACTGCAGAAGTGAACTGAGAATATATATTTTTTAATTGGACTGAAATAGGTCATTAAATGCTTTGACCAGAAAAAACTTAAAGAGTGAAGTGCGTATATATATATTTTTTTTACTGAAATACGCCCCTATACGCTTTCACCAGAAACAACTGCAGAAATGCATTGAGAATATATTTTTCTTCTTGCACTGAAACACGACCGTATACACTTTGACCAGGAAAAACTTAAAGAGTGAATATATTTTTCTTGTAGTACTGAAATACGCCCCTATACGCTTTCACCAGAAATAACTGGAACAGTGCAGTGCGTATATATTTTTCTTTTTTTACTGAAATATGCCCCTATGCGCTTTCACCAGAAATAACTGCAACAGTGCTGTGCGTATATATATATATATATATATATATATATATATATATTATTTTTTACTGTAATATACCCCTATACGCTTTCACCAAAAATAACTGCAGAAGTGAACTGAGAATATATTTTTCTTGTTGGACTGAAATAGGCCACTATACGCTTTCAACAGAAATAACAGCAACAGTGCAGTGCGTATAGTATTTTCTTCTTTTTACTGAAATACGCCCCTATATGTTTTCACCAGAAATAACTGCAGAAGTGAAATGCATATATATTTTTCTTGTAGTACTGATGTAGGATGCTAAGATATAAGCCACTAAAGGCTTTTCAACAGATCACTTGCAGCCCAATAACAAATAGCTGGAATGACAGAGCTGTCTAATGGCTATTTGGATCCCCAAATAATCTTTCCCTGCACTTGTAAATCGATTTCCTATCAATGTCCCTAGTGCCTACTAATGTCTCTCTCTACACTAAGATGCTGTGAAATGATTCCTCCCTATTCTTTCCCTGCACTTATAAATCATTTTTTTTCTGTCTTTTTTTTTCAACTGCTGTCCCTAGCGCCTTAACACGTCGGTCCCTGCACTCTGAACGCTGGAAAATGTCTGACTGTAAGATGGCCGCCATATTTATAGGAGTGTGACATCACAAGGCTGGCTGGCTTCTGATTGGCTGCATGCAGGCATGACAATCTGGGTGATCCTGCCTTCCCAGAGTTTCTTGCCCCATGTCCTCAGTCCTCACACGTGTAGCCACCATTTTAGGAAAAATTTGATTAGTTACCATGAACCGTGAGGAAATTCGCAATTCGGATCGAATTCCACTTCATCAGCTTAGATTCCCACAGCTTTACTTATAAGCATAGAAAAAACATGGTTTTCTATATGGTAATATTATAGCATGGTGGTATAGTGGGCTACCATGCATGTAGAGATTCTAGGCTTAAGTCCCAGGAAATACATGTTTTTTTTTCTGCTACTTTTTTTTCTCTTTTACTTAACTCATGATAAAAGGCTATACTAAAATAATATCCAATCATATTAAAATAAATAATAATAGTAAGGCCTTACTATATTGTGTTTTTTTTCCTAAAACCTATCACTTGTTTATTTACAGACACATTATCTGATTAGAAAGAAACCAGTATTATTTATTAGCTTTCTGCAACAAAATATTCTCAATAGGATAAGGATAAATACTTTTTTATGGGATAAATGTGGAAGGAAAAAAAATCGGAAGGAAAAAACTTTGAAGTCTCTCCCAAAATTCAAACCTGGGATCTCTACATGTAAAACTAATCACTTAAACATTAAGTTATAATATTACCACACATAGATACTTGTTTTTTCTATGCTTACAAGCTAACATATATTACTAGTGTTTTTAAAATCATATATTGTGCCTGTAAATAAAGCAGAGACAGGTTTATTAGCTTTCTGAGCAGATCTCAGTGTGGTGAAGCTATAGTACATAGTGATATGATATTTGCATGCTAGGACACAGCTCTGCCCTCAGCTTAATGAGCCCTGTCAAGCAAAGGGTGGGGGCAGCGTGCAGAGCACAGGGGGTTTTACAAAGCAGTGCTCAAAGCATTCAGCCTCGCTTTCTGGTGCTCGAACTTCATATTTGCATAGGAATAAAAACACTGATATCTCTGCAGCTGTTTATCGTACAGCAAAAGAAAGGTATCGTTTTAAACAGAATTATGAGCCCTACCAGCAAGTATGTCTGGTTTAATAGGGTTGATCCTGGTGACAGAGCCTCTTTAATGGGACTCTTCCAGAACAAGGAATGAGCGAACTTCAAAACTTGTTTTGAAGTTTGGCTTCAGTTATATGCTGAATTGCGTTATGTATTCTGTTACCACGGACCATAATGCAATTCCATGATGGAATACATAACAGAATGCCTTTAGAGGCATTCCGTCATAATAGAAGTCTACGGCCAGCATAATAGATTTGTCCGGTTTCCAAAAAGAAGAGTATTCAAAAAGAAGATAAGACTAAGCATTTAATTCATATATGTCCTCCAATTAATGATCCATTTCTGTCTTTAGCTTCACAAAATGCATTCAAAAACGGAACATCTAAACATAGTCTTTGGCCGCTTTCAAATGAGCGAGTTGTACACACCGGACTCGGAGTATGAGTATAACAGATCCCGTCCTGAACTTCCAGCACTGCTGGGGTTGCTTAGCATTATATTTATGTATTATGCTATATAACCCTTAGAGGTGTAGAATGTATTGTATAACGCTGAAATAATGCTGTCAGTCTTATCCAATAAATTCCAGAACTGTAGGGGTTGCATAGCATCATAAATCAATATGATGCTATGCAACCCTGGAAGTGCTGGAAGTTCAGGACGGGAGCTGTGTTATATTAACACTCTGAGTGTGGGGTGTACAACTCGCTTCTCTGAAAGTGGCTTTAAGGAATAAATCTATTACTGCAATTATTAGGAGTAACCTCTCCTATTAACCACAGTTAAAAGACAGTGGAAAAAGCAATCTATCAGTTTAGAGGATTTAATGGGCCTCATTTATCAAAATTGTCTAAAAGAAAAATTGCCTTTGTTGCCCATAGCAACCAATCATAGCTAAGGTTTCATTTCTTAAACTACTCTGGTAAAATGAAAGCTGAGTTGTGATTCGTTGCTATGGGTAAGAAAGGAAGTTTTTTTATTAGAGTGTTTTGATACATCTGCCCCAATGTGTCAATGAATTACGGGGTGCCCATTCAACTGATGGGGGGGGGGGGAGAGGGGCACTATGAAGAGGTCACACATGTATTTGTTATATCATTTTTATTGTCTTGTTATAATTCACACGTTGTAATATCCATGTCGAGCAGTAGATGTTTATATGTTGGATGTATACTGCATGTGTTGTGTCTCCTTTGGCCACAACTCAATAGACTTACTTGATGTGAATTGTGAAACAAAATTGGATATTTTCTTCCCTTCCTCTTTTAACTGTCTTCTGCCCAGTCCATGTGTTCTGGAGAGTACACAGTCCACATAGATGTCCCAGAAAAGTTGTGCTAGGTCCCAAAACAGAACACCATGCTTAAAATTGTCAGATGATTTCAGATATATCATGAAGTCCCAGAATCCAGCCACAGAATCAGCTAACCGGGGCTTTTTCATCTCCAGTAAGATGGCTGTTGATGTCTCCCAGCATTGAGGATCTGCACGACCCAAGGCAAGTGGGTCAACTTGACCTTGACAACAAATGGTATGAATGCAAAATATTCCCAGGAAAAGCAGTGAACATGTTAGCTGCATGCTATAGTATCCTTGTCCAGTACGTCCAGTGCTCATGTCACTTCCAGTGCTCTTTAAATGAAAATAAAAAATTATAACATAAGATTAATACAAGATTAAGGGTGCATTTACAGCAACAGATTATATGACAGATTAGAAAAATCATTCATGCACAACACTTTGCTCACTCATTCACAAATTTCATGGATTCCAGGTCACGGAAGCTGACATAGGAGCACCATGTCTAGTAAAAATATCCAGAGGCCAATATGAATATTTTTTTGTCACAAACTTTAGTCCTGATGTTACAAATCTCCTTTAAGGAAGCCTGACACATTGAACTTACATACTGATATGACAGCAGCATGTTAGACAGCAAGAGGGGCTGACTGATGTATAGTAAGCAGATATTTACACTGCCAAGCAAAAGGGTAACAATGTTTTGAACTTTTGACTTTCAGGCTCCATATCTAACCATCCACTGCAGCTTTGAACGTGAGACTAGAATCATTTTATAGACTATCATCTTCGCTATCTCATACATAAATTATATGATTAGATATTTAGCATATGATTGGTAATGCATATTCTTGTCATGTAACTGCATTGTTACTGTTTTGCTCCTGGTGGTTCATCACAAGGTCTATCAGTTCTGGCACGACAAACGAGGCAGTGGAGGTGGCTCGTATGCTTCGTAATAGTGAGATCACAGACGTCCATGCAAGCAACGTGCAATATGTATTATACAAGTCTGGAATAGTGACTTCAATATCATTACAAGAAAAGAAGTGTCTGCTCAAGTCTGCAAAAAGTATAAACAGGGAATTTGGAGTGATGGGAGAAAATTCAATAGACTGGGCTTTGATGGGTGCAAATGGGTCTGGAAGAAACAAGGGAAAAAGGGACTAACAGATCGAGAAATTGAAGTTCGGTGGAGGAATCCTGATGATATGGGGTTGTTACACATTAAAGGTATTGAATACTTGACCAGGATCAATGGTGGTCTCAATACTGAGCTATAAGTGAGTATACTACAAGACGAGTTACTTTGTACACTAGAGTACTATGGGTATGAAAAGGACGACATAGTGTTCCAGCAGGACAATGATCCAAAACATACGTCGAGATAAGTGAAGAACTGGTTCCATGACAATGAAGTAGAGGTGCTGGACTGGCCCCCCACAGTCAACCCCAGACCTCAACCCCATCGAACACTTGTGGGTAGAGTTGAAGAAAAATTTTTATTCGTACCCAAGTGAGTTGACCAGTATGTACCAACACTGGGAACGTGTAGAAGAGACCTAGGAACAGGTTTTGGCAAGACATGCTTGAATCTCATTGAGAATATGCACAAAAGGATTCAGGCAGTGTTATAAGCAGCAAAATAATAAAAATTACAATTTAGAATTTTAGGAGCAAAACAGTAACAATGCAGTTACATGACAAGAATCTACATAATCATATGCTAAATAGTTGCAAGTCCATTCTATGTATGAGGTAGCCAAGATGATTGTCTATAGAATGATGGTAGTCTCATGTTCAAAGCTGTAATGGATGGTGAAATATGAAGCCTGAAAGTCAAAAGTTCAAAACATTGTTACCCTTTTGCTTGGCAGTGTATCCTGTTGACGATTCTGCCTAAGCTGTATTGGCGGACAGATATGGTGCTATGGTCATTGTTTGTCAGATGATTCATTGGTAGAGAACCCTCTGTTCTGCAAGCTACAACTGGTTACTGTTAGATTCTCTTTTTTAGGTTATTATTGTGTACTTCCATATGCTGATATTTATCTTCCCTTTGAGTGGTCCATTTTAGCTTTAATTAGCAATGATAACATTTACATTTTAGAGTTAACACATTCAGGAACAACGTGACAGGTTCCCTTTAAGGGCAATGTATTATCAGACACTGACATCTTTTTATTATAAGGACAAGCAATTTACATTCTGCTGGAGACCTAAATTACACATAATATGAAGTATGCACATACAAATGACATATTTCAGAGTGATCAGCAAACAATGTGCATGGGATGGATCTGACATTCATTTTACATTATCCATATGTTTTATTTTAACATACCCAATTGTTTGTTCCCACAAAAGTTATTTGATTGGTGAAACACATCACTGATTAGTATCCATGCTCTTTTTGAGTTTTATATAAAACTAGCAGAAGGACCCGGCTTTGAACAGGTACAGTGGGATGCGAAAGTTTGGGCAACCTTGTTAATCATCATGATTTTCCTGTATAAATTGTTTGTTGTTACGATAAAAAATGTCAGTTAAATATATCATATAGGAGACACACACAGTGATATTTGAGAAGTGAAATTAAATTTATTGGATTTACAGAAAGTATGCTATAATTGTTTAAACAAAATTAGGCAGGTGCATACATGTGGGCACTGTTGTCATTTTAATTATTGGAACTCAAATTGGCTTGGTAAGCTCAGTGACCCCTGACCTACATACATAGGTGAATCCAATTATGAGAAAGAGTATTTAAGGGGGTCAATTGTAAGTTTCCCTTCTCTTTTAATTTTCTCTGAAGAGTAGCAACATGGGGGTCTCAAAACAACTCTCAAATGACCCGAAGACAAAGATTGTTCACCATCATGGTTTAGGGGAAGGATACAGAAAGCTCTCTCAGAGATTTCAGCTGTCTGTTTCCACACTTAGAAACATATTGAGGAAATGGAAGACCACAGGCTCAGTTCAAGTTAAGGCTCAAAGTGGCTGACCAAGAAAATCTCGGATAGACAGAAGTGACGAATGGTGAGAACAGTCAGAGTCAACCCACAGACCGGCACCAAAGACCTACAACATCATCTTGCTGCAGATGGAGTCACTGTGCATCGTTCAACCATTCGGCACACTTTTGACAAAGAGCTGCTGTATGCGAGAGTGATGCAGAGGAAGCCTTTTCTCCGCTAACAGCACAAAAAGTGCTGCTTGAGGTGGGCTAAAGCACATTTGGACAAGCCAGCTTCATTTTGGAAAAAGGTGCTGTGGACTGATGAAACTAAAATTGAGTTATTTGGCCATAACGAGGGGCGTTATGCATGGAGGAAAAATAACACCGCATTCCAAGAAAAACACCTGCTACCTACAGTAAAATATGGTGGTGGTTCCATCATGCTGTGGGGCTGTGTGGCCAGTGCAGGGACTGGGAATCTTGTCAAAGTTGAGGGACGCATGGATTCCACTCAGTATCAGCAGATTCTGGAGACCAATGTCCAGCAATCAGTGACAAAGCTGAAGCTGCGCCAGGGCTGGATCTTTCAACAAGACAACGACCCTAAACACTGCTCAAAATCCACTAAGGCATTTATGCAGAGGAACAAGTACAACATTCTGGAATGGCCAACTCGGTCCCCAGACCTCAATATAATTGAAAATCTGTGGTGTGACTTAAAGAGAGCGGTTCCTGCTCGGAAGCCATCAACCTGAATGAACTAAAGATGTTTTGTAAAGAGGATGGTCCAAAATACCTTCAACCAGAATAAAGACTCTCATTGGAACCTACAGAAAGCGTTTAGAGGCTGTAATTTCTGCAAAAGGAGGATCTACTAAATATTGATTTCATTTCTTTTTTGTGGTGCCCAAATTTATGCACCTGCCTAATTTTGTTTAAACAATTATAGCACACTTTCTGTAAATCCAATAAACTTCATTTCACTTCTAAAATATCACTGTGTGTGTCTCCTATATGATATATTTAACAGGTTTTTTTTATCATAACAACCAACGATTTATACAGGAAAATCATGATGATTAACAAGGTTGCCCAAACTTTCGCATCCCACTGTACATTTCATTTAAAGAGTACCTTATATGGGTCCAGACTCCAGACATTATAAACTATCATGATACATAGGGGATATGGCAGGGATCTAACTGCCTGGTATGCTACTTTTAGCATCGGAACAATGAGGGGAAGACTGAGTCTTTCTCCATGGGCGTCTCCTTCTTCCTGGCTGTAGCGAATTTTTTTTCTCCCTGGCTGTGACGCTCTCTGCTGCGATTGGACAGTGTACAGGCGGGAAAAGGAGACGCCCACGGAGAAAGACTCAGTCTCCTCCTCATTGCTCCGATGCTAAAATTGGCATACCAGGCGGGAGAATACAACGGGGGCCACAGCAGGTGAACGAAGGTTCACCCAGAAAAAATAGTAAGTGCAGTTAGATCTTTGCACTATGCCCTACATATCCTGATACTTAGTTTATAATGTTTGGTCCCATGAAAGGTCCTCTTTAATGTTTGTGTGTGTCGTTAAAAGATATCAACACTATCCACTATAACAGTGACATCTACAGTAACCCGCCCCTTTAACAGTGACCTCCACAGCGCCCTGCCCCCTTAACAGTAACATCCACAGTGACCTTCACAGCAGCCTATCCCTACGGTGGCCAGAGGTCCGGTTTTAGGCTGACAGTCAGGCTTTCAAACTCCCTGTCCTCCGTCTGGCGCAGGACCTGGACGGACACAGGGAGGTCCTTTTGAACAGCTCACTCTCAGACAGCAGCACTGTGCTGTCTAAGTGTGAGCTGCAGGGAGAAAGTCACCCTCTCTCCCATCCCTGCAGCTGACAGAAATTTTACCTTCATTTTTTCAATCCCTGTTGGCTGCAGAGTTGGAGGTGGCATGGCCTGACCTGATCAGGGGCGTGGCTTAGCGGGACCTGGGGGGGTATTTAAGTTTATCTTTTAAGGGTGGCCTGAGTGGCCACCCTACCTGTCCCCTTAACTGTGACCCCCACAGCACTACGCTCCCTTAACAGTGTCATCCACAGTGCCCTGCCCCTTTAAGGCTGACCTGCAACAGTGAAGAAAAATGGTTGGTTTGTTATAGAAACCTGGTGTAAAACTGTATGTATGTGGAGACTAAGGACCTGCGAGCTTCTATTGGCTGATAAGAGACATGTGACCGTGTGTATGGCAGTTGGGATTTGAAGTTGGGATATGAAGAGAAAGAACTGTAGGTTTCTATTGGATAATGTAGGTCATGTGATGTGCCATATTTGCATTTTTTTGGGAATATCTCAGGAACGGTACGTGCTAGAGAGCTGAGACCCGATCTAAAACCTTCCCGGACACCTGATGTACCAATGTACCAAATTTCATGATTGTA
This sequence comes from Bufo gargarizans, assembly GCF_014858855.1. NCBI lineage: Eukaryota > Metazoa > Chordata > Amphibia > Anura > Bufonidae > Bufo > Bufo gargarizans. Next base: position 85,589,791 of record NC_058087.1, on the reverse strand, counting down.
TATGCGACGGTGCCTATTCTTTTAGCAGACATACATTCATACACACATACATACCTTTAAATAATAGTAAAAGAAATACAAAATTTAAAAAGTATAGTATCTAAGTAGGTAGAGCATTAGACAGACATGTTAACTGTCTGGTTTTCCCAGGAGTCACCTGGGTTTGGGTCCTCTTTCCCAGGTACCTGGTCACTGCGTTGACTCACCTGATTTCTGGGACCCTCTGCATTCAATCACATCTCCATCCACAGGATGCAGAGGTGAGCCGCTATTATATTTAGGTAAAGGTTGTGGTACTAAGAGGAGATTGTGTTAGGATATAGGGTATGGATGTACTGGTAAAGCAAAACGCTGAAGACATCTATATACTGTATGCTTACTGAACTTGGTTTGTTGCTGTGTTTATGTTCTGATATGATATGTACCATGCTTTTTTCTGGTGCTGTATTTATGTAACGAGCTTGGTTATGGTACTGTATTTATGTCCTAAGCTTGAATCTGGTGCTCTATATATGGAATGAGCTTAGTTGTAGTTCCGTAATTATGTCCTGAACTTGATTCTGGTGATGAATTGATGTACCATGCTTAGTTATGGTGCTGTGTGTGTGTTCTGAGCTTGATTCTGATGCTGTATTTATGTCCTGAGTAGTGATGAGCGGCAGGGGCAATATTCGAATTCGCGATATTTCGCAAATATTTGGGCGAATATTCGCCATATATTTGAGAATTCGCGAATTCATGATCTCCAGGCATCATTTTCTTGATTGCGAAAATTTGCATAAAATTTGCATACTAATTTCCACATGAAAATTCGCATGAATTGGTATTTTCACAAAAATCAAATATATTCGCAATTACGAATATATTTAGCGAAATTTGCAATATTCGCAAAATTTCGAAGAGCCGATATTCGCGATTAAAATTCGCAATTCGAATATTCGTGATCAACACTAGTCCTGAGCTTGGTGCTGGTACTGTATTTATGAAATGTTCTTCAAACTAATGCTGTATATACATACCTAGCTTGGTTCTCGTGCTGCATTTATGTCATAAGCTTGGTTCTGGTGCTGTATTTATGGAATGATCTTGGTTCTGATGCTGTATATATTTCTGGTGCTGGATTTAGGTACTGAGCATGGATCTAGAACTGCACATTAGTGATAAGCAGCATAGGCAATATTCAAATTCACAATATTTCATGAATGTTTGGCTGAATATTTGCCATAAATTAGCAAATTCGAGAATTCATGATCTCCACTCATTTTTTACTTGATTGCGAAAATCAGCAATGTAAAATATTTGTGATACATTTGCGATTAGAATATTCAGCACTATTCGCGAATACTAATCCATAGCACTATATTCTAAATATTTGCGAATTCTCAAAGTGGCGATATTCTCAAATAAAGTTCGCAATTCGAATATTTGCGCTCAACAATAAAATGTGGTTAGAATAGCACCACTACTTCTGTATATTAAATAGTAGATTAGCTATGCTCCTCAAAAGGCCACTCCCATGTAAAAGGCTCTCCCAAGTTGACATCTCTGAATTAGGATAATGGATGTTTAATGTTTAATTGAGGTTCACAGGTAGCATTATTTGAATTTTTGTTGGAAGTTGCATCATAGGAGTTTGTGCAAAGAAATATATTTTTTAGTTTACATACATCTTTGCTGCATTCATTAAAACTAACTAGTAAAATACAGTTTTTACAATTCCTGGCATTTAATTCTAGGGTAGATCCCCTCTCTTAGCTCAGTTAGGATCACTAATATATTTAAAGAAGTAAAATATCAGAATAATGCTAGAGACAATGATTTATTCCAGATTTTATTTATTTCATCATTTATTTACATACACCAAGTTGACTGGGGTTCAACTAGCTTGGAAAATTCCAGAAAATGATGAAATAGCCTAGAAGCTTCTGATACACCAAATAACATCATGAGTTGATAGTCCAATAGTATTGTTGGGCTGGACTCTATGTCCGTTTGTGTGGTGCAAAGCGGAGTCGGTGTAATCCCAAAGCCATTAGTAAGCAAAAAATACCACTGCACACTCAAATTAGGATGCAAGTAAAATATTTTTTATTGTTTACAATATCCTCCAAATAGATTGGCAAAAAAGGATGAGTAGGGTACATGTGACAGATTTGTCTCTGATTTTTAGGTCTAACTCACGACTTTGGTCACAGAATCACATAGGAGGAAGAGAGAAGGTTGAAGGAGTCCCCGTGGCTCAGCGTGGAGGTGCTGCGGGGAAGGCACATGGTGTGTAGGCTCCAATTGCACATTCATTTTCCCCATAAAACCTATTGCAAAGCTTCTAAAAGTGTACAAACGTGTATTTTCCAGCATTAAAAACAGCAGCATATATTTGGTTGCACCAAACAACAAGAATGAACTGAGATTAAACGGGTATATCATCAAAAATAAATCCTTTATTGAATAAATGACATATAAACGAGAACGTGAGACAACAGATAAAAAATGGCTACATCTGAGGAGGCGTATTAGCACAGGTGAAACATGGGGGGAAGGGGTAGAGTATAAAAAAGGAGGTAGAAAAAAGGAGTACAATACCTCACTAATTTCTGCATGTACTACTGCAACCACAAATATTCAGTATATAGGGGCAAAAAACTACTCAGAAGTACTAAAGTGCAAGTGCAAATGGTAAAATACCATATCAGTAGATGGTTACAGACTACACCGCAACATATGGATGTGTAATAGTTCCAAATATGCGACCACCTAGAGCCAGTAAACACATCCACTAAAGTCCACAAAAAACATAGCATATCTACATACCCATGATATGGGGATATACACCTCAGGAGAGCCACGTAACCCCGACGCGCCATGTAACCCCGAAGGCATCCGCTGAAACTCCCGTCGGGGTTACGTGGCTCTCCTGAGGTGTATATCCCCATATCATGGGTATGTAGATATGCTATGTTTTTTGTGGACTTTGGGGGATGTGTTTACTGGCTCTAGCTGTTTAGCTATACCCACTTGGGTTATCCATAGGTGGATGTTGCTGTGCACCTGAGCCATATTTGTATGTATATGGAGGTTGTCACCACAGTTACAATTGTGATATTTGACCATTGATGTGGTGACTCCTCATGCACTTGAACTTTAACTCTCTTTCTTGGCTGTTGTATGGTCCCATATTTGGAACTATTACACATCCATATGTTGCGGTGTAGTCTGTAACCATCTACTGATATGGTGTTTTACCATTTGCACTTGCACTTTAGTACTTCTAAGTCGTCCCCCCCCCCCCCCCCCCCCATATACTGAATATTTGTGGTTGCAGTAGTACATGCAGAAATTTGTGAGGCATTGTACTCCTTTTTTCTATCTCCTTTTTTATACTCTACCCCTTCCCCCATGTTTCACCTGTGCTAATATGCCTGTGCTTATCTGTTGTCTCACATTCTCGTTTATATGTCATTTATTCAATAAAGGATTTATTTTTGATGATATACCCGTTTAATCTCAGTTCATTCTTGTTGTTTGGTGTATTCATGTACACTGAGTGGGTTTTTACTTACTCTTTCCGGGTCTATTTAACATAGTATATTCAATTACCGTTTATGTGTATGTCGATGTTTTGTGTAACCTATTTGTAATAATTATATTTGGTTGCAGTGGTTGTCCAATTGCGCATTTTTTCTGAAAAAACTGTCTTCATAATAAAATGTTTGCCCAAGACAGATCTACTTCTATTGTGGTTAGCTGGAGAACTTGTGATTCCGCTGATACTGTTCTGGCAGTAAGGCTAAGCTTCGTGTGGGTATCTTTCATATGGGAGCAGCTGTTATGGGCAGGGATTCCCCACCAGCTACAACTGGGTAATGTGGTCAGTGACAATGGCAAGAACATTGCAGCTGCGCACAGGATAATTTTAGTGGTGCAATTTAGTGTTGATCGAGCACCAAAGTGCTCGGGTGTTCGGGTTCTCGGATCGAACACCTCGGGATGCCGATCTACTGAGCACCCGAGCACAATGGAAGTCGTTGGGAGAACCCAAGCATTAAACCAGGCACCCCCTGCTCTGAAGAGGGGAGGGTGTCTGGTTCATAGGAAATGGTCAGTAATTGATGGAAACCACTGAAATGGGAACAGCATGGGGAGGATGTCTGCATGCATCTTGGACTCCCAGGTTGCTGCTGGGAATGATGTTGTCTGAGTAGTACGCCACTTTTACAGACTGACAATAATATGCACAAAACTGAAGATAAAATCGATTTTAGGGGAAAAATTGTTAGGAAACATTCTTTCCTGTACATTTACTTGAATATAAAGTGCAAGTGCTACCAAAAATTACAAGGAAGAGGCACTCTGATGCAACCTGTATATCACTTAATGGAGGGCCTCATTCGTATTGTGGTACAATTGTTCAGGTAGTGGGACTCCTACACTCATAAAGCCTATGCAGTAAGTGAAAGAGCTTCCAAAAATTAGAAGGAACTGGCACTCCAATACACCTTTTATTACACATAAAGGAGGACATCATACACCGTAGAAAAATTGATTGATGGCCTGCTGGTGACCCTCAAAAACATTAGGAGCAAGGGCCTGCTGGTGACCCCCAAATACATTATGGCGAGGGCCTGCTACTGAGCTGACCATCTAAAACATTAGGGGTGAGGGTCTGCTGCAGAGATGACTCTCTAAAACATTAGGCGTGAGCGCCTGCTGCTGATCTGAGCATCGAAAAAATTGTGGGCGAGTGACTGCTGCTGAGCTGACCATTGAAAAATGTATGGGTGAGGGCCTGCTGGTGAGCTGACCCTGTCAAACATTATGGTTGAGGGCCTGCTGGTGAGCTGATCCTCAAAAACATTATATGCGAGGGCCTACTGGTGAGCTGACCCTCTAAAAGATTGTAGGTGAGGGCCTGCTGGTGATCTGACTCTGTAAAGCATTATGGTTGAGGGCCTGCTGGTGAGCCGACCCTCAAAAGCATTATATGCGAGGGCCTGCAGGTGAGCTGACCCTCTAAAAGATTGTAGGTGAGGGCATGCTGATCAGCTCACTGTCATGGTCTTACCTCCTTGCTGTTCTCCTTCGTTTGACATGTGCTGGCGGCCATCTTGGTTTCTGGGTTTCTTGTAGCCTCCCACCCTGCGGCTCCTCCTTCCCACTGGGAGGAGCTGGATGCCTAGCTCATATATATAGGAGGTCTGTGGCTTCAGTTCCCTGCTTGGTCCTCCTGTGCTCACATGCTTCTAAGACTGCTGCTGCTTCTGGTTCCTGATCCTGGCTTCGTCTGACTACCCTGCTGATTCCTGATCCTGGCTTCGTCTGACTACCCTGTTGGTTCCTGATCCTGGCTTCATCTGACTACCCTTCTGGTTCCTGATCTCTGGTTTCGCAAGACCCTGCTTCGGTTTAGCCATCCGTTTGGACTTTTGCCTTACAGCTTTATTTTCAATAAAGCCTTCTTATTTCCACTCATCTCTTGTTGTACGTCTGGTTCATGGTTCCATGACATTAGGACCAAGCCATGAATTCTGACGGTACAGGGCCATCCTCGCTACCTACGCTGGTTGCCAGACTTGATCAGCAGGATCACCTGTTGGGTCGGTTCGCTGTGGCGTTGCAAACCCTGCTTGAACGCACGGCTCATTTAGCTTCCGTTGCCGATGGGTCGGTTGTCGCTCCTGGGCCCGCTCCTACTGCCGCTCCGGTTGTTGCGCCAGAGTCTACCCCGACACCTGTTGCTGCGCCTGCGGTGTTTCGGGGTATGACCGGTTCTGCCCCCCTTCCACAGCGCTTTGGGGGAGAGCCAACTCAGTGCCGAGGTTTCCTTAACCAGGTGGGCATTTACTTCGAGTTGCTGCCACATGCCTTTCCTACTGAGAGATCAAAGGTGGGCTTCTTGATCTCGCTGCTCTCAGACAAGGCCTTGGCCTGGGCCAGCCCTTTATGGGAGAACAACAATCCGGTGGTTGCCGAGTTTTCCGGTTTTGTTGCTTCTCTTCGGAAGGTATTCGATGTGCCGGCTCGTGCTGCCTCTGCTGCGAAGCTCCTTATGTCCATCAGACAGGGTTCACGATCCGTAGCTGAATACGCCATTGAGTTTCGTACCCTGGCAGCAGAGGTGGGCTGGAATAATGAGGCTCTGGTCGCTGCTTTCTCTCATGGTCTCTCGGATGCCTTGAAGGATGAGGTTGCAGCTAAGGACCTACCTGTGGAGCTCGAGTCTCTTATTTCTTTCCTGATTTTGATTGACACCAGACTCAGGGAGAGACCTTCCTTTCAGGAGAGCCTGCGGAGGCCTTCTAACAGATTGGCGCCTACGTTTGCTGTCCCACCCGTGCCTCCCTCTCCTCCCACGCCTCCTGGGGATGACTTGTCTGGGGGTGAACCCATGCAGCTGGGGTTTGCTCGCCTGTCCGAGGGGGAGAGGGTACTCCGGAGACGCGAGGGCCGATGCATGTACTGTGGTCTCGGTGGGCATTTTCGGTTGGCATGCCCGAACCGTCCGGGAAACGCTCGCACCTGAGATCCTGTCGGGGGCAGATCTTGGGTGGAGTCTCCTCGTCCCCGGTTTCCCGTGTTGACTAACCACTGATTACTGTTGTCCTCTCCTGGGTCGGGGGCTCGGTGACGACCCAGGCGTTGGTGGACTCTGGTGCTGGTGGTATGTTCATTGATAGTGTGTTCGCTGCCGCCAATTCCATTCCTCTGCAGCCTCGAGGTTCCCCACTGGCTCTTGAGGCGATAGACGGCAGACCCCTTCTGCCGCCACACGTGACTCATGAGACCCTTCCAGTGGGGATGGCCATTGGTGCCGTTCACAGAGAGTCGGTCTGTCTCCAGGTTATTTCGTCTCCACACTACTCGGTGGTCTTGGGGTACCCCTGGCTCCAGAAGCATAATCCGACTTTCGATTGGAAATCGGCCGAGATCCTCTCGTGGTCACCGCAGTGTGGGGCTAGTTGCATCCATGGGCCTGTCAAGTTGCTGTGTACTTCCTCGGACTCTCTGTTGCCTCCTGAATACGAGGAGTACCGGGATGTATTCGATAAGGTGCGTGCGGTTGCCCTACCTCCGCACCGCCCATACGATTGTGCCATAGAGTTACAATCTGGTGCCGTTCCTCCTCGTGGCAAAGTCTATCCACTGTCGGTAGCGGAGAATGAGGCCATGGAGGAGTACGTGAGGGAGGCGCTTTCACGCGGACACATTCGCAAATCCTCGTCCCCGGCAGGGGCTGGATTTTTCTTTGTGAAAAAGAAGGGCGGTGAGTTGAGGCCTTGCATCGATTACAGGGGTCTCAATCGCATCACGATCAAGAACGCTTACCCGATACCCTTGATTTCCGAGCTGTTCGATCGCCTCAAAGGGGCCACGGTCTTTACCAAACTCGACCTGAGGGCGGCATATAACCTGGTAAGGATCAAGGCGGGCGATGAGTGGAAGACCGCGTTTAACACCAGGACCGGTCATTATGAATCCTTGGTTATGCCCTTTGGGTTGTGCAATGCGCCCGCAGTCTTCCAGGAATTCATCAACGATGTTTTCCGTGACCTGTTGCAGCAGTGTGTGGTGGTCTATTTGGATGACATCTTGGTATATTCTGAATCCATGGAGGCCCACATTCTGGATGTCAGACGAGTGTTGCAACGGTTACGAGAGAACAAGCTGTTCGGTAAGCTTGAGAAATGCGAATTTCACCGATCCCAGGTAACCTTCTTAGGTTACATCATTTCCGCTGAGGGGTTCTCCATGGATCCTGAGAAGGTTTCGGCTGTCTTACAGTGGCCCCAGCCCAGTGGTCTTCGTGCCCTGCAGCGCTTTTTGGGCTTCGCCAATTATTATCGGAAGTTCATCAGGGACTTTTCCATGCTAGCCAAGCCTCTCACGGATCTGACCAGGAAGGGCAGTAATCCCCAGGTCTGGCCGCCCGAGGCCATCCGAGCTTTTGAGGCTCTAAAGTCCGCCTTTGTGTCGGCTCCGATTCTGTCGCATCCCAACCCTGGGTTGCCGTTTGTCCTCGAGGTGGACGCGTCTGAGACGGGAGTAGGCGCCCTCCTGTCTCAGCGTAGAACACCAGAGGGTCCTCTGCTTCCTTGTGGGTTTTACTCCCGGAAACTGTCTTCCGCGGAGTGCAACTATCAGATTGGTGACAGGGAGTTATTGGCCATCGTGCAGGCCCTTAAAGAATAGAGGCACTTGCTCGAGGGCTCGGTGGTTCCGGTTCTCATCCTGACGGACCACAAGAATCTGACCTACCTCTCTGAGGCCAAGAGATTGACACCACGTCAGGCCAGATGGGCTCTGTTCTTGTCACGTTTTAATTACGTGGTCTCCTACCTACCCGGTTCCAAGAACATCAGAGCGGATGCCTTATCACGGCAGTACTCCGAGCTGTCCGGGGAGGAGTCGATTCCGACTTCGGTCATACCTCCGAATCAGATCCTGGCCGCCATTCGCACCAGCCTGACCTCTCCCCTGGGTGAGCAGATTTTGGCGGCTCAATCTGGTGCTCCCTCTGGGAGACCCAACGGCAGGTGTTTTGTGCCTGAGGAGTTGCGCACTCGGTTGTTGCGAACCTACCATAACTCCAAGGCCGCGGGGCATCCTGGAAAGAATCAGCTGTCCTGGGCTGTTTCACGTCTGTTCTGGTGGCCTTCTCTACGTTCCGACATCGCCGCATATGTAGCGGCATGCTCCGTTTGTGCCCAGAGTAAGTCCCCTCGGCACCTTCCGTTGGGCCTTTTGCAACCCATAGCCACCGGGGAGCGTCCATGGTCACACCTGGGGATGGATTTCATTGTGGACCTCCCTGCATCCCGAGGCCATACGGTCATTCTCATGATAGTGGATCGGTTTTCCAAGATGTGCCACTGTGTACCTCTCAAGAAGTTACCCTCTGCACAAGAGTTGGCCTCGATTTTTGCCAGGGAGGTCTTCCGGTTGCACGGTTTGCCCAAGGAGATTGTGTCGGATCGGGGGAGTCAGTTTGTGTCCAGGTTCTGGCGCGCCTTTTGCTCCCAGTTGGGGATTCATCTCTCTTTCTCATCGGCCTACCACCCTCAGTCCAATGGGGCCGCAGAACGATCCAATCAGGCCTTGGAGCAATTCCTTTGTTGCTATGTCTCCGATCACCAAGACAATTGGGTTGACCTCCTGCCTTGGGCTGAGTTTGCCAGGAACACGGCGGTGAACTCTTCCTCTGGGACGTCTCCCTTCATGGCCAATTATGGGTTCCAACCTGCCGTGTTACCGGAGGTATTCTCTCCTTAGGATATTCCGGCTGTGGAGGATCACCTTTCCGTCCTACGTGCTTCTTGGGTACAGATCCAGAGGTCCCTTGAGGTCTCTGCGCAGCGCCAGAGACTCCAGGCTGATCGCAGACGAGCGCCCGCTCCTTCCTACCAGGTCGGAGACCGCGTATGGTTGTCCACCCGCAACCTCAACCTTCGAGTGCCCACTCCCAAGCTGGCGCCTCGCTTTGTTGGTCCCTTCCGAGTGCTTCGCAGGGTAAACCCGGTAGCCTATGCCCTTGCGCTTCCTCCTGGCATGCGGATCTCCAACGTGTTTCATGTCTCCCTCTTGAAGCCACTGGTGTGTAATCGTTTCACTTCCTCAATTCCTCGGCCTCGTCCGGTCCAAGTGGGCAATCGTGAGGAGTATGAGGTGAGCAATATCCTGGACTCACGCCTGATCCGCGGCTGGGTGCAGTTTTTGGTCCATTGGCGTGGTTATGGTCCAGAGGAGCGTTCCTGGGTTCCCTCCGCAGATGTCCATGCTCCTGCCTTGCTCCGAGCCTTCCACGCACGCTTCCCTCAGAAACCGTTCCTTACTCCGCGGAGGAGGGGCCCTTGAGGGGGAGGTACTGTCATGGTCTTACCTCCTTGCTGTCCTCCTTCGTTTGACATGTGCTGGCGGCCATCTTGGTTTCTGGGTTTCTTGTAGCCTCCCACCCTGCGGCTCCTCCTTCCCACTGGGAGGAGCTGGATGCCTAGCTCATATATATAGGAGGTCTGTGGCTTCAGTTCCCTGCTTGGTCCTCCTGTGCTCACATGCTTCTAAGACTGCTGCTGCTTCTGGTTCCTGATCCTGGCTTCGTCTGACTACCCTGCTGATTCCTGATCCTGGCTTCGTCTGACTACCCTGTTGGTTCCTGATCCTGGCGTCATCTGACTACCCTTCTGGTTCCTGATCTCTGGTTTCGCAAGACCTTGCTTCGGTTTAGCCATCCGTTTGGACTTTTGCCTTACAGCTTTATTTTCAATAAAGCCTTCTTATTTCCACTCATCTCTTGTTGTACGTCTGGTTCATGGTTCCATGACATTCACCCTCTAAAACATTACATGCGAGGGCCTGCAGGTGAGCTGACCTTCTAACAGATTGTAGGTGAGGGTCTGATAGTGAGCTGACCCTCTAAAACATTATATGCGAGGGCCTGCAGGTGAGCTGACCGTCTAAAACATTGTAGGTGAGGGCCTGCTGGTGAGCTGACCATCTATAACATTAGGAGCGAGGTCAGACTAATAAGCATGTTGATATGATGGAAGAGGAGGAGGAGGACAAGAAAAGGAAGATTGAACCATATACCTTTTTGTGGTTGAAAAAGTGCATGGGAATACAGTGTATTCAGTACATTATAAAAAAACAAAAAACACATTTAAAGTGCCTTTATGTTTAGACGCTTTCCTCTGGTGGAGTAGAGAAGTCAAGGGCAATCCAGTCCTTGTTCATTTTTATAAGAGTCAACCTGTCAGCATTTTCAGTTGACAGGCAGATGCGCTTATCATTTATTATGCCCCCAGGAGCACTACCCGCTCTGACAAAATGCTGGAGTCAAGGCGGGCCAGCACCTCAAAGGCGTAGAGCGCCAGTTTGTGCCACGTGTCCACCTTGGACACCCAGTAGTTGTAAGGCACAGATGGATCATTGAGGACGCTGACACAGTCTGCTTCATACTCCTTCACTATCTTCCAAATTGTTTCCCTCCTTGTGACACTAGGCCGCGAATCAGGGTGAGGGTGCTAGCAGGGTGGCATGAAACTGTCCCAGGCTTTGGAGAGTGTTGCCCTACCTCTGTAGGAACTGCTGTGTGTTCCCCTCGTCGCCCCTCCTCGGTTGCCCAAGGACTAAAAGGAGAAATACCGCAGGTTGCACAAAAAAATATATATTGCTGCCACACACAACAATAGTCCTTAAAAGGACTTTTGGGTCTGTAAAGTTTTAGAAATTTAGTGCAGGTTGCGCTAAAAATATATATTGCTGCCACCCACAACAATAGTCCTTAAAAGGACTTTTGGGTCTCTGACAAGTTTCAAAAAATATATATATAATTCACTCCCTACACTCTCTTTCCCTTCTTCAGCATAGCTCTCCCTGACTAACACTGAGCCGAACACGTGTCATCGGGTGCTATATAGTACCCGATGACGCGTTTCGGCCAGCCAATCACTGTAATCCCAGTAACCAACATGGCTTCGGCATTACAGTGAAGGCCAGTACTTACCTGCACGTGCGGGAAGGAGACTCAAGCATTGTGCTCGAGCACATGTGGTATTTGGCCGAATACCGCCATGTGCTGAGCATCAAGATGCTCGAGCGGAAGTGGTGTTCGGCCGAGCACGCTCGATCAACACTAGTGCAATTCTTTTTAAAAGATAAGGCTAGACAATGGGCCCATTTCAGCCATTTTTATGGGGCTAAGAAGGTCCTCTTGGACTTGCAGTGACAGAATGGTCTGCCTTAGCACATTACATTATGCACAAGATAGGGATAACAGCATCAACACTGTAATTCCCCTTTTTATTTATATTAGAGCAAGTGCTCTAATTATAGAAGAACATGTTCCACATCTTGCTTGCTGCCCTGTAGATGTTGGGGACCTGCACAGGTGAAGTTGCATAAAGGAGGAAGTGAAGGAGGAGCTACAACTGGAAGAGAAGGACTTTGTGATGCAGGGAGACATGAAGTTTTCCCAAGCACAGCTAGGGGACAAGGCTTATGATAATCATGGTGACAGTGACAACACTGCCCATGACCAACCATCTCAGTGGAAGGCATCTGCCGAAACGTGCGTCGGGGCTACGTGGCTCTCCTGAGGGGTATATCCCCATACTATGGGTATGTAGATATGTAATGCTCTTGTGGATCTTTGGGGATGTGTTTACTGGCTCTGGTGCTTAGCTATACCCACTTGGGTTATCCATAGGCGGATTTTGCCGTGTACCTGAGCCATATCTTTATGTATATGGAGTTCTAAGTTGTCACCACATTTTAATTTTCTATTGTGATATTTGACCATTGATGTGGTGACTCTTTATGCATTTGCACTTAATAAATGGGTCTTCGGACACCCTGGTGTGCATCACAAGCTGCTAACATATCATTAGCATCAAGAAAAGTCATGACTACTGGATATCAATGCTTCTAGACTCTAGATAGCTAACCAAAAGAGAGGCAACATTTTGTATTACCAGAAGTATTCTCTGTGTCCAACTTGCCGCAGTGTTTGCCAACCAAAAGTCCGCTACCAATGTGTCTGACCAGGATGCCCCCTCTACACCCTCCACTGAATCACCAACTTCCTACTACAAATAGCAGAAGCAACAGCAGTAGCTAATTCAGTTTGATGAACATGACTCACTTGGCCTAAAGAACCCGGTTCAGTTGTACCTAGGTATGCCCTTTTCCCTGCACATACCATTTTCCCTGATACCATGGACTTCTGTACAGGCAGACTGGAACAGTGGCCAAAACTAGCTCAGTTTGCTATTATTTTACCAGCTTGTCCAGCCTCCAGTGTACTGTCAGAGAGAGTATTCAGCTCAGCAGGTCATGTTGTCACATTGAAGTGGACAAACTTGTCCTTCGTAGATGTTTAAAACATTACATTTGCTGGATTGGAGAGGATTTTCACATACCTCCAATTGATACCAATGAATAGATCTGCCATTGTTGGCATTGGTTATTTATCACCAGCCCAATTATGCCACTTCCACTGTCTGCCTGACTTTAATGTTCCTTGCTATATTCCTGCTGCTACCATACCTGATCTCCAGTAAAATTCATTTTGAAGGCCAACTGTAAGCCTACATGTAAACATTACCTGCTCACACAGCAACAGCAAGACACTACCAGATGATAGATTGGGGATAGATGGGGGTCCCTATAGTGAATTTGAGAGCTCAGATCCTTGGGGAAAGAGAATACTGGCTGGCCTGTCACTGTACCTCAAAGCTTTTTCCACCACCCAGTGTGTGTATAATAATGAACTGGGTAGCTGTTAAATAATATACACAGTTTTTATACAAGCATAGACTGGTATCTGCATGTAGTGCAGTTATTCTACTGTGCCATGTGCCACTCGTGCAGGGGGTGGGGGGATAAGGGCGCACCTTGCTCAGGGTCCCACCAGGGGATTCCCTTGCTCCTGCTTTCAGGCCAAATGAAACAGTTTTGATTGTGAACAAATTTATTTGTACTGAAATCTAAATTTCTGAACGATTTATTAGAATTGGACCCAAAATGAATTTCAAGAAATTCGCTCATCTCATAGTAGTGATCCTAATTGACCTAAGAGAGAAATTTATACTAGGACTACATGTCAGGAATTCTGCAAAACTAAGTTTTAATGATTTGTGTCTCCAACTGTATTGTCTACAAATTCTACATTCAGCTCTCCAGGGTACAATGTGCCAATATAAAAATTACATTCTAATCTAGCTTCATTCTTGCTAGTTGCCTCCTTCCCTGAATATCCAATTTCCTCTATATCCCAAAAAGTCAAACCTATTGTAGACCCCCCTGTAAATAAAAATTCCAATGTTTGGTTACACTGTGAATGGATTTTTCAGATGGGCATCTTGTTCCCTAGACGGCTAAAATGTAGATTTTCTATTTAAACTTCTCCTAGTTAAAGAGGACCTGTCACCATGAAATGCACTGCAATCGGCAGGGAGCATGTTATACAGCAGGAGAAACTGAGCACATTGATACATAGTTTTGTGGAAAAATATTCAATAAAACCTGTATCTTATAAATTTAAAAAGTAGTTTTTTCTTACTTCATCTGTACTGATGATTGCACTCCTTGTGTAAATGTATGTACAGAAATGGCTGTCAGTCAGTTATAGTTGTGAATGATCTTTAGGTCAAAAAGAGCAGAGGTTTAAATGTATAAATAAAACATTTTGCAGAATCTTTTCCCACAAAACTATATATCAATTTGCTCAGCATCCCCAGGTCTATAGCATACTGCCTATAGATTGCACTACATGTCCTTGGTCGTATCTCTAGGAACATGGAGCTGATACTGTTGGCCTGGAGCCATTCTGTTTGACATTTATTCTTGGGAAGGGGGCATGAGCCTGTCTAAAAATCTATGATGTCAAATGACTCTTTGGATGTTATATTTTTGCAATGTTTTACATGTGTCTGTATTGTTATATATCAGATATCTAGTTAGCACTAGTGCATTGCTAAAAAGCTGAAATAAACTAATGAGAAGACAAAGGTTACACACAGACCAAAGTGGTGGCAAATACTGACTTAGAGGGGTGCATACTGCTAAGCTCCTCTTGAACACAGACAAAAGCACATGCCACCATAATGTAAACAAAATTATACCACATAAACTCAGTTAGCATGTATGTGTGTATATGCACTCATTGTGTTCATTTACTTTTATTGTGTTGTGTTTTAAAAATACTTCTAAAATGGCAATGGGTTAGTGGTTTAATTACAGAAGTAAAGGTATGACTTAGAGTACTTTCACACTAGCGGCATGACGGATCTGACAGGCTGTTCACTCTATCAGATTCGTCCTGCCGCTATTTTGCCTTGCCGCCGGACCACCGCTGTGTCCCCATTGACTATAATTGAGGGCTGAGCTCCTGCGCAGCACGGCAGTTCGCAGTGAGAGGCCACCGGACTAAAAAGTCGGACATGCAGTACTTTTAGTCCTTTTGGTGAGCACTGCTGTGCTGCGCCGGAGCTCCCCCCCGTCCCCATTATAGTCAATGGGGATAGAGCGGCAGTGAACAGACTGTCGGATCCGACCTGCCACTAGTGTGAAAATAGCCTAAAATGTAATATTTTTTTTCTCCACTGCATTCACTGAGGAAAATAAACTCAGGGAAATAAGTTGAATGAGATGAAATGCAAAGTGTCAAAGTAAATTCCCCATTAAACATGGCCTGTCTCACCCAGGAAAAAGTGTGGCGGCATCCTAAAAATATTAAAATAGACAAATTGCCAGGACCAGATGGTATACACCCCCTGTAAGTAATGTCAAAGCCAGACCCTTATTTCTGATATTTAAAGGGTTCTTCAGGAATTAAAAAAAATGTAAATACTTACCGTATTTTTCGCCATTTGCATCTTATGGGGTGAATACTAATGAGCGCTTCCATTATGGAAGCGCTCATTAGTACCGGAAGACCAGGAAGCGGTGAAGGCTCTGTACTCACCACTTCCTGGTCCTCGGCTGTCAGCTGTGCAATGGCTGTGCACAGCGTGAGGGCGCTCTGTGACCTCACGCTGTGTGCCTCGGTTCACAGCACAGCTGAATGAGAAGGATGAAGAGCGTGGGCGGTGTGGAGCGGCGGTGTCCGGAGCAGGAGAGGTAAGTGATTTATTTTATTTTATCTGATCTGAGGCTGGGGGCTGCAGGCTTCATAAATGAAGCTGGAGGCTGCAGGCTGCATAAATTAAGTTGAGGGCTGCAAGCTGCATAAATGAAGCTGGGGCTGCAGGCTGCATAAATGAAGCTGGGGCTACAGGCTGCATACATGAGGTTGGGGGCTGCAAACATGAGACTGGGGGCTGCATACATGAAGCTAGGGTCTGCATACATGAGGCTGGGGGTCTGATCTGAGGTCTGATTGAGGGTCTTATTAACATTGGGGCTCTGATTGGGGCTGTCAGCTGAGGTCTGATTGGTGGTCTGATCTGAGGTCTGATGAAAAATATTTTTTCCTATTGTCATCCTCTAAAACCTAGATGCGTCTTATGGTGAATATTACGGTAAATATTATTTTAAATAAATACTTTTCATTACTTACAATGGCTTGTTCTGTCTAGGGAGCAATTATTAGGAGAAATAAAATGGCTGGCATCCTATCAGTACACACAAAACTTGTCCTAATCACACAGGCGGACAAGTTTCACCACACTTCAGCCATAGTGCTGCCTCATCCTCCTCTCTGCTTGTCAGGAATTATAATCTGAATACAGGTGGATTTCTGTGGGAATGGAGATGATGAGATGACCTAAGAGGAGGGTGAGGTGTGGCTAATGAGCAGCAGCACTTTTTTACAGTCTCTATTACCACAGCAACACATTACCACAGTCTGTCCTGTTCATCCTCTCTGTACTTCATGTCTCCTCGTGCACTAAATTCCCCAGAGATTCAGCTAAAATTCTTATCATCTGTATTCAGGATTATAATCCCTAACAAGTAGAGCAGAGAGGAGGATGACCCAGCTCTTTACTCAGTGTTGTAAAGTAACTTGTCCTCATGTGTGACCAGGACAGGTTTTGTGTGAACTAATGGAACAGCGGCCATTTCGTTTCCCCTGATTATTGCTCCCCAGACAAAATGAGCCATTATAAATAATGAAAGGTTTTTGAGAATATATTTATAATAAAGTAATATTATTTTGTTTTTTGATTTTCTTAATTCCCGGAGAACCCCTTTAAGGACTCTATATGTGGTGCCAATATTCAAAAAGGGTCTAAAAACAGTGCCAGGAAACTCTAGGCCAGTAAGTTTAACATCTGTCATGGGTAAACGGAAGTTTTTCTTAAAGCTGCTATTGAGTACCTCAATGAAAATAAGCAAATAGCGCAGTATCAGCATGGCTTTATGAGGGATTGGTCATTGATTGATTTTCTATGAGGAGGTAAGTTCTAGACCTGACTGGTCCCAGCGGGAATGGCTGTCATATATTTTGACTTATCCAAAGCATTTGATACTGTACCACATGCCCATTACCCCTGATGAAGCCAGATTACTAGTGAAACATGTTGATAGGCAGTTAGCAGTTTTTATCAGACTAGAGCTTAGTGCCCCTATAGTCCTTCAGTGATGTACAGTTAATGTGAATAATCCCTAATGCTAGCGAGTTTTAAGGCTGGAGTTGCTCACAGCATTTTTTTAATTTGTGATTTTTAGATTTATCAAATAAAAATAAATTTTTAGGTATCCTCTTTGCATTTTGATATCTGGGGCAAGTTAGGTATTTAGCCATTTTGTTTGTGTCAGTGCAGCGATGGATACTGTTTCTGCACTAGTCAATCGTATGCAGGGAATGTCTTTGGAGGTGGATGACCTCTGCACGGCCGTCTCGCAATTTCAGAGACCACAGGCAGCGGCTTCCAGCAGCGGGAACCAGGCCTGCCCTGAACCTAAGGTCGCTCTCCCGGATAGGTTTTCCGGGAGAAGTGATCACTTTATTCGGTTCAAGGAGTCGCCATCATTTGCCTCAAGCAGTGCAACGCATCTCCGTCGCATAGAGTTGATCAGGTTGTTGACTGTGGCCTGTGGAATGTTGGTCCACTTTTCTTCAATAGCTGTGCGAAGTTGCAGAATATTGGCAGGAACTGGAACACGCTGTTGTATACACCGATACAAGAGCATCCCAAACATCAACGGGAGATATGTCCGGTGAGTATGCTGGCCATGCAAGAACTGGGATGTTTTCAGCTTCCAGGAATTGTGTACAGATCCTTGCAATATGGGGCTGTGCATTATCATGCTGCAACATGAAGTGATGGTCATGAATGAATGGGCCTCAGGATCTCATCACAGTATCTCTGTGCATTCACAATGCCATCAATAAAATGCACCTGTGTTCGTTGTCCATAACATACACCTGCCCATACCATAACCCCACCGCCACCATGGGCCACTTGATCCACAACGTTGAAGTCAGCAAACCGCTCACACACACACTGTCTGCCATCTGCCCTGAATAGTGAAAAACGTGACTCATCCATGAACAGAACACCTCTCCAATTTGCCAGACACCATCGAATGTGAGCATTTGCCCACTCAAGTCAGTTATGGCGACGAACTGCAGTCAGGTCCAGACCCCGATGAGGATGACAAGCATGCAGATGAAATTCCCTTTGATTATGCAAACCGATTGTTGCTGCAGCTGTCTGAGTGGCTGGTCTCAGATGATCATGGAGGTAAACATGCTGGATGTGGAGGTTCTGGGCTGGTGTGGTTGCACGTGGTCTGCGGTTGTGAGGCTGGTTGGATGTACTGCCAAAATCTCTGAAATGCTTTTGCAGACGGCTTATGGTAGAGACTTGAACATTCATTGCACGGGCAACAGATCTGGTAGACATTCCTGCAGTCAGCATGCCAATTGCACGCTCCCTCAAATGTTGCGACATCTGTGGTATTGTGCTACGTGATCAAACTGCACATTTCAGAGTGTTCTTTTATTCCGGGCAGTCTAAGGCACACCTGTGCAGTATTCATGATGTCTAATACGCACCTTGATATGCCACGCCTGTGAGGTGGATGGATTATGAATATTTTAGATGAATGGGTCTTTTGTGTATGTAGAAAATGTTTCAGATCTTTGAGTTCAGCTCATGCAAAATGGGACCAAAACTGAATGTGTTGCGTTTATATTTTTGCTCATTGTATATTTTAGACTACATCCTAACTCTTCTGGGGACGAGAATCAAAGAGTGGAGATTATTATTTAATTACTGAAAGGTGATGCTCAGTCTTGGGCTTTTTCTTTGCCGACTGGATCACAACCCCTCCGGTCGGTAGATTAATTTTTCAGAGTTTTGGGGCTTATCTACGATGACCTAGATCGGGTCTCCTTGGCCGAGATTAAGGTGCGTGGCTTACGGCAGGGAGAGCGTTCTGCGGAGTCCTATTGCTTTGAATTTAGCAGATGGGCAACTGATATTGAGTGGAATGACCCAGTCCTCCATAGTCAATTTTGTCAAGGCTTAATCCGAGAACTTGAAGGATGCCTTGCCATTTTACAAATATCCAGAGTCATTGGAGGCAGCCATTGGCTGTACGTATTGATAGACGCCTGAGGGTGAGATCTAAGGTTCCTCTCGCTCGGGAAGCGGCCTCTTCTGACTCTTTGGGTAGGGAGGCACTTGAGCTCATGTCTGATGATGAGCCAATGCAGTTGGGGGAAGTCACTCCTGGACCTGGTGATAAAAACGTTAGGGTTAAGAAAAGACTCTGCTTTTTCTGTAGTAAAGGTGGACATTTTGTTAAAGGATGTCCTTATGTTAAACATCAAGGTGAAAAAGAGAGAATGAAAACTAATGTGTTAAGTCCTCTTCTCACTTTTGGTAGTGTGGGTGGGGAATCTGAGAATGTACATTTGTCGTTTACCGGTAGTACCCGATTTCTCCTGCCTGCCAAGGTGGCGCTAGACTCCAAAACTGTGGCAATTGAAGTATTTATTGAGAGTGGGGCAGGAGTTAACCTAGTGGATGGCCAGTTCGTCCATATGCATGGTTTGACAACAAGCGCATTAGACAAAAATATTTTGATGTTTGCGATTGATTCCACCCCACTCTTACAAAAGTGTTTGTCACAAATGGTGCAGGACATTCGCCTAAAAGTGGGATATTCTCATTAAGAATCCATTTAGTGTTTTGTGCTGGAGGGTCTTCCTGCTCCTCTGGTGCTAGGTTTACCGTGGTTAACCAAACATAACCCTACCATCGATTGGCAAGCGAGACAGATTCTTGATTGGAGTGATTTTTGCATAGACAACTGTCTTAGCACGGCGCTTTCTGTTGTAACCACTAAAATAGTACCTTCTCGGATCTGATGTATTTTCTGAAAGTGGAGACCAGGAGTTACATCCACATTGGGAGTATGATTGCCCTGTCAACCTTATTCCCGGAGCTAGGTTGCCCAAGTCTCGGTTGTATAATCTTTCTGAACCCGAAAGAGTAGCCATTTGAGAATATAACACCGAGAATTTGGCTAATGGTCATATTAAACCATCCAAATTACCAGTTGATGCAGGGTTCTTCTTTGTTAAAAAAAAAGTATGGAACTCTTAGGCCATGTTTGGACTTCCATGAGCTTAATCCCATTATGTGTCTGTGATCCCTATCCCCTTCCTTTGATTCCAGATTTGTTCAATCAGATTGTCGGTGCCAAGGTGTTCTCTAAGTTGGATTTGAGGGGGGCATATAATCTGGTAAGGATCAAGGAGGGGGACGAGTGGAAGACTGCCTTTAATACCCCTAAGGGTCATTTTGAGAATGTGGTGATGCCTTTTAGGTTGACCAATGCTCCTGCTGGTTTTCAACATTTTATCAATGACATATTTCATCATCTGGTGGCCAGGTTTGTGGTGTTTTATCTGGATGATATTTTAATTTATTCCTCTGACATGGAGATGCATCAGGATCCCGTGAGACAGGTCTTACAGATCCTAAGGGAGAATAAATTGTATGCTAAGATGGAGAAGTGTGTATTTTTGGTACCTGAGGTGCAATTCCTGGGTTACCTACTGTCATCTTTGGGTTTTCATGTGGATCTGGAAATGTCAGTGCTGTCTTGGACTGGGATCGACCCAAAAATGAAAGCGCTCATGAAATTTGTGGGGTTTACCAACTACTACCGTAAATTTATCTTGAATTACTCGACTGTTAAACCATTAACAGATATGACTAAGAAAGGTGCAGATTTCTCTGTCTGGTTTGGTGAGGCATTACATGTGAAATTATGATGTAAATAATAGAGAGTTGCTGGCCATTAAGTTGGCTTTTGAGGAATGGCGTCATTGGTTAGAAGAAGCGATTCATCCCATTACGGTAATTACTGATCACAAAAATCTGGCTTATCTGGAGTCGGCTAAATGTCTGAGCCCAAGGCAGGCCAGATGGTCATAGTTTTTTACCAGATTTAATTTTGTTGTCACCTATCTCCCTGCGGTTAAGAACGTCAAAGCGGATGCTTTGTCACATAGCTTTCCCGGGTGGGGTGGGGGGATGGGGGGGGGGTGATTCAGAGGATCCTGGCCCTATATTAGCTGATGGGGTGGTTGTATCCGCCCTTTATCCTGAACTTGAGGCAGAGGTGTTGGAGGCTCAGGGAGATGCACCTGATTCTTCTCCCCCAGGGAAGTTGTTTGTTCCTTCAGAACTACAGCACAAGGTGTTTGAAGAACATCACAGTACTTTTCTTACAGTACATCCTGGGAGCAGATCCACGGTTGATCTCATTTCCCGGAGATTCTGGTGGCCAGGTTTGTGTAACTGTATTGAGGGCTATGTGTCAGCTTGTGAGACTTGTGCGCGTGCCAAGGTGACACATACTCAGCCTTCAGGATCTCTACTTCCCTTGTCTATCCCGTCCCGACCGTGGACTCATTTGTCCATGGACTTTATGACAGATTTGCCTAATTCCTTAGGGAAAACTGTGATTCTGGTGGTTGTTGATCGCTTCAGTGAGATGTCTCACTTTATAGCATTATCAGGTCTACCTAATGCCAAAACTCTCGCACAAGTGTTTGTTGATAACGTTGTGAAACTACACGGTATCCCCTCTGATGTGGTGTCTTATAGGGGGACACAGTTTGTTTCCAGATTCTGGAAGGTGTTCTGTACTTGCCTGGGTGTCCAATTGTCTTTCTCCTCGGCTTTCCATCCTCAGTCGAACGGACGGACTGAACTCACTAACCAGAATCTGAAGACTTATTTTAGATGTTTTGTCTTGGAGAATCAGGAGGAATGGTCTTTATTTTTGTCGTTGGCCGAGTTTGCCATAAATAACCGTAGACAGGAGTCCACTGATAAGTCACTGTTTTTTGGAGCATATGGGTTCCATCTGGAAATGGGCAAAAAGTATAAACGTATGGCTGACAAGAGACGTATGAGTGGTCCGGACCTGAGAGTGGGTGATTCTGTGTGGCTGTCCACAAGCAACATTAAGTTGAGGGTACCTTCTTGGAAGTTGGGGCCAAGGTTTATAGGGCCATATAAATTCGCTGCCATTATTAATCCGGTTGCTTTTCGTCTTGAACTTCTGCAGACTTTAAAAATTCATAATGTTTTTCATAAATCATTGCTGAAAAGATATGTTGGACCTGCTGAACTGTTCTCCTTACCTCCTGCTTCTGTCTTGGTGGACTGTAATCTTGAATTTCAGATTGCCAGGCTAGTGAACTCACAAATTCTCTGTAGATCTCTCCAGTATCTCGTGCACTGGAAAGGTTACGGTCCAGAGGACAGAATGTGGGTTCCTGTGACCGACGTTAATGCCAGTCACCTTGTGAAGGCCTTTCACAGGGCGCATCCTGATAAGGTCCCCCCTGGATGTGCGGAGGTCACCTGTAGAGGGGGCAATGTCACGGTCCCTCCCATGACAGAGGTGAGAAGATCTGAGAGACTTGCGGCACGTGAAGGTATCTGACAGTCTCTCTGTTTTCATCTTGCAGTGTTGTTGTTTGTGGTCATTACCGAGGCTCTATTTAGTTCTTACACTGCTTACCATGCGTTTTATATTTCCTGCTGGAGTTGGTTGAGCTGATGTGTTGTTCCTTTTGATCTCCTGCTCCTCCATTCTTCTTTAAGCTAAGTGCATTTTGTTTTGCATTTTGTTGTTCACTTTTGTGTGTTGTTGTCTAGAATTCAGGGAGACGCTGGTTCCTTCATCTGGGGAGGAACCAGTAGTCTCATTCCCTGCCACTACTCCTAGGGCTTTCCAGGGTCTCCAGGGCTAAGGTTACGCTGTATGAGTATTTCCACCTTCAGGGTCTACTCATACGGGCAGGAGTCAGGGAGAGGTCTAGGGATTCCTAGGAGGTCACTATCCCTTTCCCTTAGCTTTGAGGCCTAGACTCCAGTCTATTCCTTCTGTGTGGTATCTGGTCTTATCCCTTCCCCATTAGCCATGACCAGTGGAGTGCCTAGGGTATTTGGCACTCGGGGTGGGTACTTTCTCTGGTACCCCCCTTCCCCCTGCTGAAACCATAAGAAACTTTATTTCTACATTTAAATATGCAGACATATTTATTTAGTTTGAAATAACATTTTTTATTGCTAGTAAACAGAAAATTGCTGGTAAAGGAACATTTTAAGGGAATCTGTCACTATGAAAATACAATGTAAGCTTGGTATTAAGGAAGGTGTAGAAAAAACTGCAGTTTTTGCACAGCTTTTATATTTATTTTTACAGGTTCACCTGACGGGACGGATCATGTTATATTTTTATAGAGCGGGCTGGAGTTTTCACTGATGCCGATGCATCCTGCCCTGATAGCAGGGGCTTAGCTGACAGTGACAGCCAGACCTGTGCCACTGTTTGGACGGGCACAGCTCCTGCACCTGCCCAATCAGCCCGCCATACCTGTACACCGCTGGGACTCAAGTCACGTCCTGCAGTGCTGTACAGGTACGGCACTGGTATCCTACAGATTAATACACCTGGTCCTTTCCCATCCATATTTGGTCCCCTTGTAAATTTCTGACTCCTCAACACCCCTCCCCTATTGAAAATGCAAGGCAGCAAGGCCCTTAACTGAAAAAATACCTCTCTAGTCTGTCTAGTCTGCTGCTTCTTGCGTGCACACTGTTCTGCCACAGTGACTGTCTGCATCACTCCTAACTTCCACACACCACAGTGCCACTGTGACTATCTGCACCACACCTAACTGCCACACACCACAGTGCTTTTTGCAGACTCAGCTCGGCGGCAGTGTATCTGCAGACACACACTGTGACACACACAATACTGGTGAGGTAGTCACTTCACTAGAAGGCACAGGCCACACAGCACAGCAATTTTCTACTCAGGAACACTGGAGCAAGCAGCTACAAGGAAGATGGGAGGTTTTTCCATTTGGCCTGCGGCGAGCATACAAGTGAGATAGACGTGAGTGCGCTCCCTGGCTTATCAGAGCGCACATGCAGGGGCAGATTAAGTATATCATAGGCCAGGAGCTGTTTACCCATCTTGGGCCTCCTCTGTCCATTTGCCCCGACCGTCCCCTCTTTCGCGTTGTGCCATATTTAATTTTTTTTATGGCAAAATTATGGCAAAGAGAAAACTATGCCATGTATATAGTGTCGTTTCCCATTACCCCTGAGAATGCCAGGAATCTGGCAAACATTTTGGGGGCAATGTATGAAGCGATTTTAGAGGACGGCTATCGTCAGTGCTAAACCTAAACCATATAATCAATGCGATTAATCAATGAAAAGGAAGCAATAGAGGGACAAGTGGTGACAGTGCACAGAACCACTTCCCTGGTGCAGGAGTGAACACAGATACGATAGCTCGCCAGTGTTTAGTGGTCGGAGGACTTATAGAGTGGAATTACTATTGCAGATTATAGGATAAATGTAAATTGGGGGTTATCAGCCACGGGGGGGGGGGGCGTTTTTATTTAGGAGAACCTAATACCCTTAATTTATCTAGGTCAGATTTGTTGAATTGACGTCTATTGTATAACACCCCTAATAGTGTATAGCGTACAACACTCTGCAGTATACAGTGTAATACCCCACAGTAAACAGTATATAACACTGCCCAGTATACAGTACCCCATAGTATGCAATACACAGCATACAGAACCCCACAGTATGCAGTATAGCACCCTATAGTATACAGCACCCTACAGTATGCAGTATAACACCCTATAGTATACATCACCCCACAGTATGCAATATATAGTATAGCACCTCACAGTATGCAGTATAGCACCCTATAGTATACAGTACGCCACAGTATGCAGTAAAGCACCCTATAGTATACAGTACCTCACAGTATGCAATATATAGTATAGCACCCCACAGTATACAATGCCCCACAGTATATAGTACCCCACAGTATACAATACATAGTATAACACCCCACAGTATGCAGTATAGCATCCTATAGCATACAGTATAGCACCCCACAGTATACAGTAGAGCAGTATAGCACCCCACAGTATACAGCACCCTACAGTATACAGTATACAGCACCCCAGAGTATACAGCACCCCAGAGTATACAGTATACAGCACCACACAGTATACAGTATACAGCACCTCACAGTATACAGCACCCCACAGTATATAGCACCCCACAGTATACAGTACCCCAAGGTATACAGTACCCAACAGTATACAGTATACAGCACCCCACAGTATAATGCACCCCATAGTGTACAGCATACAGCATCCCACAGTATACAGCATCCCACAGTATACAGTAGAGCAGTATAGCACTCCACAATATACAGAACCCCACAGTATACAGTAGATCAGTACAGCACCCCACACTCTACAGTAACTTACAGTATAATAGCATAACAGCCCCGTCACCTTTTCCTGATGCAATCTTCACAGAAAAAAGCTCCAAAATTATGGCAAACTTCTCCTGCAGCAACACTCCTGATAGAGAGAAAGGACCTATGATTACCTCATAGCCATGTGAACAGTAATATCAATATGTTACTGGTCATGTGGTGATGATGTCATCAAAGGTCCTTTCTCCTAAGAGAATCACAGCTCTCCTTCCTTGCAAAGACATTGGGCCGGGTGCTGCTTCTCAGGCAGCACCCTCCTGTACAGCTGACAGCCTGACACCTGGGGCGTCCCCGCCCAGGCACGCCACTGCCTGTGACAGCCATCCCCTGTGATTTCACAGCCCTATAAAAGCCCTTTCCCATGCAGTCATAACCATTTCACTGTGAGCTGAGCATAAGGAGAGACGTGACAAGTATGAATGTGCTAGGGACAGTGTTGCAAAAAGCTATAAATAGGAGAATATTGGATAGTGAAAGTGCAGGGATAGTGCAGAGATAATGTAGGGAGATTTTAGGGAGTTTTTAGAAACTGGAGGGCAGCATAGGAAAACCATAGTGAAACTTCAGGGACAGTTTTTAGAAACTGAAGGACAGCATAGGGAAAGCATAGGGAGACTTCAGGGACAGTGCAGGTTGAGTGTAATCTCCATGTGCATCTTGCTGCCACAATCCCAGTTAATCTCTTATGTTACATATAGAATTATTTTGCCTCAGTATTAAAGGGTGGTCTAATATATTGCCATATGCATCTTGTTGAACTTCTGCGACAATCCCTGTTAATCTGTTAGTTTATACATATAATTACTGTGCCTCAGTATTAAAGCGCAGTCTAATTTATCGCTGTGTGCATCTTGTTGAACTGCTTCCTCTATTCCGTGTAGTCTGTTAGTTTATACATAGAATTACTGTGCCTCAATATTAAAGGGTGGTCTAATATATGGCCACGTGCATCTTGTTGAACTAATGCCTCTATACCAATTAATCTGTTGCTCTATACAAAGATTTACTGTGCCTCAGTGTTAAAGGGCAGTCTAATATAGTGTGCATCTTGTTGAACTGCTGACACAATCCCAGTTAATTTATTAGTTTATACATAAAATTACTGTGCCTAAATATTTAAGGGCAGTCTAATATATCACCATGTGCATCTTATTAAACTGCTACCACAATTCCCATTAATCTGTTAGTTTATACATAGAATTACTGTGCCTCAGTATTAAAGGGTGGTCTAATACAGTATATCACTACATTTATCAACTGCTGCCACATTCTTAGTTAATCCGTTACATTACTGATATAGTTACTGTACATTATGGCCAACATACAGTTACCTGGCCCTCCAAAAGGAGAGGCAATGGCAAAAATGTTGCTGTAGCCGGCAAAAGTAGGAGCAGAAGAAGGAGGGTTGGTAGCAGCTGCAGCAACAGTTCAACAACTCTCATTCAGTGGTTGTGTTTTGACCAACAATCCAGCTGGAATGGTTGACTCGCTCTTCAACATCATCTCAAGTGACAACAGATACACACAGCCAGGAATCAGTGGGTTCCTCTGACACCACATTTAGTTGACATGGCCCAGGAACTGCTTGTATGCCCTCATCTGTCCTGAACCTGCCTCTTGCTTTTGCTGTTCTTTCTGGTAGACAAATAATGCATGCCGCCGGCTTTGATCCACTTCTCAGCAACGAAGAGCTTTGTGAGGACAGTCAGCAGTTACAGGCTAGCCCAGACTTGAAGGAGAGGTCAGCTGCGGACTCCTCTAGTGAAGCTACTGAGGATAACATTTAGTATTAAAGCCTGATGCAGCAATCGCTGCATCTCCCACTGGCCAGCACTCTCCAGCAGTCAGGGCTCAACAACATCAGCAGAAGGAAGCTGTTATTCCTTCCTATGGACTTTAATGTCATCTACTGTATTGCTCCTGATGCTGCTCCTCCTATGCCTTGTCACTTATTTCAACAGCAATCGATCACTGAGGCGACTGCGAAAAGAAAACAGTATGCGTGCACTCATCCAGTGGCACAGAAGCTGAACCTTGTTCTCACCCTCTCCTCTAGACACAGTTCACAGTGGTCTGCCAGCATATCACCTATGCAAAGCTAGGTGTTTTCACACAGCTCTACACCTGTTCTGCCTTGTTGAACGAATACACACTGGGGAGGAACTGCTCCGCATCATCAATAAAGAAATCGAATACTGGCTGTCTCCTCACCAACTGGAGGCAAGAACCATGGTTACTGATAACGGGAAGAACATTTTGTCTGCACTTTGTCAAGGAGGGCTGACCCATGCGCCCTGCATGGCGCATGTATTCAATGTCATTGTCATCCGGTTCCTCACATCTTCCACTGAACTGCAAGAGCTGTTAAAAATGTCCAGGAAACTGTGCATGCACTTCAGCCACTCTTACCGTGCAAAACAAACCCTCCTCAAGCTGCAAAGGCAAAATGCTCTTCCCCAACATCGCCCGATATGCGACATATCCAGCCATTGGAACTCCATATGTTTGACCACCTGTACGAGCAGAGAAAGGCACTCAATGATTTCTTAATGCTGCAGACGGACAGGTATACACCCCAGTGCAACTTCTACATTAGTGTAGTGGCCCAGAGTGGCACTACCACTTGTACATTCCCATTGCTAG
Organism: Bufo gargarizans; assembly: GCF_014858855.1. Taxonomy (NCBI): domain Eukaryota; kingdom Metazoa; phylum Chordata; class Amphibia; order Anura; family Bufonidae; genus Bufo; species Bufo gargarizans. Next base: position 85,561,855 of record NC_058087.1, on the reverse strand, counting down.
CCTGTTTACTGCTATTGTTTTGGTTTGCACCACCAACTCTACCACCACCTGTAAAATGTAATTTTGTTATATCCAAAACTGTCATGTTCATGTAATGTGCCTGGTTGTCCAGCAGGTGGGAGAGTACCTTTAGATACATAGAATGGAACTTACCATTCTATTCTCCCCTCTTTTGTGCAGTAGTGGGCTAGTCCTGTTTCCTACCAAGGGAGGGGTTGCAGAAAGCTGTATAGGCAGTTGAGTTTTAGAGCCCAAAGGGACCAGACATAGCATAGGGAGTGGAGAATTCCCCCTCCTCCTGCAGGAGCCAACTACAACTCCTTTCTTGCTACAGAGCCTAGCCCCAGGGAGCGATAGTATGCAGGTAGGAGCACTGTGACACAAACTATTAAGGCCGTGCTGAGGGATGCTGAGAAACTAATTGGCGAGGGGACAGAAGATGTGGCACCTCCATTTCATGGCCATTTGAGCCCCGAGGAGGAGGAGGACATAAACACCAATTAGGTGGTTTATTTGCCCAAGCGACAGGAGAGGAGAAGGAGGAGCAGGAGAAGCATGAGAAGCTGGAGAGCAACAATGAAGACGATGCAGAGGACCCCAACAGACTGTGACAGTATGCAGTGGAGATGGAGGCAGGGAGGCCCTCCGAGTCGCTTGCACAAATAGGCAGATGCATGCTGTCATGTTTATGTAGTGATAGCTGCATTGTCAGGATTCGACAGATGGCTGCTTCCTATGAGAGTCATCGCCCGTCCTCAGGAAGGTTTGACCAGGGGACCCTCTGTGCTCATGCTCCACTGCCATGACCAGCTCCATATGCAGCAACTTCAGTATCGAGTCTATGATGAGCAGTTTTCTTCAGCTGCCTACTGAAGAAACCACCCAGTAGCAGGACATGCAGCACAGCCTCAACCAGCAGGTGGTGGAATACTTGGACTGCATCCTATCAACCATCATCCAAGATCACCAGACTACTGGGAACTCATACTTGAAATATATCAGCAACTAGCAGAGTTTGCTATGGGCATGCTTTCCTGCTGGGCCAGTAGTGTAGCATCAGAGCGGGTCTTCAGTGCAGGAGAGGGTATAGTTACCCCTAAGAGAACACACCTTTCCTCCCCCTAAAGAGGAATCATTAATCAACCCGGATTTCCAGACGCCAGTGCCTGTCACCTCCTAAAAAACATCCCAAGCTGGCAGCAGTACCTTAGAGTAGCAAGCAGCGTGTTTGTAACGATCCTTTTCTTCCTGCAGGTAGTTAAGCAGAAGCTGTAAAAACCATATTTAATCCCCTGCCCGGTGCGTTTTTCTAGTCAGGCTTAAAGTCACGGAGGCAGCGGCCTCCTTGCTTCAAGTCACGGTAACCACGCCCCCTTGCCTGCCCCTTCTCTGTGATTGACAGAGCTTATGCACGACAGTTCGGCTAGCTTTCTTCCTTGTTGAAAAGAAATGATTTGAAATGTAAATGACCCAAACGGATGCAAATTGAGCAGTAGTGGGTCCAAAATATAGAAGAGATGCAAATATTTTATTACATTTTATCTCTGTTTTGGACCCACTCCTGGTTTTAGCTTATGATTACTGATCAAATACTGACCGTCTGAAAGAAGCTTTATGGATGCTCAAAATACAGGCTTCGTTTTTGGGGTCGCTACTTCAATCTTGGGGCAATACATGGTTGCAAGTCCACAGAGATAAATTAGACATAATGCTAACATTGACCTGTAATAGTGAGGAACAGTAAATCTACAGCTAACAAAAGGGATTAAAAAGCATGTGTTTGGACTGCCACAACATGCATTAAAATAAAAATAAAAATCGACTTTATTGGCGCTGTCTCCATTTCTTTATTTTGTTCCACTAAGAAGCCATTTGGACACAGCTCCTGCAGGGGAACACATGGGCTTTACTAAAGGTGGCTGTATGCTTTTGTTTTTGTTTAACAGAAGGAATTAGCTATGAATCTTAGTGCACTGCACAGTGATGTAGACAGCGATAAATTACAACTGCCTGTAATACTGACGCACAGTACCTACAGAATGGATTAACTATAAATGTGGGTGCACTGGAATGTAATGCACATCGCGATACACTCTTCCTATAATCTCCCTGCAGCTTAAGTTCCAAGCCTTCATACTGAGATTGGGCCACCAAGTGGGATTAATATGATTAGGCAGAGTGGCCTGGGTATACCTAATGTATCGTGATTACTTTGTAACAAATGTAATTTCTTGTCGAAATTTGGCGAATCGCCCAAATCGATTTATTCGAAACTTTGCTCATCTCTACAAATTAACAATTATTTATGTATGTACAGTATGTGAATGGAAAGTGAATTGGTTAGCTATGGTAAATAAAAGGAATCAAGATTGATCAATGCAACTTTCCAAAAGTTTGGAAAAAAGATGCAACCTAGAGATGAGCAAATGTCTTCAAATTCTTTTTGTGTTCAATTTGTCATGTTTTTTTTTTTTTTATTGATTTCTGTCCAAATTGATTCTATGTGAATTTAATATGATCCAATATGCCTAGAAATTCATACTGTATATGACATTCTGAGGTTTAAAACACCCTGTTATGCCTTTTCATATTCCAAAGCTTCCAAAAATTGTTCCTTATCGGGCGCAGATGGTGTTTAAACACAGTGTTAGGGGGGGAAAAACTGTGGCTTGTTGGGACAAAAAATTCAAAAATTAGATCCCTGCCCCTGTTTATACACACACATGTTCTGTGTCCCTACTGCTGTGGTTAACATGTAAATGTCACTGTATTCTATGCATTATATTAATGTACAGTATTATATGTCCCATAGGCTGTGTATAGAGAAAAAGTTGTGGGAGGTTTGCTATTGACTAGGCAGTGCTGGCACCACCTCTTCTTCTCTAGGATGAAGTTAACGTCATTCTAGTGTGAGCTGCAGACTCATACACAACAAACGAAGAGTACTGGCAGGGAATTCATCTAACCCTGTGGATTAGAAAAGCAAAAGTGATAACATATGTGCCAGTTCTTGATAAATAGTATAGACTCCAATGCAGGGTGTCAGAATCAGAAGTGATATCCACATTATCTGTGACAGAGAGGAGTGAGCCATCCAGTACAAAATCTAAAATAAAAATGGGGTGCCAGGGAGAACTGTCGCCTACTACTACTGGACAGATGGCTGCTGCTTCTACTACAGCCCACATTCTGGCTCTGGAATGATGAGGCCTAGGTCTTTTGTTTTGCACTCTTCCATTTTCCAGATATATTATTATAAAGCCTATAAATGAAAAGTCCCAGGTTTCCTATAAGTGAAAAGTCACAGGTTTCCTATAAGTGAAAAGTCACAGGTTTGGTACAGAGATAATTAAACGATACTAGCAAAATTGCAAGGGTTTTTTTCCCCTGTAATTTAAAGACAGAGGCACAATAAAATGTCCCTCCCCTCTACAAACACACTGCACACTGGTATTGACACACTGGTAATAATTCATTTTTGCATGGGTATAACAATGCAATTTTTGCAGTAAAATGTCTTTGAACTCCACAGTCTGTTGCAGTAATCATTCACTAACACAGGTATAACAATGCAATTTTGCGGTAAAATGTCTTTCAACTACAAGGTATGATGTGATAACATGTTCACTAAAATGGGTATAACAACAAAGTTTTTGTATGAATTATATTGGTTTCAACTTGGGCAACTGTTAGCCCGGTTTTAACGTATAACCAATGATTATATTTTAAATGGGTTGGCCACTTACTGGCAACTTGTGACCAATGTGTAGATAAGATGACTATATGCCACTTATTAATATAGTCTTTGTGATATTCTGTGCTGTTTGCTATATTTCATAAGCCATGTCCCCTTATTAGGTAAATCTTCTGTGCTGTCCATGAGTCTATAAGATGGGGGCTCATGGAGGGCCATGTGACCAGACTCCTCCATCCACACACACTGCATGTGCACTAAACTCCCAACAGTGAAGTGCAGATGGCAGGTTCAGTATATTTGAATGGGGGAGACATAATCAGCCATTTTATGGACAAGTCCTCTGTGTGGACAGCACAAATACATAAAATGGTGCAGAATATCAACAAAGGCTATATTGGTAAGTGCCATATCCAGAATGTGTTGAAGTCAACAGTATCCAGAATGTGGCCAACCCCTTTAAAGTATAACCTTTATATATATATACAGACGTGGACAAAATTGTTGGTACCCTTTGGTCAATGAAAGAAAAAGTCACAATGGTCACAGAAATAACTTTAATCTGACAAAAGTAATAATAAATTAAAATTCTATAAATGTTAACCAATGAAAGTCAGACATTGTTTTTCAACCATGCTTCAACAGAATTATGTAAAAAAATAAACTCATGAAACAGGCATGGACAAAAATGATGGTACCCCTAGAAAACACAGAACATAATGTGACCAAAGGGACATGTTAATTCAAGGTGTGTCCACTAATTAGCATCACAGGTGTCTACAACCTTGTAATCAGCCATTGGGCCTATATATATGGCTCCAGGTAATCACTGTGTTGTTTGGTGATATGGTGTGTACCACACTCGACATGGACCAGAGGAAGCAAAGGAAAGAGCTGTCTCAAGAGATCAGAAAGAAAATTATAGACAAGCATGTTAAAGGTAAAGGCTATAAGACCATCTCCAAGCAACTAGATGTTCCTGTGAGTACAGTTGCACATATTATTCATAAGTTTAAGATCCATGGGACTGTAGCCAACCTCCCTGGACGTGGCCGCAGGAGGAAAATTGATGACAAATCTAAGAGACGGATAATCCGAATGGTAACAAAAGAGCCTAGAAAGACTTCTAAAGAGATTCAAGGTGAACTTCATGCTCAAGGAACATCAGTGTCAGATCGCACCATCCGTCGTTGTTTGAGCCAAAGTGGACTACATGGGAGACGACCAAGGAGGACACCATTGTTGAAAACGAATCATAAAAAAGCAAGACTGGAATATGCCAAACTACATGTTGACAAGCCACAAAGCTTCTGGGAGAATGTCCTGTGGACAGATGAGACAAAAATCGAAGTTTTTGCCAAGGCACATCAGCTGTATGTTCACAGACGAAAAAATGAAGCATATCAAGAAAAGAACACTGTCCCTACTGTGAAACATGGAGGAGGCTCTGTTATGTTCTGGGGCTGCTTTGCTGCGTCTGGCACAGGGTGTCTTGAATCTGTGCAGGGTACAATGAAATCTCAAGACTATCAAGGAATTCTAGAGAGAAATGTACTAGCCAGTGTCAGAAAGCTTGGTCTCAGTCGCAGGTCATGGGTCTTGCAACAGGACAATGACCCAAAACACACCGCTAAAAACACCCAAGAATGGCTAAGAGGAAAAAATTGGACTATTCTAAAGTGGCCTTCTATGAGCCCTGACCTCAATCCTATTGAGCATCTTTGGAAGGAGCTGCAACATGCAGTCTGGAAAAGGCACCCTTCAAACCGGACACAACTGGAGCAGTTTGCTCATGAGGAGTGGGCCAAAATACCTGCTGAGAGGTGCAGATGTCTCATTGACAGTTACAGGAAGCGTTTGATTGCAGTGATTGCCTCAAAAGGTTGCGCAACAAAATATTAAGTTAGGGGTACCATCATTTTTGTCCATGCCTGTTTCATGAGTTTATTTTTTTACATAATTCTGTTGAAGCATGGTTGAAAAACAATGTCTGACTTTCATTGGTTAACATTTATAGAATTTTAATTTATTATTACTTTTGTCAGATTAAAGTTATTTCTGTGACCATTGTGACTTTTTCTTTCATTGACCAAAGGGTACCAACAATTTTGTCCACGTCTGTATATATATATATATATATATATATATTAAAACTGGGCTAACAGTTACCCTCTATTCTAATACTGACCATGGATTTGGCCTGGGGGCAGTATTCGAGACCCTGAAAATAGGTGTAAATCTGCCTGATATACAAATTGAATTCCTAATTAAGTCTATGGAATTCATTCTCAACAAAATGTTTTTAAATATTAGGGGTGCACTCGCTTTGCCAACATCTTCATGGGGTATTTTGAGTGCCAGTACGTTGCACAATCCCTGTGATTTCAATCCCTTACTGGAATATGCAAGAGCTTTATTGATAACCTGTACTTTATATGGTTAGGCACAGAACAGCAGGCCCTAGAATGTATGCAATATCTCAATTAGGGTTTAGCGAATCAAGCTTTGTATTCAAGATCTGAACTTGATTTGTTCAAAACTTTATGTGAATGCTGTATGGAGATTAGTCTCCGTACAGCATTCAAATGTATTGGCTCCAGCTAGGAAAATTCGTTATCACCGAAGTCTTGCAGGAATTTGGTGAATAACTTCAGACTTTGATTTTTAAGCTTGAAAACCATTTTCAAATTTGGATCCGGTCGGCTTTGGTACCGAGGTACTGGCCTATACCAAAGCTGACTTTGAATCCAAGTTTTAAAATGTTCTTTAAGTTTAAAAATCAATGGCCAAAATTATTCACCAAAGTCTCGCAAATTCACCTTCCCAGAACCCATACATTTTAATGACATACGGAGACGGAACTGAAGCTTGATTCTCCTAACACTAATCTCAATGCAAATGACTGGGGACTTCAGTCCAACCCCAACTTCTCCTACTCTAAAATTGAAATTTTGCACTTGAAGATATTAAAAAGTCCTGATCAACCTATTCTTACCAGAACCTTTTTTTTAAGTGTGGATTTTAAAGGGGTTGTCCGGGTTCAGAGCTGAACCCAGACATACCTCCATTTTCACCCCAGCAGCCCCCCTGACATGAGCATGACAGTTCATGCTCCGATGCTCTCCTTTGCCCTGCGCTAAATTGCGCAGGGCGAAGGCATTTTTTTGGAGATCCGGTGACGTACCGGGGCTCTCCATGGGGCTGCCAGGAACCCCGGTGACGTCACTGGCACTGATGGGCAGGATTTAGCTCTGCCCTAGCCAGTAAAATGGCTAGGGCAGAGCTAAAGCCCGCCCCTCAGAGCCGGTGACGTCACCGATCATACTGCCGGGTGGAAGTTACCGCCCGGCAGTGTGTTATTGAAAACAAAAGAGCCTGTGCCCTGCACAATTTAGCACAGGGAAAGGGAGTGCATCAGAGCATGAGATGCTCAAATGCTAGCCTCAGGAGGGCTGTCTGGGTGAAAATAAGGGTATGTCCGGGTTCAGCTCTGAACCCCGACAACCCCTTTAACAGCTACATACAGTATAGTAGTGGCTATTACTCTCCATGGCTAAAGAATGACCCATATGGGCGGTTTAAAAGAATTGGGAAGAACTGCACCAGCCATTTGGATTTTAAAATTCAATCTAAGATCATTGAAAAAAGATTTCTAGCAAGAGGCCACCCTAAAAGCATTGTGACCTCATAAAGTAAAGGGTCTTTCCCAGGCCGACAGATTTCATTCCAATAAATCGGCCACCCAATTTCAGGATTTTCAGTTTATTTCTACCTACAATCCAGTAGCTCAAGCAGATTCTACACAAACATTGGTCTATTTTTCTCAGTGACCCTGTTCTCAAAACAATAGTAACATTTAGTAGGGCTTACTCGCCCCAATGCCCTCAATCCAGAGACTGAGGATACAGCTACTTCTAGTGATGCTACTGCTGGCTGCGTGAAGTGCATCAGTTCCAGATATACATGCTGTGAAACCATCATTGATGGATAAATAAACTTTACATCACATACAGATGTAGTAGCCAAGCTAAAACTGACTCCGCTAAAAAATGTCAGTGTTATCTTGTGACAAAATCCATTGAAATCCATTAAAAAAGTCAATTAATATTTTTTTGCCATTGTTTAACGCGCTAACCATCAAGTTTAGCTTGGCTAAATCTGTACCACTGGTGAAAAATAAAGCATCAAACAGTTTGTCAACTGTTCTAGTGAATGTTTCAGAGAGAATCAAGAGCACTCCCGCGCTCCCATACAAAAAATCCACCAACCTCCAGTTAGAGGTCCGCTGCACAGTGTATATAACGGGCTTTGCTGCTGCCGCCCAGGGTACAAAATTGATAGAATGTAGTTACCTTACGGTATAAACTTACACTGGCGCTGGTAGGTAGAAATATAACAGATTGAGTACAGTGCATGTATGGTAGAGATGGCCTTGCGGTTCGCCCGGTGGTCGTTTCGCGGCAAGCTTTGCTCATTCGCAGTTTGCTGAACAAGCGAACATCAACCCTGTTACAAATCTTTGTGTCATCAGCAAAAAGACACACCTTATCATTGAGGCCTTCTGAAATTTTGCTGATAAAGATATTAAACAATATGGGTCCCAGAACAGATCCCTGAGGTACCCCACTGGTAACAAGACCTTGGTCTGAATATACTCCATTGACTACAACCCTCTGTTGCCTGTCCCTCAGCCACTGCCTAATCCATTCAACAATATGGGAGTCCAAGCCCAAAGACTGCACTTTATTGATAAGCCTTCAACGTGGGACAGTATCAAAAGCCTTACTAAAGTCTAGATAAGTGATGTCTACTGCACCTCCTCCATCTATTATTTTAGTCACCCAATCAAAAAACTCAATAAGAATAGTTTGACATGATCTCCCTGAAGTAACCCCATGCTGTTTTTCATCTTTCAATCCATGGGATTTTAGATGTTCCACAATCCTCTCCTTAAGAATGCTTTCCATTAATTTCCCCACTATTGATGTCAGGCTTACTGGCCTATAGTTGCCCGATTCCTCCCTACTACCTTCCTTGTGAATGGGCACAACATTTGCTAATTTCCAATCTTCTGGGATGACTCCTGTTGCCAGTGATTGGTTAAATAAATCTGTTAATGGCTTTGCTAGTTCACCGCTGAGCCTTTTAATAGCTTTGGATGTATACCATCAGGCCCCTGTGACTTATTTGTATTAATTTTAGACAGTTTACTTCCTCTGTAAAGACACATGCATCAAAAGATTCATTAGTCTTCTTTCCTAACTGAGGTCCTTCTTAATTTTCCTTTGTAAAAATTGAACAGAAGTATTCATTGAGGCAGTCAGCTAATTCTTTATCTTCTTCCATATACCTTCCTTCTTTTGTTTTTAATTTGGTAATTCCTTGTTTTAGTTTCCTTTTTTCATTTATGTATCTGAAGAATGCCTTATCGCCTTTTTTCCCTGACTGAGCTAATTTCTCTTCTGCCTGTGCTTTAAAAGCTCTTATAACTTGTTTGGCCTCTCTCTGCCTAATCTTATAAATTTGTCTGTCATCCTCGTTTTTTTTTGTTTGTTTTTTTATAATTCCAAAATGCTATCTTTTTGTTTTTAATGATTTTGGCCACTTCTGCTGAGTACCACAGTAGTCTCTTCCTTTTTTTGCTTTTACTGACAAGCCTAATGCACTTTTCTGTTGCCTTCAATAGTGCCACTTTTAAGTAGTCCCATTTCTCCTGGACTCCAATGAAACTGTTCCAGTCTGATAGGGACTCATATACCACTAATCTAATTTTAGAAAAGTCTGTTTTTCTAAAATCTAAAACTTTTGTTTTTGTGTGGTCTGACTCAGTCACTGTACTTATAGTAAACCACACTGACTGGTGATCACTTGATCCCAAGCTTTCCCCTACAGTAATATCAGATACCAAATTCCCAGTTGTGAATACTAAATCTAAAATGGCCTCCTTCCGGGTTGGCTCCTCCACTACTTGCTGTAGAGATAATCCCAGTAGGGAATTTAGAATATCTGTACTCCTGGCAGAACTAGCAATTTTGGTTTTCCAGTTTGCATCTGGAAGATTGAAGTCTCCCATAATGATAACTTCCCCCTTCAATGTCATTTTAGCTATTTCCTCAACTAGTAGATCATCAAATTCTTTGATTTGGCTAGGTGGTCTATATATCACACCTACACGAGTTACCTTATGATTATCAAGCTGCAAGGTAACCCAAACTGACTCTAAATTGTTCTCGCTAACTTGTATCAAATTAGATTTTATGCCACCCCTCCCCCCTTCTTGCCTTCTCTGTCTTTCCTGTATAGAGAGAACCCTGGTATTGATATATCCCAGTCATTACTCCCCTTGAACCACGTCTCAGTAACAGCCACTACATCTATATTCTCAGATGCCATTATAGCCTCAAGTTCATTGATCTTATTCCCTAGACTGCAAGCATTTGTAGACAAGACTCTGAGCTTGTCATTTCTTAACCTTTGTGCTACTGGCCTCTTCTGGCATTGTTCCGGGGGGCAGTTGGACTGCTGGATTATCACTATTTTGCCCCCCTTTCCTAGTTAAAATGCTTCTTAGCAAATACTTGGAACTGTTCACCGAGGACATTCGTTTTCTTGAGAGAAAGATGCAAACCATCTTTCTTGTACAGTTCTTTTCCATTCCAACAAGAGCTAGCATGAGACACAAAGCCAAACCCTTGGTTCCGACACCATTCACCAAGCCATACATTGAATTCATTAATGTGCATCTTCCTGTCATGCTGAAGGTTATGCACAGGAAAAACTGCAGAAAATGAAACAGTTTATGCAACCTCCCGTTTTTCCTTTCCAAGTGTGTGAAAAGCTTCTTTCACCTTTGAAACCTCATTGCAAGCCAGATCGTTTGTCCCAAGATGGAGAATAACATCCACTTCCCTTTCCTGCTTTGCTTGCCTAACAATATTAAGGATCCGTCGTCTATCCCTGCTAGCGGTAGCACCAGGGAGACATCTCACAACACCATTCTCCTCAAACTTCACACCTCTTATGATGGAATCGCCCACCAACAGCTGCTTACTATCAATCCTCACCTTCTCCTTTTTGTCTTTGGCTGCAGTCTGACATACTTTAGGCATGGGAGATGATTGTTTCTCACCCACTGTGCTTGAGCCACCCTCCATGTTGCTCTTGCACTCTGAAAGTGCTGCAAATGAATTATGGAGAGCCACAGACTGTGGGACATGCCTTCAATCCACAACTGTCAGTCTACCAGAACCTACAGTAACCCATCTTCCATTTCTAGGGGGCCTCTGTGGCAGTGGCATTGCAATGTTCTCAGCCTGAGTTTGTTTAGTGGTTAATTTAAAAATCTCATATTTCAAAAAGGTAATTTCCTGCTGCATTATGGAGAGCTGTCTACAGATCAGACAGTATCCAAACCTCTGAAGAGTGGAACCTGAAATAAAAGCACAACAATTCCTGCACAGAACCAGGTCTGCCATTGTAAAGAGGGGAAAGATTTTAAACAAACGAATCTTACTTGTTTAGATTGTATCCACCTCCAGATTACCTCCTGAGTATCTCCTGAATATCTCCAATGCTCTTGTAGATCAGCTCTTGGTAAAGCAGTCTTGGAAAAGCAGCAAGCTATAATCCGCCTAATCCACCCACAGCGAACTTGCGGTTCATGAACATTTGACCACGTTCGCGATGTTCGGCCATCACTAATGTACGGCATGAGACATCACCACTGCAGGCCTGGCAAAGACTACTGGAGTGGCAAGGCTGGAGCAGTGAAGAGTTGAACAATTAAGCTATGGTTGTTTTTTTTTATGTTATTTCCTGCTTAAGCCAATTTCTTACAGGTACCAGATAACCAACCCCTATGTAATAAATCATACAGACTTTTATACCAGAATCATACTAATACAGTGTTTGCCTTCAGAACTGCCTTAATTCTACGTGGTATTGATTCAACAAGGTGCTGATAGCATTCTTTAGAAATGTTGGCCCATATTGATAGGATAGCATCTTGCAGTTGATGGAGATTTGAGGGATGCACATCTAGGGCACGAAGCTCCCGTTCCACCACATCCCAAAGATGCTCTATTGGGTTGAAATCTGGTGACTGTGGGGGCCATTTTAGTACAGTGAACTCATTGTCATGTTCAAGAAACCAATTTGAAATGATTCAAGCTTTGTGACATGGTGCATTATCCTGCTGGAAGTAGCCATCCGAGGATGGGTACATGGTGGTGATGAAGGGATGGACATGGTCAGAAACAATGCTCAAGTAGCCCGTGGCATTTAAACGATGGCCAATTGGCACTAAGGGGCCTAAAGTGTGCCCAGAAAACATCCACCACACCATTACACCACCACCACTAGCCTGCACAGTGGTAACAAGGCATGATGGATACATGTTCTCATTCTGTTTACACCAAATTCGGACTCTACCAGAAATCGAGACTCATCCGACCAGGTAACATTTTTCCAGTCTTCAATAGTCCAATTTTGGTGAGCTTGTGCAAATTGTAGCCTTTTTTTCCTATTTGTAGTGGAGATGAGTGGTACCTGGTGGGGTCTTCTGCTGTTGTAGCCCATCCACCTCAAGGTTTTGTGTGTTGTGGCTTCACAAATGCTTTTCTGCATACCTTGGTTGTAACGAGTGGTTATTTCAGTCAACGTTGCTCTTCTATCAGCTTGAATCAGTCGGCCCATTCTCCTCTTACCTCTAGCATCAACAAGGCATTTTCGCCCACAGGACTACCGCATACTGGATGTTTTTCCCTTTTCACACCATTCTTTGTAAACCCTAGAAATGGTTGTGTGTGAAAATCCCAGTAACTGAGCAGATTGTGAAATACTCAGACCGGCCTGTCTGGCACCAACAACCATGCCACACTCAAAGTTGCTTAAATCACCTTTCTTTCCCATTCTGACATTCAGTTTGGAGTTCAGGAGATTGTCTTGACCAGGACCACAACCCTACATGCATTGAACCAACTGCCATGTGATTGGTTGACTAGATAATCGCATTAATGAGAAATAGAACAGGTGTTCCTAATAATTCTTTAGGTGAGTGTATATACCTGCAAACATAACCTTTGCCTCAAAGTTTAAATTCAATGTACAAAGAGCGTTGTGTCAATAAACTAGAAAGAGCAAGTGAAGTATAGCTATCGTGCACTGGAAAGTTTCCAAATCGGTAGCACATGGACATGACACTGTAACTATTGTTCAGATAGATAGATGGAACATTAATGTCCATGATCTTCAAAAAATTTCCTCCTAACATACATAAAGTAGATATCTGGTAGTTAAGCATCGTGAATGAATATCTGCAAAGCTTATCCTATTGTCTCGATGCCTAAAGTTTGACAAGTGTTTCACTCTGCTGTCAGTAGCTGATATGGCAGTCCTAATCATTACATTAAAGGGGTTTTCAGGGAGTACAATATTAATTTATAGGATAGATCATGAATTTCAGATCAATGGAGGTCCGACTCCTGGCACTCCCACTGATCAGCTGTTTGAAAGGACCACAGTGCTCATCAGAGCCCCGTGGCCTCCTCACAGCATACCTATCACAGCGCCTTACATCATATAGTGGCTGTGCTTGGTATTACAGCTCAGGACTATTCACTATATGTGAGTAAAATAAATAATTACACATAGGCCACATGACCACTGAACATTATATCACCGGCCTAGGAAGAGCACTGAGTGGTGCACTGCAGCCTCCTTAAACAGCTGATCTGCAGGAACGTAGGGAGGTGGACCCCCATCGCCATCAATATTTACTCCAGGAAAACCCCTTTAACATAAAATGGCTGGTGTAATTGGCTCATCTGACAAAATCTGACTTTTAAAATCTGCTGTTCATGGAATTTGGGGACTATCCATTAGGAAGATGTTGATCTCAGGGGTATTGGGGTCCAGTTAATGGAATCAAGTTTTCCAAAACCTTCACAATAGTGTGGTGTAATGTTCCGTGCAGGCAAACTGATATATTGTGTTATGTCTGGTGCAGGGCTGGAGGAGGCAATGCATGGCACAGGGATTCTTTTTTTGTGTGTGTCTGTGCCATGTACCACTCCCTTGTGGTTTTTCAATAAACATACCACAGAGTATCGGTTTTGCCTGGTACGTTACTTTAAAAAATCTCTTCAGTTAGACCTAACAACTATCTGTCAGACAAACAAGCATTGAAAAAAGGAAACACATTCCCAGTAGAATCCAGAAAACAGTGATGGTGCAGAAATACTGGTGATGCTATGGGAGCAAGAAGATCAACTACCGGAGCCCGCTGTGGTCGGGCTGTTTCTCAAACATGATCAGGTTCACACTCTGTAAAAATGGTTCCCAAATGAATAATTACAATAGTAAAGTCAAACATCTTGTAGCTAGTACTAATGCAGTAACACTAATCATGGGATATTTTCTTTCCCGCATTGTATACTGTAATTAGGATATATAATAAGTCAGTACATCTCAATATTCCTAATGCTTGCACAATAACAGTAGTTATGAATTAATGTTGTGTGGCATCTATATACTGATGTACATCGGCAGTAGCATCTAAGGATCTACTTCACAGCTCCCAGTTTTGTTCTAGGGTTTTGTGCTTTTTAATTATTAGTGGATCCCAAATTGAGAAGTAAAAATGAAGCTGAACTCAGGCTTCAGCATTTGTAGACGAATGTCATCATTTCTGCAATTGTGAAATAACAGACCATCAGAAATGAGGCCAGATGAAGGACTCTGTATTTAAGACTACTTACAGTCAGTAACAGTATGCAAACAGCATACAATCGATCAGCTAATTGGTGAGAATGTGGACAGGTGTCATTCACACATTTAAAGAAGTAGTTTTAATGATGAAAATCCTCAGAGATTGTAGATTATCTAATCTCCAATGGCTCAATTACTGTACAGGAAATAAACAGATGTGCTTAAATCTGAAAAATATACTCTATTTTCAGACAGAACAGATTACTTTACCATAGCACTTTGCGTATTTGTCTCCAGGCTGTCTATTTAGATAGAAAGAAGCCAAAGAGGATGTAGTGTAGAGTTTTTTATTATCTGATCATAACCTACTAGAGATAATTCTCTCCAATACAGCACAAAGCAGTTTCCGTGCTGCATTCTTCATATATTTTAATATATGCTCATGCCGTATATTGTTACATAGCCATAAGCATTTGTTTTTTCAGACGTGCAGAAGGGGAATAATGATGTAGCAATCACCAGAGATTATGCATTGTTTTTTTTTTACCCTTGACGGAGTCATTTTCAGTGTTGAGACAATCTTTTCTGTTTGCTTGCTTCCTTCTATATGCAGAACGCGCAGAATACATGTATCACCACAGAGTTGTTTCTTATGTTGTGATTTTCATGTCCCTTTTACTAGATTACAATGTGCTATCTATGGTAAGGCAGTTACACAGAACTGCTCCTGAGACTAAGAGCACATCATAAATCACAGATACTGTACAGCGGTAGAATCCTAGTATTATATACGCTGTTATCACTCATCCATGCTTAGTCTATGAGAATGTCATAAAAATAAGCTTTGTATGAATCAGTCACACATAAACCTACAAACTAAAGTTATGCAAGTAACTTACTGGATGTCATACACGTTTCTTCTATAAAATCCTAGCTAGATATTAGATCACAGCAGTCTGATGTAATTATGCAACAGTTTCTATCACATTTGCGGTTGGTTCAGACAGTTTTTTGGAGGAGGTATTGGGGCAGATTTCCCTACAGGTTTTTTTAGCCAAAGCTAGAAGGGGATAATTCAGGAAGAAGTATTAATCCTCCCTTTATATTTCCAAGTTCTTTTGAATTCAGTTTTGACTATGGCTGAAAAACCTGCAGTAAAATCTGCCTCAAAACCTCCTCCAAAGGAAACTCCTTGTGACCCTACCCTTGCTGACCTCCTTTGTGTCTGTGTCTCTGTCCATGGTGCTGATTCTACCCGCTTACATCATATGGCTGCGTCAGTAGTTGTTCAATCCAAATTCTACTAGTTCACTTTACGGAGGCTGGGTTCACATCACCGTTTCATTTTCCGTTCTTCTGATCCTGCGTGCAGTACTTTTTTCCTGTCTAAAAAAAACTCAGACAGAAGTGGCTCAAACAGATGCCAAATGTGCATAACTGATGCACAGGATCCGTTTTTTTCTACAGGATTCAGTATTTATTTATTTTTTTCCTGTACTTTTAATGGATCAGAAGAACGGAAAATGAAACTGTGATGTGAACCCAGCCTGGCTGGCCCCCTGCACTCAAGGAATCCATGTGTTTCTCGGTGTGATTATGTTTGGTACTACACAGTATACATCCCTCTGCACTCTCTACATGTCTCCCTCTCCTTATAAGTTACTGTACATCCCCTGAATTGTATATCCTTCGTCTACTGATATCTTACCTCTTTCATTCATTCATCCTCCTCTAAAGGCTTTGTGCGGTAATTTGCCTCTGTCATACAATGGTACTGGCTGTAACCCTCTCTATGCCGCTGGTCACTTTTGTTAATGGTATTCTGCACTTGCTATACTCTCTTAACTCTTTCCTGTTCTCTTTGCTTCAACTTCTACTGTTCACCACTCTTCACCTCTTTAAGATATTATAATGAACCCTGGGTTATAATCCCTTATATTGGTTTCTTAACTCTTTCTCTTCCTCCTCATTACAATTTTTACTACTCCCTAGTCTTTATTTCTCTAGATGTTATCATACATTGCCTGCCACAGATGTGCTGTTGTCTTCTCCACCTTTTATCTTATTCTGTACTGTTTCCACTATTACTACTCTTCAGTCTTTATTTCTCTAGATGTTATCATACATTACCTACCACTAACTGTTCTGTTGTCTCCTCCACCTTTTATCATCCTCTGTACTACTTCTACAATTACTACTCCCTAGTCTTTATTCCTCTAGATGTTATTATACATTACATACCACTGATTGTTCTGTTGTCTCCTCCACCTTTTATCTTACTCTGTACTGTTTCCACTATTACTACTCTTCAATCATTATTTCTGTAGATGTTATTATACATTACATGCCCCTGATTGTTCTGTTGTCTTCTCCACCCTTTATCGTCCTCTGCACTACTTCTATTACTATTACTACTCCCCCGCCTTTATTTCTCTAGATGTTATTATACATTACATACCACTGATTGTTCTGTTGTCTTCTCCACCTTTTATCGTCCTCTGTACTACTTCTATTACTATTTCCCAGTCTTCTTTACAGAGAGTGCATCCTCTGCCCCTGTATCATACAGAGAATAGTATATTGGATCCTTACCTCTTGAAGTCTTTGTCTGTCAGGTCCTTTAGTCCTAAGGTGACACTTGTTAGCTTTCCCTTAATCTCAGTCTGCTCCACAGCTCCAAAGGCTTCAGTTGCTCTTTTTAAGAAGGGGGAGTGACCGGGACTTCTGTGCTCGGACGTCAAAGCTCTGGGAAGAATCGTCCACCCATATGGAGATCTCATTGAACACTCAGTGCAGTGATTTTTCTTTTCCTCCTTGCTAAATACCAGGTAATCCTCTATTAGCTCAGTACAATATGGAATTGCCTCTGGTCTTTTGCAAATAGCTTCATTTAGCTGTAATATGTGATTGAGGTTTAAGCTGGGGTCAGATCATTAACTGCACCCATGTGTCAAACTTCCGTCATCAGGTGCTATTTCAGGCTGTTTTTTTGTACAATCCACCAGGAAGGCTTAAATTCTGCAAACAGCAAAAGCAAATAAAAAGATAACTGTGCTGCTTAATATGCAAATACTGGCTGCAGTAATAAGGTTATATGGCAGCTCTCATTGCTGAGTGCACAGCAATCATTTGCTTTTAGTTACTGTAACTAGAGATGGCCTTACGGTTTGCCTGGCGGTCGTTTAGCTGCAAACTTTGCGCGTTCACGATTTGCCGAACATGCGAACATATGGCGATGTCAGCCGGCGCCTTATTCTTTTGCATTGCGACGAACTTTGACCTATGACACATCCATTAGGTGGGACAGGACAGCCAATTGAGATGTTTCAGCACATGGACATACCCCCACCCTATAAAAAAAAGCTGATCTGGCAGCCATTTTACATTCTGTGTTTTGCCAGTGTAGGGAGAGGTTGCTTTGAGGAGCAGGGACAGGCTGTTAGGGACACCAAACGCTAGCTAATAGGGCCACAAAAGTCCTTTTAAGGACTGGTATAGGTGTGCTATCAATAGGTGTGATATTCTGAGGGGTGTTATATACCTATAGTATACTTTCTAACATAGAAAGTATATAATAGTGCATTTGTATTGTGCAGCAGTTGTGTGTGGTTCTGCTGCGATACCGCAGCTATATAGAGGGACAAATGCTATTGGAACAACTAATTGCAATGGATGTGATATACCTGTTGCCCCCCAAAAAACGGGTTGAGGGGTGTGATATACCTTCTTCCACAAAATACTGATAAGGGCTGCGATATACCTGTTGCCCCAAATAAACAGGGTGGTGTGATATAATTGTTGTCGCAAAAAAAATAATTGAGGGGTGTGATATACCTACTTTCACGAAATACTGATTAAAGAATTTGATATACCTTCTTCCACCAAATATTGATTGAGGGCTGCGATATCAAATATTGATTGAAACCTGCGATATACCTGCTTCAACAAAATACTGATTAAGGGGTTTGATATACCTGCTTCCACCAAATAGTGATTGAGGCCTGCGATATGCCTGCTTCCACAAAATACCAATTAAGGGATTCGATATACCTGTTTCCACTAAACATTGATTGAGGCCTGAGATATACCTGCTTCCACAAAATACTGATTAAGGGGTCCGATATACCTGTTTCCACCAAATATCGATTGAGGCCTGTGATATACCTGCTTCCACAAAATACTGATTAAGGGGTTTGATATACCTGCTTCCACCAAATATTGATTGAGGCCTGCGATATACATGCTTCCACAAAATACTGATTAAGGGGTTCGATATACCTGTTTCAACCAAATATTAATTGAGGCCTGAGACACAACTGCTTCCACAAAATACTGATTAAGGGGTTCGATATACCTGTTTCCTCCAAATATTGATTGAGGCTTGCGATATACCTGCTTCCACAAAATAATGATAAAGGGGTTTGATATACATGCTTCTATCAAATATTGATTGAGGCTTCCAATATACCTGCTTTCACAAAATACTGATTGAGGGGTTTGATATACCTGCTTCCACCAAATATTGATTGAGGCCTGCAATATACCTTATTCCACAAATACTGCTCTTTTCTAGGGACTTAGGCACAGGGTCATTTTGAAAATGACAGGCAGAGGAAGAGATAGGCCATTCTGCAGGGGTAGTAGGAGTCAGGCAGGTGCACCAGGCCGAAGCCTAAATGGGAAGTTGGAGAAGTAACGTGCAATTACCTACCAGAGTAGGTTCAGTGGCTCTCTGCTGTGTGCACCCCTAAATACACCACCACTATAGCCCCTCCACTCAAGTCAGAGGACTTATTTTCTCATCCATTCCCAGACCTTACCGATGCGCAGCCATCAGATGAGGAAGAGGAGAAAGAGGAGGTAGCAACGGCCGCCACCCAGCGGTCTGACAACAGTACCCAGATCAGCCCCCAGATCAGTCCAAGGAGGGAGGTCTGTGCTGTTTCTGCCTACTCCGAGATCTCAAATGTCAGTGGTGGTGAAGGTGACGATGATGACGTGTCAATGGACGTCACGTGGTTGCCCACAAAAGAGGAAGAGGGGGGAGAGTTGGAGCAGCAGAAAAGGAGGATAAGGAGGAGAAGCAGACAGAGCTCGCAGGGCACAGTAGTCAAAAAGCAGACTGCAAATGTATCTGGAGCGAGCCATCCACTATGCACGGTCACTTCTGGCGCTCCCAGGACACCGGCACATGGCTCCACAGTGTGGGCTTTTTTTTAACAGGTGCTGATAATATTGTTGCCATCTGCAGCCTGTGATGTCAATGCATGAAGTCGCAGAAAGCCCAACACTCACCTAGGGATGACCGTCTTAAGAAGGCACCTGGCCTCCCATCACCGAGCTCAGTGGGAGCAATGCCGTCAAAACCCATAAAGTCACACATCCAGCCTCTTCCCCTTCTCCTCTCATTTGTCCTCCACTACACCTTCCACCGTGCCGTCGTCGCATTCATCTAGCAGAAGGCAGGGTTCCCTGGCCCAAATGTTCGAGCATAAAAAGTTGGTGACGCCAGATAACGCTCTTGCCCAACGGCTGACCGCTGGCTTGTCGGAACTGCTAGCCACCAACTACTGCTATATAAACTGGTGGACTTGGAGGCCTTTAGAAAATTTGTGACCTTTAGCACACTGCAATGGAAGATCCCCGGAAGCAAATATTTCTCCCAGAAGGGCAGCTATATGGCCATGTTCAGCGGCAAGTGAATATATCTATGGCACAC
The DNA here is from genome assembly GCF_014858855.1 of Bufo gargarizans. Classification (NCBI taxonomy): domain Eukaryota; kingdom Metazoa; phylum Chordata; class Amphibia; order Anura; family Bufonidae; genus Bufo; species Bufo gargarizans. The sequence continues at coordinate 85,541,735 of NC_058087.1, read as the reverse complement.
TGTGTCGGTGCCAAGATGCATCTGACCACAGACACGTGGTCTAAAAAACACGGGCAGGGAAGGTACATAACTTTTACTGCCCACTTAGTGAACCTTCTGACGGCTGTCAAGCATGTAACCCGTGACTCCTATGTGGATTTGGTATTACCTCCAAGGATTGCAAGCAGGCCTGCCTATTCTCCTCCTTCTACTCCATCCTTCGTCTCCTTCTCGGCTGACTCCTCCTTTTTAGTGTTGAGCGCGAATATTCGATCAGCGAATATTAATCACGAATATCGCAACTTCGCTAATTCTCGAATATTTCGAATATAGTGCTATATATTTGCTATATCGAATATTTGTAATTTTATAACATCTGAAAACATGATTTCTCCCTGCTTCTTTCTTGTGGGTCAATGAGTCATTGGCCCACAAGCAACTTAAGCAGGAAGGAATCATGTATATGGGAAAAAAATGAAGAATATTCTAAAAAACGAATATATAGCAATATAGTGAATATATTTGTTATTTAGAATATTCGTCTTTTTTTTTCAATGTGTACTGTTATTCCACTTTGGCATTCTGCTCCCCAACAAGCGTCCCCGTCACCATGGGAATGCCTGTGGGTTAGAATATACCATCACATCAGAGTTTTCCCTGAGATCGTAAAAAACAAAGTTATAGCAATATAGCGAATATTCATAAAATACACATATAGACTGTATTTTAGGTAATATAGTGCTATAATCTTTTTTTTTATAGTCACTTTTTTTGGTCTCTTCTGAACTTCAGTTTTGGAAAAAATTTACACTATTTAAATAAAATACTATAGCACTATATTAGCTAAATTGCAGTCTATGTGTATTTTACGAATATTCGCTATATTGCTATAATTTAGTTTTTTAGAATATTTGTCATATTCGACATATTCTAAAACAAGAATATATAGCAATATAGCGAATATTCATAAAATACACATATAGACTGTAATTTAGCTAATATAGTGCTATAGTATTTTTTTTATAGTGTAAATTTTTTCCAAAACTGAAGTTCAGAAGAGACCAAAAAAATTAGACTATAAAAAAATTATAGCACTATATTAGCTAAATTACAGTCTATATGTGTATTTTATGGCTAATCACTATATTGCTATAACAAATATTAAAAAAAAAGTTATAGCAATATAGCAAATATTCGCTAAATACACATATTAGCCATAGCCATAGCCAACCAATAGGAAAGTTGCCTTATACAGTTAAAAGAAAATCGCAATACGCGAATAATTAAATCGCATATTATTTGCGATAAATAGAATAATGACGAATATTCAATTTCGACGAATATAAGACGAATATTCAATCGAATATTTGCAAAATATCACAAAATCGAATATGGCACCTCCCACTCATCACTACTACTTTTCCACTGCTACCGCCTCTTCCGCTGCGCCCCCCAAGCTCCCCAGAACCTATTCGATGTGCCAGGTGAGACATTGCCAAAAGCCACACCGGTCCTGCACTGTTTTCAGCTCTGCGGTCACAGGCCTATCAGTGGCTAACCCTGCTCAATTTGACAGTTGGTAACGTGGTGTGCGACAACGGTGCCAATCTGCTGAGTGCGCTGAAACAGGGCAAAATGACACACATGCCTTGCATGGCACATGTCCTGAACTTAGTCGTGCAGCGATCCGTTGCCAAATACCCCGGGGTCCAGGATGTCTTGCAGCAGAAGCTCTTGCACGGTCATGGCTCTCCTTGCTGACATTCAGCAGCGACACCACTTGCCCGTCAGACATCTGATTTGTGACTGCCTGACGTGCTGGAAGTCCACCTTGTATATGCTTGATAGGCTGCTCCAGCAGCAACATGCCCTTAACGACTACCTGCATGAACTTTGTAGCAGGACAGGTTCTGAGGAGCTTGGTTTCTTTTCACCGCGCCAGTGGCTGCTCATGTGCGATGCATGCAGACTTCTGCGGCCATTTGATGAGATCACTAAACTGGTAAGTCACAGTCATGGCGCCATCAGTGACATCATACCTTTTACCTTCTTTCTGGAGCGTGCTTTGTGTCATGTCATTGATCAAGCCATCAAGCAGCAGGAGCTGGAAGATGAGGAAGTCGCAATGCTGAATGAATTCCCTCTGAGACAAGTCAGCAGGAGTCTGAAGAGGAGTCAGAGGAGGATGGTGGCTGGGGGGAGGAGGAGTAAAAGGTGGAGCAAGAAGAGCAGGGTTTGAGGGGGACTTAAAATTTCGGGGATACCTGTTGTTGTCCGTGGCTGGGGGGAGGAGACCGAGGATGACATTCTCCTGGGCGATGAGCAGGACCCATGGCGTTCCACCTCTTCTAATTTAGTGCAAATGGGGGCCTTCATGCTCCAGTGTTTGAAGAGGGACCCCCGTATAAAAAGCATAAAGGACAAGGACCAGTACTGGGTGGCAATGTACTTAGAGCCCCGGTACAAACACAAAATGGCTGATGTTACAAACAGAACAGAAGGCTGGCAGAATGCAGCATTTACAGACCTTGCTGCGAGAGATGCTGCATTCTGCTTTTGCGGGTGCTCGCAGAGGAATTTCCACCCACAGCGAAACAGGTGCGGGTACCAATCCTACCGCGCCTACAAGAAGAGGGCGGTTTTAAGATGTGTTGGTCACTTCGGATATGAGATCATTCTTGCAGCCAACCTATCGACAGCCGTCGTCCGGATCCAGCCTCAGGGAACACCTAGACCGACAGATGTCCGACTACATTGGATTAACGGCCGATGTGTACGCTCTGAGAAGCGAGGAACCCCTGGACTACTGGGAGTGCAGGCTTGACCTGTGGCCAGAGCTGGCAGAATTTGCCATCGAACTCTTGGCTTGCCCGAGTGTCCTGTCTGAAAGGACGTTGAGCGCAGCAGGGGTGGTCGTGACCGATAAGCGCACTCGCCTAGCTCACGACAGTGTGGACTACCTCACATTTCTAATGAATGAGGCATGGATCTCGGAGGAATTCAACACCTGTGACGACCACGTGTAATTTAATTTCCTCATGCCAGCCCACACATATCCACCACCACCCAGAACAAAGAATCGTCATTGTCTTATGTATATACAACGGCATAAAAGCCCCTTTTTTGCCAGGTGAATGCCTAATTTTTGGGACCTGTACTCCAGTGGCTTACAGTAAAAATTTTGTCCAGTGACAGCCTAATGTACCTCCAGCCACATAATAACAAGCTCTTTCCTGTCAGGTTAATGCCTAATTTTTGGGGCCTGTACCGGCCTAGAGAAATTTTTTATCCAGTGACCACTTATTGTACCTCCAGCCACATAATCACAAGTTATTTTCTCTCAGGTGAATGCATAAGTTTCGGGGCCTGTACTGGCCTACAGTAAGATTTGTATCCAGTGACCACCTAATGTACCCTAATGTACCTCCAGCCACAATATCACAAGTTATTTTCTCTCAGGTGAATGCATAAGTTTCGGGGCCTGTACTGGCCTACAGTAAAATTTGTATCCAGTGACCACCTAATGTACCTACAGCCATATAATCACAAGTTATTTTCTGTCAGGTGAATGCCTATTTTTTGGGGCCTGCACTCCCGTGACCTAAAAAAAACATTTTTCTAGGCTCCAGCAGGGCACATTTTTGAGAGTTTCCCTTTAAGACGCACAAAAATAGCCCCTGATTAAAATACACATTTTTTGTGGGAATTTTCGCCAATGATCCCCCTCTGGTATGTCACTGTCCATGTTGTGGGACTATCTGTGCACTTATAGTAAGTATTTGGCGCAAATATGACCTGAAGGTTTTTCAGGTTCGCCTGCCATTAAAGTCAATGGGGCCTGACGCAAATGCGTGGTTGGCGAACATTTGATTGCGAACTCACTGGTCGTGAACCGTCCCGGCCAATGTTCGTCCACCTCCATCTTCGTAACCTCCACTTATGTCTTCCTAACAGAGAAGTTAGTTTTCAATGTCTGCTAGTTAAATCAATTAATTAATTATTATTATTATCATTATATAACTTACTTCTAAAATATAGATCTTGGCTAAGTTATACTATGGGCATTGTTTGCTCACATTGAGGTCATTTATAAACTATGGGGGAGAAGTAAAATGTGCCAGCCCAGAATGATATTGTAAATGGCTGCAAAGATGGTGTTCAAATTTCGTATGTGTTTTAGACACTTTCACACTTCTTGTCAGTTTTGGATACAAGACTAGTTATGAAATGTGTTATATTTATTGAAGATTTGCAGTACTTGGGTGCCAAGGTGCTGGTATTTAACGAAGTCATCCTAATGTGACACAAATAAAATCAGTCTGTTTACTACGATTACTGACTTGTTCCAGGTTTGTCATGCTAAATGCTCAATTTGGATTTATTTATAGCAATTAGTGCCATTTTTGTTAAGACTCAAATCAATGTATTATTCAACACGGCTGATAAATAATAGGGAACTTTTATTAAAGGGGTTATCTAGTATCAGCAAGAAACAGGGCAGCAGTGGCAAACAGGGCTGGGGCAAGGATTTTTGCCACCCTAAGCAAAAACTAATTTTTCTGCCCCCTTGACTCCGCCCATTGACCACACCCTTTGATCCGCCACATTTTTTCCGGCCACCTATTTAATGATTGTTGCATGCAACATTTTACTTGATCAGCTAATTTTAGATATTCTACAGCAGTCCCGTTACACTGCCCCACATTATGTAATTTGCACCCAGACTGCCTCACATTATGTAATTTGCCCCCCCACACTGCCTCACATTATGTGATTTGCCCCCACAGTGCCCCAATTATGTGATGTTCCCCTACACTGCCCCACATTAAGTAATTTGCCCCCACACTGCCCCACATTATGTAATTTGCCCCCACACTGCCTCACATTAATTTGCCCCCCACACTGCCTCACATTATGTAATTTGCCCCCCACACTGCCCCACATTATGTAATTTGCCCCCACACTGCCTCACATTAATTTGCCCCCCACACTGCCCCACATTATGTAATTTGCCCCTACACTAACTCACATTATGTAATTTTCCCCCACACTGCCCCACATTAAGTAATTCGCCCCCATACTGCCTCACATTGCGTAATTTGCTCCCCACGCTGCCCCACAATATGTAATTTGTCCACCACACTGCCTCACATTAAGTAATTTGCCCCCACACTGCCCTCCATTATGTAATTTGCCCCCCCCCCCCCCCCTCACTTACTTGTGTAGCTGATCCTGTACAGTTTGTACTTGCCGGTTGCGCGGGCATGAGTTCGGTTAAGTTCAGTGTCTTCGGCGCAATCCCGTCCTGCGGAGCGTGATCCAGTGAGAACCACCTCGGGAGGTCACAGGTCTCGCGGGATTGCGAGCCATAGTGACTGAACTCATGCCCACGCAGCCGGCAAGTACAGGTTCAGATCAGCGACACAAGTACAAGGGGGTGGGTGCTAGTGGTGTTGGGAACTTGGGTCCGGCGGGTGATACCCCATCAGACTGGTGTCACCCGGTCCGGCCCGTACCCGCCCCACCCACCTCGCAACGCCACTGGTGGCCAGACTCCAGAGCCTACTCTGCTTAATGGTGGCGCCGACCCTGGTGGCAAATGGCATAAGATAAAAAAAATCTGTACTTACCAAGTAGATCCAACACCACCACTCCAGTTCTCCCCACCAGTCTTTGTTTCCCAGCTGCAGCAGTACCAGCACAACAACAGTATGTGACCACTACAGCCAATCACTCGTCTCCATGTCGGCCACTTGCCAATATAATATTATGATCAATGAAGATCTTTGACCTAATAAAAAGAAAGTCTTCACATATCTAGTTGTTCTAAGGCTACTTTCACACTAGCGTTGTTTGAATCCGGCGTTCAATTCCGACACCGGAACTGCCCGCCGGATCCGGAAAAACGTGTGAAAACTGATTACATTTGAATCCTGATCAGGATTTTGATCACAATGAAAAAATGCATTGGAAAAAACGGATCCGCCATTTATGGACTTTAACTTTTTTTTCATATTGTTCGGGTTTAACATGCAAAAGCCGGATCCGTTTTGACGGAATACACAGCGCCAGATCTGTCGTTAATGCAAGTCAATGGGAAAAAGGACGCATCCGGCGTTCAGTCAAAGTGTTCAGGATTTTTGGGCGGAGGTAAAAATACAACATGCTACGGTTTTCTGAAAAGCCTAATCAGTCAAAAAGACTGAACAGAAGACATCCTGATGCATCCTGAGGGACGGACTCTCCATTCAGAATGCATTAGGATAAAATTGATCAGTTCTTTTCCGGATTTGAGCCCCTAGGACGGAACTTAACGCCGGAAAAGAAAAACGCTACTGTGAAAGTACCCTAAAATAGAGTTTTTGGTGTGACCTCCACTGCAGGGAGGCAGCTGGGGAAAGGACAGTCTTATGGAATATCAGAGACCGTAATTCTGTTCTAGTCAACATATTCTTCTTGTTAATAATATGGAATCACTTAATGTCAGTGTGCAAATTGGTTTAAAAGCTCCTTTAGCTTTAACCATCTGGTTTTGGTTGGGCTTCTATGTGCAGCACATTTCTACTTATTTATATTTTCCACTCTAATTCTCTTTACTGTCATTGCAAATCTCTTATACTCAGTAAACTTTCCTAAAAATGGTTTTGTGAGACAAGAGACTTTTATTTGAAGAAGTAGGAGAAGTTCTTAGGTGTAAAACTGTATGTAGAAGATATCTTTTGGGGCTGTCTAGCACTGTTATAAGGCATTCATTAAATTTCAAAGCTGAACACCTTATGACTATTATGTGTACTTCATATACATTTATATTCAAGTTCAGTGTTTTTCATTATAACAGAAATATGCTGTGTTCCCACACAACACTGCTGCATGTGCCAGTAACACACCTACTAATTATTAACATGTAAACCAAAAGTGGAGATGGATGCATATAGTTGTTTAGTTTGTCATTCCTGGCAAATGGGACGTTTGCAACATTAGGTGAACACCAAACAAGCCTTGTAGTGAATTTTAGGTTGTCTACTCTGCATCACCTGAACTGCAAAGGCATCCTTCCCTTTATATTCCTTTTAATGGATTTATCTGAGAGCAAAGCTGCTGTGTCTGACTGCAGGAAGACAGGATCCTGAGAACAGTTATAACATCCAGTTATATAATATAGTGCCACCTAGTGTTCAAATGGTATAGCACTCATGTTCACATAATGAACCGATTGCTGGTGGTCATCAGCATCACTGCCTGCTCCCGGTGACCGCATTTGTTTCAGACTGGCTCGCGACGCAGGCACAGGTAAGGACTTACCTGTGCATCGCCGGACTTGTGATTTAAGATGGCAGCCCGCATGTGTTCGTGGGTGAACACGGCGAACTGGCCATCACAGGTGGTGTTTGTTTTTCCATAGATCAATCTGTTAAATTTGTATTCAATAAATTGTAAAGTCAGTTTGTTAGTGCTTTTGATCAATTACATGAGCATTATCTTTACTTAGTGTTTGGCTGAAGATCAATTATTTATACTTCCAGTCCTTGAGTGACGCAGATGGTTACAGGTATCACTGCCAGGACTCATCTGGTCAGGTATTTTAGAGCTGCCCATAGTAGCAGGGGATCTCACATTCCAGTGCTCCAGTTAAAGTTTTACGTGAAACCTATAGTCATCACAATAGAAGCTAAAAATGCATGAACCTATTTTTTGTTCTGCTACCCCATCCACCTAGTAGCCACTGGCTCTAAATTTGACAATCAGAATAAATTCCTGGATCAACGATCCATCTCCAATAATCTAGTAATTCTAATGTGTTATGTTATTGCATTGATTTGCAGTTTATTTGATCTTCTCTCCCATAAGCTAGGGGCAGTGTTCACAAATGTCTGTGTGAGCTACAATTCTGCTACCTGCAGAACATTTCATTATGGAACTACAGTCTGCACACTAGACTGAGAAGAGAGGAACTGCTATGTCTTTACATCTATTACATGCCCTACTTGAGCGCATATGTGTTTTTGATATGTTTTTCAATTCCCCTTGGCCTTGCAAAGTGTTAACTTTAAGCCTGGATGAGCATGTTGCGAATGGGAGCAGAGTCTGACGCAGTTTACTATCAATAAGTTTCTTGACGTCACCAACATGGCATATTAGCATACAGGGCTGATTTAATACTACCCTAGGCTACATTTTCTATTACCATCCTAACAATTGATACCTAAGAATTAATCTTGCTTATGTCTACACTTACCATGCATGCTGCTCACCCTCAGAATTATATTAGTAAGTGTATGGCTATTTCTTTCACTTTAGGGATAAAAGTTTCTTTAAAAGTCATAGACTTTAAAATGTTCAATATATAAATATATGACCAACAGAGTAAAACATGAACAAATTTCATGACTGCTACTGTATTGAATAAATTATTACTATCAACCGTCACTAGGTCTCATGCAAATAAAACAATATACTGCTCCACAGTGCACAGCCATTAGATTATGAGATGCTCATACAGTCCTGATCAAAAGTTTAAGACCACTTGAAAAATGGCAAAAAATCATATTTTACATTGTTGGATCTTAACAAGGTTCCAAGTAAAGCTTCAACATGCAACAAGAAGAAATGAGAGTGGGACAAAACATTTTTTGAGCATTCAATTGATTGAAAATAACGATTAAACTGAAACAGGCTGTTTTTCAGCTGATCCAAATTTTAGGACCACATGCCTTTAAAAGGCCAAATCTGTGCAAAGATGTGAATTCATTGTCATTTTCTGTCAGGCAGTCACACGTTGTGATGACAAAGGCAAAAAAACTCTCCCTTTTTGAACGTGGTCGTGTTGTTGAACTGCATAAGCAGGGTCTCTCACAGCGCGCCATCGCTGCTGAGGTGGGATGCAGTAAGACAGTCATTTGGAATTTCTTAAATAATTCTGAGGGTTATGGAACAAAAAAGTCAAGTGGAAGACTCAAAAAAATTTCATCAGCACTGAGCTGGAGGATCCAATTGGCTGTCCGTCAAGACACTGGACGATCCTCGACCCAAATTAAGGCCCTTACTGGTGCTGACTGCAGCCCCATAACCATCAGATGGCATCTGAGACTGAAGGGCTTCAAAAACAAAAAACTTTTTCAAAGACCTCGTGTCCTTGAACGCCGCAGAACTGCTCGTTTGGACTTTGCAAGAGAGCACCAAACATGGGACATTCAAAGGTGGAAGAAAGTTTTATTCTCTGATGAGAAAAAATTTAACCTTGATGGTCCTGATGGTTTCCAACGTTACTGGCATGACAAGCAGGTCCCACCTGAGATGTTTTCTACGCGCCACAGTGGAGGGTCTGGGGTGTGTTTTCCTTCAGTGGAACAATGGAGCGTCAGGAAGTGCAGGGGTGTCAAACGGCCACTGGCTATGTCTAGATGTTGCAGAGAGCATTCCTCATAACTGAGGGCCCTCGTCTGTTTGGTAACGACTGGATTTTTCAACAGGATAACGCTACAGTACACAATGCCCACCTTACAAGGGACTTTTTCCAGGAATATAACATCACTCTTTTGGCCCATCCTGTGTGTTCCCCTGATCTAAATCCAATTGAGAACCTTTGGGGATGGATGGCAAGGGAAGTTTACTAAAATGGACAACAGTTCCAGACAGTAGATGGCCTTCGTGCGGCCGTCTTCACCACTTGGAGAAATGTTCCCACTCAGCTCATGGAAACGCTTGCATCAAGCATGCCAAAACAAATTTTTTAAGTGATAAACAATAACGGCGGAGCTACTCATTACTGAGTTCATGTTTGGAAGTTGGATTTCTGTTTTGGGGGGGGGGGGGGGGTTAGTTTTTTTTGGGCGGTGTGGTCCTAAACTTTTAATTAGCTGAAAAACAGCCTGTTTCAGTTTAAATTGTGTTTTCATTAAATTGAATGCTCAAAAAATGTTTTGTCTCACTCCCATTTCTTCTTGTTGCATTTTGAAGCTCTACTTGGAACCTTGTTAAGATCCAGCCATGCTAAATATGATTTTTTGCAATTTTTCAAGTGGTCTTAAACTTTTGATCAGGACTGTATAACCAAAACACAGTAAGGTGCTCTCACTAGCTAGAGAAACCAGGCACAACCCTGTGGTAGGGTATCTTGCAGCTGCTGCAACCTGTTGGCCAAACCTGCCATATTCGACGAGACCAGCCAACAATGTAATGTAGGGGACCTCCTGATAGATGGTGTTGAGGGAAAGAAGGATCCGGTAGATTCCAGGAGATAAGACACCTACAGAGGTGTCTGGCAGCAGTTTTCTCCTATATCTCGATTGAAAACACGCAGACACATGGCCATGGCCATGCATGTATGAGTACAAGGTAGGCAGAAAACATAGCTGATTTTTATCTTACAGGTACTGAAGGTAAACTTAAGGTTTGGGCACCTTAAGGATTGGACATGTGGAAATATGTTCATTTTAAAGAGTCACTGTACATTTAAGGGTCCATTCATGTGTCTGCAAGTGTTTTGCGGTCTGCAAATTGCAGATCCACAAAACTCGGACACCGGCCATATGCGTTCCGCATTTGGCGGACCGTTCGCGCATGGCCGGCAGTATAATAGAAATGCCTTTTCTTGTCCGTGGCTGCAGACAAGAATAGGATATGTTCTATTTATTTGCAGGGCCGTGGAACGGAGGTGTGGATGCGGGCAACACAAGGTGTGCTGTCCGCATCTTTTGCAGCCCCATTGAAAATGAATGGGTCCGCACACGTTCCGCAAAATTGCGGACGTGTGATTGGACCCTTACAGTTTCATACAATTTCAGATCACTTAATAGAGAATTGTGTTGCTACAAATTTCTAAATCACTTCATTAAAAAATATGCGTTTATCAACCCGAATAAAAAGCTGTAACGTCATGGGGGTCTCACTTCCACCTAAGTTGCAGACCACCAGAAGACGGGATAGAAGAAGTGGGGGCATGTCAGACCTAGTTGAGACCCTGCGTTTGAACAGGAGCCTCCTGTGTCTGTGTGATTTATTCCTCCTTATCTGTTCTTTGAGCTTCAGAGCTGAAAACAAACATAGGAAGTAAGGGAAAGGATGTCACAGCAGTACAGTGCTTTCATAGGGAGATGCCTTTTGCTTCCGAATGAAATACATCTAGCTGTGCAGCTGAATCAGCTCATATGGCTGAAAGAGACATTACGGTCAAACATATCTGTTCCTTCACAAGTATGACTGTACAAAGAAGCACAGCCATTATGCAAACAGCCATTCTTGTCACTAAATGGGTGTAGAAAGACAACTTTCTGCAGGACTTAGTGTTTTAGCAATACACCTGTCCATGGTTGAAATGCCCTCTGCTGCACAAATTTGTTTATTTGTTTCTACATTGATTCAATTGTCAGGTCCAGTGATTCCCCCCCCCCCCCCCCCCCCCCAAAAAAAAAATATTTTCTTTCTTCTGATGATTTGACACAAAAAGAAGCAAAACTAGTACAAATAAAAGTGGGGGAGTTACTCATAGCAAACAGACAGGTCCTTGCTTTCTTCTGCTTGTTGCTATGGGCAATACTCCACCTTACTTATATATTATTTTCTCTCGTCTGTTTCATTGTGTTTTAATGTACAGTGGATATTAAAAGTCTACACACCCCTGCTGTAATGTCAGGTTTCTGTGATGTAAAAAAAAATTAGACAAAAATAAATAATTTCAGAACTTTTTCTACCTTTAATGTGCCCTATAAACTGTACCACTCAATTGAAAAACAAACTGAAATCTTTTAGATAGAGGGAAGAAAACAAAAAAAACTTAAATAATGTGGTTGCATAAGTGTGCACACTTATAACTGGGGATGTAAATGTGTTCATAATTAAGCAATCACATTCAAAACTATGTTAAATAGGAGTCAGCATACACCTGCCATCATTTAAAGTGCCTCTGATTAACCCCAAATAAAGTTCCGCTGCTCTAGTTGGTCTTTCCTGAAATTTTCTTAGGCTATTTTCACACTTGCGTTTCACGGATCCGTTTGAAAGGCATTTCAAACGGATCCATCAATAAACTGACTAAACGGAGCCAAACGGAAGCCATTCAGACGAATCCGTTTGAACGGATCCGTATGTATTTCGGGTCCGTTTGTCACGTTGGTTTCCGTTTTGTCATCCGTTTAGCGGATACGTTTTGGAATGAGAATCATCTCTAGGTTCCATCTTCATATATTCAGATCCATAGGGTTGTAATGCTCCTATATTCCTCCAGGGCTATCTTGTTGAAATTCAAAGCTGGTCCGGCTTTGATAGTGGACCACACCTTTCGGACTCTTGTACACGACTACATGCACTTAAAGATGTATAGTGTTCGTTAGCAGGCCATATGTCCCTGATCGTCATTGATCGTGCATACGGGAGTACAGAGCATCATGATGCTGACCATGTTGTGCCGCAAACTGGGCTATTGTCCCGCACTCAGATGATCTATTAGTGCAAGACAATATCTCCACGGGCAGCTCAACTCTCATAGAATCAATGTACACTATGATGCTGTGTACTCTCGTGCGCACGATCAATGCCACTACGGGACATATGGCCCGCTCACGGACCGTATGTCATTTGGGGCATACAGTCGTGTGCAAGAGGCCTTAAAGGGGTTTTCTCATCTCAAACAATGGTGGCATACCACTAAGATATGCCTACATTGTCTTATAGGTGCGGGTCCCATGGCTGGTACCCTCACATATATTGAGAACGAAGCCAAGAAAGTAGATGAGGTCACACTGCACTTGCCGCCCTCCATTCATTTCTATGGGAGAGGCGGGGATTAGTGTTTAGGTGGTGGACGTACCATGGGAAATTTCTTGTCCTCCAGAAACAGTGCACCCCGCTCCGTTCTCGATATAGGTGCGAGTCCTACCAATGTTACCCACACCTATAAGACAATGGGGGCATATTCAAGTGAAATCCCCCCATTGTCTATGTGAATACCCCTTTAAAAACTGTATGTCCCTTGCGTATCCCTTGTGGTAATCACACTAGTTATATTAGCGTCATCAGGAAATCATTAAACGTTAAAATCACAATTTATTAATGAATTCCTGATGATGCTCATGGACCGTGACTCCCACAAGGGCTCATATGAAAGGGCACAAGATTGAACAATGAACAAGCATTTGCTTGTTCATGTGCCAATCATAGGGTCTACGATCAATAAAGAGCCAAAAGATCTCATTATTGATGGTCATGTTTTAATGGATCTTACGACATTGGCACTAATGCTGTTTTGATATAAAAACTACCAAGGGTGTTATAATAAATGCACAGTAGTGAGACTAGGGTAGTTTTAATTTCAACACAGCTGTAGTGCCAAGGTTGCCCTGTACTGGACAATAAAAACACAGACACAGTGCAGTAAACTATAAAACATTTTTATTTTTAAGTAAATAAATAAAATAAATATAAACATAATATTTTTTTTTATAACTGTTCATAACTGTGAGGGGAGGTGGACTGTTGTGGACTCAATGGTCTGGGGCTGGCAATGGTAGCCCCCCCTGTCCTGGCGATCCACTGATGTCAAACTACGGGCCACAGGAAAGGGTGCAGGGCATAATTGTGGGGTGTGGAAAAAGGAAGGGTCTGAGGAGGAGGGGACCTGAGCATGTGAAGAGGTGGAGGGAGTTTGAAAAGAAGTAGGAGGAAAATACGGGGCAGGAGAAGAGAAAGAAGCAGAAGGAAACACATGCTTGGGGGGGTGGGAAGGGAAAGGTTGGCGGTACTGTCCACTGGTGTGGGATGGGGGGTAGATGTGGGATGGGGGGGTAGATGTGGGATGGGGGTTGGGGGCGGTGCATGATTTCCCATGACCCGTTCTCTAGCATGATCTTAAACTCATGCAACTGCTCGGGCGAGTCCATCAAACTGATTATACTTAGCCCATAATGGTAGTTTGGGCTGCGTTGAAACGCCGACTCCGCCCCCTCCCAGCGGCGAATCAAGTCAGCACCAAACTCCATCTGATGTTGGGCAAAACCTTCTAGAGCGTCGGAAACCACCTCTACAAGGTTTGCATAATCAGCTCGATTTGGCCTCATCTCTGCCCGCTCACCAGGGCTCTCAAATTTTGGCGAAAACCTAAGACCCTGTGTTGAGCGGAGGGACCCGGTAGGGGACCCGGATTATCCTGAGCTGATACATGAGGGACAGGAGTGCTGGCGCTGGCGCTCTGTTCCGGTTCCGCCTCAAGAGGTTGGTCAGGCTCCCGAGTGCTGCTGGCACTTCTGTAGGAAAAAAAAAAGGAAAGTTAGGAATTGTTCTTTAATTAAAACATCCATGTTCTATGCTATGTCTACCATATACCATAGGGGGCTGGCCAAAACAGGGGAGCCAAACACTCTGCTGACTCAGACAGCCCCTTACACTCAGACGGACTGTAGGGGGCTGGCCAAAACAGGGGAGCCAAACGCTCCGCTGACTCAGACAGGCCCTTACACTCAGACGGACTGTAGGGGGCTGGCCAAAACAGGGGAACCAAACGCTCCGCTGTCTCAGGCATCCCCTTACACTCAGACGGAGAGAACAGTTGTCCCTCTGACTGTAGGGGACTGGCCAAAACAGCGGAGCCAAACGCTACCCTGTCTCAGACAGCCCCTTTACAAAATTTTTTTAACAGTTGTTAAAAATATTTACCTTCTTGGTGCCATCGCCTTTCGTAGGAACCCCAGGGCCGCTGTATGGATGTAGGTGGTTCCTGAGGTTCCTCCGGAGCCACTCGGGGCCTGAACCTCCTTGTTATAATCCCTCCTGAAGCGGTCCCGGATAGATCGCCAACTCGTTGTAACCAGTTTGACTATAGAAAAAAACTATAAAAACTAAAATCAGCATGATGAAAGGAAAAGAACAATATTTTAATGTATAAAGATACATATTGTTTTACTTACCATATTTCTCCTGAGCCGCCGCATTTAGATCCCCCCAGGTCTCGAAAAGTTCGCCACAGATGTCCCTCCAGAGCCGCTGGGTACGACGATGATCAGCGTGGTGGCGATCGGAGTGGTCCCATAATGCTGGACGCGCCTCCACCAGTTGAATGAGAGCAGGTTATCGATGGTCGGGACCCCAAACTCCTCATCTTCCCTGGTGGAGCCTACAGAGCCCTGAAAAAAAGGAAATACAAAATGTTATGTAAATCCTAATGCTAAATGCTAATTAAACTACTTAATTCAAGACTTACACGTCTACGACCGCCACGCTCATTCCCGCGGACTCTGCTGAAACAATTTAATTTTTTTATAAGAATGGATAAAAAAAATAATAATAATTAAGATAGCTATATATATATATATATATATTTACTTCTTGACAGCCCCGGTCCGGGCTTGGTCCACCTCCCCTGGATGCTGGTGATGCGGCAGGTGAGTCGGCCACTTCGGGAGAGCCCTCCGCAGATGATGAATAAATCTATAATAAGAGCACATACTGATTAATGCAACGAATCAAACTGTAAAAACTCCAAGTGTTGATTTTATACTTACCGGCCACTGGATACGACGTTGCCTTCTGGGTGGGTTTTTCCAGTCTATGGTTGTCTTCTTTGAGGACATCTGTACGCAACAGAATACCAGACAAAATGCAGATAACGTTAAAGGAACATGTAGAGCACTATTTCCTCATATATCAACAATTTTTTTTTTTAATACTTACTTTTTAAAATATAGATCTGTGCTTGCCCACCGCAGAACTTTCTTTGCATTTTTTATTTTTTTACTTTTTTGGGAACGACCCCAATAATAAAATGATTAAAAAAATTAATCCGACAGGAGCCATAATCCCCCCAAGTGCCATAAACACCCCCCAGAAACAGCAGCCCCGCATAGTGCCAGCAGCCCCCCACAGTGACATGAGCCCTCAGTTCCAAACAAACTTCCCACAGTGCCCTCAGCCCCCCCAATGCCAGCAGCCCCCACAGTTCCAGCTACAAACACCCCTGCAGTGCCAGAAGCACCGCACAGTTCCAGCCACAAACACCCCTGCAGTGCCAGAAGCACCGCACAGTTCCAACCACAAACACCCCCGCAGTGCCAGCAGCAACCACAGTTCCAGCTACACACACCCCCGCAGTGCCAGCAGACCCCACAGTTCCAGCCACAAAAACTCCTGCAGTGCCAGAAGCACCGCACAGTTCCAGCCACAAACACCCCTGCAGTGCCAGCAGACCCCCCCAGTTCCAGCCACCCCCCACCGCAGTGCCATCAGCCCCCCCAGTGCCAGAAGCCCCCCATATAGGCAGCCCCCACCACCAGTGCCAGCAGCCCCCACTGTTCCCCACACACACACCCCTTCCCAAGTGCCAGCAGCCCCCCCACCCTAGAAATAGAGAGATAGATAGATAGTGAAAAAAGAAAGATAGACAAACAGACAAAACTTCATATACTTACCAGTCTCATCGAGTAGATAATCTAAAATGGCCGACGATGAGGGGGAGGGACAGGAAGTTACTGGACATGCGCAGAGACGTGAACGGTTTCTAACGGATCCTGTGTCAAAGCGGAGCCAGGACACACGGATCCGTCTCCATTGACTTACATTGTAAATCTGAACGGATCCGTTTGGCTCCGTACGGCCAGACGGACACCAAAACGCTGCAAGCTGCGTTCGGTTGTCTGCCTGCTGAGCGGAACGGAGGCCAAACGGTGCCATACTGATGCATTCTGAGCGAATCCTTATCCACTCAGAATGCATTGGGGCAGTACGGATCCGTTAGGGGCTGCTTGTGAGAGCCTTTAAACGGAACTCACAAGTGGAACCCCGAACGCAAGTGTGAAAGTAGCCTATTTAGTCGCATCCCACAGCAAAAGCCATGGTCCACAGAGAGCTTCCAAAGCATCAGAGGGATCTCATTGATAAATGGTATCAGTCAGGAGAAGGGTACAAAAAAAATTCCAAGGCATTAGATATACCATGGAACACAGTGAAGACAGTCATCATCAGGTGGCGACAGTGACATTACCAAGAACTGGACGTCCCTCCAAAATGTCAATAAAAGACGAGAATAAAAAAAACAGTTTCTCTTCAGCTGGAACTGGGGCCTTAGTTAAGCTAGAGGGAATTATAAACAGTTCCAAATACCAGTCAATATTGGCACAAAACCTTCAGGCTTCTCCTAGAAAGCTGAACATGAAGAGGATCTTCGTTTTTTAGCATGACAACGACCCAAAGCATACATCCAAATCAACAAAGGAATGGCTTCACCAGAAGAATATTAAAGTTTTGGAATGGCCCAGCCAGAACCCAGACCTGAATCCGATTGACAATCTGTGGGGTGATCTGAAGAGGGCTGTGCACAGGAGATGCCCTCGCAATCTGACAGATTTGGAGTGTTTTTGCAAAGAAGAGTGGGCAAATCTTGCCAAGTCAAAATGTGCCATGCTGATAGACTCATACCCCAAAATACTGCTGTAATAAAATCAAAAGGTGCTTCAACAAAGTATTAGTTTAAGGGTGTGTGCACACTTATGCAACTGTATTATTTTATTTTTATATTTTTTTCTTCCTTCTACCTAAAAGATTTAAGTTTGTTTTTCAATTGAGTTGTACAGTTTATAGGTCACATTAAAGGTGGAAAAAGTTCTGATGATTTATCTTTGTCTCAATTTTTTAGATCACAGAAACCTGACGTTTTAACAGGGGTGTGTAGACTTTTTATATCCACTGTAAATTAACAATGAGTGGTGGACAACAACAAAATGGCAATGTAGTTTACATCCAGAGATAAAAAATATAGAACTGCCTGATAGAACAAGACATCTTTATTGTGAGCAATATTAAAAACTATAGAGGCTCTATGCCCTGTGGTATAAAATCATGCTCAAAAAGGAGCTTATCTGCATAGGAGGACATAACAGATAACACAGGTCAACTCCAGTCACTGGGTCTTATTAAGTCTTCCCCACCCTTTACTACACTGTGCCCGTGGGTTAATGTATTATTCTAAGCTCAGGTGCAGAAATAGTAGACAGTATAGTGTGCGAGCCATAGTACAACTTTCACAGCCACACAGAGGCATGGTATTTTTTTCATGTAGTATTTAGTTGTATCACTCCTCATATGCTCCTTTTCTTATGCCATAACTGGCACAGAAACACGTAGAGCGGCAAGACCAGGGGAGAAGCACTTTCTGTTAGGGATGCTCATGCATGCTTCTGTATGGCCTGAGAGTCTTACTGTGGCTCACATAAAATACTCTCCACTATCTGCTCACTTGGTCTCTGAATAATACATTTTACTTTCACACTTGCGGCAGAGGATTCTGGCAGGCAGTTCTGCCGCATTTCGGCAATCCTGACCCAAACGGATGGCATTTGTCAGCTGGAACTTTTATTTTTATTTTGCATTTTTAAAGATCTGCGCATGCGCAGACCGGAAAAAAAACTGATCTGTTTTGCCGGAAGACTTAATGTCGGATCCGGCACTAATACAGTTCAATGGAAATTAATGCCGGATCCGGCATTCCGGCAAGTGTTCAGGATTTTTGACCAGAGAGAAAACTGCAGCATGCTGTGGTATTTTCTCCAGCCAAAAAACATAAGAGGGACTGAACTGATGCATCATGATGCATACTGAACGGAATGCTCTCCATTCAGAATGCATTAGGATAAAACTGATCAGTTTTTTCCTAGTATTGAGCTCCTGTGACAGAACACCGGAAAAGAAAAACGCTAGTGTAAAAATCCCCTAACCCAGGGGCTTATTGTAGTACAGGATGGAGAGGACTTGATAAGAGGCAGTGATTGAGGATGACCTGGCTTGTCTGTTACGCCCCTATTGGTCCTCATTTTTATATGAGCCCTTTTTTTAGCCTGATTTTATACCCCAGAGCATATATCTGCAGCCAGCCAGTCGCAGGGGCAACACATAAGGTGCACGGTGGACCGATGAGGGGCCAAATAGTATAACACACAGTTCATCAGTTTACTCCCGGTTAGCAGAAAGCCTCTCTGGGCTGAAAGCACAGTGTTGAGGTGGACAGCACGAAATCCTCTGGGGCACGCTCTGTGGTAGGAAGCATCAGCCAAGATGGTGGTTGAGGTGCCCTTGATGTTAGGGCTTAGGGTGCTTGTTGCGGCTGAGTCCCTTGATGGTTTTTGTCGTGACGCCAGTACCATTAATGGCGGTACAACAATAGTGGTAATAATGAGGTAGACAGTGGTAAGATGCAACTCACAACGTTTACTTTTGAGGTCTTTGGTTGCAGCAGTACAAAAATGCAGTTTCTTGATCTGACAGAGTTGATTCTGCAAATCCACTGTTTCTAGGCTTTTCAGGTTTCTAGTTTTGAGCAGTGGGTTAGCTTCAATATCAGTGCAATTTTGGTAAGGTTGTCGGAGGCTATGGTATCCTTCACCTGAATATCCCAAAGGTCCTTTATGCCTGGTTTACGGCTTTTATCCTTTGGATGTATTTAAGTCTGTCCTTTTTGTCCCTTGCTAGACTAAAACATTTCCTCAGAGATAAAGTGCTGGTTCTGCACCTTTTCACTCTCTCAGTATCAGTATTCTAATCACTCATCTGCACACTGACCTGTCTCTGTCCCCAACTGTCATCTGACTAACTAGGCCTGAACTAGGTATATATATAAGACCTAAGTTTTATCCCCATCTAGTGGTGGGATGTATAAATTGCACCTAATCTGCCTTTTAACAGGGATTTTGCAGGTACACAAATACAAAGTTATACCATACGGTACAATGCAATTGTTAAGATCAAAAAGTACTTTAACCACCTCCCGACTGCCTAACGCAGGGATGTGTCCTGCGGGCTGCCGGGCTATTCCTCCTTGACGCATCTACGCGTAATCTCGCGAGACGCGAGATGACGCACATATCAGGCCCGCACATGCGCAGTGGGGTTGGCAAAAGGCGCACAAGGAGTTGGTCACCAGCCTGCCAGCCAATGATCAGTGCTGGCAGGTTGGTGACTTTTAAAATAACGAACCACCAGCCATATAACACATTATATTTATAAATATAATGTGTTAAATGGCTTCTGTGCTCTCTGCTGGGTCCTTTTCGTCGGTTGGTCCCAGCAGAGAGCACAGATCACAGATCACAGGTACTACATATTTAGCCCCAGATCACCCCCAATCACCCCAATTAATCCCTTGATCACCCCTGTCAATCACTAGTGAAAGGGAAAAAAGCAATCACTGTAAATTGTCACTTTTTTTTTCCACCAGTATTGACTGTTAGGTTTAGGTTAGTTTAGGCCCCTTTGGTAGGTAGTTAGCTTCAGTTAGCGCCCAGCCCACCGCACCGCAGTCGCTGATTATGCGTTCACCCACGCCCGCCCCGCTGCAGTGACAAAAATGTTATTTTTATTTTTTATCACTGCACAATCACTACACAAGCGCTGCAGCGATAAAAAAATCTGTTTTGATATTTTTTATCAACTGCAGCGGCTTCCTGTACTTCGCTTTATTTTTATTTATTTTTTGCCTTCTAGGTGGACCAAGCGATCAACCAGCTGCAGTACTGATGTGCATTCTGATTGAAGCATTGCGCTGCTGTCAGATTACACAAAATTCAGTGTGTGCGGCGCAGCAGCACGAGATTTTTCCTCTGCAGTAAAAAAGATACGTTTGCCGAGGCTTATGAGCTGAGGGGCGGTGTTCAAATGCTTTGGCAAACACTTTGTATATATATATATATATATATATATTAAAAAATAAAAATAAATTTCGGCAATGATTTATTCATCCACATCGATTGATGTGAATGGAAAAATCGGGTTTGCCAGGGCATACGGGCTGAGTGGGTTTGGATGTTGGGCGAAGCTCCTATGTCCTGGCAGATGCCTTTCCCCTCTTTTTTTTTTGCACATTTTTTGGCAGAGATTTTTTCATCCACATTGATCGATGCGAATGAATGCTGAACGGGAAAAAAAATCTCATTACCCGTATGCTCAATATAAGGAGAATAGCAGAAACTCCTAATGCTGGCCATACATGTAATGATTGCAGAGACCCTCAAATGCCAGGGCAGTAAAAACACACCACAAATTACCCCATTTTGGAATGAAGACACCCCAAGGTATTCGCTGAGGGGCATATTGAGTCCATGAAAGATTGAACTTTTTGTCACAAGTTAGCGGAAAGGGAGACTTTGTAAGAAAAAAAAGAAAAAATCAATTTCCGCTAACTTGTGCCCAAAAAAATAAAACTTCTATGAACTCGCCATGCCCCTCACGGAATACCTTGGGGTGTCTTATTTCCCAAATGGTGGTCACATGTGGGGTATTTATACTGCCTTGGCATTTTAGGGGCCCTAAAGCGTGAGAAGAAGTCTGGAATCCAAATGCCTAAAAATGCCCTCCTAAAAGGTACTCATTGGAATTTGGGCCCCTTTGCGCACCTAGGCTCCAAAAAAGTGTCACACATGTGGTATCGCTGTACTCAGGAGAAGTATGGCAATGTGTTTTGGGGTGTATTTTTACATGTACCCATGCTGGGTGAGAGAAATAGCTCTGTAAATTGACAACTTTGTATAATTTTTTTTTTTTAAGTTGTCATTTACAGAGATATTTCTCACACACAGTATGGGTATATGCAAAAATACACCCCAAAACACATTGCCCTACTTCTTCTGAGTACGACGATATCACATGTGTGACACTTTTTTGCAGCCTAGGTGCGCAAAGGGGCCCAAATTCCAATGAGTACTTTAGGATTTCACAGGGCATTTTTACACATTTGGATTCCAAACTACTTCTCACGCTTTAGGGCCCCTAAAATGCCAGCGCAGTATAAATACCCCACAAGTGACCTCATTTTAGAAAGAAGACACCCCAAGGTATTCCGTGAGGGATATGGTGAGTTCATGTAAAATTTTATTTTTGTCACAAGTTAGTGGAATATGAGACTTTGTAAGAAAAAATAAAAATTCCATTTCCGCTAACTTGCGACAAAAAATAAAAACTTCCATGAACTCACTATGCCCATCAGCGAATACCTTAGGGTGTCTACTTTCCGAAATGGGGTCATTTGTTTCTACTGTCTGGGCATTGTAGAACCTCAGGAAACATGACAGGTGCTCAGAAAGTCAAAGTGCATAAATTAATTTTTTTGCACCATAGTTTGTAAACGCTATAACTTTTACCCAAACCAATAAATATACACTTATTGCATTTTTTTTTATTTTTTATCAGACATGTAGAACAATAAATAGAGAGAAAAATGTATATAGAAATGTAGTTTTATTTGAAACATTTTACAACAGAAAGTGAAAAATGTCCTTTTTTTTGTCGGTAGATGGGGGGAGGAAAACGAGGACGACATTATCCTGGATGATGAGCAGGAGCCAGGCCACTCCACCACTTCCAGTTTAGTGCAAATGGGGGCCTTCATGCTCCAGTGTTTTAAGAGGGACCCCCGTATAAAAAGCATAAAGCGCAAGGACCAGTACTGGGTGGCAATGTACTTAGACCACCGGTACAAACACAAGATGGCGCATATGTTACCACGATCACACAGGGCTGTCAGAATGCAGCACTTTCAGGCCTTGCATCGAGAAATGCTGCATTCTACTTTTGCGGGTGCTGGCAGAGGATTTTCCACTCACAGATAAACAGTTGCGGGTACCAATCCAACAGCGCATGCAAGAAGAGGGAGGTTTAAAGATGTGTTGGTCAATTCGGATATGAGATCATTCTTGCAGCCAACCCGTCAACAGCCGTCCTCCGGATCCACCCTCAGGGAACGCCTAGATCGACAATTGTCTGACTACATCGGGGTTAACGGCCGATGTGGACGCTCTGATAAAAGATGAACCCCTGGACTACTGGGTGGGCAGGCTTGAGCTTTGGCCAGAGCTGGCACAATTTGCCATGGAACTGTTGGCTTGCCCCTCGTCCAGTGTCCTGTCCGAAAGGTAGTTCAGCGCAGCAGGAGGGATCGTGACTGATAAGCGCACTCACATAGCTCGCGACAGTGTGGACTACCTCACATTTTTATAAATGAATGAGGCATTTTTCTCAGAGGAATTCAACACATTTGATGAGTCGACCATGTTTGATTGAAATTCCTCATGACAGCCCACAAATATCAGCCACCACCCAGAACAAATCATGGTCCCTGTCTTAAATACAGAGGCATAAAAAGCCTTTAATTTCCGTTGAATGCCTAATTTTTGGGGCCTGTACTGGCTGACACTTACATATTTATTCTGTGACCGCCTAATGTACCTCCAGCCACAGAATCCAAAGTTCTTTGCTGTCAGGTGAACGCCTATTGGCTAATTTTTGGGGCCTGTACTGGCCGACAGTTACATATTTATCCTGTGACAGCCTAAAGTACCTCCAGCCACAAAATCCAAAGTTCTTTGCTGTCAGGTGAACGCCTATTGGCTAATTTTTGGGGCCTGTACTGGCCGACAGTTACATATTTATCCTGTGACAGCCTAAAGTACCTCCAGCCACAGAATCCAAAGTTCTTTGCTGTCAGGTGAACGCCTATTGGCTAATTTTTGGGGCCTGTACTGGCCGACAGTTACATATTTATCCTGTGATCGCCTAAAGTACCTCCAGCCACAGAATACAAAGTTCTTTGCTGTCAAGTGAACGCCTATTAGCTAATTTTTGGGGCCTGTACTGGCCTACAGTAACATTTTAATCTCTTGACCACCTAATGTCCCTCCAGCCACAGAATCCTACAAAATTCTTGATCCTGCTGAGTTAGGCCGAGCTATGTGTTTGACTTAAACTACACCGTAAATTTAACATCTCCTTGCTGCTATTGTCATCATGATCCTTTGTAGTTGTGTGAAGGCCTCATACTACACCGTTACCTTTACCTGCAAGGTGATTTCTTATGTGTAGGCCTCAAAATACTCCCTTAGCTTTACCTGTTTCTGTTGTCCTCATCAAGCTTATTTATTTGTAGGCCTTATACTACACTGTTAACATATATCTACTACTGCTGTCTGTCCGGACCCTGCTGAGTTTGCCCCTGGACTAAAGAGTCCTTACTACTAAGTTCTCTGTTAAAATCACACCAAAACATTGATGAAAAACTTAAGAAAAATAAGTCAATGGATTTCTTAAATGAATTAAAAGATTTTGAAATTTCTAAACCAATCACAGCAGGATATTCCAGGATCTCATCAATAGAGAGGTAATGAGAATAGGTTTAAGTATTGGCTAGAAATAAGTCTATTGAGGACAAACATATTGGTAATGGTTTTGGCCTGGATAAGGATAAGATTTTGTTTTTTCCATTAAAGTTAGCTAATTAAAAGTTCTGATTAATTATAAGACAATGTATGATATAATATAAGTATATATAGAGATATGTGATACTTATTGTAAGATCAGCACATTGTAAGATAAACCATGTATTTAGATTATGTTTCCATCCTCTCTTTTCTATTTTTGTACAAGGACATGTAGAGTTTGAGCATGCCTGATATAGGAGAGAGAAGCTATAATTGTAAAAGTAACAGGATGCTATTCTCATATGTCTTGAGTCTAGAGAGATTTCTCTCTAAACCGTAGGAGGTCAGAGAATAGAAGAATAAGATTTTTGTATATTCTTTATACAGATAATATTGCTAGGAAATATGATGAAACCTGTTGTAGCTAATATTTTATGTTTTTATATTTTCTCTAGTAGAAAATTTCTTAAAAAGCAGCATTTTTCCAAAATCACAATTTTCTTCCATAGCAATTTTCTCGACATTGCTAAATGACTTTCATAACTTGCATGGAATGTCTAGTAGTGAAACTATTAATCTATGTAACAATGTTTGACAAACAGAATTATACTAAATGTAAGATATTAAAGAGATAACTTACTTTTGGAAAAGCATGTTTCTTCTTGTGTATAGCATGGTGGAAAGCGCAAGGTCAGTTTATTGATAGGAACACACAATGACATTTGTGTTGTCTAAGAATAGGTTAATGGTATGGAAAGACCAAAATTCTAGAAATTCAAGGTTCTTAAGTTTATGCAAAATACTAAATAGTTTTTATTTGTGGTCCACAAATGAAGTATTTCAGGTTTATAACTGAAATTTCTTTTATAATGCACATTACAAAATATACATACATATGGGTTCTAATATATCATTTTATTAAAATGAAGTTAATTGGCTATATGACCATGTGATGATGTAAAAGTGATGTAAGCAGCTGATGTGTTATGTGAGTATGTGCCATGTGAGTAGGTGCATGCGAGTATGTATGAATGCTATTCTAAGACTGAATATAAAATATGAGTTTGAAATTACTAAAAATATTAGTTAAAAGATGGTCATATTATTTATAATGAATTGTCAGATATAGTGTAGGATTATACAACATATTACATTATTTGTTTTGACAATTATATATGTAACATTTATACTGGAAATGAGATAAATGAAATTTGTCTAAATTGTGTTAAAAATACGGATAATTTTGAAGCCTTATAATAGTAATGTGACACATATGTCCAAGAAGACACTTGATCCTATTGTTACATGTGAAATGTTCTATAACATTATAAGTTATATTAAAGTTAAATATTTGATGATCCAGTATATAGAATGATAAAGATTCATAGATAAAAAATGTAATTTAATTTACAAATGTTTCATGCTAATATTTTTATGGGATTTACTTTCTATAAGATTGTTTGTTTTATTTTGGTTTTCAAAAGTGTTTTTATTTATTTATAGTGATGATTTATTATTGATATAACACACACACACACACACAACTATATCCTTATTTACAGGAGGATATTATATATTTTATACATGATAGTAATAAATAGTCTTAATGTGAATGAATATTATATTATAATTATATATATATATATATATATATATATATATATATACACACACCTATATCCTTAAGGCTACTTTCACACTTGCGCTTGATCGGATCCGTTCTGAACGGATCCGATCATATTAATGCAGACGGAGGCTCCATTCAGTACGGATCCGTCTGCATTAATAACTTAGAAAAAATTCTAAGTGTGAAAGTAGCCTGAGCGGATCCGTTCAGACTTTCAATGTAAAGTCAATGGGGGACGGATCCGCTTGAAGATTGAGCCATATGGTGACCTCTTCAAGCGGATCCGTTCCCATTGACTTACATTGTAAGTCTGAACGGATCCGCTCGCCTCCGCACGGCCAGGCGGACAGCTGAACGCTGCAAGCAGCGTTCAGCTGTCCGCCTGTCCGTGCGGAGGCGAGCGGAGCGGAGGCTGAACGCCGCCAGACTGATGCAGTCTGAGCGGATCCGCTCCATTCAGACTGCATCAGGGCTGGACGGAGGCGTTTGGGTCCGCTCGTGAGCTCCTTCAAACGGAGCTCACGAACGGACCCATGAACGCTAGTGTGAAAGTAGCCTAAACTGAACATTTGTAAGGTTTTATGGTAAAGCTTTCGTGTTTTGTTTATACAGGAGTGATGATGTCCACAGATTGTCAAGGTATACTCATGTCTCCCAAGAGTTAAAGTCTAAGGATCATAGTTAAATTTAGTTAATTTGAGTCAATAAGTATTGGTATATGGAAGAAAGTATGCAAATAAAAGGGTATAATGAAATATTATGCAGATATCTATTGCACAATTGTATGAATCATCTAATCAGGATATGTGAGTATGGTATACATGAACTACATGATGATCATGGAGTTACTGTAATTGTTATTTGGGATATTGTATTCTAGAGAGGTTCCAAATATAAAAGGAGTTAATTCTGGATCACTGATAGGAATTGAAACTCATAAATGGTCATTTAAATATAAGGGTCAGCTATATTTGAAAGCATTTCAGCTATGGGAATTATGTTAATACATATTTGTTGCTTTTCTAAACAAAGGTTTATATTTACAGTTATATTTTAAAGAAGAAGAATACAATGCTATTTAATAGCGTAATATATCATATCTCATGCAGAATATTACTTTATTAAAAAAGGTAAAGATTTAGTTTTACTGTAGAAAGAAATATTTTGTGTGTTCAAATAAATTAATCAATATAATTTGTATTTACAAAATTTCCACAAACATACACAAAGGAATAAAGATAAAAAGGTTACACTTACATAAAAGGATTTAGTGTTAGGATAATATTTTCAATAATATATAAAACATCTATTTTATGTTGAAATATAATATGCTAATAAATGAATGGTATGGTACACTGTGTAAATTTAGGCTAGCTACAATCACCAACTTTGGTGTAGAAATAGGAAAGAAGAAAATATCTTCAATCAAGACTAAAGTCAACAGGAAATGTAATGTTTTCTAGCAATTGTGATAATCATGAAGTCTATAAACATAAAGACTGATGTGCACAGAGTCCCAGGAAAAGACTTGGAGGTAAACAATCTGTATCATATTCTGGGAAAGGTGTAAAGATAAGGGGCACTGGAGAGTGACCCAATACAAGGGTGAAGAATACCTGAAGCACACCTGTCCATAGACAGCTACAGAGGTAAAGTTCATAGAAAGAAAGTTCTGTCGACACAAAAAGTAAGTCTGTGACAGAAAGAGCGAGTGCTGAAGAGCTTCAGTAAGAAATTTAGAGTTAGAATAGTTAGGGTTCCAGAAGTTAGATATTTAGAGCCTATGTACGGCCTAGGGTTTATTTTTTATTTTTTTTAGCTAATATTATAATTGTGTTGTCAAATAAATAATTGAAGGACAATTAATTTATAAATAAGAAAAGAAGAATGAAGAGTCCAAGATAATTGCAAAATTCTATGTTGTGGGTTCGAAAAGATTATTTCACCCCTTAAGAAGGGGAAATGTTAAATAATATGTGATATAATATTAATTGATATGTAGTACATTACACACCATTTATTGTAATACACTTGGCAATGGGAGGTCTGTATGGGAACGTCAAGACCTATATTTGAAGTCTACCATATATGACAATGTAAAAGTCCATACATTAGTAGAGGCACGCCTGTATCTATGGTATAAATGACTGACAGGGACAGACAAGGGGTGGTCTTCTTACACTCACTCTCAAGTCTGTTGGGGGTTGTTTTTGCTGGAGAAGATGAAGACACATAGAACTTGAAGAGTCAAGGACTTTCAACATTCACTCATGGACTATAGATTAAGACCTTTCCTAAACTATTTTTTATAAGTAATCATCTTTTATGACGACTGATCGCATTAGTTGAATCCTGGCAATGAGTCCTCCAGGTGTTCGTTGCTCAAAATAAGCATACAATAGATTTGGAGAGGATTACCAAATCAGGTTGATATATTTTTAATACATAAATATTTTACATTTGGCGATATATTATAAACAATGACCTCCATAGAAGATCATCCACTTAACTGTGACCATTCCCTGCCCCCTTAACAGAGACCAACACAGCGCCCGCCCCTTTAACAGTGACCTCCACAGAATCAAGCCCCCTTAACATTGACCTCCACAGCAGCCCACCCCTTTAACAGTGACCTCCACAGCAGCCCGCCCCTTTAACAGTGACCTCCACAGCAGCCCGCCCCTTTAACAGTGACCTCCACAGCAACCCGCCCCTTTAACAGTGACCTCCACAGGGGACATCCCTTAACACTGACCTCCACAGCAGCCAGCCCATAGGGTGGCCAGAGGTCCGGTTTTTTTCACTTCCCCTTAATGATCCCAGGTGGTTACACCTGAAGATCCCTCAGACTAGGGGAAAGAAATCTGCCCTGGAAGGGGGATGGACTGGGGAGGTCCAACTACCAAACCTACCTTTCCCAGTCCAATAAAATCCAGCCCATGAACTACTAAATAAAAACAGCTTCAGCAACTATGTTTGCTGAAGCCGGCACCATCCTGAATCTTGCTTACCTCACTCAGTTGAGGAACCTTCCAGGGCTTTACAGCACACATCACTGTTCACATTGCCACAGGGTCATGTGACCAGGTTTCTATTGACTAATGCATTTTTAAAGAGCACATCAAATGTTTGAAATAATTTAATTACCTTCAACTTTTCTTTATATATAACACTGCCGCCTCTGCAGCAGATAGTCCATGTACATAACACGTGTTGAAAAGATATCACTAAATGGCGGTATGCATAAGATGGTGGTTCAACTGTTCAATCTTGTCAATTAACATAAAATAATGGATACATTTCTCTCTTCAGTATCTGTACTCTCACTTGAAGTTATTTAAGCACTTTATGATCTCTCTGAGAGGTATATCTGAGGTCTAACTAATAGTTCTACTTGCTGAATTTGGTTGCAATTTGCAGTATGCAGTTAGCAGTAACTATTTGCAGATTGGTTGAGTATGAGCTGGTATGGTTATATGCAATTTGGATTGCAATATGGAATTAGTGATGAGTGACAGGGGCTATATTGCGATATTTCACAAATATTTTGTAGAATATTGATCATATATTCATGAATTTCGAGAATTTTAATGTAAAAATCGAGCAATGGGAATTTATAACGAGAAATACAGGCGTGGATCACTTTGGCTACATTTTTAAAGCTGGTATAAGTTTCCTGAGACTGGAGAAAATGGTTGGCATGGGAGAACATTAGAATAGCTTTATATGCAGATAGAGTCAAGTGCTCCAATATATTTGCGATTGTGCTAATCGGCAGTGATTAGAATATTTTTTCGCAATTTCACATTTTAGCACTAAGTATTGTTGTGAACTTGACATTGCTTCCTTCTCATTGGCCCACAAGCAAGAAGCAGAGAGGAATCATGTGTTCATATGGAAAAAAATGCTGAATATTCGACATAGTGAATATATAGCACTATATTCTAAATATTCGCAAACTCTCGAAGTGTCGATATTCGAGATAAAGATTTGCGTGGACTAACCAAATCTGGGGCGTGGCTTAGCGGGGTAACAGAACTTGATTTTTAACTTCATTTTTTCAATCCCTGTCGGCTGAGTGGGAGGGGCGTGGCTAGTTGGACCTAGAAGTTTCTTTTTAACTTCATTTTTTTTTAAATCTCTGTCGGCTGAGGGGGCGGGGCCCAACTGGATTGAGGGCGTGTACTTTTGAACAGCTCACTCTAAGACAGCAGTACAGTGCTGTTTGAGTCTGAGCTGCAGGGAGAAAGTCACCCTCCCTCCAACCCAGCAGCTGACAGAGTAAAAAGAGAAAAAGGTCCAGCTCAGTTAAAATGTTACCTTTATTTTTCAGTGCAGATAAAATCCAGTTACAGTCCAGTCTGGCTTTTATCTGCACTGAAAATTAAGGTAACATTGTGTGAGAAGTACTCTGCAATCAAAATGTGTAAAAAATGGCCTGCAAAATCCAAAATGTGCACTTTGGAATGTGGGTCCCTTTGCCCACCTAGGCTGCAAAAAAGTGTCACGCATCTGGTATCGCCGTACTCAGGAGAAGTTGGGGAATGTGATTTGGGGTGTCATTTTACATATAACCATGCTGGGTGAGAGAAATATCTTGGCAAAAGACAACTTTTCCAATTTTTTTATACAAAGTTGGCATTTGACCAAGATATTTTTCTCACCCAGCATGGGTATATGTAAAATGACACCCCAAAACACATTCCCCAACTTCTCCTGAGTACGGCGATACCAGATGTGTGACACTTTTTTGTAGCCAAGGTGGGCAAAGGGGCACATATTCCAAAGTGCACCTTTCGGATTTTGCAGGCCATTTTTTACACATTTTGATTGCAGAGTACTTCTCACACATTTGGGCCCCTAAATTGCCAGGGCAGTATAACTACCCCACAAGTGACCCCATTTTGGAAAGAAAACACCCCAAGGTATTCCGTGAGGGGCACGGCAAGTTCCTAGAATTTTTTGTCACAAGTTAGCGGAAAATGATGATTTTTCTTTTTTATTCTTTTTTTCCTTACAAAGTCTCATATTCCACTAACTTGCGACAAAAAATAAAAAATTCTAGGAACTCGCCATGCCCCTCACGGAATACCTTGGGGTGTCTTCTTTCCAAAATGGGGTCACTTGTGGCGTAGTTATACTGCCCTGGCAATTTAGGGGCTCATATGTGTGAGAAGTAGTTTGCAATCAAAATCTGTAAAAAATGACCGGTGAAATCCGAAAGGTGCACTTTGGAATGTGGGTCCCTTTGCCCACCTAGGCTGCAAAAAAGTGTCACACATCTGGTATCGCCGTACTCAGGAGAAGTTGGGGAATGTGTTTTGGGGTGTTATTTTACATATACCCATGCTGGGTGAGAGAAATATCTTGGCAAAAGACAACTTTTCCCATTTTTTTTATACAAAGTTGGCATTTGACCAAGATATTTATCTCACCCAGCATGGGTATATGTAAAATGACACCCCAAAACACATTCCCCAACTTCTCCTGAGTACGGCGATACCACATGTGTGACACTTTTTTGCAGCCTAGATGCGCAAAGGTGCCCAAATTCCTTTTAGGAGGGCATTTTTAGACATTTGGATCCCAGACTTCTTCTCACGCTTTAGGGCCCCTAAAAAGCCAGGGCAGTATAAATACCCCACATGTGACCCCACTTTGGAAAGAAGACACCCCAAGGTATTCAATGAGGGGCCTGGCAAGTTCATAGAAATTTATTTTTTTGGCATAAGTCAGCGGAAATTGATTTTTTTTTTGTTTTTTCTCACAAAGTCTCACTTTCCGCTAACTTAGGACAAAAATTTAAATCTTTCATGGACTCAATATGCCCCTCAGCAAATACCTTGGGGTGTCTTCTTTCCAAAATGGGGTCAGTTGTGGGGTGTTTGTACTGCCCTGGCATTTGAGGGTCTCCGCAATCTGTACATGTATGGCCAGCATTATGAGTTTCTGCTATTCTCCTTATATTGAGCATACAGGTAATGAGAAAGAAAAAAAAATGAACGGCACAGATTTCTTCATTCGCATCAATCAATGTGGATGAAAAAATCTCTGCCCAAAAAAAAAAAAAAAGGAGGGGAAAGGCATCTGCCAGGACATAGGAGCTCCGCCCAACATCCATACCCACTTAGCTCGTATGCCCTGGCAAACCCAATTTCTCCATTCACATCAATCGATGTGGATGAATAAATCATTGCCGGGATTTATATTATTTTTTTTTATATACAAAGTGTTTGCCAAAGCATAGGAACGCCGCTTCCTCCTCAGCTCGTATGCCTTGGCAAACGTATATTTTACTGCAGAGTAGAAATCTCGTCTTGCAGCGCCGCATACACCGACTAGCAGCGCAATGCTTCTGTCAGAATGCACATCAGTGCTGCAGCTAGTCGATCGGTTGGTCCACCTGGAAGGTAAAAAAAAAAAAAAGAAAAAAAAAGAAAAAACCAGGCCGCAACGCAATAATTTTATTAACTTTGGAAAAGAACATATAAACTTGAACTTTTTGAACTAAACATTAACCTTTTTGCTTACTGGTGCTTTTTTTTTTTTTTTTTACCTTTATAGAACAAACCTCTCCTTCCCCATGGGTCAATGTGCAAAGCGCAAATCGCCCAAAGATGTGGCGAAGTACGTTATGCACTTTGTCCCAGGTGAAAGGAGACGTTTGCAGCAGCTGTGAGTGAATGGGCCCTAATAGCCCTGTGTGCCTGTCCTGGTGAGATGATTCCTATGCTAGGTGTACCTGTGTGTGGTACTTCCGGAAACACTCTCCAAAGCATAGGGCAGGGTGGTCAGGACAGTCAGGACAGAAATAGCGGGTGTCACGCCTTATTCCACTCCTGCTACAGACACAACATCTTTTTCGGGGTGACGGTTAGGTTGAGGTACCAGGAACGACATTGGGGAAATGTCGCTCGTGTAGACGGCTAACTACACTGGTGGATGGGGCCACGGAACCTCCTGGGTACAGGAGGTTCTCGATGATCTCTTCCTGAAATTTGAGGAAGGATCCAGTTCTCCCAGCCTTACTGTAGAGAACAAAACTATTATACAGAGCCAATTGAATTAAATATACAGACACCTTCTTATACCAGCGTCTGGTTCTGCAGGAAACTAAATACGGAGACAACATCTGGTCATTGAAGTCCACCCCTCCCATGTGAAGGTTATAGTCGTGGACTGAGAGGGGCTTTTCAATGACACGGGTTGCTCGCTCAATTTGTATTGTCGTGTCTGCGTGAATGGAGGAGAGCATGTAAACGTCACGCTTGTCTCTCCATTTCACCGCGAGCAGTTCTTCGTTACACAATGCGGCCCTCTGCCCCCTTGCAAGACGGGTGGTAACGAGCCGTTGGGGGAAGCCCACATGACTAGTTCGTGCGGTGCCACAGGCGCCAATCCGTTCTAGAAACAAATGCCTAAAGAGGGCCACACTTGTGTAGAAATTGTCCACATAAAGATGGTACCCCTTGCCGAATAAGGGTGACACCAAGTCCCAGACTGTCTTCCCACTGCTCCCCAGGTAGTCAGGGCAACCGACCGGCTCCAGGGTCTGATCTTTTCCCTCATAGATCCAAAATTTGTGGGTATAGCCTGTGGCCCTTTCACAGAGCTTATACAATTTGACCCCATACCGGGCACGCTTGCTTGGGATGTATTGTTTGAAGCCAAGGCGCCAGGTAAAATGTATCAGGGACTCGTCTACGCAGATGTTTTGCTCTGGGGTATACAAATCTGCAAATTTCAGGTTGAAATGGTCTATGAGGGGCCGAATTTTGTGGAGCCGGTCAAAAGCAGGGTGGCCTCTGGAACGGGAGGCGGTGTTGTCGCTAAAGTGCAGGAAACGCAGGATGGCCTCAAAACGTGCCCTGGACATAGCAGCAGAGAACATGGGCATGTGATGAATTGGGTTCGTGTACCAATATGACCGCAATTCATGCTTTTTAGTTAGACCCATGTTGAGGAGAAGGCCAAGAAAAGTTTTAATTTCGGAAACTTGGACTGGTTTCTACCGGAAAGGCTGGGCATAATAGCTTCCCGGGTTGGCGGTTATAAATTGTGTGGCATACCTGTTTGTTTCAGCCACAACTATGTCTAAGAGCTCCGCAGTCAAGAACAGCTCAAAAAATCCCAGGGCCGAACCGATCTGAGCTGTCTCAACCTGAACTCCAGACTGGGCGGTGAAAGGGAAAACTACAGGTGCGGCTGAAGTTGGGGACTGCCAATCAGGGTTTGCCAGCACCTCTGGGATTCTAGGGGCTCTACGGGCCCGTCTTTGCGGTGGCTGCGACGGGGTCACTATTGCTCGTGCCACCGTACCAGCTTCAACTGCCCTTCTGGTGCTCGCCACTTCACCAGGTTGTACGGCAGTGCTGGTACTAGGTCCAGGGAGGTGTGCGCTGCTGGTGTATGCCTCACCACGTAATCCGACATCACCAGCCCCACTCTGCTGCTCTTGAAGCGGATCCTGCGCAACCTGTGGTCTAGCGACACTGGGCCGGGTACGCCTGGTGCTATCAGGGACCTCAGCCTCCTCGTCCGAACTTTGGGTCAGAGAGCCACTGCTTTTTACAGGTTCGTATTCTGACCCGCTAGATTCATCAGATGAGGGTTCCCATTCCTCATCCGACTGGGTCAGAAGCCTGTAGGCCTCTTCAGAAGAATACCCCCTGTTTGACATTTGGGCAACTAAATTTAGGGGTATTCCCTAAGACTACCCAAGAAAAAAAGCAAGCCTGTCTTACAAAGGGGAGGCTAGCGAAGTACTGGAGGCCGCTGCGGTTGATAAAAAAATATCAAAACTGATTTTTTTTTTATCGCCACAGCGCGTGTAAAGTGAATGTGCAGTGATCAAAAAAAAAATTTTTTTTGTCACTGCGGTGGGGCGGGTGTGGGCGAACGCACGTGTGCGCGACCGATCAGGTCTGATCGGGCAAACACTGCGTTTTGGGTGGAGGGCAAACTAAAGTGACACTAATACTATTATAGATCTGACCGTGATCAGTTTTGATCACTTCCAGATACTATAAAAGTACAAATGCTGATTAGCGATATGCTAATCAGCGAATCAGTGACTGCGGTGCGGTGGGCTGGGCGCTAACCGATCCCTAAACTACCTAACCAAGGGGCCTAAACTATCCTAAAACCTAACGGTCAATACCAGTGAAAAAAAAAAGTGACAGTTTGCACTGATCACTTTTTTCCTTTCACTAATGATTGACAGGGGCGATCAAAGGGGTGATCAAAGGGTTAATTGGGGTGCAGGGGGTGATCTGGGGCTAAGTATGTACTGTTGGTGCTACTCACTGTGAAGCCTGCTCCTCTGCTGGATCCAACCGACGAAAATATCGTCTCAAAAAACCGATTTGATACATATGCAAATTAACCAGAGATGAGTCCTGTCCCTGACTCATCTCAGGGACAGGACACATATCAGGGTAATTTGCATATGTATCAAATCGTTTTTTTTACACAATAAAAGCACACAGAGCTATGGGGACTGGGTATTGCGGATGTGCTAGCGACCATCTAGCAACCCATGTCCTCAGCTCTATACACAAAATCCCGGTGACAGGTTCCCTTCAAGTCACGTCATAATCGCCAGTGTCACTTTCTTTTTCAGGTCCACACAGGTAAGCTCTCACACTCCGGTCTGCACCAGCACAAAAAATAAAAATAAAAATTTGTCCACCATCACGGGGCACTATTTACTCCGGGGTCTTCCGACCTTTAACTCTGTCATCATTTCTCACTCCAACAGTATGTCCCATCTATCAGACCACGAGGATTCCTTAGCCCTCCCTGACTCCTCCGCTTCCGCCCACGGCAGCACCATGTCACTCAGGAGTTGGACCATTCCAAAATTAATCAAAGAGCTCAACAGCCGAGGGATTTGTTACCCTGCGTCAGCTCGGAAGGCGGAGCTATACCGACTCCTGGTGTCCGAGCCCACGGCCCCTCCAGCGGATCAAGTGACCATGTCAACGATTCAGCTATCATTGGCACAGTTGCATGCCACGATCAATAACATTGCCATTTCTGTCTCGGACATGCAGGCCAGACTGGTTGCGGTAGAACCTAGTCCCTCTGTCCCTCCGGTTCCATTGGTCACTGCTTCGTGTTCCCATTCCCCAGGTAGGGCTTCATTCACACCTGAGGCAGCTCCGGCACACTATGTCCCAGATAACATTAGAAGGGATATTCTAGACGGCAGGGACGTAAATTTAGCTAGCATTCTCATTGCTACCCATGACACCATCGACAATAGGACCATTGCGTGCGGCGACGTTTCCAGGGACGTCCACCTCAACAAAAAATTATCCATCCCCGAATTTTTCCTGGCCTTCAGCTTATATAGGGACATCATCTGCTCTGCCTGCCCTGGAAGACGGGAGGAACTGGACACATACCTGTACAGGGTCACGGATCTGGGCCACAAGTATGGCGGATACGCCTTCTATGATTACCATCGCTCGTTTTCGGCCAAGGCGGCCGCCACTCTGGCCCAGTTCCACCACACCTCCAATTGGGCATCCATGGACATGGAGCTCTTTTGTTGCCATTTTGCTGGTCTCAGGGCGCCAGCTTGTGCGTCGTGCAATTCCATCCTCCACTCGTCAGATTGGTGCCCCAACATGGTCCCTCCCGTCTCCCAGGGCAGGTTCCTTCCCAGCGCCTTTAGTTTCGCACAAAGACCCACTCCATCCACCGACAAATTAGACCGCCCCATAGTTTTCCTGGGTAATAGTCAATTGTGCAACAATTACAACTTGGCCATATGTAATTATAATAAATGTCAAGCCCTGCACATTTGCTCTGATTGCTTTAGAGCCCACCTCATCACAACATGCCCTCAGCGTACATCTCCTGGCAACAGCTTAAGTCAACGTACATCTCCTGGCAACTCTCCTACACAACCATCCCAATCCCCGTTTTGTTCAGTTTCTCACAGTAGGGTTTTCAGAGGGTTTTCATACGGGTCTGGTCGCACTTCCCCAGTCCACCTGGGAGGGTCACAATCTCCTCTCAGCAGCCAAGGATCCCGACTCGGTAGGAGACCTCATACAATCAGAGCTGGAGAAGGGATTTCTCACAGGGCCTTTTTCCACTCTCCCCTTTGATTCTTGGAGGGTCAGCCCTATCGGCATTGTGGCAAAAAAGTTCTCAAATAAAAAACGTCTCATTTATGACCTTTTTGCGACTCATGGTTCCGACATCCCGAGTTTAAATTCTCTGATCCCCTCCGAAGAGTTCTCCATGAGGTACTCCTCAGTGGATGAAGCCATACAACTCATTCTCCAGGTAGGCAGAGGGGCTTGGCTATCCAAGGCGGATATCGCAGACGTGTTCAAATTGCTCTCTATTCACCTGCAGCTCTGGAGGTGGTATGGCATTAAATGGCAAAATCTTTATTATTTTGCTAGCCATCTGACCTTCGGATCCAAGAGCAGCCCCTGGCTGTTTGACCAATTTGCGCAGGCTCTGCATTGGATTCTAGTCAACTGCTGCGATTGCCCGCTGGTCATCCATTACCTGGATGATTTCCTGTTGGTTGAATCCCCAGGCAACAGAACCAGCAAGCTCAGGTCCCTACTCCGGGTCTTCTCTGAGCTCAATGTTCCCGTCGCCTCTTCAAAGGTAGAAGGCCCTTCAACGGTAATTACCTTTCTAGGGATAGTGTTGGACTCCGTTAAAATTCAAGCTAGGCTTCCGGAGGAGAAGCTTGCCAAAATCCGGGAAGAGATCTCCAAGGCAGCAGGCTCCAGGCGTTTCACTAAATTTGAGTTACAATCTTTGCTGGGTATGTTGAACTTTGCTACTAGGATCATGCCGCAGGGCAGAGCTTTCACCTCCCGGTTGCTACAGCTGCTTCCATCAGCCCCCGAGCAGGATAGTCTCATCTGCCTGGACAGCCAAGTGATCGCGGATTTAGCAATGTGGGACACGTTCCTCGCCAGCTGGAACGGTGTCTCCGTGTTTGTTCCGCTATGGGGTCCCACATCAGCCACGATCTTCACGGACGCCGCGGCCTCTGCAGGTTACGCAGCAATCAGCGGAAATCAGTGGTTCGCTGGTCCCTGGCCCCCAGAGGTGTCTTCTGCGCAGCAGGCTTTAAAATCTTCCCCTTTACTAGAGGTGTACCCCATTGTAGCGGCAGCTCAAGTTTGGGGCAGTCAATGGGCCAATTCATCTGTAGTTTTTGTCACGGATAATCAGGCGGTGGAAGACATAATCGCCAAAGGCAGATCAAAATCTCCATTCATCATGTCATTTGTCCGTAGGTTGGTCTGGCTTTCCCTCCGTCACAATTTTCATGTCACTTGCAGGCATATCTAGGGTAAACAAAATATCGCCGCAGATACCTTGTCACGATTTCGTTTTCATGATTTTTTCCAGGCAATGCCGGAGGCGGACCAAGTGGGTCTATCCCCTCCTGCGTTCCAAACTCTGATTTTGGATTAAAATCGTTCATTGATTCTGCAAAAAGTCTGGTGAGAAATTCTTTATCGTTCAACATGTCCAGGAACTATAGAACAGGCTGGAATGTGTTCCACAAGTTCACGCTCCTTCACCCAAGACATGATACCGGCAAGACTGCATACATCATGGCTTTCTTGGCATACAGCCATTTGGAGCTCAAACTGTCCTACAACTTCATAAAGCTATACCTGGCCGGGGTACAGCATTTCTGTCACGAGGGTGTCAAGAGCCACGCCTGACTCCGTTGTACCCGGGGTCAGGAGGTCGCAACGGTTGGCTGCACGCTCTATGTAAGATAGGGATGTTTCCTTATTGTAGCTTTCTGGGTTTGCTTTGCAAACCCTTTTGGCTCACTCAGGGATCCGTAGCTCCTTCTCTCAGCTGTTCCTTGTCCAGCACTCCCAATCCTCCTTATATTCCCCTCTCACACTTCTCTGGTTGCCAGATATAGAGCTTCCTGCCTGGACATCTATTCTGACCCACTGGAGCTGTGTTGCTGCGTTCTCTGGTAGTTGATCCAGAACGCTACCCTCCGGATCCCTGTTGGACCTTTGTGGACAGTTGTTGTCGTCCACCTGGGTGTTTGTGTTTGTCTGTGTTTGTCTGTCCTCTCCCTGGTGTTTCCCTCTTAGTGTCAGTGGTGAGGACTAGCGATCCCACCGGCCCGTTCATTATCTAGGGTTCATTTCAGGAAAAGCCAGGGTTTAGGCACGTGATCGCCGCATGGGTGAGGAACCCGTCTAGGGACGTCAGGGCAGTCAGGTGCCAGCCGCAAGGAGAGTTAGGGGTCACCACCTTTCCCTCTCCCTTGGGCAGGACTTTCCCTTTTCCCTCCCTGTGCGTGTTGCCGGTCATTACAATTTCCTCTCATTAGAAGATCCAGACTGCAGGTCGATTTTCCTGTCACAGCCGATGAAAGCCACCCTTAGGGGCATTCAAAAAAGTAGCAGGGGTCCAAGCTCTCTCAGACAGCCGGTGTCAGGAGAGCTCTTCAGGAAGTTATCCACCTCCCTAGATGGTAATCCTTTTGGGCTCCTTGCTAGTACCGTGGTCAAAGCGGCCATGTACCTCAGCTTTTATGGTTTCTTGCGGCCAGGGGAATTCACCAGCTCCTCTGCTAAAGCCAAAGGCTTAACTAGGGGCCAGCTGGTCTGGCAGGGCGACCAGTTCATCCTGTTCCTCGCTTCATCCAAGACATCCCAAGTCGGTCCACCAGTGGGGATCAGGTACTTCCCCACTTTCAACGAATGGTGCCCGGTCCAGGTCCTCCAGCAGCTCCTGGCGGTGTTGGGCGATTCGGCCCGAGACAGCCCGTTGCTTCCCTTCAAAGTCAGATCCATCACGTCATCCCAGTTCATTTCGCACATCCGTTCCCTAGTGGCGGGTTTAGGTTATGATCCAAAAACCATTTCGGGGCATTCCTTCCGCATTGGGGCTGCATCCGCAGCATCAAAGCATAATGTCCCAGCTCACATCATCCAACAAATGGGTCGCTGGCACTCTGCATGCTGCGGGCGGTACATTCCAAATCCACACCGAGAGATATCCAAGGCCTTTTGTAGTCTGGTTTTATGACGTTCTGCATGTACAATAAACTCTCTTTTCTACACTACCTGGCTTGTTCTTTGCCCCCTTATAGGCCTACCCGCATTCATGGCTAAGGGCACACCACCAGCCATTAAGTCCAGGTATGAGGTAAGTAAACAGGGAAGGCCTGTCCCCCTCTTCTACACAAGGTCTTCGCATCCGCAGCCGTGACCACAAGTAGTTAAGGCTGACATGTCAGCCTGCATTTGTGGGAGGGGCGAAGGTGCCTTTAAATAGCCAGGGCACGTGTCCCTCCTTGCCCGTGAGCTATCTGTGCCCCTCCCACCCTCCCTCATTTTTCTACTTCTACCAGAGTATGCCCCCTTATAGGCCTACCCACGTTCATGGCTAAGGGCACACCACCAACCATTAAGTCCGGGTATGAGGTAAGTAAACAGGGCAGGTCTGTCCCCCTCTTCTACACAAGGTCTTCGCATCCACACAAGCCTTCCTCAAGCATAGAGATAGTGAAAGTGAAGACATATAAAGGCATTACAAAAAGTGTTCCACCAACCAGGGTGTGGTTACAATCAAATTGAATTACATCCATCTGATACAAATAAATAAAGTGCATGTGCATAAAGTGATCAGTGCCGTACGATCTACAACTTCAGGATATAGTCCATATTGTGTAGAACAAAACATGTACAAAACTTAGTTACAGTTTAAATTGCAATTAGAAAGTGACAGTATAGTGAATAGGGATCATAGAAGTTCGACCTTGGGTAGCCATGGGGCCCGCATATACCATCGCTTTCCTTGAGCGTCTCCATCTCTTCATTGCGCATGTCCAGGATAGCGTCATCGTATGAATCACCATGTAAAGGTCGTGCGCATGCGTTCTGTAAGGCCAGCCTGGAATCGCCATTTTACTTATGGGAAAAATACCCTATAAATCCGTTCATATTTATTACATGACTGTTGACTGAACAAAATATTTACTAAACAAGATATGGAACGAAATATATAAAGAACGGAATATAAATAGGGGGACCGCAGTAGGGATCTCCTACATGAGCCAGCGTCTGGAACGGGGTCCCATCCTGCCGGGAGGGATACCGGACCAGGGGGCCGCGAATGTCAGAGGGGGACATCTCCATGAACCCCGCCGACAGCCATAGCCCACTTACTGGCAATAATACGGTCATAGAGGGATTATCCCTCTCCATTACAGAAACAGCATCACACGGGAGACTGATCACATATCTGGAATAGCGCATAAAAGAGAGAACGCTAAGGACGGCACCGGGCTGTATCGCTTCCAAAAGCTCAAAGTTCAAGGATCCACATCCAGTGTTAAAATATCTAAAAGGCAAAAAGAATTACATACTTTAGTTTCTGAATTTATATTGTGTTACAATTACAAATATGCATTATTCTTTCACAATTCTCCTGCACTATTATACTTGTGGTCAAGGCTGGGCGAAGGTGGAGAACTGGAGATGTTGAAACTAACTTGACTAGTGGTGTGCCTTTAGCCATGTAACGCGGGTGAGCCAGAAAAGGGGGCTAACCCAGGGAGTCTGAGCTTGGAGCGAGACTGGAGATGAGGGAGGGTAGGGTGGGGCACCACGCGATGCCGACGCCTGTTGGAGGCTGTACGGACGGCTAAGTACCCTATGCCCCTCCCACAAATGCAGGCTGGAAAACCAGCCTGCTGTACTTGTGGTCAAGGCTCCGGGGGTGAGCCAGAAAAGGGGGCTAAACATGAATTTAGGCAGTTTATTTATTGAGGAATTACAGAACCAAACTGGAGAAGGCTTTGGCGATCTCGACCCGTGGATGGGGGATGTAACGGGAAAAACACAAAGACTGCCACCATCCCATCTTCCGTATGACGTGAGCGGGAACGCCGTGTTTGGAAGCTGCGGACGCGGCCCCGATTCGGAAAGAATGCCCGAATATGGAGGCAGCATGGAACCCTAGACCCGAAGCTATGGAGCGGATGTGTTTGATGAACTGCGCAGAAGTCAGTGAGAGCACGGGAAAAGGCAGTAAGGGGCTGTCGGGAGTTCTGTCACAGAGAGTGGAGAGCAGTTGGTTGAACACTGTCACAGGGCACCAAGGATTGAAAGAAAGAATTGAAGTACTCGATCTGTACTGGTGGACCGCCATTTTACTTATGTGAAAAATACCCTATAAATCCGTTCATATTTATTACATGACTGTTGACTGAACAAAATATTTACTAAACAAGATATGGAACGAAATATATAAAGAACGGAATAATTGGGACCGCAGTAGGGATCTCCTACATGAGCCAGCGTCTGGACCGGGGTCCCATCCTGCCGGGAGGGATACCAGACCAGGGGGCCGCGAATGTCAGAGGGGGACATCTCCATGAACCCCGCCGACAGCCATAGCCCACTTACTGGCAATAATACGGTCATAGAGGAATTATCCCTCTCCATTACAGTAACAGCATCACACGGGAGACTGATCACATATCTGGAATAGCACATAAAAGAGAGAACGCTAAGGACGGCACTGGGCTGTATCGCTTCCAAAAGGTCAAAGTTCAAGGATCCACATCCAGTGTTAAAATATCTAAAAGGCAAAAAGAATTACATACTTTAGTTTCTGAATTTATATTGTGTTACAATTACAAATATGCATTATTCTTTCACAATTCTCCTGCACTATTATACATGTGTGAAAAAGGTACATTTACACACTCGCAGAGAAAACCAAAGTGAGCGACAAATCCAGAGGCTCCTACCTAAACTCCTCTAGGGTGCAAGCTATCCAGATCATAGATCCAACGTAATTCTCTTTTCTTCAGAATTGATAGGCGATCACCGCCTCTTCTGGGAAGTGCAACCTGATCAATGATCCAGCATCTTAGATCCCGCTCAGAGTGCCCAAGGGATCTAAAATGTCTGGAGACTGGTAAATCAGTACGTTTTTTCCTTATTGAATTCCTATGGTTATTTAATCTCAGTTTCAGTTCTGTGGACGTTTCACCAATACAGGGAGTGCAGAATTATTAGGCAAATGAGTATTTTGACTACATCATCCTCTTTATCCTCTTTATGCATGTGGTCTTACTCCAAGCTGTATAGGCTCGAAAGCCTACTACCAATTAAGCATATTAGGTGACGTGCATCTCTGTAATGAGAAGGGGTGTGGTCTAATGACATCAACACCCTATATCAGGTGTGCATAATTATTAGGCAACTTCCTTTCTTTTGGCAAAATGGGTCAAAAGAAGGACTTGACAGGCTCAGAAAAGTCTAAAATAGTGAGATATCTTGCAGAGGGATGCAGCACTCTTAAAATTGCAAAGCTTCTGAAGCATGATCATTGAACAATCAAGCGTTTCATTCAAAATAGTCAACAGGGTCGCAAGAAGCGTGTGGAAAAACCAAGGCGCAAAATAACTGCCCATGAACTGAAAAAAGTCAAGCGTGCAGCTGCCAAGGTGGCTGGATTGGTAAAGGGCAGAGAGCTCCAGTCCGACTCAGACGCCAGCAAGGTGGAGGTGGGGTACTGGTTTGGGCTGGTATCATCAAAGATGAGCTTGTGGGGCCTTTTCGGGTTGAGGATGGAGTCAAGCTCAACTCCCAGTCCTACTGTCAGTTTCTGGAAGACACCTTCTTCAAGCAGTGGTACAGGAAGAAGTCTGCATCCTTCAAGAAAAACATGATTTTCATGCAGGACAATGCTCCATCACACGCGTCCAAGTACTCCACAGCGTGGCTGGCAAGAAAGGGTATAAAAGAAGAAAATCTAATGACATGGCCTCCTTGTTCACCTGATCTGAACCCCATTGAGAACCTGTGGTCCATCATCAAATGTGAGATTTACAAGGAGGGAAAACAGTACACCTCTCTGAACAGTGTCTGGGAGGCTGTGGTTGCTGCTGCACGCAATGTTTATGGTGAACAGATCAAAACACTGACAGAATCCATGGATGGCAGGCTTTTGAGTGTCCTTGCAAAGAAAGGTGGCTATATTGGTCACTGATTTGTTTTTGTTTTGTTTTTGAATGTCAGAAATGTATATTTGTGAATGTTGAGATGTTATTTTGGTTTCACTGGTAAAAATAAATAATTGAAATGGGTATATATTTGTTTTTTGTTAAGTTGCCTAATAATTATGCACAGTAATAGTCACCTGCACACACAGATATCCCCCTAAAATAGCTAAAACTAAAAACAAACTAAAAACTACTTCCAAAAATATTCAGCTTTGATATTAATGAGTTTTTTGGGTTCATTGAGAACATGGTTGTTGTTCAATAATAAAATTAATCCTCAAAAATACAACTTGCCTAATAATTCTGCACTCCCTGTATATATTAAGTTGCAAGGACAGGCCAGCACATAAATTACATATGATGAAGAGCAATTCAAATGAAATTTGATAGGGTATTCTTTGCTTGTAGATAGATGTATAAAGGACCTAGATTTACATATATAGCGACAATTAACGCAATTGAGACATGGATAACATCCAAGTCCCGAGTGCGTCAATGTTCGCTGCACACTGATTTTCTTAGGGCCTACATCCGCTCTAACTAGATGGTCTTTAATATTTTTATTTTTACGATATGATAAGAGGGGAGGAAATTTGAGTTCTGGTACATCTTTAATAGACCTACTTAAAATACTCCAGTTATCTTTGAGGATATGTCCTATCTCCATACTACAATCAGAGTATGTAGACATGAACGGTATCCTCTGGATTTTTTGAGAGGTGATTGATACCGTTTCTATATTGGTATGCAGGATTTTACTCTTTTGTTTGTCTAATAATCTACGAGGATAACCCCGTTCCCTAAATTTACCTGCCATCATTTCTAATGTAGTTAATAACTCAGTCTGGTCCGATACAATACGTTTTAGGGAAAAAGGAGCAAATGGGTACATGATGCGGAAGATTATAAACGAGGCGATATTTACATGTGGCAATCTGATATGCCGTCTATGGGCTTTAACCGTGATAATAAGAAAAGGAGAAGATACACACAGTCATCTACAGATGAAGA
This sequence comes from Bufo gargarizans, assembly GCF_014858855.1. Taxonomy (NCBI): domain Eukaryota; kingdom Metazoa; phylum Chordata; class Amphibia; order Anura; family Bufonidae; genus Bufo; species Bufo gargarizans. The sequence continues at coordinate 85,496,911 of NC_058087.1, read as the reverse complement.
CAAAACTTTTTTAGGGGACGACCTGGACATAAAGAAAAGAACAAGAACCAGGAGAGGAGGTCGCAGGTACAGAAGAGAAGGGAAAACAGCGGTACAACAGAACCAGACTACAATCGATGAAGGTGTCATCACAGAGAAAGAGACAATAGTCTTTAATCTATCCTCAGTTGAATTGACTGAAGCTCAACACAGTGTCCTGTCCAAGGGGCTTACATTCTGCCCGAGGGCTATGGTAAACTGGTTTGATCTAGAAATGGATTTAAATGATTTTTTTCGTTCTATCAAGCTTAAAGTGTTTTTTAAGGGCCGTACTGTTAACACACAGATATGTTCGAGTGAATTTTCACTCAAGAAATTAGGTTTAACTAATAAAAGTGCTTTTCTTCCCCATGTGGATGAGCCTGTGATAGAGGCCTATATTTCTGCAGTTAAAAGAGATATCAGAGAGTTAAAATCCCTTCTGGGGGATACAGCTAGATTAAGTAATCCTAATCTGACAACTGCAGAAATCGAGGCGCTATCTCAACTCAAGAACAACCCCCATTTAACGATTAAGCCTGCCGATAATTGTACGCCAACTGAGTGACACGGATGTGTATGGTGTGTTACATAAAGATCCAAAATTTTATATTATGAATATTATCAACAGCAGTCTATCTGATGCAGTGGCCGGGGGTATTATAGATGAAGGGCTAAGAGAGTATTTGATGGTGACATCTCCTATTACTCCAGTTATATATATACTGCCTTGTGGACCCCCCCGGTCGCCCCATCGTTTCTGGTACTGACTCTGTTTTCAGCAGAATTGCTATTTTCCTCGACAGGATACTAAGAGAATTTGCGATAGCTGGAAAGTTATATGTCAAAGACACAGGTGATTTTTTGCAACAACTGAGAACAGTTGATGTCAGCAACATGCAGACTGTCACTCTCGTGTCCTTTGACGTTGTATCTTTATAGACGTCAATAGGACATGAGAAGGGCATTGCTGCAGTTAATAAATATTTGGATGATTCGCCTATAAAAGAGAACTCAAAGTGTTTTATAAATACCTTGCTGAGATTGATCCTGGAGAATAATTATTTCCTGTTTCAAGATACTTTCTTTAATCAAAAACGTGGCGTTGCGATGGGGTCCAACGTGGCCCCAACGTACGCAAATATTTATATGCGTCACATGGAGGAGGACTTTATCTATGTATCCCACCACTTTCAATATGTTATTGGGTGGTGGCGGCACATAGATGACGTCTTCCTCCTGTGGTCAGGTACGGAACCACAATTGGGCGAGTTCCATACACATCTCAATGGTATTGACCCCGATCTTCAATATACAGTTTCTTACTCTAAAACACAATTGTCATTCCTGGATACCAATGTTAAATTGGTTGATGGTTTAATTAACACAGGCTTATATGTTAAGTCAACAGACAGGAATACGATTTTACGGTATGAAAGTAACCATCCTCGAAGCCTAGTCAAACATCTTCCGCATTCACAGTTCCTACGTGCGAAACGTATTGTATCGGACCAGACTGAGTTAGTAACTACATTAGAAATGATGGCAGGTAAATTTAGGGAACGGGGTTATCCTCATAGATTATTAGACGAACAAAAGAGTAAAATCCTGCATACCAATATAGAAACAGTATCAATCACCTCAAAAAATCCAGAGGATACCGTTCATGTCTACATACTCTGATTGTAGTATGGAGATAGGACGTATCCTCAAAGATAACTGGAGTATTTTAAGTAGGTCTATTAAAGATGTACCAGAACTCAAATTTCCTCCCCTCTTATCATATCGTAAAAATAAAAATATTAAAGACCATCTAGTTAGAGCGGATGTAGGCCCTAAGAAAATCAGTGTGCAGCGAACATTGACGCACTCAGGACTTGGATGTTATCCATGTCTCAATTGCGTTAATTGTCGCTATATATGTAAATCCAGGTCCTTTATACATCTATCTACAAACAAAGAATACCCTATCAAATTTCATTTGAATTGCTCTTCATCATATGTAATTTATGTGCTGGCCTGTCTTGCAACTTAAAGGGGTTGTCCAGGTTCAGAGCTGAACCTGGACAGCCCTCCATTTTCCCCCTGGCAGCCCCCCTGACATGAGCATCGGAGCAGTTCATGCTCCGATGCTCTCCTTTGCCCTGCGCTAAATCGCGCAGGGCAAAGGCATTTTCTGAGTTCCGGTGACGTACCGGGGCTCTCTATGGGGCTGACAGGAACCCCGGTGACGTCACCGGCACTGATGGGCGGGATTTGGCTCTGCCCTAGCCAGTAAAACGGCTAGGGCAGAGCTAAAGCCCGCCCCTCAGAGCCGGTGACGTCACCGAACACACTGCTGGGCGGAAGTTACCGCCCGGCAGTGTGTTATTGTAAACACAAGAGCCTGTGCCCTGCGCGATCTAGCGCAGGGCACGGGAGCGCATCGGAGCATGAGATGCTCCGATGCCAGGCTCAGGAGGGCTGCCGGGGTGAAAATAAGGGTATGTCCGGGTTCAGCTCTGAACCCGGACAACCCCTTTAATATATATTGGTGAAACGTCCACAGAACTGAAACTGAGATAAAATAACCATAGGAATTCAATAAGGAAAAAACGTACTGATTTACCAGTCTCCAGACATTTTAGATCCCTTGGGCACTCTGAGCGGGATCTAAGATGCTGGATCATTGATCAGGTTGCACTTCCCAGAAGAGGCTGGTTTTCCAGCCTGCATTTGTGGGAGGGGCATAGGGTACTTAGCCGTCCATACAGCCTCCAACATGCGTCAGCATCGCGTGGTGCATTGCGGTGACGTCATCCGAGTGCGACTTCCGGTTCCAGCCTTCCCACATCGACGAACAGCGGCGGCGGCAGCGGCAGCGATACCCTCTCCTGCGCAGCAGTTATCCTGGTAAGCGGTCACCCCGTCGCTCCACCGCTGGTCCGGGCGCCCACCGCCAGCCCACATTCTCCCAGGCATGTTCCTGCTCGCCGCTCCCTCCGCCCGCATGCCCCGGTCGGCCTCACACACGGCTGTAAAATGATTAAAAATATAATAAAAAAAGGGGGCGTCGCACGTCTCCTCCTCACTGCAGGCCGCGTCACCGGTCAGCGGCAGACGGGGCCCAGAGAGCTGCGCTTCCCTGATGGAGGAGTCGGCTCCCTGCCTTGGGCAGGCGCAGCACCACAACGTACATATCAAAAATATACTCTTGCATACACAATGCCAACCTTTCTGTACTCTTGCGCATAGAGGCATTGTGAGTGTGTCCTGGCACTACACTGTCCTTGAGCTCAACACTGGTTCACACAACCACTTGTACACGTCGAACGCCAGCCATGAACCATGTATTTATGGTTCTGGCTCCGTCAACACTCATAATTTTTTGTCTAGATGGTTGGGTAGAGGCAACAGGTGACAAACAAACCAGGTCTGTGTCAAATATTCAACCAAAATGTTTCAACAAGGCAAACTACAACTCCCATCATGTAAACATGCTCAGGTACTCTTCCAGCTCCCATAGATGTGAGCGAAGCATACTGGGAGTTGTAGTTTCCAAGCAGCATCAGCGCCAGAGGTTGCTGACCCCTGGTTCAGACTGTAGCTGATGCAGGGTTGGAGTTGGGGGCTCCGGTCGGGACCCCCATCACAGATTCTGTCCATGTTTTCCTTGCTTTCCTTTGCCTGGCCCGCCATGATTCTTTTCCTGTCTTCACACTGTCACGTTCATGTTTTCTTCGTGTCCTGTCACCTGATACTTTCAGGTTCTCTTCGTGTCCGGTCACCTGATACGTTCAGATTCTCTTCGTGTCCTGTCACCTGATACGTTCAGGTTCTCTTCGTGTCCTGTCACCTGATACGTTCAGGTTCTCTTCGTGTCCTGTCACCTGATACTTTCAGGTTCTCTTCGTGTCCTGTCACCTGATACTTTCAGGTTCTCTTCGTGACCGGTCACCTGATACGTTCAGATTCTCTTCGTGTCCTGTCACCTGATACGTTCAGGTTCTCTTCGTGTCCTGTCACCTGATACGTTCAGGTTCTCTTCGTGTCCTGTCACCTGATACGTTCAGGTTCGCTTAGTGTCCTGTCACCTGATACGTTCAGGTTCTCTTCGTTCCCTGTCACCTAATATGTTCAGGTTTTCTTCGTGTCCTGTCACCTGATACGTTCAGGTTTTCATCATGTCCCCTTGCTTGTCATGCTCAGTTTTTCTCCTTTCCGATACACACTGATTTTCAGGGCCGGTTGCCTGACACTTCCACAATCACTCCATGTTTCCTGGCCGTCCCGTCCAGGTTCTTCATCTGTCCTTGTCCACTCACGTCAACTCCCCTCCTACTGTCCTGTAACGCCTTTTTTCTGCTTTAGGTGTACCTATCACGGTCAGTTCATGCTCTTTACCCCTCACACTCGGGTCCTGTTTGCTCTCCGTTGCCATCGTGCACAGATCATGTCACCTCACTGCCTGCCACACTGGTAAATTCCACGCTGGCATCCAGTTGAGGCCTCGTCACCAGAGGCATCTCGGCTTTCGGTCTTGTTTACAGGACCCAACGTTTTTCCAAGTCACCTGTCAAGCCAGCTCATGCTTCTTTTACTACCTGATACGCTCAGGCCATTTCGTTTTGCGTGTTTTTTCAAGCTCTTGACTTTCCATCACCTGGTACCGCTCATGTTTTCACCTTCTAGCCAGGTTCGTTGGCCCTAGGCATTTGTTTTCTGTCCGCCCATCACGGCTTTGTATGGGCCACTCAGCTACATAGCACAGTTTTCATCTTCTCCAGTACCATCTCCCGGCGTACCCCAGGGTCTCCAGTCCGATCATTCTGCACAGTCCATCGCTCTCGTTAATTCCTGACCCGCTCAGGTTGTCATTTCTTTCTTCCCTTATTCAGGTCTCGTTCTTCCTGATCGTCATCTACGTAAGATCCGTTTTCAGAATTTTTTGGGGTGTACCTCTTCACGCAGGTACCTGTTAAATTTCTGCCTCACTTACAAATCCCAGGTTTGCGGGGTGTGAAGTCTCACCCTCTTCGTGGACTTTCCCGGGCATTTTGCTTGCTCCCAGTGTTCCCTTTTTTCCACCCTAATTCCTCTTGGCTCCAGGTAAGAAAAAAAAAATAATAATAATAATAATTTTTTGTTATTTGCATGAGGTTCGTCATTTCAATTCAGATCCTCCCAACAGGGTCCGGCTCAAACGGTGTGCCCATCTTTCTTGATATCATGTCCCACGTGTCTGACATTGAAGACTCAATGTCTATCCCGGAGTCAGCGATCTCCGAGGCAGCCAGCCGCGCTTCATACAGACACTGGACCATCCCCAGGTTGATCGCCGAACTTAAAAAGAAAGGGATCCACCACTCCGCATCAGCACGAAAGGCAGAGTTATATCGTCTGCTCTTTCCTGAAACACCCAGGGCCCCTGAACCACCCAGAGCCTCCGAAGACCTGGTCTCTATGTCTACCATCCAGCTATCCTTGACCCAGCTCCACGCAAACATAAACAACTTAGCGTCGTCAATTTCGGACATCGATTCAAGACTCCAGGCCATCGAGAACAAGGATTCCACGTCTCCTCCTCCAACGGAGCCCGAAGCTGTTCCTTCAACTTCCCGGGCCAACCCTCCAGGTACAAGTCTTGGCACTCCCGACATCGCCCCCGCTTTCTTCGTACCAGAGAACATCAGGCGGGATATCCTGGCTGGAAAGGACATCAACTTGGCCGCCATCCTGATTTCCACCCACGACACGGTCGAAAACCGGACAATTGCCTGCGGTGATGTATCGGTGGTGCTGAGGTCTAAAGACGTCCGCCTCAACAGGTAGCTCACCATTCCCGAATTCATGCTGACCTTCAGCCTGTACCGCGACATTGTGTGCTCCATTCATCCCCACCACAGGGAAGAACTGGATACATATCTATACAGGATCACCGAGTTAGGTTACAAGTACGGCGGCTCCGCCTTCTACGAGTACCATCGGTAGTTTTTTTTCGCAAAAGCTGCAGCGGCGTTCCTCCAGTACCAGCATGTCACCAACTGGGCTGTCTTGGATATGGAGCTCTTTTGCAGGCATTTTGCTGGCCAGAAAGCCCCAGCTTGTGCCAGTTGCCAGTCAGTCCTCCATTCTTCCGATTGGTGCCCCCATGTCTCCAACCCAACCTCTGCCAGACCAGTGATCAACTCCAGTGCGCAAAAGTCCAACCCCTTCACGGACAAACTCGGTCGTCCCATCACCTTCTTAGGGAAGAATCAAATATGAAACAACTTCAATCTAGGTTTCTGCAGTTATGATAAGTGTAAAGCCTTGCACATTTGCTCCATTTGCTTTAGGGCCCATCTGCAGTCCTCCTGTTTCCAACGCACGGCCCAACGCTCGTGACTAGGCGGGGTCAACATTGACCTGTTACTCTCCCTCCTCCAACAACATCATGACCCCAGTTTTGTCCTGTTTCTCAAACAGGGTTTCTCGGAGGGCTTCCATACAGGGTTAGTCACCCTTCCGCAGGTCACTCATGAATGCCCCAACCTTCTGTCATCTCTTGCGGACCCCGTGGCGGTGGACGAATTGTTGGAGGCCGAGTTGCAGAAAGACTTCATGATAGGTCCTTTCGCCGAATCTCCTTTCCTTGTTTACCGGGTCAGCCCCATAGGTTTGGTCACTAAGAAAACTAATAAAAAAAGATTAATCTACGATCTGTCTGCTCCTCATGCATCCAGCACCCCCAGCCTAAATTCCCTGGTCCCCTCAGATGAATTTTCAATGCAGTACTCTTCTCTGGACGAGGCCATAGAACTCATCTTACAGATCGGGGCAGGAGCCTGGTTGTCAAAGGCTGACATTTCCGATGCCTTCAAGTTGCTGCCAATTCTGCCTCACCTGTGGAAGATCTACGGCATCAAATGGAGGGCAAAGTATTATTTTGCCACCCGCTTGACGTTCGGGTCAAAGAGCAGCCCCTGGCTCTTTGACCAGTTCGCCCAAGCACTTCACTGGATCCTGGTTAACCATGCCCATTGTCCGAGGGTGATCCATTACTTGGACGACTTCTTTCTCATCGAGCAGGCGGTACACGCCCCGGATAGCCTGGACAGCCTCCTCAACCTGTTCAGCCGCCTGAACGTTCCAGTGGCTTCAGCAAAGGTCGAGGGCCCCTCCAGGGTAATCACCTTTCTAGGCATCACCCTGGACACCGTCAAAATGGAGGCCAGCCTTCCCCTGGACAAATTAATCAGACTGAAGGACTCAGTGGCCAGGCTCGTGGGTACCCGCACGGTGTCAAAGTTGGAACTCCAATCATTATTGGGGTCCTTCAACTTTGCCGCCAGGATCATGCCCCAGGGCAGATCGTTCACCTCCGGCTTGCTCAGACTCCTCCCAACAGCCTCAGATCAGCATGCCATCATCCACCTCGGACGCGATGCGTTGGCGGACCTGGCCATGTGGTCAGTTTTTTTGTCCAGTTGGAACGGTATCTCCCTTTTTGTTCCTAAGTGGAACGATGCCTCCCCCTTGGTGTTCTCCGATGCTGCTGCTTCCCTCGGTTTCGGGTCCTTGGCCCACGCAGGTCTCTTCAGACCAGGAGGCCGCCAAGTCCTCTCCCCTACTCGAGGTATACCCCATCGTAGCAGCTGCTTGTATCTGGGGGCAGTCATGGAGTAACAAGCCGGTGTGCTTCATGACAGACAACCAAGCAGTTGTCGACATCCTCGCCAGAGGTAGGTCCAGCTCCCCCAAGGTCATGCGTCTAGTTCGCAAGCTCATCTGGCTGTCCTTACAACACAACTTCCGTGTCATCTGCAGGCACATTGAGGGCAAGAAAAACACCGCAGCCGATGCCCTGTCCCGTTTAAACTTTAATTAGTTTTTCAGGTCATGCCGGGAGCGCGGAGAGTCGGAATCAACCCTCCAGGGTTCGAAGCCCTGATCATGGACTAGATAAGTACATCTCCGCAGCCCATGGTCTCATCCGCAAGTCGCTCTCGGCCAATACTGCCCGGAACTATTTAACGGGGTGGAACACCTTCAGACGGTTTTCACGCCTTCACCCCAGGGGGGACAGGGACAAAGTCTCCTGGCCTTCCTGGCTTACTGCCACAAGGAACTCCGGCTATCCCACAATACCATCAGACTTTACCTAGCAGGGATCCAGCACCACCACATGATCAGTCACCCCAGTCACACCTCCTTCTTTTCCTCCCAGGCGGTCAAGGCAGTCTTGAGGGGCATCCAGAAGCTCTCTTCTCCATCCACTCCCACCAGACAACCGGTCACAGGGGACATATTTCAAAAAATTTCTGCCGCCCTAGATGGTAGTCCTTTTGGCCCATTCAAAAGTTTGATCCTCAAAGCTGCCCTCTACCTCAGCTTCTATGGGTTCCTCAGGCCTGGGGAGTTCTGCTGCACTTCAGCCCGGAACTTAGGGCCAGCAATCAGTCAGCTCCACCGCAGTCTAGACCACTTCATCTTCTTCCTCCCTTCCTCCAAAACCTCCCAAGTCGCTCCACCAGTACAGATCGAGTACTTCAATTCTTTCAATCCTTGGTGCCCTGTGACAGTGTTCAACCAACTGCTCTCCACTCTCTGTGACAGAACTCCCGACAGCCCCTTACTGCCTTTTCCCGTGCTCTCACTGACTTCTGTGCAGTTCATCAGACACATCCGCTCCATAGCTTCGGGTCTAGGGTTCCACGCTGCCTCCATATCCGGGCATTCTTTCCGAATCGGGGCCGCGTCCGCAGCTTCCAAACACGGCGTTCCCGCTCACGTCATACGGAAGATGGGACGGTGGAAGTCTATGTGTTTTTCCCATTACATCCCCCATCCACGGGTCGAGATCACCAAAGCCTTCTCCAGTTTGGTTCTGTAATTCCTCAATAAATAAACTGTCTAAATTCATGTTTTGCCCCCTTTTCTGGCTCACCCGTGTTACATGGCAAAAGGCACACCACTAGCCAAGTTATGTTCAACATCTCCAGTTCTCCACCTTCGCCCAGCGCTCCCCCCGGAGCCTTGACCACAAGTACAGCAGGCTGGTTTTCCAGCCTGCATTTGTGGGAGGGGCATAGGGTACTTAGCCGTCCGTACAGCCTCCAACAGGCGTCGGCATCGCGTGGTGCCCCACCCTACCCTCCCTCATCTCCAGTCTCGCTCCAAGCTCAGACTCCCTGGGTTAGCCCCCTTTTCTGGCTCACCCGCGTTACATGGCTAAAGGCACACCACTAGCCAAGTTAGGTTCAACATCTCCAGTTCTCCACCTTCGCCCAGCGCTCCCCCTGGAGCCTTGACCACAAGTATAATAGTGCAGGAGAATTGTGAAAGAATAATGCATATTTGTAATTGTAACACAATATAAATTCAGAAACTAAAGTATGTAATTCTTTTTGCCTTTTAGATATTTTAACACTGGATGTGGATCCTTGAACTTTGACCTTTTGGAAGCGATACAGCCCAGTGCCGTCCTTAGCGTTCTCTCTTTTATGTGCTATTCCAGATATGTGATCAGTCTCCCGTGTGATGCTGTTACTGTAATGGAGAGGGATAATCCCTCTATGACCGTATTATTGCCAGTAAGTGGGCTATGGCTGTTGGCGGGGTTCATGGAGATGTCCCCCTCTGACATTCGCGGCCCCCTGGTCCGGTATCCCTACTGGCAGGATGGGACCCCGGTCCAGACGCTGGCTCATGTAGGAGATCCCTACTGCGGTCCCAATTATTCCGTTCTTTATATATTTCGTTCCATATCTTGTTTAGTAAATATTTTGTTCAGTCAACAGTCATGTAATAAATATGAACGGATTTATAGGATATTTTTCACATAAGTAAAATGGCGATTCCAGGCTGGCCTTATTACAAGTCGGTCCACCAGTACAGATCGAGTACTTCAATTCTTTCAATCCTTGGTGCCCTGTGACAGTGTTCAACCAACTGCTCTCCACTCTCTGAGACAGAACTCCCGACAGCCCCTTACTGCCTTTTCCCGTGCTCTCACTGACTTCTGTGCAGTTCATCAGACACATCCGCTCCATAGCTTCGGGTCTAGGGTTCCACGCTGCCTCCACATCCGGGCATTCTTTCCGAATCGGGGCCGCGTCCGCAGCTTCCAAACACGGCGTTCCCGCTCACGTCATACGGAAGATGGGACGGTGGCAGTCTTTGTGTTTTTCCCGTTACATCCCCCATCCACGGGTCGAGATCGCCAAAGCCTTCTCCAGTTTGGTTCTGTAATTCCTCAATAAATAAACTGCCTAAATTCATGTTTTGCCCCCTTTTCTGGCTCACCCCCGGAGCCTTGACCACAAGTACAGCAGGCTGGTTTTCCAGCCTGCATTTGTGGGAGGGGCATAGGGTACTTAGCCGTCCGTACAGCCTCCAACAGGCGTCGGCATCGCGTGGTGCCCCACCCTACCCTCCCTCATCTCCAGTCTCGCTCCAAGCTCAGACTCCCTGGGTTAGCCCCCTTTTCTGGCTCACCCGCGTTACATGGCTAAAGGCACACCACTAGCCAAGTTAGTTTCAACATCTCCAGTTCTCCACCTTCGCCCAGCCTTGACCACAAGTATAATAGTGCAGGAGAATTGTGAAAGAATAATGCATATTTGTAATTGTAACACAATATAAATTCAGAAACTAAAGTATGTAATTCTTTTTGCCTTTTAGATATTTTAACACTGGATGTGGATCCTTGAACTTTGACCTTTTGGAAGCGATACAGCCCAGTGCCGTCCTTAGCGTTCTCTCTTTTATGCGCTATTCCAGATATGTGATCAGTCTCCCGTGTGATGCTGTTTCTGTAATGGAGAGGGATAATCCCTCTATGACCGTATTATTGCCAGTAAGTGGGCTATGGCTGTCGGCAGGGTTCATGGAGATGTCCCCCTCTGACATTCGCGGCCCCCTGGTCCGGTATCCCTCCCGGCAGGATGGGACCCCGGTCCGGACGCTGGCTCATGTAGGAGATTCCTACTGCGGTACCAATTATTCCGTTCTTTATATATTTCGTTCCATATCTTGTTTAGTAAATATTTTGTTCAGTCAACAGTCATGTAATAAATATGAACGGATTTATAGGGTATTTTTCACATAAGTAAAATGGCGATTCCAGGCTGGCCTTACAGAACGCATGCGCACGACCTTTACACGGTGATTCATACGATGTATAGGGATCGGAACGAACATCGCATATAGTCGCTGCCGCGGTAAACGCAATGAAGAGATGGAGACGCTCAAGGAACGCGATGGTATATGCGGGCCCCATGGCCCCAAGATTTGCCACATGGGTGAATAAAACTTTTTGCTTTCACCACTATTTTGGAGTGCAGTCCTACTTTTTCTGCTTTTATACATATATATATATATATATATATATATATATAGATAAAAAAGCACACTGATGTACCAGCCCTGAAAGGGGCTTTTTGGGGTGCTGTCAGGACGCTGTCCTTACAGCAGATGAGTCTGTGGACACAGAACAATGCCCTAGCTAACGCTTTCCCTATTGAATCAGCAGCAGCTACACTCTCCCTCATCTCACTAAGAATGCAGCTTCCAAATTAATCTAAAATTCATGCTGTCCAGGAGGGTCTGCTGCTGATTGGCTGGAATGTGTCTGCTGACTGTGAGGTACAGGGTCAAAGTTTGCTCAATGATAATGTATAGGGATCGGAACGAACATCGCATATAGTCGCTGCCGCGGTAAACGCGAACATGCCATGTTCGTCGTGAACTGTTCGCCAGCGAATAGTTCAGGACATCACTATTAAACATAGCCCTGAGTTCTTCTGTTGATTTTCTTCGATTTGATTTCACCAAACGTTTAAGAGATCACCGATCATGATCATTCAGGATTTTTTCCCCGCCACATTTCTTCCTTGAATACCATGGGTCCCCACTATCCTTCCAGTTCTTAACCCAATGTTAGTAGTTTCTGCAATCTCCTTAGATGTTTTCTCTGCTTGATGCATACCAATGAATTGACCCTTCTCAAGCAGACTAACATTTTTTCTACAACCACGAGATGTGTCTTTCCACAAGGTTGTTTTAGAAATGAGAAGCAACTCATTGCACCAGTTGGAGTAAAATAACGTTGCCAGCTGAAAGATAATCGCCCATGCAGTATTTATCCAATAGGAGACTCATACCTATTTGCTTAGTTAAATCCAGGTGGCGACTTTTTTTTGAACAGGCAGGGTATATATAGATTACGTTTCTGTACCTCTTCATCAGAATATTTTTTTTTTATATGGGCCTGATTTTTTTCACAAACTATCAGAAACTAACAATAAATGCCTCTTAAGAGGGGGGTCCTTAGGACCAATAACTCAGAACTGCTCTGACATGGTGGACTTCAAGGTGGCTATTAATGACCTTAGGGATAGATTTCTGTGACCCATTTCATTGAATGGGTCTGCAATACTCAAGATATGGATCCATGCGGAGCGGAGGTACGGATCGGAAGCCCACAGAAGCACTATGAAGCGCTTACATGGGATTTTGGTATATGCCTCCTCACTGCAAAAAAATAAGAATATGTAAAAAATGTTTGTGTGGTGCGAATGTATCTAGTGTATCGTGGACCATTTAAGTAAATGAGTCCGCATCCGTAAGTGGTGCGCACTTGGCCGGTACCGATGCATTGTGGACCACTATTTGTGGTCCACAGCATGGACACAATAGAGCCCTAATAGAGATGATCTCCTGAATCCAAGTAGACCTGATAATGAAGGGTAAATTTATAGTATTGGCACCTATGACTCAGCCCATGGGGAGGTCAGGGGGATATTGGAGACATATTGGGGGATCCTAACAACAGACCCTGACATAGGATATCTGGTAGGAACACATCACTATATTACGTATAGACATGGGGGAATATCTGTGACCATTTTGTCCACAGTTTCTTAACAGAGTTGTCAGCACTTACAAATGCGGTTTATGTATTCCATGCAAATTTATTTGGCACAGTTAGGAACTGATGAGTAACATTACCAGCACCACTTCCGCGAATAGATCGTTTATTAACTGTAAGATGGCGGGAGACATACATTTAATCATGTGTACATGTTGTACTCAGTACATAGGAAAAAATGAAATGTGAATTCAGGAGGCGTATTGATAAATATTTGAGCAATATAGACACCCTGGTCTCCGCTCATGTATGTGAAATGCATGGCGGGCAGTTATCGGTATTCAGATTTCAGGTGGTATAGCAGTTGCATTGCCATCCTGGGGGAATTGTCTCAACAACAGTTTATTAGAAAAGGATGCCTAGTGAATTTCTAGATTACAGACAGTTAAACAGGTTTAACTACCAGATTTCATACATCTGTTTTATTTAAGTGCAGCTCTGTGTGGGCTAGTGGTTCAATGGAATTTCTCCCCCTGTTATAGACACGCTACAGTGTCTGGTTTTGGAGCATTTCCACCAGTTTAGGCCCTTTTTCAGTGAGTTTTTGTCTTTATGTGTATGGAATGTGCCACTTTATTTTGTTGGTAACGTTCTTTTGCACCTGGTAGCTTCTGTTTCACATAATCTGTTGTGGGTGCGGCTCACATCTTTATCCTACCTCACAGTGCATTGGTGATACCACTATGGAGGCATGTGAGAGCCTGGCTGTGAGTTGGTTTCTAGCACTGTTCAGACCCTGTTCACACCCCACGGGCAGTTGAGTGGTAGGACCCCATGCTTGCTGAGACACCGTGACATGGTGCATGAGGGGCTCCGATATGTTCCTGACTGGAAGATATTGGCAAAGTTCTCCGCTTTTAACATCGGCTTGAGGAATTAGCTAGTATTGTCAGTTGCGTATCATTTTGGTGCATTTTTTGCAGTGATTTGTGTATATATATATTTTTTCATCTGCACACCGTATCATTTTGTGTAAGATGTTCTTGTGGTGCATGCAGTCCACCCTGGCATCCTCCATTGTACGCATTTTTTGCTGGGAATTGCCGCTATCTGCGGAGAGCATGCGGAGGAATTGCTCCCCTGGTTATAGACACGCTACAGTGTCTGAGTTTGTAGCATTTCCCCCCGTTTGGTGCATTTTTCTGCAGTGACTAGTGGTCTAATGGATTATCCTCATACCTCCCACTTTATAGTCCCTCTATTTCTGACACCACGACCCCTGCTGTATGTAGACTTCACCTAGTTGGGCTGTGTCCTGTCTGCTTTCTTTACTCCTATCTAGTCCCTAAAAATACCCCAAGCTCACCCCCATTTATCCTTCTATGCAGGTTCCGATCACCTGAGTATGTTAGCATCTGTTATCTGTGTCCAGGGGTGGAATGGGAACTTAAAAAAAAATAATAATAATTGGCCCCATGTTGTGGAGGAGTCCAAATTGACAGAAGGAGTAGCAACACATTTAGGCGCTGTCGGAAATACTATAGCACAAAATACTGTCCCAGCAGAACCATATACCACAGTGAAGCACAATATATTGTCATAAAAGATGTCCCTCTGTAGTGGACATCAATAGGAGGCAATTTTCTGTCCTCCTCCTCCTCCAGTTGTCTCTGGATATGGAGCAGGGGGCTTAGAAGGTGAGATGTGGGCCACAGCAGGAGGGCATGTGTGGCCACTGGCTGGGTACATGAGTACCTGATTCTCACACCATTAATTATCGCTCAGAGCTTATGATGTACCTGGTCAGTGGCAGAGAATAGGGCTTGGGCAGCTCCCTGGGGCATTGGCCCACCAGGAAATGTCCCTGTAAGGTCTATGGCCAATCCGCCTCGGTCTGTGTCCCCCTTCGGAAATCCTTGATACCTTAATGGGGTGTGCTTCACTGTGCTCTGTTTATCTTGGGACTAACAGTGTGTTAGAGGTACTGAATATCCCAGCATCTACTTTAATGGTGTTTCCACTGTGTCCAATTTGGGACTAAATGTAACAGTGGGTCTACATATCCCAGTAATTATTCTTATGGAGTATATGTTGATATGCATATTGCCTATTACACATAGACCCTTCCTTATTCGGGACCTGTACTTTTATACTGGATACTTACTATCCACTTTATGGTCCTGTCATGTCCTCTTCTCAGGCCTACCAGGGTAACTATTGCATGTTCAGGGTAGGACAAAGTGATGTGTTCTTTGATTCCCAACCATATTTCTGAAATTGGTCCCACTAGCGATCTCCACGCCCCAGGGGGGTAGCAACCCTGTTAAATAGAGCAAGCTCTGGGTGACCTTTACAGCCATGCTCTGCTGGAGGCTCTGTTAGACACATGCTTTCTGTTGTGGCTAGTGCTGTTATACAGTATTTTGTTGTATCGCTCCTCATACACTACTGATGACATGTCATGACTGGCACAGAAACATGTAGAGCAGCAAAACTAGAGGAGAGAAGCATTTTCTGTGAGAGGGGCTTGTGCATGCCTCTGTGTGGCTGTGAGAGTCTTACTGTGGTCTGAATAATACATTAACCCAGGGGCGCATTGTAGAGCAGGGTGGGGGAGACTTGATAAGAAGTAGTGACCTAGGTTATGTGTTATGATTAGTCCTCCTCTGCATATGATCACCTTTTTGAGCCTGATTTTATACCACAGGGCATATAGCTTGTATACTTTTTAATATTGCTCACAATAAAGACTTCTTGTTTTTTTATGTCCTATCAGGAAGTTAAATACATTAGCAATGACATTAAAAATCAGGTTGTATGCATAACTACAGATTTTCATATTGCCAAAATTAGTCTTATGCAAGCGTTTCTCAAAAAACATAAAAATAGATTTTAATTTGTAATAAATTTAGATTTCTCCCTTTTCTAGCACACGAGGCAAAGCCTAACCTAAAAGAGTAATATCATTTGTATCTGGTAGGCATTTTCATAAATAAATAATTTCAGTTTATTCTAGTAGTCCTTCTGGATTAGACCTTCCTTAATATCTACTCAATGATAATAAAAAAAAAAATCCCTTTCATTTTATGCAACTATTTTCCTGCGCACTTTAGTTAGAAGGTAAAACATGCATTACATTATGAGCCTATGGAAAATAAATTTTTGCTGCCAGTGATGCTAAAAAGTCCCTTTGTGAATTATCAATGAATTTCATTAGTATTTTCATTCATAGAAAAGCTAAACTGTGAATTACATATAAATCTGATAGCAGTGCTTAACCTGCTTGTGAATTTAGAAATAATAGTATGACAACTGTTCAGGTAAAGATGTTCTTCTACATTAGTTATGCAGAAGTGCTTGAGTGATGTACAACAGATCTGCTAGCATAGCTGGGAATAAGTGGAGTATTAAAGTGAAACTGGTTTATGAGCAGTGGCCCCACTGAATTTCCTCGCAACTTTAACTTCGTATGGGTCTGTTAAAATTAAAAGATTATCAATTATGTTTCCAAGATGTGTGGAAGGGAGCGTGCAGCATGACGTAGGCGTGCTGCGGGCCTCCGCCCCCCTGCTGCTCTGAGCCTCCCCCGTCTCCTCTCCCTTGGGGCTTGTATTGCCTGACTGACTGCCTGCGGTCAAATCGTGAGGGCTAGCGGTATGGTACCTGTGATGGACCGGCTGGTGGTTTCCCCTGACGGTGGTGACCTGTGATGCGTTGGCTGTGCCTGGAGTTCGGCGGGGTGGATTGTGCAGCGAGCGGTGAGAGTGTCTCGCTGGTGCCCTGTCTGGCACATGAATAAGCGTGGAGCATACAGGAACCTCAGGCCAGTGCGACGGATGGACCTGGTGCACTGCGGGCTGTAAGAGGGTACCGCAGGTGGCTGAAGCGACGTATCATCGGCCGAAGGAGCTGCTCCCCGTTTCCGGTTGTGAAGTGTGCTATTGGCCTGCAAGAGGAGAAGAATAGCAGGCCATAGAGACGCCGGTGAAAGGGGAGTACAGCAACTGGGCCCCGAAACAACGCGGTGGATCCTGACACATTGACTGAGCCAAGGACGGGCAAGTTTGGCGGTAGCCATGTGCTTAGTTGAATAAGTGTATTATTAATTGCTAAACTATTAAGCTATAGGCCAAAGGCTACTAACTGTGGGATACATCGGTTGGGCTACTAACAATACTAACAGACTGACCAAATATTGCTGATGAATATTGCTGACGACTAGCTGGTTTTACAGAAGGATTTAAAATACGTTTTAAAGGCCTGCTTGAAGGTGTCCCTGTACAGAGGTGTCCCGGAGTTGGGGAGGATTTTTTAATCTTCGCGGTATAGGCAGAATCTGCCTTTTTGGCTCTAACCTTAAGAGACAGGAATATCTGTTAGCAAAAAAAAAATAATAGGTCTGAATATGGCTCCAAAAACAATAAATAGGAAATCTCTTGGTACTACATCTCCTAAAGGTATAGAAGGGAAGAGTCCTAAATCTAATATAGAGAGGTACTTAAAATACTCCCCTACTAAAACAAAAGGTACAATGAAAGCTGCTGCCCATTTAGAGGAAAGGGAAGAGATCAGAAATTGGGTAACGCTCCCTGATAATGTTGAAAAAGAGGCTATAGATAATCAGATATATATCCGCATGGAAACAATTGAGCAAAAATTGGGGGACATTCTTGAGGCCTTAAAAATAACCAACCAAGCTGGAATATTAACAACTACTGTGGGTTCAATGCAGTCTGATATTTCCTTCATCCGGGATGACATGGATAAAATTCGCTCCAGAGTCAAAGAAACTGAAATCTCTCTAAAGGCCACAAAAAACAAAGTCTCTTTATTGGGAAAAAAAAGTGAGATGATAGATGAAGAACATCGGGCCCTTAAGGAAAAACGAACCGATCTGGAGGACGGGGCGCGTAGAGGGAATATCCGATTGATAGGTTTCCCTGAAGGATCAGAGGGGGATAACCCAGGGGGATTTATTCAGAAATGGTTGATGGACGCTATGGGTCGAGAATCCTTTTCATCACAATTTATGGTTGAACGTGCACAATAAAAAATCCCTGGTTGGTGGCCCCCCACGTAGTTTTCTTGCCAAAATCCTATGTTCCTGTGATCGGGATAAAGTACTGACCCGGAAAAGAGAAATAGGGGACTTGACTTATAATGGAAACAAGATCTGAATCTACCCTGACTACTCCTTTTCTACACAACTTAAAAGAAGGCAATTTGGGGAGGTCAAGAAACGTTTAATCAATGCTAATATTAAATATTCGATGGTCTTCCCGGCTAAATTAAGAGTAGTATATAAGGATACTGTCATGTTCTTCCCTAGCACTGAGGAAGCCTCTACCTGGCTGGATGCCAGGGGGCTATGAGATTTGTAGCTGGATGGGCCTCCTTATTATTATTTTTCATTTTTTGTTATATTCAATTATGATTTACATGTTCTTTTTTATTATTAACTTTTAGGCAGTTGTGGTCCTTTGCATTGGATATATTTGGTGAAATTAGGTGATGTGTAAGAGGATCATGGGATCTTACTGTCCTTTGCGCCATGGGGAGCTGGAGGTGGGGGGGAGAAGAGTTTCACTGCTGCGGGATCCAACATAGAACAGAGAATAGGAGGGATAGACCTGACCATTCACCGTTATTTCGTAAATGCCACGTATATTGACATGGAATGTCCGCGGGTCGGCGGACAAGATTAAGCGGAGGGTGGTCTACGATATTGTCTCTAGAAATTTACCTGCCATTGTGGGGTTGCTTGAGACGCATTTTACTGCCGAAAAATTGCATTATATGTAAAAATCTTGGTCACGGTACGAGTATCACTCCCACCACTCAGCCTATTCGCGAGGAGTAAGTGTTTATATACATAGGAATGTTGATTACGACTCATACGATCAATGGATCGATAAGGAAGGGCGATTTGTCTTTTTATATGGCCGATGGATGGTATGCGTACTTGCATTTGTATGTGGAGTGGCCCTTCCTGTGGGGAACCCTGGATAGAATGAACCTGGGGAAACATTTTATTAAATGGATACAACTACTTTATTGTGACTCTAATGCCAGGGTTAAGATAAATGGGTCTGACTCTGAACAGATCCCGTTACAGCAGTGTACCCGGCAGGGGTGTCCCCTCTCACCTTTGATATTTGCCTTGGCTTTGGAACCCCTTGTATGTAAAATCCGACAATCCAATGAGATCATTGGTTTTGGTGGGAGTGGAGAGGCAGACAACATTAGTCTATACGCGGACGATATTTTAATATTTCTGAAGCAAGGGTGGAAAGCGGTTACACCGATTATGAAAATCTTGAGAGAATACGGTTTATTATCAGGGTATAAAGTAAATTGGGATAAGTCTGAACTTCCCCTTGTCCGAGCACCCCCGGAGGGCTTCTTGAGTATCAGGCTACTTGGATTAACCAATTCTATCCGATATCTGGGTATTAGAATAAGTGCTGATTTATCAAAGAATTGCATTGATAAGGATGGTGGTCCTCCCTATTGCTTTATACCCTCTGACAGCGTGTCCGATACGGATCGATGATTCTTTTTTTGGGCTGCTGGATAAACTGTTGAATTAGTTGATTTGGGGGAGGGGTAGGGTCAGGATCAAGAAAAAATATCTTTGTCTGTCCCTCCCCTTCCTTTAAGGATACTATCTTGCTGCCCAGATAAAGTGGTGTGGGTGGGGGTGGGGGGGCGGACCACCAGTCCGCTCTATTATTAGGTATCCTGGCAAGGGAATTTCAGGGACCATATGGGGATATTTTTTCTATTCTGGAGACAAGACATCCGGGCAGAAGGAAAAAACAATGTCTTATTAGTGATACACTAAATAGGGTTTGGAATAAGATTAAGAAAATACTGGGCGTAAAAAAAACCCTACTCACTTTACTCCACTCTGGCACAATTATAATTTAGAAGAATTCATGTAAATTGTAGATCAAAAACAGAAATTACATATCTGTTTTAGAAAATAATAAAGTTTGGAAAATAAATAAATAAATTATGTTTCCAAGATGCAGAAATCACCTGACAAAGCTGAATGGCATGGTACTAGGTAGACAGGTTTTAAATAATAGAAGCAGGAAGGGCACTGTTTGTAGCCAGAAATAGATGGCTAAATTTTGGTTGTCAGCAATGCAATAAGTCCAGCTGAAAAAAACATGAGGATATGGTCATCATGGAAAAACCATGTATAGAAGTCACAGTTTGTTCAATCTTACAACAGTTATTTTTTCCTATTCTCAGAGGGTTTTAGTGATGAGGGGGTGGGTGGATAATATTGGGGGAGTTTAAAGGGGTTTTCTGGGAATTATGAAAATTTAAATATTCCCAAATTCCTTTCATTAGTTATAATGGATTATTTTGTAATCATTAGGAGAAATAAAATGGCCACCGTCCTATTAGTGTACACAAAGTCTATCCTAATCACACAGGAGGACAAGTTACTTCACAACACTGAGCTGCCTCCTCTCTCTGGTCAAGGATTATGATCCTGAATACAGATGATAAGATCTTCAGCTGAATCTCTGCAAGAATAGAGTTCATGAGGAGACATAAAGTACAGAGAGGACGGACAGGATAGACTATGGTAAAGGAGACTGCATACAAGATCTGTTGCTCATTACCCCCACCTTGCACTTCATGTCTCCTCATGAACTCCATTCCTACAGAGATTCAGCTAAAGATCTTATTAAACTGTATTCAGGACAATAATACCTGACAAGCAGAGCAGAGAGATGTCTTCTCTCTCTTCTCTTTCGGTGACATCATCGGCGCAGGTGCACTAAGGGAGTGCTGAGGAGACGAGCCTACTTCTCTCAGAGCGCCTGCGCCGAATCAACACAGGCTCGTGATTTTTGAAATGCAGACAGGGCCAGCCGGAGGAGGAGATCGCGGCTGGCCCTGTCAATCAACAGGAGGAGGGGGCGTTTTTTTGCGGCTGCTACTTGCTGGTAGACAGGTAATTAGCATATTATAAAAGTATGTTTTTTGCCTTATCTACAGAACGAAAATGATTAATAACATAATTTATAGATATATCGCAGTATAGGGATTATAAGTATCCCCCCAAAAAAAGGAGTTTAGTGGGGTGACAGAAGCCCTTTAAGCCAGTTATAGTTTAATGAAAATATTAATGAAAGTCTAATACTACTTATGTTTTTATTTGTCTTTGTATTTTATTATATTTTAACAATGTTTGCTTTTTATCTGAGGTCCAATCAAGGAGCCCTATAAAAATGTATGGAGGAGCGCAGTTCAGGAGCTACTGAGGAAGAGGCAAGTCGCCTCAAAATGCGTCTAGAGAATAACTGTGGCTTTGACATTACTACGACCGGTACTCCAAATACAGAAGAATTGTGCGCACAAAAGAAATTCTCAATACAGCTTTTTATCACATATAGGACCTGTGATACACAGGACCTACGGATCACCTGACCATAACAGCAAACCAGCTGACTTGATCACCTGACCTGTCCACCAGGAACACCTGACCTGCAGAGTCACCGGACACACCCATCAAGCTTTACAGCGGAGCACTCCCAACACGTGGAGTCAGCGTCCTGGTAAATGGCTCGCTCTCCGCTTCCTGGATTGTGCCTGTTTATACACGTGAGTAGGCAGTACCTGCGGATACTACTAACGGACACTCCAGTTGCCATCAAGCGGTAAGAGTCTCATTGAGACATGTCAAAATGTTGAATACAGTATAATATTATGTGACTCCATACACTGGGCTGTATCAGATAACTGGTGGTGATCTCCTCTATCACAACCCTATATATTCAAAGTGGAACTTCCTTTATATGTTCCTATAAGGAGACCTTCTACTCAAGATGAGAAATATGGGCCTTTGATATACATATAATCAGAGACACTATCCTTTTATGTGACTTTTATATGTGTGTGTGTATATCATCTTTATTCGCACAGTCCTTTCATCTACAGTTTACTGAGCATTTGTTATTGACTGAATATTGAGTATATATGATTATATATACGCATTCCATTGCTGCCGGTTTATATCATTGCTGCTAAGTTCACATCATTGCTGCTACTTTTCATCATTGCTGCTATTATTCATAATTGGATCGAATTGCTGCTGGTTTTGATTACTGGATCCTCCACTCATTTTACCATTGGATTCAATTGATGTTTTTATTATTGAGTTGCTGATATGATATTTTAGTATTGCTAATATGATATTTTATCATTTTATTATCTAATTAAATTGCTGTTATATTCTCCAGAAGGTGGTTTTGCTTGCTTTTTGCCTTATACTAGTTCCTCTCTTTTTTTTACTGGGTAGGGGACCCAGTGAGCGGTGCACCCGCCGTTATCTATCCATCTAAGTGTTGAGCCTCTCATCCATTTATTTCAAATTAAAGATATGTTTGAAGTTTGTAGTTCTTCTGTGGGATCCAAGTGCAACCAAATTGGCTACCCTTAGGTAAACTGGTATGCATGACCTGGTTCATTGGTTTTCCTTCCTTTAAAACACTTTTGGCTACTGACCACTGCAGGGCAATGTTTTTTGTCGAAACATGTGTTAGGCTACTTTCACATCTGTAGATGTAAAAAAAAAAAATTCTGGGATTAAGATCAGGCAGAGGATTTCAATGGTATAAAGAAAGTAAAAAGAACGAGGGTTAATCAGATCTTTAAAGACAAACTTTTTTCAAAGATAAGAGAAACTGGAGGCACCAGTGGAGAAAAGGAGACCCAGAATGATATGAATTTCCAAATTGGGACTATAAAGTGGGTAGATTTTAATAGATAGATGGTAGGATAGTAGAGAAGGCGGCTAGTGGGATAATCGCGTGGACAGTTATGCACAAGTACATTAATGTAAGAGAGAGAGTTAGGGCTGGAGCACGTGACCACTTTTTAAAAAAAGATCCCAAGAAAAAGCATACAGCTCCAGACTCGTTAATTCAGAAGGTATATCTAAGGTAGAGTCCACATGAATTGTGGCACTTCCAATGTCATTTACCTTCTCCAATGTGCCTGCAATTAATACCATGTGGACTGTACTACACAGACCCTCCACGAGCGCATGAATGAACACCGGTCCAATATCAAGCGGAAGGTGGTCACTCATAGTGAATCATAAATTTTGCGGTGGCACATGAAGGAGACCCAACCTCTCTGAAGGTCACCCTCATAGAGTATGTCCAGCTCTCCTTTCAGCAATTGTGCAGAAAGGAGATGTTCTGGATATACCAACTCAACACTCTTGCACTGTTTGGACTAAACGAGTCTTTGGAATATGTCTTTGGAATGTATATTGATTCATCGGATTATTATTATTTTTATGTTATATATACATATATATTTATTATATAATACCTATTATCCACTAAGTATCTAATTATTATTATGTGACCAACGGATTAATATTCCTTTCCCAAGCATTAAGCCTGAGTCAGAATTGCTCTCTATTATTGTCCCTTAGTTGTGTCTTCTATATAAAATTTTGACCTATATTAGATGATAGAAGGATAAGAACATACCACTCTTATATTTATACTAGCTGAAGGACCCGGCTTCGCTTGGGTATATTTAATATATTTAATTTAACATTTGTGTGTGTCGTTAAAAGATATCAACACTATCCACTATAACAGTGACATCTACAACACCCCACCCCCTTAACAGAGACCTCCACAGCCCCCCACCCCTTAACCCCGCCCCCCCCCCCCCCCCCCCCACAGTGCCCCGTCCCTTAAAATTGGACCTCCACAGCAGCCCACCCCCTTAACTTCCCCTTGATAAGGATTTTATTTGGCAAAGTGAAATTATTCGTGATAGGTTTTTAAAGAAAGGATATCCCCCGAAGATTATTGAAGCTGCATATGAAAGAGCCAGGGGCCTATCACAAAATTCATGCCTCATTAAAAGCAAAAAAATACAAGATAGTAATGAACATTCTAGTATTAATTTGTTGACGACATATGGGAATAATCATAACGCCATTAGAGATATATTGTCTCAACATTGGCACATATTGAAAAGGGATCCGCATTTGAAACAAATGTTACCAGGACAACCCCGACTAACTTTCAGGAGGGCCCAAACCCTTAAAAATGTTCTGGCCCCTAGTAGACTCGACCATTACCCTCACAATATGTGAAACTGTCTGTGAGTAACTTAGTCTCAAGACCTTTAGGGAGCTACAAATGCAACCTATCCAGGTGTTTGTGTTGTATGACCATCAGTACTACATCGTCCTTTTGCAGTAAATCTACTGGAGCTTCCTTTCCCATAAAAAAAAATCTCACTTGTGGTTCCCAGAATATCATCTATCTGCTGGAATGTCCATGCGGCCTACAATATGTTGGCCGCACCATCCAAACACTACGCAATAGGCTAAACAAGCATAGATCCAATGTAAAAAAGAAATTCTTGCAGCATAGTGTATTTCGCCATGCGACGGAGTACCACGATGGGTGTTTTTCTGGCTTTAAGGTCACACCCATCGAACAGGCAAATGACAGCTGCCGTAATGCCATTCAGAACCTCCGCAAACGCGAAATGTACTGGATTTTTACGCTTGATTGCCCCAATCCAAACGGTCTGAATGAGGCATTTGAAATAAATCTTTAGGGTCATAGATGTGACAATTTTTGTATGGGGAATAAAGCGAAATAATTATTATATAAAAAATATATTTTTATTTATCAGTATACTTAGATAGTATCTTCTCTTTTTGGTATATATTTTAACTTTTCATTCAATCAATAATCATCTATCCAATTGTGTATTGAATGGATAGATAGATCTGAAGTTTCTATAATATTTCAAGATGTATTCCTGCATGATCTATATATATATTTTATACCATATTTTTATACCAAATCTATATATATATATATATATATATATATGTTTTTTAATGTGTATTTTTCATAATCAATTTTTCATAATGTATTTTTTCATGTATTTTTCATAATCAATCAATTATAATTAATTATATGCTTATTTATAATCATGTATTTTGGATTTTATCATTTTTGCATTTACTTTTTATTCCTCTTTTTATATTGCATATTCATGTCATTTTTAATATATATATCCTTGAGTCCGGTAGAGATATGTAGGAAAATGAATTCCTCCCCTATCCCCCCTCCCCCCCCCCCCCTTCCTTTTCTTTTCTCCTGTTTCTTTTTTCTCTTGAATGTCCAGGTGGACCGATCATTCCTAGTGAAGGAGGACAGCACAAGCACCGCCTACAGGATTACTGGCCGCATCATGAAGGCAGCATGACGCCCGATCTCCCTGTCTGCCTAGCCGCTCTCCACACGAACCTGAAAGCGTCCAGTCTCTTAGCAACATATCTGTATGGCAAGTCACATGATCGGACTTGCGATCATGTGACCCTGGGTGATGCTGTTCCTCCTCCTCTAGAGATCGTCTATGCCTCAAGTCGATCTGCTTACATGTTAATGACTAAAATTTAACTATTTATTAGCCTGCAGGTCCTTTGGCTTATTAAATACAAGTACACATCCTGGTTCACCAGTTTGTATATTTATTGTTATGCTTCCAGTTTGGGGAGACTTTTGAGGTGACGCCCACCTCCCCCTTGACCTCACCTACATGTGACCATTTATGTGTGCATACATACCCAGCATGTTTGTCCATTTGTCATGCAATATTTTCACCTGATGAAGGGGATTCTTTCCCCGAAACGCGTTGTGTGTTTGCAATAAATACCTTTTGAAGATACATCATCCGCTATTGGTTGGTTCCTTGCACCGAGGGATGCTCTTTCCTTTTTACTTCATTCCAATCCTCCGTGTGGGCCTAGGCACGCCTATCTGAGGACACCTGCATCTGTGGCTGCATACCTACCTTCACATTGGGGATTAAACTCATCTCCGACACGTCCAAATTAGTGTTGTGCCTATCATTGCACAACCCTAAAAGGTGAGCCTCCTATATTGGAGTACATTTAATATTTCCAAAAGTTTTTACCCTATGGTGCGCCCTGTTTCTCTGTTTATATAGTAAACAACTTGCCTCTATATGTCACCCCCTTAACTTTGACCTTTACAGCAGCCTTCCCCTTTAACTGTGACTTTCACAGCATACCAACCCCTTGACAGTGACCTCCACAGGGGCCCGCCCCCTTAACAGTGACCTTTACAGCAATCTGCCCTTTAACACTGACCTCCATAGCGGACCATCCCCTTAACTTCATTTTTTCAATCCCTGTCGGCTGAGGAGTGGGAGGGGGCATGGCCTAACTGGATCGAGGGCGTGTCCTTTTGAACAGCTCAGTCTAAGACAGCATCACTGTGATGTCTGAATGTGGGCAGCAGGAAGAAAGTCACCCTCCCTCCCACCTCTGCAACTTACAGAAGTTGATTTTTAACTTTCAATCCCTGTTGGCTAATAAGTGTGTGTGTGGGGAGTGGTCTAACTGAATCAGGGGCGTGGCCTAGCGGGACCTAGAAGTTGATTTTTAACTTCATTTTTTCAATCCCTGTCAGCTAAGGAGTGGGAGGGCGTGGCTTAAACGGGCCAGGGGTGTGGCATAGTGGGACCTGGGGGTGGGGTTTTAAGTTCGTCTTTTGAGGGTGGACACATTGTGGCAGGGGGGGTGGGGTTCCTTCTTACTGGCTCATTTGCATACCAGATAAACTGGATTTTCAAAGGATAAAAACATCTATTGCTGGAATAAACGCACGTCTTGAAATAAGGTACTAAGTGCTATTAGGCTAAGGCTTTACTTCAATAGCGATTATCCTGGTGACAGATTTCCTTTAAAGCTGACCTACAGCAGTGAAGAGAAATGGCTGGGTTGTTATGGAAACCTGGAGTAAAACTGTATGTGGAGGCTGGAGGACCTGCGAGCTTCTATTGGCTGATAAGGGTCATGTGACCAAGCTTCTATTGGCTAATGCATTTTTTTGGGGAATATCTCAGGAACGGTACGTCCTAGAAAGCTGAGACCTGTTCTAAAACCTTCCCGGAGACCTGATGTACCGTGCCTGTGTGCCAAATTTCGTGATTGTAAATGCGGAGGTTCGGATTCCTTTAGCAGACATACACACACATACACTCAGCTTTATATATTAGATTAATAACAAATTATGTAACACTGGGGTTACCACCATATTTAATTTGGCTACTTATTTATTTATCCATTTATTTATCACTCTAGATGAATTTGTATATATGAATTTGTATATTTGATTTTTAAATAGGGAATTGTGTCACACCGTTAGGCCGAATGCACGCGGCCGTTGTTCACGGCCGTGAGCGGTCCGTGGTACCGCGGCCTGGATTCCTCCTGAGAGCAGGAGCGCACGGCGTCATTGGTTGCTATGATGCCGTGCACTCCCTGCTGTCGCCGCAATACAGTAATACACTGGTATGATCTAAACCAGTGTATCTGGTTTTTATTTTTTTATTTTTGAATACCCATCCAAGCAGGAGACGCTATTAACTACACGTCAGGTGCGTTCTAGAGTGGAACGCACCATCAAGTTCCTTCTCCCCTTCACATATCATATATATTATTATTTTATTGATTTATAGTTGTATACAGATCACTTCCTCATAACATATGGTTAAATTGAGCATCTAGATATTAATAAGTAAACTAAGCCTAATATGTATCCAAACAGAGGAACGACAAGGTTCACTGCGTTCCAGGGTGACACGCACCCACAAGAAGTTCTTACCCACAAATCTTTTTGGGTATATGTAATCTTACTTATTCAGAAAAATATACAGTATATTATTAAGTATATAAGTCATTTACATCTCTGTTTCTTGTGCTATTTCCTGTTTTTTGCCCTCGATGCGTTACACAGTGGAACGCATCGATAACCGGAAGTATGCAATACCGGAAGCTACCTCCTAACCGGTCCAAAGTGTACATCCACACATGATTTTTGGTGAAATCCTAGCTAAATATAAGTGTATCCAGGTATACTATATGTTTTTATATATTTGTTTGTATGGCTCCTGATGAAGGGGGTCTCCCATTATACCACAAAACGCATTGAGCAGGATCTACAATAAAGAAATTGATAAGAAGCCTCTGCCGTTTTGTCTGCCATCAATATCTAAGATTCTACAGGCGATTCTGGCCAGGGGGAATTGGTTCTGTAGGTGTCTTGAGTTTATCCTACAGACCACCCCCAGTGAAGTGAGTAAATACATGTTTTTAATGCTGTTTTTATACTGGTTACTGGACACAGAGGATTTCAATACCAGACAAAAATTCTTCCATTTTATCCCCAATGTCAATGGGGACAAAACTGAAGGTAACAGAATGCACCAGAATGCGTTCCGTTCGGTTTGGTTGCATTCCCATACCAGAGAGAAAAACGCTGCAAGCAGCAGAGCAAAACGGATCCAGCATGACACAAAATGCAAGTCAATTGTGCGGGATCCATTTTCTCGGACAGAATAGAAAACTGATCCAGCACCAGTTGACTTACAGTGGTTTTAAAGTTGGATCCATTACTGCTATTTTAAAGATAACACAACCGGATCCGTTCATAACAGATGCAGCCGGTTGTATGATCAAGAACGGAAGCGTATTTGCTGATCCCTGATGGATCAGGCAAAAACGCATATATTAAAGAAGCCTTAAAGGAAGGGGAATTAGGAGGTCTCCAATATAATATCATTAGTACTTTAGAAACTGGAGTGATAAAAATAAAGGGTAGGCAGTGCCCAATTAGCAATATGATACACTTAGTCTGGGTTTATGTTAAAAAATTACTAGGAATAAATTACTCACTAAAGTTTTCCCCTATTTGGGGAAATTTAAATTTAAAAGAATTTTGGAAGTTTGAAGATTTTGTATTTTGGGATAAAAGGGGTATTAGGTTTGTGTCCCAGATGATGGTGGAGGAACAGCTGAAGACAATAGAGGAAATGGGTTTAAATATAGATAACGATTGCCTCACCTGGTTTAGATATGCTAGATTAAAACATGTATTTGATAAAACGGAGAATAGAGAATATTTTAATACGAAACACTCGGATTTTGCAGAATTTTGTTATCAAGGAATAGGGAGTAAAGTATCAATTTCACAGATTTACAAAAAAATAAAGAAGAGGTTGGGGGGGGGGGGTGATTAGATTTAATAGTGAAAAGAAATGGGCACAAGAGGTGGAACCCTCAACTTTGGACTGGAGAAGTATCTATAAAAATGTAAAAAAGAGTACTATCTCCAGTAGTTTTCGACTGACGCAGTTTTTTATCCTCCATTGGACCTATATCACCCCTAGGGTTCTGAGTAAGATGTACAAAACAGGGGAGGCAAAATGTTGGAAGCGTGGAGAGGAGAGGGCCGACTTTGTGCATTTGATTTGGTTTTGTTCGATTGTACAGGGGTACTGGACTCAAGTCTTTCAGGACCTCGGGAGAGAGATTGGGAAATCTGCACCTCTGGAGATCAGTATAGCAGTGCTGGGAGATACTGGAAGAATCGGGGTGGATAAAGTAAGCGAAAGGAAATGGGCAAAGGGGTTGATGTTGGCACGTGTTGTATTGGCTAGAGGATGGGGAGCGGACAGTCCGCCAAGTGTTGTAGAGTGGAAAAACCTATCTGAAAGGGTGTATAGATATGAGAAAAGTAGCCAGGTGAAACTGATGGGTAATAAGGAGTAAGAAGGGGAGAACTTAAGTGCTTGAAAAGAGGTCATGGAAAGGAAACGCCTTGAAGATACTCCCAAGACAACCAAGAGGGTGGCGGGGAGGGTTGGGGGAAAAGGTTTTTTTTCTTTTTCTGGTTCTTTGTATTTATTGTGAAGCAAAAGTAAACTGGATGGGGGGGGGGGGAAATTGTCTCGGTGCACCTTTGTAATTTACGATGGTGTATATTTGTATATTTGTAATGTCTACCCCCTATTTGCTTGTCTTTTGTCTTGTTTTATTGTGAAGAAGAAAATGATAAATAAATATAATAATAATAAAAAAAAGAAGCCTTAAAGGGAAAGGTTAGGGGCTTGGTGTATTCTGAAATCCCTGCCTTGGCACCAAGGCAGCTTGTCCTACCACTATACCAATGACATACAATGTTAGGGGACAGGACCAGTATTGATTTATGCCACATGAGCCACACAACATGGTGAAGGTCAAGGATTCCAAAGACCACAAACAGCTTTTGTTACAATATAACTAAAGTTAACAAAAAAATGTTTTTTCAAATGTACCAATATCAAATAGGAGTTTTTATTTTACTCCAATTTAATGTAGTCCTTTTATTGTACTCCCCCTGTGTGGGGATTTTTTTCTATTACACTATGGGACTTGATTGTGTCACCCTCTCATTGCATAATACACTATATTACTGTGCTGCCAGTGTTTTACAGGACCTAATAGTTAAATACATTTGGCAGACATGGGGGTGTATGTTAGGCCTCTGACCGTCATGACAACCCACTATCAGCCTGACATTACACAGATGGGGAGACAGAGGAGCACCTTTTGATGCTGCAGTCATCATCTAAGGCTGTGGTGGCTAACCTCCGGCATTCCAGCTGTGGTAAAACTACAACTCCCAAGATGTACACTTGGCTGTCCTCAGAACTCCATTGAAATGAATAGAGCATGCAAGGAGTTGTAGTTTCACCACAGCTGGAGTGCAGGAGGTTAGCCATCCCTGATCTAAGGGGTTAAACTGCTGGGTTAAGAGATAGACTTGGTCCTATCCATTGCAGCAGAATATCAGTTGTATGTTAAAGCTGAAACTTATTCTCGACTGCATAGGCTCAGCTTGTGAGGCATGCTGTACATTAACCATTAGTCACCAATAGAGATGGCCTTGCAGTTCCCCCGGCAGTCGTTTCACGGCAAACTTTGCGAACATATGGAGATATTCGCGCCCGCCATATTCTTTTATTCTTTCAATTGTGAAGAACTTTGACCCATGACACATCCATCAGGTGGTACAGGACAGCCAATTGAGACCTTTCAGCACATGGACACACCCCCTACCTTATAAATAAACCCGATCTGGCCGCCATTTTACATTCAGTGTTTTGCCAGTGTAGGGAGAGGTTGCTGTGTGGCGCAGGGACAGGATGTTAGGGACACCAAACGCTAGCTAATAGGGCCACAAAAGTCCTTTTAAGGACTGGTATAGTTGTGCTATTGATATGTGTGATACACAGAGGGGTGTGATATACTTATACTTTTATAATGAGTCAAAAACACATCGATCTATATAGTGATCACCTGGAAGTCAGTGCCTAGGGGCTAGGGGCTTACTAGGGCCATTTTTATATAGGATAAGGTTCCGGACGGGGTCGCTCTTATCAGGGCGGGTGGTCTGTGGTTAGGCTATCAGGGCCAGAATAGCACCCCCCTGTAGGGCAATATCAGGGACAGTTCTTTGCCCACCCTGTCCTTCAATACCACATCATCATCTAGCCCAGGGATAGATGGTTTTTGCTTTCCCTCCGGGAATCATGGTTGTGCACTGGAACCCCCCGGATTGTGGTAGGACATATGGTTTCTGATTTATTGCCTACCACATCTATGCTTTTTGCTTAACTTTAATAATTAAATTTATTTTCATTTTGAGGGATAACTTTTCCATTCACACGTCCGCAAAATGGGTTTGCATCCGTTCTGCATTTTCAATGGGGCCGGAATGTGCTGTCCGCAACCGCATTTGCGGATCCGCGGACTTCCGCATCAGTGCTTTCGTTTTCGCAAAAAAATAGAACATGTCCTATTCTTGTCTGAAATTGCAGACCATATTAGGCATTTTCTATTATAGTGCCAGCGATGTGCGGTCCACAAATTGCGGAATGCACATTGCCGTGTCCGTGTTTTGCGGATCCGCAAAACACTTACGGACGTGTAAATGCACCCTCATAGTAACATTATTAACCCCTTAAGGACCGAGGACGTACCGGTACGCCCTATTTCCCGAGTCCTTAAGGACCGAGGACGTACCGGTACGTCCTGACTTAAAATCTGAATTCCGGCGCCGCGGGGGTTAATCGAAACGGGATTTCGGCTGAAATCATTCAGCCGGCATCCCGTAACAACGCAGGGGGGGGGTCATTGGACCCCCCCGTATCGGCGATCGCAGAAAACCGCAGGTCAATTCAGACCTGCGGTTTTCTGCGTTTCCGGTCCATTCGGGTGTCCTGTGACCCGATGAACCGGAAAAAGACTGCGATCGGTGGCGTAATTTTACACCACCAATCGCAGTCCGAGGATTTGCAGAGGCGGAGCTGGCCCTGGTGCTGAACGCCGCTGTCCAGGGTGCTGATTGGTGCAGGGGAGAGAGGCGCGAGATTCAAACTTCCTGCGCTCCTCTCTCCCCTCCTCTTCCTGTCCAGCACCCTGACCGTGCAGCATCGTCCAGCACCAGCTCCTGTGTCCCCCTAAATCGGCATCCATCACCCTCCTGCACCCATCGCCACCCAGGTAGGTTAGGGTCAGTGAGGGAGAGGCACCTTTAGGCAGGGATAGAAGGGAAAAGTTAGAAAAAAAAAAAAAAAAAAAAAAAAGCACATTTATTCCAAACTTTTTTTTTTCAACTTTCAGACCCCAGACCCCCCCTGCCACTTGCCCCCCCCCGCATCCCCCCCACCACCAGCCCCCCCCCACCACCAGACCCTTCCCCCACCACCACTTATTTTTTTTTTCTGCGTGCGCTGACTGGCCGGCACTTTTTAGCGTCCGTCCACTGTTAGCGCATCGCCCGCCCCACCACCCCACCGACCGCTGATCAGCGTTGAACCGCTGATCAGCAAGTTTGAACTTTTTTTTTTTTTTTTTTTTCTTAACACTTGCCCATTTTTTTTGCCTGGACTTTTTAGTACGTGAACACCCGTGCCCCCACACACGCACATAGAATAAAGGTTTACACGCACGCACATACACACGCACACACACACACACACCCATGGCCCGCCGGGTGTTCTCGGCCGAGGAGGCATATGCCCAGATTGCCTCCGACTCTGAGAGCCCCAGTGAGGATGAGGATGACCCCACGTTCCTTTTGTCATCCGCATCCTCCTCATCATCATCGGATGACGATGAGCCACCAAGGCAGCGGAGACGCCGCCAGGCGGAGCCAGGGGCCGCACATGCTAGGGATCCTGTGGCCCACCCTAGTACGAGCCGCCCTGGGGTTCGTACTGGTTTCCCGGCCCACCAAATAAGTTCACCGGAGCCCCCTGCCGATGAACTTAGCTGGTGTCCCCCAGTGGACTTTGAGCCTGAGATTCCGGATTTCGCTGGCAATCCTGGAATCCAGATTCCCACAGTGGGGTTTACTGAAATAGACTTTTTTAGTTTTTTTTTCAGTAACCCACTGGTGAATTTGATGGTGGAGCAGACGAATCTGTACGCCCAACAGTTCGTCGCTCAAAACCCAGGCTCAGTTTTGGCTAGACCCGGTGGCTGGACGCCGGTCAGTGCAGCCGAGATGAGGACATTTTGGGGCCTCGTGCTGCATATGGGTCTAGTCCAAAAACCCAGTGTCAGGCAATACTGGAGTGGGGACGTCCTGTACCAGACCCCACTGTACAGTATGGTCATGACACGTCACCGGTTTGAGGCCATCCGGAAATGTCTGCATTATTCCGATAATGCAGCATGTCCACCCCGAGGTGATCCTGCCTATGACCGGCTGTACAAGATACGGCCGGTCATCGATCACTTTGGGGCCACATTTCAGCAGGCCTACGTACCTGGAAGGGAGGTCGCGGTTGATGAGTCTCTCGTTGCGTTCAAGGGGAGACTCAGTTTCCGCCAATACATTCCCACAAAGCGGGCGAGGTATGGCGTGAAGCTATACAAAATTTGTGAGAGTACCTCAGGGTACACTTACAAATTTCGTGTGTACGAGGGGCGAGATTCCCGGATTCAACCACCAGAATGTCCCCCCACTCTGGGTGTTACCGGGAAACTCGTGTGGGACCTTATGTACCCACTGCTGGATAAGGGTTACCACTTGTACGTGGACAACTTTTATACCAGCATTCCCTTGTTCAGGTCCCTTGCCGCCAGATCCACGTTCGCTTGTGGGACCGTGCGGAAAAATCAACGCGGCCTCCCTGCCTACCCCCTCCAGGTACCTATCCCCAGGGGTGAGACCCGTGCACTTACCAGTGGAAACCTGTTGCTGGTCAGGTATAAGGACAAGAGGGATGTCCTTATGCTGTCCACAATCCACGGTAACAGCACCACCCCAGTCCCTGTGCGAGGTACCGCGGCAACGGTCCTCAAGCCCGATTGTATCGTCGACTACAATCGGTATATGGGAGGAGTTGATCTCTCTGATCAAGTCCTCACGCCATATAACGCCATGCGCAAAACCCGGGCATGGTACAAAAAAGTTGCGGTCTACATGGTGCAGGTTGCCATGTACAACTCTTTTGTACTATCCCGAAGCGCTGGCAGCACAGGGACATTCCTCCAATTCTATGAGGCAGTCCTCAAAGACCTGATCTTTTCGGACCGGGAAAGAGCAGGCCGGAGTACCTCGGGAACTGGAGGCGCCCGGATCGTCCCTGGCCAACACTTTCCAGGTGTGGTCCCCCATACTGGAAAGAAGGGACGAACCCAAAAAAAGTGCAGAGTGTGTCACAAGAGGGGGATACGGAAGGACACCACAACTCAATGTGACACGTGCCCCGATCATCCGGGCCTCTGCATTATCGATTGCTTCAGGGAGTATCACACTTCCATGGAGTACTAAATTTTTATAATCCCCAACAGTTCACTAGAGAACATAAAACACTATGGCTCTCAGACTTTGGAGACACGAAAACAATTTTTCTTTCCCCAAAAAATATTAGTTTTAGTGCAGGCATCCTCAAACTGCGGCCCTCCAGATGTTGTAAAACTATAACTCCCAGCATGCCCAGACAACCTACAGCCATCATCAGGGCATGGTGGGAATTGTAGTTTTACAACATCTGGAGGGCCGCAGTTTTAGGATGCCTGCTTAGTGTCTCCAAAGTCTGAGAGCCATACATATTGGGCATCGTCGCGTGCGTAAAAGTCGTCGCTATAAAAATAACTTTTTACCAAACGCCTCGGATGAACGGTGTTAAAAATATAAAATAAAAACGGTGCCAAAACACCTATTTTTGGGCAAAATTTAAATTTAAATCCATTTTGCCGGTAATAAAGCAAGGGTTAACAGCCAAACAAAACTAAACATTTATTGCCCCAATTCTGTAGTTTGCAGAAACACCCCATATGTGGTCGTAAATGGCTATATAGCCGCACGGCAGGGCATAGAACGAAGGGAACTCCATACGGTTTCTGGAAGGCAGATTTTGATGGACAGTTTTTTTTTTTTTACACCATGTCCCATTAGAAGCCCCCCCTGATGTAGCCTAGACTAGAAACTCCAAAAAAGTGACCCCATCTAAGAAACTACACCCCTCAAGGTATTCAAAAATTACTTTACAAACTATGTTAACCCTTTAGGTGTTCCACAAAACTAAATAGCGAATGTAGAAACAATTTTAGAATTAAATTTTTTTGTTACATTGCCTCAAAAAAGAGTAATATAGAGCAACCAAAAATCTAATTTACCCCAAAAATTGTCCCAAAACAACAACCACCTTATCCCGTAGTTTCCTAGATGGGGTCACTTTTATGGAGTTTCTACTCTAGGGGTGCATCAGGGGGCTTGAAAGGGTACATGGTGTAAATAAACCAGTCCAGCAAAATCTGCCTTCCAAAAACCGTATGGCGTTCCCCTTCTTCTATGTCCTGCCGTTTAGCCAAACAGTAGTTTACGACCACATTTGGGGTGTTTTTGCAAACTACAGAATCAGGGCAACCCATTTTGAGTTTTGTTTGGCAGTTAACCCTTGTTTTACTCCTGGAAAAAACTGATTATATTGGAAAATTTTCCAAAAAATAGAAATTTCTAAATTGTTTCTCCATCTGCCATTAACTCTTGTGGAACAGCTAAAGGGTTAACAAAGTTTGTAAACCCAGTTTTGAATACCTTGAGGGGTGTACTTTCTTAGATGGAGTCACTTTTTTGAAATTTCTATTCTAGGGGTGCAACAGGGGGCTTCAAATGGGACATGGTATAAACAAAACCAGTCCTGCAAAATCTGCCTTCCAAAACTCATATGGTGTTCCCCTCCTTCTATGTGCTACCGTTCGGCCAAACAGTAGTTTACGACCACATATGGGGTGTTTTTGCAAACTACAGAATCAGGGCAACCCATTTTGAGTGTTGTTTGGCAGTTAACCCTTGTTTTACTCCTGGAAAAAATTGATTATATTGGAAAATTTTCCAAAAAATTGAAATTTCTAAATTGTGTCTCCATCTGCCATTAACTCTTGTGGAACACCTAAAGGGTTAACAAAGTTTGTAAACCCAGTTTTGAATACCTTGAGGGGTGTACTTTCTTAGATGGAGTCACTTTTTTGAAATTTCTATTCTAGGGGTGCAACAGGGGGCTTCAAATGGGACATGGTATAAACAAAACCAGTCCTGCAAAATCTGCCTTCCAAAACCCATATGGTGTTCCCCTCCTTCT
Source organism: Bufo gargarizans (assembly GCF_014858855.1). Taxonomy (NCBI): domain Eukaryota; kingdom Metazoa; phylum Chordata; class Amphibia; order Anura; family Bufonidae; genus Bufo; species Bufo gargarizans. Next base: position 85,460,541 of record NC_058087.1, on the reverse strand, counting down.
ATGTGCTACCGTTCGGCCAAACAGTAGTTTACGACCACATATGGGGTGTTTTTGCAAACTACAGAATCAGGGCAACCCATTTTGAGTGTTGTTTGGCAGTTAACCCTTGTTTTACTCCTGGAAAAAATTGATTATATTGGAAAATTTTCCAAAAAATAGAAATTTCAAAATTGTTTCTCCATCTGCCATTAACTCTTGTGGAACACCTAAAGGGTTAACAAAGTTTGTAAACCCAGTTTTGAATACCTTGAGGGGTGTACTTTCTTAGATGGAGTCACTTTTTTGAAATTTCTATTCTAGGGGTGCAACAGGGGGCTTCAAATGGGACATGGTATAAACAAAACCAGTCCTGCAAAATCTGCCTTCCAAAACCCATATGGTGTTCCCCTCCTTCTATGTGCTACCGTTCGGCCAAACAGTAGTTTACGACCACATATGGGGTGTTTCTGCAAACTACAGAATCAGGGCAACCCATTTTGAGTGTTGTTTGGCAGTTAACCCTTGTTTTACTCCTGGAAAAAATTGATTATATTGGAAAATCTTCCAAAAAATAGAAATTTCAAAATTGTTTCTCCATCTGCCATCAACTCTTGTGGAAGACCTAAAGGGTTAATAAAGTTTAAAAAAACAGTTTTGAATACCTTGAGGGGTGTAGTTTCTAGAATGGGGTCATTTTTGGGAGGTTTCTATTATCTAAGCCTCACAATATGACTGCAAACCTGAACTGGTCCATAAAAAGTGGGATTTTGAAGATTTCTCAAAAATTTCTAAATTTGCTTCTAAACTTCTAAGCCTTGTAACATCCCCAAAAAATAAAATATCATTCCCAAAATGCTACAAACATGAAGTAGACATATGGGGAATGTAAAGTCATCACAATTTTGGGGGGTATTACTATGTATTACAGAAGTAGAGAAACTGAAACTTTGAAATTTGCTAATTTTTCTAAATTTTTGGTAAAAAATGAATTTTTTTATGCAAAACAATTAACTTTTTTGACCCAATTTTAGCAGTGTCATGAAGTACAATATGTGACGAAAAAACAATCTCAGAACGGCCTGGGTAAGTCGAAGCGTTTTAAAGTTATGAGCACTTAAAGTGACACTGGTCAGGTTTGCAAAAAATGGCCTGGTCCTGAAGGTGAAAATGAGCCTGGTCCTTAAGGGGTTAAAGGTTACATTTTATCTTTATGTATAGTCTAATGGATTGCCTTCCTTGTACAATGTTATAATATACTTTCTATGTTAGAAAGTATATTATAGTGCATTTGTATTGTGCGGCAGTTGTGTGCGGTTCTGCTGCGATACTGCAGGTATATAGAGGGACAAGAGTTATTGGAACAAATAATTTCTACTGGTGTGATATACCAGTCACCCCCCCCCCCCCAAAAAAAAACTGATTGAAGCGGGGTGTTATATACCAATATACTTTCTTTATAGTGCATTTGGGTACTGTATAGTCCATTTTGCACCCTGCGCATACGTGAAAATTATATTGTCGATATTTTGCATTAAAAAAAAAGGATGGAGATCGCAAATTCTAATAATAATTCTGGTATGTCACTGTCCATGTTGTGGGACTATTTGTGCACTTCTAGTAGATATTTCTTGGCTGCAAATATGAGCTGAAGGTTTTTCAGGTTCGCCTGCCATTAAAATGAATGGGACCCGCCATGAACTTGCGGTTCGTGAACATATGATCGCGTTCGCAAACCGTCCCGGCAGATGTTCGTCCATCACTAGTCACCAATAGCATAAGCAGGGCATGATGCCTTTAAAGGAAAACTTCACTTTTAATCAGTCACACATCAGATACCAAATACCAGAATTTTTTTCTAATTTGAACCCATTCCTTCTCATTTTTATTTTACGGAAAACACCAGTATAGTTTGATATTTTTCCACAGTAACTGGGTCCAATGCAGATAGTTCAGAGTTGTGCAGAAGATGGCCCGGCAGTTCTGGAAGGATTATGTGAAGGCAGCAATAGAAATGAGGACATCAGTATTTGTACTTTGTGCAGAAAGTAGAATGACATCCTGGATACGGAGCGTTAACTCTGAGTTACCATACATTCATTATTAATTTGTTTTTAAAGGAGGAATTAAAAATCTTAGATGATGGTTTGCCTTATAAATAATCTATGGCATTCAATGATAAATAAACATTCAGGAACCTTTGAGCCCAACTCTATTGATAATATATTACTCACTACACAGAAGATAAATTAATTGTCCGTACAATGCAGGGAAATCATCTGTCTAGATTGAGAAGGCTCTGAACGGTCATAACATAAAAAAACTGCTGAGCGGTAAAGTGAATAACACTGATTATCCCATTACAATGGCACCTGTCAAGAAGTGGAATACATTATGAAAGTAAATGAAAATACAGAAAAATGGACAAAAGGAAGGATTTGAGGGACTTTTCCAAATTGTGGTGGCTAGACATCTGGGTCATAGAATTTCCAAAATGGTGAGTCTTGTGGGGTGTTACTAGTATGAATTGGTTAGTGCCTTCAAAAAGTGGTCCAAGGATTAGATAGGTTCATAGGCACCCAATGATAAATGTGTTTGGGTGGTGAAGGTGAGCCTGACTGGTCTAATCCCACAGAAGAGCCACTGTTTTACAAACTGCTGGAAAAAATATTTTTTTCTATGATAGAAAGGTGTCAGAATACACAGTGCATCACAGCCTGCAGTGTATGCGGCTGTATAGCTTCAGAACCCCATGCTGTTTTCTGCTAATGCGAGCATCAGAATTAGACCATGGAGCAATGGAAGAAGGAAGTCTGGTCTGATGAATCACGCTTTCTTTTACATCAAGTAGATGCCATGTGAGTGTGTGCAACTTACCTGGTACTCAGATGCATTAGCAAGTTGGTGCAAGGTGAAAGGCGATGCTCTCAGCAATTTTATATTGGGAAACCTTGGGCCCTGGCATTCAGGTAGATGGCACTTCTCACAGTACCTTCCACCTAAATATTGTTGCAGACCACGTACATCCCTCTGCAGCAACAGTATTCTGTAATAGCAGTCTTCATGCAGGATGATGTGTCCTGCCATACTGCTAAAATTGTTCAGGAATTGTTTGAGTTCAAGGTGTTCACTTGGTCTCTAAATTTCTCAGTTCTAAATCTAATTGTGCACTTGAGATGTGCTGGCAAAAAGTATAATTCACAGAGACCCCTACTTGCTGATTGCAGGAAATAAAGGACCTGCTGCAAACAACACGATGCCAGATACATATTGGAGTCAACAGGTCAACAATGCTGGAATGAGCGTGACATAATATTTGGCAGGTGTTTTAAATGCTAAGACTGATTAGTGTACATCTTTCATGTATTACCTTGTGAGCTCATCAAGTGGACCTCTATGTGACATCTGCATTGTATACACACATGGAAGACAGCTAGAATGGCATTCTAAAACTGGATTATCCTAACTTTATAAAATGACCCTTTTGAGTTTGGTGATGCATATAAAAAATATACAAGAAACCAATAAGTAGTTAAATCATAACCAGTTTTTCATTGAAGCTTCATAGTTGATGATCACACTTGCAAATGTGCATTAAGTTTCAGCAAAAGCAAAATATGAAATTCATCTAAGCACTAAAAATATTAAATATACAAACTCCCCCCAAAATAACACTGAAAACAATGACAATTTAAATGAAAGAAAATACAATTATTTCACAAACAAATTCAAGTATTTTTGAAATGTTTCCAGATATTTGTGCAATTCATAATGTTGCATAGTAAAGAAAAAACATAAATCAAAGATACAAATATATTGGATCATCCAAACATGCACCTACACAATGTTCAATGAAAGAAGACAACTGTCATACAGGAGGCTTAATCTATTACTGAGGAGTCGTGCAGAGAGTGTTGCAAAAATTATGTTTTAAAGCATAATTAGAGCAGTGACTTCAGGGCAATTTTTATTTCTGTGAATATTATACTATATGTTCACTCTAAATATGTGTATACTATGAAGAAAAACAATACCATCATGTACTTCTGCTTAACAAGGCAAAACATTAAAAAAACATTTAGGCTGGTTTCACATGGGCATAATATGGACACAGGTTTGGATCCATATTACAGCCAAAACACCTGAGCCACTAACATGCTATCCAAACCAAAATTAGATAACTAATTTTGCATATCTGGAAACTTTGTAAATGACTGAAAATTTTTATATTATAGTAACTAACTAAATAAACCTTACAACCGCCCATGTTCAAGAGGGAGTTGAAGCCTTAAAGAGACGTGGCCGATTGTGGCCATGTTGTAGAGGATCAAATCAGTATTTGATTATCTGCAAAACTTGCAAGGTGTAATATGAATTAGTGAGAAGTGGAAAGATACATTGACTTTAGCAATCATGAAGATTATATGGAAAATTACATAAAAATGTGGACCTTCTTGCTAGAAGGATTAGATAATTACAATAAAATTTCATGCATACTGGATGGTGGAATCAACTCAAAAAGGCTGTCTGGCTAAGCGTAGGCAATAGTATAAAATTAATAACCTATTCCCTGTTCCCTCCACACATACCATGATGTTACATACATGCACTTGTGACCACTGAGGTTGGTGATTGACTGCTGGACTGGTTAGGATTGGAACAACAGGTGAGTATAGGCTATGTCTTCATTTTTCATTGTTCTCTCTTAGCCAGACTTTTGAAAGTTCCAGACAACACCTTTAATGTTAATAATACTGGCTTTTGAGTGACTTGACAGTTGTAGTAAGGATGAGATGTTCTATAGTAATTCAGAAGGTATTTGGTATCAACCATATCAATAAGAATTATTATTCCAACTTTCTGGGCTTAACTATTGAAACAATCTCACTGTTGAACTAAGGTATTGGTGATCTACCCAGGTATATCAATACATTGCAATGGGCTAGTTTCCTTCCTCTCCAGCTGTTGCACAAGTACAACTCCTAGCATGTGTTGGCAACCTAACAGTAGAGCCAAAGGTTGACAAGCAACCACTGGGCAAGACAACTACATGGTTTGAAATTGATATAATGTTGCTGATGTATTAGGGAAAAAATACATTTCCAATAATCCAGGGTTAACAGTAGGAGTAATGATAACAGTGAACAGATAAGTATGTGTTTAGTTGCAACTAGAGATGAGTGAATTTCCCCTGCATAACAGATATAGGATGGATCCGTTTTGCAGCCCATAGACTTCTATTATGACGGAATGAATAACGGAATGCATCTAAAGGCATTCCGTTGTGCATTCCATCATAGAATGGCGTTATGGCCCATGGTAACGGAATCCATAACACAATTCACCTTTAACAAATGAAGTGTGAACGAATTTAAAAATATGAAATTTGTTTATCTCTAGCTGCAACCAATGTTACCAATCTATCTGCAAAGAGTCATATCTGTTACTCTCAGAATAAATAAAAATGATACTTTGGCCTGTATCTGATTAATTACACAAATTTAAAGTCAGTCAAATGATTCTTGTCAATATACCAGAACAGCAAAACATATCACCTGCAGTCCTATTAATTGTACTAACTCTCTCAGGAAGCTGAATTTTTAAGATTTCCTAAGGACCATATTGATTGGTCACTAGAGTAGTGACTCCTCAATGACTCACTTAGGAAGAGTTCACATCTCCATTTCATTTTCCATTCTTCTGATCCATCAGAAGAACAGGAAAAAAACAGATCCTGTTACACATTTGGCATCCTTTTGAGCCATTTCCGTCTGAGATCCGTATCTTTTAGGCGGAAAAAAAAAGTACTGTATGCAGGACTTTTTTTCCATCTAAAAAAACGGATCTCATATGAAAATGGCTCAAAGGGATGCCAAATGCGCAACAGGATTCAATTTTTTACAGGATCCTGTTTTGTTTTTTCTGTTCTTCTGAAGGATCAGGAGAATGGAAAATGAAAGGGAGATGTGAACTCTCCCTTACAGTTATAATATGACTCAGCTACATTCATTTTTTTCATCAATTATGGGCTATGAAAATGAATTCCTATAATGTTTTCTTCTCTACTTCATTCACACACTGCAAGCTTATCTTAAGCATTTCTATTACATTACAACAAAAAAATGTAATCTAATTGTTCATCCTGACTAGAATAATTATGGACATTAAACTACAGATGAAACAAACACATTTCTATATAACTAGAAATATCTTTCAGTATCCTAAACAGTGACTATTTATTAATGTACATTTCCTGCTTTATACAAAGTGGCAAATAGTACAGAGAGAACCTTTCTGTATTATTTCCTTATCATTATTTTGGAAAACTAAAATAAAGTCTACTCTACATTATTATCATTCAGGACTCCCATTATAATTCTGATTAAGATTCGGCAAGTTTCCTGCAAAAAAAAAAAAAATGGATTCAGGTATGAATTGATTCTACAAGACAGATTCACCCATGTGAGGAGTTTTATAAGCTAGGCAAGCCTCCAAAAGGTACAAATGAGCTTTCCTTCCAAAAGGAACACAAAACTAAGCCTCTGTAATCACCACATGTTAGGATGTTAGTCTTATAGGTCAGGCAACGCTCCTCTAGGTTTCTGAGGAAAAAATATTCAAATTAATGTTTCTTCCCAAAGGAGAAGAAAACTAAGTGTGGATTTATGTGCGGAGTACATCCCCATTGAAATAAATGGAGACATTTAACTTTAGAAAATCTGCAACAATTATTATTTACACTAGGGAAAACAGCGCAGGGATTGACAACTTTCAGAGGAGCATTGACTGCTGTGGAATATAAATAATGGTTTGCTGCAGATTTTCTGAGGCTCAATGTCTCATACATTTCTATATCGGATGTAATCTCTCTGCTCTGCACTAATGAGGGGCCAGGCAAGTCTTGCTTCAAAGCCTGTTTTATACACTAAGCATTCACTTATTGGGTCAACAAAGGATTCGTTTTATATTCCTTTTGGAAGGGAAGCTAATTTGCATACCCAGAGGAGGCTTGCCTGGCCTGTAAGACTCCTCTAGCAGGTGAATCATGCACTCTCAATTTGAGCCAGAGGAATCTGAATAAAAAAATTAAAAAAAATTAATTTTTACTCAACTGAACAATTTGCTGTTATCTACCGTAGTTCTGATAAATGCCCTTAATTTTAACTGATGTCACTAAACTACATAAATATTACAAAATCTTCTTATGAAATAATATAAAGTCTATATTAATATGATAATGTAACCTTCAGATCAAAGTTAACCTCAGACCTCAACATTAAGGTGACTGCAGTTAACCCCACAATCCCCCCCCCCCCTCCTATTTCACATTCATAAGGTAGAAGAACCTTGCGTCCTTGAGTCATTGCTTAGTGAAATCCTCTCAGTCAAGGGTGTAGCTACAGAGGGTGGAAGAGAAGTAGGCTAATATGCTCATGGTCCTCTTTACCATATATGAAGACATCAGTATTATACATGGGGTTCTGTTAGAATTTTTGATTTGGGCCTTAAAGCTTCAAGTTACATCAGTGCTAACAATGTAGTGCTGTTTTAACAATCCTCCTGCCTACCTATGACATGGAGTGGTGTAGTCACCAGGTTTTGCTTTCACTTAAAATGGTAACTATGCAGGCTTTAAAAAAAAACGGTACTCATACGGTATCTTAGCTTTCTGGAGTTGGCGAAATGTGGCATATTAAAGAATGAGACACAGGGTCAACTTCAGTCACACTTGAAATTTTAGACCTTGAACATTTGTCAGGCTTTCAATCAGCAAATATAAAATTTTACTACACCACTAGGAATCCTCCATACTGAGGAGTTATATCATGAATGAAAGTTAAAATTAACAGTTTAATGTATAGGTAGTAAGTCAATGTGTTAATGATAAATAAGTAAATCAGTAAATAAATTAGAAAATCGTATTTAAAACAAAATAGATATTTTTAAATATGGTTACATTACATGGTATATAAAGATATATATATATATATATATATATATATATATTTATTTATATCACAAAGAAAGCACAACAGCTCTTGTTAGTGAAGTCGGGTGCAGAAATCCTCAGATCTTAGGCAATTCGGTCATCAAAATAGCTGTAGTTTTCCAAAGAAGAGGCAGCACTCCAAGATAAAGGTGAAAACGACCCGCTTTATTCCCCTGTGCAATGAGCAGTTGAAAGGTTGCACAGGGGGTCGTTTTCACCTTTATCTTGGAGTGCTGCCTCTTCTTTGGAAAACTACAACTATTTATATATAAATAAACACACACACACTTTACATAAAACTTTTCCAGTTTAGAGATACACAGTTTATTATTTTATATATAAATTATAAATAAATGTTTCGGTTTACATAAAATCTTACCAATTACCAATAAAGTGTTACTGTACTGTAGGATGATGGGCCCATGCTTTGGAAGTCTGGAGCAACATGTAAACAATGCAGTTGCAGGCGTTGTGCCATCCATACCGTCCACAAGTCTAGCAGCCAAATTATTGTTAGTTGCTCACTGACTCTGCATTATCTGCTGCCAGCACATGAAACACAATCCTTCCACAGACAGGGAAAGATGACAAAACCCCTTCAATAACACTGCATTGGCAAGGAAAAGAATTTATATAAAGCATTACATTTATAAATAAATACATAAAATTCATTCCCCCAAAAATTAATTAAAGGGGTATTACCTTAAACAATATTTATTCCCCTTTCCACCAGACAGGGAGTATGTGTCTGATTGGTGAGGGTCCAACCACTGGCACCACGCCAAAAGTCCCCTTGTTTCTCTTGTTGAATGGAGCAGTAGTCACGCATGTCCATTGCTAGGTCATTTAAATCTATGGAATTACCAGGCACCACCATAGCGATGAAAGGAGTGGCAGCAGACATGCACTACTGTGGCGGTGTTCAAACCTGGTGTTCAAAGTCCTATTTTCATGATTGGACATTTATCTCCTATCCTCTGGGTAGGGGAAACCCCTTTAATTCTTCACAATATATTTGGCCTATTAAAGAAGAACTCTTGCAAAAAAAATATTCTCTGACTTGCTAGAAAGGTACTTGATGTAATATGTGGTAAATGTATTTTTTTTTTACAGTATTGGTGAGATTTCCCCTACCTTCGGCTTCTTGGCTGTGTCATGTGACCAGCACTTTGACTTTCCATATAACACAGCATCTTATGTGTGAACAGGAAGTCAGTTTTTTCTATGTATTCCTATGGGAGCCTCAATGTCAGTCTCATAGGAATGAATAGAGAAGTAACTGACTTCCTGTCTGATGTCAGTTAGAGATCAGAAAGTTGGTCACATTACACAGCTAAAAATTAGGAGGGAGGTTATAACTGACAAATACAGTGACTGAGGAAAAGATTAAATTCACTAGAGATTACATGTACCTTTCTAGTAGGTCAGAGAATAGAAATTTTCTTTAAATCAAGATTACATCATAGAAAAATAAAGTTTTCTCGTTGCACAGAGCAAACCAGAATACCATTAACCGGAGCCTTCATTTTCTAAACTGTAGAACTGTAGTAAAGTATATAGATTTTTTTTAGCTGAATACATATAGACCCAATAATGTATTTGCAAATGAAAATAAAGTTACTTGTTCGATCCTATAAAATTACATTCAACTAAAATAGTTTGTTCAGGAACGATAAAATAAACTTAACACACATGTGGCCATCATAAAACTATTGGCATACTGCTAAAATTACCTATGTTAAATTCAGTTTGCATAGTTTGTTTTGGGGACTCATTGGGGACTACTTTATTATTACCTGAATGGGTACTATAGAACTATGATGTCAAAATTAAAGTGTTTAGAAAGGTGAAAAAAAGAGTAAAAGTAGGGCTTAATATAATAAAAGTAAATAGTAACTTTATATTTCTGGACTAGTTAAATTTAGCATTTATATTAAAAAGCAATGTGTAAATAACATTGTTATGTCTTGTAATACTATATTTAAAACCAACTATGGTGTTTGTCAGGCTTGCATCTGGTATATATAAAGTTTATAGCAATGGGCATTACCGATATGCAATAATAGGTACAAAAAAAATGAGTGCAATAACAAAAAAATTAATGCACAGGGTGGGCCATTTATATGGATACACCTTAATAAACTGGGAATGGTTGGTGATATTAACTTCCTGTTTGTGGCACATTAGTATATGTGAGGGGGGGAAACTTTTCAAGATGGGTGGTGACCATGGCGGCCATTTTGAATCCAACTTTTGTTTTTTTCAATAGGAAGAGGGTCATGTGACACATCAAACTTATTGGGGGTTTCACAAGAAAAACAATGGTGTGCTTGGTTTTAACATAACTTTATTCTTTCAGGAGTTATTCACAAGTTTCTGACCACTTATAAAATGTGTTCAATGTGCTGCCCATTGTGTAGGATTGTCAATGCAACCCTCTTCTCCCACTCTTCACACACTGATAGCAACACCGTAGGAGAAATGCTAGCACAGGCTTCCAGTATCCGTAGTTTCAGGTGCTGCACAGCATATGCTGTGAAGATACGAGATGTGCAGCACCTAAAACTATGGATATTGGAAGCCTGTGCTAGCATTTCTCCTGCGGTGTTGCTATCAGTGTGTGAAGAGTGGGAGAAGAGGGTTGCATTGACAATCCAACACAATGGGCAGCACATTGAACACATTTTATAAGTGGTCAGAAACTTGTAAATAACTCTTGAAAGAATAAAGTTACGTTAAAAACACACCATTGTTTTTCTTGTGAAATTCCCAATAAGTTTGATGTGTCACATGACCCTCTTCCTATTGAAAAAACTAAAGTTGGATTCAAAATGGCCGACTTCAAAATGGCCGCCATGGTCACCCTCACATATACTAATGTGCCACAAACAGGAAGTTAATATCACCAACCATTCCCATTTTATTAAGGTGTATCCATATAAATGGCCCACCCTGTACATTCTTAAAGTCTATGCACACCATCAAGAGCAATTAAAAAAAATATTTTGCCTTGCAACTTTTATGGGCTAAAAATATTTTTCCTAATAGGTTCTCCTTACAAATTGTAACCCCTATGTCTTCTATGAAGTAGCTTGTTTTCACACACCCCCCAACGCAGACATTAACAAAAGTTGCAAGCTTCTTCAGGTTATTATCTCTGACTGAAAAAACAGTGCCACTTACCACTACCGATCAGCAGTAAAATTCAAGAAAGAATGGTCTTCCCAAGTAATCTGAGATCTGATTTCATGAAATCCTATCCATAGCAGCAAGATGAAAACACTGTCGTTGAAGTCCAGAAGTAGTAACAATCAGAGATATAGACTCCACAAGTCTTGATCAGACTTGTGGAGTACAGACCATAGTTCAAAATAAAGGTTTCTTTTCCATTCTCACAAAGCTCTTCAAAATACAGTCATAAAACTCATTTACACAAATGTAAGGGCTCTGTGTCCGTGCTGGGGACCTCAAATAGCGGTCCACAATATACAGGCACTGGCTGTGTGCTGCAGATGTGGTGATCCACAAGATATGGCAACTGCTAATTGGTGGAGGGCAATATTTGAGATACACCAAATGTGAGAGTGGTGTTAATCAGTGAAGCAAAAAATACTAGTGAATTAGTGTATATGGTATGAAATATGTTTTGAGTAGTAATGTGTTTGTACTCCCAGATTTTAACCAATTAATTTAATAAAGCTTGTTTGTTATTTTATTTTAGCGTCCCTTCAAACGATTATTAGTGTGGTACTGTGTGGCTTCAATCTCTTGATCTAATCTATTCACGATTAGAAAGTATCAAATATAGCTTCTGGATATAGATTTAAAAATATTTTATGAAAAATATATTAAGGGGCATTTACTAATATTGTGATGTAAATTAGTTGCACATTATGGACACACCATATTTGCGCAATAATTTCTGACTTAAGCTTAAGTCTTAAGCTTAATCTTCTCATTACTTCAGAAAAGAAAAAGGGATGGGCCTTAAGTGGGAGGAGTGGAGCTTAGCACAGCCCTCCGGTTTATTGGCTTGAGTTATAGCTAAAGTCTGTGCCAGCCGCTGGCTGGTGTAGACTTCAGTTTCTGATGCACAGACTCCCAGAAATGCGCCTAATTTATTAAGATGGCTTGTGCAGGCTGTGTTCAACTGTAGAACATAAAAACAGCGCACCATAGGGTGATAACACTTCATAAAAATAATAGAAGTGTCTCCAAAAATGGAGGCACACCTTGGAGGGTTGTGCTAAGTGTAGGCACAACTCTAGTGTAGGCACGTATGGGGCTGTTGAAGATCACTTGTAGCGGATGGTATGTGGCCAGGAATGCAGGTACTTCTGGTCAGGGGTGCCTGGGGTCCCTCAGAAAAGCCAGTAGATCAGCAAGGCAGAGTTTCTCATGGCGCAAGAACCACCCGGTGGTTTGGTTAAGATGCAGGGTTTTTTATTAAGCGGTACAACGCGTTTTGGGGATAAAATCCCCTTCTTCAGGTGCTAATAAATAAAGTTATTAGTACCTGAAGAAGGGGATTTTATCCCCGAAACGCGTTGTACTGCTTACTTAATAAAAAAAACCTGCATCTTAACCAAACCACTTGGTGGTTCTTGCGCCGTGAGAAATTCTTCCTTGTATCTTAATAGATTAGGTGCATCTTACTCCGGCGCACAAAGATCAAGACTTGTGTTTTAAACACAGTAATTATTTGTTTTTTTTATGTTATTATAGAAAATCTATCCCTGGTATATGCTGTAAAAAAAAAAAAAAAGATCATTATTAATTTATCTTTTTTTAATTTGTTTGTGTGGGTGTGAGAAATATTGTTTTTCCAATTTAAGTGGAAACAGATATGCACCGAGTATGCCCTGGAAGAAGCCTGAGGTTAGGCAAAAGCTTAGGTTCAGCCGTGAGCTCAGCACTTTGGATATAACTAATGTCTATGTTTTAAAGAGTTTTAAAGAATAAACCTGGATATATAAAATGTGCCTACAGTCTGCACTCTCCCTATTCCTTTCTCTTAGAGTCCGGATCAAGACTTGTGGAGTCTATATCTCTGACCGTGACTACTTCTAGACTTCGTTGACAGTGTTTGCATCAACTTGCTGCTATGAAGAGGATTTAATGAAATAAGATCTCAGACTGTTTGGGTTGTGGCAACTGTTTTTTCAGTCAGAGGTAGTAGCCTGAAGAAGCTTGTGATTTTTGTTACTGTGTGTGAACTGGGCCTTGTGGACTGACCTTGTTTTTCTTAATTTGTTTCCTTTTGAACTCAGTTTGATGTCGCTTACTTTTGATTTTCATTTCTTATGCACACACACAAATCGGCCAGAGAAGCTGTCTGTTTGCTCACTGTAGCTCTTACCCTTGTTAGTTTGATATGATTTCAGCTTAAAAGGAGTCTGTCACCTCCACCAAGTACTATTAACAGTAACAATACAGTATGTGTACATGAGGAATAATACTATTTCTGACAATTATAGGGCTTGTATCTGCATTTTTAGCAGTTTCCCCTGTGCATGCTGAATGTCCGGTTTGCAGCTCTCTCTGACATGGTGGGTGAAGACTAGCTGCCATCCACTGCTCACAGAAAGCAGAGGCGAATCTGCTTCCTAGCTTTCTCACACTCAGATGCATCCCCAGGATCATGTTGGACATTACAGATAAGTACTGACCAGTATGGTTTTGAATGAAGAAGTTTAGATCTTAGCCCCATGTAGCTGTAGCAGTTTCTTTGTCAGTGTAGATCTTACTCAGCCCTCCTCCCCTCTCCTCTCTATAGACTTGTATTGAAATGTGTATGTAATATAATTCTTCTGTGAAGCTGATACATCCTGGATGGGTTTAAGACATTTTTCAAAGAGGTTAAAAGCTGATAACGTGAGAATTGAACAATTCTCAGTGATCAGACATATTACACAGTTTCCTATGGTCACTTGCAACAATTTTAACTAAAACCTAATAGGAAAATTATTTTTAGCCCTTGCAATAATAATAATGGCATGAAAGCTGTACATAGTCTTTACAATGGCATACATATTAGCTATAAGTCATCTGACAGCTAAAAAAATAAACATGCACTGTAAACCCAAGGTCCGTTTCTGGTGAAGCCAGGAGAAATAGCTGTTGGCAAAATGGGTGTTTACCAACATTTATCATTTGTGTATGGCCAGATTTAGGGTTGAATTTGTTGGGTGGATGTTAAACCATCAGTATCATGACCATTAACAAGGTATCATGAGTTATCCTCAGCCACAGCAATAAATCAAATATCTCAATATCAAAAAGAGTTAGAAAAGCTTTGAACAAGATTTCCAATGGCCAGGAACAAAAGTAAGACATTTTTTGCAGGTTGACTTGTGAAACAGCAATATATATGGGTACTAAGGGTATTTTTCTTAGAGATTTATGAATAAAGTTGTGTATGAATGAAGAAATCAAAAAATGTCTATACATAAAGGTCAGGAACAGACAGAGGGGCATGCAGCAATGGTACAGACTTCCTAGTCACATACTGTATACTGCACTTTACAGACAATATGTCTGATTTTCATACAGTCATTAAACATATGTATACACAGACTTACTGACTTTTCCAGCCTGGTAATTACCCATTAATTAAGAAAGTGATGCAAACCACTACATACTGTATTTACATGCACAATGGAGAAGATGTGATAAAAGAAATGTGCATATGATCTTGGCACTTTAGTGAATAATTTGAGTATGTAGCTATATATCTGTTTTCATACATTATGTACAAAATTAGCTTGACACAAAAAATGGAACTTAATCATATTTGGAATTCTTAAATACATATCAATTTACAGTATATACTTTAATAAAGAAGTATGTTTTTGGTTTCAAGCATACAAACCCTAGATCACACCTGTTTTGTGCCAAAATTTCCTGCATGTACATGCTTTATCCTCCTTATTTATTTATGTATGCAAGCCTAGCGTGCCTTCCCTACATGCTAGAAAAATTAGGGGGTGGAATATATATATATATATATATATATATATATATATATATAGTATATAAAATATATTGCACATACCTATATACATATAAATATATGCATATATTTCAATGTTTTTTTATCTATTATTTTACATACACATAAAGCTTTTGTTGTCAGAAAAGATTTCATACACTTGATATTGTAAAGTCTTCTATTTTCATATGTACATGTCCTCAATAATTTGTTATTCATTGAATGATTTCATGTCCACTCTGCTGCTGCAGAAAAATCATGGCTTGGATTTCAGCAAAAGTTTGCTTTTAGTTTTAAAGACTGCAAAGCACGTATTGACCTGACGTCATAAGATTGTCTTTTCCTCTGTTCTGTCCATCTTTAATATTTGGGGGGTGGTGTGGAAGGTTGGCTTAACAGCTGGTTGTCCGAGTTAGCACTGTGCCATGCAGCTTTGCTCTAGTTTGAAAAAAATTAAAAATGACATGCCTTGTATTTTTACCAGTATTCATTGCGGAAAGTTAGTCATGCTTATGCTAGACAATGCTTATCAGACATTTCAGTTGATTCTCATAATCAGCCCTGCATTGTATAAAAAAAACTAACTATTGCACTTTTTATGTGGTGTCTTGTAATTGATCTCTTAGGCCTGTATATAAAAAAAGCCATTGATAATATTGTATTGTAGTACTGAAGGCTTAACGTAAATGATGTTGGAGAAGCAGATTGCATGTATGAACTTGCGCTCATTGATGAAGGAAGACCTTGTGGCAAAGTTGCTTATATTCCAGACTGAGATGGGTCATATCTTCTCTTTTTGACATTTCTTCCAAAATGCATCAAAGAAAGGTGGAATAGTGAAAGAAAAGCAAAACAATTATTAGTTTATATTTAATAAACCAAAAGCAATGGCTAAATTCATGGCAGAGCAGAGCAGTCACCACAGGGCAATGTGTCCAAATAATGATCGGAACAGAAGTTAAAAACTCTTTCACAAGCCTTTTCAGAATGGGGTCTCCCAGGGTGACCAGACAAATGGCTGTCCTGGGAATACAAGATGGTCTTCAGTGCGTCAGAACAGGGCACACAGCCAGAGGTTCTCGTCATAAGAAAACCCCTTTAATGCTATTATTCATTATTTTTGGTGCAAGGTATACCAGGCATGTTACAGAGGATAAAGTGCGCAGTGTAAAAATATATTGAAAGCAAGGACAACAGTGCCTATGGTGAACGTTGCTCTACCACAGGAGCCAACACATTTCTACATAACAAATACAAATCTGAATAGTTTCCGCAAAGATAATGCACACCAAGGGGAATGGACTCATTATTTGGTTAGTAGAGAAATTACAGCTATACCGTTATTGTTAAATGGTAAGTACACAGTGCACTGGTGTCCATTCTCCTTATACAGCGGAAGGCTGTAAAGATATATAGCATGACATTACATGGCAACATACACTGGGTGCAACCTCCCCATTATCTGGCTTTATGTGGGGCATCAAGCAAAAGGGCTCATGCATTCAGTTTGGTAACACTTGGCATATGCACCACTACCGCCACCAGTTTCACATGCAAAACACAGAACAGTAGTATCAAAATATGCATATGCAGCCTCGTGTTCTGTGACACGCTTGTGAGTAGATTCACTAGTCCAACAAAATAGTGATTTGAAACACATCTTTAAGACACAAGATAAAAGCAGGCAGTTGTAGATATATGGCAGCTGAAAAGCACAAATGTGACACCAAAATGTATATATATTCTAATATATATATATACAATTATATTAAGAGAGATAGATGCTGTAGACATAAAATTTACTAAGGCTACTTTCATACTAGAGTTTTTGCTGGATCAGGCAGGGTCCAGCAAAAACGCTTCAGTTACTGATAATACAACCATCTGCATCCGTTATGAACGGATCCGTTGTATTATCTTTAATGTTGCCAAAACGTATCCGTTTTGAACTCCACTGAAAGTCAAAAGGAGGACGGATCCATTTTATATTGTGGCAGAGAAAACGGATCTGTCCCCATTGACTTGCACCGCTTTTCCCAGGACAGAAAGCAAACTATAACCTGTTGCGGTTTGCTCTCCGGTCTGGGAATGCAACTAAATGGAACGGAATACATTTTGGAGCATTCCGTTCTGTTCAGTTCTGTCCCCATTGACAAAGGATGGGGGACAAAACTGAAGCGTTTTTTTCCATTATTGAGCCCCTATGACGGATCTCAATACTGAAAAACTTTAACGCCAGTGTGAAAGTACCCTGACACTGGTTTCTACTTCACTGACAACACTCAGGTCCATGAAAAACCCCAATAATCAAAGAGTCTTGCATTTTGTTACAAAGCATCATATCATCTGGTACGTGAGAACTTGGTCAGCTCCTCCAGGCATTACATGGGCTATTTTCTCTAGGACTCTCTAGCAGACAACATATAGTATCCTATATATTATGGTCCTGCAGAAAACATGTATTGGCATCCTGAGGCAATGTATAATTGTATGTACACCAGCCTATGGTTCAGTTCACATTTTGAAGTTTTGATGCACTTTTTAAAATTTTTCAAATACTTTTAACTAAAACCAGGAGTGGATCCTCAATGGATGAGAAGTGTAAGTGAAAGCTATATGTGAAGCTATTCCAACTTGTAGCTAAATTAAGCTGCATACAAAAACTGCATCAGAATTCAAAGAGCAAATTGGGTTTTAATAAAGTTTTTACATGTTGCACCACAGAAGAAGTTTTAACAACATTTTCTTAGAAAAAAAATAATAATTGCCATTGTGGTGTGACTTTGACTCCCAATTAAAATTTACAACATGGCTATGGCCACTGTTCCCTAAAAGGTAATTACAGCTTAAATGACTGATCCTCCGACCACTGATATCATTAGTTAGTTCTGACTACACTATGTCTCATTTAAATTTGTGTTTTAATTATAAATAGCTAGGGAATGTATTTTGCTATTATGGAATTTATCTGTGTGTTTTTGTATAGATGTTGTTTTGTGGTTCGCTGGTTATCCATTCACCATTCCCCTTTCCTAATTCTTCCTCTCTGTGGGTCTTCCTTTGCGGATATCTTCCCTTCGGACCAACTATCTTTATTTTCATCTAAAAAGTCTGTTCTGACTTTTCATTGTCTGGGACCTATTTTACAAGTTCAATGCTACGATTAGTTTGTAACATAGTTATTACAATTGAAAAAACATACATGTCCACCAGTTTCAACCAGGGAAGGGGAAAGGACGTAGAAAAAACGGAGGGGGAGGGGTACATTTTAGAACTTAGTTTTCCTCAGTTGATCCAGAATTAACTATCCTTCCCTTAAAGGCATAACAATGTCTTCCTAACCCCACAAATGCTCATTATACAGGATGAACAGTCAAGTAAGTATTCTATACATTTACATAAGAAATAATTTTATTTTGTTCTAAGATATCAACTAGGCCTTTATTGAACTGTTCAAATTAGCACCTTAGGGACTATTCCACTGCTCTTTCAGTAAAACATCCTCTAGGGTTTAAAGGGGTTTTCCGGAAGTACAATAATGATGACCTGTCCTCAGATATGGGTAGGTCATCTATCAGCTGTTTGAAGAGGCTGTAGCCCTCCGAT
Organism: Bufo gargarizans; assembly: GCF_014858855.1. Taxonomy (NCBI): domain Eukaryota; kingdom Metazoa; phylum Chordata; class Amphibia; order Anura; family Bufonidae; genus Bufo; species Bufo gargarizans. The sequence continues at coordinate 85,441,978 of NC_058087.1, read as the reverse complement.
AAGGGCTGAGGACTCTTTACAAAGTACCAAGCACGTTTATAGTACAGCAGCTGTTCTTGGTACTGCAGACCAGGCCCATAGACTTGAATAAGACGGAGCTGCCTCTAGGCCAGGCATGTCCAAACTGCGGCCCTCCAGCTATTGCAAAACTACAACTCCCAGCATGCCCTAGTAGCTGTAAGCTATCCAGGCATGCTGGGAGTTGTAGTTTTGCTACAGCTGGAGGGCCGCAGTTTGGACATGCCTGCTCTAGGCTATGTAACCAATGAGCCATTAATTGTATAGTGGCTGTTCTTGGTATTGCAGCCCAGGCCTGTTCCCATTCACTTGAATGAGACCGAGTTGTGTCTGGGCTATGAGACCAATGAACATGATGTCACAATCCTGGGAAGAAGCCATTGCACTCACCAAAGTGCCATTGCCTCTCCAAACTGCTGATTGGTGCTAAGAGTTACACGAGGATAGGTCATCAATACTAAACTCCTGAAAAACCCCTTTAAGCTTTTGTGGAGTGCCCTATTGCTTTTGGTGACATTGTAAGTGACTTTACATGGAAGAGCTTTTATCGATTAGTGCTTCTATTGTTTATTTTTTCCATTTCCTCAGATTTTATTTTAAATGCATCAAGATCTGTTATTATATTGCCTCACGATCTGCAGAACATAAATGGCTATGGAATCTGATTAGCATTTTCATCCATTATTCATTTAGCTGGGTGTTTTCACAGTAACAGCTGCCATTATATATCAAAATCTGATGAGGTGTTATTATTGATAACTTATCAACCTTTTAGGCCAAAATCTAATGCTTAGAACTACCTTTTTCTTTTCGTTTATAGATTGGAATGTAACTCATTAAATTAAGAAAGTTGAATGTAGTGTGACCTTGGTTTATTTTTATTATGCTGTATTTTTCCATTTATCTTTGATAAACCTGATATTATCTTTCTAAAGACTGATTCAGCCATGAGGCATTAGAGGATTGTTCTCATGTGTAAAACTTCATGTAGCAGATTTCATGTCCAATCTGGGATTGTTGATGTAAATAAGGTGTTGGAGGAAGAGGACAGCTCATTTATGTTTTTTAATATGTACTGGACAGTAAACATTGAGAACAACATTGGAGAATATATTTTTATTTTAAGCAATTGTAAAGGTTGTCCGATAGTTTTAATTATCTTGGACAGCCCCTTTAAAGAGGCACGCCCATAAAAAAACGTATTGTACCCGCATTAATTGTGCTGGTATACATTACTGTTCATTTAACAAACTTAAGTATTGATTTATTGATGTATTTTCAGCCTCCATTACTTTTGGCACCAATGAGACATGATTGATCGCACAGTTTCTCAACTCCTTCCTATGAGGGGCTTGGTGTCAGTTTCATAGGAACAAAAAGAGAAATTGACCTCCTGTTCACACAGCAGACACTGATCCAGCAAGTCTCATCAGAAGTCACATGATCCAACTGCCAAAAGTAATGAAGGCTAAAAATACATCAATAAAATATGTAAGGCTATTGAATAAACAATTATATATACCAGCACATTTCCAAACTGAGCTGGGGGAGCCACAATAACTTTTTGGGGAGACACCCTTTAAGGAAATGATGGAAGTCCCAATTTACTAATGATTTAAAATTTAGATATTTAAATATTTGTAAACATATTTATATATTATTGAAATATAGTAGGTGTAAAGTATTATCCATAGCTTCCTGCTATGCAAATCATGTAGAGTTAAAATGTAACTTTAATTAGAATACTTTATACGTTTATTAATTACAAATTAATTTACCAAGTGTTTTTTATATTTTTGCTACATAACTAGTTAAATATAATAGTGCTTTACAGTTACGTATTGATAAGGAATACTACAATCTTACTTAGGACAAAAGCAAATAGAATCCTTGCAGTCTTATAAGAACACCAGGACACCAACATGGGAAACCAGGTAGTGCCAACAGGTTCATCTCCGAAGGATTGCTGACTAGAAATCACATGTAGGTGCAGGACAAGTTTAGTGTTAAAGGGTTTCTGTCATCAGAATGTGATGTGCTAATGTCAGAAGAACATAACTGTATGACTTATATCTCCCTGCCTGCTGTGATGGACGCTCGTCTGCTGCCGTCCTTCACTCACTGCGCCTAATACTAAAATGGACGGCACAGGCGCGGGATTTGCGGGGCACGGAGGAGACCGAGGCTTTCAATCACCTTTACAAGGGCGGAGCCTCTAGGTGCTGCAGCAACGCCCCACTAGCACCTAGAGGCTCATTTACATATTATAAAAGTCATTATTTAGCGTAAGTAAAGAAGGGCAAAAAAATGGTAACTGACTTTTTAATGGATTTTAATGGCTTTTGTATGACAAGTGTTATCAGACTCAATTTTAGCTTGGCTACATCTGTATATACATCCATGTGTAGAGAGTAAATGTATACCTCTACATATGGATTTTATTCATATCTGTGTCCAAAATTGTACTACTGCTGTATGTTAAGGCCTGGAACAAATGTAATCTTCTAAAGAATATATAGAAAACATTTTTTTATTTATCTAAGAAAAGTTGTTTATTCATGGATTAAGGTTACTGCTATGGCTACATCTACTTTGGAGGCTCCATTCAGAGCCTCTGTCACAGATTCCATCACATTCAATGGAAAAAATATTGCAGCATTATTTTTTTCTGTTAAATAACCAGCACTATAAAGAAACCCGATGGATACCTTTATAAACTAAATGGGTCAGTTGGCCACATTGCTTTCTATTATGTGACTGATCCAGAATGGTGTACTGTAACTTTCCGTTTTGTGCTCTTATGACACAGCAGTGCCACTTTCCTAAATGCCACCCTAGGCTGGATACCAAACTTTCCCCAGATAACAAAAGAGCAAATGCTAAAATATAACTTTTATTGCTATATCTAAAAATAATGATGTGAGCAACTACAGCCTTAAAACTAGCTATCACTAGTGCATATTGACTTGTGTGTGCATGGCTGAGGGACTAGAGGGTGTGCACTACCCACAATAATCCTTCTATCTCTGCTCACAATGTGCTACGTGGTCAGCTATGCTCACTGACGCACTTATGATATGAACACTAAGCGCTAGGCTTCTAACAACTGTTTACTGCCCCCGACATGTTTCGCCAGTGATCTGGCTTCCTCAGGGGTAACGGGCAGTATTATTTTTAGATATAGCAATAAAAGTTACATTTTAGCATTTGTTCTTTTTGTTATCTGGCGCGAGTATGATATCCAATCTAGGGTAGCATTTATGAAAGTGCCACGGATTTCATTTACTGATCCCCAGACAGGGTCGTGTTTGTTATAATTTTTATGACAGCAGAAAACCAGAAATAACAATGCAGATGTGAAGTCAGACTAATATAAATCTGAAAGAATTTGTCTTTCCCTTCTGGATGAAAGGCTTGAAAAAGGTCCTGTGATAGGACTGAAAAATTATGTGGACGTGGGCTAATAAAACCTTCTTTCTTTGCACATTCAACTTCTCTAGGAGTGCTGCAGATTTTTTACTATACTATTTGGATACTTGATCTGGAACAAGAAGAATGAGTCCACCCCTTTCATTTGAACAATTTATTAGGACTGCTGCCTTTTTCTGTTTATATCCCTGGACAAAACGACAGTAACCTACCGTAAATGAAAATTCTGTAAACTGGAATGCTATGCACAAAAGAATAGACAGCTACTCCTCTTTTTCTTTTTACTTTACGGCTATGCAGTTTTATTGTATTTTAGAACATTAGCTGAACATGCATAGCTTCACTGCTAGATTAAAGAGAGTCTGTCATCAGCTACATCACTATGCAACTAAGAATACTGCCAGAAAGTCTTCGCTCTCCTGATTCCAACTGTGTCCTTGGTCACTCCCATGCCGATAAAATAGTTTTTTTAAATATGTAAATGATGCCTTTAGTGCGATGAGGGCGGCGCTATTGGTGTCACTGCACAGAAGCTCCACTCCACTCCCTACCTAGCATTTTCCTTTGGACCACTGATGGACATGGCCAATTGGCCCGTTAAGATTATGTACCTACAGCCTGGTTCTGTCAATTAATGGTTCAAGGAAGAAAGGCTGGGCAGTGAATGGAGAGTAGCTTCTGTGTAATGAGAAGCAATTGTGATGCCTTCATCAGACTAAGGGTCAATTCACATGTCCGCAATTTCGTTCCGCATTTTGCAGAACGGAATTGCGGACCCATTCATTTCTATGGGGCAGCACGAAGTGCTGCCGATGTGCGGTCCGCAAAATGCTGTACTTTTATGTATAGAGGATTAAAGGGGGATTTGGGGGTCACTCAGTATCTGGCAAGTAATAGACTGGTAGATAAAAGTTATCCGAAATGTAATTTATCAAACTGTGATATACTCAATAGACATGATTAAAAACATAACCACTAATTGTAAACATAATCATAAAAAAAATCTTAAAAACGCATGATGACGTATGGTAGGGAAAAGCATACAGGTTTCAAAACAGGTCCTTGCAGGTCACAGCGGAGATCAACACTACTTTGTGCAAGTGGACATCCAGCAGCGAACACAGGAGCTGTAAAGTACTGCACCATATCAGTAGAGTATTGTTTGGCAAATGGCCCTTACTCAGCTGGGTTGGTAATAGATGCCAACACATGTGGTACAATCGCAATAGACATTCCAAAGCCTAGTCCTATTGTGTGGATACTAATGTGACAAACATTTTGTATGCACCCCAGTTGACTTGTCCTTCCATATAGGAGATACTAAGACTCAAGATTTGGGGTATATATTTGAGAATATCATTTAAGACTGTGGTGAACATTCATTTATCCCACCAACAAACCGAATCTACCTCCATTTTGAAACCTGTATGTCTTTTTCTACCATACGTCATTATGCGTTTTTTATGATTATTTTTTATGATTATGTTTATAATTAGTGGTTATGTTTTTAATCATGTCTATTGAGTATATTACAGTTTGATAAATTACATTTCTTTAACTTTTATCTACCAGTCTATTATTTGCCAGATACTGAGTGGAACAGTGAGCGAGCCACCATTTTTTCTGTCTTTTTCAGAATTTTATGTATAGGTCTGTAAAAACATGGCACAGTTGGAATCAGGTGAGCTAAGCCTATCTGGCACTATGCTTGGTTGCATAGTGATGTCACTGATGACAGACTCCTATTAATTAAAAAAAGGAAACAATGATATATTTTTCAAAAGAATTTGGAACCATCCAAGCGAGCAATGCACAGTATCTGACGACAACATAGCAAAGCACTGAAGGCAGTTTTTTTTTCCAAGCTTATTACGTAAGTAACTGAAAACAAAGACATACAGTAAGTACAGTTACCACAGCTGGTCCCTTCACCAGCAGCTAAATTTAAGTGTATTATAATCTTCCCATCCCTTTGAATAATAACATGCACGTCAAGCTGTGTGCTAGGCCAGGCCAGTGATTGAGGTTCTGCTGCAGCAAATAATTAACATTGGATTGGTTTTTATGCAGTTATCGGTGGAAAATAGAATTCAATTATATTTTTAAGTTACTGTAAATGAAAAAATGACACTTTGGGTGCAGAGATAGCAGCTAGAGAGCTCTTTGGAGAAATATGCACTTTTTTCTAATGCAGAATTTTCTTTAGCTTGACCAGCAGCTATGTAACTCTCCTAATCAGTCAACCTACAGGCCAGGCTACTTTGTCCTCGCTATTGAGTGGGTACTTTAATTAATTACACTGATTTTCTTTAAATATTAGGATATATAGTATTATATTCTTATCTTAACCAAAATAAAAAATCTCAAACTTTCTGACTCTTTCTAAAGCGATTAAATTCAATCAGAAAGATTAGCCAACGTTATATTATTATATTTTGTGTTCAATTTTTAAGATCTCATTATTATTTTAGTTATAATTTTTATTTTTTACACATTTTCTGTCTTAAAAGTTTGCTACAATGTACCAGAATAGGTAAAGTAGTATCAGCCTCAAATTCTTTTTTTTAGCTCACATAGGATTGGCCAGATTTGTGGCATGTTTTCAGCCATTGAATGTAACTATCCATGTTTTCGGTATCACTGAGAATTAAAAACCTAAAATACAAAGTATTAGAAAGTCGCATACTATTTCCATATACCAGTACAATGCTTATGATTAATCCATTTACATGAAACCAAACAAGGAAATCCAGCCATACATTACTGCGGATCAATACTGCTTTCATTACTTCAGATGTGGAGAGTTTTATACCTAGGTTTGTCTTTTGACACCAGTTTGCTAACATGCTCAGAAAGACAAACATTTCTGCCATATGCTCTCTAATTCCATTTGAAGCTAACTAAATGCATAGTTTACATTGTCGTTAGGCATGTAGGAGTAAATTACATCCACATTTTTAAAATTTAGGTTTCAAAAAGCAAATTGATTTTGAAATATGGATACTGAACAAGAAAAGGGTTTATGTTATAAATATTTGTTCTTAAATTGCAAACACAATGGTTTACAGGGGAACTTACATTTGTGTATAATTCATAGTAAGTTATGGTACCGCTACCTTCATGTTCCTAGTGGTGTTATTGCTGGGCATGCCTATTTGTGTTCAGTGGTGTATATATCATAGCTAGCTCCATTGCCTGCTATACAGCCCATAGATGGTTTAACCCTTTGTAGGGCTCCCCATTTCTACAGCTATGTTGATATTACCATACATGACACTCTTGTCTCCTTGATTCTTTGTTCACATCTGCTTGGCTGTTGTAAATTTATTCAACATGGCAAAATAAATTGTACAGAATGCTATACCATTTTTTTAGGTAAAATGTTGGACACCTTGATACGAACAATGGGTCCATCAGATGTCACTGTGACAGATCTGTTTTCTGCATTAAGTTTTTATTTTCCTGTGATGTAAGGCTACTTTCACACTCGCGTTTTGGGCGGATTCGTCATGGATCTGCAAAAACGGATTCATTACAATAATACAAACGCATGTATCCATCATGAACGGATCCGTTTGTATTATCTGTAACATAGCCAAGACGAATCCGTCAGAATGCATCAGTCATGCATGAGCCAAACAGATCCATCCTGGCACACAATGTAAGTCAATGGGGACAGATCCGTTTTCTCTGACACAATCTGGCACAATAGAAAACCGATCCATCTTCTGTTGACTTTCAGTGGAGTTCATGAAGGCTCCGTCTTGGCTATGTTACAGATAATACAAACGGATCCGTTCATGATGGATGCATGCGGTTGTATTATTGTAACGGATCCGTTTTTGCAGATCTTTGATTAATCTCCCACTATGTCAGGAAGCATTGACAGCATTGATTGATCTTAGATCCGGCCACACATTCAGGTTTCTTGATGCAGTTTTGAAACCCAAGACCAGGACTGAATTCAGAAAAGTATTTGTCATTAATTGTCTCTCTCTTTTTATGATCCACTCTTGGCTTTGACTTCTAAAACTGCACCGAGAAACCTGAACATGTGGCCGTATTGTCAGAATCCAAAAAACAGCGTTTTATCAGTAACACTATACTAAGAGTCAACTCTGCAAGTCTTTAATTAGATGAGTGGATATAGGACAATACATTCATCTTCTGCTTTAGCAAAAATACTGATGATATCACTGGCTAAAAATAGGATGCATATTTTATTTTTTACAGCTATCTCATCACCCATGTGACATTAACTTCTTTACTCTCATGGTTTAGTTAACATTCCTAATTAGTGAAATAGAACCATGCAGCAGAAACTCAAATGTGATATACAGTAAAAGCAGAAAGAGTTATGGCATTGCCACTGAAGAGAAGACATGCGTTGTTCCTTACTTAAAGCCCCATCCAGTCCCCCCAAGGACAATAGCTGCTACCAGGATGGCACCAGCGATGGACCCTATTATAAGGTTGGTGGCACTAGGACCTGTGGTAAAGGATTATGGGAAGAAAAACATAAGAACCAACCACAAAAGGGAATCGCAGGCAAATAATCTTGTGTTCTAACCTAAGAAATACATACAGATTAATCTCTATTAATCTCTGGTTTTCACCTCATCTAGTAAGTGTGTATTTTTAATACATTTGCCACACTGGCTCCATTCCATTAAGCTTTTAACTGCTAATAATTTAACAGCACATTATTTAGCAATAAAAATCTTTAGGGGGAATTTTATGCACTAAGGTTTAGTGCTTTTAGTAATAGGATATTTAAAGGGCAATACAAATTAGTTTTCTGCATTTCCTTTTTATTGTTTTTATCACCTTTCACATATTCCATGATAGTGACATTCTGAAATAAAACATATGAGTTACATGATGTTCCTGTGCACTGCTTTTCTTAGTCCAGGAGGTAGAGAATAAATTGTTATTAAGATCCATTATATAACTCCTTTTTAGCTAATTTGGCGACCGAGGTAAAAGTTATGAGTTTAAGTTGTAACATCTAAATAGTCCTCTCTATAAGAACTCTGCTAACTTAATTTACACTTCAATCATTTTAGCAAGGGTCTTCAAGTTCATAGGACCATTCGAACATCAAAGCATTTTATTTAACATTTATATCAATCATCAAATAACGTTAGTGAGTAAATTTAAAAGGAAAAGGTGACGCAAGAGACATAATTTGAGTAATTTTCTTTAAACAGCGAGAGAACACTTGAAAACTAAAGGGTCCTTTTAATAATGATCTTATAGTCATACTTTTGCATTTCCGTAACCTTGTCACTTGGTATTTACTACAACAATCCACTTTGCAGATCATTTTCATGTTCCTTATATTGACAAGTTTAATGCAATACCAAAAATGTATGTAAGTGGATTTCCAGACCAAATGTAAAATTTAGCTTTCCTCATTCTTTTCTCATTCAGTTGACCATCCAGTCCAGTGAATGCAGACATTTGACGTTGACCTTGATTCACGAGTTCTGTGAAAAAGGCCTTTAAACTTTTCAGGAAACGTTAAAACAGAAGTCTCTGCAAAGGTGAAACACGAGTGGCTACCCTGTGGAACCACAAGACCACACCTAGAGCCCTTCTACATAGGCTAATGCACGAGGCAATGTCTGGAAACAAACAGTTTTTTTCTGATCATTGCCCTAATGTTGAGACGCTACAGAGCAGTGTTTACATGCAGCAATCATTCCCTCTCTATGAAATTGATGAACGATTGCTACTGTGATCATTCATCCCCATACAGACTTATTGCTTGAGGGCAGCACAGAGCAATGTCCTGCCCGCAAACAATGATTTTAGGTGCCACATGATAGATGTGGTCACCCGGACAATTATCTGGAGAAGGTATTTGTTCGAATGTTCAGCCCCTATAATTATCCCGATCCTCAGCCAGAGTAAAAGGTATGCTACAGGATAAACAGCATTTTTGTGTTCTAAGCTTAAAGCCACCCGTTAGCTGTTACATCTTGGATGCCATACATATTGCACTTCCAGCGCTACCACTAGCATGATGGATGGAGGTTCCATACACAGTTCCTTTCATCATAGCCCAGTCTGAGGAACGACCATTGGTCTGAAATGTTTCCATTGCCTACCATTATAACACTATGGTGTAACGCTTATGAAATGAATGAATTAATAACTGCAGCATCTGGAGTGCTGTACCTTTTTCTCTATTTTTTAAGCCACCCCTTGTCACATTAATCTTTGCATTGCAAACATAGACCTTCTATGCCTAATCCAAACCTACTGGAATTAACAATATAGCCTGCTATTAAATCAACTACCTGTACAACACTCTATCTATGGGTGACATTCGGTCTTAAAAAAGGAGTGTGTAAAGTGTAAAAAAATATGTTATCAATTGAATCATTGTGGGGGAGAAAAAGAAAAGAGGCTGCCCATCCACTTGATGCATATATGGAGAACTCAGGGAAATCAACAGTGAAATCAAATTCCAAGTGGTTTCCTTGGAGTGTCAGGCAGCTATATATCTTAGATGTGTAGTCTGCTGCATCTAGATTTCACTGTGCATGGCAAAACCCAATACCTAGAGCCTGTATGTCAGAGCACAGATGCTGAACATCTCCCTAGCATGGAGACGCATGGCACTATATGTACGGAGACACAGTATTCTCTCCTATGCAGAGGTATACTGTGGCCTATACCTCTGTATATCTCCTACAAAAATAAGCTTTGATATGAGCGATGTTCTCTTACACCTTAATTATGGTACAGCGGGAAAGCTAAACCATAAACTAAATTCCGGCTCTGCACACTGTACTACGTTTACACCAGGGCAGCCATTGGAATGCATTGATATGCTGGAAACAGAACCGAATACTCCTAAAACAAGGCAAACATGCAAATAGTAACAGGTGCTTATACAAAGCAAGCTTTCTGTGTTGACTAGAAAAGTCTTCTTGTACTTACCTGGAGTACACACATTTGGTACACAGTACATACCATTATAACATCTGCTAACAAGTTAACAGTTTAACAATTGGGAAGCACAAGAATAAAGTATTACTCAAACTTGTCATACGTTCTATGAAATTCATATTTAATACAGATGTTTTTCATTGCTGCAGTTCATTAAGTAACACAATTTACCTTTTTTATATGGTACAAACAAATACATATAAATAACTGAATTATAAATAACAGTACGTGTTGTGTAGGGCAATGAATTATGTTATGCCCCATATTATATACTTTATATCATTTCCGGTGGTTTTGGTGTCAGTTTTAAGTCTGTTTCTTCTTTGTGAGGTTACAGGAAATGTATGAAATGTCGCTCAGTAATAATACATTTGGCGCAAGTGCAATGTGGTGTACTCCTATGTCTATAAAAGCAGACCAGGGGGTTTCCTGATGTGGCGATGCAACTTTTTTGCAACTTTTTAAAAAGTCACACATCATAAATGAGACTTCAAGGTGTTCTAAACTAAAATCCTGACCTACTTTTTACTCCACTTCTAAAAGTGATCACCAAATGTCGCACAGGGGCGTCACTTGCAACATTTTTTATGCCACAAAACGGACATAGCAGACTTGATAAATGTCCCCCTCTGGCTTTATCCAATACACAATAATGAAAAACTTATCACTACATCTACAACAGGTTACAAAGATTAAACTACACAAAGATGTATCACACGGCATCTAAAAAGGCTACATGAAACAAGAAACTTTGCCTTTAACAGTAACTACAAAGTGAACTCACATAGATACAAATTACACTAGATGATGGCCACACGACTGATATATAACAGGATAAAAGACTGTTTATTACACGTTAAGCACAATAAATCAACCAGTTCGTGCTCTCTATAAATCAGTACTAGCAAAGGGTTTGTCTCCAAAACTAGAATTCTGATTATTATGACATTGTATCTACAGTAGTTTGGCCATTATATCATTTGGTTGGCAACATTGGATACCCCCATTAACATGCATATACAGTTGCATCTCAACAAATTAGAATATCATCAAAAACTTAAGGGGTATTCCACTTATTTAAATAACTATTCGATCGGTGGGATCCCCACGATCACGAGAACAGGGGCCACATACCCACTGATGTCCTCCTGAAATGAACGGAGCAGCTAGTCGAGCATGCGTGCGTCCGATCCATTCATTTCTATATGAATTATGAAGATCGGCTGTCTCCGGAACTCCCATAGAAATGAATTGAGCAGCCACACACACGTGTGACCGGCCGCTCAGTTCATTTCAGGGGGTGGCTGCATGTACTCAGGCTCCATTGGCCACTATATGTACGGAGACACTGTATTCTCTCCTAGCTTCATGCCAAGGAGGTATACAGAAGTATACTGTGGCCTATACCTCTGTATACATCTATCGCAGCCCAATTGCCCAATTACAGCTCTGTACACTCATCTCCCACTCTGTGGATAGGGGATAACTTCAAACAATCTGAATACCCCTTTAATTTATTGCAGTAATTCAATTCAAAATGTGATATATATATTATATATAAAGCTGAGTGTATGTATGTATGTACACTACGTGCAGAATTATTAGGCAAATGAGTATTTTGACCACATCATCCTCTTTATGCATGTTGTCTTACTCCAAGCTGTATAGGCTCGAAAGCCTACTACCAATTAAGCATATTAGGTGATGTACATCTCTGTAATGAGAAGGGGTGTGGTCTAATGACATCAACACCCTATATCAGGTGTGCATAATTATTAGGCAACTTCCTTTCCTTTGGCAAAATGGGTCAAAAGAAGGACTTGACAGGCTCAGAAAAGTCAAAAATAGTGAGATATCTTGCAGAGGGATGCAGCACTCTTAAAATTGCAAAGCTTCTGAAGCGTGATCATCGAACAATCAAGCGTTTCATTCAAAATAGTCAACAGGGTCGCAAGAAGCGTGTGGAAAAACCAAGGCGCAAAATAACTGCCCATGAACTGAGAAAAGTCAAGCGTGCAGCTGCCAAGATGCCACTTGCCACCAGTTTGGCCATATTTCAGAGCTGCAACATCACTGGAGTGCCCAAAAGCACAAGGTGTGCAATACTCAGAGACATGGCCAAGGTAAGAAAGGCTGAAAGACGACCACCACTGAACAAGACACACAAGCTAAAAAGTCAATACTGGGCCAAGAAATATCTCAAGACTGATTTTTCTAAGGTTTTATGGACTGATGAAATGAGAGTGAGTCTTGATGGGCCAGATGGCTGGATTGGTAAAGGGCAGAGAGCTCCAGTCCGACTCAGACGCCAGCAAGGTGGAGGTGGAGTACTGGTTTGGGCTGGTATCATCAAAGATGAGCTTGTGGGGCCTTTTTGGGTTGAGGATGGAGTCAAGCTCAACTCCCAGTCCTACTGCCAGTTTCTGGAAGACACCTTCTTCAAGCAGTGGTACAGGAAGAAGTCTGCAAGGTAAGAAAAACATGATTTTCATGCAGGACAATGCTCCATCACACGCGTCCAAGTACTCCACAACGTGGCTGGCAAGAAAGGGTATAAAAGAAGAAAATCTAATGACATGGCCTCCTTGTTCACCTGATCTGAACCCCATTGAGAACCTGTGGTCCATCATCAAATGTGAGATTTACAAGGAGGGAAAACAGTACACCATCTCTGAACAGTGTCTGGGAGGCTGTGGTTGCTGCTGCACGCAATGTTGATGGTGAACAGATCAAAACACTGACAGAATCCATGGATGGCAGGCTTTTGAGTGTCCTTGCAAAGAAAGGTGGCTATATTGGTCACTGATTTGTTTTTGTTTTGTTTTTGAATGTCAGAAATGTATATTTATGAATGTTGAGATGTTAGATTGGTTTCACTGGTAAAAATAAATAATTGAAATGGGTATATATTTGTTTTTTGTTAAGTTGCCTAATAATTATGCACAGTAATAGTCACCTGCACACACAGATATCCCCCTAAAATAGCTAAAACTAAAAACAAACTAAAAACTACTTCCAAAAATATTCAGCTTTGATATTAATGAGTTTTTTGGGTTTATTGAGAACATGGTTGTTGTTCAATAATAAAATTAATCCTCAAAAATACAACTTGCCTAATAATTCTGCACTCCCTGTATGTCTGCTAAATGAATCCGCACCGTCGCATTTACAATCACGATTTTGCACAGCCGCCTCCTGTGACTCGGGGAACGTCATAGACTATGTTTTGAGTGGAAATTTTCACCCCGCGCTTCCCAAATATTAGTAAAAAAAATACGCTTAATAACCTAACCACCAAACTACAGGAGCCATTCTCTGTGGCTGTTGTGGCAGTTAGCCTCGATATTTATCAGGTTGCAAAGAGCAACCAATCACAGCTCAGCTTCTATTTTGCTACAGGTCATTAATAAGAGCTCTGATTGGTTGCTATAGGCAATAAAAGGACATTCTTAGTATAAGACAGCTAATGTGTGAGTTAATATGATTTCCATTGCGAAGCTTAGCCAACGTTGTTGTAGAGGCTGATGTAACTCACGTGACCTTAAGTGTATACTAATTCTGTAGTGTTAAGGAGTGGGGGGCTTTGGAGGTCACTGTTAAGGGGGCAGGGTACTGTAGAGGCCATTGTTAAGGGGGATACTGTCGATATCTTAATGACACACACAAACATTAAATTAAATAGTTGAAATTTACCTGTGCGAAGCCGGGTCCCTCTGCTAGTGTATAAATATATATATATATATATATATATATATATATATATATACACATTACACACAGAGTTTCACTTTTTGAATTGAATTACTGAGATAAATGAACTTTTCAATGATATTCTAATTTATTGAGATGCACCTATATATCTCAGCCAAACATGAATATCATTTCTATGAGAAGGGGAATAATATAAGCAGCTGCCAGATACTACTAGTGCTGCTTGTCCCAACAAAACAATAGAAATGCACAGGGAAAATGCAGATCTTGAATGACACAGGTAATACAATACATGAAACCTGCCATAAAATATCTAGCAGCTTAAGTTTGTTCAGGGTTCTGTTGCAGACTGTATCAATAGATTTGCTGTCAATATCAGATTGGTGAGAGTTGAGGTCCTGACACCCCCATAATCAGTCAGTTAAAGGGGTACTCAGCTTTTTCATTACCAGACATAGTGATGTGCATTCGGTAGTAAGTAATGAAGAGGCTGAAGAACTGTGGCACCTTCAAACATATTGATGGCCTATACATAGCACAGGCCATCAATGTTAAAGTACCAGACTACCCTTTATTAATGATGTGTACAAGGAACTATGTGTTGTAAATGGGAGAAACACAGCAGCACTTAAAGGGGTTGTGTTGTCAGTACATATTAATGACCTCAGGATAGATCATCAATATTTGAGCAGTGGAGGTTTGACTTATGGCATCCCTGCTATTTGATGAGGAGGCGGCGCTCATACGAGCATTACATCCTCTTCAAGATTACACTGTGCGTAATTTCAGAGGTTTCGGCGGCGCAGTGTAATTACAAGTCTTTGTTCCATTCACTTGAGTGGGATGAGCAATTGCAGTTACACTGCACCACTGCAGCAAGCGAGACCATGCATAGTGTAATCTTGAAGAGAAAACAGTGCTCGTACAAGCACGCCTCCTCTTTTTGCAGTTGATCAGCGGGGATGCCAAGAGTTGGATATGTACTGCCCACACAGCCCTTTTGTTCTGCTTTTTTTTTTTTTTTTTTTTAGCAAAACATGGGTTATGTGAGAGTTTAGAAGTGTTTCATCTAAATACACCGTGCTAGTGGAAGGCACACATAAACTAGCTTGCTCTGTCCATATGGCATCATTTTGCACATAAACAAAGGCCAAGGAAGATGCAGTCATGTGATTATGTTACCGCTGGATGGGATGTAACAAACTGAGGCTGTAGTTCAACCATGAGTATGCCACATCACAGCTGGATTGTTTGCCCATTATGTGACTAAATGTCAACTCCTAAAATGTCAGAATTAGTGAATACTGTACCTGTATTCTGTATGAGATGACAATCCTGGGTCCAATATACACCATGTGGAGGACGTGTATATTGTAAACCAAGATACAAAACTCATGATGATTGTATTTTATTCTACTTCTGAGACGGACGAGTTTTAGAACAAATATAACTCAAATCTAATCAAATATAAAGTCCCACTTTAATGCGACCAAAATGAATTGCCATTAGGAGTATTCACTTCCAACGGCTTCACCGAAAACCATGAAGCTAAATGGGATAATACCATTTTTTGTTGCAAGTCTCCTTGGTTAAATCAATGTATGATGAAAAGTAGTGTGACCTACAGGAACTGGGGACTATGACACCAACAGTCACAGTATTATTTATCCAGGCACAGTACCATACAGTTTGTGGCTGGTACCACAGCTCTGTCACGTTCATGTGAATGGGCTGAACTGCAGGACAAGGTACAGTCAGACTTGTATGGAGCTGTGTCTGGATAAACAGTCAATGGGTAATAGCACTCTGCCTATGTTCTGCTGATCGGCAGCTTTCCTAGGGGGTCGGATCTCCCACTAATCATTTACGCACATTAATGGACTTTTATCGTCTTGGACAATCCATTTAAGGATTACCAAACACAACTTTTGGTATATCCATGAACGAGAACCACAGAATTTCATAACATTTTCAAGATTACATAGTAATCAAACATATTTTCTGTATAAACTGTGCTGGGGAAAAGAAAAAAGCTCTAGGGTAGTCATAGAAGGTCCAGCAGTGTGAAGGCACCAGAGATATGGAGACTACGTTATTAAAAAAAAGGTGCCATCAATTAGGAGTACTGTAATTTAGTTATTTAGCATGGTAATCATATGATTTGTACTTGTTGGTAAGAATGATGTGTTCCTAGCATCGGTAAAATATGACAGAGAAGGTTTCATTGGAGGTTTTACATAAAGCAATATTCATACTACTTGAAAGGCGGCATTTTACAATGGATATTGTTGAAAAGTGTCATACTATAGACAATTTTAGACAACAAAACAAACAAACACACCCAGTTCTCATTGGGTTTTAGGAACAAGGATATAAATTGACGTTATGCCCCACATTGTCCCAGACAGGAGAGGGTCAACACTGCATGAGCAAATCACATGACATGGACACGGTCAAGATCACATGACTGGTACGGTCATCACCACATGACACAAAGCCAATGGGACAGGTACACATAAGGCTCAGACACACGGTATACTTTTACCTCACACACTAGGCACCAGACATGGAACTTGGAAAAAAAAATGCTTACTCTATTCCCCACCCTGTTCCTCCAAATATCACCCCCAGAGCCAGAATGGTCCCTGCCACTGCACCTATTAGTCTGTTAGTGGCCATGCTCACTGTTTGAAAGGGAAAAGGTAGATTATTTTCAATACATTAGTCACTCTTTCATGAATATAAAACATCTCTGAATCCTGCATTGATGAACACAGAATCCCTCCTAAAGTCTAACTAGAACATTAGTAAATATGGAAAGTTGTTTCAGCCCTTAATCACATAGTGCAGTTTTTCCATGCATGCATGAATGCTAAATAGAATAAAAGTATAAAGGGAAAGTCCAAACCTAAGTTCAGCTGACAAAAATGCATAAAATCCGCACTATGTAGACAAGGCCTAAAAATAATCAATAGGATCAAATATGAACATGAAATTTTAATTATCTGTTGAAATGAAAAATAACACTCCTTGTGGAAAACAATATTTCATAAAGTAAATAATAAGACAATAAATGATATATTATTTAACATTTAGTAAATTACATTAACAGAGTACAAATTATGAGACCTGCACTAAGCAGAAAATGTAAAGTGGGCTCTAATGCCTCATTCACACCTCGGTCTCTAGTCAGTGATCTCCATCAGCGATTGTGAGCCAAAACCAGGTGCGGCTCTAAACGCAGAACAGGGGCAGATCTTTCCCTTATACCTTATGTCTGTGGAGGCTCCACTCCTGGTTTTGGTTCACAATCACTGATGGAAATCACTGACCGGACACTGACATGTGAATTAGGCCGAATGCACACGGCCGTTGTTCACGGCCGTGAGCGGTCCGTGGAACCGCTGCCTGGATTCCTGAGATCATACCAGTGTATTACTGTACTGTGGCGGCAGCAGGGAGCGCACGGCGTCATAGCAACCCATGACGCCGTGCGCTCCTGCACTCAGCAGGAATCCAGGCCGCGGTTCCAAGGACCGCTCACGGCTGTGTGCATTCGGCCTAAGGCCTAAAGCTGGGTTTGGTCTGAATTCATTTTCTTCCTTTCCATTTGAAGCTGACATTACGTATGTGCAATTAAAGGGGCTCCCCAGGCTATACATGGTGAAAAAAGTAACAGAACACTCGGCAGATTCTGTGGCAGAAAATTCTGCAACTGAAAATCAGTTCCATTCACTTTAATGGAGCTTGCAGAAATCCATGTGCTTGCTGCCCCATTCAAATGAATGGAACAGATTTTCTGCCACAAAATTTGCCGCTTGTGATGGAACCCTTATATTTACCTCATCCTTTTCCCACCGCACCCCATTGTGACATGCATTTTTTGCAGATCACACATGGACCCATTCATTTCTATGGGGCTGCAAAAAAATGCAGACAGTATGCAGATGTCATCCAAGTGCTGTCTGCATCCCTGCCACAAGTAATACAACGTCTCCTATTCTTGTCCATTTTGCAAACAAGATTAGGCATTTTTACAAAGGTACCCGAGAAAAGTGCAGGATACACACGGACCGCATCAGTTTTTTGTGAGATGTGATTTAAAGACTGCAAAATGGATACGGTCATGTAAATGTAGCCTAATTAGGAAATTTATTCTGCAGTGTAAATACAGCTATTTCGTTAAAGAGGCATTTGGTTTAGAAAATAAATAGGACAACAATTGGTTGCTGTCGGCAGCTGCTTCACTTTCCCTTGTACTGATGGTGATAGCTCTTCCCCAATGCATCTATTGACTCTTATTGTGATGTTATTCAGACATAAGGGGAGACTTACTAGCCCAAATTTACCAACATTTGTTTTGCAAATATTTTAAAAAATTACACTGTATATTATATGCATGTTTAGAATGTCTTTTGTTATCCCAGAATTATATAGGCTATATATATATTGGCCTTATTACTATGTGTTGACCTGCAGCCATTTCCCTTTCTATGTACATTTTTGCAACCAATTTTACTGCCTCTAGAATAGAGTAACAGACTACACACAGACTCCGAGTCATCTGATGCTGCAGTCATACTCCCAACTGTCCCTTCTTTCTAGCTAGCAGAAGTACATTAGCAAAAGAGGAGAAAAATGCTAAGTATTACTGTAAGATCAGACTACACAGAACGCTGAGTCTGCTACTATGGAAACACATAGATTTGCATAGAGGCATCAGATAAACTGTACATACAGTATTTTTAGTTAAGACAGTTTGCAAAGTTGCATTTTTCTGTTTGCAAACTGTATAAGAGATTACAGCTATAAAATGTATGGGTGCCATATGTCATCACAGTGTTTGGCCATTAACTAAAGCAGATACATAGGACAGCATATTAAGGTGAAAGATCTGCCTGAATGCAGGTGGTTATTACCATAGGAAAGGTGCCACCAATTATCTGATGAAAGAGAGAAACGTAATATGCTCATTTGAGCAGGCACCTAAATCCTTGTTTGCCGGCAGCAGATTGTGCCGTCTAAAAGGCCTCTGCTGCCGGCAAACAATGATTATGTATGGGGACGAGCGAAGGCATTAATGATCGCTCCTCCCCATACAGTAGAGGAGATCGCTGCATGTAAACTGATGAGCAGGCGCTTGTCGTGAATGAATACTTCCTGACAATCGCCTGCTAAATTGTCCCATGTAAAGGGACCTTAAGCGATAAGGCCTAATAAGCTTCAGCAGCTACATGTCCTTCATTTGGAGCTTCTGTAAGTAGTCTCAATGAACAATCATATACTGTTACTGTCAGGTAAACACAAAGGGGGTCATTTATCATGCTAAAATACGGCTATATTAGACGTATTTCAGACGCAGACAGCACCACTATCTGTGACTTCGCCCCGCTCACGCCAGATCTAAAATTGTGGGCGTGACATAGGAGGGGAATAAGACAGGCCGGCAGGCCCATCTCATTCATTTTCTATGCCTGTTTGAAGTGTAGGAAATGGCGCTGGATGTGGCACCTCTTCATAACTTCGGCAATCCAACACCAGCTATAGGGCTTTATTAAGACTGGTGTCTAAAACACCCACCATGTAAATGCACTGCCAATCAGACTGGTGGTTCAGTCATTCTTGCTGGCACCACCGATCATGTCGTCTGAGCAGCAGATCATGCTGTCTGAAAAGCTATCGTGATCCGTCGTCCTCACACAGTAAAGGAGATCGCTGCATGTAACTGCTCAGTCTCCTTCACCGAGCGGGCAGCCCACTGTCGGGAAGGAACGCTTCCTTCATTAAACCAGTGTAATCCAGCTTAATTTACTAATGCTATAAAAAAGGTAGACAGAGTAATCTTAAGGTGCATTTACACTGAAGCTGACAGTCAGGAAAGAAGATTTCCTTCCCAACAGTTGACTGCATGTTAAAGGGGTTGTCCAGAGTCAGCGCTGAACACAGATATCAGCTGTTCTTTATTCTTTTACTGTATATGAGTGGAACATAGGAGCATTTCCATGCTCTGATGCTCCCCTTTACCTTGCGCCTCCAAAATAGTCTAGGGCAGCGCTATAGACCACCCATCTGTGCTAGTAACGTCACCAAGCTGACTGCCAGGTGGAGGTCTCTCCTTTTGCTTAGGCGTCCTGTATGCAAATTAATAGCATCGGAACAGGGAGGAGGAGACATCAGATTTTCTCAGTGGGCGTCTCTTCTATCTGGCTGTGGTGCTGTCCAAGCACAGCGGAATGTAAATGCACTGCCAATACATTCTAATACTGTACGGAGCGGCTGCGGGAACTACCATCTGTAGTACCAACTGTACCATCCAAAGTCGATTCGCTCATCCCTAGTCTACAGTGTTCATAGGTAGTGTTTCATCACATCCTATTGACATAAAAAACCCTTTTTAGCTCTGTCCGATTTTGATCTAGTGAAAAGTAGAAAGGGTAAAGGTTTAAAGAGGACCTGTCACCACTACGGACATGTCGGCTTTAGCAGTTACTTGCATTCCCCATGAAATAACAATTCTGCAACATCCTTTATGTTTCTCTGTAGTTCCTCCTAAATATATATGTCCCTACTCAGTCTGGCACTGTCAGCACTGATTGGACTATGTCAGACTATGTAGGGACACCCCCCCACATGTTGCCAATCTAATCACACATTTCTAGGAGGAATAATACAGGAATGATACAACACAGATGTCTAACAAAAGAAGATCCAGCATTTACATTCCATGGTGAATAGCAGTATTTATTTAGGCCTTATTTGCGTGTGCTTGTCTTTCCATTGTTCGAATCTCCAATATAGGAGCAAATCAATGAAAATAACAGAAACGTTGGGACCACTGCATGATGTAATGAACAAAACTGATGGGCCCCAATAAATTTAATGGAGTCCATCAGCTTTCTGTTATTAGTCTGGCATATTACAGGATAAAATAGCAAAGCATACTGCACTATTTTCAGGCTCTATTGACAGAATATGTGGGGGGCTCCTAATAGATCCTCCAGCACAGACAAGACTAAAGACTAAAACAGACATGTCAGGAGATCTGATGGGCCCTCTTTAAGGACTTCATCAACTCAAGACTAAGAAATTTAAGTTTGAGTTGAAATTAAACACAAATCCCTGTTGCCACTCTTGCAAGGGGTTTTCTGGGATAGGTCATTTATATCAGATTAGTGGGTGTCCGACACCTGGCACCCCCGCAGATTAGCTGGGTGAAGAGAAGGCCGCACTCCGTGCGAGCGCAGCCTTCCCTTGTTTGTTTACCTGCTCGCCATCGGCAGCGGTGAGCAGGTGTACTTACAAGCCGTCCCACTCACTTCAACAGGACGGCTCTTTCCTATTCAGGTGTATAACAACGAGTCTTCCTATAGAAGTGAATGGGACGGCTTGAAGGGAAGGCAGAGCTTGCATAGAGCACAGCCTTCTCTTCATACAGCTGATCGGCGGAGGTCCCGGGTGTCGGACAGGTCATCAGTATTACAATCCCAGAAAATCAGTTTAAGATCCTTCTAGCAGTGTTGTCTCCAATTCAGTAGGTGATGCCTAAGGTTTTCATTGGCAGATCACCTGTACCTGATCATTTATTACTAAATCATCATACCATAATGTCCAGACTGGGCTTGTCATTTTGATGTTTGCTCTCTCAAATCCTGGTGGACTAGGGGTTGATAGAAAAAATAAGCAGAAATGCTTTTCCGGTTGGAGTCGGCTGTGAGAGCCATCAGGAGAGATAGAGGAGGAAGCAATAGCGGACTACTATCTCCACTGTCCTACAGCTCAATTCATGGTGCATGGTACTGCTGAGTACAGCGCTCAGCTATGGTATCTGTCAGAAGCAAATGGAGCGGTGGTCACACATGCACACTACCATCCATTCACACAAAGGGCTCAGGGATCCCTGTTCTCATGATCACTGGAGGTCCCAGGTGATCATATATTTAACACCTATTATCCTGTGACTGGTGTTAAATGTTGTTTGTAGGCCAACCCATTTAGGTCTGTCCTAGTTTTTCAATTTAGGTCAACCACATCATCTGTCTAAGTTTGCTTCATGCTCCGTATTCAATATTCTCAACCATCAAGTCAACACTAGCATACTATAAAAATTGTCAGCCTTCCTAGTGTTAAGGACAGGAGGCAGACCAAATAAAGTTATCTATAGCGCTGTAGCATGGGCTGCATGTACAATACTTTGTCATACACCATTTATAGAATATTGTTCTTTGTAAAGTCATTTAGTATTAATCAGCAGTAGAATAGTCCTCCTCGTACCTACAGGAAAGACTTGACCATGCAGCTTACATGGCATTACATGCTGCTCTGAAATCTTTTAGTGTGAATTCAATCGTAATGTAGAAAGACGACTCTCCTCTTATATCTGCTTCGATGTCAATTAGAACTTCTCAGATCCTGACACTGGTTTGTGTTATATTGTATATTAATTCATCTGATTTTCAATCATTCACTTTTTTTTTCCCCAATCATATTTACTGGAAATGTATATTTTACCTTCCTCCTGGTAAAGCCCTGTCCATGTATCCTTAGGCCTCATGCACACGACCGTTGTGTGTTTTGCGGTCCACAATTCGGGGATCCGCAAAACACGGACGGTGTGCATTCCGCAATTTGCAGAACGGCACGGACAGCCTTTAATATAACTGCCTATTCTTGACAGGTTATATTTTTTTTGCGGACCACGGAACAGAGCAACAGATACGGACAGCACACGGAGTGCTGTCTGCATCTTTTGCGGCCCCATTGAAGTGAATGGGTCCGCATCCGAGCCGCCAAAACTTACTTTACAAGCAACAACATTCAGCGGGTCTTAACTGTGCCTCTACGCAACTGCTAAATACTAAGACACATGAAGTGATCTTATCCAAACTCAAAGATTCGTCTTTAGGGCATATACTTCTAATGCGGCACGGGAAGTCCTCAAACAAAGGATTTAACCGGTGTGTCTATTGTACTGCCTCTAGCTGCCACTCTGTACTTCTGTATCCAGTAATACACCCAATCCTGACATGTTATATACTATACAGCTTCAATAAAAGCTACTAAAATTAGAAACAAACTATCTGTACGCACACTTGTTAAATCTATTAACAACAAAATGACACAAACCCTTCGGTCCTTCATCTTTCCTAACAGTAGGCTCTTTCTTTGGGTCATATATACTGCAGTCAGTTCCGGCCCATGTGGAGCTGCATATACAGGTGGCTTCATTGCTGCAAACCTGGAAAAAAATCACATTGTTTAAGACAATGATGACCAAAAAGTTCAAAAATATAACTGTAAAGTGAAAACTCTGGGCAAATTGTCATCTTTAGGTAAATTGAGCTACCATGGTCATGTCCTGTAACATACCAGCACCATGACCCTAAGTTCACACTTGCGCGTTTTATAGTGCGTTCGAACGCGCTGTAAAACGCATAACCGATGCAAACCAATGCTTCCCTATGGGACTGGTTCACATTTTCGCGTTTTACAGCGCGTTCGAACGCACTGAAAAACGCCCAACGCATAAACAAGTTCTTGAGCTTCTTTGGGGTGTTTTGTCGCGCGTTTTGTCGCGCGTACATAGACTTTCGGGAACGCGCGACAATAGGCGTTCGCTTGTCTCTGTATGCGCGATTGCAAACGCCCGTACAATCGCGCATACAGAGCGCTCCTTTCAGAACGCTCAGGTGTGAACCCAGGGTTAATCCTTCACTCTGGTCCTTCAAATGCACATTTCCAAGGTGCTATGTATACAATAGATCCTTTACACTACAGGAAATATCAAAATGGCTACGTGTCTCTGGGCTGTGCAGATGTTGCCAAAGTAAGGTCCCCTTCTCTGGCTTCCTGCCCTGCAGCGATTGGCTGAAACTCTGACTCATTGAGACTTACTGTCCTGCAGTGATTGGCTGACACTGTAACTCAGAGACTTACTGCCCTGCAGCGATTGGCTGACACTGTAACTCAGAGACTTACTGCCCTGCAGCGATTGGCTGACACTGTAACTCAGAGACATACTGCCCTGCAACGATTGGCTGACACTGTAATTCAGAGACTTACTGCCCTGCAGCGATTGGCTGACACTGTAACTCAGAGACTTACTGCCCTGCAGTGATTGGCTGACACTGTAACTCAGAGACTTACTGCCCTGCAGCGATTGGCTGACACTGTAACTCAGAGACATACTGCCCTGCAGTGATTGGCTGACACTGTAACTCAGAGACATACTGCCCTGCAGCGATTGGCTGGCACTGTAACTCAGAGACTTCCTACTCTGCTCACACCCTACATGCAGCCTGTACATAATGCTAGTAATATTAAGAGATCTCTACTCTACATAGTGGATCCTACACAACTTATACAAAGATAGATGCAGAAAAGATTCATGTGGCCACTTTACTGCTAAATTACAGTAATGCCATGCATTAGCATCTGAAGTCATAAGAAGCTGCTATATGGCCTCTGGTCTTACCTGAGCCAGCATGGAGGTGCACCCCCTGCGTTTTCAGGATAGTAGTGTGAATAGTCAACACCACTCATATCCTTTTCAAAGATGGCAATTTATTGAAAACGGTCAGGGCAGGTACAGTCACACACTAATATATTGCATAACTGTAATTTAGAAGCAAAATGGTCAATCCCTTCAAGTGGTTCTTTGAGTGTTAAGGCCCCTTTATTGTCCATTCCCTATAACTACCTGATTATCAGTGAGATTTACATGCAGCAACCAACCCTGCTCTATGGGAATGAGCAATCCCTATTTACACAGAGCAATCTGCTGCCAGGAAATGTCAACATCAACAATGTTCTTATGAATGAGGGTTTACTTGTTCATCAGATGACTCCTTTACACAGAGTAATTACTGGGAATGGGTATTCCTAGGATCACCCCTTTTCTGATAATTGCCCAAATCATCAATCCATATGAAGGGGCCTTTAGAAAAACATTCTCTACATAAGTTTGCACACAGAAAGGTGTAGAGAGTGACCCCTTCAGATATCCTTAGCGTTAATACTGTTTATGACTTTGCTGTTTGTTTTAAATACATTGAGATTAGAGATGAGCGAATCAAAGCTGACAAAGTTGAATTTGTTCCAAATTTCAGGAAAAATTCAATTCTGAACGAATGTGAATTTCCTTGTGCTTCGTGGTAATAAATCGCAATGTTTCCTAACATGGCGGCTTGCCGGCTACAATGGCGACTAAAATGGCGGATACACGTGTGAGGAGATGGGGCAAGGAACTCTGGGAAAGCGGGATGACCCATAATGCCATGCATGCAGCCAATTAGCAGCCAGCCCGGTGATGTCACAGCCCTTTAAATACGATGGCCATCTTAGAGTCTGCCATTCACTATCGTACTTTGTTCAGGGACAGACGTGTATGCAGGCGCTAAGGAGAGTGAAAGAAAAATTAATTGTTAAAAAAAAAAAAAAAAAAGGAAAGAAGCGATTTACTAGTGCAGGGAAGGGATAGTGAGAGGAATTATTTCACAGGCAGGGAGAGACATGTGCAGATGCTAGGGAGAGTTATAGTAAAATCCTCATTGTGAAAAAAAGCGATTTACAAGTGCAGGGAAACATTACTTATGGATCCAGATAGTCTCATAATACAGCTCTGTCATTCCAGCAATTAGTTATTGGGGTGCAAGTGCTATGTTGAAAAATCTTTAGGCCCCTTTCACACGGGTGAAAGGTGAACGCATTGCACCCGCACTGAATCCGAACCCATTAATTTCTATGGGGCTGTGCACATGAGCGGTGATTTTCACGCATTGTGCTTTGTGTGAAAATCGCAGCAAGTTCTATTTTGTGCGTTTTTCACGCAACACAGGCCCTATAGAAGGGAATGGGGCTGCGTGAAAATCGCAAGCATCCGCAAGCAAGTGCCGATGTGGTGCGATTTTCAGGCACGGTTGCTAGGAGACGATCGGGATGGGGACCCGATCTTTATTATTTTCCCTAATAACATGGTTATATGTGAAAATAATAGCATTCTTAATACAGAATGCTTAGTAAAATAGTAATGGAGGGGTTAAAAAAAATAATTATAATTTAACTCACCTTAATCCACAGCCCGGCTTCTCTTCTATCTTCTTGAGGAAAAGGACCTGTGGTGACGTCACTGCGCTCATCACATGGTCCATCACATGATCTATCACCATGTTGATGGATCATGTGATGTATCGTGATGAGCACAGTGATGTCACCACAGGTCCTTTGACAGGTCCTGAAGAAAGAACAGGAGACCGGCAGGTACGCAATCAATTGGAGGAGGTGAGTTAATTATATATTTTTTTTAACCCTCAATTGACCTTCTAATAAGCATTCTGTATTAAAAAATGCCATTATTAAAAATTACAGAATACTGAACCCAAACCCGAACTTCTGTGAAGAAGTCCGGGTTCGGGTCTGGGTACCAAACATGCCGATTTTTCTCACGCGCATGCACTCGCGGGGAAAAATCGTGCATGTTCCAGCAAAGCACCCACAATGCTTGTGTGAAACCAGCCTTAGTGGCTTTTATCTGTGGAAAAAGAAAATATATAGGCAGGTCACTTTTGCTGTTAACTGTGCTGATATTATTTAGTGGCCTATTTCAATACAATACGAGAACTATTTATGCAGGTCGCTTTTGTGGTTATTTGAGCTAAAAGCGTTGATTGCCATATTTCTAGAGAAAAAGAGAAAGATAGACTAAATTCCTATTTGCTGTTATTTGCGCTAAAAGCGTTTATTGTCATACAGCATTTCACTACAATACGACACATTTGGTGTTATTTGCACTAAAAGCATTTGTTGTCATATTTCACTACAATACGAGAAAAATAGATGCAGTTCACATTTGCTGTTGTTTACGCTAAAATCGTTTATTACCAAATTTCTAGAGAAAAATAGACTAAGTTCATATTTGCTGTATTTGCGCTAAAAGCATTTCTTGTCGTATTTCACTACAGTACGAGAGAAATAGACGCAGTTCACTTTTGGTGTTATTTGTGCTAAAAGTGTTTAATGCCATATTTCTAGAGAAAAATAGACTAAGTTCATATTTGCTGTTATTTGTTCTAAAAGCATTTCTTGTCGTATTTCACTAAAATATGAGAAAATTAAACGCAGTTCACATTTGGTGTTATTTGCGCTAAAAGCATTTGATGCCATATTTCAGTAGAAAAAGAGAAAAATATGCAAAGTTCACTTTTTCTGTTATTTACTCGGAAATCATTTAGTTGCCTATTTTAGTCCAATACTAGAAATATAAACGCAGGTCACGTTTGCTTGTATTTGTTCAGAGATAATTTAATGGCCTATTTCAGTACAATACGAGAAATATATTTGTTGCTTTTAGGGGTGTTTTAAATGCCGTTTCATTTGTTTAGTTCAGCTACAAGTATGTTAGACAGAGAAGTGCCAGGCCATGCACAGAGGAGTGGCAGAGGTATAAATGTTTCTGGCGCAAGCAGAGGTCGCAGCAGAGTAAGGCTACTTTCACACTGGCATTTTGGCTTTCTGTTTGTGAGATCCTACTCGGCGGTGTGGCAGTTTTTTCAAAGCACCAGAGGAGGTGAACTTGGCCATATATCGCATCTGTGGGTAGAAGGTGAAGTGTGGCCTGGGTGCCAATGTTGGCACTACGGCCCTGCGTCAACATATGCAGCATCACCATACAGTGGCCAGGAGAACCGCGGCTCCCATGTGGTGGTCCAGCCTGCTGCAGCAACTGCTCCATCACCCAGTGGCACGCACCCAGTTTCAGCCAGTCAAGGCTCCATCACCTCAGTTGAAGGGAGCTGTCTGTCAATCCCATCTTCTGCTGGTCCAGATGCTCCTGCTTTTACTCCTCATCAGTCATTCCGTCAGCAATCAATCACCGAAGCGATTGCCAAGAGACTACAGTATGCATGCATGTATCCAACGGAGCAGAAGCTGAACATGCTCCTGTCCAAGTTGCTGGTGCTTCAGTCCCTCCCTTTCCAAGTGGTGGACTCTGCACCTTTCAGAGAACTGATGATTTGTGCCGAGGTGGAGAGTCCCAAGCCGTAATTTCTTTGCGAAAAAGGCAGTACCATCCCTGCACACACATGTAGAACAAAAGGTGGGCCAGTCTTTGAGCCTGTCGGTGTCTGCCAAAGTGCACGGCAGCACCGTTGTGTGGAGCTGTAACTAAGGTCAGGGAAAATACATGTCCTTTACGGCCCACTGGTTGAATGTGGTTCCTGCACAGCCACACCAGCAACTTGGACAGGTCACGCTGCATCATCCTCCACATTGTCACGCCTTTGGTCCTGCGACAATATCCACCTCTGCCTCCTCATCCTTCACAGTGTCCTCAGCCTCCAATACAGGGACAAGTCACGGTGCCCCTCCAGCATACCACATGTGCAGGGCTTGGCGGTGTCACGCTGTTCTGCTCCTGGCTTGCCTTGGCGAACGGAGTCACACAGGGGAGCAACTGCTCCGTGTGATGCATCAAGAAATCGAATCCTGGTTTTCTCCCCGACAACTCAAAATCAGAATTATGGTGACCGACAACGGGAAGAACGTTGTGTCGGTGCTGCCTCAAGGAAGGCTGAGCCATGCGCCCTGCATGGCACACGTGTTCAATCTGGTTGTCCTGTGGCTCCTGAAGTCTTCCACCCATCTGCAAGACATCCTAAAAATGGCCAGGAAACTTTGCATGCACTTTAGCCACTCGTATACCGCAAAGCACACCCTCCTTGAGATGCAGCGGCAGAATGTCATCCCCCAACATAGGCTGATCTGCGACGTTTCCACCCATTGGAATTCCACCCTCCATATGTTGGTCCGACTATACGAACAGAGAAAGGCCATCAACGATTTTTTGATGATGCAAGCGGATAGGAGCACTCCCCTGTGTAACCTCGATATCAGCCACTGGCAGCTGTCACGACAAGTGGGGATAAGAGGAACACCAAGTAAACAAACAGCAACGGGTAACCAGACTAGGGCCCAAAGCTAGGGAGGAGGTAACCTCCTAACAATTCCTGAGCCTCTCCCTGCTGACAGTATGAGCAAGTCCTGATGGTGAACAAACTCATACACTGGAACCTAAGCCCTGCTGACACTGAAGCAAACCCTAACTTAGGGAGCGGGGAATGAGACGGCCAGTACCTTCCACCGTGAAGGGTCCAGCATCTCCCTGAGACCTAGAAGCAACACACGCACAAAGGGGAGAACAGAAGGACTTAGCTTGAGACAAGCGGGAAGTAGAGGATCCACAAACAACCAGTATAGAACTCCAGAAGGAAAATATCAACCGCAAAGTCAGAAGTAAGAGGAGGACTTAAATACAGCTTCTTAAACAGCCAACGAGCAGAACCTGTGGAGAGGTGGGATCCTGCCCACAACAACAAACAGAAGGGAAACCTGTCAGATAGACTTACGCGCTGCAAGTCTATCCGATCTTCTCAGATCTCTCGCAGGGCAGGCAGTGACAGCAGCTCATGCGCGACACCTGCCATTTGCTCAGGTGAGGACGCCACGTTTTTTGTCAGTCGCCAGGACTATGGGATGAATGTCGTCATTCCACTGCTTTATGTCCTGGAACATATGGCGGTAACAATGGCTGGTCAGGGGACAGGAGACGTGGCGCCTCGATCTCAAGGCCACATGAGCCCTGTGGGGGCAAAATGGAAGAGGGGGGGAGGACATTGGAGCACTGGCAATGTGTAACTAAATGGGTGGTTTTTCTACTTAGCCGACAGGACAGGAGGAGCAGGAGCAGCCAGAGGAGCTACAGGACGATGAGGAAGACGAGACAGAGGACCCGGACACACCATGGCAATATGCAGTGGAGATGGAGACAGGGAGTCCCTCCGAGTCACGTGCACAAATGACCCGCTGCATGCTCACTTGCTTGAATAGTGACAGCCGAATTGTCACCATTTGGCAGAGGGATGACTTCTGGCTCTTCACCTTGTTGGACCCTCTATACCGGTCCAGGATGGGGGCCTTTTTTACACCCACCGAGAGGGAGGACAAACTAAACTACTACAGAGACATCCCATGTAGTCAGTTGGCCGCGGCCTATCATCCCCATCATCCATCCTCTTGCAGGTCTGACCAGGAGGGCCCTCTGCGCTCATGTTTCACTGCCATGGCTGCTGGGGAGGGGTGGCAGAAGCAGTACCAGCTCCATCAGCAGCAGCCTGAGTCTAGAGTAGCTGATGAGTAGCTTTATTCACCCTCATTGTGAAGAAACTACTCACCAGCAGCAGCAGATAGACCTGGAGCAGGACCTGAACCAGCAGGTGGTGGCATACTTGGACAGCACCCTGCCACTCCACATTAAAGATCCGCTGGACTACTGGGTAGCCAAACTGGATTTCTGCCCTGGAAAAGCTGTCCTGCCCGGCCAGTAGTGTGGCATCAGAGCGGGGGCCATAGTTACCCCAAGGAGAACTAGCTTGTCCACCCAAAATGTGGAGAGACTGACCTTTGTCAAGATGAATCAGGTGTGGATCAGCCAGGATTTCCAACCACCAATTCCTGATGCATCAGACTAGATCATCCATGATACACCAACATTTTGATACAAGAGACAGTTTTCTTCTGACTACCTGCATCAGCTACTACTTTGATCCTGTAACCCGCCTGATGCCACACATCTGATGCCAAGAGCTCCTTATTTCACCCACCTTCATCAGCAGGTGCTGGTACTGCCACCCACCGCCCCACTCTATTACGAGTCACTTTCAGGTCTCCTGATGCAACTGCTGCTGCCATCTCCACACTATGCCACCTTGCCACTCTATGGTATCCTCCTGAAGCTGCTGCTGCAATCTCCACAATATGTCAACTTGCCACTCTGGTCTCATGCTGCTGCTGTTGCTGTTACTGCCATCTCCAAACTATGTCACCTTGCCACTCTGTGGTCTCCTCCTGCTGCTGCCATCTCCACAATTTGTCGCTGTGCCACTCTGTGGTCTCCTCATGCTGCTGCCGCCATCTCCACACTATGTCACCTTGCTACTCTGTGGGATCCTGCTGTTGATGCTGCCATCTCCACACTATGGTATCCTCCTGATACTGCTGCTACTGCCATCTCCACACTATGTCACCTTGCCACTCTGTGGGATCCTGCTGCTGCTGCTGCCGCCATCACCACGCTATGTCACCTTTCCACTCTGTGGTCTCCTCCTGCTGCTGCCATCTCCACACTATGTCACCTTGCCACTCTGTGGTCTCCTCCTGCTGCTGCCATCTCTACACTATGTCACCTTGCCACTCGATGACAGACTCTGTCATTGTGCCACTTGGTGGCCTCCTCACACTGCTTCCACCTCCAGACCCTGTCATTGGGCCACTCTGTGGTCTCCTCAAGCTGCTTCCACCTCACCACTATGTCATAGGTCCACTCTGTGAACTTCTTATGCTGTTCCCACCCTCCCCACTTCATAAATGGTCCACTATTTTGGCTTTCGGCCTGGCTGACATCATAATTTATTTGACCTTTCTAATGATCTGTCAGAAGGAAGGAAAAATGAGACGCACAACAGATCCTGTCTATGTAGCAGCTGTAAAACCTGTATGGTCCCATCAGAATTGGCTTATGATTTGGTAGCCAAAAGCAGGAGTGGGTACAAAATACAGAAGACATGCAAATATTCCATTCACGTGTCATCTCTGTTTTATATCCACTCCTGTTTTTTTTTTTGGCATTAGCAATACTGATGGATTATTGAGCAAATACTGACTGAGTGAAGGCATATGCTCCACAGACAGGATCCGTTTTTTGTGGGTTATTGTTCTGACAGATCAGAGGAAGGTCAAATTAATCAGTGACATCAACACAAACTTACTGCTGATGGCTTGTTCTGAGCTGAGGTGGAGAGTCCCAAGCCATCATTTCTTTGCGAAAAAGGCAGTATCAGCCCTGCACACATAGAAACATAGAATGTGTCGGCAGATAAGAACCATTTGGACCATCTAGTCGGCCCAATATAATGAATACTATGAATAGCCCCTGGCCCTATCTTATATGAAGGATGACCTTATGCCTATCCCGTGCATGCTTAAACTCCTTCACTGCATTTGCAGCTACCAATTCTGCAGGAAGGCTATTCCATGCATCTACTACTCTCTCAGTAAAGTAATACTTCCTAATATTACTTTTAAACCTTTGCCCCTCTAATTTAAAATTATGTCCTCTTGTAGCAGTTTTTCTTCTTTTAAATATTCTCTCCTCTTTTACCTTGTTGATTCCCTTTATGTATTTAAAAGTTTCTATCATATCCCCTCTGTCTCGTCTTTCTTCCAAGCTATACATGTTAAGGTCCTTTAACCTTTCCTGGTAAGTTTTATCCTGCAATCCATGTACTAGTTTAGTAGCTCTTCTCTGAACTCGCTCCAAAGTATCAATATCCTTCTGAAGACATGGTCTCCAGTACTCAATACTCCAAATCACATACAAGCCCCCTCCCCTATCTTGCCTTCTCTGTCTTTCCTATATAGAGAGAACCCTGGTATTGTTATATCCCAGTCATTACTCCCATTGAACCATGTCTCAGTAACAGCCACTAAATCTATATTCTCAGATGCCATTATAGATTAAAGTTCATTGATCTTATTCCTTAAACTGTGAGCATTTGCAGACAAAATTCTGAGCTTGTCATTTCTTAACCTATGTGCTACTGGCATCTTCTGGCATTGTTCCGGGGGGCAGTCGGACTGCTGAATTATCACTCATTTGCCCCCTTTTCCTAGTTTAAATGCTCCTTAGCAAATACTTTGAACTGTTCACTGAGGACATTCGTTCTCTTGAGAGAAAGCTGCAAACCATCTTTCTTCTACAGTTCTTTTCCATTCCAACTAGAGCTAACATGAGACACAAAGCCAAACCCTTGGTTCCGACACCAAGCCATACATTGAATTCCTTAATGCGCATCTTCCTGGAATGCTGAAGGTTAAGCACAGGTAAAACTGCAGAGAATGAAACAGTCGATGCAACCTAACAATATTAAGGATACGTCATCTGTCCTGCTAGCGGTAGCACCAGGGAGACATCTCACAAAACCTTTTTTCCTCAAACTTCACACCTCTTATGATAAAATCGCCCACCAACAGCTGCTTACTATCAGTCCTCGCCTTATCCTTTTTATCTTTGGCTTCAGTCTTGAATATTTTAGGCATGGGAGATGAATGTTCCTCACCCACTGTGCCTGAGCCATCCTCCATGTTGCTATTAAGTGCAGTCTGAAAGTGCTGCAAATGAATTATGGAGAGCCACAGGCTGTGGGACATGTCTTCTATCCACAACTCTAAGTCTACCAGAACCTGCAGTAACCCATCTTCCATTTCTAGGGGCCTCTGTGGCAGTGCCATTGCACCAATTCCCAGCCTGAGTTTGTTTAACAATTAATTAACAAATTTCAAAAATGCAATTTCCTGCTGCATTATGGAGAGCTGTCTAAAGATCAAACAGCATCCAAACCTCCGAAGAGTGGAACTTGAAATAAAAGCACAATAATTCCTGCACAGAACCAGGTCTGCCATTTTAAAGAGGGGAAAATTTTAAACAAACAAATCTAACTTTTTTTGATTGTATCCACCTCCAGATTACCTCCTGCACTTTGAGAATGCTGCAAGCTATAATAGTGTGTAATAATATGTAGAAAAGAAGGTAGGCCAGTCCTTGAGGCCTGTCTTTGTCTGCCAAAGTGCATGGCAGCGCTGACATGTGGAGCTGTAACTACGGTCAAGGACAATATATGTCCTTTACAGCCCACTGGGTAAATGTGGCCTCTTCCTCCACCATGTCCTCTGCCTCCACTGCAGGGACAATTCACAGCGCTCCTCCAGCATAGCACATTTTCAGGGCATGGTGGTGTCACACTGTTCTGCACCTAGTTTGCCTGGGCTAATGGAGTCACACAGGGGAGGAACTGCTCCTCGTCCTTCATCAAGAAATTGAATCCTGTCTTTCTCTGCAACAACTCAAAATCGGAACCATGGTGACCGACAACGGGAAGAACATGGTGTCGGCACGGCGTCAAGGAGGGATAAGCCATGCGCCCTGCATGGCGCACATGTTCAATCTGGTTGTAAAGCAGTTTGTGAAGTCTTCACCCCATCTGCAAGTCATTCTGAAAATGGCCAGGAAACTTTTCATCCACTTCAGCCACTCGTACACCGCAAAACACACCCTCCTTGAGCTGCAGTGGCAGAATGGTGTCCCCCAACATAGGCTGATATGCAATGTTCCCACCCACACTATTAAAATATAAATGTATTTATCCTGTATAGTAAACGCCACAACAGAAAAAAAATCAAAATGTCTGATTCACTACTTTTTCATTGCCTTATCTCCCCACGCCCCAAAAAAATTATAAACAGTCATCAAAAAGTCATACACGCTCCAAAATGGTGTCTATAAAAACTACAGATTCTTCCTAAGCGGTGTCTTTACTCAGCTTGGTAGACACAACCCTAAAAAAATTATGGGGGTCAGAATATAGTAATGAAAAGAAAAATAACATAATTTATAATTAATATAATTTTGTTTTTTATGTACTTGTACTGACCTGTAGAATAAAGGTAACAGGTAAGTTTTACCACATGCCTAAAGATGCCCTAAAAACTAAACCCATAAAACTATAGCGGAATTGCAGAATTTCTTTCAATTCTGTAGTTTTAGAATTTAGAATTTATTTCCAGCTTCCCACTACATTGTATGCCATTATAAAGTACAACTTGTCCCACACAAAAAAAAGCCTCATGTGAATGAAAAAAATCTAATATATATGACTCCAGGGGGGCTGTGAGTGAAAAACAAAAATGGAACATCACAAGCAGCTGAAAGGGTTAATAATAAATAATAATGATGTCCCTACTGTACATAATTCAAAGCAACACTTGAAATCAAAGATAATTTATTAATTCTGACTGTTCATGTTTTCTCTCTGTTAGATATCTACTATAATAAATTCAAATTCAGAATTTAATACAATGCGGCAAACTTATTTATGTTAGTAGAAATTTGATACATTTCTTGTGCATAATATAGCATCACGTTTTAGATCTAATTATGCAACAAAAAGAATAATCCAATGTACAGAGCTTGCCTGTTTCAATTTTTTGACAAAATAAGCGGAAGAGAAGAAGCTTTAACAAAAATCGGTGTGGCTTATGATGCCACTACCTGCGCCAAGTTTGGTTCAAAATTCTGGCATAAAATTTTGGAAGAAAGTAAGAGAAATTTTGATTAAAAAAATTTATGTAAAATTTGATAAAAATGTCAGCCAAATTTATCATACAGCATGAGTGACTCGCTTTTGTTAAGTTTAAGCTGTCTATCTAAATATTAGGATTAATAAATCTGCTCCACTGAAAATGGTTCCATAGAGGGACTAAAATGCCTTATGACCAATTCTACCAGTAAGCGAGGGAAAAAATAATCATTTTTATTAACAATCTTTACCATTACATTGGTCTTACCCCATGGCCAGAGCAGACTTTTCCATTAGAACCCATTGGACAACTGCTAATGTTCAGTGATGCAATAGGTAGGCACTTCCTGTCTAAGCACATCATTGATGGGCCACATGGTGTTCCATCTTCCACGTATCCCATGTCAGTCTCATCATCCAAAAATATATGAGCACCACTGTATAGCAAATAAATTATTAAAGACAAGAATGACCTTCTTTATCAAAAATGTCCTTGAGAAAATACATGTAAAATAATAGAGCAAACAGTAAATGACAATTATTACATGTTCTCCCTTATTCTGTTTGTAGGATGTAGAGTTGAAGCTAAGTGGATTTTGTAATTTAATGCTTAAGCCTGCATCGTTGGTATTTTATGATAACTCACTAAATATGCCGGTAATGTAAATCCACGGATAACACAATACCAGTGACAAACTGAGCTCTGTAAATACATCATTATAACATAATACAAGTCACTGCTTTAGTAGCAAATAAAGACTGGCACAGAAATGTCCCCAAATAAGGACACTAGGTGAACTTGAGTCCATACCTGCAGTCCATCACTCTCCCTTGGTAATTGATATATGTTGGAGGTATGTCACCAGCTAATTTACCAATGCGGGGAATCTTGGACACATTTGCGCAAAGCAAGAAACCGCAGAATACATCACTATAAAGCAGGAAAACATTAAATGCATTAATATATGTGAGTGATCACAGACGTTGAACAATTGTTGACACAGTAATAAAGGAAAATGGAAAATGTAGGAGTTAGGAGCCCTTGTCCAAAAGAATAATTGATTATGCAATCTTCTATATAGATAATCTATTATCTTAATTAAACATGCTCACCATTTCCCTCTTGCCCTTTCCCCTCAACACAAGGGAAGGTCCCAATGCAGGATCGGCTAACCACCGTACCACATATCTTTAAAATGGTCTGCTGGCTTCTGCAGCTCATTTTCGGGCTATGTCTCCCACCACCTCCACCTTCTCCACCTTTCTTGGTGATTATATCCACAAATTGGGCATCTCCCTCACTGGCAGGCCCTAGGAGGCTGAATATGCCAACTAGCCATCCTCCCGCCTGCCTCAAAGATGAAGAATTTTACAGTTATTAAATAATGACCATGGATAACATTATCTCAACCTTTCAGTTTCCATACTAACTAGCTACATTGTAGTATCTTAAGCTTACACAAATGGTCTCCATTAACTTACTGTTTGCTGCACTGAATCCAGTTATCTCCCTCTCTCCCACAATTTCCTTTTTCTGTGCCTTCTGTATTCAACCTTTCATAGCAATGCTTATCTGAGCTTGCAGCTTCTGTAATTGTGAAGAAAGATTAAATAGACACTATGCCAAAACAAGTGTTACATGCAAAACATACCCTGGCAGTCTACTAACCCTAACCCTAACTGTCCAATCTGACATCTTAGCCATTGTAGTGCACACATCACTTCCTCACTACAGTAGGTACCACTGGAGAAGTCTTGATAGCCCTCTTAGACAAATTTCACACGTGTATTTAGTGCGAGAAACACGCTCCGTGTGTCAGAAATATTAACCGTCCTGTTTGTATGATATCGACCAACGGCATTATAATGACCTCAACTCTAATGATTTGTACTGATAGCATTATGTGAGTACAATTCATTAGAGTTGAGGTGGGGCAGGAACACACAGCATTACAGTTATGTTCAAAATAATAGCAGTGAGACATCAATAACCTGATCAATCACTGTTTTTGGTAGAAATGATATTTCTACATGGCAAATAATTTACTAGCAGGTGTAGTACAGTAATATAAATCCAACAGACCCAACAGTCATGGCATGCATGCTGCTGATTCTGTGTAATTGAATCACTAATGAAAGGGGCATGTTCAAAATAAATAATAGCAGTGTGGGGTTCAATGAGTGAGGCCATTCATTCTTTGAAAAACAGGTGGTAATTATTGCCCTTATTTAAGGAAGGAAGGCAGCAAATGTTGTACATGTGGGTTACAGTGCATTTCTCTCTGAAATTCTGAGGAAAATGGTTTGTTCCAGACATTGTTCAGAAGAACAGCGGACCTTGATTAAAAAGTTGATTGGAGAGGGGAAAACATATAAAGAAGTGCAGAAAATGATGGGCTGCTCAGCTAAAATGATCGCAAATGCTATAAAATGGCAACTAAAACCTGAAAAACATGGAAGAACGCGAAAAACTACCATTCAAATGGATAGAAGAATAGCCAAAATGGCAAGGACTCAGCCAAGAATCAGCTCCAGGAAGATCAAAGAAGGTCTAAAGTTACCTGTGAGTACTGTTACAATTAGAAGACGCCTATATGAAGCCAAGCTATCTGCAAGAAGCCCCCGCAAAGTCCCACTGTTTAAAAAAAAAATGTGCTGAAGAGGTTACAATTTGCCAAAGAGCACATTGGCTGGCCTAAAGAGACATTTTGTGGACTGATGGAAGTAAGATTAAACTTTTTGGGTCTAGTGGCCGGAGACAGTTTGTCAGACGACCCCCAAACACTGAATTCAAGCCACACTGTGAAGACGGTAAAACATGGTGGCGCAAGCATCATGAAATGGGGATGTTTCTCATACTATGGTGTTGGGCCTATTTATCGCATACCAGGGATCATGGATCAGTTTGAATACATCAGAATACTTGAAGAGGTCATGATACCTTATGCTGAAGAGGAAATGCCCTAGAAATGGGTGTTCCAACAAGATAACGGCCCCAAACACACCAGTAAACGTGTAACATCTTGGTTCCAGACCAACAAGATTGACGTTATGGAGTGGCCAGCCCAATCCCAGAATCTTAATCCAATAGAAAATGTGTGGGGTGACATCAAAAATGCAGTTTATGAGGCAAAACCAGAAATAAGAGAAGAACTGCAGAATGTAGTCCAATCATCCTGGGCTGGAATACCTGTTCACAGGTGCCAGAAGTTGGTTGACTCCATGCAACACAGATGTACAGCAGTTCTCAGAAACAGTGGTTATACAACTAAATATTAGTTAAGTGATTCAAAGGAAAGCAAAATCTTCAAATATGTATCAGTTTATATAGTGAATGTTTGAGTTTGTAAAGAATACAAACTGCTATTTTTTATTTTTTTGAACAGTCTAATATTCACTTTTCTTCAATTTTTTTTAGAGGAACAATACAAATTTGATATATTTTTCTTCAGGTTTTGATTTGGAATAGAATGTGTAGTGTTCCCAATGCATTTGTGTGTATGGAAATAAAAGCTAATAGAAGGATTTTGAGCTTCAATCACTTTTTTAAACACACTGCTATTATTTTGAACACAACTGTATAAATCATTAAAATACCGTGGGTCCATGTCGAAGTATCAGCATTCAGGATGGGAAATACCTCTGACCTCTGGAAGATACCTCTGATATCTCACACTGAACATGCTCTTGTGAAATTGGTCTTATATGAGCCATTAAAGCTTCTTCTACAGTGCTACCAAAAATAAATTGAAGGCTTCCTTCAAGGAAATTGCTGCTAAAATAACTACCAATTCCTTTCCACTGCTGCCTGTACTCCTTTGTCCTGCAAAAATTAAGCTGGTCAGAAAAAGACAACCATTTCAAAGCTAGAACAATTGTAAGCTTCTTTTTCAGGCCAACGACATTTTTGCAGAATAGCAGAGTGAAAAGCAGGTGGAAGAGAGGAGATAGGTATTTAGGCAACAGTTTCCTTAAAGGAAGCCTTCAACTTAAAATCTTACCATGATCTCAGAAGAAGGCTGAATGCAAATTAACAGAGCAATGAGGACATCTAGTTGCACCTAAAGAACTAAAAGCTCCACACAAGGCACAGGAAGAGGTCAAGAAGCAAAAACAAAGGGGCAAAGGGGCATGGAGAGCCCTACTGTCCAGCTCACAGGAGGCAATATCCATGACTGTATCACACATCTTGATGCCTCTCCATTCCACACTTGTCCTGGCTTCATTTAGTTATGCTTCAGTAATTACAAATAACAGTTCTTCTTGCAAATGCAAATCACAATTCAGTTAAACTAAAAAAACATTTCTACTAATGACTGAGTTTCCATGGGGCAACCTTGATGCAGCGCCTGCCACCTGCTGAATCCATATAATACCCTTAATAATCAAATTTGTGCCACCAATGACTGCTGTCAGTGGGCAATGTTGCGAGCAACTCGATTGGGGAAACTCAATGTTAGAAGAACTACACCTGATCCACTTTCTGATATACATGCATATTCATTTATCATAGGTTCATTTAAAATCATAATGCAAATATAAAATCGCAGCTGAAATCAGCGGTCACCGGGAGCAGGCAGTTCCGAGAACAACCCGATGAAGGCCCCCGGCGGCAGTTCTCAGAACTGCCTGCTCTCGGTGACCACATTTGATTTCAGACTGGCTCCCGACACAGGCACATGTAAGGGCTTACCTGTGCATCGCCGGACGGGTGAGTCAAGATGCCAGCCCGCATGTGTTCGCTGGCGAACACTGCAAACTGACCATCACTGGTCACAAGTCGCAATGTAGCCCTAGACCATTTCTATTTTTGCACTGCCCAATTTGCACTGCCAGGGGCGAACAACAATATAACTGACTTCAGGATTATTAATCAGTGTTGGATCTGGATACATTAAACCTACCAAAGGAAATCATTTTTAGGGCCCTCCTATCAGCTATACAGTGCAGGTTTTATTTTTTGCTTGTATAATTCATTTCAATTCATAAAGTATACTGTTTTATACTGTGAAATAACCAAAGAAGTGATAGAAACAGGAAATATCTTATTTAGAACCAAAGAAATACATATTGACTTACTTTCATGGCTTTTTCCTGAACATCTGTAATCCCCACTATTAAATCTGACATGCTTTAATTAACTTGACAGCTACAGTTAAATGCATTTTTGGTAATCTTATACAGATGAAATGGAGTGCGCCCAATTGTGCCTCAAGTTTGCAATAACTATTTAAGCTGCTCAAATTAAATAGAATAATTAGTAAAAAAAAAATATAAAAAAATATGAAACTAAATTCAATAAAAAAAAGGAAAATATATTTTCCTGTGTTGTCCTCCTAATATTCTAGTAGGATGTTTGGGAGTTATAACTGATGCTCATTTTCCAACGGTAATAACTACTAAGGCATACAACAGAATTGTTGCATACAGAAATACATATCGGATTATTTTTTTTCACAGTATTTGCATAGATTTTTAGGCCCCATTATATATATGGGATTGATTTCAGTTAAAGGAAATCCTGCAATGGAAATCCACCAAATACAAATGTTTCCTAAAAAGCCTATACTGACCTTTTGTCCAAATTATAATGAAAGAAGCTTTGACAATCATAATTCAACTTACTTTGTCCCCAGATGTGTTTGCATTGATTGTCTCTCGTCTTGCATTCACCATTGTAACATCGGCCCTAAAACAGTAGTTGAATCAGTTAACTGCTCTGGTACACCAGTATTTGCTATGCGTTTTACAGAAAAAACCTTATGTAGCATTATGGCATGCCTGAAAAAATGGTCTTTTTTTTTTCTTTTTTTTTTTTCTTTTAACTCTTTTATTGAGTAATATCATAGATACAGAGATCTAGATTCATGTAAATAGAGACAACATCAAGTCTCCAACATATTACATTTGTTTCTTCAATGTGCATTACTTCAACAAAGGGGTGGGGAAGAACAACTGGTCACATGTTAA
Organism: Bufo gargarizans; assembly: GCF_014858855.1. Lineage (NCBI taxonomy): Eukaryota > Metazoa > Chordata > Amphibia > Anura > Bufonidae > Bufo > Bufo gargarizans. The sequence goes on along the minus strand of NC_058087.1, from coordinate 85,400,705 downwards.
TGTGCTATATAAGGCAAGAGCATTCAAGTGATTGAATCCAAAATATTAAAGCTGGAATCATCATCTGAGGCGGGTTAGGCGAATTTTCCCCAGTAGCTGCGAATTGATGAAACTAGTGTGGAGGTAAATGAGGTTATCAACCTTACTAAAGACTCATGCTAATCTCGAGAGGGATTAAGTCTCCCAAGAGCTTTAGGTCTTATATCCTCTGAAGGACTTCCAATCCTTCCATGTCTTGTCAAAGTTATGGTGCGATCTCGCTTCCCAGGAGGATATCTCCTCAAGCCTATATATCTGATCAATCTTAAGGAACCATTGTTCCAGAGATGGGACTTCAGGAGAGAGCCACAAGGTTGGGATCAAGAGTTTGGCCGCACTTAATAGGTATTTAAACTTTAAATTGGGTGTATGGAAGTCTCTAGGGAAGAGATTTAGAAGGGCAGTTTCGGGAGAAGCAAGGTAATTGGTTCCACAGATCTGATTACCTTGTCTGAAAATATTTTTCCACCAGAGATGCATTGTAGGGCAGCTCCACCAGATATGAATGTATGTACCTCTATCTTTAGAGCATCTCCAGCACACGTCCGATGCCGAAGCAGAGTACAAGCATGTTTTGTCAGGGGTTTTGTACCACCTTGAGATTATTTTGTAACTATTTTCTTGGATCTTCACGCATCTAGAAGCAATATGGGGGGGAGATATAGATTTTCTGAATTCCATCCCTCTGAAAGGTTTTGGTAGATCCTTTTCCCACAAGCGAATAAAAGCAGGAACTAGTGAGGATGGAGGGTCTCTTAGTTTTTTATATAGTTGAGAAATAATTTTAAGTGGTGGCTGGGTTTGGTAAATAATGCTCTCGAACCACGTAAGAGGTCTAAGAAGATTATTTAGTCTACCGTGTTGGGACATGTACGCTCTGAGGAAGTATATTAAGTTATAACGTGAAGGGGCTACATCTAGAAGTTTTTGCATATCATCAATGGAAATAAGGGAACCTTCCTGATAAAGAGCTATAATCTTTACCTTTGACAGTCTAACCTTAGGTGGGATACTATCTCTTAGTTCCTGAGGGGCCAAGTCAAAGATATCCTTTACAAACAAAGCTGGGGATGGAAGATGTATGCTAATGGAGGATCTCTGCAGGGTGTTTCAAGCTTGGAAAGTAGCTTTCATAACCGGAGACATGTTAGAGCGAGGAGGGATAGAGGATAATTTGCCCAGTAAAAAGGCTGTGAATGGTGTTCCAAGTAAGGATTGCTCCATTGCGACCCACGATTTGTGAGGGGGGCATCTCATCCAATCCACCACTCTTGCCAGAAGGGCTGCTCTACCATATATTTCCGGGTCTGGCAGTGAAATTCCCCCTTTCTCTTTTGAGTAAGTTAAGGCTCTATATGAAATCCTTGCCCTCTTCCCAGACCAAATAAAGGATCTGAACAGAGAGCGAAGGGAAGCATAATAGGTAGATGGTAGAGATATTGGGAGTGTTTGTAGAAGGTATGTCAGTTTAGGTATGACCAGAGACATTAGTATGTTCTTTCTCCCGAACCATGAAAGGATAGGGATATCTAAAGCTACTAGGTCGGATTTGATTTTCTGTAAAAGAGGGAGATAATTCAAGTAAAAAAATTGGCTGGGGTCTGTACCAAGCTTGACTCCTAGAAATGTTAAATGTGGGGAGGACCAATTAAAAGGCGATTTTTGGATTAGGCGTCTCTTTAGAGTATTGGAAATGCCTGTGGAGATTATGAGTGATTTATTATGGTTGATTTTAAGGTTGGAAAGGGAGACAAAATTTTCTATATGTTTATAAATCTTAGGGAGAGCCGTGGTTGGATTGTGGACCATTATTAGCATATCATCCGCGGCTATTTTGTGTTGCTGGTCATCCAAGGTTATACCTTGGATGTCATCATCTAATCTAATAGATTGCAGTAGGGGTTCTAAGGTTAAGACAAAAAGGAGGGGCGACAGGGGGCAGCCTTGTCGTGTACCGTTGCTTATTTGGAAGGGGGCTGACAAGGTGTCGTTGACTATTATGGAGGCCGATGCATTTAAATACATAGCGTGGACTGCTTGGATAAAGTGGAGAGGAAAGTTGATAGAATGTAAAACTGAATACATGAAGGACCAGCTAACTCTATCAAAGGCCTTTTCAGCATCTGTGCTGAGAAGGACCAGAGGTAGGGCCTGTTTCTTAACAAAGTGAAGGATGTTGAGTACCCTGGCTGTATTGTCCTTACCTTCTCTGTTCTTGATGAAACCTCTATGGATCAGGGTCGGGAGGATCCTAGCTAATCTATTGGCTAATAGTTTTGCTAAAAGCTTTAGGTCTATGTTGAGTAAGGAAATGGGCCTAAAATTGGAGCAAAGAGTATGGTCTTTACCTTCCTTTGGGATCAAAATGGTCTGTTTTAATATGAAGTAAAAAAAAAAATGTTGTGGTCCTAAAAAAGAGATGCAAATTCAAAAGTACATGGATAGGATATATTTCCACTGGACCGGGGGTCGGCCTCCAGATGCCACACGTGCAAGGAGCTAGAAGCAGCGCTCTCTCCACCAGCGGTTTCCACCCACCGACTTGAAAAAGGGGTCCGCAGAATCCCGAAACGCGTTGTCACTATAACAACAATAAAAAAAACATTGGTTTCTAAAAATACTCTGGTTGCGTTTTTGCGCCTACGGTCCACCCCTCCACTCGACCCCCAGTCCAGTGGAAATATATCCTATTCATCGACCCAGACGGCGGCTTGGCCCCCGCCAAAGGGAAACGCGGACGGAATCGGAAGCATCAACCAGTGGGACGTAATCACTCCTATCCACCTCCAGTCCAGTTGCACCAAACAATAGGTGCATGAACAACAGGTGAGCAGTACCACTCTTCCTGTTGCTCTGGAGGCTTGGCTCTTAACTTATTTACCCTATGAGCGCCCTTTTCTCTCCTTGGCCATTATCCAAAAGTACATGGAAGCAATGGGAAAAAAACACTAGAAAGAAGGGAGTGAAGCTCTGTGCTCATGGAGAATAGGCCTGTGAGGAGGGTTTATGAGAGCAGAGTCAGGAGCGACTGCAGAGAGACCCTAAAAGGACAGCTGTTAAAGGGAACAGCATACAGAGACAGTGGGGGAGACTGAGACCAGAGTTAAAGGGGTTCTCCGAGAATTATTTAAATTGGCTTAGAATGCTGCTAGAACACCAGATACAGTAAGAACCTCTGGGACTATTATCACTCAGATGTGTCTGTGGTTTGTGGAGATCTGCAGAGACTTATTTTTTGTGTTACCGTATAACCCAGAGTCATCTATTTCATTGCTAAAGTAAAGTTATGTAAAATCTGCCGCCTGTCTGGTTCCTGTGCTAATATACTACACTAGTTGTGCCACCCTTACATAGTCTCCTCATAACATGATACTTATCAACACCATTCAAAAAGGGCCCAAAAACAGAGCCCGGAAACTATGGGCCAGCAACTTTAACATCTGTGTTGGGTAAACTGTTTGAAGGTTTTCAAAGAGATGCTATCTTGGAGTACCTCAAGGAAAATAAGCAAATAATGCCATATCAGCATGGCTTTATGACGGATCGGTCATGTCAAACTAATTTAATCAGTTTCTATGAGGAGGTAAGTTCTAGACTTGACAGCAGTGAATCAATGGATGTCGTATATCTGGACTTCTCCAAAGCATTTGACACTGTACCACATAAAAGGTTAGTATATAAAATGAGAATACTTGGACTGGGAGAAAATGTCTGTATGTGGGTAAGTAACTGGCTGAGTAACTGGAAAACAGAGGGTGGTTATTAATGGTACACACTCAGATTGTGTCACTGTCACTAGTGGAGTACCTCAGGGATCAGTACTGGGCCCTATTCTCCTCAATATATTTATTAATGATCTGGGCTTCAAATGGGACATGGTGTAAATAAACCAGTCCATAAAAATCTGCCTTTCAAAAACCATATGGTGTTCCTTTCCTTCTGCGCCCTGCCGTGTGCCCGTACAACAGTTTATGACCACATATGGTATGTTTATGTAAACTACAGAATCAGGGCAATAAATTTTGAGTTTAGTTTGGCTGGTAATCCTTCCTTTGTTAGCGGAAAAAATTATTAAAATGGAAAATCTGTCATAAAAGTGAAATTCTGAAATGTCATCTCCATTTGCCAATAACTCTTGTTGAACATCTAAAGGGTTAACAAAGTTTGTAAAATCTGTTTTGAATACATTGAGGGGTGTAGTTCCTAAAATGGGGTCATTTTGGGGTGGTTTCTATTATATATGTCTCACAAAGTGACTTCAAACCTAAACTGGTACTTAAAAAGTGGGTTTTGGAAAATTTGCTTCTAAGCTTCTAAGCCTTGTAACGTCCCCAAAAAGTAAAATGGCATTCCCAACATGAAGTATACATATGGGGAATGCAAATTAATAACTATTTTTGGAGGTATTACTATGTATTATAGAAGGCTTGCACAGTAAAATATCAATTTTTGCAGATGACAATAAACTGTGTAAAGTAATTAACACTGAGGAGGACAATATACTGCTACAGATTGATCTGGATAGATTAGAGGCTTGGGCAGATAAGTGGAAGATGAGGTTTAACACTGACAAATGTAAGGTTATGCACATGGGAAGGAATAATGCAAGTCACCCGTACATACTAAATGGTAAAACACTGGGTAACACTAACATGGAAAAGGACCTAGGAATTTTAGTTGACAGCAAACTAAGCTGCAAAAACCAGTGTCAGGCAGCGGCTGCCAAGGTCAATAAGATAATGGGTTGCATCAAAAGGGGCATAGATGCCCGTGATGAGAACATAGTCCTACCACATTATAAATCACTAGTCAGACCACACATGGAGTACTGTCTACAGTTCTGGGCTCCTGTAAACAAGGCAGACATAGCAGAGCTGGAGAGGGTACAGAGGAGGGCAACTAAAGTAATAACTGGAATGGGGGCACTACAGTACCCTGAAAGATTATCAACATTAGGGTTATTCCCTTTAGAAAAAAGAAAACTGAGGGGAGATCTAATAACTATGTATAAATATATTAGGGGTCAGTACAGAGATCTATCCCATCATCTATTTATCCCCAGGACTGGGACTGTGACAAGGGGACATCCTCTGCGAAAGAAGGTTTGTACACAAACATAGAAGAGGATTCTTTACGGTAAGAGCAGTGAGACTAGGGAACTCTCTGCCTGAGGAGGTGGTGATGGTGAGTTCACTAAAAGAGGGGCCTGGATGTATTTCTGGAGGCTAATAATATTACAGGTTATAGCTACTAGAGAGGGGTCGTTGATTCAGGGAATTATTCCGATTGCCTAATTAGAGTCGGAAAGGAATTTGTTTCCCCTTAAGCGGGGAAAATTTGCTTCTTCCTCACAGTTTTTTTTTGTTTTACCTTCCTCTGAATCAACTTGCAGGATAACAGGCCGAACTGGATGGACAAATGTTTTTTATTCGGCCTTATATACTATGATACTTCATCAGCTGACCAAAGGGACAGACACTTTTTTGGCGTTTCCCTACTTCGTGGTGTTCCTGTACTCCTGCTGTTCAGGGAATGGAAACACAGATTCAATCAGGTGTTGTACTTCACTGCACATCAGGAGAATGGAAGCAATGCCACACAGGGAAAGTCTGTGAAGAAGCAGAATGAAGAAACAGCACATTGCGGCCAAGACTCCACCAGTCTAATAGTACAAAAATCCATTTAATATTTTTCACAGCTCAGAGTTAGCTCCAGTAGTATTCTTTCAGGTTAATCCAGAGACAACAAGGCTTCACTATAAGAACTGTGAATCTGTTGGATAGTTTGCCTCAGGAGGTGGTCACAGCAGGAACAGTTCAATGCTTAAAAAAAGGCTTAGATGAATTCTGAGAATTGAAAAGAACATGAATGCTTATAAAAATGGGTAGAGGTTTGGTTCTCACTCCCCTTGCCTTAAAGGGTTTCTGTCACCACAAATATCCCTATTAAACAGGCTGACATTATACATGTACAAATGTCAGCTGAGTCTAACTGTGCTATTCTTTTTTTACGTATGCCCCCGTTTTTGCACAATTATAACTTACTATATGCAAATTAGCCTCTAGGAGGAGGGGGGCGTTGCTCCTGCTCCTAGAGACTCCGTTCTTTAACCTCATTCCACGTCCTTTTACTGTTGATTGACAGGGCCCCAGCCGGCGTTCGTCTCCTCCTGCCGGCTGTGTGCTGGGGAAATATTGCCCCTGCGCCATCCCATTCAGTATTCGACGCAGGCGCAGTGAGGGAAGGACGCTCGCCGGCTACTGCCTTCCTGAAAGTGCCAAATATGTTACAGTGCTCCTGGAAGAGAAGACAGCCGGCATCGCAGAGAAGGAGGAGAGTGCTGTGACGTCGCTGGATCCTCCTATGTGGTAAGTACGGTATTTTATAAATTGGCCCTCGCTTTATTCCCACTGATATCACCAATGATCAAAGGGGGCATTAAATGAAACAATATTTTATGTAAAAATTTTATGTATTCATATTTATTTTAATTAAAATCACAAACAAATCAAATTAATTTGGCCACTAGATTTTATATATATATATATATATATATATATATATATATATGTATATATGTAAATGGCAGCACTCTTAGAAAGAAAAATAAGTCCTTTATTCATCCATGTGGTAACAGCAATGTTTCAGCACAACAATACTGTAGAGCAATTAAACAATAATTCATGATTAATCAATTCATAAAAACATTCCAAACATATACATGAACAAAATTAATAATGAGCCAAATATCCATAGAACATGATTACACGGTAGTTGTCACAATGTAAGGGGAGGGGAGGAACACCAGAATGACCACAGAAGGAAAATGACCCGAAACTAGGCCTCACGGCTAGGGTAAGTAAAAAGGTCACCACTTAGGGAACCCTAAACATAGCCCTGACACCTGTCATTATGAATAGACCCTGAAGGTGGGAATATTCATACACCGTATACCTAGGCCCTAGAAACCCTGAAAAGCCCTAGACTTGGTGACAGGGTCTGAGACCACTGGTTCCTTCCCAGATGAATGAACTAGCGTCTGTCTCCTTGAGGCCTAGGAAACAATGAGCTAAAGGGGACAACAAAATACAAAGGGGAGTACACTTATCTTCAATAGAAAACCTCATGAGCAGGAACTCAGAAGAGGACAACACACCAGCTCTTCCAACTTAAGGCAGATAATATCAACCGCATGGTAAGAAGTGTTAGTCCAGACTAAATAGAGGAGCAGTGATGACCACAAGCTACACCTGAAACAAGAGGTGTGGTCATACCAGCAACAACACTGCAAAGTGAAAACTGAGAGACTGTCAGATAACCTCATGTGATGCAAGTCTTTCAGATCTTCTAACCTCTGTCACAGGAGGGATCGTGACATTATTGTCACATCTCAGTATCCATAATAGTAGAAATTTTGGGGGGATTGTGAGAAATATAAAAAATAAATATAATGCCCATGATAAAGAATATAAACAATACTAATGTCATTAGTGCAAGACAATAAAGTGACATGTGCAGACCCTTTGTAATAATTAATAAAACTACAGGGGTATTAGGAGACACAGGTGTGCTTACAATATGAGGGACAACAAGTTGGCACAGAGAGAATGCGCGTCCACTCCCCATTGGAGGGGAATCCAAACATAGCACTTCATAAACATGGGGTACCAGAAACAGGAGTCGCTCAAAGCCCATTATGGTATATATGCCCAAGAGGGATCTCCTCATATCATCTCATATATTTTACATGTATGTAGACCTTCCGTTGTACAAAAACCCCTCCCCATCCAGGGTTTACTAGGGACAGTGGTTCCCTGCACCAGTCTACATCTTCTAACAACCTACGACCATATCTAATCATCTGTCCAGACGCGGTATTTCCACCACGCTAGGCTGATCCCTAATCAGGGTGCGTCGGAATGGTAAGACTGTTCCATATTTCTTAAGCCATATCTCAATTATCTGTTTGTGGCGCATATTTTCTTAAAAAATCTAATATTAAAAGTTACATTTTAAGCTCCCTCAAATTCTATATTGTTTTCTAAAACTGATAGTGGGAGCGCCCCTATTTAAAACATCCACTACCCTACACATGAAATTAACATAAAAAAATTAAAATCAAAATTACCGACTACATTGCTTGCAACGGGCTGGCCACTGCCATCTTGCTTGAAGATCTGGAGCGAAATCTTGTTCGGCGTGAGATTAAGTGAGATTAAGTCATCATGGAGGGACATGGTCAATGATACAACATCTTAAATCCTTTTCTGTGTGCTTACATTCAGAAAAGTGTTTGGAAACAGGTAAATCAAGACGCTTTTTACGAATAGTAGAACGATGATTGTTAAGACATGTTTTTATATCAGTAGAGGTCTCCCCCACATACAATAAATTGCAGGGACACAAGAAAACGTAAATAACATAATTGGAGTCACGCGTTAAATGAAATCCGATATATATATATGAATATATACGAATGTTTGACCCCCGTAATAGGGTGAGAAAAAGTATTACCCTTACACTAGAAACGACAATTGACACAGCCTAGGCAAGGAAAACAACCAAGTCGAGGTAGTGTCAATGTTGCCTGCCGTGTCATTTTTGCAAAGCCAATGTCGACCCTAACCAGTTGATTAAGTAGACTCTTAGATCTACGATATGAAAAAAGAGGTAAAGACTTGAATTCAGGCACATTCTTAAGACAGCCACCTAAGATGGCCCAATGTCGTCTAATGATTCTACTGATCTCAGTACTCAATTTCGTGTGAGTGGAAACAAACGGGATCCTAGAAATGCTCTTACTACGGGTTCCACTAGAAAGTGTGTTATCCCTATTGAGATTCATCACTATATATTTTTGTGACTGTAGCAAAGCATATCCACGTTGTACAAATTTAGTCATGTTATCCAGTGTTTTATCCAAGGATTGCTTGTCTGACAATACGTCTGGCTATTAAAATTGAAAATAAGGCAAATGTCTCACTATTTTTCTGGGATGACAGCTGTTATACAATTCAGTGTGTAACCTACCATTAGAGGAGATTGCAGTGGTGTCTAGAAACTGAATTTCTGTGGTGGAATGCACTAATGTGAATTTCACATCAGGGTCAATATCATTTAAAAAGGTAAGAAACTCCATCAAACCCACCTAATTTCCTGTCCAGATGAGGAAGATGTCATCTATGTATCGTGGAAAATTACGCAACAAGATTCGTCCACCTGTGGGCAAGATCCAGACGTCCAAGGAAAAATTACCTATCATTAACCTATCCTCTAAAAAACTGTCTGATGCACAAGTGAGTGTCCTTAGTAAGGGGCTTTAATTTTGTCCTAATACTCATTAACTGGTTTGATTTGGATTTGGATTTATTTTCCTATTTTTGTTCTATAAAGTTAAAATTATGGTTTAGTGATAAAACTAGGGGAGGGGCGTGGCCTGATGCCGTGCTGGGAGGATGTGCTTTACAAAGCCACCTTTGCCTTCAAAAGCCACCCAGACCCTCTTAATAACCCTCTCAGCAGCCAAGGAGAGCAAAGAAATGACGAGGACAAAGAAGACACCAGGTCCTCCAACCAAACTCACCTCCTTCTTCTCCTCTGCGCCGATCCAAGATGGTGCCCACTCTACACACAAGGCAGCACAAGACACGCTGGACTCCTACATCAAGCGTGCCACAAGGCAGCAGAATCCCTCAGGAGCAGCAGAGCAAGCATCTCCGGCAAGTAAATAAAGTATTTCAAGTGGGAGGTCAGCTCAAAGCTCTCCCTTAGGAGGCAATACTGGGGCTGTAATAAGGTCTGAGCGGGAGGATATAATTACCCTGACCACAATGCAGGACTTAATGGCAGATTTATAGTACTCTATCCAATCAGATAATCAGCCCTGAACAGCCTCTTCAAGAGCTCCTGATAGATCTTTTTATGTCAATTCTTCCTGACACCCCTGAAAGGGATCTCCTCATAGATAGAGCACACGGGGTTCCCAAACCCAGATCTACACCTACAAGCATGCCAAGAGAGGTGCTAGAGAGGCTACATTTTTTTTCATTTTAAAAACAACTTGCTGAGAAAAGCTGGTCGTAAGAAAGACATTCCTGAGAGATTCAAACAGATTGATTTTATGCTGACCTTTTCCCCGCAACCCTGGTGAGGAGGAGGGAATTTGCCAAATATACTGCTATATTGAGAGAAAACAGTGATAGTTAGCAAAAATGTCACTAACTTTGTTTTAATGTCTCCCTCACAAGCTGCAGAGTTGCTAAAGAAATGGTCTCTTCATCTGCCACAAGCGGGAGAAATATCCCAAGCTAAGCAGAAGCCTCCAACATTGATGCAAGAATGGACTCTAGTGAAAGCTTCAAGATAAAGATGGACCTTTATTGTGGTACTGTAAGGTACTCCTATATATCTCAATACTCAGGGAGATGTACTTCATTTTTCTGATAGAACTTTCAGAAGCTATAGCTGTTGGCTAGCCGGCGCTAACCAATCTGAAACCTTTCTATTCACTGTTACATTATTCCTCTGGTTGATCCGAGGATTTGCTCGACCCCTAATCACATTGGTATTGATTATTTATTCCTTCCTTTTCCCAACAGGTACTCCCCCATTATATTTTTCCCAATCCTACACATGGCAATTGGGATTGGGATTGGCGACTGTTTGGAAACGTTTAGATTCCTACAATGTTTTGGTTTTTACGTTATTCAGTTTACCTGTTATGAGGGAGACATGTCTGCTTCAGGTGTTGGAGACATGATACACAACAGTCTGCCGGGGCTATCCAGATCCCATTCTTTATACTCAAACCACCGAACAAACCAACTGTTTATAAGCATATATTCAATCTGTCAATATGGCACTTAAAATATAATCTTTAAATGTTAAAGGGTTAGCCCTTTTAAAAGATGTAGCCTGTGGAGATAGTCACTCAAACTAAAATGTGATATTCTTTGCACACAAGAGACACATTTGATATCTAAAGATAGCTTTAGACTTCATAACAAAAGATTCCCTCATATTTTTAATTCGCATTCAGATAAAAAGAAAGCGGGTGTAATGATAGCAATTAAGGACACAGTCTCCTTTAATCTTATTACATCTTATGCTGAATCTCACGGTCGATATATGATTGTAGTATGTTCAATCGATAACGAGATATATACCATTGCATCTATATATACTCCCAACAGGTCCCAAATCCGCTTCCTACGTTGATTTTGTACAACATTAATGCCTTTAAAGCAAGGCTTTTTGACCCTAGAGAAAATAAGGAGGTGATTTTTGATCTCTGGTGCATTTTACATGCATCTGAAAAAGACTTTTTCTCCACCCCTCACGCATAGATATGATTTTTGTGTACAAAATACTGTTGCGAAACGTTATTTCAGTATATATAGGTCTTATTTCTTGGTCATACCATGCCCCTACTTCTATAACTGTTAAATTACAATTACAGAAAGAAAAATAAATACGCAGTTCACTGTTGCAGTTATTTGTGGCGAAAGCGTTTAGTGGCCTATTTCAGTTCAAAGAGAAAAATATATTCTCAGATCACTTCAGCAGTTATATGTGCTAAAAGCATTTAGTTTCCTACTTTAGTACAAAAAGAAAAATATATACGGACTTCACTGTTGCAGTTATTTGTGGTGAAAGCGATTAGTGACCTATTTTAGAACAAAAAGATAAATATATTCTCAGTTCACTTCGGCTGTTATATGTGTTGAAAGAGTTTAGTGGCCTATTTCAGAATAGAAATAAAAATATATATGCACTTCACAGTTGTAGTTAGTTGTGGCGAAAGTGTTTAGTGGCCTATTTCAGTAGAAAAGGAAAATATATTCCGAGTTCACTTCAGCGGTTATATGTTTTAAAAGCATTTAGTGGCCTATTTCAGTACAAAAATAAAATTTACACACTTCACTGTTGCAATTATTTGCGGCGAAAGCATTTAGTGGCCTATTTCAGTACAAAAAGAAAAGTATATTCCCGGTTCACTTCAGCGGTTATATGTGTTAAAAGAGCTTAGTGGCCTATTTCAGTATAGAAAGAAAACAATATACACACTTCACTGTTGCAATTATTTGTGGCAAAAGTGTTTAGTGGCCTATTTCAGTACAAAAAGAAAATTTACACACTTCACTGGTGCAATTATTTGCGGCGAAAGCATTTAGTGGCCTATTTCAGTACAAAAAGAAAAGTATATTCCCGGTTCACTTCAGCGGTTATATGTGTTAAAAGCATTTAGTGGCCTATTTCAGTATAGAAAGAAAACAATATACGCACTTCACTGTTGCAATTATTTGTGGCAAAAGCATTTAGTGGCCTATTTCAGTACAAAAAGAAAAGTATATTCTCAGTCCACTTCAGCAGTTATATGTGTTGAAAGCGTTTACTGGCCTATTTAAGTACAGTGAGAAAAATATATTCTCAGTTCACTTCTGCCGGTTATATGTGTTAAAAGTGTTTAGTGGCCTATTTTAATACAGAAAGAAAAATATATACGTACTTTGCTGGTGTAATTATTTGTGGCAAAAGCGTTTAGTTCCCTATTTTAGTACAGAATAAAAAATATATACACACTTCACTGTTGCAGTTATTTGTGGCAAAAGCATTTAGTGGCCTATTTCAGTACTAAAATCACTTCATCAGTTATATGTGTTGAAAGCGTTTAGTGGCCTATTTTAGTACAGAAAGAAAAATATATACGCAATTCACTGTTGCAGTTATTTGTGGCGAAACAGTTTAGTGGCCTATTTCAGTACAGAAAGAAAAATATATTCTCAGTTCACTTCTGCGGTTATATGTGTTGAAAGCATTTAGCGGCCTTTTTCATTACAGAAAGAAAAATATCTGTATATATGCACTTCACTGTTGCAGTTATTTGAGGCGAAAGCGTTTAGTGGCCTATTTCAGTACAAAAAATATATATATTCGCAGTTCACTTCAGCAGTTATATGTGTTGAAAGCGTTTGGTGGCCTATTTTAGTACAGAAATTTAAAAAAGCACTTCACTGTTGCAGTTATTTGTGGAAAAAGCGTTCAGTGGCTTATTTCAGTACAAAAAGAAAAATATATTCGCAGTTCACTTCACCTTCCTCCTCTGGACAGGAACTGAGGTGGGTTTGATGGAGTTTCTTACCTTTTTAAATGATATTGACCATGATGTGAAATACACATTAGTGCATTCCACAAAAGAAATTCAGTTTCTGGACACCACTGTAATCTCCTCTAATGGTAGGTTGCACACTGAATTGTATACCAAACCTACAGATTGGAACACTATCTTACACTATAACAGCTGTCATCCCAGAAAAATGGTGAGACATTTGCCTTATTTTCAATTTTTAAAGAGCCAGACGTATTCTGTCAGACTAGCAATCCTTGGATAAAACACTAGATAACATGTCTTTTAAATTTGTACAACATGGATATGCTTTGCTACAGTCACAAGAGAATACAGTGATGAATCTCATTAGCACACTTACTAGTGGAACCCGCAGTAAGGGCATTTCTAGGATCCAGTTTGTCTCCACTCACACGATATTGAGTACTGAGATCAGTAGAATCATCTAAAATATCTAAAAGAGTCTACTTGATCAACTGGTTAGGGCCGACATTGGCTCTGCAAAAATGACACGGTAGGCAACATTGACACAACCTGGACTTGGTTGTTTTCCTTGCCTAGGCTGTGTCAATTGTCGTTTCATGTGTAAGGGTAATACTTTTTCTCACCCTATTACGGGCGTCAAACATTCGTATATATCAGATTTCATTTAATGTGTGACTCCAATTATGTTACTTACGTTTTCTTGTTTCCCTGCAATTTATTGTATGTGGGGGAGACCTCTACTGATATGAAAACATCAGAGCCGTCTTTAATATTGATTGGACCCTGGGCAAAAATTTACTTGGGCCCCCTGGATCCTGCCTTCCCACACCTTAGCAGGCAATCACGTCCTCCACCACAACACACACACAAGAAATCCACACATCTGGTAGAGTACAGTGAATGACTGTAAATACTTCCAATTCTGAAGACTCCAGCGGCTCAGGATCAGTGCTCTGGGCTGGAAGTGGGCACCGCTCTGCAGGAAGGAGACCAGGGCTCGGCTCACCCTAGTGTTACAGTGCACCCCAGCACCACACAGTATGCAGTATAGCACCCTATAGTATACAGCACCACACAGTATGCAGTTTAGCACCCCACACTATACAGTACCCCACAGTATATAGTAGAGCAGTATAGCAGCCCACAGTATACAACACCTCACGGTATACAATACCTCACGGTATACAACACCTCACTGTATACAGCACCCCAAACTATACACGATACAGCCCCCCACACTATACAGTACAGCAGTATAGCACTCCACACTATACCGCACCCACAGTATACAGTATACAGACCCCCACAGTATACAGTACAGAAGTATAGCCCCCCCACTATACAGGCCCCCCACACTATACAGGCCCCCCACACTATACAGGCCCCCACACAGTATACAGGCCCCCTCACAGTATACAGGCCCCCACCACAGTATACAGGCCACCACACAATATACAGCCCACCACACAGTATACAGGCCACCACACAGTATACAGGCCCCCACACAGTATACAGCCCCCCCCCCCACAGTATACAGCCCCCCCCCACAGTATACAGCCCACCACACAATATACAGCCCACCACACAATATACAGTCCCACACAGTATACAGCCACCACACAGTATACAGCCCCCCACACAGTATACAGCACCCCACTATACAGTAGTTTACAGTATATTAACATAACAGCCCCTGTCACCTTTTTCTGATGTAATCTTTACACAAAAAAGCTCCACAGTTAACTTATGCAACACTCAGTAAGACCTGTGATGACCTCATAGTCATGTGACCAGTAATTGCTAGGTTACTGGTCACATGGTGATGATGTCATTAAGGTCCTAGATCACAACTTTAACACAGTTTAACACAGTACGATCATGATGCCTGGACTCCTGGTTATATATTCACCCATGCAAATATATAACTATATATTAAATTCCATATACGACTCTTAAACGTACATATACATGTACACATCTGTCTATACCAAATTCCATATACAACTTTGAAACGTACATATATATGTTTTTATTTATTATTTTTTACTGTATTTTTCCTATTATCTATGTTCCATGTAGACTTGATAAAGGGGCCGTCGAGACCCCGAAACGCGTTGTCTCAAAATAAACTTTATTGTATCCTGTACCGGGTCATGGTAATGAGCCTTATGATCGTCTACCAGCTTGATCACTCCACAGTGACAAGCTAAGACACGTTTTCCTGGTAGAGCTGACAGCCTGACACCCGGGGCAGTGGCTAGCAGGGCTCAAGAGGCAGCTGCCTTGGGCCCCCCAGAAGCAACTGGGCCCGGGGCAGCTGCCCCTTTTCCCCTTGGTAAAGACGGCCCTGGAAAACATGTCTTAACAATCATCGTTCTACTATTCGTAAAAAAGCGTCTTGATTTACCTGTTTCCAAACACTTTCTGAATGTAAGCACACAGAAAAGGATTTAAGATGTTGTATCATTGACCGTGTCACTCCATCTAGGAGGGGTGGCAATCATATCAACATGTTGAAGAAAAAAGAATTGTTGTGGATCCACAGACTTAACTCTTTGAAACATCATGGTCTCAATTAGAGGTGAGCGAATTGAATCCTACGAAGTGGAATTCGATCCGAATTTCAGAATAAATTTGATTCGCCTCAAAGCTGCGTGCTTCGTGTTAGCAAATTTAACCTGAAATTGTTTAAAAAAAAAAAAACAATTCATACTTACCTTCTCCATTTTCTTACGATGGGCCGCCAGCCGCCATCTTGATTGAAGAGCTCGTCCGAAATCCCATGCATGGCGACGTATGACGTCACCACACTAGCCGGCGTGATGACGTAATCTCACGCCACACAAGATTTTGCTCCAGATCTTCAAGCAAGATGACGGCGGCCGGCCCGTTGCGAGCAAATGGAGGCGGTAAGTTTGATTTAATTTTTTAATGTTAATTTTACGCTTTTTACACTCAGATACCGTAATCATGTATAAACGCAGCATCTGAGGGGTACAATGACGGGGGTGGCGCTATCGCAGCTCCCTGTCATTGTACCCGCAACGTACAAAAAAATTCACTTTGTGACAAACTTTTCATAAATTCGCTCATCTCTAGTCTCAATGTTGACTATTAAATGAGGGTACTGTTGTGACAGATAGGTTTGCCCCTAATCTCCTTTAGATACATCATTCTGCCTCTTGTATTGTGTGTAGTTTTGGGGATATTTTTTCTTTGATGTTATTTATTTCATGAATAATTCTTCTTTTTTGTTTTTTTCTACAGGTGGTATATTGAATATTGAGACAACTGGACTCACCAAATGAGCAATCAACAGTAGTGTTTTTATTTTTATATGAATAACTGATGTGTCCAGTTTGTTGTACAAGGGAAGGTCTATGTTTTTTACAATATATGAGACGATATGAGGAGATCCCTCTTGGGCATATATACCATAATGGACTTTGAGGGGGTCCTGTTACTGGTACCCCATGTCGATGGAGAGCTATGTTTGGATTTCACTACAATTGGGAGTGGACGCGCGTTCTCTTTGGCATGCGTCTCCACTTTCCTCTTGTCTGATGGATAAATTGCCCTAATATGGCTCCAGGAGTCCCCTGTAAGAGCCATATGTTTGTTGTTTGTTTTGGTGAATGTTTGCCTTCTTGATTCATGTAGGGATTACTCTTCCAATAATTAAGATGGTGTTTATATTTAAGAAGTGCTTCTCAGCCATGCGCCAGCTTATTTAGACCTTTTTCCCTTACCCATATAGCTGCTGTGCTTCTAGTTCTTTACTGCGCATGCCCCAGCTGCCACTCCACCTCTGTGTCTCTGCTGCTTGTGACATCACCCGGACATGCGCTGTGTCTCTCGCTGAACGCTGATGTTGGCACCTAGCATGCAACTTGTTGTCCCTCATGTGGTAAGCACACCTGTGTCTCCTAATTCCCCTGTAGTTTTATTAACCCCTTAGTGGCCACTAAAACACCTTTTTACTGACATAAACAAAGGGGTTTTAAGCTAAACAGCTGGCTTTAATCAATCATTACATATACCCAAAATCGTGCATTAAAAACTATAACTTGTCCTGCAAAAAATAAGACCTCATACAAGTACATTGATGAAAAGAACAAAAAGGTTCTAGCTCTTGGAATCCGATAAAAAAAAACAAAAAGGTGCGTGGTAACTAAGGGGTTATTATTACAAAGAGTCTGCACATGTCACTTTATTGCACTATGACATTAGTATTGTTTTTAATCTTTATTATGGGCATTATATTTTTTTTATATTTCTCACAATCAAAAAAATGTTTTCTACTATTATGGATACAGAGATATGACACAATAATCATGTTGTATGGATATTTGGCTCATTTTGAATTTTGTTCATGTATGCGTGTGGAATGTTTTTATGAATTGATTAATCATGAATTATTGATGATCTGTAATCATGTAATGAAATTCACTTCCTATATATACTCTGTATCATGATCCTGTTTTTGCTTGAGAAAGGCTCTATTGTTGAGCTGAAACGTTGCTGTTACCACATGGATGAATAAAGGACTTATATTTCCTTCTAAGAGTGCTGCCCGTTTTTATTTTTTGTATTTTGCGTATTCCCCTTGGGCTTGCACCTGCTTGTTCTGTCTTAGTGCCAGTGTTGCCATTTTAGTAAAAAATAAATAAATAAATAAATATATATATATATATATATATATATATATAGTAGGGACTCGCTCCGGTTGAGACAGGGTAAGTGGACACAGTACGGAGTCAAATTACCAGTTCCTAACCCCTTCCCGACCAGTATAGTAATAGTACAGCGCAGCGGGACATGGCTTGCCGCCCAGTGCCATACTATCACGGCCTGCTGATCGGGCGGCTGCAGGAGCTGCGCCCGCCCAATCAGCTGCAGAGGACCGCCTGTTCCCGTTAGCCGGACACAGATGCAGACGCATTAACCCCTTCTATGCCACGGTCAGCAATGACTGCAACATAGAAGGGGTTTGCTGTGGGTGAGGGAGCCCATTGGGTCCCCATGCTGCTGTGGCGGGGGACCTGATGGGTGAGAAGGCAGCCCAATGCCATGCAGTGGCTGCCCAATGCCTTGCACGGCATTGGGACCTTCCTTCTACGGGTGCCCAGGAGATCCAGCCCCAGCAATCAAAAAGGTGTATGTCCCACAAAATGATACCAATAAAATAGTCACCTCATCTCGCAAAAAATGAGCCCCTACATAAGAAAATTGCTAAAAAAATAAAAATAAAATATAGCTCTCATGAGACACAAAAACATTTTTTTTGTTTCAAATATGCTATTATTGTGTTAATATTAAATAAAAAAAATGAAACATTAGGTATCGCCGCGTCCTTAACAACCAGCTCTCTAAAAATATCACATGACCTAACCCCTCAGATGAACATCGTAAAAAAATTAAAAATAAAAACTGTTTCAAAAAAGCCATTCTTGTCACCTTACATCACAAAAATTGCAACACCAAGCGATCAAAAAGGCGTATGCCTCCCAAAATACTACCAATCAAACCGTAACCTCATTCCTAAAAAAAGGAGACCCTACCTAAGACAATCGGTCAAAAAATAAAAAAGCTATCAGACTATGGAGACACTAAAACATCATTTTTTTTGTTTAAAAAATACTATTATTGTGTAAAACCTAAATAAATAAGAAAAAGTATACATATTCAGTATTTCCACGTCCGTAACGATCTGTTCTATAAAAATATCATATGACCTAACCCCTCAGGTGAATGCTGGGAAAATAAATAAATAAAAACTGACAAAAAAAATTACCACCTTGCCCCATAAAGTGTAATAATGAATGATCAAAAAATCATATGTACCAAAAAATGATACCAATAAAAACATCAACTCTTCCTGCAAAAAACAAGCCCCTGCACAAGACAATCGGCAGAAAAATATAAAAAAATAAGACGTTCAAGTGGAGACACAAAAACATATTTTTTTCAAAAATGCTTTATTATGTAAAAGTGAAACAAAGAAAGTAGCCATATTTAATATCATTAGTCCCTAACAACCTGCTCTATAAAAATAGCTCATGATCTACCCTGTCAGATAAATGTTGTCAAAAATAAAAACAATGCCAAAATATACATTTTTTGGTTACCTTGCCTCACAAAAAATGTAATATAGAGCAATTAAAAATCATATGCACCCCAAAATAGTACCAATAAAAATTTCTGCAGTTGTTTCTTTTATGCCATTTTTACAATTCTAATGGGAAGACTATGGAGAAAAGCACATGAGAAAATGTCGTACCTTGAGCATGCTATGATTTGATAAAAATGCCACTGACTACAGTTGTTGCCAAAAGTTTGGAAGTTTTGAGACTGAGACAGATTTTAGTATTCACAAAGTTTGCTGCTTCAGTGTTTTTAGGTCTTTTTATTAATTGTTTGAATGGTTTTGTTTATGGTGGTTTGGTAAGGTTTTTGTACAGTCATGGCCAAAAGTCTTGAGACTGACACAAATTTTGGTTTTCACAAAGCGTTTTCGGAACAATTTGTCAGATGGTTCTATTGTATACTGAAGTACAATTATCAGCATTTCATACATATATATATAAATATATATTTATTTTTATTGAAAAATATATCAGGTTTCAAAGACTCAGTATTTACAGTGTTGACCCTTCTGGCATGCTGGATATCAACTAGGGTTGGTCGAGAACCAAAGTGCTTGTGTGCTCTAGTGCTCGAGTAGAACACTTCTCGATGCTAGGGTGCTCTACAAAGCACCCGAGCACAATAGAAGTCAATGGGAGAACCCGAGCATTAAACCAGGCACCCACTGCCCTGAACAGGGGAGGGTGTTGGGACTCTAGTTCGGCTTAGGAGTACCTGCTCTGACTCCATATATAGCTATGTCAATATATGGAGTCAGTGCTTGGGGACACCCCAGTGTATTTAAATCTAATTTAGCCTCTATTTCTGAAAAGTTTCTGATGGGATTCAAACTCACAACCTTTTACATTACAGCCCAACATGTTAACCACTACAGTATTGAGCTGCATGGCCAGTTTCTAAAATAAAAAATAAAATATGAGACTTCTGCTGTATAGGAATACTTACTACTATTACGTATTCCTATACAGCAGAAGTCTCATTTATTTTTATTTTTAGTAACTGGCCATGCAGCTCTATAGAGTAGTGGCCAGTTACTAAAATAAATATATATATATATATATATATATATATATATATATATATATATATGAGACTTCTGTTGTATAGTAGGAATACTTATTACTAGTAAGTATTCCTATATAGCAGAAGTTTCATTTTATTTTATTTTTTTAAAGCAACTGGCCATGCAGCTCTATAGTGTAGCGGTTAAGATTCTTGGCTATAATGTAGAAGGTTGTGAGTTCGAATGCCACCCGAAACTTTTCAGAAATAGAGGCTACATTAGATTTAAATACACTGACTTGAGCATCGCACTCGAGCACAAGCGATATTCTGCGATGTGCCAAGCATAGCGATGCTCTAGCCGGAATGGTGTTCGGACGAGCATGCTCGCCCAACACTAATGGTAACCCATTCTTTTCTAATCACTGCTTTGATTTTATCACAACTTCTGTGTATTTTTCAGTCTATATGTTCTCAATGGGATTGAGAGCTGCTGAATTTCCTGAACATGAACCCAAAATGTTGAATGTTTTGTTCACTGAACCACTTAGTTATCACTTTTGCCTTGTGAAATGGTGTTCCATGATACTGGAAAAATCATTTTGCTCCTGAATTGTTGGGAGGCATTCTGGGAGTATCTTTTGATACCTTCTTTACCTTCTTTATTCACAGCAGCGTTCTTAGTCAAAATTGTGAGCCAGCCCACTCCCCGGGATGAGAAGCAAAGCCCACATATAAATGCTCTTAAGATTGCTTTACTATTATCAGGACACAGGACTCATGATAACAGTCACCTTTTCTTATCAGGACAATAATTTTTGCAGATGTCCCAAACAGTATCAAGTGTGCTTCATTATAAAAAATAACTTTACCCCTGTCCTCTGCAGTCCTGTACTTCCTTCAGAATGTCAGACTGTCCTTGATGTTTTTCTTGGAGAGAAGTGGCTTCTCAAAGCATGTTGAGAACATTCATGTGAGGGATTGCTTCTCATCTAAGGTAGTAGGCTCACTCACAATTTTTACTAAGACCACTGCCATAAATAAACAATAGTATCAAAACAGCTTACAAGAGTAACTTATCCCAATGATCTAGGAGCAATTTTCTGATGAACAATGCTTTTTCCAACATAATGAGGCATCATGTCACAAAGCAAAAGTGATAACTAAGTGGCTCGGTTAACAAAACATTAAAATTTTGGGTCCATGGTCAGGAAACTCCAAAAATCTCAATCTCATATAGAGTCCACCCCTATAGTCCACAGTAGTAAAATGGCCCATACTACCCCCTGTAGTATAATGTCCCCTGTAGTATAATTCCTTCCTGTAGTATAACACCCCTATAGTGCTAGTATGTATAATACTCTGACCCCTTGTAGTATAATGTCCACCTGTAGTGGTAGTACATATAATACTCTCTTCATGTAGTATAATGCCCCCTCTGTAGCTGTAGTATATATAATTCTCTACCTCCTGTAGTATAATGCTCCTCTGTAGAACCCCCTGTAGCATAACGCCCCAGGGTATTATGGCCACAGGGTTTCTGACCCCCGCCAAACAAAGAAAATGCAGTGAAAGAAATCATGAAAAACGCTTTGAAATGATTTGTCTGCAACTGAGCAATTGTGGCATATCTTAAGAATATACCACAAATGTAAAACCTTTGGTACCCACTCCCATTTACAGAATGGGTCACCTAAAGTGAAGAGAGAGCAACCACACATGCGCAGCAATCCTGTATTCACCGCTATAGGAGTTTGAAACACCCAAGGAGTTCCTAGGCAACTGTCAGCGTCTTATTGTGTAAGACACTGACAGTACAATACAGACTGCATTGTACTAAATTGAAACAGGGATCAAACCCTGAAAAGGCAAAGTCCCACATGGGACAATTATAAAAAGTAAAAAATAAGTTTTTATAATAAAAAATTAAAAGTTTCAAGTAAAAAAATAAAAAAAGCGTTGTTTTCCCAAAATAAAGTTAAAAAAATTGTAGAAAATAGGGAAAAAAAGAAAAGTACACATATTAAGTATCGCCACGTCTGTATCGACCAGCTCTATAAAAATATCACATGACCTAACCCCTCAAATGAACACCATTAAATTTTTTTAATAAAAACTGCTAAAAAAAAACATTTTTTGTCACCTTACATCACTAAAAGTGCAACACCAAGCGATCAAAAAGGCTTATGCCCCGCAAAATAGCACCAATCTAACTGTCACCTTATCCCACAAAAAATTAGCCCCTACCTAAAACAATCAACCAAAAAAAAACTATGGGTCAGACTATGGAACATGATTTTTTTTTGTTTCAAAAATGCTTTTATTCAGTTAAATGTAAAGAGAAAAGTAGACATATTAGGTATCGCCATGTCCATAACAACCTGCTCTAAAAAAATACCACATGACCTAACCCCTCAGGTGAACACCATGAAAAAAATAAAATAAAAACGGTGTCAAAAAAGCAATTTTTTGTCACCTTACATCACAAAAAGTGCAATAGCAAGCAATCCAAAAATTATATGCACCCCAAAATAGTTCCAATCAAACTTTCATCTCATCCCGTTAAAATGATACCCTACCTAAGACAATCTCAAAAAAAAAACTGAAAAAAACTCATCCCGAAAAAATGAGACCCTACTTAAGACAATCTCCCAAAAACTTAAAAAAAATAGGGCTATCAGAATATGGAGACACTGAAACATGATTTTTTTTAAATAAAAAAATGCTGTTATTGTGTAACATAAATAAATAAAAAAGTATACAGATCAGGTATCGCCACATCCGTAAGAACCTGCTGTATAGAAATATCACATGAACTAACCCCTCAGGTGAACACCGTAAAAAAAAAAAAAATAATATATATATATATATATATATATATAAAAAGTGTCAAGAAAGCCATTTTTGTCACCTTACATTACAAAAAGTGTAAGCGATCAAAAAGTTATACACACCTTAAAATAGTACCAATCAAACCGCCATCTCATACTGAAAAAAATTAGACCCTACATGAGACAGTCGCCCCAAAAAATAAAAAATAAACTATGGCTTTCAGAATATGGAGACATTAAAAAATATTTTTTTTCAAAAATTCTTTATTATGTAAAACTAAAACAAACCTGTCGCGTCCGTAACAACCTGCTCTATAAAAATAGCACATGATTTAACCTGTCAAATGAACATTGCAAATAACAAAAATAAAAACTGTGCCAAAACAGCTATTTTTACCTTGCCTCACAAAAAGTGTAATATAGGCAACAAAAAATCATATGTACCCTGAAATAGTACCAACAAAACTGCCACCTTATCCCATAGTTTTCAAAATGGGGTAATTGTTTTGGAGTTTCTACTCTAGGGGTGCATCATGGGGTCTTCAAACGTGACATGGCAGCTTAAAATTATACCAGTGAAATCTGCCTTCCAAAAACCATATGGTGTTCCTTTCCTTCTGCACAATGTCGTGTGACCGTACAGCAGTTTACGACCACATATGGGGTGTTTCTGTAAACTACAGAATCAGGGTATTAAATATTTCCTTTAATTCTTGTGTAACACCTAAAGGGTTAATAAAGTTTGCAAAATCATTTTTTAGGGTCATTTTGGGTGGTTTCAAAGTGACTTCAGACCTGAACCGGTCCTTAAAAAGCGGGTTTTCTGAAAAATTTCAAGATTTGCTTCTAAACTTCTAAGCCTTCTAACGTCCCCCAAAAATAAAATGACATTCACAAAATGATCCAAACATATGGGGAATGTAAAGTAATAACTATTTTTGGAGTTATTACTATCAATTATAAAGTAGAGAAATTGAAATTTGGAAATTGCAAATTTTTAAATTTTTTGGGTAAATTTGGTATTTTTTTATAAATAAAAATGAAATTTATGACTCAGTTTTACCACTCATGAAGTACAATATGTGACGAGAAAACATTCCCAGAATGGCCTGGATAAGTAAAAGCGTTTTGAAGTTATCACCACATAAAGTGACATGTAAGATTTTCTAAAAATGTCCTGGTCCTTAAGGTGAAAAATGGCTGGGTCCTTAAGGTGTTAAAAGGTAGCACTACTGTTATTTGTAAAAACAAAGATTATATCAAACATGGAGAATTATCAAACAATTGGCCGTGGCATGGAGATTAAAGGAAATAAGCCAATCTATATTATATGTAACATGATTATAGGTTATTTCGTAAATTAAACAAAAAGTTACCTGATTTGAATCACAGGCATACCCATCTTGCTTACGAAGATTAGGTGGACACTATGAAGACAAAGCATGATATAGTTGAACATATTGTTGTGATATATAATAATTATATTTAGAAAATTTAAGAATGTATCTTACTCAGGTAGTCTTATATTGCTCAACTTTTCTGGCAACTTAAAGGGTTCACCGGGGGACATTTATCAAAATTGGTGTATAGGAAAACTGGTTTAGTTGCCCATAGCAACCAATCAGATTCCACCTTTCATTTTCCGAAGAAGCTGACCGGTTGCCCTATGGGCAACTAAGCTAGTTTTTCTGCACACCAATTTTGATAAATGTCTCCTACTGAGTTTTCATAAAATGTTTGATATGTCAGAGACAGCTGGAAGTCTAATTGCTAAGAAACTCATCAATTGCTAGAAGGAGGAGAGAGAAGCATTCGCATATCACACTCTCTCTCCTCACTGCATGAGACGCAACGAGATGGATTCAATAGAAAGCTTCATCCCTAAAGTGAGGAGAAGGAGTGCGATATGTGTGCGCTTCTCTCTCCTCATTCTAGTGATCGGTGAGGCGCTCAGACCCCCACAGATCAAAACCTTTTAAATGTCTCTATAACACAACAAAAGTGTTATGAAAATTCTCAGTAAGGCCCCTTTCACACTTGCGTTGTCCGGATCCGTCGTATACTCCATTTGCCGGAATTACACGCTGGATCCGGAAAAACGCAAGTGAACTGAAAGCATTTGAAGACAGATCCGTCTTCAAAATGCGTTCAGTGTTACTATGGCATTCAGGACGCTATTAAAGTCCTGGTTGCCATAGTAGTAGTGGGGAGCAGTATACTTACCGTCCGTGCGGCTCCCGGGGTGCTCCAGAATGACGTCAGAGCGCCCCATGCGCATGGATGGCGTGTCCATGCGATCACGTCATCCATGCGCGTGGGGCGCCCTGACGTCACTCTGAAGAGCCCTGGGAGCCGCACGGACGGTAAGTATACTGCTCCCCCGCTCCCCACTACACTTTACCATGGCTGCCAGGACTTTAGCGTCCTGGCAGCCATGGTAACCATTCAGAAAAAGCTAAACGTCGGATCCAGCAATGCGCCGAAACAACGTTTAGCTTAAGGCCAGATCCGGATTAATGCCTTTCAATGGGCATTAATTCCGGATCCGGCCTTACGGCAAGTGCTCAGGATTTTTGGCCAGAGCAAAAAGCGCAGCATGCTGCGGTATTTTCTCCGGCCAAAAAACTTTCCGGTCCGGAACTGGATTTCTCTCCATTCAGAATGCATGGGGATAATCCTGATCAGGATTCTTCCAGCATAGAGCCCCGACGACGTAACTCTATGCCGGAAGAAAAGAACGCAAGTGTGAAAGAGCCCTTACTCTTTAATCTTTAGACATAATTATAGTATAGCATGTGAAAAAATAGTTCCATGTCAGATTATCATTCAGTGCACCTAAACTTTTAAACATATGGGGTCATTTATCAAACTGGTGTAAAATAGAACTGGCTTAGTTGCCCATAGCAACCAATCAGATTCCACCTTTTATTTTCCAAAGGAGCTGTCAAAAATGGAAGCTGATTGGTTGCTATGGTTGCAATGTATTGAAACTCGTTCTTAATGTAATATACTTAAAGGGGTTGTCCAGAATTGGTGACATTTGCTTAAGTACACTGTAGTCACCTTAATTGTACATACATGCCTGCATTACCTTTATTTTCCTTTTCTGATGGCCCGTTTTTTTAATCTCTAACTTGTGGAGAAACCGCACTTCCGGCTCAGAATTCGGTGATGGACCGGGCCCCATTGTGGAGAGCGAAGCCTCTTCTTCCGCTTCGCAAGAAGCCCGGTGACATCACAGACACCCACAAACATTATTCAGAGCGTAGGGAGGGCGGGTAATAGGCGGCAACAAGCTGCGGTAAGTAGCGCCCCTCTCGTCAGGTAATGTTACCGGCACACAAGAATATTATGCAGAGCGCAGGGAGATTTGTAGGAGGTAACATCAGGGATATCTAACGCCCCTCTGGTCCGGTGACATCACTGGCACACAACAATATTATGCAGAGTGCAGGGAGGGAGGTTTGTAGAAGGTAACACCAGAGATATGTAACGCCCCTCTGGTCTGGTGACATCACTGGCACACAACAATATTATGCAGAGTGCAGGGAGGGAGGTTTGTAAAAGGAAACATCAGGGATATGTAACACCCCTCTGGTCCGGTGACATCACTGGCACACAAGAATATTATGCACAGTGCAGAGAGGGAGGTTTGTAGGAGGTAACATCAGGGATATGTAACGCCCCTCTGGTCCGGTGACATCACTGGCACACAAGAATATTATGCACAGTGCAGAGAGGGAGGTTTGTAGGAGGTAACATCAGGGATATGTAACGCCCCTCTGGTCCGGTGACATCACTGGCACACAAGAATATTATGCACAGTGCAGAGAGGGAGGTTTGTAGGAGGTAACATCAGGGATATGTAACACCCCTCTGGTCCGGTGACATCACTGGCACAAGAGAATATTATGCAGAGCGCAGGGGGGTTTGTAAGAGGTAACATCAGCGATATGTACAGGGATATGTAACGCCCCTCTGGTCCGGTGACATCACTGTCACACAAGAATATTATGCAGAGCGCAGGGAGGGAGGTTTGTAGAAGGTAACATCAGGGATATGTAACGCCCCTCTGGTCCGGTGAAATCACTGGCACACAAGAATATTATGCAGAGCGCAGGGGGGTTTGTAAGAGGTAACATCATCGATATGTACAGGGATATGTAACGCCCCTCTGGTCTGGTGACATCACTGGCACACAAGAATATTATGCACAGTGCAGAGAGGGAAGTTTGTAGGAGGTAACATCAGGGATATGTAACACCCTTCTGGATCGGTGACATCACTGGCACACAAGAATATTATGCACAGTGCAGGGAGGGAGGTTTGTAGGAGGTAACATCAGGGATATGTAACACCCCTCTGGTCCGGTGACATCACTGGCACAAGAGAATATTATGCAGAGGGCAGGGGGGTTTGTAAGAGGTAACATCAGCGATATGTACAGGGATATGTAACGCCCCTCTGGTCCGGTGACATCACTGTCACACAAGAATATTATGCAGAGCGCAGGGAGGGAGGTTTGTAGAAGGTAACATCAGGGATATGTAACGCCCCTCTGGTCCGGTGAAATCACTGGCACACAAGAATATTATGCAGAGCGCAGGGGGGTTTGTAAGAGGTAACATCATCGATATGTACAGGGATATGTAACGCCCCTCTGGTCCGGTGACATCACTGGCACACAAGAATATTATGCACAGTGCAGAGAGGGAAGTTTGTAGGAGGTAACATCAGGGATATGTAACGCCCTTCTGGAGCGGTGACATCACTGGCACACAAGAATATT
This sequence comes from Bufo gargarizans, assembly GCF_014858855.1. Classification (NCBI taxonomy): domain Eukaryota; kingdom Metazoa; phylum Chordata; class Amphibia; order Anura; family Bufonidae; genus Bufo; species Bufo gargarizans. Next base: position 85,372,786 of record NC_058087.1, on the reverse strand, counting down.
ATGCACAGTGCAGAGAGGGAGGTTTGTTGGAGGTAACATCAGGGATATGTAACGCCCTTCTGGTCCGGTGACGTCACCAGACATTGTGCAGCCTTATCTATGAAGATAGAAAGGGGGGATATGTGGGCAGGAGGCGGAATATCAATGAGGGGAGGGGGGGAAGATGCACAAAGGAGTAGACACTGATCTGACTGATAGCTCGGAAGCCGCGATGCTGCGCTGCCTTGTGGGACCCACAAGTCAGTGCGACAGGAAGTTACCACAGATATACTCAAACATGTCAATATTCAGTGGGGGGCCGTAGGAGCACTGGACAAGTGCTAACAATACAGGAACACAACAGGGGGACCTTGAATCAGCTAGACATGGTAAGATGCCATGTTTTTAAAAATCTATTTGATCCCGGACAACCCCTTTAAATTTTATTTTTTACTTTGCCTAGTGAAATACGTACCTGAAGTTTGGAATTGCTTTGGAATCAGTACACTCATACATTACTGACATGTCAGTGGTGTACAGGTGTATAGATTCCACTAGCGCTGCAGTAAGTAATGCACACTCAGGAGCACACATCGCTCTCCAAAAGCACTGCATAACACATGACTAGAGAATATGCCAGGCTTTAGTGAAACGGGCACAAGCAAGAGCAGCAAAGTGGTAGAGCTCATGCCTCCGCTCGCTCCACTCTGCTAAAAGCCTTGTAGCAGAGGAGAGCAAGAGGAGGCAGGAGCTCTAGCACATAACTGCTCCTGCCTGTGCCCACTCCACTGAAGCCTGGCATGGCACATTGATGATGTTCTATGCAGAGGTTTTAGAGAGTGGAGCTCGTACAGGCAGAAGCAGCTATGCGTCCTCCTGCCTGTACATGGCTCACTGCGGACCCAGTGGAATCCATACTCTCATCCACCGCTGACAAGTATGGATTCCATACCACTATGGGCATCTACATTTCACGTGCCTATTTCACAAGGAAAAAAAAAATAATAGTAATTACAAAAGTTCTTCTCATCACATTTAGAATAGGTTTTTACCAAAGTTTATGTAAAAGTTTAGGTACACTTTCATTGATAGGGGCGGTGTTGACGCTAACATCAGCTGCGGTACGTGTTACCTGGCCCGAGTCTCCAGTGCAATGTTCTGTGATGTCACATTCATTAACAGCATAGCGGCAGTCATACTCCCGAGGAAGGAACTGTGAAGATATCATAGAATACACAAAACACACAGTTATCGTAAACAGGTTCTCCATCTACGGGCAATTTTGACTTTTGCAGAGGAAGAAAGAGAGAACTATAGGGTGTTTTTATCATTTATCAAACTTGTGTAAAGTAGAACTGAACTAAATCAGATTCCTCCTGTAATTTTCCAAAAGGAGCTGTCCAAAATGAAAGGTGGGATCTGATTGGCTGCTATGGGCAACTAAGCCGTTCTACTTTACGCCAGTTTGATAAATGACCCCAATAGTTTATATCCTGCCAATCCTTATTGGCATTTTTAAGCCCTCAATTTAGGGCTGAATACCTGAGTAGTGTGAAGCTGACAACAGCTAACACCATATGGCAATGCAACGCAATAATAAGAGGACCATGAAGCACTTGAATAGCAGTGCCATACAGAGCATACATAAAACAGGGTCAAAGACGGAAGAAGTAACAGCCATAAAATGTCATACAGCACATAAATAACAGGCGATTGCAAATAACAGGGAATTACAGTACATATCACAGGGATACACAATGCAGTTTGTAAGTACAAGAGGTACTTTCACCCAGTGTCGGACTGGGGCTCCCATGGAAATTCTAGAGGCTGAAACCCTTATATCATCAGAGTTTAGGGCGCTTTCACATGTAGCAGATTTTGTTGCAGAAATTTTTCAGACGGAAAATCAGTTCCATTCAACTGAATGGGTTTGTTTTGGCGGCAAGCATATGGATTTCTGCTGCATGTGAAAGCAGTCTAATGGGTTTCCCATCATGAGAATAGACCTTAGTGGCAAGTAACTGGCTCCAAAGGCAGCCACATGTTTGTTTGTTTTGCTCCTGGATGTTTGGGGCCCATTATGGTATCAGGGCCTGGCCCACCGGTGGATGCCCTGACACTGCTTTTACCTCTAGACACCCGGTAGTTAGCACTTTTCCATATAGACCCCTACGTTAGCAGCCATGCCATGTTCTAATGATCATTTGTAACAAGGGAGTACGTTTAAAAAAAAAAAGGAAAGGAAAACTGCCAGCTCAATCTGACATGTTGCTGAAGGGATCATTTGTGCGAACAATTACCTTTATTAATGGTGTCGCTCCATTTAGGTGTGGGAACAAACTTAAAATATCCAATTTAAAATTTTATATTTCCCTAAATTTCCCAGAGAATCCATCATTATAGAGTGGCATTAATGACTTCATATTAGTAGTATTCATACTAATCTAAGAAATTCTCCATATTTTCCCAAAGTAAAATTTTAATAAGATGTTCATAATGACATAATAACACTTTTTCTAATATACTTTATTAATGTTTTTTTGTATTTTTCATACACTTTTCCGCTCTAAAGCACACCATTCACTGTGCACTTAAAACTGACATTTCTGTACACTGCGGATTGCTCAGCGGTGTACGGAGTACGGGCTGTAGACATTTTATGAATGGGGCCGCCGCACAGTGAGTACGGGCAGAAGCGCATATTGCTGCTCCTGACATGCCCCCCCAAAGTTTACTAACTCCTGGCATAGTACATGGATACCCTGTACCCATGTGCTATGCCAGGATTAGCCAAGCTGAGCAGGCTCCTGGTTTTGCCTGCTTGGCAGACATGCAGGACTCTTAGCTAAGCAGAGCAGGCACAGGCAGGAGCCCGCTCCGCTTAGCTAATCCTGGCATAGCACATGGGTACAGGGTACCCATGTGTTATTCCAGGACTTAGTAAACCTCCAGGGGGCAGGGGCATGAGCAGCAATGTGTGCTCTTGCCTGTACTCACTGTGCTGCTGCCCCATTCATAAAATGTCTACAGCCCGTACTCCGTACACCGCTGAGCAGTCAGCGATGTACAGAGAAGTGAATTTTAAGCACACAGGGAATAGTGCGCTTTAGGAGGGAGAAAGTGTATGAAAAATATAAAAAGCATTAATTAAATATATTTTAAAAAGTGTTATTATGTCATTAGGAACATCTTATTAAACTTTTATTCAAAATGTAATTTCGATTCCAGTGAACTAAGTTAGGTTCATTTCACATCTGCGTAGTTAAATTCGGCAGGCTGCTCCGGCAGAGGAACAGCCTGCCAGAGTTCACCATATCAGTGCTTTGGGCCAGATTAAAAGTTATGTCGACAGCAGGCATTTAAGCTGGAAAGCAACCAGCTTCCATTGAGGTCAATGGGAATCGGGCAGTGCAAGACTCTATTTGGCTACGGCAGATATATCGTTTTGTGGGAAAAGATTCAGTAAAACTTGTGCTTTATTCATTTAAATTCCTGCTCATTTAGGGCTTTGAGATCAAGGAGGCGGTCCTATCAGTGATTGACAGCCTTACCTCAAAACGGAATGCCTCTTAAAGGCTTCCATTTTGCATTCCGTACGGGAATTCCATTATATTCCGTTATAAGCGTAACATAGAACGGAATGCCATAACGCAAGTGCGTACCCACCCTTAGTGTTATCGGCTATATACAGTATATGTCAGCAGTGACAAGTCGTACTCACCAAGCAGGAGGTGTTGCAGCATGGTCCATCACTACAGTGAGCCCCATTAGACAGGGAGCATTTCTTGCAGCAGTCTCCAAAACAATCCTGGATAAAATGTTTGGTCTATGAGAAAGGCAGAACATGGACACTCCATGTGGGAAACATTTATGTGATAAGCTGATGCTCATCAACCCATCTCATTCACATGGCATGCTAAACATAGCATTTGATTTCATTATTAACATCGGCAAGCTGAAGAGATATGAACACTAACACATCTTTTATGTCAGATTTAGGTCATTGCAGAGCATTCAAAAACAGTCACCATTTTAATCTAAAAGGCCAGACAGTGCAGTTAACTAGAATAAGATGTGGCTAAGTCAACCATCATGGCTGTCGGACCACCCGTTATCCATGCGATTAGTAAATGGCCTTAAATTTTAAATGTTACAAATCATAAAAAGTAAAATAAAACATGTAAAGTATGTAAATTATGCCCAGAGACCTCCAGAACTTTGGAGCTGCATTTGCAAACCACTGAAATCTTAAAGGGGTTGTCAAAGTTAAAGGGAACCTGTCATGGGGATTTGGGGTATAGAGCTGAGGACATGGGTTACTAGATGGCCACTAGCACATCCGCAATACCCAGTCCCCATAGCTATGTGTAAAAAAACATATGCATATGCAAATTAACCTGAGATGAGTCCTGTCCCTGACTCATCTCACGTACATGACTCATCGGGTTTTTTACACAATAAAAGCACACAGAGCTATGGGGGACTGGGTATTGCGGATGTGCTAGCGGCCATCTAGCAACCCATGTGCTCAGCTCTATACACAAAATCCCGGTGACAGGTTCCCTTTAAAAGACAGAGACAGTGTTAAAATAATAAAAGATGTTATATTCACCTGTTCTAACCCCATCTGTTCCAGCTCCAGTGCTTTGATACTCCCAGCAGGGCTTTCTGTATATCGCTGCCCATATACCGCACATGACCACTGAGGCCAGCGAGTGGCTGACGCTGTCACATGCTGTATGCAAGACATCATCGCTGCAGCCAAAACCATGACTGCACAGCTGCTGTAGCAGGGAGAATCAGACAGGGGGTGGTGTAGCAGAGGGGGTGTGAATAGGTAAGCATTTTTTTTGCAACTTCCCAGCCTTTTAACCCATTTGGGGTTGTAAATAGTAAATCCTTTACCCTGGTGTGACTGGATGCAAACTTAACCCCTTCATGGCCACCATGTATGGTGGAGGTTGTGACATTAAAGATGGCACTTGCTAAGGTGTTGAGTGGATTCCATAGCTACTAGATTTCTGCTGTTTTACAAAACAAGCATCTGGAGACAAAGTCCGTAATGGGTAATAATGCAGACCCCAGCATCTCAGCAGTGAAATCCGGGGAGCTCTGCACTCTCAGGGGCCTGAACGGCTCTCCTGCACTAAGATCAAGGGAACTGTTCAGTTCCTGTTGCAACCTTGGGCCCTCTGAAGGATCCAAGACCTACCACACTAATGCTCCACAGGCAGGGTTCCATAGGAACATAGCGATACTCCCATAGCCTGCAACGGTAATTCTCAATTTTTTCTGCTGTGTCACTTTAGGGGAACATACAGTACTACTATAGGCACTATAATATGGTAGTATAACTATTGGGATCACTATAAAGGTCATTATAATTACTGGGGGTACTACAGGAGTCATTATAAGTACTAAGTGCACTTTAGGGGGCATCATAACTACAAGGGACACTCTAGGATGACATTATAACTAGTGGGACACTATAAGGACAATATAAATACTGAGGGCATTATTGGGGCATTATAACTGTAGGGGCACTATAGAGGGACCTTATTACTACTAGGGACACTATAGAGGGTCCTTATTAATACTGTTGCCACTATAGAGGGATTTTATTACTACTGTGGCAACTCCTGATGAGCAGAGGTACCAGGAATTGGACCTCGGCCAATCTGATATTAATGACCTATTCTAAGGATAAGTCATCAATAGTAAACGCTCAGAAAACTCCTTTAAAGGAGCTCTCATGATCTACCTCTTTTAATAAAGGCTTGTATTACCCATAATATAACAATTCTTGAATATCTATGTCAGCGGTCTCAAACATGTGGCCCCTGAGACAGCCTGCAAGATCTCAAGGGGGGAGGAGGCTATTAACTAATGAGTTTAACCCCTTAGTGACCACCCATACACCTTTTTACGGTGGTCACTAAGGGGCCTTAGGCTGGGCCGACGCTTTTTTACAGCGGCCCAGTCTAAGCGCTGCATGTGCAGTGGGGAGCAGGGGCCCGACTCTCATATGAGAGCCACGGCTCTGTTCTAACAGCCCGGGCCAGCAGGAATGCCAATCTGGGCTGTTTAACACTTCACATGCTGCGGGCAATGGCTCCCGCTGCATGTAAAGTGCTGACAGAGGGAGCAGACTCACTCTGTCTCCCATCGGCACCCCGCAAATGCGATCTCGGGATGCCGATATGTGTGGAGGCTGGCAGGGGTCTGATGTAGGCCCCAGACCAGCCTTGAGTAATTTCCAGCACCAGAGAGGCGCAGCCTGCTGGTCAATGTAAGAATAGTACTGATATTAAAATGCAATGCAGTATAGGGATAATGCATTTCATTTTAAAATCAATGAAAAAGCTGTCTGTGAAGTAGTGAAAAAAAAGTAAAAAATAAAAATAAAAAAAACATTTATCAATAAAAAGAAACATAAAAAAAAATTACGCTTTTTTCCATTGAAAATATGCTTTTCAATAAAAGAAAATTCCCCAAAAAAATCACCCCCATATGTTTGGTATTGCTTCGTCGATAACGACCCGGACTACATAAATATCATATAAATTATCCCCTACGGTGAACGCCGTAAAAAACTAAACAAAAAAAAAGCATCAAAAAAGCGCCATTTACTCCAAAATGATACCAATGAAAAATACAAGTTGTCCCGCAAAAATCAAGCCCTCACACCACTCCATAGAAAGAAAAAGAAAAAAGTTATGGGTCTTGGGAAGCGGCAATGCAAAAACATTTTTTTCTCTTAAAAAAAGGGATTTATTGCAAAAAAGTTGTAAAACTTAAAAAAAGATATGCATTTAGTATCACTGTAAATGTACTGACCCAGAGAATAAAGATATTATGTTATTTATACAAAAAAATGAACGCTGTAAAATGTATTACGTAAAAACGCAGTGGCAGTTTTTCCCATCTCCCTCCTAGAAAGAGTTAATAATAGTTAATCAGAAAGTTATGTGTACCCCAAAATGGCGCTATTAAAACCCACAATTTGTCCCGCAAAAAACAAGTCCTCATAAAGCTATATAGACGGAAAAATAAAAAAGTTATAGCTCTTGGAACTAGACGATAAAAAAAGAAATAAAAACGCTTGGTCAGTATGGCCCAAAACAGGCTGGTCACTAAGGGGTTACATTGTGGAAGTGCTCATTAGTACAGGACAGGAGGCCCAGGGATGAGTACGGCACTGCTAGTGCCACTTTGGCATTATTCACCGCCTCGTGGTCCTCTTCACCTAGCACTGCACCATGTCCTGACAGCATACATCATTCCCATGAGTGGCCGACTAACGTAAAGCTCAGGAGCAGTAAGTGTGACACGTGTATTGTATCATATTTTAAATACACGTGGCCCGTCAAATCAAATTTTTTTTTTTGTGCGACCCATGTATGTGGCAGAGTTTTGAGATCCCTGATCTATGTCGTGCAGTTAATCAATTATTATTGTTCCCAGATATTTGTGAATAAATTGCCAACTGGATATTAACTGTTGGGGTTGTCAATTTATTCATATTTTTCTAAGAGGAATAACAGAGGAATCACAAAACACAATCTATGGGAAAATGCCCCGGAATTCTTATGCCCCGGAATTCTTATGGGAATGCAAGTATTTACTAAAGCAGACATTTCAGGTAACATGATTCATAAGGTTGACCATGTGAACACAGTGAGGTAGATCATGAAGTATGCAGTAAATGGGAATAGAAATTAGTGATGTCTCTGAATTATCCTTATTGCATATAACTTAATTAACTTACTGTTTTTGAACCACAGTCACACTCTTCTCCTGGCTCCACATAACCATTGCCACACTCGGTTACTTCAAACAACTGGAAAAAAGAAAAATGTCCATTAATGTAAAACTTACTGGCCCATATTCTAATAGATATCCGGGAGAGTTGTACTGCAGTATCCCAGACCTGTAAGTAATGCAGTATCCCAGACCTGGAGGTACTACAGTATCCCAGACCTGGAGGTACTGCAGTATCCCAGACCTGTAAGTAATGCAGTATCCCAGAGCTGGAGGTAATGCAGTATCCCAGACCTGGAGGTAATGCAGTATCCCAGACCTGGAGGTAATGCAGTATCCCAGACCTGTAAGTAATGCAGTATCCCAGACCTGGAGGTAATGCAGTATCCCAGACCTGGAGGTAATGCAGTATCCCAGACCTGGAGGTAATGCAGTATCCCAGACCTGGAGGTAATGCAGTATCCCAGACCTGGAGGTAATGCAGTATCCCAGACCTGGAGGTAATGCAGTATCCCAGACCTGGAGGTACTACAAATATACAGTATATGGTTTATATACCGTAGTTTTATATTGTTATGCATTTTGTATGCTTGGCCGTATCTACCAGTAGGGAATGGGTGGCAATGGTGGACTAGGTACAGGGCTAAACACTCTGTTCATCTTCTTGGTAGGACTGGGATGGTTCTGCTTGCAATAGAAGTATAATCAATCATAAGATCATTGAATAACGTTTTCTACCTGGGCTATTGTGATGAGGCTGATTTAAAAAGATATGCCAGGATCCTTCCGTATCGCCATTAAATCGATGCCCTCTTTATCCTCCCTGAGACACAGTGACTGCCCTTGGTTCTTCAGTACTGCAAGTATTGGACCTTGTTTGGTCCTGGGTCTATCTGTTTATTCAAATACTATGCATTCTCCCTATGAATATCCAATGGGAGATCGATATATATACAGATATGCACTGTTGTGTCTCCACTATCTGTATGGGACTGATCTAGGGGCATCAACTGTCTGTACTTATCTTGTTTCAATGGCACATTGGTAGTAAATATACTTTGAACCACTCTATCATATAGTACACCTTTAGTTTACTGGCCTTAAAATTACAATTATCTTCATGGTATTATAATTTGGTATCTTATCCTCAGGATACGACAGTTGCTAGTTGTCCCTTGATGAGCTGGTGTCTGTCTTAGGCACAGCGAAATGCGTTGGAACGGGATACTTAATCGAGACATACTTATATTTGATTGTACATCTTTTCTCTGAGGATTTAACTGCTTCTTATTTTTGTTTGTCCTTGTTATTTTTACCAACTACAAGGTGTATGACTCGACCCTGCCTGACAGTCGGACATTGTCTCCACATTTGGTGATGGGATCTTTCTCCTTGTCAAGGACCGAACAGGGCGAGTAGGAGGTTCCTGACACGGAATCGCCCCTATCGGGGTGGCTATTCCATCTTTAGGCAGGGCTTAACTAGATATAGGGTGAGAGATAGGAATTTTTCTTTCATTTATCCTGCCTTTTTAAATCAGTCTTATCACAATAGCCAAGGTAGAAAACATTGTTCAATGATTTTATGATTGATTATACTTCTATTAAAAGTTAAGTTTTAGTGGTGTCCCCAGTGATCTTTAATTTTCTATCCCACTTTTTCTACTATCTGATCATCTGACGGTTGAATAGTTAGAACTGTTAGTTTGTTTTTGGTTCTGCTTCCTGCCAGCTGGGGTTGTTCCTGTTAAGATAGGGAGTGGAGAGAAAGCACACCACTGAGCTCCTGCTCCTAAGAAAGATTCTCCATTGAGAATTACAGTTAAAGACAGCCTCGAGTACATATTTGAGAAGACAGCAGGGTGACCAGCTACTATAAGCATTTAAAGGGAACCTGTCATCTTGAAAATTCAGCGCAATCTACAGACAGCATATTATAGAGCAGGAAGAGCTGAGCAGATTGATATAGTTTTGTGAAAAAATAAAATAAAATATGGCTTTCAGAAAATGGCAACACAAAAACTTAACAAAAAAACTTTTTGAGAGTTTCTACTGTAGGGGTGCATCAGGGGTTCTTCAAATGCAACATGGCAACTCAAAATTATTCCAGTAAAATCAGCCACCCAAAAACCATATGGAGCTATTTCCCTTCTGAGCCCTCCATTGTGACCATACAGCAATTTACAACCACATATGGCGTGTTTCTGTAAACTGCTGAATCAGGGGAATAAATATTGAGTTTTGTTTTGTTTTTAACCCTTACTGTGTTACAGGAAAAATGGATTAAAATATAAATTTTTAAATGTCACCTCCATTTTCCTTTAATACCTGAAAACCAAAAGGGTTAACAAACTTTGTAAAATCAGATTTGAATAATCTGAGGAATGTAGTTTCAAAAATTGGGCAATTTATGGGGGGTTTCTACTATGTAAGCCCCACAAAGAGATTTCATAATTGCACTGGTCCTTTAAAAAGTGGGTTTTGGAAATTTCCTTAAAAACTTTAAGAATTGCCTCTAACATTTTAAGCCTTCTAATGTCCTAAAAAAAAATAATAATTGATTTTCAAAATTGAGAAATGTAAAGTAAAATCTATTTTATGAGGTATCACTATCTGCCTTCAAAGTAGAGAAATTGCTAAATGTTTTCACATTTTTGGTAAATTTTGAATGGTTTAATAAATAAATGTAAAACATATTTTCCAAAAGAGAAGTGAAAAACAAAAGATGGTTTATACCAGTTTGATAAATCTTACCCACTGACTCGAATTTATCACTAACATGAAGTTTAATGTGTCACGAGAAAACAATCTCAGAATGGCTTGGATAAGTAAAAGCATTACCGCATAAGATGACACATGTCAGATTTGCAAAAATCACCTGGGATTTAAGGTTAAAAGTGGCTTTGTACCGAAGGGGTTAAATACATGACTGTGCAGTGAGGGACTATGGCTACGACACCCATCACCCAGAATACTACTAGGCCTGTACCATACAAATGTATAATTGCAGCCATCCAACCTCCTGGTGCCAGAAAATTGCACTGGAAATCAGCTGCTACTGAATGTACCTAAAAATCTACATTATACTTAGGAAAAGAGACTTTTCTACAGTTAATTCTGGCCTCATTCTTCAAAACTTAATTTCCACTGCACCGATCCCCAGGGAGCAACGGCCTGAGGGAGTACACCATGACACAACCACTCCCCTCCTCTGCACTGACTCCTCCATGGTTCGCTTTTGTATCATCCCTATATGCCCAAAAAACGGTGTTTGCGACTTTTTAAACAGTATATGCACAAAAAGATTTTGCCGCTCACCCTCACAACTTTCTGAAAAGGGGGAAAGGTGGTGGCCTGGTGTGGGCAAGGCCACTGGCCCCAGCATATTTATCAGGAGGATGTTCTTAATTTATGACGAGGCATTCGTGTTGTCATAAATCAATTAGATTCAGACAAGGTCCAACAATGAAAATGCCAGTCTTGATAAATCTCTCTTTATGTCTAGACTTAGACTGGCTGTCTAGACCTGCACACGATTCATCTCAGTGGCAAACTGTTGCATGGCTAGACACTTTTGTCTAAGGCCTCTTGCACACAAATGTTTTTTTTTTCGTTTATGGGCCGTTATTTGCGTTTCGTATATGGTCCGCATACGGAACTATTCATTTCAATGGTTCCGCAAAAAAAACCTGAAAGAGTTCCTTATGCATTCAGTTTCCATATTTCCGTACCGTTGAAATATAGAACATGTCCTATTATTGCCCAAAAATTACATTCTGTGACTCCATTCAAGTCAATGGGTCCACAAAAAAAACAGAACACATACGGAATGCATTCCGTATGTCTTCTGTATCTGTTCTGTTTTTGCGGAACCATCTATTGAAAATTTAATGCCCAGCCCAATTTTTTCTATGAAATTACTGTATACTGTATATGAAAAACAAAATGGAAAAATGGTACGGAACCGGAAACAATACTGAAAACAAAAAATGGATCCGGGAAAAACGGTCCGCAGAACACTGAAAAAGACATACGGTCATGTGCAGGAGGCCTAACTCTATACCAATTATTGGTTGACTCACTTAGTACAAACCGGATTCCAAATAACTTGGGACACTAAACAAATTATGAATAAAAATCTGAATGCAATGATGTGGAGATGGCAAATGGCAATATTTTATTTGTAATAGAACGTAGATGACAGATCAAACGTTTAATCCGAGTAAATGTATCATTTTAAAGGAAAAATACGTTGATTCAAATTTTCACTGTGTCAACAAATCCCAAAGAAGTTGGGACATGTAGCAAAAAGAGGCTGGAAAAAGTAAATTTGAGCATAACGAAGAGCTGGAAGACCAATTAACACTAATTAGTTCAATTGGCAACATGATTGGGTATAAAAAGAGCTTCTCAGAGTGGCAGTGTCTCTCAGAAGCCAAGATGGGTAGAGGATCACCAATTCCCACAATGTTGCGCAGAAAGATAGTGGAGCAATATCAGAAAGGTGTTACCCAGTGGAAAAATTGCAAAGACTTTGCATCTATCATCATCAACTGTGCATAACATCATCCTAAGATTCAGAGAATCTGGAACAATCTCTGTGCGTAAGGGTCAAGGCCGTAAAACCATACTGGATGCCCGTGATCTCTGGGGCCTTAAACGACGCTGCACCACAAACAGGAATGCTACTGTAAAGGAAATCACAGAATGGGCTCAGGAATACTTCCAGAAACCATTGTCAGTCAACACAATCCACCGTGCCATCCGCCGTTGCCAGCTGAAACTCTACAGTGCAAAGAAGAAGCCATTTCTAAGCAAGATCCACAAGCTCAGGCGTTTTCACTGGGCCAGGGATCATTTAAAATGGAGTGTGGCAAAATGGAAGACTGTTCTGTGGTCAGACGAGTCACGATTCGAAGTTCTTTTTGGAAATCTGGGACGCTATGTCATCCGGACCAAAGAGGACAAGGACAACCCAAGTTGTTATCAACGCTCAGTTCAGAAGCCTGCATCTCTGATGGTATGGGGTTGCCTGAGTGCGTGTGGCATGGGCAGCTAGCATGTCTGGAAAGGCACCATCAATGCAGAAAAATATATTCAGGTTCTAGAACAACATATGCTCCCATCCAGACGTCATCTCTTTCAGGGAAGACCCTGCATTTTTCAACAAGATAATGCCAGACCACATTCTGCATCAATCACAACATCATGGCTGCGTAGGAGAAGGATCCGGATACTGAAATGGCCAGTCTGCAGTCCAGATCTTTCACCTATAGAGAACATTTGGCGCATCATAAAGAGGAAGGTGCAACAAAGAAGGCCCAAGACGATTGAACAGTTAGAGGCCTGTATTAGACAAGAATGGGAGAGCATTCCTATTTCTAAACTTAAGAAACTGGTCTCCTCGGTCCTCAGACGTCTGTTTAGTGTTGTAAGAAGAAGGGGAGATGCCACACGGTGGTGAAAATGGCCTTGTCCCAACTTTTTGGGGATTTGTTGACACCATGAAATTCTGATTCAACATATTTTTCCCTTAAAATGGTACATTTTCCCAGTTTAAACTTTTGTTCCGTGATTTATGTTCTATTCTGAATAAAATATTAGAAGTTGGCACCTCCACATCATTGCATTCAGTTTTTATTCACGATTTGTATAGTGTCCCAACTTTTTGGGAATCCGGTTTGTACAAGCTGATTTTGCAGATATCCTATGTTATCTTTCTGTTACTGCATATTCTAGGGAGCCTAGGGCTATGAAAAAAAGTTTTAAAAAGTTAGGTTAAAAAATATAAAAATACAATTTAAATTTCCCTAGAATAAAAAATAAATACATAAATAATAAAAAATCTAAATTGCCATTGTTGTGTCCTAAAATGACTGTAGTATTAAAATATAAAAATATTTATCCTATACGGCAAATGGCCTTACAGAATAAAATATTAAAGCAGCCGATTGGCCATTTTTCCATCAATTCTCCTACCCAAATTTTTTTATAAAATGTGATCAAAAAGTAACACACTCTAAAATGGTATCAATAAAAACAAAAGATTATCCTGCAAAAATGAGCCCCCACACAGCTCAGTATACATAATTATAAAAAATAAAAAAAAAGTTATGGGGGTCACAATATGGCAATAAAAAAATAAAAAAAAAGACTTTTTTTTAAAGTTTTTATTTATTTCAGAATTAAAACACAAAAAACTACACATATGTAGTGTTGTAATCGTACTGACCTAGAGAGTGAAGGGCACAGGTATGTTTTTCCACATAAAGAACGTCATAGGGACAACACCCATAAAACTGTGGCATACATGCATTTATTTTTTATTTTTTCCCAGCTTCCTACTACATCGTATGCCATATTTAATGGTGGTATTAAACAAAAGTACAACTTATCCTGCAAAAAACAAGCCTTCATACAGCTATCTGAATGGAGAAATAAAGTTATGGCTCCAGGAAAACAGGAAAGAAAAATGAAAATGAAAAAACCTCCAGTATCCAAGCGGTTAATGAGTAATGTAAATCCTCCAAAAATATTATAATGAATAATAACAGAATAAACTTCAATTAATCCTGTAGGGAAGTGCAAGTGAGGTAAGAGCCGGTAGATTTAAATGTCAGCGGCAGCTACTGCTGACTGACACTGTTTGTTGTTAGTATGGCTGTACAGGGAGTGCAGAATTATTAGGCAAATGAGTATTTTGACCACATCATCCTCTTTATGCATGTTGTCTTACTCCAAGCTGTATAGGCTCGAAAGCCTACTACCAATTAAGCATATTAGGTGATGTGCATCTCTGTAATGAGAAGGGGTGTGGTCTAATGACATCAACACCCTATATCAGGTGTGCATAATTATTAGGCAACTTCCTTTCCTTTGGCAAAATGGGTCAAAAGAAGGACTTGGCAGGCTCAGAAAAGTCAAAAATAGTGAGATACAGACGTGGACAAAATTGTTGGTACCCTTTGGTCAATGAAAGAAAAAGTCACAATGGTCACAGAAATAACTTTAATCTGACAAAAGTAATAATAAATTAAAATTCTATAAATGTTAACCAATGAAAGTCAGACATTGTTTTTCAACCATGCTTCAACAGAATTATGTAAAAAAATAAACTCATGAAACAGGCATGGACAAAAATGATGGTACCCCTAGAAAACACAGAACATAATGTGACCAAAGGGACATGTTAATTCAAGGTGTGTCCACTAATTAGCATCACAGGTGTCTACAACCTTGTAATCAGCCATTGGGCCTATATATATGGCTCCAGGTAATCACTGTGTTGTTTGGTGATATGGTGTGTACCACACTCGACATGGACCAGAGGAAGCAAAGGAAAGAGCTGTCTCAAGAGATCAGAAAGAAAATTATAGACAAGCATGTTAAAGGTAAAGGCTATAAGACCATCTCCAAGCAACTAGATGTTCCTGTGAGTACAGTTGCACATATTATTCATAAGTTTAAGATCCATGGGACTGTAGCCAACCTCCCTGGACGTGGCCGCAGGAGGAAAATTGATGACAAATCTAAGAGACGGATAATCCGAATGGTAACAAAAGAGCCTAGAAAGACTTCTAAAGAGATTCAAGGTGAACTTCATGCTCAAGGAACATCAGTGTCAGATCGCACCATCCGTCGTTGTTTGAGCCAAAGTGGACTACATGGGAGACGACCAAGGAGGACACCATTGTTGAAAACGAATCATAAAAAAGCAAGACTGGAATATGCCAAACTACATGTTGACAAGCCACAAAGCTTCTGGGAGAATGTCCTGTGGACAGATGAGACAAAAATCGAAGTTTTTGCCAAGGCACATCAGCTGTATGTTCACAGACGAAAAAATGAAGCATATCAAGAAAAGAACACTGTCCCTACTGTGAAACATGGAGGAGGCTCTGTTATGTTCTGGGGCTGCTTTGCTGCGTCTGGCACAGGGTGTCTTGAATCTGTGCAGGGTACAATGAAATCTCAAGACTATCAAGGAATTCTAGAGAGAAATGTACTAGCCAGTGTCAGAAAGCTTGGTCTCAGTCGCAGGTCATGGGTCTTGCAACAGGACAATGACCCAAAACACACCGCTAAAAACACCCAAGAATGGCTAAGAGGAAAAAATTGGACTATTCTAAAGTGGCCTTCTATGAGCCCTGACCTCAATCCTATTGAGCATCTTTGGAAGGAGCTGAAACATGCAGTCTGGAAAAGGCACCCTTCAAACCGGACACAACTGGAGCAGTTTGCTCATGAGGAGTGGGCCAAAATACCTGCTGAGAGGTGCAGATGTCTCATTGACAGTTACAGGAAGCGTTTGATTGCAGTGATTGCCTCAAAAGGTTGCGCAACAAAATATTAAGTTAGGGGTACCATCATTTTTGTCCATGCCTGTTTCATGAGTTTATTTTTTTACATAATTCTGTTGAAGCATGGTTGAAAAACAATGTCTGACTTTCATTGGTTAACATTTATAGAATTTTAATTTATTATTACTTTTGTCAGATTAAAGTTATTTCTGTGACCATTGTGACTTTTTCTTTCATTGACCAAAGGGTACCAACAATTTTGTCCACGTCTGTATCTTGCAGAGGGATGCAGCACTCTTAAAATTGCAAAGCTTCTGAAGCGTGATCATCGAACAATCAAGCGTTTCATTCTAAATAGTCAACAGGGTCGCAAGAAGCGTGTGGAAAAACCAAGGTGCAAAATAACTGCCCATGAACTGAGAAAAGTCAAGCGTGCAGCTGCCAAGATGCCACTTGCCACCAGTTTGGCCATATTTCAGAGCTGCAACATCACTGGAGTGCCCGAAAGCACAAGGTGTGCAATACTCAGAGACATGGCCAAGGTAAGAAAGGCTGAAAGACGACCACCAGTGAACAAGACACACAAGCTGAAACGTCAAGACTGGGCCAAGAAATATCTCAAGACAGATTTTTCTAAGGTTTTATGGACTGATGAAATGAGAGTGAGTCTTGATGGGCCAGATGGATGGGCCCGTGGCTGGATTGGTAAAGGGCAGAGAGCTCCAGTCCGACTCAGACGCCAGCAAGGTGGAGGTGGAGTACTGGTTTGGGCTGGTATCATCAAAGATGAGCTTGTGGGGCCTTTTCGGGTTGAGGATGGAGTCAAGCTCAATTCCCAGTCCTACTGCCAGTTTCTGGAAGACACCTTCTTCAAGTAGTGGTACAGGAAGAAGTCTGCATCCTTCAAGAAAAACATGATTTTCATGCAGGACAATGCTCCATCACACGCGTCCAAGTACTCCACAGCGTGGCTGGCAAGAAAGGGTATAAAAGAAGAAAATCTAATGACATGGCCTCCTTGTTCACCTGATCTGAACCCCATTGAGAACCTGTGGTCCATCATCAAATGTGAGATTTACAAGGAGGGAAAACAGTACACCTCTCTGAACAGTGTCTGGGAGGCTGTGGTTGCTGCTGCACGCAATGTTGATGGTGAACAGATCAAAACACTGACAGAATCCATGGATGGCAGGCTTTTGAGTGTCCTTGCAAAGAAAGGTGGCTATATTGGTCACTGATTTGTTTTTGTTTTGTTTTTGAATGTCAGAAATGTATATTTGTGAATGTTGAGATGTTATATTGGTTTCACTGGTAAAAATAAATAATTGAAATGGGTATATATTAGTTTTTTGTTAAGTTGCCTAATAATTATGCACAGTAATAGTCACCTGCACACACAGATATCCCCCTAAAATAGCGAAAACTAAAAACAAACTAAAAACTACTTCCAAAAATATTCAGCTTTGATATTAATGAGTTTTTTTGGGTTCATTGAGAACATGGTTGTTGTATAATTATTAAATTTAATCATCAAAAATACAACTTGCCTTATAATTCTGCACTCCCTGTAAAGCCGATCCGGGACGGCTCTTACTGGGAGTAGCCAAAGTGCTGGGTGGGTGGATCCTCCCCACGCTCCAGGCCGGGTCTTTATTGGCCTATATAAAAACCCAGCCAGCAGTCTCAGCTGTGTGTGCATGATCCTCCATCTGACAGGCAAGCTGTGGAGACTCTGTTTTGGGATCTGTGAATTGGTGCCGTGCTAAAGGATTGAAAGCTGCATGCTGGAAAACAGGCACCTAAAGCCTGCTGTGGGCGGGTGGGGGAACAACTGCTAACCAGGTGAAGATTTTGTTCTATGGACATTGCATGGTTTGAACAAACACCAAGACTGTGAACTGTCATTTTGTGTTTCCTTATGTGTGAATAACCACCGAACTGTTAAAGTCAAAGACTTATGTGCCTCTATACTGCGTCCGCTACCCTGTTTACCAGAGCAATACCCCACCAATCCCTATATGAAATTAATGTTATAACATTATCCTGTTAATTATAGCTTACAATATCATTGTTTCTAAAATAAATGCTCTGCCAATGTGCAAAACTGATCATGTACTGAATAGGATATAGATGTTTTCCAGATCCTAGATACTGATTACCTATCTGCAGGATGTGTCATCAATATCTGATTGGTAACAGTCTAACTCCTGGTACCCCACCAATAACCTGTTGAAAGAGCCTGTTACGTCACATTCATTGGTCAAATGATTTTGTACAACTTAGGCTACATTCACACAAACGCATTTTGTTTCCGTGTCAGTTTTGTTTTTATTGCAGATAGGATGTGGACCCATTTGTTTCAATAGGTCTGCAAAAAACGGTTGTGTGAATGTAGCCTTAGATATAAGCTATAGTGCTGTGCTTGGTATACTATGAAGAGGCCTCAACGCTCATCCAAGCAGCACAGCTCCTTCCAACCGTTGATTGGCAAGGCAGTCAGGTGTTGGACCCCCACCGATCTGATATCGGTGACCTATTCTGAAGATAGGTCATCAATAGTTAAGTCCTGGACAACCCCTTTAAGCAATTCTCTATACACATATTGTAATTGTATTTTGTAGAGGAGTTTCTATGTATATTATGGAATGAGCTGTGACTTATACAACTGACTTACAGAAGGTCAGTGATCCAGAACACTAGGAATGTTACTTAGTAGGTCAAACAATCTATATTGATTGTCTTTATGTACCTTTGTTGGTCTATTGAAAAGACATAATCCTCCTCCACGGGAGAGAAATTCCTTGAACTCAGCAATGCTGCACTTAGAAAACCTTCGAGAATGATACACACTACAGGGTGAAAGAAGAAACAGAAAAGGTTTCTGAAAATTAAAATCATTAGACAGTACCTAAACAATCTTCAAAATTCATAACAAACTACTCACTTTTTGTTGTTGTTTTTTTTTACTCCTATAGCATGTGCATACATTCTGATACATCTGTCAATCTTTAAAGTTAAAGAGGTTGTGCCACGAAAAATATTCTACATTTTTCAAACCACCACCTGGATCTGAATACTTTTGTAACTGCATATAATTTAGAATTTAGTATAGCCACTGAGCTATTTAATAAAATATATCTGTATAGCACCACTTGCCTGTTTTCTCTATTGCTTACTGAAGTAGACACACATGAATGATCAGTTCCATCCATCAACTGTCACTAGCCTTATCTACTGGTAGGAGCTGTGACAGTTACAGGGAGAGAACTACAGCAGAAAGGAAACACCTCCTGAGCTGTGATAGGGAGAAAGCTGCATCAGAAAGGATATGCCTCCTGAGAAAAGATGCAGTACCCCATAGGACTACTGCAAAGGGTTAACTAATACCAAAACAGTTATTGTATTGATGTACACTCAATAGCAATGTATTGGCAAACTAAGGCCCCTTGCAGACGATCGTGTCTGGATTAGGTCCAGATGCGTTGCGTCTGCATTCAGGCAAAATTGTGCAAGTAGGTACGCAATTGCAGTCAGTTTTGACTGCGATTGCGTTCCGATGTTCAGTTTTTATCACGTGGGTGCAATGCGTTTTGCAAGCGTGTGATAAAAAATGACTGTGGTACCCGGACCCGAACCCGAACTTCTTCACTGAAGTTCGGGTTTGGGTTAGGTATTCTGTAGATTTTAATATTTAAAGGTTATAAGGGAAAATAATAGCATTCTTAATAAAGAATGCTTAGTAAACTGTAGATTGAGGTGTTAAAAAATAAAAAAAATTAACTTACCTGTTCCAATTGATTGCGCAGCCGGCATCCTCTTCTTGCTTCTTCTTTCAGGACCTGCAAAAGGACCTCTGGTGACGTAATCGCGCTCACCACGTGGTGAGCGCGGTGACGACAGCGCAGGTCCTGCTGAATGAAGATAGAAATCTTCTCAGAAAGGCATCAGTAAAAAAAAAAAAATGTCCGCTAAAAATGTCTGTTTTTAACAGATTTTTTTTTTCACTGTCGTTTGCGTGTAGCCTTAAGGTGGTCCATATTTGACATGGATAGGGATGATATCATAGATACTAGTATAATTATCCTCCCCTTCCCTCCAACTTGGGTTATAGCTGTCTGGCTTTAGGACCCGGTGTGTGAGCAGATAGACTGATCACTAGCGGGTCTTTTGACAGAGATGCCATTCTCTCAGCCTGTGTTTGACACAGGCACAAGTGCATCGGTCACATGGTGCTGGTGACAGAGCCCAGGCAGTACCGTGATGGGCGCTCAGAAACGTCATCTTTGGCCTCGCTCAGGATTTGTGGATGTCCGTAGGTGTTCACACCAGCAGTGCTCCAATACCCCTGATTAAGGATAAGCAAATCGACTTCAGATGAAGCATGAAACTTTGTTCTAATACGGTACAGAGCAGGAGCTCTGTACAGTATTAAAATGTATTGGTCCGATGAGCCAAAGTTATTGCTTCAGGAAGTCTTGCAAGACTTTGTGTAATAACTTTATAAATTCATTTTTACTGTAACCGAACCCAAGTTCGGGAAATGTTTTTTTACTGTACAAATTAATTTATGAAGTTATTACACGAAGTATCGCGAGACTTCGTGAAGCAATAACTTCGGCTCATCGGAGCCAATTCATTCTCATACTGTATGGAGCTCCTGCGAATGTTTCATCCAAAGTCGATTCGCTCATCCCTACCCCTGATGTTGCCGTGGTAGGTGACAAAACATGTTGGGGAAGCTGAAGCTGCCGAGGTGCCTGCTGTTTTACACAGCGGACACCCAAAGTTGTTGTCAATCATTGACTTTTAATCCCTCAGATACCATGCCGTGGTTAATTGAGACTATGTAAATAATAAAAATAAAAAAGAGTTATGGCTCATGGAAGATGGAGAAAAAGGCAAAAGACAGAAAATCGCTGGGTCAGGAAGTAGTTAAAATCTATATTTGGCATATTCTAGAGGTACCATACCTACCCAGTTTCCTCCATAATGCATCCACCAAAGTTCTCTGTACAGTCACATTCTTCTGAAAGAATATTGATAACGATAATAATAGTGAATAAATAGTGAATAAATAAGCAACATAAAACATTTATAACTGTATAACATCTGATAATATCTGATAGTAGTATCCAGTGGCGTTGCGATAAAGCGCTCATCTCCATAGTCATCTGTATATCGTCGTCCTCAGGACAGCAATACAGATGGCTGTGCTGCAGCGGGGCAGGGGAGGGAGAGGAGTGTCCCTTCCCTGTTCCTCTGATGGGTTGCCGGCACTAGGCAGCGCACTGCCTGAGCCGTACTGTGCGGGACACAGGCCGGAAGAGGCCTGCATCGCATTGCTGACATGGAGGCAAGTATAAGTGTATAAGTATAAGTTTTTTATATGTACAATACTTTAAAGTTTTACTGGCACATGAGGGGGGCTCTTGTTACTGGCACATACTGGGGGGGCTCTTGTTACTGGCACATGATGGGGGGCTCTTATTACTGGCACATGATGGGGGGCTCTTGTTACTGGCACATGATTGGGGGGGCTCTTGTTACTGGCACATGATGGGGGGCTCTTGTTACTGGCATATGATGGGGGTGCTCTTGTTACTGGCACATGATGGGGTGCTCTTGTTACTGGCAAATGTTTGGGCGGGCTCTTGTTACTGGCACATGATTGGGGGCATCTATGGGGACACATTTTACTAGCACATTATTGGGGGCATCTATGGGGGCACTTATTACTGGCACATTATTGGGGGCACGTATTACTGGCACATTATGGGGTGCTCTTGTTACTGGCAAATGTTTTGGCGGGCTCTTGTTACTGGCACATGATTGGGGCATCCATGGGGACACATTTTACTGGCACATTATTGGGGGCATCTATGGCGGCACTTATTACTGGCACATTATTGGGGGCACGTATTACTGGCATATTATTGGGGGCACGTATTACTGGCACATTATTGGGGGCACTTATTACTGGCACATTATTGGTGGGCACTATAGGGGAATCTACTGAGGCCACAAAGAAGGGATATTTTATATGGGGGGCTCTGTAGTATTTTATACTGGGGCACATTATGGTGAGTACTATGGGGATATTAGCTCAACTGGGGGCCTTACAAGGGGGTATTTTTTGCACTGTCACATTTTCTACTGCACCGGCCCTAGCAACGCTAATGGTAGTATCTATTTCTCATATCATTAGTAAATATCTGCACTTGTCTGGGTGTCAATATTTAACACATGGTCCAACAAAGGTTCTGACATACCAGAGATAATGTTAATAGATTTAAAAAAAAGACATTATAAAACAAAAAAAATTTGTGAATCTATACTACCTGTTTTCATATTACAATCAAAGAATAACAATTATGTAATAAGTAATAACCAGAAAACTACTAACTACTATTAAAAGAAATAGATGAAAGAAAAGGATTTTTTCAGTTTTATTTGTTTTGAGATCAAATTAATCTATTCATAGCAGAGATGAGTGCATCGATTTGTAAGAACTGAATTGTTTTCAAAACAGAGTTCTTCAGCTGCGAGGGGCTGGCTCTTGCTGCACAAGATGCTTCCCCTTCCCCTTGATTAACAGGACAGGACATCTCTGGGTATCCAGAAGTGCAGCGGTGCGCGCATAGTCGGCATCCGTGCTGCTTCGGCAGAAGCTACAGACTCTACATTTGTAAAGCTACTTGGAGAAAAGGCGAAGGTGTGAGATTCCCAGGACCAGGTGAGATGTCAGTTACTGTCAGTTAAAGAGAAGCCTCTTGAGCAGCCCCTCACTGCTTAAGATGTCTGATTTGATTTATTGATATTTGCGAATTAATTAACTTATCTCTAATTCGTAAGTCCTCATATTGACACTTACTTGGCTTCATTTTTCTGGAGGCTGGTTCCCACTGTATACCAAGATTCTGAGCTAAACTTTGAGCCAGCTGCTGGGCCATTGCCATCAAAAACCCGTACTGTGACATAAACATAGCGTAATTATTACTATATGTTATATGTGTAATGTGTAAATGCAAGCCTCATCATAGATATTAGATAGACAGACAGAATGTTTGATTGATAGACAGCTAGACAGACACATAAGGTTCCTTTACTTGGGACAACAGAGCAACAGATTGCTAGTTAGTGACGGAGATTGCTGCATTTACAAGCAGCGATCTCCTCCACAGTATGGGGAGGAATGATCGCTAATCCCATCGCTCGTCTTCATAATGACTTGTTTACAGGCAGCAGATTGTGTTTACACAGCACAATCTGCTGTCAGTAAACAATAATTTTTGTGTGTGCACAAACAATTCAATTACCAGATGAACAAGCGTTTCTCTAGTTCCTTCCAGCCCTCTCTAGAGAGGGAGGAGTTTAGTGTTAGGAAAGTCAGTCTAGCCTTCTCCTCCCTGTGGACAGGTTGTGCAGAGTCTGGTCTACCCCTTCCTAGGGGAAGGCTGTGTGTCGGCCAGCAGAGCACTCCCGGCTCTGCTGGGCCCGCAGGCCCTGCCTGTGATTTCTAAATGGTTGCATGTCCCCTCCTGAGCTTGCATTCCCTAAATCCAAGCTAAGTAAGCTTGAGTAAAACACCAAAACTAATTCCCATATAAATGTATTAAACCCATATATAACCAAATCATCAACACCCAAAGCAATATATGGATCCTCACTATGTCATATGAAATGATATACCAACACAAAGTATAATCAATCAATACATAATTTTATTATAATCACTTTAATTCACATGATTAGCAAAACACAATATTAAAAATGAAGATTAAAAACTATAGGGCTGGTGGTGCATGATTGGTGGGCTATTGAATAAATTGCAAGTGCAAACATGCGGTCATCAATAAAACTAAAAACCATAACCAGTGACGGTCAGCTGCAAAGTTGATAGACTGCACTAAGTAGAAGATGAATATAAACATGTGCAAATCAAGAAATATATCAGGCACCGTTGCTGTGGCACACTAAAAAGTGTAATCATCTTGTACAAAGTCAACAAGTAAAAACCCTTAAAGGTGAATGTGCTTCACCAAAAGTTGATAAGACTTACTGAAAAGCCAAACAGCGCTATCCAATAATACTGATCGGATGATAGTCCACAACAAAATACATGCACCACCAGTCCACTCCCCGAGGCGTATTTCGCGTGCTGCTTTTTCAAGTCAAGGGACTTTTAGTCTGGCTGTCTCTCGCCGTGCGCTGCTGTGCCGCCACCGGAACTTCGCCCACATTATAGTCAATGGGGATGGAGCGGCAGTCCAGGGGCACACGTGAACTAGCAGCAGGACGGATCCGACAGGCTGTTCACCCGCCGGAACAGCCTGCCGAAGTCCCCTGCCATGAATGTGAAAGCACCCTAGGTATGAATATTAAATGGAAAGGGAACTTGACCAGATTGTATGGCTGAGACTGCTGACACTGTGACTGGTGGCACTAACTGATGGCTGAGACGGCTGGCACTGACTGGTGGTGATGAGACTGCTGGAACTGACTGGTGGTGATGAGACTGCTGGCACTGTGACTGGTGGCTGTGGCTGGTTGCACTTAGTGATGGCTGAGACGGCTGGCACTGACTGGTGGCTGAAGCTGCTCTGGCACTGTGACCGGAGGCTATGGCTGGTGGCAATGGCTGATGGCTGAGATGGCTGGCATTGACTGCTGGCACTGACTGGTGGCTGAGACTGCTGGCACTGTGACTGGTGGCTGAGACTGCTGGCACTGACTGATGGCTGTGGCCGAGAGTGCTGCCAGCGGCTGGTGGCTGAGACTGCTGACACTGACTGGTGGCTGTAGCTGAGACTGCTGGCTGCAGCTGCTGGCTGAGAATGCTTGCACTGACTGATGGCTGTGGCTCTGAATGGTGCGTGTGGCTAGTGGCACTGACTGCTGGCTGGGGCTGAGGCTGCTGCCTGCAGCTGGTGGCTGAGACTGCTGGCACTGACTGGTGGCTGTGGCTGAGACTGCTGGCTGTGGCTTGTGGCTGAGACTGCTGGCACTGAGTGGTGGCTGTGTCTGAGACTGCTGGCTGCGGCTTGTGGCTGAGACTGCTAGCATTGAGTGCTGGCTGTGGCTGAGATTGCTGGCACTGATGGATGGCTGTGGCTGAGACTGCTGGCTGTGGCTTGTGGCTAAGACTGATGGCACTGAGTCCTGGCTGTGGCTAAGATTGCTGACTGCAGCTGAGACTGCTGACACAGACTGGTGGCACTGACTGATGGCTGAGATGGCTGGCACTGACTGCTGGCCGAGACTGCTGGCACTGTGACTGGTGGCTGTGGCTGGTGGCACTGAGTGATGGCCGAGACAGCTGGCACTGACTGGTGGCTGAGACATCTGGCACTGACTGGTGGCTGAGACTTCTGGCACTGTGGCTGGTGTGCCTGACTGATGGCTGAGACGGCTGGCACTGACTGCTGGCTGAGACTGCTGGCACTGACTGGTGGCTGTGGCTGGTGGCCAAGACTGTTGGCTTGTGGCTGAGACTGCTGGCACAGAGTGCTGGCTCTGGCTGAGACTGCTGACAGTGGCTGGTGGCTGAGACTACTGACAATGACTGGTGGCTGAGAATGCTGGCACTTACTGGTGGCAAAGAATGCTGGCACTGACTAGTGGCTGAGAATGCTGGCACTGTGACTGGTGGCTGAGAATTCTGGCACTGTGACTGGTGGCTGTGGATTGTGGCACTGACTGATGGCTGAAACTGCTGGCACTGGGACTGGTGGATGTGGCTGGTGGCACTAACTGATGGCTGAGACAGCTGTGGTTTAAAAAATTGTTTTTCTAAGGGCCAATTGCAGCAGCATCATGTAACTATATTATACAATATTTTATATTTTATAAAAATAAAATATTTATATATTTTTTTTATATTTTGTGGGGGACAGACCTTTTTTATTGTATTAAACTTTATTGATCTTAATTTTACCTTTTTTTTTTTTTTTTGTCCAACCAGGGTACTTGAAGCTGCAATAATTCGATAAGTAGCAGCCTTATTGTCTGTCAGTGTGACATAGGCTTTCACTTATGGAAGACATGGGGGTCAGGTTGCAAGGTTGCAGGTAAAAGAGGTGAGACCAGACAACTCTGATCCCGGCTGTTTCATTGTGATGTCCTTTGTAAATTGGCGATGCACTTGCTGTGTATGGCATGGACACAACTCCTGTGCATGAGCCATCCATTAGACATGATCTTATATCCTACTGCAGTTAGAATATTAGAATAAGGATTTAATAGCACATCTATTTGCAGAAAAGGGATAAATGTACGGTACATTCCTGGTACTGTACAGACATCAACACAAATATGACAGGATTTTAAGAAAGAAGGGATAGAGGGAAGGATCACCCATTAAAATGTTTAACTGCTTAGCCCAATATATTCCACATAGTTTCTAAAATATATGTGAAATGCATTACAACGAGAGATGAGCAAATCAACTCTAAACTAAATGGATTCAAGCTGAATTTTCCACAAATTCAGGTCAAATCTAAATTGGAATGTTTGGCGATTCAAATTAGGTGAATCTCTCAAAATGACATCAGAAGACTGGAAAGATGAAGAAAGAGGATCACATGACCCCTGGCAGTGTGCACAGTATACACACCAGCAGATATTTGCATTTTTACAGTGCTGTTTGTTACCTGCAGTAACCATGCGTTTGCCCATAGCCACATATACACTTTTGAATCAGGTTGAATTTATTCACACTCGAATCGAATCGCCCCATCAATTTGATTTGGCCAAATGAAATCCAAATTTCAAGGATTTTATCACTAATTACAACCCTGGATATATCAGGAAAATAGTACGTAATATGAAATAACATATAATATTACCTCATTCACTCCCACGCCTCTAGAGGTGGAACAGATTCCTCCAAAGAAGCTCATACTGCTCCGTTTATAATGGAAAGTCCTATTCCTTAAAAGTAATTCAAAAATACACATTTTAAGTGATCTAAGCTAGAACAACCCTCAAAAGAATACTATCTGAAGCTCCACTTTAGGAACCATTTTAAAGATTACATTGCAGGACTTCACAAATAGGATTTCCATAATAGTCTGCTATCAGGAAACCCAGTTAAATTAAGGTTTCTTTCACACTAGCGTTAGGCTTGTCCGGCAGGCTGTTCCAGCACACGTGTGCTGCCCGAAGCCCGGCCTGGCCCTATTCACTATAATCGGGAAGCGTTAGTACGGATCTGGCAGGCTGTTCCCCTGCTGGACAAGCCTAACTCTAGTGTGAAAGAAGACTAAACTGTTCAAATGGACCACACACAGATGTGGTTTGTGTGCTGTCTGTTTTTCTCGCAGACTCACTCACTTGAGTGAATGAGTCTTGTGAGAAAATTGGAGCTGGATGGTGCTTACTGAAATTTTCTCAGCATGAACCGATGGTCCGTGCATTCAGTAATACTCTTGAAAAGCACCTGCACATGAAATTCAATTGTTTGAATGAGCCCTTAGCTGTTGGAGAGTTCTGATAAAACTTGCGCACAACCGTATTTTTTGCCTGCATCCTATCTCCATTTTTTGCAAAACGGATGCAGACCCATTCATCTCAATGGGATCAAAAAAGATGTTGACAGAACCCCCGTGTTCTGTTAGCATCCGTATGTCCATTTTGTGGACCCACAATTTTTTTTTAACATGTCCTATTCTTGTCCGTTTTGCGGACAAGAATAGGCATTTATAAAAATTGAAAAGTAAGCGGCTCATCTATCTACTCGGAGATGGAGTGGTGCACAACCCACTGGCTCACCCAAAGCCTGTAAACAACAAACCTAAATATATAAAATTTCGGGGGCCACTCAATATCAAGACTATACGGTCCACTATAAAAATTAAATATCAAAACCCTTGAATCAGCATACACTTAAAAATATATAAATAATATATAATACAATCAAAACTGCAAGCACAAGCAGCTATATTCCTATCTCAGGTATTGTAGTAAATGATCATGCCCATAAATGATGGTAGACAGTCAATTCATTAATAGGTACGGTGTTCATCCAGATCTATGTGGATATTCTGGTTATAACCCTACACTGTTCCACTTAGTGTACTGTGTATTACTCCACTCTTATCTTTCTCAATTGGAATCCTCCTGCTTTAGTTTTCAAACTGCGTCCACGATCTCTGATAATCAGTTAATACGGTGTCGGACCACGCGCTTATCACATCAATATCAATATATATACAGTCATCTAGCTGCATGCAACAAATAAAACCTCAGGGTGAGTGTTTGTACTTTACCACTCTCTGCCATGGTTGTTCGCGCTTGGTTTTGTCTCATCTCAGGAGAATTTCCTCCTCTTTCGGACCTATGCGGCGTCCCACGTGATCCAGCCGTCTCATCGTGGCGTCCCACGTGACAAGGCAGGAAGCAGAGCATGTCTTCTGGTTCCTAGAGTCTCGCCGTAATAATAAACACAGTCGTTGTTCCGAAATCCTCAATCTGCAGATTCTCACAAGATGCCCCTATATTGGAGCCACACAAGTGGAGAATAGGTTCTTCACTGTCCTCGACCAAACGCGTTTCAGGGCTACAACATGCCCCTTCCTCAGTGGTTATACAGTAAATGAACTGGCATTTCTTTTATAGGGTAAATACCCACTACCACAATGTTCTCTGGGATAGTTAACAGTCCTCAAGATATGGATTCTAGATCCAGATTCTGGCCCAAACACTTCACAGACTGCATGTGGTGTATTTACCCTATAAAATAAATGCCAGTTCATGTTGTAGCCCCGAAACACGTTTGGTCGAGGACAGTGAAGAACCTATACTCCACTTGTGTGGCTGCAATATAGGGGCATCTTGTGGGAATCCGGAGATTGAGGATTTCGGAACACCGACTGTGTGTATTATTGCAGCGGAGCGGCGAGACTCTAGGACCCAGAAGACACGCTCTGCTTCCTGCCTCTGTCACGTGGGACACCACGAGGTGACGGCTGGATCACGTGGGACGCCGCGTAGGTCCTGGCAGGCGAAAGAGGAGGAAATTCTCCTGAGATGAGACAAAACCAAGCGCGAACAACCATGCAGAGAGTGGTAAAGTACAAACACTCACCCTGAGGTTTTATTTGTTGCATGCAGCTAGATGACTGAATATATATTGATACTGATGTGGTGAGCGCGTGGTCCGACACCGTATTAACTGATTATCAGAGATTGTGGACACAGTTTGAAAACTAAAGGAGGAGGATTCCAATTAAGAAAGATAAGAGTGGAGTAATACACAGTACACTAAGTGGAACAGTGTAGGGTTATAACCAGAATATCCACATAGATCTGGATGAACACCGTACCTATTAATGAATTGACTGTCTACCATCATTTATGGGCATGATCATTTACTACAATACCTGAGATAGGAATATAGCTGCTTGTGCTTGCAGTTTTGATTGTATTATATATATATATATATATATATATATATATATATATATTTTTTTTTAAGTGTATGCTGATTAAAGGGTTTTAATATTAAATTTTTATAGTGATCCATATAGTCTTGATATTGAGCGCCCCCCTAACTTTTATATATTTAAGAATAGGCATTTGTAGCATAGTGTGGGATCTGTGGAAGAGGAAATTGTGTCGGTATCCGTGTTTTGTGGATCCATGATTTGCAGACCGCAAAACAGATATGGTTGTGTGCATAAGGCCTTATACTGAGATCTGCTGCTTACGCCACACAAACTGGAAAGATCTGTTAGGTCAGGGATGCTCAACCTGTGGCCCTCCAGCTGTTGTAAAACTACAACTCCCACCATGCCCTGCTGTAGGCTGATAGCTGTAGGCTGTCCAGGAATGATGGGAGTTTTAGTTTTGCAACAGCTGGAGGGCCACAAGTTGAGCATGTCTGTGTTAGTAGAATACTAGCCGCCATGGCACAGCCGCCTGTGTTAGAGTATTGCTACAAGGTAACAGGTGTTACACAAGTGAGACATAGAAATGTAACGCGGCACAAAAATATGTGCGATTTGTCTGCAACTTGCTGTTATGCGTTTTGCACCGCGTGATAAAAAACAGACTATTGTACCCAGACCCAAACTTCTTCACTGAAGTTTGGGTTTGGGTTAGGTGTTCTGTATATTTTATTATTTTCCCTTATAACAGAGTTATAAAAGAAAATAATAGCATTCTTAATACAGAATGCTTACCAAAATGTGGCTTTAGGGGTTAAAAAAAAAATATATTATTAACTCACCTCATCCTGTTGTTCACACAGCCGGCATCATCTTCTTTCTTCTTCTTTCAGGACCTGCCAAAAGACCTTTTATGACGTAATCGTGCTCACCACGTTGTGAGCGCGGTGACGTCAGCGTAGGTCCTGCTGAATGAAGATTGAAATCTTCTATCTTCATTCAGCAGGACCTGCGCTGATGTCACTGCACTCACCATGTGGTGAGCGCGATTGTGTCATCAAAGGTCCTTTGGCAGGTGAGTTAATTGATATATATTTTTTTAACCACTAATGCCACATTTTAGTAAGCATTCTGTATTAAAAATGCTATAATTTTCCCTTATAACCATGTTATAAGGGAAAATAATACAGTAAATTGACTTTTATCAATTTATTTACATCATCTCCTAGCAACCATGCATGAAAATCGCATTGCATCCGCACTTGCATTTCTATGGGGCCGGCATAATATAGAAAATTTTCACGCAACGCACAAGTGATGGGTGAAAATCACTGCTCATCTGAACAGCCCCATTGAAGTGAAGGGGTCAGGATTCAGTGCGGGTGCAATGTGTTCACCTCACGCATTGCACCAGCACAGAATTCTCGCCCGTGAGAAAGGGGCCTTAGAGTGGCTTCACGCGTGCCAGAAAAGCCACCAGAAAATACAGTGGATATAAAAAGTCTACGCACCCCTGTTAAAATGTCAGGTTTCTGTGATGTAAAAAAATGAGACAAAGATACGATAAATCATTTGTGAACTTATTACACCTTTAATGTGACCTATAAACTGTACCACTCAATTGAAAAACAAACTGAAATCTTTTAGGTTGAGGGAAGAAAACAACAAAAACTAAAATAATGTGGTTGCATAAGTGTGCACACCCTCTTGTAGCTGTGTTCAGAATTAAGCAATCACATTCAAAACCATGTTAAATAGGAGTCATCATTGAAAGTGCCTCTGATTAACCCCAGATAAAGTTAAGCTGCTCTAGTTGGTCTTTCATGAAATTTTCTTCCCACAGCAAAAGCCATGGTCCACAGAGAGCTTCCAAAGCATCAGAGGGATCTCATTGTTAAAAGGTATCAGTCAGGAGAAGGGTACAAAAGAATTTCGAAGGCATTAGATATACCATGGAACACAGTGAACACAGTCATTATCAGGTGGAGAAAATATGGCACAACAGTGACCTTACCAAGAACTGGACGTCCCTCCAAATTTGATGAAAAGACGAGAAGAAAACTGGTCTGGGAGGCTACCAAGAGGCCTACAGCAACATTAAAGGAGCTGCAGGAATATCTGGCAAGTACTGGCTGTGTGGTACATGTGACAACAATCTCCCGTATTCTTCATATGTCTGAGCTATGGGGTAGAGTGGCAAGACGAAAGCCTTTTCTTACGAAGAAAAACATCCAAGCCAGGCTACATTTTGCAAAAAACACATCTGAAGTCTCTGAAAGCATGTGGGAAAAGGTGTTATCGTCTGATGAAACCAAGGTTGAACTTTTTGGCCAGAGCCTAGACCTGAATCCGATGGGGAGATCTGAAGAGGGCTGTGCACAGGAGATGCCCTCGCAATCTGACAGATTGGGAGTGTTTTTGCAAAGAAAGTCAAAATGTGCCATGATGATAGACTCATATTCAAAAAGACTGAGTGTTGTAATAAAATCAAAAGGTGCTTCAAAAAAGTATAAGGTTTATGCAACCACATTATTTTATTTTTTTTATATTTTTTCTTCCCTCTACCTAAAAGATTTCAGTTTGTTTTTCAATTGAGTTGTACAGTTTATAGGTCACATTAAAGGTGGAAAAAGTTCTGAAATGATTTATCTTTGTCTTTTTTTTTACATCACAGAAACCTGACAATTTAACAGGGGTGTGTAGACTTTTTAAATCCACTGTATGTTCCAATACAGAATAATAGTCTGCAATGCAATCCACACTGAAATTCACAACAAAATCAGTATTTTCCGGCATTTTTCTGCCACGTGTAAATGCACCTTTAGGCCTCCTGCACACTGCCATGGCAAGCAGCGGGTCCGCAATATGCGGGCACCGGCCGTGTGCCCACCACGTCACGGATGCAGATCCATTCACTTGAATGGCTCCACAATCCATGGCTGCGGTGTTTTATGTTCTATTTTTTTACGGTGTGGACGGATCACGGACCTATTTAAGTTGAATGGGTCTAGATCTGTCCCGGGCGCCGCACGGATGTTTGCAGTCCCCAATGCACGAAAGAGCTGCACAATGGCCGAGTGCATGAGGCCTTATGCTGAGCATCTACAGGAAATGTTAAAGCCTTGCAGCCCTGCATGCTACTGCAAAACTATCTAGGACTATCACTTTTATAGATTTCTCTGATTAAAGAGATAATTCAATACATACGTCAAGAGGTGTACAGCATCAGCATGCTGTTTGATGTTATTCTGTCGATATCTGGAGAAGTCATGTAACATCTTCACTGGATCAGGACCAATTGTGATACGGTCCTTGTCTGTCCATGTTTCCACAGCGACTAAAACTACACGAGTGTTCAGCTGTTCTTTGTATATCTGTAAGTGTGAAGAAAAACTATTCAGGAGCAGAAGACATTCAAAATTCTACATCAAGGGAGGTGAATACACAATTCAGAGCGGTTGCCTTAAAAGCAGGTGATT
Organism: Bufo gargarizans; assembly: GCF_014858855.1. Taxonomy (NCBI): domain Eukaryota; kingdom Metazoa; phylum Chordata; class Amphibia; order Anura; family Bufonidae; genus Bufo; species Bufo gargarizans. Next base: position 85,339,883 of record NC_058087.1, on the reverse strand, counting down.
GTTGTTTTCCAAAGCTCCTTCTTGACAGTTGGAGAATAAGAGAGGCAGAAGGCAACCATTGGAAGACCAGGAATTTGTGGGTACACACACAGGTTTTTAGTGAACATGTTCTTTCTTTGTTCTGTTGTTTTTTGAGCCTGTTGATTTTTGGTATGTTTTTTGCAGTAAAAACATCAGGTACAGATGTTAGCTGAAGATCTATGGGAAATGTGAAATGCAGGACACACTGGTCTTTTTGCTAAATAGGTGGCTTTTTGGGATGTCTGGTATTTTCTGAAATACACAGCATGCTGACGCTTTAAACATATTTTCTCCATAGGGAAAAAAAACTGCATGAAAAACACATGGTCCACAGAGTCATAAAGAAAAAATGGTACTGAAAAGCACCATGAAGCCAAGCGGTTTCTATGAGTGAGAAAATGACAAATTTTGGGGGTCATTTATTATACTTAAACGTCTTATTTAACGTCTATATTAGGCATCAGGAGCAGATGGTGGTGCAATGGTTAATTGTGCTGCAATCTGCGACTTCTCCCAACTCATGCCAAGTCTAAAAAAGTGGGCATCGCATGGACGGGCCAGCAAGCCTGTCTCTTTCATCATTTTCTATGCCTGTTTTAGGCGCAGAAAATGGTCTAAATGTAAGCTAGGAAGCGGCGCTAGATGCGACGAAATTATGTAGAGGCCAGAACCTCTTCAGAACTTCGGAGATCCACTGCCAGTGCAGGGCTTTATTAATACCGGCGTCTAAAACGCAGATCTTAATAAATGAGTCCCTTTGTATGTAAAAGAGCTCTAAAACTGCGTGCATTTTTTTTCTCTTGTCACATGAAGTTTTTATGGCTTTTGTCACATGAAGTTTTTATGCCTTTTTATGTGGATTTTTTTTCTTCACATATGTGTGAAATGCATTCTTTCAACCTTTTATTCATACAGAGAAGGGAAAAATGCCACTACTACAACATGCAACAACTGTAAAAACACTATGGACATTTGGAAAAACAGCAATATCAAAGAGATCAACCCAACTAAACCACACATGTAGCATAGAAAAATAAGCTTTATTACAAATAATCATATCAAGACAGAATACCACAAAGACACATTATAAAATCAGCGGGTGAGAACTGTAGAGCCAACATCTCCCCCCACACAGATACTGTCAGCATGTATTACATGTGCAAATCACATATAAAGGTCATCCTCTCTCTCCCCCCACGGATACCAGGGTCAGTATGCTTTGTGTCTGTGTTTGGTAACATTTGCCTATACTGATACCACTTTGATTTCCATCAGAGATATTCATTGGGATATTCCCAAGTTGTAGCCACATTGTTTGGACCATATTGTGTTAGGGACCCTTACATGTAATTTGTGGGATGAGTATTAGACTTAGAATATTCTATTAATGACCTGTCACAGAGGATTGTACGTGGGCACTGCAAAAGCTTGTTATGTCATATGTTGTATCATGCTGTATTTAATTATTGTGTAGAATCCCTGTTACCAGGCTGTTAGGTGCATTACACACATTCCACCACTAGATGGGGATAGCACCACAGTATATATATATATATATAATAGAAAAAATTGGACTGCACTCCAGACGGTTCCTTTAGTAAAACAAGTGGAGTTTTATTCACACATGTGATAGCAGCAAAGAAGCGACGTTTCGGCTCAACATGAGCCTTTTTCAAGCATTGATACAAGTGTACAAACCAACATATATAAGTGAGCCAATCAAATCATTAAGGATATCAACATAATTGATACTTAATAAAAAACTGTGTACAATTTTACATATAAGTTAAAAACGGAAACATCCCAGTGATCATGAATAAAGTGACTAGTGCTATCAGAAAAACAAATACATAATGAAGCTGGCTATTACATTATAATACATAAGAATCCATAAATCAGGCCAGCTATTCCTAATACATTCATTAAATTTAATGATCCTTTAATTGTGCACATGTGCTTCGGGGGTACAATGATGAAATTCTACCTGGGGGAATGATGCGGCCCACATATACCATCACGTTGTTGAGCGCGTCTCTCAGGAGCCAATGCGCATGTCACGATCGCATACTTCTCATGAATCAGCGTCCTCGCAACTCCACCTAGTTTCAGTGATGTCGCTCCCAAATTACGTAGCAGACGCCCATTGCTGACTCATTAAGTCGCGTCCGCTGTCTCTAGGGAAAGGGGCGCATGCGCACTCACATGATTGAGGCTCGGAGTCTCCATTTCTGTAAAGGGAGTTTGGCCAGTGTATATTCTCTGCTGAGTTAGCACCTACAGAGTTACTGCATTTATTATCAAGTCACAGTGGATGATTTCCACTTATAGCAACCCAGGGGAGCGTCCCCACTTTTCCAAGTTGGGAAACTATCCCCTAATCGCGGCCCCAATGCTGCAAGCACGCCAGTACCTCCAGCATCGCGGGTCGCATACAAGCTGCGACTCGTGACCAAGAGGGTTCTCCCCATTATATGCTAGAACTATAAACTGTAAGCAGTCAGAATAGCCAATGCACATATTATCCTGCCTTATATGCGATCGAGACAAGAGCAGCACCCCCCCCCCCCCCCCGAGAAAAGAGTGCAACAATTTACATAATCAAGTAAAAAAATATACTGAGGAACATTGTGGGCTCCTCATCCACCATCCAGGCTCATCATTGATCTTCCATTTCTTTCCCCGAAATTCCAGTGAATCTGTAACAATACATAAAATTAGTGATGCAAGTGATACTCAAAAAAGCCATTAACTTTGTTTTACTGATTTTTTGTTATTTTTTATGTTCTTTTTCATAATTTACATTTTTTATACATTTTTTTATCAATGAACATATCCTCAACAAGAGAATACTCGACACAAAATCATCAACAGCATATACCTTAGGCAAACTTTTCTCCTCACAGTCCGCCTCCATATCTGCAATCAATATTCAAACCATTAGGCTGTAAGGTATAAAGAGTTTGAATGCAATATGATTCTTTCTTTTTAAGTAATGATATTCGATCACCTCCCCTACGAGGCATTTGTATCTGATCAATGATCCAGCATCTCAAGTCTTTTTAACTATGTTGTTTAAGTGAAAAATACCTTGGTACTGGAAGATCCAACCAGCCCTTTCTAATAGTGAACCTATGATTGTTGAGCCTAGTCTTCAGGTCAGTCGATGTTTCCCCTACATACAAGAGATGACAGGTACAGGAGAGGACATACACTACAAAAGTGGAATCACAGGATAGATGGAATTTGTTGGGCTATGTTATACCAGTATTGGGATGTGTGAAAGACCTGGATCTACTGATAAACCGACAGTTGACACAATGCAGGCACGGGAAGCATCCCATGCCCGATGGTGCCAATGTGGTCTGTCTGGTGATAGTTTTGGGTCCCATATCAGCTCTGACAAGTTGGTCTTTGATATTTTTGCACCTTCTATATGCACAAAGGGGAGGTATCTTAAACTCTGGCACTGTTTTTTTGCAACCACTTAATATGGGCCAATGTCGTTTCAAGATCTTGTTTACATCATTGCTATACTCGGAGTAGGTGGACACAAATGTAACTCTCCTATCACTCTTCGTATTTTTATTGTTGACCTGTAACAACAAATCTCTATCCATAGCTAATGCTTTATCTTTCTGTGCTTCCAATAATTTACCGTGCCTTGAATTTGGAAATCATTTCATCAACAGTTTTGTCAAGGACAACCGCATCCGTGACTATCCTCCTTGCCCTCAAAAACTGAGAGTATGGCAAATGTTTTACCATACTGCGAGGGTGGCAACTCTCATATCTCAGTGTGGTGTTCCTGTCCGTGGGTTTTATGAATAGTTGCGTACTTAAAGATCCATTGGACCAAATGACATTAGTGTCCAAAAATTGGACAGAGACATCAGAATGAGTGATGGTAAATTGGAGTTCCTTGTTTACACTATTCAGGTAACGGTGAAAGTCTTCTAGTTGTTGTTTTGTTCCAGTCCAAATGAGGAAGACGTCATCTATGTATCTCCACCATCCCTTGATATATTGGGCATGGTGGGAGCCATAGACGACGTCTTCCTCAAATTGGCGCATATAGATATTGGCGTACGTGGGGGCCACGTTGGACCCCATCGCCACGCCTCGTTTTTGGACATAATAGGTGTCTTGAAAAAGAAAATAATTGAACTCAAGAACAATCGTGAGGAGTCTAATGATGAACAGGCAGGCCTCAGGCGTCAGTGTGGACATATCTAGCATACTCTGTACAGCAGAGATCCCTTTTTGATGTTCAATTGAAGTATATAAAGATACTATGTCAAAGGAGACCAAGATGACGGGGTCAGTTTCCATCAAGTTGGTCTCCCTCAACTTGATCAAAAAGTCAGATGTATCCCTGATATATGATTGCCCGCCGGTAGAAAAATCACGCAGAACCTTATCTAAAAAGATTGCAACATGCCCAAACACTGAATCCATCCCTGAAACTATGGGGCGCCCCGGTGGGTCAACCAAAGTTTTATGGACTTTGGGCAGTATATAGATCACTGGGGTAATGGGATGAGGGACAATCAAATATTCAGAGAGTTTTTAGTCTATAACACCTGCAATTAAAGCATCAGAAACACATTGTTCTATCAACCGTGCAATTTGAAATTTGGGATCATGTGATATCATATTGTACACCTTTGCATCATCTAACTGCCTTAAAATGTCCTGGATGTATTTGGCAGTATCCATTACTACAACCGAACCGCCTTTGTCGGCAGGTTTTATAGTTAACTCCAACGTGGCCCCCACGTACGCCAATATCTATAGGTGCCGATTTGAGGAAGTCGTCTATGGCTCCCACCATGCCCAATATATCAAGGGATGGTGGAGATACATAGATGACGTCTTCCTCATTTGGACTGGAACAAAACAACAACTAGAAGACTTTCACCGTTACCTGAATAGTGTAAACAAGGAACTCCAATTTACTCATTCTGATGTCTCTGTCCAATTTTTGGACACTAATGTCATTTGGTCCAATGGATCTTTAAGTACGCAACTATTCATAAAACCCACGGACAGGAACACCACACTGAGATATGAGAGTTGCCACCCTCGCAGTATGGTAAAACATTTGCCATACTCTCAGTTTTTGAGGGCAAGGAGGATAGTCATGGATGGGGTTGTCCTTGACAAAACTGTTGATGAAATGATTTCCAAATTCAAGGCACGGGGATACCCCAGTAAATTATTGGAAGCACAGAAAGATAAAGCATTAGCTATGGATAGAGATTTGTTGTTACAGGTCAACAATAAAAATAAGAAGAGTAATAGGAGAGTTACATTTGTGTCCACCTACCCCGAGTATAGCAATGATGTAAACAAGATCTTGAAACGACATTGGCCCATATTAAGTGGTTGCAAAAAAACTGTGCCAGAGTTTAAGATACCTCCCCTTTGTGCATATAGAAGGTGCAAAAATATCAAAGACCAACTTGTCAGAGCTGATGTGGGACCCAAAACTATCACCAGACAGACCACATTGGCACCATCGGGCACAGGATGCTTCCCGTGCCTGCATTGTGTCAACTGTCGGTTTATCAGTAGATCCAGGTCTTTCACACATCCCAATACTGGTATAACATATCCCATCAAATTCCATCTATCCTGTGATTCCACTTTTGTAGTGTATGTCCTCTCCTGTCCCTGTCATCTCTTGTATGTAGGGGAAACATCGACTGACCTGAAGACTAGGCTCAACAATCATAGGTTCACTATTAGAAAGGGCCGGTTGGATCTTCCAGTACCAAGGTATTTTTCACTTAAACATAGTGAAAAAGACTTGAGATTCTGGATCATTGATCAGATACAAATGCCTCGTAGGGGAGGTGATCGAATATCATTACTTAAAAAGAAAGAATCATATTGCATTCAAACTCTTTATACCTTACAGCCTAATGGTTTGAATATTGATTGCGGATATGGAGGCGGACTGTGAGGAGAAAAGTTTGACTAAGGTATATGCTGTTGATGATTTTGTGTCGAGTATTCTCTTGTTGAGTATATGTTCATTGATAAAAAAAAATGTATAAAAAATGTAAATTATGAAAAAGAACATAAAAAATAACAAAAAATCAGTAAAACAAAGTTAATGGCTTTTTTGAGTGTCACTTGCATCACTAATTTTATGTATTGTTACAGATTCACTGGAATTTCGGGGAAAGAAATGGAAGATCAATGATGAGCCTGGATGGTGGATGAGGAGCCCACAATGTTCCTCAGTATATTTTTTTACTTGATTATGTAAATTGTTGCACTCTTTTCTCGGGGGGGGGGGGGGGGGTGCTGCTCTTGTCTCGATCGCATATAAGGCAGGATAATATGTGCATTGGCTATTCTGACTGCTTACAGTTTATAGTTCTAGCATATAATGGGGAGAACCCTCTTGGTCACGAGTCGCAGCTTGTATGCGACCCGCGATGCTGGAGGTACTGGCGTGCTTACAGCATTGGGGCCGCGATTAGGGGATAGTTTCCCAACTTGGAAAAGTGGGGACGCTCCCCTGGGTTGCTATAAGTGGAAATCATCCACTGTGACTTGATAATAAATGCAGTAACTCTGTAGGTGCTAACTCAGCAGAGAATATACACTGGCCAAACTCCCTTTACAGAAATGGAGACTCCGAGCCTCAATCATGTGAGTGCGCATGCGCCCCTTTCCCTAGAGACAGCGGACGCGACTTAATGAGTCAGCAATGGGCGTCTGCTACGTAATTTGGGAGCGACATCACTGAAACTAGGTGGAGTTGCGAGGACGCTGATTCATGAGAAGTATGCGATCGTGACATGCGCATTGGCTCCTGAGAGATGCGCTCAACAACGTGATGGTATATGTGGGCCGCATCATTCCCCCAGGTAGAATTTCATCATTGTACCCCCGAAGCACATGTGCACAATTAAAGGATCATTAAATTTAATGAATGTATTAGGAATAGCTGGCCTGATTTATGGATTCTTATGTATTATAATGTAATAGCCAGCTTCATTATGTATTTGTTTTTCTGATAGCACTAGTCACTTTATTCATGATCACTGGGATGTTTCCGTTTTTAACTTATATGTAAAATTGTACACAGTTTTTTATTAAGTATCAATTATGTTGATATCCTTAATGATTTGATTGGCTCACTTATATATGTTGGTTTGTACACTTGTATCAATGCTTGAAAAAGGCTCATGTTGAGCCGAAACGTCGCTTCTTTGCTGCTATCACATGTGTGAATAAAACTCCACTTGTTTTACTAAAGGAACCGTCTGGAGTGCAGTCCAATTTTTTCTATTATTTTGAAGTGGGTAAGATCCAGTTACTGTACTTGGACTTTGCACCCACCTGCAATTGCTTCCAAGGTGGTGCTGCCAGTAATTTTTTTCTGTATATATATATATATATATATATATATACATACATACCACAGTCAGGCCTAGTTAGTTAGTTGGTGAGATGTAGGGAGTTGGAGTAAGAGGGTGGAAGCAGGAGGAGATGGAGTGAGGGGCAAGGGGGAAGGAGAGGACCCCCTCCTCTCAGCTCTCTCTTCGGCTCCACGGCCCAGAGGAGCCAATTCATGGTCTCGGTGTCAAGCCAACAAAATAGGCAGAGGTGAAGTCTTATTCTACCGTCTACTCTTCCGGAGTGCCAAGTGGATTTTACGAAGTGCATTGTGGAAAGAAAAGGAAGGACAATAGCCATTATTCTAGGCTTTAGGTGCCTTTGTGATAAGGCAAAGGTTTATTAGCTTCCGGCAGCCTCATCGTTACTTCAAGGACAGGTAGGCCATCTGTTGCATCACTTGTGTGTAGAAAACAAGGACTTAGGCTGCTTTCACACTAGTGGCACTGACCTCCGGCAGGCTGTTCCGTAGGGTGAACAGCCTGTTGGATCCGTTCGCTGCCGTGCCTCCACCCTCTGCCTTCACCGACGGAACAGCTTGCCGAAGGTCCGTGCCACTAGTGTGAAAATAGCCTTAAACTACCTTTACTGAGACTGAAGCAAGGTACAGAGCTGAATACCAGTGAGTACATAACTTCCTACGGTAGCCTGAGAGATAGCCACGTATACAGCCTGCTACTGGGATTTATCACATTCCTCCTACATTTTCACAAAAGACTGTTTATTAACTGGATGTAAAACTGTTGTCAACATCCTGGTTAGAGTTAAGTTTGAGTTGGATTCAAACCTTGCCTCGAGGTGCTGGCGTCACATTACCTAAGTCAGGGGCCCAGCCGCACAAGCACCCAGAAAATCCAATCGCCATCAAGGGCACCTCGATCACCACCTGGCCGGTGTCCCCTGTAATAGAGTGTGCCCCGGAGATTCTAGTGCTGTTCTCCCCTTCACTGCACTGCTGGCCCAGGGAGGCATCTGCTAACCGTGAGTACACGATGAACCCACCCATCGGCCCACCATGAATCTCACAAGTTCTAATACCCTTAGCACTTTAACATGCGTTACCTTGCTGGTGTGCATATATAATTACTTTTATTTATATGCGAATTGCACATGCATATGCTGACAGTATCTGTGTGGGGGAAGATGTTGGCTCTACAGTTCTCACCTGCTGATTTTATGATGTGTCTTTGTGATATTCTGTATTGATATGATTATGTGTAATAAAGCTTATTTTTCTATACTACATGTGTGGTTTAGTTGGGTTGGTATACAGAGCTATTATTGTTCCACACATGACATACATGCTTAGTTTTATAGCTTTAGGTATTTGGTGCTCTAATATTAAAGAGATGTATACGTGTACTGCACAGAGTGGCCCAGTGACATAGTGTTGAGTTAGCAGCTGCATGAGGAGGCCACAGACTGGCAAGCTGACATAGTGTGCAGGTGTCAATAGCAGCATCAGGATGCCACAGAGTGGCCCAGTGACAGTGTTGAGTTAGCAGCAGGATGAGGAGGCCACAGACTGGCAAGGTGACATAGTGTGGAGGTGTCAGCAGAAGCATGAGGAGACCTGAGTGGTGAGGTGGCAGCAGCATCAAAAGACCACAGAGTGACAGAGTGGGGAGGTGGGTGGCAATAACAGTACCCGCTGACGATAGTGTAAGAAGGAGCACTTGGCATCAGATGTGTGGCATCAGGCAGATGGCAGCATCAGAATAGTAGCTGAGGCAGGTAGCCAGAAGAAACCGGTCTCTTTTGTTAAGGTTTGGGTAAGGCAGCGTGGATGATCTAAGCTGAAGCATCAAGCATTGGTGGGTGGAAATCCTGGCTAAACCATGCCTGATTCATCTTGACAAAGGTCAGTCTCTCCACATTTTGGGTGGACAGGTGATTTCTCCTTGGGTAACTATGGCCCCCGCCGCACTAAACACCGCTCCTATGCCACACTACTGGCCGGGCAGGACATCTTTTCCAGGGCAAACTCAGCCAGTTGCGGCCACAAATCCAGTTTGGCTGACCAGTAGTCCAGCGGATCTTCAATGTCGGGTCCAAGTATGCCACCACCTGCTCCAGGTCTAGCTGCTGCTGCTGGGGAGTAGTTTCTTTAGTAGGCGGGTGAAGAAAGCTGCTCACGGGTGAAGAAAGCGACTCTAAACTCAAGTTGCTGCTGATGGAGCTGGTACTGCGCCTAACCCCCACCACGCCACAGTAGCCATGGCGGTGGAACGCCACTATGTGCTCTCCGCATCCGCATTTCCGGAGCACGACCCCGAACTTCTGGGCTTCGGCCCCGAACTTCCAGACCGCGAAAAAATAGAACATGTCCTATTCTTGTCCGCAATTGTGGACAAGAATAGGCAGTTCTATGGGGGGTGCCGGCCGGGTGTATTGCGGATCCGCAATACACTACTGACGTGTAAATGGACCCTTAGACGGATCAGTTATTTTTTATTTTTCTGTTCTTCTGACAGATCAGGAGTACAGAAGGCTAAATGCAGACGTCTATTAGAACTGTAGCATGCTACCTATTCTAGCAAGTAAAGAACCTGACAGAGATCCCAAGTAAACAGATCATAACCCATAAACCAGTCCGTAACAAAACTAATCCTTATCATTAATATAACGAGGCAAAACTGGCATTTTGAATATTCTGGTTCTGAAAGGGTCAGAAGACAAAGCACAAAAGACAGAACAGTTCTGTAAACATGTCTGACTTTCTGAATGTGTGGATGTAAACTAAGCAACTTGAAGATGAGATGTCCTATTAAAGTGTCGGATATGAGGGCTAGGACACCTCACAAGTGTTATAAACACAGAAGCTTTCATCGATGGCCTTTGATAATCTCAATTGCACATAATAGCTTTCATCCCAGATTACTTTGAATTACAAGAGTGCAATACAACTATGAAAGCTCCGGCCAAGCACACACTTACAAGAACCACAATTAAGTCTATTGCACAATTACTGGAGCTCAGATACTTTTGATCTGTAGTTCTCTTTTACATTACATATAAATGTGTTATTCGATAATTACATTGTTCTGGAAATAACAGAAACGGAGCAACATAACCTTTAGACTAGAACTAATAGGATTAAGTAGTTTATGTGTCCATTCCATTCCACGTGTCTTAGAACTTACTGGAGATTTAGTTAAAGTGTCCCAGCTTCGGAGATCCACTATTACAGGGTCTTATTGTTTCATAGAAATTGTACTATATAATATTTAGAAAGTGAGGGTGTAAAGTGTGGACAGTGCAATATTCTGCTATTCAAATACATCTAAAGGTTAAATTCCACTTCTGAAGCCAGGTTCACAACATGATGTCTCAATGTTGTAGGGATCCCAGTCCCAGTATGCTGTCCACGGAACGGCACTGGACCTCAGTGAACTTGTACTGGTGTCATTTGTATAGGCAGACATTTTTGTACAGATTTTGCATGGTTTAATGTATGCCACGTTCCATTTAGTAGGTTTATGCCACTGGAAATCAGTTACATTGACCTGAACAGTTTTTTTTTTTTTTCTGGCAAGCTCATGCACACGACCGTTAGCCCTCCAAGACATACAGTTCATGAGCGAGCTATATGTCCCAGAGCGGCATACATCGTGCACACGGGAGCGCATAGCATCATAGGTTACTATTATGCTGTGCGCATCGGGCCGCCCTCGGGGCTATTGTCCCGCACTCATAAGATCATATGAGTGTGGGACAATTGTCCCACGGGCGGCCCGATGCGCACAGCATCATAGTAACCTATGATGCTGTGCGCTCCCGTGCACACGATGTGTGCTGCTCCGGGACATATGGTTCGCTCACGGACCGTATATCTCGGAGGGCTAACGGTCGTGTGCATGAGCCCTAAGGCCTCTTGCACACGACTGTATGGCTTTTTCAGTATTTTGTGGTTCGAATAAAACGGGTCTGCAAAAAATACGGATTATGTCCGTGTGCATTCCGTTTTTTGCGGAACGGAACAGCTGGCCCCTGATAGAACAGTACTATTCTTGTTCGTTATGTGGACAATAATAGGACATGTTCTATCTTTGAACGGAACGGAAAAAAGGAAATACAGAAACGGAAGGCATAGTAACATAGTATATAAGGCCCAAAAAAGACATTTGTCCAACCATTTCGGCCTGTTATCCTGCATACAGAGTACCTTCCGGCCTAAGGCCTCTTTCACGCAACCGTTTTTTTTTTTTCCGTTTACGGGCCGTTTTTTAAATTCCGTATATGGTCTGTATACAGAACCATTCATTTCAATGGTTCCCGCATAAAAACGGAATGTATTCCATATGCATTCCGTTTCCGTATTTCCGTTCCATTGAAAGATAGAACATGTCCTGTTATTGCCTGCAAATCACTTTCCGTGTCTCCATTCAAGTCAATGGGTTTGTTAAAAAAAAAACGGAACACATACGGAAATGCATCTGTATGTCTTCCATATCCGTTCCGTATTTGCAGAACTATCTATTGAATTTTTTTTCTATGTAATTACTGTATACTGTACATGCCATACGGAAAAACGGAACGGAAAAACGGAAACACAACGGAAACAAAAAAAGGAACAACGGATCCATGAAAAACGGACCGCAAAACACAGAAAAAGCCATACAGTCGTGTGAAAGAGGCCTAAAAGGTAAGAGAAGGAAAATTCTGCAATAAATATGCCACATGTGAAGCTACCCTATAGAACTATGATCCACTGGAAGCATTCCCTGCATTGCAGTGGTTGGCTGTTAAACTGCAATAAATATAATTTTATAAAACCCCATGCACACAATAGGATTGAACATGAAGTGGCTTTTGAGGTTTGCTTTGAAACAGCAAAACAGTTCATATATGTGGGTTACAAATCTACAATAGGGGATCGAAAGCCCTGGTCCAAGCTCAAGGGCTGCAATAAAGCATAAGGGGCCGTCCACTGTAATGGTACTGATGACCTATCTGGCTGGGGGTTAGTGTATACTAGGCCCTGCTGCTGCAACATTTGAAGAGCCCCTGCTTCTGGCCAAAAGAGTTTCCCTAGCAAGAAGTGGTACAGGTGCACCGGGACTCAAACTATAGATGCAGCAGTGGGAAGTGTTGTGCAGGCATGCCAGTGTGTTAGTGCAGTGCTGCTGCTGTGAAAGAGTCGCCATAAGGGATGTGCTGAAATACCAGTCTCAGACCAGGCCTCCCACAAGTGCCCTTACTGGGATGAATGGCAGAGATGGTCAGGATAAGATCACATGAGATGGAGCATCACTATGGAGTTTGCAGAAACGTGGACCGAAGTGTCTGGAGTGTTGCAGCAGATCAAGTGGGGAGTAGGACTAGTTAGAGACATCCGGTCTGCCCACGGGACTCTACGGTGAGGCTGCAAAAGGATTGGTGCACAGAGCATTGTTGAGGGAGTGACGCTAACAAGCAACCACTATCTGGCTATATAGCCTTACATCACCCCTGAACCGGAGAGGTCCCTATGGGGCTAAGCATATGGACTAAATAGGGCTGGAAGAACAGTACCTCTCTGCAAGTACCCCCATGAGAGGCATGCCCTCTTAAAGGGACTATAAACGTCAAGTTTCATGCCCATTTTTTCCATACCCACCAAGCGTTTATACCCTCTGTACCACCCTGTCATCTATTCCATGCCATTATACACCTGCATCATTCCTGATCCTTACAGTTACACCTTTAATTTGGTAAAATAGAACCCATACAGTAGCACCCCATCCCTGTCAGCTACACAGTGCTCCATAAAGTGGGAGCCTAATGGCCGAGGGCTGCCCAGAAAGGCATTAATTGACCACAGATGTAGGGGTATGTCAGGATATCCGGAGGCTATGAACCAGTACACCTATGTGACCTGTGAGCAGCTCTTCTAGTAGTAACTAAATGTCTAAAATATTGAAGTGATTACTGCTCCATGAATTGCTATTTGGTACCCCATGAATAGTACATACCATAAATAATGTATAAAATGCATTCAGGCCATGCAGTATGTTGCTATTTGAACAGTTACAATCGCAGTATCATTTTTCCAATTCCTATCTCTGTTATAAGATCTAATTCTGCTTATTAGTGTTTTAATAAGTCATTTTCTGCCCGGGGAAATGTGTGATTTCAAATTACACCCTATAACATAAGAACAGCTAGAAGTGGCAGAACAGAAGTCTACACATTGTAATGGATTCTTGGAGGTTATTAGATTTAAAGGTATACGTGGATCCCACCCAGGGTGTTGTTCCTTTGCCTCCTCATTGCTTATTCAGGTATTTCTTGGAACACTACAATTGTGACGATTGTGAAGATGCTGCACGTCCGAAGAGGACAAGCTGTATTGAAAGAAGAAGGATACCTGGTTTGTGATACAGCCAACATCAGACTGGTGTTTTAGGCTCATAGGGAGGAGGACTGCAAGCACACTGAGGTGGTTTGGGGTTGGTGTTTAAAAAAAAAAAAAAAAACATAAAAAAAAAAACATTTCACAGATAGTACATTTGAAAAAAATAATTTGTCCTGAGTCCCATCAATTTTCTTTTTTCAATAGGTTCTTAATCACAAGAGACTATCGGTACTTGTTTTCAGTGCCAGTTTTTATTTGCATGTCTATTTTTACTGTCTGTCCCCTGTGTAGTGGCCATCCGGAGTACTGCAGGCCATCCCGAAAATATGTCAGACGTATACACATTCAGTCATACTTACTAATATTGCCATACTAATTATAGTGTAGTGTGACATATATGCAAAGACATCCTATGCGTTTCCAGGTCGTACCTGGTGTAGCTTACCACCAATTCTAAACTGTAATTGCACTGCTATTTTACTTAGAGTGTGACAGCGATTTACCTTGTCATGAACACGTCAGTCACCTGCCATTCTCTCACTTTGGCGTCACATATACAATGCTTATTTACTTTTAGATGATTATAAGCTGTGAACCGGTTGCTGATTAATGTGCATCAATAAAATTGTAATCTTTATTGCACTGCTCTCAAGTCAAGCAGATGTCCTTCTCTTTTCCTCATTGTCCCTTTTGCTTCTGAATATGGTTGTGATAGAGTATATTACACCAGGATATTTTACCATTGGCGTTCTACATACTAATGGTCTATCCTTGGTCATCAATATCAGATTGGCAGGGGTCCGACTCCCAGGACCCCTGCCAATCAGCTGTATGAGGAGGCCATGGTGCTCTGTGAGCACTTAGGCCTTTTCCTAGGCCAGTGATGTAACAATTATTGGTCATATGGCCTAGGCGCAGCTCATCCCCATACAAGTAAATGCGGCTAAGCTGCAATACCCAGCACAGCTGCTATAAAATGTATGGTGCTATGCTTGGAAAGCTGTGAGGAGGCCACAGCGCTCATGGTGCTGGGAGTTGGATCCCACGCCAATGTCATACTGATTACCTCTCCTACTGACAAACTTATGTCTCTGGGTAGTAGCCATCTGTGGGGCAGGACTTAGCAAAGGAGATCAGACCTAACAATCTTTCTGTCCTCTTACAGACAGGACAGAGGGGCTGCTTTAGCCTACTATCTTACAGCTAGACACAGGCAGGGACGGACTGGCCCTGGAACAAAACCTAAAAGTGGCCCCATGTTGTAAGTGGGCCCAAATTGACAGAAGGTGGGACAGCACAAGTAGACAGAGCAAATAGAAGTAGGCTGTCACAACAGATGTATGTGGGCCAGCAATACCGTACTGCACCACAAAATCCTTCCCCAGCAGAACCAAATACCACAGTGCAAACCCTTGCCACAGTAGTCAACTGTACAGGGAGTGCAGAATTATTAGGCAAGTTGTATTTTTGAGGATTAATTTTATTATTGAACAACAACCATGTTCTCAATGAACCCAAAAAACTCATTAATATCAAAGCTGAATATTTTTGGAAGTAGTTTTTAGTTTGTTTTTAGTTTTAGCTATTTTAGGGGGATATCTGTGTGTGCAGGTGACTATTACTGTGCATAATTATTAGGCAACTTAACAAAAAACAAATATATACCCATTTCAATTATTTATTTTTACCAGTGAAACCAATATAACATCTCAACATTCACAAATATACATTTCTGACATTCAAAAACAAATCAGTGACCAATATAGCCACCTTTCTTTGCAAGGACACTCAAAAGCCTGCCATCCATGGATTCTGTCAGTGTTTTGATCTGTTCACCATCAACATTGCGTGCAGCAGCAACCACAGCCTCCCAGACACTTTTCAGAGAGGTGTACTGTTTTCCCTCCTTGTAAATCTCACATTTGATGATGGACCACAGGTTCTCAATGGGGTTCAGATCAGGTGAACAAGGAGGCCATGTCATTAGATTTTCTTCTTTTATACCCTTTCTTGCCAGCCACGTTGTGGAGTACTTGGACGCGTGTGATGGAGCATTGTCCTGCATGAAAATCATGTTTTTCTTACCTTGCAGACTTCTTCCTGTACCACTGCTTGAAGAAGGTGTCTTCCAGAAACTGGCAGTAGGACTGGGAGTTGAGCTTGACTCCATCCTCAACCCAAAAAGGCCCCACAAGCTCATCTTTGATGATACCAGCCCAAACCAGTACTCCACCTCCACCTTGCTGGCGTCTGAGTCGGACTGGAGCTCTCTGCCCTTTACCAATCCAGCCATCTGGCCCATCAAGACTCACTCTCATTTCATCAGTCCATAAAACCTTAGAAAAATCAGTCTTGAGATATTTCTTGGCCCAGTCTTGACGTTTCAGCTTGTGTGTCTTGTTCAGTGGTGGTCGTCTTTCAGCCTTTCTTCTTACTTTTCTGAGCCTGTCAAGTCCTTCTTTTGACCCATTTTGCCAAAGGAAAGGAAGTTGCCTAATAATTATGCACACCTGATATAGGGTGTTGATGTCATTAGACCACACCTCTTCTCATTACAGAGATGCACATCACCTAACATTTAATTGGTAGTAGGCTTTCGAGCCTATACAGCTTGGAGTAAGACAACATGCATAAAGAGGATGATGTGGTCAAAATACTCATTTGCCTAATAATTCTGCACGTAGTGTATGACCGTCCCGCGTATGATGATACGGTTGAGTTCAGAAGGGAACCTTTGGTCAGTTTCATATGTACCTGATGCTCTTACGTTAATTAATGCTGAGAGCATCAAATCAACAAGCCTCTGGGTGTTGGCCCACCGGGAAATTTCCCTGTAGGGTCTATGGCCAGTTCGCCTCTGGACACAGGACAGTGAGCAGGAAGAGGAAGTTAAGTACATGAGACACAGAAAAAAGATTTGTTTATTAGTTGTTTTGAGGGTGCTTTTTCATAAAGTTTGCTGCTTCATTTTAATGAAAGCAATTTGAACGGTTAGATTGTTATGAAGACTGATCAGATGCAATTCATTGCAAAGTCATTCCTTGCCATGAAAATTAACTGAATCACAAAAACCCAATTTCCAATGCATTTTAGCACTGCCACAAGTGACCTGCTAACATAATTTCAGTGATCTTCTCGTTAGCCCAGGAGAAACTGTAAACAGGGATAAGGCAGTTGATATCACTCTGTCATGATGACTGAACTAGAAGAGCAGACTGGTTGCTTTAAATGTGGATGGTGCGTGAAATATTTGTCATCTTCCGTTTATATCTGTTTCCTCTGAGGTAATCATGGTTATCATCATTCTTTTGCATCAAAAGGCATTCAAAAGGCAAAGATACTGCTGCTTTGGTGGGCCGATGGGGGTAGTAGTTGTCTATTCACTGTTCTGTAGAGCTCCCTGGGCCGGTGTGCAGTGATTGGAAGGACAGCACCAGTTCCTTCGGGGCACACTCTAATGTCCGGGGACTCCTGCCAGATGGTGGTTGAGGTCCCCTTGGTGGTGTGGTTTTTAAGGTGCCGTGGAGGCAGGGTCCCTGATGTTAGTGACGCCAGCACCGTTAGGGGCAAAGGAAAGTGTTAGAAAGGATGAGGAGTCAATGGTTGTAAACAACGGAACTTTTACTTAATCAATTGCCTTGAGATAATAGTTAGTGCAGTACATTTACATGTCCAGAGTGACAACCCATATGATGCATACACGATTGGCTAAGCTGCAATCCTAGTAACATATCAATCAAAGGTAGTCAGACGCACAGGTTTGTGAAGCCACCAAGGCGGGGTGCCCACGGTCAAGTAGTAACACCCACTACTCAAGAATATATAGTAACAATAAGTGGAAGACTGGGCACAACCTCAAGATATTCGGCCATACATTTATTTCTACATCTATAAGGTACATGAAACAATAATAACCAAGTAAATAAATAAGTGAAAATTAAAAGTAAATCCAATGGTGCAATACAAAAAAATCACCAATAGTCCTAAGTAGCAGCAAATATATTAGTTCATAAAAAATGCACTTTTGGTGTTTAAATTATGAATGCGCAGCGGCACAATGGAACTAAAGTAGCTCTAGCAAGATGACAGAGGCAGTCGGTCACAATTTGTTGGAATATATGTCCTTTAGGAGGTCAGCATCACACATTCAGCAATGAATTAGGTAAAAGACAGCTGTAAGTTCGTGTCCCTTGTAGGAAACTTTGTACTTCGTTTATAGCACACACAGTGTGGCTGTACAATTGCAGAACTAAACTAATATGTAGCGGCGTCCCGCTAATACAGCTGTATTTTAAACTTGTATATTGAACTTTGGGCACACCGACCTTGATGTCGGAATGATCTTACCCACTTGATGCGCCCCAGCTCTCCTGCAGTGGTCTATGGAGTTTATCCTTTCAACCTTCAAGTTCGGTTGCCGCGTGGTAAGTCAGTGTGCTTGACTCCGCCGGTTTGGCTTCGGACCCGATGCACTGATGCTATCCACGTGGACTTTCAGCAGGCGCCCGGCAGCGGTCTCTGTTCTCACGTAGTGCACTACTCTTTAGGTCGATGGGGGGGTCTGACCAGACGCGTTTCGGGGTTGGAGTACCCCTTCTTCAGTGGTAATCAGACCACCCCCCCATCAAGTTCTTTTATATGGTCAAGAGGTTAAAGTTCAAACCTGGCCTGGATCGTCAATCCGGGAGTACTTTCGATTTATTTATATTTTATTTGCGGCATATAAGTATCAGTATCGTTCTGCCCCTTCTCATATCGAATGTGCATAGTTATTGCTTCTTTGCTGGTTCCTCCATTTTTTAAAAAGTCCATTCCTTTTTAATTAGCTCTGTATTTTAGCTTTATAAACCACGGTTTAAGTCGCTGCGATATGGATGCGTCTTCTGCTACTTATCCATATCTTCCTTATTTAAGTCAAAACAAGTCCAGCGAAATTGATGTCTAAAGTACAAAACATAGGGGTAATCATGTATACAACAGAACGTCCAGCAATAAACCCTACTGAAAAATGTGGTATCTACATTTAATGAGAAATCTATAAATCTATATAACTCTAACAAGGTCAAACCGGGTGGGCCACAATAGATAATTGGAGCAAGGTGGGTGAGCGGTGGGGAAGGTGTCCCTGCCACTACTACCCTGATCTAATCCTGTGCCCAGGGACGTCTCCTAGTGGTGGGGACTCCCTGTCCTCGTGCCTAGCCTCAACCTCCTACCAAGCCCTAATGGGGTGAAGGAAGGAGGATTGCTGGTACCGAAAAGTGCCCCCCCCCCGAGAGTTGGCTAACACAAAAACACATCAGTACATACAGAAATACAGAAAAGGTGTCCACAGTATACGACCCTCGTGACCTGTTGCCAGGAGGTACCGGGTACACCGAGTGGTTAAAAATACGTGGACAGAACATATACACACAGGCACATATATATATATATATAGATTATATTATGTGCAAAAGGATACAAAATTCACCCCAAATTTTGGGGTGAATTTTGTATCCTTTTGCACATAATATAATCTCTATATATATATGTGCCTGTGTGTATATGTTCTGTCCACGTATTTTTAACCACTCGGTGTACCCGGTACCTCCTGGCAACAGGTCACGAGGGTCGTATACTGTGGACACCTTTTCTGTATTTCTGTATGTACTGATGTGTTTTTGTGTTAGCCAACTCTCGGGGGGGGGGGCACTTTTCGGTACCAGCAATCCTCCTTCCTTCACCCCATTAGGGCTTGGTAGGAGGTTGAGGCTAGGCACGAGGACAGGGAGTCCCCACCACTAGGAGACGTCCCTGGGCACAGGATTAGATCAGGGTAGTAGTGGCAGGGACACCTTCCCCACCGCTCACCCACCTTGCTCCAATTATCTATTGTGGCCCACCCGGTTTGACCTCCTTATTTAAGTCAAGCCTCTCTTAGACCAAAGATAAAACGAAACCAGCCCAAAAACTGTTACAGTAAAACATCCTAGGGGACAGAAACTGTACAATGAAAACTGCAAATGCATGGCTATATCAATATATAAAATTTATATAAAATTCGGGACTCATTCCCTGAATACAGTAATTTTATTAAATATATACATATACCTTACTTTTTATGAAAACACGTGCCTGAATAATACCATGAAAATTATTTATTTATAAAGAATTATTCTTCCATAAAAACGTACTATCTTATAAAAAAGTTTCTTATAAAAAGTCTTCCACAAAAAAGTTTTTCATAAAAAAAACCTTCTCATTTTTTTATTATTTTATTATTATATTATTACCTAATGTACTTCATCCCACTACCTGTATGGGACCTTCCATCCGGAATACGTGAGTGCTTAGAAGGCCCACTGATGCAAGCGTTTCCATGAGGTGAGTGGGAACATTTCTCCAAGTGGTGAAGACGGCCGCACGAAGGCTATCAACTGTCTGGAACTGTTGTCCATTTTTGTAAACTTCCCTTGCCATCCATCCCCGAAGGTTCTCAAATGAATTAAGATCAGGAGAACACGCAGGATGGGCCAAAAGAGTGACGTTATTCTCCTGGAAGAAGTCCCTTGTCCTGCGGGCATTGTGTACTGTAGCGTTGTCCTGTTGAAAAACCCTTGTGTTACGACAGAGACAAGGGCCCTCAGTCATGAGGAATGCTCTCTGCAACATCTGGACATAGCCAGCGGCCGTTTGACACCCCTGCACTCCCTGAAGCTCCATTGTTCCACTGAAAGAAAAAGCACCCCAGACCATTATGGCGCCCCCTCCACTGTGGCGCGTAGAAAACATCTCGGGTGGGATCTGCTTGTCATGCCAGTAACGTTGGAAACCATCAAAGTTAAATTTTTTCTCATCAGAGAATAAAACTTTCTTCCACCTTTGAATGTCCCATATTTGGTGCTCTCTAGCAAAGTCCAAACAAGCAGTTCTGTGGCGTTCAAGGAGACGCGGTCTTTGAAGACGTTTTTTGTAAGGGCCTTAATTTGGGTCGAGGATTGTCAAGGATCTTGACGGACAGCCAATTGGATCACCCGGGTCAGTGCTGATGAAATTTTTTTGGGTCTTCCACTTGACTTTTTTGTTCCATAACCCTCAGGATCATTTAAGAAATTCCAAATGACTGTCTACCTGTGTCCCACCTCAGCAGTGATGGCGTGCTGGGAGAGACCCTGCTTATGTAGTTCAAAAACCCGACCACCTTTTAAAAAGGGAGAGTTTTTTTGCCTTTGCCATCACAACGTGTGACTACCTGACAGAAAATGACAATGAATCCACATCTTTGCACAGATTTGGCTTTTAAAGGCATGTGGTCCTAAAATTTGGATCAGCTGAAAAACAGCCTGTTCCAGTTTAATCATTATTTTCAATTAATTGAATGCTCAAAAAATGTTTTGTCTGACTCTCATTTCTTCTTGTTGCATGTTAAAGCTCTACTTGGAACCTTGTTAAGATCCAACAATGTAAGATATTATTTTGACATTTTTCAAGTGGTCTTAAACTTTTGATCAGGACTGTGAATAATATATATATATATATATATATATATATATATATATATATATATATGTGTGTGGTGCCAGCACCTCCTAGGGGTGAATGGATGTAATGCAACTACCAGCCTGTTGTAGGGAATTTGCAGCTTAATACATAAAACATAGAAAATACAATGGCATATATAAAATGCATACAGTGGATATAAAATGTCTACACACCCCTGTTAAAATGTCATATTTATGTGATGGAAAAAAAATGAGACAAAGATAAATAATTTCAGAACTTTTTCCACCTTTAATGTGACCTATAAACTGTACAACTCAATTAAAAAACAAACTTAAATCTTTTAGGTAGAGGGAAGAAAAAATATAAAAATAAAATAATGTGGTTGCATAAGTGTGCACACCCTTAAACTAATACTTTGTTGAAGCACCTTTTAATTTTATTACAGCACTTTTATTACAGTCTTTTTGGGTATGAGTCTATCAGCATGGCACATTTTGACTTGGCAAGATTTGCCCACTCTTCTTTGCAAAAACACTCCCAATCTGTCAGATTGTGAGGGCATCTCCTGTGCACAGCCCTCTTCAGATCACCCCATAGATTTTCAATCGGATTCAGGTCTGGGCTCTGGCTGGGCCATTCCAAAACTTTAACGGGAGATTGTTGTCACATGTACCACACAGCCAGTACTTGCCAGATGTTCCTGCAGCTCCTTTATTGTTGCTGTAAGCCTCTTAGTAGCCTCCTAGACCAGTTTTCATCTCGTCTTTTCATCAATTTTGGAGGGACGTCCAGTTCTTGGTAATGTCACTGTTGTGCCATATTTTTTCGCATTGATGATGACTGAATGACTTGATGAGCAGCTGAACTTTATTTGGGGTTAATCAGAGGCACTTTAAATGATGGAAGGTGTATGCTGACTCCTATTTAACATGATTTTGAATGTGATTGCTTAATTCTGAACACAGCTACATCCCCAGTTATAAGAGGGTGTGCACATTTATAAGACCACATTATTTTTTGTTTTGTTTTTTCCCTCCACCTAAAAGATTTCAGTTTGTTTTTCAATTGAGTGGAGCAGTTTATAGGTCACATTAAAGGTGGAAAAAGTTCTGAAATGATTTATCTTTGTCTCATTTTTTTTACATCTCAGAAACCTAATATTTTAACAGGGGTGTGTAGACTTTTTATATTCACTGTACATGAGATTTAAGGGGCCCACTTCCAACACAGAGTGGGACACTGCACACATAGATTGTGAGCTCTTGTGAGAAGGGCCTTAATTTCTCTTTTTTTTATGTTGTCTCGTTTGTAGATATGTTATGTATGATTTTGTTTGTACATGAACCCTCTCATTGTCAAGGACTGAGGAATATGTTGGTGTTATATAAATAAAGACTATTATTTTTATTCTCCATGTAATAATAATTCTGGAGCATTATATATCTCTAAGTTGGCCATTACTCTATTATTAAAACTAGAAGTTTATGAATAAAGGTAAAACTGGGTGTAAACAATTGGAGAGGGGTTTCAGACATTATCTATTTAATGCTGACAGTCTCAGACACACCAGCACTCTTCAACATTGAAATTGCAACACGAAGATGGAAAAGTCATTTTTTAATTATGGAAATCACAGGATTGTCATGTTAAATGATATACAAATAATACAAATGGAAACAAAATATTTACAACATCTCAATTTATTTAGTATCAAATATACGAGAAATACGTGCACTTACACACCTTGTCATGCGATCAACAAGTTTATTAATGGATGTCCATTAACATTGACTGCACTAGGGCATTGAAATCATCAAAATTTGCTGCTAGCAGCTCCCTTGGTAATTGCCGACCACTGACATCCTAGATGTGCTTGCTGGGAGACAAGTTTGGAGATGCTGCAGGCCATGGTAGCATGCTTAGAACACACAGGCTGCTCAAAATTGCATAAGCAACATGCAGCCTGGTGTCGTCCTGTTCAAGAACAGCTCCTTGGACACTTTGGAGAAATGGCTATTCTTCTGGTTCCATGACCAAATCAATATAATGAGAATATGTTAATGTACCTGAAATGAAGACTAAAAAGGTTCATCTACCATACATTATGCCACCCCACACCATAATCCCAGAAGTTGGACCAGTGTGACGTTCCCTTGTGAAGGCTATCATTGCATCCAAGACAAAAGCAGCTCTTATGGCGGAAAAAGACAGCTCTCCATATCAGACTCCACTGCTGTGTTGCTGTGCACTATGATCGCCTCAGAGCAGTGGTGTGAGATCAGTGGAACACCTGCAGCTGGATGTCTGGTTCACAGCACAATGTCATGCAAACACCTTTTGATGGTTTGTGTAGACACTGTTTGCTGGATTCCCTTGGCTTGGGACAAGTGGCGATAACTGCCACATTGATGAACAAGAGGCATTGCCCTATTATCCCACAGGATTTGATCTGATTTTTGAGGATTCTTGTGGCTAAAAAACTTTGCTTTTAATCTGGCTTTTATGCCCCTCCCATATGACACAGATTGGAGCTAGGTGCTTGAAAATGTGATGATCTGCAGATCTTAGCAACGCTTGCTGATTCCTTGATTTGCATAACCTTTGTTGAGGAGTATGTCAGTACACTTGGAGAGAAGACAGGACATTTGAAACTAATTTTACACCACTTAATCCCTTAGTGATCAGCCTGTTTTGGACCTTAAAGGACAGGGATTTTTATTTAATTTATTTTTTTGTCGCCTTCCAAGAGCTATAATTGTTTCAGTTTTCTGTCTATGTAACCATATGAGGGCTTGTTTTTTGTGGGACAAGGAGTAGTTTTTAATGGTTGGGGTAGATAAAAATACTGATAAACTTTTATTAACTCTTTCTGGGAGGGAGATGAGAAAAAACAGCAATACTGCCACAGAGTTTTTATGTTATAAATTTTGCGGCATTCATTTTTTTGCACATCCTTCTATTCTGTTCAGTCTGTTATCCTACAAGTTGATCCAGAGGAAGGCAAAAAAAAAAAAAAAAACATGAGGAAGAAGCCAATCTTCCTCATTTTAGAGGAAAAAAATCCCTTTCCGACTCCAATCATGCAGTCAGAATAACTCCCTTGATCAACGACCCTTCTCCAGGAATCTATAACCGCCAACCCAATGGAATGCCCCCTTTCAATATAGAGTTCTTAAATATCAGATCTAAGGGTCTATGACATTACTTAATATCTTAGCCACCTGGACCCAGTGATTGGTCTATTTAATTTTTTTTAAGACGCTGCTGCACGTCTTCCTGGTTCATACACTTTTAATAAGGAATTAACTTTTACGCATTTCCTCTGACAGTTTATTTTGATCAGTGAATACAGTGGGGAAAAAAATGATATAATTGATTTTCTTTCTCCTCATCACTCTCTACAATTCCTCCACTTCACTCTGTAAAGGGCCAACACTTTCAGTTTTAAACTTTTTACCATTTATATAATTAAAGAACATTTTAGGGTTAGTTTTACTTTTTTTTGGCAATAAGTCTCTCTCTCCAGCTTGGCTGCTTTTATTTGTCTTTTATATATGTAACGGTCAGGGGAGGAAGAGACTGCAAGGCAGGATTCAAGTGCAGTACAGCGGACTAGGAAAATACTAAGGAGCAAAATGAAACTGCCGGAAAATCTGAATAACAGTATAGTACCACCACACCAGAGGCGCAATGGGTCAATGACAGGAATGGTATTAACAGGTTTACATAAATCATCAACAATGGTACAGGAATTTTGCATAGACACAGAATGAGCTAAACAGCAAACAGCTTACAAGCTACTCTTAACACTTATTTCCTATCTAGCCCTGCTACCCAGGGGACGCTTCTACAGCACACTAAGTCCCTGACTCAATAACCTATCACAGATAAGCACCGGTGCCACTCACAGTTCTGCAGATTCTCCTTGATCCAATAAGATGCAGTCTGGCTCAGTGTCCGGTCTTTCTCTCTCTGGTTACAGCAGATGCAGGTCTTCACCTAGTTTCAGCTCTGGCAGGAAGCATCCTGTTTGTACTGGTCTCTGACACATGGTCCCACTCCTCTGGAACACACTGTACAGTCCTCTGTATGCTGCTCCACAGCTGTCAGCCAAAACTCAGCTATTGTATGTATCCTCTTGCTGCTCCAGTCTTTTACGGTTATCTCTCAGCAGTCCATCTCTCCCTGTTGTCTCAGCAAGCAACTTCTAGAACAGCCCGACAAAACTTCTTAACTCTTTCTTAGCCTCTGGCCAGCACAACTCAGGTTCCTGCTCAGTCACAGTGGCCTCTGGTGGCCGAAGGGAAACATGACAGTCTGCATAGATATAAGTGCTGGAAATGCTGCTGGTTGATTCAGGGCTGCCTCTTACACAGGCACTACTCAAGAAAAGTTAAGGATATTTGGCTTTCAGGTGAAATATATGGAAAACATAATAAAGGTCACACTACAGTGATATTATATCATGAAAGTAGGACATTTAAGTAAAAGCATGCAATGGTGATTTTCTCATATCAAACAATTTATTGAAATGAAAGCCAACAACAGTGGTGGTTATACTCCCACAAAAATGTCAATGTCTCAATAACTTGTCATAAGGCCTTGAGCTCGATTACAGCTTGACAACAATGTCTCATGCTGTTCACAAATAGATTTATTGTTTGCTGAGGCATGGCATTCCACTCTTCTTGAAGGGCGGCCCTCAGGTCATTGAGGTTCTGAGGTGCAGAGTTACAAGCCTCTACATGGAGACTCAGTGGAATCCATAGGTTTTCAATGGGACTCAGGTCTGAAGAAAGCGCAGGCTGCTCCATTTTAGGTACCCCAGTCTCCAGCAGTCATTCCCTAATGATGCGACCTCGATGAGCTAGAACATTGTCGTCCATGAAGATGAAATTAGGCCTGTGTTGTCCATGCAAAGGCACAATGACTGAATTAATGTTATTATTCAAGTAGTATGGGCTTGTCACTGTACCATGCACAACGTGTATGGCAGTTCTGTACTGACTAGACAAATCTGCCCACACTGTAACACCACACCACCAAAGGCTCATCTGGTGACAACAGTGGCTGATGCATAGCACTCTCCTTGACGTCTCCAACATCGTTGTTGGCCATAATTTCTGCTTAATGTGAATCAACTTTTATCAGTGAACAGCACTGAGGCCCATTGGTCCCCCATCCAGCGCAGATGCTTCCTGGTCCATGCAAGACAATGACGCCTGTGGTCAGGTACCCTTGCACGTCGTCTAGCATGCAGATCACGCTGATGTAAACGGTTTTGAATGGTCTGACATGACACTTGGGTGCCTCTCATCTCCCTTAAATGTGCCTGGAGTTGTGTGGCATTCATCATCCGGTTCTGAAGTGCATTGGTCACAATGAAGCGGTCATCAGTGTGGGATGTGGCCAAAGGACGTTCATAGGCATCATTACATCCCCAAACACCTGTACTATAAAAATATAAAAGTATATTTTCCCTATAATGAACAACTTAACGGAAAAAAAAAAATCCAAATGGACAATTTTCTCAGGTTTTCTGTTGCTTCACCTCCGCAAAAAATTTTATAAAAAGTTATCGAAAACCCAAAATGTAGTGATCTGGCTGAACACATCGGGATGCTCGGGTGCGCTACCAAGCACCCGAGTATAATAGAAGTCAATGGGAAAACCTGAGCATTAAACCAGGCACCCCCTGCTATGAAGAGGGGAGCGTGCCTGGTTCATAGGAAAAGGTCAGAAATTGATGGAAACACACCCAAAATGGTTCGGGAACAGCATGGGGAGGATGTCTCGATACATCTTGGACACCCAGGTCGCTGCTGGGAACCATGTTGTCCGAGTAGTACGCCACTATTGCAGACTGACAATAATACGCATAAAACAGTAGAAATAAAATATTTTAGAGGAAAAATTGTTAAGAATAATTCTGTGGAGTGCCTCATTCACATTGTGGTACAATAGTTCAGGTAGTGGGACTCCTACACTCATAAAGCCTATGCACTAATTGAAAGGGCTGCTAAAAATTACAAGGAACCGGAACTCCAAAGCACCCTTTGTTGCACATAAAAAAGGGCATCAGACACACCTTTGAAAAATTATGATTGATAGCCTGCTGATCTGACCATCTAAAACATTAGGGGCGAGGGCCTGCCGCTGCATTTGTGACTCTAGATAACCTCTGGGTGATTGCATGTCCCTGGGACTGCGACAATCCATTCGGATGTCTGCCCTATCAACTTTCGATGTTCTTTTATGCACCTACCATAGTGATCACGTGTAAAGGGCAATCAGGGTTCGATGCCGGAGAGGGAGCCTGAGAAAGGGCTACCACATCCAAGGGAGGTCAATGGCTGAAATCTGATTGGCTGTTGTTGCCTTGACCCTTTTTTTTCCTAATTATGAACCACCCAGAGAAGTTGGGTCAAGTTATTAAAGCACAAGCATCCAAGGAAGGCAGCAGGCACGCGGCAATTAACCACTCCCAACTCGGGGAGGTAGTGACGATAAATAACAATACAGCACTCCTAAGCTGCCCTGTTATTGGAATAAGTACACTTTCCGTTAACGAGAATCTATTGGAGGGCAAGTCTGGTGCCAGCAGCCAACTTGCTACCGGCCTCCACAGCATTCACCCAGTGTGCCATCATGATGAGGATTGTGTTGACCAGACTCTTGGCTAATGAGACTGGACTTGTAGGTGAGGGCCTGCTGCCGCTTTGTTGACTCTAGATAACTTCTAGTTGTAGGCGATCGCATGTCCCCGTGACGGCGACGATTCATTCGGATGTCTGCCCTATTAACTTTTCAACAAGGACCTTCTGGTATAGCACTGTTTTGCTTGTCCTCTCCACCAGAGGAATGAGAGATCAGAAGTTCTCTTTGTAGCGGGGGTTTAGAATGGTGAACAACCAGTAATCTGTGTTGTCTAAAATGCATATAACGCGCGGGTCGTGGGAAAGGCAGCCTAACATGAAGTCAGCCATGTGTGCCATAGTACCAACAGGCAAGACTTTGCTGTCATCATCAGGAGGATCAGTCTCAATCTCCTCATCCTCTTCCTCCTCTTCTGCCCACCATGCTGAACAGATGGAATTAAACTTCCATGGGTACTACCCTCTGTAGAGGAGGCAACTGTCTCCTCCTCCTCCTCTTCATCGTCCAATTCGTGCTGAGAAGACGGACGGAGGGTGGTCTGGCTATCACCCTGTGTAATGTCTTCTTCCCCCATTTCTACCTCTTCCACATGCAAAGTGTCGTACTTAAATTTTGAGCAGCGAGAGTTTGAGTAGACACAGAAGTGGGATGGTTACGCTGATATCGCCGCTCACTATCTGTGTTGATTCCGCAAAGTTTCTTAAAACCTCACAGAGGTCAGACATCCATACCCACTCCTCGCTTCTGATTAGCGGAAGCTGACTGTAAAGGCCACGACCATGCTGCAGCAGGCAGTGGTGTGACTCGCAGACACAGATTGTGGACCCAGGCGTTCGTCCCACTTATTACGGTGCTTGGATGCCATGTGGCAGATCATGCTGGTAGTGGTGAGGTTGCTAGTGTTCACGCCCGGCTCATTTTGGTGGGGCACAGGTTGAAAACTACAATTCTTTTGTCGTCTGCACTTTCCTAAAAAAAGCACCATACTGTGGAACACCTACCTCTTGGCAAGGGAGATTTAAGCAAGGGGTGCTCAATGGAAAAGTTGTGGGCCTGTTTGGTGTGGCCCGCCTTCTCCCTTTTGCCACCCCACTGCCTCTTCCAGCCTGTTGCGGTGCTGCAGATCCTTCTCCCTCTATTCTGGTGTCCTTGCCAGGTTGGGTAAGTGACCTCATCGTCCACCACCTCCTCTTCCACTTCCTGACTCTGATTATCCTCTTGATTTGTTGACCTAACCACAACCTTAGTGATTGACAACTGTGTCTCATCCTCTTCATCAACCTCTTGAAACAGTAATTGCTGCAACTGTGTCTCATCATCATCCACCTTATTAAAGACTAATTGCCATTCCCCACCGTCATGTTCTGGTGACTGTGGATGCTCAAGAGGTTGGGAATCAGGCACGACATCTCCTCATGTCCCTCTTCAAGCGTGCTTGGTGAGAGGGCCAAATCAAGTAATGGCGATTAAAAGAGCTCCTCGGAATTTCCTAGTGTGGGATCACTTGTTTGGCCATGGTGGGAGGAAGGAGGATCAGGGAGAGGATTCTGTTGATCAGACTCTTGGCTACTGAGACTGGACTTGGTGAAAGACAGGGTGGTGCTTAACTGACTGGAAGCATTATCTGCTGCAATCCAACCGACCACCTGGTCGCACTGGTCTGACTTCAAGAGTTTTGTCCTGCTATGCCCTGCAAACTGGGACATAAAGCTAGGCATCGTGGATGATTGTTTTTCTTGTGCTCTGGCAGCAGGCACAGTTTCAACGCGCCCAGGGCCACGGCCTCTGCGTGAACCATCAGCATCACGGCCACTTCCCTGTCCCTTACTGCTTGCCTTGCGCATATATTAAATGTTATATGCATGCTTGACACACAAGATGTGGCACGGATGTCACAGTTCACAGCAAGCACAGTATATGGAAAAAGTACGTAAAAGTAATTGAAAATGATGGATAAAATATATTAATTTTCTGTTATATTTCTCCAATTTCTGGTCCTGACACACAGAAGGTATTGGACAGATTTATCTAGTCACTGCAGACACCCTCTATATAAAAAGTATTGAAAATGCTGGAAAAAAAAAAAATAGTACTGTAGCTATAAAATACTGCCAGCCTGCCACCACACACAAGAGTCCTTAAAAGGACATTTGGGTCTTTAAAACGTTTTTCTACTGAATTGATTGCGATCAGACTCCCTACACTCTCTGTCCCTTCCAAAGCCCAGCTCTCCCCGACTACAAATGAGCCGAACATGCGATTACGTGTTCCAGCCAGCCAATCACTGTAATGCCAGTAGCCAACATGGCTACTGGCATTACAGTGAGGGCAGTACTTATCTGCACATTTATTGGCTGCACAGCAGCTGAAAAACGTGCGGGGAGGAGACTCAAGCATGGCGCTCGAACACATGTGGTATTCGGCCTAGTACCACCATGTGCCGAGCATAGCGATGCTTGAGCCGAACAGCAGTTTAGCCGAGTATGCTCGCTCAACTCTACCAAAATGGTATCAATGAAAAGTACAGATTGATCCACAAATAATGAGCTCTTACAGTGCAACATAGATTTAAAAATAAAAAAGTTATGGGGGTGAGCATATATGGATATGAAAAAAATGTATTGTTTCCAAAATAATTTTTTGTTATTAGTATTAAAATAGTATTAAAATAAAGTAACAAAAGAAAAACTGTACAACTGTGGTATTGTTGAATAGTACTGACCCAGAGAATGAAGGTAACATGTCAGTTTAACCACATAGGAAGCACCATAAAAAAACCTGTAAAACTGTGGCGGAATTGCGTTACATTCCAATTCCATCCTACTTTGATTTTTTCCAGTTTCCCACTACATTGTATATAATAGTAAATGGTGCCATTAGAAAGTACAGATTATCCCACAAAAAACTATGGCTATGGGAAGGCCAAGAGTAAAAAACGCAAACACAAACGTGGAAAATCGCCATGTCCTCAAAGGGTTAATAATCATCATGCAATAGCAAAAGGTTTGGATACTGGAAGATTGTTCTCGCAGTTAGGGCTCATTCACAAGAGTATGTGTGCCCCGTGCCCATATTGCAGACAGCAAACAGTGGGTCCACAGTATAGGGCACCGGCCGTGCGCACTCTGTATCACGGATGTGGACCCATTGATTTGAATGGGTTCACAATGCTTAAGATACAGAGCGGAGGCATGAATCGGAAGCCCACGGAAGCACTATGAAGCGCTTCCATAGAATTTTGGTCCGTGCCTACATACCACAAAAAAATACAACATGCCCTATTTTTCTGTGGTGTGGACTGTCTCTTTTGGATCGTGGACCCAGTCAAAGGGGTCCACATCCGCAAATGGTTTGTACATGTAAAGTACCTGTGCATTGCAGGGTAAGCTTAGGGGAATATTCCCATCTGGACATTTAAGGCAAATTCACAGTCCTTCATCCCTGTGAATGGACAGGTGGCACGCATGCGCAGCTCTCTCCATTCCCTTCTATAGGAGTTCTGAATATAGCAGTACAGTGCATGCTATCAGCCAGAAAAAATCCTATTGTCCATATACTGTACTCAAGTAAGTCTATTTTAATGAACACACTGTATGGATGACGCAAGAAGCTATCTATTTTTAACAAGATGGGTTTATTGCTTTACTGAGTCATCACGGACACGATATCATGAATGTTACAATTTCTGGGCTTAATTTCACTCTACATCTATAATAAGATATGAACTGATAGGGAAATTAGATGAAGATGGAGGCATCGATCTATGTCTAACTTTCCAGCTGCTGGGTGAATTCAAGTTATCCTCGTATTTTAAGTATGATTTCTAGATACACTGTTAGCACTGTCTTCTCTGTTCCTCAACAGTATGTCTACACTGAACTTTAATGTCTCTTTCCCTGCTGGATTTATTGAGTATTTGTTTACATTGACAATTTTACCCTGTATCTGGTCCTCCCTTGATTAAGCCATATGTAGCCATATGTAGCCCCCTCCCCCTGATTGAACACTGAGTGGTATAAATCTAAGTCCTTAGGTCTTTTTAATGCACCATCTTTCAAGTGCAACTCTTTAAGTGCACATACCGAATTATACCAGAATTGGACCAGAAGGGGACCACAGGTAATTACAGAAATAATTAATGCAAACAATGTTTTTATCATATCTTCCCACTTTTTCAAAACCTTCTAAAATACCCCCACATCCATTCACCCAGCAAGGAACTATTCATCTCTACCTCCGTCTTACCTTCTCATACCTTTATGTTGCCAAACAGCTTGCACAAACCTGTTTGGCAACATAAAACACTTCATTCCAAATGCACCATCTTTCAAGTGCAACTCTTTAAGTGCACATACCGAATTATACCAGAATTGGACCAGAAGGGGACCACAGTTATTTACAGAAATAACTAATGCAAACAATGTTTTCAATTTTTTATCATCTCTTCCCACTTTTTCAAAATCTTCTAAAATACCCCCACATCCATTTACCCAGCAAGGAACTATTAATCTCTTCCTCCATCTTACCTTTTCATCTGACAGCTTGCACAAACCTGTTTGGCAACATAAAACACTTCCTTCCCAAACACACACAGATACCTCCTGCCCTCTCTTATTCTCGCCTACTAACACTTTCTCTGCTTCTACTTATTGCTGGTGATATCTCTCCAAATCCAGGTCCTCCTCAGCAAATCCCCATTATCACCTCCATGTCCCACTACAAATCTCCTTTTACAAATTTCTGCAACCCGTTAAACCCAATAACCATTCCTCTGACCCCTGCTCCTTTGGTTCCTCTTGCAGGATCATTATGGAATGCTCACTCCGTCTGTAACAAACTGTCCTACATTCAAGAACTTTTCATCTCTCAAAAACTTTCCTTTCTGGGTTTCACAGAAACATGGCTGGCACCCTCTGACACCTCCTCCCCTGCTGCACTCTCATATAGTGGATTTTAATTCACTCACAACCCCCACCCCGGCTGCAAACATGGTGGAGGAGCTGGACTTCTCCTATCAGACACCTGCTCCTACAGCCCAACTCCACTGCCACCTTCCATTACGCTCACCTCATTTGAAGTACACTCTGTTCGCATCTACTCTCCCTCCAACCTTCAACTAGCTGTCATTTACCGCCCCCAGGCCCAGCCACCATCTTTCTTGACCACTTTAACACTTGGCTACTACACTTTCTTTCTGCTGACATCCCCACTATTATCATGGGTGACTTCAACATCCCTATTGACCCCTGCCACTCAGCCGCCTCTAAACTCCTATCACTCTCTTCCTCCTTCGGCCTATAACAGTGGTCTTCAGCTCCCACCCCCAGTCACACTCTAGATCTAATCTTTACCCGCCTCTGCACCCTATCTAACCTTTCCAATTCGCCTCTCCCCCGATCCGACCACAACCTACTCACCTTCTCTTCATTGATCTCTTTTGCTGCTCTCCGGTCCACACACTAGCACACCCCCACAGGAACCTTAAACATCTCGACTTTCGCTTGCTTTCTGACTCTCTTCTCCCACTCTCTACCATCTGTTCCCTCCAAGACCCAGATGCTGCCACCACCCTATATAACACCACCATAAGTACAGCTCTGGACACTGTTGCCCCCCTCACACACAACAAAACCCGAAAAATCAACAGACAACCCTGGCACACCAACCTGACCAAAAAACTCAGACAAGCTTCCAGGGCTGCTGAACAGCGATGGAAGAAATCCCATTCTAAAGATCAATTCACCGCATACAAGCAATCCCTCCTCATATTCAAATCCTCACTCACTGATGCAAAACAGGCCTACTTCTAATCTCTCGGATCTTCCCTGGCCCACAGCCCTAAACAACTTTTTAACACCTAACTCCCTTCTCCGTCCCCCAGCGCCGCAAGCCTCTTCTCAGCTGAGGACTTTGCCAAATACTTCAAACAAAAGATAGTCAACATCAGAGAAAGCTTCAGTACACATTCCCCACAGACCCTCTACACAACTGCTCGGTCCTCTTCTCCCAAAACCCGCTTCTCCACCATTACAGAAGAAAAACTCTCCACTCTACTCTCCAGGTTACATCTCACCACCTGTGCACTTGACCCAATCCCATCCCACCTCATCCCTAACCTGACCACAGTGTTTATCCCAGCCCTAACTCATCTCTTCAACCTATCACTAACCTCTGGTGTCTTCCCCTCTGCTTTTAAACATGCTACTATTGCACCCATCCTCAAAAAGCCTTTACTTGACCCATCTTCTTTGTCCAGTCATCGCCCCATATCACTTCTTCCATATGCCTCAAAGCTACTTGACCAATATGTCCATTCTGAACTGTCCTCTCACCTCTCCTCCTGCTCGCTCTTTGACCGCCAACAATCTGGGTTCCGACCCCACCACTTGACTGAGTCTGTCCTTACCAAAGTCACCAATGACCTACTAACAGCCAAAACAAAAAAAACATTCCTCTGTCCTCCTGCTCCTTGACCTGTCCTCTGCCTTTGACACTGTTCACCAGTCCCTTCTGTTGCAAACTCTCTCATCTCTTGGCATCATAGACCTGGCCCTCTCCTGGATCACATCATACCTCACAGACCGGATGTTTAGCGTCTCCCATCACCTCCTCGTCTCATTCCCTCTCTGTTGGTGTCCCGCAAGGCTCTGTCCTAGGACCCCTGCTCTTCTCTATCTACACTTTTGGCCTGGGACATCTCATAGAGTCTCATGGCTTTCAGTATCACTCTTATGCTGACAGACATAACCACCTTACTATCCAGAATCCCACAATGTCTATCTTCTATATCATCCTTCTCCTTTCGCTTTCTAAAACTTAACATGGATAAAACAGAATTCATCATCTTTCCCCCATCTTGCTCAACCCCCCCAAAAGATCCATCTATCACGATCAATGGCTGCACACTCTCCCCGGTCAACCAAGTCCGCTGCCCTCTCCTTCTGAACGCACATACAAGCCCTTTAAACCACCTGCTGCCTCCAACTCAAAAATATCTCGCGCATCCGCGCTTTACTTAACTTTAAATCTGTGAAAATGCTTGTACATGCCCTCATCATCTCCCGCCTAGACTACTGCAACATTCTCCTCTGTGGCCTTCCATCTAGCACTCTCGCACCCCTCCAATCATTCCTCAACTCTGCTGCCCGACTAATCCACCTCCCACCCTATTACTCTTCTGCCAATCCCTTCACTGGCTCCCCATTGCCCAGCAAATTCAGTTCAAAACACTAACAAATACATACAAGGGCATCCACAACCTTTCCCCTCCCTACATCTCTGAGCTACTTTCCCGATACAGCCCCACACGCACTCTCCGATCTTCGCAAGGCCTCCTTCTCTCCTCTTATTACCTCTTCCCACAATCGCCTCCAAGATTTCTCCCGTGCATCCCCCACACTCTGGAACTCGCTACCCAAAAAAACATATCAGACTCTCACCTACAGTGGAATCCTTAAAAAAATAACTGAAAACCCACCTCTTCAGACAAGCCTACAACCAGTGACCGTGCTGCCTCTATACCGCCATTACCAATTTCACCTGTACCTACTGTGTCCTTCTCCCATACCATGTAGATTGTAAGCCCTCACGGGCAGGGCCCTCTCTCCTTCTGTACCAGTTTGTAACTTGTCTTGTTTATTGATTAATGCAATTGTCTGTATTATGTATGTATACCCCTTTTCATATGTACAGAGCTATGGAATGAATGGCGCTTTAATAATAAATAACAACAATAATAATAAATAGAGCAACTTTTTTCAACATTAGCCATTATAAAACACAGAAATACTTTTTACAGATTATCAGCACCTTTATGGTTGATGTACAGTACATGAAAATTGTGCAAATTCGTGTATAAGTGCATATAACTCACACACAGAGTAAATGATGAAGAGACTGCAAGCCTGGTGTCCTGGCTCAGCTTTATGTGTTTTATAACAAAGACTTAGAATAAAGAGAACTCTATTAATTTGATGCAAAAAGCATAAATCAAAGAAAGAATGACATCTTGAGCGGTGCTGTCAGCTTCTGAATGAGAATGATGTAGGATGAAAATAACAGGTTTGAATTGGGCCAATAGTCCTTCATTTGGAATTCCATATGGGCAACGCGTTTCAGGGTGTAGCCCCTTTATCCAGTCTCACTGACTTGATACTTAGTTATACCTCAAAACGCGTTGTCTATGTGGGATTGTAAATTATGGACTATTGGAATATTTAAAATGTATTAATTTAGGACTACATTATTCCTATTCAGAAACTGACAGTACCGCTCAAGATGACATTCCTTCAACAATTGTATTTATTTTTTTGCACCAAATTAATGGAGTACTCGTCAGACTGTTTCTTCATTATAAAACAGATAAATCCAGTACATAATACATGAAGTACAATTATTTTCATCAACATATACATTAGAACAAGGGCTCTGTGTTCCCCCTTCTGAATGGAGTGACGATCACACATGCACACTGCCACTCCATTCAGCTATTCAACTGCATGGGACTGCCAGACATAGAAAAGTACAAGCACTTGGTTATATCTGGCAGTCTCATAGGGTTGAACTGAGTGGCAAATGCATGGGGAACACAAGCCCACTTTCTCTTGATTGTCCAAAATTTTGAATAAATGTAGATATTTAAATAAATGTAGATATTTAACATCCAGTAGGTAGATATAGCTTTCAGTAATGGAGGATAACTATGTAAGTACTTGGTGCCTAATAGCAAGTGATTGGTAAGTGGTTGTGGTTCAAGGTGGAATAGGTAGGCTTAGTTTACAGTGGGAAGGGATTGGATAGGTGCTGTGGCTCCTGGCCAGGCTGTTGGCACTGTGGATGTTGCTGCAGTTACTGGGGCAATTCTATATGTTGGCATTGTTACAGGGTCAATGTGGCTTCCAACATTATTGTTGCCATTACAGCTGCTGCCACTGGCATTCATTGTTGTGGGGTTCGATTCTGTTAACAAACAGCTTTAGAGTTAAAGGGGTTGTCTCACTTCAGTAAGTGGCATTTATCATGTAGAGAAAGTTAAAACAAAGCGCTTACTAATGTATTGTGATTATCCATATTGCTGCTTTTGCTGGGTGGATTCATTTTTCTATCACATTATACACTGCTCATTTCCATGGTTACAGACCACCCTGCAATCCAACAGTGGTGGTTGTGCTTGCACAAAATAGGAAAAAGTACTAGCCTATGTGTGCTCCCATGGTCCCGGCCACCAGAGAGGCTCACTCTTTTTCCTATAGATGTGCACTGATGGATTGGAGGGCGGTTTGTAACCATGGAAACGAGCAGTGCATAATGTGATGGAAAAATGAATCCAGCCAACAAAGGCAGCAATATGGATAATCACAATACATTAGTAAGTGGCTTGTATTAACTTTCTCTACATCATAAATGCTACTTGCTGAAGTCAGACAACCCGTTTAAGTGGAGGGTTTGCATGTAATCCTTAACAACCAGTGTGCAATTTAAAGTAGAAAAAGAGCAATTGCTCAACAGAAAAGAACACCCTCACTGGTAAACAAGCAAGTTAGGAACCTAAAGCTCAGGGCACCTTTAAAGCTATGTACACCTTTGGTGGCATTTTTTTAAAATTATTGTATTGTACTAATTTTGAGCTTAAAATCATTATTTTCAATTGGTCTTTATTAAAAACTAGCAGAAGGACCCGGCTTCGCACGGGTATATTTCATCTATTTCATTTTATGTTTCCGTGTGTCGTAAAAAGATATCGACAGTTTCCCCCATAGCAGTGACCTCTACAGTACCCACCCCTTTAACAATGACCTCCACAGTGCCGCCCCTTTAACAGTGCCTCCCCTTTTAACAGTGACCGCCCCTTTAGCATTTACCACCCCTTTAACAGTGACCTTTATAGAGGCCGCCCCTTTAACAGTGACTTCCACAGTGCCTGACCCTTTAACAGTGACTTTTACAGTAACCGCCCCTTTAACAGTGACCACCCCTTTAACAATGACTTTCACAGTGGCCGTAACAGTGACTTTCACAGTGACCACCCCTTTAACAATGACTTTCACAGTGGCCGCCCCTTTAACAGTGTCATTCACAGTGACCTACCCATTAACCGTGGCCGCCCCTTTAATAGCGACTTTCACAGTGACTGCTTCTTTAACAGTGACTTTTACAGTGACCGCCCATTTAACAGTGACATTCACAGTGACTGCCCCTTTAACAGTGACCTCCACAGTGCCCATCCCTTTCAGCAGTAAAGAAAAATGGCTGGGTTGCTATGGAAACCTGGAGTAAAACTGTGTTTATGGCAGTTGGGATTTGAAGAGAAATACTTGCAGGCTTGTATTGGCTAATGTGGGTAATTTTTGGGGAATATCTCAGGAACGGTATGTCCTAGAGACCAAATATCTCAGTACCGGTACGTCCTAGAGAGTTGAGACCCGGTCTAAAACCTTCCCGGACTCCTGATGTACCTGTGTGCCAAATTTGGTAAAGATCGGTCTAGTCGTTTGGTCGCGCATAAAGAATGTCCAGACAGACGTCTAGACAGACAGACAGAAACTCAATTTCATATATATATATATATATATATATATATATATATATATATATATATGACTAGCAGAAGGACCCGGCTTCGCACGGGTATATTTCATCTATTTCATTTTATGTTTCCGTGTGTCGTAAAAATATATCAACAGTTTCCCCCATAACAGTCACCTCTACAGTGTCTGCCCCTTTAACTGTGACTCACTGTGAGTGCCCCTTTAACTGTGACTTTCACTGTGACCACCCCTTTAACTGTGACTTTCACAGTGACCGCCCCTTTAACTGTCACTTTCACTGTGACCGCCCCTTTAAGCAGTAAAGAAATTTGGCTGGGTAAGACTGTGTTTATGGCAGTTGGTATTTGAAGAGAAAGAATTGCAGGCTTGTATTTGGGGGGGGTATTTTTTTTTAGGAATATTTCAGGAACGTTACGTCCTAGAGAGCTGAGACCCGGTCTAAAACCTTTCCGGACACCTGATATAGCTATGTGCCAAATTTGGTGAAGAACCGTCCAGTCATTCGGTCGCGCATAAAGAACGTCTAGACAGACAGACAGACAGATAGAAACTCATTTTTTATATATTTAAGAGTTATGTAGCCCTTTTTCTGTACAGGGCGGAGCTGCCCTACTAGCAGGATCAGAATTTTCTCTTTTTACTCAATCAGCCAGCTTACCTGACGGGCTCCTTATTTCTGTTCTCTGACATTTAAACACTCATTCTAGCTCATTTCTTATCTTACTGATAAGAATGTTGCTTAAACTGGATTTAGACAAACCAATAATAGCCCAGATTATCAGGAATGAGCGTTCCTGTGAACGCATCTAAATATGCCACCGATTACTCTCTCATTGAGTGATCCTGTTGTTCGTGCAGGCACTAGTGATGGACGAACATCTGCCGAGACGATTCGAATTTGCAATCTCCATAAAAAAAAAAATTATTATGCGAAATATCGGCAATATAATTTTTGTGTACGCGCATGCACAAATGCACTATACAGTACCCAAATGCACTATAAAGAAAGTATATTGGTATATAACACCCCGCTTCAATCAGTATTTTTGGGGGGCGACTGGTATCTCACACCAGTTATAATTATTTTTTCCAATACCATTTGTCCCTCTGTGTAGCAGAGGGAACGCAGCAAAACCGCAAACAAATGCTGCTGTACCCAAATGCACTATATAGAATAATAGAAAGTATATTATTGGTATATAACACCCCGATTCTATCAGTTTTTTTGGGGGGCGACTGGTATATCACACCAGTTATAATTATTTTTTCTAATTGAGTTTGTCACTCTGTGTAGCTGCAGTATCGCTGTAGAACCGCTCACCACCACTGCTGCACAATACAAATCCACTATAATATGCTTTCTATGTTAGAAAGTATATTATAAGTGTATTACACCCCTCTGTACTGCACACCTATTCCAGTCCTTAACCACCTCAGCTCCCCTAGCTTAAACCCCCTAATGACCAGACCACTTTTTACAATTCTGCACTACACTACTTTCACGGTTTATTGCTCGGTCATACAACTTACCACCCAAATGAATTTTACCTCTTTTTCTTCTCACTAATAGAGCTTTCATTTGGTGGTATTTCATTGCTGCTGACATTTTAACTTTTTTGTTATTAATCAAAATTTACCGATTTTTTTGCAAAAAAATGTCATTTTTCACTTTCAGTTTTTCAAATAAAACTACATTTCTATATACATTTTTCTCTAAATTTATTGTTCTACATGTCTTTGATAAAAAATGCAATAAATGTATATTTATTGGTTTGCGCAAAAGTTATAGCGTTTACAAACTATGGTACAAAAATTAGAATTTCCGTATTTTGAAGCAGCTCTGACTTTCTGTTTCCTGAGGTTCTACAATGCCCAGACAGTAGAAACCCCACAAATGACCCATTTCGGAAAATAGACACCCCAAGGTATTCCGTGAGGGGCAAGTTCCTACAATTTTTTTTATTTTTTGGCACAAGTTAGTGGAAAATGATTTTTATTTTTATTTTTTCTTACAAAGTCTCATATTCTACTAACCTGTGACAAAAAATAAAATTTTACATGAACTCGCCATGCCCCTCACGAAATACCTTCTTCTTTCCAAAATGGGGTCACTTGTGGGGTATTTATACTGCCCTGGCATTTTAGGGGCCCTAATGTGTGAGAAGTAGTTTGAAATCCAAATGTGTAAAAAAACGCCCTGTGAAATCCTAAAGGTGCTCTTTAGAATTTGGGCCCCTTTGCCCACCTAGGCTGCAAAAAGGTGTCACACATGTGGTATCGCCGTACTCAGAAGAAGTAGGGCAATGTGTTTTGGGGTGTATTTCTACATATACCCATGCTGGGTGAGAGACATATCTCTCTAAAAGTCAACTTTTCCCATATTTTTTATACAAAGTTGTCATTTTAGAGAGATATTTCTCCCACCTAGCATGGGTATATGTAAAAAGACACCCCAAAACACATTGCCCAACTTCTCCTGAGTACGGCGATACTACATGTGTGACACTTTTTTGCAGCCTAGGTGCGCAAAGGGGCCCAAATTCCTTTTAGGAGGGCATTTTTAGACATTTGGATTCCAGACTTCTTCTCACGCTTTAGGGCCCGAAAAATACCAGGGCAGTATAAATACCCCACATATGACCCCATTTTGGAAAGAAGACACCCCAAGGTATTCAATGAGGGGCATGGAGAGTTCATAGAAGATTTTTTTTTTGGGCACAAGTTAGCAGAAATTGATTTCTTTTTTGTTTTTTCTCACAAAGTCTCCCTTTCTGCTAACTTGGGACAAAAAGTTTAATCTTTCATGGACTCAATATGCCCCTCAGCGAATACCTTGGGGTGTCTTCTTTCCAAAATGGGGTCATTTGTGGGGTGTTTGTACTGCCCTGGCATTTGAGGGTCTCCGCAATCATTTCATGTATGGCCAGCATTAGGAATTTCTGCTATTCTCCTTATATTGAGCATACGGGTAATGAGATTTTTTTTTTTTTTGTTCAGCCTCTGGGCTGAAAGAAAAAATGAACAGCACAGATTTCTTCATTCACATCGATCAATGTGGATGAAAAAATCTCTGCCAAAAAAAAAAAAGGAGGGGAAAGGCATCTGCCAGGACATAGGAGCTCCGCCCAACATCCAAACCCACTCAGCTCGTATGCCCTGGCAAACCAGATTTCTCCATTCACATCAATCGATGTGGATGAATGAATCATTGCCGGGATTTATTTTATTTTTTATATACAAAGTGTTTGCCAAAGCATATGAACACCGCCCCTTAGCTCATAAGCCTTGGCAAACATATCTTTTTTACTACAGAGGAGAAATCTCGTATTGCAGCGCTGCATACACCGACTTTTGTGTAATCTGACAGTAGCGGAATGCTTCTGTCAGAATGCACATCAGTGCTGCAGCTGGTTCATCGGTTGGTCCACCTAGAAGCTAAAAAAAAAAAAAAAAAAACAGGCCGCAACGCAAAAAATTTATTAACATTAAACTTTAGATAACATTTGAACAGAACTTTAACTTTTATAAACTTTATTGAACTTTTGGAACAGAACATTAACATTTTTGCTTACCGGCGATTATTTTTTATTTTTTTACCTTTATAAGACAAACCTCTCCTTCCCCATGGGACAATGTGCAAAGCGCAAATCGCCCCGAGATGTGGCAAAGTACATTATGCACTTTGTCCCAGGTGAAAGAGAGGAGGAGAGGTTTGCAGCAGCTGTGAGTGAAAGGGCCCTAAGAGCCCTGTGTGCCTGTCCTGTGTGACGCAATCCCTATGCTAATAGTGTACCTGTGTGTGGTACTTCCGGAAACACTCCCCTAAGCATAGGGCAGGGTGGTCAGGGCAGTCAGGACAGAAATAGCGGGTGTCACGCCTTATTCCACTCCTGCTACAGACACAACATTTTTTTCGGGGTGGCGGTTGGTTTGAGGTACCAACAACAACATTGGGGAAATGTCGCTCGTGTAGACAGCTCACTACACTGGTGGTTGGGGCCTCGGAACCTCCTGGATACAGGAGGTTCTCGATGATCTTGATCTGAAATTTGAGGAAGGATCTTGTTCTCCCAGCCTTACTGTAGAGAACAAAACTATTATACAGTGCCAATTGAATTAAATATACAGACACCTTCTTATACCAGCGTCTGGTTCTGCGGGAAAGTAAAGAGGGAGCCAACATCTGGTCATTGAAGTCCACCCCGCCCATGAGCAAATTATAGTCGTGGACACAGAGGTGCTTTTCAATGACACTGGTTGCTCGTTCAATTTGGATTGTTGTGTCTGCGTGAATGGAGGAGAGCATGTAAACGTCACGCTTGTCTCTCCATTTCACCGCGAGCAGTTCTTTGTTACACAAGGCAGCCCTTTCCCCCCTTGCAAGAAGGGTGGTAACGAGCTGTTGGGGGAAGCGACTAGGTCGCGCTGTGCCACAGCAGCCAATCTTTTCTAAAAACAAATGCCTGAAGAGGGGCACACTTGTGTGAAAATTGTCCACATAAAGATGGTACCACTTGCCAAATAAGGGTGACACCAAGTCCCAGACTGTCTTCCCACTGATCCCCAGGTAGTCAGGGCAACCGACCGGCTCCAGGGTCTGATCTTTACCCTCATAGACTCGAAATTTGTGCGTATAGTCTGTGGCCCTTTCACAGAGCTTATACAATTTGAACCCATACCGGGCGCGCTTGCTTGGGATGTACTGTTTGAAGCCAAGGCGCCCGGTAAAATGTATAAGGGACTTGTCTATGCAAATGTTTTGCTCAGGGGTATACAAATCTGCAAATTTGGTGTTAAAGTGGTCTATGAGGGGCCGAATTTTGTGGAGCCGGTCAAAAGCTGGGTGGCCTCTGGGACGTTGACATGTCCTGGACATGGCAGAAGAGAACATGGGCATGTGATGAATTGGGTTTGTGGACCAATATGACCGCAATTAATGCTTTTTTGTTAGGCCCATGTTGAGAAGAAGGCCCAGAAAAGTTTTAAATTTGGAAACTTGGACGGGTTTCCACCGGAAAGACTGGGCATAAAAGCTTCCCATGTTGGCGGCTATAAATTGAGTGGCATACCGGTTTGTTTCTGCCACAACTAAGCCCAAGAGCTATGCAGTCAAGAACAGCTAAAAAAAAAAAAACAGTGCCGATCCGATCTGAGCTATCTCAACCCGAACTCCAGACTGGGCAGTGAAAGGGGGAACTACTGGTGCAGCTGAAGTTGGGGGCTGCCAATCAGGGTTTGCCAGCACCTCAGGGACTCTAGGGGCTCTACGGGCCTGTCTGTGCGGTGGCTGCGACGGGGGAACTAATGCACGTGCCACCGTACCAGCTTCAACTGCCCTTCTCACTTCACCATGTTGTACGGCAGTGCTGGTACTAGGTCCAGGATGGGCTGCGCTGCTGGTGTATGCCTCACCATGTAATCCGACAGCACCAGCTCCACTCTGCTGCCCTTGAAGCGGATCCCGCGCATCCTGTGGTCTAGCAACACGGGGCCGGGTACGCCTGGTGGTATCAGGGACCTTGACCTCATCGTCCGAACTTTGGGTCAGACTGCCACTGCTTTCTACAGCTTCATATTCTGACCCGCTGGATTCGTCAGATGAGGGTTCCCATTCCTCATCCGACTGGGTCAGAAGCCTGTAGGCCTCTTCAGAAGAATACCCCTTACTTGCCATTTGGTCAACTAAATTTAGGGGGTATTCCCTGAGACTACCCAAGAAAAAAAGCAAGCCGGTCTTACGAATGGGAGGCTAGCGAAGTACCGGAAGCCGCTGCGATTGATAAAAAATATCAAAACGGATGTTTTTATGCCCGCAGCGCTTGTGTAGTGATTGCGCAGTGATAAAAAAATAATAATAATTTGTCACTGCGGCGGGGTGGAGGTGGGTGAACGCACGCGTGGGCGACCGATCAGGCCTGATCGGGCAAACACTGCGTTTTGGGTGGAGGGCGAACTAAGGAGACACTAATACTGATCACTTACAGATACTACAAAAGTACCAATGCTGATTAGCAATACGCTAATCAGCAAATCAATGACTGCGGTGCGGTGGTTTGGGTGCTAACCGACGCTAACTACCTAACAAAGGGGCCTAAACTATCCTAAAACCTAGTTTAGGTGTGATCAAGGGGTTAATTGGGGTGATGGGGGGTGATC
This sequence comes from Bufo gargarizans, assembly GCF_014858855.1. Classification (NCBI taxonomy): domain Eukaryota; kingdom Metazoa; phylum Chordata; class Amphibia; order Anura; family Bufonidae; genus Bufo; species Bufo gargarizans. The sequence goes on along the minus strand of NC_058087.1, from coordinate 85,295,267 downwards.
TGGGGGCTAAGTGTAGTGTTTGGTGTACTCACTGTGATGTGTGCTCCTCTGCTGGGACCAACCGACAAAAAGGACCAGCACAGGAGCACAGAAGCCATTTAACACCTTATATTTATAAATATAAGGTGTTAAATGGCTTCTGATTCATTTTTTTTTAAAAGTCACCAACCTGCCAGCGATGATCATTGGCTGGCAGGCTGGTGACGAACTTCTCCTGCAACGATTCCCGGCCCGCACTGCACATGTGCGGGCCGGCTCTGCCCGAAATCTCGCGTCTCGCGAGAGGACGCATCGGCGCGTCCAGGAGGTGGTTAAAAGGACTTTTGTGGACCTATTTGATACAGTTTTTGTCCCTAACAGTCTGTCCCTACTCCACACAGCAACCCCTACACCGACAAAAGACTGAATGTAAAATGGCGGCCAGATCAGGTTTATATATATGGTAGGGGTATGTCCATGGGTTGAAACGTCTCAATTGGCTGTCCTGTACCACCTGATGGATGTGTCATGGGTCAAATTTCTTCACAATGTAAAATATTATGGCGGACGTGAATATCTCCATATGTTCGCATGTTCGGCGAATCGTGAACGCGCAAAGTTCGCCGCGAACCGCAAGGCCATCTCTAGCAGGCACCACCAACCATAATTTCTGGACAGCAGTTCATCTAAACTAGGGGTGCACAACCTTTTTTGTTCTGGGGGCCACATTGTCATAACACTCGGCCACATTGTCATCGGCACTCATCGGACTATTACACAAGCAAGTGCAAAATGATTGGGGAGGAGTGATCGCTGCCACAGTCATTCTGCTTTCATTTAGTTATATTGATTATTGGTAGCCCATCCCTGATTACACAGGGAGATGTGCTGCAGGTAATCGTACATCTTTGAATTCAGAGAAAACAAAACAGTCTGGTTTCGAGAGCTCCATTTATATAAGCAGGAATATAACGGGAGTTTGTGCGTCACGTGTTTGAGGTGTGTAATTAGGGTGCAACTGTCTAATTAGGAGAAGGTAAAAAGCCAACCTTTAGGGCAGCCCAGTCCTTTGAATCCAGAGGGAAAAAAAACAGGCTGGTTTTGAGAGCTCCATTTATATAAGCAGGAATATAACGTGAGTTTGCGCGTCGCGTGTTTGAGGTGTGTAATTAGGGTGCAACTGTCTAATTAGGAGAAGGTAAAAAGCCAACCTTTAGGGCAGCCCAGTCCTTTGAATCCAGAGGGAAAAAAAACAGGCTGGTTTTGAGAGCTCCATTTATATAAGCAGGAATATAACGTGAGTTTGCGCGTCGCGTGTTTGAGTTAAGTGTGTGTTTGTATAAGTGTGCGACTTTAGATTAAGTGACTTCAGATTTAGCGACTGCAGTGGGGGACTGCAGTGAATCAGTTTCTTATTACTGCACTATATTGTATTTTTCTCTTTCTTGCGTAATCCCCATCTAGTATGTCTTTCATAATTGATAGCGCAGTCCAGTGCACATCTTGTCTAATGTATGCAGTCCTGGAACAGCAGTTTGAGGGAGTATATCATTGTTCAAAATGTAAGCAAATTACCCGTTTGGAATCGCAAATTGAGTATCTAAACGGGCGAGTTTCAACACTGAGAGGCGTAAACAATTTGGAAAAGAGTTTGCTGGTCACTGAGCAAGCACTCTATGAGGTAGATAAGGGGGAGGGTGAAAGCGAGGAGGCTGAGGAAAGTGAGGTAGCTAGCTGGGTAACAGAAAGCGGGGAAGAGGGAAGAGTGCCAGGGAGGCTAGCCCTGATCTGTCACACCCCAACGAGTTTGCACGGTTGGCAGATGAGGAGGATGTCGGTTCAGGGACAGCACTGCTGCAGCCGGACACTTCCTCTGCCAGTCAGGGGAATGTCAGCTCCAGTAAGCAGGGGATCAGGAGAGCAGGGCAGGCCAGACAGGTGCTGGTAGTGTGAGACTAGGGGTACAGAAAGGGCAATCTGTCACATAGATCGTGATCGCCGTACAGTGTGTTGTCTTCCTGGCGCTAGAGTTCAACACATCGTGGATCGGGTTGACAGAAAAATTGAATATTTTTAAAAGCATCCTAAAATCTAATTGTGAGAGGTACATACCTTATAGGAATAAAGCGTTAAGGAACAAGAAAAAACCAATGTGGATAAATAGAACTGTAAAGAAAGCAATAAATGACAAAAATAAAGCATTGAAATCACTGTGGCGAAACCAACCTCGCCATGGTGTTTTGGAGGGGGCTGTTTGCCAGCCTCCTGCCCTGGGATTATGGTCCCTTAAGTTATTGGGTCTTAAGGCACTTGGGACGGAGCCCTCTGTCCCTGGATTGCATCATTTGCCTTACTTGCTTGGATGAAGCACATGGTGAGAACAATGGATGGAGCACATGGTGAGAACAATAGATAGCGGCCATTTTAACTCACAGACACTGTTCTGACTTTTCAACACGGTGCTATCTTGCCTGTATTTGGTGCACAGAGACATCATTCAGTAGTTTGAAACTACCAAACAGGGGACACATTTATTATGACTATTATCTGAATAACTTGTATATTTGCGGTGTAACTGGCATAAAACTGTATCTTCCAAACTACTGAACGGATGTGGGTGAATTTTGGATATGTGGTTCACACAGATCCCCCGGTTCCGAGGATATATTGGTTATGGGGTTATTGCATGTTTTGGGGTTCCTGTGATATGTTTTATAAAACTGTATTTCTCTGCCTTTGATAATTATATTCGCCAGTGTGTTCAATAATCATCACCGGCAGAGGGGAGGATTTTGTGTGGGTGTGTTTCTATTGTCCCATTGTGTGTTTAAATGGTAATGTCTGTCCTGTTGTCTCCACATGTGTATTGGCAACTTCCCTTTGTCCTGATAGATAATTGGATTGCCCTCGGTTGTCTCCGGGACAGAGAGGAGGAAACCATGATGCATTGTGGGGATGTGTTGTATCTGTCCTGTATTTGCAAGAACTAATAAAAACCAGGCTGGGTGTGCCAGCACGTCAGACCACTGCTTGACCCTCAACACGGAGCCTTGTCTCGTTATTGGGGGTATTCCCTGTATGCTGTTAGAGACTGATTGCCAGGAGTGTAAGCTGATTGTATGCTTTTCCTGTTCGTCTGCTGGCAGCTATTCGCGAGGTTCCAGTTTGGAGTGCTATTTTGTATCCAGTTCGGGAGATTGGTGTTCTGCAGCAGCTGTGCCTGTCTCTCAGAAAGGGGCATATCGCCTAAATGGATTTTAACCCCTTGTCTGCTGAAAGGGTCCGTTACAATCACTAAAACAGGAGGATAGGAAGGAAGCACTGAAAAAAAGGAAAATAGAATATGTAAAAAACAAATAAAAGCTGCCAAACTAGAGACCGAGAGATTAATTGCCAAAGAGAGAAAAACTAACCCTAAAATGTTCTTCAATTATATAAATGGTATAAATCTGAAGGTGTCGGCCCTCTACAGAGCAATGAGGGGGAAGTTGCAGAGAGCGACGAGGAGAAAGCAAAGCTATAAAATATTTTTTTCTCTACTGTATTCACTGAGGAAAATAAACTGTCAGATGAAATGCAGAATGTAAAAGTTAATTCCCCATTAAAAGTGCCCTGTCTGACCCAGGAAGAAGTACAACAGCGACTTAAAAAGATTAAAATAGACAAATCGCCACAACCAGATGGCATACACCCCTGTATCCTAAGAGAATTAAGTAATGTCATAGCCAGACCCTTATTTCTGATATTTACAAACTCTATACTGACAGGGAATGTCCCACAGGTTTGGCGCATAGCAAATGTGGTGCCAATATTAAAAAAAGGGTGCAAAAACAGAGCCTGGAAACTATAGGCCGGTAAGTTTAACATCTGTTGTGGGTAAACTATTTGAAGGTTTTCTAAGAGAAGCTATCTTAGAGCGTCTCAATGAAAACAAGCAAATAACATCATATCAGCATGGCTTCATGAGGGATCGGTCATGTCAAACTAATTTAATCAGTTTCTATGAGGAGGTAAGTTCTAGACTTGACCGAGGTGAATCAACGAATGTCGTATATCTGGACTTCTCCAAAGTCTGCAGCTCCTTCTTTTGTACTGGGCAGAGTTTTTGTATTAGGGTTGTCCCTTGCTGCAGCGCTGGCCAATCGTAGCGCACAGCTCATAGCCTGGGAGTCGCCAGCGCTGCAGCAAGGGACAACCCTAATACAAAAACTCCGCCCAGTACAAAAGAAGGAGCTGCAGACACCGGAGCCTATACCGGGCGAACGGAGCGGCGCCCAGACTTACTAGTAAGTGCAGGGGGACCCCTGGGTGCCTCTCTGCCAACTGATATAGTTAGTTTTTACTTTTTAAACTAGTGAAAGGTCCTCTTTAAGTGGGGAAAATTGGCTTGTACCTAACAGTTTTTTTTTTTGCCTTCCTCTGGATCAACTTGCAGGATAATAGGCCAAATTAGATGGACAAATGTCTTTTTTTGGCCCTATATACTATGTTATTCCTTGTTTATCGACTGATCAGCTGCCAGATATAAGCGTTCCTATAAACACTTGTTCCCAGTAATTGTCCCAAATAGGGATGTTTCGACATCAAAATTTTGATTCGGTTTCGATACCATAAAAAAGTATTGTGATACTCGATACCACGCAAAAAAAAGCTGCATGCATTCCGCATTTTATGTAACATCCCGCCCATAATCCTATTTTTGGGGGGGACAAGGTGACAAAAAAAATGGCGAATCACGCCATTTAAAATATTTTAATAGTTTGGACTTTTCGGACGTGGCGATATGTAATATGTTTATTTATTTATTGTTTATATATTTTATATGTAAAAGTGGGAAAGGGGGTTATTTAATATATATTTTGTTGTGTTTTTTGTTCTACTTTTTTTTTTTTTTTTTTACTTTTTATTTCCCCCCTTAGGGGCTAGAACCTGGGATATTTTAATCCCTTGTCCTATTCACCCTGATAGAGCTCTATTAGGGTGAATAGGACTTTGCACTCTCCCTGTGCACAGTACACACAGCAGCAGGGAGCTGACTATGGCAGCCAGGGCTTCAGTATTGTCCTGGCTGCCATGGTAACCGATTGGAGCCCCAGGATTATACTGCTGGGGCTTCGATCAGAAGCTGCCACTGCCGCCAATGATAGGAGGTGAGGGGACTCTGTGGCCACTGCCACCAATGATTTTAATACTGGGGGGTGGGGGGCGCTCTGCGCCACCAACGACTTAATACTGGGGGTGAGGGGAGGGTGCACTGCGCCACCAATGATTTTAATACTGGGGAGTGGGAAGGCTCACTGCGCCACCAATGATAATTAACGTTTAATACAAATAAAGCTGGCGGCAGAAACACATTGCCGGCATCCGACCTCTATGACAGGGAGCTGCAATCAGCGGCAGTTAACCCCTGATACTGGGCTGTGCAGTAGGCTATTGAAAATTAGATACCCGAAACAACCCTGGTCCAAAATATCGTGCTGCAGCATAGACCCTGAAACCAAAGAGTTATACTTACCTGCTCCTCACCACTCCGGTCCTTCGCACTGCCCCCGCCAGGGCCGTCTTTAATATTGATTGGACCCTGGGCAAAAATTTACTTGGGCCCCCTGGATCCCACCTTCCCACACCCTAGCAAGCAATCACGCCCTCCATCACAACACACACACACACAAAATCCACACATCTGGTAGAGTACAGTGAATGACTAAATACTTCCAGTTCTGAAGGCTCCAGCGGCTCAGGGTCAGCGCTCTGGGCAGCTGGGCTCAGGCTGGAATTGGGCACCGCTCTGCAGGAAGGAGACCAGGGCTCGGCTCACCCTAGTGTTACAGTGCACCCCAGCACCCCACAGTATGAAGTATAGCACCCTATAGTATACAGCAACCCACAGTATGCAGTATAGCACCCCACACTATACAGTACCCCACAGTATAAAGTAGAGCAGTATAGCAGCCCACAGTATACAGGCCCCCCACAGTATATAGGCCCCCCACAGTATACAGGCCCCCCACAGTATACAGGCCCCCCACAGTATACAGGCCCCCCTCAGTATACAGGCCCCCCTCAGTATACAGGCCCCCCTCAGTATACAGGACCCCACAGTATACAGGCCCCCAAAGTATACAGGCCCCCCCACAGTATACAGCCCCCCCAGAGTATACAGTCCCCCACACAGTATACAGCACCTCACTATACAGTAGTTTACAGTATATTAGCATAACAGCCCCTGTCACCTTTTTCTGATGTCATCTTAAAAAAAAGCTCCACAGATAAGGCAAACTTCTCCTGCAACACTCCTGCGAGGACCTGTGGTGACCTCATAGCCATGTGACCAGTAATATTGCTAGGTTACTGGTCACATGGTGATGATGTCATCTAAGGTCCTAGATCACAGCTCTAACACAGTATGAGGCCTGGACTCAGTGCTGGCAGGCATGGCATTGCAGCACCCCCTGTGCAGCTGACAGCCTGATAAAGAACAGAAAAGAAAATTTGGAAGTTAATTCAATTCAGACCTATTGGGATCACAATGAATCCCAAAGGAATGGGAAATTGAAAAGTTGGGCGCCGACAGGGGTGGTGTTGGGATAAAACTGGCAAAGGAGAAAAAAAAAAAAAAAAAAAAAAAGAGAGAAAAGAGAAAAAGGCTAATAAGGAGAATAGGAAAATATGGGAAGGGAGGTGAGGCAGCTCAAGAAGTGTTTGTACCTACAGACACTTAAAGGATAGTGAACAGGTGTAAGGGGTAATAAACTACAGTGTTGGAGAGTCCACCACTTATAGTTTAGACCCCAAATGGAAGAGAGCGCCAGGCCTTATTAACAGTGTAGTTAGAGTGGGAGTACCGTTGAACCGTGATAATTATCAAGAGCAGGAAAGGAAGCAATGTAGTAAAACCTGGATAATGGGTGCTCCAACGTGGAAGACCCTAAGTATACCCTGCTCCACAGGAAAGACCGTCTGACAGCCCAATTTAGAAGACAATGTGGTTGACAAAGATAGAGACTGATAAAAATGGAATGGAATTCATAAATGATGAAGTAAATATAAATATAAATAAATATATATATATATATATATATATATATATATATATATATATATATATATATATTACATACATACATGAGATAAAATATCAAATAAATAATGATAATAATAGAGGTGAGGAATGCCCAATTCAGGACAAAATCACACTCTTAGAAACACTCACTTCACTGGGGGGGTGGTCACCAGGATAAGCATATGACACCTGTGACTTGAACCCCCCCGGCCAGGATCGTATGTAGAGTCGTAGTGATGAAGGCAGCAGGTAATCCGGTGCTTCTGATCAATCACCTTTATTGTAGAAAATGGCTCGACGCGTTTCGGGGACAATAGATCCCCTTCTTCAGGAGCATTACATAATCAAGTAATGGTAAAACAAACAATTTATACAATAATGGCCCTCAAAAGGGCGCGTTTTTCAAACCGGAAGTGGAGAAGCCGTACTTCCGGTATTTGGAACGCATATGCGTTCCACAATCAAATAGATGAATGAATATAAAGAATATATGACATGGTGTATAGGTTTACAACTAAAGGCAAATATAAAAATATATAAATGTTTCATACAAGTCATAGTGCCAACTATAGGCACAATAGAGGTACCGGATCGTGCCTGTCGGATCGGATGGAGTAGCACTTCCGCCCTGTGGAACGCATATCGATGCGTATCACCACCGGGCGGAAGTAGAGGTGGACTGCTGGAACAAATGTCCGGCTAAGCTCCCTGGGGTGCCGCTGATAGCCGGCACCAACCTGCATCGTCACAGACCGGAAGGAAGGCCGGTTTCCGCTCCGTGGAACGCACCTAGTGCGTTCCAACGGGAACGGGAGCCGGGGTTTCCGGCCCAAAAGCAGCGATGCTCAGGTGGAACGCACAGAGAGCCAATAGGAGCCCGTGGCGATAACAAGTTGGAAAAACAATGTTGTGGGCACAGAAATGAACCGAAATATGCTCGAAATGAATAAATATATATATATGTGTATACAAAAGGCATGAAGCCGAAGTATGCTCGAAATGAATAAACATACATATATGTGTATACAAAAGGTATATACAAAAAGGCATATAAGAAAAAGAAAAAAAGAGGAATGTGTGCTCACAGCAAATTTATGTGCACACATACATAAATATAGATAGATGAAATATGGATAAAGAAAAATGGATAAATAAAATCTGGATACTAGCTATAATTAAATAATTGGATATAATTCAATTATAATAATAAGATCAGGTAATGGGGGAGAGGAGAATATAGGAAGTATAATAATAATAGTAATAATTGGAAAAAATGTTTGGAAAGAATGCACATATATATATATATATATATATATATATATACACATACACACACACATACACATATATATATATATATATATACACATACATGTGCATACACATACACATAAATACATACATACACATGAGACCCGCATGTAGAAGTTAAATAGTTAAAAAGTTGTCAATAATCAATAAATGGTAATAAATCAGAATAAATATATAAATTTATAAATATAGGGGTAAAATATTAAATTAGATGAAAGTATAAGAAATATATAATGTTAAGAAACGCATAAGGACATAATGAACACAAGGACTACAAATGGGGATTATGTATAGAAAATGTCCTATGGCATTCCTCGTCGGGCATTGGTCCCCTGATAGAGGTGGTTAAGTCCAGGTAATGGGCATGGTATATCCATTAAATATACTAGATACATAATTCAAAAAAAATACTAGATACATAATTCAACCGAAAAAAAAAAAAAAAAAAAAATGAAGGGTGGTTGGACTCTAGTAGTTGGAGTGTTCCAAGGATTCGTTCAGTCCGAACGGGGTCAGAGTATTTAATTTAAAAATCCAAAACATCTCCTTGCGGCAGAGAGTTTGGTAGGAATGCGGTACCCACTCTAATGGCGTGACATGAAGTGAACTTGGGTCCCCATCGTGATGGATCGAAAAATGCCGGGAGACGCTGTGGGTCACTACTTTACGGTGGATATTTGAACGATGTTCGTTCATTCGTTCGCGTAAGGATTGTGTGGTGCGACCTACGTAGTAAATATGGCAAGAGCAATACAATAAATAGATGACAAATGATGTACCGCAATTCATTTCCTGTCGCAGAGGAATCGTATCTTCCAACTTGATGAGAGATAACACTTTGGTGCAGTAGCCTGACACCCGGTGCAGTGGCTAGCAGGGCTCAAGAGGCAGCTGCCTTGGGCCCCCCAGGACAAACTGGGCCCGGGGCAGCTGCCCCTTTTGCCCCTTGGTAAAGACGGCCCTGGCCCCCGCTGTTTACACTTGGCAGTGCATGTGAAGGAAAACCGAGGGCTGGGCCCACAGATACAGAGGGTACACGATGCCAAACAGACACAAACAATGGTTCGTTCCCAGCAGTTACCATTACTGAATAAACTAATGAACAACTAGCTGAGCATATATAAAACATTGAAAACAGAGCATGAATACACAGTAAATATAATGCTGCCTAACACTAAACCAACTCTTGCAAAATGTCCCCCAAAGTCCATAAAGCAGCGTAGCTGCACCTAATTGTTCCTGAGCGATATTCTCGTTGGGGTGCACCCTAAGTATTGCACAATACTATTTGAAATCAAAAGGAAAGTGGAGTATGTCTCTTGTAGCTTTCTGGTATATCCAAAATGTCACTGGTAACGTGTGGTGCGATATGACGCCGCAAAACAGCACTTACAGTTCTTGGCAGTCTCTTGGCGATTTTTCCTGATCCACTTATCCACTCCAGAACTGGACCGTACAGCCACGTGATTCCCGGATCCGTGGCTGTGAATCTTCCCTAGCTGCCATTGCCAGGCCCCACTGAGCCATAAATCCTCTTTCAGGCTCCCTAGAGGTTCTTCCCTGACGTCCTCAGCATTCACCAGGCAGACTCCGTCTCCTCACTTCGTGCCCTAACCTGGAACTCCTCCCCTTCCCAGGGAGACTGTGATGCAGCAAGTGATATTCTAAGTGCAGTCTCAAACCTGCATTTACAGTTCACTAGGGTTAAGCGAACCTGTGGAAGTTCGGGTTTGGCCGAACTTAAGGTCAAGGTTCGGGACCCGAACTTGACCCCGGACCCTATTTAACTCAATAGGAACCCGAACTTCACTTTTTTATTTTCCGTATGGTTATAACGGAAAAAAATTGCATTCTTATAAAACAGAATGCTAAATAAAATGTCTATTGAGAGGTTAAAGAAAAAAAAAGAAAAAAAATCACCTCATCCACTTGATTGTGCAGCCAATATGTTCTTTTCTTCAGGACCTGCAAAAGGACTTTCTATCTTCATTCAGCAGGACCTGTGGTGACGTCAACGCGTTCACCACATGGTGAGCTCGGTAACATCAAAGAAGGTCCTTTTGCAGGTCCTAAAGAAAAGAAAATATCGGTTGCGCGATCAAGTGGATGAGGTTATTTTAATTTTTATTTTTAACCCCTCAATAAACATTTTATTTAGCATTCTATCTTAAGAATGCTATTATTTTCCGTTATAACCATGTTATAACGGAAAATAACAAAATCACCCGAACACCGTACCCCAACTTCAGTGAAAAAGTGCGGGTTCGGGTCTGCAGTTCAGGTTCGATCAACTCTACAGTTCACTATCACCCTTCTGAGGGTGCCACTAAGCCCTAAATTAGCATTATTTCAACTTTGAAAGATAAAAATTAATATAACTTTTATTTACTAAACAGCTTCAGTGAGACTATATCTTATCCTTTGTCGCCATCTACTGACCAAGGGAATTATAAAAGGCAAATACAAATTATATTCAACAGCATTAATGAACATTGCTCCACACCCTTACACATTGATATGGTTATACGCCATTCCAGCCAATGACTGGCTTACGCGGTGATGTGGCCACAAGCAGCAGTCACCACTGAAGTCAGTCATTGACTGGAGCGGTATATGTGAACATGGCCATGCACTGCCAGGTGTGAACAGCAAGAAAGATGGAGGCAGCGGGAGCAGCGGAGAGGACCAGAGTGGCATGGAGCATGTAATTATGAATCTTCTACTTCAGAGGCCATCTGCAGGAACTTGTTAAAAATCATTTTTACCCAAAAAATGATGACATTTACTTCCGTCCTGCCTCCTATTCATAAATCAGTGCTTTACTTCACTGCAGAGGCACAGAGCACACTCATTATTACCATCCTGCCAATCCAGTTATAGGCGCCCTGCAGTAACCAGTAAGCACTTTACTTTCCAAGTGGTGAAGGCGCTTTTTGGTTAACACTTGAATGACCAAGCCTGAAAAGGCCTTAATGACCAGACACTTTTTTGTGATTTAGCGCACGTGGTGGTTCAAAAGGTTGTAACTATCTTATTTGTTGGACTACCAAAATAATTTTTGAAACAATTTTTATTTCGGGAAAACTGTACAAAAGTTTTTTTTTCAAACTATAGCTCCTTATTCTTTAAATATGCAAACTGACCCCAAAATAAATTATTATAATTAGTTCCCTATTTTGTTTAGGCCATTTTGTTATATAATATGTATAGTTTCACGTGAATGGGCCAGTAATGGTGACGGTTTTGGTTGGTGTGGGTTTTTCTGTTATGTATTTTATTTTTTTTAAATCTTTTTTCTAACTTAATTTTTAATATATTTCTGCTACATAATATGTCCCCCAAGAGGTCATAAAAAGACGTTGGGCAACACCGTCACTTTTTTAAATTTTGAACTTTTTCCACTTTTATTTGTATTTTATCAATATTTTATTGTATTATTTTTTTTTCTAATTGGTTTATTACTTTTTTTTATATATTTTTTTGCTACACAATATGTCCCACAAGAGATCATAAAAAGACTGTTGGAGGACAATGAACACTTTTCCTTTTTATTTGTATTTGTATTTTTTTATTTTTCCTTTAAATTTTTTTATTTTATTTGTATTTAATTTAATTTTTTGAATTTTCTATTATTTTTTAAATATATTTTTGCCACATAATATGTCCCCCAAGGGATCATAAAAAGACTGTTGCGGGACAGCGAACACTCTTTTATTTAACATTTTTCCTTTTTATTGTATTTTATATTTACATTTTTTTTTATAATTTTAAATTTTTTTGCCACATAACATTTTTTTCTCTTTTCTTTTATTTATATTTTATTATATTTTTTATTTATTTTTACATTTTTTTAAATATATTTTTACCACATAAGACCTTTGGGAGACAATAAGACTTTTTTTTTTTTTTTTTTTTTACTATTTCCACTGCAATTGGAGCATCCAAAGGAGCCCCAGTTAAAGGAACCAGCCTACTGGGGGGGCTTTGTACCAGGGCAGAGCTGATCAGCGTCTACTGACCCTGCAGCTCTGCGCTACTCTACCCTCGATACACTCAGTGATCATGTGATCGTCAGGTCTACACTGCAGAGCACAAGGCAGAAGCGCTGATAAAGCTTTTTTGTCTTCTCCTTGGCTTCCCCTGATGATCAGCTGTTAAAAGAGGCATTGAGCAGTGGAGCCACTTCCTAGGCCAGTGACATCACTGTATATCGGTCACATGCAAGTCAATCAGGCGGAGCTGCAATACCAAGCACTGTCACTATCAATGTATGGCGCTATCCTTGGAAAGCTTCTGGGAGCCTGCATTGCTCACCAGAGGTTCAGTCAGCACAGCAGCTCCCAGAAACAGCTGATCGGTGAGGATGCTGGGATTTGGACCCCACTGAGGTGATAATGAGGACATATCCTGATGATAAGTCATCATTATCTTTTCCAGGATAACCCCTTTAAATATCTTTCCACAACCGCAAAAGCAATCCAACATAGTTGGGTGCACATAGTGCACAAAGCATTGCTTTTAAATTTGTAATCTAATTTATCATTAAATACCATTAAATATATAAAATAGTTGTGTGTCAAAGGACATTACAAAAGTGAGAACACAGATTCATTGTACAAGTGAAGTTGAGTCCCCCTGGTGCTCAGAAAGTGCCAGACTATCATGAGGCCCAAATCGTGACTAACATTTGTTTATAAGGATTAAACATCCAGACGAGCCACCATACTGGGAGTGATAGTAGTTTCTTGGAGAAGGGTTACAGTGTCCTAAGCATCCCTCAAACAAGAGAGAAAGGAGACAACTAATGGAGATAAAACTTCGTCCATATAAGTGAGAATTCCCTGAGGTAAATTGGGAGTAGGGTGAGTTGTTTCATGGATATTTGGCAATTAATATATAGTCAAAGTACAAAGGGTTAAATGGATACTTAAATACATCCTCAGTAATAAGTGCCTATTATTTAGCTTCCAGCAAAAGTGATTTGTGCTCCATCAAAAGTTAGTCACTGGGGTTACCATCCAAAATGTTTAATTTAAAGTATGGCTATGGGCCACATTACAGCTGTTGCCAGAATGACTGAATGCCAGAAAAGTCCGTCCGTCCCAATAGACAAGACAGTTAAAAAAAAAAAATAGTTTGGAACCCGATCCTGAAACATCGCACATGGGTTTCTTTAACTCTGGAGCACCACTTACCTGCAGGGAATACATACAACACCTGCCTGGAGGATAGGTCTTCAATATAAAATTCCTGCACAACCCCTTTAAGTGTGCAATAACCAGAATTATTTCAGGTCCGGGAGTTTCCTTAAAGGGGTTGTCCGGTTTCCAATACTGATGACCTATCCTCAGGATAGGTCATATCAGATCAGTGGTCAACCGATCGTCTGTTTAAAGAGAACGCAGCGATCCTTCGAGTTTACCTGCTTGCTGTCGACATTGCAGCAGTGAGGAGGTGTAATTACAGCTACAGCATTCACTTCAATGGGACAGAGTGTAACCACAGCTGCCTGGGGTAGCCTGGGTATAGCCCGCTCTATTGACCCATGGAGAAGCGAGCATAGTCCTAACATAGTAGGGGTGAGTGAAAGGTGGTGTCTGGTGTGGTGTGCCCTTACAGTAACAGAGTAAGTACTGTTTCTGACAAATATTAAATACCGTTATTCATACAATTAAATAGAAACAAGTAATACTCACAGAATCAACAATGTTTACCACAGATTTTGCAAAGTTGCTGGTATGAATGTAAGAGGATCGTTGTTTCTTGTACTAAAAGAAAAATAAGAAACGCTCATTAACTTAGAGCACCTAGAAATTTCACTTTGAATCCAGAGTTAATAAGAATGCAGTGAATATTACAAAGATGCAATACTGCCACCAAGTGGTGACTAAAAAGGTTGTCCTGAAACAATAAAATACCTGGTGCTTCAAGTTACAATGTCCTCGGATTACAATATTTTTTATTTAACCATTAGAGTGCCAAAATGACCCTCTTTTGGCATCCATCAGGCCAATAATGGAGCATATACCAGCCGCACACACTGAATGCACTATAAGCCTAGCCTTACAGCTCCACAGACAACAGTGCCATTCTGTACGATTGGCTGAAGGGTGGCGCCTGCTTACACAGTATGTCTGGCCACACTTTTCTGTCCTGTCAAAGATTAGCATCCATTTGTTTGTTTTAAAGACAATGGCAGCAGAATCCAACGGTATAGGCATCCTGCTGTACCCACTACCTATGCCTTAGGACTCTTGCACACGACCATATGTATTTTGCGATCTGTAAAAAATACGGATGAAGTCCATGTGACATCCGTGTTGCGTCAATTTTTTGCGGATCCATTATAAAAATGCCTATCCTTGTCTGCAAAACTGACAAGAATAGGACATGTTTAATCTTTTTTGCGGCGCTACGGAATGGACATATGGATGCGGATAGCACAGGGTGTGATGTCCGCATGCGTTGCGTGTGAGATATGGGAAGTACAGTGGACAGTACAATGGAAGTTAATGAGGTTTAACAAAATTATTTATGCTAATGTGTTTAAAAGCAGCAATGAACATCTTGTAGTGTCAAGGGATATTCATTATCATTTTATATTAATAAGAATTTTCATTTCATAATGCCAAATAAATTGAATCTTGAGCAAAAGCCTCACTGTAAGGACTACCGATCATTGCATGCGTTTTAAAGAGTGTTTTAATTCACCGCCACCTAGTGGTAGCTTTTGAGAATACAAAAAGTAAATTAAATCACATTCTGAAATCGAATTGTAAGGTATGTTAGAAGAATAGCCATGTATTTAACCTGTATAATTTGACTTAAAACTCCAAACTGAATCTATAAGGAATTTTAAAAGTAATGGTTTCCATGTTTTTCAGTAAGTTATTATGCACGCCACCTTTTGATTTGTAATATCTAGTGCTAGCTATGTATTACTATGCTACACTAGAATTCATCACATTAACTGAGCACTGACAAGTTTCTTACAAATAAGCCACTGAAGGTACTGGAATCGGCCATTCACTAGCCTAAAAGGTTTGAGAACAAAACACAATCCATTGTATACAGCTGTACAGTAAAATTGGTGGAAACCCTACCAAAATAGTTTGGAAACAGCATTGGGAGGATGTCTGGATGTATCTTAGACTCCCATTACCTATGACATACAATAGACAACCACACAAAGGCTATATGCCAAAAGCGGGGTATGTGCAAGCCAACAATCTATCCATGAGATAGATAAGGGTACTTTCACACTTGCGGCAGAGGATTCCGGCAGGCAGTTCCATCGCCGGAACTGCCTGCCAGATCTGGCAATCCAGACGCAAACGGATGGCATTTGTCAGATGGAAGGATCGTTTTTTTCCAGTATTAAGCCCCTGTGACAGAACTCAATACCAGAAAAGAAAAATGCTAGTGTGAAAGTACCCTAACAGTCAGCATACCTTACAATAACAGCCTTGAGACATTCCAAACCAGCTTTCATCTGACTGAGAGCCAATAAGCTTCAAAGTTGCTTCATATCTGTTGGATGGCTTGGGTGGACCTGCGCACCTAGATCAATATCATTAGGGTGACAAAAAGTTTTCTGATTGTACTAACATAATATTCAATAACCTTTCTATACAGTAATGTCATGTAAACTCATTTGCATAAACATGGGCATATGGGAAAGACATGCAAATGAGCAGACTCTGCCTTGTTTTTCAGCTGAAAACCCATTTGCATGGAAAATTCATGATAAAAATCCGCGATTACAATATTCGCGATCTACACTACTCATGGACAGTGCCATCTATTGGATTCATAGTCTTCTCATAAGACTATGAAACCAATAGATGGCGCTGTTCATGAGTCATTAAAAGCAGGGCAATAGTCCTCAGATACACCCTAGCAAGCTTATATTACAGCAGATAAAGTGGGAGAAGATGTGTGAATGATAGCAGCAATCCGATATACACGTTGTGTAGACTCTGTTGAGCAGGGTTCCCCACTTACTAGCACCCCAACAAGATAACAGCGCCATCTATTGGTTTCATAGTCTTATGACAAGACTATGAATCCAATAGATGGCGCTGTTCATGAGAAGTGTAGATCGCGAATATTGTAATCGCAAATGTTTATCATGAATTTTCCATGAAAATAGTTTTTCAGCTGAAACACAAGGCAGATTCTGCTCATTTGCATGTCTTTCCATATGCCTGTGTTTATGCAAATGAGTTTACATGACACAACTGTATAGAAAGGTTATCTATGTCATCTATGTCTATCAGGATCAAATGTATTCAGCGTCTCAGTGATAACATCTCACTCCCCACTCTTCGGAAGGTGTCCGTGCAGACACGTGAGTTAGCAATCCTGCTGACACACCAACGGACACTACAAATACTACGGAGTGGTAAGAGTCTCACTGAGACAATCTAATAAGCTTGGCAACTATTTACCAGACTATATTGGGCGGTCTATGAGAAGAGTGGTGCTTACCTTTGTGTTACAGCTGGATAACTTTTTTCCATAGTTGTGGCACGTTTCAGGAGACTGTATACATTGGAGTCCGTATATCATGAGGGAGCCAGACCTCTGCGCATTCTTTGAATTGTCACATAGTGACATTTAGTGGTTTTTATTGAGTGATTTGTTATTGAGTGATTTTTATTGTTTATATTTTATTATGTGATATCCTGTACTATTGAACTATTAATTATGCATAGAGCATTATAGCTTGAATAAATAGTCAAATATAGTATTATGCAGTATTCTACATTATTTTCCAGAAGGTGGTGTGCCTGCTATTTTCCTTGCTACATTTTCTTACCCTTAACTGGGTGGGTGACCCAGTGAGCAGTGAACCCACCGTTACCCTTCCATCCAGGTGTTGAGCCTCCCTACTTTGACGTTTTTTATTGATTATGTTAGAACAATCAGAAAACTTTTTGTCGCCCTAATAATAATGATCGAGGTCCGCAGGTCCACCCAAGCCATTCAACAGTTATGAAGCAACTTTGAGGTTAACTGGCTCTCAGTCAGATGAGAGCTGGTTTGGAATGTCTCATAGTGCTCAAGGCGGCCATTGTAAGGTATGCTGACTATTATCTGTCTCATGGATAGATTGTTGGCTTGCCTTGCACATACCTGGCTTTTGGCATATATTGTATTGTATGTCATAGGTAATGGGAGTCCAAGATGCATTCAGCCATCCTAATGCTGTTTCCAAACCATTTTGATGGGGTTTCCATCAATTTCTAACCTTTTTTTGTGAACCAAACACCCTCTTTTCTTCAGAGCAGGGGGTGCCTGGTTTGATGCTTGGGTCTCCTATTAACTTTCATTGTATTAAATTGTACTCTAGCACATTTGGCCAAACACTGCGATGTGGTGAGCATGCTCGCTCAACACTACTACCTAGTTTTTCATATGAACATAAACTGGTTAGGATGCTGTATACTGCTCATCTACAGTATACAGTATGTAGTGCATTCAGTCTATTGTGCCATGTGCCACTTGTGCAGAGTATGTGATCTAGGGGCTTACTTTGCTCAGGGGCCCACCAGGGGATTCCCTGGTTCCCTTGTGGGCCAGTCCAAATCTGAATAGGGCTTCTGCCCAGGACCCTGCCCATTAACCAGGGACCTTTTCCAGCGAGTTTGCCCAGAACTTCCCAGCCACAAGCTTCAAAACTGTAACATCTGACAGAAGAGGGGATTATGCAGCTTTACTAATATTTATTACTAGGAGCAAAACTCCATTCTGCGCGCCTGCACAACCGACTAAGGGTGAGTTCACATCTGCATTCTGGATTCCGTTACGTATTTCCGTTATACCATGGTTATAACGGAAAATAATGGAATCCATAAGACAGAAGTCAAAACGGAAGCCTTTAGAGGCATTCCTTTTTGATCCGTATTAATAGAAGTCTATGGGGAAGCATAACGGATCCAACTGTGTCCCATTATGCAAGACGGAAAACAAAGTCCTGTCAACAGGACTTTTTTCTCCATTCTACATAGAGGAAACCAGACGGATGCATTATGCTTCCCCATAGGCTTGCATTCCGTCATAATACAAGTCTATGGGCAGCATAACTGATCCATCCTTTCGTCTTATTGATTCTGTTATTTTCCGTTATAACCATTTTATAACGGAAAGCCATAACGGAATCTAGAACGCAGGTATGAACCCACCCTAAAAGAGATATAGTGGTTGATCATGCATATATGTTAAGAAATGTTAGATAAGGCTGTGTTCACATTGACATCATGGTTCTCAGTGGAGAAGCCAAATGTATCTGTTATGTTTCCTTCTGTAATGGATCCTGATGGATCTCACCGATTTATTATGGCTCCCTTTTTACTGGATAGAAAGCATTTGCAGATGACACCATAAGCTTAGTGTCAACAACTGAAAAAACTAATGGAAGTGTGACTAATGGAAGTGTGAATACCCCCCCTCCCTCCCCTGTAGTTAACTCATTGGTGTCCAGTGGGCCCCCCTCCCTCCCCTGTAGTTAACTCATTGGTGTCCAGTGGGCCCCCCTCCCTCCCCTGTAGTTAACTCATTGGTGTCCAGTGGCCCCCCCCTCCCTCCCCTGTAGTTAACTCATTGGTGTCCAGTGGGCCCCCCCTCCCTCCCCTGTAGTTAACTCATTGGTGTCCAGTGGACCCCCCCTCCCTCCCCTGTAGTTAACTCGTTGGTGGCCAGTGGGCCCTCTCCCCTCCCTCCCCCTCCTAATTAAAATCGCCCCCCCCCCCCCCTATCATTGGTGGCAGTGGAGAGTACCGATCGGAGTCCCAGTGTAATCGCTGGGGCTCCGATCGGTAACCATGGCAACCGGGACGCTACTGCAGTCCCAGTTGCCATGGTTGCTTAGCAATTTGTAGAAGCTTCATACTTACCTGCGAGCTGCGGTGTCTGTGACCGGCCGGGAGCTCCTCCTACTGGTAAGTGAAAGGTCTGTGCGGTGCATTGCCTATAGCACAGACCTGTCACTTACCAGTAGGAGGAGCTCCTGGCCGGTCACAGACATCGCAGCTCGCAGGTAAGTATGAAGCTTCTACAAATTGCTAAGTAACCATGGCAACCGGGACTGCAGTAGCGTCCCGGTTGCCATGGTTACCGATCGGAGCCCCAGCGATTACACTGGGACTCCGATTGGTACTCTCCACTGCCACCAATGATAGGGGGGCGATTTTAATTAGGAGGGGGAGGGAGGGGAGAGGGCCCACTGGCCACCAATGAGTTAACTACAGGGGAGGGAGGGGGGCCCACTGGACACCAATGAGTTAACTACAGGGGAGGGAGGGGGGGCCCACTGGACACCAATGAGTTAACTACTGGGGAGGGAGGGGGGCCCACTGGACACCAATGAGTTAACTACAGGGGAGGGAGGGGGGGCCCACTGGACACCAATGAGTTAACTACAGGGGAGGGAGGGGGGGGGGGCGGCCGCACTGGCCACCAATGAGTTAACTACAGGGGAGGGGGGGGGCGGCTGCACTGGCCACCAATGAGTTAAAAACAGGGGGGGGGGGTCTGCCCCCTGCTGCCTGGCAGGTGCTGCCAGGCAGCAGGGGGCAGTCATGTACACAGTTTTGCAGTATATTCTAACCTGAAGCGTCCCCATCACCATGGGAACGCCTCTGTGTTAGAATATACTGTCGGATCTGAGTTTTCACGAAGTGAAAACTCACCTCTGAAAAAGCTTTTATGCAGACGGATCTTCGGATCCGTCTGTATGAAAGTAACCTACGGCCACGGATCACGGACACGGATGCCAATCTTGTGTGCATCCGTGTTCTTTCACGGACCCATTGACTTGAATGGGTCCGTAAACCGTTGTCCGTCAAAAAAATAGGACAGGTCCTATTTTTTTGACGGACAGGAAACACGGATCACGGTCTCAGCTGCAAAACGGTGCATTTTACGATTTTTCCACGGACCCATTGAAAGTCAATGGGTCCGCGAAAAAAAATGGAAGACGGCACAACGGCCACGGATGCACACAACGGTTGTGTACATGAGGCCTATGGCTTATGAAATCCCCAGCATACTCCAAAATCGATGTTTTTTTCCCCCTCTGCATATGAACAGACCCATTTCCATGTATTGTACTATACAGCATTTTGTTGCTGGTTTTCAGTGTAGAATCTGCACAGGACAGGACAATCCGTAATCTAAGTTTGGCCTCATGCACACGACCGATGTGTGTTTTGCAGTCTGCAATTTTCGGAACGGCATGGACAGCCATTAATATAACTGTCTATTCTTGTCCGCAAAACGCAGACAAGAATAGGACAGGTTATATTTTTTTTGCGGACCACGGAAAGGAGCAACGGATGCGGACAGCACACAAAGTGCTGTCCGCATCTTTTGCGGCCCCAGTGAAGTGAATGGGTCCGTATCCGAGCCGCCAAAACTGCGGCTCGGATGCGGACCAAAACAACGGCCGTGTGCATGAGGCCTTTAGTTATTAGTATTTCATTTCCACATCAGTTCTTCTCTGAACGGTACTGAAGTCTGGCTCACCATTTGATGGTCATTTACAATCATAAGTTCAATATATTTCATTTCTTCGAATACTCCGCGGGGCACCTGTTGCGGATATAAAGTAGGAAATACAATGAGGCAATATTTGTGCATTTTAATGGTTAAAGCAAGTAAAAATTGATCTGATAATAAAAAATTCTTTCCAATGTTTTCTTATTGATAAAGGCAAAGTACAAAACACCACAGGTACATCACAGTAGATCACATCAGTAACCTCAGAGGAAATTGACCATCATTGATTTACAAAACGAGGGTGCTGCAAAGCTCTACGGAGCTATAGGGATAGTTTCACTTTTGTTCCAAACTTTTTTTCTTCTTTTTTTATGCTACATGTAGGTCAACAGGAAATTATAAAACTCCCTACAAACAGTGGATTTTTTGTAGTGATGTTTTAAAGGAAACCTGTCACCGGGATTTTGGGTATAGAGCTAAAGACATGGGCTGCTAGCACATCTGCAATATCCAGTCCCCATAGCTCTGTGTGCCTTTATTGTATAAAAAAAAAACGATTTTATAGATGTGTAAATTAACCTTTGATAAATCCTGTCCCCTCTATGCTTGAGAGATGAGTCCAGCGTTCTCCGACTCTGAGCCCAGCCACGCCCACTGTGAAGGACCCCAGCACCACCCCGCGTTCTCCGAATCTACTCCTTGCGCCCCGACATCACAAAGCTAGAGCGCCGTAATCTCGCAATGCGCGAGCTAGCTAGTTTTTTGGTCCCTTGGAGATTTCTTCAAATTATAGCATGCTCTGGGTGAGGGCTTTTTCAGGCGTTTTCCCATAGACTGCTCTATAGAAAAAAAAGACTAAAGAAATGCACATAAAATGTTATGTGACTAAGGGCTCTTTCACACCTGCGTTCTTGTCTTCCGGCATAGAGTTCCGTCGTCGGGGCTCTATGCCGGAAGAATCCTGATCAGTTTTATCCTAATACATTCTGAATGGAGTGAAATCCGTTCAGGATGCATCAGGATGTCTTCAGTTCCGGACCGGAACGTTTTTTGGCCGGAGAAAATACTGCAGCATGCTGCACTTTTTGCCAAAAATCTTGAAGACTTGCCGCAAGGCCGGATCCGGAATTAATGCCCATTGAAAGGCATTGATCCGGATCCGGCCTTAAGCTAAACGTCGTTTCGGCGCATTACTGAATCCGACGTTTAGCTTTTTTAGAGTGGTTACCATGGCTGCCGGGATGCTAAAGTCCCGGCAGCCATGGTAAAGTGTAGTGGGGAGCGGGGGAGCAGCATACTTACCGTCCGTGCGGCTCCCAGGGCGCTTCACAGTGACATCAGGGCGCCCCAGGCGCATGGATGACGTGATCGCACGGCACGTCATCCATGCGCATGGGGCGCTCTGACGTCATTCTGGAGCGCCCCGGGAGCCGCACGGACTGTAAGTATACAGCTATTCAATAAAAAGGAACTGCATAGCGCCTCCTGCTTTATGTACCTTTTATTGCTTTGTCCTGCTCACTGAGAAGGCCGCACATGCTCAGTTTCATCCTTCAACTGCCTCCTGAGCTGTGATAGTGAGAGCATGGACACGCCTCCTGAGCTGCGATGGGGAGAGCATGGACACGCCTCCTGAGCTGTGATAGGGAGAGCATGGACACGCCCCTTATCTGTAGCAGAATAGACACTCCTCTTGAGCTGTCAGCTTAACATGAATCTAGCAGAGCAATCAATGGGGAGATCTCTGGATCCATGTGAGGTACAGGGCAGGTTCTAGTTTTGTTACAAAGAGCTTGTCATGTACTATATGATGTCTGATTTTTATTTTTACAATAGTCTTTGGATAACCCCTTTATATTACAGCCAAATCAGTAAAAAAAATGGACATTGCAAACAGAGGAAAAGATATATAAAATTCTCCTGGCGTGCTTCTTTAATCTGACTTCTAGTGCAGGAGCTGTGGATGAATGGGTAGAATGACCATTTAAGATGACAACGTCTATGACAGCTATAATGGTGGCCATTGTTGTTATCACAATTGCTTCCTAGAAAGAATATTATGAAAAACCAAGAAAAGCTGAACATTTATTAGCGATTTTCTATGTTACAGTGAACCAGTGGTTTATGACATTTTTTTTTATCATGCTCTCATAGTAATGCTGCTTCCCAAGCAACTATGTAGAATGACAATGTCGCTACAATCAGCTTAAAACGGCAATCGTGAACAGCCATTTGCGAGTGAATAAAACTGTGCTCATTTCCAAGTAATCAACTTCTATATGCCAAGAGGCTGGAAAATCTTACATCTGAAGACACTGAAGGCACGAGAGAGAAAAAAACAACTGTATCTTTATATAAAATGCCTGGGTAAAACAAGGGTCAATATATTTTTTGATAATCTACATTTTCCACTTACATTCACCGCTCTTTTTCTCCTTTTTCGCAGCCATCGTGTTTGTGCTAAGAATGGCTGCTCAGTGGCTTTCCCTTCTGTATCTGCAGGAAGTATAACATAAGCAGATGAAAGAAAAGTGCAACTCATCATGAAAGTGTTAGTATTATCTAAAGAGGGGAATTTATCAAGAGGGGAAGATCTGGGGCCAGTTTTCTTTCTGTCTTTGTTGGCGCACTTTTCACCAAATGTATCTAACAATGCACATTGTTTGCTACATTTGCCCTATCTTTAAACCTAACACCTTTGTCTAGAAATGCTACTCCAGTTTTTTAAATGCCACCCCTACTGGAGTGAACTGCAATTTAAATAGGTGTCTCAGTGATCAATCTGGAATGAAAAACCCTATTTTGCAATTTTTGGAATTCGGGGAATCCTGAAGTGCAGGGCATGATATATATATATATATATATATATATATATATATATATATATATATATATATATACACACACACAAATATATATATACACACACACCTGTTGACGTAGGTTT
Organism: Bufo gargarizans; assembly: GCF_014858855.1. Classification (NCBI taxonomy): domain Eukaryota; kingdom Metazoa; phylum Chordata; class Amphibia; order Anura; family Bufonidae; genus Bufo; species Bufo gargarizans. The sequence continues at coordinate 85,271,466 of NC_058087.1, read as the reverse complement.
CATTGACTGCCTGAGAAACATTAGTTATGTAGCGTTCCAAAAATTTGAAGATGATCTGTTACCATGGTCCAAACTGCAGGAAGCATATTATAGAGCAGGAGGAGTGGAGCAGAATGATATATATATAGTTCTGTGGGAAAATATCCAATATAACTTGTACATGGGGGAGGTGTTATCAGTGATAGATAGTATTCTCTGTGCAAGTGTGTATACAGAGATAGCTATCAATCACTGATAGTTGAACACAAAGTGGTGCTATCAGTGACTCATAGCATTCTCTGTGTAAGTGTGTATACAGAGATAGCTGTTAGTCACTGATAGTTGTATATGATGGAAGTGTTATCAGAGACTTAGCATTCCCTGTGTAAGTGTGTATACAGAGATAGCAGTCAGTCACTGATAGCTGTACACAGGGGAAGTGTTATCAGGGATTGGTAGCATTCTCTGTATAAGTGTGTATACAGAGATAGCTGTCAGTAACTAATAGCTGTACATGGGGAGGTATTATCAGTGATTGATAGCATTCTCTGTGTAAGTGTGTATACAGAGATAGCTGTCAGTCACTAATAGCTGTACACAGACGAGGTGTTATCAGTGATTTATAGTATTATATGTGTAACAGTGTATAAAGAGTAAACTGTCAGTCAATGATAGTTGTATATGAGAGAAGTGTTATCAGAGACTGATAGCATTTCCTGTGTAAGTGTGTATACAGAGATAGCTGTCAGTCACTGACAGCTGTGCATGGGGAGGTGTTATCAGAGATTGCTAGCATATGCTGTATACGTGTGTATACAGAGATAGCTGTCAATCACTGATAGCTATACATGGCAGAAGTGTTATCCGTGATTGATAGCATTCTCTGTGTAAGTGTGTATACAGATAGAGCTGTCAATTACTGATAGTTGTACACTGAGAGGTTATTGGTGATTGATAGCATTCCCTGTGTAAGTGTGTATACAGAGATAGCTGTCAGTCACCGATAGTTGTACATGAGGGAAGTGTGATCAGAGACTGATAGCATTCCCTGTGTAAGAGTGTATACAGAGATAGCACTCAGTCACTAATAGCTGTACATTGGGAGTAGCTATCATGAATTGATAGATTTCTCTGTGTAAGTGTGTATACAGATATAGCTGTCAATTACTGATAGTTGTACACAGAGGTTATCAGTGATTGATAGCATTCCCTGTGTAAGTGTGCATACAGAGATAGCAGTCAATCACTGTTAGCTGTACAGGGGGAGGTGTTATAAGTGATTGGTAGCATTCTCTGTGTAAGTGTGTATACAGAGATAGCTGTCAATCATTGATAGCTGTACACGGCAGAAGTGTTATAAGTAATTAATAGCATTCTCTGTGTAAGGCTGTATACAGATATAGCTGTCAATTACTGATAGTTGTACACAGAGAGGTTATCGGTGATTGGAAGCATTCCCTGTGTAAGTGTGTATCCTCAGGATAGGCCATAAATATCAGATTGGCGGGAGTCCAACAGCCAGCACCCCAGCCGATCAGCTGTTTGAAGAAGAGGTGGAGCGTGTGCCAGGAAGGCTTCCTCTTCAAGATTACTTGCATGTAATCATGGTGGCACACTAATTACAGCTGCTTGTCCTATTCACTTGAATTACACTGCACTGCTGCTACAAGTAAGACAATGTGCAATTTAAATTTTGAAGATGAAGTAGTGCTCACACGAGTTCCACCTCCTCTTTAAACAGCTGATCGGTGTGATGCCGAGTATAGGACCCCCACCGATATGATAATGACCTATCTTTAGGATAGGTCATCAGCATCTACCCCTTTAAGTATAGAAATAGTAGAGATTGAAATATATAAATGATATTGTTTCCCACAAAAGTATTTATCAATCTGCTCAGCTGCTCCTGCTCTATATCTTGCTGCCTGCAGATTGCATTTAATTTTGTTGTGACAGATCCCCTTTAGGTATGCACATCAAAATTGTAAGCATGTGAATCCCCATTAGCCAATCATCTGGAAGGGAGGCCCTGATTATCACACAGCACACTTTGTACCCCTTCAACAGAAGTACTCAATCTAGTAGATACCGTAGTCTAATGGACTGTCACGTGACTGATCCTTTAAAGGGAGCCTGTGACATTGAAAATCCAGTCCATTCTGCAGGCAGCATGTTAAAGAGCAGGATAGCAAATTGAAAGTTTGTGGGAAATAATTAAAGGGGCTGGCCACTTTCTGGCTATTTTTAACCAATGTGTATATAAGATAACTATATGACACTTACTAATATAGCCTATGTTGATTTTCTGTGCTGTTTCCTATATTTTATAAGCTATAGTATGTGCACTTGTTAGGAACATTTTCTGTGCTGTCTACACAGGAGACCTGTCCATAAAATGGCCGCTGATGGAGGGTCATGTGACCAGGCAAAAAAACTCCAGAGATATCACTCAGCCTTCTCAAATACACCACAGCTGCCATCTGAACTTGCCCTGTTGGGAGATAAGTACAGGTGCAGTGTGTTTGAGTGGAGGAGGCCGACTGATTTGCCTGCTCACATGACCCTCCATCAGCTGCCATTTTATGGACAGGACCTCTATGTGGACAACACAAAAGACTTGACCCACAAGGGAGAATACTTTATGAAATATAGAAAATGGTGCAGAATATCAACGAAGACTATATTAGTTAGTGCCATATAGTCATCTTACAAACACATTGGTTAGCAGTAGCCAGAAAGTGGCCAACCCCTTTAAGTATAACTTGTAATTTAGTCATGTAAACTTCTGCTCTTTCTGAGCAACAGATCCCAGTGGATAATTCTACCCAGTGACTGATAGATATCTCTAGATGTAGACTCATACAGGGAAGGCTGGCAATCAATAAGTGAGCCTGCCCAATGGACTCCTAAGGTCAAAATGAGTAGAGTCTCGGAACAATAAAATACAAATTATATTGAGACTTTTTTCACAAAATTATATTCATTCTGCCCAGATCCTCCTGCTGTATATAACATGCTATTTGCAGGATAGACTTTATTTTGTCACAGGTTCCCTTTAAGAAAATGATTAACCCATTGCAGGATGATCTCAACAGCATCACAAAATTTGAACTACCAGCCTGAGTCTGAGATTGTCATGAATGTACAGCATTTATAGGCTTTAAGGTATGGTTTACCTGAATGGTTTGGAAGGTTGGAGATTTGGGACCCTGGGGCTTTTTCTATGATATGTGGTCGGCTTGTGCTTTCCTGTGGGAAGAAAAATAATATGTTAAAAATCAGCTCTAAATATTAAATATTCATGATGTAGAGCCTACTACATCATGAATATTTACTATTAATACTGTTGTCATACACCAAACATATAGCCCTGGAGTATGGTATGCACATAATCTATTGTCTAATGTACTAAAAACCTAATAGTAAAAAAGGTTTCCAACTCACATAGCTTAAATTTGCTTACGGACATTTTGATGGTGTGACATGTAGACTTAGCTATTGTGAGACCTTTTTTCTATCAATGTGTTGTGTGTTTTCCCTGTATCCGTCATCTACTCATCTGTCATCTGCTTTTCTATTGTCCTGAGGTTTTTGTTTGTCATTCTTATACACCAATCAGCCATAACATAAAAACCACATGCCTAATATTATGTAAGTTCCCTCATGCCACCAAGGTAGATCTAGTGTACTAATTTGACATCAAGAAATTACCCTATGAACACACTATAAAACTCACCTCAGGTAATAACACTGTTTCTGGCCATTATATGACTTGTCTTCTGTATGTATTTGTAAGCAGTTTACCCTACGGCTCCATCTTTAATACTCAGTTCTCCCTGACCTAATGGCTAGAGACTACCTGTTATGATGTCTTCCATAAGGGGAGAAATAGGAGATTCTGCTCCTAACTCTGTCACTCACTTAGAAGCATTCAGGATATTATATTATTATTTTTATATCACAGAGAAGTACTGGAGGAGTATTGATGTGAATAAGGCTCTTGGGTTGATATAAAACACAATTAGCTCCATCAGTGTCTGTGTTGTGTCCATCTGCTTTTTCTCACAGCAGCTCAGTCCTCATCCCTTTCCTTAGACTTCTATGGGAGCTTGTAATCTGATCCTTCAGAGAGCTGGCAGGTTATCTTGGTTTCTTAACCCTTTCAAGACCAGATGATTTTCAGTTTTTACTCCCAGCCCTCCCAAAGCCATAACTTTAATTTTCCATTCACATAGCCATAGGAGGGCTTGTTTTTGTGGGACAAGATGCTCTTTCTAATAACACCATTTACAGTTGCATACAATGTGGTGGTAAGCGGGTAAAAAAATCCAAATGGGAGGAATTATAAAAAGAAAAGAAAAAGACACCATTTCGCCACAGTTTTATGGGGGGTTTTTTTGCATTTCCTATGCAGTAAAACTGACCTGTTACCTTTATTCTTTGGGTCAGTAAAATTACAAAAATACCACACATTTATAGTTTTTCTTGCATTTTCATACTGGGTGATAGCTCATTTTTTGCGGGGAGATCTGTACCTTTCACTGATACCGTTCTGGGTTCTGTATGACTTTTTGACAATTTTTTCAATTCAGCTATTTTTACTTTTTCCCCCGTTTCGCCGTTTGCCATAGGGGATAAATATTTTTATATTTAAATAGTACAGGTGTTTTCGCATGTGGCGATGCCTATGAAGTTCACTTTTTAAATTATGTATTTTAATTTTAATTTGGGGGAAATGGGGGTGATTAGAATTTTAATGTTTTTATTTCTTTAAATATTTTTAAAAGCTCTTTATTCTTTTTTTGCATTTTTTAATAGTTTCCCTAGGGAACTATAACAAGCATTCATTAGACTGCACAGTCAGGAGCTCCATGGGAACTAATGTGCAACAGCCCTGTACCACTCCTAGTACCGGAGCTGACGCACATTACATTTGGCTTCCCTGATCCTCGTCACATTTGACCATGGCATATAAGGGGTTAAATGTCTGCGATTAACGTTATTGTCGATAACATATATTAGTCCTGGCCTGCTGCTTAAAATAGCTGGATCCCTGGCGGCAATAGTGCCTATTCCGCTTGTGAGCTGGCTCCATTTTTATATTCCCGACCGTTTACATAAATTTATGTGGGGCGGTCAGGAAGGGGTTAAGACCCCATGGGCACAACCACATCCATTTTCCAATCATGGATCAGCAAAAGACTTCAAAGGGTCCATGGGCCACAGATAAGTATAAGATGTTTTTGCATCATGGACATAAAGGTGTGGACAGCACACAGATCGTCCGTGTGCTTTCCATATCCGTTCTCCAAAAAGATATACCATGTCCACAAAATATGGACCACTGACACGTTAAACACAATGGGTCCACAAATTACATGCAGAAAGTATATGGACCACTTTGTGATTTTTTTTATGTTTATCTGTGCTATTGATTTATGCAAATCTGTGTAGAAAGTTATTAACTAACTAATTCACAAGAAAAAAACTGACATGACCTGAAAAACCCAACCAGGTTCTGTCCACCATTGTGTGTATAGTATACTGAAAGTACTGCATCAGGAAGATCAAAGTCCTAATTTATGCAGTGGAATATAAAGCACTGTGTCTGCGGTATCGTGCACTAATGACGGAAAGCCCAAATCAATAGTGAAACATGACACAAAGCAATCTAATATGCTACACATATCATTGTGGGGATTTTAAAGTCTTTTCAGAATGAATAAGAAAAACTAAAAACGGTTAAAAATTTACAGCAAAATTAGAGTTAAGTCTGGTAGAGTGGTAATATGGTAATTTTGGGACCTTAATGCAAATTATTACGCTTCACTAATTGCATTTACCCACCACCTACTAGGGTCATTGCTTTTTCTATTACCAAAACAGATGTGACCCGGCGAGGCATCACCTCCACAAGACCTTGGCGGTGTCCCTTGGTATGTGGCACCAGGACACAGGCTTTCCATCCTGATTATTTATTATTTCTGGACAACTTTTCTGGAAATCACAGACAGCTATTTATTTTTTAGATGACAAATTGGAAAACCATAATCCGTCACAAAGAATGTCAGTGATACATATCTACAGCTGACAATACAAATACGAACAGGTCTGCAGCATTTACTATTAACTGTGAAGTGATAGCTTCATCCATTATAACCTGCACAAACTGTCCAAGCCTGAAAAAGATAAATAATTCCTTTTTACCCTATTTTCCTGGAATGCCTAGGTATTTATGGACAGTGCAAGGTGTGAGGTGGGACGTCCATGGATCTAGCCTATCTCACCAATGCACGATCAGATTGAGATCTGGCAAATTTAGAGTCCAAGTCAACACCTTGCAGTGTGCATTATCCTGCTAAAAGAAGCCACTGCAATTAGAACATATCACTGCTGTGAAGAGGAGTACTTGGTCTGCAACAAAGTTTAGGAAGGTGGTACATATCAAAGTACCCACATATGAATGCAGGACCCAAGGATTTCAAGCAAAACATTTCCCAAAGCATCACACCGTCTTCGCCAACACGCCTTGTTCCCTCCCCGTAGTACGTTGTGGTGCCACCTGTTTCCCAGTTACACAGTGCATACACCTGGCTATGAACATGATGTAAAGGAAAATGTGATTTATTACACTTGGCCACCTTCTTCAATTTGCATTGCAGTCTCAGCACATTTGTTTCGCTGAGAAGAGAAACAGACAAAACAGTTTCTTACATTGAGCATCTGTGGTGGTGACTGCCTCTGTCTTGCTTGTGCACATCGCCGATTTTATTAGAGCAGAATAATGTCTCATTCACACATCAGTGTTTGGTCAGTGATTTCCATCAGTGATTGTGAGGCAAAGCCAGGAGTGGAGCCTCCACAGACATAAGATATAAGGGAAAGATCTGCCCCTGTTCTGTGTTTAGAGCTGACCGAATAGCGACTGTGTGACTAAGGCATCAAGCTGGTTCATTTCGTGATCCTAGGTCTAGTCATCTGGTTGTGAAAGATGGGCTTACACAATTTCATCAAAATGTAAGACCCTCACATTTAAAATTAAATTATTAATGTAATGGCCCTTCATTATTATTAATGTAATGGCCCCTCTTTGTTATTAATATAATGGCCCCCTCCTTGTTATTAAAGAGGGGCCATTACATTAATAATAAAGAGGGGGCCAGTACATTAATAATAAAGAGGGGCCATTATATTAATAATAAAAAGGGGCCATTACATTAATAATAAAGAGGGGGCCATTACATTAATAATAAAGAGGGGCCACTACATTAATAATAAAGAGGGGGCATTATATTAATAATAATGAGTGGGCCATTATATTAATAATAAAAAGGGGCCAGTACATTAATAATAAAGAGGGGCCACTACATTAATAATAAAGAGGGGGCCATTAAATTAATAATAAAGAGGGGGCATTATATTAATAATAAAGAGGGGGCGGAGCTAGCGCCGAAACAGTGTGGAGGGGGCGGAGCTAGCGGCGAAACAGTATGGACGCTTGAGGCTGCTGCTCCGTACAGAGATCACCTCTGAAGCACTCCATTAACAAGCTGGCACGCCGACCATGGTCAAAATCGGAGGCCCAAGGACCGGAGAACAAGCTGCTCCAGATAGGAGGAACCCTACTACTGGGGAGATGGACAAATTCATAAAGAAGGCAGCGACGCTGCATGTATCTAGAGAGCTCAAGATGGCGCCGACTCCTACTCGCGCCCCGCGCTCTAAACACGTAGACCTGCCAGATCAGGCTACAGGAGGTGAAGAAGAAGTTGCGGACGACCTCCCGATCTCTCGCTCCTTTCTAAGGGAGCTCTTATCCTCCTCCTTAGCGTCAGCCTTGGATCTTGCGGCCATTAAACAAGAGATAACTCAAGTAGGCTGCCGGGTAGAGACGCTTGAAAGCACACAGGACGCCATCATCAGACACCAGACTGCAGTTTCACAGTGGTTCCTGATCATTCAGCAAAAGATGAACAACTTCTGCAGCTCCCTGGAAGACCAGGAAAATAGAGGTAGGCGGAACAATTTACGCTTCCGAGGGATCCCTGAAACGGTGGAAGCAGGAGACGTCCCGAGTACTGTGGTGTAAATCTGCATGTCTCTTCTTGGCCCAGATACAGTCCACAAAGTCATCCTTGAGAGAGCCCACCGTGCCCTAAGGCCTAAACCCCCTGCCTCGGCTCCACCAAGAGACATCATTTGCAAATTTCTAAGTTTCCCAGTTAAAGAGGCAGTCATCATTAAAGCCTGCCAATCTGGTAAAGTGATCTGGGACGGCAATGACATTCAAATTTTCCAGGACCTAGCTCAGTCCACCCTGGATAAAAGAAGAGCCCTGGGTCCTCTGACAAGATGGCTGAGAGACCGCAAGATCCCCTATAGGTGGACATTTCCCTTCGGGCTTAAATTTTCATATGAGGGCCGCAGATTCTCAATATCCAACCACGCAGATCTGGATCCTGTTTTTAACCACCTACAGATTGATCCACTGGAGATAGAAAACTGGGACCCCGTCCAGGACTTTTCCGACCTCCCTGACATTCCACAACCAGGCATCTGGGAGCGCCAACGTACCCCAAAACGTCACAGAAGCCCCAAGAACCCAAGAAGATCCTCGTCCAGAAGACTACCTATGGACAATTGATCATATCCGTCCATGTCCAACCGGACCTGCCAGACCATTATCAAAATGGTGATCTCTAACATGTTTATCTTTCTCCCCCCTCTACTACTTTTCAGGCTTGACCATGCCTGACACTTTAATGTTCACAATAGGTTCATTACCTCATTGTTATTTGGTTAACACTTTTGTTTCAGGATGTATAATGACCTGCGGCTCCTTTAAATATTCCGCAGGAAAGTATAATGACACATGGTTGTTTGCATTCCGCAGCACGTCTGGATTAAAATCCTCTTTTGGTGGAAGATGGCAGAGCGATCCCTTTCAGATTATAAGGTAAAATGGCAGATATACAAGTTACCTCCTATAATGTAAAACGCTTTAACGCCCCTTTCAAACGCTGCCAAATTCTGTCAGAGATAAGGAAATGGGCTGTTCCGTCGCCTTCCTCCAGGAGACGCACTTCAGGGTGAACCACTTCCCGAATTTGTCCCATTCCTGCTTTCCCATTTGGTACCATTGTGGCACGAACTCGTCTGCCTCCAGAGGTCAGATCACGTGGATACATAAGATTCTCCAAATGATTGACCATTTTAGAGAAGGGGTGATCATTATGGGTGGTGATCTCAATCTCACTTTGATTCCCTCTGAAGACTCATCCTCTAAAAAATCTGCTCTGTCAAACAAAGCTTTATGCAAACTGAGGAAATCTTTCCATGAACGTCGTCTGATTGACATTTGGAGATCCCTGAACCCCACAATTAGGGATTACACATTTTTCTCAAACCCTCACAGTTCATATCAACGTTTGGACTACTTTATGATCTCAGCTGATCATATCCAACTATGCTCTAAAGCTCAAATTGGCTCTATTAGCATTTCCGATCATGCCCCTATATGGATTAACATCCTCACACCTGACAGGCCCGTTACCTCCTACAAATGGAGACTCAACGAGATGTTGATCCAATCCCCTGAAAATATTAATAATAAAGAGGGGGCCATTATATTAATAGTAAAGAGGGGGCCATTACATTAATAATAATGAGGGGGCCATTACATTAATAATAATGAGGGGGCCAGTACATTAATAATAAAGAGGGGGCCATTATATTAATAATAAAGAGGGGCCATTATATTAACAATAAAGAGGGGGCCAGTACATTAATAATAAAGAGGGGGCCATTATATTAACAATAAAGAGGGGGCCATTACATTAATAATAAAGAGGGGGCCAGTACATTAATAATAAAGAGGGGGCCATTACATTAATAATAATGAGGGGCCATTACATTAATAATAAAGAGGGGCCATTACATTAATAATAAAGAGGGGGCCATTACATTAATAATAAAGAGGGGGCCAGTACATTAATAATAATGAGGGGCCATTACATTAATAATAGAGGGGCCATTACATTAATAATAAAGAGGGGCCATTACATTAATAATAAAGAGGGGGCCATTATATTAATAATAAAGAGGGGTCATTATATTAATAATAAAGAGGGACCATTACATTAATAATAAAGAGGGGTCATTACATTAATAATAAAGGGGGGGGGGCCAGTACATTAATAATAAAGGGGGGGCAGTACATTAATAATAAAGAGGGGGCCATTATATTATTAATAATGAGGGGCCATTACATTAATAATAAAGAGGGGCCATTACATTAATAATAAAGAGGGGGCCATTACATTAATAATAAAGAGGGGGACATTAAATTAATAATAAAGAGGGGGCCAGTACATTAATAATAATGAGGGGCCATTACATTAATAATAGAGGAGCCATTACATTAATAATAAAGAGGGGGCCATTATATTAATAATAAAGAGGGGTCATTATATTAATAATAAAGAGGGGCCATTACATTAATAATAAAGAGGGGTCATTACATTAATAATAAAGGGGGGGGGGCAGTACATTAATAATAAAGGGGGGCCAGTACCTTAATAATAAAGGGGGGGCAGTACATTAATAATAAAGAGGGGGCCTGTACATTAATAATAAAGAGGGTCCATAATATTAATAATAAAAAGGGGGCCATTATAATATACAGGGGGAATAATATTATGAGGAATGGGGGACTGTCTGGCTCTAGCACAGTATTGGGGGGCAGCAGGATGACAGTGTTGAGACACCAGGAAGGAGAGGATGATAGTAAAGTGAGGAACCTAAAAAAAATTCTGTGAAACTCTGCAGAGACGAGAAGCGGCTGAAAGAAGGTATCATGGCGGTCTTATCTCTGACTGAAGACGTTGTGGTAAGTCTACATCACAGGAGACGTCACTGGATGTAACAGGTATGGTTCGGTATTATACTGTAATAATAATGTCCATGCACATATCTGTTTCACGGTATCCTGGCCCCAGACTTCAAGTCACACTGTGTTCTGAATTCTGGGGCCTTACACCCATCTACTACATTATCTGTACTCAGAGAGTTATCTCTGTGTTATCTGAGGTGTTACATAGGACTGCTAGTGATCTACTACAGTATCTGTTAAAAGGGGCGTGCCTGGGGTAGGGGGGGGGTGCAATTTTTGTTTCCCCCGGGTGCTGGCAACCCACGCTACGCAACTGGTATAGGGCCATAATTAGGGATGAGCGAATATTCGCATAAAACTCGCTCGCTCCATACAGCATTCAAGGTTTTATGCGAATCGACTTCGGATGTCGATTGGCTCATCCTTAGCCATAATATGTGTATGTGGGCACAACTGGGGGCTAATATCTATACTGGGGCACATCTTGGCTATTATAACTACTGGGAGGCACTAAGGAGGCCATTATCTATACTTGGGGCACAACTGGGAGTCTTGTGCATGTAACCTTAGAAGGTGCTGAGCTGGCTAACTTTTTTTTGTTTTAATCTTATAGCTTTGTGTTGGCAGCAGAAAGCCAGAGGTGTGCAGAAAGAATTGGGGGAGTTAGAGCTCTGCAGCAAAAAATATTAAGTTCCCACCCCTATAAGGATAAAAATCAGCACATGATTTGACAGCCAAATAAGAAATTGCTGTATATTAATAGATAAAGTTACACTTTATAGCTACTTGCTATGTTTTCCAGAAGAGAGGTCTATTTAGCATCTCTTTCCTTGAAAGTCCAGTCTAGTTTAGGATACTTTCACACTAGCGTTTTTGCTGGATCTGGCAGGGTTCCGCAAAAATGTTTCCGTTACTGATAATACAACCGTCTGCATACGTTATGAATGGATCCTGTTGTATTATCTTTAACATACCCAAGACGGAGCCATCATGAAATCCATTGAAAGACAATGGAGGACGGATCTGTTTTCTATTGTGTTAGAGAAAACGGATCCATCCCCCATCGACTTTCAATGGTGTTTATGACGGCTCTGTAATGGCTATATAAGACATAATACAACCAGATCTGTTCATGACGGATGCATGTGTTTGTATTATTGTAACGGAAGCGTTTTTGCAGATCCATGACAGATCCGCAAAAAACGCTAATGTGAAAGTAGCCTTATCTGTCTGTCTGCCTCAGAAGCAGATGGACACAAATAAGTGCTTATCTCAGCTGTGATCTGCACATAAGGCTACATTCACACGAATGTGCGTTCCGCAATATACAGACCGCACATGCCGCAGCTCTCATAGAAAATATTTGTTCCCATCAGCCATTGCGGACAAGAATAGGACATGTTCTATTCTTTTTGCGGGGCTGTGGCACGGAGCAACGGATGTAGACAGCACACGGTGTGCTGTCCGCATCTTTTGCAGCCCCATAGAAATGAATGGGTCATACGGTCGTGTGAATGTAGCCTAATACAGAGCTTCACAGTACTGATGCAGGCAGAGACTGGAGAGACTGGAGTTTACATCGGGCTCTGTGCTCTGCTTTCTCATACAGACCATCCGGCAGTCATTAGGAGGACGGAGTCCATGTCCAGGAATCTGAAAGCGGTCATTTTAACTCCTTCACTAATTGTCCCCTAGACAAAATGAGCCTCTATAAATAATTAAGGGAAATCAAGAGTTTATGTCTGATAAAATTTTTTTTTGCATTTTCATTTTAATTTTTCTAGGAGAACTCTTTTAATGAGCACCAGTCAGCAGGATCAACTCTGACCAGGCATGCCTTGGTAGGGTTAGGCCTCTTTCAGACGGGCGTTGCGGGAAAAGGTGCGGGTGCATTGCGGGAAAATGCACGATTTTTCCGCGCAAGTGCAAAACATTGTAATGCATTTTGCACTCGCGTGAGAAAAATCGGCTTCACAGAAGCTTCACAGAAGTTCGGGCTTTGGATCGGTATTCTGTAAATTGTATTATTTTCCCTTATAACATGGTTATAAGGGAAAATAATAGCATTCTGAATACAGAATGCATAGTAAAATAGCGCTGGAGGGGTTAAAAAAAAAAAAGTAACTTACCTTAATCCACTTGATCGCGCAGCCGGCATCTCTTCTGTCTTCTTTCTTTGCTGTGCAGGAACAGGACCTGTGGTGACGTCATTCCGGTCATCACATGGTCCATCACATGATCCATCACAATGGTAAAAGATCATGTGATGGACCATGTGATGACCGGAGTGACGTCACCACAGGTCCTGTTCCTGCACAGCAAAGAAAGAAGACAGAAGAGATGCCGGCTGCGCGATCAAGTGGATTAAGGCGAGTTAAATTATTTTTTTATTTTTTTTTAACCCCCCCAGCACTATTGTACTATGCATTCTGTATTCAGAATGCTATTATTTTCCCTTATAACCATGTTATAAGCGAAAATAATAATGATTGGGTCTCCATCCCGATCGTCTCCTAGCAACCATGCGTGAAAATCGCACCGCATCCGCACTTACTTGCGGATGCTTGCGATTTTCACGCAACCCCATTCATTTCTATGAGGCCTGCGTTACGTGAAAAACGCACAAAATAGAGCATGCTGCGATTTTCACGCAACGCACAAGTGATGCGTGAAAATCACCGCTCATGTGCACAGCCCCATAAAAATGAATGGGTCGGGATTCAGTGCAGGTGCAATGATTTCAACTCACGCATCGCATCCGTGCGGAATACTCGCCCGTGTGAAAGGGGCCTTAATCTTCCTGAAACCTGAAATTGATTATGGCATTCCCAGAAAAAACCCTCAGAATTTATGCAAAGGAGGGCTTCAGTACCCTCTAACTTAGGGCTTGTTTATATGACATAAAATGCGGCTCAGATGCAGACCAAACCCACGGTCGTTTGAACGAGCCCTTACTTAGAGGTTAGAAGTCATTTTTTTCAGGAATGCAGAATTTTTTTTTCAAGTATTACATTCATCAGCAGGATAAATCCCAGTGTGATGCCTGGTTTAATAGAGTTAATAGATGCTCTTTAAAAAGGTTCTTGCCACCATATTATTTTAATATACATCAGCATGAAAAAATGGGTTACTTTTGTAATTACTTTCTGTTAATAAAATGCCCCAGTTGCGAGATCTCTTTACTTCGACATAATGCCGCCTTCTGATGTTTAATCTGTATAGTAATGTGCACATTCATCTACTGAGGTGGTTGCACATGCTCAGTTCCATCCTTTAACTGCCCACCAGCTATATCCTTTGTTAGAAACTGTGACAGTTACAGAGAAAGAGCTGCAGCAGAATGGACACACCCCCTGAGCTGCAGGAGAATGGACACACCCCCTGAGCTGCAGGAGAATGGACACACCCCCTGACCTGCAGCAGAATGGACACCCCCCTGAGCTACAGCAGAATGGACACACCCCCTGAGCTGCAGCAGAATAGACACACCCCCTGAGCTGCAGCAGAATGGACACACCCCCTGAGCTGCAGCAGAATGGACACAGCCCCTGAGCTGCAGCAGAATGGACACAGCCCCTGAGCTGCAGCAGAATGGACACAGCCCCTGAGCTGCAGCAGAATGGACACAGCCCCTGAGCTGCAGCAGAATGGACACACCCCCTGAGCTGCAGCAGAATGGACACCCCCCCTGACCTGCAGCAGAATGGACACCCCCCCTGAGCTACAGCAGAATGGACACACCCCCTGAGCTGCAGCAGAAAGAACATGCCCCAGAGAAAGAACACACCTCCTGAACTGTCATCATGAGGAGAATCTATCATAGTAATTGGAGCAATGCATGGGGGAGATCTGCTTCCATGTGAGGTTCAGGGCTGGTCCTAGCTTTGTTAGAAAGGTATTGTCATGTACTATATGTCTGATTTTTACATCAATCATGACATAACCCTTTTAAGATCTTAACTCATTTTCAACACAAAATATTAGTGTGCAGTTATTTTGAAATGTAACATAGAAAGCAGTTGCAATTTGAATGAAATCAGAATTAAGAACTGATTTGGATTCGTTGTGGTTAGGTAGTTTTTATTGGTTTCAGAGACAAAAATACAGTATTTTTTAAATGGAACATCTGTTACTACAGTTCATGAAATACAGTAATATATCAGAAGATCTTCAGGGGAAAAACATAATCTCGAAATAATTGCTATGGGAGTATGGAGGGTCTTAGTTATGAGCTAAAAATTCGTTTACAAAAACTACATTTATTTAGTCTTGAGAGGAGGCAACTAACATGGTATTTGATTAACTTAAAGGGAACCTGTCACCAGTTTTATGGTGTCCCAACTAAGGGCAACATAAATAAGTGACTGATTCTCTTAGCAAAATGCTGGGTCACTTTCTTTAATTGACCCAGTCAATCTGCCAACATCTTGTATTGAAAAGCTCCAGCTGATAAGGATGAGGCATGACTATTCATGAGCTCCTGACTCTCCCCGCCTACCTGCTGCTAAATGACAGACAGTTTCAGCCCAGATTTGGCCTGGTTTACGGCACAGAATCCATACTGAAACTCATGCCCAAAATCCTCCATCTGAACCTACCCTTAGGGTATGGCCAAATGTTCAGGTTTCTTGAAGCAGGTTTGAAGCCAAAACCAGGAGTAAATAAAATAAAAAACAGAAGCTGTATCTTATCTGTGCTTTACACTTTTCCCTTTTATGATCCACTCCTCATTTTGGCTTCCAAAACTGCATCAGGAAACCTGATTGCATGGACATACCCTTACACGCAGGAACTAATAGTAATCCTGCCTTAATTTTTCATATTTTCTATCCCCATGCTATAAGGCTAGGGTTACATCGTGACTCTGGTTGCACGACAGCTGTCACTGGCCAGAATCAAAAAGTAGCGGTAGCTGCAACAGCTGTAGCGCCACCAGTGTCGCCATGTTGCCGTAGCTTAAAGAGACCACTTACTGATAAAACTCAAACCTGGTATCCTTTTTCATAGTTAATTTTAGAATTTGAAAAAAAAAAAATTCTCTAACATCTAGACTGAAGACAGATTCTGTTGACCTTTTCCCATTAGATAGTTTTATCATGTCTGATTTTTGCTGTGTTTTATATAAGCTATGGACAATGATAGAACAGGATTTCTTAGGTGAAGTTAAATGCAATTAATGCTGAAATGTATCCAAGCACAGAATATGTAACACCATGATCTATTGCACTGTCAATATGATTAATGCCTTGTGCCCAAAATGCTCAGCAATGGGGCCAAATGCAGTGTTGTAATGACAGCTATTCATTTATGCTGAATGCAGAAAAACAAAACTAGAACATTTTACTGGTTTTAATCCACAAATATACTGAAATTCAGGGACCAGGACCTTGACAGGCTGCTGGATATCTCAGAGAAGACAGTAAAATATTAAACAAATTCTTTATATTTTCGAAATTAAACAATATAGGAGATATACCATTCTATTGTGTACATCTATCTGCCTTATATCTGTAAAGAATAAATCAAGGCAATTGGACGTACTGTAGATCTCTTGAAAACGTTTCACTCGTTCTTCCAACGAGCTTTCTCAATTCTGAGTGATTGTACAAAAATTCTGGGAATAAATATGTAACTGAATCCACATCTGGTAATTATACCCAGCATTGGGTCAAAGGTGTTGATTCCATTATCCTAATTGGAGTCAGTAGGTGATAAAGACTTCCCAGAAAAAGGTGTCAAGACAGCATTGTATGTGGCAGACAATAGATGTCTAACCCCCCCACCTCTATTCAAGCTTGGCTTCTCCATTTTTACGTAGATGGCCTCCTTCACGCCTCGTTTGTACCAATCGAGGTGGGGGGGTTAGACATCTATTGTCTGCCACATACAATGCTGTCTTGACAACTTTTTCTGGGAAGTCTTTATCACCTAATGACTCCAATTAGGATAATGGAATCAACACCTTTGACCCAATGCTGGGTATAATTACCAGATGTGGATTCAGTTACATATTTATTCCCAGAATTTTTGTACAATTACTCAGAATTGAGAAAGCTCGTTGGAAGAACGAGTGAAACGTTTTCAAGAAATCTACAGTACGTCCAGTTGCCTTGATTTATTCTTTACAGATATATACCATGACCTGGATAAATGAGAACCTTCACAGACATCTATCTGCCTTGGCACAAAGGAGGTCTGCTTTTGGAGATTTAAGACACATAGCACCATTTTTTTAGGTCAACACACCTATCAAAAAGGGGGCCGAAATTAAACCAAAAAATAACTGCAGGTGCTAGGAATAGCACAAACCACGGATAATAAACAACCTACTCACCGGCAGCAGCAGCTAGACATAGAGTAACATACTCGGAGTGCATCTTGCCACCTCATATCAAAGATCCCCTGGACTACTGGGCAGCAAAACTCGATTTGTCACCGCAACTGGATAAGCTTTCCTGCCTGGCCAGCAGTGTGGCATCAGAGTGGGTACTTAGTGCGGCTGGGGCCATAGTTACCCCAAGGAGAACTCGCCTGTCCACCCAAAATGTGGAGAAACTGACCTTTGTGAAGATGAATCAGGCAAGGATCAGCCAGGATTTTCAAACACCAGTGCCTGATGCATCAGACTAGATCATACATGGTGCCACACCTACACTTTGTCAAAAGAGACCTGTTTCTTCTGGCTACCTGTTTCAGCTACTATTCTGATGCTGCCACCCGCCTGATGCCACACCTGCTGTCAGGTGCTCCTGCTGCCATCCACTATCTTCAGCTGGTACTGGTATTGCTCCCCACCTCGTCACTGGGCCACTCCCCATGCTGCTGCCACCTCACCACTCTGTGGTCTCCTCATGCTGCTGCTACCTCAACATTATGTCACTGGGCCACTCTGATCTCCTCATGCTGCTGCCACCTCACCACTCTGTGGTCTCCTCATGCTGCTGCCACCTCACCACTCTGCGGTCTCTTCATGCTGCTGCCACCTCACCACTCTGTGGTCTCCTCATGCTGCTGCCACCTCACCACTCTGCGGTCTCTTCATGCTGCTGCCACCTCACCACTCTGTCATTGGGCCACTTTGTGGACTTATGATGCTGTTCACACCCTCCTCACTCTATGACTGGGACACTATTTTGCCTTTCAGACCTGGTTGAAATCATTTATTGACCCTTCTGGTCTGTCAAAATGAAGGAAAAATGAGACGCACAACGGATCCTGTCTATGTAGCTCTAAGGCCTGTATGACATGGTCCTTATTTTTTGCATCAGAATTGGCATATGATTTGGTAGCCAAAAGCAGGAGTGGGTACAAAACACAGAAGCCATGCAAATATTTCATTCACATGTCATCTCTGTTTTGGATCCACTACAGTTTTTTTTGGCTTTAGCAATACTGATGGATTACTGACTGAGTGAAGGCGGATAATCAACAGACAGGATCCGTTTTTTGAGGGTTATTGTTCTGACGGATCAGAGGAAGGTCAAAATAATCAGTGACGTCAACACAGACTTACTGCTGACACCCTCTCCACTCTGTCTGGGGGGCTCTACTTGTATAAGCGTTTAATAGAACAGGTTCTGTAGACATCTATGTGGAATCAGCTGATGACTGTGTAAAAGGAGTGCACTCTTTCACGCTATAGTAGGTTCTTGGGCCTCAGCATGGTTCTCTATACCTGGCGCTAACATTGACCTGTAAGGCTGACTTCACAGTTGAGTTATTTGGTCAGTTCTGGCCCCGTAATTGACCAAATGAATGAAGTGTGCAGTGATTCTAAGAGCGGCGCCTGTCATCTGCGTGTCAAACTGACTCATAGTATTGTTTCACTACCACAGCAGACTCCCTATGTGTGTTACTGCAAGGCACACTGTTCTACACCACTATACAGGCTCTTCCAAATAAATTTGGATCAAATCTTTTTGGAAAATTCGGCGAACCGACTGAATCGAATTTTTGAGAAATTCACTCATCTCTATTAATTATCATGACAATCTGTGGCATTGTGAAGGTTTCCAGACCTGTTATGGCTAGCTACCTAAAAAGCCATGCCCAAAGTACGCCTGACAGGCAACCTGTGAAAATCCCCTAGATTGCAATAGGATCCTGTTTTGGTGTCCTCCTCCAGAGCAGAATGGAGGCGGAACGGAGGCAAACTGATGCATTCTGAAGGGATCCTTATCCATTCAGAATGCATTAGGGCAGAACTGATCCGTTTTGGACCGCTTGTGAGAGCCCTGAAACGGATCTCACAAACAGAAACCAAAACGCCAGTGTGAAAGTAGCCTAAAACATAATAAAAATATACAAATTTGGTATCGCTGTAATTGTACTGACCCGCTGAAATAGAATCATGCTGATTTTTTATTTTTTTTATTTTATCTCACAAAGATTTTTCAGGTTTTCCAATACAAGATTTAGCAAATTATATGATGCAGTTAAAAAATACTACCTTTCACGCAAAAAAAAGCTATTTTAAAATGCAAAAACAAAAATAGCCCCAGTACTTAAAAGGAACCTGTCACCAGTTTTTACTTTATAAAAGCGATACCTCACACTGTAGCCCATGTTCCCTAGATGTCATATCGCAATTTTTTTTCATGATATGCTCCTCCGTTGCGCCGCTGTACCACTCCTTCGGTGTATGCTAATTATTAGCATCGGAACAGGGAGGAGGAGACATCAGCTTTTCTGAGTGGGCGTCTCTTCTATCTGGCTGTGGCACTATGCAATCACAGCAGAGCGAGTTACAGCCAGGGAGAAGGTGAGCTGTTTTTTCTCAATGGCTGTGACACGTTCCGCTGTGATTGGACCGCGGCACAGCCAGATAGAAGAGACGCCCACTGAGAAAAGCTGATGTCTCCTCCCTTTTCCGATGCTATTAATTAGCATACACCGAAAAAGGGGCACAGCGGCGCAACAGAGGAGCATATCCTGAAAGAAATTAGCGATATGACATCTAGGGAACATGGGCTACAGTGTGAGGTATTGCGTTTGTAAAGTAAAAACTAGTGAAAGGTCCTCTTTAAGGGGTTAAATAGAAGGGAGGAATTTATTAAACGAAAAAAACAACCTCAAAATGAGCAGCTAGCATATTTTATGATGAATTCAGGAGGCTTACTATGGTCAAGGACGTATTATCAGCTTTTTTTCTAATATACATTAAAACATCAGAATTTCGATTTGTATAATAGCAGCTACAGTGAGAACAAATCCCCCACAGCTGCATTTCCAGGGCTGTCAGCAGGTGAACGGCTGTGGAAGGACATCTCTGTTCTCTCAGTGGACACGCAGAAGTGCTGCTGTGGTCATTAGCACTTTGCAATGGTTCCTCTACTCTCATCCTTGACTACATTCAGCTGACATCAGCATTTACTCTCATATCCCTGCAGCTGCGGTTCCCTATTACTCAAATTTCCTGATGCAGCAAAAGAGCAAGAGTTCTTCCCAAACCACCAACTTTCTACATCATCCATGCTTTAGATGGGTAGATTCATATTTCTAAATGCATATGGTCCACTGGACTTTGCAATCTGTCATTCCTTTTAGATTGTAAGCTCCCGTGGGCAGGGTTCTTGTTCCATTTGTCTCATTGTTGACCTTACAGCGGTTCAGTCACCTGAATATTCTGCACTATGTAAGCTTCAGTCACACATCCGTGCTCAAATCTGTGAAAAGGTGGTCAGTGATACCAGTGAAGATGTCCGTGAAGGATCCATGTTTGGTCCCCGTGTCCGTTTTTTGCTGTCCGCATGTCATCCGTGTTTCACTGAAACTGCACAGCTGAAAAGTAATTTTCAGCTGGCATCCGTGGTTTTTACAGACCCATAGACTATAATATGTGTGATGGATGCGTGAACAAGGACAAAACAGATCATGCATCCATGCTAAAAACACGGACCCATGGACCATGGTAAAACACTGCTGTGTATATACACACATTAAAATGAATCGGTACGTATGCTGTCTGCGGAGAACATGTACAGCACACGTACATGGAACATTGATGTTTGAATGAGAATTAAAACTACTGTGACTCTGGCTAATTGGAACAAGCTATGGGCTCGTTCACACGACCGTGTGAAGCCGGTGTCTGTGCTGTGGACCGCTGTGTCAGAAAGCACACCGTAGTGATCCATTCCGTGCTTCCGTTTCGCATCTCCGGATTTGCGGCCCCATTGAAGTGAATAGGTCTGCATCCATGAAGCAGAATGCACACAGAATGGTGCCCGTGTATTGTGGATCCGCAAATACGGTCCGCAATACGGCAACAGGCAGCGCACTTTCGTGTGAATGAGCCCTAACAGGGGGCTCCTGATTATAAACCCTGTGAATACACATTTACATGTACATTTTGGCAGCATTAATCATTGGTCAATGTACAATACTTACAGAACTGTGAGTTATGTCCACTGGATGGATGGTGTAGGTGTGGGCGCCATCATCAAACATTCCACTGGAAAGGAAACACATAGTTAAACAGATGGCACCATATCCACATGTTATTTCCTACCAAAGTCAAACAGGTATCCCACCTTTTTGGGACCAAAATGCAGCATACTGAAGGTATGTGGCGGATTTTATTCCTCTGATTCATCAAGAAAAAAAAAACTGATTTGTAAGGGCTCATGCACATGGCTGTTGCGCCGCTGTGCTCGTATTGCAACCTGCAAACAGCAGGTCCGCAATATATGGGCACCGGCTGTTTGTGCACCACATCATGGATGCAGACCCATTCACTTGAATGGGTCTGCATTATGGAAGGTGCGGTGCCGAACAGACGCACGGAAACCCACGTCTGTCCGTGCCTCAAAAAAGTAGTGCATGCACTAAAGAATGTAAAAAAAAAAAAAAAAAGCAGGAAAAAACTCAAAATTCAGCAAAAAGGTAATAAAACTGTATGTGAAACCAGCCTTAGGCCTCATGCACACGACCATATGTATCTTGTAGTCCGCAAAAAACGGATCCCCCAAAAATACGGATGACGTCTGTGTGCATTCCGTATTTTGCGGAACAGAACAGCTGGTCCCTAATAGAACAGTACTATCCTTGTCCGTAATGCGGACAATAATAGGACATATTCAATTTTTTTGCGTAACGGAAATGCGGAAACGGAATGCACATGAAGTACCTTCCTTTTTTTGCGGACCCATTGAAATGAATGGTTCCATATACGGTCCGCAAAAAAAAAAAAAAAAAAAGGAATGGACACGGAAGGAAAATACTTTCGTGTGCATGAGGCCCTAGGGAAGTTTCACACAGCGTTTTTTTTTTTTTAACCACTTCACATCTGGGCCATTTCCCCCTTCCTGACCAGGCCTGATTTTACAAATCTGACATGTGTCACGTTATGTGGTAACAACTTTGGAACGCTTTTACTTATCCAAGCCATTCTGAGACTGTTTTCTCGTGGCACATTGTACTTCATGACAGTGTAAAATTTGAGTCGATATATTTCATCTTTATTTATGAAATCAAAAATTTAGCAAAAATTTTCAAAAATTCGCAATTTTCTAAATTTCTATTTCTCTGCTTTTAAGGCCTCTTTCACACTACCGTTTTTGGTTTCCGTTTTGTGAGCCGTTTTTTGGGTTCCATATACGGAACCATTCATTTCAATGGGTCCGCAAAAAAGTACGGAATGTACTCCGTATACATTCTGTTTCCGTATTTCCGTTTCGTTGAAAGATAGAACATGTCCTATATTTGGCCGCAAATCACGTTCCGTGGCTCCATTAAAGTCAATGGGTCCGCAAAAAAAACGGAATGCATACGGAAATGTATCTGTATGTATTCTGGATTCGTTCCGTTTTTTGCGGAACCATCTATTGAAAATGTTATGCCCAGCCCAATTTGTTCTAGGTAATAACTGTATACTGTATATGCCATACGGAAAAAAAGAACGGAAAAACGGAACCAAAATGGAAACACAATGGAAACAAAAAAAACGGAACAACAGATCCCTGAAAAACGGACCGCAAAACACTGAAATAGCCATATGGTAATATGAAAGAGGCCTAAAAGTGATACCTCATAAAATATTTATTACTTAACATTCCCCATATGTCTACTTTATGTTGGCATCATTTTGGAAATGTCATTTTATTTTTTTAGGACGTTAAACTGCTTAGAATTGTAGAAGCAATTCTTAAAATTTTTAAGAAAACTTTTTAAGGGCCAGTTCAGGTCTGAAGTCACTTTGTGGGGCTTACATAGTAGAAAACCCCCAAAAATTACTCCATTATAGAAACTACACCCCTAAATTTACTCAAAACTAATTTTAAAAACTTTGTTAACCCTTTAGGTGTTCCACAAGAATTAAAGGAAAATGGAGATGACATTTCTAAATTAAATTTTTTGGCCAGATTTTTCATTTGAATCCATTTTTCCTTTAACACATCGAGGGTTAACAGCCAAACAAAACTCAATATTTATAACTCTGATTCTGTGGTTTACAGAAACACCCCACATGTGTTCACAAACTGATGTAAGGGCACACGGCAGGGCACAGAATAAAAGGAGCGCCATATGGTTTTTGGAAGGCAGATTTTGATGGATTGGTTTTTAGACACCATTTCCCATTTTAAGCACCCCTGATGCACCCTTACATTATAAACTCCCAAAAAGTGACCCCATTTTGGAAACTAGGGGATAAGGTGACAGTTTTATTGGTACTATTTTGGGGTACATATAATAAAAAATTTCTCTATATTACAACAGGCACTGTTTTTATTTTTTATTTCTTATTTTTTTACAACATTCATCTGACTGGGTAGATCATGTGCTATTTTAGTAGTTACGGACGCAGTGATATCAAATATGTCTACTTTCTTTGTTTGCTTCAGTTTTACATAATAAAGCATTTTTATAAAATAAATTATGTTTTTGTGTCTCCATTTTGTGAATGCCATATTTTTTTAATTTTTATGCCAATCGTCTGGTGCAGGGGCTCATTGCAGGAAGAGTTGATGTTTTTATTGGTACCATTTTTGGGTACATGATTTTTTGATCATTTATTATTTCACTTTATGGGGCAACGTGACCAAAAAATTTGTTGTTTTAGCACAGTTTTTATTTATTTATTTTTACAGCGTTCACCTGAGGGGTTAGATCATGTGACAATTTTATAGAGCAGCCGTGGCAATACCTAATATGTATACTTTTATTTTTTAAGTTTTAAGTGTCTCCATAGTCAGAGCTATAGCCTTTTTATTTTTTGACCGATTGGGTACTTTCACACTAGCGTTTTTCTTTTCCAGCATAGAGTTCCGTCCTAGGAGCTCTATACCAGAAAAGAACTGATCAGTTTTAATCCTAATGCATTCTGAATGGGGGGGCATACGCCTTTTTGATCGCTTGCTGTTGCAATTTTTGTGATGTAAAGTGACAAAAAAATTAGTTTTTTTGGCACTGTTTATTTGATTTTTTTTACGGTGTTCACCTGAGGGGTTAATTATGTGATATTTTTTATAGAGCTAGTTGTTACAGATGCGGGGATACCTAATATGTATACTTTTTAAAATTTATTTAACTTTAACACAATAATAGCATTTTTGAAACAAAAAATGATGTTTTAATGTCTCCATATTCTGAGAGCTATAGTTTTTTCAATTTTTTGAGAGATTTTCTTATGTAGGGGCTAATTTATTTAGAGATGAGGTGATGGTTTTATTGGTACCATTTTGTGGGACATACGCCTTTTTGATCACTTGGAGTTTCACTTTTTTTGATGTAAGGTGACAAAAATGGCTTTGACAGTTTTTATTTATTTTTTAAGGTATTTATCAGACGGGGTGGATCATGTGATATATTTATAGAGCCGGTCGTTACGAACGCGGCAATACCAAATATGTATATTTTATTTATTTTTCTTGTATTTTTAACATTTTTTTAAATTACTTAATTGGGGAATTTTTATTTTTTTAACATGTGAAGGCTTTTTTTTTTTTTTGCGTCCCCCATTAGGTCCTACCTCTGGGAGACATTTACCTTAACTTTTTTTATTTTATTTTTTTCACCATTGATTTCTCCTGTAACTGGGCCTGACATAGTAGCCCCAGTTACAAGGGAAATACACCCCCCAGAGAGGCTTTACAGCAGAATACAACGCTGTACAGCCTCAGGGCAGGGCTGATCGAGATCTGTAGAAGCCCTGAGAGCTGCTGCACTCTCCTTGCATCGGCGGTCACATGACCCCCGGGCCGGTGTTCAGTCAGAATACTATACCTTCGTCACTTCCGGTGACGCGGGCGCCCCGGAATCAGCCGGAGGAGGGGGGAGGAGGGGGTGTGCAGCGCTGCGCAAGTGCAGATCCACGGTAAGTCAAAATTATAGCTTAGCAGGCACAAAACCGCCCCCCCCCCCAACCTGTCGGAGGGCTGAGAGTGTTGGAAGAAGATGCTCCTGATGATCTGTGTCAGCGCGTGCGCACATTTTGCACTGACAAATCTACCTGCCCCTGAGTGCGCATGTGCGGTGTTATCCTGATGTGTGTGGCAGATGGGAGTATATAGTCGCGTGTGCGCACCCTCTCCTACCCAGCCGAGGCTCTGGGCGCAGGGGCAGTGTGTCCCGGCCGGTTTCGCACATGTGCATTAAGTGGGCGCTTCTTCCGCGGCGGTGTTATAATTTTGACTTAGCCGTGGATCTGCGCTTGCGCCGCACACCACCTCCTCCAGCTGATTCCGGGTCGGCCGCGTCACCGGAAGTGACGAGGATATAGCATTCTGATAAGGTATAGTATTCTGGCAGAACACCGGGACAGGACGCGCATAGCTGTGTATACAGCGATCTAGAAGGCAGGGATCTGGGAACTGTCCCTGCCTTCTCTCTGGGTTGCCTTGCTGTCACTGACAGCGGGCCCCCCTCTCGGCAGCTGCACGATTAGCATGCAGCTGGCATCTCTGAATGGACATTCCAGAACGTCCATTCAGAGATAAACATCCACCCATACGACGTTTATATCCTATGGGCGGATGTGAAGTGGTTAAATGGCACTGCAGTTTTTTAGCTAAAGCCAGAAGAGGATCCAGCAGGAAGGCATCATTTTTGCACTTGCTTTATATTTACTATTACTTTCTATTCACTTTAACGCAAAACACTGCATATGAAAAAAAAAAAAAAATTCTGTGTGAAACCACTCTCTGGGTACGTCCAAAAGCGCTATAAGAGCTCATGCACATGGTAGTAGTTTTGGTCTGCATGCAGACCCATTTATCTCGGTGAGGCCACAAAAGATGCGGGCAGCACACCCATAAGTCTGTTTCACCGCAAAAAAAAACACAGCAAAACACGGATTCCGGCCAAGTGCTTACTGCCATGTTTCTTTTTCTTCTGCAGAAATGTCCTATCCTTGTCCTCACGATAGGTCATCAGTAACTGATCGGTTGGATCTTACTACCAGCACCCTCATCGATCAGCGCTTGAAGAGGCTGCAGCACTCCGGTGAGCACTGCAGCTTCCTCACAGCTTACCCTAGGGCAGTGATGGCTAACCTCCAGGACTGCAACTGTGGTGAAACTATGACTCCCAGCATGCTTCATTCATTTCTATGGAGTTCTGAGAACAGCCAAGCAAGTGTGCATCTTGGGAGTCATAGCTTTACCACAGCTGGAGTGGTGGAGATTAGCCATCAGTGCCCTAAGCTGTTGATGTCACGTTCATCTCTTACCTGGCCTAGGTGTAGCTCAGTCTCAGAATGGGGCGCAATGAGCTGCAATACCAAACAGTATGGCTACTGTGGCAATACCGAGCCTCTCTATTTACTGAAGTGCTATGGCCTCCTCAAACAGCTGATCGGTGGGGGTCCTGAGAGTCGAATCTGCAGATAGGTCATCAGTACAGTCCTGATCAAAAGTTTAAGACCACTTGAAAAATTGCAAAAAATCATATTTAGCATGGCTGGATCTTAACAAGGTTCCAAGTAGAGCTTCAACATGCAACAAGAAGAAATGGGAGTGAGACAAAACATTTTTTGAGCATTCAATTTAATGAAAACAACAAATAAACTGAAACAGGCTGTTTTTCAGCTGATCAAAAGAGTGATGTTATTCTCCTGGAAGAAGTCCCTTGTCCTGCGGGCATTGTGTACTGTAGCGTTGTCCTGTTGAAAAACCCAGTCGTTACCCCACAGACGAGGGCCCTCAGTCATGAGGAATGCTCTCTGCAACATCTGGACATAGCCAGCGGCCGTTTGACGCCCCTGCACTTCCTGGAGCTCCATTGTTCCACTGAAGGAAAAAGCACCCCAGACCATTATGGCGCCCCCTCCACTGTGGCGCGTAGAAAACATCTCAGGTGGGAACCTCTTGTCATGCCAGTAATGTTGGAAACCATCAGGACCATCAAGGTTAAATTTTTTCTCATCAGAGAATAAAACTTTCTTCCACCTTTGAATGTCCCATGTCCCATGTTTGGTGCTCTCTTGCAAAGTCCAAACGAGCAGTTCTGTGGCGTTCAAGGAGACGAGGTCTTGAAGACGTTTTTTGTTTTTGAAGCCCTTCAGTCTCAGATGCCGTCTGATGGTTATGGGGCTGCAGTCAGCACCAGTAAGGGCCTTAATTTGGGTCGAGGATCGTCCAGTGTCTTGACGGACAGCCAATTGGATCCTCTGGCTCAGTGCTGATGAAATTTTTTGGGGTCTTCCGCTTGACTTTTTTGTTTCATAACCCTCAGGATCATTTAAGAAATTCTAAATGACTGTCTTACTGCGTCCCACCTCAGCAGCGATGGCGCGCTGTGAGAGACCCTGCTTATGCAGTTCAACAACCCGACCACGTTAAAAAAGGGAGAGGTTTTTTTGCCTTTGCCATCACAACGTGTGACTACCTGACAGAAAATGACAATGAATCCACATCTTTGCACAGATTTGGCCTTTTAAAGGCATGTGGTCCTAAACTTTTGATCAGCTGAAAAACAGCCTGTTTCAGTTTATTAGTTGTTAAATTGAATGCTCAAATGTTTTGTCTCACTCCCATTTCTTCTTGTTGCATATTGAAGCTCTACTTGGAACCTTGTTAAGATCCAGCCATGCTAAATATGTTTTTTTTGCCATTTTTCAAGTGGTCTTAAACTTTTGATCAGGTCTGTATAAAACATTCAGAAAAGCTATGCTTTTACATGATACATTTATTTCAGAAATTTCTGTGACTGACCCATACACCTGAATTATTTTTGTAAAAGTCCACAAATTTTCTACAGAACGTAACCGCAGTGATATGTGTGAAACAGATTTTTAGTAGTCGAAATTTCTGCAAGAAAGCTGTGTGTGTGAACATACCCTAATGTGCCATAAAAATGACTAGGGCCTATACTGCAATACACTGGATTACACTTTCCTAGTAGATTTTAAAGTTGATTCCCTACCATTTTAGAAGGAATACCGCTGATTTTATGTCTTGCACCTCCTAAACCAGAGTCCATCACTGGACACATATTGAAACGCAAATGAAATACCATTGTTGTAGGCCAAATAGGGGAGAGAGAGGACTGATGTGTGCGCTGTACACCGCTGTGGAATATGTTAGCGCTAAATAAATAATGAGTAATGCACTTATACATAAATGTAGAAGGCAGAATGATTCTGTTTAGAGTTTGATGATTTTCTACATAAAATATTTGGATCTCTCATCAGTTACATGAATGTACACAAATACCCAGAATGATGGAAATCTCCAGGGGCCGTTGTAGTACAGGATGTGTATGCACACAGCTATTAGCTTGTGTTTTACTAGTTCTCTTTAGAGGAGAGGAGCCAAGTAATCAGCAGTGTCAGTATAATATGAATGGCTCCGCAATGGAAGCAGTCAGCTGGAAGTCAGTATTCTTCACTGTCCTTGAGAATGAAGGCTACATTATTAAATGTGTCTAGGGACACTGAAGTTGTAAGACTAGCAAAATGCCCTTTCCAGCTCGTGTGGCACAGAAAGGGTGCTCTTAAAGCTGTATTACCGGCCGCACAAGCACAGCGCAACATCATTTTGTTAATAATTTATTAGCTTGAAGTCTGAGGTCAGCACACAGTAACAGCTTTGGCTTTCTAACAGCCGTATAATTCTGTCAATGGCTCTGTTTATCTGGGACTGTTTATGAATTTAGTCTTCATTTCATTAGAATATTTCATTCTGTAAATGATCTGTTCCGTCTGACATGCATGTACCAGGAACTATCATCATACACTAGATGACTAGACTACATACTGTAGATTTAATCATCTCATTGCTTAAAGGGTATATGCCCACATGGCAGATATGCTGAGGATTTGTAGACAGTAAATCTGCATAGCTTTACAGTACCAGCAATGTGGATGAGACTTTCAGAAATCTCCTCCACACAATGCCAAAAAATCCTCAACAGCGTAAACTGACCTGCGGTGCATGTCAATTTTTCCTATTGATTGTCACCACGGAATTTACCCTTTACAACGCATAGGTTCAAATCTGCAGCAAATCCACTCACATTTATTGAAGCAGATTTGCTGTGGAAATTCTGGCCTTTGTGGCTGTATCTTTTGAGATCATGTAAAGTAACCTTAAATAAACTGTCTGGGGAAAAACAATGGACCATACAAGCCTACATGCACACAAACGTTTGTGTTTTGCGGTCCGCAAATTGTGGATCCGCAAAAAAAACGGATGATGTCCGTATGGCATTTTTTTTTTTTGCTGATCCATTGTAACAATGCCTATCCTTGTCTGCAAAACAGACAAGAATAGGACATGTTCTATTAATTTTTTTGTGGGGCTACAGAACGGAGCAACGGATGCGGACAGCACACGGAGTGCTGTCCTCATCTTTTGTGGCCCCATTGAAGTGAATGGGTCCGCACTCGAGCTGCAAAAAATGTGGTTAAGATGCGGAACCAAACCATATTCGTGTGCATGTAGGCTAGAAGTAGGGAGATGACTGAACGGTGTCTGGTGAACGATCCAAGGCTGACATACACATTCTGATCCATATTGACTATTACAGTCACTTAAACTGTCCATTGGTTTTCAGTGACATCAGTAGAAGGACAAATCATCTTCCTGGAAATGTTCTTCCATGGAAAGATCATTTGTGGACTAGCAACTATTGGATGATAGTCTGTAATGAATTAGAGAAATCGATCTTTAACAGTTTAAAATTTTGCCAGAGTTTCACTTGATTTTTTCTGAAATGGTCAGTTTTGATCAGCTTCAAAATAATGTGGCCGAGGGTGTGGTCTGCCTGCCGAGTAAGATGGCTGTGTGCGACGTGAGTTCCAGCACCATACCAGCAATGACAGGAGAGCAACCTTACTAGAACCTCTACAAACTACATCTAAGTAGTGGTCAAACCTCCTAGATGATGACCAGAGGCAAGCGGTCAATGAAAAAGCAGGGGAAACTAGACTGTTTCCTGGAAAGGAGCCAAAGCCAAAATGGCACTGCGTCCCCGACTCTGTCCCGCTCTCCAGGTTCCAGCTCCCCCAATGCTCCAGACTTACCTCTGAAGCCTCCATCAGAAGGAGAAGCTAGATCGCCACTAACTAAACGGCTCTCTCTTCCACCGCAAAGTCAGTCCCGGGAGAGCACAGCTCCTTCACCCCCATTTACAGGCAGACAAGATGACCCAGCTATGCCATCTCCCTCCTCCAGTCCCGTGAAACAGAAGTCTCGTGTGCAGGCACCATCCACGCATGAAACAGAGGTGAGAGACTATGCTACACTTGCCCTTCAAGCATTCCCCACTAATGATCAGCCTGCTTCAGGCAATTTTTTAAAGGACATGCTAGCTAGTCCTTTTCAGCAAGTCAATACATAAAGATTTCTCCACCCTTATCCTCCCGCTCTAAAACTCAGTGGAGGCTATCGATATAGCGGGTCATCCACGTGGAGTCCAAAATGGGTGACTTTGCTACCTTGCACAATCAGTTGATAGATGCCCACAATGAGCTGACAGAAGAGCTAGATCATCTCAGGGCCAAGGTAGTAGAATTAGAGGACCGGTCCCGCAGAAACAACATTACATATTGAGGGATCCCTGAAGAAATTGTTTCCAAAGATTTACTTTTTTACCTTCAGTGCCTCATGAAGATCCTCTTCCCAGACCTCTCCTCGCATGATTTAACCACTGATAGAGCACACAGAGTGGTGCATCCAAAGCATCTCTCGGAAAACGCACCCAAAGATGTACTAGCTAGAGTGCATTTCTTTCATATTAAGGAGGCACTGATGGCAGGAGCAAGGGAAAAAGCATCCCTGTCCTCTTCTTATGAGCAGATGAAAATGTTTGCAGATCTATCTGCTCACACCCTTCAGCAGCATCGTACACTGGGCCCGTTTACTACAGCCCTACGGCAACATAACATCCCATACAGATGTGGATTCACAACGAAAGTTCTAATCCAGCATCAAGGGTCCCTCCATGCCATATGCTCGCTGGAGTCAGGAAAATAACTCTTCGACTCTTGGAACATTACCATGGAAGATTCCGGTCCAGGCCCGAGAGCACCCACCTGGCTACATCCAGAATGGCAGTTAGTGTCACAGAAGAGGAGGCCCAAACATTGATTCTACGGTTCTACTGATAATGGGCACAGAGGCACCGTGTGGCTTCTTCCCGGCCTTGAGCCGTAAGATATGCCCGAAATAGTTAGTTGGCACTTAATGCCGGCCTGGTTCTTTACTTTGTTCTGTTTTTCTCTTTAGTTTGGTTTTATTGTTTTCAACTTTTTCATGTATATTTACTTCTTTGGTTTCTCTCGAGGGCTTATACCGGATCTGTCACTTGGGCCTCCTGCATGGCCTCAGATATACATTGTCTATTCACCAATATTATCAGATACCACAGCCTTTAACCTTCTACCTATGATTCTCAAGATAGCTGCCTTGAATACCAAGGGAATAACGTTAAAACTCTTAAGTGCAACATTTTCTGCGCCACTGAAACGCAAATAATCAAGGTTGATGCTCATAGATTGAAACATACTTGTTTCCCCATATATTCCAAACTCACTACACCATAAAACTGTGGGGTGTGATGGTAGCGATTCGGGACTCGGTGGCATTTCAGCTAGTGGCTTCAGTTGTGGACCAGGGTGGCAGATTTATCATTTTAGTCACTACTTTGAATAATGTACTGTACACCCTGGTCTTCATATATGCTCCAAAAGTTTCCTTCTTAAGGAGACTTATAATCAGGTTGAATAAAATTAAGAGGGGGTTTTGTCCTTTGGGGTGGAGACTTCAATGTCGTGATTGATCCTTCCATTGACTCTTCGGCTCCAGCCAGAGATCATCCCTCTGCATTAGCTCCTCTTCTTCTTAGAGAGGATCCACCACCACAGATAGAGAGACTATTCTTTTTATTCGGTTGCACATAACTCCTACTCCAGGATTGACCTATTTTTGGTTGATAGATCTCTTTTACGCAAAACTTCCAAGACTTCAATAGAACTGATTAACTGGTCCAATGCCCCTATTACTCTGACTATCAATAAAACATCTTTTACACCACCATATACCCCTTGACATAATAACACTTATCTATTAGAGCACCCTAAACACAAAACAGAAATCCCTGCTGCGTTGGTTGAATATTTTCATACTAATGATGGCTCAGTGTCAAACCCATTCTCTCTATGGAACGCCCACAAGGCGTTCATTAGAGGAATATTTATCAAGGTAGGACATAGAGCCAAAAAGGAAAGGGATGAACGCATCTCCTTGAACAAAGCTAACCCTTCTGCGATACATGCAAAACAATTGCAGTTATTAAGGCTTCAATAAAAAAAACTGTCTTCTATACCGTCATGAAAAACAATTGAAGACCCTTAAAGCTTTCTATTACTCACAAAATAATAAGGCGGGAAAATTGCTGGCCCACAGACTAAAAGCAAGATAAACCAAGTCTAAAATCCAATTCCTTACTTCCCCAAAATCAGGCTTAAAAGTGATGGACCCACAAGCGATAGCTAACTCCTTCAGAGATTTCTATGAATCATTATACAACTTGTCCACCCAGACAGAACCCACCCCCCAAATGCCAGAAGCTATAAACCGCTTTTTGACCTCCCTTGATCTCCCCTGTCTTAACAGTAACCAGCTAACAATTAAATGCCCCCCTCTCAGCAGATGAAATATTAGGCCCTTATCAAAAAAACTCCCCCATAATAAAGCTCCAGGCCCTGGCGGCTTATCCAACGCCTATTACAAGACGTTTCAAAAGGTGCACTCCCTATACATGCTCCAGATCTTCCAACGGATGATGGATACAGGGGATCTCCCGAAGGAAATGCTGGAAGCCACCATAATAACGATTCCCAAATCAGAAAAGCCCTCTGATGACCTGAAAACATACCACTCGATTTCGCTCCTAAACACAGACACCAAAATATTTGCCAAAGTCCTGGCCAACCGCCTAGCTCCCGTCTCACCCACTCTGACCAAGTGGGATTTGTTAAAGGCAGACAGATTCAAGAAAACTCCAGGCGGATTCTAAATATCATAGACTTCCCACAGAAGGGTAAACCCCCAGCTATACTGGTAATGCTAGACGCTGAAAAGGCATTTGACCGCATTTACTGGTCTTTTACGTTCTCTGTCCTATCTCAAATGGAATTATCAGGGGCAATCTTATCAGCCATTAAAGCTTTATATACTTGTCCATACGCCAGAGTCTGGGTCAATGGAGCACTTTCAGAGCCCTTTAATATAACCAATGGTACCCGACAGGGATGTCCCTTATCCCCATTGATGTTTGCATTATCAATAGAACCCCTAGCCCAAGCAATTAGGGAGATCACAGAATAAATAGTGTCGCAATTGAAAACAGATGTCATATAATTCTCTCCCTGACTGACCCCCTTAACTCTTTAGAAGCAGCAATGGATATTATTTCCTCATTTCGTGATTTATCCTTCTATAAGCTCAGCGCTACTAAATCCCAGGCGCGGCTCTAAACACAGAACAGGTGCAGATCTTTCTCTTATACCTTATGTCTGTGGAGGCTCCAATTCTGGTTTTGGCTCACAATAACTGATGGAAACCACTGACCAAAACACTGACATGTGAATGAGGCTTTAATATTACCCTTCAACATCTCAAGCTCTTAATGTCATCTTTCAAATTAGACTGGCAAGCTTCCCAGATTGAGTACTTTGGAATAAAATTAACATCTGATGTCTCCCAACTTTATAAGGCTAATCACCTTCCTTTCCTATCTGTTTTGGAAAAGGAGCTTGTCAACTTAGCAAAATATGAAATATCCTGGGTAGGTCGTATTGCAGCCTTTCAAACGTTTACGCTCCCAAAGCTCTTATATTTATTTAAAACATTACCAATCACCCAACTAAAATCTTGAGTTTGGTGGTTGAAGGACCATTCCAAACACTGGGTCCAATTAGAATCCACCTGAACTCCTTCACATAGCCTAAAAACCCTCCTGATAGCATCTCTCCACTCTTAATTTGAGAGCCTGCAAACACCTTTCCTGGTATCTACAGCCCTAGCGAACTGGTCCTAATTCCATAAAAATAGTCCCAACACCCTAGTATCCGTTACTCATCTTGCCCCTATCACAGTGCTCGAATATCTCATTCCTGACTTGGCTGTTGAATCCTGGAGGAATTGTGGAATAGACACATTATCTAAATTGTTTGAGGCAGAGCAAATAATTACCTTTGAACACTTACACAATACTTTTCAAATAACCAATGCTGACTCAATGCTAAATATCTCCGCATTAGACACCTCCTCCATATTAATATTCCCCTTCAGGCCTCTGCCAATTCATAAATGTTTAAAATATGGTCACTTCCTCCCCTCCTCCCCCCTTTAATATTACCCGTTTACATCCACTATATGTGATATTAAGGGATAAAGAGTCTTTCACTAAGTCTACTCCCTTCCATTCTTGGGAAGGGGAAATGGGTCTCTCCTTCTTGGTGGAGGAATGGAAGAAAGTCTTAGGCTTTATCTCTAAGCGTTTGAAATGTGTTCTTCATTATGAATCTCTGATAAAAACTGTCTTGAGATGGTACTTTACACTGGACTGTTTGAGCCACTTTTTCCTGGGAGTTTCACATCTCTGGAGAGGATGCAGGCACAACGGCACCCTTTTTCATATCCTTTGGTCATGCCCTCTTCTCCAGGGAATATGGAAGGAGGCCTTGTCCCTAGCTTTGGATCTTCTGGGTTACTAGCTGACTCCCTCGCCTTCAATGGCTTTAGTTTTATTAGATTTAGATGCCATCCCATATAACTTTAATCATAGGTCATCTCTTTCTATCAACTAAACTAGCCATTACCCAAAATTGGAAAAGTTAAAAAAATCCCTTGCTTTTCAGAAATTCTTCTAAAACTAAATACCACTTATATCTATATAAGAACTCTAGCCATGGCTAACCATTCCTCTACTAGCTTTGCAGAGATGTGGAATCTGATATTATATCCTATTTCTCGAGAGGAGACTACTTTATACCTTTCTTTTTCTGGTTTGTGTTTGTTTTATTTGATGAGTTCCTATTTTCTTTATTTCTCGATGTATGAAAACCTTTGTTGGTACTGGCAAAGTGGCTACGTGAATGTACTGACTTGTTATACAATATGCACTGTATTCTGTTTAAAAAAATATAACAGCAGATAAGTCATAAATCTTACCTATTTACTTGTCATGGAGCATCCTCATATACCCCATTCTCTAGCAATTACACTCTTATTTAGTTTGTTGCATATTTTCAATGCAGAAGATACACATAGTATTTAACTATGGATACACAATACATATTGTAAGGGATCGTCTCTTTTCAGGGGTCACACTCACAGATATCTCGCCAGACAACGGATTTTCATGTCCAAACTGTGCATTTATTTTGGCACTCTTCTCATACAGGATAGTCCAGTTATACTTCACCGGGTGGGGTGAGGTTCCCGCCCCTCCAACACTTAAACACAAATAAACTCCTGCCCGTCTAGGCACTACCTAAACAAAATACGTCCCTACCTCACTCGTACAGCACAGTTCACACATGAACATCATATGTGGCTTCCCTAAGCCAACATCAATCCATCAGCCTCCAGGCTGTGGCAATTCCAGTACCTTTTGGGGGATTGTGGTCCAGTAGTCCTCCCAACTCTAACCTAGTGACCCTTTTTCCGGAGGCTTCACTGCATTCACAAAACTTCAGGCTATACCCTAGCCTTGTAGCCCCTCAGACTTGCTAGCTGAGACCACACACCCAGAGCCTTAGCAGGACTCTGCTTCACAAACACTCTTTCTCTCCCTCCTCAGACTGACACGCTGGGAGGTGCTTTATGTCGGCCTAAATACAGCAGGCCTCACCTGCGATCACCTCAGGTGAAAGGAAAACATGCCCTGGAATTAGGGAGGTGGATTGGGAGGTCCCACTGTCAAGCCTACCATCCCAATCCAATAAAATCCAGCCCTGAATAAATAAAGAAAATAGCTTCAGCAACTAGGTTTGCTGAAACCAGTGCCATCTTCCTAGACTTTACTTATCTCACCTAGATGAGATATACACACCTTCCAGGGCTTCACCATACACATCACTGTTCACAGAATTACCCTTTCAACAACCAAGAAATTCACCCACTGGGATAAAATATGTGCATATTTTTTGTTTTAAAAGGGTTGTCTGAGATTTTGATATTGATCACATATCCTCAGGATAGGTCATAAATATAAGATTGGTGGAAACCTGACTCACCGCCAACTATCAGCTGTTTGAAGAGGCCATGGCACATCATGGTCTAGGCGCAGGTCAGTCCGATTCAAGTGAATAGACCTGAGCAGCAATACCAGACACAACCACTATACAGTGTACGGCATTGTGTTTGATATGCTGTGAGGAGGTTGCAGCAGTCACCAGAGTGCCACAGCCTCTTCACACATCTGATCAGTGAGGGTGCAAGGTGTTGGGATCCCAATAATCAGATATTGAGGATAGACCCTTAATATCAAAATCTCTGATAACCGCTCTGATAAAGGTTACATGACATTTAATTTTATGCTGTCTATACAAAATATGACTGCACACTAGGCCACTTGAACATAGAAATATGTCATGGTTCAGGATAAATTGTTGGTGGGTGAGCACCTCAAGAAACAATGCACACATCAGTGCAGTACAATTTCTACAAGTATACTGTAGATTTATAAATCATGTGCCATAGAATAAACACACAAACTGCTGCTGTAATGCCAGCTTTCTCCTTACTGTAAACCATTGCAAGTGGAGATCGCCACTCTGGAGTGTTTGACACCTCTGATGGTACCATGATAGTAGCAGTGCTCTCCTCCCTGTGGAAGAAAAGAATACATTTACAATCATGTATTCACGTTTTTCACATGTGTGATAAAAAACAAGGTTTACAAACAACATTTCTTAGCAATTAGTGTTGGGCGCGAATATTCGAAAAGTGAATATTAATTGAGAATATTGGCACTTCGAGAATTTGCGAATATTTAGAATATAGTGATATATATTCGTAATTTTGAATATTCTAGATTTTTTTAAATCAGTAACCTCCTTTTTTACTTGTTGGCCAATGAGAAGGCTGCAATATCTTTGTCTAAGCTTAGCAACATCCCTAGCAACCAATAGGAAAGTTCCCTACCCCTTACTATACAAGAACCTCCCCAGCAGCCCTTGTATGCAGTATTTTTCAGATCTGACAGAGTGTTATTGCTGTGCTCTCTGCTTTCCTGTGTCATTACATTAGATAGTTAGTTAGCTTATGTATATATTACAGATAGTTAGTGGGGGATAGTCAGTGTAGGTTAGATAGTGATATAATGTAGCTGACAGGTTCTGCTCTCCATACATACATGCTACATACATAGTGCTGTGATATCACAAGTTCACAACAATACTTAGTCACCAATCACTAATAAGTAGTCAGACCTGTTAAAATGTGAAGTTGCATGTATTGCGCCAAAATATTTGCATGATTAGTGCCGATTTCACAATCGCACATATATTGGAGCACTCTATCTGCATATAAAGCTATTGTAATGTTCTGCCGTGCCAACCATTTTCTCCAGTTTCAGGAAACTTCTAGCAGCTTAAAAAATGTAGCAATAGTGACCCACGCCTGTATTTCATGCGCGTATTAAGGCGTATTAAGAAATACATGCGTATTAAGAAATTCCAAATGACTGTCTTACTGCGTCCCACCTCAGCAGCTATGACGCGCTGTGAGAGACCCTGCTTATGCAGTTCAACAACCCAACCACATTCAAAAAGGGAGAGTTTTTTTGCCTTTGCCATCACAACGTGTGACTACCTGACAGAAAATGACAATGAATCCACATCTTTGTACAGATTTGGCCTTTTAAAGGCATGTGGTCCTAAAATTTGGATCAGCTGAAAAACAGCCGGTTTCAGTTTAATCGTTGTTTTCATTAAATTGAATGCTCAAAAAATGTCTTGTCTCACTCTAATTTCTTCTTGTTGCATGTTGAAGCTCTACTTGGAACCTTGTTAGGATCCAACAATGTAAAATATGATTTTTTGCCATTTTTGAAGTGGTCTTAAACTTTTGATCAGGACTGTATTACATTGACGATTTTTCACGATTGAGAAAATAATCTCGAATTCGCAAATATATGACGAATATTTTACCAAATATACACGAAATAACGCAAATTCAAATATTGCCCCTGCCGCTCATCGCTATTAGCAACCATCAGTGAAAAACGCATTGCATCCGCACCTGCTTGCGGATGCAATGCGTTTTTCACTGACGACCCATTCACTTCTATGGATCCAGAGATGCGTGACAAACGCAAAATATAGAACATGCTGCGTTTTTCACGCAACTGAGAACTGATGCGTGAAAAAAAAAAAAAAACGCTCATGTACACAGACCCATTGAAATGAATGGGTCAGGATTCAGTCCGGGTGCTATGCGTTCACGTCACGCATTGCACCCACGCTGGAAACTTGCTCATGTAAAAGGGGTCTAAGAGTTTTAAAAAAAAGCATTTAATGTCGTTCAGCTAAAAGGCCGATAATAGTACTTCACATTCATTTGCTGCTTCTAGTACAGCCAGGGCTGTCTTTAAAGCGGGGCAAAATTGGCAGCTGCCCCGGGCCCAGTTGCTCCTTGGGGGCCCGATGCAGCTGCTTCTTGAGCCCCGCTGGCCACTGGTGACGTGGGGGGCAGCGGCAGGGTACAGGGAGATGGAGCACTTCCATTGTGGAAGCGCTCATCTCCATAGTCATCTGTATCGCCGTCCTCAGGACAGCGTTACAGATGGAAGTGCTGCGGCGGGGCACGGGAGGGATAGGCGTCTCCCTTCCTTGTTCCTCTGATCGGCTGCAGGCCTAGTATCTGCAGCCTATCAGAGGCTGATGCCGGCGGCGTGATGACGTCATCGTGCCGCCTGAGCCGTACAGCGTGGGACACAGGCCAGAGGAGGCCTGCATCGCATCACTGCCTGCCTGATGGCAGGAAGTATAAGTGTTTATTTTTTTTTATATGGTACTACTACTGGAACATGATTTGAAGCATCTATGGGGCCACCTGTTACTGGCGCATGATTGGGGGGCATCTATGGGGCACTTGTTACTGGTGCATTATTGGGGGCATCTATGGGGGCACTTCTTACTGGCACATTATTGGGGGCACTATGGGGGCTTCTACTGAGGCTACAAAGAAGGGATATTTTATATGGGGGGTCTGTATAGGGGTATTTAATACTGGAGCACATTATGGTGGGTACTATGGGGAAGGGGAGAGAGGAGTACAATGGGCTCATCTATGGGGGTACTAAGAAGGGGTATTTTATACTGGTACATTATGGGGGGCACTAAGAAGAAGGGGGAGAGGACGACTATGGGGCACTTACTGGGGGCACTATATAGGGGTATTTTATATTGGCACATTATGGGGGCACTATGGAGACATTAGCTCAACTGGGGGGCATTAAAAGAGGGTATTTTTTGCACTGGCACATTACTACTACTGGGGGTCTATGGGGAACATGGTTACTAGTATGTGCACTATGGGAGCAGTATTACTTCTGGGGCACAGTGGGGACATGTTGGGGGCACTGTAGGATCACTATTACTACAATGTGTGCTCTAGCAGATAATTATTCCTATTGGTGGGACTTTTGGGAGCACTATTACTGTGGGGGCACCTTGGCACAGTGTCAGCTTACTACAATTATTTTTGGGGGACGTTATGTTTACACTATAAGTGTCAGGGGCACTTTTTGCTGGGCGCAGTTATTTTAGGGCGCTGTGTACCAATAATTATTGAAGGGCACTACCTGCATGGTACTACTATTATCAGGGGGTTTATCTGTTTCTGCAGTATAGTATTGGGGAGCACAGCGGCACAGTATTGGGGCTGGTAGGATGATTTATCCAGAAGATGGGAGGATGATGGAAAAGTAGTAAACTAAGATTTTGTTTGTCAAACTGCAGAGACGAGAAATGGCTGAAAAATGGTGGTCTGGTCTGAAGATCTAAAAGGAGAAGATGAGGAAAGAACATCTACATCAAAGAGAAGTCACTGGATGTAAGAGGTATGTGGGGCTGTATAAGGCTACTCTCACACTGGCGTTTCTGGGTCCGCTTGTGAGATCCGTTTCAGGGCTCTCACAAGCAGTCCAAAAGGGATCAGTTCAACCTTAATGCATTCTGAATGGATAAGAATCCGTTCAGAATGCATCAGTTTGGCTGCTTTTGATCTCAGTTCTGCTTTTGAGGCGGACACTAAAACGCAGTTTGCAGCGTTTTGGTGTCCGCCTGACGATGCAGAGCCAAAAAGGATCAGTTTTCACTAACACAATATGGTGCAATTGAAAACGGATCCGTCCCCTATTGACTTTCAATGTAAGTCAATACTTTTTTTTATAATGCAAACTGATCCGTTCTGAACGGATACATGCATTGCATTATCTGTGCGGACCCATCTGTGCAGATACAAGATGGACCCGCACCGAACGCAGGTGTGAAAGTAGCCTTACCCTCTATGTAGGGGTGGATGGAGGGGTTAGTAGTACAGTATTATCTGCACATTGTAAAAAAAAATAAGTAATCTGCAAAATGCCATATATTTGTGTCAGAAGTTGTGCTTTTTTTATTTTTAGAATAATGATACAGCCATTTTATTTGATACTTTTGTGCTGATTCTTTTTTCCCCTCTATATTAAGGGACACTACAGGTCCTTCTAAAAAAATTTGCATATTGTGATAAAGCTCATTATTCTCTGTAATGTACTGATAAATATTAGACTTTCATATATTTTAGATTCATTACACACCAACTGAAGTAGTTCAAGCCTTTTATTGTTTTAATATTGATGATTTTGGCATACAGCTCATGAAAACCCAAAATTCCTATCTCAAAAAATTAGCATATCATGGAAAGGTTCTCTAAACGAGCTATTAACCTAATCATCTGAATCAACTAATTAACTCTAAACACCTGCAAAAGATTCCTGAGGCTTTTAAAAACTCCCAGCCTGGTTCATTACTCAAAACCGCAATCATGGGTAAGACTGCCGACCTGACTGCTGTCCAGAAGGCCATCATTGACACCCTCAAGCAAGAGGGTAAGACACAGAAAGAAATTTCTGAACGAATAGGCTGTTCCCAGAGTGCTGTATCAAGGCCCCTCAGTGGGAAGTCTGTGGGAAGGAAAAAGTGTGGCAGAAAACGCTGCACAACGAGAAGAGGTGACCGGACCCTGAGGAGGATTGTGGAGAAGGACCGATTCCAGACCTTGGGGGACCTGCGGAAGCAGTGGACTGAGTCTGGAGTAGAAACATCCAGAGCCACCGTGTACAGGCGTGTGCAGGAAATGGGCTACAGGTGCCGCATTCCCCAGGTCAATCCACTTTTAAACCAGAAACAGCGGCAGAAGCGCCTGACCTGGGCTACAGAGAAGCAGCACTGGACTGTTGCATGTCATTCGGCAATCAAGGTGCCAGAATCTGGAGGAAGACTGGGGAGAGGGAAATGCCAAAATGCCTGAAGTCCAGTGTCAAGTGCCCACAGTCAGTGATGGTCTGGGGTGCCATGTCAGCTGCTGGTGTTGGTCCACTGTGTTTTATCAAGGGTAGGGGCAATGCAGCTAGCTATCAGGAGATTTTGGAGCACTTCATGCTTCCATCTGCTGAAAAGCTTTATGGAGATGAAGATTTCATTTTTTAGCACGACCTGGCATCTGCTCACAGTGCCAAAACCACTGGTAAATGGTTTACTTACCATGGTATTACTGTGCTCAATTGGCCTGCCAACTCTCCTGACCTGAACCCCATAGAGAATCTGTGGGATATTGGGAAGAGAAAGTTGAGAGACGCAAGACCCAACACTGTGGATGAGCTTAAGGCCGCTATCGAAGCATCCTGGGCCTCCATAACACCTCAGCAGTGCCACAGGCTGATTGCCTCCATGCCAAGCCGCATTGAAGCAGTAATTTCTGCAAAAGTATTCCCGCCCAAGTATTGAGTGCATAACTGAACATAATTATTTGAAGGTTGACTTTTTTTGTATTAAAAACACTTTTCTTTTATTGGTCGGATGAAATATGCAAATTTTTTGAGATAGGAAATTTGGGTTTTCATGAGCTGTATGCCAAAATCATCAATATTAAAACAATAAAAGGCTTGAACTACTTCAGTTGTGTGTAATGAATCTAAAATATATGAAAGTCTAATGTTTATCAGTACATTACAGAAAATAATGAACTTTATCACAATATGCTAATTTTTTGAGAAGGACCTGTATAGTCACCAGAACCACAACAGCTAAACGTAGTAGTTCTGGTGTCTATAGCATGTCTCTGCAAGCTTTTTAATGTAAACACTGCCTTTTCAGAAACAAAGGCAGTATTTACATTACTGCCAAGGAACACCTCTAGCGGCCACTCATCATTATTAAAGTTTACTACTTTAAGAGGTGTGTGGATTAGTCTTTTTTGTGTGTGTGTGTGTGTGTGTGTGTGTGTGTGTGTGTGTGTTGTGGTGGAGGGTGTGATTGCATGCTAGGGTGTGGGAAGGCAGGATCCAGGGGGCCCACGTAAATTCTTGCCCAGGGTCCAATCAATATTTAATGTCTGAGAGAAATTCTATGGCACACCAATTAATAATTGGTGTGCCATAGAATTTCTCTCAGATATCTACCTATCCCTCTGTGAGCACCCACCTTTAAGAAGGTGTGCAGATCTCAATAACCAAACAATCAATATTAACCACCTCCCGACCGCTGTACGCGTATATGCGTCCGGGAGGTGGTTGCTTTACTCCTCCTGGACGCATATACGCGTCTTCTCGAGAGACGCGAGATTTCCTGTGAACGCGCGCGCGCGCTCACAGGAACGGAAGGTAAGCGAGTGGATCTCCAGCCTGCCAGCGGCGATCACTCGCTGGCAGGCTGGAGATCCGAATTTTTTAACCCCTAACAGGTATATTAGACGCTGTTTTCATAACAGCGTCTAATATACCTCCTACCTGGTCCTCTGGTGGTCCCTTTTGTTAGGATCGACCACCAGAGGACTCAGGTAGGTCAGTACAGTCCCACCAAACACCACACTACACTACACTACACCCCCCCCCCCACCCCATATAAACTCCCTGATCACCCCCCTGTCATTGCAATCAAAATGTGTAAAAAATGCCCTGCAAAATCCGAAAGGTGCACTTTGGAATATGTGCCCCTTTGCCCACCTTGGCAGCAAAAAAGTGTGACACATCTGGTATCGCCGTACTCAGGAGAAGTTGGGCAATGTGTTTTGGGGTGTCATTTTACATATACCCATGCTGGGTGAGAAAAATATCTTGGTCAAATGCCAACTTTGTATAAAAAAAATGGGAAAAGTTGTCTTTTGCCAAGATATTTCTCTCACCCAGCATGGGTATATGTAAAATGACACCCCAAATCACATTCCCCAACTTCTCCTGAGTACGGCGATACCAGATGTGTGACACTTTTTTGATGCCAAGGTGGGCAAAGGGGCACATATTCCAAAGTGCACCTTTCGGATTTCACCGGTCATTTTTTACACATTTTGATTGCAAAGTACTTCTCACACATATGGGCCCCTAAATTGCCAGGGCAGTATAACTACGCCACAAGTGACCCCATTTTGGAAAGAAGACACCCCAAGGTATTCCGTGAGGGGCATGGAGAGTTCCTAGAATTTTTTATTTTTTGTCGCAAGTTAGTGGAATATGAGACTTTGTAAGGAAAAAAGAGGAAAAAAAAATAAAATCATCATCATTTTCCGCTAACTTGTGACAAAAAATAAAAAATTCTAGGAACTCGCCATGCCCCTCACGGAATACCTTGGGGTGTCTTCTTTCCAAAATGGGGTCATTTGTGGCGTAGTTATACTGCCCTGGCAATTTAGGGGCCCAAATGTGTGAGAAGTACTCTGCAATCAAAATGTGTAAAAAATGGCCTGCAAAATCCGAAAGGTGCACTTTGGAATGTGTGCCCCTTTGCCCACCTTGGCTGCAAAAAAGTGTGACACATCTGGTATCGCCGTACTCAGGAGAAGTTGGGGAATGTGTTTTGGGGTGTCATTTTACATATACCCATGCTGGATGAGAGAAATATCTTGGCAAAAGACAACTTTTCCCATTTTTTTATACAAAGTTGGCATTTGACCAAGATATTTTTCTCACCCAGCATGGGTATATGTAAAATGACACCCCAAAACACATTCCCCAACTTCTCCTGAGTACGGCGATACCAGATGTGTCACACTTTTTTGCTGCCAAGGTGGGCAAAGGGGCGCATATTCCAAAGTGCACCTTTTGGATTTCACCGGTCATTTTTTACACATTTTGATTGCAAAGTACTTCTCACACATTTGGGCCCCTAAATTGCCAGGGCAGTATAACTACCCCACAAGTGACCCCAT
The DNA here is from genome assembly GCF_014858855.1 of Bufo gargarizans. Classification (NCBI taxonomy): domain Eukaryota; kingdom Metazoa; phylum Chordata; class Amphibia; order Anura; family Bufonidae; genus Bufo; species Bufo gargarizans. Next base: position 85,226,736 of record NC_058087.1, on the reverse strand, counting down.
TTTGGAAAGAAGACACCCCAAGGTATTCTGTGAGGGGCATGGTGAGTTCCTAGAATTTTTTATTTTTTGTCGCAAGTTAGTGGAATATGAGACTTTGTAAGAAAAAATAAAAAAAATAAAATCATCATCATTTTCCGCTAACTTGTGACAAAAAATAAAAAGTTCTATGAACTCACTATGCCCATCAGCGAATACCTTAGGGTGTCTACTTTCCGAAATGGGGTCATTTGTGGGTTTTTTCTACTGTCTGGGCATTGTAGAACCTCAGGAAACATGACAGGTGCTCAGAAAGTCAGAGCTGTTTCAAAAAGCGGAAATTCACATTTTTGTACCATAGTTTGTAAATGCTATAACTTTTACCCAAACCATTTTTTTTTTTTTGCCCAAACATTTTTTTTTTATCAAAGACATGTAGAACAATAAATTTGGCGAAAAATTTATATATGGATGTCGTTTTTTTTGCAAAATTTTACAGCTGAAAGTGAAAAATGTCGTTTTTTTGCGTTACATTTTGATTAATAACAAAAAAAGTAAAAATGTCAGCAGCAATAAAATACCACCAAATGAAAGCTCCATTAGTGAGAAGAAAAGGAGGTAAAATTCATTTGGGTGGTAAGTTGCATGACCGAGCGATAAACGGTGAAAGTAGTGTAGTGCCGAAGTGTAAAAAGTGCTCTGGTCATGAAGGGGGTTTCACCTAGCGGGGCTGAAGTGGTTAAAGACGGCTCTGAGTACAGCGGCGATCTGTCAGTTTTCCACCCGCTTCACTACGGGCTCCTCGGCAGTCGGCAGCCAAGTGAATCTTCCCCCGCCCACCTCAGCTGCTATTGGCTGGGAGGTAGAGGGCAGCACTGCCATTGGCCGCCTGTGTACTTTAGCCTAGCACAGACTGCAGTGGCAGAAAAGAATGCGGCTTGGGGATTTAACATCAGGAAACATGAGGACAGAGCACATCAGAACTGTAAGTACATTTTCTATCTGCGATGCACCCCTGACCAGCGCCCCTTGCGTTACATGGACCCTTGACCAGGGCCCCCTGCGTTACATGCACCCCTGACCAGCGCCCCCTGTATTACATGCACTCCTGACTAGCGCACCTTGAGTTACAAGCACCCCTGACCAGCGCACCTTGAGTTACACGCACCCCTGACCGCCACACTCTGCGTTACACGCACCCCTGACCACCACATTCTGTATTACAAGCAGAATAAGTAGCATTGGTTGCACACACCAACAACACCCACAGGCAGGGCCGTCTTTACCAAGGGGCAAAAGGGGCAGCTGCCCTGGGCCCAGTTGCTCCTGGGGGGCCCAAGGCAGCTGCCTCTTGAGCCCTGCTAGCTACTGCCCCGGGTGTCAGGCTGTCGGCTACACAGGCATCATGATCGTACTGTGTTAATGATCTTAATTCTAGGACCTTAATGAGTTTTGATCTAGGACCTTAATGACATCATTACCATGTGACCAGTAACCTAGCAATTACTGGTCACATGGCTATGAGGTCATCACAGGTCCTACTGAGTGTTGCAGAAGTTAACTGTGGAGCTTTTTTGTGTAAAGATTACATCAGAAAAAGGTGACAGGGGCTGTTATGTTAATATACTGTAAACTACTGTATAGTGGGCTGTATACTGTGTGGTGGGCTATATATTGTGTAATGGGCTGTATACTGTGGGGTGGGGGGCCTGTATACTGTGGGGGAGGCCTGTATACTGTGGGGGGGGGCCTTTATACTGTTGAGGGACCTGTATACTGTGGGGGGGGCCTGTATACTGTGGGGGGGGCTGTATAGTAGGGGGGAGTGCTATACTGCTGTACTGTATAGTGTGGGGGGCCTGTATACTGTGGGGGGGGGCTGTATAGTGGGGGGGGGGGGGAGTGCTATACTGCTGTACTGTATAGTGTGGGGGGCTGTATACTGTGGGTGCGGTATAGTGTGGAGTGCTATACTGCTGTACTGTATATTGTGGGGGGCTGTATCGTGTATAGTTTGGGGTGCTGTATACAGTGAGGTGTTGTATACCGTGAGGTGCTGTATACTGTGGGCTGCTATACTGCTCTACTATATACTGTGGGGTACTGTATAGTGTGGGGTGCTAAACTGCATACTGTGTGGTGCTGTATACTATAGGGTGCTATACTGCATACTGTGGGGTGCTGGGGTGCACTGTAACACTAGGGTGAGCCGAGCCCTGGTCTCCTTCCTGCAGAGCGGTGCCCACTTCCAGCCTGAGCCCAGCTGCCCAGAGCACTGATCCTGAGCTGCTGGAGTCTTGAGAACTGGAAGTATTTACAGTCATTCACTGGACTCTACCAGATGTGTGGATTTTTTGTGTGTGTGTTGTGGTGGAGGGCGTGATTGCCTGCTAAGGTGTGGGAAGGCGGGATCCAGGGGGCCCAAGTAAATTTTTGCCCAGGGTCCAATCAATATTAAAGACGGCCCTGCCCACAGGGTTATTTCACAAAAGTTTGGAGGGAATACGGTGGCTCTCCTGTGTGGGCAATATGCAAGGTGCACGTGTCTAAGCTGACTCACCCAGTCAGACAAGGCAGGCGTATCGGAACATAGGAAGACAGGCACTCTATATGAGGTCACCAGCAGATATCAACAAAGGACAAGGGATAGTGTGTACAGACGTGGACAAAATTGTTGGTACCCTTTGGTCAATGAAAGAAAAAGTCACAATGGTCACAGAAATAACTTTAATCTGACAAAAGTAATAATAAATTAAAATTCTATAAATGTTAACCAATGAAAGTCAGACATTGTTTTTCAACCATGCTTCAACAGAATTATGTAAAAAAATAAACTCATGAAACAGGCATGGACAAAAATGATGGTACCCCTAACTTAATATTTTGTTGCGCAACCTTTTGAGGCAATCACTGCAATCAAACGCTTCCTGTAACTGTCAATGAGACATCTGCACCTCTCAGCAGGTATTTTGGCCCACTCCTCATGAGCAAACTGCTCCAGTTGTGTCCGGTTTGAAGGGTGCCTTTTCCAGACTGCATGTTTCAGCTCCTTCCAAAGATGCTCAATAGGATTGAGGTCAGGGCTCATAGAAGGCCACTTTAGAATAGTCAAATTTTTTCCTCTTAGCCATTCTTGGGTGTTTTTAGCGGTGTGTTTTGGGTCATTGTCCTGTTGCAAGACCCATGACCTGCGACTGAGACCAAGCTTTCTGACACTGGCTAGTACATTTCTCTCTAGAATTCCTTGATAGTCTTGAGATTTCATTGTACCCTGCACAGATTCAAGACACCCTGTGCCAGACGCAGCAAAGCAGCCCCAGAACATAACAGAGCCTCCTCCATGTTTCACAGTAGGGACAGTGTTCTTTTCTTGATATGCTTCATTTTTTCGTCTGTGAACATACAGCTGATGTGCCTTGGCAAAAACTTCGATTTTTGTCTCATCTGTCCACAGGACATTCTCCCAGAAGCTTTGTGGCTTGTCAACATGTAGTTTGGCATATTCCAGTCTTGCTTTTTTATGATTCGTTTTCAACAATGGTGTCCTCCTTGGTCGTCTCCCATGTAGTCCACTTTGGCTCAAACAACGACGGATGGTGCGATCTGACACTGATGTTCCTTGAGCATGAAGTTCACCTTGAATCTCTTTAGAAGTCTTTCTAGGCTCTTTTGTTACCATTCGGATTATCCGTCTCTTAGATTTGTCATCAATTTTCCTCCTGCGGCCACGTCCAGGGAGGTTGGCTACAGTCCCATGGATCTTAAACTTATGAATAATATGTGCAACTGTACTCACAGGAACATCTAGTTGCTTGGAGATGGTCTTATAGCCTTTACCTTTAACATGCTTGTCTATAATTTTCTTTCTGATCTCTTGAGACAGCTCTTTCCTTTGCTTCCTCTGGTCCATGTCGAGTGTGGTACACACCATATCACCAAACAACACAGTGATTACCTGGAGCCATATATATAGGCCCAATGGCTGATTACAAGGTTGTAGACACCTGTGATGCTAATTAGTGGACACACCTTGAATTAACATGTCCCTTTGGTCACATTATGTTCTGTGTTTTCTAGGGGTACCATCATTTTTGTCCATGCCTGTTTCATGAGTTTATTTTTTTACATAATTCTGTTGAAGCATGGTTGAAAAACAATGTCTGACTTTCATTGGTTAACATTTATAGAATTTTAATTTATTATTACTTTTGTCAGATTAAAGTTATTTCTGTGACCATTGTGACTTTTTCTTTCATTGACCAAAGGGTACCAACAATTTTGTCCACGTCTGTATATGATAAAAACTATATTTATTTGGGTAGTAATGAAACGTTATCAATATAGGTCACTCCCAATGTACAAGGAGAGGAGTGGGTGGTGTAAAATAGATGAATGGATAAATTAATAAATAAAAATAATGTGAAAATGTGATGATAAAACGCCCTGTATTGGGCTATAAGTCCAGAATCATGGTATGTAGGACTTTAAATATTAGACAAATATAGTCAATAGTCTGAGATGGATTCAGTTGATTAAAATAAGTAAAAAGTTAGTACAAAGATCTAAATTGCGACAGGTTTAAAAGGATATATCAGCAGCATTCCAGATCCGATGTATGTGTATACACAGCTATGCAAAGGTTATTTTCAGCGAACCAGTGCCTGGTGGCGTCCCACCTAAAATTGGCTATCTGGTCACTGTTACCTCTCTGGAGGATCGTCGGTTCTTCTATGTGGGTTTCTCCGCGCAGGATCCTCTGTGTGCTGTGGATGCTTAGTGCGGTTATGGATAGACGGGGCCGGCAGCGCGGTTGCAGATGGATACGATGACCGTGAAGGGCTGCTGTTTGTGGATCGGTCTGTCGATGCGAATGTTGCCGTCTTTTCCTCTGGTCAGAGGGCTGCTGACTGTGTCTGGCGTTCTTGCCATGTGAAGAAGGCTGCAATCCTTCGAAACGCGCATGGCTATCCAAGCCCTGGGAAGCGCTTCCAAACTCCCCTGCACCATCAGGCTACCTCCATCCATTGACAACACCGGGAATTAAAGCGCGCGCTAAACTGCCGCACGTGGCAAGAATGCCAGACACAGTCAGCAGCCCTCTGACCAGAGGAAAAGACTGCAACATTTGCATTAACATTTATCATCACATTTTCACATTATTTCTCTTTTTCTTTATTCATTTATCCATTCATCTATTTTACACCACCCACTGCTCTCCCTGTACATTGGGAGTGACCTATATTGATAACGTTTCTATTACTACCCAAATAAATATAGTTTTTATCATATACACACTATCCCTTGTCCTTTGTTGATATCTGCTGGTGACCTCATATAGAGTGCCTGTCTTCCTATGTTCTTATTTCACAAAAGGGTGAAGTTTTTGGAGAAGTCAGAAGTTAGCAATATAGGACAACATAGCTGATTTGAAAAAAATTCTCCAATTCAGCTCACTTTTCTATTCAGTTATGTTGTCCTAGATTGTTCCCTTCTCCAAACTCTTCGCCCTTTTGTGACTAAGCCTGTGAGCGTCTGTTCATTGGTCTTCTTTAGTGATATGTTTAAGGCTACTTTCACACTTGCGTTTGTGGTTCCGCTTGTGAGATCCGTTTAATGGCTCTCACAAGCACCCCCGAATGGATCCATACATCCCCAATGCAATCTGAATGGATGCGGATCCATTCAGAATGCATCAGTTTGGCTCCGTTCCGCCTCCATTCCGCATGCAGCGTTTTGGTGTCCGCCTGGCCCTGCGGAGCCAAACGGATCCGTCCTGACTTACAATGCAAGTTAATGGGGACAGATCCGTTTGACGTTAACACAATATGGTGCAATTGCAAACGGATCCGTCCCCTGTTGACTTTCAATGTAAAGTCAGGAGTTCCTATTCAGAGTTTTCTCCAATCCGATAGTATATTTTAACTTGGAGCGTCCCCATCACCATGGGAACGCCTCTATGTTAAAATATACCATCGGATTTCAAGTTAGAATATACTAAGAACTGTGTACATGACTGCCCCTTGCTGCCTGGCACCACCCGATCTCTTACAGGGGGCTGTGATTCGCACAATTAAACCCTCAGCTGCGGCACCTAAGGGGTTAATTGTGCGGATCTCAGTTCCCTGATCGGGTGCTGCCAGGCTGTCTGTGGCCGGCCGGCGCTCCTCCTACTGGTAAGTGACAGGTCTGTGCAGCGCAGGTAAGTATAAGCTAAGTAACCATGGCAGCCAGGACTGAAGTAGCGTCCTGGCTGCCATGGTAACCGATCGGAGCCCCAGCGATTAAACTGGGACTCCAATTGGAAATGCCGCTCCACTGCCACCAATGATGGGGAAGGGCGGGTTGTTAGCCTGTGGCCACTGCCACCAATGCTTTTCATACAGGGGAGGGGGGGGGGGGCCCACACTGGCCACCAATACTTTTAATACTGAGGAGGGAGGGAGGGGGGGCCACACTAGCCACCAATGCTTTTAATACTGGGGAGGGAGGGAGGGGGCCGCACTGGCCACCAATGCTTTTAATACTGGGGGGGGCTGGCCCCTGCTGCCTGGCAGCACCCGATCAGGGGGTTGAGATCCGCACAAGTACACAATTAACCCCTCAGGTGCGGCACATTAATCCCTCAGGTGCGGTAAGAGATCGGGTGGTGCCAGGCAGCAGGGGGCAGTTATGTACGCAGTTCTTAGTATATTCTAACTTGAAGCGTCCCCATCACCATGGGAACGCCTCTGTGTTAGAATATACTGTCGGATCTCAGTTTTCACGATCGTGAAAACTCAGATCTGAAAAAGCTGTAATGCAGACGGATCCGCACTGAACAGATACCATTGTTTGCATTATAGGTGCGGATCCGTCTGTGCAGATACCAGACGGATCCGCACCGAACGCAAGTGTGAAAGTAGCCTAACATATGGGATTATTTACACAGCCCTGGTTTTTGCTTAACCGCCTCCAGACCGCCTAACGCGCGGATGCATCCTGGAGGCGGTCTATTCATTCCTCCTGGACGCATCCGTGCGTCATCTCGCCAGAGACGAGATTTCCTGTGAACGCGCACACACAGGCGCGCGCGTTCACAGGGACAGAAGGTAAGCGAGTGGATCTCCAGCCTGCCAGCGGCTATCGTTCGCTGGCAGACTGGAGATGCGATTTTTTTTAACCCCTAACAGGTATATTAGACGCTGTTTTGATAACAGCGTCTAATATACCTGCTACCTGGTCCTCTGGTGGTCCCTTTTGCTTGGATCGACCACCAGAGGACACAGGTAGCTCAGTAAAGTAGCACCAAACACCACTACACTACACTACACCCCCCGTCACTTACTAACCCTTTATGAACCCCTGATCACCCCTGATCACCCCCCTGTCATTGATCACCCCCCTGTAAGGCTTCATTCAGACGTCCGTATGATTTTCACGGATCCACGGATACATGGATCGGATCCGCAAAACACATACGGACGTCTGAATGGAGCCTTACAGGGGGGTGATCAATGACAGGGGGGTGATCACCCATATAGACTCCCTGATCACCCCCCTGTCATTGATCACCCCCCTGTAAGGCTCCATTCAGACGTCCGTATGATTTTTACGGATCCACGGATACATGGATTGGATCCGCAAAACACATACGGACGTCTGAATGGAGCCTTACAGGGGGGTGATCAATGACAGGGGGGTGATCACCCCATATAGATTCCCTGATCACCCCCCTGTAAGGCTCCATTCAGACATTTTTTTGGCCCAAGTTAGCGGAAATTATTTTTTTTTTTCTTACAAAGTCTCATATTCCACTAACTTGTGTCAAAAAATAAAATATTGGGGTGTCTTCTTTCCGAAATGGGGTCACATGTGGAGTATTTATACTGCCCTGGCATTTTAGGGGCCCTAAAGCGTGAGAAGAAGTCTGGAATATAAATGTCTAAAAAATGTTACGCATTTGGATTCCGTGAGGGGCATAGTGAGTTCATGGAAGTTTTTATTTTTTGTAACAAGTTAGTGGAATATGAGACTTTGTAAGAAAAAAAATAATAATCATTTACCGCTAACTTGTGACAAAAAATAAAAAGTTCTATGAACTCACTATGCCCATCAGTGAATACCTTAGGGTGTCTACTTTCCGAAATTGGGTTATTAGTGGGGTGTTTGTACTGTCTGGGCATTGTAGAACCTCAGGAAACATGACAGGTGCTCAGAAAGTCAGAGCTGCTTCAAAAAGCGGAAATTCACATTTTTGTACCATAGTTTGTAAACGCTATAACTTTTACCCAAACCATTTTTTTTTTTTACCCAAACATTTTTTTTTTTATCAAAGACATGTAGAACAATAAATTTAGCAAAAAATGTATATATGGATGTCGTTTTTTTTGCAAAATTTTACAACTGAAAGTGAAAAATGTCATTTTTTTGCAAACAAATCGTTAAATTTCGATTAAAGGGATTCTGTCACCTCCCCTAATCCAAAATCCGATTTTAAAGCAGCCATGCCGCACAGCTTACCTTGATTAGGCTGTGCTCTTTTATCTTGTAATCCGTCCAGTAGTTTCTGCAAAAAACGACTTTTATGGATATGCAAATGAGTCCTGAAGGTGCCCAGAGGGGCGTTTTGTTCCCCTTAGTGAGCCCAGTACCGCCCCTCTTACAGTGCCCAGCCCGCCTTCCTTGCACTGTCTAACCGCCCCCAGCCTGCCACAGCCTCTCCTCCCCCTCCCTCACGGCTGAACGAACTCTCGCACAGGCGCAGTACCCACTGAGGGCTGCGCCTGTGCGATCAGCAGGAGACTGAGGGCAGGAGCTTCATCCTCGTCACTGGGCATGAGCCGAGCCCAGTGACGTCCGATGCTCGCTCTTCCCTCAGTCAGCAGGGAAGAGCGAGCATCGGACGTCACTGGGCTCGGCGCATGCCCAGTGACGAGGATGAAGCTCCTGCCCTCAGTCTCCTGCAGATCGCACAGGCGCAGCCCTCAGTGGGTACTGCGCCTGTGCGAGAGTTCGTTCGGCCGTGAGGGAGGGGGAAGAGAGGGAGGAGAGGCTGTGGCAGGCTGGAGGCGGCGGTTAGACAGTGCAAGGAAGGCGGGCTGGGCACTGTAAGAGGGGCGGTACTGGGCTCACTAAGGGGAACAAAACGCCCCTCTGGGCACCTTCAGGACTCATTTGCATATCCATAAAAGTCGTTTTTTGCAGAAACTACTGGACGGATTACAAGATAAAAGAGCACAGCCTAATCAAGGTAAGCTGTGCGGCATGGCTGCTTTAAAATCGGATTTTGGGTTAGGGGAGGTGACAGAATCCCTTTAATAACAAAAAAAGTAAAAATGTCAGCAGCAATGAAATACCACCAAATGAAAGCTCTATTAGTGAGAAGAAAATTCATTTGGGTGGTAAGTTGCATGACCGAACAATAAACGGTGAAAGTAGTGTAGTGCAGAAGTGTAAAAAGTGGCCTGGTCATTAAGGGGGTTTCAGCTAGGGGGGTTGAAGTGGTTAAACTGCTTTAAACTATAAAGAAAAGTTTGAGAGTGTTTTTCTCTTTCTCAGGTCTGAAGCAATACCGAGGAAGAAAGGAAAACTCTTGAAAGCTTGTCTTTTATAAAGGTTGTCAAGCAGCTGATCGGCCGGGTTTCCGGGTGTCGGACTCCCACCGATCAGATACTGATGAACCATCCAGAGGATAAGTCTTGGAAAACCCTTTTAATACTCAGATTCATTGATTGTTGGCAACACATCACTATTTGTTCATGGCAATGTGCTGATGATTTTGGGTAATGAAATATCGATCACCTTATGAACAAGTGTTTGATCATTCGTCGGGTGACCAATCACATCTTTACATGAGACAGTTAACAAAAATTTGTATTTATATGAACATTCATCACCAATAATTGTCTGGATTCTCAGCCTGTGTAAAAGGGCTAACTTCCTAATGCAAATCAATCGTAAATGTTATTACTAGGGAGTATTCATACATACAAAACGTTTTTAGAAAAATATAGCATTTTCCATGAGTTTTTCCCCCCAGCATTTTTAGGCTACTTTCACATCAGCATTTTCCTTTCCGCTATTGAGATCTGTCATAGGATCTGAATTTCGGAGGAAAACGCTTTTGTTTTGTCCCCATTCACTATCCAATGGGGACAAAACTGAACTCAATGGAATGGAATGTACCAGAATGCATTCCGTTCCATTTGGTTGCATTCCCAGTGCGGACAGCCAAACGCTGCAAGCAGCATTTTTGAGTGTGCCGTGGGATGCGAGCACGAATTATCCGTCATGAAACACGATGTAAGGCTCCATTCACACATCCATGGTGTATTGCGGATCCCCATAAAACTGCCTATTCTTGTCCGCAATTGCGGACAAGAATAGGACATGTTCTATTTTTTTGCGGAGCCGTGACCCGGATGTTCGGGGCAGAAGCCAGAAAGTTCAGGGCCGCGCTCCAGAAATGCGGATGCGGAGAGCACATAGTGTGCTCTCCGCATCCTATTCTGCCCCATTGAGACTGAATGGGTCGGCACCAGTTCCCAATATTGCAGAACGGATGCGGAACCATTTGTGGACGTCTGAATGGAGCCTTAGTCAATGATAACCAGATACGTTTTCTCAGACACAAAAGAGAATGGATCCGGAGCCTGTTGACTTACAATAGTTTTAGTGCTGGATCCATCATGGCTGTTTTAGAGATAATACAACCGTTCATAACAGATGTAGCCATTTGTATTATAATAATGGATGCGTTTTTGCTGATCCATGATGGATCCAGCAAAAATACAGATGTAAAAGTAGCGTTGCATGATTTCCCCCCCCCCCCCCCAAAAGCTTCAGCCAGATGTTTGCTGAAAGCATAGTGAAATACAGTACAAAAGGCACTGCAAACAATGCTTTTTTTATGCCATTTTTCTTGCCTTTTGGTCTGTTTTGGGGGTTAGTGGCATTTTTCCCCAAACAGATGAATGCTCTTTTTTTTCTAGTGCTTTTCCCATAGACTTTTCTATAGGACTGAAAAACTGCTGAAAATGCATCTTGCAGATGTAATAGACAAATGACAAAATGCAAAAAAAATGCTTGTAAAAAAAATAATATGAAAAACATGTACAAAAAGTGTGACTTAGGCCTCTTTCACACAAGTGATACTAATTGTGTCAGGATGCGTTCAGTGAAACTCGCACCATTTCGCAAGTAAGTTCAGTCAGTTTTGTCTGCAATTGCGATCAGTGTTTCAGTTTTTTCCTGTGCGGGTGCAATCAGTTTTTAAGTGTTTTCCACGTGTGTGAAAGAAACGGAAAATTTACAAAAAACATCTTCTAGCAACCATCAGTGAAAAATGCTTTGCATCCGGATGCAATACGTTTTTCACTGAAGCCCGATTCACTTCTATGGGTTCAGGGCTGTGTGAAAAACGCTGAATATAGAACATGCTGCAATTCTCACGCAACACAGAACTGATGCATGAAAAACAACGCTCATGTACACAGATCCATTGAAATGCATGGGTCCGGATTCAGTGTGGGTGCTATGCATTCACTTCACGCATTGCACCTGCTCTGAAAACTTGCTTGTGTGAAAGAGGCCTTGAGCCCCTTTCACACGGGCGAGAATTCCGCGTAAATGCAATGCGTGAGGTGAACGCATTGCACCCGCACTGAATCCGGACCCATTCACTTCAATGGGGTTGTGCAGATGAGCGGTGATTTTCAGACATCACTTGTGCACTGCGTGAAAATCGCAGCATGTTCTATATTGTGCGTTTTTCACGCAACGCAGGCCCCATAGAAATAAATGGGGCTGCGTGAAAATCACAAGCATCCGCAAGCAAGTGCGGATGCCGTGCGATTGTCACGCATGGGGCACACTGTTCCTTAGGGGGCCCACTCATTTCCGCGGTCCCAAACATTTTGACATACTTTACTGCTGCTGTGCTGCTGCCATTTCACAGGATCTCCAGGCCTGTGAGAAAAATCGGAGGAGGACTGGAGGACCGTGGTCAGGGATCACAGCAGGGGCGGAGCGGAGACGGAGCTGATCAGCCGCACAGCTGCAGAAGACAGCACAGCATAGCAGCCGAGTCGAAGAAGAAACCTGGAGTTTAGACAGGTGCCAGTAACATGAGGGGCGGCCGCAGGGCTACTGACTAATGCAATGGTGTTTTGGGGGAGAGATCCCCCAGCCGACACTCCACTAATAGGAGAATAATGAGCAACAAATACAAACCTCTTTGTGGGGGATTCAGACGCCTCCCCTCCCCAGTATACCTCAGGCTACCACATACTATGTACATACATGTGGATAAGGAAAAGAAATGCACAGCAAGCAGTAAAGCGAATATTCCTAAAGGCTCAGTCAGCATGTCCACTTGTCCGGCCTCAGTCAGCAGTGAGCGAGTCTGTCATTACTGGGGGGCCCATTGCTGGGGGGCCCAGTCAGTACTAGCTAGTGAGAGCCTTTTACACAGTATAATGACCCTAATGCCCCATCCATACAGAATACCCTCCCCTCCTCCCCCGTGGTCATTATTCTGAATGGGGGCGACTTTGGGTCATTATTCTGAATGGAGGGCCACTGTGGGGTCATTATTCTGAATGGAGGGCCACAGTGGGGTCATTATTCTGAATGGAGGGCCACCGTGGGGACATTATACTGTGTGGGGGGCCACTAAGGGTTATTATACTGTGTGTAGGGGCATTGGGGGGGTCATTATACTGTGTGAATGGCCACTAGTGGTCATTATACTGTATGGGGGCCACTGGGGGTCATTATACTGTGTGCGAGCCACAGGGGTACATGTAAATGTAAAAAAAATATGCCACAAGGGGGCCCATTGAGATTTATCGCTCAAGGGCCCACATGAACCTGGAGCCAGCCCTGCTTGCACCCATCCAGACACCTAACATCAACCATATGCGGCTGTCTTATGGTCATTTCTGCTGCACTGAGCACAACACTTGCTTGCCCGCAAGGTCAACAGAGAACTGATTTGTAGCCTTTTTTATTAGGGCCTTCTCTCATGGTGCAGGAACAGTTGGGAGACTCCTATGCCTCCCATGTTGTCTCTAGTCCACGCTCTTTCTATCCTTTTGCAGTTCCTGCTCTCTAGCTTGCTTATTCACTAGGCTCTATGTTCCATTATATTGTGGAATATTACAGTTTTTGGATGTTTAATATCATTTCTGTCTAATATTTTACTGTGTGGTACAGTATGCCCACTTTTTGTATAAGATAGATAGATAGTCTACCCTATTTTATTAAACATATTGCCTTTTAAGGATTTTTGGGCCAATGGTTCACACTTCTCAAATGACAGAGATAGGGACAGGCAGTTGCTAGTTCAATATATAAATGCTAAAAAACCAAGGTCTGAGCAGGCAAGGCCTCAATAATGGATAGCACTGAAGATAAGGAAAAGGCAGAGTTACTAAATGGGTTTTTTAGCTCTGTTTATACAAGAAAAGAGAAAACAGCGGATATCTGTGGTGCTGGGGCTGTTAGCACATCCAGTAATATACTCAACTGGCTAACTGTAGATATGGTCCGAGATAAGTTAAATAGGGTAAATGTGAGCAAGGCTCCGGGTCCAGATGGATTACACCCAAGAGTGCTTAGGCTACTTTCACATTTGCGTTCGGGGCTCCGCTTGTGAGTTCCGTTTGAAGGCTCTCACAAGCGGCCCCGAACGCATCCGTCGAGCCCTAATGCATTCTGAGTGGATGCGGATCCGCTCAGAATGCATCAGTCTGGCAGCATTTGGGCTCCACTCAGCAGGCGGACACCTGAACACTGCTTGCAGCGTTCGGGTGTCCGCCTGGCCGTGCGGAGGCAAACGGATCCGTCCAGACTTACAATGTAAGTCAATGGGGGCGGATCCGTTTGAGTTTGACACAATATGGCTCAATTTTCAAACGGATCCGTCCCCCCATTGACTTTCAATATAAAGTCTGGACGGATTCGTCTGCGGCTACTTTCACACTTAGAATTTTTTTACAATACAATGCAGACGGATCTGTTCTGAACGGATCCATCGTCTGCCTTATATGAGCGGATCCGTCTCAGACGGATCCGCTCTGAACGCAAATGTGAAAGTAGCCTTAAAGAGCTCAGCTCAGTCATTTCTGTGCCCCTGTTTATAATTTTTAAAGATTCTCTAGGTACTGGTACAGTGCCAAGTGATTGGCGCAAGGCAAACGTGGTGCCCATATTAAGGATCAAGGTAGTTCACAGGTAATTATAGACCAGTTAGTTTAACTTCTGTTGTGGGAAAAATGTTTTAAGGAATCTTAACGGACTATATACAGGAGTATGTGACTGTAAATAATATAAGTGATAACCAGCATGGGTTTACCAAGGACAGAAGTTGTCAGACTAACCTGATTTGTTTTTATGAGGAGGTGAGTAGTAGTAGCCTGGACAGAGGGGTGGCTGTGGATGTAGTGTTTCTAGATTTTGATATTGTCCCTCAAAGACATTTAATAGTGTGACGGGATTAGCTCACGGGACCGCCGTCTCCTGGGATAGACGGGCGCTATAGGCACATAAAACCCAGTCCAGTCCAAGCAAGTATGGTGCAACTGGCCTCAGCCAGTTTTATTGACTTTTGCAGAAAAATAAATATTGAACAAAACAGTTCAAAACAAATGAAATACCTGGCCGTCTGGCCACTACGTCTAAACAGGCAGTAGTCCCTAACTACATGAAACTGAGCCTTATGCCCAGCTCCATCAACAAAACACACTGTTTTTTTTTTTTCACTCACCCAGCAGGGTTCTTCCCAGGAGCAGAGAGAGCAGCTAGTGAGCTGTTTGCCCTTTTATAGCACATCCAGGTTCCAAGGTGATTAGCCACAGTTACCCTGAATACCTGGAGTGGCTAATTGGAGCAGGGACCCACCCATCTCTCCCTGCTCCAAGCAGCCAGGCCCTTCTAACCAGGTCTTTAACAAAACCCTTGCAAAGAGAAAACCTAGTTTTCCTTGCTGTCAATTCCCTGGCTGCTTTTTAGAACGTATAAGATAGGAACCTAGGTGAAATGTAGACTCCTTCTACCACTTTTCCCCTGGTCCTGTCACATATCCTCCCCCCCTGTTTCGACCTTGGGGTAGGAACACTCTGTGCCCTTAAACAGTACATCCTGGACAGGGCATCGGCATTTCCCAGCTGACGCCCGGGCCTATGCTCAACTGTAAAACTATAATCTTGAAGAGACATGAACCATCGGGTCACTCGCCTGTTTTTCTCACGGTTTTGGCACATCCATTTAAGTCAGTTACCAGTTTGAATGTTCTCCCTACCAAATAATACCTGAGAGCTTCTACGGCCCACTTAATTGCCAAACACTCCTTTTCTACAATGGAGTATTTCTTTTCATGTTCATTTAACTTTTTACTCAGGTACACTACTGGATGCTCTTCCCCAGCCCTTACTTGCGACAGCACAGCCCCTATACCAACATCCGAGGCATCTGTTTGCACAATGAACTCCTTTTTAAAATCTGGTGTGACTAACACTGGGTGGGCACATAGAGCCTGCTTCAGGTTCTGAAAGGCTTGTTCCGCCTCCGTGGTCCATTTGACCATGGTTGAATCCTTCCCTTTTGTAAGGTCTGTTAAAGGGCTCGCAATGCTGGCAAAATTTTCAATAAAACGCCTATAATAACCCGTTAAACCTAGGAACGCTCTGACTTGTTTTTTGTTCAAAGGCCTTGGCCAGCTCTGGATGGCTTCTACTTTGTTTATTTGAGGTTTTATAACTCCTCGCCCAATTGTGTACCCCAAGTACTTTGCCTCTTCTTGCCCAATGGCAAATTTTTTGGGATTCGCTGTCAAACCCGCTTCCCTAATAGAATTCAGGACAGCTTCTACCCTGGGTAGATGACCCTCCCAATCCGTGCTATGGATTATCACATCGTCTAAATAGGCAGCTGCGTATCTACGATGTGGTCTTAAAATTTTGTCCATCATCCTCTGGAATGTGGCCGGGGCCCCATGTAAACCAAAGGGAAGGACTACATACTGAAAATGGCCATCAGGGACACTAAAAGCCGTTTTTTCTTTGGCCCCTTCAGTTAACGGTACTTGCCAGTAACCTTTTGTAAGATCTAAAGTGGTAAAGAACCTAGCATTACCAAGCCTATCAATCAGCTCATCCACTCGAGGCATTGGGTAAGCATCAAACTTTGAGACAGTGTTCAGTTTCCTGAAGTCATTACAGAAACGTATGGTGCCATCAGGTTTGGGGACCAAGACTATAGGACTAGACCAGTCACTATGGGACTCCTCTATAACCCCTAACTGAAGCATTGTTTGGACTTCTTGTAAGACAGCTTTACGTCTAGCCTCAGGTATTCTATAAGGCTTTTGGTTGACTCTGACCCCTGGTTCAGTTACAATATCATGTTTAATTATATCTGTTCGACCAGGTAGCTCAGAAAAGACATCTTTATTTTTCTGTACAAACTCCTTTGCCTCTTGGGTTTGAGATCCCGACAAAGTGTCTGCAATTTTTACCTCTGGTATCTCAACGCTACATCCCGTTTTCCCACTGCTGTAAGCTGCTAACACCTCTCGGTCCTTCCAGGGTTTGATTAGGTTCACATGATAAATTTGGTAGGGCTTACGTCTACCTGGTTGGTGAACCCGGTAATTCACCTCTCCGACCTTCTCAACTATTTCATAAGGTCCTTGCCATTTGGCCAAAAATTTACTTTCTACTGTGGGGACAAGGATTAATACCCTATCCCCAGGGTTGAAGTTTCTTACTTTAGCCGACCTGTTGTAAACCCGGGACTGACTCTCCTGGGCCTGCAGCAAGTGTTCTTTTACAATGGGCATTACTTTTTCAATCCTTTCCTGCATTTGGGACAAGTGTTCAATCACACTTTTGTAGGGTGTAGCCTCACTCTCCCAGGTCTCTTTGGCAATATCCAAAAGACCCCGAGGGTGCCGACCATACACTAGCTCGAAGGGAGAAAATCCGGTAGATGCTTGAGGCACCTCCCGTACAGAAAACATAAGATATAGTAAAAGACAATCCCAGTCTTTCCCATCCTGTGCCACTACTTTTCTGAGCATCCCTTTTAAGGTTTTGTTGAATGTTTCGACTAGTCCATCTGTTTGGGGGTGATAAACTGAGGTACGCAAGTGAGTTATTTTCAACAGTTTACACAACTCTTTTGTAACCTTTGACATAAAGGGCGTCCCCTGGTCAGTGGGTACTTCTTTAGGTATGCCCACTCTAGTGAACATCTGGAACAACTCCTTGGCTATCACTTTTGCAGAGGTTTTCCTTAGAGGTATTGCTTCAGGATAGCGGGTAGCATAATCAAGGACAACCAAAATGTATTGGTGACCTCTGGCAGACTTAACAAGAGGTCCCACCAAATCCATTGCAATCCTCTCAAAGGGAGTTTCAATAATCGGGAGTGGCACTAACGGACTCCTAAAGGTCGCTACAGGGTTGTGTAATTGACACTCTGGGCATGAATCACAGTATTCTTTTATCTCTTTTATGTACCCCGGGCCAATAAAACCTCTGCAAAATCCGGTCTTTGGTTTTTTCATAAGCCAAGTGTCCTCCTAGCACATGTGAATGGGCTAGATCCATCACCTTTTGGCAATGCGATTTTGGGACCACAAGTTGCTCCACAACTTGTCCATTTTGCTCATCAACTCTATATAAGAGTTCATTCTCTATAGAAAAATAGGGAAATATTTTCTCTACCCCAGTTTCTTGAGGCACCCCATTGACTACTTTCACACTTTGCCATGCGTGGGTTAACGTAGGGTCCCTGAGTTGAGCTGTCCCAAAGTTATCATTGGAGACTGGCAAGTCAGGGAGACCAATTTTCAGAACATCATCAGTATCACCTGCAAGTACTGCTAAGGGAAAGTTCTCGGTTTCACTCTGGGTCACCCCTACTGTTTGCACATTTTCAGGTTCAGCCAGGGGAAGGGGATCTACAGCAGACCCACTTAAACACTTATCAAGCATATTCCACATTTGCCAAAACAGAGGAAAATCACACCCCACAATGACAGTATGCAATAGGCTTTTTACAACCCCCACTTCATGGGTTACTTTCCCGCACGGGGTTTCAAAAGAGACTATAGCAGTGGGGTACTCTTTTGTATGCAGATAACCCCCATCTGTCTCTTTTGCAGCTTCCTAGTGTCCACCAGGCTACCAGAGTCCAACAGAGCTTGAACTGAATGTCCTTCAATCACTAAGCTGCAAGTTTGTCGCTCCATATCTGGGGTCGGCAAGGCAAAGTAGGCAGGACCCGCAAACAATGACCTCCTCCGCCCACTGCCACACTCCATAGGCTCATCAGCCAAAGGACAGTTGGCAGCCACGTGGCCCAGTCCTTGACATCACCATCAAACAATGTTTTTGACCGCCCAAGGCTGTCTAGGGCTAACTGGCTTAAGAGGTCTGGCTAATAGATCAGTCTCAGTTCCTACTTTACGGCCCTCCCTCGCCCCCTTTAGATTAGGAACAGTCTTACCGCGATCAGTAGACTTCTGGCTCCCTGGGGCCGGCCAAGTAGGAGAGAGGTCTTGGAGATACTCCTCGGTGTTCAGATACCGCTCCACTAGGGCGACGAGCTAATCCACATCCCTGGGGTCCGCTTGTCCCACACAGCGCTGTATCCGAACTGGTAGACCACGAACAAACCGGTCCGGGACCACTCTTTCCACCACCTGAGTGGCTGTAGATACCTCTGGCTGTAGCCATTTTTTAGCCAGGTGAAAAAGATCATACATTTGCGACCTCGCTGGTTTATCCAATTGGAAAGTCCAGTTGTGCACTCGCTGGGCTCTGACCGCAGATGTTACACCTAAGCGAGCGAGAATTTCTGCTTTCAGTTTTGGGTACTGTCTGGCATCCTGCTCACTCAAATCATAGTAGGCTTTCTGTGGCTCCCCACTCAGAAATGGAGCAAGGGTGTCTACCCACTGTTCGGCTGGGAGTTTCTCTCTTTCAGCGGCTCTTTCAAAAATGGTGAGGTAGGTCTCCACATCATCCCCTGCTATCATTTTTTGAAGGGAAGCTTGCACTCTCCTCCCCACAGAGATGGATTCCTCCTGGACATGCGGCCTTTCAGCCAGCACCGCTATCTGCTCCACCAGACTTTTATTAAGCGATTGCTGTTCTCTGAAACCAGCTTGCGTAGTCTCCATGAACAACCGATTGGTTTCCTGCTGGTTAGCATTCACCTTTTGGAGCTGTATGTTAGCCTGGATCAGCTGTTTCAGCACTTCCTCCATATCTGCACTGTTTGTTTTTTTCAGAACAGCAGACTTAACCCAGGACATAAAACTTGCTGGATTTTTTTGTGCCAGCGCAGCCTCCACCATATGTGACGGGATTAGCTCACGGGACCGCCGTCTCCTGGGATAGACGGGCGCTATAGGCACATAAAACCCAGTCCAGTCCAAGCAAGTATGGTGCAACTGGCCTCAGCCAGTTTTATTGACTTTTGCAGAAAAATAAATATTGAACAAAACAGTTCAAAACAAATGAAATACCTGGCCGTCTGGCCACTACGTCTAAACAGGCAGTAGTCCCTAACTACATGAAACTGAGCCTTGTGCCCAGCTCCATCAACAAAACACACTGTTGTTTTTCACTCACCCAGCAGGGTTCTTCCCAGGAGCAGAGAGAGCAGCTAGTGAGCTGTTTGCCCTTTTATAGCACATACAGGTTCCAAGGTGATTAGCCACAGTTACCTGAATACCTGGAGTGGCTAATTGGAGCAGGGACCCACCCATCTCTCCCTGCTCCAAGCAGCCAGGCCCTTCTAACCAGGTCTTTAACAAAACCCTTGCAAAGAGAAAACCTAGTTTTCCTTGCTGTCAATTCCCTGGCTGCTTTTTAGAACGTATAAGACAGGAACCTAGGTGAAATGTAGACTCCTTCTACCACTTTTCCCCTGGTCCTGTCACTATAGGTAAAGTAAGGTCTTGTCACGAACGTTCCCACGACAGGTGGCAGGAGATCAGTGAGACTGGCAACACGTGGTTTGATCTGACATGTTTTCCGTTTGAATCAAATCACGTCTGTGTTGTTTCTGTTGCTTGCCATGACATTGAGGATGGGATTAATAGCACCATTTCTATTTTTGCAGATGACACTAAGGCTACTTTCACACTCGCGTTTTGGGCAGATCTGTCATGGATCTACAAAAATGGATCAGTTACAATAATACAACCGCATGGATCTGTCATGAACGGATCCGTTTGTATTATCTATAACATACCCAAGATGGATCAGTCATGAACTCCTTTGAAAGTCAATGGGAGACGGATCTGTTTTCTATTGTGCCAGAGAAGACGGATCCATCCCCATTGACTTCCATTGTGTGTCAGGACGGATTCGTCTTGCTCTGCACCACATGGCGGACAGAAAAACGCTGCAGGCAGCGTTTTGTTGTCAACCTCCAGAGCTAAATGGTGACTGATCGGAGGCAAACTGATGCATTCTGAGCAGATCCTTTTCCATTTAGAATTCATTAGGCAAAACTGATCAGTTTCGGACCACTTTTGAGAGCCCTGAACGGATCTCACAAACGGAAAACCAAAACGCCAGTGTGAAAGTAGCCTAAGCTGTGTAGTACTGTGCAGTCTATGGAAGATGTCCATAAAATACAAGCTGACTTGAACACTCTGTGATTGGGCATCAACTTGGCAAATGAGGTTCAATGTGGACAAATGTAAAGTTATGCATCTTGGTAGTAATAATCTCTGTGCTTCATATGTCCTAGGTCAGTGATGGCGAACCTATGGCACGGGTGCCAGAGGCGGCACTCAGAGCTCTCTCTGTGGGTACCCGCACCCTGGAAAACGTCTATGTTGTACCAATATGCCTTAGACTTCTCCTGTCAGTCATTAGCGCAGGGCGCACTATGAACAGCACAGGCAGCGCATTGAATGTAGGCAGGATATTGTAGATAAATGATAAAGTACATGGAAGATATACTATATTGGACTGTAGTATTCAAGGTAAATTGCTGTGTTGGCACTTTGCGATAAATAAGTGGGTTTATGTTGCAGTTTGGGCACTCGGTCTGTAAAAGGTTCGCCATCACTGTCCTAGGTGATGTAACACTGGGAGAGTCACTTATATAAAAAGATTTGGGTGTCCTTGTAGATGGTAGATTAAATAACAGCATACAATGTCAATCAGCTGCTTCTAAGGCCACCAGGATATTGTCATGCATTAAACAAGGCATGGACTCTCAGGGCAGGGATGTAATATTATCACTTTACAAAGCATTGGTGCGGCCTCATCTGGAATATTCAGTTCTGGGCACCAGTCCATAGAAAGGATGCTCTGCAGCTGGAAAAAAGTACAGAGGAGGGCGACTAAACTGATAAGGCTACTTTCACACTAGCTCCGCTTGTGAGTTCCGTTCAAAGGCTCTCACAAGCGGCACCGAACGCTTCCGTCCAGCCCTAATGCATTCTGAGTGGATGCAGATCTGCTCAGAAAGCATCAGTCTGGCAGCGTTTGGCCTCCGCTCCGCTCAGCAGGCGGACACCTGAACGCTGCTTGCAGCGTTCGGGTGTCCGCCTGGCCGTGCAGAGGCAAACGGATCCGTCCAGACTTACAATGTAAGTCAATGGGGACGGATCCGTTTGAATATGACACACTATGGCTCAATTTTCAAACAGATCCGTCCCCCATTGACTTTCAATGTAAAGTCTGGACGGATCCGTCTGAGGCTACTTTGACACTTAGAATTTTTTTTACAATATAATGCAGACGGATCCGTTCTGAACGGATACACCGTCTGCATTATATGAGCAGATCCGTCTCAGACCGATCCGCTCTGAACGCAAGTGTGAAAGTAGCCTAAGGAGCATGGAGGGTCTTATTTACGAAGAAAGAATAAAATAATGAAATTTATTTAGTCTTGAGAAGAGACGTCAAAGGGGGGACATGATTAACCTATACAAATATATAAATGGGCCATACAGTGAAAAACTGTTCCATGTCAAATGCCCTGAAAAGACAAGGGGGCACTGCCTCTGACTAGAGAAGAAAAAGTTTAGTCTCCAGAAGCGTCAAAGCTTCTTTACTGTAAGGACATGGTCACAGCAGGAACAGAGGGCAGTTTTAAAAAGAATTTAGATGAATTCTAGTAAATGAGATTAATACTTATAAAAGTCGCACTTCCTTCTGGGATTCGCATACCCACTTATCCCTTGGTTGAACTTGATGGACTTATGTCTTTTTTCAACCGTATTTTTCTATGTAACTATGTAATGGATGAGAAACCAATTACTTTGGAAGCAGAAGGAACATCAATTTAAATTGTAATAAGGGGTTGAACACTAGCGGCCAGTCAAGTGATTTCTGTGTGAAATACAGGTTTTGTAAGAATGAAATGAGTTTCTTTCTGTCTGTTCTTTATGCGCGACCAAACGACTGGACCGATGTTCACCAAATTTGGCACATAAGTATATCAGGTGTCCAGGAAGGTTTTAGACAGGGTCTCAGCTCTCTAGAATGTACCGATCTTGAGATAGTCCCCAAAAATGACCTGCATTAGCCATCAGAAGCCTGTAAGTTTTTCACTCGTATCCCAACTGCCATATACACGGTCACATGTCCCTTATCAGCCAATAAAAGCCCACAGGCCCATAGTTTCACTCCAGCTTTCCATAACAACCCAGCCATTTTTCTTTACTGCTGTAGGTCAGCTTTAGGCTAGGGCTACACGACATTGGTACAACAAAATGTCGCGTGACACATGTTGTCATGTAGCCCTAGCCTTAAAGGGGCAGGGAGCTGTGGAGGTAACTGTTAAGGGGGCAGGGGCCACTATTAAATGGGCAGCTGCTGTGGAGGTCACTTTTAAAGGGGCGGGCACTGTGGATGTTACTGTTAAGGGGGCAGGGGCCACTTTTAAAGTGGCGGGCTGCTATGAAGGTCAAAGTTAAGGGTATGGGCGGTGGGGGACTGTGGAGGTCACAGTTATGGGGCATACTGTCGAAATATTTTAACGACACACACAAACATTAAATGAAATAGATTAAATATACCCATGCGAAGCGGGGTCCTTCTGCTAGTATTTTATATAATAAAAGGTATTTCCAGTGTGTGAATTAAAGATGTATGGATGTATTTCTGAATGGAACGCAACTCATTAGTATACGCTAAATTCTTCATTATCAAAGAGTAAGTATTAGGCATTAGGCATCTCTTACATTTTACTCTGCCAATTCAATGTGTGGAGAGACCTAAATGTGTGGAGTGACCATGTATAGTAATTATAATATCATTAAACTGACTGTAAGTTTATATTTCAGTCTTTGATGTTAAAGGTACACTTGTACATTTTTAGCACATATCAACAACCTTACCTTTGCCATGCCTTGAACTTTTCCACATTTTTTCATGTTACATAACTTAAATGTATTTTATTAGGATTTTAGGACCAAACAAAAATTACTCCAACTGCCCTGAAAATCGGCATATAACACCCTCTAGTCTCCTAGGATTTAGGAAAACTCTCTTTTTGTTCATTTTTGTATGAATTTTTTAAAATGTTTCACTCCCTCCTTGCCAGGCCCTCAAACGCAATGACTGCAATAGTAAATGATGTCTGAGTGACACTGACATACATACAGTAGAGCTAATTTGGCGAGATAAACGGGAAACAAGGCGCTCATAGGGTAGTAGTTTCTGGTAGATAGTGTTAGATAGAGTGTTGTTTCAGTAATTACACTCACCTTCTGGTGTTTGTGCTTGTGTCAGCACAACACTTGCAAAGGCGGGGGGGGGGGAGTAAAAATTCGATCCAGATGAGGTATGCTGCCGGTATCTTTCTCAATCCTTGGAGTCGCCAGTACTCCAGAGGAGTGATATAGAATGCTGTAAAAGGGCTGTGTACTAGCTTGTTCACACTGTGATACCTTTTGGCGCAAAACCACAATAGCGAAAGTCGTCTTTTTAGAAATATTTATTTGTTCAGGTGACAACGCGTTTCGGAGTAAAAATACTCCTTTATCAAGTCTAAAAGAAACAGTAGTATGTGAAGTGATGGTATCAGGGGATAATACATAAGGATAAAACATACATACAGTAGCTATGGGTAAACACACATTTGATGGCATTAACATACAGCGCATTTAAAAACACACAGCGCCGTCACATGTGTTTTTTATGTTCCAAAGCTTCCAAACATTATCAGGGAAGAGGATGTTTAAACACACTGAGTGTTATGGGATAAAAAAAAAGTAAAAAGTGGCTTGGGAGATGAAGCGTCCAAAAATTATACCTTCACAGGGTCAAAATGCCTGCCTATACGAGTTGAAAGAGGTCCGATTTTAGGCCAGACAGCCCGGCTTTCAGACTCCCTGTCCTCCGCAGGGCCTGGACGTACACAGGGATGTCCTTTTGAACAGCTCCCTTTCATGAACAGCTCCCTTTCAGACAGCAGCACTGTGTTGTCTGAGTGTGAGCTGCAGGAAGGGGGCTGCAGCTGACAGAAGTAGATTTTTACCTGTGAGCTTCTATTGGCTGATAAGGGTCATGTGACCAGGCTTCTATTGGCTAATGCATTTTCGGGGAATATCTCAGGAACTGTACGTGCTAGAGAGCTGAGGTCTAAAATGTTCCCGGACACCTCATGTACCTGTGTGCCAAATTTCGTGATTGTAAATGCAGATTCCTTTAGCGGACATACACACACATACACTCAGCTTTATATATTATATATATTGTAAGGGATCGCTCTCTCTTAGGGGGTCGCAATCAGACCTCTTCTCTGACAACGGGGTTCAAGTCCAAAAGGTGCTTCATTTTTGCACTTCAGCACCATCACACACAAACATCGAAAATAAACACCTGCCCGTCTGGGCTCAACCCAATAAGCGTGTTATCCCTACCTCACCCAGGGCTGGCCTTAGGGGGGGCAAACTGGGAAATGCCCAGGGCCCCTAAAGTCTAAGGCCCCTTTCACACGGGCGAGTATTCCGTGCGGATGTGATGTGTGAGTTGAACGCATTGCACCCGCACTGAATCCGGACCCATTCATTTCTATGGGGCTGTGCACATGAGCGGTGATTTTCACGCATCACTTATGCGTTGAGTGAAAATCGCAGCATACTCTATATTGTCCGATTTTCACGCGACGCAGGGCCCATAGAAGTGAATGGGGTGTGTGAAAATCGCATAGCATCCGCAAGCAAGTGCGGATGCGGTGCGATTTTCACGCACGGTTGCTAGAAGACGATCGAGATGGAGACCCGATCATTATTATTTTCCCTTAAAACATGGTTATAAGGGAAAATAATAGCATTAGGAATACAGAAAGCATAGCAAAACAGCGCTGGAGGGGTTAAAAAATAAAAATAATAATAATTTAACTCACCTTAGTCCACTTGATCGCGAAGCCCGGCATCTCCTTGTGTCTCCTTTGTTGAATAGGGCCTGTGGTGAGCATAAAATACAGGTAAAGGACCTTTGATGACGTCACTCCGGTCATCACATGGTACGTCACATGATCTTTTACCATGGTGATTCACCATGGTAAAAGACCATGTGATGACCGGAGTGATGTCATCAAAGGTCCTTTACCTGTATTTAATGCTCACCACAGGTCCTATTCAACAAAGGAGACACAAGGAGATGCCGGACTTCGCGATCAAGTGGACTAAGGTGAGTTAAATTTAATTTTTATTTTTTTTAACCCCTCCAGCGCTGTTTTACTATGCATTCTGTATTCAGAATGCTATTATTTTCCCTTATAACCATGTTATAAGGGAAAATAATACAATCTACAGAACACTGATCCCAAACCCGAACTTCTGTGAAGAAGTTCGGGCTTGGGTACCAAATATGCGCTATTTTTCTCACGCGGGTGCAAAACGCATTACAATGTTTTTGCACTCGCGCAGAAAAATTGCGGCTATTCCCGCAACGCACCCGCACATTTTCCCGTAACGCCTGTCTGAAAGAGGCCTAAGGGTTACATAGTATCATAAATCAATATAATGCTATGTGACCCCGTCAGTGCTGGGAGGTCAGGCCAGGAGCTGCCTAAGGTTTTTCTGCATGGAATATAATACCAGCAAAGTGTATTGGATTAGGTAAATCTGAGGTAAATCTATTTCACACACTGATCTGGTAAGAATTGTTAAACATTCGTGGATAATATATTAACACAGCCTAATGAACGTATTAAAAGAAAACTAAAAAGTCTTTATTGGGATAATCTATTAATATTGGGGAATTCTATGTATCACTTTGTGTGAGCATCAGGCAACCAGGCAGGGCACTTGTTCCTTCACAGGCGTTCTTAACTTAGCTCCTGAAGATACAGTACAGACCAAAAGTTTGGATACACCTTCTCATTCAAAGAGTTTTCTTTATTTCCATGACTATGAAAATTGTAGATTCACACTGAAGGCATCAAAACTATGAATTAACACATGTGGAATTATATACATAACAAAAAAGTGCGAAACAACTGAAAATATGTCATATTCTAGGTTCTTCAAAGTAGCCACCTTTTGCTTTGATTACTGCTTTGCACACTCTTGGCATTCTCTTGATGAACTTCAAGAGGTAGTCACCTGAAATGGTCTTCACTTCACAGGTGTGCCCTGTCGGGTTTAATAAGTGGGATTTCTTGCCTTATAAATGGGGTTGAGACCATCAGTTGCATTGTGGAGAAGTCAGGTGGATACACAGCTGATAGTCCTACTGAATAGACTGTTAGAATTTGTATTACGGCAAGAAAAAAGCAGCTAAGTAAAGAAAAACGAGTGGCCATCATTACTTTAAGAAATGAAGGTCAGTCAGTCCGAAAAATTGGGAAAACTTTGAAAGTGTCCCCAAGTGTAGTCACAAAAACCATCAAGCGCTACAAAGAAACTGGCTCACATGCGGACCGCCCCAGGAAAGGAAGACCAAGAGTCACCTCTGCTGCGGAGCATAAGTTCATCCAAGTCACCAGCCTCAGAAATTGCAGGTTAACAGCAGCTCAGATTAGAGACCAGGTCAATGCCACACAGAGTTCTAGCAGCAGACACATCTCTAGAACAACTGTTAAGAGGAGACTGTGTGAATCAGGCCTTCATGGTAGAATAGCTGCTAGGAAACCACTGCTAAGGACAGGCAACAAGCAGAAGAGACTTGTTTGGGCTAAAGAACACAAGGAATGGACATTAGACCAGTGGAAATCTGTGCTTTGGTCTGATGAGTCCAAATTTGAGATATTTGGTTCCAACCACCGAAGTCTTTGTGCGACGCAGAAAAGGTGAACGGATGGACTCTACATGCCTGGTTCCCACCGTGAAGCATGAAGGAGGAGGTGTGATGGTGTAGGGGTGCTTTGCTGGTTACACTGTTGGGGATTTATTCAAAATTGAAGGCATACTGAACCAGCATGGCTACCACAGCATCTTGCAGCGGCATGCTATTCCATCCGGTTTGCGTTTAGTTGGACCATCATTTATTTTTCAACAGGACAATGACCCCAAACACACCTCCAGGCTGTGTAAGGGCTATTTGACCATGAAGGAGAGTGATGGGGTGCTGCGCCAGATGACCTGGCCTCCACAGTCACCGGACCTGAACCCAATCGAGATGGTTTGGGGTGAGCTGGACAGCAGAGTGAAGGCAAAAGGGCCAACAAGTGCTAAGCATCTCTGGGAACTCCTTCAAGACTGTTGCAAGGTGACCATTTCAGGTGACTACCTCTTGAAGCTCATCAAGAGAATGCCAAGAGTGTGCAAAGCAGTAATCAAAGCAAAAGGTGGCTACTTTGAAGAACCTAGAATATGACATATTTTCAGTTGTTTCATACTTATAAACAATATAATTCCACATGTGTTAATTCATAGTTTTGATGCCTTCAGTGTGTAAATAAATAAAACTCTTTGAATGAGAAGGTGTGTCCAAACTTTTGGTCTGTACTGTATATATATATATATATATAAAATATATATATATATATATACACTCTTTAGAGAGCAGTGCAGACCTCCTGCCCCGCTCCCTCTCCTACTCACTAGACAGCAGAGAACACAGCACCGCTGCCATAATATGACAGGGAGTGTAGGAGCAAACTGGGCGGAGTTCTGAAGGAAGCTCCCAGGAGATTTTTTAAGGTAGCATCACATGCTGCTGCTGACAAGAGCTGCTCCTAGCTTCAATGCTGCCCTCCATGCTGGACAACACACCAAACAGACCAGACATGGAACACAACACTAGACATAACCTTGTACATAAACCCTCACCAAACATATACAAGGGAAGGAAAAGGAAAATACATAAGGAAGACATCGGGTGACCTTGATGTCTAACTAAGTGCCCCTCACACTGGAAGGATGGAATATCCAGGGCAGGAGCATAGCTCCAGCACACACCAAGGCTGGATAACTACTGATCTCAAGCTCAAAGCACCAGATTAAGAAGAGCCATGAGGCCACAGAACACACCTAGCCAGGAAGTTAAACCCCCCAGCACCCAACAGGGAAAGAACCAGAGGAGGAAAGCACAAACATGCTGCACCACAACACGTTGCCCCTGGCAACCAGCATACGTGGATAACGTGTCAAAGCGCACAACAAGACCTTGACACTCCTACCCCTCAAAGCCCTCCCAAACTGAAAAGGGTAAGCTAGGTGGAACACCCCAAAACAATAGGGGGGGAGTAGCAAATCAGCATCAGTGCAAGCAAATCTCCCCAAGACTGCCACCAGCACGCCTGAACCACCAACTAGGAACCAGACAGCTAGCCAACAAACAGCTCGGAGAGATGCAGTTCACACAGGAACCACTGAGAATGGACGAGGAGAGATTCAAACACAAGTAACAGTTCACACAACAATGGCAACACCAGTCAGCGCGAACCGCACCGATAACAGAATCTCTCCTTTCACCCTCCCTCCGGGGGACAAGCATGCGCGCCAAAAAACGGCAGGAGATACATGCAGAGTTAAATTCAGGTGACTTTTTCACATCTATAATGCTAGCCTGTTTAATAGCGAAAATTGGGGTCACAGAAACTCTTTAAAGCAACAGTGTACACATAATATATCACATGTATTACATACAGTAGTTACTTGTGTATCCTGCTGTTAGCCTGCAAAAAAATGCATACATCACAATATGGAGATGTAATGGCACTAGTGCCATGGTATCATCAGAGCCTGCCACTTGCCAACTATTGACAGTTCAAGGACACATCTGTGGGCAGTCCCCATCAGTTAACTCTCTTACATACACATGCAATGTCTTGCTATCCCATCAACTAAAACTGCACACGCTATTGAAATGCAAGCTACCAGGCACATACAAGTGCGATCAAGTCACGGAGACTTGGACTAAATGCAAAAAATTGTCAGTCTGCTACCTGAGCGATTTATACTGTTGGTGTTAGAAGTTACAGTGTACAGTAACTGAATCTATGCCCATTATTATACAAGGGAGCAAGGAGTCCTTGTTAATATTCAGAAGACGCAGAACAATTTGTTGGTAACACATTTATTAGCTTTGCCAAGAATGCCAGCGGCCATGTGAAGGAGGGCATAGAGTAGAAGGTATTACAGTAAAATTCTATTATTCCGAAATGAACATTCCAGAAAGGCTTCATGCACAATGCCGTTGGGCAGCCGTGGCCGTATTGCGGCCCACAAATGGCGGGTCGGCAATCCACGGCTGCGGGCTGTGTGCACCCCGCATCACGGATGCGGACCCATTCACTTGAACTGGTCCGCAATTCCGGAGATGCGGAACGGAGTCACGGAATGGAACGCCGGAAGCAGTACGGAGTGCTTCCGTGGCGTTTCATTCCGTGGTTCCGCACCGCAAAAAAATATGACATGTCATATTTTTTTGCGGTGTGGACATACCACGGACCCATTCAAGTTGAATGGGTACAGCCCGCTGCACAGATGCTGCGGTTTGCTTTCCGTCCTGGGATGCGGAGCAAAACGGATCTGCCATGACCCACAATTGTGACACAATCTGACACAACAGAAAATGGATCCGTCCCCCATTGACTTTCAGTGGAGATCATGACGGACCCGTCTTGGGTATGTTAAAGGGGTATTCCCATCACAGACAATGGGGGCATATCGCTAGGATATGCCCCCATTGTCTGATAAGTGACTCAATGAGAACAGAGGAGGGAAATAAACGAAGGGCTCACTGCGCATGTGCAGCCACCCTCCATCCATTCAGCGCTGGCTTGACTATTTCTGTCTGCCCCATAGAAATGAATGGGAGCAAGGGCTGCGCGTGCGTGGTGCGCTCCCATTCACTTCTATGGGAGCAGCGGGGAGCAGCGCTTGGTGGGTCCTCCAGCCACAGCTCTCCCCGCTCCATTCTCGTTGTAGGACCCACACCTATAAGACAATGGGGGCATATCCAAGCGATATGCCCCCATTGTCTATGATGGGAATACCCCTCTAAAGATAATACAACCAAATCCGTTCATAACGGATGCAGACGGTTGTATTATCAGTAACGGAAGCGTTTTTGCTGAACCCAGCTGGATCCAGCAAAAACGCTAGTGTGAAAGTAGCCTTAGATATAATGATAGTTTTTTATTATTATTTTTTGTTGTGGAAAAAACTATCTGTAAACTTATTAAATGCAATCGGATAATCTGGAAGGTCTAATGGTCCAGTGTCTTCCCTGTTCCGTGGTGTCTCTCATTTTAGAGATTTATGTTTTGCTCTAAAAGACTGCAGCAATTTGTGTATTTTATGATCCACTCACTACTTTTGAGCAAGTGGAAAAGTGAACATACTTAGCTTTGCTGGTTGGATGCACTCCAGATTTATCAAATGTGATTCTTAACCCTTTCCCAACTCACGCATTACATGTACAGCGCAAGTTGGGACCCACTCAGGAGTTGAGCTGGCACCATAGCCACTGGGGGCCTGCTGTTTTACACAGATACCCTGAGGCTGAGTCCATGATCAGCGATTACACAAATCATGGACTAAATTCACAGAATCTGAGCAGTCAAATCCCAAGAGTGCTGTGCTCCTGATGCCCAAACAGCTCCGCCACAGCATGATCGTGGGAGCCATTCAGTTGCTAGGGCCGCCTCAGGCCTTCTGAAAGCTCTGAGGCCAGTGGAAGGTAGCAATTCTCCAGTAGACTGCAAGGATAAATCATTGCTTGTATTGATGCTTCTGCTCCTCCTCCTTCTAGTCAACCATTCCTTCAACAGTCAATCACTGAAGCGATTGCCAAGAGACAACAGTATGCGTGCACTCATCCAACGGCGCAGAAGCTGAACATGCTCCTGCCCAAGTTGCTGGTACTGCAGTCCGTCCCGTTCCAAGTGGTGGACTCTGCACCTTTCAGAGACGTGATGGTTAGTGCCAAGCCAAGGTGGAGAGTCCCAAGATGTCATTTCTTTGCCAAAAAGGCAGTAAAAGCCTTGCAGACATATGTAGAACAGAAGGTCAGCCAGTCCTTGAGCCTGACGGTGTCTGCCAAAGTGCATGGCAGCGCCGACGTGTGGAGCTGTAACTACAGTCAAGGACAATATATGTTTCTTTACAGCCCACTGGGTAAATGTGATTCCTGCCCAGCCAATTCAGCAAATTGGCTAGGTGACGCTGCTTCCGCCTCCACGTTCTCACGCCGTTAGTCCTGCGACAATGTCCGCCTCTGCCTCCTCATCCTCCACCTTGTCCTTAGGCTCCGCTGCAGAGACAATTCACAGTGCCCCACCAGCATACCACATGTGCAGGGCACGGCAGTGTCATGCTGTTCTGCACCTAGTTTGCCTGAGTCACACAGGGGAGGAACTGCTCCGCGTCCTTCCTCAAGAAATCGAACCTTGGCTTTCTCTGCGACAACTCAAAATTGGAACCATGGTGACCGACAACAGGAAGAACATGGTGTCGCCGCTGCGTCTAGGAGGGCTGAGCCATGCGCCCTGCATGGTGCACTTGTTCAATCTAGTTGTCAAGCGTTTCCTGAAGCCTTCCACCCATATGCAAGACATCCTAAAAATGGCATTTGAGGAAGCCACTTTATTTGTCAGTTGCCAGGACTATGGGATAAACAACGTCATTCCACTGATTCATATCCTGGAAAAGATGCTGGTAAGGCAACATGCAAACGACCGTATTTGTTTTGCTGTCCGCAAATTGCGGATCCGCAAAAAAAAGGATGACATCCGTATGCCATCCTTTTTTTTGTAAATCCATTGTAACAATGCCTAAAACGGACAAGAATAGGAAATGTTCTATTTTTTTAGCTGGGCTACGGAACAGACATACTGATGCGGACAGCACACAGTGTGTGTCCACGGTGTGTGTCCGCATCCTATCCGCAAAAAAAACAGAAGGGACACAGAAACAAACAACGTTCGTGTGTATGTAGCCTAAATCTGGCTGTCTCAGGGGACTGGAGACGCAGCGCCTACATCTCACGGCCACATGAGCTATGTGGGGGCCGAAACTGGAGGAAGAGAAGGAGGAGGAGGACATTGGAGCACAAGCAATGTGTAGCGAAATGGGTGGTTTTTCTACACAGGTGACAGGAGAGGAGGAGTAGGAGCAGCCAGAGGAGCAAGAGGGTGATGAGGAAGACAAGGCAGATGACCCAGACACAACGTGGCAGTATGCAGTGGAGATGGAGGCAGGGAATGCCTCTGAGTCACTTGCGCAAATGGCCCGATGCATGCTCGCTTGCTTGCGTAGTGACAGACGAATTCTCATCATTCGGCAGAGGGATGACTACTGGCTCTCCACCATGGTATACCCTCACTACTGCTCCAAAATGGGGGCTTTTTTTACACCCGCTGAGAAGGAGGACAAACTGAACTACTATAGAGACATCCTATGCAGTCAGTTGGCCGCTGCCTATCTGTGCCATCGTCCATCCTCTCGCAGGTCTGCGCTCTGCGCTCACGTTCCACTGCCATGGCTGCTGGGGGGGATGGGGGCAGGAGCAGTACCAGGTCCATCAGCAGCAGCCTGAGTCAGAGTCGCTGATGAGCAGATTTGTTCACCCGCATAGGGAAGAAACTACTCACTAGCAGCTAGACATAGAGCAGAACCTGAACCAGCAGGTGGTGGCATACTTGGAATGCACCCTGCCAGCCGTCATTGAAGATCCGCTGGACTACTGGGCAGCCAAACTGGATTTGTGGCCACAACTGGCAGAGTTTGCTCTGGAAAAGCTGTCCTGCCTGGCCAGTAGTGTGGTATCAGAGAGGGGGTTTAATGCGGCGGTGGCCGTAGTTACCCCAAGGAGAACTCACCTGTCCACCCAAAATGTGGAGAGACTGACCTTTGTCAAGATGAATCAGGCGTGGATCAGCCAGGATTTCCACCCACCAATGCCTGTTGCATCAGATTAGATCATCCATGCTCCCTCACCCAAACCTTCACAAAAGAGACCGGTTTCGTCTGACTACCTGCCTCAGCTACTATTCGGATGCTGCCACCCGCCTGATGCAACACAACTGATGCCAAGTGCTCTTTCTTACAGCCACCATGGTCAGCGGGTACTGTTATTGCCACTCACCTCCCCACTCTGTCACCGGGTCACTCTGTGAACTCCTCATGCTGCGCTGCTGCCACCTCCACACTATGTCACCTTGCCACTCTGTGGTCTCCTCATGCTGCTGCCACCTCCACACTATGTTACCTTGCCACTCTGTGGCCTCCTAATGCCGCTGCTTCCACCTCCACACTCTGTCATTGTGCCACTCTGTGGCCTCCTCATGCTTCTGCTACCTCAACACTATGTCACTGGGCCACTCTGTGGCCTCCTCGTGCTGCTGCTACCTCAACACTATGTCACTGGGCCACTCTTTGGCCTCCTCATGCTGCTGCTGCCACCTCCACACTGTAATTGTGCCACTGTGTGGCCTGCTTATGCTGCTGCTACCTCAACACTATATCACCTTGCCACTCCTCATGCTGCTGCTGCTGCCACCTCACCACTATGTCACTGGGCCACTCCTCATGCTGCTTCCACCTCAACACTATGTCATTGGGCTACCCTGTGGACTTCTCTAGCTGTTCTCCAACCCTCCCCACTCCATGACACTATTTTGCCTTTTTGGCCTGGTTGACATCACCATTTAATTGACCCTTCTTCTGATTTCTCAGAAGGAAAGAAAAATTAGACGCACAACGGATCCTGTCTGTGTAGCAGCTGTAAGGCCTGTATCACAATTTACCTATGATTTGGTAGCCAAAAGCAGGAGTGGGTACAAAACACAGAAGACATGCAAATATTCCATTCCAGTAATTTCTGTTTTGGATACACTCCTGTTTTTTTTTTTACATTAACAACACTGTTGGATTACTGACCAAATGCTGACCGAGTGAAGGCAGATGCTCAACAACACAGGATCCGTTTTTTGGGGGCTATTGTTCTGATGGATCAGAGGAAGGGCAAAATAATCAGTGAAGTTAACACAAACTTACTGCTGACACCCTCTTTATTCTGTTGGGGGGCTTTACTTGTATAAGCATTTAATAGAACAGGTTCTGTAGACATCTATGTGGAATCAGCTGATGACTGTGTAAAAGGAGTGTGCTTCTTCTTGACGCTAACATTGACCTGTAAGGCTGAGTTCATATTTGAGTGATTTGGTCAGTCTTGGCCCCGTAACTGCCCAAATAAGGGCTCATTTACATGAACGTGTGCTGGCCGTTGCCATATTGCGGACTCCATTTGCGGATCCGCAATACACAGGCACCGTTAAGTGTGGATTTTGCATCACGGATGCGGACCCATTCACTTCAATGGGTCTGCAAATCCGGAGATGCGGAACAGAAGCAGGGAACGGAACACTACAGAAGCATTATAAAGTGCTTTCTGGGGTTCCATTCCGTGCCTCCGCACCGCAAAAAGATAGAACTTGCTCCATCTTTTTGCGGAACAGACGTATCGCAGACCCATTCAAGTGAATGGGTCTGCGATCCGCATGCGGCTTCCCATGGTGCCCGTGCATTGCGGACCACAATTTGAGGTCCACAGCACAGGCACGGGCTTCACACGATCGTGTGAACAAGCCCCTAGTGAAATGTCCAGTGATTCTAAGGGCTCGCTCACACGACCGTATGGCTTTTTCAGTGTTTTGCGGGCCGCTTTTAACGGATCCGTTTTTCCTTTTTTGTTTCAGTAGTGTTTTCGGTTCCGTTCCGTTTTTCCTCATGGCATATACAGTATACAGTAATTACATAGAAAAAACTGGGCTGGGCATAACATTTTCAATAGATGTTTCCGCAAAAACATAACGGATACGGAAGACACAGAGTACATTCTGTATGTGTTCTGTTTTTTTGCGGACCCTGTTGAGGAAGGGTGGCGCGTATTGTATGGGTGTGTGTATGTGTATGTATTGGCGGTGCAGAGGGCGATGTGCGCAGATGTGCCCAGCACCTGCGCCCATCCGCCTCCGATATTCCCCAGGGGCTCATCCATGCCCCTGTGGGAGTTCATATAGTGTGGCCCGCGAATGCATATACATATACACATGTATATAGATATATCTGCCCCTTTAATATGTGATGTGCCCCTTTAATCAATATGTATATATATGTATGTATGTGCCCCTTCAATCAATATATATATATATATATATATATATATATGTGTATATATATATATATATATATATATATATATATAGGTGCCCCCTCAATATATTCATGCCCCCTGAAGTAATGTGCCCCCGGAATATGCCACACAGCCCCATATCACATAAACCCCCCCTACATGGACCCAGATGCATCAATGTGAATGTGGCCCAAGCATTCACATTGATGTATTCTGAGTAAAGGCGCCAGGATGACCGGATAAGGTCCGGTCATTCTGGTGACCTCAAAAGGATTCAAATTCTAATGAATTTGAATCCTTTTGTTCTAATTATCTGCAGCCCGGCTGGAGATAATTAAAGCATAATAGAGAAAGAGGAGACACCTCCGCTCCCTCTATTATGCGCATTCCGGCATCGCAATTACCATTGCGATGTCCGGAATGCCGAGAGCTGCAGACGGGAGATCAAAGGATCTGTCAGCAAGTACACGCGGCCCTGCGGCGCGCGTGCAGGGATGCGCGGGCAGGCGCGGTGACGTCATCTCACCGCGCCGGCCCACGTGTCCCTCACAGTGGTGCGCGCTCGCGCGCCGCTGTGTGGGCGGCACGGAGTGCGGGCGGCTGGACATATAAGTCCGGCTGGCCCGACACTAGGGCAGAAGAGAGCCGGCCGCCCACCCTCCCTGAGGATCATCCCCTGGACTGACGAGCCCCCCTGGACAACGAGCAGGATCCTAAGTATCATTAACCCCCCACTATCCCACCAACGAACCCCCCCACTATCCCACCAACGCTATTAACCCCCCCACTATCCCACCAACGCTATTAACCCCCCCACTATCTCACCAACGCTATTAAGCCCCCCCACTATCCCACCAACGCTATTAACCCCTGCCATACCCCCATTCCTCCATACCCCCATTAACCCCTGCCATACCCTCATTCCCCTGGTTATTATCCCCTGATTAACCCCTGCCATACCCCCATTCCCCTGGGTATTCTGATTCCCCTGATTCTGTGCCCCTGATTAACCTCTGCCATACCCCCATTCCCCTGGTTATTATCTGTGCATTATTAACCCCTGCACACACACCCCCCCCCCCCTCACTGTACACTTGCAGGATACTTCACCCCTGCATTGCTGTACAGCTCCCCATTGTCAACCTTTTGTGTCTGTGGTCTGCTTAACCCCAGCAAGACCACCGTAGATCCTCGTCGTATACCCAGGGATAGAAGTAGTCAGGTGGGGTGGGTTGTTATACCTGTATGTGTGTATTGTATAGTTAGTTTGTGGGTGGAATTTGGGAACGTGTAGTGTAGTTGAGTACTGTATATTTAGTGTTGTGTTGTCGGTATTGCGTGCGTAGTGTATTGTAATAAATACCGTAATGTTTGTACCCTTTGTGTAGTGTGTACTTGTTAGCGGTAGTAAGTAAGGAGCATGCAGCTAGTTTAGCGATCAGTGTAAGCATAGCGAAAGTATTGTGTTATTGTTATATAAAGGCATAAATAGGCGGAGTCATCACTAGACGGCTCCTCCTATTTAGGAATATTAATTATCGATATTCGCATAATATTGGTGATTAATATTCCCCCTTTACATTGGCGAGCCAGGCCCACTGCGTAGATTTTGCGTTTGTTTTTGGTCTTAAGGCTAAGGGTCGCTAGTACTGTGAATTACCGGGCAGGAGAGACGCGGTCAGCGGAGTGTCTGAGCGTCTAGGACCCCATAATTCGGACAGGAGAAGCGATACTTCCCTTACAGTACCAGAAATAAAACAAAATCTTTTGCAGAGAACCTATAATCTATCTGTGTACTAATATTTTTGTATTTGCTTTACACGGTCACCGTCGCTGGGGTGTGAAGAAGGATACGTCACGGAAAGAGATCCATCTTCGTTGGAGGTACATAGAAGTCCGGCTGGTCGGGAAGAAGCGTTCCGGAAGAAAAGGACTTCTTTCAAGCAGCTGCAAGGGACGGGAAAGTACAGCACCAACAAGAAGATGGAGGCTCAGAAAAATGTGAGTATGAACTTCTCCACACTCCAACACTTAGCCAAAAACAGCACTTTTAATCCCATTGTTCCTACTACATACAAATCCGCTGAGCTGCTGTGGTCCGCTTTACTGGACCAGGTGTACGCTCATGACCAGGTTTGTATTAGTAGGAGTGTCTTTAACAAGACCACCAAACGCCTCCAAATGCTAGCCAAATTGGTTCTTTCCTATGAGGATACCATTTGGAAGGCGGAACACACAGAGACACTTGCCAGCACAAGAAGGGCAGGGGAGGTTGCGGACAAGGCAAACTTCCACTGCAATTGTTGTGTTGATAACTATAGAAGAATTCACACACTAGAGGTTCAATTACAAGAGGAAGCCCAGTGTACGGTCGAGAGGGGAAGAGAAATCTGCGTGTTAGAGTCGAGACTCTCGGATAAGGACAGTCTCTACTCTGACTTGGACAGAGAGCTACTCCGGCTGTACACTGAGATTAATCAGTATAGGAACAATACGGTATCTACGGATGCCCTGATTGTTCAGATGAGGGAGGACCTGGCTGCAAAGACGCAAACAATTGCAGACTTGCAGCGGGCAATCTCCAATTTGTCCAGGCCTAGTACCAACGGTATGGTGCCCACGAAACAAGTTTGTGTTTCGGGAACGGCACAGGGGGAGACAGCGGCGACAGCGCCAAGGTCTTCGACGGATAATACATCCGCAGTGGTAGACACTAGGGGACATGTGGAGCGGTCACTACGATTCACCCCGACACCCGGGGAGAATAGGAGTAGCAACCGTTACCAGGAACAGGACAACGGTTGGGGAGAGGAGAGTGGAGGAGTATATTCCGCTTCCAATCCGCCAACACGTCCGGAAAAACAGGAAGAGATGTATCCTAACCATTCAAGTATGGAAAGGATAAACTTCCTGTTACGGATCTGCAAGGAGATCCCGAAATATGATCCCCATGTAGATCCGTTCGCTTCATGCGATATTTTCGAAGGTCACTGTAACAAATATTCAGTGGCTCCGGAATATCGCATGGAGCTGTTCAGATTATGGTTACCAACACACCTTAATCAAAGGTATGAGGTAACGGGGAGGATGCAACCCACGAATGGCCAGTTTCATGATAAGGAAGAATGTCTCTCCATACTCACGAGACTGGCCACGGGTCACTGGGATGTCACTCCAGAGGTCCTGTCAAAATTCAAGCCTACTATACATGATGAACCCTTGTCATTGTGTAGTCGGTTTGAAGCAATGTACAGGAGGGTTACCAAAGATCAGGGTATTGGGATTCCACAAGGCATGGTGCGCATGTTTGTGGAAAAATTCCCATATCTTGATACTGCAATCCGGCTGAGTGCAGCTAGGGAGCCATCCCTCACGGACGCAGCCATGATTATTGAGCAGTGTAGACAAGACATACTGCTCAGTAAGAAGTCTGTGAAAGTGAGGGAGCGTGTGCCTGTATACGGTAGGTCACAAGACGACCGGGTACAACACACGAGGTATACATCCACCGTTCGCCCCACGGCCCCACCGTTGGAAAGGGCAGGAAACTTTTGTTGTTTCCTGTGCTTACAAGAGGGGCACATAAAAAGAAATTGTCCACAGTGGTTAAACATTAACCGGACAAATTCGGATAAAAATGGCAATAATAATGGTTTCAGGATGAAACCCAATTTTGCCAGGCCTGTGGGGGGACAGGTTGATATGAATCTGGGACATTCATCAGGGCAAGCACCAAAATGCTTGGCGGTCATGAATGTCCCAGGGGGCGTGGAATTAAGAGATTCCACACCTAAGGATCAGGAACAGAGCGCAAGAGTGGCAGTATGTACCACACAAATACCTACTGGGAGTCTGGTGGATATCGAATGAGGATTAGGGGTCCCTAAAGAGTTGGCACCAGTATGTCCAATCATACTGGATCCTTCAGGGAGACCCCATATAAAAGCCACGATAAAAGATAAAGAAACAGAAATCATGCTTGATACTGGGGCGGAAATTTCCATTACCAATATCAAACATGATCTACTCCCCAACAGCCCTCAGTGTGTGGTGATCGGATTTGATCACCAACAAGGGGGGGTGAAGGCCCACAGAATTGATGAGGTAATCATTCAGATTACCAGGTGCACTACCCTCAGGATACCCATCTGGTATTACCCCGGTTCTGATAACATTATCGGAACCGATGTAATGACACAAAATGGGTGGATCCTGGATCTGGCAAATTGCATTGTGTGGAGAGGTCCCAGACGAGCCAAGGTGTTTGTCATTCAACGCCAGTATCTGGGACCACCTTTGCCAGCAGTAGATAACTCTACTGATGTGCTGGAACACAAGTGGCCTGAGGTCTCACACAATCCAGACCTTGAGCCTATTGTGTACAAGCACCCTGATCTGTGGGCCCAAAGTAAGAATGACTGTGGCAGACTGATTGGCGTTTTGGTAGACATACAGGGTCCTGACCCTCCACCTCAACGCCAATATCGATTTCCACCAGAGGCCACCCATTCAATTATGGACACAATCCTTGAATTGAAGACTAGGGGTGTGGTCATTGAGGGCAACTCAAAGTGCAACAATGCCCTCTGGCCAGTTAAGAAAAAGGACACGAATGCATGGAGGCTGACCATAGACCTCCGTGTCCTTAACAAATACACCCCAATGTCAGCCCCAGTGGTGGCCCAAACTCCCGACATCATGGCCAGAATAAGTGGCAAAAGCCGCGTATTCTCGACCATCGATGTTGCCAACGGGTTCTTCTCCATCGAACTCACGGAGTCGTGTCGGTACAAATTTGCTTTCACGGTGGGGGACAAACAGTACATGTTTGCGGTACTGCCCCAGGGGTTCCATAGCAGCCCCACGTATTTCCATCAGGCATTGGCGGCTGTGCTGAGTGTATTCTCACGACCGGAATGCCTTTTACAATACGTGGACGACTTGCTTTTGCATACAGAAACCATGGAGGAACACTTGGTTCTGCTGAAAGAGCTGCTAGGACTCCTGGCAAAGTCAGGACTCAAACTGAGCCCCCATAAGGCAAATCTGGCTAAAGCAGAGGTAACTTTCCTTGGGGTCCAAATTTCCTGTGGAACCAAAGGTATCATGACGGCCCGTGTGGAAGCCATGGTAAAGTTACCCAGGCCTGGCACCCTTCAGGATTTGAGAAAATTCCTGGGGGTTGCCAACTTCATGAGGGAGTTCATAGAGGATTTCGCGGCCAAAGCGAGACCTCTCTACGAACTCCTTCGAGGAGAGGAACCCTCAATCAAAGGATGGTCCGATGCGCAGGAAGGGGCCTTTTCAACCCTGAAAAGGGACCTCTCCTCGGCGCCTGTGTTGGCCACTCCACATTCAGATGGGGAACTGGCCATACAGGCGCATGCAGGGATCGAGTCTATCGCAGCGGTCCTGGTACAGAAAGTAGGCTACGAGACCAGACCGCTGGGATATTTCTCCAGGCTGCTTTCGCCCGTCGAACGAGGGTTCGATGAATGCGCCAAGCAATTGGCAGCCATACACTATGCTTTTAAGACCACTGAGCATATTGTTGGCTTCCGGCCCCTCACTTTGCAGACTCCACATTCACCGTTGACCCTTTTGCTCCGTGATACTCTCCCTGGAGTCTCCCAACAGAGATTCGGGAGATGGATCATGGATCTCAGCGGCCGGAATCTGCAGGTGGACCACAAGGCCAAGTATGTTCTGTCCCAGTTGCTTAACCTGACTGGAACTGAACATGACTGTGGCCAACCGGTAATGGACGACTCTCCACAG
This sequence comes from Bufo gargarizans, assembly GCF_014858855.1. Classification (NCBI taxonomy): domain Eukaryota; kingdom Metazoa; phylum Chordata; class Amphibia; order Anura; family Bufonidae; genus Bufo; species Bufo gargarizans. Next base: position 85,185,430 of record NC_058087.1, on the reverse strand, counting down.
ATGTTCAGGACTGACAAGCATCCAGATGACAGAGTCATCTTTGTTGATGGCTCTCGGTTTTATCTGGATGGGGAATATGTCACAGGTTTTGCTGTGCTGGATGAGACCACTGGTACCCAGAGTCTTGTCCGGTTACCGGGTCACATGTCAGCACAGCGGGCAGAGCTGGAGGCTGTTAAAGAGGCTCTGCTTCTTCACCCTCCAGGGAAACTAACTATATATAGCGACAGCTCATATGTAGTTCGCTCCCTCACATTGCACCTGGACGTTTGGAAGAGAAGAGGATTTGTGGACAGCCAAAACAAACCTCTGGCTCATGTGTCAGTCCTGAAGGAGCTGTGGGAGTGGGGTATGGCACACGTGGCGGAAGCAGCCATCATAAAAATCCCGGCGCATCAAAAAGGGGATGAACCTTTGACAATAGGTAACAACCAGGCAGACGAACTGGCAAAACTAGCAGCAGTATCTGGGACCTTTAGGGAACCAGGCACTGAGCAACTGCCCGCATTCTGGATTGCAGCACATACCCATCTGAGTGACAGCCCGGTGTCATTCGAGGAGGAACAAGCTAAGGATCCTCTTCTAATGACACACATCCAAGTACCACAGCATCCCTGGTCCTTACATCAGGGGATCCTGTGTTACGACACTGGTACACAGTCGCTTCCTCTCCCAGTGGTTCCACAGCATCTGCAAGCAGAGCTGACACGGTTGAACCACCAAATGTTTGGACATCTTGGCCAGAATAAGCTCTTGCCTCTCCTGAGAGACAAATTGTACTGGCCCGGAATGTCCAACACAGTAGAGGAGATTACGCAACAGTGCCTGGTGTGTGCTCAGGTTAACCCAAGGGCATCTGCCTTGAAGCCAGTGTTACAGCGGGTTCCTCCTGCTGATGGTCCATGGTCCGCTATCCAAATTGATTTCATCGGACCTTTGCCAACTGGGAGTCGTAACTGTCGTTACGCCCTGGTGGTAGTGGATGTCTTCTCGAAGTGGGTAGAAGCCATCCCTACGGTCAATGATTCGGCCTCCACCACTGCCCGTGTTCTCTGGGAACAAGTTCTGTCACGATGGGGGATCCCCAGATTGATAGAATCCGACAGAGGGACCCATTTCACGGGTAAGGTCATGAAAGCGCTTTGTGGTCTCCTAGACATAAAGCAAAGGTTTCATGTCCCTTATCACCCTCAGTCAGCTGGCATCGTGGAGCGGATGAACCGGACCATCAAAACCCGGCTTTCAAAGGCATTGCTGGAGAAAGGTTCCTCTTGGGTAACCTCCCTTCCAGCTGTGCTAATGGGTATCTGAGCCACAGAGGCCTCTAGTACCGGTATCTCCCCATTTGAACTCATGACCGGACGTAAGATGCCCCTATGTCTACCAAACGAACCCCAAGTGTCGGAGCCCACGAAGAACGCCATCGCCAGGGACTTGTTTCTTCAACAGGTTCAGCAGAACCTGAAGGAGTTACTGCCTCATGCAGCTATACGGTTACACAAACCGTATCTACAGGGGGAAACACCTATGCCCTCTGTAGGAGAAATGGTAATGGTGAAAGTCTTTCGTCGGGTCGGCCCATGGGACGCAAACTGGGAAGGACCGTACAAGGTCCTTGAAGTGATGGGGGACACCATGCTGAAGGTACAAAGGCCTATCACAAGCAAGAAGAAATCCCGTAGACGCCAGGAAGTTTTTTGGATTCACATCGACCAGGCCAAAGCCACCCGAGCCTCCCCAACTCAATAACGAAGACCGTTCCGAGTTGGGTGAGGGGGGGGGGGGAAGGGCTTGGTGGGTCAAATGTGAATCCAATACACTTAATACATTCCATCTCATTGCAGAACACAAGAGGGAGACACTCCATGGGACCACACTACCAGGGAAGAGCTAGGCATCCTCTGAATGGGATACGTATCCAGCTTGTGACACTGGTGGTAAGCATGTTGGTGGCAGGCTCAGCCTCTTCAGGGGAGGACCTGGGGACTAATATTGGTATGGCCAGCATATCACTTGATGGACCCGGCCTTTTAATGGTGGAATGTTTGGGTGGCAAAATCCTGGAACCATACGAGAAAGTTACCTTTACACCAGGTCAATGGTATCTGTATGGTTTCCAGAGAGAGGGTTTTGCCAACAGTGTAATTCAGCATTATACCCCGGTGGAGAATGTGTCTGCCATACAACATGACTTGCACGCTCTCTGTCTCAAGGAATACAGGCATTTTCAGGACTTGGACCCTGTACCTATCAAATCCTTAAGATGGGTGTCTAGGAATCCACACCTGCACCCTTACCAGCAAGTGAGAGCCAACACTACCTCAGTGTTGTGTACAAAGGAGGGTTTGCTGAGTCCTGAAGATGTCACTGGGGCAGAGTACAGCGGTTGGTATATCCTGAAAGCTACCTTCCTAGGGAAGGATAGCAGAAACGGGTTGAGGGTTAGGACATATTTCGATAGGCCCATTCCGGTAAAAGGCACCCTGAAGGCTTATTGTATGTTGAGGGATTCCCAGATGATTATCACCAGGGAATCCAGTTATGTACAGGGACATGTATCCACAGATTACTTGCGAACCAGCATAATGATGTTAAAGTTAAATTGCAGTGACTCTGATCAGGCCATCTGGAATGATCAGAGTGGTCCGGTAAAACTGGAGGGTTTGTATCGAGCCACAGTTTTAAAGGTACGGACCGATGCCAAGGACCCAAGGTATACGCAGTTAAAGGGGTCTCCATCCATACGGTCTTTCATGATTACGATCATGAGAGACAACTGCGTTCCTGAGGTGACGGGATACTATTTCGTCACCTATGCCCACTGGGAACAGGACACCCAGATGGTGATGTTGGACACTAATCCCTGGAGGTGGGATTTAGTGTGTAATGGGGTGGACACCCCTACAGTGGATGTATGGATGGATGGTACCCCTATGACTGAGGAATACCGGGGTAGGTATGTGTCTTCCGATTGGACAGACCCCAGAGGCAGGGACATTAACTTTGACATCAATATAGATGGTTCATTCAAGTGGCCTTTTTGCGAGGCAGCCGACGAAGGGTGCTGGACCTTTACTCAATGGGTCTATCTGTCTCAAACCAAACCCGTAGGGAAACTAGTGTTACAGGCTGGAGAAGACGAACAATGGTATCCATTCAAAGGACGGGGACAGGTCTGTGTTACGGTAGTAAGGGTCCCCTACGAAACAGAAGGTCTCCAACCAGTAAGACCACATTCGGACTCTTGCACCACCCCTATCCATCAATTGGCAGACCCTGTAGCTCCTCAACTGTCATCCCCCTGGAAGATCATCACGGATGCAAAATTCATCCTGTTTACCTGGAGAATTTCCGTGGATGACTTCATAGTAGATCACTGGGATCACAGGTGTGAGGAGTTCGTTAGGAACCAAATTGACATGGTAAGAGGTTGGATAGAGGCGGGGCAAGAGGTCAGGAAAGACGACTCTCGACTCAGGAAGAACAGGGGGAGGAGAGACCTGGTGGCTATGGGACTTGGCGGAGGTGCTTTGGGAGTGGGTGCCCTGAACACTATGGATATGGAAGTCCTGAGAAGTAAGCTTGGGGAGGTTGCGCGACACGCCGGGGAGGGATTCAAGACCCAGATTGATGTAGACCACGTCTTAGAGGGTTTACAACACTCGCACATTGATGCCACTACCTCTCTATCTTCTGCTATACGTGAGAAGTTTAGGAGGTTAGTGGTGGGTCTTTTGGAGGAGCAGGATCGGGCTCAGCTTGCTCTGGCGTGTACGCAGGTCCAAAGTGAACTCTCGGACAACCTTAAACATATTGTCACGGCACTTCATAACGGCCACTTCCCATTCAACCTCCGTCAGCGAATAAGTCCACTGATTTCTCCTTTTGCCATTAATCACACCAACTGGTGGGTGGTTCAGTGGCATGGATGTCAAAATTTAACCTGCACTGCTTCGTCCCTGGCACCTGTATCCGGTCGCATCAGACAAGGATACAGCTTCATCAATCTAGGAACGATGATTAACAACCAGACGGTGCTTCATCCCCAGCTCCCCTCGGGCTTTCTAACCTATGAGGAGGGCCATCCCTCTTTGTTTGATACAGAGGGATGTCGGATAAGGGAGAATGCCATCCTCTGTCAGGGTAGTCGGGAGCAGATGCTCAGACACCAGTGTTGGAACACCGAGGGGTCCTGTGAGATGAAGGCCAACCCAATGCCCTCATCCTCTTTGAAATATTTGGGGCAGGGGTATTGGTGTTGGTACCAAGGGAGTGATCCATCATATGCAATTTTTGGGCTTAACTGCACCGAACGAGGAACACTCCGCCCCGGAGCGTACTGCACCCTTAGTCCCGTTTTAGGTTTGAACGTCGCAGAGCAGCAGGGAAAAACCCTGATTACCCCAGAGAAAAGACTTGACGTCCGCCCTGATGTTCCTGTAAGACTTCAGAAGATTCCTCTTGGTTTCGGCAAAGAACTTAGACATCTCCTGATGGATTTTAGCCAAGAGGAAGAGATCATACAACGTCTTCGGGAGACGGAGAAGCAAGCCACCATTCAACTCACCCATGACCGAACAAAGATTATCGCGGTTGCCACAGCATTGGACAAGGACTCAAAGGTTTCGTGGTGGGAGAGTCTTTTCGGATATAGTCCTAAGGCAACGTCATTTTTCAATTTATTGATACACCCGGTGATAGTGCTTCTGGTTCTGGTTGGACTCATGTACCTTGGACTATGGTGGATGTATCGGAGAGTCAAGAGACTAACGGACCAACTAAACCAGAACCAGACGGCACTCCACGAAGTCAACCGCCGAAGGCTCAGGACTTGACTCCACAAGAAGTCCTGAGGCCTAATCACCCAAAGGACAGGACAATTGGACTGAACTCTTGGGTTTGGGGGGGGGGGTTGGGGGTTATTGTGTAAATAGGTGGTGTGAATGGGGATAGAATAGGGCACGATAGGGACAGGCCCCCTCTGGTTGCCATTTGCCACTTTGACCCCTGAACGGTAAGGACCATGAGGGAAAACCTGGATGAGTAGTGTAACGGAGGTATTCCCGTTGTTAGAATTTAGGTACCGTGACATCACCTCTATTGAAGATATATATCTGACCTGCCTTGTAAAGACCGATTCAGCTGTCCATGGGAGAACCGCACCCATCCTTCAATCAAGATGGAACAAGACATGCTTAAGGAGAGTTGGCGCAGAATGGAGACTAAGACTGCAAGGGTGGACCCACTCCAGATTCTTTGGGCGTGGACGACACCTGAAGATTGGCAGCAATGCCAAGAGACGGCGAGGGTGTGGTCATTCTAAACTTCAGGAGTGACCAACACCGGAAGAAGTGAAAAGAAAGACCAGTCAAAGACTGCGAGGTTCAAGCCACTCCGGAAATCCAGAAAGAGATGACAGTAGGAGGGGCTGACACCGTAACAATCAAGGCAGAAGAGAGTTCCTGGGAAAAGAAGACGACGGTGTATCCTGTGGATGGGGGAGTCGGTTACGGTGAAGGACAGGTCGGAGGAAGTCATCGGGTTAGATGATGTCTAGGTACCTAAGAGACAGGGTGCACTCCGGTTTTCCTGGACCATCACCAAGGATGCGGTTGAGGGGGGCAAAGATGCCTCCACCCTTCCCCCCAAGAGATTGTCGTATTTCCGAAAACAGGGGGATTGTTGAGGAAGGGTGGCGCGTATTGTATGGGTGTGTGTATGTGTATGTATTGGCGGTGCAGAGGGCGATGTGCGCAGATGTGCCCAGCACCTGTGCCCATCCGCCTCCGATATTCCCCAGGGGCTCATCCATGCCCCTGTGGGAGTTCATATAGTGTGGCCCGCGAATGCATATACATATACACATGTATATAGATATATCTGCCCCTTTAATATGTGATGTGCCCCTTTAATCAATATGTATATATATGTATGTATGTGCCCCTTCAATCAATATATATATATATATATATATATATATGTGTATATATATATATATATATAGGTGCCCCTTCAATATATTCATGCCCCCTGAAGTAATGTGCCCCCGGAATATGCCACACAGCCCCATATCACATAAACCCCCCCTACATGGACCCAGATGCATCAATGTGAATGTGCCCCAAGCATTCACATTGATGTATTCTGAGTAAAGGCGCCAGGATGACCGGATAAGGTCCGGTCATTCTGGTGACCTCAAAAGGATTCAAATTCTAATGAATTTGAATCCTTTTGTTCTAATTATCTGCAGCCCGGCTGGAGATAATTAAAGTATAATAGAGAAAGAGGAGACACCTCCGCTCCCTCTATTATGCGCATTCCGGCATCTCAATTACCATTGCGATGTCCAAAATGCCGAGAGCTGCAGACGGGAGATCAAAGGATCTCCCGCCTGTCAGCAAGTACACGCGGCCCTGCGGCGCGCGTGCAGGGATGCGCGGGCAGGCGCGGTGACGTCATCTCACCGCGCCGGCCCACGTGTCCCTCACAGTGGTGCGCGCTCCACTCCATATAAGTCCGGCTGGCCCGACACTAGGGCAGAAGAGAGCCGGCCGCCCACCCTCCCTGAGGATCATCCCCTGGACTGACAAGCCCCCCTGGACAACGAGCAGGATCCTAAGTATCATTAACCCCCCACTATCCCACCAACGCTATTAACCCCCCACTATCCCACCAACGCTATTACCCCCCCCACTATCCCACCAACGCTATTAACCCCCCACTATCCCACCAACGCTATTAACCCCCCCACTATCCCACCAACGCTATTAACCCCCCCATTATTCCCACCAACGCTATTAACCCCCCCATTATCCCACCAACGCTATTAACCCCCCACTAAACCCCATTCTATCTACCCCCCCACTATCTGGTTCTGTGCCCCTGATTAACCCCTGCCATACCCCCATTCCTCTGGTTCTGTGCCCCTGATTAACCCCTGCCATACCCCCATTCCCCTGGTTCTGTGCCCCTGGTTAACCCCTGCCACACCCCCATTCCCCTGGTTAAACCCCTGCACACACCCCTCCCTCACTGTACACTTGCAGAATACTTCACCCCTGCATTGCTGTACAGCTCCCCATTGTTAAACCTTTTGTGTTTGTGGTCTGCTTAACCCCAGCAAGACCACCGTAGATCCTCGTTTTATACCCAGGGATAGAAGTAGTCAGGTGGGGTGGGTTGTTATACCTGTATGTGTGTATTGTATAGTTAGTTTGTGGGTGGAATTTGGGAACGTGTAGTGTAGTTGAGTACTGTATATTTAGTGTTGTGTTGTCAGTATTGCGTGCGTAGTGTATTGTAATAAATACCGTAATGTTTGTACCCTTTGTGTAGTGTGTACTTGTTAGCGGTAGTAAGTAAGGCGCATGCAGCTAGTGTAGCGATCAGTGTAAGCATAGCGAAAGTATTGTGTTATTGTTATATAAAGGCATAAATAGGCGGAGTCATCACTAGACGGCTCCTCCTATTTAGGAATATTAATTATCGATATTCGCATAATATTGGTGATTAATATTCCCCCTTTACAGACCCATTGACTTGAATGGAGCCACGGAACGTGATTTGCGGGCAATAATAGGACATGTTCTATCTTCGAATGGAACGCAAAAACGGAAATACGGAAACGGAATGCATACGGAGACATTCCATTTTTTTGGCAGAACCATTGAAATGAATGGTTCCGTATACGGACCGTATACGGAACTAAAAAAAACGGTTCGTATATGGAATGCAAAAAACGTTTGTGTGAACGAGCCCTAAGAGCGATGCCTGTCATCTGCGTGCCATACTGACTCAGGGCTCGTTCACATGAACTTTTTTTGCGTATGGTATCCAGGCTGTTTTTTGCATTCCATATACTGAACCATTAATAAAAAATAAAAAATAAACGGAATGTACACTGTATGTATATTACTGTATATTCCATACAGAAAAACGAAACCAGAAACACTACTGAAAAAAATAAAAATGGAAAAACAGATCCGGGAAAAACGTCCCGCAAAACACTGAAAAAGCCATATTGTCGTGTGAACGAGCCCTCACAGTATTGTTTCACTACCACAACAGACTCCCTATGCATGTTACAGCAAGGCACAGTGTTCTACACCACTATACAGGCTCTCTGCAGCCAGGAAATAGCTGTTTTTCAACGTGATTCGCTGCAAATAAATTCTAATCAAATTGTTTCAGAAAATTTGGTGAACCGGCCGAATCGAAGAATAATTAGCTCATTTCTAATCAGCACTTCATAAAGCAACCATCATGGTGATTAAAGGATCCAGTGAGCAAAAACATCCATCATAAAAATGAATCATTTTTATGGTTCTTGTCTGATTAACGTAAGGCGTACGATTTGGGGTCTGCTTGATTTTAGGGGTCTGGTATAGGGTATGATTAATTTAGTGGTCTGTTTTAGGTCTGATTCATTTTATGGGTTTGGGGTCTGATTAATTTAAAGTGGTTGCTCCAGTTATTTATACATTTGCTGTAAAATAAACCTATTTTTCCTGCATCATTCTCTGCACTGCTGGTACTCCTCCTGCAGTTTGTTTACAGCATGTGACGGCTGCAGCCAATCGCTGTCCCTAGTGTCTCCTGCCACTGAGGACAGTGATTGACTGTGATGATCACATGCCATATACTTAGAGTGGATATAAAAAGTCTACACACCCCTGTTAAAATGTCAGGTTTCTGTGCTATATAAAAATAAGACAAAGATAAATAATTTCAGAACTTTTTCCACCTTTAATGTGACCTATAAACTGTACAACTCAATTGAAAAACTAACTGAAATCTTTTAGTTTTTTAAATAGGAGTCAGCAAACACCTGCCATCATTTAAAGTGCCTGATTAACTCCAAATAAAGTTAAGCTGCTCTAGTTGGTCTTTCCTGACATTTTCTTAATCGCATCCCACAGCAAAAGCCATGGTCCACAGAGAGCTTCCAAAACAGCAGAGGGATATCATTGTTAAAAGGTATCAGTCAGGAGAAGGGTACTTTCAGGTGGAGGGAAGAGAACAGAAAACCTAAAATAATGTGGTTTATAACTGGGGATGTAGCGGTGTTCAGAATTAAGCAATCACATTCAAAACCATGTTAAATAGGAGTCGGCATACACCTGCCATCATTGAAAGTGCCTCTGATTAACCCCAAATAAAGTTCAATTGCTCTAGTTGGTCTTTCCTGACATTTTCTTAATCGCATCCCACAGCAAAAGCCATGGTCCACAGAGAGCTTCCAAAGCATCAGAGGGATCTTATCGTTAAAAGGTATCAGTCAGGAGAAGGGTACAAAAGAATTTCCAAGGCATTAGATATACCATGGAACACAGTTCAATTGCTCTAGTTGGTCTTTCCTGACATTTTCTTAATCGCATCCCACAGCAAAAGCCATGGTCCACAGAGAGCTTCCAAAGCATCAGAGGGATCTTATCGTTAAAAGGTATCAGTCAGGAGAAGGGTACAAAAGAATTTCCAAGGCATTAGATATACCATGGAACACAGTGAAGACAGTCATCATCAAGTGGAGAAAATATGGCCCAACAGTGACATTATCAAGAACTGGACGTCCCTCCAAAATTGATGAAAAGATGAGAAGAAAACTGGTCTGAGAGGCTACCAAGAGGCCTACAGCAACATTAAAGGATCTGAATGAATATCTGGCAAGTACTGTCTGTGTGGTACATGTGACAACAATCTCCCGTATTCTTCATATGTCTGGGCTATGGGGTAGAGGGGCAAGATGAAAGCATTCTCTTACGAAGAAAAACATCCAAGCCAGGCAACATTTTGCAAAAACACATCGGAAGTCTCCCAAAAGCATGTGGGAAAAGGTGTTATGGTCTGATGAAACCAAGGTTGAACTTTTTGGCCATAATTCCAAAAGATATGTTTGGCCCAAAAACAACACTGCACATCACAAAAAGAACACTATACCCACAGTGAAACATGGTGGCGGCATCATCATGCCAAGGGGCTGTTTTCCTTCAGCTGGAACTGGGGCCTTAGTTAAGCTAGAAGGAATTATGAACAGTTCCAAATACCAGTCAATATTGGCACAAAACCTTCAGGCTTCTGCTAGAAAGCTGAACATGAAGAGGAACTTCATCTTTCAGCATGACAACGACCCAAAGCATACATCCAAATCAACAAAGGAATGGCTTCACCAGAAGAAGATTAAAGTTTTGGAATGGCCCAGCCAGAGCCTAGACCTGAATCCGATATGAAAATCTGTGGGGTGAGCTGAAGAGGGCTGTGCACAGGAGATGCCCTCACAATCTGACAGATTTGGAGTGTTTTTGCAAAGAAGAGTGGGCAAATCTTGCCAAGTCAAAATGTGCCATGCTGATAGACTCATACCCAAAAAGACTGAGTGCTGTAATAAAATTAAGGTGCTTCAACAAAGTATCCGTTTAAGGGTGTGCACACTTATGCAACCATATTATTTTATTTTTATATTTTTTCTTCCCTCCACCTAAAAGATTTCAATTTGTTTTTCAATTGAGTTGTACAGTTTATAGGCCACATTTAAGGTGGAAAAAGTTCTGAAATGATTTATCTTTGTCTCATTTTTTTACATCACAAACTTGACATTTTAACAGGGGTGTGTAGACTTTTTATATCCACTGTACATGTTATCTATGCAGCCTGCACGTAAAAAGTGGGAGGAGAACTGGACTGGTGGCATAGAGAAATGCGCAGGAGATAGAAATGAGTATATAATAATTTTGTATTTAACAGCATTAGTTGGAATGGGGTAAACTTAAGTTGTAATTCATTTGGAAAAAACCCTTTAAGAGGTCTTATCTGGGGTCTGATTAATTTAAGAGGTTTGGCCTGCAGTCTGATATAGGGTCTATTCACACGTCCGCAAAATGGGTCCGCATCCGTTCTGCAATTTTGCGGAACAGGTGCAGACCTATTTATTTTTAATGGGGCTGGAATGCTGGAATGTGCTGTCCGTATCCGCATTTGCGGATCCAAACTTCCACATCCATGCTTCATTTTCCGCCAACAAATAGAACATGTCCTATTCTTGTCCGCAATTGCAGACAAGATTAGGCATTTTCTATTATAGTGGAATGCTATGTGCGGTCCGCAAATTGCGGAATGAGCATTGCCGGTGTCCGTGTTTTACGGATCCGCAAAACACTTACAGATGTGTGAATGCTCCATGCTTTTTTTTTATTTTGATGACTTATTTTTAGGAGAGGTCATCAAATCATATTGTCGGGGCTCCGACTGCCTGCACCCCCGCCAATCAGATGTTTGAAGAGAATGCAGCACTACTACGAGCACTGTGTTCTCTTCTCCGTTTACCTGCTCGCTGTTGTAATTTTCGCAGCAAGCAGGTGTAATTACAAATCCGCCATCCTCATTCACTACAAGGGGATGGCCCTTTCCTGTTCAAGTGAATACTACAGAGCCACCCCATTGAAGTGAATGGGGACAGCCGAGTTGTAATTACACCTGCTCACTGCTGCAATTCCAATGGCGAGCAGAGAAGGCAGTGCTCGTAAGAGTGCTGTATTCTATTTAAACAGCTGATCGGCAGGGGTGCAGGTAGTCATACCCATGTTGATCTGATATTGATGACTTGTCCTGAGGATAGGTCATCAAAAAAAATAAAAACCAACTGCTTTAATTTAGGCCTCCTGCACATGAACGCGTGCGCCCCGTGGCCGTGCTGCAGCCCGCAAATTGCGGGCTGCAATGCACAAACACCAACCATGGGGCAGCTGCAGCGAATCGCGGACCCATTCACTGTAAAGGGTCCACGATCTGCCCGTTCCGCAAAAAGATAGGACATGTTCGGGACAAAACCACTCCATAGTGCTTCCATAGGGTTCCGTCCAATGCTTCCGTTCAGCACCATTCTGCATCTCTGGATTTTAAGTGAATGGGTCTGCATACGTGATGCGGAATGCCCACGGAAAGGCACCCGTGTATTGTGGATCTGCAAATGCGGTCCGCAATACGGCAACAGTCCTTAAGGTTATGGTCTGGGGTCTGATTCATTTAGGCTTCTGGCTTGGGTTATGATAACTTTCAGGGGTCTAGTCATGGTTCTAATTATTTTTAGGGGTCTGATTGAAGTTCTGATTTAAGGGGCCTGGTCTGAAGTCTGATTACTTTTAGGGTTCTGGTTGGGGATCCGATTAGATTAGGGTTCTGGTCTGGGCTGGGGTCTGATTAATTTAGGCGTCTGGGGTCTAAAATAATTAAGGCATATAAATGTTTGCGATGGCTTCTCTAGTTATGACCCAGAACCATGTGCCCAGGCACTATTATGACAGTATTTCCAAAAATGGGTTATACTTGGTCTGAATACCTAAAGTAATGTGAGCTAGATGTAAAACCTGCACATGGCCACAGTTTGAAAACAGACTGAAACTACAGGGAAAGCTGCTCATTTTGAATAGTGCACACCAGCACTGACGTTACCATCTTCACATTCTATATACAGCTTGCCAGTAAGCACTTGCATTGTTCCAGACTGCTAAAATGTAATAAATTAAAGTGACATGCACCTCCATCTATATTGTAATTGCTTACACTGTAAAAAAATTCTACAAAGGGCACTTGACTCCATCCAGCTGTTAAAGCTAAATTGATAAGTGTATTAAGCCTTGTGTTGTAGTGTGCAAGTTACCGATAGTGGCTCAGTGCTGGACTACAGGAAGCTTTTACACACAGCAATGAATCTAAATGTTACCTAGAATGACTTTTGTTAATGGGTTTTGCGGCTGACATAAGTAGTGCAATCCCTAGAGTTTTACCTATGAAATCAGGATCAAATGTCTTTTTTATCTTCATATACTACACTGATCTTCTGAAAAACAATCCCTCAGCAGTTATTATGAAAAGGACTATTACATGGAAACTTTTTGTCTTCAAAACCAAGATAAAATGTAACCTTGACTTGACTGGTTTACAGTGGTTGCACTTGTAGTTTTTATTGCAAAAACATCATTTTTGTCAGCAGTTTTTTTGACCAGATGTTATATGCTGGCCAATAGGAAATCATAAAATGCCCTAAAAACACATCATTTTTTGTGTTTTAAGACAATTTTCTGGATTTTTTTTGGTCCCTTGGCATTAATTTCAACATGCAGCAAGCTCTGTGTGTAGCATTTTTCCCAGAAGTTTAGAAAAAATGCAAGTTAGGCCTCCTGCACACGAACGTGTGCAGGGCGCCCTGTGACCGTGCTGCGGCCCTCAAATTGCGGGCCACAATTCACGAACACCAACCGTGGGGCAGCCGCAGCGGATCGCGGACCCATTCACTAATGGGTCTGCGATCTGCTCGTTCCGCAAAAAAGATAGGACATGTTCTATCTTTTTGCGTAATGGAAGTACGCGGAAGTACCGGATTTGCGGACCCTTTGAAGTGAATAGACCATGTCATGAGCGCAGTGACGTCACCAAAGGTCCTTTTCCTCCCAGGTCCTCAAAAAAGAAGAAAGCAGACGAGCCGGACTGCGCGAACAAGTAGATGAGGTGAGTTTAATATTTATTTATTTATTTTGTAACCCCTCCAGCCCTAATTTACTTAGCATTCTGTATTAAGAATGCTATTATTTTCCCTTATAACCATGTTATAAGAGAAAATAATAAAGATCGGGTCCCCCATCCCGATCGTCACCTAGCAACCACGTGTGAAAATCGCACCACATTCGCACTTGCTTGCGATTTTCACGCGACCCCATTCACTTCTATGGGGCCTGCGTTGCGTGAAAAACACAGAGCATGCTGCGATTTTCACGCAACGCACAAGTGATGCGTGAAAATCACCGCTCATCTGAACAGCCCCGTTGAAGTTAATGGGTCCAGATTGAGTGCGGGTGCAATGTGTTCACCTCGCACATTGCACCCACACAGAATTCTCGCCCGTGTGAAAGGGGCCAAAAACACCACAACCAAACAAAACCCCAAAATATGCATGAATTTCATAACCTTTGTATAATCCCAAAAACAAGTGTGGAAGCACTCTAAGTCCACATGCACATGACCGTATTTTGTATCCGTGTCCGATCCGCATTTTTTAAAGGATGGCAAACGGACCCATTCTTTTCTATGGATCCGCAAAAAAAAAAGGACAGCACATGGATGTCATTCTGCAAATTATACAACATTTCCTATTCTTGTTCATATTGCGGACAACAGTAGTCATTTTTAGTAATGGCAGTAAGAAAAATGCAAATTGCACATGGAAGATGTCCGTATTTTGCAGAACCGTGGTTTGTGGACCGTAATATGGACACAGTCGTGTGCATGAGGCCGAAGGGTGCAACACCCCAAGAACTGTTTCAGAAATTTTGGCAACTGTAAATCTGTTCCATTCATCTAAAATGAGCTTATAGAAATCCATATGCTTGCTTGCTACGAAAACAACTTAAGGCCTCCTGCACATGAACGTGTGCTCCCCGTGGCTGTGCTGTGGGCCGTAATGCACAAACATCAACCGTGGGGCAGCCGCAGCGGATCGCGGACCCATTCACTTTAATGGGTCCGTGATCCACCCGTTCCGCAAAAAGATAGGACATCTTTTTGCGGAACAGAAGCACTCTGTAGTGCTTCTGTAGGGTTCCGTTCCGTGCTTCCGTTCCGCACCATTCCACATCTCGAGATTTGCGGACCCATTGAAGTGAATGGGTCCGCATCCGTGATGCGTAATGCCCACGAAACGGCGCCCGTGTATTGCGGATCCACAAATGCGGTCCGCAATACGGCCACAGAGCGCACACGTTCGTGTGAAAGAGGCCTAAGGCTGGTGTCACACATAGTTTTTTCTGGTGTTTTTGAAGGGTTTTGTGGATGTTTTTTTTTGTTGTTGCTTTTTTTTATGGTGTTTTTATTGCAGCATTTTTAGGCTAAAACGCCAATTCCAGCCTTTGCATGAAAGTCTATGAGAAATATGAAATGCAGGACAAACAGACCTTTTTTGTAATGGCATTTTTTTACCTTTAAAAATAAGTTTTTTCGGTCACTGAAATTTTTTTCAAATCACAACATGCTCTGGGTTTGGCATTTTTTTCTAATTGCCTGCCATTTTACTCCCATAGCCCTCCACTTTTTTTTCTTTTGCAGCATTAGCTATTTTTTTTACGGGACATTTGCATAGCGTTTTTTTCTACCATAGTTCTTCCCGTATAGCTGTACAGAGAAAATTACATTACACATTACGGGGGTTAGGGGGTCTAAAAACATTCCTATTAAAAACACGCCAGGAAAGCCAAAATGCCATTGAAAAGACAACACTATATGGGCAAAAATACCTCAAACACATCTAAAAATTATTCCACAAAAAAAGCTGATTGTCTGGCCAAAAAACGTAACTCTATATCTGTAGAATACATATATCATGTGAATACATTGTTGTTACATTACCTTGTTGGATTTAGCTTTTCCTTCATTGAACTCAATCTCCACATACTCTGAGGACAACAAGCCACTGAAAAACACAGAGAGTAATATTGGATATTTAAATCAACGAGAACTGTATTGACGCCACACAAGTGCACAATCTTTCCAAAATGTATATTATTTTAATGTTCACAATATTACACAGATTTGGCCACATTCAAAATATTAATTTCAAAGGGTTGGCCATGGATTAAACAAAAAAAGTGAAATACTTGCCCATGGTTTGTGTCTGGTATCGCAGTTCAGAACAACTGAAGTGAATGGGATTGAGCTGAAATACCACAAATATCCTGTGGACAGGTGTGGTGCTGTTTTTTTGGAAGTAAGGCAAAGTTCACACTTCAGTTACTTGGTCAGTTTCTTTCATCAGTTAGGCCTTCTGCACACGAACACCGTCCGTGGGGCAGCCGCAGCGGATCGGGGAAACTTTAGTGGGTCCGCGATCCGGCCGAGGACATGTTCTATCTTTTTGCGGAACGGACGTACGTGACGAAACCCAGCGGAAACACTCCGTGGTGCTTCTGTAGGGTTTTGTTCCGTGCTTCCGTTCCGCATCTCTGGATTTGCATACCCATTAAAGTGAATGGGTCCGCATCCGTGATGCGGAATGCACATGGAACGGTGGCCGTGTATTGCGGATCCGCAAATGCGGTCCGCAATATGGCAACGGGACACCTACGGTCGTGTGCATTGGGCCTTAGGCTGAGTTCACATCACCGTTTAACTTTCCATACTGATCCGAAAGAAAAAAAAAAAAAAAGATCCTGTTGCATCAGTTGTCATCCATTTGAGCCATTTCCGTCGGAGATCTGTTTTTTAGCCATGTTTTTAAAATCCTGAACAACCCCTTTAATTACAGTTTCTACAAATATTTCAACCAATAGATGTGTAAATTGATATACAGCAGTGAGAATGTATTTGCACAGAAGGGCTGCAGCTATCGATTATTTTAGTAATCAAGTATTCTATCGATTAATCCAATGATTAATCAAGTACTCAAATTTTTTTTAAAAATGAATTCAAATAACATTTTCCTTTATAAAAACTCATCAGCCCCCGTGCCATCAGTCATCAGCCCCTTCCATGCCATCAGCTCTCTCCAGTGCCATCAGTCCTCTCTGCCATCAGCTCCCTCCAGTGCCATCATTCCTCTGTACCATCAGTCCTCTGAGCCTTGAGCTGCCCCCAGTGCCATCATGTACCCCACTCCCCCAGTGCCATCAGCCCCCTCCATGCCATGTTCCCCGGTGCCATCAGTCCCTCCATACCATCATGTCCCCAAGTGCCCTCAGTCCCTCCATGCCATCATGTCTCCCAGTGCAATCAGCCCCTCCATGCCATCATTTCCCCCAGTGACATTAGCCCCTCCATGCCATGTCCCCCAGTGCCATCAGCCCCTCCATGCCATGTCCCCACTCCCCCAGTGCTATCAGCCCCCTCCCCCTGTAATTCTTACCTTTCCTGGCAGGGTGCGCGGCTGGAAGATATGGAGTCCACAGGAGAAGGACCGCAGCGACTTCTTCTTCCCAACATGCATTGGGACCTGACGTCGCACAGCATCAGGCAGCGCACGCAGGACAGTGCAGCATGGTGCCAATGGGAGACCATGGAACGGTGAGTGATAGACTTCACTTACACTCCGTGGTCACATGATCAAAACGAATCCTCGATGCAGGAGAACTGCATCGAGGAGTTTTTTCTGCCGATTACATTGAGCAATCGTTGCAGCCCACTGCACAGCTAAACACAATGGGATATATTGTGCATGGTGTATTCTTTCCCCCATTGTGGTAATTGTTATACCAAAGATGAACAAAGCATTGTTGATTTTTGGCCAGTTAGACAATTTGAGGAGCCACCTGGCCGGCAGTAATAGCTGAAAAACGTGCAGTGTAATATATTAGAAGAATCAGGGCACTCCAATTGCAATTGTGCAAATAGCACTGTTCAGTAAGCCAAGTAATTTAAGGCAGTTTATTTCTTCTTTCAATTGTTATATTATCAAATAAACATTACAAATGCAAGCATGCCTTAATGTTCTTTTTTAACCTATTAAGGACCCTGCCATATTTCACCTTAAGGACTAGGCCATTTTTTTGCAAATCTGACATGCGTCACTTTATATGGTGATAACTTTAAAGTGCTTTTACTTATCCAGGCCATTCTGAGACTGTTTTCTCGTCACATATTGCAATTTATGACAGTGGTAAAATTGAGTCAATTTTTTATTTTTTTATTTATTACAAAAATACCAAATTTACCAAAAATGTGGAAAAATTTGCAAATTTCCAAATTTCAATTTATCTACTTTTATAATAGATAGTAATACCTCCAAAAATAGTTATTAATCTACATTCCCCATATGTTTACTACATGTTTGGATCATTTTGTGAATGCCATTTCATTTTCTGGGGACGTTAGAAAGCTTAGAAGTTTAAAAGCAAATTTGGAAATTTTTCTGAAAATTTCCAAAACCCACTTTTTAAGGACCAGTTCAGAATTTAACTTTTTGGGCAGATTTTCCATTTTAATACATTTTTTCCCACTAACAAAGCAAAGGTTAACAGACAAAAAAACTCAATATTTATTGCCCAGATTCTGAATTTTACAGAAACACCCCACATGTGGTTGTAAACTGTTGTACGGGCACACAGCATTGCGCAGAAGGAAAGGAACTCCATATGGTTTTTGGAAAGCAGATTTCACTGGGATAATTTTAAGCTACCATGTTACATTTGAAGACCAGCCTGATGCACCCCTAGAGTAGAAACTCCAAAAAAGTGACCCCATTTTATAAACTACACCCCTCATCGTATACAAAACTGATTTTACAAACTTTGTTAACCCTTTAGGTGTTCCACAAGAATTAATGGAAAATGAAGATGAAATTTCAGAATTTCACTATTTTGGCAGATTTTCCATGTCACTCCATTTTTTTCCAGTTACAAAGCAAGGGTTAACAGCCAAACAAAACTTAATATTTATGTAGTTTACAGAAGCACCCCATATGTGGTTGTAAACTGCTATACAGGCACACAGAATTGCGCAGAAGGAAAGGAACCCCATAAGGTTTTTGGAAGGCAGATTTTGCTGGACTGGTTTTTTGACACCATGTCCCATTTGAAGCCCCCCTGATGCACCCCTGGAGTAGAAACTCCAAAAATTGACCCCATTTTGGAAACTATGGCAGTTTTGTTGGTACTATTTTAGGGTACATATGATTTTTGGTTGCTCTATATTACACTTTTTGTGAGACAAGGTAACAAAAAATAGCTGTTTTGGCACCGTTTATTTTTTATTTACAACATTCATTTGACAGGTTAGGTCATGTCTCCATATTTTTTTTTTTTCGGGCAACTGTCTTCTGTAGAAGCTTCTATTTTTTGGGCAATTGTCTTAGGTAGGGGCTCACTTTTTGCAGGATGAGGTGACAGTTAGACTGGTACTATTTTGGGGGGTATACGCCTTTTTGATCGCTTGGTGTTGCACTTTTAGTGATGTAAGGCGACAAAAAAATAGTTTTTTTAGCACAGTTTTTTTTTTTTTTTTTTTTACGGTGTTTACCTGTCGATACAGACAATGCGATACCTAATATGTCTAATTTTCTTTTTTTCCCTATTTTTGACAATTTTTTCCACTTTATTTTTTTATCTCTCTCTGGGACTTCAACTTTTGGGGGTCTGACCCTTTACAGTTTTGTTTTGGGGATGGGTAGAGGAGGTGGTAATGGGGGCAATATTTTGTCATGGCGGCTGTGGCGGTGGGAGGTCCTTGAAGTTAGTTATATTCGCAGGTGAGGAAGATAGGAGGGCTCCACGGTTGGGGCTGGATTCCCATGGTGGGCGATCAGTTGTGGCTGTATTAAAGGGGGCCATTCAGTGGTGCTTCTGAGCTGGAGGGCAATGGATAGAGGCAAGATGGCTCACCCGGTGGGGTAACTCAGTTATTTGGGGCTTCAAGGACCTCCCCCGGGAGTAATCGTCATTGATATGATTATGTTTATGTTTAGCTAAGAAAAATGTTTATGGATATATCATTTATGTTAATAAAACGGCTGCTGTGGGCAATTTAATCCAGCCTGATGTCTGAGTTTTATTAAGGTTTAATGGAGTATAGAACATTGGGTTGGATATTTAATGGTGGGAGGGGGTTAGATAAAAGGCAGTTAAGTATGAGAGGGGGCGAACGAAAAGTAACCAATACCCCCGTCATGAAAATTTACCAATAAGCGCCATTCTGTTTCCTTGTAGCTTGAGCGCTTTACCTGAACGCTTCTCCTCTGCTATACCCTCAGCTAAAAGATGCACTTTACAAGGCAGCGGCGGGCAGATTCTAAAATAGAAACCATTCAGCTATTCAGATCTCACAGCTCAGTGAACTATTATTATTGGACAAAAGTGTGTAGAAACATCAGCTTGAAGAGTTACAGTGCTTGTTCCCATTTTAGTTTTCAGTACATCACATCTGATTGTAATGGTATTTTTAACTGACAAGATTAAAGTATATATTTCAGTGAGTATTAATGACTCAGTTGGAATCAGTTTATATGAGTATATGAACTGCTTTATTGAAATGTTATAATATGCCAACACATTAATATTAAAAATTATGCCTCGGGCCCAACTCTTAAATGACATGTACAGTGGATATAAAATGTCTACACACCTCTGTTAAAATGTCAGGTTTCTGTGATGTAAAAAAATGAGACAAAGATAAATCATTTAAGAACTTTTTCCACCTTTAATCTGACCTATAAACTGTACAACTCAATTGAAAAACAAACTAAAATCTTTTAGGTGGAGGGAAGAAAAAAAAAAAAACTAAAATAACTCTTAAATGACATGGGTCCGCATCCGTGATGTGGAATGCACACGGCCGGGCAACGGCTGTGTGAATGATCGCTTACATGGTATGCTCATCTCACTAATACAGTTTAGTATTTAGTATTTAGTTTCAGGGATCGAACCGGGAGACTCCAGCGTCCTAGGCTGTAGCCTTGCTCACTAGACCACAGAGCTTCCTGGACAGTTTCTGTTACTTTTTTGAACCACCTCCTTGACCTGAATGTTCCTGCTTTTGGTTTGACCAATCAGATCTGTGTACGCCCTATTTAAGGAAGACCATGTCACTTCCTCCCTTGCCAGATTATTGAGCTATCTCAGCCGTAGTCTTGCTTCAGCCTCTCAGTATTTTGTCTGCTAACCTGCTCGTGTACCGAACTCTGCCTCCATCGACTACTCTCCTGCCTCATCCTGAATCCTTGCACCTGCCATCTCGTGTACCGAACTCTGCCTCCATTGACTACTCTCCTGCCTAATCCTGAATCCTTGTACCTGCCATCCCGTGTACCGACCCAGGACTGCCTGACTACTCTCTTGCCTTCCTCGTTCTTCGGCACTCATCTACCACGTGCACCTTATCGGGTCCATTGAGCCACCGCCATTCCTGCATATCGGGATCATTCATCCATTCCGTTTCCACGCTCCTCTGTTCCTGTGTCGCTGCCATTGGACTCCTTCCCCTCTTCGAGTAACCTCTACAAGCAATTGTGCAGGTAACCTTAACAGAATAATCTGGCCTCAAAAATGGAGTCCGCAGTGACGCTCCTGAAAAAACAAGTTATAGAGCTACAAGAATTCGGAACCACTTATCAGGAAAAGTTTTCCCAGTTACAAAGTGTGGTACAAGATCAACAAGGGGAAATAATCGCCCTACAGAGACAACTCCTGGAGGGGCAGGCCCCAGCTGGAGATACTCGCATGCCGCTCCCAGCAAGGTTTAATGGAGATCGACGCCAATTCCGAGGTTTTATGAACCAATGTCGAATCTATTTTGAAATGAATCCAGCCCGGTTCACTACTGGAAAGATGAAGGTATTGTTCATAATCAATCTTTTGTCTGATGAGGCTCTCGCATGGGCATCTCCTTACGTGGAGACCGACAGCAGCCTTCTGCGGGATCTGGAGACCTTCATCTCTGCCATAAGTCAGATGTTTGATGATCCTAATCGTTGTGCTACTGCGGAACTAAAACTACATAATCTACGCCAAGGAAACCGTTCAGTGGCCGTTTACACAGCCGAATTCCGCCGCTGGGTGACCGACACCACCTGGAATCATGCCGCCCAAAAGAGTCAGTTCCGGTGGGGGTTGTCTGAGCAAATGAAAGATGAACTTGCTAGGACAGATATTCCAGAAGACTTTGAAGACTTCATTAAACTTTGTATCAGAGTCGATCAGAGACTTACTGAAAGGAGAAGGGAGAAAGAATGGGCGCAGGAAAACCGACCCACCTATTTTTTCAGACCATCAGCTCCCTGTAATCCTGAACCTGCACCGGAACCTATGCAAATCGATGCATTACGGAGATCCATAACTGTAGCGGAAAAGGAAAGACGCATCTCAGAAGATCTTTGTCTCTACTGCGGAAAACCGGGACATTATGCTATCGACTGCCCTAGAAGGGTCCGTAGAATAAACGCGGTCAGAGAGATAGAAGAACAATTGGAATCAGAAAATCCATACTCCATACACTCTGAAATAAACTCTATTTCCCCTATTGCTTGGAAGAAAGACCAAACTACTATCCCCGAGTCTCATTTCATGGTACCCATTCAGATTTTCACCTCTGAACTCGAAATCTCCTGCTCTGCTATGCTGGACTCTGGGGCCGGGGGCAATTTTATGGACTTAACATTTGCACAAAAAAACCATATCCCACTATTAAAGAGAACAACACCATTGGATATGGAGACTGTGGACGGCTCACCTCTTTCCTCAGGTCCAGTTACGCAAGAAACGGTAAGGCTCCAAATGCGCATCAACACGGATCACCTTGAGGACATCCATTTTTCTTTGATCTCTTCACCAAAATTTCCCATAATCTTGGGGATCCCATGGTTGGCGATTCATAATCCATCCATTGACTGGGAAAATCATGTACTACACTTCCCGTCGGAATTCTGTCAGTGTAATTGCCTGCAAGACACTCAGTCTTCAACTCCAGCGATCCCTCTGGTTCCGGAACAGTCTACAAGTGAGTTATTACCTCTGCCGTACAAGGATTTTCAGGATGTTGGCGACAAGAAAAATGCAGATAAGCTTCCTCCTCACCGTTCTTACGACTGTCCGATTGAACTATTACCGGGAGCGGAAATACCGTTTGGCTGCATTTATCCGCTTTCTGATCCTGAATTGAAGGCTTTGAAAAAATATCTAGATGAAGATCTAAAAAAGGGGTTTATCCGACCCTCCACCTCTCCAGCTGGTGCTCCTTTTTTCTTTGTAGAAAAGAAAGATTCCTCTTTACGCCCCTGTATAGACTACCGGAAACTTAATAGTATCACTGTAAAAAATCGTTATCCCCTTCCTTTAATATCTGAACTTCTCGAAAGACTGCGCACTGCCAGAATATTTACGAAACTCGATCTCAGAGGAGCATATAGCCTGGTCCGTATTCGTCCGGGTGATGAATGGAAGACTGCTTTCCGAACTAGGTATGGACATTTCGAATACCTCGTTATGCCTTTCGGACTGTGTAATGCGCCAGCTACATTTCAACACTTTGTTAACGATGTGTTCTGGGACATGTTGGATCAGTTCGTAATAATATACTTGGACGACATTCTAATTTTTTCTGAAAGTCTGGAGCAACATCGTATGGATGTCTGCAAGGTTCTACAGAGACTTCGAGAACACCAACTCTACATTAAACTTGAGAAATGCGAATTTGAAAAAACAACTGTTCAGTTTTTGGGATACATCATTTCTCCGAAGGGTCTAGAGATGGACCCCAGCAAGATTAGAGCTGTAACGGAGTGGCCTACTCCCAGAAATGTAAAAGACATACAAAGATTCATCGGTTTTGCCAATTTCTACAGGAGATTTATCCGGAATTTCTCCAGGGTCATCAAACCAATCACACAACTCACAAAGAAAACCGTACACTTTACCTGGACTCCCGAGGCACAAGACGCATTTAGTCAACTAAAGACTCTGTTCACAGGCACACCAATACTAATCCATCCAGATCCAGAACTACCATTCACGGTAGAAGTGGATGCATCTGATTCAGCAATGGGGGCGGTTTTGTCACAACGTACAGGAGATAAAGAGTTGCTTCACCCTTGTGCCTATTTTTCTCGCCAAATGTCCCCAGCCGAGAAAAATTACGACATCGGGAATAAGGAACTACTTGCAATCAAGGAAGCTTTCTCGGAGTGGAGACACCTTTTGGAGGGGGCCGACATTCCCGTAACCGTCTTGACTGATCACAAGAACCTTGAGTTTCTGCATAACGCCAAAAGATTATCCTCCAGACAGGCCAGATGGAGCCTGTTCTTTTCTCGTTTTAACTTTATTATTACCTACCGTCCAGGTTCTAAGAACGGCAAAGCAGATGCGCTGTCCAGAATGTTCTCTGACTCCTCCCAAGAAAATAAGACTCAGACCACGATCCTGCCTGAAAGAAACTTCTTGGGGGCCACCCATTCGGGGGATTTATGGAAACTAATTAAAGACGGATATCAGAGTGACTCTTTCCTTAGCCACCCCACTAGTGAGGTTAACCTTCACTTCCAGGATGGTTATTGGATCAAACCGGATCATCAACTATATGTTCCCGAAATAGCTCGACTTGAAGTCCTTAAACTGGCTCATGATTCCAAGTTGGCCGGTCACTTGGGCATAAAAAAAACTCAAGAACTGTTATCTCGTTCCTTCTGGTGGCCCAATTGTAAAGGGGATGTGAAAAGGTATGTTTCTTCATGTTTGACCTGTGCGCATTACAAGACACCACGTTCTTCCCCTCTGGGATTATTACAACCACTTCCGGTTCCATCTCGCCCTTGGGGCTCAGTCTCAATGGACTTCGTGGTCGATTTACCTCCTTCTCAAGGAATGAACACTATCCTTGTTGTCATAGACCGTCTTACCAAGATGGCACACTTCATACCTTTCAAAGGAATACCATCTGCAAAACAGACAGCAGAACTCATGATCCGTGAAGTGTTCCGGCTACACGGGATTCCAGACAACGTGGTCTCTGATCGTGGGGTACAGTTCACGTCCAAATTCTGGAAAAACTTCTGTTCTGCCCTTGGAATCAAAGTAAATTTGTCATCAGCTTTTCACCCACAATCTAATGGTCAGACTGAAAGAACTAATCAAACCCTCGAACAGTATCTACGCTGTTTTATTACCCATTTACAAGATGACTGGATGGAACATCTCTCCACCGCAGAATTTGCATACAATAACTCGGAACACAGTTCAACTTCTTTCAGCCCGTTCTACGCAAACACAGGCCTCCATCCAGTCTTCATTCCCCATCAGCCAATCACCACGGCCCTCCCAGCAGTAACCGAACGGTTAACTAACCTGCAGGAGGTACAGGGAAAAATCGTGGAGAATTTACACGAGGCCCAAAGACGCTCCAAACAAGCTGCGGACAAACACCGTAGACCAGAACCCGTTTTTCATATTGGGGACAAAGTGTGGCTGTCTACAAAAAATATTAAGCTGAGAGTCCCTTCTCAAAAACTGGGTCAAAAATACATTGGACCGTATCAGATTTCGGCTCAAATTAATGATGTCACATTTAAACTCAAACTCCCGGATTCGCTCAAGATACATCCGGTCTTCCATTGTTCACTCTTCAAACCATTTGTCGAGAATACTTTCCCTGATCGCTTTTTGATGCCACCCCCACCAGTCAGGGTGCATGGAGAAGAGGAGTTTGTTGTAGAAAAGATCCTGGACTCTAGAATTTGTCAAAGAAAACTGCAGTATTTGATCCGTTGGAAGGGTTATGGTCCTGATGAGGACTCGTGGGAACCCAAGGAGAATGTACACGCTCCCAGACTGGTCAGTGAGTTTCATCGGCAATACCCCGACAGGCCTATCTTGGAGATGCCCGGAGGTCATCGTAGAGGAGAGGGAGTACTGTCAGGGATCGAACCGGGAGACTCCAGCGTCCTAGGCTGTAGCCTTGCTCACTAGACCACAGAGCTTCCTGGACAGTTTCTGTTACTTTTTTGAACCACCTCCTTGACCTGAATGTTCCTGCTTTTGGTTTGACCAATCAGATCTGTGTACGCCCTATTTAAGGAAGACCATGTCACTTCCTCCCTTGCCAGATTATTGAGCTATCTCAGCCGTAGTCTTGCTTCAGCCTCTCAGTATTTTGTCTGCTAACCTGCTCGTGTACCGAACTCTGCCTCCATCGACTACTCTCCTGCCTCATCCTGAATCCTTGCACCTGCCATCTCGTGTACCGAACTCTGCCTCCATCGACTACTCTCCTGCCTCATCCTGAATCCTTGCACCTGCCATCTCGTGTACCGAACTCTGCCTCCATTGACTACTCTCCTGCCTAATCCTGAATCCTTGTACCTGCCATCCCGTGTACCGACCCAGGACTGCCTGACTACTCTCTTGCCTTCCTCGTTCTTCGGCACTCATCTACCACGTGCACCTTATCGGGTCCATTGAGCCACCGCCATTCCTGCATATCGGGATCATTCATCCATTCCGTTTCCACGCTCCTCTGTTCCTGTGTCGCTGCCATTGGACTCCTTCCCCTCTTCGAGTAACCTCTACAAGCAATTGTGCAGGTAACCTTAACAAGCCCAGACATATGAAGAATAAGGGAGATTGTTGTCTCATGTACCACACAGCCAGTACTTGCCAGATATTCTTGCAGCTCCTTTAATGTTGCTGTCGGCCTCTTAGTAGCCTCCCAGACCAGTTTTCTTCTTGTCTTTTCATCAATTTTGGAGGGACGTCCAGTTCTTGGTAAGGTCACTGTGCCAGATTTTCTCCACTTGATGATGACTGTCTTCTCTGTGTTCTATGGTATATCTAATGCCTTGGGAATTCTTCTGTACCCTTCTCCTGACTGATACCTTTTAACAATGAGATCCCTCTGCTGTTTTGGAAGCTCTCTGTGCACCATGGCTTTTGCTGTGGGATGCGACTAAGAAAATTTCAGGAAAGACCAACTAGAGCAGCTTAACTTTATTTGGAGTTAATCAGAGGCACTTTAAATGATGGCAGGTGTTTGCTGACTCCTATTTAAAAAACTAAAAGATTTCAGTTGGTTTTTCAATTCAGTTGTACAGTTTATAGGTTACATTAAAGGTGAAAAAAGTTCAGAAATTATTTATCTTTGTCTCATTTTTTTACAGCACAGAAGCCTGACATTTTAACTGGGGTGTGTAGACTTTTTGTATCCACTGTATATAAGGCATCCAATCAGGGTGGATAAAAATCAATGATTTTTTTTATTTAAATCAGATGTTTTTATATAAAATGCTTTTTGAGGAAAATATATTACCATCCAAAGGTTATTCCATCATGAAATAAAGATTTGTTTTTTTAATTATGTAGAATAAGGCTGTATATGTTTAATTTTTTTTGATAAATAAATTCCATTAATCCATTCACAATGTCATGCTCTTCCAGAGGTTTTTGTAAGATTATTGGGCAATTTCTCTGCCTACAAGATATTATCACAGATGCTTGGTTTACTTTTTCAGTTCTCAAAACTGAATTTGACTCAGCAGAGATCACATGCCTCTGCTTCACAGCAAAAATGTTATAACATGAACAGAGTTGAGAAAAAGACCTTAATCCTAACTTTTATAAACCTACGAATGCAGAATCAACCTAATCAAACTAATATGAAAAGTTGTTATTCTAAAAATCTTCATCTACTTGCATATTATAAGTTATACGAGCAAGAATTAGTCGAAAACTATGATTTAAATCAAGCCTTACTGACTAGTGATTTTAATCGTGATTTAAATCAGTTTGATTTAAATCAAATCCACCCTGCATCTAATGCAGCTACATTATGTCTTATCGTCAGATAACTGCAGCAAAGAATAACATTGGCATGGTATAAGAATAAGACCCATTTCATACGGGCGTGTTTTCCGCGGGGGTGCAATGCGTGAGGTGAACGCATTGCATCGCACTGAATCCGGACCCACTTACTTCAATGGGGCTGTTCAGATGAGCAGTGATTTTCAAGCATCACTTGTGCGTTTCGTGAAAACCGCAGCATGTTCTATATTTTGCGTTTTCACGCAAAGCAGGCCCCATAGAAATGAATGCGTCTGCGTGAATATCGCAAGCATCTGCAAGCAAGTGGTGGATGCAGTGATTTTCACGCATGTTTGCTAGGAGATGATAGGGATGAGCAACCCCATTAAAGTCTAATCACTGTATTATTTTCCCTTATAAAATGGTTATAAGGGAAAATAATAGCACTCTTAATACAGAATGCTTACTAAAATGTGGCTTAAGGAGTTAAAAAATATATATTAACTCATCTTATCCTTTTGTTCGTGCAGACGACATGTCTTCTTTCTTCTTCTTTCAGGACCTGCAAAAGGACCTTTGATGACGTAATCCACGCGGTGAGCGCGGTGACGTCAGCGCATGTCCTGCTGAATGAAGATAGAAGATCCATTACGTCATCAAAGGTCCTTTAGTAGGTCCTGAAAGTAGATGTCGGCTGCGCGAACAAAAGGATGAGGTGAGTTAATTTTAAAAAAATGTTTTAACCCCTCAAGCCAATTTTAGTAGGCATTCTGTATTAAGAGTGCTATTATTTTCCCTTATAACCATGTTATAAGGGAAAATAATAAAATGAAAAGAACACCTAACCCAAAGCCAAACTTCAGTGAAGAAGTCTGAGTTCGGGTCTGGGTACCACATTCAGGGTTTTTTCATGCGCATGCAAAACGCATTGCACTCGCGTGGAAAAAACTAAACATCTGAACGCAATCGCAGTCAAAACTGACTGAAATTGCGTGCCTACTCGCGCAGGTTTCCCGCAATGCACACGCGATGCATCCGGAGCAAATCCGGAACGCCCATGTGTAAGAGGCCTAAAGCTGGACATACACGACCATGACATGACTACTTGTGTGACACCCCTGCCCCATATGAATGAAGTCATGCACATCCGCATATTCATTTATTACTTTGTGCAGGATGCTTTTTTTTTAAATCTTTTTCTGTGATTTTTGTTTACCACTTCTCCATAGCAAAAAAAAAAGAAAACGTATGACCTTCCAACAGACTCTATGCATGTAATGTGTAAGGTAACTATTAACACTTTGTTACCAGTGTTCTGCTGTATATACAGTATATTTATTTTATGTACAGCTCTGTTTCCAGATTGCAAGTAAATCTGCTCTCTTCCCTTTCAGTAGGAAGTCCCAGCACAATTATAAGCACCAATTGCCACTTGGCCTTTGGTCATGGTCACGTATTGCAGGATTTGGGCGCAGATTGTATATAGAAAAGCTGAGTTCACATATATCAGTTGCATCCAGCATTCTTTGCACAGCTCTGGCGTCAAGGAAGGTGCGACTGATACCAAACCTATTTTTATCACAACGCATGGGATTCGTTCTATCAATGGTTTCCCAACGTTGCTTCTATACATAATCTTGTCAGGTAAGGAATGTACTAGGCCAATTTCACAATAGCTTCTGCTGTTTGAGAAATAAGATCTGTATAGCTGCCATATTTTCCATGACAGTCACTCGGCTGACCCGAATATACAAACCGGATCCCAAAAAAGTTGGGACACTAAACAAATTGTGAATAAAAACTGAATGCAATGATGTGGAGATGGCAAATGTCAATATTTTATTTGTAATAGAACGTAGATGACAGATCAAACGTTTAATCCGAGTAAATGTATCATTTTAAAGGAAAAATACGTTGATTCAAATTTTCACAGTGTCAACAAATCCCAAAAAAGTTGGGTCAAGTAGCGATAAGAGGCTGGAAAAAGTAAATTTGAGCATAACGAAGAGCTGGAAGACCAATTAACACTAATTAGGTCAATTGGGAACATGATTGGGTATAAAAAGAGCTTCTCAGAGTGGCAGTGTCTCTCAGAAGCAAAGATGGGTAGAGGATCACCAATTCCCACAATGTTGTGCAGAAAGATAGTGGAGCAATATCAGAAAGGTGTTACCCAGCGAAACATTGCAAAGACTTTGCATCTATCATCATCAACTGTGCATAACATCATCCGAAGATTCAGAGAATCTGGAACAATCTCTGTTGGTAAGGGTCATGGCCGTAAAACCATACTGGATATCCTTGATCTCCGGGCCCTTAAACGACACTGCACCACAAACAGGAATGCTACTGTAAAGGAAATCACAGAATGGGCTCAGGAATACTTCCAGAAACCATTGTCAGTGAACACAATCCACCGTGCCATCCGCCGTTGCCAGCTGAAACTCTACAGTGCAAAGAAGAAGCCATTTCTAAGCAAGATCCACAAGCTCAGGCGTTTTCACTGGGCCAGGGATCATTTAAAATGGAGTGTGGCAAAAACGAAGACTGTTCTGTGATCAGACGAGTCACGGTTCGAAGTTCTTTTTGGAAATCTGGGATGCCATGTCATCCGGACCAAAGAGGACAAGGACAACCCAAGTTGTTATCAACGCTCAGTTCAGAAGCCTGCATCTCTGATGGTATGGGGTTGCATGAGTGCGTGTGGCATGGGCAGCTTGAATGTCTGGAAAGGCACCATCAATGCAGAAAAATATATTCAGGTTCTAGAACAACATATGCTCCCATCCAGACGTCATCTCTTTCAGGGAAGACCCTGCATTTTTCAACAAGATAATGCCAGACCACATTCTGCATCAATCACAATATCATGGCTGCGTAGGAGAAGGATCCGGGTACTGAAATGGCCAGTCTGCAGTCCAGATCTTTCACCTATAGAGAACATTTGGCGCATCATAAAGAGGAAGGTGCAACAAAGAAGGCCCAAGACGATTGAACAGTTAGAGGCCTGTATTAGACAAGAATGGGGGAGCATTCCTATTTCTAAACTTGAGAAACTGGTCTCCTCGGTCCCCAGACGTCTGTTGAGTGTTGTAAGAAGGGGAGATGCCACACAGTGGTGAAAATGGCCTTGTCCCAACTTTTTGGGGATTTGTTGACACCATGAAATTCAGATTCAACATATTTTTCCCTAAAAATGGTACATTTTCTCAGTTTAAACTTTTGTTCCGTGATTTATGTTCTATTCTGAATAAAATATTAGAAGTTGGCACCTCCACATCATTGCATTTAGTTTTTATTCACGATTTGTATAGTGTCCCAACTTTTTTGGAATCCGGTTTGTAGACGGTCAGCAGATAACAATTTTACTGTAGGCCAGTACAGGCCCCAAAAATTAGGCATTCACCTGACAGAAAAGAACAAGTGATTATGTGGCTGGAGGTATATTAGACGGTCAGTGGATATCAATAGAGATGGCCTTGGGCTGATCTGGGTACTGTCGTCGGACCGCTGGGTGGCGGACATTGCTACCTCCTCTTCCTCATCTGATGCCAAGAATAGCTGCGCATGGGTAAGGTCTGAGAATGGATGGGAAAATAATTCCTCTGATTTGAGTGGAGGGGCTATTGTGATGGTGGTGTCTTTAGGGGTGCACAAGTGAGGAGTGAGGAGGGTGCAGAAGCGGAAGGCTGAGTGAGCCACTCAACCAACTCTGGTGTGTCGTTTGACGTAATCGCACGCACCTTCTTCAACTTCTCACTTAAGCTCTGGCCTGGTGCACCTGCCCGACCCCTACCACGGCCTGCCTCTTCCTCTGCATGTCATTTTCAAAATTACCCTAGATAAGAGCAGTATTTGTGGAAGCAGGTATATTGCAGGCCTCCATCAGTATTTGGGGGAAGCTTGTATATCAAACCCCTTAATCAGTATTTTGTGGAAGCAGGTGTATCACAGGCCTCAAACAATATCTGGTGGAAGCAGGTATATCAATCCCCTTAATCAGTATTATGTGGAAGCAGATATATTACATCCCTCAATTAGTATTTTGTAAAACAGGTATATCGCACCAATCAATCAGTATTTTGTGGAAGCAGGTATATAAAAAACCCTTAATCATTATTTTGTGGAAGCAGGTATATCGCACACCTCAATATGTATTTTGTGGAAGCAGGAATATAGAACCCCTTAATCAATATTTGGTTGAAGCAGGTACATCAAACCCCTTAATGAATATTTTGTGGAAGCAGGTGTATCGCAGGCCTCCATCAATATTTGGTGGAAGCAGTATATCAATCCACTTAATCAGTATTTTGTGGAAGCAGCTGTTTCACATGAGCGATTCCATTGCGGGAATCACGCTCGGTGTGTGAGTGTGATCCTCCGCTCTGGACTTGCAGGAGCGCACGGCATTATCATGATTTTTAATACTATGTGTCTCCGCTTGACCTTATTTCTACTGAATAATACTGACAGCTTTATGTCACTATGATTCTGTGGAAAAAAAGCCATGCAGAGACACATAGCATTATAAATCATGATAATGCCGTGTGCTCCTGCAAGTCCAGAGCGGAGGATCACACTCACACACGGAGCGTGATTCCCGCAATGGACTCGCTCGTGTGAAACAGCCCCGAATCAGTATTTTGTGGAAGCAGGTATATCGCACCACTCAATTAGTATTTTGTGGGAACAGGTATATAGAACCCCTTAAACAGTATTTTGAGGAAGCAGGTATATCAAACACTTTAATCAGTATTTTGCGGAAGCAGGTATATCGCAGGCCTCAATCAATGTTTGGTGGAAGCAGGTATATCAATTACCGTAATCAGTATTTTATGGAAGAAATTATATAAATCCCCTTAATCAGTATTTTGTGGAAGCAGGTATATCGCACCTTTCAATCTGTATTTTGTGGAAGCAGGTATATACAACCCCTTAATCAGTATTTTGCGGAAGCAGATATATCGCAGGCCTCAATCAATATTCGGTGGAAGCAGGTATATCAATCCCCTTAATCAGTATTTTGTGGAAGCAGGTGTAGTGCAGGCCTCAATCAATATTTTGATTAAGCAGGTATATCAATCCCCTTAATCAATATTTTGTGGAAGCAGGTATATAGAACCCCATAATCAATATTTGGTAGAAAGAGGTATATCACAACCCTCAATCAGCATTTTCTTGAAGCAGGTACATTAAACCCCTTAATGAATATTTTGTGGAAGCAGGTGTATCGCAGGCCTCCATCAATATTTGGTGGAAGCAGTATATCAATCCACTTAATCAGTATTTTGTGGAAGCAGGTATATAGAACCCCTTAATCAATATTTGGTGGAAGTACGTATATGGCACCCCTCAATCTGTATTTTGTGGAAGAAGGTACATCGCACCCCATAATCAGTATATTGTGAAAGCAGATTTATAGAACCACTTAATCAATATTTTGTGGAAGCAGTTATATCGCACCCCTCAATCTGTATTTTGTGGAAGCGGGTATATAGAACCTGTTAATCAATATTTGGTGGAAGCAGGTTTATCGCACCCCTCAGTATTTTGTGGAATCAGGTATATCGCAGGCCTCAATCAATATTTGGTGGAAGCAGGTACAGTTGCAAGAATAAGTATGTGAACCCTTTGGAATAATATGGATTTCTGCACAAATTGGTCATAAAATGTGCTCTACACAACAATAGACAATCACAGTCTGCTTAAACTAATAACACACAAAGAATTAAATGTTACCATGTTTTTATTGAACACACCATGTAAACATTCACAGTGCAGGTGGAAAAAGTATGTGAACCCCTAGACTAATGACATGTCCAAGAGCTAATGGAAGTGAGGTGTCAGTCAACTGGAGTCCAATAAATGAGATGAGATTGGAGGTGTTGGCTACAGCTGCCCTACCCAATAAAAAACACACACCAGTTCTGGGTTTGCTTTTCAAAAGAAACATTGCCTGATGTGAATGATGCCTCACACAAAAGAGCTCTCAGAAGACCTACGATTAAGAATTGTTGACTTGCATAAAGCTGGAAAGAGTTATAAAAGTATCTCCAAAAGCCTTGGTGTTCATCAGTCCACGGTAAGACAAATTGTCTATAAATGGAGAAAGTTCAGCACTGCTGCTACTCTCCCTAGGAGTGGCCGTCCTGTAAAGATGACTGCAAGAGCACAGCGCAGACTGCTCATTGAGGTGAAGAAGAATCCTAGAGTGTCAGCTATAGACTTACAAAAGTCTATGGCATATGCTAACATCCCTGTTAGCGAATCTACGATATGTAAAACACTAAACAAGAATGGATTTCATGGGAGGATACCACAGAGGAAGCCACTGCTGTCCCAAAAAAAACATTGCTGCACGTTAACAGTTTGCACAAGAGCAGCTGGATGTTCCACAGCAGAACTGGCAAAATATTCTGTGGACAGATGAAACCAAAGTTGAGTTGTTTGGAAGAAACACACAACACTATGTGTGGAGAAAAAGAGGCACAGCACACCAACATCAAAACCTCATCCCAACAGTGAAGTATGGTGGTGGGGGCATCATGGTTTGGGGCTGCTTTGCTGCATCAGGGCCTGTACGGATTGCTATCATCGAAGGAAAAATGAATTCCCAAGTTTATCAAGACATTTTGCAGGAGAACTTAAAGCCATCTGTCCACCAGCTTAAGCTCAACAGAAGATGGGTGTTGCAAAAGGACAACGACCCAAAGCATGGAAGTAAATCAAGAACAGAATGGTTTAACCAGAAGAAAATGCACCTTCTGGAGTGACCCAGTCAGAGTCCTGACCTTAACCCGATTGAGATGCTGTGGCATGACTTCAAGAAAGCGATTCACACAAGACATCCCAAGAATATTGCTGAACTAAAACAGTTCTGTAAAGAGGAATGGTCAAGAATTACTCCTGACCGTTGTGCACATCTGATCTGCAACTACAGGAAACATTTGGTTGAAGTTATTGCTGCCAAAGGAGGTTTAACTAGTTATTAAATCCAAGGGTTCACATACTTTTTCCACCTGCACTGTAAATGTTGACATGGTGTGTTCAATAAAAACATGGTAACATTCAATTCTTTCTGTGTTATTAGTTTAAGCAGATTGTGATTGTCTATTGTTGTGACTTAGATGAAGATCAGATCACATTTTATGACAAATTTGTGCAGAAATCCATATCATTCCAAAGGGTTCACATACTTTTTCTTGCAACTGTATATCGCACCCCTCAATCAGTTTTTTTGGGGGGACAGGGATATTACACCCGTTGAAAATAGTTGTTCCCATAGCGCTTGTCCCTCTATATACCTGCGGTATCACAGCAGAACCACACACAATGCTGCACAATACAAATTCACTATATACTGTCTATGTTAGAAAGCATATTATAGGTATATCACACCTCTCAATCAGTTTTTTTTGGGGGGGGGCAACAGGTATATCACACCAGTTGCAATTAGTTATTCCAATAGCGTTTGTCCCTCTATATAGCTGCGGTATCGCAGCAGAACTGCACACAACTGCTGCACAATACAAATGCACTATAATATACTTTCCATGTTAAAAAGTATATTATCAGTATATCACACCCCTCAGTATATCACACCTATTGATAGCACACCTATACCAGTCCTTAAAAGGACTTTTGTGGCCCTATTATCTTGTGTTTGGTGTCCCTAACAGTCTGTCCCTACTCCACACAGCAACCTCTCCCTACACTGGCAAAACACAGAATGTAAAATGGCTGCCCTCTGTTATAGGGTGGGGGTGTGTCCATGGGCTGAAACATCTCAATTGGCTATCCTGTCCTACCTGATGGATGTGTCATGGGTCAAAGTTCGGCACAATGCAAAATAATATGGCGCATGCGAACATCGCTATATGTTCGCATGTTCGGCGAATCGCAAACTACTGTAGCAAAGTTTGCCGCGAAACGACCGCCGGGCGAACCGCAAGGCCATTTCTACATATTAATTTCTTTAATTTATCTTGTTCAGTGTGGTAGCTTTATGCTATGGATTTCAACTGGCTAGATTAATTGCTTTGCAGCGCAGCAAAGCACTAATGTTGTTACCCTGGCAGAGTAGAAATCTGCACCTGCTTATACCATCTGTGTGACCTGATGGCACAACGCTCATATACCCAGCATGGCTGACCTTCATCTTTCTCTGGGACAAATTTATTTGGCTTTTATAAGTACAGTGTGTCACAAGCAGTAAATTAGCTCTCATCATCATTGGAAGTGGTTAATCATTTGTACCATGAATATCTTTTACTGAAATATAAATGAAAACTCCAGTTTTGTACAACCAATTTACAATACCCTGTAGTTTAACTCAACATAAAATGTTGAGTATTGAGGGAAGATACTTTAATGTCCTGTGGTCCCACCCGAGGGGGGCCTATGCGCTTGGATTCTGTTGCCACTTACTTCCATTGGGGGAAAATATATATCTCAATACTGTTTTTAATAGGCTACAAAGTTGTACTCTGCCATGTTTTTCTGTTTTGTCTGTATGCAGATCTATACAGATTCCTTTTAGAAGCAGGGGTACACCTAGCCTTTCTGATGCCATATGTGGATAAACATTACATACAGCATTATGAAACATACAGGATAATACGGCACCACATATCTCTTACGTTCAATGATGTCTTCTCTGGAGACATTTACTTTCCTCATCTTCTCCATTTGGAGATCAGACCACCTTGACAACTTCTTTAAGCTGCACCTTGTTTCTGCATAGTTTGCCACATTGTCACGAACCTCCCAGGGAGCCAGTAGTGGGATGAGGAACCCACTGGCAGTAAGCAGCTGACAGCCCAGAATGCGGTACAAGTTTAGGGATAATCCAAGAGGGGTAGTCAATGTCCAATCCGGGTCGAGGCAGGCAGCGAAGGTTCAAGGCGGAAGACAGTCCAGGGGTCAGTAGCCGGGAAGGATACAAAGAAACAACAGGCAATAGAAGGATCTGCAGGGAGGCTAGGTGTTCACCATAAGGTGGAATAACTCAGCAATGAACCAGAGCTCAGGCCAGGTCTTTATAGCCAGGGAAGGTAGGAACCACCCTCCCCAGGAACCAATGGCAGGCGAGGAAGGTGGAAGGTGTGTACTGGGAATCTCCCTCAGCAAGGCTCACACCTGACAGCCGGATAATGCAGGAACTCTATGCACCCGGAAATGTGCGAGCAGCCTGTGTACTGCGCACACGCCGTGCACCCGCACCTCGGGCACCAGGTGTTCTACCGAGCTGAAGGGGAACCCGTGCCCTGCGCCGTGCCCGTGGTCCCAGAGTAGGGGTAACACCCCCTGCTTCCTGACAGAGCCCCCCACCAAGGAGCTGCCTCCGGACGCGACCCTGGGAAGGCCTCTCGGGGTGAGCCCGATGGAACGCCCGCACCTTGGCGGCCGCATGGACATTCCCCAAGGGCTCCCAGGAACGCTCCTCGGGACCGTACCCCTTCCAGTGGATGAGATACTCCAGGACCCCACGCCGGCGGCGGGAGTCCAGGATCTCCTGGACTTCATACTCATCATCGTTATTCACCTGGATGGGAGGTGGTGGAGCAGGTGCCCGGTCCGGGAATGGGTTGGCACGGTGTGGTTTCAACAAGGACACGTGGAATACCGGGTGGATTCCCAGGGAAGTAGGCAACTGGAGCTTGGCTGCAACGTTGTTGACCATACTCACGATCTCAAATGGACCAAGGTAACGGGGTCCCAGTTTTCGGGAGGGACAGGACAGCTTGAGGTGCTGTGTGGAAAGCCACACCTTATCCCCGTCTTTGTACCTGGGGAATTCTGTGCGTCTACGGTCTGCCTGCATCTTGTGCCGCTGCTGAGCGGCCTGGAGTTGTTGCGTTAGGGTCCGCCTCAGTTCTCGTAGGAGCCGGAGCCGTTGAGCCACTTCAGGCACTGGGACATCAAGGGGGAGATCCGGGAGAGTTGCGGGATGATAGCCATAGTTGGCATAGAATGGTGAGAGCCCGGTGGAGGAATGAAGCTGATTGTTGAAGGAAAATTCCGCGAAGGGGAGATGGCTCACCCAGTCGTCTTGTAGATGGGATGTGTAACAGCGAAGGAACTGTTCGAGAGTTTGGTTGGTCCTTTCGGTCTGCCCATTGGACTGGGGGTGATAGGCAGAAGACAGGCTGCGAGTGATATGAAGGCTACGGCAAAACTGGGTCCAAAAGCGGGAGGTGAATTGTGAGCCCCGGTCTGAGACGATGGAATCAGGGAGGCCGTGCAACCGGAACACGTGTTGGAGGAACAACTCTGAGGTTTTTTGGGCCGTCGGGAGACCGGAGGTCGGAATGAAGTGGGACATCTTGGTACATCTGTCCACCACCACCATGATGGTGGTACAGGCTTGTGAAGGCGGTAAGTCCACAATGAAATCCATGGCTATGTTGCGCCATGGAAGGGTTGGCACTGGCAGAGGCTGTAATAACCCAACAGGTTTTGAGGTGGGACGTTTGTAGAGTGCACACACGGAACAAGACTCTATGAAGGAGCGTACGTCGGCTGCCAAAGAGGGCCACCAAAACTGACGTAGGATGCATTCCATGGTGTTGCGCCTACCTCGGTGGCCTGCTGTGGGGTGGTCATGGTGATGCTGTAGTACAGGCAGTCGCTGGGAGACTGGGACGTAGATCCACTGTTGGTGGTAACAAAGCCCCTGCTTCATTGGCAGATGGGCTGCCTCCTCTGGAGCTGGCATGCTGGCCCGTCGGATCCTCTCGATCAAGGAGTGTTGGGTGGCTAGAAAGTATGCGGCTGGCAGGATCGGTTCCGGAGGTGCAGGATCGGCCTCGGAGGAGCACATACGGGACAAGGCATCAGCCTTGCCGTTCTTGGATCCCGGTCGATAGGTAATCTGGAGGCGAAAACGGGAGAAAAAGAGAGCCCACCTGGCTTGTCGAGGACGCAGTCGCTTGGCACTGCGGAGATATTCGAGGTTGCGATGGTCGGTGTACACCACCACAGGGTTTTCGGCTCCTTCCAGCAAATGTCTCCATTCCTCCAGGGCGTCCTTGATAGCGAGCAGCTCCCTCTCACCCACATCATAGTTGCGTTCGGCCCCGGTGAGTTTGCGGGAATAAAAGGCAACGGGATGGAGAAGCTGCTTCTCCCCTTGGACCTGGGAGAGAACAGCCCCGATAGCCCCCTCGGAGGCATCGGTCTCCAGAAAAAACGGGCAAGAGGCGTCCGGTTGTACCAGTATAGGTGCCTGTGTGAACAGCCTCTTAAGGTGCTGGAATGCCTGTTGGACCTTCGGGGTCCATTCAAACAGGGTGTTGCTCCTGGTCAGAGCAGTGATGGGAGCGCAGATCGCTGAAAAGTTCCGAATGAATCGGCGGTAAAAATTGGCAAAACCAATGAACTGCTGCACCATCCGCCGATTGCGGGGGACAGGCCAATTCTGGACGGCCTGGATCTTCCTGGGGTCCATCTCCACTCGACCTGGGGATAGGATGTAGCCCAGGAACTCAATGGACGAGACTTCGAAGGTGCTTTTTTCAAGCTTGCCATAGAGACTGTGGGTCCGCAGACGCTGGAGCACCGATTTGACATGCCGTTCGTGTTGTGGCAGTGATCTGGAGAAGACAAGGATATCGTCCAGATATACCACAACATGGGTATCCAACAGGTCACGGAAGACGTCATTGATGAAGCACTGAAATGTGGCAGGGGCGTTACAGAGCCCGAAGGGCATGACAAGGTACTCGTAGTGCCCAAACCGTGAGCGGAATGCTGTCTTCCACTCATCCCCCTCCCTGACACGAATCAGATTGTAGGCCCCACGGAGGTCGATCTTGGTGAAGAAACGGGCATCCTTGACTCTGTCCAGCAAGTCGGGAATGAGAGGGAGTGGGTACCGTTTTTTCTTGGTGATGTCGTTCAGGGCCCGGTAATCGACACAGGGCCGGAGACCCCCATCTTTTTTCCCCACAAAGAAGATGCCGGCCCCAACTGGAGAGGTCGAGGGACGTATGAACCCCTTCGCTAGGCTCTCCTCTATGTAGTCCTTCAGGGCCCTGGTCTCGGGTTCGGACAGATTGTACAAGCGCCCGTACGGCAGTGGGGCTCCAGGGAGCAGGTCAATGGGGCAATCATAAGGCCTGTGTGGCGGCAATGCGTCTGCTCCTTTTTTTTCAAAAACGTCTGCATAGTCCCGATATTTGTCAGGTAGTCTGTGTTCAACGGTGCCCAGAACCGCAGGAGGGCTTGGAGCCGGAGACGCGTGAACAGGAGAACCGGAGGGGGGCGTGAAGGTGATGGAGCCAGAGGTCCAGTTAATCGTGGGGTTGTGTCTCCTAAGCCAGGGGATGCCTAAAATGACTGGAAACAAGGGGGAAGGCACGATGTCCCACACGATCTTCTCGGAATGGTAAAGGCCGATGCGGAGGAACAAGGGATGTGATTCCATGGCGATAGGTCCCGTCTTTAGGGTGCTGCCATCCACCAGATGCAGCTGGGATGGGTTCTTCTTAGGGCGCAACGGGATGCCTAGTTGGGAAGCCAGATCCTTGTCCATAAAACAGCTGCTTGCGCCCGAATCAATGATGGCAGAGAGATCAATATTGTTGTTGCCCAGCTGCAGGGAAACAGGGATAGTGAGATGAGACGAGTTGTTATACATAGGTAGGTTAATGCATACCGTGGGTGTCTCCGGCCTACCTTCGGGAGGTTTGATGGGACAGTCCTTCAGGAAATGGCCCGGTTTTGCGCAATATAAACACAGATGCAAGGTTCTTCTCCTGGTTCTCTCCACCGTGGACAGGGGACCCCGAACAGCCCCGATCTGCATCGGCTCCTCCTGGTTACCGTCTGCTGCCACAGGAACAGGAAGCCTTAAGGGTTCCGGCCGGCGCTCCGTTAGAGGCGGGGTCTGTTGTCGCTCCTGTCGTCTTTCCCGGAAGCGGCGATCCAGGTGGGTTACTGAGTCCATCAGGCCCCCCAAGGAGCCCGGCACCCCAATGCGGGCGAGCTCATCCTTGAGCTGCTCGGACAAACCGATGCGGAATTGGTCAATCAAGGCCACCTCGTTCAAGCCCGTATCCGGGGCTACCTCACGGAATTCCATGATGTAATCCTCCACTGGACGTCTGCCCTGGCGGAGGGTGCGCAAGGTACCCCTGGCGGTTGAAGAACGCAGGGGGTCATCATAAAGTCTTTGCATAGCTGCGGCAAAGGACTTCCAAGATGCCAGCACTGGGTCATCGGCTAGTAGGAGTTGGTGCGCCCAGGTCTGGGGAGGCCCTGAGAGCAAGGAAATTGCCGTGCGTACCTTGACGAAGTCCGTGGCATATGTACGTGGCTTCAGGGAAAACAACAGCTCGCAGGAGATGATGAAGGAGCGGTACTTCCTCCGATCTCCTGAAAACCGCTCAGGGAGGCTGACTGACGGCTCGCTAGAGACCACTTCCAGGGTGCGCGCCGGCGTAGGGGGAGGCGAGGGTGGTAGCGCGGTGCGCTCTGCGATGCGCTGCTCCTGTGTGGCAACCCTCTGCAGCAGGTGCTCATGACTCGCTTGCATCTCCTGAAAGGCCTGCGTCATGAGGTTAAGTTGCTGGGTCATGGCCGTCATGGGATCCACTGCTTTTGCGGGTTCCATGGTGAAGGCTGAGTTATTATGTCACGAACCTCCCAGGGAGCCAGTAGTGGGATGAGGAACCCACTGGCAGTAAGCAGCTGACAGCCCAGAATGCGGTACAAGTTTAGGGATAATCCAAGAGGGGTAGTCAATGTCCAATCCGGGTCGAGGCAGGCAGCGAAGGTTCAAGGCGGAAGACAGTCCAGGGGTCAGTAGCCGGGAAGGATACAAAGAAACAACAGGCAATAGAAGGATCTGCAGGGAGGCTAGGTGTTCACCATAAGGTGGAATAACTCAGCAATGAACCAGAGCTCAGGCCAGGTCTTTATAGCCAGGGAAGGTAGGAACCACCCTCCCCAGGAACCAATGGCAGGCGAGGAAGTTGGAAGGTGTGTACTGGGAATCTCCCTCAGCAAGGCTCACACCTGACAGCCGGATAATGCAGGAACTCTATGCACCCGGAAATGTGCGAGCAGCCTGTGTACTGCGCACACGCCGTGCACCCGCACCTCGGGCACCAGGTGTTCTACCGAGCTGAAGGGGAACCCGTGCCCTGCGCCGTGCCCGTGGTCCCAGAGTAGGGGTAACACCCCCTGCTTCCTGACACACATTGATGTGACACCCCAGAGTTGTGTTACTACACTCCTCTACCACACTACTATCTTCTAAGAGCCTATATACTGTCATCAGATATGATTTTGCTCATGTCTTCCACAAATGTGCATATAAATCTATTGTAATTAACCTGGCTACCAGCAGGTGGCAGCAACTCATTGGCAGGTACAAGTTACAGTTTAGTGTATCTAAGCTGGAATAGTTTATTCCAACTTAGCTCCCCCTCTGTGGAGAGGTGGGCTGGTCCTACTTCCTTCAGCATGGGTGGAGAAGGAAGTTAGTGAGAGAGTACCAGCCACCCCTGCTAGGGGAAGGCTGTGTGATAGTGTCCAGGAGAACCCCTTCTTAGGGAAGACTGCAAGGACATAGTCTCGGCTGAGACATGTCCATGTATATCCCAGCTAATGCAACTTCAGCTCTGCTGGATGAAGAAGCAGAAACTACAGACAAACGAGAGAGTTCCAGGAAGAAAGCATCCCCTGAAAATCCATCTGTGAGATAAGTCCAGAGTCCTAGGAGAAGCCTATTCCTCCTCAGCTAGTCTATCCCATAATTACAAATAAGTGCAGAAGCTAATCCTGCCACAGTTACAGAGCTACCAAGCAGACATTTACCCTGCAAGCTCCACATTTAAAGCAGAAGTACTTATTCCTGCCAATCACTGCCAAAACCTGCTGGGACCAAGAGACCAAAGCTGTATACTGTTTGGATGCAAGTTATTTCAAGTACAGCAACGTTTGAACTTCATCTAAAGGTCTGGACATCATTTATTCTGCAAAGTTCCTCTATTACTCCTACTATCACTACACTCAAATTTATTGCAAGTGAGCCAGGAGCTAGGAGTCCAGCCGTACCCAGGTAGGAGATACCTGACACAATTACCACTAAACTATAGAGACAATATAGGCCATTACACCCCTCTGGCATTCCTAACCTGGGACGTGCGTTATAACACCTTGGAAGGGCCCTGGGATAGTACCCTGTGCACGCTGCAATTGGCGTCATGACAAATACAGAATATTATCC
Source organism: Bufo gargarizans (assembly GCF_014858855.1). NCBI lineage: Eukaryota > Metazoa > Chordata > Amphibia > Anura > Bufonidae > Bufo > Bufo gargarizans. Next base: position 85,142,944 of record NC_058087.1, on the reverse strand, counting down.
ACCCGTATCTGGCCACTGCACAGACATCTTAGGTTCCTCACTTTTCCATCATCCTCCCCCTCCAGTGTTATTCTGCTGCTACTCCTAATACTGTACCCACTGTGCTCTCCAAAGTCCCTAAATACTATACTTCAGAAATAAAAGTGCTATACAGATAATCCCCCCGTAGTCAAAGTCCACCCTACAGTATCCCCAAAGTACCCTCAGTATTAATTATGTCCCCATAGGACCTAGTAGAAATAAGTTACCTTATAGTGCCCCCTGTATTATAATGTCCCCCTGTACTGCTCTAACCTGTATTATAATAGCCCCTGTAGTGCCCCCTGTATTATAATGCTCGATGTAGTGCTCCAGCCTGTATTATAATGCTTCCCCTCATGTGTAATGCCATTATTTAGGGACTGACAATGGTGCCTGCATTCAATTGTACAGACATCTTGGTGCATGCTACTGCATCCATTTCTTGCAATATTTGTTGTTTGCTGTATTATAATTAAACATGGCTAACCAAGCCTAATATCATCTCTAGCCACCATCCATGAAATTTCTTTGGTAGGTTTACTGTTCACAACCCAATTTATGTCTTAGGCTGGGTTCACACCTGAGCGTTTTACAGCGCGTTCCTACGCGCTGTAAAACGCTCAACAAGGAGAAACCAATGATTCCCTATGGGAATGGTTCACACTTGGGCGTTTTACAGCGCGTACGATCGCGCTGTAAAACGCCCGACGCTCCAAAAAGTACATGAGCGACTTTTGGGGCGTTTGTGGCCATAGGACACTGTAGTGAATCACACAAACGCGCGTCAAACGCGCGTTTACTATTACAAAAACGCGCATAAAAATGCGCGTCAAAAACGCGCGTAAAACGCGCGTTTGCGCAACGCTCAAGTGTGAACCCAGCCTTATGGCAAATTGAAGGTTGTGCTTTTCACTCCACATGCTCTCCACAATCAGATATTTTTTAATCAGCTTTCTATACGTACAGTGTAGTCTCTGAATTTCTACAACTACTGAGCAATGGAAGCATCAATAATACCAAGCAGTTACATGTCGCCAAATAATTGATTGTGGGTCTGTCATAATTTGTTTTTATTTCGTTATTTTACGCAATTATATAGTGCTGCTATATTCTGCAACGCTTTACAGACATTAGCATCAAGTTGTCTCCAATGGGGCTCACAATCTAAGTTCCCCATCAGTATGTCTTTTATACACCCTCTTGTATGGTGTATAATAGCAAATTAAGCACCCACCACCATCTTGGTGATAATTTTCTGCTTCTGGTTTTCCATACTAGAAAGAATGCTATATTGTCTACCTTCTTTCTCTAGTTTTTATCTTTGCACCTACTTTTTAGATGAACATAACATTGCTGGCAACTGAACGTTTGGAATTGTCTGATATCCATTGGTCTTTTTCGCTGTGTAGAGATTCTGGTAGGACTTAGGCTGGGTCCACACGGCATTGCGGGAAAAGATGCGGGTGCGTTGCGGGAAAATGCATGATTTTTCCACGCGAGTGCAAAGCGTTTTGATGCGTTTTGCACACGCATGAGAAAAATCGGCATGTTTGGTACACAGACCCGAACCCGGACTTCTTCACAGAAGTTCGGGTTTGGGTTAGGTGTTGTGTAGATGTTATTATTTTCCCTTATAACATGGTTATAAGGGAAAATAATAGCATTCTTAATACAGAATGCTAATTAAATTAGGGATGGAGGGGTTAAAAAATAAAAATAAAATAATTAAACTCACCTTATCCACTTGTTCGCGTAGCCCGGCTCGTCTTCTTTCTTTTTCTTTGAGGACCTGGGAGGAAAAGGATCTTTGGTGACGTCACTGCGCTCAGCCGGGCTACACGAACAAGTGGATGAGGTGAGTTAAATTTTTATTTTTTATTTTTTAGCCCCTCCATCCCTAATTTAATTAGCATTTTGTATTAAGAATGCTATTATTTTCCCTTATAACCATGCTATAAAGGGAAAATAATAAAGATCGGGTCCCCATCCCGATCGTCACCTAGCAACCATGTGTGAAAATCGCACAGCATCCGCATTTGCCTGCGGATGCTTGCGATTTTCACGCAGCCCCTCACTTCTATGGGGCCAGCGTCGTGAAAAACGCACAATATAGAGCTTGCTGCGATTTTCACACAATGCACAAGTGATGTCTGAAAATCACTGCTCATGTGCACAGCCCCATTGAAATGAATGGGTCTGGATTCAGTGCGGGTGCAATGCGTTCACCTCACGCACCCGCACAGAATTCGAAACCCGTGTGAAAGGGCCCTAATGATTATGTTTCCCTTGTATGCTGGTTTGATTTGAGCCTTAGGGCTCATGCACACAACCGTTGTTGTTTTGCGGTTTGTTTTTCACGGATCCATTGTTCCGCACTTTAGTTTTTTTCCTCTGATTTAAGTGCTCTTCCGTTCCTGCACAAAACATTTCCTTATGGTTTCCGTATTTGATCCATTTTTTGCGGATCAGAAACGGAAACAGTAACTCAGGGCTCATGCACACAAACGTATTTTCTTTCCGCTTCCATTCAGTTTTTTTTCGGATCGTATGTGAAACCATTCACTTCAATGGGTCAGCAAAAACAACGGAAGGTACTCCGTGTGCATTCCATTTCCGTTCCGCAAAAAAGTAGTGCATGTCCTATTACTGTCCGCCAATCACGGTCCGAGGCCCCATTCAAGTCAACGGGTCCGCAAAATAATGGACCGCACACGGAGCACGTCCGTATGTCATCCGTATTTCATCCATATTTTGCGGATCCATACTGTATCCATACTGCATTCAGACCCTCTGTCTGGGATTCATTTGAGTTTCTGATATTTTTGACAATACTACAGAATACGAGGCTATTCAAGTTGTCAAAATGACAAAAACCCAACAGATCCAATTATAAGTCAATAGGGTCCATCAGTTACTGTTTAGATCCATAGTATGATGAATCTGTCATAGTGCTGTGGCTTCCATTTTAAAAGGAAGCCATGATGCTAGTCTGAACATGACCTTAACCCCTTCAGGACACAGCCTTATTTCACCTTAAGGACCAGGCCATTTTTTTTTTTAAATCTGACCAGTGTCACTTTAAGTGCTGATAACTTTAAAACGCTTTGACTTACCCAGGCTATTCTGAGATTGTTTTTTTCCTCACATATTGTACTTCATGACACTGGTAAAATTAAGTAAAAAATACCAAATTTATCAAAAAATTATCAATTTGTTTTTTCAAATTGAAAATTCTCTACTTCTATAATACATAGCAATAACTACTAAAATAGTTATTACTTTACATTCCCCATATGTCTACTTCATGTTTGGATCAATTTGGGAATGATATTTTATTTTTGGGGGATGTTACAAGGCTTAGAAGTTTAGAAGCAAATCTTGAAATTTTTCAGAAATTTGCAAATACCCAGTTTTTAGGGACCAGTTCAGGTCTGAAGTCATTTTGTGAGACTTACATAATAGAAACCACCCCATTCTAGAAACTACACCCCTCAAGGGTTTCAAAAATGATTTTAAAAACGTTGTTAACCCTTTAGGTGTTCCATAAGAGTTAATGGCAAATGGTGATAAAATTTCTATTTTTTGTTACTTTGCTTCACAAAAAGTGTAATATAGAGCAACCAAAAATCATATGTACCCTAAAATAGTGCCAAAAAACTACCACCTTATCCCTTAGTTTCCAAAATGGGTCAAGTTTTTTGGAGTTTCTACTCTAGGGGTGTATCAGGGGGCTTCAAATGGGAAATTTTTCATTTTAATCAATTTTTTTCCAATAACAAGGCAAAGTGACCCATTTAAGAAACTACACCCCTCAAGGTATTCAAAACTGATTTTTACAAACTTTGTTAACCCTTTAGGTGTTGCACAAGAGTTATTGGCAAATGGAGATGAATTTTTCCAGTAACAAAGCAAGGGTTAACAGCCAAACAAAATGCTATATTTATAGCCCTGATTCTGTAGTTTGCAGAAACACCCGATATGTGGCTGTAAACTACTGTACGGGCACACAGTAGGGCGCAGAGGGAAAGGTGTGCCGTATGGTTTTTGGAAGGCAGATTTTGCTGGACTGTTTTTTTTTTTACACCAGGTCCTATTTGAAGCCCCCTTGATGCACCCCTAGAGTAGAAACTCCATAAGTGACCCCATCTAAGAAACTACACCCCTCAAGGTATTTAAAACTGATTTTACAAACTTGTTAACCCTTTAGGTGTTCCACAAGATTTAATGGAAAATAGAGATACAATTTCTAAATTTAACTTTTTGGGCAGATTTTCCATTTTATAATTTTTTTCCAGTTACAAAGCAAGGGTTAACAGCCAAACAAAACTCAATATTTATGGCTCTGATTCTGTAGTTTACAGAAACACCCCATATGTGGTCGTAAACCGCTGTACGGGCACACGGCTTGGTGCAGAAGGAAAGGAATGCCATACGGTTTTGGAAGGCAGATGTTGCTGGACCGTTTTTTTGACACAATGTCCAATTTGAAGTCCCCCTGATGCACCCCTAGAGTAGAAACTCCAAAAAAGTGACCCCATTTTAGAAACTATGGGATAAGGTGGCAGTATTGTTGGTACTAGTTTAGGGTACATATGATTTTTGGTTGCTCTATATTACACTTTTTGTGTGGCAAGGTAACAAGACATAGCTGTTTTGGCACCGTTTTTATTTTTTGTTATTTTCAACATTCATCTGACCGGTTAGATCATGTAATATTTTTATAGAGCAGGTTGTCACAGATGCGGCATTACTAATATGTATACTATTTTTTTATTTATGTAAGTTTTACACAATTATTTCATTTTTTTAAACAAAAAAAATCATGTTTTAGTGTCTCCATAGTCTCAGAGCCATAGTTTTTTCAGTTTTTGGGCAAATATTTTGGGTAGGGTATGATTTTTGCGGGATGAGATGACGGTTTGATTGGCACTATTTTGGGGTGCGTATGACTTTTTGAACGCTTGCTATTACACTTTATGTGATGTAAGGTGACCAAAAAATAGCTTTTTTTACACCGTTTTTTTTTTTTACGGTATTCACCTGAGGGGTTAGGTCATGTGATATTTTTATAGAGCAGGTTATTATGGACGCGGCGATACCTAATATGTATACTTTTTTTTTTTTTTATGTAAGTTTTACACAATTATTTCATTTTTGAAACAAAAAAAATCTAGTTTTAGTGTCTCCATATTCTGAGAGCCATAGTTTTTTCAGTTTTTGGGCGATTATCTTAGGTAGGGTCTCATTTTTTGCGGGATGAGGTGTCAGTTTGATTGGTACTATTTTGGCGTACATATGACTTTTTTGATCACTTTTATTACCTTTTTTGGGAAGTAAGGTGGGCAAAATTTCAATTTCATTAATTTTTTTATTTTTTTTATGGCGTTCACCGTTCGGGTAAAGTAACATGACCATTTTATAGATCAGTTCGTTACGGACGCGGTGATATCAAACATGTGTAGGGAATTTTATTTTTTTCATTTTTAATCAGTGATGTTTTTTGATTTTTACTTTTTTTAACTTTTTTTTTACCCAGACCCACTTGGTTATTGAAGATCCAGTGGGTCTGATGTCTGTATAATACAGTACAGTACACTATATATGTACAGTACACTATATATATGTGCCTTTAGCACAGATCTGTTCAGCACCATGGACAGCAGGATGCCTGAGAAGGCGTCCTGTTGCCATGGGAACCTTCCCCGTCTGCCACAACTGAGCAGACGGGGAAGGGTAAGGAGGGGGGCTCCCTCCCTCTGTCTCCCCATCCTGTCTGGGGGCTGCAAAGGGTTAAAACACTGATGTCTGAATACACACATTAAAATGAATGGGGACATGTGCTGTCCGTGGAGAACACGTACAGTACACATCCATGAAACACTGATGTGTGAATGTGGCTTTATCCGTGCACTTACTGCATGCTGGATCATGTGTGCCGCTGCAGCAGTGAAGTGTCTCCCAAGTGGCACATGACCCAATGCAAAATAAACTGAGTTCAGCTACACTAGTAGATTAAAAGTCAGAGAATGCACCAAAATTTGATTATTTATGGCGTTCACCGTTCGGGTAAAGAAACATGACCGTTTTATAGATCAGGTCGTTATGGACACAGTGATATCAAGCAGCCATATTTTTGCGATTTTCATTTGGAAATCAAGTCATATTGCTTGTTACTTTTAAAGGGAACCTGTCATCAACTTTATGCTGCCCATATTAACAGCTGAATAAAGTAGAGACAGGCGAGTTGATTTCAGCGGTCTGTCATTTATAAGTTAAACGTAAGTGGTTGCCAAGAACCAACATCACAATCATTGCAAACTGGGCCTGGAGAAGAGTCAAATGTACCTGAGAAGAGTCATGGTTACTCATGAAGTCCTGCTCTCCTGCCCACCTGCTGATGATTACAGTCTTCTACCTAGTTTTCTGTCTTTCTCTAGGAGAGAACTGTCAATCATCAGCAGATGGGTGGTAGGGAGTGCAGGAGATTATGGATAACCAGGACTCTTCTCAGGTAGATTTGACTCTTTACCAGGCCTGGGCTGCAATGATTATGATGCTGGTTCTCGGCAACCACTTACTTTTAGCTCATGAGTGACACACCGCTGACATCAGCATTTATGTCACTAACTTATGCTGGCCTCAGTGAGGTCAGCATAAAGTTGATGACAAGTTCCCTTTAAATTAGTTTGACATAAACTGACAATAAGCCATCCTTTTAAAATAACAAAATGATTATCCTACAGTTAGCTGCTTAGAAACTGATCAAAATGATGTAATCAATATCACTGCACTTCATGTACTGACCATCGTGACAAAAAATGGGCTCCACAAAAAGCAAAAGTGAAAATGTAAATATTTCTATAAGTAAAACAAATGTAACAGAGAAGCTTTACTTTTTGGGTTGGAGTCTGCTTTGACATGCATAAATGTCTGCGGGGTCCTAAGATAAACCACATAAAGATTCCAATAAAGAGTCAGCAAAATGATTGCATTCTATTTTGGTATGAAAGGTGAAAAAGTCATATAGCTGAATATAAGCGCTAATCAGGTTTGCGGATCCACAAAACATGGATGCCGGGCGTGTGCCTTCTGCATTCTGCAGAATGGAACATTTACCTCCAGGATAGAAATGCCTATTCTTGTCCGCAAATACGGACAAGAATAGGACACGTTCTAACTTTTTTTGTGGCGCCTCAGAAAGGACACATGGATGTGGACAGCACAGAAATGAATGGGTCCGCATCCAATCCACAAAATTACAGAATGGATGCTGACAGAAATATACAGTCATGTGAATGGGCCCATAATGCAGTATTCCCATATTATACTGTTACTGAAAAATGTTCAAAAGGGGAGTTTTCTTTGCTTTGACATCACAGAAGCCTAAATATACAGAACTCCGGGGCACCATTGTGTAACAGGTGGGCTATCCTCTTCTCCATTTTTATGGTGTCTAGCATTTCATAGACACCACAGGCCCACCACAAAAAGTTTACAATAAGACCATAGAAGCCAAACCGTATTTATTATCATTATGACAGTTGGTCCTATTAGGTGGAAATTTGCTCCATTGGCCAAAGCTGGTTTATAGTGTTCACTCGTTTCTGATTTAACTTGATTATGGTTAATCGATCATAACGTTTTTTGCAATTACTGGCACATACTCCATGAGGAACATCCTTCTGTCATGTGCAGTATGCATGAAACATTTCAGATGACAATGTGAACACTTCAATTGTGGTGGCTGCTTACTATCAGACAGCCTTATTCCACAGGTCAGATACATTTCCAGGAACATGATTTCGGTTATTTAGGGCACATTTGGGGCACATCTACAGGCACCAATAATCTTACCATTCTGACTGCTGGGTATCGATCACAGCTACCTTTAGCTGAAGTATAGTAAATGACGACCTACCGCAGTTATTCATCTCTTGTACAATTGATCATTTATCCATAAGAAAAATCATTGTAGCATGTAAATTACATACAATTTTAATCATCACAATTGTATAATAATTTGCCTATCATTAAACATTTAGCTTTTGTTTCAGTTGGTAAATGTAATTGGAACACATCAAATGATACAATCCAGCTATCTGTATAACCCAGTATCATCTAGTTCTCCTCCACACAGATATTTAGCTCCCTGGTTGATTTTATTCCTTCCCATTTTTCCCAACTATTACAAAATATTAGAAGTCACCCCAGATTTCTATAAGGCCCCATGCACCTGACCGCAAAACACAGATACCAGCTGTATGAGCACCACATTTTTCCATTTCGCACGTCCCGTCCTATGTTAAAAATGCTTATTCTTGTCCACAAAATGGACAATAATAGGACATGTTCTATCTTTTTGAAGGACGGTGGAATGGATATATGGATGGGGACAGCCCAGTGTGCTGTTTGCATTTATTGTGTCCCCATTGAAATAAATGGGTCCACATACGATCCACAAAAAAAAAGTGGATCAGATGAGGACCAAATATGCAGTCGTGTGCATGAGGCCTTATCTGTATTCTTTTATATGGCCACAGAACCTCATATCGTGTGGTTTATAGCGGTAGATGCTTTATGCCATATATTGCCATTGTCACTATGAGTATGGTTTTTTTCCAACAGGCCTAATCAGGATGATCTATATACAGATGTAGCGGAGCTGAAATTGGCTCTGATAACTGATAACAAATGTCGCAGTTATCTTCTGCCATCTTTTGACAAAAGTTAGTTAACCTTTTTGTGCCATCTTTTGCTTAACACGTTAACTATAAATTTTAGCTCCGCTGCACCTGTATGTGTCTGTGATTAACCTTCCTAGTGCATGCGGTCTTGTATATTCTCCTGTCATGTCCAATAATCAAGGCCTCGTGTACACCATTGTATCCATTTCGCTGTCTGCAAACTGCGGATCCGCAAAATACAGATACCGGCTTGTGTGTATGCCACATTTTTGTAGTAGAACAAGCTATTGTTGTCCAGAAAACGGACAAGAATAGGACATGTTCTTCAATTTAACGGAACGGCCACAGGAATGCGGACAGCATGCAGATGACACGTGTGTGCTGTCTGCATTTTTTGTGGACCCATTGAAATAAATAGGCGCACATGCAATCTGTAAAAAATGCGGATCAGACGCAGACCAAAGCTACAGTTGTGTGCATGAGCCCGTTGTATGTCCTTGAGGGTTATTTCTCCAAGTAGCTTCTATTTTATTCTGCTATTCCAATAATGTTGTTGAATACGTCTTTGGGATCAATAAGGTGTGGCAGGAAGACACTCACATGTACAAAACCACCTCTATTAAACTGTCAGAGAAGGAGACTTGACCCTTCCTAGGCTTATGCTTTAGATGTGTTTGTAAATCATTTACAGGACCTTGTTCCCTTAGAATCATCAATTTATTGCCCTGAGACCCATAAAGACTGCTGAACTCAGAGAAATCCGATCGGCCACACACTTCCTTCTACATAACATTGGCTCTTGCACTTAGCAAACTGTTAGGCTACATGCACCCGACTGTATGTATTTTTGTAAACCGCAGATCCGCAAAATACTGGCTGGGTGTATGCCGCAACATCTTTGAAGGAATGCCTATTCTTGTCCACAAAACGGACCAGAATATGACACGTTCTATGTTTTGATGAATCGCCACACAGATGTCGATAGCACAGCGATGAAATCCGTGCCCTGTCTGCATTTTTATTGCGGTCCCATAGAAATTAAATGCGTCCATATGTGATCCATAAAAAATGCAGATGGGACAGGGACCGAAAATATGGTCATGTGCATGAGGCTTAAAGGGGTTGTCTCACTTCAGCAAGTGTCATTTATCATGTAGAGAAAATTAATACAAGCCACTAATGTATTATGATTGTCCATATTGCTTCCTTTGCTAGTTGGATTCATTTTTCTATCACATTATACACTGCCCGTTTCCATGGTTATGACCACCCTTCAATCCATCAGAGGTGGCAATGCTTGTAGACTAAAGAAAAAAGCACTGGCCTGTCTGGTGGCTGGGACCATGGGAGTGCTCATAGGCCTGCGCTTTTTCATATACTGTGCAAGCTCGTCCACCGATGCTGGATTGAAGGGTGGTCGCAACCATGGAAATGAGCAGAGTATAATGTGATGGAAATATGAGTCTAGCCAGCAAAGGAAGCAATATGAGTAATAACAATACCTTAGTAAGTGGCTTGTGTTACCTTCTTCTACATGATAAATGCTATTTGCTGAAGTGACACAACCCCTTTAATGGTATCTGCACCACACACACTGATCTGCAATGGTACTAAACACAAATGTAAAGGAGCGAGTCCAAGATGCCATAGGTCAGTGATGGCGAACCTATGGCAGGGGTGCCAGAGGCGGCACTCAGAGCTCTCTCTGTGGGCACCCGCACCCTGGAAAGTCTATGGTGTACCAATATACTCTGGACTTTACCAGCCATTCATCAGCGCAGAGTGCACTATGAACAGCACAAGCAGTGCACTGAATGCAGACAGGCTATTATAGGTAAATGATAAAGTACATGGAAGATCTACTGTACTGGACTGTAGTATTCAGGGTAAATTGGCGTGTTGGCACTTTGCGATAAATAAGTGGGTTTTGGGCTGCAGTTTGGGCACCCGGTCTCTAAAAGGTTCGCCATCACTGCCATAGGTTATGGAAAATTCAGCTCCATGTTTGGCGGTTATTTTGCTAAAGGGGTATACCTGCCCCCGAGACCCATAATGAATGCTGAACTCAGAGACGTTTCAGGGTGTTGGCAGTCTTCTTATAGCCTAGCCATGTTTTCAGATCCTCAGAGAGTTCTTTGCCATGAGGTGCCATGTTGAACTTCCAGTGACCAGTATGAGAGCGTGTGAGAGCGACACCACACCTGCTCTCCATTCACACCTGAGAACTTGTAACACTAACAAGTCACATGACACGGGGCTGGAAAATGGCTAATTGGGCAGAATTTGGCCACTTTCACTTAGGGGTGTCCTGACTTTTGTTGCCAGCAGTTTAGACATTTATGGCTGTGTGTTCAGTTATTTTGAGGGTGCAACAAATTGACACTGTTATACAAGCCGAACACTGACTACTTTACATTGTATCTAAGTGTCAGATCTTCAGTGATGCCCCATGAAAAGATATAATTACATATTTACAAAAATGTCAGGGGTGCACTCACTTTTGTGAGATTCTGTATGGCTATTATACTCTATAGTTACAGTGGACTGGAAACGACACAAAGTAGATACAGAGTGTAGTGGCGTGTGTGTAGATCTTTAAATAGCCTAGATAGGGTGGAGTGGCTTTTTGGGGGCATCCTCTGTCCCCTAGCTGCGGGAGCACATGCCATGCTAGCCTCCCTAGCTATGCCTTGCACTGCCCTGTGCTAGACACAAAGAATATGAGAAATATCTGTTGATATCATCGGTCTAAGCGCTGAAGTGAAAAACATATTATAAACCTGCTTAAAACAACAGTGATTTCAACAGTTACTCTCCATGATGGAATTACTATATATGTAATGCCCCACTATTATCTTTACCCCTATCTTTGGAGCCTTGCATTAACAAATCAAGTTGCGATTTATTTTATCTTACAGATATCAAATCGAATTTTACACATTTAAACCGAATTTACTAGGTTTACTAACAATCCTAAAGTATTTTTGAACCTTACCAGCCCATTATTAACCATCAGCATAATTTACAGTCACGCGAAAATACAAAGAAACAGCACTATTATTTCAGGATAAATATCCAATTGTGCTGATTCATTTTTCCTGAAACATGCTGAAATAGGGGAAACGTGGCGGATGTTGACTCAGCAAGCTCCTGCCATGCTACATTGCAGGCACAGGAGACATAAGTTCCTTTTCCTAATACTTAACTGCTCTCTTTTCAGATTATGATGCTTATCTGAAAGCACAGGGAAGCGTGGCTGTGGAACTTACACACAGAGCTAATCATGCATGCTGTGTGAAGATCATTGCCTTATATATATATATCGGGTTTATGTGTACTGTCTCTAAAATGTTATATAATAGAGAGCTGTAAATATAACCGTGTGCACAAGGTCACATTTCTCTACCACAGATCTCTGATCTAGTTGGGCAGTCTACATAGTTTATAATTCAATGACTTTCCAAATGTTCTCTACCAATTTCTATTAAAATAGCCAAAACCTTCAAGCTGACGTCCCAAAGTACTGCACACCACTGCATTGTAGGCGACATGCAGGTAAACATTGAAAAGGACGCAGCCCTCACCATGGTCTGCTATGAGGCATCTGTAAAGGGAATGCATCATCAGAAAATGACCAATTGTGTAAATCACGTTTTTAGGTTTAACATATTATTTAAATAATTGTTGTTGATGTTATTTAAAATTTTCCATGTCAATATCTATATTTAAACAAAAAACGAATTCCTTCAGTGTTTGCACTGGTCACTGAGCCTAATGATAGGTGCTACTTCTTGGTCTTATACAGATCACTTTGCTGCACTTATCTGCTTATCTGGTATTCTAATTCTGCCTGTAATGATATCACCTCTGTGTATAGATAAGACAGGGTCCACCATTCACATTAGGTGATTGTCAAAGTTTATCTATTCTTTCCTTGTACAATGGCCTCTGCACAGGGCACAGCGCATGCCTAGAAGACTCTCCCATAGAAGTCAGTGAGGTCCTCTCCTGACCATTGTGCCGTAAAGTAATTTTCTTAATGCTTTCTAAATGCTGTTAAGAAGAACAGCTCAGGCAAGATGGCTGCCCCCATAATCATGTTCAGTTATAAAAAAAAAAAATCTGCAATCAGAAAATAAAATCAGATTAGACAAAAGATGTGTCACTATCTGGTTTTAACTGACAGACAAAATGTTCGGTGACACCTTTTCTTTAAAGCCCTCACCTGGAGTCCATAGGAGCAGCTCAACCAGTCAGCACAGAACATGTAGTACCACACTGTACCTTGGGGAGGCGCTTCTAGAGCTTCAGTAATATGGGTGTTTTAACAGTGAAATACTGATGCTGATTGTCTGGATCTTCCAGCTCATGTCACAAACCTCAGGTCAGCAGCATCTGTGTCCTTCAGGGCCGTCTTTAAAGGGTTTCTACCACTTAGGTGTCACATATTTGGCTGTCAGACACTAGCGATCCGCTAGTGTCTGCTCTGGCCAACCATCCTAATATAATTGCTTTTGGGGCGGTGGTTTGGCTAAAAAAACTACTTTTATTAATATGCTAATGAGCCTCTAGGTGCTATGGGGGCGTCATTAGCACCTAGAGGCTCCGTCTACCTTTAGAAACTGCCGCCCCCAGCGCGTCCCTCCAGCCCGCCCATCTCCTCCTGAATGCGATCCTCGTATGTATTCTGCGCATGCGCAGTAAATGTCTGACAGCTTCCCTGCTCAGACATCTCCACTGCGCCTGTTCCTCGGAGCACTATGGCGTCATCGCGCAGGCGCAGTGGAGATGTCTGAGCAAGGAAGCGGTCAGACATTCACTGCGCATGCGCAGAATACATACGAGGATCGCATTCAGGAGGAGATGGGCGGGCTGGAGGGACGCGCTCGGCGGCGGCAGTTTCTGAAGGTAGACGGAGCCTCTAGGTGCTAATGACGCCCCCATAGCACCTAGAGGCTCATTAGCATATTAATAAAAGTAGTTTTTTTAGCCAAACCACCGCCCCAAAAGCAATTATATTAGGATGGTTGGCCAGAGCAGACACTAGCGGATCGCTAGTGTCTGACAGCCAAATATGTGACACCTAAGTGGTAGAAACCCTTTAATATTGATTGGACCCTGGGCAAGAAGGAGAACACAAGTGCTGCTGCCGCATTCATGGGCCCATACTTTATTATTTAAGTAGCAGGACATGCAGGGCATACATGGGGGATCTCCCTGCACTTACTATAGTTTCTCTGTTGCGCTGCTGTGGCCACCGTTACATTCTCCCGCACTGTATGCTAAGTAACAGCATTGGAACACCAGGGAGGAGACAGCGCTACAGCCAGGGAGAAGGAACGCCCAGGGAGAAAAGCTGATGTCTTCTCTCTGGTGTTCCGATGCTGTTACTTAGCATATAGCGCGGGAGAATGTAACGGGGCCACAGCGGCGCAACAGAGCGGCACCCAGAAATAATAGTAAGTGCAGGGACATCCCCCATGTATGCCCTACATGTCCTGCTACTTAGTTAATAAAGTATGGACCCATGAAAGGTCATCCAGTGGCCAGTGGGTCTCAAGATGACGCTGCCTTGGGCCCCCAGGGGCAACTGGCCCAGGGCAGCTGCCCCTTTTGCCTCGCGTTAAAGACAGCCCTGGTGTCCTTGTATGTCAAATGTGGTTTCAAGTTATGATGGCCTAGGAAGGACCACTGTAGGTGGAAAATACAGTCACATGAGGCTACTGTAACTTGAAGGACTACTGTAAATAATATATTGTATCAGCATAAGGCCTCTTGCACACGACCGCATGGCTTTTTCAATATTTTGCGGTCTGCAAAGAGCGGATCCGCAAAAAATACGGATGACGTCTGAGTGCATTCCATTTTTTGCGTAACAGCTGGCCCCTGATAGAACAGTCCTATCCTTGTCCGTTATGCAGACAATAATAGGACATGTTCTATCTTTGAACAGAACGGAAATACGCAAACGGAAGGCATACGGAGTACCTTCCTTTTTTTTTTTGCAGACCCATTGAAATGAATGGTTCCGTAAACGGTCCGTATACGGAACGCAAAAAATGGAACGTAAAGGGGAAAAAAATGTTCGTGTGCATGAGGCCTAAGTAAAAGTCTCAGGCAGTCCACACCCACTGTCTCCACCTGTAGCAATCTATTTTAACTTTCTGAGAAGATATAGCGGACATCTCCTTTGCACAGTCCTTAACATGATCTATATTTATTAAATAGAGCTTTAAACGGTGTCTGAAATATAATATCACCACTAGAAATCATTGATTCCAAATTGTGCTTTCAGGAAGCAATCAAGTGTTATACATACTTGTCAAGTCTCCAAGAATGTCCAGGAGACTGCCAGAAACAGGAAAGCTCCCAGATTCCCAAAATCGTGCCATCATAACATTGTCTGCAGTGGTGTCCAGGAGCAAAGGCAAGCACAAAGCTAGGTAGAGGAGCTGAACCTTTGGTCTGAGATCTATAATAGGGTTGTTTGGGGTCTGTAAAAAGGTGGGTCTGATCTAGGATCATTAAACAGTGGGGGTCTAGTCTGGGGTCTGTTTACAGGGTTTCTGGTCTGAGGTCTGCATACAAGGTTGGTCTGTCCTGGAGTCTGTATAGAGGGCTGAGCTGGAGTTGGTATAAAAGGCTGAGCTCTATATCTTTAAAGGAGCTGTTGTGTGGTTTGTATTTGTTCAGGGCCTATTCATTTCATTTCAAGGTGTGCTAAAAGGGTGCATATACACTCACCTAAAGAATTATTAGGAACACCATACTAATACGGTGTTGGACCCCCTTTTGCCTTCATAACTGCCTTAATTCTACGTGGCATTGATTCAACAAGGTGCTGATAGCATTCTTTAGAAATGTTGGCCCATATTGATAGGATAGCATCTTGCAGTTGATGGAGATTTGAGGGATGCACATCCAGGGCACAAAGCTCCTGTTCCACCACATCCCAAAGATGCTCTTGAGATCTGGTGACTGTGGGGGCCATTTTAGTACAGTGAACTCATTGTCATGTTCAAGAAACCAATTTGAAATGATTCGAGCTTTGTGACATGGTGCATTATCCTGCTGAAAGTAGCCATCAGAGGATGGGTACATGGTGGTCATGAAGGGATGGACATGGTAGAAAACAATGCTCAGGTAGCCCGAAGCATTTAAAAGATGACCAATTGGCACTGAGGGGCCTAAAGTGTGCCCAGAAAACATCCCCCACACCATTACACCACCACCACCAGCCTGCACAGTGGTAACAAGGCATGATGGATACATGTTCTCATTCTGTTTACGCCAAATTCAGACTCTACCATTTGAATGTCTCAGCAGAAATCGAGACTCATCAGACCAGGCAACATTTTTCCCAGTCTTCAACAGTCCAATTTTGGTGAACTCGTGCAAATTGTAGCCTCTTTTTCCTATTTGTAGTGGAGATGAGTGGTACCCGGTGGGGTCTTCTGCTGTTGTAGCCCACCTTTCTTTCCCATTCTGACATTCAGTTTGGAGTTCAGGAGATTGTTTTGACCAGGACCACAACCCTACATGCATTGAAGCAACTGCCATGTGATTGGTTGACTAGATAATCGCATTAATGAGAAATAGAACAGGTGTTCCTAATAATTCTTTAGGTGAGTGTATACTATCTGTGATTCAAATTCATAGGTTATGTGCATGTCCTTTATAAATAAGTGGGGCATAAGGAAAAATAGCCAGATATGCACTGCATTTGGTTCCCATCTTTGCAATCTGCCTGATGTCCCTTCTCAAGTTTGACAAGTGTCATATGACCATATGTACAGTATCACCAAAAAGAGGTATAATAATAATACAGAGTGGGCTCAGCATGCATGTGGAACTGCATTCTCTGAATTTAATGGAGGCCAGTAGGACACCAGAAGAGGTAGTATTTAGCATATGTTCCCGTCCTAAAGAGATCGCCTCGATGCTGGCAGACAGGCACAAATTATTTTGTACAAAATGTACTTGCCAAGAATCTCACATTTATAACATAGCATTAGCAGATTTTCTATAGTGCGTATGGCACTTTATTATTTGTGTTTGCAGAGTTCTGTTGCATTGGGTTTGCTTTTGCGCATTCAGCCATGGCGATGTGCACCTGCGCACTGGGATTTCCTGACTAACGCCTCTTTCACACTGCCGTTTTTTTTTTTCCATTTTGCGGGCCGTTTTTTGAGTTCCGTATACGGAACCATTCATTTCACTGGGTCCACAAAAAAAATCTATGTACTCCGTATGCATTCTTTTTCAGTGTTTCCGTATCTCCGTTCCGTGCAAAGATAGACCATGTCCTATATTTGGCCGCAAATCACATTCCGTGGCTCCATTAAAGTCAATGGGTTCGCAAAAAAAACTGAATGCATATGGAAATGTATCCGTATGTCTTGCGTATCCATTCCGTTTTTTGTGGAACCATCTATTGAAAATGTTATGCCCAGCCCAATTTGTTATATGTAATTACTGTATACTGTATATGCCATACGGCAAAACGGAACCGAAACAGAACCACAACGGAAACAAAAAATGGAACAACGGATCTGTGAAAAACGGACCGCAAAACACTGAAATAGCCATACGGTAGTGTGAAAGAGGCCTAACCCCCATTTTTTTCTTTGCACTAATAGGTTGCTACCTATTCCAGCCTGCCCTGTGTCCGTTGTCTCTGCCCTCCATCATGTCTTTGGGTATGTTTGTTTTTATAGCAGGTACCTGTGGGAGAGTTTCTTTCCTGTAGCCTCCATATTGATGGCTTGGTGTATAGTGACGTATCTACCTGAACATTCCAGATAAATACTGTGTTATCTTTTTTGTCAGTATCTATACAATTTTTTAGGGCCCTACACCTTTATAGACTCTCCTCAGGGTTATGCAGTGGAGTGAGGATCACAGTTACTTGTAGTTGTTTTGTACCAGATACTATCTACTTGTATATCACCACAATGCATATTGCACATACACCTTACATGTGTTCCATCTGTTTGGCGGGCTATTGAGACACCGGCGGGGGGACTACGGCATCCAGGTTGTTTGCTGACTTTTTTCCAAATTAATTCTGTCCAATAATGTCTTATATTTATGATTTTTTATCAATTTATGACATAATAAAGTATATATATTTTTAAATATACTGGGCATTCCATGGTTGTTTTTTAGCAACACTTTTAGGTTTATACCTATTCCAGTTAGTATGTTGTTTGGTTTTAACTTGTTTATGTTGTTTGTCTCATTATGGCACCTTTGACCTGAGTTCCTCAATATTTTATGTTATGTTGATGAATAATAATTTTATCTTTCTTGTGCAGTAAGATCTAATGAAAATCTGTTAAAATCATTGATGATTATATCCATTGATAATATTCCTGTGTACATAACCTTCTAAAAACACTTTATAAATCAGGATTCTTAATCCTTAAAGAGGACCTTTCATATGGCAAAACATTGTGAACTAAATGTCATGATCTGTACAGCGGTGCCCAGGGATCTCACTGCACTTACTATTATCCCTGGGCGCCGCTCCCTCCTCCCGCTATGCCCTCCGGTATGTTCGGCCACTTGGTTATAGTAGGAGGAGACTGCCCTTGTTCTGCTGGGCGTCTCCTTCTCCTAGGCTGTACAGCTGGCCAATCGCAGTGCAGAGCTCACAGCCTGGGAGAAGGAGACTCCCAGGAGAACAAGGGCAGTCTCCTCCTACTATAACCAAGTCTCCTAAGTCTCCGCCTACTATAACCCAGTGACCAAAGATACCGGAGGGCATAACGGGAGAACGGCGCGGCGCCCAGGGATAATAGTAAGTTCAGTGACATCCCTGGGCACCGCTGTACAGATTATGACACTTAGTTCACAATGTTTTGTCAGATGAAAGGTCCTCTTTAAATGAGCTTTCTGGTCATTTTATATTGATGGCCTATCCTTAGGATAGGTCATCAAAAAAGTTACTTGGACAACCCCTTTAAGTGATTTCTTGATTCTACAGGTCTGGCAGTAATCAGGCCTGGGTGTGATTAGTGAAATGGAAATCAGCTTTCCAAAAACTGTGGTTAATCACAGTAAATTCATGGGGGTGGCAATCATTTTTTCACATTAAGCCAGGTTGTTTGGGATACAGTAGCTTTCTTACCTTAATAAATGAAATCATCACTTAAAAACAGCTTTTTGTATTTACTTGGGTTATTTTTGTCTAATAATCAAATTTGTTTGATAATCTGAAACATTTAAGTGTGACAAATGTGCAAAAACAAAAGAAATCTGCAAGAGGGCAAATACCTTTTCACAACACTGTATATTGTATGTGATTGAAATACAGAAATCTGTAAGTTGACTGAGACAAAGTATTTGATGAATGGCCTTTATTAGCCCACTTATTATGAAGACTAGACCACTTATTATGAGGGCTAGTTTCACGCTATCTTTTGAGGTCTCCGGCAGACTGTTTCAGCACAGAAGAGCCTGCCGGAGTTTTTTCCGGATCTGCCATAGCCACTGTGTGTCCTCTGGAACCCATTGACTATAATGGGATCCAGCAGAGATCCAGACGCTTCCCAGCAAATATGCTGGGATTTGGCTGGACAAAACTCATTGCGTGCAGCCTCTGCCGGATGCTATTATAGTCAATGGGGCCAGTGGGCAAGCGGTAACATTCGGCAATGCCAGATTCAGAAAGAAAAGGCTGCCAGAGACCTCTAAATGTAGAAGTGAAACAACCCTAAGATAGCTTTATCATTGCATGTTTAAAAAAAATGAAGTACATCCGTTTATATGAACACCCTTGAATAAAAAACTTGCAGTGATGCTCAGTGTGCAATGTACACAGATCCATATATTACATAGAAGGGGGGTCCCCATGGTAGGGGTGCCACATACAGACTGGGGTGAGGACTATGTACAGACCTGGTCTCAGCTGTAATGCAGCAGTGCTCCGGTACGCAGATGCCATAGGGAGGAAAGTCACATTTATAAAACATGCAATTGGAAAGCCATGTTACCCCATAAATAAAAGGACTGTACAAAAACCTCTTATACTATTTCATTATAATTTTTGCAACTGAGCAAAATACCCTATGAATAATTTGGTTTTACTGACACAAGTGAAATGCAGTGTTTGATGACAATATACTTACTTGTTCAATGACAGGTCAAGGATAAACTTGGAACCAAAGGCCTCTATCTGGAAACTAGTCTGGGCAAGATGCACAGCCTAAGAGTAAAAAGAAATACTGTAGTCACAGTGTATACAATTGCATTTAGCGCACATACAGTAATACACTCACATGTTAGAATCATTTATTTACAAAATTAATTTTACAATTAATTATGGAATATTCACATCATTACTATTACAGTATATATTAGCCAGCTAATCCACGATGATCTACATTACTCCTCTTCCAGCTCAAAAGCTACCATCTTTAATATAATTTAAACGCATTCTTGAGTTCTTTTGACTACTCAGTAAACTACTCGCCAATTTAGAGATATGTTCTCCACCCAGAATAAGAAAAAGAGTCTCAATATTTTTTCTTACTGGATTTTTACCAGCCTGGGCATGGTTTATGCATATCTGAATGTATAAATTATTTGTCTTCTGAGTGCAGTGGAACAATCAAATATGCACAAGAGGAGTCAAATGTGTCCATGAACCAGAGATTATCGCAGTTACATAAAGGTTTGTGCGGCATGTGATTACTCAATACATGGGGGAGAGTATTTTTAGAGCAGGGGTATAGCCTATAGATATGGAGTGTGTTTAGCATAATGGAGTGTATTCAGCAATAAGTGTATTCAGCCTAACACAAGTATAATCAGCATAATAATGGAATGTATTTGGCATCAAGTGTATTCAGTCTAAACACGAGTGTATTCAGTCTAAACACGAGTGTACTCAGTCTAAACACGAGTGTACTCAGTCTAAATACGAGGGTACTCAGTCTAAACACGAGTGTACTCAGTCTAAACACGAGTGTACTCAGTCTAAACACGAGTGTATTCAGTCTAAACACGAGTGTATTCAGTCTAAACACGAGTGTATTCAGTCTAAACACGAGTGTATTCAGTCTAAACACGAGTGTACTCAGTCTAAACGCGAGTGTACTCAGTCTAAACGCGAGTGTACTCAGTCTAAACGCGAGTGTACTCAATCTAAACACGAGTGTTCTCAGTCTAAACACGAGTGTATTCAGTCTAAACACGAGTGTATTCAGTCTAAACACGAGTGTATTCAGTCTAAACACGAGTGTACTCAGTCTAAACACGAGTGCACTCAGTCTAAACACGAGTGCACTCAGTCTAAACACGAGTGTACTCAGTCTAAACACGAGTGTACTCAGTCTAAACACGAGTGTATTCAGTCTATACACGAGTGTATTCAGTCTAAACACGAGTGTATTCAGTCTAAACACGAGTGTATTCAGTCTAAACACGAGTGTATTCAGTCTAAACACGAGTGTACTCAGTCTAAACACGAGTGTATTCAGTATAAACATGAGTGTATTCAGTCTAAACACGAGTGTATTCAGTCTAAACACGAGTGTACTCAGTCTAAACACGAGTGTATTCAGTCTAAACACGAGTGTATTCAGTCTAAACACGAGTGTATTCAGTCTAAACACGAGTGTATTCAGTCTAAACACGAGTGTATTCAGTCTAAACACGAGTGTACTCAGTCTAAACACGAGTGTACTCAGTCTAAACACGAGTGTATTCAGTCTAAACACGAGTGTACTCAGTCTAAACACGAGTGTATTCAGTCTAAACACGAGTGTACTCAGTCTAAACACGAGTGCATTCAGTCTAAACACGAGTGTATTCAGTCTAAACACGAGTGTACTCAGTCTAAACACGAGTGTACTCAGTCTAAACACGAGTGCATTCAGTCTAAACACGAGTGCACTCAGTCTAAACACGAGTGCACTCAGTCTAAACACGAGTGCAGTCAGTCTAAACACGAGTGCACTCAGTCTAAACACGAGTGCATTCAGTCTAAACACGAGTGCACTCAGTCTAAACACGAGTGCACTCAGTCTAAACACGAGTGCACTCAGTCTAAACACGAGTGCATTCAGTCTAAACACGAGTGCATTCAGTCTAAACACGAGTGCACTCAGTCTAAACACGAGTGCACTCAGTCTAAACACGAGTGCACTCAGTCTAAACACGAGTGCACTCAGTCTAAACACGAGTGCACTCAGTCTAAACACGAGTGCACTCAGTCTAAACACGAGTGCACTCAGTCTAAACACGAGTGTATTCAGTCTAAACACAAGTGTATTCAGTCTAAACACGAGTGTATTCAGTCTAAGAATAGGGGGGAGTATGGCGCTAGCACGCAGCTTCCAGACCCTTATTGAAATACAGTCCAGATAGTGAACTGAGTATAAATTGATCCATTAACAGAACATAGGCAACACAACTGATAGTTTTTAAATGGGTAGACTTAATGGCCAGTAATAATGATTCAGCTGTAATAAAAGTTAAGTTTTATGGGAGTGAAAGGCATATGTCAAGATAAGGCAAGGACTATAGGCAAATTATGCATGTGATTACTCAGGCAGTCACCGGCCTTGGCAGTGACACACCATACTTACTGGAATAACCACTGTAACCAGCCATTGGATGAAATGATCATGTTCCAGTTTGGCATTAATATGTAATATCTGCAGGCACAGGCTCGACAGGCCCACAGGGAAACAGGGAAATTCCCCTAGCTGAGATAACTTTAGGGTACCGAACCAAGCCAGTCAGCATCTTGCTGCTGTCTGCCACTGTGCCAGCTGGGAGTATCTGCATGTAGCTGTACAGTGGGCCCCAGAATGAATTTTACTAATGAGCCCTCTAGTCCGACACTGTGTAGACATATAAAAAAAGCCCACCAAAGCATTGTTCCTAGATCTGCAAGTGATTTAACAGATTAATCTATCCATTTTATGACATTTTCTGCTGACTTTTAAACAGCCTCTGGAACTTATCAACAAATGGGCATGCCTCAACTATAAAGCCCACCACAAAATTTGAGAGGTACTGCTTTATATAGCACCATATGTTGGGCTCTGCTATAAAATATAAAGATCAAAAATGGGCTATGTAAAACTACATTGAACATTCATCAGACATGGCTCCTTTTCCATATTAGCCACAAAAAAAGAATGGGGTATCCACACGCTGCTAATTACAACGTAGGACACTGTTCTCTTTTCTTTGGGTGTAGGTTATATTGCAGTTATGAAAGATAACAGCTAATGCACAAATGAATCAATATATATGCTATCATTTACAGAACTTCTGAGTATAGAGGCTAAGAGCCTTGAGACGTACATTAGATACTGTACTTATATGATGAGTTCTACATTACATAGATCAAAGAGGCAGATAGGTCATTACATTACGTTCAAAGAGGCAGGTAGGTCCCAGCCAAATCACAGTTCTTAAAAAAGTGTCTGAAATTCTATAATGATGGCTCAGTGCCCGGAACTCCAAACAGTTTATGACTTTTGCAATAGTTCTGCATTGGAAATAAATAAAAAATTTGTGCTAAATTAAACTATCTAGTCTAGTTTATAATACCTATTTGCTGGCTTAGTTTACACCAAACATTTATCCAAATGACATGAGAAATGTTTTCCAATATGCCAAAATTTTGTCTCAGACTGAAAAACGTTTCATAATGCACCAAAATTCTTAAACCAAAATTGTGTCCCAAAGCACCAAAATTCTGTCCTCAAAAAAATGTAAACTCTAAATTGCTCTAATCTGGGCCACTTTTATGCACTATAATCACAGATTTCATCATCTTGAGGCTAGGTCTACACGACGACATTTGTCGCGCGACATTTTGTTGCACCAATGTCGCGCGACAATTTTTATAATGGCAGTCTATGGTGTCGCACTGCAACATGCGACATGCTGCGACTGCGACGCGACAGTCGCAAAAAATCCATTCAAGATGGATTTTTCTGCGACTGTCGCGTCGCAGTCGCAACATGTCGCATGTTGCAGTGCGACACCATAGACTGCCATTATAAAAATTGTCGCGCGACATTGATGCAACAAAATGTCGCGCGACAACTGTTGCGCCCTATCTGTCGCGCGACTTTTTGTAGCGCGACAAATGTCGTCGTGTAGACCTAGCCTAAATGTGTCTATAAGATGAATAAAAGCTGGCCACAACCACATTCTAGTTTATAACAAAAAATGTGGATGTCAGAAACAATTATTATTTTCTATTATCTAAATAGTAAATATGTCTAAAATTAGGTGCACCAAAATTTTGCCACAAAGAAAGTGGAGTATTTTTTATAGAAAATGTGGGCCATATGGAAGAATTTATTATGAGGGTAGTATTTGATCTAACTTTTGCTTGAATCTGCAGCAAATTTATCCAATATTGCACATTTTTAAATGTAATATATCCTTAAACTTAATACATTCGTCTAGAAATGTTTCTCCAGTTTTCTGAACCACCCCCTACTGGAGTGAGAACTGCAGCAGAAGGAACATGCCCCCTGAGCTGTGATAGGGAGAAAGTTGCAGCGGAAACAGCATGTCCCCTGAGCTGCCAGCCTGAAGAAAATCTAGCAGAGCAATTGGGAACAATGAGTGGGGGGAGCACTGGATCCATGTGAGGTGAAGGGCTGGTTCTAACTTTATTAGAAAGACATTGTCATATACTTTATAATTCTGTTCAAAGGAAGGTGCCGCGCTGCCTCACTTGGCTGTGATTCAAAGGGCTTGATCAGGATAGGATACAACAGCTTTTAGGTGATGCCAAACAACGAGGTTCCACAGGAGGATAATCTCGGTCACAAAACCACCCCTCTGTAGATATAAAGGTGCAAGCACATAGTGAAGGTCCACCAATGTTTCCAATTGTAATAGCTTTTATTATACTCACAAAAGTATAAGATCAATAGGCATAAGGCTACTTTCACACTAGCGTTCGCTGGTCCGCTCGTGAGCTCCGTTTGAAGGGGCTCACGAGCGGACCCGAACGCAGCCGTCCAGCCCTGATGCAGTCTGAATGGAGCGGATCCGCTCAGACTGCATCAGTCTGGCGGCGTTCAGCCTCCGCTCCGCTCGCCTCCGCACGGACAGGCGGACAGCTGAACGCTGCTTGCAGCGTTCGGGTGTCCGCCTGGCCGTGCGGAGGCGTGCGGATCCGTGCGGATCCGTCCAGACTTACAATGTAAGTCAATGGGGACGGATCCGGTTGAAGATGCCACAATATGGCTCAATCTTCAGGCGGATCCGTCCCCCATTGACTTTACATTGAAAGTCTGGACGGATCCGTACGAGGCTATTTTCACACTTAGCTTTTATATGCTAAAATAATGCAGACGGATCCGTTCTGAACGGAGCCTCCGTCTGCATTATTATGATCGGATCCGTTCAGAACGGATCCGATCGAACGCTAGTGTGAAAGTAGCCTAAAACAGAATAAAATCTCCGTGGTTATAACAGCGCTCGACCCAGGTTTCGCCACACCAGCTTCATCAGGAAGCTTTTATTATACTCACTATACAATGGCTATAAATAGTATATTACTGTAAACAACCCTCTTAGAGGCCATTACTGTGATCTCCTTAACCTGCAAAAACAACATTTAAAATATCATATCTGATAGGACTTTTCAACACGAAAACCAAGACATTTAATGTTGAATGTCCTAGTATTCTCAGAGATTTTGATTGCTTCAAAATATGTTAAGCAAAGAAGTCTAGACAGCAGGGGCGTAACTACCATAGCGGCAGACCATGTGACTGCCATGGGGCCCAGAGCAAGAGGGGGCCCAGTTGGGATCTTCTCCTCTTCTACTGGAGGTGAAAACTTGGTCAGGACTCTACCCTCTAAAGCAGGGATGCTTAACCTGCGGCCCTCCAGCTGTTGTAAAACTACAACTCCCACAATTTGCCATTCCATATTTTAATAGTATGGGTGTTTTCACCCCTGCTGATGCCCATTCATTTTTACGTGCTCTCGGTCTTTAACCTACTAGATGTTTTCAATGTATTGTCAATCGCATACATTAGTCCTGAGTGCCTGTTGTCTAAGACAGCAGGCACCTGGCTGCTATGGTGCCCACTTTGATTGCTACCAGGCGCCATTTCTAAATGCTCGACTGTCGATGTAAATTTACACGGGACGGTTGGGGAGGAATAACAACAACAACATTACAAAGTTTTTTATTGTCACCTGCACTATTTATTTTTGAAACATTTATAATTGGAGATACACTTTAAAGTCTATGGTGTATACAGCACATATCATCAAGTTATAAATGTCACACTTTGTTCATGACAGATGATTTGAGACGTCTAGAAGACACTTTTTCAAACATATTGTTACATGGCTCACTCACTAACTTGGCAGATTGTACCGTGTAGTCATTGACTGTGTCCTGAATTGTTTTCTTTTACTTTCATAATCAGATGTATAGAATGTTTCCCTTTAAATTTGGTCTAAAGAACTGTATGCTGACATAGTATTATCACAGTGCAAGGGAGCATAGCAGCAAATGGAGAAACACTGTTTTCAATGTCCATCAACCAGAAGGTCAAACAAGGTGAGTTCTGCCAAGCAAGCAAAAATGAGTGATGTGCACAGAAGAGGACCTTGAGATTACCTTGCAACTAATTCACTAGAAATGCTTCTTTTAATTAATGCAAATTTGAACTTATTTTGACTGAGAATAAAATTAAGGTCAGTTGTATATTCATAGACACGAGATAGATAGATAGATAGATAGATAGATATGAGAGACATAGATAGATATGAGATAAATAGATAGATAGATATGAGATAGACTGAAATAAATGGATTGGAGGCTCAACACCTGGATGGATAGATAATGGTGGGTGCACTGCTCACTGGGTCACCTACCCAGTAAACAGAGAAAATTAATAGAAAACAAAAAGCAGGCACAACCACCTTCTGGAGAATATAACAGCAATGTAATACAATGTCAGCAATTTTATTCAATAAAAAATATCAGGAATTTCATTCAATAAAAAATATATCGGCAATTTCATTAATAAAATATCCAAAAGGCAACCAGTAGCAGCAAACAGTAGCAGCAATATATTCAGTAATAAAAACAGTAGCAGCAACATATTCAGTAATCAAAACTAGCAGCAATTAGATCCAATGGTGAAATACGTGTATACACTCAATACTCAGTTCATATAGAGATGGTATAGATGTAGATGATGTCTCTGAGTATAATTATGTCAAAGGCCCATATTTCTTGTCTTGAGTAAAAAGTCTCCTTATAAGGATATAGTAATGATATAAAGGGAGTCGCTAGACGCGTTTCGAGGCGACTTGCCTCTTCCTCTGTGCTACCGAGGAAGAGGCAAATCACCTCGAAACGCGTCTAGCGAATAGCGAACTGCGGCTTCTACATCTCCACTATCGGTCCGGACCCAAAGTATAGAAGAATTGTGCGCACAAAAGAAGACGTTTTTAATACAGCTTTTAAATACGTATAGGACCTGTGGTGTACAAGACCTGTGGATCACCTGATCACAGCAGTGAACCAGCTGACCTGACCACCTGATCTGTCCATTCACTCCCCGCTTCCTGGATTGTGCGCGATCACACATGTCAGTAGGCAGTTATCTGCAGAGACACCTAACGGACACTCCAGCAGTCATCGAGCGGTAAGAGTCTCATTGAGACCTTCCAAAAAAGGTTGTACAAATTATAAGTATCCATATTATATGATTCTACACACTGGGCTGTCTATTGGATATTTGGCGGTGTATACATTCAAAAGTGGGACTCCCTTTATATCATTACTATATCCTTATAAGGAGACTTTTTACTCAAGACGAGAAATATGGGCCTTTGACATAATTATACTCAGAGACATCATCTATATCTACATCTATACCATCTCTATATGAACTGAGTATTGAGTGTATACACGTATTTCACCATTGGATCTAATTGCTGCTAGTTTTTTCGATTACTGAATATGTTGCTGCTACTGTTTTTATTACTGAATATATTGCTTCTACTGTTTGCTGCTACTGGTTGCCTTTTGGATATTTTATTAATGAAATTGCAGATATATTTTTTTATTGAATGAAATTGCTGACATTTTATTAAATTGCTGTTATATTCTCCAGAAGGTGGTTGTGCCTGCTTTCTGTTTTCTATTAGATATTAGATACATTTCAGATAGATAGCTAGAGAGAGGGCCACCATTGTTTTCACTAACATTGGAGTGGTGCCTCATGTTCTATTCTAAGATAAAGATAAATAATAGATATGTCATAAATTGTATACTTACATATTGTGTTGATATCACAGTACTATTAATGATTGATTTGACATATTTTGCAAAAAGTTGTGTTTTTATCAAAATTCAAGAGCTAGCACCTCATCTGCAGACAGCTGTTTTGGGGTGATTGCCCCCATCACTGCAGAGAGTACAGGCTTAACTGGGTGTGAGTCCTAAGTTAGGATTTGGGGGAAACTACCTCTCCCTACGGAAAGTGCCTCAGTTGGTGTGAGGAGACTTATAGGCCATATATGCTCCTATGGAATTCTGGAAAGAAGGTATGCAATGAGATACCTTCTTCCTA
Source organism: Bufo gargarizans (assembly GCF_014858855.1). Taxonomy (NCBI): domain Eukaryota; kingdom Metazoa; phylum Chordata; class Amphibia; order Anura; family Bufonidae; genus Bufo; species Bufo gargarizans. The sequence continues at coordinate 85,114,647 of NC_058087.1, read as the reverse complement.
GAATTCCAGAGGGGCATATATGGCCTATAATCCTCCTGGATTTAAATAAGAATAAAGGACAGACATGAGAACCCATGAGTCCTTTGTGATGATGATGATTTCCAGTGAATTAACTAAGAAGAGGATGAGTAAACTGTGACAGCACGGCTACTTTGCTGCCTCATTCTACGCTTCATTGCATGGCCATATGGCAATAAAGAATGAAATGGCCCATTATGGATCATGTGACTAAAGTATTCATTCATCTCACGGATCATGAGCTGCAACTGCAGTAAATCTACAAGCATGAGAGAAAAGGGTCATTTTCAGTTATGCCTTCCATTTAAAATACAAAAACAATAGACTCTATCAAATTTACACCCTCCTACAACTTGGAAGTTGCCCACAGCCATGATATGACAATGTGCATTAGCTTGTAAGCCTGGAGTAGTAGAGAAGAAGAAAATACAGAAGCTATACCAGCAAAAGCTTAGAGAATGCAAAACACCGAAAATAGATGTCCATTTCAGGTCAAGTTTGCAAAACACCGAAAATAGATGTCCATTTGAGGTCATGTTTTAACACCAAGACCTGGAAATAATTGTGCAGTGTGAATAACAGACATACAGCAAATCCAATATGAAATTAGGAGAACATTATGTTATACCCCGGATCAGAGTTTTAGGCTGTGTTCATATGTTGTAATTTGTTCATATGTTGTGATTTTACACACTTTAGTCGTGATTTCAACAAAACTGCTCTCAGAAAGTCATGGCTTCATAAAAAACACCCTATTTGTTATGCAGTTTTGTGAAAGCTGCTGCAAAGCTAAAATAATCAAAAAAATCTACAAACATGGCATGTGACCACAGTCTAAAAGACGCAGCCAACATAAAAATCAACCTTAAAGAGGTTGTCCAGGCTTTTACTATTGATGATCTAGCCTCAGGATAGATCATCAATATCGGATCAGCGGGAGTCAGACACCCGGCACCCTCGCTGATCAGCTGTTTGTAGAGATGGCGCTTGCTGTGCACACATGCCATCTGCTGTATGTCTATGGGACCGTAGCACCGGAAGGGAGATGGCACGTGCACACTGTACAGCTGATTGACGGGGGTGCCAGGCTTCAGACCCTGACCGATCTGATATTGATGACCGATCCCGAGGATAGATCATCAATATTAAAAAGCCGGGACAACCTCTTTAAGGACTAGAAGATGGTGCCACATAACCTTTATTTGCTAAAACCACATATCCCAACAGATGGATGTGAATGCGGGAATGTGTGGATGACAGGGCTCTCTTTAATTTCAATCCGAGGCCTGTTATTAAATATGAATATGCTGAATATACACACATCATGACAATGTGTTAAATGAAATATACACATATATAAAAAAGCTGAACATTTATAAATAGAGAATAACTTCTATTTACAGATATGAGAAAGTATGTCAAACTGCAATAAACACATAGTAACTGTCATATGAGGAGGAGAAGAAATAACGTTAGTGCCCAGCCCCGACACCTGTTACATTAAGAAAGATTCACGTAACAGGAGTCTGTGACATATAAGCCCATGTGAACATGCTAGACTTGCTAATCATGCCTGCAATGCAATCCAAAGAACCAGGAAAATTATGACATTTAAACCAGTTCCAAAATGAAGAGAAACATAAGGCGCCTGAAAAGCTTTGCACTTAGAGATAGAGAACTCATGAAGACATCTTTCCTCCAGAAACGCTCAGCTGCACTGAAAGGGATTGGCATGTACCGAGCAGAGAGTGGTTTCAGGTAGGAACACTGTAATTCTCTCAAACTCAGAAGAGTCACCATGGAGCAATCAGAAAATCAGCAGGAGCAGCCTGTTCTATATAGGCCGCCTATGTATTTCAATTCACCATGTACTACTCTGCAAATTTCCTTGCGTGGGTGGACATGCCTTTATGAAACAGTAAATCCTACATAATTCCTCACATTACTGTTCCATCCTACATCTCTGAGATTGCTGGGGGAACAACTAGCAGAAAGTTACATGCTGGGTGACGCACCATGAAGAGACAGAAAATGATTTCCTTCCAGACAAATGAGACAAAGCTCTGATCTTGCCCCATCTTAGACCTGTGCTTCAGTGGATTTTTCTTTCAGTCTATGTCTTGTAATATCTAGTATCTCTCAGAACCAGAAAAACGATATCACAAACGTGTGCTTTCAAGTACAGTGTGTTAATGTCTCTCACCGTAAACTTTTAGTAATCTTTGTCAAGATGACACAATTATATTACAGTCAACTACTAAGAAATGTGAAACCATTCTAGTAGCTCAACTGACGCTATCTTAAAATATGTCTGTGTATAAATGATGAGCTGAAATGATTGGTTGATGATTGCATTGTGATGACCATCTTGATATCAATGTCCCTATAGATGCCCTGCAATATTCTGGAGCGTCATTCATTTTGTAATCACAAAGTACCTTCACCAGTGGAAAACGTAACCTTTACTGATGATCATTAAAAATCACCCAATTTGTGCCCTTAAAAAGCAATTAACATTGAGGCTGGGCAGGACAAGGAAAATAAAATTGACTCAGTCTCACACTTGCCCTATCAAGCTATAGGCCCTGCCTAGCAAAACGGAATGGCCATCCCGATAGGGGCGATCCCGTGTCAGGAACCTCCTGATAAGCCCTAGATGTTCCTGACAAAGGATAGATACTGCCACACGAGAAGAGACCTAATATGACTACAGTCCAATAGTAATGTCATGAGTCAATGTATGTATCAGAAAATAATAAAGTTACAACGATAATAATCGCTCATAATACATATATGCTCCTAAATAAACCAGTGGCGTCCAGGTTTTGATCACCAGTGGAAAAGATAGGCACACATACCATATGTCCCAGGGATGCAAACTTTGTCCCGACGCGTTTCTCTGAACCGTTCTCTGGGGTCAGTTCATCAGGGGACCACATAAAACCAAAAAACTCCAAGAAAACAAACCATACAGAAATGATATGTGTGCGAATCAGATTATATTAGTGTAGTAATAGCCAAATGATAATAGTATATCTTATGGCCATAAAGAAAGACACACATATTTGGGACCAAATATAATGCATCTGCATCACATACCAAATGTCCACAGTGCTACTACTGAGACACTTTTAAAAATCTATCACACAACATTAAAATACTGATAATCAAAGTATGGCTCAAATTGAAATAACAGCAGGGTAGGCCAATCAACATAATAATCGCTATGACAGAAAGGGGAGGATATGAATATTCTTCCCTAAATCCCAAATGAGATGCCAAGCCTGGAGAGGGTACGATAAGGGATCAGTCTGGGTCAATTTTCTTTTCCTTGTCCTGCCCAGCCTCAATGTTAATTGCTTTTTAAGGGCACAAATTGGGTGATTTTTTAATGATCATCGGTAAATGCTACGTTTTACACTGGTGAAGGTACTCAGCGATTACATTATAATATACACTAGTGACTACCTGACATCTGATGTCCATATCTATCAGAACTGTGAAAGATTGGAGCGTTATTCAGCCAATGGGAATTGAAAACAAGAAGAGCTGCTGATACCATTCACACATATGGAGGTAAATGTGTCTATGAGATAACTAGATATAGATAAAATAAAATAATCATCATCAGGGTGGGTATTTTTCTTGACTTCTCATTAAAGAGCACTATAATTGAACCTTTGAAAACCAAAGAACTTTCCGCATTTTCTTGTCTGTACAATGACATACACAGGTAGACAGGACATAATTTAGTCATGCTATCGATGAACAGAAAATGACCTTGAAATAAAATAAGTCACTAGCACAAGTTCCCAATTGGGCTCCTGCAAATTGTTAAGGGGCAGATTTGTACCTATGAAACTGGCATCTGTGTTGATCCCATATTCATATGTGACCACATTACTGAGAAAAATGTAATATATGCAAATGAGCCTCTAGGAACAATGTGGGCGTTGGCATTATTCTGAGAGGTTCTGCTCTCTCTGCAACTGCCGCACCCTCTCCACTATCCTTCACAGGGCCAGGCAGTGTAAACGTGATCACGCCTGGACCTAACTTCTCAAGTCAATCAAAGTGCAGAGGGCGCAGCAGTTGCAGAAAGAGCTGAGCCTCTAGGAGTAATGGCCTCGGCACCATTGCTCCTATGGGTTCATTTGCATAGTTAAAAAAATATTTTTTCTCAGCACTGTGGGCACATATGAACATAGGACCAACACAGATGCCTTGAGCTGCCAAGCGCACAGGCAACAGGTCAGACAGTTTCATAGGTACAAATCTGCTGACAGATGCCCTTACTGTATGTTTTAAAGGAAAGCTAGACTTCAGCCAACATAGCTACCGTTCAAGTGCCAACCATGTATTTCTGTAGCAACTGGCAGATTTGCCATTAACAGGCTGGAAAGCTAGGTCTACAGAACAGGAGCCAGGTTGGATGTCAATTAGTTTCCCAAGGAACAGAATGAATGGAAATTGTGACCACAAGACAGAATAAGAAAAATTTAAGAACTTCATCTTGTGATATATTTTTTAAGTATGGTGAAACATACTTTAGGTCTCAAAACATTAAGACACTGATCTCCAAACAATGGCTGAGGAGTTAGGTGGGACTCTTGGTCTTCTGGATGTGGAACTTAAGCTGTTGACACCTCCAGATATAATTACGGGTCACTGACAACAGTCACAGTCACACCAGAATCAAACCCTTTTCACTGGCACTTGGCTCCTTGGGTGAGGGGTAGACTATGTGTCACGATTACCCTCGCTGAAGTATACATGATGTGTGGGTGTGGCTGAACAACCAATAAAAAACATTTGATATATCGAGATAATTAATACCTTTACATTGCCACCACTAAGGTTTGTTTCAAGAGCTCACACTCTTCAGTTCAGTTACTCCCTCCTATCTCCACATAACCCCAGTTTATGTTAAAGAGGACCAGTCAACACAAAATGCAGTGAGGTCTGCAGGCCTCATGTTAGAGAGCAGGAGGTAGCTAAGCAGACTGATATATATATATATATATATATATATATATATATATATATCTCATTTAAAAAAAAATCTGGGAAAAGATTCAGTAAAACTTGTGGTTTATACACTGCTCTTTCTAACTTTAGCTGTACATGGGGAAAGGTGTTATCAGTGATTAATAGCATGCTCTGTGTAAGTGTGTATACAGAGATAGCTGTCAGTCACTGATAACACCTCCCATATGTACTGATAGCTGTCTAATATGCTGTCTTCAGATTGCATTTCATGCCTTTTTGACCTTCGACATATACAAACAGCGTGAATGTATGGTGCACTGATCGGGCAGGGGCCTGTCAGCTATGGAAGCCTATGAGGCCCATCCCCTAGGCTGGGTCTCATAGGCAAACTGTCAGCGTGAAACTGACAGTTCCAATGCTGTACAATAAAGCATGTATTGTACTGCATTGGATAAAGGATCAGACCCTAAAATATTTACGTGCTTTAGTGGGACAAAAGAAAAGGGAAAAAAGGACCCCTCTCCTAGACATATTATGTATTGCCATGTCCGTAATGACCGGCTCTATAAAAATATCACATGATCTACCCTGTCAGGTGAATGCCGTAATAATTTAAAATGGTACCAGAACATAAATTTTTAGGTCATCTCTCTTCACAAAAAGCGTAATATCAAGTGATTAAAAATTATCATGCACCCCAAAATAATATCAATAAAAATCTCACCTCATCATGAAAAAAATGAGCATTCACATAAGACCACTTCCAGAAAAATGAAAAAAATATGGTTCTCAGAAAATGGCAACACGAAAATATGATTTTTTTTTTTTTCAAAAATGCTTTTATTGATACAACAAAACAAACATTTTTAAAATACGTATTTGGTATCACAGAGTCCATAACGATCTGCTCTATAAAAATACCATATGATCTACTGTCAGGTGAACGCTGTAAAAAATAAATAAAAACTATGCTAGACCAGCTATTTTATGGTCATCTTTCCCCCAAAATCATAATATAAATAAATAATCTTATGTACCCCAAAAAAACAAGCCCTCAAATAAGGCCATCGCCAGAAAAAATAAAAAATAAATATGGCTCACTGAAAATGGGGATGCAAAAACATGATTTTATTCAAAAATACTTTTTGTAAAAGTGGTAAAATGTAAAAAAAAAAGGATAATTTTTAAATTTATCCCGCATGGTTTACGCCGCAGTAACAAAACCCAAAAAGCAATGGCAGAATGGCTGCATTTTATATCCTGCTTCCCAAAAAGCTAAATAAAAAGTGATTAAAATGTCAAATGTACACCAAAATAGAACCAATGATAATGGTAACTCATTCCACAAAAATAAAAAGCGCTCACACAGCTCTGTTGAAAGAAAATTAACCCAAAAAGTATGGTTATCAGAAAATGGCTGCACTAACACCCAGAGGCTGTTCCAAAGTAACATAGTAACATAGTACATAAGGCCGAAAAAAGACATTTGTCCATCTAGTTCGGCCTGTTATCCTGCAAGTTGATCCAGAGGAAGGCAAGCAACATGGCGCTTGTAAACCCTGCAGTGTACCCAAACAGGGTTCAATAGGGGACAACTGAAGTAGGCGGGGTCTGCAATACCATAGTGCGGCACAGAATCCCACCTCAGCAGAACCAAATACCACAGGGAAGCACAAAATACTGCAGTCCCAGCCACAGTATTCAATTGTATCACTGTTATGAGGACGCAACAGATCATTATGTACCTGTCCTGCGGCCATCAAGAGGGCTTGAGTGGCCCTCTGCGCATCGTCCCACAGGGAAATTTCCCTGTAGGGTCTATGGCCAATCTGCCCCTGGTGAAATGCCATATATGTAGAAAACTTGCAATTTCTATTTTGCCGAGTCGCTTGTGCATACATTTCTAAAAATACCTGTGAAGTCAAAATGCTTACTACACTACTTAAAACCTCAATAGGGTCACATCTCAGGGGTTTCATTTATTAATTTACTTTAAGGCCTCTTAAGTTGTCAGCACAAGAGGTGTAAATCACCATATTAGGACTGAAATGCACATGGTGTTCTTTTACTCCTTAGCCCTTTCATATGTTCAGGGAAAAGATTAGAGCTACATGTTGGGTGTTTATAAAACCAGAACACTGCATAATAATGTGTTGGATTGCTTTTCGCACTGGCACATGATGGACACAAGATATTGGGCACTGAAATGCCATATATGTGAAAAATTTGAATTTTCACTATGCACAATCAGCTGTGAATACATTTTTGCAAAACACCTGTAGGGTCAAAATGCTCACTATACCCCTTGGAAAATTCTGTAAGTGGTGTAGTTTCAAAAATGGGGTAACATTTTTATTTAACCTCAGAGCCTTTGCAGTTGTTGGCCAGTGCTGTATAAATCGCCAAACTAGGCCACAAATGCACATAGGGCTCTTTCTCTCCTGAACGCTGCAGTGTGCCCCAACAGTTTATGACCACATATGAGGTGTGACTATATTCAGGAGAAAATGGGTAACAAATGATGGGTTCTTTTATATCATTACCCCTTGTGAAAGTATATCTAATTCGATTCCTGACTCTTTTCATGATTCCAGCCATGTCTTTTCTGGTTACTCAGTTGTGACAGGCCAGAAGGCATCTTCAAAGGTCACTCCTAAACACAATGGGGCATATTCGTAACCAAAGTATATTGATTAATCCCCTAAAACATGACATGTACACTAATACAGGAGTATAGGGATTAATGAAGATTCTGGCAAAATAAGAGTGAATAAAAATACTATACAGTGGAATTAAAAAGTTTGAACACCCCTGGTCAAAATTACAGTTACTGTGAACAGTTGAAGATTAAATCATTTCCAAAAGGCAAAAAGTTAAAGATGAAATACACTTTTCAACATTTTAAGCAATATCAGTGTATTATTTTGATTTTGTACAATTTTAGAGTGAAAATAGGAAAGGAGTACCTTGCAAAAGTATGGGAACCCAAGGAGATTTAAGCACACAGATAACTTTGACCGAGGTCTCGGACCTTAAGTAGCCCGTTAGGGTTAAGGCTTGTTCACAATCATCGTTAGGAAAGGCCAGATTATGCAAATTTCAAAGCTTTAAAAATACCCAGATTCCTCTAACCTTGTTCCAAAAAACAGCAGCCATGGGTTCCTCTAAGCACTGCAGCTTCTTGACATTCTGAAAATGGAAATGATTAAAGCCCGCAAAGCAAGAGAAGAAGATAGCAAAGTGTTTTTAGGCCATTTCTAAATGTAATTGAGACTTGGCAGTTAAAAGGAACAGTGGGGGTCAAGAGACAGCTGCTGGTAGGATTACTAGAAAGCATAGCAGAACCCCCACTTGACTACAAAAGATTTTCAGGAAGATTTAGCAGACTCTAGAGTTGAGGACACCTGCACAAATATGGTCTTCATGGAAAAGCCATCAAAAGAAAACCTCTCCTGCATACTCATCACAAAATTCAGCATCAGAGGTTTGCAAAAGAATATCTAAATAAGGCTGATGCATTTTGGAAACAAGTCCTGAGGACCAATGAGGTTAAAGTAGAACTCTTTGGCTACAATGAGCAAAGCTATGTTTGGAGAAAAAAGGGCACAGAATTTCATGAAAAGAACACCTCTCCAACCATTAAGCATGGGGTTGGATCTATCATGCTTTGGGATTGTGTTGCAGCCAATGGCACAGGGAACATTTCACAGGTAGAGGGAGGAATGGATTCAATAAAATTCCTGCAAATTCTGGAGGCAAACATAACACCCACTGTAAAAAACAAGAGGTTGAGAAGAGGATGGCTTCTACAAATAGATAATGATCCTAAAAACACCTCAAAATCCACAATAGACAACCTCAAAAGGCACAAGCTGAAGGTTTAACCATGACCCTCATAGTTCTCTGATCTGAAAGTCTGTGGATAGACCTCAAAAGAGCAGTGCATGCAAGACAGCCCAGAAATCTCACAGAACTGGAAGACTTTTGCAAGGAAGAATAGATGAAATTCCCTCAAACAAGAATTGAAAGACTTTTGGCTGGCTACAAAAAGCGTTTACAAGTGATACTTGCCAAAGGAGGTGCTACTAGGTACTAACCGTACAAGGTGCCCAACACTAATTTTGACCAGGGGTGCCCAAACTTGCATGTATGCTACAAATCAGTGTGTATCTGATTATATATAGAGATAGTTCATGCATATGTCTTGATATGATTATTGCGATAGGAATTATGATTCTTTGTAGAGTATTGTCATGTCAACTAACATTCTTTTTTTGCCCAAGGGAAAGTGTACCTTGTTATGCTTCTGCTGGTCCCTTGTCTTTGTATCCAGTATGTGGTATGGACTTTCAGATTCTTTGTTAAGGTAATAGACCAGTCTTGAAGGCAGTGTGATTTCTTTGTGCATTTCATTGCTCTGGCTGTGGTTAGTGCTTTCCCTACTGCTGCTGTTATGCTGTGTTGCCTGTTCTTCATCTGCCAATGTGCCAGCCATGCCTCCTGCAGTCTCATTGCGGTGTGGAGCTGGTGGAGAGAAAAAAAAAAGATTTTACTGCATTTGGTCTTTGTCTCATAGGAGACTATACAGAGTGTAACAATGTGAGTCATGCTTCCTAAAATGAATACCTCTCTTAGTTCCTTTCTATAAATTACATCTGCAAGTAAGTTCTTTAGAAAAATACATTCATTCTTATGATAACAACTAGAGATGGCCTTGCGGTTCGCCCAACGGTTTAATGGCGAACTTTGCGCGTTTGCGATTCGCCAAACATGCGAAAATATGGAGCCATATTCTTTTGCATTGCGCTGAACTTTGACCCATAACACACACATCAGGTGAGACAGGACAGCCAATTGAGACGTTTGAGCACATTATAACAGAACCCGATCTGGCAGCCATTTTAAATTCTGTGTTTTGCCAGTGTAGGGAGAGGTTGCTTTGTGGAGCAGGGACAGACTTGGACACCAAACGCTAGCTAATAGGGCCAGAAAAGTCCTTTTAAGGACTGGTATAGGTGTGCTATCGATAGGTGTGATATACTGAGGGGTGTGATATACTTATAATACACTTTCTAACGTAGAAAGTATATTATAGTGCATTTGTATTATGCAGCAGTTGTGTGCAGTTCTGCTGCAACACCGCAGCTATATAGAAAGACAAACGCTATTGGAACAACTAATTGAAATGGGTGTGATATACCTGTTGACCGCCCAAAAACTGATTATGGGGTACAATATACCTGCTTCCACAAAATACTGATTAAGGAGTTTGATACAGCTTCTTCCGCAAAATACTGATTGAGGGGTGCGATATACCTGCTTCCACCAAATATTGATTGAGACCTGCAATATACCTGCTTCCACAAAATACTGATTAAGATGTTTGATATAGCTGCTTCCACAAAATACTGATTGAGGGGTGCGATATACCTGCTTCCACCAAATATTGATTAAGGCCTGCGATATACCTGCTTCCACAAAATATTGATTGAGGGGTGCGATATACCTGCTTTTACCAAATATTGATTAAGGGGTTCTATATACCTGCTTCCACAAAATACAGATTAAGAGGTGCGATATACCTGGTTCCACAAAATACTGATTAAAGGGTTAGATATACCTGCTTCCACCAAATATTGATTAAGGGGTTCTATATACCTGCTGCCACAAAATTCTGATTAAGGGATTTGATATAGTTGCTTCCACAAAATACTGATTGAGGGGTGCGATATACCAGCTTCCACCAAATACTGATTGAGGCCTGCAATACACCTGCTTCTAAAAAAATACTGATTAAGGGGATTGATATACCTGCTTCCACCAAATATTGATTGAGGCCTGTGATATAACTGCTTCCACAAATACTGCTCTTCTTTAGGAACTTTGGCACAGGGTCATTTTGAAAATGACAGGCAGAGGAAGAGGCAGGCAGTTCCGCGGGGGTGGTAGGGGTCGGGCAGGTGCACCAGGCCAACGCCTAAGTGGGAAATTAGAGAAGGTGTGTGCGATTACATCAAAGGACACACTCAGCCTTCCGCTTCTGCACCCTCCTCACTCTCTGCTGTGTGCACCTCCAAAGACACCACCACCACCATAACCCCTGCATTCGAGTCAGAGGAATTAATTTCCCATCCATTCCCAGACCTTACCGATGCGCAGCCATTCTTGGCATCGGATGAGGAAGAGGAGGTAGCAACAGCCGCCACCCAGCGGTCTGACGACAGTACCCAGATCAGCCCAAGGAGGGTGGTCCCCGCTGTTACTGCCTACTCCGAGATGTCTAATGTCAGTGGTGGTGAAGGTGACGATGATGACATTTCGATTGACGTCACGTGGGTGCCCACAAGAGAGGAAGAGGAGGGGAGTTCAGAGGGAGAGACGGAGCAGCATTACACAGGAGGCAAAAAGCAGACTGCAAATGTATCTGGAGCGAGCCATCCACCATGCAAGGTCACATCTTGCGCTGGCACATTGCAGTGTTGGAATTTTTTAACCTGTCAGCTGCTGACAGTAGTGTTGCCATCTGCAGCCTGTGCGGTCAATGCATAAGTCGCGGTAAGCCCAACACTTACCTAGGGACCTAGGTAAGTGTTGGCCTTAAGAGGGCACCTGGCCTCCCATCACCGAGCCCAGTGGGAGCAACGTTGTCAGAACCCACAAAGCCACACTCCTGGCACTCCACGTCCTTCCTCTTCTCCTCTCTCCTCCCATTTGTCCTCCACTCCACCTTCCACTGTGCCGTCGTCTCGTTCATCTGGCAGAAGGCAGGCTTCCGTGGGCACAAATGTTCGAACATAAAAAGTTGATGGCGCCGGATAACCCTCTTGCCCAACAGCTGACCGTTGGATTGTCGGAACTACTAGCCCGCCAACTACTGCCATATAAACTGGTGGACTCGGAGGCCTTTAGAAATGTTTGGGCCATTCGCACACCGCAATGGAAAGTCCCAGATGGAAATATTTCTCTCAGAAGGGCATCCCAGAGCTATATGGCCACGTTCAACGGCAAGTGAATATATCCCTGGCACACAGTGTCGGTGCCAAGATACATCTGACCACAGACACGTGGTCTAGAAAACACAGGCAGGGAAAGCACCTAATTTTTACTGCCCACTGGGTGAACCTTCTGATGGCCGTCAAGCATGTAACCCATGGCACCCGTGTGGATTTGGTGTAACCGCTACGGATTGCATGCAGGCCTGCCTCTTCTTCTCCTCCTCCTACTCCATCCTCTGTCTCCTCCTCGGCTGACTCCTCCTTTTCCACTGCTCAAATGGCTGCCCAAGCGCGACGCATGCACACTTCTGCAGCCATTTGATAAGATCACTAAACTGGCCAGTCGCAGCCAAGGCACCATTAGTGACATTGTACCTTATGCCTTCTTTTTGAAGCGTGCATTGCGTTGTGTCATTGATCAAGCTGTCGAGGAGCAGGAGCTGGAAGATGAGGAAATCGCAATGCTAAATGAATTCCATAGGGGGGCTACTACATCTGAGACAAGTCAGCAGGAGTCTGAAGAGGAGTCAGAGGAAGATGGTGGCTAGGGGGAGGAGGAGGAGCAAAAAGAGCAGGCTTGAGAGGGATCCCTGGTGTTGTCCGTGGATGGGGAGAGGAGACAGAGGACGACATTCTCCTGGGTGTTGAGCAGGAGCAAGGGCGCTCAACCACTTCCAACTTAGTGCAGATGGGGGCATTCATGCTCCAGTGTTTGAAGAGGGACCCCCGTATAAAAAGCATAAAGGGCAAGGACCAGTACTTGGTGGCAACGTACCTAGACGCCCGCTACAAACACAAAATGGTAGACATGTTTCCTGCATCACAGAGGGCTGGCAGAATGCAGCATTTCCATGCCTTGCTGCGAGAGATGCTGCATTCTGCTGTTGCGGGCGCTAGCAGAGGAATTTCCACCCACAGCGAAACAGGTGTGGGTACCAATCCTACCGTGCCTGCAAGAAGAAGGTGGTTTGAAGATGTGTTGGTCACTACGGATATGAGATCATTCTTGCAGCCAACCCATCAACAGTCACCCTCTAGATCCAGCCTCAGGGAACGCCTAGACCGACAGGTGTCAGACTACATTGGCTTATCGGCCGATGTGGACGCTCTGAGAAGCGAGGAAGCGCTGGACTACTGGGTGTGCAGGCTTGACCTGTGGCCAGAGCTGGCATAATTTGCCATGGAACTCTTGGCTTGCTCCTTGTGGAATGTAATGTCCAAATGGATGTTCAGCGCAGCAGGGGAGATCGTGACCGATAAGCACACTCGCCTAGCTCACGACAGTGTGGACTACCTCACATTTCTAAAGATGAATGAGACATGGATATCGGAGGAATTCAACACCTGTGACAACCACATGTAATTTAGTTTCCTCATGCCAGCCCATACATATCCACCATAACCCAGAACAAAAAATGGTCCTTGTCTTATGTATATACAGCAGCATAAAAGGCCTTTTCTGTCAGGTGAATGCCTGATTTTGGGGGCCTGTACTCCACTGGCCTACAGTAAAATTGTTATTCAGTGACTGCCTAATGTACCTCCTGCCACATAATCACTTGTTCTTTTCTGTCAGGTGAATGCCTAATTTTTGGGGCCTGTACTCCTGTGGCCTAAGATAAAAAGTTTCTAGGCTCCAGAAGGGCACATTTTTGAGAGTTTCCCTTTAAGACGCATAAAAATGGACCCTGATTAAAATACATATTTTTTGTGGGAATCTTTGCCATTGATCCCCCTCTGGTATGTCACTGTCGATGTTGCGGGACTATTTCTGCACTTCTAGTAAGTATTTGGTGGCTGCAAATATGACCTGAAGCTTTTTCAGGTTTGCCTGCCATTAAAGTGAATGGGGCCCGCGGCGAATGCGCAGTTCACAAACATTTGATCGCGAATGCGACGTCCCGGCCGATGTTAGTCTATCACTAATGATGACGACAAAAGTGAATATGGAATGGTAAATATTCTAGTGTGTAGTCATGCCAGGCTTGATCGAGTCAGTCCAGGATTATAGCCCGACTCCAGTATCTGGATGTTTTATCTGGAACAGATTATAGAGTCTGTCTGTGGGGCCAGTGCATGGCTCTGGACCAAGTATCTATTCCTAGATCTGTAACCAAGCACCCTTTTTGGGTATTTTATTTGGCTAATTTCTAGGTTTTGCCTTGTGGTGTGTATCCCAGGTTATATATTATGACACATGTTGATGACAGTGTGTCAACTACTGACACACTTTAATTGGTACCTAATAAAGCTTCAAATGGAAGATTCTTTCTACATAGTAGATTCGTACAAAGCTCTTATTTTTTTTCTGCATGTCTAGACTCATCCATCTATTACTACAAAATGAGACAAGAACTCACATCAGAAGTCCTGAGTTTCTCACCCAACAACAGCTGAGGTGATCCAATGATGCCACTACATCCAGTATCTCCTTCTAGTATTCTCTAGTTCTATGTTGTTAAAGCTCCTTACAAGTTTTTGTGTTTGACCGCAAATCAGTCCATGTGCCTTGCATAGACAGATTTTTTTCATGTACAATCACCTGCTGAAGCATGGAAAAATTGTGAACAGCTTTTCACTTAAATATGTTAAGGTTTGTTTTGTCTATTTCTCATGTTGCCAGTCAAATGTACAGCAGGAATATACCATCTGTTTAACAGCATGGGATGAGGGAAACCATATTTAATGCAAACTGTGTTATATTTAGCTTTGTCTCTATATTGTGAAAGGTTTAATACATACTTGCATAAATACCTGTTCATGGGGAAATACTGTTAAAATGATCTGATATGACATAGGTACAGAAGATTTTATTGCACAACGAAATCCCTACTGCACAGATTTCATGTTACTGAATATCATAACAAGATACAAAAATAATATTACAAGAATATTTCCATTGGTTTTAATGGCCATTTTCTGTGAGACTTTCAGTAACTGAAATCTCAGAGTACTAGAAGTTTAGCACTCTATAGAACCATTACATTTTGGAAATCAGTGGCAGCCCAAGCTGACAAACTTCACCCTATAGGGAGATTATTTTGACTTTATTTGCTACCTCTTGAAGCTCATCAAGAGAATGCCAAGAGTGTGCAAAGCAGTAATCAAAGCAAAAGGTGGCTACTTTGAAGAACCTAGAATATGACATATTTTCAGTTGTTTCACACTTTTTTGTTATGTATATAATTCCACATTAATTTATAGTTTTGATGCCTTCAGTGTGAATCTACAATTTTCATAGTCATGAAAATAAAGAAAACTCTTTGAATGAGAAGGTGTGTCCAAACTTTTGGTCTGTACTGTATATACAGTATATATATATATATATATATATATATACACACACACAGGTGAAACTCAAAAAATTAGAATATCGTGCAAAAGTCCATTCATTTCAGTAATGCAAATTAAAAGGAATTGCATTAATGCAGCTTAAAATTTGAATTTTGTTAAAAGGTTCAGTATTTTAGGCTCATAGTGTCACACTCTAGTTAGCTATCTAATCCATACCCCCTGAGCAAAGGGTACCTCAAAATTGTGACTTTGGGGTTTCATAAGCTGTAAGCCATAATCATCCAAATTATAACAAATAAAGGCTTGAAATATCTCGCTTTACATGTAATGAGCCTTATATGTTATTTTCGCCTTTTAAGTTGCATTACTGAAATAAATGAACTTTGCACGATATTCAAATTTTTTCGAGTTTCACCTGTATACTGATAGGTTAAATTTAGCATGCCTCAATGTGGACAGTGAATGTTGACAATGTAAGTTCAGTGCTGCAGAGTATGTTGGTAAAATAGATATTACAGATCCCAAACTGCCAAGTGGGGAATGGGATTAAAATGGTAGGCAAGTATTGTAAAGTTATCATTCTTGTAGATGTCTACAGACCATCATTGTCATAGATTGTGATATTTTAATCCTTATCAGTTTGCAAATTTTACAAACTATGAAAACTCTTCTAAATCTACAAAGATTGTATTATTCAAGTTACCTGTGTAATAGTACTGAAATACATTTCTACTTGCAAGGATTCTACTAGACAAACTACAAAGATAAGACCAAGCGATCGATAAAGAAAAGGTAACTATTTGCTAGAGATTTTCACACGAATGCTCCACATGCAAGCCATACAGGAGGAGTTAGGGAAAGACAAATCAGCACTATAAGAAATGTTTTAATTTGAGTTTTAAAAAAGAACACCAGAAGAATAGATGATGCTTCACTTAGGACCCTGGTCTATGAAGTAATGTCTATTGTTAACAGTCGTCTACTTACAGTTGATAATATCAACGATCCAACAAGTTTGGGTCCTTTAACTCCCAACCATCTACTTCACCTTAAGTCTGATTACATACAGCCACCACCTGGCAAGTTCACCAAAGAGGATTTATATGCTAAAAGGAGATATGCTAAAAGGAGATAGCGAAGAGTTTAATATCTATCAGAACAGTTTTGGAATAGATGGAGAAAAGAGTACTTAGCCAATCTTATGCTAAGAAGTAAATGGCAAACACCCAGAAAAAATGTCCAAGTTGGTGACATAGTGTTAGTGAAAAAAGAAGATATACCTAGAAGTCAATGGAAATTGGCCAAAGTTCTAGAAGTTCAAGAGGATAAAGACAAACTAGTAAGAAGAGTGTTGTTACAAATAGAAGACTTAAAACGTCTCACTACTCCACTCAAGTTGGAACGTCCTATACAGAAGTTAGTTCTATTTGAGAGTGATAAATGACACTTGGAAGTTGAGAATCTGAAGGAAAATTCCTCAAATTCATGTTCAAGTCCTACCACTAAGAACATAGAATTATAGGTAACTTTGGTGGGAGTGTAGCTGGCCAGCTAAGACCGGTCCTAGGTTGCTAATATAGCTTATATGTTTATACAGCTAGACCTGCCAATAACCTTAATACAGTTCCTATGTTTGTGTGTTAAAGAAAAAAGCTGAGTTATTTACAGTGACTTCATGTTTGGATGTCATATAACTGTTATATATTGTGTTCACAGAAGCAGAAAAGATAGTATGCCTTTAAGATTCATTATATAATGTAAGGTAAGCTCAATGACACAGCAGAAACAACAGAATGCATAGAGGTAAACTGTTGTTGATGGCAGGAGTCTAAACCAATCACAGCCAGCCTCACACACAGCCTGTGCGGGAAATTCCCCTAGCATGAGCTGCTACAAATCATTATTCACCAGAGAGAGAAGCTGAAAAGATATTCACTCCACTAAGATCTGTGTTTATGGAAGCAGAGAAGGCAAAACAGTTATTTAAAACAGTTTTATAATGTTCCTACTGTTAATATAGTGATTAGAACTGTATACTGAACTGGTTGTATGAATGTTTACTTACAGTTCCACCATACAAACGAACTACTGAGCCATACAATCAAACAAATTGCATACAAATGGAATCATACCAGATCATAAGCAATTGTATAGAGGAAAACTGCAAACCTAGTAGAGCAAGTGAACTATTGGTTAACCTCAGATATACCTCTCAGAGAGATTACAAAGTGTACTTATAATCCCTATCCTGCGATATTGCTATACCTTATGTTATTAATAATTTTCGTTCAGTAGATTTATCAAAAAACATACTTTTATGATATGCTAATTACCTTTCTACCAGCAAGTAGGGCGTCTACTTGCTGGTAGCAGCCACAGAAAACCGCCCCCTTCTCTTGTTGATTGACAGGGCCAGCCACGATCTCCTCCTCCGGCCGGCCCTGTCAGCATTTCAAAAATCGCGCGTCTGTGTTGATTCGGCGCAGGCGCTCTGAGATAAGGAGGCTCGCCTCCTCAGCACTCCCTCAGTGCGCCTGCCCCGATGACGTCTTCTCTTTCGGTGACGCCATCGGCGCAGGCGCGCTGAGGGAGTGCTGAGGAGGCGAGCCTCCTTATCTCAGAGCGCCTGCACCGAATCAACACAGGCGCGCGATTTTTTGAAATGCTGACAGGGCCGGCCGGAGGAGGAGTTCGTGGCCGGCCCTGTCAATCAACAAGCGGAGGGGGCGGTTTTCTGCAGCTGCTACCAACAAGTAGACGCCCTACTTGCTGGTAGAAAGGTAATTAGCATATCATAAAAGTACATTTTTTGCAAAATCTACTGAACGGAAATTATTAATAACATAAGGTATAGCAATATCGCAGGATAGGGATTATAAGTACACAAAAAAAAAAATCCGTTTAGTGGGGTGACAGAAGCCCTTTAGAGTACAGATACTCAAGAGATAAATATATCCACCATTTTATGTTGAATGACAAGATTAAACAGTTGAACCCCCATCTTATGCATACCGCCATTTAATGATACTTTATTCAACGCGTGTTTTGTACATGGACTATCTGCTGCGGAGGCAGTAGTGTTATATATGAAGAAAAGTTGAAGTTAATAAAGAAGTTATTTCAAGCATTTGGTGTGCTCTTTAAACCTACTGCTTCCATAGAACAGTGCTAGAGGAATTACAGTTATAGACAGTCTGGTTAGACTAAAAGTCAGAGATATCAAAGTTTTTCTAATGCCACAGCGCAAAAGGCACTTCATAGTGCTGTGTCTGCCACGCATATCATAAAATGTAGAGTGGAAATGTATCCTTTACTTAACATGTACTGTTACGGTCCATTAACACGTCCGTAGAAAGGGTCCGCATCCATTCCGCAAATTGCAGAATGGGTGCGGACCCATTCATTCTCTATGGGGCAGGAATGGATGCAGACAGCACACAGTGTGCTGTCTGCATCCGCATATCCGGAGCGAGCCCCCGATCTTCCGGTCCATGGCTCCAGAAAAAAAATAGAACATGTCCAATTATTGTCCGCAATTGCGGACAAGAATAGGCAGTTCTATGGGGGTGCCAGTTGGGTGTATTGAGGATCCGTAATTTGCGGGTCTGCAATACACTATGGACATGTGAATGGACCCTGAAGTAAAGACGTCAAAAACATGATTGTATTACTAATTATGGTCACGGGTGTTGTGACCTCTCCAAGATTTATAAATAATGGGTGTGGTTGTCAGTTCTCACCATTAAAAATAGAACACTTGTTACAATTACATAATGTAAATGGATGTCAAGAAAGTACAGAAAGTGCAGTAATATTTAAATAGAACCAACCTGTAAGACACTCTCCTGTTCCGCGATCCACTGGGGCCCCCAGGGGTCCTCGTGGGGCTTGCCTATGGGGAACCCCGTTGGAGTAGTGGGACAGGTCAAGCATGTGCCTGGGGAATCTTCGGTCCCGAATCCTTTGCGGGCAGACGCGGTAGTGTGTCCGCATGGTCGCCGGAGGGGAAGACCGCAAGGGTCTCGGAGGCAGATTGACCAGACTGGTGGCGGCACACAGCGGCCAGTCCTGTCTCCGGTATCGCCTGCGGATTCCGTGCCAGTGTCCGTGCCAACGCAATTGTGTATTCATGCAGAGCCGCTCGAGCGTCCGCGTGCACGCTCGAGAGGAGGTTCGCAAAAGGATACGAGGCCGAACGTACACGCATCTTATCCACTACGCCGGCCACTGATGGGTAAAATACCTGTACGTAAAATCTAGTAGATTAGAGGGCAGGCATAGGTTAAGTGACTAAGGACCAGCCTAGGCCGCACAAGTGTCAGGGATTAGGATCATTATATGACCTATGAGGAATAGACACATGTCACTTTGTGATTGGCTAGCAGGTACTTAAAAGGTGATCTCCCTGGCTGGTCAGTGCCCACTGTTGTTTTGACAACCCGGGTGTATGTTGCGGTACATATTCTCCCAGACTACCTGTGCATGACCTCTGCCTTCCTCGATTTATCTCTAGAGACTGCCTCTGGAAACCGTTGGTCTCGTGTATGACCTTGGATCGGACCCTGAAAATCCTGATGTCTCATACCTAGGTACCAAGTTACACGTACTAATACTGCACATATGAACTTTGGCCTGGTCACTGGCTGTCCCCTTGGTGTTTCCCTGCACAGGTTATTATTTGAGTTGGTTACCTGTATATGCTTACTGGTTTGGACTGTTCTGCCATTTATTTAATAATTATTATTGATTAATAGTATAGGAAGTATAGGGATGGCTCACCCTCCAAGTTGCAAGGAAAAGGGTGCTCCCCCTAAAAAGGTTACCCCAAACCTTAAAAGAGAGTCAAAGTATAGCTATATAAGAGGGGCACACCTACATCTGATTCATACCAAACTCTAGACAATAGTTAATTTTTTTTATTTTATTAAATACAAATAATGTGCAAATAAGGTACCTATTCACTCTAAAATGCAATATATATATATTTAAAATATGACCATGCCAAGGGTGCTCGATGTGAGGCCGCAGCAAATGATGCAATGTCTATTTCAATAGATCGCAGCGATAGATACAATGTCTATTTCAATGGTCTCAGCTTGTACTGATAGTGGATACAGTCTGTATGTTGATCCACAATTTGTCAGCGATATATCCAATATACAGGTATACTGAAGTAGCAAGATTTTTGCAATACGTTGCATATGTACTTTCACAGCTATAGCTTAATTGTATTTAGCTAGTACACTGCGAAATGTAGTATTAGCAGGTTACTCACTGTTTCGAAGCAGTAAAGTGTTCGGATTTTTGTGCTTAACGTGGCGTCCCACGTATTGCCAGCACAGATGGTCGTACCTCCGATCGGCTTTTGAAGCGAGTAATACATTTGCAACCATAGAAAGAGTCTGCTTAAATGCAGGGGTAGATGTGGGATTGTACCCTCTTACGGATTGTGGTGACTCAATGTCTTCTACCCAGGACAAGGCAGGACTATTGTTTCTTTCAGCAAATATTCGGATGTTGCAGATAAAGATGCGCAGGTGAGCTGCGGTTTTTCTTCCTTTTGTAGAGACTTGTATACACCAGACGCGTTTCGGAGTTAACACGACTCCTTCCTCAGTGGTCAAGTCTCATCTGTTGTATGGCTGTTTTTATAGAGCTGAATCCGTTTCCTCATCTAGAGCTGTTACATCATTAAATGAGAACACCTGAAATGTTTAAAAACATCCTATATGTCCACATTATCAAACACTATTTGTTTCTTCAGTTTTGTATTGTTTTTGTTGCGGTTTTTTATGTTGCGTTTTTTTATGCGCTTATTGTGCGTTTGATTTGGGCATATAGGTGTGGTACAACAGGTTAATTAAAATGAATCTTCTATAAACCTTATAAAATCCTTAAAATATTCCCATGAAATATAAGATGGTGTTCATATATTATAACTATATATATGTGGGAATTTAATATTGAAAATAAATAAATAAATACATACATGGAGTTTGTCTGGCTACAGTTCCATATTGTGTGAGAGAATCTTATAGTTGAGGTATGGTAGTAGTTAATTTCATTATATGCAAGCGAGCACTTAGTGCTAGTAAGTGATTATATCTACAATGTAGGCATATATACTACTTGGTTTATATATATGTTCCTAACAGTCTCATATATACCTTTATAGTCAATATATTATAGGTTTACATATTGCAACCGCTTGAATGAGTTTCCTTGGATCGTCTCTTGAAATCGTCGGGTGTGCCTATGCTCCTGCGGTTTTATATTTACTTGTTCGTTTGGACCATATAAAAAAGGTTTTTATCCATACTGCATCTTATTAGTAGCTGTTAAGTTTAGAGAATAAAAAATATGAGTATATTAAAAATATATGTGTTTATATTAGATAAAAATATTAAAAATATTTAAAAAAATAAAATAAAATGTATTAGTTAAAACTGTATAACACCACAATTTTAAAATATAGTACACATGTAGAAGGTAAAATGTTTATGTAGAATCAAGTTGGTGTTGTACAAGTAGGAAATGGGGCTTATTCTCAATGGTCCTCTTTTTATAAAAACCCAAATATCTCCATTTCTGCGTTTAAGCCTTGCGGGAGGAGGGAATTAAATTCAAAAATCTTTCTGGATTCCATCCTAGACATTCTGCCTATATGGTCCCCTCCTCTGAATTTAATTCCCTCCTCCCGCAAGGCTTAAACGCAGAAATGGAGATATTTGGGTTTTTATAAAAAGAGGACCATTGAGAATAAGCCCCATTTCCTACTTGTACAACACCAACTTGATTCTACATAAACATTTTACCTTCTACATGTGTACTATATTTTAAAATTGTGGTGTTATACAGTTTTAACTAATACATTTTATTTTATTTTTTTAAATATTTTTAATATTTTTATCTAATATAAACACATATATTTTTAATATACTCATATTTTTTATTCTCTAAACTTAACAGCTACTAATAAGATGCAGTATGGATAAAAACCTTTTTTATATAGTCCAAACGAACAAGTAAATATAAAACCGCAGGAGCATAGGCACACCCGACGATTTCAAGAGACGATCCAAGGAAACTCATTCAAGCGGTTGCAATATGTAAACCTATAATGTATTGACTATGAGGTATATAT
The DNA here is from genome assembly GCF_014858855.1 of Bufo gargarizans. Taxonomy (NCBI): domain Eukaryota; kingdom Metazoa; phylum Chordata; class Amphibia; order Anura; family Bufonidae; genus Bufo; species Bufo gargarizans. The sequence continues at coordinate 85,092,207 of NC_058087.1, read as the reverse complement.
GAGACCGTTAGGAACATATATATAAACCAAGTAGTATATATGCCTACATTGTAGATATAATCACTTACTAGCACTAAGTGCTCGCTTGCATATAATGAAATTAACTACTACCATACCTCAACTATAAGATTCTCTCACACAATATGGAACTGTAGCCAGACAAACTCCATGTATGTATTTATTTATTTATTTTCAATATTAAATTCCCACATATATATAGTTATAATATATGAACACCATCTTATATTTCATGGGAATATTTTAAGGATTTTATAAGGTTTATAGAAGATTCATTTTAATTAACCTGTTGTACCACACCTATATGCCCAAATCAAACGCACAATAAGCGCATAAAAAACCGCAACAAAAACAATACAAAACTGAAGAAACAAATAGTGTTTGGCCAAGCCAAAATCAGACTTTCAGGTGTTCTCATTTAATGATGTAACAGCTCTAGATGAGGAAATGGATTCAGCTCTATAAAAACAGCCATACAACAGATGAGACTTGACCACTGAGGAAGGAGTCGTGTTAACTCCAAAACGCGTCTGGTGTATACAAGTCTCTACAAAAGGAAGAAAAACCGCAGCTCACCTGCGCATCTTTATCTGCAACATCCGAATGTTTGCTGAAAGAAACGATAGTCCTGCCTTGTCCTGGGTAGAAGACATTGAGTCACCACAATCCGTAAGAGGGTACAATCCCACATCTACCCCTGCATTTAAGCGGACTCTTTCTATGGTTGCAAATTTATTACTCTCTTCAAAAGCCGATCGGAGGTACGACCATCTGTGCTGGCAATACGTGGGACGCCACGTTAAGCACAAAAATCCGAACACTTTACTGCTTCGAAACAGTGAGTAACCTGCTAATACTACATTTCGCAGTGTACTAGCTAAATACAATTAAGCTATAGCTGTGAAAGTACATATGCAACGTATTGCAAAAATCTTGCTACTTCAGTATACCTGTATATTGGATATATCGCTGACAAATTGTGGATCAACATACAGACTGTATCCACTATCAGTACAAGCTGAGACCATTGAAATAGACATTGTATCTATCGCTGCGATCTATTGAAATAGACATTGCATCATTTGCTGCGGCCTCACATCGAGCACCCTTGGCATGGTCATATTTTAAATATATATATTGCATTTTAGAGTGAATAGGTACCTTATTTGCACATTATTTGTATTTAATACATTTTTTTTAAATGAACTATTGTCTAGAGTTTGGTATGAATCAGATGTAGGTGTGCCCCTCTTATATAGCTATTATTGATTAATATCAAAAAAAGTAAAAATGTCAATGAAATACCACCAAATGAAAGCTCTATTAGTGAGAAGAAAAGGAGGTAAAATTCATTTGGGTGGTAAGTTGTATGAACGAGCAATAAACCGTGAAAGCAGTGTAGTGCAGAATTGTAAAAAGTGGTCTGGTCATTAAGGGGGTTTAAGCTAGGGGGGCTGAGGTGGTTAAAGGGGGTATCTGGCAATATATAGATGACCTATCGTCAGAATAGGTCATCAATATCTGATCAGCGGGGGTCTAACACCCGATACCTCCACTGGTCGGTCAGCTGTTGAAGAGGAGGGGCTCCATGCGAGAGCTGCTTCCTCTTTATGACACTGTGAGTCATCTTGGATGTGCAGTGTAATGACAAGTACTTGCTCCATTCACTGACAAACCACTGCTCCATAGGAGACAATGTGCAGTGTAATAAACAGGAAGCAGCACTTGCATGGAGTGCCGCCTCCATTTCAATAAGTTGATGAGTGGGGATACCAAGATACTAATGATCTATCCTGACAATAGGTCATCAATATACAGTGAGGAATAGAAGAATTTGAACACCCTGCGATTTTGCAAGTTCTCCCACTTAGAAATCATGGAGGGGTCTGAAATTCACATTGTAGGTGCAGTCACACTGAGAGAGACAGAATTAAAAAAATTAATTCAGGAAGCCACGTTTTATGATTTTTAAAGAATTTATTTGTCTTGCACTGCTTAACATAACATAACATAACCAGAGAAACAGCAAGAATTCTGTCTCTCAAAGACCTGTTACTGTGCCTTTAAAAAGTCCACCTCTACTCCACTCATTAATCTAACTTAGTAGCACCTGTCTGAGCTCTGTAAAGACACCTGTCCACCCCACAGTCAGTCAGACACCAACTATTACCATGGACAAGACCAAAGACCTGTCAAAAGACACCAGAAACAAAATTGTGGACCTCCACAAGGCTGGAAAGGGCTACAGAGCAATTGCCAAGCAGCTTGGTGAAAATAGATCAACTGTTGGAGCAATTGTTAGAAAATGGAAGAGGGTAAAGACGACTGTCACTCTCCCTCGGACTCCATGCAAGGTCTCACCTCATGGGGTATCACTGATGATAAGAAAGGTGAAGAATCAGCCAGGAACTACAAGGGAGGAGCTGGTCAATGACATGAAGAGAGCTGGGACCACAGTTTCAAAGGTCACTGTCGGTAGAACACTACGCCGTCATGGTTTCAAATCATGCATTGCACGGAAGGTTTCCCTGCTTAAGTCATCATATGTCCAGGCCCTTCTGAAGTTTGCCAATGACCATCTGGATGACCCAGAGGAGGCATGATAGAAAGTCATGTGGTCAGATGAGACCAAAGTAGGACTTTTTGGTCTAAACTTCAATCGTGTTTGGAGGAAAAAGAAGGATGAGTTGCATCCCAAGAACACCATCCATACTGTGAAGCATGGGGGTGGTAACATTATGCTTTGGGGGTACTTTTCTGCGAAGGGGACAGTCCGACTGCACTGTATTAGGAGAGGATGAAAGGGCCATTTATTGTGAGATTTTGAGCAACAACCTCCTTCCCTCAGTCAGAGCATTGAAGATGGGTCGTGGCTGGGTCTTCCAACATGACAACGACAATAAGCATACAGCCAGGATAACCAAGGAGTGGCTCCGTAAGAATCATATCAAGGCTCTGGAGTGGCCTACCCAGTCTGCAGACCTAAATCCAATAGAACATATTTGGAGGGAGCTGAAATTCCATGTTGCTCAGCGACAGCCCCGAAACCAGACAGATCTAGAGAAGATCTGTGTGGAGGAGTGGGCCAAAATCCCTGTTGCAGTGTGTGTAAACCTGGTCAAGAACTACAGGAAACGTTTGACCTCTGTACAGTAACTGCAAAAAAAGGCTTCTGTACCAAATATTTGCACTGATTTTCTCAGGTGTTCAAATACTTTCGTTCAGCAGTGCAAGACAAATACATTCTTTAACCCCTTAAGGACCGGGCTCATTTTCACCTTAAGGACCAGGCCATTTTTTGCAAATCTGACCAGTGTCACTTTAAGTGCTGATAACTTTAAAACGCTTTGACTTATCCAGGCCATTCTGAGATTGTTTTTTCGTCACATATTGTACTTCATGACACTGGTAAAATAAAGTCAAAAAAATAAATTTTTTTGCATAATAAAATACCTAATTTACCAAAAATTTTGAAAAATTAGCAAATTTCAAAGTTTCAGTTTCTCTACTTCTGTAATACATAGTAATACCCCCAAAAATTGTGATGACTTAACATTCCCCATATGTCTACTTCATGTTTGAATTATTTTGGGAATGATATTTTATTTTTTGGGGATGTTACAAGGCTTAGAAGTTTAGAAGCAAATCTTGAAATTTTTCAGAAATTTACAAAAACCCAATTTTTAGGGACCACTACAGCTCTGAAGTCACTTTGCGAGGCTTACATAATAGAAACCGCCCAAAAATGACCCCATTCTATAAACTACACCCCTCAAGGTATTCAAAACTGATTTTACAAACTCCGTTAACCCTTTAGGTGTTGCACAAGAGTTATTGGCAAATTGGGATGAAATTTGAGAATTTCATTTTTTTGCCTAATTTTCCATTTTAACCCATTTTTTCCACTAACAAAGCAAGGGTTAACAGCCAAACAAGACTGTATCTTTATTGCCCTGACTCTGCTGTTTACAGAAACACCCAATATGTGTCCGTAAACTACTGTACGGCCACACAGCGGGGCGTAGAGTGAAAGGTGCGCCGTATGGTTTTTGGAAGCCAGATTTTGCTGGACAGTTTTTTTGACACCATGTCCCATTTGAAGCCCCCTGATGCACCCCTAGAGTAGAAACTCCATAAAGTGACCCCATCTAAGAAACTATACCCCTCAAGGTATTCAAAACTGATTTTACAAACTTCGTTAACCCTTTAGGTGTTGCACAAGAGTTATTGGCAAATTGGGATGAAATTTGAGAATTTCATTTTTTTGCCTAATTTTCCATTTTAACCCATTTTTTCCACTAACAAAGCAAGGGTTAACAGCCAAACAAGACTGTATCTTTATTGCCCTGACTCTGCTGTTTACAGAAACACCCCAAATGTGGCCGTAAACTACTGTACGGCCACACAGCGGGGCGTAGAGTGAAAGGTGCGCCGTATGGTTTTTGGAAGCCAGATTTTGCTGGACAGTTTTTTTGACACCATGTCCCATTTGAAGCCCCCCTGATGCACCCCTAGAGTAGAAACTCCAAAAAAGTGACCCCATCTAAGAAACTACACCCCTCAAGGTATTCAAAACTGATTTTACAAACTTTGTCAACCCTTTAGGTGTTGCACAAGATTTAATGGAAAATAGAGATACAATTTCAAAATTTCACTTTTTTGGCAGATTTTCCATTTTAATATTTTTTTTCCAGTTACAAAGCAAGGGTTAACAGCCAAACAAAACTCATTATTTATGGCCCTGATTCTGTAGTTTACAGAAACACCCCATATGTGGTCGTAAATTGCTGTACGGGCACACAGTAGGGCGCAGAAGGAAAGGAATGCCATACGGCTTTTGGAAGGCAGATTTTGCTGGACAGTTTTTTTGACACCATGTCCCATTTGAAGCCCCCCTGATGCACCCCTAGAGTAGAAACTCCAAAAAAGTGACCCCATCTAAGAAACTACACCCCTCAAGGTATTCAAAACTGATTTTACAAACTTTGTCAACCCTTTAGGTGTTGCACAAGATTTAATGGAAAATAGAGATACAATTTCAAAATTTCACTTTTTTGGCAGATTTTCCATTTTAATATTTTTTTTCCAGTTACAAAGCAAGGGTTAACAGCCAAACAAAACTCATTATTTATGGCCCTGATTCTGTAGTTTACAGAAACACCCCATATGTGGTCGTAAATTGCTGTACGGGCACACAGTAGGGCGCAGAAGGAAAGGAATGCCATACGGCTTTTGGAAGGCAGATTTTGCTGGACAGTTTTTTTTACACCATGTCCCATTTGAAGCCCCCCTGATGCACCCCTAGAGTAGAAACTCCAAAAAAGTGACCCCATCTAAGAAACTACACCCCTCAAGGTATTCAAAACTGATTTTACAAACTTTGTCAACCCTTTAGGTGTTGCACAAGATTTAATGGAAAATAGAGATACAATTTCAAAATTTCACTTTTTTGGCAGATTTTCCATTTTAATATTTTTTTTCCAGTTACAAAGCAAGGGTTAACAGCCAAACAAAACTCATTATTTATGGCCCTGATTCTGTAGTTTACAGAAACACCCCATATGTGGTCGTAAACTGCTGTACGGGCACACGGCAGGGCACAGAAGGAAAGGAATGCCATACGGCTTTTGGAAGGCAGATTTTGCTGGACAGTTTTTTTTACACCATGTCCCATTTGAAGCCCCCCTGATGCACCCCTAGAGTAGAAACTCCAAAAAAGTGACCCCATCTAAGAAACTACACCCCTCAAGGTATTCAAAACTGATTTTACAAACTTTGTCAACCCTTTAGGTGTTGCACAAGATTTAATGGAAAATAGAGATACAATTTCAAAATTTCACTTTTTTGGCAGATTTTCCATTTTAATATTTTTTTTCCAGTTACAAAGCAAGGGTTAACAGCCAAACAAAACTCATTATTTATGGCCCTGATTCTGTAGTTTACAGAAACACCCCATATGTGGTCGTAAACTGCTGTACGGGCACACGGCAGGGCACAGAAGGAAAGGAATGCCATACGGTTTTTGGAAGGCAGATTTTGCTGGACAGTTTTTTTGACACCATGTCCCATTTGAAGCCCCCCTGATGCACCCCTAGAGTAGAAACTCCAAAAAAGTGACCCCATTTTAGAAAGTACGGAATAGGGTGGCAGTATTGTTGGTACTAGTTTAGGGTACATATGATTTTTGGTTGCTCTATATTACACTTTTTGTGCGGCAAGGTAACAAGAAATAGCTTTTTTGGCACGTTTTTTTTTTTGTTATTTACAACATTCATCTGACAGGTTAGATCATGTGGTAATTTTATAGAGCAGGTTGTCACGGACGCGGCGATACCTAATATGTATACAATTTTTTTTATTTATGTAAGTTTTATACAATAACTTCATTTTTAAAACCAAAAAATTGTTTAGTGTCTCCATAGTCTAAGAGCCATAGTTTTTACAGTTTTTGGGCGATTATCTTGAGTAGGGTCTAATTTTTTGCGGGATGAGATGACGGTTTGATTGGCACTATTTTGGGGTGCATATGACTTTTTGATCGCTTGCTATTACACTTTTTGTGACGTAAGATGGCAAAAAATTGCTTTTTTTACACTTTTTTTTTCTTTTTTTTTTACGGTGCTCATCTGAGGGGTTAGGTCATGTGATAATTTTATAGAGCCGGTCGATACGGACGCGGCGATACCTAATATGTATACTTTATTTTTATTTATAAAAGTTTTACACAATTATTTTATTTTTGAAACAAAAAAAATCATGTTTTAGTGTTTCCATAGTCTAAGAGCCATAGTTTTTTCAGTTTTTGGGCGATTATCTTGAGTAGGGTCTCATTTTTTGCGGGATGAGATGACGGTTTTATTGGTACTATTTTGGCGTACATGCGACTTTTTTGATCACTTTTATTACCTTCTTTGGGAAGTAAGGTGGGCAAAATTTCAATTTTCTCATAGTTTTTATTTTTTTATTTTTATGGCGTTCACCGTGCGGGGAAAGTAACATGACCGTTTTATAGATCAGGTCGTTACGGACGCGGCGATACCTAATATGTGTAGTGTATTTTTTTATTTTTATTTTTATTCAGTGATAAATGTTTTTTTATTTTATCTTAACTTTTTTCACTTTTTTAAAAAAAAATTGGACCCAGACCCACTTGGTTCTTGAAGATCCAGTGGGTCTGATGTCTGTAAAATACAGTACAGAAACTATATAGGTTTCTGCACTGTATTTTACTTACACTGAACAGATCTATGCTTTCAGCACAGATCTGTTCAGCACCATGGACAGCAGGACGCCTGAGCAGGCGTCCTGTTGCCATGGGAACCTTCCCCGTCTGTCACAACTTCGCAGACGGGGAAGGGTGAGGACGGGGCTTCGGGGGGCTCTCTGGGGGCTCTCTCCCTCTCCCATCGGGGGGCTGCAAAGGCACAGCAGCCCCCCGATCGGAGAGGGAGGGAGCTCCTTGCGCTGTTAACCTTTTCCATACAGCGGTCCGTACGGACCGCTGCATGGAAAGGGTTAAACGGCTGACATCGCATCACCGATGTCAGCCGTTTATACCAGGGTGCCAGCAATGTGCTGGCACCCTGGTATAACCCACTAGACGCCAACGATTATGCAATGGGAGGCGGGCGGGGGATCGCGATCCCGCCTGCCGCACCGCCCGCCTCCCGCAACGCCCCCACTGCCTGCGACACCCCCCCTGCACCACCCGCCGCCATCAAATCATGCAGGGGTGCAGGGGGGGGTGCGCAATATTGATTTTAGGCACTCTGAAGTTTCTGATCCCCGCGGTCAGGGACCGCGGGGATCAGAAACTGCAAAAAGCGCAGCAAACCGCAGGTCTGAATTGACCTGCGGTTTGCTGCGATCGCCGACACGGGGGGGTCAAATGACCCCCCCCTGCATTGTTACGGGATGCCGGCTGAATGATTTCAGCCGGCGTCCCGTTCCGATTAACCCCCGCGGCGCCGGAATGCAGATTTTAAGTCAGGACGTACCGGTACGTCCTCGGTCCTTAAGGACTCGGGAAATAGGGCGTACCGGTACGTCCTCGGTCCTTAAGGGGTTAACCTCTTCAGGACACAGCCTTATTTCACCTTAAGGACCAGGCCATTTTTTGCAAATCTGACCAGTGTCACTTTATGTGGTGATTACTTTAAAATGCTCATACTTAGCCAGGCAATTTTTTCGTCACATATTGTACTTCATGACACTGGTAAAATTGAGTCAAAAAAATTCATTTTTATTTATAAAAAAATACCAAGATGTTTTAAAAATGTGCAAATTTCTAACTTTCAATATCTCTACTTCTACAATACCGGTACATAGTAATAACTCCAAAAATAGTTATTAATTTACATATCCCATATGTCTACTTCATGTTAGGATCATTTTGGGAATGATATTTAATTTTTTGGGGATGTTACAAGGCTTAGAAGTTTAGAAGCAAATCTTGAAATTTTTCAGAAATTTTCTAAAAAACAATTTTTAGGGACCAGTTCAGGTCTGAAGTCACTTTGCGAGGTTTACATAACAGAAACCACCCAAAAATGACCCATTCTATAAACTACACCCCACAAGGTATTCAAAACTGATTTTACAAACTCTGTTAACACTTTAGGTATTCCACAAGAATTAATGGAAAATAGAGATCCAATTTAAAAATTTCGCATTTTTGGCAGATTTGCCATTTTAATAATTTTTTTCCAGTTACAAACCAAGGGTTAACAGCCAAACCAAACTCAATATTTATGGCCCTGAGTCTGTAGTTTACAGAAACACCCCATATGTGGTTGTATACCGCTGTACGGGCACACGGCAGGGCGCAGAAGGAAAGGAATGCCATACGGTTTTTGGAAGGCAGGTTTTGCTGTACTGTTTTTTTTGACACCATATACAATTTGAAGTCCCCCTGATGCACCCCTAGAGTAGAAACTCCATAAAGTGACCCCCATCTAAGAAACTATACCCCTCAAGGTATTCAAAACTAATTTTACAAATGTCGTTTACCCTTTAGGTGTTCCACAAGAGTTATTGGCAAATGGAAATGAAATTTCTGAATTTAAATTTTTGGGCAAATTTTTTATTTTAATCCATTTTTTCCAGTAACAAAGCAAGGGTTAACAGCCAAACAAAACTCAATATTTATGGCCCTGATTCTGCAGTTTACAGAAACACCCCGTATGTGGTCATAAACTGCTGTACGGGCACATGGCAGGGCGCAGAAGAAAAGGAATGCCATACGGTTTTTGGAAGGCAGATTTTGCTGGACTTTTTTTTTTGACACCATGTCCCATTTAAAGCCCCCCTGATGCACCCCTAGAGTAGAAATTCCAAAAAAGCGACCCCATTTTAGAAACTACAGGATAGGGTGGCAGTATTGTTGGTACTAGTTTAGGGTACATATGATTTTTGGTTGCTCTATATTACACTTTTGTGAGGCAAGGTAACAAGAAATAGCTGTTTAGGCACCGTTTTTATTTTTTGTTATTTACAACATTCATCTGACAGGTTAGATCATGTGATATTTTTATAGACCAGGTTGTCACAGATGCGGCAATACCTAATATGTATACTTTTTTATTTATTTATGTAAGTTTTACACAATGATTTCTTAAAAATCATGTTTTAGTGTTTCCATAGTCTGAGAGACATAATTTTTTAAGTTTTTGGGCGATTACCTTGGGTAGGGTATGATTTTTGCGGGATGAGATGTCGGTTTGATTGGCACTATTTTGGGGTGCATATGACTTTTTGATCGCTTGCTATTACACTTTTTGTGATGTAAGGTGACCAAAAATGGTTTATTTAGCACAGTTTTTATTTTTTATGGTGTTCATCTGAGGGGTTAGGTCATGTGATATTTTTATAGAGCCGATCGATACGGATGCGGCGATACCTAATATGTATACTTTTTTTTATTTATGTAAGTTTTACACAATAACAGCTTTTTTAAAACAAAAAAATGATGTTTTAGTGTCTCCATATTCTGAGCCATAATTTTTTTTATTTTTTGGGCAATTGTCTCAGGTAGGGACTCATTTTTTGCGGGGTGAAGTGACAGTTAGATTAGTACTATTTTGGTGGGCACACGCCTTTTTGATCGCTTGCTGTTGTACTTTTTGTGATGTAAGGTGACAAAAAAATGGTTTATTTAGCACAGTTTTTATTTTTTACGGTGTTCATCTGAGGGGTTAGGTCATGTGATATGTTTATAGAGCCGGTCGATAGGGACGCGGCGATACTTAATATGTATCCTTTTCTTTTCTAGTTTTTCAATTTTTTTTTACTTTATTTGTGGAAAATGCCGTTTTTGTTTATTTTTAGTTTTTTGGGGGGGAAACTTTATTTTTTCAACTTTTTTTTCACTTTTTTTGTCCCACTTTGGGACTTGAACTTTTGGGGTCTAATCCTTTACAATGCATTCCAATACTTCTGTATTGGAATGCATTGGCTGTATGAGTAATCCTGTGTGTATTACTCATACAGCTTCCAGCCTGCGAGATCCAGGGGGCCGCTAACTGCAGGTAAAGCCGCAAACCGCAGTTCTGAATTGAACTGCAGTTTGCAGCGATCGCCGACACGGGGGGGGGGGGGGGGTCACGGGATCCCCTCCACGCATTTAGCCAAGGTGCCTGCTCAATGTCCCGAAGAGGTTAAAAATCATACAATGTGATTTCCTGACTTTTTTTTTTTTATCTGTCTCTCAGAGTAGGAATGCACCTACAATGTGAATTTCAGACCCCTCCATGATCTCTAAGTTGGAGAACTTGCAAAATCGCAGGGCGTTCAAATACTTCTGTTCCTCACTATATGGCAGGACAAAAATACGGAACGAATGCGGACCCAATTTGCGTACGTGTGAATGGACCCTAAACCTGTCTTATCTTTTACAAACCTATTCTGAGCATCAAAACAACAATTCACTACTCTACACGTTATCTAAAAAGTATGTTAGCTAGTAGCCATATGATCTGTGGTTTTGCCTCCCATAAAACATGACCATCCCCCACCCACCAGCACTGATGCAGATTTGTTTTTATTACAGCTCTACTACATTTGTATATACACCTTAGACCATGTATCTGTATAGATGCATATACAGCTCTGCTATATCTGTCTTCACCAGTCCCCTACCAGCACTGTGGCTGAATCAATTCCTATACTGCTCTGCCATATCTGTCTTCCTCCCCACTACCAGCACTGTGTTGGAATCACTTCATATACAGCTCTGCTACATCTGTCTTCCCCTACCCCATTAGCACTGTGGCTAAACAGCATCATATACAGCTCTGCTACATCTATCTTCCCCTCCCCCACTAGCACTGCGGCTGAATAGCTTCATATACAGCTTTGCTACATCTGTCTTCCCTAAACCTCTTCCTATACAGCTCTGCTACATCTGTCTTCCTATCCCCCACTAGCACCGTGACTGAACAGCTTCCTATATAGCTCTGCTACATCTGTCTTCGCCAGTCCCCTACCAGAACTGTGGCTGAATCGCTTCCTATACAGCTCTGCCACATCTGTCTTCCTCTCCACTACCAGCACTGTGTTTGAATCACTTCATATCCAGCTTTTCTACATCTGTCTTCCCCTCCCCCACTAGCACTGTGGCTGAACAGCTTCATATACAGCTCTGCTACATCTGTCTATTTCCCTCTGCCACCAGCACTGTGGCTGAACAACTTCATATACAGCTCTGCTACATCTATCTTCCCCTCAACTATCAGCACTGTGGCTGCCAAACTAATAATTATTCTATTTGACAAACAATACCCTCCACCAAAGGCGGTGACATCCATGAACATCAGTTTCACAAATATTTTTTTTTATAATAGACATCAGAAACAACAGGTTTTATATTTGTAAATTTTTAAATAGAAAATGAAAGTTAGTCATTTGAGTAATAAAAAAAAAAATTCAGGCTGCTTGTAAAGATCCTATTATGGAGCAGACAAAAGGGAAAGGCTAGCGCAGATGTCAGGTCTGCTTTGCCAAGTATAATGTATTGATCAATTTTAAAAACCAGTAATTGTCAACAATGACAGATATCAATCTGTTTTACATGCAACTTCTAAGGCCTCTTGCCCACAAATGTATTTTCTTTCCATGTCAGTTCAGTTTTCTTTTGAAGACTGTATACGGAACCATTCATTTCAATGGGTCAGCAAAAAAAAAAAACAGAAGGTACTCCGTTTCCGTATGTTCGTATTTCCGTTCCGCAAAAAAATAGAACATGTCCTATTATTGTCCGCATTACAGACAAGGATAGGACTGTTCTATTAGGGGCCAGCTGTTCCATTCCGCAAAATATGGAATGCACACAGACATCATCCGTATTTTTTGCGGATCTGTTTTTTTGCGGACCGCATAATACATATGGTCGTGTGCAAGAGGCCTAAGGCAGTCGTTTATGGTAAAAAAAAAATGCCTGTCACCAGAATTGTATGTTACCTTTCACATAGTCAACAGGAACATAGTGATAAAAATTACTAAAAAATGTAGCCTTTTTTTTTTTTTTTTGTTGTTGTCTTCACCTTACAGCTTATCGGCAATTTACCACCTGGATGGATACCTAGGAAAACATGTATGTATACCGATCCCATCCTATGTAACAGGAACAATAAGGCCACATTAACACAAACGTGTGTCCCCTGTGGCCGTGCTGCGAACCTCAAATTGTGGTCCGCAATGCACGGGCTCTGACCGTGGGCCAGCAGCATGTGGATCGCGACCCCATTCACTTGTATGGGGTCGCAATGCTTCCATTCCTCAAAAAGACAGAACAAGTTCTATCTTTTTGCGGAACGGAAGAACGGAGCGGAACCCCACAGAAGCACTCCCTAGTGCTTCCATTCCGTGGTTCCGTTCCACATCGCATCTCTTGATTTGCGGACCCATTCAAGTGAATGGGTCCGCATCCATGATGCAGAATGCACAAGGCCTCTTGCACGTGACCGTATGTTTTTGCGGTCCGCAAAAAATACAAATGACATCCGTGTGCATTTCGTATTTTGCGGAACGAAACAGCTAGCCCCTAATAGAACAGTACTTTCCTTGTCCGTGATGCGGACAAGAATAGGACATGTTCCATTTTTTTGCGGAACAGAAATACAGACATATGGAAACGGAATGCACGCTGAGTAACTTCCGATTTTTTTTGCGGACCGATTGAAATTAATAGTTCTGCTTACGGTCAGCAAAAAAAACGGAAAGGACACGGAAAGAAAATACATTTGTATGCAAGAGGCCTAAGGCCGTTTTTCCGATTCAGTAGTGGTTCCGCTTCCATTCTGTTTTGCCATTTGGTTTCGGTTTGTGATCCGTTTTTTGCGGAATGGAAACGGAAGCATACAATAATGTTTAAACAGTAAGTACATAAAAAAATTGGGCTTGGCATAAAATTTTCAATAGATGCTTCTGCAAAAACGGAACGGATATGGAAGACATATGGATGCATTCCGTATGCATTCAGTTTTTTTTGGCGGACCCATTGACACTTGAATGGAGCCATAGATCGTTATTTGCAGGCAATAATAAGACAAGTCATGTTCTAGGTTCTTCAAAGTACCACCTTTTGCTTTGATTACTGCTTTGCACACTCTTGGCATTCTCTTGATGAGCTTCAAGGCTCATAGAGCCGAGCTTATCTGTTCTCTGCTTTGACCCTTTGATGCTTGAATAAAGCAGTTTTTCTTCAAACACCCGAGTGCCGGTCTTTTCTGCGAATCAAGTGGGCTGTCTCTCCCTGACTCGAGCACCGGGACCTCTGGAAAGACTAGGAGTGCCGTCCGTACTTCACTACATTGATGAGCTTCAAGAGGTAGTCACCTGAAATGGTCTTCCAACAGTCTTGAAGGAGTTCCCAGAGATGCTTAGCACTTGTTGGCCCTTTTGCCTTCACTCTGCGGTCCAGCTCACCCCAAACCATCTCGATTGGGTTCAGGTCCGGTGACTGTAGAGGCCAGGTCATCTGGCGCAGCACCCCATCACTCTCCTTCATGGTCAAAGAGCCCTTACACAGCCTGGAGGTGTGTTTGGGGTCATTGTCCTGTTGGAAAAGTAAATGATGGTCCAACTAAACACAAACCGGATGAAATAGCATGCCGCTGCAAGATGCTGTGGTAGCCATGCTGGTTCAGTATGCCTTCAATTTTGAATAAATCCCCAAAAGTGTCACCAGCAAAGCACCCCTACACCATCACACCTCCTCCTCCATGCTTCACGGTGGGAACCAGGCATGTAGAGTCCATCTGTTCACCTTTTCTGCGTTGCACAAAGACATGGTGGTTGGAACCAAAGATCTCAAATTTGGACTCATCAGACCAAAGCACAGATTTCCACTGGTCTAATGTCCATTCCTTGTGTTCTTTAGCCCAAACAAGTCTCTTCTGCTTGTTGCCTTTTTTTTCGGATTGACTGACCTACCTTCATTTCTTAAAGTAATGATGGCCACTCGTTTTTCTTTACTTAGCTGCTTTTTTCTTGCCATAATACAAATTCTAACAGTCTATTCAGTAGGACTATCAGCTGTGTATCCACCTGACTTCTCCACAATGCAACTGATGGCCCCAACCCCATTTATAGGGCAAGAAATCCCACTTAATAAACCTGACAGGGCACACCTGTGAAGTTAAAACCATTTCAGGTGACTACCTCTTGAAGCTCATCAAGAGAATGCCAAGAGTGTGCAAAGCAGTAATCAAAGCAAATGGTGGCTACTTTGAAGAACCTAGAATATGACATATTTTCAGTTGTTTCACACTTTTTTGTTATGTATATAATTCCACGTGTGTTAATTCATAGTTTCGATGCCTTCAGTGTGAATCTACAATTTTTATAGTCATGAAAATAAAGAAAACTCTTTGAATGAGAAGGTGTGTCCAAACTTTTGGTCTGTACTGTGTATATATATATATAATATAGTGTATGTTATTTATTTTTAAGTTATTATAAATAAATAATTGAAAAGAGAATTCATTGTTTAGACTTTTTAATTACAAGCAATTTTCAATGTCAATATCTGAATCAATCGTCGAGGACGTTACTAGGTTTGTTTAACAGAGGGCTGATTGTTCCGATAGGTGCTAGACTCATACCCATCATTCTGTGGGGAGATATCCTATAGATATGCCACCAGTGTCTGCTATTGGAATAAAAACTAAAATATATTGGGTAACGGGGTACAAAAGTGGGTATCAATACCGATTATTTGCATATCTGAATTCCTCTATCAGCACAGCCTTTCACACATGTAGGTACCACCCAGGACATAAAAAAATATTTAAAAAACATTAACCAAAATTTTTTTATATGTTTTTTACTGAATTAAAAAAATTTAACATTATTAACATGTACATGTAAAAAAAAATATTCTACAAGCAATGAAACAATATTATTCAACATTTGCTAAGTTATAATTGCTTTACATCATTTTTATTTTCTAAACAAATGTCTTCGAACCAGTCTTCTTTTGGTGGCCTTTCAGTTGGGGCAATATTTTTGGGCAACCCCGACATGGCCAATTGCCATGTTGACTCTATTTTTCCCTCAGCAAAATCAAGAATTCTAGAGAGTATTGGATTTAGAAATTCTTGCGAACGTGGTTCGTAGAGTATCTTAACCACCCAGGTTTTACGTGCCTTACTGTACTCAAATCCTTTTAAAACTGCCTAGATTCTGCCGACATTTGAATTGTGGTCCAAAACAGCTTGCATTGTTCGAGCAACCATGGCATCATAATAAAAATGCACCCGTTTTGAACGGTACTTGAGTACACTTGAATAATTTGCGGTGGAGTCGGTACTGAGCCACTTTGTATCCTGTATACCCAGGGCTGGTGCAAGGATTTTTGCTGCCAACACAAGCAAAGCTACATTTTGGCGACCCCCCCCCCCCCTTCCTCCCCGTCGCAGCTTACCTGGCCTGGTCCCATCTGCAGCAGCTGGCTTCTCCTCTGTGTGGTCCTGGTATCTTCTCTCTGCTTCAGACAATCGCTAGTTTGAGGACCATATTTGTCGCCCTCTAAGACACACCTAGGTTTTAGAGGAGGATAATAAGAAAAAAATATTTTCCATTACACTTCAGGTCAGACCAGCAATCAGACCCCCAATGTTAATCAGACCCCCAATGTTAATCAGACCCCCATGTCAGCCATCATGCCGCCATGTAAGCCATCATGCCCCCCCATGTCAGCCATCAGCCCCCCATGTCACATTTCTCCCCCTCCATGTCAAATCACCTCCTATGTCATATCAGCTCTCCATGTCACATTTCTCCCCCTCCAGGTCACATTTTTCCGCCCTCCCCCAAGGTGCGCCCTAAGGCAGACGCTTGGTCTGCCTTATGGTAGCACCGGCCCGGTTTGATGATGGCACCTTGAGTAGTCATTGTCAGATTCCTATTCATGAATATTTATCACTTGTTTTCAAACGGACTTCCATCTTTCTATTAATTCAGTTGGGTCTGCATCACAGTTTCTTGAGCACCACCAAAGATGATTTTTAATGGATGGTATCCATGGTGACAGTGAGGCACAATGGTTGGTTTTTGAAGCAGTTAGGAGCTTTTGTCCAACCGACTTGGCCAGATGCCATACATCAAATTCATGCCCGATACGTGGATATTCTTCTTTCATTATTTTTCATATGACAACATGCCGATCAGTTGCCACTATTCGCACATTTACCTTGCTATCAATATGACGGTCTATAGTATCTTTAAAAGCTTTTTTTCAAAGCTTACAGAAGTGGCCGGTGGAATAATTGGTTGTACACTGAAGTTCAGTATTTTTCCATGGTCTGTCTCGATCATTGTATAGATACAATAGTTTGCCGAAAATCCAGGGCTGTCGGATTGACCATCCCCTGCCAAGCATACAGGTGTCCTTCCAAGTGTGGATATTATTTGGGCACGTTCTTTTCGCCATTCTCCGCTTATGATCAGGAAGATATACTTGGGCTGTTGATGATATTGTGTAGACTTTAATATCATCGACACATTGATTAGCTCAAATACATTTTTTTATTTTCTGGAAATGGCTACCACTTACAACAATTGCACTGGACAAGATAAGCTTGCCTGCCACAATTCGATTTACTCTCAGCTGGCTGGTCCACAGTTGTTGAATGTGTCCCCGTACACATTTTATAACCAAATTTATAGCTGATCCTGTCTGTCTGATCTTCATATGCATTCGTTTTCTACCACATATTTTTCTGTACTGGCATGCTATTATAGAGACCAAACTTTCCAGGCATCTCTGAAAGACAAGACATTTTTTATCTGCAACCAGATCTTTTATATCGCCACCATTTGACCCAGAACTGTAGTTACTTCCTCTAGTGGATCAATCTCAATAAATGCAGATAAATCCTCATCTTCCTAGTCCTCTGTTGCACATTTTGGATTCACTTAATGGGGTGGACGAAAATATACTTTGCGACCTGTCTATGGCTTCTATGGCTTCCTTGAGGGAATCATTATTGCTATTGTCGGATCTGTTTGACTGGTCAATATCTTCTTCAGAAAACTGTGCCCATTATCTGTTTCATTCAATCGTGGTTAATCAGTTTCCATTGCTGGTTTTTCAATAGACATTACTTTTCTCTTAGGCTACTTTCACACTAGCGTTAAAGTTTTTCGGTATTGAGTTCCATCATAGGGGCTCAATACCGGAAAAAAAACGCTTCAGTTTTGTCCCAGTGCATTCTGAATGAAAAGCAATCCATTCAGTATGCATCAGGATATCTTCAGTTCAGTCCCTTTTACGGTATTTGGCCGGAGAATTCCAAAACACTTGAAATGTATTAATGCCGGATCTGGTACCAAGTGTTCCGGAAACGGATCCGGTTTCCTGGTCTGCGCATGCGTAGACCTTTAAATCTGTGAAAAAGCTAAATACTGGAGAGGCGGATCCGGTATTGCAATGCATTTGTCAGACAGATCCGGAAACAAATGATATCCGTTTGCATACGGAACAGAACTGCCTGACGGATTCTTCAAACGCTAGTGTGAAAGTACCCTTAGTCACTCTTGAAACAGGTGCATTGCCAATTTTAACTGGGTCCACCAATAAACGGCACTGTGTGCCACGTTGTCTAGAGTTAATTTTTTGGGTTTGAATACCAATATTGACTTTTTTAAGAAAACTGGTATCAAAAACAAATCTATTGTGATCTTTTGACCAATGCAAGTCTGTATTGGTCGCTTTGTCCTCCTTTGATAGAAAACTTGGACTTGCAATCTGAACATCTGTATCGGGTTACGGTAGAAGTCAACGGTAGGTGCAGTTCTATCATGCTTTCAAATAAATTCATTTCCCCCGTCAGAATTACGTTACCTGTTGAAGTAACAGGATCTGACCTAACTTGGGTACTTGGCATATTTGCAACCTTCCTTTGTTTCGGTCTCCTTAGGACAGATGGCGTAGTCTGTAATGTGGGCACTGTTACAGCTGCTGCCTGACTTTGTCCACCGAATATTTCTTCCAAAATATGTGCAGAAGGGGTAGCAGATCGCGAGTCCGAACTCATGAATGATTCAGAGGTTGATGGGCTTTCTTTGGCTATTCCTGCAGTTGCATCTGACGAATCCTGTGTACTAGGATTTTAGAAAAATGGTGGGCACGGCGTCAGGACATAATTTTTTACATAAGCCACCTTCTTCATAAGCAAAACATTCAAAGTGCTTTGAGCACAATCGATAATTGTTATGTTTTTGGAATCCATTTTTTCTACCCATTCATCCACGTTGGGAAAATGATTGGGAGCCTGCTCAATCCATTTACGGATAATTCTCCAATCTTTGGGAAAAATACGCATTATTATATTTTACCCTTTGTCCCTCCAGGTGTGTGTACATTCCTTTATAATGCATAAGTGCATAGTCTCAATTCAGAAATTAGTTATCTAAAAGGGAAAAAGAAAAAATCCATGTGTAATAAAATAAAACATATTTAAAATGTTACCAAAAAAATATGCATTTCAATCCCAGACACTGGTGGTATATTGATTGCATATGCCCCCCAGTAGACCATAGGTGTGGTTTTAGCACCTATGGAACCACGCATCCATCTGGTAAGCAGACCTCGTAAAGTCATAAAGAGCAGACTCTGCGTATGCAGCCGTCCTCCGTTTACTGCCGTGTGAACATTGAAAATAGGCAAGCTTATGTACGTGGGCTGCACTGAAGTACATGGCGGTGGCATACACACAAGTCATCAGAAACAAACCTATCATCCAACGGGGTCATATCCTAGCAATATATTTGAGAGGGTAATACTGATGATTGTATTTCGGTCAAATATTTGCAAGATCATTAGTGTCAAGTACAAAAATCAAGATCAATTACCGTTGAAAGCAGGCACCAGGCGTAGTGATTTCTGTAACTAATGTCAGTTAGTGGATCGGTTTCACGAATCAACACGATGACACACTGTAAAGTGTGTTACTGGAATAGAAAAAAAGTTAAAATATAAAACAGTGTCTCTATTATCTTTGTATGCTTTCAATCAGTTTACATTGTTATCAAGCATTCCATTGTATTTTGACATAATAATCAAATGTTTTTGGCACATAACTGTTGTATAACAAATAGTGAATTCCCTTTATCTGCCATCAGTGTTCAAGATTATCAATTACACCAAAATTGTGACACATACACAGATTGGTCCCCAGACTGTGCACCAGTTAGAAATAATGATCCCCAGACTATACACCGCCTACACAGAATGATCCCCAGACTGTGCGCCAGTTAGAAATAATGATCCACGGACTGCACACCACATAGCAGAATGATCCCCAGACTGTGCACCGCATACACAGAATTATCCCCAGACTGTGCGCCGCATACACAGAATGATCCCCAGACTGTGCGCCAGTTAGAAATAATGATCCCCAGACTATACACCGCCTACACAGAATAATGCCCAGACTGTGCGCCAGTTAGAAATAATGATCCACAGACTGCACACCACATAGACAGAATGATCCCCAGACCGTGTACCACATAGCAGAATGATCCCCAGACTGTGCACCGCATACACAGAATGATCCCCAGACTGTGCGCCAGTTAGAAATAATGATCCCCAGACTGCCCACCACGTACACAGAATGATCCGCAGACTGCGCACTACATACCCAGAATGATCCCCAGACTGTGCGCCAGTTAGAAATAATGATCCCCAGACTGTAGAATGATCCCCAGACTGTGCGCCAGTTAGAAATAATGATCCCCAGACTGTGTACCACATACACAGAATGATCCCCAGACTCTGCGCCAGTTAGAAATGATGATCAACAGACTGTGTACCACGTACACAGAATGGTCCCCAGACTGTGCGCCAGTTAGAAATAATGATCCCCAGACTGTGTACCACATAGAATGATCCCCAGACTGTGCACCACATAGACAGAATGATCCCCAGACCGTGTACCACATAGACAGAATGATCCCCAGACTGTCTACCACATACACAGAATGATCCCCAGACTCCACGCCAGTTAGAAATAATGATCCACAGACTGTGCACCATGTACACAGAATGATCCCCAGGCTGTGCGCCACTTACACATAATGTCCTCCCTATAATGTCCTCCCAGGTGTCCCTCCCCCTATAATGTCCTCCAATCCATAATGTCCTCAATCAACATCCATCTTTCCCACAATATACCCTCCATAAGCTTCCCATAATGTTCTCAGTCCGTGTCCCTCTACTCCATAATGTCCTCCATCAGCATCCATCTCCCCTACAATATACCCTCCATCAGCGTCCCTCCAATCTATAATGTCCTCCCCAGTGTCCAACCCCCCCCCTATGTTCTCAATCTGCGTCCCTCCACTTCATAATTTTATTCCCAATTGTCCCTCCATTCAATAGTGTCCTCCACAGTGTCCACCTCCCCTATAATGTCCTCCCCCAGCCTCCCTCAACTTCACAATGTAATCCATCTACGTTCCTCCTTTTGATATAATAACCCCCTTTATTGTCTTATAGTATAATATCGTTGGTGGATTTTGTGCTGAATTTAGTTAGGTACAAATGCCACTCACATAGTTTATAGTTCTCCCGGTTCTCCGATACAATTTCGGCACGACCTCTCTCTCCACATCACTCTCCGATGTCCGCGCTGCATACAGAGCATGCGCGGCTCTGTATTAGACATGGCTCAGAGGAATGAAGGAAGCTTTGCGCTTGCGCGGCGGCGTGCACGTTCATGAATGTTATGAGAGGCAGGCCAGTGGAAAAAAGAGTGTTTCTTCTGCGTAAGCACGGCCCATGGATTCGGCAGAGGAGCGGCGGCCGTAACTATGGGAAACCAAAATACAACACTGGGGTAGGAGGAAGGGAATGTTATCAATAAGGGTGGGAATTGGATAATACAACATATTTGCATAAAAAATCATTGGCACCTAAGTAAAAGATTAAACTATGATCATTGAGATGGGAGTACCCCTTTAAAAGGTCCCCTGCATATTATATAGGGACACTGTAATCAGCCACTGAAGAGTTCCTAGTAAACCAGTTACAACAAGTTCAGGTACAGCAATTTGTAATTGAAATTGAATTAGATATGAGAGAAGACAGACCCTCCCTGTGCCCCTCAGAGACTTCACTGGTATGAGAACAGTATGTTCTGCTCAGTAGTTTGGAGGCTACACCAATACCTTCGGTCTCAATGAATAGACGTATTTACACATAAACAATCACTTGATACATTGTTGGTAACATTATTAAACATTTCATAAAAGAATCCGAAAACATCAGTCTCCTCATTGATGGATAATGAGTCGTCTTTTTTTCTTTCTACTTTGATATTCTCTGAAATATCCAAGAATATCTTGAGTTTTATTTTGTTAATAAATTATTTATCTAGGAGGATTTTTACTAGAGATTTCGCCAGCAGAATTTTGCATTTGAAGAAGAACGTGACATAGATGTCTCTATAAAGCCAAGCACGTGAAGGATTGGTGGCAAGCCTGTTCGTTTTCTGCACAGACTTTAATTAATTTTACAAACAAAAAATGCCAAGAAAGGCTGAACGCTCCACAGACCTCTTTCATTTCTCACCCAGCTATGCTGCACAGCCTGTGATGCATAACATTACACACATCTAAAGAAGAACATGAAGTGATTTAAAGGCATGGATGTCTTCTTGTGTCAGGAGAGATTGTCTGCTGGTTAAATAGATTCAAAGTGGAAAAGAGTAAAGCGTGGAGAAATAAACGGATAAAGCAATTCAGAGATCACTGAGCCGTGCCCAGGCAATGCCACCTGTGTATAGCCTTTATTGATACTCTACCCAATACCCGTCAAATGATTTTGAGGTATAACTGTAGATGATTTGTAACTAAACGGCAAAGTACAAGAAACTTTGCTTGATAAATGTAATAAAAGTTTATAGATTATTATAGATTTCAGATTATTATTTTCTGTGTATTATACCCTGTAGACTGGTCAGGGGTGTAAGTATAAGAAGAGAGTGCGGCCACACCCAGGCCCACCAGGCTTGCAGGCCTCAAAGTCTCCCCCGGCCCGGTATGAGGGAACCACTACTATAGATGATGCATCATATATTTGCCGGAACATTTACATACTTTACACCGTGGCTCATGTTACTCTTATAAGAACTGTCTTAAACTGGACAAAAATAAAAGGGTAAAATTCTAAGTAGTAATAGGTATGTGAAGTTCAGTGGCCAAGCTCCCTGGCATAGCAATAGGAGGTGCCTCTGGGCCCTAGGGCTGGGCAGGGCCCACTGCACCTAACAGCACATGGCAGGTGGAGGCCCCGTCACAGACTTTGCATTGGGGCTGAGGATTTTCAGGACATGTTTTTGGTTCTTGCAGTGCAATATTCCAAGTAATGAGGGGGCAGTAGTGCAATATTCCAAGTAATGAGGGGGCAGTAGTGCAATATTCCAAGTAATGAGGGGGCAGTAGTGCAATATTCCAAGTAATGAGGGGGCAGTAGTGCAATATTCCAAGTAATGAGGGGGCAGTAGTGCAATATTCCAAGTAATGAGGGGGCAGTAGTGCAATATTCCAAGTAATGAGGGGGCAGTAGTGCAATATTCCAAGTAATGAGGGGCAGTAGTGCAATATTCCAAGTAATGAGGGGGCAGTAGTGCAATATTCCAAGTAATGAGGCGGCAGTAGTGCAATATTTCAAGTAATGAGGGGGCAGTAGTGCAATATTCCAAGTAATGAGGGGGCAGTAGTGCAATATTCCAAGTAATGAGGCGGCAGTAGTGCAATATTTCAAGTAATGAGGGGGCAGTAGTGCAATATTCCAAGTAATGAGGGGGCAGTAGTGCAATATTCCAAGTAATGAGGGGGCAGTAGTGACTTTTGTTCATCTTCTGTACAGTCCATGGACTACAGAGGTGACAGAAGGGCGGTGTTTTTTAGAACTTTCTCCCTATAAGAAATTGGGCCATCCTGACAAGTATATATACAGCGGTATAATGCCCCGTTGACTATTACACATCACTTTACACAAGTAGACTTCCTTTCTTTTCTTGTGTGGGAACCCTTACATAATATCAGACACTATGATAGGAAACAGCAAAAGTTACATCACTGGACCATTCTTAAAATGGTGAAGATATCTAAAGAATCAAACAGCCAACCACTGGATGGTGGACCCTGTCATTCATGGTCAAGATCTTAGAAAAGAAAAAGGCTATACAAATATTCCAAAATTAGGGTACAGCAGTATAATCCTGCTTCACGGCCAGCATGGCGATGTGTCTTCTGGGTTAGTGCAGAGACATATGATTTGCTAAGTACAGGGTAAAATTGATCTGAGCATTGTGCCCTGCGGAGTCAGCATTGCTTTCCTGGTGCCATAACTGCAGATCCCACTGCAGTAAGGGAAGATAGGAAACTCCGGCAATGTCCTACCTAGGCCACTCAGCTATACTGGCAATGTCACCGGCTGCCAGGAATGCTTTTAACAATTCAATCTGTTCTTCTGCAGCCATTTGGGCAATGGTCTGAAAAGAGCTGTGCATTAGAGACACCTAGCGCTGACAGGGTTAATCCGCCAGTACTATGCTCCTAGGTGGACACGTCTTGTACATATGCAGCATAAACAAGCTGGAAACTTCCTAACCCTCTCCCAGGCATGGCCGCTGCACTGCAATGCAGAAGTGCATGTGTCATCAAGGGGTTAAGCAGTGACACAGAGGCCGGGGCACCAGGTTGCTTCAGGTGACAGTAAGCGTCTGATAGTAGTACTATAACCCCTATTATCTGCATTCCACTTACTCTGCTCCTGCAGCCCTTACACCTTGCAGAGGTCATTGCACATTTCTGTATTCGGGACGGTTTTCTTGCTGCATGAGTTGCCCTAAGTGATGAGGTGCCAGGTGGTCAGTGAGCAGGAGGAACACATGGCAGAGATTTGCCAGCATGCACTCCATGGGCAGACAGCTGCTGTGCTCTGAGTCCTGGGAGAGCCATCACAGATGCAACTTTCTGCTGCTGGTCTCAGGTGGGCAGTGGGTGGCATACTGCAGGTGCCAGCAGGACAAGTGCCTAGAGAGTAGAAAGTGCTGCACTCACCTGTCTGGGTGGCAGAGGCTCCCCAGGGCTGCGGGCAGGAGAGCAGCAGCAGACAGAAGAGGTGCAGCAGTGCAGGGCAGGGGAGCTGGGCTGGCAGATGGGGCATGGGAGAGGATGAGCGGGGATGCCGCAGGGAGCTGCCAGCCTCCTCCATATCTCATAGCTCTGCAGACCCGGGATGCAGCTCAGCCTGTGTGATGCATGCTCTTGTCTCCAGCACACAGGGGGTTCGGACACCCCGGCAGGGGTTATCTGGCTCCCATTTGGATCCTCTCTGCAGCTGCCTCAGCTATTGCAGCCCTCTCCCACAGTATCCACCCGTCTGGCTCGCTCTCCTGTTTTCTCTCCACATTACACCTCCCACCCGCCTCCTTGCTGCATGACAGAGGAGGAGCCGGTTACTAGCTGCGGCCGCTCCGCCCTCCCCTGGGCTGGTGCTGATGCTTCTGTTGCTAGGAGAGGAGGTTGCCACAGCACATGCGTGCTGCAGAGCTGGAGGAGGATCCCACAAGGATGCAGAGCACAACCTGGAGAGCGGTCAGTGCCGCCCTACACACAGGAGCGGCACCCGGCACCATGGTGACTAGTGCAGGGCAGTCCTTGTCTTTATTCGTTCATTTGTTTTTAATTTAATTGTAAATGCCTATCATTCACCCCATGCCAGCCATGATGTGGCACAACCCTAACACTATAATCCTATGGGACTATCATGTAGGCAGTGTGTATGACATGTCACTGTATGAGCAGGACTGATGGCAACTACTGGGTAGGCACAGCTGTACTGCACCAGGCACTGGCCAGGGCACAGAGTCATGAGGCACAGTGTCTGATCACTACACTAATTCACACTGAATTAGAACTAGTCCCTTCTTCAGGCCTATCTATATAGATATAGGCTCATCTCTCTCTCTCTCTCTCTCTCTCTCTCTCTCTCTCTATATATATATAAACACAGCAGCTCAAATTAAAAGTTTGAAAATCATTTGGGTGCGATCTCACCAGGCTGTAAGTGAAAGGGAACCTGTCAACTGGAAAAGACAAATTACACTAATCACAGTACCTTAAAGTATCTCTCATAGTGTGCCCAAAGTTGTATTCACATCTTCTTTCTGCGTTGTGCTGTCTCATAAAATCGACTTATAAAACTGTGTTTGGCACCTTTTTGAAGTCGTGCTGAAGTCACGGGCGCAGCGGCCTCCTTGACTCAACCGTCGGATAAGCCCGCCCCTATGCCGCTCCTCCGCATATTGATGAACATTTTTCCCTGTAGCCGGGACCGCGCTCTTCTCGCGTGTGCGTCGTGGGTGTGCTGCCACAGCATGATCCCGGCTACGGCTCCCTCCCTCCCTGGCATCTTCTTGTTCACTGCGCCTGCGCCGTTCCTATACAGCGCGCTTGCGCCCATCGCTTCTCCCCTGCAACGTGAGCGCGATCACTGTCTGCTTGCACTGCAGCGGAGGCGCAGTGAACATGCGGATGCCAGGAGGGAGGGAGCCATAGCCGGGATCGCGCTGCGGCAGGACACGCACGGCGCATGCGCAAGAAGAGCACAGTCACGGCTACAGGGAAAAATGTCCATCAATATGCAGAGGAGCGGCATAGGGGCGGGCTTATCCGATGGTTGAGTCAAGGAGGCCGCTGCCCCCGTGACTTCAGCACGACTTCTAAAAAGTCGATTTTATGAGACAGCACAACGCAGAAAGAAGATATGAATACAACTTTGGGCACACTATGAGAGATACTTTAAGGTACTGTTATTAGTGTAAATTGTCTTTTTCAGGTGACAGGTTCCCTTTAAAAGCCAATGAATGTAACAGAAGAATAAGGCAGCACTCCAGATATAGTGAAAGGGTGGTGGACCCCCGTTATTCACTCCAAACCAAATGTGAATAAAGCGGGTCCACCACCCTTTCACTATATGTGGAGTGCTGCCTTATTTATATCTCTTATATATACAGGTCCTTCTAAAAAAATTAGCATATTGTGATAAAGTTCATTATTTTCTGTAATGTACTGATAAACATTAGACTTTCATATATTTTAGATTCATTACACACCAACTGAAGTAGTTCAAGCCTTTTATTGTTTTAATATTGATGATTTTGGCATACAGCTCATGAAAACCCAAATTTCCTATCTAAAAAAATAGCATATTCCATCCGACCAATAAAAGAAAAGTGTTTTTAATACAAAAAAGTCAACCTTCAAATAATTATGTTCAGTTATGCACTCAATATTTGGTCGGGAATCCTTTTGCAGAAATGACTGCTTCAATGCGGCGTGGCATGGAGGCAATCAGCCTGTGGCACTGCTGAGGTGTTATGGAGGCCCAGGATGCTTTGATAGCGGCCTTAAGCTCATCCAGAGTGTTGGGTCTTGCGTCTCTCAACTTTCTCTTCCCAATATCCCACAGATTCTCTATGGGGTTCAGGTCAGGAGAGTTGGCAGGCCAATTGAGCACAGTAATACCATGGTCAGTAAACCATTTACCAGTGGTTTTGGCACTGTGAGCAGGTGCCAGGTCGTGCTGAAAAATGAAATCTTCATCTCCATAAAGCTTTTCAGCAGATGGAAGCATGAAGTGCTCCAAAATCTCCTGATAGCTAGCTGCATTGACCCTGCCCTTGATAAAACACAGTGGACCAACACCAGCAGCTGACATGGCACCCCAGACCATCACTGACTGTGGGTACTTGACACTGGACTTCAGGCATTTTGGCATTTCCCTCTCCCCAGTCTTCCTCCAGACTCTGGCACCTTGATTTCCGAATGACATGCAACAGTCCAGTGCTGCTTCTCTGTAGCCCAGGTCAGGCGCTTCTGCCGCTGTTTCTGGTTCAAAAGTGGCTTGACCTGGGGAATGCGGCACCTGTAGCCCATTTCCTGCACACGCCTGTACACGGTGGCTCTGGATGTTTCTACTCCAGACTCAGTCCACTGCTTCCGCAGCTCCCCCGAGGTCTGGAATCGGTCCTTCTCCACAATCTTCCTCAGGGTCCGGTCACCTCTTCTCGTTGTGGAGCGTTTTCTGCCACACTTTTTCCTTCCCACAGACTTCCCACTGAGGTGCCTTGATACAGCACTCTGGGAACAGCCTAGTCGTTCAGAAATGTCTTTCTGTGTCTTACCCTCTTGCTTGAGGGTGTAAATGATGGCCTTCTGGACAGCAGTCAGGTCGGCAGTCTTACCCATGATTGCGGTTTTGAGTAATGAACCAGGCTGGGAGTTTTTAAAAGCCTCAGGAATCTTTTGCAGGTGTTTAGAGTTAATTAGTTGATTCAGATGATTAGGTATATAGCTCGTTTAGAGAACCTTTTCATGATATGCTAATTTTTTGAGATAGGAATTTTGGGTTTTCATGAGCTGTATGCCAAAATCATCAATATTAAAACAATAAAAGGCTTTAACTACTTCAGTTGTGTGTAATGAATCTAAAATATATGAAAGTCTAATGTTTATCAGTACATTACAGAAAATAATGAACTTTATCACAATATGCTAATTTTTTTTAGAAGGACCTGTATATTAAAAATTGTTTCTGTCTGTCTGGACGTTTGTCTGGACGTCTGTCTACCTGAACGTCTGTCTGTTCTTTATGCGCGACCAAACAGCTGAACCAATCTTCACCAAATTTGGCACACAGGTACATCAGGTGTCCGGGAAGGCTTTAGACTGGGTCTCAGCTCTCTAGGACTTACTGTTCCTGAGATATTCCCCCAAAAATTACCTGCATTAGCCAATACAAGCCTGCGAGTCTTTCTCTTCAAATCCCAACTGCCATACACACGGTCACATGTCCTTTATTCTCCACATAAACACAGTTTTACTCCAGGTTTCCATAACAACCCAGCCATTTTTCTTCACTGCTGGAGGTCAGCTTTAGGGTCCATTCACACGTCCGTAAGGGTTTTGTAGATCCGCAAAACACGGACACCTGCAGTGTGCGATCTGCAATTTGCGGACCGCACATCACACACACTATAATAGAAAATGCCTTTTCGGACAAGAATAGGACATTTTCAATTTTTTTCAGGAACGGAATTGCGGATCTCGAAAAAACAGATCCCCCAAAAACGGATACGGATCCCGAAAATGCGGATGCGGATCCCGAAAATGCGGATTCGCATCCGTTCCAGCCCCATTGAAGGTAAATGGGTCTGCAAATTGCAGAACGAATGCGGACCCAAATTACGGACGTATGAATGGACCCTAAGGCTAGGGCTACAGGACGACAATAAGTCGCACGACACATAGGGCACAACTACACTGCTACATGCATCCATCTTGGATTGATTTTTTGCGACTGTCCCAGTGCGACACCATAGCCTACCATTATAAAAATTGAGACAAAATGTTGCGCAACATATGTTGTCGTGTACCCCTAGCATTGAAGGGGCAGAGCGCTGTGGAGGTCACTGTTAAATGGGCAGGCACTGTGGAGGTCACTGTTACAGAGGCGGGCACTGTAAAGGTCACTGTTAAAAGAGCAGGCACCGTGGGGGTCACTGTTAAAGAGGTGGGCACTGTAGCGGTCACTGTTAAACAAGCGGGCAATGTGGAGATCACTGTTAAAGGGGCAGGCACTGTGGAGGTCACTATTAACCCCTTATGGACCGGGCTCATTTTCACCTTAAAGGGAACCTGTCACCGGGATTTTGGGTATAGAGCTGAGGACATGGGTTGCTAGATCGCCACTAGCACATCCGTAATATCCAGTCCCCATAGCTCTGTGTGCTTTTATTGTGTAAAAAAAAACAATTTGATACATATGCAAATTAACCTGAGATGAGTCAGAGCTTGAAAATATGACTCTTCTCTGGTCACACAAGTAAGATATGACTCTTTTATGTTAATTTGCATATGTATCAAATCAGTTTTTTTATACAATAAAAGCACAGAGATCTATGGGGACTGGGTATTGCGGATGTGCTAGCGGCCATCTAGCAACCCATCTCCTCAGCTCTATACCCAAAATCCCGGTGACAGGTTCCCTTTAAGGACCAGGCCATTTTTTGCAAATCTGACCAGTGTCACTTTATGTGTGAATAACTTTAAAACGCTTTTACTTATCCAGGCCATTCTGAGATTGTTTTTTCGTCACATTTTGTACTTCATGACACTGGTAAAATGGAGTAAAAAAAAATTCATTTTTATTAATAAAAAAAAAAAAAATTATCAAAAATTTGGAAACATTTGCAAATTTCCAAATTTGATTTCTCTAATGTGATAATAGATAGTAATACCTCCAAAAATAGTTATTATTTTACATTCCTCATATGTCTACTTCATGTTTGGATCATTTTGGGAATGACATTTTATTTTTTGGGGACATTACAAAGCTTAGAAGTTTAAAAGCAAATCTTGAAATTTTTCTGAAATTTTCAAAAACACACTTTTTAAGGACCAGCTCAGGTCTGAAGTCACTTTGTGAGGCTTACATAATATAATGACCCCTTTCTAGAAACTAGACCCCTCAAGGTATTCAAAACTGATTTTAGAAATGTCATTAACCCTTTAGGTGTTCCACATAGAGATAACATTTCAGAATTTTGAATTTTTGGCAAATTTTTCATTTTAATCCATTTTTTCCAGTAACAAAGCAAGGGTTAACAGCCAAACAAAACTCAATATTTATTGCCCCGATTCTGAAGTTTGCAGAAACACCCCATATGTGGCCGTAAACTGCTGTATGGGCACACGGTAGGGCGTAGAGGGAAAGGTGCGCCGTGTGGTTTTTGGAAGGCAGATTTTGCTAGACTGGTTTATTTGTCCCATTTGAAGCACCACTAGAGTAGAAACTCCATAAAAGTGACCCCATCTAAGAAACTACACCCCTCAAGGTATTAAAACCCGATTTTACAAACATCGTTAACGCTTTAGCTGTTCTATAACAGTTATTGGCAAATGGAGATGAAATTTAAGAATTTAAATTTTTGGGCTGATTTTCCATTTTTATCCATTTTTTCCAGTAACAAAGCAAGGGTTAACAGCCAAACAAAACTCAATATCTATTTCCCCGATTCTGTAGTTTGCAGAAACACCTCATATGTGGCCATAAACTACTGTACGGGCACACGGTAGGGCATAGAGGGAAAGGTGCACCGTGTGGTTTTTGGAAGGCAGATTTTGCTGGACTGGTTTATTTACACCATGTCCCATTTGAAGCCCCCCTGATGCACCCCAAGAGTAGAAACTCCATGAAAGTGACCCCATTTTGGAAACTACGGGATAGGTGGCAGTTTTTCTATTTTCAGGGTACATATGATTTTTGGTTGCTCTATATTAAATTTTTTTGAGGCAAGGTTACTGGAAAAAACTGTTTAAAATGGAAAATTTGCCAAAAAATAGCTGTTTTAGCACCCTTTTTTTTGTTTTGTTTTTACCGTGTTCATCTGAGGGATTAGGTCATGGGGTATTTTTATAGAGCAGATTCTTATGGACGCGGCGATACCTAATATGTCTTTTTTTACATTTATTTAGATTTTACACTATATTATCCTTTTATAAACAAAAAAAATAACATTTTAGTATCTCCATAGTCTAAGAGTCAGTTTTTTTAAGTTTATAGCCGATTATCTTAGGTAGGGGCTCATTTTTTGCGGGATGGGAGGACGGTTTTATTGGGAGGGGGCATATGACTTTTTGATCGCTTGCTATTACACTATTTGTGATGCACCGTTTTTATTTTTATTTTTTTGACCATGTTCATCTGAGGGGTTAGGTCATGGGGTATTTTTATAGAGCAGATTCTTACGGACGCGGCGGATACCTAATATGTCAACTTTTTTTATTTTAGTTTTACAAAATAATAGTTTTGAAATTTCAGTTTTTTTGTTTTAGGTTCCTTTAAGTAAGTAAACAATGTATACATGCTTGATCCATGCTGTCCTCCCTAGTAGGCCTTGTTATACTTTAGTGTACCTAGTATATAGGCCTTGTTATACGTTAGTGTACCTAGTATATAGGCCTTGTTATACGTTAATGTACCTAGTATATTGGCCTTGTTATACGTTAGTGTACCTAGTATATAGGCCTTGTTATACGTTAGTGTACTTAGTATATAGGCCTTGTTATACGTTAGTGTACCTAGTATATAGGCCTTGTTATACGTTAGTGTACATATCACTTTAGAAATTGATACATGTTCCTTTCTTGTCTTTGTATTACCAGTTGAAGAGGTCAAGAATCGTTGGCAGAGCTGCCGTGACCAGTTACCGCAAAGAAATGAGAAATCAGGGGCGGAGTGGGACTGTTCCCCCAAGAAAAGATTCTACCTCTTCCGAGAGCAGCTGATGTTTCTGCGCGCCTTCGTGGAGCTGCGTCCGTAAGTCCATTCTACACACTGTCCACAACATGTGAAGCTATACGCACTGTATGTAGAATTTTAATGTACTGTGAATGGTTGGAATTGATCAATGTGAAATGTCATAGTTGGCAATAGTAACCATTCACATTGCTCCTTTCTTAACCAAAAGTAGCATATTTAAGTGACAAGTGGAGTAAGATTGATGGTCTGGATACTTAGGTTACTGATGTAGCTGGGTTAACCCATATGCTCTAGGGGACATAAGATGTCTACTAAATGTGTAAAAAAGCCGAATGTGTTAGTTTTTCAAGTTGTTTTGGTTAAAGATAAGACTATGAGTATAGACATTCTATTTCAGAGTGTGTGGGGTATCCCTGCTACATATATACTACCACAATTACCACATATGTCTTTGTTGGGCCAGTTAGTACTATGTGACAAATGTAGTTTGTGTAGCTCATGACAGGAATATGTGCAAGGATTATTTTTAATCGTCATGTATATGTATTTTATTAATTTTGTAGAAAGGAGGACAACCTAGAGGAGGAAGGTGATGATTCGGCTCCACAACTGTCGAGCGCTTGTGAGGAGGAGACGACAGCGGCCCAGCGGGAGACTCTTCCTGGACCCAGACCAGCACCTTCCCAGCCTCCTGCAGCATCGGGAGCTGAGTCCCTCCCCCCCTCTGGCTCTACCCAGCAGGTCCAGACGACGGGCAAATCCTCCTGCCGACTCCAACATTAATGTCCAAGTTCTGGATTATTTATCTAGAGCCCGGCATAAGGATCATCATGATATGTTTGCCCATAGTCTGGCCCATTATATGTGGCAGCTACCTCCAGAAGGATTATTAAGAACGAGAACTTCTCTCGAGATCGTTCTAGAGCTAGCAACTCCCCCAAACCATCCCACTCTAATGCATGATACACTAGAAAATCTGCGCCGCCATGGGCAACTGTTTGTCCCCAACAACCCCACAGATTCACAGCCATTACAGGGCCAACAACAAATGCCCCCCCCCCAAGGGATCATTATGGCCCACCACAATGCCTCGGGCCCCCTTCCAAGGCCCAATATTCAGGGCCATCTTCCCAGGCCCAATATTCTGGCCCACCTTCCCAGGCCCAATATTCTGCCCCACCTTCCCAGGCCCAATATTCTGGCCCACCTTCCCAGGCCAAATATTCTGGCCCACCTTCCCAGGCCCAATATTCTGGCCCACCTTCACAGGCCCAATATTCTGGCCCACCTTCACAGGCCCAATTTTCTGGCCCACCTTCACAGGCCCAATATTCTGGCTCAACTTCACAGGGCCAATATTCAGGGACTCCTTATGAGGGGCAAGCATCTAATCAAGCTGGCCCCTGCCAATACTCAGCCCCTCCTTATTAGGGACCTTCCACGCCATCAAGGCAGTATGTAAATTTATAGCTATATTTTTATTTAAAGAATTTTATTTAAATAAAACAGAGTATATATTTTGAAATTGTGTGCAATAAAACACATTTTGTTTTTTACGTTTCTAATGTTGCAGATTTTATTTTATTGCGCATACACATACACATAACACAATATTTAGATATAAAAATTTTAATAAACATTAGTAACCACATATTACACATATGAATTGTTAATTTTGCACACAAACACTGACGTTCACTACTTTATTTTTTAGGGGTTTTTACTTCTAAATGTAGGTCCTACGTATTTTGACTAAGTATGTTTTATTACACATATACACTCAACTAAAGAATTATTAGGAACACCTGTTCAATTTCTCATTAATGCGATTATCTAGTCAACCAATCACATGGCGGTTGTTTCAATGCATGTAGGGTTGTGCTCCTGGTCAAGACAATCTCCTGAACTCCAAACTGAATGTCAGAATGGGAAAGAAAGGTGATTTAAGCAATTTTCAGCGTGGCATGGTTGTTGGTGCCAACCAGGCCAGTCTGAGTATTTCACAATCTGCTGAGTTACTGGGATTTTCACGCACAACCATTTCTAGGGTTTACAAAGAATGGTGTGAAAAGGGAAAAACATCCAGAATGCGGCAGTCCTGTGGGCGAAAATGCCTTGTTGATGCTAGAGGTCAGAGGAGAATGGGCCGACTGATTCAAGCTGATAGAAGAGCACCGTTGACTGAAATAACCACTCGTTACAACCGAGGTATGCAGCAAAGCATTTGTGAAGCCACAACACGCACAACCTTGAGGCAGATGGGCTACAACAGCAGAAGACCCCACCGGGTACCACTCATCTCCACTACAAATAGGAAAAAAAGGCTACAATTTGCACAAGCTCACCAAAATTGGACTCTTGAAGACTGGAAAAATGTTGCCTGGTCTGATGAGTCTCGATTTCTGTTGAGACATTCAAATGGTAGAGTCCGAATTTGGCGTAAACAGAATGAGAACATGTATCCATCATGCCTTGTTACCACTGTGCAGGCTGGTGGTGGTGGTGTAATGGTGTGGGGGATGTTTTTTGGGCACACTTTAGGCCCCTTAGTGCCAATTGTCCATCGTTTAAATGCCACAGGCTACCTGAGCATTGTTTCTGACCATGTCCATCCCTTCATGACCACCATGTACCCATCCTCTGATGGCTACTTCCAGCAGGATAATGCACCATGTCACAAAGCTCGAAACATTTCAAATTGGTTTCTTGAACATGTCAATGAGTTCACTGTACTAAAATGGCCCCCACAGTCACCAGATCTCAACCCAATAGAGCATCTTTGGGATGTGGTGGAACAGGAGCTTCGTGCCCTGGATGTGCATCCCTCAAATCTCCCATCAACTGCAAGATGCTATCCTATCAATATGGGCCAACATTTCTAAAGAATGCTATCAGCACCTTGTTGAATCAATGCCACGTAGAATTTAGGCAGTTCTGAAGGCAAAAGGGGGTCCAACAATGTATTAGTATGGTGTTCCTAATAATTCTTTAGGTGAGGGTATACAGAACATGTTAGACCAACAAATCTATACTTCTAGAACACCATATAATCAATATAACACATTTATTTAACTCAGTATTATACATATAATCATTTTCCGAAGATGCAATAATTTAGCCCCATTAAGCACTGTCAAAAGTTGTTAAACAATGTGTAGCTAATGGATAAATGAGGTATTAGTACATACTGTATTTCGCATACCATGTGGTTGACACTATTTGGTAGCAAAATATGTAAGCTCGCAACCCACATCAAGGGTCCTCATTATCTTGCTAGTCCCTAACTAAAAAATGAACCATCCGGTTCATAAAAAAAAGGCAAAAAAAAAAACACCCATTAGGATCGGACTACTGGTGAAAAGTTAATGATCCGATAGGGGACATAAAATAATCAGAGAATAAATCCCTCACTCTCAGTCCAGCATATCCAGATCTTCCAAGTAGTAATGCCTCTCCTGATGATGGACTGTAAACTTGTGTGTCTTCATCAGGTGTGGCCTCATAGATGAGTATATAGTTGTGCAGCACTACACACGCCTTGATTACCACATTGACATTTTGTGGCGCAAGCTGGATGGCCGACTGGAAAACCCGCCATTTATTTGAGAAAATCCCAAAGCCACACTCCACATACCTTCAGGCTCTACTTAAACGAAAATTAAAATTCCGCCTCTTGCCATCCAAACCTCGTCGAGGAAAAGGACGCATAAGGTGGCTTGAAAGGGCAAATCCCTCATCCCCAACAACTTCATAAGGCGCTGGTGGCCCAGTACAGCCAGGAAGGTTGGCTGGCTGTGGTACGTCCAGTTGGTCGGACTGAAGCCACCGACCCATTCTGGAAGCCCTGAAGATGCGAGCATCTGCAGAACTTCCATAGGACCCAATATCTACAATTATAAAACTGTAGTTTGTGTCAGCCAAGGCCAACAAAACTACAGAGAAAAACTGCTTATAATTATAGAATTGGGACCCTGAGTTCGGTGGCTTCTTAACCCGTATGTGCTTCCCGTCAAGGGCACCAATACAATTTGGGAATTGAGCCCTCTCCAGGAAGCCCTGGGATATATCTAGGCACTGCTGCCTGGTTGGATGTGGCAGCACTGAAGCCTTAAGTGTCGACCAAATGGCGGAACATGTAGCCCGTACCACTCAAGCAATTGTGGATGTCCCCATGCGAAAATCAA
Organism: Bufo gargarizans; assembly: GCF_014858855.1. Classification (NCBI taxonomy): domain Eukaryota; kingdom Metazoa; phylum Chordata; class Amphibia; order Anura; family Bufonidae; genus Bufo; species Bufo gargarizans. The sequence goes on along the minus strand of NC_058087.1, from coordinate 85,056,168 downwards.
AATGCAAAGCCGAAAAAGAAGTTCCAGTCGCCAGATATCTGAAAAGGCAAAATAAACATTATTAATACTCTGTATAGCATTGATTTACAAATCAAGTACATTACTTGACCTTCTTTAATGACAATGCGTATGTAAAGTATACATGAACCTAGCATATAATGGTACATTTGAAAGCCATAATTTAGATTGTTTTAAAATCAGTTAAAAGGCCAAACATTTAGTTGAAAATAGTTAGAAATAATTAACATATACACACAGGTGGAAGTATCCTCATCATTACAAGCTTCATTTGAATACTTAATCCCTGTGGAACAGGATTCTGGTGTGAATATTTTAAGCACCCATACTTTAGGAATACAAATAAAACTTTTAAAATAAATGTCTAATGTTTTAACATACTTATGCTGTAAAAAATAACAATTAAACATACATATACCTTTGACTAAACTACCATGTATTTGAAAACAGTGGGTCCTATAAGTATTATATAGAATTTTTTTTGACTCACCTGAATGTAATAATAAGACGTTCCTCTGGGGACACACTCCTCCGCATATTAGTGTCCTGGAAAGTTAAGGTAGGCCTCAACTCCCCAACAGCAGATCAAATGTTGACACCGACATGCAGCAATAACTGAAAAACTTTTGAGGGTGTGACCGGAGTTCAGAGTACAATCCTACAAATACACCTTTGCTGGCCCGCTGCGAAACAATAGGATGTACCCACATACGCTTCCGCCGCGGTTCATCCTCTATCATTTCGAGCTGATCTCCAAAACAGTGGGAGAGCAGCCAGTGCCGGAAGTGATGGTCAGTGGATGAAATGGAGAAAGTGGACATCCTGTCAACGAAAATCTACTATCAAATACACACACACCAACCACACCACAAACAACCCTCCAAAAAATGGAGCTGATCATGAATAAAATGCATAATGGGGGTTTATATATTAGTTTGTTGTCACAGGTGAATGTAGTGGAGGCATCAGTTTTTTTTCACGCGCAGGAAAAACGCACAAACGAGACGCAATCGCATACAAAATAAACACCAATCGCAAGCAAAATCGCACGATTTTCCCTGAACGCACCCTTAACGCATCCGGACCAAATACATGACGCCCGTGTGAAAGAGGCCTTAGTGTCTCAAGTCTGAGAACCATAGTTTTTTTCTGATTGTCAGTGGCTAAAGAGAATAAAATTGAGGAAGGGAATCATAAATTTAGTACTCCATGGAAGTGTGGTACTCCCTGAAGCAATCAATAATGTAGAGGCCTGGATGATCGGGGCTGGTGTCACACTGAGTGGTGGTGTCCTTCTGTATCCCCCTCCTGTGACACACTCTGTGATGCCGTTACCGTGATTTGTGGACAGTACAAGGACATCCCTCTTGTCCTTATATATGACCAGCAACAGGGTTCCACTGGTAAGGGCACCTGGAGGGGGTGATAGTTACCTGGAGGAGGTGGGTAGGGAGGCCGCGTTGATTTTTCTGCACGGTCCCACAAGTGAACGTGGATCTGGCGGCGAGGGACTGGAACAAGGCGATACTAGTATAAAAGTTATCCACATACAGAAGGTAACCTTTATCTAGCAGTGGGTGCATAAGGTCCCACACAAGTTTCCCGCTAACACCCAGAGTGGGGGGACATTCTGGGGGTTGAATACGGGAATCTCGCCCCTCGTACACACTAAACTTGTAAGTGTACCCTGAGGTACTCTCACAAAGTTTGTACAGCTTCACACCATACCTCGCCCGCTTAGAGGGAACATACTGGTGGAAAATGAGTCTCCCCTTGAAACAAATCAACCGCAACCTCCCTTCCAGGTACATAGGCCTGTACAAATTTGGCCCCTAAGTGATTGACGACCGGCCTGATTTTGTACAGGCGGTCATAGGCAGGATCACCTTGGGGGGGGGGGGACATGCTGCATTATCTGCATAATGCAGGCTTTTCCGGATGGCCTCAAACCGGGAGCGTGTCATAGCCGTACTGTAAAGTGGGGTCTGGTAGAGGACGTCCCCACTCCAGTAATGCCTGACACTGTTTTACTTGACTAGGCCCAAGTGCAGCACGAGACCCCAAAACGTCCTCATCTCGTCTGCACTGACTGGAGTCTAGCCACCGGCCCTAGCCAAAAAGCAGCTCAGGTGTTGAGCAATGAACTGTTGGGCGTACAGGTTCGTTTGCTCCACCATCAGATTCACAAAGTGGTCATTGAAAAAAAGACTAAAATAGTCATATTCAGTGAAGCCCACTGTGGGAATCTGGATTCCTGCTTGGCCAACAAAATCAGGAATCGCAGGCTCAAAATGCTCTGGGATACACCGTGCAAGTTCATCGGTAGGTGGTTCCAGAGGACTTAACTGGCGGGCCGAAAAACTAGTACGAGCCCTAAAGCTGCTCGTACTAGTGTGGGCCACAGGGTTCCTAGCATGGCGGTTCCCTTGCTCCGCCTGGCGGCGTCTCCGCCGCCTTGGGGGCTCATCATCATCGCTAGATGATGAGGAGGATGCGGATGACAAAAGGAAAGTGGTGTCATCCTCGTCCTCACTGGGGCTCTCGGAGTTGGAGGCAGTATGCGGCCGAGAACGTCTGGCGGGCCATAGGGGAGTGTTTGTGTGCGTGTGTGTGTGTGTGCGTGCGTATAAATATTTATTTGGTGTGTGTGGGGGCACCGGTGTTCGCGGACTTTGTCCTAAAACTAACTTTAAAAAAATAAAACGGAATAAAAAAAGGCCAAAAAATATGAAAAAATTTAAATTTTAACTCGCTGATAAGCCGTACGAAGCTGATCAGTGGTGAGGTGTGCAATGCGCTAACAGTGGCCGGACGCTAAGAGTGATGCAACAAAAAACTTTTTTCCACTAAACTTTCACTGAATATCCCTGCCTAACCTAACCTGTCCCTAACATTTCCCTAAATGCCTTTTAGTGCCAGATGGCACTGTGGAGGGTCAGAAGGGGGGTGCTGGGCAGATATGGGGGTGCTGGCTCTGGAGATCGATGCAGCCTCATCTCTCCCGGACACAGAAAGGAGGCGAAGAGGAGCGCTGCAATAATTTATACTGCCCGTCCGCCCCTGCAGCCAATCAGAAACGATCCTGAGAGGTGATGCCACCATCACCTCTCAGGATCGCAGGATGGTTATTGGTAGTGTATTATTGCACCACCGATCACCATCCTTTTCCGGGTTATCGGGTCTGCTTATTGATTTGAGCAGGCACCCAGTTCCGATCACCGCCCGCCACACGGTGGTGATCGTAGATACACATGACGTACTGGTATGTCATGTGTCCTTAAGTACCGGGACATCAAAACGTACCGGTACGTCATGTGTCCCCAAGAGGTTAAAAGGGCTGGTGCTGAAGAGGTCACTGTTAAAGATGCAGGCACTGTGGAGGTCAATGTTAAAGGGATGGGAACTGTGGAGGTCACTGTCAAAGGGGCAGGCGCTGTGGAGGTTACTGTTAAAGAAGCAGGCGATGTGGAGGTCACTGTTAAAGGGGCAGGTGCTGTAGAGGTCACTGTTAAAGAGGTGGGCACTGTGGAGGTCAATGTTAAAGGGACGGGCACTGTGGAGGTCACTGTTAAAGGGGCAGGCGCTGTGGAGGTCACTGTTAAAAGGGCGGGCACTGTGGATATCACTGTTAAAGGGGCAAGCACTGTGGAGCTCACTGTTAAAGGGGCGGGTGCTATAGAGGTCACTGTTAAAGATGCGGGCACTGAGGAGTTTAATTTTAAAGGGACGGGCATTGCGGAGGTCACTGTTAAAGGGGGGGTATAGTGGAGGTCACTGTTAAAGGGGCAGGCACTGTGGAGGTCCCTGTAAAAGGGGTGGGCTCTGTGCAGGTCACTGTTAAAGAGGTGGGCATTGTGGAGGTCACTATTAAAGGGGCGGGCACTGTGGAGGTCACTGTTAAAGGGGCGAGCACTGTGGAAGTCACTGTTAAAGGGGCGGGTACTGTGGAGGTCACTGTTAAAGGGGCAGGCACTGTGGAAGTCACTGTTAAAGGGCGGGTACTGTGGAGGTCACTGTTAAAGGGGTGGCCACTCTGAAGACTGTTAAAGGGGTGGTCAATGTTAAAGGGGCGGGCACTGTGCAGGTCACTGTTAAAGATGCGGTCAATGTTAAAGGGGCGGACACTGTGGAGGTCACTTGTAAAGGGGCGGTCACTGATAAAAGGGCAGGCCGTGTGGAGGTCACTGTTAACCTGTTGGGGACACATGACGTAGCGGTACATCATGAAGCCCTGGTACTTAAGGACACATGACGTACCGGTACGTCATGAGTATTTACGATCACCACCGCGCGGTGTGCGGTGATCGGAACAGACTGCCTGCTGAAATCATTCAGCAGGGACTCTATGACAATGTCGAGGGGGATCCTGTGACCCCCTCCCCCCCGTATCGGTGATCGAAGCAAACTGCAGGTCAATTCAGACCTGTCGTTTGCTGCGTTTCCGCAGCAAACAGTCTCTGGTAACCCTCTGGTGAACCGATAACCCGGAATAGAATGTGATCGGTGGGGTGATAATACATCACCAATCACCATCCGGCGATCCTGAGAGGTGATGGTGACATCACCTCTCAGGATCGCTTGCTATTGGCTGTACGGGCGGGGGTTAACTCCCCCCAGCTGTCCTCTCCTCCTCCATTCTGTGTTCGGGAGCGAGAAGAGAGAGCAGCCTGCAACGGATCTGACCCAGCACCCCCCTTCTGACACTCCACAATGCCATCCTGCACTAAAAGGTACTTTAGGGACAGGTTAGGGAAAAGTTAGGTTAGGCAGGGATATTCAGGGAAAGTTTAGGGAAAAAAATAAAGTACAATTTGACTGTTGCATCACCCTGATCGGGTGTCTGGGGTCTACTAGACCCTAGACCCCCCAGGGGTGCTGCAGCTTGCCCCCCCACACACACACACAATTTTTTTGGGGCGCAAGTGTTTTTTTTTTTGCTTACGCTGACTGTGGCCTGCACTCTTAGAGTCCAGCCACTGTTAGCGCATCGCCCACCCCACCGCTGATCAGCATGGCTGATCAGCAAGTATGAATATTTTCTGTTAGGTTTAGGGCAAAGTCCGCGAACACCCGTGACCCCACACACACGCACACTAAATAAAGTTTACCACGCACGCACACACACACGCACCCCCCATGGCCCGCCAGATGTTCTCGGCCGAGGAGGCATACTCCCAGCTTGCCTCCGACTCCGAGAGCCCCAGTGAGGACCAGGATGACCCCATTTTCCTCTTATCATCCACGTCCTCCTCATCATCTAGCGATTATGATGAGCCCCCAAGACGGCGGAGACACCGCCAGGCGGAGCAAAGGGACCGCCATGCCAGGGACCCTGTGGCCCACACTAGTACGAGCAGCTCTGGGGCTCGTACTAGTTTTCCGGCCCCACCAGATAAGTCCACCTGAGCCCCCTACTGGTGAACTTGCATGGTGTACCCCAGAGGATTTTGAGCCTGTGAGTCCTGATTTTGTTGGCCAATCAGGAATCCAGATTCCCACAGTGGGCTTCACTGAATGTGACTATTTAAGTCTTTTTTTCAGTGTCCACTTTGTGAATCTGATGGTGGAGCAAAGAAAACTTGTACGGCCAACAATTTGTTGCTCAACAACCGGGCTCCTTTTTGGCTAGGGCCAGTGGCTGGACTCCGGTCAGTGCAGCCGAGATGAGGACATTTTGGGGCCTCATGCTGCATATGGGCCTAGTCAAGAAACCCAGTGTCAGGCTGTACTGGAGTGAGGACGTCCTCTACCAGACCCCACTTTACAGTACGCCCATGACACGCTCCACGCTAGTTTTGGGGCCATTCAGAAATGCCTGCATTATGTAGATAATTAGGGGTGTAACTAGAAGTGACTGGGCCCCACAGCACATTTTTGTATGGGGCCCCCTCCCCCCCAAGAAAACTACCGATCGTTACACAAAAACAAGCCCTCACATAGACCGAAATATAGACAAGTAACTTTTTAAAGTAATTAAACCAAATAAAAACTATACAAGTTTTGTATCGTATTGAGCCGCAGAATAAAGACGTCATTTTTAGTGAACACCATGATGCCAAAACCTCAAAAACCTTGGCGGAATTGTGTGTGTTTTTTATTTTATTTTTTTAACCCACAAAGAATTTATTTTTTTCCTGCTTTCTGATACAAGACATGGTAAATTAAGTCGCAACATTTAAAAAATGCATCTTGTCCCACACGAAATAAGCCCTCATATGACTGTGAATGGAAAAATAAAAAGATTATGGCTAATGTAAAAATGAAAATGGGCCCAGTCTTTAAGGGGTAAAAGGTATCAAACTACAATGTTTTGTATTGCTTAATCTTTTTGAGAGCATCAGGGTTTTTGCACTGTTATATATCACTGTGTTACACATTTTACATACACAGCTCTGCTAAACACACAGCTCTGAGTGGCACATTATATATATCACTGTGTTACACATTTTACATACACACTACTGTGATGGATTCACACTATACACCTGTCCAGGGCTGGTGCAAGGATTTTTGTCAACAAAAGCGAATCTACATTTCTGCCCCTCATGATTCATATCCATTTCTTGCCCCCCCCCCCCATCCCATCATTTTCACATTTCTGCCCCTCATGATTCATGTCCATTTCTTGCTCCCCCATCATTTCACATTTCTGCCCCTCATGATTCATGTCCATTCCCCCCCCCCAAATCATTTCACATTACTGCCCCTCATGATTCATATCCATTTCTTGCCCCCCATGTGCCAATATCATAGTGCCATCCTCTCCCCCTGCCCCCTAATGTGCCAGTATCAAGTGCCTCTCTCCTCCCCCCTCCATGTGCCAGTATCATGGCGCCAATAGCCCCCCCCCCCCCCCACTAAAATGTTTTTTGTTTTTTTTTAAAAGGATAATATAGTGTAAAACCTAAATAAAATTAAAAAAGTAGACATTAGGTATTGCAATGTCTGTAAGAATCTGCTCTATAAAAATACCCCATGACTTAACCCCTCAGATGAAGACGGTCAAAAAAATAAAGTAAAAACTGTGCCAAAACAGCTATTTTTGGGCAAATTTTCCATTTCAATCAATTTTTTCCAGTAACAAAGCAAGGATTAACAGCCAAACAAAACTAAATATTTATTGTCCTGATTCTGCAGTTTACAGAAACACGTATCATGTATACCCATTATATTTATCCACCCTACATTTATATTCATATTCCTCTTTTTCTTCACCTCCTTTCTATATTTATATTACAGGGAGTGCAGAATTATTAGGCAAGTTGTATTTTTGAGGATTAATTTTATTATTGAACAACAACCATGTTCTCAATGAACCCAAAAAACTCATTAATATCAAAGCTGAATATTTTTGGAAGTAGTTTTTAGTTTGTTTTTAGTTTTAGCTATTTTAGGGGGATATCTGTGTGTGCAGGTGACTATTACTGTGCATAATTATTAGGCAACTTAACAAAAAACAAATATATACCCATTTCAATTATTTATTTTTACCAGTGAAACCAATATAGCGTCTCAACATGCACAAATATACATTTCTGACATTCAAAAACAAAACAAAAACAAATCAGTGACCAATATAGCCACCTTTCCTTGCAAGGACACTCAAAAGCCTGCCATCCATGGATTCTGTCAGTGTTTTGATCTGTTCACCATCAACATTGCGTGCAGCAGCAACCACAGCCTCCCAGACACTGTTCAGAGTGGTGTACTGTTTTCCCTCCTTGTAAATCTCACATTTGATGATGGACCACAGGTTCTCAATGGGGTTCAGATCAGGTGAACAAGGAGGCCATGTCATTAGATTTTCTTCTTTTATACCCTTTCTTGTCAGCCACGTTGTGGAGTACTTGGACGCGTGTGATGGAGCATTGTCCTGCATGAAAATCATGTTTTTCTTACCTTGCAGACTTCTTCCTGTACCACTGCTTGAAGAAGGTGTCTTCCAGAAACTGGCAGTAGGACTGGGAGTTGAGCTTGACTCCATCCTCAACCCAAAAAGGCCCCACAAGCTCATCTTTGATGATACCAGCCCAAACCAGTACTCCACCTCCACCTTGCTGGCGTCTGAGTCGGACTGGAGCTCTCTGCCCTTTACCAATCCAGCCATCTGGCCCATCAAGACTCACTCTCATTTCATCAGTCCATAAAACCTTAAAAAAATCAGTCTTGAGATATTTCTTGGCCCAGTATTGACTTTTTAGCTTGTGTGTCTTGTTCAGTGGTGGTCGTCTTTCAGCCTTTCTTACCTTGGCCATGTCTCTGAGTATTGCACACCTTGTGCTTTTGGGCACTCCAGTGATGTTGCAGCTCTGAAATATGGCCAAACTGGTGGCAAGTGGCATCTTGGCAGCTGCACGCTTGACTTTTCTCAGTTCATGGGCAGTTATTTTGCGCCTTGGTTTTTCCACACGCTTCTTGCGACCCTGTTGACTATTTTGAATGAAACGCTCGATTGTTCGATGATCACGCTTCAGAAGCTTTGCAATTTTAAGAGTGCTGCATCGCTCTGCAAGATATCTCACTATTTTTGACTTTTCTGAGCCTGTCAAGTCCTTCTTTTGACCCATTTTGCCAAAGGAAAGGAAGTTGCCTAATAATTATGCACACCTGATATAGGGTGTTGATGTCATTAGACCACACCCCTTCTCATTACAGAGATGCACATCACCTAATATGCTTAATTGGTAGTAGGCTTTCGAGCCTATACAGCTTGGAGTAAGACAACATGCATAAAGAGGATGATGTGGTCAAAATACTCATTTGCCTAATAATTCTGCACGTAGTGTATAGGGTTATGATCCGAAATTCCGCGTTGACCATATCTAACTCGTTCAATATCCTATATACCTTTAATGTTAGTGAAAACTAAATCAATCCGTGATAAACTCCTGTGTGTTTTTGAAAAACATGAATATTTCTTTAACTTCGTGAGATATTCCCAAAAAATTAGCCCTCCCATACAAGCCTGCAAGTCTTTCTCTTCAAATCCCAACTGCTATAAAAACAGTTTTACTCCAGGTTTTCTTTAACAACCCAGCCATTTTTCTTTACTGCTTAAAGGGGCGGGCAATGTGGAGGTTACTGTTTTTAAAGGGGCGGGCCCAGTGGAGGTCACTGTTATTAAATGGGCGGGCACTGTGGAGGTCACTGTTATTAAATGGGCGGGCACTGTGGAGGTCACTGTTAAAGGGACGGTCACTGTGAAAGTCACTGTTAAAGGGGCAGCCACTGTAAAAGTCACTGTTAAAGGAGCGGTCACTTTTAAAGGGGCGGTCACTGTTACAGGGGCGGCCACTGTGAAAATCACTGTTAAAGAGGCAGTCACTGTTAAAGGGGCAGCCACTGTGAAAGTCATTGTTAAAGGGGCAGTTGCTGTGAAAGTCACTGTTAAAGGGGCAGTCACTGTGAAAGTCACTGTTAAAGGGGCGGTCACTGCAAAATTCACTGTTAAAGAGGCGGCCACTGATAAAGGGGTGGTCACTGTGAAAGTCAATGTTAAAGGGGCGGTCACTGTGAACGTCACTGTTAAAAGGGAGGTCATTGTTAAAGGGGAGGACACTGTGAAAGTAACTGCTAAAGGGGCGGTCACGGGGCGGTCACTGTTAAAGGGGCGGTCAATGTGAAAGTCACTGTTAAAGGGGCGGTCACTGTGAAAGTCACTATTAAAGGGGTGATTACTGTGAAAGTCACTCTTAAAGGGGCGGTCACTGTGAAAGTCAATGTTAAAGGGGCGGTCACTGTTAAAGGGACGGTCACTGTGAAAATCACTGTTAAAGGTGCGGTCACTGTGAAAGTTACTGTTAAAGGGGTGGACACTGTGAAAGTCACTGATAAAGGGGCGGTCACTGTGAAAGTCAATGTTAAAGGGGCGGTCACTGTTAAAGGGACGGTCACTGTGAAAATCACTGTTAAAGGTGTGGTCACTGTGAAAGTCACTGTTAAAGGGGTGGACACTGTGAAAGTCACTGTTAAAGGGGCGGCCACTGTGAAAATCACTGTTAAAGGGGTGGTCACAGTAAAAGGGGCGGTCAATGTGAAAGTCACTGTTAAAGGGGCGGTTACTGTGAAATTCACTGTTAAAGGGGCGGTCACTGTGAAAGTCACTGTTAAAGGGTTGGTAACTTTGAAAGTCACTGTTAAAGGTGCGGTCAATGTGAAAGTCAATGTTAAAGGGGCGGTCACTGTTAAAGGGACGGTCACTGTGAAAGTCACTGTTAAAGGTGCGGTCACTGTGAAAGTCACTGTTAAAGAGGTGGACACTGTGAAAGTCACTGTTAAAGGGGTGGTCACTGTGAAAGGCACTTTAAAAGGGGAGGTCACTGTGAAAGTCACTGTTAAAGGGGCGGTCACTGTGAAAATCACTGTTAAAGGGGTGGTCACAGTAAAAGGGGCGGTCACTGTGAAAGTCACTGTTAAAGGGGCGGTTACTGTGAAATTCACTGTTAAAGGGGAGGTTACTGTGAAAGTCACTGTTAAAGGGGCGGCCACTGTTAAAGCGGTGGTCACTGTGAAAGTCACTGTTTAAGGGGCGGGCACTGTGCAGGTTACTGTTAAAGGTTAGGCACTGTGGAGGTCAATGTTAAAGGGGCGGTCACTGTGGAGGTCAATGTTAAAGGGGTGGGCACTGTGGAGGTCATTGTTAAAGGGACGGGTACTTTGAAAGTCACTGTTAAAGGGGCAGTCACTATGAAAGTCACTGTTAAAGGGGTGGACACTGTGAAAGTGACTGTTAAAGGGGTGGTCACTGTTAAAGCTGTTGCCACTGTAATAGTCACTGTTAAAGGGGTGGTCACTGTTAAAGAGGCGGCCACTGTGATAGTCATTGTTAAAGGGACGGTCACTGTAAAATTCACTGTTAAATGGCCGGTCACTGTGAAAGTCACTGTTAAAGGGGCGGTCACTGTAAAAGTCACTGTTAAAGGGGCAGTCATTGTGAAAGTCACTATTAAAGAGGTAGTCACTGTGAAAGTCACTGTTAAAGGGGCGGTCACTGTGAAAGTTACTGTCAAAGGGGCAGTCACTGTTAAAGCGTCGGCCACTGTAAAAGTCACTGTTAAAAGGGGCAGTCACTGTGAAAGTCACTGTAAAAGGGGAGGTCACTGAAAGTAACTGTTAAAGGGGCGGTCACTGTGAAAGTCACTGTTAAAGGGGCAGTTACTGTGAAAGTCACTGTTAAAGGGGCGGTCACGTGAAAGTCACTGTTAAAGGGGTGGCCACTGTGAAAGTCACTGTTAAATGGGTGGTCACTGTCAAATTCACTGTTAAAGGGGCGGTCACTGTGAAAGTCACTGTTAAAGGGGTGTTCACTGTCAAAGTCACTTTTAACCTCTTGGGGACACATGACGTACCGGTATGTCATGATGTCCCGCGCGGCGGGCGGTGATCGGAACTGGGTGCCTGCTCAAATCAATCAGCAGGCACCATGGGACAATGCGCGGGATGACTGTGAAAGTCACTGTTAAAGGGACGGTCACTGTAAAAGTCACTGTTAAATGGGCGGTCACTGTGAAAGTCATTGTTAAAGGGGTGGTCACTGTAAAAGTCACTGTTAAAGGGGCAGTCATTGTGAAAGTCACTGTTAAAGAGGCGGTCACTGTGAAAGTCACTGTTAAAGGGGTGGTCACTGTGAAAGTCACTGTCAAAGGGGCAGTCACTAATAAAGGGTCGGCCACTGTAAAAGTCACTGTTAAAGGGGCAGTCACTGTGAAAGTCACTGTAAAAGGGGAGGTCACTGTGAAAGTCACTGTTAAAGGGGCAGTTACTGTGAAAGTCACTGTTAAAGGGGCGGTCATGTGAAAGTCACTGTTAAAGGGGTGGCCACTGTGAAAGTCACTGTTAAAGGGGCGGTCACTGTCAAAGTCACTGTTAAAGGGGCGGTCACTGTCAAAGTCAGTGTTAACCTCTTGGGGACACATGACGTACCGGTTCGTCATGATGTCCCGAAACTTATGGACACATGACATACCGGTACGTCATGTGTAGTTCCGATCACCGCCGCATGGTGGGCGGTGATCGGAACTGGGTGCCTGCTCAAGTAAATCAGCAGGCACCCTGGGACAATGCGCGGGATCTTTGATCGCGGCAAGCCGCAGGTCAATTCAGACCTGCGGTTTGCTGCGTTTCCAGGTTATTCGGGTCTCTGGGGAACTGATAACACGGAACAGGATGGTGATCGGTGGTGCAATAATGCACTAATGCACCACCAATCACTATCCTGCGGTCCTGAGAGGTGATGGTGACATCACCTCTCAGGATCGCTTATGATTGGCTGCAGGGGCAGGTGGGTGGTTTATATGCATCGATCTCCAGAGCCAGCACCCCGTATCTGCCCAGAACCCCCTTCTGACCCTCCACAGTGCCATCTGGCACTAAAAGGTGGTTAGGGACAGGTTAGGTTAGGCAAGGATATTCAGGAAAAGTTTAGTAGGAAAAAAGTTTTTTGTTGCATCACCCTAATCAGGTGTGTGACCCTAGACCCCCCCAGGGGTGCTGCAGCCTAAAATCCCCTGCCCCCCCCCCCCCCACGCACATTTTTTTGGGGCACAAGCAGGTTTTTTTTCTGCGTACACACTCTTAGCGCCCGGCCACTGTTAGCGCATCGTACACCCCACTGCTGATCAGCTTCGGACGGCTGATCAGCGCGTCTACATTTATTTTATTTTTAAACATTTTTGGGCCTTTTTTTTATTTCGTATTTTTTTTTCTGTTAGTTTTAGGGCAAAATCCGCGAACACCTGTGCCCCCACACTAACACACACCAAATAAAGATTTCCACGCACACACACACACTCCCCTATGGCCCGCCAAACGTTCTCAGCCAAGGAACCATACGCCCTGCTTGCCTGCGACTCTGAGAGCACCAGTGAGCGCGAGGATGACCCCACTTTCCTCTTGTTATCCGCGTCCTCATCATCTATCGATGATGATGAGCCCCCAAGGTGGCGGAGACGCCGCCAGCTGGAGCAAGGGGACTGCCATGCTAGGGACCCTGTGGCCCACACTAGTACTAGCAACTCTGTACTAGTTTTCCGGCCCACCAGTTAAGTCCAGCAGAGCCCCCTACCGGTGAACTTGCATGGTGTACCCCAGAGCATTTTGAGCCTGCAATTCCTGATTTTGTTGGCCAAGCAGGAATCCAGATTCCCACAGTGGGCTTCACTGAATATGACTATTTTAGTCTTTTTTTCAGTGACCACTTTGTGAATCTGATGGTGGAGCAAACGAACCTGTATGCCCAACAGTTCATTGCTCAACACCCGGGCTCCTTTTTGGCTAGGGCCGGTGGCTGGACTCCAGTCAGTGCAGCTGAGATGAGGACATTTTGGGTCCTCGTGCTGCACATGGGCCTAGTCAGGCATTACTGGAGCAGGGACGTCCTCTACCAGACCCCACTTTAGAGTACGGCCATGACACGCTCCCGATTTGAGGCCATTCGGAAATGCCTGCATTATGCAGATAATGCAGCATGTCCCCCGCAAGGTGATCCTGCCTATTACCGCCTGTACAAAATCAGGCCGGTCATCGATCACTTTGGGGACAAATTTTGGAGGCCTATGTACCTGGAAGGGAGGTTGCGGTTGATGAGTCTCTCATTGCTTTGAAGGGGAGACTCATTTTCCACCAGTATGTTCCCTCTAAGCGGGCGAGGTAAGGAGTGAAGCTGTACAAACTTTGTGAGAGTACCTCAGGGTACACTTACAAGTTTCGTGTGTACAAGGGGCGAGATTCCCGTATTGAACCCCCAGAGGGAAACTTGTGTGGGACCTTATGCACCCACTGCTAGATAAGGGTTACCACCTGTACGCGGATAACTTTCGTAATAGTATCCCCTTGTTCAGGTCTCTCGCCGCCAGATCCACGTCCGCTTGTGGGGCCGTGTGGAAAAATCAACGCCGCCTCCCTACCCACCCCCTCCAGGTCCCTATCCCCAGGGGTGAGATCCGTGCCCTTACTAGTGGAAACCTGTTGCTGGTCACATATAAAGACAACAGGGATGTCCTTGTATTGTCCACAATTCACGGTAAATGGCATCACCGCTGTCCCTGTGCGAGGTACCGCAACAGTCCTTAAGCTTGATTGTATCGTCTACTATAATCGGTATATGGGAGGAGTTGATCTCTCTGATCTAGTCCTCAAGCCATATAATGCCATGCGCAAAACCCGGGCATGGTACAAAACGTTGTGGTCTACTTGGTACAGGTTGCCTTGTATAACTCTTTTGTGCTGTCCCGGAGCGCTGGCAACACAGGGAAATTCCTGCAGTTCTATAAGGCAGTCCTCAAGGCCCTGATCTTTTCTGACCGGGAAAGAGCAGGCCGGAGTACCTCGGGAACTGGAGGCGCCCGGATCGTCCCTGTAAAACACTTTCCAGATGTGGTTCCCCCATACTGGAAAGAAGGGACGGACCCCAAAAAGGTGCAGAGTGTGTCACAGTAGGGGGATACGGAAGGACACCACTCTCAGTGTGACACGTGCCCTGATCATCCGGGCCTCTGCATTATAGATTGCTTCAGGGAGTACCACACTTTCCATGGAGTACTAAATTTATAATCCCCTTTTTGAATTTTCATTCCATTTAGCCACTGACAATCGGAAAAAAAAAATATGGTTCTCAGACTTCAGCCACTAAAGCAAAAATTTTGTTTTTCAAAAATATTATTTTGTAAAACTAAAATAAATAAAAAATACATATTAGGTATCGCTGCATCCATAAGAATCTGCTCTATAAAAATACCCCATGACCTAACCCCTCAGATGAACACAGTCAAAAAAATATAATAAAAACTGTGCAAAAAAGGGTATTTTTTTGTCACCTTACATCACAAATAGTGTAATAGCAAGCGATCAAAAAGTCATATGCCCCCCGCCCCCCAAAATAGTGCCAATAAAACCGCCCTCTCATCCCGCAAAGAATGAGCGCCTACCTAAGATAATCGGCTAAAAACTAAAAAAAACGGACTCTTAGACTATTGAGATACTAAAATGTTTTTTTTTTTTATTATAAAAGGATAATATAGTGTAAAACCTAAATCATAAAAAAAAGAGTAGACATATTAGGTATCGCCGCGTCTGTAAGATTCTGCTCTATAAAAATACCCCATGACCTAACCCCTCAGATGAACACGATCAAAAAAATAAAATAAAAACGGTGCCAAAACAGCTATTTTTTTTGCAAATTTTCCATTTTAAACCATTTTTTCCAATAACAAAGCAATGGTTAACAGCCAAACAAAACTTTATATTTATTACCCTTATTCTGCAGTTTACAGAAACACCCCATATGTGGTGGTAAACTGCTGTATGACCAAACGGCAGGGCGCAGAAGGAAAGGAACGCCGTATGGTTTCTGGAAGGCAGATTTTGATTGCCTTTTTTCTGGCACCATGTCCCATTTGAAGAACCCCTGATGCACCCCTACAGGGGTTAAAGCGTCGGCCACTGTAAAAGTCACTGTTAAGTGACTGTTAAAGGGACGGTCACTGTGGAAGTCACTGTTAAAGGGACGGTCACTGTTAAAGGGGCTATCACTGTGAGGCCCCTTTCACACGGGCGAGTTTTCCGTGCGGGTGCGATCCGTGCGGCGAACGTATGGCACCCGCACTAAATCCTGACCCATTCATTTCTATGGGGCTGTGCACATGAGCGTTGTTTTTAACGCATCACTTGTGCGTTCAGTTGAAATCGCAGCATGCTCTATATTGTCCGATTTTGACGTGACGCAGGCCCCATAGAAGTCAATGGGGTGCGTGAAAATTGGATGGCATCCGCAAGCAAGTACGGATGCCGTGCGATTTGCACGCACGGTTGCTAGGAGACGATCAGGATGGAGACCCGATCATTATTATTTTCCCTTATAACATGGTTATAAGGGAAAATAATAGCATTCTGAATACAGAATGCATAGTAAACCAGCGCTAGAGGGGTTAAAAAAAAATAAAAAAAAATTTAACTCACCTTAGTCCACTTGATCGCGAAGCCCGGCATCTCCTTGTGTCTCCTCTGCTGCTGAACAATACCTGGGGTGAGCTGCTGCATTAAATAGAGGTTAAGGACCTGTGATGACGTCAATCCGGTCATCACATGGTCTTTTACCATGCTGAATCATCATGGTAAAAGATCATGTGACGTACCATGTGATGACCGGAGTGACGTCATCGAAGGTCCTTAACCGGTATTTAATGGAGCAGCTCACAGCTTCGCGATCAAGTGGACTAAGGTGAGTTAAATTTTTTTTTTTTTTTTTTAACCCCTCTAGCGCTGGTTTACTATGCATTCTGTATTCAGAATGCTATTATTTTCCCTTATAACCATGTTATACGGGAAAATAATACAATCTTCAGAACATCAATCCCAAGCCCGAACTTCTGTGAAGGAGTTCGGGTTTGAGTACTAAACATGCGCGATTTTTCTCACGCGAGTGCAACGCATGACAATGTTTTGCACTCGCGCGGGAAAATCGCGCATTTTCCCGCAACGCACCCGGCTCTTATCCGGGCAAAAAAACTGACGCCCGTGTGAAAGAGGCCTGAAAGTCACTCTTAAAGGGCCGGTCACTGTGAAAGTCACTTTCAAAGGGGCAGGCACTGTGAAGGTCTCTGTTAAAGGGGCGGGCATTGTGTTTGTTACTGTTAAAGGGGTAGGCACTGTGAATGTCACTGTTAAAGGGGCGGCCACCATGAAGGTCACTGTTAAAGGGGTGGTGAATGCTAAAGGGGCGGTCACACTTGAGGTCAATGTTAAAGGGGCAGGCATTGTTAAAGGGGCGGGCACTCTGAAGGTCATTGTTAAAGGGGAGCACTGTGGAGGTCAATGTTAAAGGGGCGGCCACTGTGGAGGTCAATGTTAAAGGGGCGGGCACTGTGGAAGTCATTGTTAAAGGGGCGGGTACTGTAGAGGTCACTGTTATGGGAGAAACTGTCGATATCTTTTTACGACACACAGTAACGTAAAATGAAATAGATGAAATATACCTGTGCGAAGCTAGGTCCTTCTGCTAGTCTCTTATATATATAAAAATGAATTTCTGTCTGTCTGGACGTTCTTTATGCGCGACCAAACGACTCGACCGATCTTCACCAAATTTGGCACACAGGTACATCAGGTGCCCAGGGCGGTTACTGTTAAAGGGGCAGTCACTGTGAAAGTCACTGTTAAAGATGCGGTCACTGTAAAAGTCATTGTTAAAGGGGCAGTCACTGTGAAAGTCACTGTTAAAGGGGCAGTCACTATTAAAAGGGAGGTCACTGTTAAAGTCACTTTTAAAGGGGCGGTCAGTGTGAAAGTCACTGTTAAAGGGGCGGTCACTGTGAAAGTCACTGTTAAAGGGGCGGTCAGTGTGAAAGTCACTGTTAAAGGGGCGGTCACTGTGAAAGTCTCTGTTACAGGAGTGGTCACTGTGAAAGTCACTGTTAAAGGGGCAGTCATTGTAAAAGTCATTGTTAAAGGGGCGATTACTGTGAAAGTCACTGTCAAAGGGACGGTCACTGTGAAAGTCACTGTTAAAGGGGAGGTCATTGTGAAAGTCACTGTTAAAGGGGCGGTTACTGTTAAAGGGGCAGTCACTGTGAAAGTCACTGTTAAAGATGCTGTCACTGTAAAAGTCATTGTTAAAGGGGCAGTCACTGTGAAAGTCACTGTTAAAGGGGCAGTCACTGTTAAAAGGGAGGTCACTGTTAAAGTCACTGTTAAAGGGGCGGTCACTGTGAAAGTCACTGTTAAAGGGGCGGTCACTGTTAAAGGGGCGGTCACTGTAAAAGTCACTGTTAAAGGGGAGGTCACTGTGAAAGTCACTGTGAAAGGGGCGATCACTGTGAAAGTCACTGTTAAAGGAGCAGTCACTGTGAAAGTCACTGTTAAAGGGGTAGCTGCTGTAGATGTCACTGTTAAGGGGCAGGGGCCACTATTAAAAGTGCAACTGCTGTGGATGTTACTGTTAAGGGGGCAGTCTGCTGTGGAGGTCACTGTTAAAGTGGCGAGCACCGTGGAGGTCACAGTTAAGGGGGCAGGGGCCACTATTAAATGGGCAGCTGCTGTGGAGGTAACTGTTAAGTCAGCAGGGTACTGTGAGGTCACTGTTAAGGGAGCAGGGTACTGTGGCAGTCACTGTTAAAGGGACTGGTCCTGTGGAGGTCTATGTTAAGGGGACAGGGAACAGTGGCGGTCATAGATAAAGGGACAGTCCCCTATGGAGGTTAGTGTTAAGGGGCAGAGTATTGTATAGGCCACTTTTAAGGGGGCAGGCACCTGAGGAGGTCATTGTCAAGGGAGTGGGGTGCTGTGAAACTCACTGCTAAAGGGGCAGACTGCTGTCAAGTTCAAAGTTAAGGGGATGGGCTGCTGTGGAGATCCCATTTTAAGGAGGCGGGGCACTGTGAGGAGGTCAGTTTTAAGGGGTGGGGGGCAGTGAAGTTATCTTTTAAGGGGGCGTGATGCTGTAGAGGTCACTGTTATGGGGGATACTGTTGATATCTTTTAACGACACGCAGAAACATTAAATGAAATAGAGGAAATGTAGCGTGCGAAGCTGGGTCCTTTTGCTAGTCTCTTATATATATCAAAATTAGTTATTTTAGATTTAAGCTTCCTAAAAGCTTGCTGTTGATAATGGCGATAATGGACATCTAAGGTTTTTAAACTAGGTGGAGCGCTCAGCACCGTGTGTGAAAGCGTCTTGACAGCTACTGACATAGTGTCAGACAAGTGTGCTGTGCTGGGAACGTTTGTGTGTCGGAGCACAGTTACCTATTCCATTTAATCAGTTTTTGCAGGCAACTACAGGTAGTTTGCTTACATTAGTCTATCCACACAATGTTCAAGCTCTGCAGATATAGTTGTGGTGAATAGGAGATAGTTGCTGCCAAGGTGGGGGAGATGTGCACTAAGTCGTCAACTCTTTGGGGTCGAAACAAAATGTTTTAATTGTTTGTTATGGCTCACAGCCGTTTTACAATTTTGTCGAATTAAAAGTGAAGTTTTAATATACACTTTATACCTGCAAACTGAAAGGAATCCATGTTCTTTTTAATGTCAAAAACAAATTCTGCATTTTGCTGAAGTTTTGTTTCTCTGTTAGGAAATAGCTCTGATTGCTGTCAAACTAATTGCTGTTAAGTTTCTATTCTCTGTAACCCTGAATTTTATCTCTTTGGCACTACTCCCGGACAATATTCCTAATATGGAAGTTCCGTTTTTGTTTCTCTTTCATTGTCTGTAGAATAGAGCGTGTTAATATGATAGGTTGAATACATAACTTACGATGATATGCTAATAAAGGGGGTAAAGCCCCCTCTATATAACCTGTGTGCATTAAAAATAAACCTCAGAGTGTTCATTCAGTACATCACTGTTGTGTCTTTTATTACCTACTGAGTGAAGCGCTCTCCTGACGTCAGAAAAAAGACTCAAACCAAGCCGATACTAGAAGTTTGGTGCCAGGGGTACCAAGTGGGACGTTGAGATTCCTATCACAAACCAACACACGTACCACAAACACAACAAATGATTGCCAAATGTCCTTTATATCAACCAATCCCAAGGGCATAGCAACAGTAAACCTAACAACCAGAGACGTAAGGGTTTCCGAGTAAAAAAGGAACAATGTTACTGATAGGTACAGTAAGAATCATCTGGAGTCAAACTTGAAGCGTATTGGGTTTCACTTCAGAGAGAGATGACGGGTAGGGTCCTGGTATTGAACACTATCCCTAGACTGCCCTGTCAGATTTCATTTACCCTGATCTACTCCTAATACGAAGTCATCGCCCTGACAAGTCCTTCTGGAACCTTTATCTAAGGTGGCATATGGCTCCATTTTCCACTATTCACAGGGCTCAAGGTATTGCCCAATGCTCAGACCCAAAGTAAGAATGCGTGTGTCATCTTAATTGCATGTGCTAGTGGAGACCAGCGTGCCTCGCCGCTCCACTAGTATGTGTGCCTTGATAGAGCACGAAGCCCTCCTCCCCAACGGGAGTCCCGATGATGTCACGGTATGAGCGCTACACGGGCAGCTGGGGGAGCCTCAGAGGGGGAGCTGCCAGATAAAACGATGTGGTTTGGGCGCTGCTAGGCAACTGCAGCACCATATTGCTAGGACTAAGAGCTGGTGGCTCCTTAGTATATTTACTTATCTAGGAGGGCTATTTTCACACTTGCGGCAGAGTGATCTGGCAAGCAGTTCCGTCTCTGGAATTGCCTGCCGGATCCGGCAAAATGAACATTACCGGACATTTTTCATGCAACGTTCTTTCGACGGAAATTCAAGCCGTATCCGTCATTCCGTTGCATACCGTAGACACTTTTTGCTGGATCCGTCATAATAGCGGATCTGTCTGTTCCGTTTTCTTCCGTTTTTAAATGGAAAGACAGATCTGGTATTCAAATTTTTTAGATAAAAGGATGCAATCTGTTAAGCAAATACTACAGTGGCTATAAAAGACAACCGAAGGTCACTTACCACTCAGAAGTTCCTTCTGCAGATTGCAAAGATGATGCCGGACCATATTCGTTTTGGATTTCAGGCTCTAATTCTGGTTTTACGCTAGAGAAGACGTCTTTGAGCCAGACAGCGTCGTAAGCGTCGCTATTGGGTGCATTCAATAACCTCTGCAAGAATAAGAAGGGGAGTTTTTGAAACTCTGTTTCCTGAATTGAGGGATTATTCTGAAAAATTCTTCAAATACTTACGGATGACCGTAGAAAGTTTTGATGATCTGTTACAACGTGTGTCACCTCACATTCAAAGACAAGACACCACTTTCCGTCGCTGTGTTTCCCCAGCAGAACGCCTATTGTTGACCATAAGGTAAAGTACATACTTATTATATATAGTACACATTATTTTCTGTATACATTTTTTAAAGATGATCTTTCAGGTAGTGTGAAATAAAAAATCTTTTTGAACCCAAATTTGCTCTGTTATTTTTTTCTGGCATCACTGTACAAAGTGCATAATTTTGCCCACAATTGATGCTCAGCATTATTATTTTTACTTCTACATCTTGTATGTTAAAGTTTTAATCCATATAATGGTAATTAACAATGTAGAATGAACTGTGAGCAATATCGGTCACCACCGAGAAGAAACCTTTATCGTTGTTTTTTCAAAAAAATTATATTGGCCACATAAAAAATCTTGTCCAAATAAAAATATGGAAATAAGGTCCCATAGAATTGCGTCCGATTGATATACCTTGTATATTATGGTTTTTGAGAATCTAATACCCGAATACTTTTTATTTTTTAGGTTTCTGGCAAGTGGATAAAGTTTCAGCTCACTCCATTTTCAATTTTGCCTTTGCATATCAACTGTCTCCATAATTGTGAAGGAGACATGCCGTGTTTTGTGGGAACAACTGCATGATGAATTTATTCCACATCCAACTAGACAGCATTGGACAGAAATAGCTGAAAATTTTTGGGACGTTTTCTCAGTTTCCCAACCGCATAGGTGCGGTAGACGGGAAACATATTCGGATTATCAAGCCCCAAGGAACCGGATCAGAATTTTACAACTACAAGAAATATTTTTCGATAATCCTAATGGTCATCGCAGATGCACAATATAGTTTTGTTGCACTCGACGTAGGGGCCTATGGACGCACCAACGATTCAATGGTATTTAAAAATTCTTATATGGGCAGTAGTCTATATAACAGACAATTTGATTTTCCTCTGCCTCAACCACTGCCAGGTACAGATGCCCCACCCATGCCGTTTGTATTGGTTGGTGATGAGGCCTTCCAAATGTGTGGAAATCTTCTGAAACCGTATTCAAGCCGCAGATTAGATTTAAAAAAACGCACATACAATTACCGCTTGACCAGTGTCATGCCCTACAGAGGTCTGCCATGTTAGCAGCACGTGTGTAGCCTTTTGTTTTTGTTTTGGAGTTGAGCTGTATCCGCCTCCCTTCAGGTGCACTGGGCGGGGTCGTTGGTATGAGTTTAAATTATGCCCACTCCCAGTGTCCTGTGCGGGTTATAGCTTCTGTCTTGCTCAGAGGAAGGAAGGATTTGCTGTTCCTGCTCAGTAACAAGATATGTTGGTTTTGTTTTTCTTGTGGTTTTCTGTCTAGGCTGTTAGAGAGACGCCTGCCCCCTCCAGGTCCTGAGGGAGCAGGCTGCCTCTTTCCCCCTTTCACCATCTTAGGGATTTTATGGAATCTTCAGCCTAGACACAGGGACACGTTTATTCCCACCTTTAGGGTCTGAATGTGGGCATAGAAGTCTAGGGAGAGCTGGTAGGGATTTGTCAGGAGGTGACCTTTGTCCCTAGCTTCTTGCCTAGACACTTGTTTGGTGGTCTTCTATGTATCTTGTATCCTGTCCAGCGTGACAACCAGGGCTTGAAGAATGGTTGAATGTACATTTGGAATTTTGGTAGCAAAATGGAGGATTTTCACTAAACCAATTCATATGAAGGTTGAATCGGTTGACGAGGTTGTAAAGTCTGCTGTGGTGTTACACAACTACCTCCTTAAAAAAGAACCACTCAATTTGGAACAGATACCAGAGGACAGCGAAATGGCAAGCATTCAAAGTTTTGGACCTCAGTCAAGTGTAGCGGTTTCACGTATGAGAGACTGTTTTGCAGATTATTTCTGCTCTGAAGCCGGAAGGGTGGACTGGCAGGACCGATTTGTATAATCATTTTGTGATTCATTTTCAAATAACTGTTTGTTTGCCTGTTTGTTGGTGGTTATAGTTTGTTGTATTTGTTTTCAATTGGATTTTTTTCAATTAATATTGTTTTTCAACGTAATTGAAAGTTTTATTTAATATATTTATTTTCCCACGATAGAGGAGAAACACATTCTTGCGTCGCTCCACTAGCGATGGTATATTATGTGAGGCATGTTTATAGAGACTCATTTTCAATCTCCCCACGCTAGAGAAGCGACATACTTGTGTCGCTCCACTGGCGCTGGTAGATTTTATCATAATAGGTAGTAAATCCCAGCAGCTGTGTCTTTTGTAAGTAAGTTTCTTTTTCTTCAGAAAAGTTAGACTTAAAGCTCATTTTTCTGGACCTGTTGGGAAGCAGTGGAACACGGAGCATGTAGAGACACAATCTGGCCAAGTTTAGTTGACTTAGGTCTGAAAAATAAATCCGAGAAGATCTATCACCCTGTGGAAACTTATATACAACTAGTTACTAGGGAGGTGCGGGAACAGCTAGACTCTATAAAGAAGATTGAATTTCATTTAAGACACAATGTCACAGTTAGTGAGAAGAGAGCCATTAAAATGTAAATGATAAGGATTTGGTAATAAAGCCTGCGGATAAAGGCGGCTCCAAAGTAATAATGGATAAAACCAAATATATTCAGGAAGTGATGCGACAATTATCAGACCAATCCACATATCAACCATTAAATGGAGACCCCCTTTTTGAAAAAAACATAAGATCATGGGGATAGTTGAGCACTATTCGAGATTAGGTGTAATTGATCAACACCTCTGCAAGTTTTTGGTAAATCACACCCCTAGGACTCCAGTCCTGTATATATTACCAAAGGTCCATAAAACATTGACTAATCCCCCAGGACACCCTATAGTGTCCTCAGTGGGATCCATCTTATCCCCTCCAGCTGTCATCCTAGAGAAGGTTTTAACCCCTTTGGTAAAAACTACGAAATCATTTTTATGGGATACACCACATTTTCTTAGGATTATTGCTGATTTGGGTCCTGTTCCCCCTGATAGCCTCCTAGTGACTATTGATGTTGTCAGTTTATACACTTCAATTGGTCATCAGGAAGGTATACAAGCTGTTTCAACTATATTGAGTGGAACTAATTATACAACATCAGAACAAGAATTTTTTCGACAATTACTACATCTGGTCCTTTATGAAAATTATTTTTTATTTATGGATACATTTTACCTCCAGAAGCGTGGTACCGCGATGGTGTCGATCGTGCCCCCCCCATGCAAATATATTTGTGTCGGCATTTGAAGAAAACAATGTATACAATAATGAGATATTTAGTAAGAATGTAATCATTTGGAAAAGGTTTGTCAACGACATTTTTTGCATATGGGTGGGGTCCCGTGAGGTCCTATCAGATTTAATGAATCATCTTAACCACCTCCCGTCCGCCCATAGACTATAAATGTCCGGGAGGTGGATCTCTATCTCCTAATGGACGTTTTAAAACGTCCTTTCAGAGATCGCAGCTGCACGCTAATCGAGCAGCTGCTGATCGGGTTGCCTGCTGTCAGTGACAGCAGGGCAACCCAGAGGGAAGGCAGGGACAGTTCCCAGGTGTCCCTGCCTTCTGGATCGCTGCATACACAGCGCTCACCGAGCGCTGTGTATGCAGAGCAGGAAGCGCTATGCGCTTCCTATTCCGGCCCGGCGGTCATGTGACCGCCGGGACCGGAGAGTGCAGGAGCTGTGTGAGGTCTTTCAGAGACCTCGATCAACCCTGCTCTGAGGCTGTACAGTGCAGTATTGCGCTGTACAGCCTCTCTGGGGGGTGTATTTCCACTGTAACTGGGGCTACTATGTCACCCCCAGTTACAGGAGAAATCAACAGTGAAAAAAAAAAGAAAATGTGAAGTAAATGTCCCCCAGAGGTCTTGTATGACCTTATGGGGGACTAAAAGTGTAAAATAAAAAATAAATAAATAAAGGGTTGAAAAAATAAAATAAAAAAAAGTTTCACATGTAAAAAAAAAAAAGTCCCCAAGTAAGGAATAAAAAAAATAGAAAAAATAGAAAAAATAAAATAAAATAGACATATCTGGTATTGCCGCGTCCGTAAAAACCAGCTCTATAAAAATATCACATGACCTAACCCCTCGGGTGAACACCGTAAAAAAAAAAAAAAAAAAATGTGTCAAAACAAGCAATTTTTACACCTTACATC
This sequence comes from Bufo gargarizans, assembly GCF_014858855.1. Taxonomy (NCBI): domain Eukaryota; kingdom Metazoa; phylum Chordata; class Amphibia; order Anura; family Bufonidae; genus Bufo; species Bufo gargarizans. Next base: position 85,031,276 of record NC_058087.1, on the reverse strand, counting down.
ACAAAAAGGTGCAACACCAAGTGTTCAAAAACGCGTATGTCCCACAAAATGGTACCAATAAAACCTTCACCTCATCCCACAAAAAATGAGCCCCTACATAAGAAAATCTCTCAAAAAATAAAAAAACTATAGCTCTTAGAACATGGAGACACTAAAACATCATTTTTTTGGTTTCAAAAATGCTATTATTGTGTAAAACTTTAATAAATCAGAAGAAGTATACATATTAGGTATCGCCACGTCCGTAACAATCTGCTCTATGAAAATGTCACTTGACTGAACCCCTCAGGTGAACGCTGTAAAAATAAATAAATAGAAACTGTGCTAAAACAACCAATTTGTTGGTCACCTTGCCCCATAAAGTGTTATAATGAATGATCAAAAAATCATATGTACCCAAAAATAGTACTAATAAAACTGGCGCCTTATCCCCTAGTTTCCAAAATGGGGTCACTTCTTGGGAGTTTCTACAGTAAGGGTGCATCAGGGGGCTTCAAATGGGACATGGCATCTAAAAACCACGTGGAGTTCCTTTTCTTCTGCGCCCTGCCGTGTGCCCATACAGCAGTTTATGACCACATGTGGGGTGTTTCTGTAAACCGCAGAATCTGGGTAATAAATATTGAGTTTTGTTTGGCTGTTAACCATCGATGTGTTAAAGAAAAAATTTGATTAAAATGGAAAATCTGCCAAAAAAGTGAAATTTAAAAATTTCCTTTAATTCTTGTGGAACGCCTAAAGGGTTGACAAAGTTTGTAAAATCGGTTTTGAATACCTTGAGGGGTGTAGTTTCTACAATGGGGTCATTTATGGGGGGTTTCCACTATGTAGGCCCCACAAAGTGACTTCAGACCTGAACTGGTCCTTAACCCCTTAGGGACCGGGCTCATTTTCACCTTAAGGACCAGGCCATTTTTTGCAAATCTGACCAGTGTCACTTTAAGTGCTGATAACTTTAAAACGCTTTTACTTATACAGGCCATTCTGAGATTGTTTTTTCGTCACATATTGTACTTCATGACACTGGTTATTTTTTTGCATAATAAAATACCTAATTTACCAAAAATTTGGAAAAATTTGCAAATTTCAAAGTTTCAGTTTCTCTACTTCTGTAATACATAGTAATACCCCCAAAAATTGTGATGACTTAACATTCCCCATATGTCTACTTCATGTTTGAATTATTTTGGGAATGATATTTTATTTTTTGGGGATGTTACAAGGCTTAGAAGTTTAGAAGCAAATCTTGAAATTTTTCAGAAATTTACAAAAACCCAATTTTTAGGGACCACTACAGCTCTGAAGTCACTTTGCGAGGCTTACATAATAGAAACCGCCCAAAAATGACCCCATTCTATAAACTACACCCTTTAAGGTATTCAAAACTGATTTTACAAACTCCGTTAACCCTTTAGGTGTTGCACAAGAGTTATTGGCAAATGGGGATGAAATTTGAGAATTTCATTTTTTTGCCTAATTTTCCATTTTAACCCATTTTTTCCACTAACAAAGCAAGGGTTAACAGCCAAACAAGACTGTATCTTTATTGCCCTGACTCTGCTGTTTACAGAAACACCCCATATGTGGAGATAAACTACTGTACGGCCACACAGCGGGGCGTAGAGTGAAAGGTGCGCCGTATGGTTTTTGGAAGCCAGATTTTGCTGGACAGTTCTTTTGACACATGTCCCATTTGAAGCCCCCTGATGCACCCCTAGAGTAGAAACTCCATAAAAGTGACCCCATCTAAGAAACTACAGCCCTCAAGGTATTCAACACTGATTTTACAAACTTCGTTAACCCTTTAGGTGTTGCACAAGAGTTATTGGCAAATGGGGATGAAATTTGAGAATTTCATTTTTTTGACTAATTTTCCATTTTAACCCATTTTTTCCACTAACAAAGCAATAGTTAACAGCCAAACAAGACTGTATCTTTATTGCCCTGACTCTGCTGTTTACAGAAACACCCCATATGTGGCCGTAAACTACTGTACGGCCACACAGCGGGGCGTCGAGTGAAAGGTGCGCCGTATGGTTTTTGGAAGCCAGATTTTGCTGGACAGTTTTTTTGACACCATGTCCCATTTGAAGCCCCCTGATGCACCCCTAGAGTAGAAACTCCATAAAAGTGACCCCATCTAAGAAACTACACCCCTCAAGGTATTCAAAACTGATTTTATAAACTTTGTTAACCCTTTAGGTGTTGCACAAGATTTAATGGAAAATAGAGATACAATTTCCAAATTTCACTTTTTTGGCAGATTTTCCATTTTAATATTTTTTTTCCAGTTACAAAGCAAGGGTTAACAGCCAAACAAAACTCATTATTTATGGCCCTGATTCTGTAGTTTACAGAAACACCCCATATGTGGTTGTAAACCGCTGTACGGGCACACGGCAGGGCGCAGAAGGAAAGGAATGCCATACGGTTTTTGGAAGGCAGATTTTGCTGGACTGGTTTTTTGACACCATGTCCCATTTGAAGCCCCCCTGATGCACCCCTAGAGTAGAAACTCCAAAAAAGTGACCCCATGTTAGAAAGTACGGAATAGGGTGGCAGTATTGTTGGTACTAGTTCAGGGTACATATGATTTTTGGTTGCTCTATATTACACTTTTTGTGCGGCAAGGTAACAAGAAATAGCTTTTTTGGCACGTTTTTTTTTTGTTATTTACAACATTCATCTGACAGGTTAGATCACAAGGTAATTTTATAGAGCAGGTTGTCACGGACGCAGCGATACCTAATATGTATACAATTTTTTTATTTATGTAAGTTTTATACAATAACTTCATTTTTAAAACCAAAAAATTGTTTAGTGTCTCCATAGTCTGAGAGCCATAGTTTCTTCAGTTTTTGGGCGATTATCTTGAGTAGGGTCTAATTTTTTTCGGGATGAGATGACAGTTTGATTGGCACTATTTTGGGGTGCATATGACTTTTTGATCGCTTGCTATTATACTTTTTGTGACGTAAGATGGCAAAAAATAGCTTTTTTTACACAGTTTTTTTTTTTTTTTTACGGTGGTCACCTGAGGGGTTAGGTCATGTGATATTTATATAGAGCCGGTCGATACGGACGCGGCAATACCTAATATGTATACTTTATTTTTATTTATGTAAGTTTTACACAATGATTTTATTTTTGAAACAAAAGTGTAAGAGCCATAGCTTTTTCAGTTTTTGGGCGATTATATTGAGTAGGGTCTCATTTTTTGCGGGATGAGATGACGGTTTGATTGGTACTATTTTGGCATACATGCGACTTTTTTGATCACTTTTATTACCTTTTTTGGGAAGTAAGGTGGGCAAAATTTCAATTTTCTCATAGTTTTTATTTTTTTATTTTTATGGCGTTCACTGTGCAGGGAAAGTAACATGACCGTTTTATAGATCAGGTCGTTACGGACGCGGCGATACCTAATATGTGTCGTTTATTGAATTTTTTTATTTTTTATTTAGTGATAAATGTTTTTTTTTATCTTAAATTTTTTCACTTATTTTTTAAATTTTTTGACCCAGACCCACTTGGTTCTTGAAGATCCAGTGGGTCTGATGTCTGTAAAATACAGTACAGAACCTATATAGGTTTCTGTACTGTATTTTACTTACACTGAACAGATCTATGCTTTCAGCACAGATCTGTTCAGCACCATGGACAGCAGGACGCCTGAGCAGGCGTCCTGTTGCCATGGGAACCTTCCCCGTCTGCCACAACTTCGCAGACGGGGAAGGGTGAGGACGGGGCTTCGGGGGGGCTGTCTGGGGGCTCTCTCCCTCTCCCATCGGGGGGCTGCAAAGGCACAGCAGCCCCCCGATCGGAGAGGGAGGGAGCTCCCTCTTACTGTTAACCTTTTCCATACAGTGGTCCGTACGGACCGCTGTATGGAAAGGGTTAAACGGCTGACATCACATCAACAATGTCAGCCGTTTATACCAGGGTGCCAGCAATGTGCTGGCACCCTGGTATACCCACTGTACACCAATGATTACGCAATGGGAGGCGGGCGGGGGATCGCGATCCCGCCTGCCGCACCGCCCGCCTCCCGCAACGCCCCCACCGCCTGTGACACCCCCCCTGCACCACCCGCCGCCATCAAATCGTGCAGGGGTGCAATATTGATTTAGGCACTCTAAAGTTTCTGATCCCCGCGGTCAGGGACTGCGGGGATCAGAAACTGCAAAAAGCGCAGCAAACCGCAGGTCTGAATTGACCTGCGGTTTGCTGCGATCGCCGACACGGGGGGGTCACATGACCCCCCCTGGCGTTTTAACAGGATGCCGGCTGAATGATTTCAGCCGGCATCCTGTTCAAATTAACCCCTGGGGCGCCGGAATGCCGATTTTAAAGTTAGGACGTACCGGTACGTCCTTGGTCCTTAAGGACTCGGGAAATAGGGCGTACCGGTACGTCCTATGTCCTTAAGGGGTTAAAAAGTGGGTTTTGGCAATTTTCTTAAAAATTTGAAGAATTGCTTCTAAACTGCTAAGCCTTCTAACGTCCTAAAAAAATAAAATGACATTTCCAAAATGATGCCAACATAAAGTAGACATATGGGGAATGTTAAGTAATAAATATTTTATGAGGTATCACTTTCTGTTTTAAAAGCAGAGAAATTGAAATTTAGAAAATTGCAAATTTTTAAAATGTTTGGGTAAATTTGGGATTTTTTCGTAAATAAAGGTGAAATATTTTGACTAAAATTTATGACTATCATGAAGTACAATGTGTCACGAGAAAACAATCTCTGAATGACTTGGATAAATAAAGGCGTTCCAAAGTTATTACCACATAAAGTGAGATATGTCAGTTTTGCTAAATTAGGCCTAGTCAGGAAGGGGGCAAATGGCCCAGATGGCAAGTGGTTAATACCGCAGTTGATGGTCTACAGTTTACGGTCACCTTTGACACTAATATGGTGAGTTTCCTGGACATTAGGGTCATCAAAGACCCTGGAGGCCGTATATTTACAGATATTCATCGTAAGGACGCTGACAGAAATAGCATACTTTATTTTAAAAGTGCCCACCCTTTACCCCTTAAAAAAGCCATTCCTAGATCTCAATATCAAAGAGTGAAGCGAATAGTCTCAGACCCGGTCCTACAAAATATAAGGATGACAGAAATGAAAGAGAGATTTCAGGAGAAGGGTTATCCGCAGACTATCTTAAAAAAAGCTAGAGAAGGGATAGAAGGTGAAAGGGTCCTACAAGATGGAGGCAAGATGTCCAGAATTGCCCTCATTCACAAATTTCATCCATTTAATGTGGGTATTGATAATACGGTTAGGAAACACTGGCACCTGCTGAATAAAGCATACCCTCAGGTTGATGAATTTAAGTGTCCACCCCTTATCTGCAACAAAAAGAATCCAAATTATCGTGATAAAATAGTACATGCAGATTTGGGTAGTACTAAAGCCATATTAAAACAACAGCGGATATCCACACCACGGATGGGTACATCCCCCTGCCTGCATTGTCTACAGTGCTCCCACGTAATCAAAGGCCCTTCGTTTCACCATCCACATACAGGTAAAAGTTTTGGAGTAAAAGTTTTGGAGTAAAAGGTTTTTTTACCTGTGACTCAGCAAATGTAGTATATCTGATCAAATGCCCTTGTGGTCTATTATATGTGGGCGAGACAATGCAGGCAGTGAGGGATTGGATTAGTAAACATAAATCCGATATTAGGACAAAAAAACTGATGTTACCAGTTCCAAGTTATTTGTATAAATTTAAACATACCATTGCACAACTGCGATTTCAAGTATTAGAGCAGGTGAAGAGACCAAGGAGAGGGGGTGATGTCAAAAGGCTTCTACTTAAAAGAGAGGCCTTTTGGATACACACCCTTGACACACTGCACCCAAGGGGCCTGAATAGAGACTATGAGGTCATACATTTGTGATGTTTTCAGATATATCAAAATATATATAAATGTTTAATATATTTCTTATGTATTCCTTTTAGACTTCTGCCTTGTGATGAAAAGGACATTTAGATTCTCCAATAAGGTAGAAATAATCTCTGCCATATGTCACTTTATTTTTCTGCTACTCTGTTTCATTAGTTGATTGACAAATGTTCAAACACCTCCCACTAAAAAGGGTGGAGACGTCCCTATGAGCGGTACTAGACCCTATATATAGTTTGATTTCTTTTGTTGGATGTACCTGTTGAGTAAGGCTTGCATGCCGAAACGTGTTCTGGTTAGAGTACTTTTTGCTTTGATGAAATAAAAAGAAACTTACTTACAAAAGACACAGCTGCTGGGATTTACTACCTATTATCCATTAAAGGCCGCTCCTCTCCCGTGCAGCGTGCAACAAAAAGGTGAAGTGCTGACCTGTTTCCTTTTTCGATTTTATCAGGCGTGTTATTTAGAGTGAGGTTAAATCTGCCCACGCTAGAGGAGCGACACCTACTTGTGTCGCTCCACTGGCACTGGTAGATTTTATCAGGCCTGTTATGTAGAGTGATGTTTAATCTGCCCACGCTAGAGGAGCAGGAGCATACTTGAAGTTGGTTACTTAAAAAAAAAAATAATACATTTTTCAAACAAAAAATATTTTATTTGATAACATAAATATTTTCTAATAATATAAATTTAAAAAAAATTATAAAAAAAAGGCTACAAATGCCTATAGGTTGGACCGGTAGGAGTAGAAGGTTGGGGGGTGGAGGGCCAAACACTGGTTGGTCCCCCTCGTTCCTGTTCCTGTGCCCCTGTGGACATATAAGTGTGTGTTGGGGCAAGCACAACAGAGGGAGTATGCAATCTGGATGGGGGGGCAGGAGAAGGAGTTGACCGAGCATGAGTAGAAGGAGTGTTGAAACTGGTAGCAGGAAAGTAATGAGGAGGAGAAGGAGAAAAGTGTTGAGTAAAGGGCTCGGTGGATTGGGAATGGAGATGGGGAGGCTGGGATGGGGGCTGAGGAGGTTGGAAAGGGGGGTAGGTAGTTTGGGAAGGGGGTTGTTGAGGTTGTGATGGGGGATAGGGCATGGACAGGGGATAGGATGTGGGATGGGGCTGTACTTAACACAAGACACTGTCCACCTGTCTTCAGGCCTCAAACAGCTGGTCGGGCGTAAATCGTTCCATCACGGGGAGCAACGATAACCAATAGTGATGCACCGGACCCAACTGCGACGTCAGCACCGCCCCCTCCTGCAGACGTCGCACTGTGTCTTCCAAAGCAGCAACTCTATTGGTGAATCCCATCAAGGACTCGTAAACGAGCCCTGTGAGATCCTCGTAGTCCGCCTGACGGCTCCTACCGGTCCTCTGGCGACGCATCAATGCCTCAAAGAGTGGTGCCATTGTGGCCATTGTTGAGTCGCCAGAGGGCACAGGTAGGGGAACATTGAGGTCCCGACCAGCTGTTGGAGTGGGACGAGAGGGACCCGCAGTGGGCGGCTCTTCGGGGACCGCCTCTGGTGCTCCAGCTTCTGTAAGGACTTCACGAGCAGGTTTGTGCGCCTGAGTACTGCTAGATGTGCTGTAAAGGAAACAAAAAAAATAATTAATGAAAAAATAGGGAACTATATGTGGATGTCCCGGACAGAGTGTCAAATGATAGTCTGGCTGGGCCACACACATAGATTGGAGATTAACATTCATAATTATTATAAACATTAGAGCTTACCTTCGCAGCTGTAATGTTCGTCTTAGGAAACCTAATGCGGCCGCATACCAGTACGGCCGCTTTTGGCTCGCTTTTGAGCCACTCGGGCGCTTGACCTCCTCGTTATAGTCCTTCTTATAGAGGTCCCTCATTGACCGCCACCGCACCAGGATCGTCGTCCCTGTCCACAAGAAAAAATATATATTAAAATTTTTTCAGACATCAAAAATGGTTTAGTATTTGATTGAACCTGCCGCAACAACAATAAAAAAATATTGATGTTCACTATAGGTAGCAGTAACCAACTTCAACCAGACACAAAACAAATTTTGAATGAAAAGTAGACATGTGCATTATACAAAGTTATACTGTGTACTTACGGCACTCCTCCCACTGACTTTCATTGAGGTCGTCCCAATTTGGCACTATGACTTCACATATCTCAAGCCAGAGGAGCCGGGTAGCATGATGGTCTGCGTGGCGGCGGTCGGTGTGGTCCCACAGTAGTGGTCTGTCCTCCTCCATCTGGATGAGGAGTTCATTGTCGATAATCAAACTGCCAAATTCCTCCTCATCCGTTCTGGTGGAGCCTCTGGAACCCTAAAAATAGAAAAATAAATAAAAAATTAGAACCTCATGTTTGACAGATTTCCAATTTAAAACACTCATTGAGAAAATACTCACACGAACACGACCACCGCGTGCTCCCCGACTTCCTCTGGCTTTTTCTTGACGACCTTTATTGGAGTCAACGGGATGAGCTGCCTGTAATAGAAATAACAATAATAAAAAAAGTTCAAATATACAAATCATAATATTGATACTAAAAAATAACAAAAAATAAATAAAAATTTACCGCTTGCTGTCCTCCACAACTGACTTCCTCCTCTCCTGCGGTGTCTGGGCCGGGAGGCCTCTACTCCGCAGATGATTACTGTGAAAAATATAAATTTAATATTTAAAATGCGTTCATGATATTATAATGCTGAATGCTTCTAAAATGTTCTTACCATATCATATCTACGACGACGTCTTGGAGGAGAGGTCCCGGCCTCAGTAGAAGATGATGAGCCTGTAGAAAAAAAAGTAAATAAATTAGATTTGAACTATTAATAATACAACAAACCCACACAAATAATACTTACTTGACATTATAGTTGAATTTTAAAAAAATGTTTACTTCTGGCTGGCCTGTTTCGGTTTCCCTTTCCCTGATCTTACGAGCAAGGCAAATTATTTGGCTTTTTTTTTTTCGCCAAAATTTTTTAGGAGTACTAGCCATAGCATCCACTAAGTACTTGCACCACATGCAGTGCCTATGTAGTTTTTCATAGGCAATGCATGTAAAGCAAGTACATAGTGGATGCTACTGGTAGTAGTCCTGATGACTACTACCCCTAGCATCCACTATGTACTTGCACCACATGCATTGCCTATGCAAAACTACATAGGCACTGCATGTGGTGCAAGTACATAATGGATGCTAGGGGTGGTAGTCATCAGGACTACCACCCCTAGCATCCCATCCACTTTGTACTTGCACCACATGCAGTCCCTATGCAAAAGTACATAGGGCCCCACAGGTGGTACAAGTACATAGTGGATGCTAGGAGTGGTAATCAACAAGACTACTACTCCTAGCATGACCTATTTACTACAGCTCCTATGTATAAATACATAGATGCTGCTTATATTTCTTTTTTCCTGCATACAGAAACAAAATTAAAAAAAACTTTCTACTCACTTCTAATGGCGTCCACCCTTCTCCCTCGCAGGCAGGATTGAAGAGAGAACAGGAAGTAGACTTCACCCACAGCTCCTCCTATTCGATTGCACAGGCGCAGAAAGAAAAGCTGATCCGGCTCTAAAGCATTCCTATGGAGAAAAACGCCGGATCCGTCATTCCGGCAAGTCTTCAGTTTTTTTCGCCGGAGAATAAAAGGTAGCATGCTATCCCCAATGCCAGGTCTTACTGATGTCATACTTTGGGCACGCTTCATAGATGATATTTTTGTCATCTGGAGTGGTACCAAGACTGAATTCATAGAGTTTGTGTCGCATCTAAATACAAACTCATTAAACCTCAGGTTTACGTCAGTCATTTAGAAAGACTGTTTGCCCTTCCTAGACATTTCTATTCAGAAAAAGTAATCAGGGAACTAGTATCTATCAACTAGTATCTATCACCATTGCGTACTGCTGGTAGCATTCTGTTGCACCTGGTAGCCTGTGTCACATGGCCTGTTATAGGTGGGGCTTACAGCCTTATCATCTCTCCCACTACCTGAGCTATTTCACTAAAGAGGTAATGTGGGAGCTTGGCTGTAAGTTGTATCTTAGCACCTCTCAGACCGTGTTCACATACCGTAGGCAGTCTAGTGGTAGGAACCCATGCCACGCTGATATACCTTGAGGGCTCCGATGTGTTCCTGACAGGAATACATTAGCTAAAGTCTCAGTTCTTAACATCAGCTTGAGTGATTAGCCAGTGTTGTCAGTTACATATCATTGTGGTGGACCTTTCGCAGTGATTTATGTATTTTTATATTTTCATCCACACATTATCCCATCTTGTGTAGGATGCCATTGTGGTGCATGTGGTCCACTGCCGACATCCTCCATTGTATGCATTTTTGCTAGGGATTGCTGTTAGCAACGGATCACATGCGGAGGAATTGCTCCCCTGGTTATAAATATGCCACAGTGTTTGGGGTTTTTGAGCATTTTCCCCCATTTAGTCCACTTTATTTCAGTAATTGATCTGACAATCTAAAACATTAGGGGCGAGTGCCTCTGCTGATCTGACCATCTAAAATATTAGGGGCAAGGACCTGCTGGTGACCCTCTAAAACATTAAGAACAAGAGCCTTCTGGTGACCCTCTAAAACATTATGGTTGAGGACCTGCTGGTGACCCTCAAAAACATGGGAGGGGGCCTGCTGGTGACCCTCTAAAACATTATGGGTAAGGGCCTGCTGCTGAAGTGACCATCTAAAACATTAGCAGCGAGGGCAGCCTAATACACCATAAAAGCCACATTTAGTGTGCCTTTATGTTCAGCCGCTTACCTCTGGTGGAGTAGAGAAGTCAGAGGCAATCCAGGCCTGGTTCATTTTTAAAAGAGTCAACCGGTCAGCATTATGCACTAAATACATGCTCTGACAAAACGCTGGCGGTGGGGCAGGCCAGCACCTCGAACGCATAGAGCGCTAGTTCGGCTTGGACACAACTTGGACACCCAATAGTTGTATAGCACAGAGGGATCAATGAGGACGCTGACATGGTCTGCTACGTACTCCTTCACCATCTTCCACAATGTTTCCCTCCTTTTGACACTAGGCCGAGGTTGAGGGTGCTGGCGGGGTGTCATAAAACTGTCCCAGGCCTTGGAGAGTGTTGTCCTGCCTCTGTTGAAACTACTGAGTGTTACCGTCCTCGATTGGCCAAGGGACTATATACTCTGCAGCCAGCATTGTCAGCTGGAAATTTTTGGAGCAGTTTTTCCACAAGGACTTTCTGGTATTGCACCATTTTGCTCGTCCTCTACACCACAGGAATGAGAGATGAGAAGTTCTCTATGTAGCGGGGGTCGAGAAGGGTGAACAACCAGTAATCGGTGTTGGCCAAAATGCATACAACGCGAGGGTCACGGGAAAGGCAGGCTAACATAAAGTCAGCCATGTGTCCCAACAGACAAGACTTTGCTGTCCTCATCAGGAGGATGACTCTAAATCTCCTCATCCTCCTTCCTCCTCTTCTACCCATCCACATTGAACAGATAGAATAAAACTTTCATGGGTACTACCCTCTGTAGCAGAGGCAATCGTCTCCTGCTCCTCCTCCTCCTCATCATCCAATTTGCGCTGAGAAGACAAACTGAGGGTGGTCTGGCTATCACCCTGTGTACTGTCTTCCCCCATTTCCACCTCTTCCACATGCAAAGCATCCGCCTTAATTGTGAGCAGTGAGCATTTGAGTAGACATAGAAGTGGGATGGTTACGCTGATAATAGCGTTATCGCTGCTCACCATCTGTGTTGATTTCTCAAAGTTGTGCAAAACCTCACAGAGGTCAGACATCAATGCCCACTCATTTCCTGTAAAGAGCGGAAGCTGACTGGAAAGGCAACGACCATGTTGCATCTGGTATTCCACTACTGCCCTCTTATGCTCACAAAGCCTGGCCAACATGTGGAACGTGGAGTTACAGCGCGTGCTCACGTCGCACAACAGTCAGTGAGCTGGAAATTGCATGTGCTGCTGAAGCGTTGCCAGACCAGCGGAAGCTGTCGATGACTTACGGAAATAGGCGCACACGCGGCGCACCTTCACCAGGAGCTCAGGCAAATTGGGGTAGGTTGAACACATGGGCTAGGCATGGTATGTGTGTGAGCTTGCCAAGCTCCAAAGCCGCCACCAAGTTACGGCCATTATCAGACACAACCATGCCTGGTTCTAGGTTGAGTGGTCCCTTATCCCCTGCCATAGCTCTGCGGCAGTGTGTTGTTTGTCACCTAAGCAGATCAGTTTAAGCACGGTCTGTTGCCGCTTCCCCACTGCAGGTGCTACACTGCTTCCAGCTACTGACTGGTGCTTCAAGATGATAATTCAGAGGTGGAAGTGGAGGAGGAGGCGAAGGAGGAGAAGGGGGATTGCAGCCACTAACGTAAGTGGTGGAGGAAACCCTGATGGAAGTAGGGCCCGCAATCCTTGGCGTTGGTAGCACCTGTGCCATCCCAGGGTACGACTCGCTCCCTCACCCAGTGTGCCGTCAGGGAAATGTAACTTCGGGCCAAAAGCACTTGTCCATGTGTCAGTCGTTAAGTAGACCTTCCCAATAACTGCGTTGGTCAGGGCACGGGTCATGTTACAGGACACATGCTGGTGTAAGGCTGGGACTGCACACCGTGAAAAATATTGGTGGCTGGGGACAGAGTACCGCGAGACAAGCGCCGCCATCAGGCCGCGGAAAGCCTCAGTGTCCACAAGCCAAAATGGCAACATTTCCAGGGCCATCAATTTGGAAAGGTGCGCATTTAGTGCTATGGTCTGTGGGTGGGTGGCTGGGTACTTGCGCTTTTGTTCAAAGGCCTGGGGTATAGACATCTGTACACTGCGCAGGGACACAAAAGTGGATGTGGTCGCTGATGGTGCTTGCAAAGGTCCAGGTGCATGGCGGGAGGCATCTGGGCCTGCGTCTTGGACAGGGGATTGGCCAGCATGTAACACAGGGGAAGAGGAGGCAGTGGTGTGACCCGCAGACATTGGTTGTAAACCCAGGCATTTGGCCCTCCTATTAGAGTGCTTTGATACCATGTGGCGGATCATGCTGGTGGTGGTGAGGTTGCTAGTGTTCACACCCCTGCTCATTTTTATATGACACAGTTTGCAAATGACAATTCTTTTATCGTCCGCACTTTCCTCAAAAAAGCGGCAGACTGCAGAACACCTACCCATTGGCAAGGGAGATTGCCGCAATAGGATGCTCCGGGGAACAGTTGCGGGCCTGTTTGTTGTGGCCCGCCTTCTCCCTTTTGCCACCCCGCTGCCTCTTCCAGCCTGTTGCAGGGCTGTGGATCCCTCCCCCTCTGTACTGCTGTAATCGCTCAACTTGCCACCTTCCCAGGTTGGGTCAATGACTTCAGCACCTCCGCTTCCACTTCCTCACTCTTGTCATCTTACTTACTTGTTGACCTAACAACATCCCCAGTTATTGACAACTGTGTCTCATCCTCATCATGAACCTCTTGAGACACTAATTGCGGTTGATTTATTGGCAACTGTATCTCATCATCATCATCCACCTCGTGAAACACTAATTGCCATTCCCCACTGTCATCTTCTTCTGACTGTGGATGCTCCAGAGTTTGGGAATCAGATCGACTTATGTCAATGGCATATATACTTGCAAGTATGTCACATGTACAGTAGCGCAGGTTTTATAAGTGTATGAGCAAATAAAGTAAACAGAATGTCACAGATATTTTTAGGATTCGCACATGTTAAACAGGAGGTATAGCGCAAGTAATGTTGCTGTCACCACCGCCTAATAAAACATTACACTGAATGAATGTCACTGATATTTAGGATGCGCATACGTTATACAGGAGGTATAGCGCAAGCAATGTCGCTGTCACCACCGCCAAATAAAAAATTACACTGAATGAATATAACTGACATTTAGGATGAGCACACGTTAAACAAGAAGTATAGCCCAAGTAATGTCGCTGTCACCACCGCCTAATTAAAAATTACACTGAATTAATGTCACTGATATTTAGGTTGCACAAACGTTATACAGGAGGTATAGTGCAAGTAATCTCGCTGTCACCACTGCCTAATAAAACATTACACTGAATAAATGCCACAGATATTTAGGATGCACACATGTTAAACAGGAGGTATAGCGCAAGTAATGTCGCTGTCAGCACTGCTTAATAAAAAATTACACTGATGGAATGTCACAGATATTTAGGATGCACAAACGTTATACAGGAGATATAGCACAGGTAATGTCGCTGTCACCAGGAGCAAAAAAATTTGACTGATGTCACAGATATTTTGGATATGCAGACGTTATACAGGAGATGTAGCGCAGGTAATGTAACTGTCCGCTGCGGACACTGTCTATAGAAAAAGTACACTGGATGTCACACATATTTTTAGGCTGCTCACACGTTACACAGGAGATGTATTGCAGATAATGTCGCTGTCACCAGCGGCGGAAAGAATTACATTGAATGTCACTGATATTTCGGATACGCAAACTTTATACAGGAGATGTAGCGCAGATAATGTCTGCAGCGGCCAAACAATTGCAAGCTATTTAGCGCCGGTTGCGCTAAAAATATATATTGCTGCCACACACAACAATAGTCCTTAAAAGGGCTTTTGGGAATATGACAAGTACAAAAGCTAAAATAGTCCTATTTCACTCCCTACACTATCTCTTCCTTCTGCTCTCTAGCTCTCCCTTACTAAGACTGAGCCGAACATGCATCAGGGCGTGCTATATAGCACCCGATGGCGCGTTTTGGCCAGCCAAACACTGTAATGAAAGTAGCCAACATGGCTACGGCATTACAGTGAATGGCAGCACTTACCTGAACATTTTTTGGGCTGCGTAGCAGCCAACAAAAGTGCGGGGAGGAGACTCGAGCATCGCGCTTGAGCACAGGCGGTATTCGGCCTAACACCACGATGTGCCGAGCATCGCGATGCTCAAGTAAAATTTGTGTTCGGCCAAGCATGCTCGCCCAACACTAGTAATTTGGTAATGTGATTCTCCCCTCCCCGCATCTATAATGTTATCAAAGGTGCCAATATACACAGTAAGGGCAATATAAGTATATGCTAAATTATTGAGGAGTGATGTATGTACTAGAGAAATTTGCCCACTGTAGTCATTCAATGTTGCGATTTTAGCTCCTAACATGAGTATCCATTTTCATATTTGACACCTTCAAATCTTTATTAGGGTAGTTGTAATAATTATTCTTCCCTCCTTGCATATACAGTGAGAAAAATAAGTATTTGAACACCCTGCGATTTTGCAAGTTCTCCCACTTAGAAATCATGGAGGGGTCTGAAATTCACATTGTAGGCGCATTCCTACTCTGAGAGACAGAATAAAAAAAAATTCAGGAAATCACATTGTATGATTTTTAAAGAATGTATTTGTCTTGCACTGCTGAACATAAGTATTTAAACACCTGAGAAAATCAGTGTTAATATTTGGTACAGAAGCCTTTGTTTGCAATTACAGAGGTCAAATGTTCCTTGTACTTCTTGACCTGGTTTTCACTGCAACAGGCATTTTGGCCCACTCCTCCACACAGATCTCCTCTAGATCTGTCAAGTTTAGGGGCTGTCGCTGAGCAACACTGAGTTTCTAGCTCCCTACAAAGATGTTCTATTGGATTTAGGTCTGGAGACTGGGTAGACCACTCCAGAACCTTGATATGCTTCTTACGGAGCCACTCCATGGTTATCCTTGATGTGTGCTTCAGGTCGTTGTCATGTTGGAAGGCACAGCCACGACCCATCTTCAATGCTTTGACTAAGGGAAGGAGGTTGTTGCTCAAAATCTCACAATAAATGGCCCCATTCATCCTCTCCTTAATACAGTGCAGTCGCCCTGTCCCATTCGCAGAAAAGCACCCCCAAAGCATGATGTTACCACCCCCATGCTTCACAGTAGGGATGGTGTTCTTGGGATGCAACTCATCCTTCTTTTCCCTCCAAACATGAGTGAAGTTTAGACCAAAAAGTTCCACTTTGGTCTAATCTGACAACATGACTTTCTCCCATGCCTCCTCTGGATCATCCAGATGGTCATTGGCAAACTTCAGACGGGCCTGGACATGTAATGACTTGAGCAGGGGAACCTTCCGTGTAATGCATGATTTGAAAACATAACGGCGTAGTGTTCTACCGACCTTTAAAACTGTGGTCCCAGCTCTCTTCATGTCATTGACCAGCTCCTCCATTATAGTTCTGGGCTGATTCCTCACCTTCTTATCATCAGTAATACTCCACGAGGTGAGATCTTGCATGGAGCCCCAGTCGTCTTTAGCCTCTTCCATTTTCTAACAATTGCTCCAACAGTTGATCTATTTTCACCAAGCTGCTTGGCAATTGCCCCCTAGCCCTTCCCAGCCTTGTGGAGGTCCACAATTTAGTCTCTGGTTTCTTTTGACAGCTCTTTGATCTTGCCCATGGGAGTAGTTGGCGTCTAACTGACAGTGGGTTGGACAGGTGTCTTTAACCCTTTCATGACCAAGGGTCATTGATGCCCCAGTGTCCAGGTCAAAATTTACAAATCTGACATGCGTCACTTTATGTGGCAATAGCTTTGGAACACTTTTACTTATCCATGCCATTCTGAGATTGTTTTCTCGTGACACATTGTACTTCATGATAGTCATATATTTGAGTCAATATATTTCACCTTTTTTATTTATGAAAAAATCCCAAATTTACCCAAAATTTGGAAAAATTCACAATTTTCCAAATTTCAATTTCTCTGCTTCTAAAACAGAAAGTCATACCTAATAAAATATTTATTACTTAACATTCCCCATATGTCTACTTTATGTTGGCATCATTTTGGAAATATCATTTTATTTTGTTAGGATATTGGAAGGCTTAGAAGTTTAGAAGCAATTCTTACAATTTTTAAGAAAATTTCCAAAACCCACTTTTTAAGGACCAGTTCAGGTCTGAAGTCACTTTGTGGGGCTTACATAGTGGAAACCCCCATAAATGACCCCATTTTTGAAACTACACCCCTCAAGTTACTCAAAACTGATTTTACAAACTTTGTTAACCCTTTAGGCGTTCCACAAGAATTAAAGGAAAATGGAGATGACATTTCTAAATTAAAAATTTTGGGCAGATTTTCGATTTTCTAAAACATTTTTCTTTAACACACTGAGGGTTAACAGCCAAACAAAACTCAATATTTATTACCCTGATTCCGCGGTTTACATAAACACCCCACATGTGGTCGTAAACTGCTGTACGGGCACACGGCAGGGCACAGAAGGAAAGGAATGCCATATGGTTTTTGGAAGGCAGATTGTGCTGGATTGGTTTTCTGAACACCATATGTTTTTTATTTTTCTGTCGATCATCTTGTGCAGGGGCTCGTTTTTTGCAGAAAGTGTTGAGGTTTTTATTGGTACCATTTTTGGGTACGTAGGATTTTTTGATCATTCATTATTACACTTTATGGGGCAAGGTGACCCAAAAATTGGCTGTTTTGGAACAGTTTTCAATTATTTATTTTTACAGCGTTCATCTGAGGAGTTAGGTCATGTGATAGTTTTATAGAGAAGATCGTTACGGATGTGGCAATGCCTAATATGTATACTTTTTCTTATTTATTTAAGTTTTACACAATTATAGCATTTCTGAAACCAAAATAATGATGTTTTAGTGTCTCTATAGTCTGAGAGCCATAGCTATTTTATTTTTTGGGCGATTGTCTTAAATAGGGTATCATTTTTTGCGGGACGAGGTGACGGTTTGATTGGTACTATTTTGGGGGTCATACGCCTTTTTGATCGCTTTCTGTTGCACTTTTTGTGATGTAAGGTGATAAAAATTGCTTTTTTTTTACACTTTTTTTTTATATTTATGGTGTTTATCGGACGGGGTCTATCATGTGATATCTTTATAGAGACAGTCTTGCATTGCAAAGTGTAATACATTCAGATGCCCTGTAGGTGGCAACAGCGGACGCTTTTGCAAAGCGTCCGGTTGCCAGGGCAACCATCGGGGCTGCCATCGCAGCGCAGCAGTCCCGATGGTGGAGAGAGAGAGCCCCCTCCCTCTATTAACCCCATGGATGCCGCTGCCACAGCATCTATGGGGTTACAGAACTTACAGCAGAACTTACAGCAGAGGAATGGAGCCGCCGCCATCAAACAGCAGGGGGACAGACGGGGGGCAGCGCTGGAAGGGGGGGGGAGGTATGTCACGCCAGCAGGGGGCGGACTCAAGGAGGGGGCAGCACTGGGAACAGATGGAGGGGGCACAGATGGGCTGCACAGATCGGGGGGGGTTCTGGTGTCTGCACAGATCGGGGGCGGGGGGGCTGCACAGATGGGGGGGCTGCATAGATTGGGAATACAGGGCAGGGGCAGAAGCTTTAATCCAAGCGTTTTGCAGCGCTTGGATTAAAGAGCTGCCAGAACGGGGTATGTGCAGCTATCACGTATATATACAGGGAGTGCAGAATTATTAGGCAAATGAGTATTTTGACCACATCATCCTCTTTATGCATGTTGTCTTACTCCAAGCTGTATAGGCTCGAAAGCCTACTACCAATTAAGCATATTAGGTGATGTGCATCTCTGTAATGAGAAGGGGTGTGGTCTAATGACATCAACACCCTATATCAGGTGTGCATAATTATTAGGCAACTTCCTTTCTTTTGGCAAAATGGGTCAAAAGAAGGACTTGACAGGCTCAGAAAATTCAAAAATAGTGAGATATCTTGCAGAGGGATGCAGCACTCTTAAAACTGCAAAGCTTCTGAAGCGTGATCATCGAACAATCAAGCGTTTCATTCAAAATAGTCAACAGGGTCGCAAGAAGCGTGTGGAAAAACCAAGGCGCAAAATAACTGCCCATGAACTGAGAAAAGTCAAGCGTGCAGCTGCCAAGATGCCACTTGCCACCAGTTTGGCCATATTTCAGAGCTGCAACATCACTGGAGTGCCCAAAAGCACAAGGTGTGCAATACTCAGAGACATGGCCAAGGTAAGAAAGGCTGAAAGACGACCACCACTGAACAAGACACACAAGCTGAAACGTCAAGACTGGGCCAAGAAATATCTCAAGACTGATTTTAAGGTTTTATGGACTGATGAAATGAGAGTGAGTCTTGATGGGCCAGATGGATGGGCCCGTAGCTGGATTGGTAAAGGGCAGAGAGCTCCAGTCCGACTCAGACGCCAGCAAGGTGGAGGTGGAGTACTGGTTTGGGCTGGTATCATCAAAGATGAGCTTGTGGGGCCTTTTCGGGTTGAGGATGGAGTCAAGCTCAACTCCAAGTCCTACTGCCAGTTTCTGGAAGACACCTTCTTCAAGCAGTGGTACAGGAAGAAGTCTGCATCCTTCAAGAAAAACATGATTTTCATGCAGGACAATGCTCCATCACACGCGTCCAAGTATTCCACAGCGTGGCTGGCAAGAAAGGGTATAAAAGAAGAAAATCTAATGACATGGCCTCCTTGTTCACCTGATCTGAACCCCATTGAGAACCTGTGGTCCATCATCAAATGTGAGATTTACAAGGAGGGAAAACAGTACACCTCTCTGAACAGTGTCTGGGAGGCTGTGGTTGCTGTTGCACGCAATGTTGATGGTGAACAGATCAAAACACTGACAGAATCCATGGATGGCAGGCTTTTGAGTGTCCTTGCAAAGAAAGGTGGCTATATTGGTCACTGATTTGTTTTTGTTTTGTTTTTGAATGTCAGAAATGTATATTTGTGAATGTTGAGATGTTATATTGGTTTCACTGGTAAAAATAAATAATTGAAATGGGTATATATTTGTTTTTTGTTAAGTCGCCTAATAATTATGCACAGTAATAGTCACCTGCACACACAGATATCCCCCTAAAATAGCTAAAACTAAAAACAAACTAAAAACTACTTCCAAAAATATTCAGCTTTGATATTAATGAGTTTTTTGGGTTCATTGAGAACATGGTTGTTGTTCAATAATAAAATTAATCCTCAAAAATACAACTTGCCTAATAATTCTGCACTCCCTGTATACAGATTGCGGTCGGGAAGGGGTTAAAGAGTTCAGACAGGTGCTACTAAGTTAGATTAATGAGTGGAGTAGAGGTGAACTTTTTAAAGGCACAGTAACAGGTCTTTGAGAGACAGAATTCTTCTCAGTGCAAGACAAATACATTCTTTAAAAGTCATACAATGTGATTTCCAGATTTTATTTATTTATTCTGTCTCTCAGAGTGGAAATGCACCTACAATGAAAATTTCAGACTCCTCAATGATTTCTAAATGGGAGAACTTGCAAAATCGCAGGGTGTTCAAATACTTCTGTTCCTCATTGTATGGGGTGTTTCCTGAATGGGGAGAAAATGGGGAACAAAATGTGGGGAGCTCCTAATTACCATTCCAGCTAAATCCTCTCTCCAAAAAACATATGGTGCTCCTTCCACTCTGAAGTCTGCTGTGCGCCCATACATCAGTTTTTGAGCACATATGGGGTGTTACCATATTTGGGTGGAAATGGGGAACAAAATGTGGGGTGTATTTTGTCCCGTTACCCTTTGGGAAAATGAAAAATGTAGGTGTAAAGCAACTTTTTAATTTTTACTGCCAAGGGCAGCTTAGTCCTTTGAATCCAGAGGGAAAAAAGCTGTCTGGTTTGAGAGCTGCACTTATACAAGAAGACAAACAACGTATGTTTGTGAGCATTCATGTGTTTAAGTTCAAGTGTGTGTTTGTATTAAGTGTGTGGCTTTAATTTACGTGACTTGAGATTCAGGGACTTTAGGAGGGGACTACAGTAAGTTAGATTCTTATCACTGCACTGTATCGTATTTTTTCTCTTTTTTTTGTGTAATCCCCATTTACAGTCAGGTCCATAAATATTGGGACATCGACACAATTCTAAAAATTTTGGCTCTATTTACCACCACAATGGATTTGAAATTAAACAAACAAGATGTGCATTAACTGCAGACTGTCAGCTTTAATTTAAGGGTATTTACATCCAAATCAGGTGAACGGTGTAGCAATTACAACAGTTTGCATATGTGCCTCCCACTTGTTAAGGGACCAAAAGTAATGGAACATTTGGCTTCTCAGCTGTTCCATGGCCAGGTGTGTGTTATTCCCTCATTATCCCAATTACAATGAGCAGATAAAAGGTCCAGAGTTCATTTCAAATGTGCTATTTGCATTTGGAATCTGTTGCTGTCAATTCTCAAGATGAGATCCAAAGAGCTGTCACTATCAGTGAAGTAAGCCATCATTAGGCTGAAAAAAACAAAACAAACCCATCAGAGAGATAGCAAAAACATTAGGCATGGCCAAAAAAACTGTTTGGAACATTCTTAAAAAGAAGGAACACTGAGCTCAGCAACACCAAAAGACCTGGAAGACCACCGAGAACAATTGTGGTGGATGACCAAAGAATTCTTTCCCTGGTGAAGAAAACACCCTTCACAACAGTTGGCCAGATCAAGAACAATATCCAGAAGATAGGTGTATGTGTGTCAAAGTCAACAATCAAGAGAAGACTTCACCAGAGTGAATACAGAGGATTCACCACAAGATGTAAACCATTGGTGAGCCTCAAAACCAGGAAGGCCAGATTAGAGTTTGCCAAACGACATCTAAAAAAGGCATCACAGTTCTGAAACAACATCCTATGGACAGATGAGACCAAAATCAACTTGTAACAGAGTGATGGGAAGAGAAGATTATGGAGAAGGAAATGAACTGCTCGTGATCCTAAGCATACCACCTCATCAGCAAAGCATGGTGGTGGTAGTGTCATGGTGTGGGCATGTATGGCTGCCAATGAAACTGGTACTCTTGTATTTATTGATGATGTGACTGCTGACAAAAGCAGCAGGATGAATTCTGAAGTGTTTCGGGCAATATTATCTGCTCATATTCAGCCAAATGCTTCAGAACTCATTGGACAGCGCTTCACAGTGCAGATGGACAATGACCCAAAGCATACAGCAAAAGCAACCAAAGAGTTTTCTAAGGGAAAGTAGTGGAATGTTATGCAATGGCCAAGTCAATCACCTGACCTGAATCCGATTGAGCATGCATTTCACTTGCTGAAGACAAAACTGAAGGGAAAATGCCCCAAGAACAAGCAGGAACTAAAGACAGTTGCAGTAGAGGCCTGGCAGAGCATCACCAGGGATGAAATCCAGCGTCTGGTGATGTCTATGTGTTCCAGACTTTAGGCTGTAATTGACTAAAAAGGATTTGCAACCAAGTATTAAAAAGTGAAAGTTTGATTTATAATTATTATTCCATCCCATTACTTTTGGCGCCTTAACAATGGGAAGCACATATGCAAACTGCTGTAATTCCTACACAGTTCACCTGATTTAGATGTAAATACCCTCAAATTAAAGCTGATAGTCTGCAGTTAAAGCACATCTTGTTCATTTCATTTCAAATCCATTGTGGTGGTATATAGAGCCAAAAATGTTAGAATTGTGTCCATGTCCCAATATTTATAGACCTGACTGTATGACTGTTTCTCCAGTAGGGGACTGGCTTTTTCTTTGTCAGAAAGAAGGATGGGGGCTTGTGCTTACAGGGAACTCAATAAAATTACCATCCAGAACCAATACCCCCTTCCTTTTATTCCTGATTTATTCAATCAGATTGTCGGGGCTCGGTGAGTGTCACATACTGCCCTGTGAGTAATCTGAGAAGATCTGTCAGACTTCCTAAATGTGAATCTATCTGATAGATTGCTTTGTTGTGGCTTTGGGCAGGAT
Organism: Bufo gargarizans; assembly: GCF_014858855.1. Lineage (NCBI taxonomy): Eukaryota > Metazoa > Chordata > Amphibia > Anura > Bufonidae > Bufo > Bufo gargarizans. The sequence continues at coordinate 85,008,628 of NC_058087.1, read as the reverse complement.
ACCACCCCCTCACAGGTTCTGCTCATTTGTTTGTTAGTGATGCTATTTATACCTGCCTCTCACTATAGCCCTTGCGGTTTGTAGTTTCTCTTGGAGTTCTCTCCTGGTGTTTGGTGAATCTCCTGCTCCCAGTTTGTCTTCAGTTAAGTCCTCCTTCCTTTCCTTCTGTTGTTTGTACTGGCTTAGGTAGACGCGGGTTCCTTCATCTTGTGTAAGGAACCAGTTGTCTTTTCTCATGCTCCCTAGCTGAGGGTTTGTGTCAGTTGCAGCAGGGCTTAGGTTTAAGTGCATGAACACTTCTACCATCGAGATTTGTTCATGTGGGTAACATAGTACATAACATAGTAACATAGTACATAAGGCCGAAAAAAGACATTTGTCCATCCAGTTCGGCCTGTCAAAAAACAAAACTGTGAGGTAGAAGCCAATTTTCCTCACTTTAGGGGAATAAAAATTCCTTCCCGACTCCAATCAGGCAATCAGAATAAATCCCTGGATCAACGATCTCTCTCTAGTAGCTATAGCCTGTAATATTATTACAGGCAATCAGGGAAAGGCTCAGGGATTGTCAGGAGGTGACCTTTCCCTGTTCCCTAGCTGTGGGGCCTAGCCTGCTGTTTTGTTCTATTTTGTAGCGTTTGGTTTGCTTCTCTTCTCTCACCTTCCGTGACAGTGAGTCTCCAAGACTGACCTGAGGGGAACCTACAATGTGATTAGAGTCAGGAAGGGGGATGAATGGAAAACGGCATTCAACACCGCCGAGTGGCATTTTGAATACCTGGGGATGCTCTTTGGGCTATGTAATTCCCCAGTCTTTTTTCAGAACTTAGTTAATAACATCTTTCGGGAGTTCCTGGGTCATTTTGGTGTGGTATATCTAAAACATATCTTGATGCTTTCCCCTGATTGGCACACCTTTTCTATTTTTAACCCATTCCCCATCTCTCATAGAAACCCTGCTAATCCCATAAACATTCGTTGTGTGTCCTCTTATAACTCTGAAATCCATGGTCAGTGAGTAACAAACTCCCATACATTCACAACTTTTTTTTTTACTAATTCTCTTAACCTGCTGGCCCTTACTGAAACTTTGATTTAGTAATCTGACACTGCTTCTCCTGCCGCTTTCTCTTACAGTGGCCTACATTTTTTACATACCCCGAGACCTGGCGACAGAGTTGGTGGTAAAGAGGGTATCCTTTTTTTCCCCACAATGCACTTTTCGCGTCATTCCCCCACTACCATTCCAATCTTTTGAGGTCCACACCCTCAGACTCTTCCATCCTTTTCCCTCAAAATGGCAGTTATTTATCCGCTATCTCTCCGCTAACTCTCTCCTTGATCCATTACAATCAGTTTTTTACACCCTACATTCTACAGAAACTGCCCTCACCAAAGTGACCAATAACCTCCTGACAGCTAAATGCAACAGTGACTATGCTTTACTAATTGTAATCGATCTCACTGCATTTTACACCTTAAGACCACCATCTCTTCCTCACCATGCTCTAATCTATGAGCCTTAAGAACAGCATTCTCTCTTGTTTTGTTTTCTTATCTCTCTGGCTGCTCTTCTAGTGTGTCATTTGCTGGCTCCATTTCTCCTCCTCTCCCTTTTGATGTTGGGGTTCAGTTCTAGGTCTTCTCCTCTCTCTCTTTACACAGCCCCTATTGAACACTCAACAGATTTTGCTTCCAGCGCCATCTTTATGCCGATGACACCCAACTATATACTTCTTCCAGTGGCATCACCACTGCTGTTCTACAGAACACCAGTGATTGTCTGTTCGCTGTCGCAGTGTTATGTTTGAGGCTGATCTTTCCTTTACCCCTATATTCAATCACTTACCAGCTCATTCTGCCTGTACCTCAAAAACATCTCTAGTTTCCGCCCCTTTCATACTGTGGAAGCAATAAAAATTCTCATGGTTGCCCTGATCCATTCCCATCTCAATTACTGTAACTCATTATTAATGGATCTCTCCATCACCAGAGTGTTATATAATACAGTGTACACTTTATGCAGTGACCCAGAGGGGAAGCGAGGATAGGAGGACTGGTAGTGGCTATAATGGTGGTAGTAGTACTCACAGTTTACTGTGGCACTCCTCATCCTGGGCCGTGCAGTGAATGGATGGCACACCCTTGATGGTGGATAGTTGGCAGGGTGCAAGGCAAGAGTTAAGTGGGTCTGCGGATGGATGGTAAAGTCAATGACCAGGCTCAGTTTAGTGATAACAAAGAACAATCTTTTTACTGCGGATGACAGATAATGCAGTACAAGAATATATCAGGCCCAATTCTGAGGTATTTCATAGAGCTTTTCCTAAGGCTGTGTATAGAAAGCAGTAATGATGGCAGTAGTAGTCCCTGAGTCTCACTCACTTTAAAATGTTCCCAAATCGATCACAGACAGGCAGAATTCACAATCAGTACTGCAGTTAACACTGCAGGGTGCAGATCCTCAAATGGATTGCCAATCCGTTATATAAGTGTGGTGGGCGCAAAGCAATATAGCCTCTACACAGGCAGCAAAGTCCATCGCCAAAAATGAGCTAACCTAATAAGACAGGCTCATAATCAGTACATCATCCTGGCAACCTAACTAGAGCTGCCATAGCTAACTACTTTCTTGCCTTATATTCAGCCATGTAGGATACATAGTGCATGGAATAATTAAAGGGATTTTCTGGGATCTGATCAGTGGGTGTCCGACTACTGGTACTCCTGCCGATCAGCTGTTTGAGATGGCACTGCCATTATCAGTAGCGCCATGGCCTTCTCTCAGCTCACCAAGCACAATGCCAGAGGATAGGTCATCAGTTATTCAGTTTTGCAGTGGTCCACTGGGGCACTGCATTTGCGCTTATCCTGTGACCTAGAAAACAGAAAGCATTCACATGCACAATTACATTCTGTCTCCCCTGTTCTATTTGATTGATAGGGCCAGGCAGTGAAACCGTCATCACTCTTGGCTTTGTCAATCAATGTGCAGAGGGCACAGCAGTTTCAGAGAGAGCAGAGCCTTTAGATGTAATGGCAACACCCCCTGTTGCTCATAATGGTTCATTTGCATATATTAAAACATACTTTTTCTCAGCAATGCGGGCATGTATGAACACGAAATCAACACAGATGCATTCAGCTGCCAAGCGCACATGCAACAAATCAGCCAGTATCCTAGGTACAAATCTGCTGACAGATGCCTTTTAACCAGCTCAGCTCCCCTAGCTTAAACCCCCTTAATGACCAGACCACTTTTTACAATTCTGCACTACACTGCTTTCACGGTTTATTGCTCGGTCATACAACTTACCACCCAAATGAATTTTACCTCCTTTTCTTCTCACTAATAGAGCTTTTATTTGGTGGTATTTCATTGCTGCTGACATTTTAACTTTTTTTGTTATTAATCGAAATTTACCAAAATCTTTGCAAAAAAATGTCATTTTTTACTTTCAGTTGTATTTTTTTTTAAACTACATTTCTATATAAATTTTTCTCTAACTTTATTGTTCTACATGTCTTTGATAAAAAAATGGAATAAGTGTATATTTATTGGTTTGCGCAAAAGTTATAGTGTTTACAAACTATGGTGCAAAAATGTGAATGTCCGCATTTTGAAGCAGCTCTGACTTTCTGAGCACCTGTCATGTTTCCTGAGGTTCTACAATGCCCAGACAGTACAAAAACACCCACAAATGACCCCATTTTGGAAATAGACACCCTAAGGTATTCGCTGATGGGCATAGTGAGTTCATAGAAGTTTTTATTTTTTGTCACAAGTTAGCGGAAAATTATGATTTTTTATTTTTTTTATTTATTTTTCTTACAAAGTCTCATATTCCACTAACTTGTGACAAAAAATAAAAACTTCTATGAACTCACTATGCCATCACGAAATACCTTGGGGTGTCTGCTTTCCAAAATGGGGTCACTTGTGGGGTTTTTATACTGTCCTGGCATTTTAGGGGACCTAAAGCGTGAGAAGAAGTCTGGAATCCGAATGCGTAAAAAATGCCCTGTGAAATCCTAAAGGTGCTCTTTGGAATTTGGGCCGCTGGCAGGCTGTAGATCCATTTGCTTACCTGCAGTTCCTGTGAACGCGCGCGCCTGTGTGCGCGCGTTCACAGGAAATTTCGGGTCTCGCAAGATGACGTGCCGGCGCGTGATTGTGCCTGAGTCAGCTGCGTCCGGACCACAATCCTGCGTTAGGTGGTCCGGAGGCGGTTAAGGCATATGCAAATAAATAGTGCAAATCACAGCAGGAGGGATCTGGGCTGATGAAATCTTAGATAGGGTGAAATGGAGCTGTAGTGAATGTAGTGAAGTCAATAGCCAGTAGTACAAAACAAGACCATGTCAAAATTCTGAAATAGTCCCATGGAAAGTGCAAAATTGGAACTGCAGGAACTTTTCAGAGGGGCTTAAGTAAATTAAAGTTACACAATCTCTTGAACATTGCAAAACACCTCAGCAAACGGGAGGTGGAGTCTCTTAGAACAGAGGTCACAAGAAAGGTTCTTGGTAGTCAAACACTTAAGAAACACAGATACAGTCTCTTACCCTAGGTTCTGGACTCCTTGCTTTTCTTTCTCTTTTCTGTTTAAGGCTGAGTGGTATCTCCGGCCTCTGAACTTTCAGGAGTCTCAGATCCAGGATCTGCAGGTGTCACAGTCCCTCCCATGACAGAGGTGAGAAGATCTGAGAGACTGGAGGCACGTGAGGGTATCTGGCAGTCTCTCTGTTTTCAACTTGCAGTGTTGTTGTTTGGTAATGACCACACCTCTTGTCAGGTGCTGCTGATGGTCATTACTGAGGCTCTATTTAGTTCTGACTCACACTGCTTACCATGTGGTTGATATTATCTGCTCGATCTTTTGGATCTCCTGCTCCTCCATTCTTCTTTAAGCTAAGTTTATTTTGTTTTGCATTTTGTTTTTTTGTTTGTGTGTGTTGTTGTCTACACCTCAGAGAGACACTGGTTCCTTCATCTGGGGAGGAACCGGTAGTCTCATTCCTTGCCACCACTTCTAAGGCCTTCCAGGGTCTCCAGGGCTAAGGTTCCGGTGTATGAGTATTTCTACCTTCAGGGTCTACTCATACTGGCAGGAGTCAGGGAGAGGTATAGGGAATCCTGGGAGATCACTATCTCTCTCCCTTAGCTTTGAGGCCTAGACTCCGGTCTATTCCTTCTGTTTATCGGGTGTTATCCCCTCCCCATTACCCACGACAGCAGGACTGGACTCAGAAGCTGTAGCTTCTGGCTGCTGCTCTCCAGCAGATATTTGGCGCTTTCTGGTGTTTGGAAGGATCTGTCATGTCTTCTGGGCAGTGGTAGAGCATGGCTCCAATAATGTTCATGGAAAGAAGCTCAACATCTGGCTGCAGTTCAGGAGTATATGGTGCCATGTGGTAGCATTGCTTTTTTGGCTGTCACTAGGTGAAGTGTACTTGAGCCAGGGAGGACTGGTGTTGCAGGTAGCCTGGTGCCTGTAGTACATGGGTCCTGTAGATTTTCTGTTTGGGTAACAGTCTTTTTACACAAGGCATCCTCTTGGCACTTATAACATCAAACAGAAAGCAATTATAAATTAAACTTAAATATTACTCATTTACTGGTTACAATGACATATGATACATTCACAGATTTCCTCAGTTTCATATAAAATTTTGATAAAATAGAATTATTTGGAGCTCCAAATGCTACGTGCTTATAGCCACGTTGGACTATAGAAGGAAAGAAGGAGAGGCTTGGGTCCAAACAAGGTAAACAGTATCTGCATAATATACAGTAGATAAGCCTTGCAAGCTGAAGCTTTTAGGTGTAATACTCTGATGAAGAGACACATTCAGTCTCATAACACATAGATGTACTTGCACCCATATAATCATTAAAGTACTTATCTATTATTTAATATTCTGGATCCTTTGAAATTGTTCTGAAAGCAATGCTCCTGGGATTTATCCTTCTCTTATGTTTCCTAAACTTCATCTTTTGAAGAGCAAGATAACATTTCTTAAACTAGTGCTAGGGCTTTGGTCATGCGATACAAGGCGCGCAAGACTGTATTGCCTCATCGCAAGAAATGTTTGTTAACATGGTTACCTTACTACACACGTATGATGTTACCATGACATGACCATGATAGGTCAGAATCTTTTCACTGTCCATTGGTGGGTGTCACAAATCCTAAATCACATAGAATTTGCAACCAGTAAATAGTCAAGCGATTTCAACACAGCCGCACAGTGCAGAGAAAATCACACACATTTCTGTTTCATGAAACTTGTAAGCAGCTACACCATGAGATCAAAGTTTCCATGCAGCTCTCAGCCTTAGGGCTCCTGCACATGACCATATTAGTTTTTGTGGTACTCAAATCACGGACCCACAAAACATGTATACCAGCTGAGAGCCTGCCACTTTTTATTTACCCCTTCCCAAACAGACAGGAATAGGACATGTTCTATTTATTTGTAGGGCTGCGGAACGGACTTACTGATGCATCTTTTGCAGCCCTAATCAGATGAATGGGTCCGTATCTGATTCGCAAAAAAAAAAAGAATCGGATGCGGACCAAAACTATGTCTGTGTGCATGAGCCCTTAGACTTTGCATTCGGGTATAAATCAAAGCCACAGCACAACCACAAAGTGGAAATGTGGTAAAAGATACCTGAAAATGTGACTTTCCATGTGTAATGACCGGCAACACGCACAGGGAGGAAAACAGGGAAAGTCCTGCCCAAGGGAGAGGGAAAGGTGGTGACCCCTAACTCACCTTGCAGCTGGCACCTGACTGCCCTGACGTCCCTAGACGGGCTCCTCACCCGTGCGGCGATCACGTGCCTAAACCCTGGCTTTCCCTGAAATGAGCCCTAGATAATGAACGGGCCGGTGGGATCGCTAGTCCTCACCACTGCACTAAGAGGGAAACACCAGGGAGAGGACAGACAAACACAGACAAACACAAACACCCAGGTGGACGGCAACAATTGTCCACAAAGGTCCAACAGGGATCTGGAGGGTAGCGTTCTAAGGCAACACTCAGAGAACGCAGCAACACAGCTCCAGTGGGTCAGAATAGATGTCCAGGCAGGAAGCTCTATATCTGGCAACCAGAGAAGTGTGAGAGGGGAATATAAGGAGGATTGGGAGTGCTGGACAAGGAACAGCTGAGAGAAGGAGCTACGGATCCCTGAGTGAGCCAAAAGGGTTTGTAAAGCAAACCCAGAAAGCTACAATAAGGAAACTTCCCTCTCTGACATAGAGCGTGCAGCCAACCGACCCCGGGTACAACGGAGTCAGGCGTGGCTCTTGACACCCTCGTGACAGTACCCCCCTCTCTACGAGGGGCCTCCAGACACTCAGGACCAGGTCTCTCAGGATGAGAGGCATGAAAAATCTGAACTAGCCTGTCGGCGTTTACCTCAGACGCAGGAACCCACATTCTTTCCTCGGGACCGTAACCTCTCCAGTGCACCAGATATTGGAGAGAGCGGCGGACCCGACGAGAATCAATAATTTTGGATATCTGAAATTCCAAACTACCATCCACGACAACAGGAGGGGGTGGCAGCGGTGACGGTTCTAGAGGTGGAACATATTTTTTGAGTAACGACTTATGAAAGACATTATGGATTTTAAAAGTCTGAGGTAACTCTAGGTGAAAAGCCACGGGGTTGATGATGGCTACAATCTTGTAAGGACCAATAAACCTAGGACCCAGTTTCCAAGAGGGAACCTTCAACTTGATATTCCTAGTAGACAACCACACATAGTCATTCACTCCTAGGTCCGGACATGGCGACCGTCTCTTATCAGCCATGCATTTGTATTTACCTCCCATATTTTTCAAGTTAGCTTGCACCTTCTGCCATACTGATGAAAGAGATGACGAAAACCGTTCCTCTTCGGGAACCCCAGAAGACCCCCCCGTTTGAAAGTACAGAATTGGGGATGAAAACCATATGCACCAAGAAATGGTGACTTGCCAGTGGATTCCTGACGGCGATTATTTATGGCAAACTCAGCTAACGGTAAATATGACGACCACAACTCTTGGTTTTCAGACACAAAACATCTTAGATATGTCTCCAGGTTTTGGTTGGTACGCTCAGTCTGTCCATTCGACTGAGGATGGAAAGCTGAGGAAAAGGACAAGTGAACCCCCAAACGGGAACAAAAAGCTTTCCAAAATTTAGAAATAAACTGGGTTCCCCGATCCGAAACAACATCGGAGGGGACCCCGTGAAGCTTCACGATCTCACTGACGAATACCTGAGCAAGAGTTTTAGCATTAGGTAGTGCGGGTAACGCAATAAAGTGTGCCATTTTGCTAAACCTGTCCACTACTACCAAAATCACTGTTTTACCCGCAGACAAAGGTAAGTCAGTGATAAAATCCATAGACAGATGTGTCCATGGTCTATTGGGAATGACGAGTGGTAATAGAGACCCTGCAGGACGTGTATGTGAAACTTTTGCGCGCGCACAGGTAGAACAAGAAGACACAAAATCCAATACAACCTGACGCAACCTTGGCCACCAAAAACGACGAGACAATAGCTCTAAGGTTGCTTTACTACCCGGGTGCCCAGCAAGTGCCGAATTATGATGTTCCTTTAATAATTTGAGACGTAGGTTCAACGGTACAAACAATTTCTCTGAGGGGCAAGAGACCGGGGCGTCCCCCTGGGCCTCTAACACCTTCCCCTCCAAAGCAGAGTGTACCGCAGAGACAACCACTCCTCTTTGTAGAATGGGTACCGGATCACTCACATTACCCCCTCCAGGGAAACAACGAGATAGTGCATCAGCTTTGGTATTCTTTACCCCAGGATGATAGGTAATCACAAAGTTAAACCTGGTAAAAAATAGCGACCACCTAGCCTGTCTAGGGGTGAGACGCTTAGCTGATTCGAGGTACAGCAGATTTTTGTGGTCCGTAAACACAGTGACGGGGTGGACTGCCCCCTCTAAAAAGTGACGCCACTCCTCAAACGCAAGTTTAATAGCTAACAGTTCCCTATTGCCAATATCGTAGTTCTGTTCTGCTGCAGATAGTTTTTTAGAAAAGAAAGCACAAGGATGCCATTTGCCAGGAGACGGACCCTGAGACAGTACAGCCCCCACTCCCACCTCTGATGCATCGACTTCAACAATAAAAGGCTGAGAGACATCAGGTTGGACTAGTACAGGTGCTGAGGTAAACCTCTCTTTTAGAGAGGAAAAAGCAACTTTAGCGGCGCCAGACCATTTAGAAAAATCAGTCCCCTTCCTAGTCATGTCAGTAAGGGGTTTTACGATCACCGAATAATTTTTAATGAATTTCCTATAGAAATTCGCGAAGCCCAAGAACCGTTGTAGTGCTTTGAGGTTCTCAGGAAGATCCCAATCCAAAATTGCCTGGACCTTCCTAGGATCCATACGGAAACCTGACGCAGATAAATAATAACCTAGGAATTGTATCTCCTGAACGGCAAAAACACATTTTTCAATTTTAGCATATAATTCATTCATCCGTAGGACCTGTAGTACTTGTCTGACATGCTCCTCATGTGTTCTCAGATCAGACGAATAAATTAAGATATCATCTAGGTATATTACCACAAACCTGCCGATTAGATGACTAAAAATGTCATTAACGAAATGTTGAAAGACGGCAGGAGCATTGGTCAGGCCGAAAGGCATAACTAGATTTTCATAATGCCCCTCAGGGGTGTTAAAAGCTGTTTTCCACTCATCCCCCTCTTTAATACGAATCAGATTGTAGGCCCCCCTAAGATCGAGTTTGGAGAACCACCTAGCACCCGCAATCTGGTTAAACAGGTCAGGAATGAGAGGAAGAGGGTATGGGTCTCGGATGGTTATCCGATTTAATTCACGAAAATCTAGGCAAGGACGCAGGCCCCCATCTTTCTTTTTAACAAAGAAAAACCCTGCAGCCACGGGTGAAGAAGAGGGTCTGATGTGTCCCTTAGCCAAACTCTCGGAGATATAATCCTTCATGGCTTGTCTCTCTGGACCTGAAAGATTATATAACCTGGTCTTGGGTAATTTTGCGCCGGGAATAAGGTTAACCGGGCAATCATAAGGACGATGAGGTGGTAACTTCTGACAACCCTTTTCAGAAAAAACGTCCTCAAAGTCCGAAACAAATGTAGGTAGGGTAGCTATGGAGGCGACTAAGCAATTGCTATTTAAGCAATTTTCTCTGCACGGCTCACTCCACTCCAATATCTCCCTGGCCTGCCAATCCACCACTGGATTGTGCGCTACCAACCAGGGAAGACCCAGCACTACCGGAGCGGGAAGCCCCTCCAGAACAAAACATGAGAGCATCTCGTTATGGTGGTCCCCTACCCGAAGGTGTAAATTATGAACGATGTGGGTGAGGTTTCTCTGAGACAGAGGAGCAGAATCTATAGCAAATATGGGAATAGGTCTCTGTAGTGTACAGAGAGACAAACCCATAGTGCGGGCAAAATGGGCATCTATCAAATTTACCCCTGCTCCACTGTCTAGAAAGAAAGAAATAGTCTCTGTCTTATCACCAAAAACAATAACCGCTGGCAACACAAATTGCGATGTACGTATGGAGGAAACGTATACCCCCCGGCTGACATCCTCCACACAGCCTGGGGTTAGTAGTTTTCCGATGGTTTTTTGTTTCTGAGGAAAGAAGGACAGACATTAATGAAATGACCCCTCTCCCCACAAAAAAAACAACCCCCACGCCTACGGCGAACCTCAGGAGGACGGACCTGACGAGTAGTTCCTCCTAGCTGCATAGGCTCGTCCGTACAGACTAACTGCTGCTTGGGAGGGGTTACCAATGGCTCTGTTTTTTTCAACCTGTCCCTAAGGCGTCTATCTATACGGATAGAAAGGGACATAACTGCATCAAGGGAAAAGGGGGTCTCATACAATGCAAGCGCATCCTTAACCCTTTCGGATAACCCAGAGCAGAACTGACTCCTGAGAGCCGGGTCGTTCCATTGGGTATCCGTAGCCCACCTACGGAAGTCAGAGCAATACTCCTCTACCGGCCGCTCTCCTTGTAGGAGTCTCCGTAATTTTGATTCAGCCAGTGCGACTCGGTCAGGGTCGTCATATATGAGACCCAAGACCCAAGGCCCCGAAAAACTCATCCACTGACCGAAGAGCCTGGGAATCAGTAGGTAAAGAGAACGCCCAGGACTGCGGGTCCCCCTGCAGCAGGGAAATAACAACACCCACCCGCTGTTCTTCATTACCAGAGGAGTAAGGACGCAGTTTAAAGTATAGTTTACAGGCCTCACGAAAAGTCAAAAACTTGTCCCTTCCCCCAGAAAATCTGTCAGGGAGAGGGACCTTGGGTTCTGCAACAACCTGGTTACCAGTAGCAACCGCTGGGCTTGCGGTCTGTTGTAATTGCTGCTGTTGCTGGAGGACCGACGCCTTCAATCCTGCCACCTCCAAAGACAGGCCATGAAATTGTTTGGACAGAGCAGCAATTGGATCCATACTGGATTCTAAGTAGATAAAAAAAAAATTTTATTTTTTTTATTTTTTATTTTTAATTTTTATTTTACCTACACAAAAATAAGGGCCAGATATAATGTAATGACCGGCAACACGCACAGGGAGGAAAACAGGGAAAGCCCTGCCCAAGGGAGAGGGAAAGGTGGTGACCCCTAACTCACCTTGCAGCTGGCACCTGACTGCCCTGACGTCCCTAGACGGGTTCCTCACCCGTGCGGCGATCACGTGCCTAAACCCTGGCTTTCCCTGAAATGAGCCCTAGATAATGAACGGGCCGGTGGGATCGCTAGTCCTCACCACTGCACTAAGAGGGAAACACCAGGGAGAGGACAGACAAACACAGACAAACACAAACACCCAGGTGGACGGCAACAATTGTCCACAAAGGTCCAACAGGGATCCGGAGGGTAGCGTTCTAAGGCAACACTCAGAGAACGCAGCAACACAGCTCCAGTGGGTCAGAATAGATGTCCAGGCAGGAAGCTCTATATCTGGCAACCAGAGAAGTGTGAGAGGGGAATATAAGGAGGATTGGGAGTGCTGGACAAGGAACAGCTGAGAGAAGGAGCTACGGATCCCTGAGTGAGCCAAAAGGGTTTGTAAAGCAAACCCAGAAAGCTACAATAAGGAAACTTCCCTCTCTGACATAGAGCGTGCAGCCAACCGCTGCGACCTCCTGACCCCGGGTACAACGGAGTCAGGCGTGGCTCTTGACACCCTCGTGACACCATGACAGGAGTTATATTTTTTGTTAGAGACAGAGCTCTAGGAAATATTCCTGATATTATTTCTATGGAACATCAAAGATACAATTTTTACAGTGCGCCATTGTTTTCTATTGAAGTATGCAGCAAACTGTAAAAAATAGAGCATGCTCTACATGCTCTATGTAAAACAAAAAAGGGTTGATCTTTGCGTAACTTGCCATACAGACACTATACAACGCGGCGATGATTATGATACAAAATCATAAGAAAAAGGCAAAAATTTAAATACCATGTTTACAAAATCAATCACATTATATGTTAATATCTAAAAATAAATTATAATGTTATTGTGTGATTTAGTAGTGTCCAAAATGCATGAATGGAAAAGGAAGTGATGTAAGATGCACTGTGTAGATTGCATGCCCTATGCTGCATTTCTCCTGCATACTGTCTGAGTGTCTCCCAGATGTGTTCACTTATTCAATTATTAAAATGCTTTCTTTATAATTCTCCACCATATTACATCTATAAGTTGCTCTAACAAGCTTTATGCTTGCGATTGTGATCATGGATATTAGCAGTAGTCAGTATGGAGGGGTGGCACACCTGCGTGTACAGTATAATCATTAACCCCTTTTCACGCTGCTCCATACATATACGGTACAGCAGGTTGGCTGTTTGCGTAATGTGCCATAGGTACAGTATACAATGTAACAATGGCATGGGCTCAAGTGCTGAGCCTGCATTATCAACAGCAGGCATCAGCAAACAGCTGATACCCTGAAGCACCTGTCCTTGCCACAACGTGATTGTGGGGTGCCGATGGGTCGTCATTAGAGTTGAGCAAACACCTGGATGTTCGGGTTCGAGAAGTTCGGCCGAACTTCCCGAAAATGTTCGGGTTCGGGATCCGAACCCGACCCGAACTTCGTCCCGAACCCAAACCCCATTGAAGTCAATGGGGACCCGAACTTTTCGGCACTAAAGAGGCTGTAAAACAGACCAGGAAAGGGCTAGAGGGCTGCAAAAGGTAGCAACATGTAGTTAAATCCCCTGCAAACAAATGTGGATAGGGAAATGAATAAAAATAAAAATAAAATAAATAAAAATTAACCAATATCAATTGGAGAGAGGTCCCATAGCAGAGAATATGGCTTCATGTCAGCAGAGAATCAGTCTTCATGTCATAGCAGAGAATCAGGCTTCACGTCACCCAACACTGGAAGAGTCCATTGTCATATATTTAGGCCCCGGCACCCAGACAGAGGAGAGAGGGCCCATAACAGAGATTCAGGCTTCATGTCAGCAGAGAATCAGTCTTCATGTCATAGCAGAGAATCATGCTTCACGTCACCCAACACTGGAACAGTCTATTGTCAGATATTTAGGCCCCGGCACCCAGGCAGAGGAGAGAGGTCCCATAACAGAGATTCAGGCTTCATGTCAGCAGAGAATCAGTCTTCATGTCATAGCAGAGAATGATGCTTCACGTCACCCAACACTGGAACAGTTCATTGTCAGATATTTAGGCCCCGGCACCCAGGCAGAGGAGAGAGGTCCCATAACAAAGATTCAGGCTTCATGTCAGCAGAAAATCAGTCTTCATGTCATAGCAGAGAATCATGCTTCACATAACCCAACACTGGAACAGTTCATTGTCATATATTTAGGCCCCGGCACCCAGACAGAGGAGAGAGGTCCCATAACAGAGATTCAGGCTTCATGTCAGCAGAGAATCAGTCTTCATGTCATAGCAGAGAATCAGGCTTCACGTCACCCAACATTGGAACAGTCCATTGTCAGATATTTAGGCCCCGGCACCCAGGCAGAGGAGAGAGGTCCCATAACAGAGATTCAGGCTTCATGTCAGCAGAGAATCAGTCTTCATGTCATAGCAGAGAATCAGGCTTCACGTCACCCAACACGGGAACAGTCCATTGTCATATATTTAGGCCCCGGCACCCAGGCAGAGGAGAGAGGTCCCATAACAGAGATTCAGGCTTCATGTCAGCAGAGAATCAGTCTTCATGTCATAGCAGAGAATCATGCTTCACGTCACCCAACACTGGAACAGTCCATTGTCATATATTTAGGCCCCGGCACACAGACAGAGGAGAGAGGTCCCATAACAGAGATTCAGGCTTCAGTCAGCAGAGAATCAGTCTTCATGTCATAGCAGAGAATCATGCTTCACGTCACCAAACACTGGAACAGTCCATTGTCATATATTTAGGCCCCGGCACCCAGGCAGAGGAGAGAGATCCCATAACAGAGATTCAGGCTTCATGTCAGCAGAGAATCAGTCTTCATGTCATAGCAGAGAATCATGCTTCACGTCACCCAACACTGGAACAGTCCATTGTCAGATATTTTTAGGCCCCGGCACCCAGGCAGAGGAGAGAGATCCCATAACAGAGATTCAGGCTTCATGTCAGCAGAGAATCAGTCTTCATGTCATAGCAGAGAATCATGCTTCACGTCACCCAACACTGGAACAGTCCATTGTCAGATATTTTTAGGCCCCGGCACCCAGACAGAGGAGAGGTTCATTCAACTTTGGGTTGCCCCGCAATATAATAGTAAAATGAAAATAAAAATAGTATTTAATGAGGAAGTGCCCTGGAGTACAATAATATACGGTTAAGGGGAGGTAGTTATAAATGTCTAATCTGCAAAAGAGATGGACAGGTCCTGTGGGATCCATGCCTGGTTCATTTTTATGAACGTCAGCTTGTCCACATTGGCTGTAGACAGGCGGCTGCGTTTGTCTGTAATGACGCCCCCTGCCGTGCTGAATACACGTTCAGACAAAACGCTGGCCGCCGGGCAGGCCAGCACCTCCAAGGCATAAAAGGCTAGCTCTGGCCACGTGGACAATTTGGAGACCCAGAAGTTGAATGGGGCCGAACCATCAGTCAGTACGTGGAGGGGTGTGCACACGTACTGTTCCACCATGTTAGTGAAATGTTGCCTTCTGCTAACACGTTCCGTATCAGGTGGTGGTGCAGTTAGCTGTGGTGTGTTGACAAAACTTTTCCACATCTCTGCCATGCTAACCCTGCCCTCAGAGCAGCTGGCCGTGACACAGCTGCGTTGGCGACCTCTTGCTCCTCCTCTGCCTTCACCTTGGGCTTCCACTTGTTCCCCTGTGACATTTGGGAATGCTCTCAGTAGCGCGTCTACCAACGTGCGCTTGTACTCGCGCATCTTCCTATCACGCTCCAGTGCAGGAAGTAAGGTGGGCACATTGTCTTTGTACCGTGGATCCAGCAGGGTGGCAACCCAGTAGTCCGCACATGTTAAAATGTGGGCAACTCTGCTGTCGTTGCACAGGCACTTCAGCATGTAGTCGCTCATGTGTGCCAGGCTGCCCAGAGGTAAGGACAAGCTGTCCTCTGTGGGAGGCGTATCGTCATCGTCCTGCGTTTCCCCCCAGCCACGCACCAGTGATGGGCCCGAGCTGCGTTGGGTACCACCCCGCTGTGACCATGCTTCATCCTCATCCTCCTCCACCTCATCCTCGTCCTCCTCGTCCTCCAGTAGTGGGCCCTGGCTGGCCACATTTGTACCTGGCCTCTGCTGTTGCAAAAAACCTCCCTCTGAGTCACTTCGAAGAGACTGGCCTGAAAGTGCTAAAAATGACCCCTCTTCCTCCTCCTCCTGGGCCACCTCCTCTTCCATCATCGCCCTAAGGTTTTTCTCAAGGAGACATAGAAGTGGTATTGTAACGCTGATAATGGCGTCATTGCCACTGGCCATGTTGGTGGAGTACTCGAAACAGCGCAACAGGGCACACAGGTCTCGCATGGAGGCCCAGTCATTGGTGGTGAAGTGGTGCTGTTCCGCAGTGTGACTGACCCGTGCGTGCTGCAGCTGAAACTCCACTATGGCCTGCTGCTGCTCACACAGTCTGTCCAGCATGTGCAAGGTGGAGTTCCACCTGGTGGCACGTCGCATATGAGGCGGTGAGCGGGAAGGCCGAAGTTACGCTGTAGCGCAGACAGGCGAGCAGCGGCAGGATGTGAATGCCGGAAGTGCGAACAGACGGCCCGCACTTTATGCAGCAGCTCTGACATGTCGGGGTAGTTGTGAATGAACTTCTGCACCACCAAATTCAGCACATGCGCCAGGCAAGGGATGTGCATCAAACCGGCTAGTCCCAGAGCTGCAACGAGATTTCGCCCATTATCGCACACCACCAGGCCGGGCTTGAGGCTCACCGGCAGCAACCACTCGTCGGTTTGTTGTTCTATACCCCGCCACAACTCCTGTGCGGTGTGGGGCCTGTCCCCCAAACATATGAGTTTCAGAATGGCCTGCTGACGTTTACCCCGGGCTGTGCTGAAGTTGGTGGTGAAGGTGTGTGGCTGACTGGATGAGCAGGTGGAAGAAGAGGAGGAGGAAGCCAAGTAGGAGGAGGAGGCAATAGGAGGCAAAGAATGTTGCCCTGCGATCCTTGGCGGCGGAAGGACGTGCGCCAAACAGCTCTCCGCCTGGGGCCCAGCTGCCACTACATTTACCGAGTGTGCAGTTAGGGAGATATAGCATCCCTGGCCGTGCTTACTGGTCCACGTATCTGTGGTTAGGTGGACCTTGCCACAGATGGCGTTGCGCAGTGCACACTTGATTTTATCGGATACTTGGTTGTGCAGGGAAGGCACATACTGTTGGACAGCAAGCGACATGAGCTGTTTGAAGCTGTCTGTGTCCACCAGCCTAAATGACAGCATTTCATAGGCCAGTAGTTTAGAAATGCTGGCATTCAGGGCCAGGGATCGAGGGTGGCTATGTGGGAATTTACGCTTTCTCTGAAATGTTTGTGAGATGGAGAGCTGAACGCTGCCGTGTGACATGGTTGAGATGCTTGGTGACGGAGGTGGTGGTGTTGGTGGTACATCCCCTGTTTGCTGGGCGGCAGGTACCAACGTTCCTCCAGAGGCGGAGGAAGAGGCCGAGGCGGCAACAGCAGAAGAGCCGAGGCGGCAGCAGCAGAAGATGCCGAGGCGGCAGCAGCAGAAGAGGCCGAGGTGGCAGCAGCAGAAGAGGTAGCAGGGGGAGCCTGAGTGACTTCCTTATTTTTAAGGTGTTTACTCCACTGCAGTTCATGCTTTGCATGCAGGTGCCTGGTCATGCAGGTTGTGCTAAGGTTCAGAACGTTAATGCCTCGCTTCAGGCTCTGATGGCACAGCGTGCAAACCACTCGGGTCTTGTCGTCAGCACATTGCTTGAAGAAGTGCCATGCCAGGGAACTCCTTGAAGCTGCCTTTGGGGTGCTCGGTCCCAGATGGTGGTGGTCAGTAGCAGGCGGAGTCTCTTGGCGGCAGGTGTTCTGCTTTTGCCCACTGCTCCCTCTTTTGCTAGGCTGTTGGCTCGGTCTCACCACTGCCTCTTCCTCCGAACTGTGAAAGTCAGTGGCACGACCTTCATTCCATGTGGGGTCTAGGACCTCATCGTCCCCTGCATCTGTCACAACCAGATATCTGAGAAGCTCTGACAGATGCCTTTCAGAACCTCCTCCTTGAGCTATTCTTTGTTTTGGTTTTCAGTTCTTCATCTCGTTAGCCTCTCTCAGCTGTCATGTAGTTGGACTGATTGCATCCCTTTAAATTCCTCCCCATAATGCGTTAGTGTGCGGCTTATACAACTTCCTGGAGTGTGTGTGCATGCTGATCCTATTTCCCTGTCTTCTACAAGTTAAGTGTTACATTCTTTTGTGATTTCCTGTTTGCTGGATCCCAGGTGACCCTGACTCCCTCCGTGTCTAGTGTAGGGAGCCGGTGGTCGTGTCCCCTCACTATTGTAGGGTGTTCAGGTGTTATACAGTCGAGGTACGAGGATATGCGATCATCCACCATTGGGATTTTCGCATAGGCTGACCAGTAAGGGAGAGTGCCAGGTCTTATGCAGGGGTCTCCCTTTTGTTCCTTAGTTTTGAATCCAGTGAGTCATACATTCATTTTGCATTGTCTTGTTACCTGTACACCTTCCGTGACAGCATCGTCTTCCACCCAGTCTTCCTCCCTGACCTCCTGTTCAGTCTGCACACTCATTGCAGAAAGAAGCAGCAGTTGGCACCTGTGTTTCGTCATCATCAGAGACGTGCTGAGGTGGTATTCCCATGTCCTCATCATCAGGAAACATAAGTGGTTGTGCGTCAGTGCATTCTATGTCTTCCAACGCTGGGGAAGGGCTAGGTGGATGCCCTTGGGAAACCCTGCCAGCAGAGTCTTCAAACAGCATAATAGACTGCTGCATAACTTGAGGCTCAGACAGTTTCCCTGATATGCATGGGGGTGATGTGACAGACTGATGGGCTTGGTTTTCAGGCGCCATCTGTGCGCTTTCTGCAGAAGACTGGGTGGGAGATAATGTGAACGTGTTGGATCCACTGTCGGCCACCCAATTGACTAATGCCTGTACCTGCTCAGGCCTTACCATCCTTAGAACGGCATTGGGCCCCACCAAATATCGCTGTAAATTCTGGCGGCTACTGGGACCTGAGGTAGTTTGTTCACTAGGACGTGTGGCTGTGGCAGAACGGCCACGTCCTCTCCCAGCACCAGAGGGTCCACTAACACCACCACGACCATGTCCGCGTCCGCATCCCTTACTAGATGTTTTCCTCATTGTTACCGTTCACCACAATAAGAAAAATATTATTTAGCCCAATGTATTGAATTCAAATTCAGGCCTTTTTTTACAGACACCTAACACTATCTGGCTATCTATTTAGGTACCGTGATACACTAATACAGGCACAGCAGTAACGACAGATTTAGCTGACTATAAACTTGAGGCCTATTATTTAGGCGCTGGGTGACAGGTATACATTTACGGACAGAATTAGACTTGGAAATGCACAGTAGCGTGTGTATGAAGTTATTGAGAATGACCCTATCTGCACCTTCAATCTAATATACCCTTTTATGGATAGATTTAAAGTAGGCCTGATACAGCAGAAAACATTGATTTAGGGAATTGCTAAATTGGGAATTGTATTTCAACCCAGAACAAAAACTGTTCTTTGACGGTCAATAAATACCTTGATCAGCTACAGCAATAACCACATATTTAGCTGAATATAAATTTGAGGCCTATTATTTAGGCGCTGGGTGACAGGTATACGTTTACGGACAGAATTAGACTTGGAAATGCACGGTAGCGTGTGAAGTTATTGAGAATGACCCTATCTGCACCTTCAATCTAATATACCCTTTTATGGATAGATTTAAAGTAGGCCTGATACAGCAGAAACCACTGATTTAGGGAATTGCTAAGTTGGGAATTGTATTTTTACCCAGAACAAAAACTGTGCTTTGGCGGACACTAAATAACTTGACCAGCTACAGCAATAGCCACAGATTTAGCTGACTATAAATTTGAGGCCTATTATTTAGGCGCTGGGTGACAGGTATACGTTTACGGACAGAATTAGACTTGGAAATGCATGGTAGCGTGTGTGTGAAGTTATTGAGAATGACCCTATCTGCACCTGCAATCTAATATACCCTTTTATGGATAGATTTAAAGTAGGCCTGATACAGCAGAAACAACTGATTTAGGGAATTGCTAAGTTGGGAATTGTATTTCAACCCAGAACAAAAACTGTGCTTTGGCGGACACTAAATGAATTGACCAGCCTCAGCAATAAACACAGATTTAGCTGAATATAAATTTTAGGACTATTATTTAGGCGCTGGCTGACAGGTATACGTTTAGGAACAGAATTAAACTTGGAAATGCACGGTAGTGTGTGTGTGAAGTTATTGAGAATGACCCTATCTGCACCTTCAATCTAATATACCCTTTTATGGATAGATTTAAAGTAGGCCTGATACAGCAGAAACAACTGATTTAGGGAATTGCTAAGTTGGGAATTGTATTTCAACCCAGAACAAAAACTGTGCTTTGACGGTCAATAAATACCTTGATCAGCTACAGCAATAACCACATATTTAGCTGAATATAAATTTGAGGCCTATTATTTAGGCGCTGGGTGACAGGTATACGTTTACGAACAGAATTAGACTTGGAAATGCACGGTAGCATGTGAAGTTATTGAGAATGACCCTATCTGCACCTTCAATCTAATATAACCTTTTATGGATAGATTTAAAGTAGGCCTGATACAGCAGAAACCACTGATTTAGGGAATTGCTAAGTTGGGAATTGTATTTTTACCCAGAACAAAAACTGTGCTTTGGCGGACACTAAATAACTTGACCAGCTACAGCAATAGCCACAGATTTAGCTGACTATAAATTTGAGGCCTATTATTTAGGCGCTGGGTGACAGGTATACGTTTACAGACAGAATTAGACTTGGAAATGCACGGTAGCATGTGTGTGAAGTTATTGAGAATGACCCTATCTGTACCTTCAATCTAATATACCCTTTTATGTATAGATTTAAAGTAGGCCTGATACAGCAGAAACAACTGATTTAGGGAATTGCTAAGTTGGGAATTGTATTTCAACCCAGAACAAAAACTGTGCTTTGGCGGACACTAAATGAATTGACCAGCCTCAGCAATAAACACAGATTTAGCTGAATATAAATTTTAGGACTATTATTTAGGCGCTGGCTGACAGGTATACGTTTAGGAACAGAATTAAACTTGGAAATGCATGGTAGTGTGTGTGTGAAGTTATTGAGAATGACCCTATCTGCACCTTCAATCTAATATACCCTTTTATGGATGGATTTAAAGTAGGCCTGATACAACAGAAACAACTGATTTAGGGAATTGCTAAGTTGGGAATTGTATTTCAACCCAGAACAAAAACTGTGCTTTGGCGGACACTAAATGAATTGACCAGCCTCAGCAATAAACACAGATTTAGCTGAATATATATTTTAGGACTATTATTTAGGCGCTGGGTGACAGGTATACGTTTAGGAACAGAATTAGACTTGGGAATGCACGGTAGCGTGTGAAGTTATTGAGGATGACACTATCCGCACCTTCAATCTAATATACCCTTTCATGGATAGATTTAAAGATTTAAATGGATAGATTTAAAGTAGGCCTGATACAGCAGAAACCACTGATTTAGGGAATTGCTAAGTTGGGAATTGTATTTCAACCCAGAACAAAAATATATCCTTTGCCAGACAGCAGACAGTATTACAATTGGCTGGCCACAGTTGAAACACCAGATTTAGGGTACTGCTATTTTGGCAATTGTATTTCACCCCTCAATAAAATAGCAAGCACAGCCAAGCCCCTGATGTAGGATATAACAAAAAAATAACCAGACTATTGATGGTTAAATGGACTTGGTGGCAGCACAAGACACAAAATGGCTGCCGATCACCCCAGAAAAATGTGACTGAAAAACGCTCTGGGCAGCCTAAAAACAGTGAGCAATTAAGTAGCAGCAGTTCAATGATCCACAGCTGTAGATCGATCACTGAATTAAGAGTTTTTGAGGAGTTAATCACTGCCTAATCTCGCCCTAACAGTCGCAGCTGCAACCTCTCCCTACACTGATCAGAGCAGAGTGACGTGCGGCGCTACGTGACTCCAGCTTAAATAGAGGCTGGGTCACATGCTGCACTGGCCAATCACAGCCATGCCAATAGTAGGCATGGCTGTGACGGCCTCTTGGGGCAAGTAGTATGACGCTTGTTGATTGGCTGCTTTGCAGCCTTTCAAAAAGCGCCAAGAAAGCGACGAACACCGAACCCGGACTTTTACGAAAATGTTCGGGTTCGGGTCCGTGTCACGGACACCCCAAAATTCGGTACGAACCCGAACTATACAGTTCGGGTTCGCTCATCCCTAGTCGTCATAACAAATTTGCCCTGGTGAAGGTGTTAGTTTCAAGGCCTAATAATGTGGCTGTCAGCGTCATGTTGACAGCCATAATACACTACAAAAAATAGCCCACATACAGCTACATCTACGGACATTGTATAAAGTTATGGTTTTTGCAATGAGACAATGTAAAAAACTAAAGAAAAATCACTGTGTGGTTAATGGGATAAAAATTGTATTAAATAAACAGCATGTTGCATCCAGAAAATAAAGAATATGAATGGTGGATTAATTTACACTCAATTGCAGTCTGACCATAAAAGAGAATCAATTATAAGTGGCAAAAATAGTGGCAGAAAGAGCCAATTCATAATGATTAGAATGTGCACTTGTTTATGGTTATTTTCTGATACAATGTAAACATTTTCAGCAATTGCTCTTGTACTGGTTGATTCAAAAAGGATTCTGCAAATTAGTAAAGGTCTGCAGTTAAAGTAAACAAATTCTGCTCTTGAAATATGAAAGCTGTGCTGTGATTGGATGCCAGAAATTACAGAAGATAGGACTTCACCTATATTTTTGCGTGCAAAGGTATGCATCGGAAGTCCATGGAAGGACTACGAAGTGCTTCCCTCGGATTTTGGTCCGTATTGCCGCACAATAAGAAAATAGAACATGTTCAAATCGTGGACACATTCAAGTCTATGGGTCCGCATCCGCAAATGGCGTGTACCCAGCCAGTGCCTGTGCATTGCGGACTGCTATTTGTGGATCGCAGCACGGACAGTTATAATGAATCTGTGTCAATAGTAGGTTACGTAACACATCTATGTGTTATGAGACCTGTACACAAAGATGTACGACACTGCAGCAAGAAAATGCTTTTTATGTGTTGGAATTTTCAAGAACAGGGTCGGTTGTGACAGTACGGTGACATTTTCAGAATAAATCTGGTAAATGTGCTCTGCCTAGAAACATGTTGGGTGTTGGGTGAAGCAAGTCAAAACTACTGGCTGTTCACGTCATGGAAAAAGTCAAGGCCCCCCAAAGAGACACATGATTCGCATGTAAAATCATAGCCTTAGAAAATCGACCAGACTTACTAGTACAACAAACCACATTATAGCATATTTTACAAAAACATCTGCATTGTAAGTCATCCAGATTTCAGTGACTTTTGCATAGACTTGCAGGGCTGATACTGAAAGGCTGGTGTTCAGAGATGAGGCTACCTTTCACCTCAGTGGAAAGATCAAAACCACAATGTTAGAATCTGTGGCTCAGAAAACCCATGTACCTTTATCGAGCACATGAGAGACTCTCCCAAAGTTAATGAATCCCGTGCAACGAGCAGGAGAAAAGTCTATGGTCATTTTTGTCGAGGATACTGTCACTTGCTACTCCTACCTAGAAATGTTGAAGGGAATGGCTTATGCCACAGATAGAGGAAGATCTGCCAAACATAGTCAGTACAGTACAGATAAAACGTGGATAGATACTGTGAGGCAGATTTATAATTTGGTTTTCCCACTTTTGTGGCATGAAAAAGTCATAAACTGTACAGTTGCAAGTTTTTGAACACCATCTGCCCCTGCACATTTATCATCTTTTAGACCAGTTTTCTGTCATAGAAGAACACTGAAATCAGTATAGGCACACAGACTGGTGGATTCTGCGACTGAGAAGAGGGGTTTAACATAGTAATAAGTACCCTGAAACAGCTGTCTACGAATGGATATATGGCTTGGCTATATTCTTTTATTAAATCACAAGACCTGATGGAAGGTTGACTAAAAGGGAGCCACTTCCAAACGGTAACGATGGTGAGATGCTTCTCTTTCCTTGGGAGATACCTCTTTGCATATTATTTTCCCATAGAGCATTGTCACTACATCTCCATACCATGGAGTACTTCCAGTAATTTTTTTTTTAAATGTCCCAAATGCCTTAATAATAATTTTCTAATCAATTTTATTTATGGGTTTAGCATTTTTACTAGAATTATTCCCCCCTAAATCGCAGATTTCCCTGTGTGCTCTAAATTCACTTTTCTCCACACCGCTGACCTCTCAGAGGTGTACAAAGTACTTTATGAATAACCCTAATTTTGATAATCTTTCAGGGTACTGTAGTCCACCCATTCTAGTTATTACCTTAGTTGCCCTACTCTTTACCCACTCCAGCTCTATGTCTGCCTTGTTCGCAGGAACGCAGAACTGTACACAGTACTCCATGTGTGGTCTGACTAGTGATTTGTAAAGAGGTAGGACTATGTTCTCATCATGGGCATCTATGCCCCTTCTGATGCAGCCCATTATCTTATTGGCCTCGGCAGCAGCCGCCTGACACTGGTTTAGTCAGCTTAGTTTGCGGTTCACCAAAATTCCTAGGTCTTTTTCCATGTCCGTACTACCCAGTGTTTTACAATTTAGTATGTACTGGTGACTTGCATTATTCCTTCCCATGTGCATAACCTTACATTTGTCAGTGTTAAACCTCATCTGTTACTTCTCTGCCCAAGCCTCTAATCTATCCAGATCCATCTGCAGCCATATACTGTCCTCTTCCATGTTAATTACTTTACACAATTTAGTGTCATCTGCAAAAATTTATATTTTACTGTGCAGGCCTTCTACAAGATCATTAATAAATATATTGAAGAGAATAGGGCCCAATACTGACCCCTGTGGTACCCCACTAGTGACTGTGACCCAATCTGAGTTTGTACCATTAATAACCACCCTCCGTTTTCTATGACTGAGCCTGTTACTTACACACATACAGACATTTCCCCTCAGTCCAAGCCATCTAATTTTATATACTAACCTTTTATGGGGTACAGTGTAAAATGCTTTGGAGAAGTCCAGATATATGACATCCATTGATTTACCACGGTCAAGCCTAGAACTTACCTCCCTATAGAAACTGATCAAATTAGTTTGATATGATGATCCCTCATGAAGCCATGCTGATATGACGTTATTTTGACATTTTCATTGAGGTACTCCAATATAGCATCTCTTAGAAAACCTTCAAATAGTTCACCCACAACAGATGTTAACCTTACCGGCCTATAGTTTCCGGGCTCTGTTTTTGGACCTTTTGTGAATATTGGCACCACATTTGCTATGCGCCAATCCTGTGAAACACTCCCTGTCATTAAAGAGTCCTTAAATATCTGATATAAGGGTCTGGCTATGACATTACTAAATTATTTTAGGATACAGCGGTGTATTCCATCTGGTCCCGGTTATTTGTCTATTTTAATATTTTTAATACGTCACTGTACTTCTTCCTGGGTCAGACAGGGCACTTTTAATGGGGAATTTACTTTTACATTCTGCATTTCATCTGACAGTTTATTTTCATCAGTGAATGCAGCGGAGAAAAAAATATTTAATAGTTTTGCTTTCTCCTCATCACTTTCTGCAGCTCCCCCCTCATTACTCTGCAGTGGGCTGACACCTCCAGATTTATACTTTTTACCATTTATATAATTGAAGAACATTTCAGGGTTAGTTTTACTCTCTTTGGCAATTAATCTCTTGGTCTTTAGTTTGGCTGCTTTTATTTGTCTTTTACATTATATTTTTTTTCATTATAGTTTTTAAATGCTTCCTTGCCTCCCTCCTGTTTTAGTGATTTTAATGCTTTCTTTTTGTCATTTATTGCTTTCTTTACAGTTCTATTTATCCACATAGTTTTTTTGTTCCTTAACCTTTTCTTCCCATAAGGTATGTACCCCTCACAATTAGATTTTAGGATGATTTTAAAAATATCCCATTTTGTGGCTCTATTTTTATTTTTGAGGACTTTGCTCCAGTTAGTTTGGCCTATGGCCTCTCTTAGTTGGCTAAATTTAGCTTTTAAATGACAAGGTGATTTTTGAAGGTTATTACTTTCTGGTCACTATTTCCCAGCTGTCCACCAACCTGCACATCTGTTGTTCTCTCAGGTCTATTGGTTAATACTAAGTCCAGTGTGGTCATCCCTCTAGTCAGGTCCTGAACCAGTTGGGAAAGGCAATTGTCTTTGGTTATTGCCAAGAACCTGTTTCCTTTATGAGATCCACAGGTTTCAGTTTCCCAGTCTATATCTGGGTAGTTGAAGTCCCCCATAATGACTACCTCATTATGATTTGCTGCCTCGTCTATTTCGTTTGGAAGTAGATTTTCTGTGGACTCTAATGTATATTAGGTGGCTTATAATAAACTCCTATTAGTATTTTATTATTGTTTTTTTTCCTCCATGTATTTCTACCCACATTGACTCCACATGTTCATGTCCCTCACTTATATCTTCCCAGACTGTGCGCTTTAAACAGGACTTTACATAAAGGCAGACCTCTCCCCCTCTCCAGTTTTAACTTTCCTTTCTAAACAGACTGTAACCTTGTACAATAACCACCCAGTCATAGATATCATCCAGCCATGTCTCAGTTATTCCCACTATGTCATAGTCCCCCTCGCACATCACTAATTCCAGTTCACCAGTTTTATTAGTCAGGCTTCTGGCATTAGTATACATACAATTAAGAGGTTTATGTATATTTTTTACCCTACACCTTTCCTTCTGAACTGTTCTAGTCCCTCCTTTTATTTCTTCCCCAGTTCCATTACCTTGCCCCAGGTCTCTATCGGCACTATCTTCTCCTCCTATAACGTAATTACCCTCCCCCTGGTCCTTAGTTTAAACACTCCTCCAACCTTCTAGCCATCTTCTCCCCCAACATAGCTGCCCCTTCCCCACTGAGGTGCAGCCCATCCCTACAATAGAGCCTGTAGCTGACAGAGAAGTCGGCCCAGTTCTCCAGGAACCCAAACCCCTCCTTCCTACAGCAGTTCTTGAGTCACTTGTTAACCTCCCTAATCTCCCACTGCCTTTCTTGTGTGGCTCGTGGTACAGGTAGCATTTCGGAAAACACTACCTTCGAGATCCTTGCCCTAAGGGTACTTTCCATTGCCGGAACTGCCTGCCAGATCCGTCAAAACGCATGCAAACTGATGGCATTTGTCAGACGGATCAGGATCCGTATGACAAATGCATTGAAATGCCGGATCCGTCTTTCCGATGTCATCTGAAAAAATGGATCCGGCCTTTATTTTCTTCACATTTTTTGCGGTCTGACCATGCGCAGACTGCAATGCCGGATTCGTTTTGCTGGAACACTCGGGGACGGATCCGGCATTAATGCATGTCAGTGGGGAAAAATTCCGGCAAGTGTTCCGGAATTTTGGACGGAGATAAAACCACAGCATGCTGCCGTATTATCTTCGTCCTGAAAAAAAAATTCTTCGTCCAGAATGCATTAGGATAAAACTGATCAGTTCTTTTCCAGTATTGAGCCCCTAGGACGGAACTCAATGCCGGGAAAGAATAACGCTAGTATGAAAGTACTCTAAGCTTGTGACCTAAATCCCTAAAATCATTTTTAAGGACGCTCCACCTACCTCTAACTTTGTCATTGGTTCTGATATGAACCATGACTGCTGGATCTTCTCCAGCCCCTCCCAGTAATCTGTTACCGCCATATGTCGAACTTGAGCTCCAGGAAGACAACACACTGTTCGACGATCCCGGTTTTTGTGACAGATTGCCCTATTCCCTCTACCCCGCTTTCTGTTACCAAGCTAGCTACCTCACTTTCCTGAGCCTCCATGATACCACTCTCCCCCACTTCTACCCCATAGAGTGCCTGCTCAGTGAGCAGCAAACTCTGTTCCAAATTACCAACACTTCTCAGTGTTGAAACTCGCCCGGTTAGATACACAATGTGCGATTACAAACTGATAATTTGCTCATATTTTGAACAAATATATGCACCCTCAAACGGCTGTTCCAGGACTGAATGCATTAGACAAGATGTGCACTGGAGTGCACTGTCAATAATGAAACTCATACTAATGGGGAAATGCTAAATCAATCAATAAAGAAAATACATTAGAATAAGTATTATTATTAGGGCATTTAGGAGATTCAGCATCCTACCTAAGACGTCTTCTAACTATAATAAAACCTCTCTGACCCTATACCAATCTTCAGTGCAGTGGCCAGTGTTTGAACGGCCAGCAGTCTTTTTCTATACTGAAGTATATACTGTAAAATATTTTCTTATAAACTAGCTCTAAGAAACAAATTCTAGTGCTCATAATCCTTCCTAATTGGTAGCCTATGTCTTCTTCATTGCTCACTCAGGGGTGTGCACAGAAATCATAAGGAGGGTACGGTAGGTATGACGATTCTTCTCCACGGCTCGATGTATGTGTGCAATTTTACTTGGTTTAGTTGATTTACGTATCGATATAAAAATAATGGATGACTAGTTGTTACTGGTGTGATACCATGCGGGCTTTATTATATGTTACTTTGATTCCCAGAACTGCACATATCGGAGCTGTGCACACATGCAGAGCGACTCTTGTTGGTCTCATATGGTGAGCGTGTTCCCATGGTGAGGATGACACTAGCTGGTGGAGGTGGTGAATATATTGCGATCATGTGACCATCACATGACGTCCATGCGACTGGGTTGGATGACGCGCTGGTGCGTGCTCCCCTGGGCTTGGCTGTATAGTGATGGGATCACTGACATGCGCAATAGGAACCAAGAGACGCCGACATGGAATCCAGGTTTCTGCTGTTATGGACCTCTGAACATTATAAACTTGCATAAGGTAAACACATGTGCATGATTAAAACATCTATGTGATTAATGTAACACCTAATTAAGGTTTAGCTTTGACTGGTGTATTATACAATTGGGGGTTGTGACACCTCTTTGGTCCCACTCTGTGGTGGGAGGAGTTAGGTTTGACTATTTATTGTTGAGAATATCACTTGTCTACATGCTTGATGAAGGCTACCATGTAGCCGAAACATTGCTCTTTGTCTTTTTGTGTACACACTCGTAGCAACACGAAATAAAGGAACTACTGGAGATGCTGCCGTAACCTTTTTTTTTTGTTCACTGATCTGTGGACTGCTGAGGATCTGCGGTCCTGTTTTGGCTGGTGCATTCCAGGTTTGGTCGTTGAGTCCAGTGGGTGCTGCTCTGCAGCCATGTTTGACTCTATTCTCAAGATAGGTCATTAATGTCAGATTGTTGGGGGTCCAACACCTGCCACCCCATCTATCATATGTTTCCTGAAGCCACCAGTGCCAGAACTAGTACTTTGAATGGAGTCAGAAGCTTGTCGGGTTACCATTCAAGTCAATGGGAGTTGAGTTGCAATAATCCAGCACTGTCACTGCGCTTTGAATTGTGCTGTGCAGATTGGTGGGGGTGCCACGAGTAAGACCTGCCTCCAGGGAAAAAATGTATGTATTAATTTCATAGCATATCTGTTTTTAGGATTGCATATGGATTTATAGAACTAGTACTAACTCAGTTGGAGGTATAAATCTGTATACAATGTGTCTCCCCTCTGGCGGCTACAATAACAGTGTCAGGGCAAACAGCGATTGTCAGGCTCTTTCCCACCTCAAGTACAGTAGCAGTTGTTTGCCTCTAAGGAACGCCATTGAGCTTATTATGATCCTACACACATCCTCATCCAGGACTGGGTTTAGGTGTAATGATATGGAGCACTTTTGCTCAGTGGTCAGCATTCTTGAATTGCAATGCTGAGGTCCTTGGTTTGCATCCAACCCAGGACGTTTGCATGGAGTTTACAATTTTGTGTGGGTTTCTACAAAGTACTCTGCTTTCTTCCCACACCCCAAAACCATATTAGAATGTTAATTGGCTTCCTAGTAGAGTAGCCCTAGTGTGTGCCCCAGACACATTAGATTCTGAGCCCAACTGTAGACAGACAGTGATGGCAATCTATGTACAGTGCTGTGGAATATGTAGGTGCTATACAAGCTACATAAATAAATCCCTGCTTATTGTTCTACAATGTCTGTAATAAAAAGCATAGGGATATCTGTGTGAAAAATATAATTTTGTAATAGATCTCAAAATCTATAACATGCAATTTGTATTATGTAGGAAAATTAACAGTAAATAGCGTGTAACTCACTATAAAAATTATTACTCCAGTCATAAAACTACTCCCAGACCCAAACATCTAACGCAGATCTGTGCTCTGTATTCAGTTTGGGGTGTACTCAAGGAGGTCATATGTACTAATTTACTAAACGATCATATAGCAAAATATTTCCTGCTCACCTGCTCCACTCCATAGGCGTGCAAGGAACCCCGGATCAGGGAAACACTTTCTTGAAAAAACTGAAAAATCAATCACATGCACTACGGAAAAGTAAAACACAAAAACAATTATGTAAACTTAGTATTGCTGTAATCGTACTGACCTGCAGAATAAGGTTGTCATGTCATCTTTAGCGCAAATTGTGATATTTTAAGATTTTTTTTCACATTTTCCAATACAAGCCATAGTAAATTAAATTATGCCATTAAAAATACACATTCTCCTGCAAAGCATAAAAAGCCCTTATATGGCTATGTGAGCAAAACAATTTCAAAAGGTATGGCTCTTGGAAGGGAGAAAGCACATAAGAAAGTGCAAAAAGGAAAATTGACTTGGTTTTTAAGGGGTTAAGCTAGTGGACATATGAATAAGTTATACAGAGATAGGCTCTTTCTAAGCAGATGGCACATTTCGTCCCATCTGTTACCATAAACATTTCTAGGCATCAATCGATGAACTGGTCTATGTGCACTGCTAACAGAAGAGACGATGGATCATCAGAACACAATGGCCAGTGCTGTGCACCAAAACCTAAAGGGCAAAATTGTGCTTAAAAACACATGCATGACATTTCCTTCCTCATAAACAAGTTAACATTTTGCTGACATAACAGGGTCCTTTATATGACAACTGACAGATCACATTATGTTCCTCTGTGTCATTTCTGTGACTAATTGCCTTTAGCCTTCTCTCAAAAGCTAATGATTTATCCCTCATACCCACTCCATCTCTTAGCTTACCCCTGGGAAAACAAATCCCTACAATCTCTCTCTTCGTCTACATCCCTCCTGATCCCAACAGCCACTAAATAGGATCCCAGAGGATGTTATATGTCAGCATGAAGTATACCGCTATGTAGAAAATATCCTCTATGTGCACTGCTCTCTCCGGTTGAGTAATTTGTCATACACATAAGTACCTGACTATATAAGGCAGGTACTGGGTGCTTTTATGGTAAGTAGTGTTGAGCTAAGCCATAGCCCGGTACAAATCAAAAGTTTTGACCGAAGTAACTTCGGATCTATGATCTACTCAATACTAATGGTAACTATCAGCTTATACGAGATCTCTATTCAATTATAACGTTAACAATAACTGCTATTAATCTATTTCTTTATTCATACTGTAGATTAGTGTCTAAGTTGATATTACAAGTCACATTCTTTCATGTTATACAAAAAATTAAGCTTTTATTCATTTAGAAGCGGTTATTCCAGTAATGTATCATTCTCTTTAGTGATCCTGTTTATATGGACTTGTATAGAGGTCTGCTGCTTAGGCCTTATTCACACGTCAGTGTTTGATCAGTGATTTATATCAGTGATTGTTGTAAGCCAAAACCAGGAGTGGAGCCTCCACAGACATAAGGTATAATGGAAAGATCTGCACCTGTTCTGTGTTTAGACCCCAACTTAGTTTTGGCTCACAATCACTGATGAAAATCTAACCAAACAATGACTGTGTGAATAAGGCCTTATAGCGGAGAGATCCTACAAAGCACATTTAATGGGTTGTCTCAGGCATTGCTGGTATATCGCTAAGATATGCCACCAATGTCAGATAGTTGCTGGTCCTACCTCTGGGACACGCTTCTATCCTCAGAACAGTCCCCCCAGTGTGAAGGAGCGTGTATTGTGTGGTGCTCTCTCCATTGACTTCTACCCATAGAAGTGAATAGAAAGCACAGCGCACATGCACTGTGCACTCTCCTTCACTTTGGGTGCCTCGTTCTGGAGATAGGAGCGGATTCCACACCTATCTGAAATTGGTGGCATACCCTAGTGGTATGCCACCAATGTCTGAGTTGACACCACCCCTTTAAGGGTTCATTCATACAGCAAAGTAGTATAGTACCTCTGGTAGCGTTATAAACCACCCATCTGTGCCAGTAATGTCACCTGAAGTCTCCGCGTAGCATATTGATGTGAAGCCCAGTACGTCACTGCAGCGTGACAAGGCCGAGCATCAGAGTAAGGAAATGTACTCATAAGTAGTCAATAAATAAAGAATACCTTAAATGCAGGTTCAGCCCTGAACTTGGAGAACCCTTTTAAAGGAAAGAGATATTTGATTCTACAGAAATAAAGGAGGATTGCAGAGCATCTGTCAGAGAAAGGTAACATATCTACATTGAGGCCACAGACATCTCTGCATGTGTTGGGAGGAGGCTTCAGGTTTCCAATTATATTTAAAGGTCAAGAAGGGCTCTGTCCACTGCAGATACTGGGTATATATGTTATATCTGGAGACAGAGAACGTGCACTTCTTAGGCCAGGAAAGGAGAGATTGCACAGCCTGAGTGAAAAAGTAAAAGACCAGCCTCTCATACACAGCCTTGAGAATTGCAAATACCAACTGTAAAAATTGCATTTAATGTGTATGGTGCTCTGTGAATCATCTGCAATAAAGTACAGTGGGCTTGCTGCACTAAAATCTTGCCTCATAATTGCATGCACCTACAGTACAGACCAAAAGTTTGGACACACTGAAGGGTTAAACAGAATTAGCTGTGTGATCTGTATGAAGGACAAGAGGTTGGGTGACATCATATTGAAGGGTGACTATGTATACAATTACCTTCTGTCTTTATAAGGAAAGTTTCTAGTCAGCATTATTATAATGAGAGATGCCTTTCTTTCTCTATAAGGTACTGCTGTTATTGTAATAAGAACTCAAGCTATTCTTGTATGTATGTTTGAAAGTATATAAGGCCCTGTACGACAACAATAAATAGAACTGTTTCTGACATAATTCTGCATCTGTCATTGACACGTTCTCCAGACGTCTGTCTTCGGGGACACAGAAAGGAATCACGGTGCATAGAGAGACGGATAACATTCTTTCAGTTGGGAGCTCGTCCGTGTAATAGAAATGCAGGAATTCGGTAAGTAACGGAACATTCCTGTCTAAAGACTGGGGACATTCCGATGCTTTCCGTAAAATTTTCTGTTACTTCTATTTTGAATCCGCTTTAGACACTCTGAAAGGTAGAATATTGTCAGCTACCTTTAGGGAAGGTAGAATCTACTTTGGGGAAGGTAGAATATTGCAAGCTGCCTTTAGGGAAGGTAGAATGATTAGAATCTGTCTTTAGGGAAGATAGAATGAAAAATGATAGTGTCTGTCTTTAGGGAAGATAGACTGAAAATAGACTCCTGGCCAGGTCACACAGATACTTTAGGGAAGTATTTTATAGTTAGTTATATCTTTTCGGGAAGGATATACCAGAGGTAGTCTTTTGGGAAGACTTCATATAGTGTCTGCACCTTGATTTCTTTTGTCACCCCTTGTCTGTTGCTTCTTTTCTGTCGCTTTCTTATGCTTTCTGTTATGTTCTGATGTTATAAAGCATTAAGTGGTTTTTTATGCTGAAGGTAAGCAGCAATTGAAACTGTGACCACTGCACTAACTTTATTGTGTGTGTCCTGGATGACCTTTTAACCCAGCAACTGGTGAACGCAAGTAACTATTTTAAGGGATTATACTACCTGATAATTGTGAAGGACGTTGTGCATAGATTCTGTACGGACAGTCCTGGGGTCAATTTTGCTCTGCCTCCATCTCAATTAAGTTATATGACATGGGTGCACAGCAAGGAAAGGTCTCTCCACCCCCTCCGAATGTAGGTGACACTTGTAAGGATTATGTAGCCGGGGTCTGTGGGACTGATTATTGTTTAGTTGCTCCCTGGGTTGATACTCTGGCAGTATGGACAGAGTGAATGTGTAGTATAAATTTGTTCCCTCAGGAAGAGGCTAATGACGTCTTCCATATGGATATGGTGATCAGGGTTATGTTTGGATGACACTGAAGCTTACCCATATTATGGTCCAGACCTCCAGTGGGACCTGCAGTGTATGAAGTCCAGTAGGGAAAATTGCCTTACTTAAGCACCATAATGGTATGATAGACCAAATAAAGGTTCACAAGCAGTAGGCAGGGAACCAGGAGGGAGGGATATAAAAGAAACATGAGTTAGATAAAGAATTGACAAGGAGTTCACTCTAGAAGCCCTTCCTCCCAATTTAGGAAATATCCCACAGATATATCCGTCCCTTCTAACAGGTGACTTAGATTAAAAAGTACTTTGAGGCCCAGACATTGTTAAATTGGCTCAAAAGGGAAGAAGATAGGAGGAGAAGAGCTGACACTCCAGAGTCCTTTTACAGTACATACTTCTTCTTCAAAGCATCTGTTGGGAGATAGTTCAGACGCTGCCCGCAGCTCCCTGCCCCCCTTCTTCTCATGTCCAATACATACACAAGGCTTCGGGTGACAGCAGTGAAGGGAGGGGGAGGGCTCCTGAGCTAAAAATGCAGTTTCTGACAGTTTGGGATAGACCAGTTGTTGTCCTGGAAATACGAGAACATGTAGAATGCAATTCACACATTTCTAACACTAGAGATGTCATTTCTCCCATGCGCCTTAGAAAAAAAAATATGTTTTCCCAAACCTGAACATATACCTCCTCATGATGAGGACAGTGACCTTGAGGAACAGTTCACTTTTATGACTATAGGGGTCATCTTGTTAAAGGGACCTATTGAAGTAGTTCATATTAATAAGGTTGTTATTATACCCATAGCCCCTGAGGTTCCTGACGTACCATCTCTGCTATCAGCTATTCCTGCCATGCAGAGGTTTTCTCTGTTATTGATTTGATGAATGCATTTTTTTCTGTCCCAGTTGACAAGGAGACACGGCCACTTTTTGCTTCTACATTTAAATTTTGCCAGTATACTTGGTGTACAATGCCTCAGGGTTATGTGGACTCTCCAGTAGTCTACTCCATTGTCCTCCAAATTACACTGCGCCCTTGGACTGCCCCTCATGGTTCTGTCCTTCTACAATATGTGGACGATCTCCTCATATGTAGTTCTACTCGGGAGGCCTGCCAGGCAGACTGTGTTAGTTTACTACTGTGGTTATGTGACACATTACAATGGTGTATAAAAAGAGTTGAGTATTTGGACTTTGTTCTCAGTAAAGGTGAGAGGAGAATCAGCCATGCCAGAATTACCGCCATACTGGGTCTGCCCCGCCCACAAACCAAGAAAGACATGTTGACCTTTCTTGGCATGATTGGTTACTGCCGCCAATGGATTGCTGATTGTTCCTGATACTATTCTGAGACAAGCCACTAATACTGAGATGCCTGACTCCATTAAATGGTCTAATGACATGTTACAAGCTTTTAGTCATTTGAAATGTGCAATGGTTTCCAGTCCTGGTTTGGGCCTGCCCGACTATGGCGTGATGTTTCACTTATTTGCCAGGGACGATTGTAAAACCATGGCAGGAGTCCTGACGCAGGATCATGGAGGTAAATTCCACCCTGTTGCTTTTTTCTCAAAAGTGGTTCCCGTACAGGTTCAGGGCATGCCTGCGTGTCTCAGGAGTTTGGCAGCCTGTGCGATGGTCGCTGAGATGGTCACGCCTATCACCCTAGGTCATCCCACCACTCTGCATACCTCACACAATGTTCAGGCCCTATTGAGGAACATACATACGCAACATATGTCAGCACGAAGACTGAGTGGATATGAAGTTTTGTTGCTATCTAATCCTCAACTTCATATCAAATACTCAGCACCCACGTTCGGTCCAATGGCTATACTGACTGCTCTGCTTGGCTACACGGAAGAGCAGGATGATTTGCCTCCTCCCCATGCATGTACTGAACTTATACATGAGCATACCTCACCTAGGCCTGCCTTACAGTCCACACCCATTGAAGGGGCTCCTGATATATTTATGGATGGATCCTGTTCCCGCCCTAATGTTGAGGGGAACAATGTGGCTGTATACGCTGATTCCAAGTATGCCTTTGGGGTTGTCTATGATCATGGGGTAATCTGGCAGAGGAGAGGTTTCATAGCTGCAGATGGGAGATGTATCTCACATTCCACCCTGGTCCATGTTCTCCTGGCCACCATCCGATTACCTAGCCGAGTGGCTATTATCCATTGTAAGGCACATATTGGACTACAAACACACGTAGCTAAAGGGAATGCCCTAGCTGATCAGGCAGCAAAGGAGGCTGATATTAGGACGGCAGCAACAGTTCAAAGGCCTTCCCTTGTTCCAGACATTACCCTTACGGACAATCTATTGCTCAGCCTCCAGGATTTGGCTACCACTAGCGACAAACTGGCATGACAGTCGGTAGGTGCAGTACAAGACCCTAATACGGGTCTTCTCTGCAAAGAGGGGGATCCATGTATCCCAGTTGCAAGCGCCCCGATTTTAATTGAACAGTATCATGGTCTTGGTCATAGGGGAGCACAGGCAACCACTGACCTCATCCAGAGAGATTTTTTTATACCAGGTCTTAGATCAAAGGTACAATCTTATGTTTAGCAGAGTATTATATGTCTCAGAGATTAGGATGCAGCCTAATAAGGATACTGGGTACTCATCATTTGGGGTCCTAATGGGAAGACCCTTCCCCACCCCTTGGGGTCAAAGGCCCCTGTGATAGAAAAAGGGGATCTAGAAGTAGTACAAGCAGAGTATGTGAGGAAACTTATAGAAACTTTAGATCAAATTGAACAAGATATTGCTCGTGCCTCTCCTTTCTCTCCACAGGAACCTACGCATCCTTTCCAACCAGGAGATGTGGTGATAGTCCAGAGACTGGCAAAAGGACGAAAACAGACTGAGTTCCTGTTTGGACCACCCACCCGAGTGGTAGCAGTCACCAGAGCAGCGATTCTCACAGAAGAGGCTCCAATCTGGATTCACGCTAGCAGAGTGAAAAGGGTCCCTGAGGTTTCTTCTCCGGTGATAGACAAAGACAAAGAGGGTGAAGCAGGTGTGAATTCCCTGAACAAAGAGGGGAACTCAGAAGAAGTTTCCCTGAACAGTGCCTTGCCACAGGCTGAAGATAAAGACCCCACAATATTCTGGGAGATTTGTTTGTCTGCTGATAATTATTAATCTTTGTATTTTCTTGCCAGTCTGGCTTATAACTACATGTATTTATCACCCAGAGGAGATGAGTTTCTTCTGCGGTACACCAAATAATCGGTCAGTATATAAAAGAGATCAGGAGCAGGATTCCTTTGCTCCCGTCCCCTTTTATTCTGAACAGAATAGTATAGTCAGGATGGCAAATGCCCTAAATGTTAGTTCATTGTGCCTTAAAGACTTACAGAGCCCACGGGATCTTATACAAACATGTGTCATTGCTGTGCCTACCCCCGATGACTCCCTCCTTGAAGTCTGGTCGAAGGCTAACAATACACAATCCTTTATTCCCTTGTATGACTTCTGTGGGGAATGTCAGAAAATAGGAAATAGCAGGGATAATATTAGAATAACTACTATTAACATGACTACAGCAGAAACTTGTTTACCTTTTTTCCCAGGATATGACTTTATATTGTGATAATAGAGACATAAAAAGTGAATTACCTAGGAATAGTGTATATGATTATATTGATGACACCTGTAAAAAGAATAGTAGACTTGCTAGCTCCCTGAATAATTCCATGAGTTGTAATAAGACCATTGTGACTCCTAGTTTTATCTATAATATCATGCTCCCTAAGGGATGGTTTTTTCTTGTGGTAACAGCACCCACAATTACATTCCTGCTAATGTTATTGGAGGTCCCTGTGCGTTATCCCGGCTGACTTTGGCTCTTCCCAGTCAACCAAGACTTTATCAGCAGATTGTGACTCTACTTTACCCCTTCTCAGCCGTACAGAATATATAAGTTTGGGCGCCTCTATACTAGGAGTGCCTGGACTGGCTATATATAATACTCGTACTATAAATTCTATTGCATGTGACTTAGCAAAATCCCTGAATCATACCTCTATCGCCTTATCAGACATGCTTTTAGATATACAAGGTATAAGAGGAGCAGTGCTAGAAACTAGATTATCTGTAGATTATCTGTTACTGAAGCATAATATAGGATGTCAAGATTTTAAAGGAAAGATGTTGATTCATCCTCTTGGTGGGACTGGTTATTGAGCTGGCTGCTGGATTTGAGCTGGTTTAGAACATTATTGATCAGTATTATAATTATTATTGCTTCCTTGATTGTTATATGATGTTGCATCCAATGTATCCCTTCCCTCATACAGATGTTTTGTGCAATGTGTCCAAAACCCACAGACCCTGGTCAAGCATATGTTACTTACCTCTCTATGAGAGAGAAAAGATAAGTCATATTTATGACTAAAGAGGGGATTGAAGGGTTAAACAGAATTAGCTGTGTGATCTGTATGAAGGACAAGAGGTTGGGTGACATCATATTGAAGGGTGACTATGTATACAATTACCTTCTGTCTTTATAAGGAAAGTTTCTAGTCAGCATTATTATAATGAGAGATGCCTTTCTTTCTCTATAAGGTACTGCTGTTATTGTAATAAGAACTCAAGCTATTCTTGTATGTATGTTTGAAAGTATATAAGGCCCTGTACGACAACAATAAATAGAACTGTTTCTGACATAATTCTGCATCTGTCATTGACACGTTCTCCAGACGTCTGTCTTCGGGGACACAGAAAGGAATCACGGTGCATAGAGAGACGGATAACATTCTTTCACACACCTTCTCATTCAAAGAGTTTTCTTTATTTACATGACTATGAAAATTGTAGATTCACACTGAAGGCATCACAACTACGAATTAACACATGTGAAAAGTGTGAAACAACTGAAAATATGTAATATTCTAGGTTCTTCAAAGTAGCCACCTTTTGCTTTGATTACTGCTTTGCACACTCTTGGCATTCTCTTGATGAGCATCAAGAGGTAGTCACCTGAAATGGTCTTCCAACAGTCTTGAAGGAGTTCCCAGAGATGCTTAGCACTTTTTGGCCCTTTTGCCTTCACTCTGCGGTCCAGCTCACCCCAAACCATCTCGATTGGGTTCAGGTCCGGTGACTGTGGAGGCCAGGTCATCTGGCGCAGCACCCCATCACTCTCCTTCATGGTCAAATAGCCCTTACACAGCCTGGAGGTGTGTTTGGGGTCATTGTCCTGTTGAAAAATAAATGATGGTTCAACTAAACGCAAACCGGATGGAATTGTCATGGTCTTACCTCCTTGCTATTCTCCTTCGTTTGACATGTGCTGGCGGCCATCTTGGTTTCTGGGTTTCTTGTAGCCTCCCACCCTGCGGCTCCTGCTTCCCACTGGGAGGAGCTGGATGCCTAGCTCATATATATAGGAGGTCTGTGGCTTCAGTTCCTTGCTTGGTCCTCCTGTGCTCACATGCTTCTAAGACTGCTGCTGCTTCTGGTTCCTGATCCTGGCTTCGTCTGACTACCCTGCTGATTCCTGATCCTGGCTTCGTCTGACTACCCTGCTGGTTCCTGATCCTGGCTTCGTCTGACTACCCTGCTGGTTCCTGATCCAGGCTTCATCTGACTACCCTTCTGGTTCCTGATCTCTGGTTTCGCAAGACCCTGCTCGGTTTAGCCATCCGTTTGGACTTTTGCCTTACAGCTTTATTTTAAATAAAGCCTTCTTATTTCCACTCATCTCTTGTTGTACGTCTGGTTCATGGTTCCATGACATTAGGACCAAGCCATGAATTCTGACGGTACAGGGCCATCCTCGCTACCTACGCTGGTTGCCAGACTTGATCAGCAGGATCACCTGTTGGGTCGGTTTGCTGTGGCGTTGCAAACCCTGCTTGAACGCACGGCTCATTTAGCTTCCGTTGCCGATGGGTCGGTTGTCGCTCCTGGGCCCGCTCCTACTGCCGCTCCGGTTGTTGCGCCAGAGTCTACCCCGACACCTGTTGCTGCGCCTGCGGTGTTTCGGGGTATGACCGGTTCTGCCCCCCCTTCCACAGCGCTTTGGGGGAGAGCCAACTCAGTGCCGAGGTTTCCTTAACCAGATGGGCATTTACTTTGAGTTGCTGCCACATGCCTTTCCTACTGAGAGATCAAAGGTGGGCTTCTTGATCTCGCTGCTCTCGGACAAGGCCTTGGCCTGGGCCAGCCCTTTATGGGAGAATAACAATCCGGTGGTTGCCGAGTTTTCCGGTTTTGTTGCTTCTCTTCGGAAGGTATTCGATGTGCCGGCTCGTGCTGCCTCTGCTGCGAAGCTCCTTATGTCCATCAGACAGGGTTCACGATCCGTAGCTGAATACGCCATTGAGTTTCGTACCCTGGCAGCAGAGGTGGGCTGGAATAATGAGGCTCTGGTCGCTGCTTTCTCTCATGGTCTCTCGGATGCCTTGAAGGATGAGGTTGCAGCTAAGGACCTACCAGTGGAGCTTGAGTCTCTTATTTCTTTCCTGATTTTGATTGACACCAGACTCAGGGAGAGACCTTCCTTTAAGGAGAGCCTGCGGAGGCCTTCTAACAGATTGGCGCCTACGTTTGCTGTCCCACCCGTGCCTCCCTCTCCTCCCACGCCTCCTGGGGATGACTTGTCTGGGGGTGAACCCATGCAGCTGGGGTTTGCTCGCCTGTCCGAGGGGGAGAGGGTACTCTGGAGACGCGAGGGCCGATGCATGTACTGTGGTCTCGGTGGGCATTTTCGGTTGGCATGCCCGAACCGTCCGGGAAACGCTCGCACCTGAGATCCTGTCGGGGGCAGATCTTGGGTGGAGTCTCCTCGTCCCCGGTTTCCCGTGTTGACAAACCACTGATTACTGTTGTCCTCTCCTGGGTCGGGGGCTCGGTGACGACCCAGGCGTTGGTGGACTCTGGTGCTGGTGGTTTGTTCATTGATAGTGTGTTCGCTGCCGCCAATTCCATTCCTCTGCAGCCTCGAGGTTCCCCACTGGCTCTTGAGGCGATAGACGGCAGACCCCTTCTGCCGCCACACGTGACTCATGAGACCCTTCCAGTGGGGATGGCCATTGGTGCCGTTCACAGAGAGTCGGTCTGTCTCCAGGTTATTTCGTCTCCACACTACTCGGTGGTCTTGGGGTACCCCTGGCTCCAGAAGCATAATCCGACTTTCGATTGGAAATCGGCCGAGATCCTCTCGTGGTCACCGCAGTGTGGGGCTAGTTGCATCCATGGGCCTGTCAAGTTGCTGTGTACTTCCTCGGACTCTCTGTTGCCTCCTGAATACGAGGAGTACCGGGATGTATTCGATAAGGTGCGTGCGGTTGCCCTACCTCCGCACCGCCCATACGATTGTGCCATAGAGTTACAATCTGGTGCCGTTCCTCCTCGTGGCAAAGTCTATCCACTGTCGGTAGCGGAGAATGAGGCCATGGAGGAGTACGTGAGGGAGGCGCTTTCACGCGGACACATTCGCAAATCCTCGTCCCCGGCAGGGGCTGGATTTTTCTTTGTGAAAAAGAAGGGCGGTGAGTTGAGGCCTTGCATCGATTACAGGGATCTCAATCGCATCACGCTCAAGAACGCTTACCCGATACCCTTGATTTCCGAGCTGTTCGATCGCCTCAAAGGGGCCACGGTCTTTACCAAACTCGACCTGAGGGCGGCATATAACCTGGTAAGGATCAAGGCGGGCGATGAGTGGAAGACCGCGTTTAACACCAGGACCGGTCATTATGAATCCTTGGTTATGCCCTTTGGGTTGTGCAATGCGCCCGCAGTCTTCCAGGAATTCATCAACGATGTTTTCCGTGACCTGTTGCAGCAGTGTGTGGTGGTCTATTTGGATGACATCTTGGTATATTCTGAATCCATGGAGGCCCACATTTTGGATGTCAGACGAGGTTGCAACGGTTACGAGAGAACAAGCTGTTCGGTAAGCTTGAGAAATGCGAATTTCACCGATCCCAGGTAACCTTCTTAGGTTACATCATTTCCGCTGAGGGGTTCTCCATGGATCCTGAGAAGGTTTCGGCTGTCTTACAGTGGCCCCAGCCCAGTGGTCTTCGTGCCCTGCAGCGCTTTTTGGGCTTCGCCAATTATTATCGGAAGTTCATCAGGGACTTTTCCATGCTAGCCAAGCCTCTCACGGATCTGACCAGGAAGGGCAGTAATCCCCAGGTCTGGCCGCCCGAGGCCATCCGAGCTTTTGAGGCTCTAAAGTCCGCCTTTGTGTCGGCTCCGATTCTGTCGCATCCCAACCCTGGGTTGCCGTTTGTCCTCGAGGTGGACGCGTCTGAGACGGGAGTAGGCGCCCTCCTGTCTCAGCGTAGAACACCAGAGGGTCCTCTGCTTCCTTGTGGGTTTTACTCCCGGAAACTGTCTTCCGCGGAGTGCAACTACCAGATTGGTGACAGGGAGTTATTGGCCATCGTGCAGGCCCTTAAAGAATGGAGGCACTTGCTCGAGGGCTCGGTGGTTCCGGTTCTCATCCTGACGGACCACAAGAATCTGACCTACCTCTCTGAGGCCAAGAGATTGACACCACGTCAGGCCAGATGGGCTCTGTTCTTGTCACGTTTTAATTACGTGGTCTCCTACCTACCCGGTTCCAAGAACATCAGAGCGGATGCCTTATCACGGCAGTACTCCGAGCTGTCCGGGGAGGAGTCGATTCCGACTTCGGTCATACCTCCGAATCAGATCCTGGCCGCCATTCGCACCAGCCTGACCTCTCCCCTGGGTGAGCAGATTTTGGCGGCTCAATCTGGTGCTCCCTCTGGGAGACCCAACGGCAGGTGTTTTGTGCCTGAGGAGTTGCGCACTCGGTTGTTGCGAACCTACCATAACTCCAAGGCCGCGGGGCATCCTGGAAAGAATCAGCTGTCCTGGGCTGTTTCACGTCTGTTCTGGTGGCCTTCTCTACGTTCCGACATCGCCGCATATGTAGCGGCATGCTCCGTTTGTGCCCAGAGTAAGTCCCCTCGGCACCTTCCGTTGGGCCTTTTGCAACCCATAGCCACCGGGGAGCGTCCATGGTCACACCTGGGGATGGATTTCATT
Organism: Bufo gargarizans; assembly: GCF_014858855.1. Classification (NCBI taxonomy): domain Eukaryota; kingdom Metazoa; phylum Chordata; class Amphibia; order Anura; family Bufonidae; genus Bufo; species Bufo gargarizans. Next base: position 84,965,595 of record NC_058087.1, on the reverse strand, counting down.
GTGGACCTCCCTGCATCCCGAGGCCATACGGTCATTCTCATGATAGTGGATCGGTTTTCCAAAATGTGCCACTGTGTTCCTCTCAAGAAGTTACCCTCTGCACAAGAGTTGGCCTCGATTTTTGCCAGGGAGGTCTTCCGGTTGCACGGTTTGCCCAAGGAGATTGTGTCGGATCGGGGGAGTCAGTTTGTGTCCAGGTTCTGGCGCGCCTTTTGCTCCCAGTTGGGGATTCATCTCTCTTTCTCCTCGGCCTACCACCCTCAGTCCAATGGGGCCGCAAAACGATCCAATCAGGCCTTGGAGCAATTCCTTCGTTGCTATGTCTCCGATCACCAAGACAATTGGGTTGACCTCCTGCCTTGGGCTGAGTTTGCCAGGAACACGGCGGTGAACTCTTCCTCTGGGACGTCTCCCTTCATGGCCAATTATGGGTTCCAACCTACCGTGTTACCGGAGGTATTCTCTCCCCAGGATATTCCGGCTGTGGAGGATCACCTTTCCGTCCTACGTGCTTCTTGGGTACAGATCCAGAGGTCCCTTGAGGTCTCTGCGCAGCACCAGAGACTCCAGGCTGATCGCAGACGAGCGTCCGCTCCTTCCTACCAGGTCGGAGACCGCGTATGGTTGTCCACCCGCAACCTCAACCTTCGAGTGCCCACTCCCAAGCTGGCGCCTCGCTTTGTTGGTCCCTTCCAAGTGCTTCGCAGGGTAAACCCGGTAGCCTTGCGCTTCCTCCTGGCATGCGGATCTCCAACGTGTTTCATGTCTCCCTGTTGAAGCCACTGGTGTGTAATCGTTTCACTTCCTCGATTCCTCTGCCTCGTCCGGTCCAAGTGGGCAATCGTGAGGAGTATGAGGTGAGCAATATCCTGGACTCACGCCTGGTCCGCGGCCGGGTGCAGTTTTTGGTCCATTGGCGTGGTTATGGTCCAGAGGAGCGTTCCTGGGTTCCCTCCGCAGATGTCCATGCTCCTGCCTTGCTCCGAGCCTTCCACGCACGCTTCCCTCAGAAACCGTTCCTTACTCCGCGGAGGAGGGGCCCTTGAGGGGGAGGTACTGTCATGGTCTTACCTCCTTGCTGTTCTCCTTCGTTTGACATGTGCTGGTGGCCATCTTGGTTTCTGGGTTTCTTGTAGCCTCCCACCCTGCGGCTCCTCCTTCCCACTAGGAGGAGCTGGATGCCTAGCTCATATATATAGGAGGTCTGTGGCTTCAGTTCCTTGCTTGGTCCTCCTATGCTCACATGCTTCTAAGACTGCTGCTGCTTCTGGTTCCTGATCCTGGCTTCGTCTGACTACCCTGCTGATTCCTGATCCTGGCTTCGTCTGACTACCCTGCTGGTTCCTGATCCTGGCTTCGTCTGACTACCCTGCTGGTTCCTGATCCAGGCTTCATCTGACTACCCTTCTGGTTCCTGATCTCTGGTTTCGCAAGACCCTGCTCGGTTTAGCCATCCGTTTGGACTTTTGCCTTACAGCTTTATTTTAAATAAAGCCTTCTTATTTCCACTCATCTCTTGTTGTACGTCTGGTTCATGGTTCCATGACAGGAATAGCATGCCGCTGCAAGATGCTGTGGTAGCCATGCTGGTTCAGTATGCCTTCAATTTTGAATAAATCCCCAACAGTGTCAACAGCAAAGCACCCCCACACCATCACACCTCCTCCTCCATGCTTCACGGTGGGAACCAGGCATGTAGAGTCTATCCGTTCACCTTTTCTGCGTCACACAAAGACACGGTGGTTGGAACCAAAGATCTCAAATTTGGACTCATCAGACCAAAGCACAGATTTCCACTGGTCTAATGTCCATTCCTTGTGTTCTTTAGCCCAAACAAGTCTCTTCTGCATGTTGCCTTTCCTTAGCAGTGGTTTCCTAGCAGATATTCTACCATGAAGGCCTGATTCACACATTCTCCTCTTAACAGTTGTTCTAGAGATGTTTCTGCTTCTAGAACTCTGTGTGGCATTGACCTAGTCTCTAATCTGAGCTGCTGTTAACCTGCGATTTCTGAGGCTGGTGACTCGGATGAACTTATCCTCCGCAGCAGAGGTGACTCTTGGTCTTCCTTTCCTGGGGCGGTCCACATGTGAGCCAGTTTCTTTGTAGCGCTTGATGGTTTTTGTGACTGCACTTGGGGACACTTTCAAAGTTTTCCCAATTTTTCGGACTGACTGACCTTCATTTCTTAAAGTAATGATGGCCACTCATTTTTCTTTACTTAGCTGCTTTTTTCTTGCCATAATACATATTCTAACCGTCTATTCAATAGGACTATCAGCTGTGTATCCACCTGACTTATCCACAACGCAACTGATTGTCCCAACCCCATTTATAAGGCAAGAAATCCCACCTATTAAACCTGACAGGGCACAACTGTGAAGTGAAAACCATTTCAGGTGACTACCTCTTGAAGCTCATCAAGAGAATGCCAAGAGTGTGCAAAGCAGTAATCAAAGCAAAAGATGTCTACTTTGAAGAACCTAGAATATGACATATTTTCAGTTGTTTCACACTTTTTTGTGATGTATATAATTCCACATGTGTTAATTCATAGTTTTGATGCCTTCAGTGTGAATCTACAATTTTCATAGTCATGAAAATAAAGAAAACTCTTTGAATGAGAAGGTGTGTCCAAACTTTTGGTCTGTACTGTACATCTGCACTAATATAGAATTTCAGGGAACCCTGCCTTGCACCAAAACAAATGACTGATTAGGAATAATTTTGTATTGTATCGTATTTTAAATTAACTGGAATTTTTTCTATATGCAGCCCATATATTTGGCCAAGTTTTGGACCCCTGAGCTACAGTATTTTTTGTAATGGTAGATTATTGATGTTCACGGTAACTATGTCAGACTTACACACTGAACACCTGAAATTCATCACTTGTAGGTACATCCTGTATAACACTGAGAATGGAGCATGCTTTTACTCTGCACATATTTTTCACTGCAGCATATATACCATATATTGTGCATAGAAATATACATAGGATCATACAAAGTGCAAATAGTGACTTGTTATGTACACTAGCTGAAAGTGAAAAAAACATCTGGAAAACTGTATGCCAGTAAACTGAGACTGACAAAGTACATATAAACTGCTGGTGGTGCTTGGTCAATGATCACAGAACTAAGGGGGTGCAGTCTTTATTTTGGTGTTCTACGGTATATGTTGAGGCAAAGTCATATTAATATTGGGTGGCATTTCCCTTTTCTGCAATATAAGCTTCCACTCTGTCATGGTCATACAGATGCCAAGGTGGTTGTTGGCTGTTGTGCATGGAAGATACTTTGTTAAATTCAGCACCAGACATTCTCGATGGGGAAGAGATCTGACGATCAAGCTGGACAGGGGAGCTGCTGGATATCCTGAAGGGCATGTTGTGTAGTGCGGACAGTTTGTGGGTAGGCATTGTTTTGTTGCAACACCATGTCTTCTGAGTCAAAAAAGGCAGTAGTACTGGTTCCACAATGTCCTAGACATACCAAAAGGTAGTCAATGTTCCCTTCATGAATACGAGAATGACCATGGCAGATAATGTCGCCCCACACCATGATACCTGATTTTGGTCCTTTGTGTCTCAGTACTATGCATGATAGTAGTAGGTGCTCTCCAGCTCTCCTGTGAGCTCTGATGCAGCCATCATTACTATTAAGGCAAACCTGTTTTCTTGACTGAACACTGTTGTTCATCTTTCATGCCTTGTTCTCTCTTATGGCACCAGTGCTCTTGATGATGAGAGGTCAGTGACAAATAAGCTAGTGGAGTGCGTGAATGCATTCCTGCTCCAAGTAGATGGATTTTTATGGTCCAGGCACTAGAAATGCAGCAGTTCTTCTTAGACATCAATATTGGTTTGCATCTGCCTGTCTTGAATGTCTAGAACCCTGTGTGTGACCACTGTCTACACAACCAATGCACTTCAAAAACTTGTCCAAATCTTTCCAAGATTTGATAAATGGACCATAGAGCTTTTCGAAGTGCCACTATTTGGCCCTTTTGAAAATCTGTTAATTGCACAAATAGTGAATGCCTTTGTCTAGAAGGCAAAGAAAACTCTACAAGAACACCCAATTAACAGACAAAAAATAACAACAGACAAAAGATTCTGGGGGACATCTGTATCCTCCAGAATTACCATATTGAAATACAGTATATACTTTTTATCTTAAAAAGTTATTTTTTCTATTTTCCGGTAGTACATTCATTCACAGAAAAAAAAAAAAACACCAAGAAGTTGTTGTTGGAATGGAATAAAACTTTAGGCTAGTTTCACACTATCCAGGCTGTTTCGGCAGTGCAGCAGTTTTCTACGGATGGTTTTCTCTCTGGATATTTGCAGGGTTGCAGCCGGACCTACTCCAGTCCCCATTATAGTTAATGGGGCCAGATGGAGACGTTCAAGCTTGCGGCAATGGCAGAATGCAGAGAATCGGCAGGAACAGCCTGCTTGATGCACAGTGCTAGTGTGGAACTATCCTTATATATGTGAATGCAATGATGATATATGTAAGTGATTAAGATATTAGAGTGAAATGATAAAAGGAGGCTCTAGTATCCTGTTGGGCCACCTTTAGCCTGCATAGATACAAGATAAGACACAGTTGTGCATGGAGGCATACAGATTCCGTATGGTATTCAGCGGAACATTTGCCCACTGATGTTGCAGTTGGGACTGTAGATCCTGCACACATGTAGGTTGCCAAAGATAGTGTCCCAGCTGGTCCTGTTAATGCTTAATTGGCAATAAATCTGGCGACTGGACAAGCCAGAGACATTTGTAACCCTTGCTGGCAAGGATTATACTGCTGAAAAATAGCAGTTGGAAGCCAAGGCACTACTACTGGTACTACAGTGGGAGCATTATGTATTATACACATATATATATATATATATATATATATGTATACAATAGAAAAAGTAAGGCAGCACCAACCTATAAACAATACTGCGGGTGCAAGCTCAAAAGGGCAAGCTTATACATAAATCCAGTCCAAAAAATAGAGCAGTACTCCAGGATAATGTGGAAAATAGTGGTTTGTTCACCCATTGGTGACGCAATGTTTCGGCTCCAACATGAAGGCTTAAGAAAGGCTTCATGTTGGAGCCAAAACGTTGCATCACCAATAGGTGAATAAACCACTAATTTCCCCATTATCCTGGAGTGCTGCTCTATTTTCTGGACTATATATATATATATATATACTATCATTTGAGGGGGGTATAATATATATACTGGAAATATGGGGGGTATGGAAGAGCATTATCTACTGGTACTACAGGGGGAGCATTTTATATATATATATATATATATATATATATACACACACACACAGCGGCACTATGGGTGCATATATATAAACTGGCACTATTGGGTTGTGGAGGAGCATTATATACTGGAACTATGGGGGGCACATTATATATTGGCACTACAGGGGGCATTATAATGCAGGTGGCACGAAAGGGGAGTTATAACTGCAGAGGGACATTATAACTACTGGGAGGGCTGCAGGAGGGGCTTTATAAATACTGGGGCACTATGGTTATATTATTACTACTGGGGGTACTGTAGGGGCATTATTACTATTGGGCACATTATAGAGGGCATTGCTACCGAAGAGTCACTCTTGGGGAATATTATCACTATTGGGGGTACTATTACTAATAATGGAAGTCTGGGAGCACTATTACTATGGAGGGAACTATCTGTATGGCACTGTTATTTCTGACAGTATAGTGTTTGTGAGCTTGGAGGAGCAAGGATGCACAGTATTGGGAGTATCAGCAGGATGACAGGTGGGGGCTGATCTGGTGTCTGTATAAATTTGGGGTATGAGTTACAACATCTGTAACAGTCCTCCATCTACCATGTGCCATATAGTAATACTGGTGTTTTTTATGTGGTAGAGGGGGCTGCACACTCCTGCCCAAAGATGTCTGCCCATGATGGTCTGGACCAATGGAGAATAAAAGAGAAGTGAACAACTCAAATCTGTGGAGACATCAACTGTAAGTCATTGGAACTGCTCTTGACTGCTTCTTTTCAAATGTGTTTTAATATCTTTTCTATTAGAAAGTAAGGTCACTTTAAATTGATGGGGGGGGGGGGGGGGGGTTGTCTGCTCCGCGTAGGGCACCTAAATACCTTGTCCTGACCCTGCCTTATCCCTTACCATGATGTTCATAGAAATGCATTTCCTCCTTTTCTATCAATAGTCAATGCAGTTCTATAACCAGTAGTCATAGATAGCCCCCTTGCCCTAGTAGTCATAGCAAGATCTTACACATATACTCACCTCCAGCACTTTCCTGCGATGTGTCCTGTGCAGGCAAGAGACCTCAGATGAGCAGACTATATGCTGATTCATGCGTCTTTCTACTTATATATGGATCAGTTGCAAAATGAGTACACAACGGATATCATTAGAAAACAGACGATTTGTGCTCTCTCTGCCCGACAGAAACAGTCTGTTACTGTGTCTGTCAGCATTCTTCAATGTCACCAATAGCAATAGAACAAATGGGAAAACCCACCTGCTGTTGTGATTTGTGCAGATTTTGCACTTTACAACTATGCATATGTAAGAGGGTGAAACATCCACTATTGCTTAAATACGATTTATAATTCTGTTGATGTGAATTTTTTTACTTGTTAGTTTTAACCACTAGAGGCCCCTGTTCTTTCACACAGTTAAAGGGGTTGTCCAGAATCAGAGCTGAACCCGGACATACCTCCATTTTCACCCCGGCAGCCCCCCTGACTTGAGCATCGGAGCAGCATGAGATGCTCCGATGCTAGCCTCAGGTGGGCTGCCTGGGTGAAAATAAGGGTATGTCCGGGTTCAGCTCTGAACCCGGACAACCCCTTTAAGTTTAGCTAAGTTTTGAATATGCAAAAGAGGTGGAGCTGATCACTCATGCTGCTGCTGAGAAGAAGCAGGAAATGTGAGCTGAGCAGACATGTTTGTACAAAGACTGGGAGACAGCATTGAGTGCCATCCTCGCATCAGTGGGACCTGGAGTGGCCAGGGTCAGGGTTGGAAGTGACTGATGACTGTCAGCAAACCAGATGTCGTCCAGGAGAGAGAGGATAGGTTCCCGGTAGGCTGGAATAGCCGTGGAACGTGGCTACAGACTCTGCAGGGCCTCATGGTGGATGGTCGTCTGTAAGCCAGATCGTGCACGCTCCGCAGTATTTTGTGGGAGTCTGGAAAAATTTGAGACTGTGATCTAGCCTGCATTTAGTCAGATAGATAGGGATTCTGTGTGCAGCAGGTTGCAAGGATCGTGTCACAAGGATTGTGCTACAAGGACTGTGTTACAAAGCTACTCCAGCGTCTAGTGTGGCAGGCGCAGCACTACGAAGTGCCTTTTGAGCTGTGGCATTAGAAGAATTTTGATATCTCTGACTTTTAGTCTAGCCAGACTGTCTGTTACTCTGTAATTCTTCTAGAGCCGTTCTATAGAAACAGTAGGTTTAAAGAGCACACCAAATGCTTCAAATAACTTCTTTATTAACTTCAACTTTTCTTCATATATAACACTGCTGCCTTTGCAGCAGATAGTCCATGTACAAAACACGTGTTGAAAAGATATCACAAAATTGCGGTATGCATAAGATGGTGGTTCAACTGTTCAATCTTGTTATTCAACATAAAATGGTGGATATATTTCTCTCTTCAGTATCTGTACTCTCACTTTAAGTTATTTAAGCACTTTATGATCTCACTGAGAGGTATATCTGAGGTGTAACTAATAGTTCACTTGCAGTATGCAGTTAGCAGTGACTATTTGCAGATTGGTTGAGAATGATCTGGTATGGTTGTATGCAATTTGGATTGCAATATAAAATATGAATGCTTGCAATTGTAGCTTGCAATTTCAAACTTGCAATTGAATTTGTATGGTAGCAATTGTAATTTGTTGGAACTGTAAGTAAACACATATATATCTAGCTCAGTATACAGTTCTAAACACAATACTAACAATATGAACATTATATAACTGTTTTAATTACCGGGTGGGGGGTGACTAGCGGCGCATGGAGCAAGTCGCATGATTTTGCGCTCCTGAGCCCTCAGCCTAATCTCGGCCTCAAAGCATTGGAAGCCCTGCTCTCTGCGCTCCTCAGAACGGAGGACGAGCGGCCCTAGACCTGTGGAGATACCTGGGCAGCATGCCGAAAGGAAAGAGACGCCGGAGTCCTGTAAAACTCACCAGCTTCTTCCCCTCCGCTGGTGCGCTCCAAGATGGCGACTCCCGCACCTCTCCTGCAGAAGACGCACCGTCCGCGCGTCCCATCCTGTTACCGGCCTCACCAGCTGCCTCCTCACATAGAGGTAACTCGGCATCTCCCTCCTCTTCGCCGTCCTCTGGAGTGGCTGTCTCTCCATCTCAGCCTGCTTCTAGATCGTCTCCAGGGACTCAGCAGAGCAAAGCAGCAGCAGCAGCAGCACAGGGGCAGGGGACACAGAAGCCAGTGACTAACGTGGGTCCTAAAACCTCTGGGAGTGATGAGCTTAACTCTTATCAATATGATTTCATGCTGAGGAGACTTGTCACGGCTGAGGATGGGGAAAACCCTCAGCCGTGCGATGCCTGATGATGGTAGTCACGACTCGGCCAGGAAGGCAGAATTAGGGAGCAGGTCACCTCCTAAAGCTTCCCTAATCTGACCCTAACTCCTAGCGATATGAGCCGACCTTGAAGGTAGGAGGACTCATGCTCCTGAACTTCGGGTCCCTACTAACCCTCCGCAGGTCCCTAAGCTAGGAGCCGGGTAGACTACCTGTTCCTCCTGGACATGGAGAAAGAGGAGCCTAAAATGGCCAAGCTGTAAATAAGGGGAAACCAATACAACTTATGGCAATGGCAGGTACGTGGAAACTAAAACCTCACTTACCTGCCACAGACACACAGCCTGGAACCCATGTACAAGTGCTGTTGTCCACAATAACAGAAAGGACACAGCAGACACCACACATCACACGGGAAACCAGGAAACCATAAGGTGCAATAAACAAGCAACCACATACACATCTACATAACATCAGACAAGGTATTATTTATGACCAGAAGGGTGGCCCCCACTGGCAGTTGGTATTAGAGACCAGGAGGGCACCTCCAGCTTACTACAAGGCTGGAGTACCCCTCAGACATCAGGTCTCAACTGAGGCTTAAAGCCCATGTAGCCACACCCACACTCACACACCCAGTGCACACACACTAGGAAGGAATTAACCCTTCTCACACCAGGGAAGGGAAGACAACCACTTAAAGGGGAAAGTGCACACATAACATGTAACACCCCGTGCACACCGATAAAAGGCACACCTATAAAGAGAGGTTGCCAGGTGCAACCGCATGCACATTGCAGCAAACTGCCTAGCACCAGCTCAGGCTGCTATACTGCCACATACATAATAAAAACATGTTGCCAGCGGCAACCACAAGTGTGGCAGCAAATAAGCGGCCCTCACCTGTGGTTGAAACAACCAAACGAGACCGCAAGCAACAGCATGCGGTTCAAGAGTCACGACCATGACCATGGTCGTGACAAGACTTAAACTTCAACATTACTGGCAGAGCAACAAAAGAGGAGCTTTGCTGGCTAAACAACTGAAGTCCTGTGTCGCACGGATGGCTCACGGGTGTTTGACCCTCAGGGTATCGCTGATGAGTTTGCTAAGTATTATGCTGCATTATATAATCTTTCTACTGACTCTTCCACGCCACAACCGTCTTCTTTGAACATTAAGTCCTTTCTGGAGCAGCTTCCTTTGCCCACGTTAACAAGCGATTAGAGCACTGTGGTATCCTCGGATTTCTCTCGAGGCGAGATCTTGGCAGCGATTAAATCCTTGAAACCTGGCAAGTCTCCTGGGCCCGATGGCCTCACAAATGAATTTTACAAACCGTATTGTGATCTTCTGGCCCCGTACTTGTCCAGACTATTCAATGGCGCAGCCATCTCTGGTACTCTCCCCAGCGAAATGCTGGCAGCCTTGATGGTAACTTTACCGACACCCGGGAAACCACCAGATACTCCTCCTAATTTTAGGCCGATTTCTCTTCTTAACGTGCACTTAAAAATTTATGCAAAGGTCATTGCTACTCGCTTGACTAATATTCTGCCAATGTTAATAAATGCAGATCAGGTTAGATTCGTGAAGGACCGTCCGACAGTTGATGGTACACGTCGCTTTCTAAACATTATATCTGTGGTGGCTGGGGGTCGGACGCCTTCTCTGCTCCTATCTCTGGATGCTGAGAAGGCGTTCAACCTGATCCACTGGGGCTACCTTGAGGCAGTTTTAGGTAAATTTGGGTTTCCTCCTAGACTCTTTTCCTCTATTCTATCTTTATATTCCACCCCTATGGCTATGGTCTTCACTTCTGGAGCCCTATCCTCCCCTTTCTGCATCACGAATGGCACCCGGCAGGGGTGCCCCCTTTCGCCCCTGTAGTTTGCCTTATTGATGGAGCCATTCGCCCAACATATTCGTCTGTCACCTTCCATAAAAGGTATTCCAATTGGTACAGTGGATCATAGGATAGGCCTTTTCGCAGATTATGTTATTATATCTGTTTCTGACCCATTACTCTCTCTGAGGGCAGTCATGGAGATCATTGATCTGTATAGCCGAGTCAGCTACTATAAGGTTAACTCGCATAAATCGCTCATGTTAAGTATGTGGCTGCTGGATGACCTTAAACAATCTGTGGCTTTGAAATCTCCCTTTAAATGGGCGGAGGGTGGTATTCCCTATTTGGGTATTACTTTGAATTTTCCCCTCAAGAACATCTGTTAATTATTCTACATTACTTGCGCAACTTAAACAGGATATCTCAGCGTATTCACATTATCCTCTCTCGTGGGTGGGCTGCATCGCAGTGGCTAAGATGTTTTTGTTACTAAAAATGTTGTTTTTATTCAGGAATCTACCTATTGTTGTCCCACGTCATCTGATCGCCTCATTGCAAAAACTCATATTACAATTTATTTGGGAAAAAAACTAAGAGCCAGGGTGGCAGCAAATATTTTATACCGTCCTGTTGGGTAGGGAGGGTTGGGCTGCCCCTGTCTCCTTACTTATTATAGAGCCGCTATACTAGACCAACTTAAAAGCTGGTAGGTTCTCGACACTTCTAAAAAGTGGGTCCAAATGGAAACTAGCCTCACCAAAGCCCCTTCGTTGCAACATTTACTTTGGCAGGGAACTCTCTCTAAAAGGCCCCCCCTGATCCATCTCTGTTACCGCCCAGGCAGGACTGTCATTGTGGACAAAATGCCCATTGATATCTAAACTTCTTCCTTTCCGAATCATGGACGCTCCTCTTTCTGCTTTTACTACTTGCTTACCGGACACTAACTTTGGGCAGTGGGAATCTAGGGGTATACTTACTGTCTCTCACATGACCTCTAACAACACCCTTCTGTCCTTTACTGACCTAAGAGACCGTTTTCAGGTACCTAAATCTGATTTTTACAAATATCTTCAGCTATGTCATCTCCTATCCTCAATGAACACTAAGCAAGAGGCTTTGCCCACCACCTATGCAGCTTACTTCCAGAATCCTTTGGTACATAAGGGAGGTATTTCTGTGGCGTACAAGGAGCTACAGTCTTCTATCCCTACGCAGAAATTTCCCTTTCAAGTTAAATGGGGAAAAAGACTTACAAACAACATTTTCCTCAGCTCAGTGGTCATTCGCATTTACTCTCGGCTCCAAAGCTTCTAGGAAGTTGTTATATAGGTGGTACTATACCCCTTATAGACTGTCTACTATATACCCAAACACTTCAGATGTTTGTTTGAGGTGTTTATCCCCTACTGGTACACTGCTGCATATATGGTGGCAATGCCCTGCTATATGTCACTTTTGGTTCACTTATTTTTTCACTTGTAAGCTCTGTGGTGGGGAAGGAGGTCCTTTGTGTCCCAGGAATGGCTTTGCTCTCTTTGGGTCTGGAGTCGTGGCCTTTGACAGATGCAACAATTATTTTCCATGTTCTTATTATTACCAGAGTAGCAATAGCTAAGATGTGGAAATGTAGGGAGGTCCCATCCATCTCTGAGATAGTGGCAAAAGTAAACTATAACTACAACATAGAAATTCTCATTGCGAAAAGGTTATCTCAATTGCACAGATATAATAAACGGTGGAATAAGTGGTCCTGTTATGTTGCAAACAACTATCCTTCTCAACCAGAACTAGACCTATAACTCGAGTCAAGTGGTATAGTGCCTTAACAACTACCTCCTGATTTGATAAAGCCATTGTTAATTGTCTAACTGTTGTTCCTTTTTTTTTTTTTGCTCCCATCAATGTACTATGATATAATGTATAGTACTGTGACTGTGTATTAAAATATGGTACAATACTGCCTTGTCCTTATATGATGGAATCTGTGCTTTTCTGGAAATTCTTAATAAAAAATATGTGATTTAAATACCTATAGTGGCCTCATAAAACTCAGGCAAAACTTCCAGTTGATGGTCAGCGTTTGTTTCAAATACGATACATTTATTTATTTGAACTACTGTAACAACACTACATTACTACAATCATACCTCTATGTTTATAGGAAATTTGACTAGTTTACTCAACATATTTTAAAAGTCCCATGTAAATAGCATCAAGTCTTCTCTCTTTCAGCGTCTTCAACATAAAGTCCATGTAAATAACATCACGCCCCTCCCGCATACAGTAGTATCACTCCCCTTCCTTCAGCTGTTGCAACATACAGCTCCATGTAAATAGCATCCCTCCCTTTAACCCCACTAATAATAATAATAATATAATAAAATGTATTTATATAGCGCCACCATATTCCGCAGTGCTTTACAAATTCATAGGGATCATGTGCGAAACAAAAGTTACTGGCTACTATGCAACTGAAACACTAGGAGTCAGGACCCTGCTCATAAGAGCTTACAATCTATGAGGAATTGGGGGTGACACATAAGGTAGTTGATTGTGATAAAATCTTGAAGACAGGAGTGAGAGGTACAAATTATGGAGGGTATTAATATTAGGTCACTAACAGAACAGAGAGCACGAGTAGGGTGGTAGATGGAGATTAGGGAGGAGATGTATGGATGTGCAGCACTGTGGAGAGCTTTGTGGGTGAGTGTGAGAAGTTTGAACTGTATTCTGTGGTAGATGGGCAACCAGTGAAGTGACTGGCACAGACCAGTAGCATCAGTGTAGCGGTTGGATGGATAGATGAGCCAGGCTGCAGGACAGAACATACAACATACAATCCCAACATAACATCACTCCCTTCCAGGGGTGCACCTAGCCTTTCTGCTGCCTGAGGCAAAATTTAAACTGCATCCTCCGCCCCATGTCAAATTCTCAACCTAACCCCTTCCCTCAAGCCCTACTGTTAAAGACATACTTGAAAAGCATTACATACAGCCCTACAAAACATATAGGGTAATACAGCGCCATATCAGCATGGCTTCGTGAGGGATCTGTCATGTCAAACTAATTTAATCAGTTTCTATGAGGAGGTAAGTTCTAGACTTGACAGCGGCGAATCAATGGATGTCGTATATCTGGACTTCTCCAAAGCATTTGACACTGTACCACATAAAAGGTTAGTATATAAAATGAGAATGCTCGGACTGGGAGAAAACGTCTGTAAGTGGGTAAGTAACTGGCTCAAAGATAGAAAACAGAGGGTGGTTATTAACAGAACACACTCAGATTGGGTCACTGTCACTAGTGGAGTACCTCAGGGGTCAGTATTGGGCCCTATTCTCTTCAATATATTTATTAATGATCTTGTAGAAGGCTTGCATATTAAAATATAAATTTTCGCAGATGACACTAAACTGTGTAAAGTAATTAACACTGAAGAGGACAGTATACTACTACAGAGGGATCTGGATAGATTGCAGGCTTGGGCAGATAAGTGGCAGATGAGGTTTAACACTGACAAATGTCAAGTTATGCACATGGGAAGGAATAATGCAAGTCACCCGTACTTATTAAATGGTAAAACACTTGGTAACACTGACATGGAAAAGGATCTAGGAATTTTAATAAACAGCAAACTAAGCTGCAAAAACCAGTGTCAGGCAGCTGCTGCCAAGGCCAATAAGATAATAGGTTGCATCAAAAGGGGCATATTGCCCGTGATGAGAACATAGTCCTACCACTTTACAAATCATTAGTCAGACCACACATGGAGTACTGTGTACAGTTCTGGGCTCCAGTGAACAAAGCAGAGCTGGAGAGGGTCCAGAGGAGGGCAACTAAAGTAATAACTGGAATGGGGCAACTACAGTACCCTGAAAGATTATCAAAATTAGGGTTATTCACTTTAGAAAAAAGACAACTGAGGGGAGATCTAATTAATATGTATAAATATATCAGGGGTCAGTACAGAGATCTATCCCATCATCTATTTATCCCCAGGACTGTGACTGTGACGAGGGGACATCCTCTGCGTCTGGAGGAAAGAAGGTTTGTACACAAACATAGAAGAGGATTCTTTACAGTAAGAGCAGTGAGACTATGGAACTCTCTGCCTGAGGAGGTGGTGATGGTGAGTACAATAACGCAATTCAAGAGGGGCCTGGATGTATTTCTGGAGTGTAATAATATTACAGGCTATAGCTACTAGACAGGGGTCGTTGATCCAGGGAGTTATCCTGATTGCCTGATTGGAGTCGGGAAGGAATTTTTTATTCCCCTAAAGTGAGGAAAATTGGCTTCTACCTCACAGTTTTTTTTTTGCCTTCCTCTGGATCAACTTGCAGGATGACAGGCCGAACTGGATGGACAAATGTCTTTTTTCGGCCTTATGTACTATGTTACTATGTTATGTACTATGTTACAGCACTACATACCTCTTATTTTCAGAGATGTCTGCTCTGTAGAAATGGTTCATGAATACTGAAAGACTTTTGAGACTTTGAATAAGAAGCTGATAATTTTCCACAGCTGCCATAGGGTTTGGAGGGAAAAAGTCAGACTTGTTTACCACTAAAACTAGACAGACTGACCTTTTGAATGTCTGGTTTAGCTCTGTTATGTCTGGAAACTTGTTTTGTCTGAAAAAACTGCTATGTCATTGCCATTCAGTATAATTGAAGCTCTAATGTAAGTCTATGACAGATAAGAATGGTAATGGTAACTTTGTAATTGTTTGTGCTGAGTTTCCCCACTCCACCCCCCTCCCATTTAGATGGTTCCAGTCTAGCTAAAAACTGTATCTAAGCCCCTAGTGTTCTGCAGTTAGGGACCAATGCTTGTAGCGGAAAACTCTGCTAGTCTGCATAAGTGACTAGAAGAAGACACTGAGCTGGGGATGCTGAGCCACAGACCACTGAGCTGGGGATGCTGAGCCACAGACCAGCTCTGTGACCAAGGAGTCACCTGGACTACTGAGCTACAGACCGTAGGCCTCCAGCCTTTGACCAGGGTACCAGCCTTCTGAGTGAGAGAGGGATAACTATCTTAGGCCTTTCCTCCACATGAAACCCTTCTTCTACCAGGGAGGAGATTAGAGAAGACCGCCCTATGCCTCACCTACCGTATATTGTTTTTCACCTAAATTCCTAAAGTAAAGAAGCACACTGGTTAAGTGCAGACCCTGACTCTGTGGACTTATTTCCCATTGGGGTGCACCACGCCTTACCACCCCTTCCTGAGAGCAGCGACACGTGGTGACACCTAGACGGTGTCCAGAGGACCCAGCGTAATGTTGGGGCCACCCCAAACCCAGCTACTGCATGTGGTCTAACCATGGCTTTAGGGTGGAGTGTCATTGGCTAACTAACCTCATGTGTTTTATTGAGAAGGAAAAGCCAGAAGTCCTCTAAGCAGATAATTGAATAAGAGCACAGTTACATATGACAATGCATAGTTCAATCATCATAAATAACCATTCATTCACAATCTTTGCTAGCTTTTATATGGTGCATTAACATGCAGCAATCATCCCCAGACAGATTGTCTATTGACAGCATAGGGTGATGTGCTGCCAACAAATGAAGACTTTATGCATGCATAAAGGACAATTTGCTTTTTTGTGGGGTAATTGGTGGCACATTTACAGGGGGTATTTACCGTTAATGAGCATTTGTACAAATGCTCATTCACGATAAATGCCCCGATAAACTGAGTATGTAAATGCTTCCTACATTAGTTCTTACCACCACTGATAGATGCCACTTAGAGTCATGTAAACTAGGGCCATAAACACAGTATTAATGGAAGCAGTATGTCAACCTGAATCTTAAAGGCTATGTACACCTTTGGGGGCAATTTTATTATGACTGTTATGTTTTTTTATGATTTTTTGGGGCCAAAAATCATATATTTCAGTTGGTCTTTATGAAAAATATTCAGCTGTTCTTTTACAAAGGGTTAACTGTTTTTCTAACTGTGTGAATTGTATTTTGTACTGTATATTCACTTTATGCCGGTCATCTGATAACCCTTATCTCTAAATTACTAAACACTTATTTAAGCCACATTCTTATCAGTAGGATATTACTTTAGGTATAATGAGATCAGAGATATAGGTCAGAGATCAGAGATAAGGGGTCATCAGCTGAGCTGCATGACAGAACAGAGTGAAAACTCAGATTCTGCTACTAGAGAAACTCAAAGCTGCACAAAGAGTGGCTCAAATTTTTGAATAAAGACCAATTGAAAAAAAGATTTTTAGCTCAAAATCAGTACAATTCACTGATTAAAACATTTCCCCAGAGGTGTACATAGTCTTTAAGCTACCATATAGTATTAAACTGTTTTAATTTGGTTAAACAATTTTACAGTGACTAGATTGGGGAATAAAGTCTTCAAAATGTTTATTACATCTAGAGTTATGCTCATTTAGGTTCAGAAATGGCAAAGTACATGTTCAGTACACATTATTCTCCCCCTTATGTACCCTAACGCTGACATAGGCATGAGTGTTGTTGTGCTGGAATGCCACACTGCTCTGGTACCAGGGGACAGTGGAGATGTTTGGCACCAGTTAGGGAAGTGAAACTGAATGATGTGGCTGAGACACCTGCTGTTGCCCTGTGAGAAACAGTAGTGTGTATACCTAATAGCAATGTATGGACAATGTATAGTTAATATTGACAGTCCTGATTAGATTGCGAGGGTGAGGTCATGGTCCATCCTCCTGGTTGGTTGGTTAGTTAGTTAGTTAGTTGGAGCTGAGCCAAGCTACAGACAAGACCTTCATGTACAAGCTCCTTCAAATTAAAATTAGGCCAGTGTCCAGAGAACCTTTATCTCTGAGGCTACGACGGTCAGATAAGGTCCATTATCATCAGAGTACCTGTGAAGGAAACAGACCAGCCATCTTTAGAAGGTCCAGAACTATAAAGATTGTGCAAGATAACGTCAGTAAGGTACCACTTTTATATGGCAAAAGGCTTTACTGCAGTGTAAAGGATTAATTGTCTCTGGCAACTTCCACATTTTGAGACAGACTTGCCACCTGGATGTAAATTCTGCAAACTTCAGCCCGGGAATTGCAGAAAGGGTTAACAAGTACAGAATGGAATGTTTGTGGTTGTTTGGAGAGACTGCAAAGTGTTCTTTGAAGGAAAGTCAGAGAGCACTACTATTACCATCATTGTCACTGCCCATACCTAGCTATTGGGATGAGACTATACTATGATGTATCCCAAGTGTAGGAATATTGCATGAAAGTGCATAAGCTCCTCACTCCTGGGGTAAAGACACCATTAGGCCTCATGTACACGACTGTTGTGTGCATCCATGTCCGTTGTTCCGTGATTTTCTGCTGACCCATTGACTTTCAATGGGTCCGTTTAAAACTCGGAAAATGCACCGTTTGTCATCCACGTCCGTGATGCATGTTTCCTGTCCGTCAAAAAAATATGACCTGTCCTATTTTTTTGACGGACAACGGTTCACGGACCCATTCAAGTCAATGGGTCAGTGAAAAAACACGGAGGCACACAAGATTGTAATCCGCGTCCGTGATCCGTGTCTGTTTTTTTCCTATAATTTTCAAGGCAAACTTGACTTAGATTTTTTTTTCACTTTTCTAGTCTGGTGATCCTCCAAAATTCAAGGAAGACACACGGAAGAAAAAACGGACACGGATCATGGAACAACGGAACCCCGTTTTGCGGACTGTGAAAAAATACTGTCGTGTGCATGAGGACTAAGTCTGACCCCTGTTCCACAGAATTATGTCTGGAGGAAGGGAAAGGCCCTGTTTTATGTCCACCTTGGACTGGGGCAGTATTTGCCAAGTTTGGATACAGCACTGTTCGAGAGACTGGAGGGCCCTCTGTTGGGGCAGACCAGTGACATAGACTTACTCACTTCAAGAGCCTCAACACCCAAATCCGATCCAGTATAAAGGAAAGTAACTTGACTTATTAAAAGAGACATTTTCACCGTTGGAGAACCGAAAAAGTCTGCAACTGAGTTAGTCACATCTTGTGAGAAGACAAGATTGCAGGGCATGCCTCTATGTGAACTGGTATAAGTTATGGTGAGGGAAAGAGCCTGAGCACCTTACCTATATGGAGGAGGTAAAGCAGGCTCCAAAAGTACAATGGCGATGTGCTCAACCAACCGATCTACACTAATGGTTGAGCAGGTCCACGACCAGAACTTCTGTGCAACCATTCAGCTCATTTGTAGTTTATGGCCTGTATAAGATGCTGGAAGATGACTTCCACATTGGACCCATCTCCCAGTTGGGAGTTTGGGCAGAAGAGCCTAGCTGCCTGGAGCCCAAAGTCACCACCCACCACCGTGAGGTCCTGCAATATGGTAGTCATCAGCGCAGTCATTACCATTATGGTTGGACTGGGCGCCTCCTGCATTGTACCCATAGAGTGCCAAGAGGTTTGGGGCAATCAGTAAGAGCTGGCAAACTTCCAGCTCATTTGTGCAGAAGCTGGGCTCCCTGAATCCTATAGACAATACATGACCTATCTGCATTGCTTAACACCATACCTGTAATCAGAAGGCACCAGAGTTCTGCAGAAGGAGGTCATCAGATTATGCAGTGCCTACTCCCACTCAGCCTCAGCCAGAGACTTCAGTGACCCCCAGATGGTGGTGAAGTTCTCGTCTGCTTCCTGAAAACTCACCTGTTACCACTGACTCCAACATCATGGAGCCTTCTACAGAGGATCCTACAAAGGCTGTGCATTCTACCCAGGCCTCATCTTTAAAATAACTGCAAAAACAAAAGTAAAGAGCCCAGAGACATGGGTAACAGACTGGCTCTGTTGTGTGTGATGTTGGCCCACATAACCTGCCCGTGGGCTCTACACCCGTTCTATTCCCTATCCAAGTTGTCTATAAACGGTTTGCTTGTTATTGGTGGTGTTGGGGTTCTTTGGGTAACAAGCTAGATTTATGGCTTTAGAACAAAAGATAATTTGGTGGTAAGCAAGCCCAGATGCTGCTGCCAGATCACCAACGTCTTTCAGCCACTTCTCATCTTTGCAAAGTTTGCCACACAGACATCTTAGGTCCCTCATTTTATCACCACCTCCCCCTCCTTGTGTCCCAACCTTGTTATGCTGCTGCTATCCCCAATAATGAGTGCTGTGCTCCCCAATGCCCACAAAGAATATACTGCAAAAATAATGTCATACAAATAGTTTCCTATAGTAATAGAGCTACCCAAAGTCCCACCAATTGTAAAAATTCTCTCTCAGAGTACCCCATTAGTAGCAATGCCCTCAATATTGTGCCCAATATGATTAATGCACCCACAGAACCCCAATGGTAATAATGCCACCATAATAACCCCGATAGTAATAAGACCCCCCCCCCCCATACTGACCCCAGTATTTATATTGCCTCCTTTTTAGCCCCATTAGTTATAATGGCCCAAAAAATAGCCCAAACATGTACAAGGTCACCCTGTAATGTACTATGTATCATAATACCCGCTGTAGTGCCGGTATATATAATGCTTCCTCCCCGTAGTGCTAGTATATATAACACTCCTTCTTTAGTTCCAGTATATATAATTCTCTAACTGTAGTGACATCACTGCATCATGCCTGCTGCTGAGGAGAGCAAGATGTACTCTGTCGGGGAAAGTTGCTAGGTATTATTTTTTATTTTACAAACCGGATTCCCAAAAAGTTGAGACACTAAACAAATTGTGAATAAAAACTGAATGCAATGATGTGGAGATGTGGAGATGGCAAATGTCAATATTTTATTTGTAATGGAACATAGATGACAGATCAAACGTTTAATCTGAGTAAATGTATCATTTTAAAGGAAAAATACGTTGATTCAAATTTTCACGGTGTCAACAAATCCCCAAAAAGTTGGGACAAGTAGCAATAAGAGGCTGGAAAAAGTAAATTTGAGCATAACGAAGAGCTGGAAGACCAATTAACACTAATTAGGTCAATTGGCAACATGATTGGGTATAAAAAGAGCTTCTCAGAGTGGCAGTGTCTCTCAGAAGCCAAGATGGGTAGAGGATCACCAATTCCCACAATGTTGTGCAGAAAGATAGTGGAGCAATATCAGAAAGGTGTTACCCAGCGAAAAATTGCAAAGACTTTGCATCTATCATCATCAACTGTGCATAACATCATCCGAAGATTCAGAGAATCTGGAACAATCTCTGTGCGTAAGGGTCAAGGCCGTAAAACCATACTGGATGTCTGTGATCTCCGGGCCCTTAAACGACACTGCACCACAAACAGGAATGCTACTGTAAAGGAAATCACAGAATGGGCTCAGGAATACTTCCAGAAACCATTGTCAGTGAACACAATCCACCGTGCCATCCGCCGTTGCCAGCTGAAACTCTACAGTGCAAAGAAGAAGCCATTTCTAAGCAAGATCCACAAACTCAGGCGTTTTCACTGGGCCAGGGATCATTTAAAATGGAGTGTGGCAAAATGGAAGACTGTTCTGTGGTCAGACAAGTCACAATTCAAAGTTCTTTTTGGAAATCTGGGACGCCATGTCATCCGGACCAAAGAGGACAAGGACAACCCAAGTTGTTATCAACGCTCAGTTCAGAAGCCTGCATCTCTGATGGTATGGGGTTGCATGAGTGCGTGTGGCATGGGCAGCTTGCATGTCTGGAAAGGCACCATCAATTCAGAAAAATATATTCAGGTTCTAGAACAACATATGCTCCCATCCAGACGTCATCTCTTTCAGGGAAGACCCTGCATTTTTCAACAAGATAATGCCAGACCACATTCTGCATCAATCACAACATCATGGCTGCGTAGGAGAAGGATCCGGGTACTGAAATGGCCAGTCTGCAGTCCAGATCTTTCACCTATAGAGAACATTTGGCGCATCATAAAGAGGAAGGTGCAACAAAGAAGGCCCAAGACGACTGAACAGTTAGAGGCCTGTATTAGACAAGAATGGGAGAGCATTCCTATTTGTAAACTTGAGAAACTGGTCTCCTCGGTCCCCAGACGTCTGTTGAGTGTTGTAAGAAGAAGGGGAGATGCCACACAGTGGTGAAAATGGCCTTGTGGGGATTTGTTGACACCATGAAATTCTGATTCAACATATTTTTCCCTTAAAATGGTGCATTTTCTCAGTTTAAACTTTTGTTCCGTGATTTATGTTCTATTCTGAATAAAATATTAGAAGTTGGCACCTTCACATCATTGCATTCAGTTTTTATTCACGATTTGTATAGTGTCCCAACTTTTTGGGAATCCGGTTTGTATTTTATTAACACTACAGGGGCTTCAATATTGTAAAGAGTGCACTAACAGGGTATTGTACTGTGTGTGTGTGTGTGGGGGGGGGGCACTAAGCGGAGCATAACTACTGTGTAGAGCACTAAGGGGGCATAACTACTGTGTGGGGCACAGAGAGGACTGAGCAGGATTGGGCTTGTATAGATAGGCAATGGGAGGAGCTGGAGACATGGTTTAGTGTAAACAAAAAAAAGCTATGCCACACTACATTCTCATTAGGCTTTTTAAATGTAGGGGAGGTATGTAAGTCTGATAATTTAGGGTGGCAGATGGATGTTTGATCAAAATGTGGTCTAACAGCCACAGATTTCTATGCATAGTAAATATAACACTAATGTAATTCAAAATAATCAATATATTACAGTTTTATATATAACATAGAGCTTGAAGCATTCTGCAGCATGTAGTGCTCATTGCTTTTGCATATAATCCACGGCAGCATCCACCTATACATGTACTTCATACTGTCTGTTTTTACATGTAGTTTGAATAATGCCCATATTTTTGGATGGGCTTTCTCCAGTAACTGGCTTCTTCACACATCCCAAAACACACAGATAGGTTAATGAATTTCCTATAAATGTGCCCTGTGGGAATGACATTGAAATAAGACCATACTGGGTGGAGGGACTGATGTAAA
Source organism: Bufo gargarizans (assembly GCF_014858855.1). Taxonomy (NCBI): domain Eukaryota; kingdom Metazoa; phylum Chordata; class Amphibia; order Anura; family Bufonidae; genus Bufo; species Bufo gargarizans. The sequence goes on along the minus strand of NC_058087.1, from coordinate 84,943,212 downwards.
TAAATAAGGTTACTGGAAATAAACAATGATGGGAAAGGATTGTGACAGAGGCAGAAAATAAAACATTACAAAGAAACACTTTATCCCACCCCTATGCATGGAAGAGAAGTCTAGCTGTATAGTCTTTGAAGAAAAATCATAAAAATATAAAAACTAAATGGACCAGACATTCAAGGGAAAGAAAAAGGGGGTTGTTCTAGAAGAACAATTAGCTGTACTATGATCTGTCTAATTATAGAGAATCCCATTTGTTTTGCTGTTATGAAAAGGATTGGCATCAGTTGCAGTACATTCCATTGGGTCTGATTTAATAAGTTTCTTTTTTTTTTTTTTAAAGTTCCATGTTTTGTTAGGGTCAGAGGATTGGGACAATTATAAGGGATGATTGATCATCCAAATGCACATTCCCCATAATTGCCCTATGTAAAGGTGCCGCCATTCAACTGACAAACTACATAAAATCAATGTTTGTTGGGTGAACAAAGATGTGCTGCCGACAAACAGTGAATTTGTATGGGAATAGACAATCATAGTCAGTGGGGTACCTATAGGGGTTGCAACAGGGCCCACTCTCACCACACTAAAGGACTTGTTTGTCTCATTTCTGAATTCTTATGTTGTCTGTCATCCAAAGTACCATATACAGCCAGGTCCATAAATATTGGGACATCTACACAATGCTAGCATTTTTGGCTCTATACACCACCACAATGGATTTGAAATTAAACGAACACGATGTGCTTTAACTGCAGACTTTCAGCTTTAATTTGAGGGTATTTACATCCAAATCAGGTGAACAGTTTGCATATGTGCCTCCCACTTGTTAAGGGACCAAAAGTAATGGGACAATTGGCTTCTCGGCTGTTCCATGGCCAGGCGTGTGTTATTCCCTCATTATCACAATTACAATGAGCAGATAAAAGCTCCAGAGTTCATTTCAAGTGTGCTATTCGCTTTAGGAATCTGTTGCTGTTAACTCTCAAGATGAGATCCAAAGAGCTGTCACTATCAGTGAAGCAAGCCATCATTAGGCTGAAAAAACACAACAAACCCATCAGAGTGATAGCAAAAACATTAGGCTTGGCCAAAACAACTGTTTGGAACATTCTTAAAAAGAAGGAATGCATGGATGAGCTCAGCAACACCAAAAGACCCGAAAGACCATGGAAAACTGTGGTGGATGACCAAAGAATTCTTTCCCTGGTGAAGAAAACACCCTTCACAACAGTTGGCCAGATCAAGAACACTATCCAGGAGGTAGGTGTACGTGTGTCAAAGTCAACAATCAAGAGAAGACTTCACCATAGTGAATACAAAGGGTTCACCACAAGATGTAAACCATTGGTGAGCCTCAAAACCAGGAAGGCTAGATTAGAGTTTGCCAAACGACATCTAAAAAACCCTTCACAGTTCTGGAACAACATCCTATAGACAGATGAGACCAAGATCAACTTGTACCAGAGTGATGGGAAGAGAAGATTATGGAGAAGGAAAGGAACTGCTCATAATCCTAAGCATACCACCTCATTAGTGAAGCATGGTGCTGGTAGTGTCATGGCGTGGGCATGTATGGCTGCCAATGGAACTGGTTCTCTTGTATTTATTAATGATGTGACTGCTGACAAAAGCAGCAGGATGAATTCTGAAGTGTTTCAGGCAATATTATCTGCTCATATTCAGCGAAATGCTTCAGAACTCATTGGACGGCGCTTCACAGTGCAGATGGACAATGACCCAAAGCATACTGCAAAAGAAACCAAAGAGTTTTTTAAGGGAAAGAAATGGAATGTTATGCAATGGCCAAGTCAATCACCTGACCTGAATCCGATTGAGCATGCATTTCACTTGCTGAAGACAAAACTGAAGGGAAAATGCCCCAAGAACAATTAGGAACTGAAGACAGTTGCAGTAGAGGCCTGGCAGAGCATCACCAGGGATGAAACCCAGTGTCTGGTGATGTCTATGCGTTCCAGACTTCAGGCTGTAATTGACTGCAAAGGATTTGCAACCAAGTATTAAAAAGTGAAACGGTTGTAATTTCTACACCGTTCACCTGATTTAGATGTAAATACCCTCAAATTAAAGCTGACAGTCTGCAGTTAAAGCACATCTTGTTCGTTTCATTTCAAATCCATTGTGGTGGTGTATAGAGCCAAAAATGTTAGAATTGTGTCGATGTCCCAATATTTATGGACCTCACTGTATCTGAGACACTAGAGTGGAATAGACAGAGGTAATAGATTTATGGTGCTGGACAAGCCCTACTGTTAGAAAGGAGATTATTAACCTCTTAAAGAGAAGGACCTGTCACCACAAAATGCAATGCGATCTGCAGGCAGGATGTTATAGAGCAGGAGGAGCTGAGCACATTGATATATAGTTTTGTGGGAAAAGACTCAGTAAAACAATAATTTATACATTTATATCTCTGCTTTTTCCATCTTAAGACCACCTCCATGAACAGCTCTTAGTAAACAGGGGAGGCCTGCAGATTGCACTGAATTTTGTTGTGACAGGTTCACTTTAATGACAAAAGTCAGTGTATATATACACGTGGACAAAATTGTTGGTACTCTTCTGTTAAAGAAAGAAAAACCCACAATAGTCACTGATATAACATTAAACTGAAAAAAGTAATAATAAATAATAAATAAAAATTTACTGAACATCAGCTATTGAAAATCGGACATTGCTTTTGAATTGTGGTTCAACAGAATAATTTATAAAACAAACTAATGAAACTGGCCTGGACAAAAATGATGGTACCTTTAACTTAATAGGTACCTATATCGAAACAGAAACCTCCATGGACTCAGAGATCAGGACCACTTTATCTCCCTTTCAAGAATGCACTATGATGTGTAAACCCCCAAGTATATTCCAGCCACCACACAAAGCAATAGAAATGTACATATCATTTGTTAAGAATAACTTAATGAAATTGGAAAAGAAGTCATGAAGAAAGGTGTCCTATTAAGTTAAAGGTACCATCATTTTTGTCCAGGCCAGTTTCATTAGTTTGTTTTAAGGATATGCCCCCATTGTCTGATAGGTGCGGGTCCCACCACCGGGACACGCACCTACAACGAGAACGAAGCGAGGAGTGCTGTGGCTGGAGGACGCGAGATTTCCCAGGGTCCGTCCACCACCAAGCGCTGCTCCCATAGAAGTGAATGGGAGGGCACCGCGCATGGGTGGCCCATGCTCCCATTCATTTCTATGGGGCAGACGGCAATAGCCGAGCCAGCGCTCAGCTATTTTCGGCAGCCCCATAGAAATGAATAAAGAGTGGCTGCGCATGCACAGTGCGCCATCCATTCATTTCCCAGCTCCGTTTTCTCATTGTAGGTGTGGGTCTCAGCGGTGGGACCCACACCTATCAGACAATGGGGACATATCCTAGCGATATGCCCCCATTGTCTGAGATTGGAAAACACCTTTAACTAAATCAGAGTCTCTAGCCAGTAATAGTATGAGCAAGAAAAGAGATAAAGTCACTAAACCGACTGACAAAGAGTCTGGGATAGTAGTGATGAATGGGACAGACTATAGCAAGGAGACACAGCGCTAACAGAGTCATAACAAGACTTATCGAATCTTGTACCATGACCCTACGAGTAAACTACGGATTAAACGTATAGGACTTTACAAAAGTGAGTACACCCCTCACATTTTTGTAAATATTTTGTTATATCTTTTAATGGGACAACACTGAAGATCTGACACTTTGATACAATGTAGAAAGTCAGTGTACAGTCGTGGCCAAAAGTTTTGAGAATGACACAAATATTAGTGTGGCGAAACCAACCTCGCCACTGGGTTTTGGAGGGGCACGTTTGCCAGCCTCTTGCCCCAGGATTATGGCCCATACTAGCTTTGAAGGAGAAGACAGACCGGCCGCACACCTTAAATCTGTGAAACTGTTTTGGGCAGGAAAGCCATGCTTGCGGCCGGCCAAATGTGACTTCCATGGAATTCGGGAACCCCTGCTCAGATCTGGGTGATTTTTGGATATGTTGTTCACCCAGATCAGAGCTATCCATGGATGTATACATTATGGGGATATGTGGGGTTTTGAGGTGTTTTCTGTGTTTTGGGAAAAATGTGTGGTTTCTGTCTGTGAGTGATTAAGTTAGCCCATTACGTTTGGTAATTGTATTTTGTTGATTGCGTCTCAGACAATGCCAGTGTGTTAGTTAATTGCGTCTCAGACAATGCCAGTGTGTTAGTTAATTGCGTCAAAGACAATGCTCATTGTATTTTGTTGATTGTGTTACAGACAGAGGGAAGGGGGTTTTGTGTACAATTGCTGGGAAGGTGTCAATACTGTAAATGCATGTGATTGGCTGCTTTTACAAAACCCTGTGGGTGGTAACCTTGTTGGAAGATGTGTATAAATCAATGCTGTGTGTTCAAATAAAGAGTTCCTGTTTTAACCTTTACCATGTTGAGGCTGGTGTTTGGGTAACTGATCGACACTGGGGGATTGCTAAACGCTGAAGATTTGCTATACTCCCCTGGCATAACTACTAGCTCTTGTAAGAGCTGTTCCTGCTCTCAGGATTTAGGAGAGGTTCATCCACTGGAGCCTGAAGCCTTGTCGTAGGTCCAGGGTGGGTAGGAGACGGTGAAACCTCAACCAAGCTTTGGCGGTTCGTGGGGTCTGCAGTGCGTACGGTGTCAAGTGGAGTGCTTGGAGTCCTCGGAAAGCACTAGGAGCATCTATCAACGGAGGTACCCGGTCGGGGTGCCAGGAGATCCGTTACAATTAGTTTTCACAAAGTTTGCTGCTAAACTGCTTTTGGATCTTTGTTTCAGTTGTTTCTGTGATGTAGTGAAATGTAATTACATGCACTTCATACGTTTCAAAGGCTTTTATCGACAATTACATGACATTTATGCAAAGAGCCAGTATTTGCAGTGTTGGCCCTTCTTTTTCAGGACCTCTGCAATTCGACAAGGCATGCTCTCAGTCAACTTCTGGGCCAATTCCTGACTGATAGCAACCCATTCTTTCATAATCACTTCTTGGAGTTTGTCAGAATTAGTGGGTTTTTGTTTGTCCACCCACCTCTTGAGGATTGACCACATTTCCAGGCCATGGACCCAAAATGTCAACGTTTTGGTCCCCGAGCCACTTAGTTATCACTATTGGCTTATGGCACGGTGCTCCATCGTGCTGGAAAATGCATTGATCTTCACCAAACTGTTGTTGGATTGTTGGAAGAAGTAGTTGCTGTTGGAGGGTGTTTTGGTACCATTCTTTATTCATGGCTGTGTTTTGGGCAAAATTGTGAGTGAGCCCACTCCCTTGGATGAGAAGCAACCCCACACATGAATGGTCTCAGGATGCTTTACTGCTGGCATGACACGGGACTGATGGTAGCGCTCACCTTTTCTTCTCCGGACAAGCCTTTTTCCTGATGCCCCAAACAATCGGAAAGAGGCTTCATCAGAGAATATGACTTTGCCCCAGTCCTCAGCAGTCCATTCACCATATTTTCTGCAGAAGATCAATCTGTCCCTGATGTTTTTTCTGGAGAGAAGTGGCTTCTTTGCTGCCCATCTTGACACCAGGCCAGCTTCCAAAAGTCTTCGCCTCACTGTGCGTGCAGATGCGCTCACAGCTGCCTGCTGCCATTACTGAGCAAGCTCTGCCATTTTTATGCAACGCAATGATGGCTACACGTGTTTCTTTGCAGGTCACCATGGTTAACAATGGAAGAACAATGATTTCAAGCATCACCCTCCTTTTAACAGGTCAAGTCTGCCATTTTAACCCAATCAGCCAGACATAATGATCTCCAGCCTTGTGCTCGTCAACATTCTCACCTGAGTTAACAAGACGATTACTGAAATAATCTCAGCAGGTCCTTTAATGACAGCAATGAAATGCAGTGGAAAGTTTTTTGGGGGATTAAGTTAATTTCCATGGCAAAGAAGGACTATGCAATTCATCTGATCACTCTTCATAACATTCTGGAGTATATGCAAATTGCTATTATAAAAACTTAAGCAGCAACTTTTCCAATTTCCAATATTTATGTAATTCTCAAAACTTTTGGCCCTCAAAATAATTAATCAAACAGCCATTAATGTCTAAACCACTAGAAACAAAAGTGAGTACAACCCTAAGTGAAAATTGCCAAATTGTTCCCAAAATGTCAATATTTTGTGTGGCTACCATTATTTTCCAGCACTGCCTTAACTCTCTTGGGCATGGGGTTCACTAGAGCTTCACAAGTTGCCATTGGAATCCTCTTCCATCCTCCATAATGACATCACAGAGCTGTAGGATGTTAGAGACCTTTCACTCCTCCACCTTCCATTTGAGGATGCCACACAGATGCTGAATAGGGTTTAGGTCTGGAGACAGTTGCTTGGCCAGTTCAGCACCTTTACCCTCAGTTTCTTTAGCATGGCAGTGGTCCTCTTAGATTTGTGTTTGGGGTCATTATCATGTTGAAATACTGCCCTGTGCCCAGTTTCTGAAGGGAGGGGATCATTTTCTGCTTCAGTATGTAACAGGACATGTTAGCATTCATGGTTCCCTCAATGAACTGTAGCTCCCCACAGCCGGCAGCACTCATGCAGGCCCAAACCATGATACTTCAACCACCATGCTTGACTATAGGTAACATAATTTGTCTTTGTACTCCTCACCTGGTTGCCGTCTCACACGCTTGACACCATCTGAACCAAATAAGTTTATCTTGGTCTCATCAGACCACAGAACATGGATCCAGTAATCCATGTCCTTAAGGGCTCTTTCACACTTGCATTGTTCTTTTCCGGCATAGAGTTCCATCGTCGGGGCTCTATGCCGGAAGAATCCTTATCAGGATTATCCCCATGCATTCTGAAAGGAGAGAAATCAGTTCAGGATGCATCAGGATGTCTTCAGTTCAGGACCGGAACGTTTTTTGGCCGGAGAAAATGCCGCAGCATGCTGCGCTTTTTGCTCCGGCCAAAAATCCTGAACACTTGCCGCAAGGCCAGATCCGGAATTAATGCCCATTGAAAGGCATTAATCCGGATCCGGCCTTAAGCTAAACGTTGTTTCGGCTCATTACCGGATCCGAAACAACGCATTACCGGATTGCCATGGTAAACGGTAATGGGGAGCAGTATACTTACCGTCCGTTCGGCTCCCGGGGCGCTTCAGAATGATGTCAGAGCGCCCCACACGCATGGATGACGTGATGGCATGGATCACGTCATCCATGCGCATGGGGCGCTCTGACGTCATTCTGGAGCGCCCCGGGAGCCGCACGGGCGGTAAGTATACTGCTTCCCCGCTCCCCACTACTACTATGGCAACCAGGACTTTAATAGCGTCCTGGCTGCCATAGTAACACTGAACGCATTTTGAAGACGGATCAGTCTTCAAATGCTTTCAGTTCACTTGCGATGTTACGGATCCGGCGGGCACTTCCGGCAAATGGAGTACATAACGGATCTGGACAACGCAAGTGTCAAAGAGCCACTAGTCTGCTTGTTTCATAAAACTGTTTGCAGGCTTTCTTGTGCAACATAGAAGAGGCTTCCTTCTGAGATGACAGCCATGCAGACCAATTTTATGTAGTGTGTGGCATATGTTCTGAGAACTGACTGGCTGACCCCCACCCCTTTAACCTCTGCAGCAATGCTGGCAGCACTCATACATCAATTTTGAAGTCAACCTCTGCATATGACACTGAGCATTTGTACTCAACTTCTTTAGTCGACCATGGCGAGGCCTATTCCGAGTGGAAACTGACTTGTTAAACCATCGTATGGTCTTGGCCACTGTGCTGCAGCTTAGTCTCAGGGTGTTGGCAATCTTCTTATAGCCTAGGCCATCTTTATGTAAAGCAACAATTCATTTTTTAGATCCTCAGAGAGTTCTTTGCCATGAGGTGCCATGTTGAACTTTCAGTGACCAGTGAGAGAGTGTGAGAGCAATAACATCAAATTTAACACACCTGCTCCCCATTCACACCTGAGACCTTGTAATACTAAGGCCTCTTTTACACGAGCGAGATTTCCGCGCGCGTACAATGTGTGAGTTAAATGCATTGCACCCGCACTGAATCCGGACCCATTCCTTTCTATGGGGATGTGCACATGAGTGGTGATTTTCACGCATCACTTGTGCGTTGCGTGAAAATCGCAGCACTCTCTACTTTGTGCGTTTTTCACACAACGCAGGCCCCATAAAAATGGGGGGCGGCGTGAAAGTCGCAAGCATCCGCAAGCAAGTGCGGATGCAGTGCGATTTTCACGCACGGTTGCTAGGAGACGATCGGGATGGGGACCCGATCATTATTATTTTCCCTTATAACATGGTTATAAGGGAAAATAATAGCATTCTTAATACAGAATGCTTTGTAAAATAGGGCTGGAGGGGTTAATTTTTTTTAAATATAATTTAACTCACCTTAATCCACTTGTTTGCACAGCGCAGCTTCTCTTCTGTCTTCATCTTTGCTGCGCAGTAGGAAAAGGACCTGTGGTGACGTCACTGCGCTCATCACATGATCCATCACCATGGTGATGGATCATGTGATGGACCATGTGATGAGTGCAGTGATGTCACCACAGGTCCTTTACCCAGGTACTGAAGAAAGAAGACAGAAGAGAAGCCAGGCTGCGTGAACAAGTGGATTAAGGTGAGTTTAATTAGTTTTTATTTAATTTTTAACCCCTCCAGCCCTATTTTACTAAGAATTCTGTATTAAGAATACTATTATTTTCCCTTATAACCATGTTATAAGGGAAAATAATACAATCTACACAACACCTAACCCAAACCTGAACTTCTTTTGCACTAGCACATTTTCCCGCTACGCACCCGCATCTTATCCGGCCCAAAAACATGACGCCCGTGTGAAAGAGGCCTAAGAAGTCACATGACACAGGGGAGGGAAAAAGGCTAATTTTGCACAATTTAGACATTTTCACTTAGGGGTGTACTCACTTGTGTTGCCAGTGGTTTAGACATTAATGGCTGTGTGTTGGGTTATTTTGAGGGCACACCAAATTTACACTGTTTTACAAGCTGTACACTGACTACTTTACATTGTATCTAAGTGTCATATCTTCAGTGTTGTCCCATGAAAATATATAATAAAATATTTACAAAAGGGTTAGGGGTGTACTCACTTTTGTGAGATGCTGTATATCCTGCCAAAAATACACTAAAACCTCAAGTGCCCCCTTGGTAGACCCACTGTTTCTGGCTGTGACTCCATGTTCCAACCAATATCTAAAATACTGGACTATTTACTATGACCCTATGCCCAGTCAGGTAAATCTTTTACTCAGAATACTACAGATTTCCTGAACAAAATTAGAAATGTATGCCCTGAGAGGATTACTTTTTGGTTGCTATGGACGTGTCAAGTCTTTGCACTAATATCAGAAAGGAAAAGGGCATTTTAAAGGATGCCCTTGAGAAATATTATGATTTTACTCTGCAGGAAAATGACTTTATCCTGCAACTAATAATATTGTCCTTATGGGTAATTACTTTTTCTTTGAAGATCAATTTTATCTCCAGATCTCGGGGACAACCATGGCATGTAATGTGGTCCTGACTTTTGCTGTAATGTACATTAATTCATTTGAATATAAGTTTGTATATACCAATACTTTATTTCAGTAACATGCTTTATTGTGGGTAAGGTTTATTAACAATGTTTTCTGTATCTGGCAAATCTCTCTGGATAACTTACACAGGTTTCACCAGTGCGTGAACAAGAGCATCAGATGCAGCATTCTCTTCCTGGAATTTTACAAGAACGAAATCTCTTTCTGGATGTCCTCCTCCAGGTAACAAATTATGAACTTCAATGCGATACTTACACCAGACCAACTGATTAGAACGGCCTACTTCATTATAATAGTTGTCACCTCCCTGGGTTGAACAAGTCCCTCCCACTTTATTATTAGTAACAATTATTGAGAGTTAATAAAAGTCTCTCAGGTACATAGGTTCTGGAAAGTATACTTTAAGAGATGTCCCAAAAATTCCAAAACCAGGGAATTCCTTAGAACATACTGAATGAGCAATTAGCGAATACCAAAATAATTCCAAGAGATAGGCTACGGATCTCATATCCTAGCAAACAAAAGAGGAATAGAAACCGCATCCCATGTGTAACCACCTACACAAGTGAGAGTAGTGAGTGAAATCAGGAAGATTATTACCAAGCATTGGTATATTTTACAGAGAAGCTCCCCTGAAATATTTTCAGAAAAACCAAGGGATTTAAATACTGATGACCCATACACTGGATAGGTCATCAGTATTTGATCGGTGGGGATCCGGCAACTGTGAACCCCACCAATCAGTTGTTTGAGAAGGCAGCAGCGCCCGCAGGATTTTTGTCTCTGCTTCAAAAATGTTCCTCTGAGTGGAAACCTAACGGACCCCCATTATAGTCTATGGGACCCTTAGGCTCCGTTTGTCTCAGTTACAGTATGTGCTGAATCCGTCCCTTCCATTCTTCTGCTCTTATAACGGGCAGAAGAACAGAAAGGCTGAATGCTGATGTGAACTCAGCCTAATATGTGAGAACCATGTCAATTAGGAATCCTAGATATTAATTTGTACTTGGCTGTGCATAGAACTTATTTTTTTATTAAGCAGGAACCAGACTTAAAGGCTATGTACACCTTTGTGGGGCATTTTTTATTATTATTTCATTGTACTCATTTTGAGTAAAACATTTTGTTTTTTAATTGGTCTTTATTAAAAATATGGAGCCCTTTTTTCTGTACATAGCTGAGATGCTCTAGTGGCAGCCTCTGGATTTTATCTCTTTTCTGTTAGTTGGGGAGCATATGGGCTCCTTATCTCCTCTCTCTGACATTATTAACACTCATTATAGCTCATTTATTAACTTACTGATAAGAATGTGGCTTAACCCTTCAAGTGACAGCCAGTTTAGACCAAATGCCCATTTTTTTAAAATCTTACATATGTCAGTTTATCTGGTAATAACTTTGGAATGTTTTTCTCATGACACATCATACTTCATGTTAGTGGTGAATTTGAGTTGATGCATTTTACATTTATGTATAAAAAAATCCCAAATTTAGAAAAATTTAGAAAAATTTGCTATTTTCTAAATTAAAATGTCTCTGCTTTTAATACAGATAGTGATACTTTATAAAATAGTTATTACTTTACATTCCCCATATGTCTACTTTATGTTGGCATCATTTTGTAAATGTAATTTTATTTTTTTAGGAAGTTAGAAGGCTTAGAATTTAATAAGCAAATTTTAAGATTCTTAAGAGAATTTCCAAAACCCACTTTTTTGAGGACCAGTTCAGTTATGGAGTCACTTTGTGGGACTTGCATAGTAGAAACATCCATAATTTACCCTATTTTAGCAACTACACCTCTCAAGTTATTCAAAACAGATTTTATTTAGCCTTTAAGTTTTACACAAGAATTAAAGCAAATTACATAGTAACATAGTACATAAGGCCGAAAAAAGACATTTGTCCATACAGTTTGGCCTGTTATCCTGCAAGTTGATCCAGAGGAAGGCAAAAAAAACCTGTGAGGTAGAAGCCAATTTTCCCGACTTTAGGGGAATAAAAAATTCCTTCCGGACTCCAATCAGGCAATCAGAATAACTCCCTGGATCAACGACCCCTCTCTAGAAGCTATAGCCTGTAATATTATTAAGCTCCAGAAATACATCCAGGCCCCTCTTGAATTCTTTTATTGTACTCACCATCACCACCTCCTCAGGCAGAGAATTCCATAGTCTAACTGCTCTTACCATAAAGAATCCTTTTCTATGTTTGTGTACAAACCTTCTTTCCTCCAGACGCAGAGAATGTCCCCTCGTCACAGTCACAGTCCTGGGGATAAATAGATGATGGGATAGATCTCTGTACTGACCCCTGATATATTTATACATATTAATTAGATCTCCCCTCAGTCGTCTTTTTTCTAAAGTGAATAACCCTAATTTTGATAATCTTTCAGTTATTACTTTAGAGGGATGGCACTCAAAACATATGGGTTGTATGTACGAATGTATTTATTAAAGGGCGGCTAAATATGCCTGATGTAGTAAAAACTGGTAATCAGAAAATTGTACCAAAGTTGTAAAAATACAATTATAAAAATACACTTATAAAAATACATGTGTGTAATAACAATGAAAAAAGCAAATTGTAATAGCAGTAGATCGATATAAAAACCTGTTGGGAAAAAGAAGGGGGATACAAGTCCTAAAAATCTGTAGGAGAACCTGTCTAAAAAAGGGAAAAGTTCAGTCTCAGGTTACGATTTCTGGTGGAAAAAAGTTGATAACGTATCCTGGTAAACAGTGTCCTAGTATACCATAAAATTAATGTCAATTATCCTGATATATCATACAATATCGATTTGTGAAAAAATCCTGCTGAAAAAAAGGAGAAAAAAGTGTCTTTATAAACCTGTAGGGAGAAAGTCCAGTCTCACACTGTGGTATCCGGAAATACAGGTCCTTCTCAAAAAATTAGCATATTGTGATAAAGTTCATTATTTTCTGTAATGTACTGATAAACATTAGACTTTCATATATTTTAGATTCATTACACACCAACTGAAGTAGTTCAAGCCTTTTATTGTTTTAATATTGATGATTTTGGCATACAGCTCATGAAAACCCAAAATTCCTATCTAAAAAAATTAGCATATCGTGAAAAGGTTCTCTAAACGAGCTATTAACCTAATCATCTGAATCAACTAATTAACTCTAAACACCTGCAAAAGATTCCTGAGGCTTTTAAAAACTCCCAGCCTGGTTCATTACTCAAAACCGCAATCATGGGTAAGACTGCCAACCTGACTGCTGTCCAGAAGGCCATCATTGACACCCTCAAGCAAGAGGGTAAGACACAGAAAGAAATTTCTGAACGAATAGGCTGTTCCCAGAGTGCTGTATCAAGGCACCTCAGTGGGAAGTCTGTGGGAAGGAAAAAGTTTGGCAGAAAACGCTGCACAACGAGAAGAGGTGACCGGACCCTGAGGAAGATTGTGGAGAAGGACCGATTCCAGACCTTGGGGGACCTGCGGAAGCAGTGGACTGAGTCTGGAGTAGAAACATCCAGAGCGACCGTGTACAGGCGTGTGCAGGAAATAAGCTACAGGTGCCGCATTCCCCAGGTCAAGCCACTTTTGAACCAGAAACAGCGGCAGAAGCGCCTGACCTGGGCTATAGAGAAGAAGCACTGGACTGTTGCATGTCATTTGGAAATCAAGGTGCCAGAGTCTGGAGGAAGACTGGGGAGAGGGAAATGCCAAAATGCCTGAAGTCCAGTGTCAAGTACCCACAGTCAGTGATGGTCTGGGGTGCCATGTCAGCTGCTGGTGTTGGTCCACTGTGTTTTATCAAGGGCAGGGTCAATGCAGCTAGCTATCAGGAGATTTTGGAGCACTTCATGCTTCCATCTGATGAAGAGCTTTATGGAGATGAAGATTTCATTTTTCAGCACGACCTGGCACCTGCTCACAGTGCCAAAACCACTGGTAAATGGTTTACTGACCATGGTATTACTGTGCTCAATTGGCCTGCCAACTCTCCTGACCTGAACCCCATAGAGAATCTGTGGGATATTGGGAAGAGAAAGTTGAGAGACGCAAGACCCAACACTCTGGATGAGCTTAAGGCCGCTATCGAAGCATCCTGGGCCTCCATAACACCTCAGCAGTGCCACAGGCTGATTGCCTCCATGCCACGCCGCATTGAAGCAGTGATTTCTGCAAAAGGATTCCCGACCAAGTATTGAGTGCATAACTGAACATAATTATTTGAAGGTTGACTTTTTTTGTATTAAAAACACTTTTCTTTTATTGGTCGGATGAAATATTCTAATTTTTTGAGATAGGAAATTTGGGTTTTCATGAGCTGTATGCCAAAATCATCAATATTAAAACAATAAAAGGCTTGAACTACTTCAGTTGGTGTGTAATGAATCTAAAATATATGAAAGTCTAATGTTTATCAGTACATTACAGAAAATAATGAACTTTATCACAATATGCTAATTTTTTTAGAAGGACCTGTATATTGCAGTGTACTATCCTGATGTGAGCTGAAATAGAGCTTCCTTTGAGAAGCAATATATAAAAAATTGATATCTCCTTTAATATTGGAAATATTCGCATCCGATTTGGTATATGGAGTTATTAGTGCACTATAGAATAATCGACTTCTGCTATGAAAGCAGGTACATTACCCTCCTGGTGGCCGTCAATGAATCGAGGAGCGGCTCCTGCCTGCAAGTCGGCGTCCACATGTGCGGCTCGCGCCCGCTGTACGATCCGGCCGTTGGTTGCTGTTGCTGTCGTCACTTCCGGTGACGTCACATGCGTGTGAAAAATCTCCCGCTCGATTCAATGTCGGCTAACACGTGGAGATCAGTAGCGGGAAGAGACATTGTAGCTTCACAGGAGGGAAAATGGGCTCCGGAGCTTCTCTTTAGTTAGTTATAGGATCCTTTTGTTTGGTGCTAGCTAGTTCCAATAGGCTGCCTCAATGCCCCATACGCGTTTCGGAGCGTGCTGCTCCTTCATCAGTGGGAATGTATCCCCCTTCTTTTTCCTAACAGGTTTTTATATCGATCTACTGCTATTACAATTTGCTTTTTTCATTGTTATTACACACATGTATTTTTATAAGTGTATTTTTATAATTGTATTTTTATAATTGTATTTTTACAACTTTGGTACAATTTTCTGATTACCAGTTTTTACTACATCAGGCGTATTTAGCCACCCTTTAATAAATACATTCGTACATACAACCCATATGTTTTGAGTGCCATCCCTCTACTCTCTTTAACTTTATCTCCACCACAAGCGTTGGGTACGCTCTGTCTGGATTGAGCACCTTATTCCATCTTTTTGGTCATAATGAGCCGCCTTATTCTTTTACAGTTATTACTTTAGTTGCCCTCCTCTGGACCTTCTCCAGCTCTGCTATGTCTGCCTTGTTTACAGGAGCCCAGAACTGTACACAGTACTCCATGTGTGGTCTGACTAGCGATTTGTAAAGTGGTAGGACTATGTTCTTATCTATCCCCCTTTTGATGCAACCCATCATCTTATTGGCCTTGGCAGCAGCTGCCTGACACTGGTTTTTGCAGCTTAGTTTGCCGTTTATCAAAATTCCTAGATCCTTTTCCATGTCAGTGTTACCGAGTGTTTTACCATTTAGTATGTACGGCTTGAATTATTCCTTCCCATGTGCATAACTTTACATTTGTCAGTGTTAAACCTCATCTGCCACTTATCTGCCCAAGCCTCCAATCTATCCAGATCCCTCTGTAGTAGTATACTGTCCTCATCAGTGTAAATTACTTTACACAGTTTAGTGTCATCTGCGAAAATTGATACCTTACTATGCAAGACTTCTACAAGATCATTAATAAATATATTGAAGAGAATAGAGCCAAATACTGACCCCTGAGGTACCCCACTAGTGACAGTGACCCAATCTGTCTGTACCGTTAATAACCACCCTCTGTTTTCTATCTTTGAGCCAGTTACTTACCCACTTACAGACGTTTTCTCCCAGTCCGAGCATTCTCATTTTATATACTAACCTTTTATGTGGTACAGTGTCAAAT
The DNA here is from genome assembly GCF_014858855.1 of Bufo gargarizans. Taxonomy (NCBI): domain Eukaryota; kingdom Metazoa; phylum Chordata; class Amphibia; order Anura; family Bufonidae; genus Bufo; species Bufo gargarizans. The sequence continues at coordinate 84,927,591 of NC_058087.1, read as the reverse complement.
GCTTTGGAGAAGTCCAGATATAAGATATCCATTGATTCGCCGCTGTCAAGTCTAGAACTTACCTCCTCATAGAAACTGATTAAATTAGTTTGGCATGACCGATCCCTCACGAAGCCATGCTGATATGGTGTTATTTGCTTATTTCCGTTGAGATGCTCTAAGATAGCATCTCTCAGAAAACCTTCAAACAGTTTACCCACAACAGATGTTAAATTTACCGGCCTGAAGTTTCCGAGCTCTGTTTTTGGACCCTTTTTGAATATTGGCACCACATTTGCCATGCACCAATCCTGTGGGACATTCCCTGTCAGTATAGAGTCTGCAAATATCAGAAATAAGGGTCTGGCTTTGACATGACTTAATTCCCTTAGGATACGGGGGTGTATTCCATCTGGTCCTGGCGATTTGTCTATTTTAATCTTTTTAAGTCACTGATGTACTTCTTCCTGGGTCAGACAGGACACTTTTAATGGGGAATTTTTTTTTACATTTTGCATGTCATCTGACAGTTTATTTTCCTCAGTGAATACATTAAAGAAAAATATATTTTACAGCTTTGCTTTCTCCTCGTCGCTCTCTGCGACTCCCCCCTAATTACTCTTTAAAGGGCCGACACCTTCAGATTTATACTTTTTAACATTTATATAATTGAAGAACATTTTAGGGTTAGTTTTACTCTCTTTGGCAATTAATCTCTCAGTCTCTAGTTTGGCCGCTTTTATTAGTTTTTTGCATGTTCTATTTTTTTCCTTAACCTTTTATTCCCATATGGTATGTACCTCTCACAATGAGATTTTAGGATGTTTTTAAAGATATCCCATTTTGTGGCTGTATTTATTTATTTTTTGAGGACTTTGTCCCAGTTAGTTCGGCCTATGGCCTCTCTTAGTTAGCTAAATTTAGCTTTTTTGAAGTTTGGTATTTTTGTTCCTCCCTGTAGAAACGCTCTTTTGAATGATAATTGAAAGGTTATTACTTTATGGTCACTATTTCCCAGGTGTCCCCCAACCTGCACGTCTGTTGTTCTGTCAGGCCTATTGGTTAATACTAAGTCCAGTATGGCCGTCCCTCTAGTCGGGTCCTGAACCAGTTGGGAGAGGTAATTGTCTTTGGTTATTGCCAAGAACCTGTTTCCCTTATGAGATATACAAGTTTCAGTTTCCCAGTCTATATCTGGGTAGTTGAAGTCCCCCATAATAACCACCTCATTATGATTTGCCGCCTCATCTATCTCATTTAGTAGTAGTGTCCATAGAGGAGAAATTTAAAAATTTCATTTTTTTGTTCAGATTTTCCATTTAAACACAGCAAGATTTAACAGCCAAAGAAACCTCAATATTTAATGCCCTGATTATGCAGTTTACAGAAACCCCCCAGATGTTGTTGTAAACTGCTTTATGGGCACACGGCAGGGTACAGAGGGAAAGGAACGCCATATTGTTAATGGAGGGCAGATGTTGCTGGAATGGATTTCAGGTGCCATGCCACATAGAAAGAAAACCCCCAAAAAGTGACCCCATTTTGGAAACTACACTCAAGAAATAAATCTAGGGGTGAAGTGAATACTTTGACGCAACAAGCGTTTCATAGAATTTAGAAACACATGGCTGTAAAAATGAAAAATTAATGCAGTTTGTTATGCATTTTTTCCCTTAATACGGCAACACCATATATGTGGTCGTAAACCGCTGTTTGGGGGCACGGCAGCATTCAGAAGGGAAGGAGCAGCATCAGGATTTTCTAACATGTAATTTGCTGAAATGAGTTTATGGCCCATAACATTTTTATTTTTTCACCAATGTTGCTGTATGTGGGTTTGTTTTTTGTGGGATGGACTGTAGTTTTTATTGGCATCATTTGTTAGTACATATGTCTTTTTATATCACTTTTTATAGCATTTTTTGTGAAGGTGAAGTGGGCAAAAATAAAATTTTTGTCTGTTTTTTATTTTTATTTTTTATGTGGTTCCTCTTGTGGTAAATATTATATGATTATTTTATTCCGTGGGTTAATACGGTTGTGGCGATACCAAATTTTTTATAGTTTTTTTATGTTTTGATACTTTTTCAGCATAAAATCCCTTTTGTGTTAAAAATAAATGATATTTTGCATTGCCATATACTATTTTTATTTTTTCACCAATATAGCTGTGGGGGGTTGCTTTTTGCGGGAAGGGCTGTAGTTTTTATTGGTATCATTTTTGGGTACATATGTCTTTTTGATCACTTGGTATTTTTTTGTAGCGGTGAGGTGTCAAAAACAGCAATTCCGTCAATTCAGTTTTTTATGGCGTTCACCGTGTGGGATTAGTAACATGATACTTTTATAGATAATGTTGTTACGGACGCAGCAATCGTGTCATTTTTTCATTTTTTTAATGACATAAATGAACGGATACGAGAAAAGAATATATATTTTTTTTATTTCAATTTGTATTTTTTTTTATCGATTTATTTTTTTCCCTTTTTTCCCTTTTTATTTTTACACTTTAACACTTTTTTTTTTAGCAAGACCCATTTGGATTTTGAAGATCCAGTGGGCCTGGTGCATATACAGTGCATTTCAATAGTCATCTATTGCAATGCACTGTATAGTCAGCGCTACATTTACACTAAGGTGGATCAGACCCTCAGGATGCCAATGGCAGCCCGGACGCCTTTGTAAGGCGTACGGTTGCCATGGCATCCATCGGGCCGCTGCCATCACTGCATCGGCGGCCCGATGGAAGAGAGCGGGAGCTCCCTGTCAATCTTATGGATGCCACTGGCAGCTACTGACCACGGCATCTATGGGGTTAAACGGCCGAGATCGGTGCAAGCACCGATTTTAGCCATTGCAGCAGAGTGTTAGCTGTAAGTTACAGCTGACACTCTGCTGATGTCAGCAGCTCAGGAACAGAGCAACTGCCATCACACTCACTGCAGGGGGCATCATGGGGGCAATGGCACAATCTGGGGGAATGATCAGGGTCACAGTAAGGGTCATTAGATTACCTGGGGCACTGGTGGCACACAGGGGGTCATGCCTAATTTCAGGCTGTGATCTCCAGCATGGAGATCACAGCCTGAAACCAGCATTTTGTCACTGAAGCGCACCGATTGATTAGTCTGCAGAGACTAACCAATCGGAGCTCTTGCCAGCAAGGGATCACTCTGATTGGTCCCTTACCAGCTTCCCTGGTGTCTCTGCTCTTGGAGTGGAGACTCCAGGGCTGTCACACTTTATAGTGTCACAGCCCCGGTAAGCAGTTTGGACGTCACTGTAAGTCCAAATGCAGTAAGTCACTTGCAATTTGGACGTACAGTAACAGAAAGGGTTAAATAAGTGTTTATGACCTCTTAGTAGTTTAAAGATAAGGTTTATTAGATGACAGCACAAAGTGAAAATGCCAGTCATACAGTTAGAAAAACTGTTAACCCATTGTGACAGAACAGCTCAATATTTTTAATGAAGGCCAATTGTAAATATGATTTTTAGCCCATAATTTGTAAAATGCAATTATAATCAAAAATTTGTTAGACTAGAACGATATTACTAATAATTTGAGGAATTCACTTAAACCTTGTCACCCTAGGTATGATCCCGTGTTACTGTAGATCCCCCTACATCATATCCACCTATATAGCCCATGCCTACAGGGCTCTCTTTGCATATCTAAGGCAACTATTTACACCATGGAACACAGTCTGCCTTTCCCAGAGGGATTTGGACGCCACTGTGTCCTTAATACTCCATATGGACGCATTGATCTCTAAATCCCCTCATAATTACTTTTTTCATGTCCTTATAGCAATCTTCCATACCCATATAATGATTAGAATAGGCTATATCCTGTATTGCCCATATCCAAGATGGACGAAACTCCCTTCTGCATTGATGTGCATGCACTGCTGATAATTGCATATCAGTGATGAGCTGCAGGGATAATATTCGAATTCGCGATATTTCGGGAATATCAGGGCGAATATTCATCATACATTAGCGAATTCAAGAATTCGTGATCTCCAGTCATTATTTTCTTGATTGCAGAAATCGGCAATTGGAAAATTCGCAATAAACAATTCGCGATCAACACTACTCCTAAAGTCAAAGATATTGCAGCCTTCTCATTGGCCCACAAGCAAGAAGCAGTGAGGGATCATGGGTACTGATGAAAAAGAAAATCTAGAATATTCATGATTACAAAGATATAGCACTATATTCTAGATATTCGCGAATTCTTGAAGTGCCAATATTCGCAATAAAAATTTGCGATTAGAATATTCGCAATCAATACTATTGCATACACTCTTTTCTAAGAAGTATTCTATCACAGACTAAGGACAAAGTGCATGCGCCTACTTTGGGCTCACGCAAATTGGCGTGATGTTGAGACGCGGCTTATGCCCAATCACACCCCTAGGACACTGCATGCTTATGACCATGCTCTCTGTGAGTGCCAATTGGCTTCCACTGCTTCCAAGCCCCATTTAGAGTGCAATCTAGACATAGTCAAATGCGGCAGTCAACTCCAAGCAAGGTGCATACACATATAGGGTAAGTTTTATAGCTCTTCCACTGCCTCCATATACTCACTAATGGACTCTTTACTAACATTGTGTGGCCTGATTCTACTTCTTCCTTTCAATATACTTTCCTATGCACCATAGCCCTAGCCTGCCTCTTGGTTTGACTCCTTTCAATACCTGTACAAATATAACCATGTTTATTGATACCTATATACCTACTTACCTCCATACGATCATGAGTTGATACTGACTCCAATCATGATCTTACTCCATTCTCATATACAATCATGTCTCCCGTACCCTCAATCACGACATGTTTGTAATTTTTAGTTCTGGTCATAAATGCAGCCATTAACCTATTCATTAACCTGAATTTCAGTATATACCTATTCTGACGCTGTCAATAACACTTTCTCCCATGTACCGGATGTTATCAACCTATCTTTTACAATCATGTTTTATATGATCATTATTCTGAACTCTATCTATTGTGTGTTGTCAGTTTATACCTACTCATGCTGTAATTGTATATCATCTTGAATTACGTCTTATTCATGCTATGACCTGTCTATATTGTATAATAATGGACTTTTTTAGGGGTCATTCAGTTGATTAATATCGAACAAAATTTGAATGAGTATGGGAATATGAGTGATAAGGTTACACAGAATAGTTATTCACCTGTTACTGGCAATAATTATGATCGCTAGAACAATCACAAGAATCCAAATGCCAGAAGATATTTGCCAAGTAATGTGGATCATTATCCTACTAGATACAATCAAGGAGGTATATATAGAGTAAATAATATAAGGAGATATATAGGAGATATAATTATAATAACTATCGCCCATATAGACAATACCTTAATAAATCCCACAAAACACCTTTTTTCTCCCAGGTTGCAGGAGAGGAGAGAAACACAGGACATCAGTTTGTCCAATCGTTTCTCTGTCCTTTCAGATATGAGTTTTGAATCCCAGTAATTATCCAAAAAAACTGTCCTCACCAGAATATAAGGGAGGGTCATTACCAAAGAGTGGATTTGAGAACCAAATCCACCCCACAAAAATAAAAATTAGATAAGGTTGTAGAAAAAACAAGAGATTTTTTAGAAGAAACCAGGTATATTTATTTGAGTTCACAGTTACTGACCGAAGAACAGTAATCGCTAAATACAGTCCTCAGTGAAAGGTTTTAAATTTGCCCCTACTGCCAAACTAAACCGTTTCCAGACTTATATTGATCTAAATAAATTTGTTAAAACTGTTCATTTAAAAAGTATTTTCATTCAAAAACGGGTTCCTATATGCCTTTAGGGAGCGGTACCACTCAAGTTGCAAAATTGGATTTAATTCCCCAACTGATAAATAATAATTGTATTGAAGCTTTCAGAAATGTTATTTTAAAAGAATTTGAGAATGTTAAACCCCTTGTATTAAAAAATTAATTGACCCGGAAAAAAAAAACGGTGTTGCAAGAATTGAAAAAGGATAAAAATCTGGTGATCAAGCCAGCTGATAAAGAGGGGGGGGGGGGGATTCCAGATGATTATTATGGGGAGATGTATCTGCAATTAAATGACTGTGGTACATATAGTAAATTACTAGAGTTGAGCGAACACCTGGATGTTCGGGTTCGAGAAGTTCGGCCGAACTTCCCGGAAATGTTCGGGTTCGGGATCTGAACCCGATCCGAACTTCGTCCCGAACCCGAACCCCATTGAAGTCAATGGGGACCCGAACTTTTCGGTACTAAAAAGGGCTAGAGGGCTGCAAAAGGCAGCAACATGTAGGTAAATCCCCTGCAAACAAATGTGGATAGGGAAATGAATTAAAATAAAAATTAAATAAATAAAAATTAACCAAAATCAATTGGAGAGAGGTCCTATAGCAGAGAATCTGGCTTCACGTCACCCACCACTGGAACAGTCCATTCTCAGATATTTAGGCCCCGGCACCCAGGCAGAGGAGAGAGGTCCCGTAACAGAGAATCTGTCTTCATGTCAACAGAGAATCAGTCTGCATGTCATAGCAGAGAATCAGGCTTCACGTCAGCCACCACTGCAACAGTCCATTGTCATAAATTTAGGCCCAGCACCCAGGCAGAGGAGAGAGGTCCCGTAACAGACAATCTGGCTTCATGTCAGCAGAGAATCAGTCTTCATGTCATAGCAGAGAATCAGGCTTCACGTCACCCACCACTGTAAGAGTCCATTTTCATAAATTTAGGCCCAGGCAGAGGAGAGAGGTCCCGTAACAGAGAATCTGGCTTCATGTCAGCAGAGAATCAGTCTGCATGTCATAGCAATCAGGCTTCACGTCAGCCACCACTGCAACAGTCCATTTTCATAAATTTAGGCCAAGCACCCAGGCAGAGGAGAGAGGTCCCGTAACAGACAATCTGGCTTCATGTCAGCAGAGAATCAGTCTTCATATCATAGCAGAGAATCAGGCTTCACGTCAGCCACCAATGCAACAGTCCATTGTCAGATATTTAGGCCCAGCACCCAGGCAGAGGAGAGAGGTCCCGTAACAGACAATCAGGCTTCATGTCAGCAGAGAATCAGTCTTCATGTCATAGCAGAGAATCAGGCTTCACGTCAGCCACCACTGCAACAGTCCATTGTCATAAATTTAGGCCCAGCACCCAGGCAGAGGAGAGAGGTCCCGTAACAGACAATCTGGCTTCATGTCAGCAGAGAATCAGTCTTCATGTCATAGCAGAGAATCAGGCTTCACGTCACCCACCACTGTAACAGTCCATTTTCATAAATTTAGGCCCAGCACCCAGGCAGAGGAGAGAGGTCCCGTAACAGAGAATCTGGCTTCATGTCAGCAGAGAATCAGTCTGCATGTCATAGCAGAGAATCAGGCTTCACGTCAGCCACCACTGTAAGAGTCTATTTTCATAAATTTAGGCCCAGCACCCAGGCAGAGGAGAGAGGTCCCGTAACAGACAATCTGGCTTCATGTCAGCAGAGAATCAGTCTTCATGTCATAGCAGAGAATCAGGCTTCACGTCAGCCACCACTGCAACAGTCCATTGTCATAAATTTAGGCCAAGCACCCAGGCAGAGGAGAGAGGTCCCGTAACAGACAATCTGGCTTCATGTCAGCAGAGAATCAGTCTTCATATCATAGCAGAGAATCAGGCTTCACGTCACCCACCACTGTAAGAGTCCATTTTCATAAATTTAGGCCCAGCACCCAGGCAGAGGAGAGAGGTCCCGTAACAGAGAATCTGGCTTCATGTCAGCAGAGTGTGGCGGAACCCGCCTCGCCACTGGGCATTGGAGAGGCCTGGCTGCCCGCCTCCTACCTGCTGACTATGGCCCCTGGTGATTTGGTACGTTTGAATGCAATATTTGGGTATGTGGTATTTTATATTGCTGCTACTGGCCCTTTAATGGCCATGTTATGACTTTTAGGAACAATGCCCCTTTAAGACTGTGTAGCAGATTGCATTCAGGCTGTCTTAAATACTATGTATGTTATGTGTTTGGTTAAATTGTATATGTGCATGCCAGGGTTCAAGTTAGTCCATTACGTTTGGTAATTGTATTTTGTGGATTGCGTCTGAGACAATGCTTATTGTGTTGGTTAATTACATCTCAGACAATGCTCATTGTGTTTTGTTTATTGCGTTACAGATAGAGGGAAGGGGATTTTGTGTACAATTGCTGGGAAGGTTTAAATACTGTAGATACATATGATTGGCTGTTTTTGCAGAGCCTGTGGGTGGTACCTTGTTGGAAGATGTGTATAAATCAATGCTTGTGTTAAAATAAAGGGAGTTCCTGTTTTAAACCTCAAGGTGAAGTGTCGTCTCATTCTTGGGGGAGGATTTATTGCATGCTGTCCCAGTTTGACTGCTAGGAGTGAAAACCTATTCGTATGGTTTCCTATTCAACTGCCTACAGCATTCATATGCATCAAGAGGATTTATCTGCTTCTTCGGTTTGGTGATTGTGGTGTCTGCCAGAGTGCTTGGAAGCCTCAGGAAACGCTAGGCGCATCCGTAAACGGAGGTACTCAGTCGGGGTGCCAGGTGATCCGTTACATTGGTGGCAAGCAGTGGGATGGCGTCCTGGTGTGAGAGGAACAACACCCTGGAGACACAGGAATTATTATGGAGCGGCATAGAACCAGTGAGTCCCTGGACGATGCTCGAGGTAGAAAAGGAATGGAACCGGAGGTTACAGAACCTCTTGGCACCACTGGTCAAGCCAATAGGAGAGGCAACCAGGTTGGACTGCAGAGAGAGCGCCCGACAAGAGATGTGGGAAGAAACCCTAGAAGGTGTCCAGCGTTGGCGAGGTGAGCGTCTTCCCAGCAAGGAGCAGCGGTTACAAGCCAGAGTGGCCCTACGGATACCTATGCTGGGAGAACAGGCCCAGGAGGAATTGGTGAGGCAACTTAATTCACTGGCATGGAGGGAACTGGGTCTCGATGATGCATACCAAGCGCTACGTTGGTACGCGGTTCAGCGGGTTCCCGGAATGGCCAAATTTGACAAACCTGAGGGCATGGATTATAATGGCCCTGGCTTATTATGGGGGGCCTTTGCAGAACCGGAATTTGGGAGTGCGGCAGAGTCACGGCTTTGGGACATTTTTGACTATAGAGAGGCCGTGCTGGATCTCCCTATGGCCGAAGACCTAAGGCCAGACCTGATTGAACTGGCTGTCCAGGAATGGGAACTGGAGCAGGATTACCAGCACCTGGTCAGCTCCAGTCAGTCACCCTATACCCTGCAAGTACCACCAGAGCAGTGGGAGATCAAACAGAATTATGCGGACTTATATGATCAAGTGACATCGCCTGTCTCTAACCTGATGGGGCTTATGGACTGTACACCATTGGGAGCGTTGAGTTTCGTTCCCCCTCCCCAGCAACTAAGCCCGTCATCAGGAGACCTGCATTCGGTACCTCCTACTCCCCAACCAGCCCCAGAAAGGAGGGACCTTATCGACTGGTCCTGGGAAGACCCACAGATGGCAGGTGGAGATGGGACCGAGATCTCTCTACCGGCCCTACAGAGATGCTGGGCAGCCGGCCCACATCTCCAACTCCAGCAGCAGTACCAGGAGGAGGAGGTAAGCAACCCCTCCCCTCCACAGCCAACTCCAAACCAGGTACTGGGGTCAGTAGAGGAGTCGTTAGCCCCCTCTGGCCCCCTCCCAGCAGAAGAGTTGGCATCTGGGCAGAGCGCCGCTGGCCTCTGCCCTACTTGTCCCCTTACTACCCAGCAGGACTGTACTCCAGTCCCTCCAGCAGAAGAGCTGGCATCAGGGCAGAGAGCCGCTAGCCTCTGCTCCACCGACCCCCTTGTTACAGGGCTGGCTTGTACCCCCCTCGCCCCAGCAGAATTGCTGGCATCAGTGCAGAACACCGCTGGCCGCTGTTCCCCAAGTAGCCCTAGCGGTTTGCCTAGCACACCAAGGGGAGACAGTAAGCCCCACAACAGTGCAGATGGGACCGTAGTCTCTGTACCTGCACCACTGGAGATATGGACAGTCTGTCCTGGTCCACAACAACAGGACAATGTATTGGAAGGAGAGGCAGTCTGTTTTCCCCTACAACAAGGGAGGGTGTCGCAGAGAGAGGAGCCTGTTACCCCTTCCCCCCAGCAACAGCTTTGTTCAACCAGGGGAGAGGGCACCCTGGTTACCTTCCCCCCAAGTCATGGATCTACAACTGGGCACAAGTGGCAGGGAGCCATAGGGACAACTACACCCTTGGAGAAAGGCCGGCTGACTATCAGAGCCCCAGACCGCCTGGAGGTCTGGAGTCTGGATAGTCTCAATGGGAAAGGGGAGAAATGTGGCGGAACCCGCCTCGCCACTGGGCATTGGAGAGGCCTGGCTGCCCGTCTCCTACCTGCTGACTATGGCCCCTGGTGATTTGGTACGTTTGAATGCAATATTTGGGCATGTGGTATTTTATATTGCTGCTACTGGCCCTTTAATGGCCATGTTATGACTTTTAGGAACAATGCCCCTTTAAGACTGTGTAGCAGATTGCATTCAGGCTGTCTTAAATACTATGTATGTTATGTGTTCGGTTAAATTGTATATGTGCATGCCAGGGTTCAAGTTAGTCCATTACGTTTGGTAATTGTATTTTGTGGATTGCGTCTGAGACAATGCTTATTGTGTTGGTTAATTACATCTCAGACAATGCTCATTGTGTTTTGTTTATTGCGTTACAGATAGAGGGAAGGGGATTTTGTGTACAATTGCTGGGAAGGTTTAAATACTGTAGATACATATGATTGGCTGTTTTTGCAGAGCCTGTGGGTGGTACCTTGTTGGAAGATGTGTATAAATCAATGCTTGTGTTAAAATAAAGGGAGTTCCTGTTTTAAACCTCAAGGTGAAGTGTCGTCTCATTCTTGGGGGAGGATTTATTGCATGCTGTCCCAGTTTGACTGCTAGGAGTGAAAACCTATTCGTATGGTTTCCTATTCAACTGCCTACAGCATTCATATGCATCAAGAGGATTTATCTGCTTCTTCGGTTTGGTGATTGTGGTGTCTGCCAGAGTGCTTGGAAGCCTCAGGAAACGCTAGGCGCATCCGTAAACGGAGGTACTCAGTCGGGGTGCCAGGTGATCCGTTACATTAGAGAATCAGTCTTCATGTCATAGCAGAGAATCAGGCTTCACGTCAACCACCACTGCAACAGTCCATTATCATAAATTTAGGCCCAGCACCCAGGCAGAGGAGAGAGGTCCCGTAACAGAGAATCTGGCTTCATGTCAGCAGAGAATCAGTCTTCATGTCATAGCAGAGAATCAGGCTTCACGTCAGCCACCACTGCAACAGTCCATTGTCATAAATTTAGGCCCAGCACCCAGGCAGAGGAGAGAGGTCCCGTAACAGACAATCTGGTTTCATGTCAGCAGAGAATCAGTCTTCATATCATAGCAGAGAATCAGGCTTCACGTCACCCACCACTGTAAGAGTCCATTTTCATAAATTTAGGCCCAGCACCCAGGCAGAGGAGAGAGGTCCCGTAACAGACAATCTGGTTTCATGTCAGCAGAGAATCAGTCTTCATATCATAGCAGAGAATCAGGCTTCACGTCAGCCACCAATGCAACAGTCCATTGTCAGATATTTAGGCCCAGCACCCAGGCAGAGGAGAGAGGTCCCGTAACAGACAATCAGGCTTCATGTCAGCCACCAGTGCAACAGTCCGATGGCATATATTTAGGCCCAGCACCCAGGCAGAGGAGAGAGGTCCCGTAACAGAGAATCTGGCTTCATGTCAGCAGAGAATTAGTCTGCATGTCATAGCAGAGAATCAGGCTTCACGTCACCCAACATTGGAACAGTCCATTGGCATATATTTAGGCCCCGGCACCCAGACAGAGGAGAGGTTCATTCAAATTTGGGTAGCCTCGCAATATAATGGTAAAATGAAAATAAAAATAGGATTGAATGAGGAAGTGCCCTGGAGTACAATAATATATGGTTAAGGGGAGGTAGTTAATGTCTAATCTGGACAAGGGACGGACAGGTCCTGTGGGATCCATGCCTGGTTCATTTTTATGAACGTCAGCTTGTCCACATTGGCTGTAGACAGGCGGCTGCGTTTGTCTGTAATGACACCCCCTGCCGTGCTGAATACACGTTCAGACAAAACGCTGGCCGCCGGGCAGGCCAGCACCTCCAAGGCATAAAAGGCTAGCTTTGGCCATGTGGACAATTTAGAGACCCAGAAGTTGAATGAGGCCGAACCATCAGTCAGTACGTGGAGGGGTGTGCACACGTACTGTTCCACCATGTTAGTGAAATGTTGCCTCCTGCTAACACGTTGCGTATCAGGTGGTGGTGCAGTTAGCTGTGGCGTGTTGACAAAACTTTTCCACATCTCTGCCATGCTAACCCTGCCCTCAGAGGAGCTGGCCGTGACACAGCTGCCTTGGCGACCTCTTGCTCCTCCTCTGCCTTGGCCTTGGGCTTCCACTTGTTCCCCTGTGACATTTGGGAATTCTCTCAGTAGCGCGTCTACCAACGTGCGCTTGTACTCGCGCATCTTCCTATCACGCTCCAGTGCAGTAAGTAAGGTGGGCACATTGTCTTTGTAGCGTGGATCCAGCAGGGTGGCAACCCAGTAGTCCGCACATGTTAAAATGTGGGCAACTCTGCTGTCGTTGCGCAGGCACTGCAGCATGTAGTCGCTCATGTGTGCCAGGCTGCCCAGGGGTAAGGACAAGCTGTCCTCTGTGGGAGGCGTATCGTCATCGTCCTGCCTTTCCCCCCAGCCACGCACCAGTGATGGACCCGAGCTGCGTTGGGTGCCACCCCGCTGTGACCATGCTTCATCCTCATCCTCCTCCACCTCCTCCTCATCCTCGTCCTCCTCGTCCTCCAGTAGTGGGCCCTGGCTGGCCACATTTGTACCTGGCCTCTGCTGTTGCCAAAAACCTAACTCTGAGTCACTTCGAAGAGACTGGCCTGAAAGTGCTAAAAATGACCCCTCTTCCTCCTCCTCCTCCTCCTCCTCCTCCTGGGCCACCTCCTCTTCCATCATCGCCCTAAGTGTTTTCTCAAGGAGACATAGAAGTGGTATTGTAACGCTGATAACGGCGTCATCGCCACTGGCCATGTTGGTGGAGTACTCGAAACAGCGCAACAGGGCACACAGGTCTCGCATGGAGGCCCAGTCATTGGTGGTGAAGTGGTGCTGTTCTGTAGTGCGACTGACCCGTGCGTGCTGCAGCTGAAACTCCACTATGGCCTGCTGCTGCTCGCACAGTCTGTCCAGCATGTGCAAGGTGGAGTTCCACCTGGTGGGCACGTCGCATATGAGGCGGTGAGCGGGAAGGCCGAAGTTACGCTGTAGCGCAGACAGGCGAGCAGCAGCAGGATGTGAACGCCGGAAGCGCGAACAGACGGCCCGCACTTTATGCAGCAGCTCTGACATGTCAGGGTAGTTGTGAATGAACTTCTGCACCATCAAATTCAGCACATGCGCCAAGCAAGGGATGTGCGTCAAACTGGCTAGTCCCAGAGCTGCAACGAGATTTCGCCCATTATCACATACCACCAGGCCGGGCTTGAGGCTCACCGGCAGCAACCACTCGTCGGTCTGTTGTTCTATACCCTGCCACAACTCCTGTGCGGTGTGGGGCCTGTCCCCCAAACATATGAGTTTCAGAATGGCCTGCTGACGTTTACCCCGGGCTGTGCTGAAGTTGGTGGTGAAGGTGTGTGGCTGACTAGATGAGCAGGTGGAAGAAGAGGAGGAGGAAGTCGAGTAGGTGGCAACAGGAGGCAAAAAATGTTGCCCTGCGATCCTTGGCGGCAGAAGGACGTGCGCCAAACAGTTCTCCGCCTGGGGCCCAGCTGCCACTACATTTACCCAGTGTGCAGTTAGGGAGATATAGCGTCCCTGGCCGTGCTTACTGGTCCACGTATCTGTGGTTAGGTGGACCTTGCCACAGATGGCGTTGCGCAGTGCACACTTGATTTTATCGGATACTTGGTTGTGCAGGGAAGGCACGGCTCTCTTGGAGAAGTAGTGCCGGCTGGGAACAACATACTGTGGGACAGCAAGCGACATGAGCTGTTTGAAGCTGTCTGTGTCCACCAGCCTAAATGACAGCATTTCATAGGCCAGTAGTTTAGAAATGCTGGCATTCAGGGCCAGGGATCGAGGGTGGCTAGGTGGGAATTTACGCTTTCTCTCAAATGTTTGTGAGATGGAGAGCTGAACGCTGCCGTGTGACATGGTTGAGATGCTTGGTGACGGAGGTGGTGGTGGTGTTGGTGGTACATCCCCTGTTTGCTGGGCGGCAGGTGCCAACGTTCCTCTAGAGGCGGAGGAAGAGGCCGAGGCGGCAGCAGCAGAAGAGGCCGAGGCGGCAGCAGCAGAAGAGGTAGCAGGGGGAGCCTGAGCGACTTCCTTGTTTTTAAGGTGTTTACTCCACTGCAGTTCATGCTTTGCATGCAGGTGCCTGGTCATGCAGGTTGTGCTAAGGTTCAGAACGTTAATGCCTCGCTTCAGGCTCTGATGGCACAGCGTGCAAACCACTCGGGTCTTGTCGTCAGCACATTGTTTGAAGAAGTGCCATGCCAGGGAACTCCTTGAAGCTGCCTTTGGGGTGCTCGGTCCCAGATGGCGGCGGTCAGTAGCAGGCGGAGTCTCTTGGCGGCGGGTGTTCTGCTTTTGCCCACTGCTCCCTCTTTTGCTACGCTGTTGGCTCGGTCTCACCACTGCCTCTTCCTCCGAACTGTGAAAGTCAGTGGCACGACCTTCATTCCATGTGGGGTCTAGGACCTCATCGTCCCCTGCATCGTCTTCCACCCAGTCTTGATCCCTGACCTCCTGTTCAGTCTGCACACTGCAGAAAGACGCAGCAGTTGGCACCTGTGTTTCGTCATCATCATGAGACATGCTGAGGTGGTATTCCCATGTCCTCATCATCAGGAAACATAAGTGGTTGTGCGTCAGTGCATTCTATGTCTTTCACCGCTGGGGAAGGGCTAGGTGGATGCCCTTGGGAAACCCTGCCAGCGGAGTCTTCAAACAGCATAAGAGACTTCTGCATAACTTGAGGCTGAGACAGTTTCCCTGGTATGCATGGGGGTGATGTGACAGACTGATGGGGTTGGTTTTCAGGCGCCATCTGTGCACTTTCTGCAGAAGACTGGGTGGGAGATAATGTGAACGTGCTGGATCCACTGTCGGCCACCCAATTGACTAATGCCTGTACCTGCTCAGGCCTTACCATCCTTAGAACGGCATTGGGCCCCACCATATATCGCTGTAAATTCTGGCGGCTACTGGGACCTGAGGTAGTTGGTACACTAGGACGTGTGGATGTGGCAGAACGGCCACGTCCTCTCCCAGCACCAGAGGGTCCACTAACACCACCACGACCATGTCCACGTCCGCGTCCCTTACTAGATGTTTTCCTCATTGTTATCGTTCACCACAACAACAAAAATATTATTTGGCCCAATGTATTGTATTCAAATTCAGCTGAATTTAAATTTGAGGCCTAGTATTTAGGCGCTGGGTGACCGGTATGGATTTACTGACAGAATTAGACTTGGAAATGCACAGTAGCGTGTGTGTGAAGTTATTCTGAATGACCCTATGTGCACCTTGAATATTATATACCCTTTTAGGGATAGATTTCAAATAGCTCTGATACAGCAGAAACCACTAAATTATGAAATTGCTAAATTGGGAATTGTATTTCAACCCAGAACAAAAAATGTGCTTTGACGGACACTAAATAACTTGCCCAGCCAGAACAGTACAGCGGTAACGACAGATTTAGCGGGATATAAATTTGAGGCCTAGTATTTAGGCGCTGGGTGACCGGTATGGATTTACTGACAGAATTAGACTTGGAAATGCACAGTAGCGTGTGTGTGAAGTTATTCTGAATGACCCTATGTGCACCTTGAATATTATATACCCTTTTAGGGATAGATTTCAAATAGCTCTGATACAGCAGAAACCACTAAATTAGGAAATTGCTAAATTGGGAATTGTTTTTCAACCCAGAACAAAAAATGTGCTTTGACGGACACTAAATAACTTGCCCAGCCAGAACAGTACAGCGGTAACGACAGATTTAGCGGGATATAAATTTGAGGCCTAGTATTTAGGCGCTGGGTGACCGGTATGGATTTACTGACAGAATTAGACTGGGATATGGCCAAAAAATAACCACACTATTGCTGGTTAAATGCACTTGGTGTGACAGCTTGACCAACCACACTACTGAGGGTTAAATGCACTTGGTGACGGGCGCAGCTTGCCCCTGATGTACTATATGGCCAAAAAATGAACAGACTATTGCTGGTTAAATGCACTTGGTGTGACAGCTTGACCAACCACACTACTGAGGGTTAAATGCACTTGATGACGGGCGCAGCTTGCCCCTGATGTACAGTCATGTGAAAAAATTAGGACACCCTTTGAAAGCATGTGGTTTTTTGTAACATTTTTAATAAAAGGTTATTTCATCTCCGTTTCAACAATACAGAGAGATTAAAGTAATCCAACTAAACAAAGAAAACTGAAGAAAAGTCTTTTCAAGATCTTCTGTAAATGTCATTCTACAAAAATGCCTATTCTAACTGAGGAAAAAGATAGGACACCCTCACATGTATTCCCTCTTAAATTGGCTCAGATCTCACACAGGTATATCACACCAGGTGCACATAATTAGTAGATCGTTACTCTGCATGTTGAATGAGGCTTGCCCTATTTAAACCTCAGACATTTAGTTTGGTGTGCTCCTGACTGTTGAAGTGAGAGTGAGCACCATGGTGAGAGCAAAAGAGCTGTCAGAGGACTTCAGAAAAAAGATTGTAGCAGCCTATGAGTCTGGGAAGGGATTTAAAAAGATCTCAAAAGATTTTGAAATCAGCCATTCCACTGTCCGGAAGATAGTCTACAAGTGGAGGGCTTTCAAAACAACATGCCAACATGCCCAGGACTGGTCGCCCCAGCAAGTTCACCCCAAGAGCAGACCGCAAGATGCTAAAAGAGGTCTCCAAAAACCCTAAAGTGTCATCTCGAGAACTACAGCAGGCTCTGGCTACTGTTGATGTAGAAGTACATGCCTCTACAATCAGAAAGAGACTGTACAAGTTTAACTTGCATGGGAGGTGTGCAAGGAGGAAACCTTTGCTTTCCAAGAGAAACATCGAGGCCAGACTGACATTTGCCAGAGATAAAGTTGACAAAGACCAGGACTTCTGGAATAATGTTCTTTGGACAGATGAGTCCAAAATTGAATTATTTGGACACAACAGCAGAGGACATGTTTGGCGTAAACCAAACACAGCATTCCAAGAAAAGAACCTCATACCAACTGTGAAGCATGGAGGTGGAAGTGTCATGGTTTGGGGCTGCTTTGCTGCAGCAGGACCTGGTCAGCTCACCATCATAGAATCCATGATGAATTCTACTGTGTATCAGAAGGTGCTTGAAGAACATGTGAGACCATCAGTTAGAAAATTAAAGCTGAAGCGGAACTGGACCATGCAACATGACAATGACCCAAAACATACTAGTAAATCAACCAAAGATTGGCTGAAAAAGAAGAAATGGAGAGTCCTGGAATGGCCAAGTCAAAGTCCAGATTTGAATCCCATTGAGATGCTGTGGGGTGACTTGAAAAGGGCTGTACGTGCAAGAAACCCCTCAAACATCTCACAGCTGAAAAAGTTCTGCATTGAGGAGTGGGGTAAAATTTCCTCAGACCGATGTCGAAGACTGGTAGATGGCTACAAGAACCGTCTCACTGCAGTTATTTCAGCCAAAGGAGGTAACACTCGCTATTAGGGGCAAGGGTGTCCTATCTTTTTCCTCAGTTAGAATAGGCATTTTTGTAGAATGACATTTACAGAAGATCTTGAAAAGACTTTTCTTCAGTTTTCTTTGTTTAGTTGGATTACTTTAATCTCTCTGTATTGTTGAAACGGAGATGAAATAACCTTTTATTAAAAATGTTACAAAAAACCACATGCTTTCAAAGGGTGTCCTAATTTTTTCACATGACTGTAGTATATGGCCAAAAAATAAACAGACTATTGCTGGTTAAATGCACTTGGTGTGACAGCTTCACCCTGATGTAGGCTTTAGCCAAAAAACAACCACACCATTGAGGGTTAAATGCACTTGGTGACAGGCGCAGCTTGCCCCTGATGTAGTATATGGCCAAAAAATGAACAGACTATTGCTGGTTAAATGCACTTGGTGTGACAGCTTGACCAACCACACTACTGAGGGTTAAATGCACTTGGTGATGGGCGCAGCTTGCCCCTGATGTAGTATATGGCCAAAAAATGAACAGACTATTGCTGGTTAAATGCACTTGGTGTGACAGCTTGACCAACCACACTACTGAGGGTTAAATGCACTTGGTGACGGGCGCAGCTTGCCCCTGATGTAGTATATGGCCAAAAAATAAACAGACTATTGCTGGTTAAATGCACTTGGTGTGACAGCTTCACCCTGATGTAGGCTTTAGCCAAAAAACAACCACACCATTGAGGGTTAAATGCACTTGGTGACAGGCGCAGCTTGCCCCTGATGTAGTATATGGCCAAAAAATAAACAGACTATTGCTGGTTAAATGCACTTGGTGTGACAGCTTCACCCTGATGTAGGCTTTAGCCAAAAAACAACCACACCATTGAGGGTTAAATGCACTTGGTGACGG
Source organism: Bufo gargarizans (assembly GCF_014858855.1). Taxonomy (NCBI): domain Eukaryota; kingdom Metazoa; phylum Chordata; class Amphibia; order Anura; family Bufonidae; genus Bufo; species Bufo gargarizans. Next base: position 84,908,882 of record NC_058087.1, on the reverse strand, counting down.
GCGCAGCTTGCCCCTGATGTAGTATATGGCCAAAAAATAAACAGACTATTGCTGGTTAAATGCACTTGGTGTGACAGCTTCACCCTGATGTAGGCTTTAGCCAAAAAACAACCACACCATTGAGGGTTAAATGCACTTGCTCGCAGCTTGTGCTGGCGCACCACAAGATACAAAATGGCCGCCGATCACCCCAGAAAAATGTGACTGACAAACGGTCTGGGCAGCCTAAAAACAGTGAGCAATTGAATTTCAGCAGCTCAATGATGCACAGCTGCAGATCGATCGATTAATCAAGTCCTTTGGAGGAGTTAATCTGCCTAATCTCGCCCTACTGTCGCAGCCGCAACCTCTCCCTACGCTAATCAGAGCAGAGTGACGGGCGGCGCTATGTGACTCCAGCTTAAATAGAGGCTGGGTCACATGGTGCTCTGGCCAATCACAGCCATGCCAATAGTAGGCATGGCTGGGACGGCCTCTTGGGGCAAGTAGTATGACGCTTGTTGATTGGCTGCTTTGCAGCCTTTCAAAAAGCGCCAAGAAAGCGTCACAAAAGCGCCAAGAAAGCGACAAACACCGAACCCGAACCCGGACTTTTACGAAAATGTTCGGGTTCGGGTCCGTGTCACGGACACCCCAAAATTCGGTACGAACCCGAACTTTACAGTTCGAGTTCGCTCATTCCTATAAATTACGTCTAAGTATAAAAGAGAACTACAGACGATATTAGAAAAGGCTAGAAAAGAGGGGTATTATAAATGAAAAATAACTTGCCTATATGAATGTGAGGCAGCCTAGAATACCAAACATCTACTATCTTCCTGTGATTCCCAAGGACACCATCAACCCCCCTGGAAAGCCTAGTATGTCTGGCATACACTTGAGTAGAATATCTGAATACATTGATTTCTATCTACAACGATATGTTCGGACTATGAACTCTTTCCTTAGACACTCTCAGCATCTTGAATGTCTAAAAGGGTTACCATTACCTCTGGGCCCTATTATTTTATGTAAATGTGATGTAACCTCGTTGTATACTTGCATACCAGATAATGCAGGTATATAGGCCATTGAAAAAAAGAATAAGTTAGGATGAAAAGGTCACTTGTGAACATAGGAATTTTATTTTACAGCTTAAAGGGGTTGTCTTGGTTCAGAGCTGAACCCAGATATATACCCATTTTTACCCAGGCAGCCCCCCTGACTTGAGCATCGGAGCAGTTCATGCTCTGATGCTCTCCTTTGCCTTGCTCTAAATCATGCAGGGCAAAGGCATTTTCTGGAGTTCTGGTGATGAGCCGGGTATTCCTTAGGGCTGCCAGGTGGAGGCTTCCGCCCAGCAGTGAGCCCGGTGATGTCACCGGCACTGATGGGCGGGCTTTAGTGCTACCCTAGCCTCTAAAATGGCTAGGGAAGCACTAAAGTCCACCCATCAGAGCACACACAGCTAAATGGAAGCCTCTGCCCGGCAGTATGTTATTGTAAATAAAATAGACTTTGCCCTGCGTTCATTGAAGGAGACCACTGTATTTACACAGAGCTATCTTCTTCACTGTATGAGGACGAGGGATGAGTACTGGGGTGAGTGCCATGGAATATATTCTTTTTAATGTTGGAATCTCCTATAGTGTACACTATTCTGTCATCCTCCTTGAGTTTTCAGGGTAAATCTAATCCCTGCAGCAGCAAGCAGTGTTACTACACCAGTGAAGTTGAGATACTTTACAGCTGAGAAGATCGGCTCTGCATGGAGAAGAGACATTAGGAGTAGAGATAGCAAAGTTTTGAAAAATTAGAATCGGCTGATTCGCTGAACTTCGACAAGAAATTTGATTCATTCGAAACTAATTAATCAAGAATCGTCATAAATCAGGTATACCAGTATGTCATGGTGGCTGAGTAAATGTACGGATCGGGCTGCTGCAGTGAGCCCACTCCATACGCAGTAGGTGCCAGCTGTCTCATACAGTAGACACCTGGCCACAATGAGGGAAATGGTGATCCCTCCAAATCCTGTCATTTAACCCCTCGAGCGATCAACAAAAAACACAGCATTTGTGAGGTAAGGCAGAGGGATACAGCTCCCTCTGCCTTCCGATTGGACCCCCTGCAGTGAAATCACACCCTGGATGCACTTCACCTTTTGCCCACACACCCCGCTATCCCCCAGCTACTTAGTGAAAAAATTGCCACATTAGCAAGTATGGCATTTCCACTCCAACATTGCATGATCCTGCTAGCTGCTGCTTTTATGAACCCGTGCACTGCCAGTGTGTTCCTCACAGGTAGTCTCCCGAGTAGCAGACTGTGTACCCCTCCCACTTTTGGCTGCAGATCTCCCACTGCTTCTACCCTGCTATCTTACAGGCACACTGCCACCCTCGCCTCCTGATGATGACAATGCCCCCTCTTCACCCAACTATCATGTGCGATCGGCTACATCATCATCTACATCTGTTTGGTCATCACTTGTGTCACCCTCACCTGTCTCTTGTGCACATCCCGTACCTCTCTTAACATGTGCTCCCACCTGACTGTCATTATCGGTAGTATGCAGCAGACTTCTCCTTCAGGTCAGGGCTGGCCTGTAACTACTGACTGTCCTCACAAGGCTCATACTTGCTGAAAAGCAGAGCAGAGCTGGTGGCATACATTGCTTGGCTAGCAGAAGGAGCAGCAAAAGCAAGAGGCAGGTTCAGGAAAGGGAGGGCACAGAGGCAGTTCCTGGGCCATGCCAACTAAGCCTGCTGCCAGAGGAACCCACTGATTCCTGGCTGTATCTGTTGTCACTTGAGATGATGTTGAAGAGCGAGTCAACCATTTCAGTACAGCTGGATTGTTGGTCAAAACACGACCGCTGGATGACAGTGGCAAGTGCTTTCAACTTGGAACCATCGTTCAGCCAAGGTGGTCGGCTGTTGTGATCTGAAGATCCGTCGCACCACACAGTCCCAGACATTCTCAATGGTATAGAGATCTGGCAATCAAGCTGGCCAGAGAGCTGCTGGATACCCCAAAGAGCATGTTGTGCAGCATGTACAGTATGTGGGTGGATAGTATCTTGTTGGAACATCACGTCTTGAGTCAATAAAGAGAGTAGACTGGACATGCCGAAGGCTGGTTAATATTCCCTCTATAAATACTAGATGGAAAAGACTATGGTAGTGGTGTCTCCGTAATATGCTTGATGGTAGATGTTCTCCAGCCCCCCTATTATATACCCATCATTGGTATCAAAGCAGAACCTGCTTTCATTACTGAACACTATTGTTTGCTATTTATGCTTCCAATGGGCTCTCTCGCAGCACCAGTGCAGTTGATCTTGGTAATGTGACGCTAGCGGCAAACGAGCAGTGGAGTGCATGAATACAGTCCTGCTTCAGGTAGACTTTCTTATGGTCAAGGAGGTCAATGCAAAACCAATTTGTGATGCCACGGCTATACTTTGCTTTACAGCAGCTCTTTTTATATGGTAATCTTGACATGCATATGTCTGTCTTGACCATCCAAAACCTCTCTACGTGTGTGTATGCCCACTGCTGACCATTGTCGACCCCACCAATGCACTACAGAAACTTCTCGTTCCAACTATTTCTGAGATTTGATGGACTGTTTATCTTTTCGAAGTCCGACTATTCAGCCCTTTTTAAAGTTAATTCATGGCACAAATGGTGCATGCCTTTATCTAGCAGGCATAGTGAACACTTTCACAACACCCAATCAACAGTCCTGTAAGAGAGAAGATTGAAAACAGTGCCGTGAGACCTACTATGGAGAAGAAATTAACAATTTAACCATGTAACTGTATCTAGTCAAGTTATGATTAGTTCTAAACCAGGCTATAATTGTGCAGAGAGCACTGTCACAATAAGATGACAGGTGAAACACAGAGCAATAATGAATAGATGTGACCAAATCTGCTGATCATGCTACATTTATAAGCTGAAACTTCATCCATTATTTAAAGGTACATGTTTTTCTTGCTCATTCAATCGATCAGTTTCTGAAACCATAAAATGAATAAATGCATATTCCCAGCAGTATGCAAAGAATTACAAGGACAGCATTTGATAATAATTAAAAGTGACTTGAGTTATTCATGTGAGAAAAGGTTCATTAACTGTTTATCCCTAGATTATTATTGAAAATCATCTGTCACCAGACAACTCTGCTATTTTAGGATATCCATTATTATTTGCAATATATGGAAATAGTGATGGACGAACATCGGCCGGGACGATTCACGAACACGATCAAATGTTGGCGAACCGTAAGTTTGCGGGGGGCCCCATTCACTTTAATGACAGGCGAACCTGAAAAACCTTCAGGTCATTATTGGAGCCACCAAATACTTAAATGTATTTTAATCAGGGGCCATTTTTATGCGTCTTAAAGGGAAAATCTCAGAAATGTGCCCTGCTGGAGCCTAGAATTTTTTTATTTTAGGCCACAGGAGTACGGTCCTTAAAAATTAGGCATTCGCCTGACATAAAAGAAATTGTGATTATGTGGTCAATGGATACATTTTTTTATGTAGACCACTGGAGTACAGGCCCCAAACATTAGGCATTCACTAGACAGAAAAGAACAAGTAATTATGTGGCTGGAGGTACATTAGACGGTCATTCGATATCAATTTTACTGCAGGCCAGTGGAGTACAGGCCCCAAACATTAGGCATTCACTGGACAGAAATGAACAAGTACCGTATTTTTCGCCCTATAAGACACACTGTGCTGTGCGTCTTATGGGGCGAATGCTGCAGTTTACACCGATACACCACCAACCATGCTGCAGAGTGCGGCTGGAGGGAGTATCAGTGGGGAGGGAGAAGAGGCTGGGGGCCGGTATCTGGTTTAGGAATGGCAGCGGGGCCCAATGCAGTCACTGTATTCTATTGCACTGGGCCCTACTCACTGTAGTAATCCTATCTAGTTGTAGGCATTGTTTAACAATAGAATTAATTCTAACTTCCGTAGCAGGCAGGAGGCCAGGCGGCTGTAGCGTAACTCGCTACGTCACGCGCCCGGCCGCCTGCTTTATTCATAAAGTGGGAGGTGCAGGTGTGCGACGTAGTGAGTTACTCTACAGTCGCCCGCCCTCCCGCCCGGCCTCCTCCCTGATGCGGAAGTTAGTAAGTACGGTAGTACAGGCTGCTGGAATGAAGATTAATTCTGTTGTTTAACAATGCCTACACTTAGATAGAATTACTACAGTGAGCGGGGCCCAGTGCAATAGAATACAGAGACTGCACCGGGCCCCCCCGCCATTACAAAACTAGATGCCGGCCCCCACCCCCTGTATTGGGGGTCATTTACACTGCCCAGGGACATTGTTATGGGGGAATCTGTGGATGCTATTTATTCCCCCCCCCCCATAGCAGTGTCATGCCATCCACAGATGCCCCCATAACAGTGCCATCCACAGATCCTCTCCCCATAACAGTGCCATCCACAGATTCTCCCCCCATAACAGTGTCATCCAATCCACAGATGCACCCATAACAGTGCGTTATTCACAGATCCCCCATAATAGTGTCATCAACAGACAATCATTAGTTCAAAACCGACCAAAAGCACACCTTTTGGTTCAAAAAAGTTTTTTTTTTATTTTCCTCCTCAAAAACCTATGTATGTCTTATGGGCGAAAAATACAGTAATTATGTTGTGGCTGGAGGTATTAGATGGTAATTGGATATAAATTTTACTGCAGGCCAGTGGACTACAGGCCCCAAAAATTATTCATTCACCATACAGTAAAGCACAATTGATAATGTGGCTGGAGGTAAATTTGGCAGTCACCGTATAGCAATTTTACTGTTGGCCAGTTAAATTACAGTCACAAAAGATTATGTATTTACCGTGCATAAATGATTAAGTGATTATGTGGCTGTAGGTATATTAGACGGCCATTCAATATCAATTTTACTGCAGGCCAGTGTAGTACAGGCCCCAAACATTAGGCATTCACTGGACAGAAAAGAACAATTATGTGGCTGGAGGTACGGTATAGTAGACGGTTATTGGATATCAATATTACCGCAGACCAGTACAAATAGATGTCAAATACATATGTTTAAAAGAACAAAAAATATAAAATTGGATTAAAAACATGGCTAACGAAATCCCCCCTCTTGAAAAAACCACTAATGATTATAGTTGAAATTCGATAACATGTGGTTGTCACAGGTGTTGAAGACCTCCAAGGTCCCAAACATTAGGCATTCACCGGACAGAAAAGGCCTTTTATGCCGCTGTATTTACCCAAGACAGGGTCCATTATTTGTTCTGGGTGGTGGCGGATATTTGTGGGCTGTCATGAGGAAATTCAATTAAACGTGGTCGTCACAGGTGTTGAATTCCTCTGAGATCCATGTCTCATTTATTTTTAGAAACGTGAGGTAGTCCACACTGTTGTGAGCTAGGCGAGTGCGCTTATTGGTCATCATCCCCCCTTCTGCGCTGAAAGTCCTTTTGGACAGGACACTCGAGAGGAAAGCCAAGAGTTCCATGGCAATTGGTGCCACCAGTTTTCAGAGTGCCCACATCGGCCATTAACCCGATGTAGTCGGACACCTGTCGGTCTAGGCATTCCTTGAGGCTGGATCCGGAGGGTGGATGTCGATGGGTTGGCTGCAAGAATGGTCTCATATCCGAAGTGACCAACACATCTTCAAACCACCCTCTTCTTGCATGCGCTGTAGAATTGGTACTCGCAACAGTTTCTCTGTGGGTGGAAATTCCTCTGCCAGCACCCGCAACAGCAGAATGCAGCATCTCTCACAGCAAGGCCTGGAAATGCTGCATTCTGACAACCCTCTGTGATTCTGGTAACATGTCCGCTATTTTGTGTTTGTACCGGGGGTCTAAGTACGTTGCCACCCAGTACTGGTTCTTGCCTTTTTATACGGGGGGTCCCTCTTCAAACACTGGAGCATGAAGGCCCCCATTTGCACTAAATTGGAAGTGGTGGAGCGGCCTGGGTCCTGCTCATCGCCCAGGAGAATGTCGTCCTTGGTCTCCTTCTCCCATCCACGGATAACACCAGGAATCCCAGAAAAGTTTAAAACCCGCTCTTCTTGATTCTCCTCCTCCTCCCCACAGGCACTTCATCATCTTCCTGCTCCTGCATCTCGACACCTTGATCAATGACACAACGTAATGCATTCTCCAGAAAGAAGGCATAAGGTACGATGTCACTGATGGCGCCCTGGCTGCGACTGACTAGTTTGGTGATCTCATCAAATGGCCGCAGAAGTCTGCATCGGTCGAGCATGAGCAGCCACTGGCGCGGTGAAATAAAAACAAGCTCCCTAGAACCTGTCCTGCCGCAGAGTTCGTACAGGTAGTCGTTAACTGCACGTTTCTGCTGGAGAAACCTATCAAGTATATACAAGGTGGACTTCCAGGGCGTCGGGCAGTCACAAATTAGACGTCTGACAGGCAAGTGGTGTCGCTGCTGAACGTCAGCAAGGCGAGCCATGGCCATGTAAGAACTTCTAAAATGGCCAGAGATTTTCCTGGACTGCCGTAAGACATCCTGGACCCCAGGGTATTTGGCAACGAATTGCTGCACAACTAAGTTCAGGACGTGTGCCATGCACGGTATGTGTGTCATTTTGCCCTGTTTCAGCGCGCTTAGCAGATTGGCACTATTGTCGCACACCACTTTACCAGCTGTCAAATTGAGCGGGGATAGCCACTGATCGGCCTGTGACCGCAGAGCTGAAATGAGTGCAGGGGCGGTGTGGCTCTTGGCTTCCAGGCACAGCCGCAGCACAGCATGGCAACGTCTCACCTGGCACGTCGAATAGGTTCTGGGGAGCTTGGGGGGTGCAAAGGAAAAGATGGTAGCAGTGGAAAAGGAGCAGTCAGCCAAGGAGGAGACGGAGGATGGAGTAGGAGGAGGAGGAGAAGAAAAAGCAGGCCTGCATGCAATCCGTGGTGGTAACACCAAATCCACATGGGTGCCACGGGTTACATGCTTGACGGCCTTCAGAAGGTTCACCCAGTGGGCAGTAAAAGTTATGTACCTTCCGTGCCCGTGTTTGTTAGATCACGTGTCTGTGGTCAGATGCATCTTGGCACCGACACTGTGTGCCAGGGATATATTAACTTGACGCTGAACGTGGCCATGTAGTTCAGGGATGCCCTTCTGGGAGAAATATTTCCTTCTGGGGACCTTCCATTGCGGTGTTCCAATGGCCACAAATTGTCTAAAGGCCTCCATGTCGACCAATTTATATGGCAGTAGTTGGCAGGCTAGCAGTTCCGACAAGCCAGCGGTCAGCCAATGGGCAAGAGGATTATCCAGCGCCATCATTTTTCTATGCTCAAACATTTGGGCCACGGAAGCCTGCCTTGTGCCAGATGAACGCGATGACCGCACGGTGGAAGGTGGAGTGGAGGACAAATGGGAGGAGAGAGGAGAAGAGTCAGGACGTGGAGCACCAGGAGCGTGGCTTTGTGGGTTCTGACGACGTTGCTCCCACTGGGCTCAGTGATGGGAGGCCAGGTGCCTTCTTAAGGCGGTCATCCCTAGGTTAGTGTTGGGCTTACCACGACTTATGCGTTGACAGCACAGGCTGCAGATGGCAACATTATTATCACTATTACACGTTAAAAAAAGCCCACACTGCGGAGCCATGTGTCGGCGTCCTGGGAGCACAAGATGTGGCCGTGCATGGTGGATGGCTCGCTCCAGATACATTTGCAGCCTGCTTTTTGACTCCTGTGCACTGCGAGTTCTGCCTGCTTCTCCTCCCTATCTGCTGCTCCGTCTCTCCCTCTGAACTCCCCTCCTCTTCCTCTCTTGTGGGCACCCACGTGAAGTCCATCAACAAGTCATCATCGTCACCTTCACCAACACTGACATTAGAGATCTCTGAGTAGACAGCAACAGCGGGGACCACCCTCCTTAGGCTGATCTGGGTACTGTCGTCAGACCGCTGGGTGGCGGCCGTTGCTACCTCCTCTTCCTCATCCGATGCCAAGAATGGCTGAACATCGGTAAGGTCTGGACATTGATGGGAAACTAATTCCTCTGACTCGAGTGTAGGGGCTGTGGTGGTGGTGGTGTCTTTGGGGGTGCACACGGCAGAGAGTTAGGAGGGTGATGATACAGAGGATGAGGAGGGTGCAGAAGTGGAAGGCTGAGTGAGCCACTCAACCAACTCTGGTGGACATAATCGCATCACCTCCTCCAACTTTACACTTAGGCTCCAGCCTAGTGCACCTGCTCGACCCCTACCACCCCTGCAGAACGGCCTGCCTCTTCCTCAGCCTGTCATTTTAAAAATGACCCTGTGCCAAAGTCCCTAGAGAAGAGCAGTATTTGTGGAAGCAGGTATATAGAACCCCTTAATCAGTTTTTTTGGGGGGGCACACCATTTGCAATTAGTTGTTCCAATGGCGTTTGTCCCTCTGTATAGCTGCGGTATCTCAGCAGAACCACACACAAATGCTGCACAATACAAATGCACTATATAGAAATTATATTCTAGGTACATCACACCCCTGCCTCAATCAGATTTTTTTGGGGGCAACTGTTATATCACACCAGTTGCAATTACTTGGTCTAATGGCATTTGTCCCTCTGTATAGCTGCAGTATCTCAGTAGAACCACACACAACTGCTTCACAATACAAATGCACTATGATATACTTTCTATGTTTGAAAGTATATTATAAGTATACACACCCCTTACTATATCACACCTATCGATAGCACACCTATACCAGTCCTTAAAATGACTTTTGTGGCCCTATTGCCTACTGTTTGGTGTCTGTATACTCTCTAACAGTCTGTCCCTGCTCCACACAGCAACCTCTCCCTACAATGGCAAAAAACAGAATGTAAAATGGCGGCCCCATCGGGTTTATTTATAGGGTAGGGGGTGTGTCCATGTGCTGAAACATCTCATTTGGCTGTCCTGTCCTACCTGATGGATGTGTCATGGGTCAAAGTTGTGCACAATGCAAAGAATATGGAGCCGGCGGACATCGCCATATGTTCGCCTGTTCGGCAAACAGCGAATGAGCAAAGTTCGCAGCGAAACGAAAGAGAATAAACGAGCACCTCCAAAATATATATATAAAAAAGGGGCACAGGTGCACACTACCTTGGCTGCAACACAATGTGCAGGACTACAGGTAGCAGCGCACTGCGTAAGGCACAAAGAGACAGGTGAACGGTGAATACATGAAAGTGTAAACTGCTATACTTACTACAGTATTTCACAAAAGTGAGTACATCCCTCAAATTTTTGTACACATTTTATTATATCTTTTCATGGGAAAACACTGAAGATCTGATACTTTGATACAATGTATAGTAGTCACACAGCCATTAATGTCTAAACCGCTGGCAACAAAAGTGAATACACCCCTAAGTGGAAATGGCCAAATTGTGCCCAAAGTGTCAATATTTTGTGTGGCCACCATTATTTTCCAGCACTGCCTTAACTCTCTTGGACACTAGAGTGTCACAGGTTTCCACTTGAATCCTCTTCCACTCCTCCATGACGATATCACAGAGCTGGTGCATGTTAGAGACCTTGTGTCTGGAGGCATGCTTGGCCAGTCCAGCACCTTCCATGTTTGGCCAGTACAGCATGCTGTCAGCACTCATATGTCTATTTTGAAATAACATATGATGCTGAGCACGTGCACTCTTCTTTGAGCACGTGCACACTTCTTTAGTCGACCATGGCGAGGCCTGTTCTGAGTCGATCTGCTATATGGTCTTGGCCACTGTGCTGCAGCTCAGTTTCAGGGTGTGGGCAATCTTCTTATAGCCTAGGCCATCTTTATGTGGAGCAACAATTCTTTTTTTCTGATCCTTAGAGCGTTCTTTGCCATAAACTGCCATGTTGAACTTCCAGTGACCAGTATGAGAGAATGTGAGAGGGATAACACACCTGCTCTTCATTCACACCTGAGAACTTGTAACACTGATGAGTCACATGACACTGGGGTGATAAAATGGCTAATTGGGTGTACTCTGTTTTTTTGCCAGTGGTTTAAACATTAATGGCTGTGTGTTGAGTTATTTTGAGGGCACACTAAATTGACACTGTTATACAAGCTGTACACTGACAAAGTGTCAGATCTTCAGTGTTGTCACATGAAAAGATATAATAAAATGTTTACAAAAATGTGAGGGTGTACTCACTTTTGTGAGATACTTGTATATCAAAAGTAGAAGCACTTTGTGCATATTTTTGATCAAGAATATATTGGTCCCATTCACCAGTGACAAGGTGGCTTCTAACAGACGGGACCTACTCTAACAGTCATGTCTCTCCTGGGCTTTTGGCCTAACAAAGTAGGATCCAGCTTTAAGATACTTTGATTAAAAGCACCAGGTAGATGGGCGGGAGTGCAAGAGAATAAACTATCAACTCAAAAATATATATAAAAAAGGTGGCCTATATATATATATATATATATATATATATATAATTCTACAGTTTTCAGACAATGAAAACAGAACTCTCCATATGCAAACAAAATGCATTTATATTCGAAGAATGCATTATATGTGAACCCTGTCATTAAATGTCTCTGAAATTAGAAGAAAACCAGAATGTGTTTCATACTGAAAAATTGTGGAAGGACCCTGCAACAAGACAAATAGCCCCTTACAGATATAAAAAAAAATATGGACATGTATTAGGACATTCATCTCAAAACATTGGTGGAACGCTGCTCTCTTCCTGCTGGTGATCCGGATGAGATCCCCACATACAGTGATATACCAGAAGAAAAAAAGCAGGATGGATCTGGACGCTGTTTCTCAGGAGTTGAAACACAATAGTTTTATTTTTAAAAGCATATACATTAAAATCCTTGTATAACACATTTCGAAGGGGTCCCCCCTTCAAAACGTGGTACACAAGAATTTCTTTTTCCAGCCCATCCCTTGCTGCTTTGACACTGCCTGGCCATGTCAATCCGAGAAGGAGCAACGAAGGAGGGTCTGGCCACAGAAATGAATAGAGTTTGGGTGCCCCAAAAGCAACCATGATGCCTTGCACCAAATACCTAATTTGCACATTAGGAAAGCGAAAGCCCGTTTCAACAAAAGAAAACCAGTGTTTTAATCAAATGAACGACAACTATATGTCTATGCAAACAGCTGAAAAGAGGTTGCTGGTGACGGAGTCCCTTTAAATGTATCTTCTGCATTTCTAACATTTTAAAGTGGTTATCTCATCCGAAACAACCTTGTTAGATAGGAGCCTCTGAGTTCCTTGCATCTGAAGCAAAATCAGCAGCAGTTTCCTGACATTTTTCCTGCATCACAAAATGCAAGGGAATTTCTGAAAAGGTATTGGCAACCATTCAGATAAGCAAGAGTGGCTCTTCATTCTGGCTCATAGAGAAGGTCGTACCAAAGGAGGGATCACCACTCTATGGCCAGCACTGTTCATTTTTATATTGTGCAGCAGCATAGCCACACAGCTGGAAAGCTGTCCCCGCTCAGGAAAAGTCTGTTTCAACACAGACTTCCTGCGACCTCCCTTAAAGGGGATTTTTTTAAAGGCACAAAGATATAAAATAATAAAATGTTATACTCACCTTTACCAATACATTCTGCTTTATGTCCCCATTGGTCTCTACTTTCTGATTCCATTGATTCCAACACTCAGGAAACAACTGCTCAGCTAATCATTGGCTACAGTTACTGAGTCGTCTTTTCCTGTGTGTCAAGCAAGACCACAAATTAGGCTACTTTCACACTTGCGTTCAGAGCGGATCCGTCTGAGACGGATCCGCTCATATAATGCAGACGGTGGATCCGTTCAGAAAGGATCCGTCTGCATTATATTGTAAAAAAAATTCTACGTGTGAAAGTAGCCTCAGACGGATCCGTCCAGACTTTTACATTGAAAGTCAATGGGGGACGGATCCGTTTGAAGATTGAGCCATATTGTGTCATCTTCAAACGGATCCGTCCCCATTGACTTACATTGTAAGTCTTAAAATCAGCATGTTTACAATTAAAATCACAGCCTATAAATCACAAATGATAAGACCGCCCACACCGCTAAGCAACCAATCGAGATTAGTATGTGTGTAACACACCTGTATAATCGACCCATGAGTACTGACATAATGAGACATATCAGCCAGCTGTAACAAATAGCAATCGTACCTGTGTGGGGCCACCATGCACAGACATCCTCCGTCACTGAAATTGCTGATTATGAGACGCTGGATTGAAGGAGGATGTCTGTGCATGGTGGCCCCACACAGGTACGATTGCTATTTGTTACAGCTGGCTGATATGTCTCATTATGTCAGTACTCATGGGTCGATTATACAGGTGTGTTACACACATACTAATCTCGATTGGTTGCTTAGCGGTGTGGGCGGTCTTATCATTTGTGATTTATAGGCTGTGATTTTAATTGTAAACATGCTTGACAAAGGCTATTCCTAGCCGAAACGTTGCTGCAAAGATTTTTTATGCCTTGTTGTGAGGTGTTGTTCTAAATAAAGAAGAATATTGGTGAGACGATGCTGTGGCCTTCCATTTTCTCTACATATCCTAAGGATAGGTCATCAATAGTAAAAAGCGGACAACCCCTTTAAACCTTCCACTGCCCTCCGCCAGAAATCTTAATTGTAACTATTTGTTTGTCTGAGATCCCTTTGGTATACTGACATTTACAAATTTGCCACTGTAGATCACCAGGGATACTGTCATTGACCCTTCTCTGTCCTAGACCACCAGAAATGCATAATGCTCTGTAAGTTCCTGAAACAGTCTTTTGTAGAAATCTTGCAGGGAGTATAGAAGTTAATATCCTCCAAGTGTTCACATTTAGTACAGTACTTTAAAATCAGGTTATTGGTATTAAAAAACAGGTGGTTGGGAGGTCGAGGTTGTTAATTGTAATATCAATAGAATGAAATCAGACAGGAACCTATCAAAGAGGTCATACAGGATTAGAAAAAATGTCTGCTTTCTTCCAAAAACATACCTGTCAATGTTATGTCTGGCACATTGGAGCTGGGTGAGCCCTATGACAGCTGGACACTTGCCAAAAAACTAGCCAATCAGGGCAGACAAGTGTGATCTTTTGACATTCTGTCTCTTATTACTGTTTTCATGACAATTGTTATATTTATGAGTCCTTTTTTGTACACAGAAAAAAACTATGAAAAAACTACTACAATATACCATCATACAGGATTTTGTCCACTTTTTATTTTTCCATTCATGTTAAAAAAATAAGAGCAAAACATGTCATTTTTATATATACCAAACATTTGCATAGCATTTGTAATATCAATACCTCAGAATTGGTCAAATACAACTAAAAATATACTATATTCATAAATATAATTTTCCATATTGTTAACTAGACAATTGATTATTTCGTACATTGCCTATTCATCTCCATATCCATGTCCAAGGTACAAAAAACAAAAACAAGGATAAATAGAAAAAACACTGCCACCCAGTGGTATAACATAGCAACACACTTCAGGCAAAAATCACAGACCATATACAGACGTGGACAAAATTGTTGGTACCCTTTGGTCAATGAAAGAAAAAGTCACAATGGTCACAGAAATAACTTTAATCTGACAAAAGTAATAATAAATTAAAATTCTATAAATGTTAACCAATGAAAGTCAGACATTGTTTTTCAACCATGCTTCAACAGAATTATGTAAAAAAATAAACTCATGAAACAGGCATGGACAAAAATGATGGTACCCCTAGAAAACACAGAACATAATGTGACCAAAGGGACATGTTAATTCAAGGTGTGTCCACTAATTAGCATCACAGGTGTCTACAACCTTGTAATCAGCCATTGGGCCTATATATATGGCTCCAGGTAATCACTGTGTTGTTTGGTGATATGGTGTGTACCACACTCGACATGGACCAGAGGAAGCAAAGGAAAGAGCTGTCTCAAGAGATCAGAAAGAAAATTATAGACAAGCATGTTAAAGGTAAAGGCTATAAGACCATCTCCAAGCAACTAGATGTTCCTGTGAGTACAGTTGCACATATTATTCATAAGTTTAAGATCCATGGGACTGTAGCCAACCTCCCTGGACGTGGCCGCAGGAGGAAAATTGATGACAAATCTAAGAGACGGATAATCCGAATGGTAACAAAAGAGCCTAGAAAGACTTCTAAAGAGATTCAAGGTGAACTTCATGCTCAAGGAACATCAGTGTCAGATCGCACCATCCGTCGTTGTTTGAGCCAAAGTGGACTACATGGGAGACGACCAAGGAGGACACCATTGTTGAAAACGAATCATAAAAAAGCAAGACTGGAATATGCCAAACTACATGTTGACAAGCCACAAAGCTTCTGGGAGAATGTCCTGTGGACAGATGAGACAAAAATCGAAGTTTTTGCCAAGGCACATCAGCTGTATGTTCACAGACGAAAAAATGAAGCATATCAAGAAAAGAACACTGTCCCTACTGTGAAACATGGAGGAGGCTCTGTTATGTTCTGGGGCTGCTTTGCTGCGTCTGGCACAGGGTGTCTTGAATCTGTGCAGGGTACAATGAAATCTCAAGACTATCAAGGAATTCTAGAGAGAAATGTACTAGCCAGTGTCAGAAAGCTTGGTCTCAGTCGCAGGTCATGGGTCTTGCAACAGGACAATGACCCAAAACACACCGCTAAAAACACCCAAGAATGGCTAAGAGGAAAAAATTGGACTATTCTAAAGTGGCCTTCTATGAGCCCTGACCTCAATCCTATTGAGCATCTTTGGAAGGAGCTGAAACATGCAGTCTGGAAAAGGCACCCTTCAAACCGGACACAACTGGAGCAGTTTGCTCATGAGGAGTGGGCCAAAATACCTGCTGAGAGGTGCAGATGTCTCATTGACAGTTACAGGAAGCGTTTGATTGCAGTGATTGCCTCAAAAGGTTGCGCAACAAAATATTAAGTTAGGGGTACCATCATTTTTGTCCATGCCTGTTTCATGAGTTTATTTTTTTACATAATTCTGTTGAAGCATGGTTGAAAAACAATGTCTGACTTTCATTGGTTAACATTTATAGAATTTTAATTTATTATTACTTTTGTCAGATTAAAGTTATTTCTGTGACCATTGTGACTTTTTCTTTCATTGACCAAAGGGTACCAACAATTTTGTCCACGTCTGTATACAGTACAAAAAAAAAAAAACAAATCTGTGTACAGATGAGCATGTCAGCAAATTCTAGGCTATAACCACAATGACCAAATTATCAACTTCATTATCTATTCAAATTGATTTAACTGACTTTAGCTCAGTTTTCCTGATTCTGTAATTTAAAGGGTTATAATTTTTCAGAAAACAGTACTAAGAGCCTTTTCCATTGGGTTTTTCACTGATCACAATCATCACATCTTTTATGCAGTCTCCAAGCAGCATGACAATTCACTGGGTCAAAGGTATGAAAGAATCTAATTTCTTCTCCAAAATTTCTCAAAAGTGACCTGTAAAGGTACAAGACTTAATTATTAGGCTACCTTCACATCTGCGGCAGAGAATGCCGGGAATCAGACGGACATGCAGTGTTTTTTGTCCCTCTGATTCTCAGCATATTTGCCGGGTAGCAGCCTCTCTGACAGAGCCCATTATAGTAATACTTGTGTAAAATGAATCGCTTCTGATGTTCTATGTGAGAACAGCATATGAAAGAGGGAGAGAAGCTGAGCTCTGTGATATATGTTTATATGAGTTGGGAAGGATTTCTGAGTAAAAAGCTGAATAAGTCCTGCCAGGACTCTTAGGAGAGACCATGGGTGTCCTGGTGACCCTGCCCACACAGAATGACTGCCTGTGTACACATTGATACAGGGAAAGCTGTCAGTCATCCCGTGTGGGTGGGTTCATCAGGACTCTCACTGTCTCTCCTAAGTGTCATGTCAGGATTTACTATGTTGTTAAAGGGGTTTTCTGGGATTTTAATATTGATGACCTATTCTCAGGATAGTCGGTTGAAGAGAAGGCCATGCTCCGTGCAAGAGCAGGCTTCCCTTCACTGTTTACCTGCTCGCCGTTGACATCGCAGAGGTGATCAGGTGTAATTACAAGCCGTCCCATTCACTTCTATTGGAAGACTTGTTCTTATACACTTGAATAGGAAGGATCTGTCCCATCGAAGTGAATAGGACGGCTTGTAATTACACCGATGTCGACGGTGAGCAAGTAAGAGACAGGTCAGCTCTCGCATGGAGCACAGCCTTCACTTCAACCAGCTGATCGCGGTGATGCTGGGTGTCGGATCCCTGCCGATCTGATATTCATGACCTATCAATACTAAAATCCTAGAAACCCCTTTAACTAAGAAATTCTGCTCCAAATGTTATAAACCTATATAGCACAAAGTTAAACTTCTCTCTATCATATGCTATGTACTTGCACATACGGCAGTAGAAGTCATCTGACAGGAAGCAGATGTGTCAGAGGTTACCATTAGCGGGCATACAGGAGATGGCACCTCCATGCAGGTGGGCTCCATTACTAGTTTTCCGTAGTGAATTGGTCATACAGTTTTCTTTATTGAAATGAATGAGCGTTACAGAAACACAGCAGCTTATGTTTAGGTGGCCGTTAGATTATTTGATCTCAATGGAGAGGAAGCAAGATAATGTAGATCCCTCCAAGAAAAAAAAAATCTTAGCACCCATTTGTTCCTGACATTAGAATACCAGCTCCTGAATGTCCACTGATATGACCTTCTAACATACTGGATTTCTATGGCAGGCTACACTTGTAAAAATATACTGATAACAGCCATTTAGTGAAAAGTTCATGTACTATTTACTATTTTCCTTCATTAAAGTTATGTTTATATTTTGAATATTCTTTATATTTTACAATGGTTATTTTCCTGGTTTTAGCTGATATCCACAAGCGGATAAACATTATTCCAAGAAAAACACTCAGGAGGAATTGTATGAAATTAGATTTTTGGTTCTGATAAAACATTACTACTTATGATAGTACAAAATGTATCTTGTTCATGTATCTTTATATCACTGCAGGATAAATATGGTTTCATTTTTTCAGAATTAGCCCATTACAACTACTGAACCATGAGGTGTGAAGATGCTGCAGTCCACATAACAATCGTATAAGGTATAAAAATGGATCAAAAGGAATTGCAACTACTCTTCATCCATTCAACATACAGCTCAGCAGATCTCCTAGCTGAGTGAACATGTTGAAGTGTTGTACTTTGTTGAATTTTGTTGTATAGAAAAAACTTTTTTTTCATAGCCACTGCAGATATATGGTGACTGTATTCATGTAAAAAAATAATTTTCAGTGCAAATGAGCATGATTTTTGTTAAATATATCTAAATACATGTGCTTCAGCCCAGTGAACAATACAGTAAAAACTATGGTGCACATATTTTAAGACCAGCATTTTAGACCCTTTACCTGGAGGTGGGTTTCCATAACTTCAGCGGATCCTCCGTCACTTCTAAGTGTAAGACAGCTTCCTAGCTGTCTTATATTTAGACCTTTTTATACACCTTAAACAGGCGTAGAAAATGGTAAATGAGAAAGGCCTGATGGCCTGCCCCCTTCCCCACCTGCTTTTTTAGACCTGGCGTAAGCAGGGAATAGTTGCAGAATAAGGCGGAACTAGAACCTGAAATACACCTAATATAGGCATATTTCAGCTTAATAAAGGACCCCCTATACTTGCAAATATGGAATGACAAGCAAATACTTGCTTTAGGATTACTTATACCACCTCTACCAGACACAAATTAAAGTCTAAGAGGGTCATTTATTAAGGCCAGGGTTTTAGACACGCATAGAAAAGGCATAGAAAATGATGAATGAGATGGGCTTGCCGGCCATGAGCACTTTTTTCAGTTTGTGAGAGGGGAAAAGTCACACTCTGCACCAGAAATATACCAAATATAGGTGTATTTCTGGAAAATAAATGACTCCCTAGGTTTCCACAGCCTGTAAACCATATTCCTGACTTAAACAGTCTCCAGCCAACTAATTAGTATTAAGAGGAATCAGAGAGGAGAGGAGAGGAAACCACACAAAGTGTGCAATTTGCATTGTAAAATTATATATCCGTGACTTTTCGCTAAGGGGATATGCTACACAATTTTTTCTTGATATTGACCAGATTTGTAATATGCAATCCAATGACACAGAAACCATAAAATTATTTTAGTTAGCACAATTTTATAAAATAAACAAATCTAGAATTTTACATTAGGTATCTATAAAAATAAACAAATCTAGAATTTTGCATTAGGTATCTATAAAAATGGAAATGTGTAAAACAACTTTGAAATCAGCTTAATGGTTTAAACTGCAAATGTATACGAAACATAAAAAAACTTTGTATTATAAAACCCGTTTTTCAGCAGTGTTTTAGTGTTTAAGCTTGGAAGTAAATTTGTTCTGTCCATCATCTAACTTTTTTACTTGTCATTGTGTTAGTGATCGTTCTTGAACTAGAATCCATGGAAGCTTTGTGCCTACTCCTCAGTTGGCGTATGGTGCTATGGACAAGACCCTCAGAGACTCTGCTACGAGTTCTTTTAACAATTTTGTCTTGGTAGTTTGTGCGAGTATTCTTCTTTGATACTGCTTTAGATACATTTGGCTTTCTTTTTGCAGGCCTTTGTGAAGCAAATTGTGACTTTTCAAGTGCCTTTCCATGCTCCTCAGCAGACTGTTGACTCCTTCGGCCTCTAACTTTCTTACTGGGCTGAAGAGTCTGAACTATTCCCCTGGTTGGTTTTGCAACTTCTGTAGAAATTTTTCTTCTTGGCTGCTTATTGCGTGCAGCTTTACCTTGTGTTAGTTTTTTACCCATTCTAGTGTTCTTGGACTTTGTGACAACCCTAGGTTCTATTCTTGCCCTGGTTATTCTTGTTGAGGGTTTAGAAGATTCTCTTCTTATAACTTTCTTTGGTTTTAATGCTTTTGTAATAGATTTTGTAATAATGGGACTATGCTGGGTGTCCTCCTTATTTTGGGTAAAACTGGTATTAAAGGGGGAAAGGCGAAAATTTGCATATGGCTTATCAGTATGTCCAGACTTTACACAGGCTGTGTTCGCTGATGATCCACATCCTTTAATGTTTGAATTTAGATCTTTTCCTGTGCTAGATTCAAAATGTAGAGAGCCAACAGAACAACTACTTAAAGACAAAGACTTTTTAGAATTACTAGACTCCTTTTGCTCAAATTCTAGGTTATCAACATTCACATCACTACTCAGTGTACGAAACAGCTTCCGAACACAGGGTGCATTAATACCCATACCACGCAAAGAGTTTCTTGGAGGGGTTTTAAGAATGCGATTAGTCAAAGGGTCATAATACTTCAGAGTGGATTGCTTATATTTGTAAAATATAGAGTCTCTACTATCAGTAGAGTATCGGTTACGACCTCTGCTATAGACTGAAGCCGCTTTACTAGTACTTGGTTTTAAGTCTGGATGAGAAAGAACATACACCATTGTCTTGGGTTGTAAAGGAGTTAATATTTTGGTGTAGTACTCTGGAAGTTTAAAAGCACAAGTCCGCGTTTTCATGTCTGGTGTCTTTTCTTCCACAACATCAAAAACCCCTTGTTGTTCATTTTTAAGTACTTTTTTCTTTATTACAGGAAAATTTACCAAACTTGTCTGAGTACCATGACTTACTTTAACAATCTGGCATCTTGAAGCTTGTCTGCATGTTCTTCTACAGGGTTTAGGAAGCTTGGGCTGCACCAGTTTTTCTGATTTAGTGCTATCAATATCAGAGTGATGATCTAATAGCGGTAGCACATCAAAGCTTTCAAATTCTTTCAAGCCTTCAATTTTTACTTCACATTTCTTTTCAGCCTCTTTATTCTTACGATGTCTTTTGCTGCCACCATTTATTAAATGTCCCTCTTCGAAGTAGCAATGAAATTTTCCTTTTCTAAACTGTTTAACAAGAGATTCTACTTTTAAGTCATCTTCATACATGACTTGAGACCAGGTTTTACCAACAAAAGATGGAGGCACGTGAGGCAGTGCTGGAAGAATTTCTTCTTCTGGGTCAGACTTTATATCTTTTTCTTTAATGGGACTTGTACTTAGAACACACTTAAGTTTTGACTTGTAGTCTTCATCAACATTTACATTGGACTCCTTGAGGAAATCTAAATTTATCATCTTGGAATGATCTTCTTCAGACTGAATTGGTACGTTCCAGTCAAAACTTAAGCTCGAGGCCTCAGTTTTACCAATAATGGACTGAACATTTAAAGATAAAACACTCTCGTTATCTTTTTCTTGAAGCATCTTTGATGAGGAATTTTGGCAGTATTTCCATATGACTTCATCAATTATGTCATCCACCGTTGTTTTATTGCCTCTTAATCTATTACTTTCATCAATAGCATCTCTTTGCCTTTTGTCCACCAGAAAATCCCTGAGAATATTGTCTTTCCCCTCCTGAGATTTAAATATGTTTTTGATGCCACATAATGATCCTGAGGTCACGTTGTAACAGCTGCTTTGGGAATGAAATGGCCTGTTTTCCAAACCAGTTGTAGAACATGTGGTTACATTAAGCCCATGATGCCTCTCTCCATAAAGCGCCCCTTTATTTTTGCTTGATTCTACACATAATATAGAATGAGGTGTTTCACAACTATTGTTTTTCTGCTGGCTAGATGAATTCAAAGGCAAACACTTAAATGGAGAACTGCACAGTTGCAACATTTCCTACTTTACCTTCTGTTTCTTGGCAACAAGTTAATTTATTGTTAACATTTAGAATACTTTCATGAGGTCCACCACTTTTGGAACTGTGTCGCTGTTCAAGATTTCGACCATGAGTTTGAGTAAATGTAATTTTCCTGTAGTTGCACTGTGAACCACCTGTAGATAAGTTGTTCATGCCCAAGCTTTGACTTAGTACCATAGAAGAAGGCTCATTTTTTTGTGTTTGGAAATGTGGATTACAAAGCTGGTCTTCTTTAGTAGAAGAAACTATGTTTGTTTCTGGTATATCATCATATGTTGGTCTGAAAAACAAAAGCAGAAAAACTACTTTAGAGGTTAAAGGGAACCTGTCATCAACTTAGCATAAAGTAGAGACAGTTGAGATGATTTCACCAGTCTGTCATTTAAAAGTTAGTAGTAAGTGGTTGCCAAGAACCAACATCATAATCATTGCAAATGTTAATATAGTGGGACCGTGCTGCTCCTCATTCACACAGGGTGTTTTTCCACGAATGCAGGTATTCACTTTATCTGGCCTAGGACAGACACCCTTCAAATGAATCACAGTGTACTTCTACGCAGATTGGAACTCGGCATATCTGCAGCGCAAGTACCATTGAAACCTAGCGAATCATTTTATCTTATTTTATTGCATCATAATCATTGCAAACTGGGCCTGGAAAAGAGTCATGGCCAACTGAGAAGAGTCATGGTTGTTCAAAAAATCCTGCTCTCCTGCCCACCTGCTGATGATTGACAGTCTTCTACCTAGTTTTCTCCCTTTCTCTCTAGGAGAGAACTGTCAATCATCAGCAGATGGGTGAGAAAGCAGGAGATTATGAATAACCATGACTCTTCTCAGGTAGATTTGACTAATTTTAAGGCCTGGGCAGTAATGATTATGGATGCTGGCTCTCAGCAACCACTTATTTTTAGCTCATGAGTGACGCACCTCTGAAATCAGTATTTCTGTCACTATATTATGCTGCCCTCAGTGAGGTCAGCATAAAGTTGATGACAGGTTCCCGTCAAGGAGACCTTTGACATGGAAAGCTTAAAGGGAATCTGTCACCAGCGACCTCAATAGTCAACTCTTTGCATAGGTAGATAGTTGTTGATAACCTGATTAATGAGCAGTTTTTCTTTTATTGATCCGAGGCTCTATTCCCAAGTTATGATTCTTTTTCTTAATATGCAAATTAGGCCTTAGTGCACTCAGCTTTGCTCCTCATGTACCCAAGCTCCAATTCTTTTTTGTGGTCAGCCACTGCCTGGCATTGTCAATCAGAGCAGCAAGGAATGGCATGACCACAGAAAGGAGTGGAGCTTGGGTGCAACAAGGACACCCTTATTAAACCAAAGAGAATTCTATATCAAATCAAATTCTGGTGCGATCACCTAATGCCTTAAAACTAGCATCAATTCTTCGAGGTGCACTTGCAATTCATCTTATGGAGTTGAGGATTAGGTCAGGATTATTGGTTTCATCTATGGATGTAGGCTTGCTGCCTTCAGCTCAGACACCATGTTCAATGTGACAGGTTCCCTTTAACAGTTCATACAGTACATTTTGTGAAGCACAGCTCTCAGCAATCAGTGTTCTTTGTCCGGTCTGTGTAAGGTTATCATACTGCTCTGGTTTTTATAGAGGCTACTATGTAAATTAAATATCACCCTTTTCTTTCTCTAGAGTAAATATAGTTTTGACAAGCTTTCTTTAAAACAGAGATCTTCTAGACTACTTTTTAATTTGGTTGCCTTTCTTTGAACTTTCTATAGCTCTCTTATATGTTTTTTTGTGAACTGGCGGTCAAAGCTGTCTCTATACTCATTATGCAAGTGCATCAGCACTTTATAAAGCAGTAAAATAATGCATTTTCCCCCTAGAAGCCATGACATTTTTAATACAAGATAATGGGGCAGATTTATGAAAACTGTATGAAAGAGAAACTGTCTGACAACCAATGCAGAGTTTTTATTTTTCAAGCGCATTATTAGAAATGAAGGCTGTGATTTCTCTTGCTATGGCCAACAAAGACAGTTTTATAGATCTCACCCAATATCTTGTTAGCTTATGATAAAGCAGACTGGTATCAAGTACTACAACCCCTGATAAAAAAAAAGTGAAGCACCATAATTAGAGGATGTTCATCCAGCCTTCTTAGGGCACAAATCACAAACATGACACAAAACAATGTTTAATATGTGAACAGTTTAGATTTGTGAAATATAGCTTAAATGAAAGTAAACAATTTCAATTAATGTTTTCATCAAATAGAGGAAACAATTATGGCATCACATTGTAATTTGCATACCTAAAACTTACACCAACACTTCTTATGAGCCATTGGGCCTCACACAAGCAATTCGGATTGTGTATGGATCTGTTCAGTAAAAAACTGATGGTTTTGCAAGCAGGTTCAATAAGTTTTGTCTGCGATTTTGTTCAGTGTTTCAGTTATTTCCGTGCGGGTGCAATCAGTTTTTGATGCGTTTTTCATGTCTGTGAAAAAAAACCTTGAAGAATAACAATCTGCATCTCCTAACAACCAACAGTGAAAAACTCTTTGCATTCGGATGCAATCCGTTTTTCACTCAAGCCCCATTCACTTCTATGGAACCAGAGCTGTTTGAAAAACGCAGAACATAAAACATGCTGCGATTTTTCCTGAACGCAGAAATGATGAGTGAAAAACAACGCTCATGTACACAGACCCATTAAAATGAATGGATCAGGATTCAATCTGGATGCTATGTGTTTGCTCTATGCATCGCACTCGGACGGAAAACTCACTAGTGTGAAAGAGGTCTTAATGTCTCTTTACATGGTACAATATTACAGCAGGTAGTCGGGAAGGAAGCGTTCCTTCATGACAATCTGCTGCTCGCTGGTGGAGGAGACCGCTGTATTTACATGCACCGATCTCCTCTAGAGTAAGGGTAGGTGTAGTCCCATACTTACTCATGCGCACAAACGATCAGGCTACATGATGGAGGATTGTTTTGCTGGTTGATTGTATAATCGGCAGTACAGTTACACTGCCCGATCATTGCTGAAGAACGTTACTATAAATGCTCGTTAGCGATAATCGATGCAATTCTCAACCCATGTAAAAGGCCCTTTAGAAATAAAACATGGCCTTAGTAAGAGAGTTTTCCACTTGAACAACAAAAAGGATTATAAAACTCCTTCCAGAATCTGTTAGCTGCCCCAGTCAGCTGTGTGGACAATTTGGTGCACATGTAAACAAAATGGGGCCGATGTAAAAGGGTAGAATACAACTTGACTAAGGAGGATATCAATGTATTAGGATAGAAAACTAAAAACAAATATGCCTTACAAATAGAAAATGAACATCAAAATAAAATAAAAAAATAATACTTAGAAACAGATCCAATGTTTGAGCCAGAAGTATATAAAACTGGCTGATTGAAATTAGATTTACATGCAGAAGAAAACAGGGTTACAGTGGACAGAAGAGAAGCAATCATGGAGTGTGATTGGATGAAAGTGATATTTAGTGATCAAACACTAATGTCCATTCGCCAAAAAGATGATGCTGGCACCTTTGTCTAGTGCCGTTCTATTTAAAAAATGTAAAGAAGATGGTCTAAAAGAAAACAATTAGTGTGGATCAAGCACCATAGTGCTCGGGGGCTTGGACCAAACACATTGGGATGCTCGGGTGCTCTACCGAGCACCCCAGCACAATGGAATTGAATGGTAGAACCCGAGCATTAAACCAGGCACTCCCTGTGAAGAGGGGACGGTGCTTGGTTCATAGGAAAAGGTCAGAAATTTAAGGAAACACCACCGGAATGGTTTGGAAACAGCATGGGGAAGATGTCTGGATGCATCTTGGTCTCCCAGGTCGCTGCTGGGAACGATGTTGTCCGAGTAGTACGCCACTTTTACAGACTGACAATAATACGCACAAAACAGAAGATAAAATCGATTTTAGAGGAAACATTGTTAGGAAACATTCTTTCCTGTATATTTACTTGTATATAAAGTGCAAGTGCTGCCAAAAATTACAAGGAAGAGGCACTCCGATACAACCTGTATATCACATAAAGGAGGGCCTTATTCACATTGTGGTACAATTGTTCAGGTAACTAATAAAGTCTATGCACTAAGTGAAAGGGCTGCCAAAAATTACATGGAAGTGGCACTACAATACACCCTTTGTTACACACAAAGGAATGCATCATACACAGCCTTGAAAAATTATGATTTATGGCCTGCTGGTGAACCTCAAAAACATTTGGAGCAAGCGCCTGCTGATCTGACCATCTAAAACATTATGGGCAAGGGCCTGATGCCGCTTCTGTGACTTTAGATAACCTGGGGCCGATCGCATTTCACAGTGATGGCTACGATCCATTCGGATGTCTGCCCTATCAATTTTCAATGTTATTTTCAGTGCCAACCACGGTGACCACGGGTAAAGGGGAAATCAGTATTCGATTCCGCAGAGGGAGCCTGAGAAATGGCTACGGCTACCACATCCAAACAAAGGCAGCATGCGCGCGAAATTACCTATTAGGTATAATTAGATGAGGGCCTGCAGGTGAGATGACCCTGTAAAAGATTGTAGATGAGGGCCTGCAGGTGAGCTGACCCTATAATAAATTATATGTGAGGGCCTGCTGCTGAGGTGACCCTCTAAAAAATTATATGCAAGGGCCTGCTGCTGAGCTGACCCTCTAAAACATTATGGTTGAGGGCCTGCTGCTGAGCTGACCATTTACAGTTGCAAGAAAAAGTATGTGAACCCTTTGGAATAATATGGATTTCTGCACAATTTGGTCATAAAATATGATCTGATCTTCATCTAAGTCACAACAATAGACAATCACAGTCTTGATTAAACTAATAACACACAAAGAATTAAATGTTACCATGTTTTTATTGAACACTCCATGTAAACATTCACAGTGCAGGTGGAAAAAGTATATGAACCCTTGGATTTAATAACTGTTGAACCTCCTTTGGCAACAATAACTTTAACCAAACGTTTCCTGTAGTTGAATATCAGATGTGCACAACGATCAGGAGTAATTATTGACCATTGCTCTTTATAAAACTGTTTCAGTTCAGCAATAGTCTTGGGATGTCTGGTGTGAATCGCTTTCTTGAGGTCATGCCACAGCATGTCAATCGGGTTGAGTTCAGGACTCTGACTGTGCCACTCCAGAAGGCATATTTTCTTCTCTTTAAGCCATTCTGTTGTTGATTTACTTCTATGCTTTGGGTTGTTGTCCTGTTGCGACATCCATCTTCTGTTGAGTTTCAGCTGGTGAACAGATGGCCTTAAGTTCTCCTGCAAAATGTCTTGATAAACTTGGGAATTCATTTTTCCTTCGATAATAGCAATCCATCCAGGCCATGACGCAGCAAAGCAGCCTAAAACTATGATGCCCCCACCACCATACTTCACAGTTGGGATGAGGTTTTGATGTTGGTGTGCTGTGCCTCTTTTTCTCCACACAACTTCCAAACAACTCAACTTTGGTTTCATCTGTCCACAGAATATTTTGCCAGTACTGCTGTGGAACATCCAGGTGCTCTTGCGCCAACTGTAAACGTGCAGCAATGTTTTTTTTGGACAGCAGTGGCTTCCTCTGTGGTATCCTCCCATGAAATCCATTCTTGTTTAGTGTTTTACATATCTTAGATTCGCTAACAGGGATGTTAGGCTATGCTGAAGACTTTTGTAAGTCTTTAGCTGACACTCTAGGATTCTTCTTCACCTCATTGAGCAGTCTGCGCTGTGCTCTTACAGTCGACTGATGAACAGCAAGGCTTTTGGAGATACTTTTATAACCCTTCCCAGCTTTATGCAAGTCAACAATCCTTAATCGCAGGTCTTCTGAGAGCTCTTTTGTGCGAGGCATTATTCACATCAGGCAATGCTTCTTGTGAAAAGCAAACCCAGAACTGGTGTGTGTTTTTTATAGTGCAGGGCAGCTGTAACCAACACCTCCAATCTCATCTCATTGATTGGACTCCAGTATTGCGCCGCTAGAGCTGAAATTTTTGGACCAACGCAAGACGAACCAAATCGAAAGCATTTGCCAAGGATTCTTTCATTAATCTAAAACGAAAGTCGGAGGTTCGAAGATGATACGATACAGTTGTAGTTCCGACCATAAACGATGATGACCGGAGATTCGGCGGCGCTATTCCCATGACCCGCTGAGCTGCTTCCGGGAAACCAAAGTCTTTGGGTTCCAGGGGGAGTATGGTTTCAAAGCTGACAAAGTACACTGTATGTCACAGAATTTTTTTTGAAGCGCACACATTACACTGCACATGTGGGCCTGGTAAGGTCACTGTCAGAAGCAGACAACGTCTACGGAAAAAGTACACTGGATGTCACTGATATTTTTTCGATGCGCACACTTTACACTGGAGATGTGGCACGGATAATTTAACTGTCCACAGCGGACACAGTCTATGGAAAAAGTTCACTGGATGTCACTGATATTTTAGGGATGCGCACACTTCACACTGGAGATGTGGCGCAGCTAATCTCACGGTCTACAGCGGACACTGTCTATTGACAAAGTACACTGGATGTGACAGATATTTTTGGGATGCACACACTTTACACAGGAGATGTGGTACGGATAATTTAACTGTCCGCAGCTGACACCGTCTATGGAGAAAGTTCACAGGATATGGAAAAAATTCACTGGATGTCACTGATATTTTAGGGATGCGCACACTTTACACTGGAGATGTGGCGCAGCTAATCTCACTGTCCGCAGTGGACATTGTCTATTGAAAAAGTACACTGGATGTCACAGATATTTTTGGGATGCGCACACTTTACACAGGAGATGTGGCACGGATAATTCAACTGTCCACGGCGGCCTATTACACGGTATTTAGCGCAGGATGCGCTAAATATATATTGCTGCTGTCACACACAATAGTCCATAAAAGGACTTTTGGGTCTCTGAAAAGTTTTTTGTATAAAAATCTTCCTATTAAACTCCCTACACTCTCTGTCTCTTCCTATACTCAGCTCTCCCTGACTACGAATGTGCGGAACATGCGTCATCGGGTGCTATATAGCACCCGATGACGCTTTCCGACCAGCCAATCACTGTAATGCCAGTAGCCAACATGGCTACTGGCATTACAGTGAGGGCAGCACTTAACTGCATGTTTATTGGCTGTGTAGCAGGCAAGAAATGTGCGGGGTGGAGACTTGAGCATGGCGCTCGAGCACACGCGGTACTCGGCCGAGTACCGCCATGTGCCGAGCATCGAGATGCTCGAGCCGAACAGGGGATTGGCCAAGCATGCTCAATCATCACTAAAAACAATGAAATTCCACAATTCTTTATTTATATTATTTATGATATGGGATTGGAGGTCAATTAAAGGTACACTGGCTCAAAAGTGTACCTCCCAACGCCGGGGGAGGATCCCTAATCCTAGGTAGAGACGATTGGTATGCACCATAGGCTTCACCTCTGGACCGGAGATTCGTCACCTGAAGATAAATCTTCTATTGTAGGAATGGCTTGAATGAAAGGTATTCATTCAGGCCATTTGGCGTAACCATTTTCAGCTTAAATAACCATTTTGCCTCAGCTCTCAGGATCTTGTTATCCCAGTCACCCACTCTTTTTGGTTGAGGGATGTGTTAAATGCCTACAAATTTCAGGCAAGTTGCATCACCCCTATGCACTTGGATTACATGCTTTGCCACTAAAGTATCTTTTTCATTGGCAATGTCATTAAAATGGTCTCTCATGCGACGTCTAAACTCCCTCTTTGTTTTTCCTACGTAGTCTAGAAGGCAGCTACATTGGGCCAGGTACACTACACCCGCAGTTATACAGTTTATGAAGTCACGGATCTCACGGACCAGAAGAGTTTCTTCATGAGAAATATATGCTTCGAACGTGGATCTGAGGATACCATCGGGATAACCTATGTCCCTGAATCTGGTTCTTAAGTCATTCGCCTGCATTTTGAATTTATTCATGCTGGAACAATTGCGATGTAGCCTCAGATACAGGACTTTCGGTATGCCTTTACGCAGGGAATAGGGGTGTGCACTCTCCCAGCGAAGTAGGCTATTCTTCGCAGTTGTTTTGTGAAAGACTGATGTCATGATGTTATTATCAGGGCCCCTCTCAATTAGTACATCCAAAAAGGAAAGGAAGCTAGAGTCACATACGGACGTGAATCTCAGTCCTATATGATTAATAATAATAATTTTCACAAACTCTGTGAAAGACTGTTCTATTCCCTTCCTCAGTAAGAAAACATCATCTATGAATCTATACCATAGAACTATACTTTCATGCCACTGATTTAAATGTTTGACCAGATGTAATTGGCCTCCCAACAGCCCAGGAGTAAATTTGCGCAATTGTTCCAGCATGAATAAATTCAAAACGCAGGCGAATGACTTAAGAACCAGATTCAGGGAAAGAGGTTGTCCCCCAGCGTGTGTCACACCCAGAAGGCAGGGCTGGGCGGGCCGAGGCAGCAGAGCGCTGCCTACTGGCCCTCCTCCGCTCCCTAGGTATTGGTGAGCGCCGTATTAGGTGGGTGGTGTTCTGATAATAAAAAGAGACAAGCATTAATAATAAGTTGCCACTGCCGTTACTAACATAGAAACTCTGCCACTGCATAGACGCACTGCAAGGCACAGATCGCTCCCTGATGAGCCATTTTACTATGGCGAAATGCATTGGAGGGTGCTTGTAGGCAGCTGAAGGAGAGGGACGACTAGGTGAGGCCCGAGGTTCCTGCGGTTGGGGGGGGGTCGCTCTTTTCAGGGCGAGTGCTCCGACTACAGCCAGTTAGCCAATCCCCCATTCTAGACTAGACGATGAGGGTCAGAAACAATTAGGCTTAGCTGAGAAGAGAGTAGGGCGCACTCTACGCAATACTTACCTGGAGAAGCTACCCCCACCGTAAACCATCAACATCTGAGTAGGGCACTAGACCATTTAAATCCCCCCTCCTCCTTCCAAAAGCAATGCGTTCAGAAGAATTTTTACTAACTTTGTCTCATTTATTTTAACGATAAAAATAAAAGTTACGTATTATTATTTCTCATGAAGGTGCACTCAGTTAATCATATAGAAAATCTGACTCCCCCCCCCCCCTTCTCAAAAAAACAAAACAATGGCATCTGTCGGAGGCGGACTACATACTAAGGTATTATTCCTCTTTAAGTTACTCTCTTGAGTCCTGGGAATGTGTCCTACACTCCGCTTGTTTTCTTATTCATCCTGCCCTTTTTCTTTAACTTTCCTTTCCTTCCCTTATTCTACTGCCTGTTACTTATTTCTACAGTGATATGAGTTTTTGCAGATGGATTAAAATATATGAAAGCACCTTCATTTGGACTTTGATGTGTATTATGTACGTGTTATCCGCCAACAGTTTTTGGCTTCCAATTCTGATTGTAGATTTCATTATTATTTGCCTTTCCTTGTTGTTTTTTTTTTTTTTTTCAGAAAATCTCAATGAAATATTTATGCATAAAAAGAATAGACACAAGAAAGAGTTGCAAATTGAGGCGATCACTTTTTATCATCTTCCATCAAAACGCCCCTGGTTGATAGAATAGAATAGACATGATGCACAGATTTCACCTTATATCATGATAATTCTCTGGGTGATACCGATGCACATCCTGCAGGAAACGCTCCATCAACATGCTGGTTGCCAGACGGTTCCTGTGGCATGTAGACAGCTGTCTGTGATTGTCACTTGCAAGATGCTAGGGAAATATTAAAGCATATACTGTAAGTGCCTTGTTAAAATGATACCAATGGATTTTCTTTGACATGCAGATGGAAAGGCAAAGATTCTTAAAAGGTTATTCCCATCTCCCATCGATATCACTAACTTCACTGCTCCACTCCTTGTTCCCTTGTACTTGTTTAGTGGGTAAGACCTTGTTACCTTATAAAATAACAAAAGTAGAATAAGCAAGCCTCTAATAAAGTAAATACAAATTTATAAGACAAACTCTGTGAAAACTTGCAGTGATGTGTGGAAACCTGAATTGCGCTCCACTGGTTATTATATGGAGACATGAAGAACTGTCTAGAACGGCTTTACTTGAAAGCAATGTGAAAGGGGTTGCATCACTTCGGTAAATAGCATTTATTATGTAGAGAAAGTTAATACAAGGCACTTACTAATGTATTGTGATTGTCCATATTGCCTCCTTTGCTGGCTGGATTAATTTTTCCATCACATTGTACACTGCTCGTATCCATGGTTATGATTATGTAAGGGTCAGCCCCTAGAATACTGTTCTTTGCACAGATATCTACAATATGGTGTTACATAGACTGTAATGACTTATTTCAGCCACTAGAGGCCACTGTGTCTCTGAGAAAGAGGAAGCTGAACTGTTTCTGAGATGCACAAGAGGTAGGAGGAGCCAGAAGTTCCCGGGGTTTGAGTCCTGGCTAGAGGTGGGGGTGCCCTGAGAGCTGGGAGAGGATGGCTGCCATGTTAGGAGCCAAGTAAAGGCTAGTGATGGGACATGGAGCCTGACTGATGGAGTCCTGAGAAGCTGGCTGTGCTGGAGACAGGCCAAGATAGACTCTGAACTGAAGTGCTGCAGCTGTGCCCCAGAGAAAGAGACTGCACAGTGTGTTCCAGAGGAGTGGGACCGTGTGTAGAGTCCAGCCGGATCCTTCCTGCCAGAGGTGGAGAGCTGCATCTGTTGTGACCAGAGAGAGAAAGACAGACAAGCAAGCGACCGGACCTGGATCCAGACTGCATCTTATTGGATCCAAGAGAATCTGCAGAACTGTGAGTGGCACCGGTGCTTTCCTGTGATAGGTTATAGTCAGGAACTTAGTCACTGCGCTGTAGAAGCGTCCCCTGGGTAGCAGGGCTAGATAGGAAATTGGTAGTGAGAGTAGCCTGCAAGCTGACTGTTTTGCTGTTTAGCTTATTCTGTGTCTATGCAAAATCTCATTACCACTGTTGTGTTATGTTCACCTATTCATACCATTCCTGTCATTGACCCATTGTGCCTGTTACTCAGGTTTTCCGGCAGTTTCATTTTGCTCCTTAATAAAGCCGGCTTTTGCTTCAGTCTCCTTGTCCGCTGTACTGTACTTGAATCCTGCCTTGCGGTCTCTCCCTCCTCTGACCGCTACAACTACACTGCAATCCATCAGCATTGGCCATGCTGGCACACTATAGGGAAAAGCACCAGCCTTTGTGCGCTTCTACGTTCATGGCCACCAGAGAGGCCAACGCTTTTTCCTATTCCTATGGTGTGCAAGCATGACCACCGCTGACGGACTGCAGGGTGGTTGTAACCATGGAAACGAGCAGTTTATATGATGGAAAAATAAATCCAGCCAGCAAAGGAAGCAATATGGACAATCACAATACTAGAGATGAGCGAATCCTCTTCAGATTAAACATCCGAAGTCGATTCACATAAAACTTCGTTTGAATGAGTGGTACCTTGGACCCGAATCCGAGTTCGGGAAAACGTTTTTAACAGTAAAAATGTATTTCTGAAGTTATTACCCGAAGTCTCGTGAGACTTCGCAAAGTAGCAACTTTGGCTCATCTGTGCCAATACATTCTAATACTGTACAGAGCACTCACTGTGTACAATTGACTTCGGATGTTTCATCCAAAGTCGATTCGCTCAATTCTACACAATACGTTAGTAAGTGGCTTGTATTAACTTTCTCTACTGTACATGCTAAATGCCACTTGCTGAAGTGAGACAATCCCTAGTCGATGAACTGGCGGCTTTTCTACTTTCTGGAGAAAGATGACATATAGGTGCATCCACTGTATGAAACTGAAATAACGGAAGACTATGTTAATTTGTATTAAACTACTAGAAACCAATATGACTACAATGATGTGAAGTGAATATTAATGAGGTGATGATTTTTCTTTGAAACTAAATAAAATGCTTATGACCCTATTACTGGCTAATACCTTGCCATCCCACATGTACAATATACAATAATATAACAATAGTTGGACCATGTCACACTAAATGCAGTACACATGTGTATAGTGAATGCTTGTATGACAAGATAAAAATGTTACATTATCTTACCTTTTCTAGGTTAATGTAATGTACTTGGCAGCAGCTGCAGTATCCTTGTCTGTAATGCCCTGGAGGTACACGGTTCCCTGACTGCTCTGCGATGTGAGCATTTTCACTTAAAAAAACAATTTGTATATAAGAAAGGAGATACATTCAATTTCACAATAATATGTCCTATAGTATCATTTTATTTGCAAGTTCATCAGTTATTCATAAAATCTATTTTCACTGCTATAGGAGTTACAGTTGCAAGAAAAAGTATGTGAACCCTTTGGAATGATATGGATTTCTGCACAAATTGGTCATAAAATGTGATCTGATCTTCATCTAAGTCACAACAATAGACAATCACAGTCTGCTTAAACTAATAACACACAAAAAATTTAATGTTACCATGTTTTTATTGAAAACAGCATGTAAACATTCACAGTGCAGGTGGAAAAAGTATGTGAACCTCTAGACTAATGACATCTCCAAGTGCTAATTGGAGTGAGGTGTCAGCCAACTGGAGTCCAATCAATGAGATGAGATTGGAGGTGTTGGTTACAGCTGCCCTGACCTATAGAAACACACACCAGTTCTGGGTTTGCTTTTCACAAGAAGCATTGCCTGATGTGAATGATGCCTCGCACAAAACAGCTCTCAGAAGACCTACGATTAAGAATTGTTGACTTGCATAAAGCTGGAAAGGGTTATAAAAGTATCTCCAAAAGCCTTGCTGTTCATCAGTTCACGGTAAGACAAATTGTCTATAAATGGAGAACGTTCAGCACTGCCTCTACTCTCCCTAGGAGTGGCCATCCTGTAAATATGACTTCAAGAGCACAGCGCAGACTGCTCAATGAGGTGCAGAAGAATCCTAGAGTGTCAGTTTAAGACTTACAAAAGTCTCTGGCATATGCTAACATCCCTGTTAGCGAATCTACGATACGTAAAACACTAAACAAGAATGGATTTCATGTGAGGATACCACAGAGGAAGCCACTGCTGTCCCCAAAAACAAATTCTGCACGTTTACAGTTTGCACAAGAGCACCTGGGTGTTCCACAGCAGTACTGGCAAAATATTCTGTGGACAGATGAAACCAAAGTTGAGTTGTTTGGAAGAAACCCACAACACTAAATAGGCACAGCACACCAATATCAAACCTCATCCCAACTGTGAAGTATGGTGGTGGGGGCATCATGGTTTGGGGCTGCTTTGCTGTGTCAGGGCCTGGACGGATTGCTATCATCGAAGTAAAAATGAATTCCCAATTTTATAAAGACATTTTGCAGGAGAAATTAAGGCCATCTGTCCACCAGCTGAAGCTCAACAGAAGATGGATGTTGCAACAGGACAACAACCCAAAGCATAGACGTAAATGAACAACAGAATGGCTTAAACAGAAGAAAATACGCCTTCTGGAGTGGCCCAGTCAGAGTCCTGACCTCAACTCTATTGAGATGCTGTGGCATGACCTCAAGAAAACGATTCACACCAGACATCCCAAGAATATTGCGCAACGGAAACAGTTCTGTAAATCGGAATGGTCAAGAATTGCTCCTGACCGTTGTGCACGTCTGATCTTCAACTACAGGAAACGTTTGGTTGAAGTTATTGCTGCCAAAGGAGGTTCAACCAGTTATTAAATCCAAGGGTTCACATACTTTTTCCACCTGCACTGTGAATGTTTACATGGTGTGTTCAATAAAAACATGGTAACATTTAATTATTTGTGTGTTATTAGTTTAAGCAGACTGTGATTGTCTATTGTTGTGACTTAGATGAAGATCAGATCGCATTTTATGACCAATTTGTGCAGAAATCCATATCATTCCAAAGGGTTCACATACCTTTTTCTTGCAACTGTATATAAATTGTATCATAGGAAAGAAATTAAGCGCTGTGTATCTGGAGAGGGTCAAACTACACTTGTTTTCTTAGACATGCCTTGTGCTTTTGGATTCTGGGGTGGATTCCGTTCTGAAAGTTGCATGGAATCTGTGCAGAAACCATCTCCTATTTTATGCAGCAGTGGTGTATGTCCAGATGGTTTTTCAGCACACGCCAAGAAAGGACATGTCCTCTCTTGGCATGGTGTCTGCTCACAGATTAGCCCCACTGAAAGGGGTTAAAGCTTCAAAAGGATCTGCTGCATTTAAACTGAGACAACAACCTAAAGGCCCTTTACACAGGCTGCCACAGCAGGCAATTATCAGGAACAAACTCCCAATAAATGTTTTCTCATTACAAGAGGGGAGAGCTGCATTTGCATGCTAGCGTGGTCGCTCGTTCCCATACAAATTCATAGGGGGGTCATTTAAGACTGGAGTTTTGGACGCTGATCTTAATAACCCCTATATCTGGTGGTGGATCCGCCGAAGTTATGTAGAGGTGCTACATAACTTTGGTGCATCCAGCGCCAATCTAAATTTAGGACAGCTTCCTAGCTGTCTTACATTTAAACTATTTTCTAAAACAGGCACTTTCCCGGCACGACCACTTTTCAGACCAGTCGAGAGCAGGGAAAAGTCACAGATTACGGAGCAACTAACCCTTGCGCCACAATCTGCGCCAGAAGTACGCCTAATATAGGCGTATTTCTGGAAAATAAATGACCCCTGTAGTTTTGGGCAGTACATCACTGTTTGGACAGCACAATCTGCTAGCCAGAAACAGTGATTTAGGTGACAATGTTGTCGTTTTCTTAATAGGATCAAGAAACATATGAATATATATTTTTAAAATTATGTAATTAGCAATGATGACTGATGACAAAAATCCATATGACTTTTGGGAACAAAATAATGACAAAATAAAGTAATAGTAATACTATACTTTATGATTGGGTCAGCAAGCTCCAACACTGAAATCCTCCAGTGAGTATCCTGCACCCCTCCGTTTATATCATGCAGGCTTTCAATGTTAAAATGATTGATAATTGACTCCTTCATTGTAACAGATTACTTTAAACTGCAGCGTCAATACAATCAAAATATGAAACAATTCCTTCAGCCTGGTTAATTCATCAACCATAATTAGCTGGTTATCCAGTCTCCTTTATGTCTTTCTTACAGGCATGATATTTCATCATTATGGTTCCAAGTTGTATATGAGAAAAAGAGATGAGCAATCATGTAAAGCAGGATGAAAAATGATCCAACAAAACACATGGTAAGAAACGTGAAGACAGTCCACCCGGAAGAAAAATGTTATCCAACGTAAGGGCATACTCCACCCTGAAGGCATATCAAAATGAAGCACTCAAGTAACAATCTTCTTCACAAATACTTGTTAATATTTCTTTTTTGTCACAATACAATCTAATGTTGTAATGCAATAAGGAAGATTCATAAAAGTGCAAAGAATTAATGAAAAACTGACATCCGGTTGCTGCTTTTATTTAATTTTTTTTTAAATATTCCTGATTTGCACATCAGAATAAGTGATAAGGGTGGTCCACACAGGATGCAAATGCTGACAAATAATCCAAAACAGATTATTATGATTTCTATGAAGCCAGATCGTCATATGCCTATGGTAGTTACAATGTGTCTGTATTACACCTTGTCTAATATCACATTTGAGTTTTAGAATAACAACCCAGGTTAGGGTACATTTACGCACACTTCCACCGGAGGCTGACCCTCAGGCTTCTGCCACGGTTTTGCATTTTGCAGTCCAATTCCCTGGGGCTAATCTATATGTAGACACCTGCCATGTAAACCGCGCTAACAGACATGTCCCTTCCTAAAGCGGTCTGGAAATCCGCACACAGACAATCTGTGGCCATATGGAGGACTGCACACACTCCCACTGATTTACTCTCTACTGCTGAAAAGCATTGTTTGTGGTTTAGCTGCCATCAACTAAAGCTTCTCACAGCTCACCAAGCAGAGCACCTACAGCAGCTGTGATTGGTATCGCAGCTCAGCCCCATTCACTTCAATGGGGCTGAGCTGCACCTAGGCCATGTGACAGATGAACATAACGTCTCATTGGCTGCATCTCATTAGCTTCGAGAAGGCCGCAGTGCTACTGCAAGGTGCCTTCTCAAACAGCTGATTGGCTGGGGTCCCAGGTGTCGGACCCCAACAAATCAGATACTGATGACCTATCCAGAGGACAATCCTAACCACGGCATCGGAGCGTGTGAAAACCCGGAAGAGCACGCCTCCAGGTATGCTCCAGCTCCCTTGGGAAGTGATTGGAGGAGCCGGAGCTTGTATACAGCAGCCCCTGTCATAGAGAGTGACAGGAGGCTGCTGCATAGTGTTTCTACGAAACCCCTGTCAGTAGCAGGGCTCCTTAGGAAACTAGTACATTTTTCATAGACTTTAATGATTACTTGTTATAGTTCCCTATGAGAACTATTAAAAAAAAGTCAACAAAAAATAATAAAGTTTTTAAAAATAAAAAAAGATAAAAGTTCAAATCACCCCCCCCCCCCCAAAAAAAAATAATAATAATAATTAGACTTAACGGTAATTCGGTTTCCATGAGATCACCATGACAGCTACAAGGAGATTGAACCCTGACCTCTGTAGGGACAGGAACAGAGAAAGGTTAAAACACCCCCCTTCCCCTCCACCATGCATCAGTGCTTTCCAAAATTATCAGAGTGAAAGAGGAGACAAATCCATAGTAATCTTATTATATAACTTGAAGGTATTGACTCATACCCGCACGCAACAATAAATGAAAAATAAATTGGGGAGGGAATAATGGGCCATCATGGTGATCTCATGGAAACAGAATTACTGGTAAGTCCAATTCCGATTTTCCATATCACCATGACGGCCACAGGGAGATATCCAAAATTATAATATTAAGGGTGAGGGGGCTACTGCCTGAAGGAACTTTATGTCCAAAAGACAGATTGGCAGTATTTGAAAAATCTAAGTGGTAATGCTTTATAAAGGTATGCACACTGGATCAGGTTGCCACCCTACAAATGTCTTCCAAGGAGGCACCTGCTCTTTCAGCCTGTGAAGAGGACATAGCTCTAGTTGAATGCGCTTTTAAAGTTAGCTGGACAAGAAACCCCCTGAGCGGTATAACAATGGGAAATTGTGCACTTAATCCACCTAGCAATGGAAGATTTAGACAACCTCTTCCCTTTGTTCTTTCCTGAGAACTGAACCAGAAGACTATCAGACTTCCTGAAGTTTTTTGTGACCAAGTATTTTAAAACTGTACGTCTAACATCTAAGGTGTAAAAAGAACTCTCCCCGCTATTTTTTGGATTATTACAAAATTACGGGAGAATGATCTCTTGATCCCTGTGGAAGTCAGATAACACCTTGGGTAGGAACCCTGGATCTAGTCTGAGTACTATCCTATCTTCCAGGATTCTAAGATAGGGCTCCCTAATTGAAATCGCCTGTATCTCACCCAGCCTCCTTGCAGACGAAATGCTGTCTTGAAAGATAGGAATTTGAGTGGACAGTCTTCCAGGGGTTTAAATGGACTCATAATTTGGCCATTTAAAAAATGTTATTGAGGTTCCAGGAAGGAACTCGTGATTTTAATGCGGGCCTCAGTCTCGCTGCCACTCTCATGAATCTTCAAAACCACCTGTGGCTTGCTAAGTCCGCATTAAAGAAACAGCTGAGTGCCGATACTTGTACTTTTAGAGTAAGACCTAATCCTAGACCTTGTTGAATAAAATCTAAGATTTGTTGAATCTTTGGTCTAACCAGGTTAGGAGAAGATTCCCTTGACCAAAAGCAGAACCTCTTCCAGATTTTTAGGTATATGGCCGATGTCACCTTCTTCCTACTGGCCCTGACGCTGGGTTCAGACCTGAGCTCTGTATGCGCGATTGTACCGGCGTTTGCAATCACGCATACAGAGACAAGCGAACGCCCATTTTCGCGCGTTCCTGGAAGTCTATGTACGGGAATGCGTGACAAGACGCCCCAAAGAAGCTCATGTACTTCTTGGGGCGTCGGGCCTCAGTATTTCGACCTCAGGATCCAGGCCATCACGTAGAAGGTCTTTCCTGAGTGGAAGAGACCATGGGTTGGAGATTCAGAGTCTTTTGAGGGAGGAGAACCAATTCCTCTTTGGCCAGAAGGGGGTTACCATGATGACAGTCGAATTACCCTGTAGGATTTTCTGAATTACTCTTGGAATAAACGGTATCGGGGGAAATGCATAACATAGGTTCCAATACCATGTTTTGGCGAATGCGTCTATCATCCAAGGATTGCCCCTGGGAGCCAGGGAACAGAATCTGTTCACTTTTTTGTTATCTTTTGACGCCAACAAGTCTACGTCTGGTGTCCCTCATCTGTCTACTATCATCCTGAAGACTTCCAGATTTAGGAACCATTCTGTTTAGTCCAATGCGTGACAGCTGAGGTTGTCCGCTTCCTGATTGAGAGTCCCTTTGATATAAGCCGCCGAGATAGACTTCACTTTCCTTTCCACCCAGTAGAATATCTTGTTTGAAAGGTATTGAAGTTTCTTTGCTTTTGTTCCTCCCTGATGTGAGAGGTAAGCCACCGTCATTGTATTGTCTTACAGGATCCTCAGGTGGTGATCCTGAAGAGTCTCTTCCGCCACCTTTAAAGCTTCCCACACAGCACTAAACTCCCTGAAGTTCAAGGATTAGCTTCTTACCGAAAGGGTCCAGAAACCCTGGTAATAGGAGTCCCCAATTTTTGCACCCCAGCCTGAATGGCTGGCATTGGTCTTGATCTGGACATACGGAGACTTCCTCCAGGCCACTCCCTGTGAGAGATTGTTGTTCACCTTCCACCAGTTTCAGGAGGTCTTTACGTATCCTGGAATGTAAACCTCGATCTAGAGACCTATGTTGTTTGTCCCAGATGTTCAGAATCCAGGACTGCATGGGACGGGACTGAAGCCGACTCCACATTACTGGTGGGATACAGGCTGTCAATGTTCCCAGCAAACTCATAGCTTCTCTCACAGAGAAGATCCTCTTCCTCTGGAAGGTCTTGATTTTCTCCCTCAAAGACTGAATCTTGTCTGTGGGCAGGAAGGTGGTCTGTGACTGCGAGTCCAGGAAGACTCCCAGGAACTGTACTCTGGTCCTATCCCAAAAATGTTCTAATCCCCAGAAATGCAATACATTTGCATTTTTGTCATGGGCATATCTAATGTGTCTTGAGATAGGTGTATCCTTCTCCGTCTCTACTGTACTTAGATGGCCTGAGATATCGCCTTAGGCTACTTTCACACTAGTGGCACTGACCTCCAGCAGGCTGTTCCGTCAGGTGAACAGCCTGTCAGATCCGTCCTGCCGCTAGTGACCGTGTGCCCCCGGACTGCCGCTCCATCCCTATTGACTATAATGGGGGCGGTGTGGAGTTCCGGAGGAGGCACGGCAGTGTATGGTGAGAGGCTGCCTGAATAAATGTAGGACATGTCGTAGTTTTATTCCGGCAGCCTCTCCCCGTGCCTCCGCCAGAACTCCACCCCCGCCCCCATTATAGTCAATGGGGATGGAGCGGCAGTCCGGGGGCACACGGTCACTAGCGGCAAGACGGATGGTCCATGCCGCTAGTTTGAAAGTCTGTGCCGCTAGTTTGAAAGTAGCCTAGTTCTTGTGTCGTCTTTCCAACATATAATTTAGGGCAAGGACATGTAGCTATATAGACCACCCTCTGGGTTTTACAGTTAATGAATTGTCCGATTTCATATTCCCTTTGGTCACTTGGGTTAGTGAATTTTAAGTACACAGAACACATCCATGCATTATTTTTATTTAGGGGAATTAGGGATCCCAGGGATTCCATCCTGAATTTACTGTAGGCAATGTACTTGTTGAGGAATCTCAGATTTATAATCATCCGAAATGACCCTTCCTTCTTTTTTTACCAGAAAGAGACTGGAATAAATCCTTTGCCCTATGGGTTCTGAGACTGGGACCTAAATTACGACTCCTAGATCTATGAGATTTTTGATACTTTGCCAAATACCGCTCTGAGCTTTCCCTGACCCTAGATTTGATATAAAAAATCTCCTTGGGGCCTGAAGAAAATTATATCTTCCAGCCTGCTCTCACTACTTCCCTATCTCTTTTTCCAGGCAGATAGAAAATTATTTAGTCTCCCCCCCCCACTCTAGCGTCATTGTTTATCGCTGGGTTTACTCTGGGAGTTAAGGAGAAACCCTTTCCCTTTACCTCCTTTGGGGTAACTCCAGCTGCCTGACTTCTCTTTCCCTCTGTAGGATCTCTTGGCCCTGAAAGGAACAAAAGGAAATTTTCCTCCTATAAGGTCTATACCAGTGATGGCGAACCTATGGCACGGGTGCCAGAGGCGGCACTCAGAGCCCTCTCTGTGGGCATCCGAACCCTGAAAAAAGTCTATGGTGTACCAATAAGCCTTAGACTTTTCCTGGCATTCATCAGCGCAGGCAGCGCACTGAATGTAGGCAGGTTGTTATTGCTAAATGATAAAGTACATTAAAGATATACTATATTGGACTGTGGTATTCAGGGTAAATTGCCATGTCTGCACTTTGCGATAAATAAGTGGGTTTTGGGTTGCAGTTTGGGCACTCGGTCTCTAAAAGGTTCCCCATCACTGGTCTATACACTGGAAATCCCTTCTTTTGATCTGAAGCTTTTTCCAGGATCTTGTCTAAGACTGGCCCGAAGACATATTCACCTGAAAAAGGGATAGAACATAACTTCATTTTCGAAGTTTTGTCCACAGACCAGGATTTTATCCAAAGGGAATGACGTGCCACGTTAGAAAGACCTGCATCCATGGCAGAAAATCTGATGGACTCAGAGGAAGCATTCACTAAAAAGGCCATTGCTGATTTAAGGAGAGGGATAAAGTTTATTATTTCTTCCCTGGGGGTCTTATTCCTCAAATGGGATT
The DNA here is from genome assembly GCF_014858855.1 of Bufo gargarizans. Lineage (NCBI taxonomy): Eukaryota > Metazoa > Chordata > Amphibia > Anura > Bufonidae > Bufo > Bufo gargarizans. The sequence continues at coordinate 84,866,226 of NC_058087.1, read as the reverse complement.
CTAACTTGTTCAACCAAAAGGTACATATACCTCGCTACCGAGGTCTCAGCGATGTTAGATTTGAAATTAAACATAAACGCCTCCCAATATTTAAATAATATGCTATCAGTTTTTCTCTCCATGTGGTCTCTCAATTGTGATGCATCCTCAAAGGGCAACAAAGTTTTTTTTATTGACCTTAGCCAATTGTAAATCTATCTTGGGGATCTCGTCAAATAGTTTTGATTCTGCCGGATCAAACAACTTCTTGTACTCTCTGAACACCCCTAGCCTCCTCTCAGGGTCTAACCATTCCTCTAAGATCATATCCTGAATGTTTTAGTTAATTGGGAACACTGTGGCTCTTTTTGTCCTCAGACCCCCAAACATCTCCTTCTGAATGGAGTGAGATTTTTGAACATCCTCCACCGCCATGGTAGCTCTTACAGCTTTAAGGAGGTCTGACATCTCATCAGCGGCAAAGTAGAATTTTTTAACTGCCCTCAAGGATATCTCCTTACGGTCTTCCTCCTCCCACTTCCTAAAAGAGAAAGCATCGCCACCCATGCATTCTGAATCAGAAGAGGAGGGTGGAATTATTTTTTGCCTCTTTGGAGGTAAGGGGTCCCTGGTCAGACTCCGACATCTGGGATGGAAGCCTTGACCTCCTCCTGAATCATAGAACGAACCATGTCTTGAGACGCGTTCCTCCCAGACTATATTTGAAATGCACTCTTTGCAGATCTTTTTGGGGTACCCGTCCGGTAACCTTTTGAAACGTGAAATGCAATCTGCAGTTTTTTTTGGTTTCTTCTGAGTCTCTTTAGAAACCTATGAGGTGAGAACAAACCAAAAATTAGACAGATGGGACTTAAGGATTGAGATTAGGTGCAAACACCACCGTCCGCAATAGTTACAGAGGAACCCTGAATCCTTATAAAGGGTGATCCCCAACCCCAATATGTGTCTGGCATCATAAGAAAAAGACAATCCACACAGGGAACTTACAGGAAGCTGAGAAGGAGCATCAAGCTCTCTGGGCGATTGTGGTTCCGGGCCTGACATGTCTGAACCACCGACCTCAGATCAGTCCAGCACGTGGCTCCTCGCTTCGCCTGGCCAGTATTGGAACGCTGAGCCCGCTGCGTGTCGCCCGCCTCCTACGTCACTTCCTGGATGCACCAGAAGTGACGCCATTCAAGACGCAAATGCGCTGGGCGCTGTCTCCAGCTTAAACCACCAGGGCCAGAAGGAGGACGCTACCCCGGGAGCAGACTCCGGATCAACCAGAGTGAGCCCTCCCTTCTCTCCCCTGCCCAGCTTTTGTACCAGACCGACGGCCAGCAGGGAAGCACCGCATGCATCTTCACCCATGCATTCTTTCCTGCGGTTTAAAGATAAGTACCACAGCACCCTTCTCCCCACTGGGAGATTCACACAAACTAATAAACGCTCATCTTTTTTCTTCATCTCTCTGACCAACAGGGAGACCTTTCTCTGCCCTGGCCGCTGTAGGGCCCTTGTGGCCGTCATGGTGATGATATGGAAAATACACATAATGGTTATCGCCAAATGCGAAAACGCCCACATTAAAAGAAAATATCTTCCCCATACGTCAAATGGAAAAAAAATGGTCAATGCGCTATTTTTGGTTCCTTCATTTCCCACAAAAAATTAAATACAAGTCATTCACACCCCAGAATGCTATCAATAAAAAGTACAGGTCCTCGTCTACATGAGGGCTTGTTATTAGTGAGGTGAACTGTAAATTTTATTGGTACCATTTTAGGGTATGAACAACTTTTTATTACATTTTTGGGGGGGGGGACACAGTGACCAAAAAATGGGAGTGGATTTTAACAGTTCAGACATTACAGGACACAGCTATGCCTGTTATGGTTATTTTTTTGTAATTAATTACCGCTATTTATTTATTTTATGTAAAATTGGGAAAGGGGAGGCTGTGTTTTTTTATTTTTTCCTTTTTTTATTTTTACACCTTAATTTTTAGTCCCCTTAAGGTTGCTTGTCCCACAGACTGCAATAGAATTCTACCCTAACAGTGGTTAGATACATTGCTATGAAAAGAATGAAAATTACAAAATTACTGGGTAATCTATCTATAAAATAGAAAAAGGTATATGAATATTAAGCGTCTTACCTGCTGCTGTTCTCCACCTTAATATAATTTGCTTCCCTTTTGCTCTCATCATCTGCATAAAACCCATACAAAGGCATTGAAAGATGTTATATTAAGGAGCACAATACAAAAAAGAAATAAAATAAAACAAATTTGGGCCCTGATTTGGTGTCATGCCTTCAGCAGTTTGTTATTATTATTTTATTCACAGTATGCTATATAATGTATATTTCTCTGTCTATTATGTAACTGCACCATCTAGTGGCCGTTTACATACACTGCTGCTTTTCACACTAAAATTTGACCACTTCAGCTTCCATAACTGGTAGCCTATGAACTCTAGTGACATCATGAGCCCTACACATAGCAGCCATTTTTCTCATTCACAGCCACAATTACAGAGGTATCCACACGGTCTGGTAGTGTCCTGATCTATCTTCTACATCTAAGCTTACGGTAGCATCGCTGTTTTACCTTACTGTTATATAGCCTTGCAATAAAGACGAAGTTGGACGTTACTCCATTGTCAATTCATTGCTGGGACAGGTTTAGCTGTCTGTCAAGCTATGTACCTTCACAGATAAGGAGGACCGAACAAACATTATTGCCAATGCTACAATACAAAACGACATACAGTTGCAAGAAAAAGTATGTGAACCCTTTGGAATGATATGGATTTCTGCACAAATTGGTCGTAAAATGTGATCTGATCTTCATCTAAGTCACAACAATAGACAATCACAGTCTGCTTAAACTAATAACACACAAAGAATTAAATGTTACCATGCTTTTATTGAACACACCATGTAAACATTCACAGTGTAGGTGGAAAAAGTATGTGAACCCCTAGACTAATAACATCTCCAAGAGCTAATTGGAGTGAGGTGTCAGCCAACTGGAGTCCAATCAATGAGAGGAGATTGGAGGTGTTGGTTACAGCTGCCCTGCCCTAAAAAAAACACACACCAGTTCTGGGTTTGCTTTTAACAAGAAGCATTGCCTGATGTGAATGATGCCTCGCACAAAAGAGCTCTCAGAAGACTTACGATTAAGAATTGTTGACTTGAATAAAGCTGGAAAGGGTTATAAAAGTATCTCCAAAAGCATTGCTGTTCAACAGTTCAACAGTTCACTTCTGTGGTCACCTCACCTGGGCACATGGTCTTTGCTCAGCAGAGTCCTGCCATACATGCTGGGTAGATGCCTGAATGGATTTGTTAGAAGGAGGTCTGTGACGTCACTGGTCACATGCTCTTTCATGGTCACATGATCCACTGTGAGAACGCCTGCCTCCTGCTGTGTTCAGCTCCAGAGAGAAGGGGGTGTGAAAGGATGGACCAATAGCAGGGCAGCTAGCTGATACTGGCCAATCAGCAGCCTCCTGCTCCTATCTGCGGCTTAGACAGAGTGACCACTGGCTGGGGAGGGGAGGGCGCCCGGCAACGCTGCTGGCAAGTAAGTGATTAAAAAAAAAAAAAGCTAGTTTTTCCGCCCACCCCTTTCTCTGTGCTGAGTGTGCTCTAAGGCAGCCGCCTGGTCTGCCTTATGGAAGCGCCGGCCCAGAACGGGAACGGCGTTCCTGCTGTGAAAAAAGTGCAGGAAGGCCGTTCCCACCTGTTCCCCCTCGACTCGACCCCTGCTAACATCCCTGTTAGTGAATCTACGATACGTAAAACACTAGACAAGAATGGATTTCATGGGAGGATACCACAGAGGAAGCCACTGCTGTCCAAAAAAACATTGCTGCACGTTTACAGTTTGCACAAGAGCACCTGGATATTCCACAGCAGTACTGGCAAAATATTCTGTGGACAGATGAAACCAAAGTCGAGTTGTTTGGAAGAAACACACAACACCATGTGTGGAGAATAAGAGGCACAGCACTCCAACATCGAAACCTTATCCTAACTGTGAAGTATGGTGGTGGGGCATCATGGTTTTGGGCTGCTTTGCTGCATCAGGGCCTGGACGGATTGCTATCATAGAAAGAAAAATTAATTCACAAGTTTATTAAGACATTTTGCAGGAGTACTTGGGTGTTGCAACAGGACAACAACCGTAAGCATAGAAGTAAATCAACTGCTTAAACAGAAGAAAATACGCCTTCTGGAGTGGCCCAGTCAGAGTCCTGACCTCAACCCGATTGAGATGCTGTGGCATGACCTCAAGAAAGCGATTCACACCAGACATCCCAAGAATATTGCTGAACTGAAACAGTTCTGTAAAGAGGAATGGTCAAGAATTACTCCTGACCGTTGTGCACGTCTGATCTGCAACTACAGGAACGTTTGGTTGAAGTTATTGCTGCCAAAGGAGGTTCAACCAGTTATTAAATCCAAGGGTTCACATACTTTTTCCACCTGCACTGTGAATGTTTACATGGTGTGTTCAATAAAAACACATGGTAACATTTAATTCTTTGTGTTTTATTAATTTAAGCAGATTGTGATTGTCTATTGTTGTGACTTTTTAGATGAAGATCAGATCACATTTTATGACCAATCATTCCAAAGGGTTCACATACTTTTTCTTGCAACTGTATACCAAATGCCTCTTTGGCAGCTTTTTGGGAGCTGAGACATTTTTGTCTGGCAAATGCTAGCATTAAATGGGTCTGGCAGTTTCAACAAACTCTGCATACATTAGTACAAGCAAACATAAGACACTTTGTAGAGAAAAATGATGCATTATCTGCACTTCAACCACTTCTCCTCCCAGTGGCATAGAGACGTAAGGGCCCCATAGCAAGGATCAAATCAGTCCCCCCATACAGGATAGAAGGGTTTGCACCTAAACCCCTTTCAATGACCCTTGGGCAATTTTATCCACTGCCTCATTTGCTAAAAGTTGTTCCTTTTAGAGGGTAGAGTCCTGAACAAGTTTTCACCCCCAGTAGAAGAGGGGCTGATCCCAACTGGGCCTCCTCTTGCCCTGGGCCCCATAGCAGTTGCATGGTCCCCCGCTATGGTATTTACCCCCCTGTCTCCTCCCTTCTGCACTGATCACTCACTATTAATTCTCTGATCAACTACAGCTTGATAAAAGCAGAAATGAGACAGATACTCAGTTTCACTGAGAGATCAGATTATAGCTGCTGCCCACAGAAATCTATGGGGGAGTCAGAAGCTGCGGACAAAGATGCTGCTGGTTCCATGAAGTGTTTCACTTGCCCACCCCAATGCTAGATTCACAGCTGCACTACTATGATGTCATCCTTGCTGTTTCTCTGTATGTGAGAGATGGAGAAAAGAAGATCCTGCTCCAGTATCTCCATGTGTAAGGGTGCATTCACACAACCATGATTTTCTTCTGCGTCCGAGCCACAATTTTTCCGGATAATGCACGGATCCATTCATTTCTATGGGTCCGCAAACATTTTGGAATGCCTTTGTATGTCATCCGTGTCCTGTCCGTTCCGTATGTGCGTTCCTTTTTTGGGGGGGGGGGGACCTGCCCTATTCTTGGCCGCAAATTGAGGTCCGTGGCCCCATTGAAGTCAAAGGGTCTGCAAAAAACACGGATAGCACACGGAAATGCATCCGTATGTCATCCGTTTTTTACAGACCCCTTGACTGAAAATATTCAGGGAAACCCGCTTTCAGTCACATGTTGCAGCAACACAGGCTCAGGAAGAATGAAGAGGAGACAGGACCAGAGCAACATGGTCATCAACATTGAAAAACTAATCATCCTGGTGCAGGAATGGACCCAATTATGGGACACCCGCTCAGAAATTTACCATGACCGCATCAAGAAAGATGCGGCATGGGTAGAAAACACTAGAGAGCTGCATCCAGAGGAGTGAGAGAAAGCCAGCAAGACCCGTGCAAGAGCATGGGTATGTGTGGACCTCATATAATGTGATATAACCATGCTGCTTCCATTATGTGACCCCCAATGCACCCCAAAGTATGTGACACCCCCCCAGTGCACCCTAAAGTATGCAACCCATGTGCACCCCAAAGTATGTGACCCCCCAGTGCACCCTAAAGTATGCAACCCATGTGCACCACAAAGTATGTGACACGTGCACCCCAAAGTATGTGACAGTCCCCAGTGCACCCCAAAGTATGTTATATCCCCCCAGTGCACCCTAAAAAGTATATGTTCCACCTGCAGCAATAGGTATGTGACATGAGTTCCCAAACTTGTCATCCAACGCCCGTTGTCAAATGAATTACCTCTTAAAGACAATATTTAAACTAGTGTGAGCGGCTTACGGCTCTTTCAGACGAGCGGATGCCGTGCGGGTAAGGCTACTTTTACACTGGCATTTCTGGGTCCGCTTGTGAGACCCGTTTCAGGGCTCTCACAAGGGGCCCAAAAAGGATCTGTTTAGCCCCAATGCATTCTGAATGGATAAGGATCCGTTCAGAATGCATCAGTTTGGCTGTGTTCCGCCTCCATTCTGCTCTGGAGGCAGACACCAAAACGCTGGGGGACGGATCCATTTACACTGACACAATATGGTGCAATTGTAAACGGATCCGTCCACTATTGACTTTCGTTTGACTTACACTTAGATTTTTTTTACAGAGTAATGCAAACAGGTCCATTCTGAATGGATACCAGCATTTGCATTATAGGTGCGGATCCGTCTGTGCAGATACCAGACGGATCCGCACCTAAACGCAGGTGTGAAAGTAGCCCAATCCGCTGCGTGAAGGAGTGCCGAGCCCCACTCTGGACAGCAGAGACACGGAGCATTAACATGATTGATAATGCTCTTTTTGCTACAAAATCACGGTGACAACTTTATCTCACTGTGATTATGTAGTAAAAAGGTCACAGAGAGGCACAGATCATTATTAATCATGTTAATGCTCCGTGTCTCTGCTGTCCGGAACGGGGCTTGACACTCTTTCACGCAGCGGATTACCCACACGGCAGCCGCTCGTGTGAAAGAGCTTTTAGGGTTAAGTGCTCACCCCTGCTACGGTCACATGATGTATCTTCACATTTTTGATTGGCGCGCACACAGTACAGAACTCTTTCACAGCTAAGCTGTTTCAGTAGAATCAGTGCAGGTAAACCATGAACATGTGACGGTAGTGGGGAAAAGCGCTGAGCGCTAGAGCTAAATTCATTTGACAAAAGGCAGTGGATGACAAGTGTAGAGATTTTTGGGCAGAATTTATGCTGGTGTAAAGAATAAAAACAGTTAATGAAGTATATTATTAAGTTCTATGTACTTACACAGTGTATATGAAATACACAGTAAATGTAGTTACTTGTTAAATTTTATTTCAATTTGACAATTGTTAGGGATGTGTGAATTTTATTCAGTTTTTTTGTATCTCTAGGACTGTAACTGGTTAATCTTAAGTTGTTACAAACTTCCTCTTCTTATCTTAGGAGCCTCCCCCCTCCCCATTCTGCTGTGAGTCGAGCTCTGTCTATGCAACGCTATGAGGAGACAAAGGGGGGGGGAGACAGAGAACTGTGCTGTGGGCAGTTTTTGTCTTCTATCTCCCCACAGATGCTTTGAAGAAGATGTGTGCACTGTGAGAGGATGCTAAAGCCAATCCCTTGGCTGGATGAATATAATACACACATATAACTCACTGCCTATAGAAGAACACCTCTTTGAAGTGTCATATATAACGTGTGCAGTTAAGGGTGGGTGATATGGCCTAAAATCTATATTGCAAGATAATTTGAAGCATGTGCGATATGCAATATATATTGCGATATATTATTTTCTTCTGTATGTATACAAAAAATACAAATTACAAAACCTTTAAAGAAATTTTTAATGTGTATTGTGTAACACAGTAACAGATCTTTTTCCAAACAATGTAAAGATGAAGACTAAGTGTTAGTAAAACACTAATTTGTTGAAAATAAAGTACAAAATGTAAAAAAAAATAAACATTACATTTCTTCATCCTGTCCTGATTACTTATTTATATTGCACAAGTTGGAAGGCTGAAAAGTCAGCCTGAATTTGTGGGAGGTGCGTCTCACCCTTTTAAGTGCCGTCTCCCGTCTCCTCTGGGCGCTTCTGTTCACACTCGCTGGATAAGGAGCCGCCTCGCTTTCACTACTGCAGTCCGATTCATCCGCCGCTTGTACACCGCCTGTCCGCGTCTCCAGGACAGGTAAGTTCCTTCCATCAGTCCCGTCCCCTCCACAGGGCTCCTCCGATCAGCGCTTATGTGTTTCCCTGCTTCTGGTCGCAGGGTCGGCGTGCGTTCCAGCGTGGAACACACGTGGAGAATCGCTGCCGGATTTGTGTGTTCACCACCTATACGCGTCTCCAGGACAGGTAAGCTCCTTCCCTCAGTCCATTCCCTCCACAGGGCTCCTCCGATCAGCGCTCATGAGTTTCCCCGCTTCCGGTCGCGGGGTCGGCGTACGTTTCAGCGTGGGACGCATGTTCAGAACCTCTGCCGGACTTGTGTGTTTTGCATTACAGGTGGTGTCCTGGTTAGTACTGTGTCATTGCTGCCCAATCTTATCGGTGCTTACTCCTCCTGGTTCCTCTATGCTTCCTACAGCTGCATTTTGCAGATCAGGCTCACACACACCAACATCGCTCGTGTTAGGGGCTTGCAGCTAAACCAGCTCCTCTATTCCTTGTTGTGGTTGCTAGGTGCTGGTCATACAGTGCAAAATCCTCACGATGGAGCGCATGCCATGGATACGACTGTGAGGAGATACGACTGCCATGGATACGACTCACCTGGGATGGAAATACACAGCTTCAGCCTAGACACTATGCACAGTCACTGCACGCTGACCATTTGCCTGCCATCATCTGTACTGATATGTAGTGGTAGCAGGCCCGTTCTGTATGTGTATGTTCATTTATTCGTATGCTATGTTTTTTCCTGTTTCCCACTGGATCTCCCAGGCTTGTACCTACCTCTGTCTGCTGGTCCACCCAGGCTCATACCTACCTCTGTCTCCTGGATCGCCCAGGTTCGTACCTACCTCTATCTGCTGGTCCACCCAGGCTCATACCTACCTCTGTCTCCTGGATCGCCCAGGCTCATACCTACCTCTGCCTCCTGGATCGCCCAGGTTCGTACCTACCGCTGCCTCCTGGATCGCCCAGGTTCGTACCTACCTCTGTCTCCTGGATCGCCCAGGCTCATATATACCTCTGTCTCCTGGATCGCCTAGGCTGTCATCTCCTCAGTTATTCCTCCTTCTGACTCGACCAGATTTTGTTCTTCTGTGAACGGGTACGTTTCAGTTTATTTATTATGTATCATTGTCAGTTAATCCTGGTTTGCCCAGGCTCTGTTCTTCCTTCTCTGCCTGGCACATTCAGGTCTGGTCTTCCTGCATGTCTACTACTCCGGGTTTTTCCAGGGTCTCTCGCTGTCGGCCGGATCCATCCAGGCTTTAGCCTTCTATCCATTACAATACTTCCCCATGATCCGCCCACAGGCCCACTTACTCTTTCACACTTGTTGCACCCAAGCCTGTCCCTTCCTGGTTCACTTTTCCTGGCACTGCCAGGTCGGTCCATCACCGGGCTACGTGGTGCAGTATTTCTGGGTCACTCCTCGTGTCTCCACTTAGGTTCACTTATTCCTGTCACCTGGTTCGAGGTTCCCCATTTACGGGCCCGTTTCTTCCCTCCACCTCACGCTCGTCCATGCTCTGCACTCCTCACATCCCGGTTCGCTCGGTTTCGCTCAGTTTTCTTCCTATCGGTTGAGTAGTGGTAGGGCTTTGGTTGGTCTGTATGTCCTACTTTCTCTTCCAGGTTCTTGCCAGTTCCATTCATCCGACATTTTGCTTAGATCAGGTTAAGTAAGACATCTTCAGAGGTCTTATCCAGCAACCTCAGGTACGTTACTCGGACTTTCACAAGCCTCTCTCTTCGTGGCACCGGTCGTTCTTACGGTCCTGTATAGTCACCCAGAACTGTTTCTTTCTCTGCAGGTTAAGCATGTCACGAGCCTCAGACATGGATGACTCCATGTCAGTCCCTGAAACTTCTGTTTCAGGTCAGTCCGGCACCATGTTCCTGAGAAGTTGGACGATTCCCAAGCTCATCGCAGAACTTAACAGACGAAAGATCCCTCACCCAGCCTCTGCTCATAAGACAGAATTGTATAAACTGCTGATGACCAGCCCGAGAGCGTCAGGTGTCCAGTCAGGGATCACGTCCATTCAGCAGTCGCTGTCACAATTACAGTCCACTATTGACTCCCTGGTCTGCTCGGTGGCAGACGTTCAGTCCAGGGTGACGGTGCTGGAGTCTCGGGCCCCTGAGCCCACCCAAGCGTCAGACCCTCTGGCAGTGCTTCTCAGGTGTCTTCGCCAGGTATTACCAGTCTCACCCCTCAGGTGGCTCCTGCCCATTTCATTCTGGATGGTATCAAAAAAGATATTTTGGCTGGGAAGGATGTGAACTTGGCATGCATCCTTATCGCCTCACAAGACCTTCCTGAAAACAGGGTCATTAACGGTGGCGATGTCTCTCTCATTCTGAAGGCCAAGGATGCAAGGCTTAACAGGAAGCTCTCCATTAGTGTTGATCACGAATATTCGAATTTTTATCGCGAATATAGGTACTTTGAAAATTCGCAAATATTTTGAATATAGTGATATATATTCGTAATTTCGAATATATATATTTTTTTTTTATCAGTACACATATCCCTCCCTGCATCTAGCTTGTGGGCCAATGAGAAGGCTGCAGTATATTTGACTTTAGGAGTAGTGTTTGCAAATATTCGTAATACGATTTTTTAATTGCGAATTGAAACATTACAACTTACAACTATTAGACAAATAAGATTATAGCACTATATTAGCTAAATTGCTCTATATAAAAAAAAAAATTGAATATTCATAATACTCTAAAACAAGAATTTATAGCAATATAGCGAATATTCGGGAAAAAAAAGAATATAGAGCAATTTAGCTAATATAGTGCTATAATCTTCTTTGTCTAATAGTTGTCATTTTTTTCTCATCTGAAAAAAATTACAACTATAAAAAAAGATTATAGCACAATATTATAATTGCTCTATATTTGTTTTTTTCCCGAATATTTGCTATATTGCTATATATTCTTGTTTTAGAATATTACGAAAATTTGAAAAAACGAAGTTATAGCAATATAGCGAATATTCGTAAAAAAAACGAATATAGAGTAATTTAGCTAATATAGTGCTATAATCTTTTTTTTTATAGTTGTAATTTTTTTCCAATCTGAACTTCAGATGAGAAAAAAAATTACAACTATTAGAAAAGGAAGATTGTAGCACTATATTATCAAAATTGCTCTAAATTATTATTTTTTCGAATATTCGATATATTGCTATATATTCTTGTTTTAGAATATTAAGAATATTTGAAAAAACAAAGTTATAGCAATATAGTGAATATTCGAAAAAAAACTAATATAGAGCAATTTTGCTAATATAGTGCTATAATCGTCTTTGTCTAATAGTTGTAAGTTGAAAAATTAGCAATAAAAAATTTGCATAACAAACATTTGCATATTACACAATCATTAACTTGCAGATTTTTCGAGTAAAAAAAAAATCGTTGAATATAACAAATATTCGAATTTGCAAATATTCGACGAATATTCTACAAAATATTCGCGAAATATCGCAAATTCGAATATGACCCCTGCCGCTCATCACTACTCTCCATCCCTGAATTTGTTTTGGCATTCAGTCTTTTTAGGGACATTGTTTGTTCAGCTCAGCTTGGAAGGAGAGAGGAATTAGACTCTTACCTCTACCTTGTCACCGATCTGGGGCACAAGTATGGTGGCTCGTCGTTTTACGACTACCACCGCTCCTTTTCGGCTAAGGCTGCTGCTGCCCTGGTTCAGTTCCAGTTTATCACCAACTGGGCCAACACTGATATGGAGCTTTTTTGCCGCCACTTTGCGGGTCTTAGGGCCCCTTCATGTACAGTGTGCCAGTCAATATTTCACTCCTCAGACTGGTGTCCTAACTCTGTCAACCCCATTCAGGATAGGTCCCTGCCCGGCCCCTCGGGTCCCCAACTGGGCGCCCCCGGGGTTGACAAGCACGGTTGCCCCATAGTGTACCTGGGTAGGAGCCAGGTCTGTAACAACTTTAACGTGAGTGGTTGTGTCTTCAATGGTTGCAGAGCTCTCCACATTTGCTCATTGTGCTTCAGGGCTCACCCTCGTCCCGCCTGTCCCAAAAGGTCCGCTAAGCAGTCCTGACTAGCCGACATTAATCTTGATCTGCTTGGTGTCCTTCTGCGGGATCATCATGACAGAGGGTTCGTGAAATTCCTGCCGTCTGGTTTCGCGGAAGGCTTCCATACGGGCCTTATTGCTCTCCCTCAGACGTCTTGGGAAGGTGGTAACTTGAGGTCTGCCTCTGGGAACCCGGCGGCCGTTGAAGAGTTGCTCCAGTCTGAGGTTGATAAGGGTTTTCTCATTGGCCCGCTTGAGGTTATTCCTTTTTCTTGCCTAGTATCTAAAAAATCATTGAATAAAAAACGGTTAATTTATGACCTGTCCGCTCCTCATGCCTCTGCCACGCCCAGCCTCAACTCACTCATCCCATCAGAAGAATTCGCCATGCAATATTCCTCTATTGATGCAATATTCCTCTATAGACGCCTTCAAGCTCCTTCCCATTCAACCGCATTTATGGGGATACTACGGCCTTAGATGGGCTGGTCGCTACTATTTTGCGAACAGACGTACATTTGGTTCAAAGAGTAGTCCATGGTTGTTCGATCAATTTGCCAAGGCTTTGCATTGGATCCTCCTCCATCATGGCGGTTTGCCTACGGTCATCCACTACCTCGATGATTTCCTGATCATCGAGGATCCACATGGCGGATTGGGCAATCTGGCTACTCTACTCAAAAAAATTTCCAGCCTGCAGGTCCCGGTAGCCCAGCCCAAAACAGAGGGCCCTGCCGATAGGGTGACTTTTTTAGGCATCATTCTGGATTCCATCCGGATGGAGGACAGCCTCCCGGAGGAGAAACTCGCTAGCTGCCGGGTGGTGATTTCCCACGCTGTGTCCTCGGGCCTTCTTTCCAGGGTTGAGCTTCAATCCTTGTTGGGGTAGTTCAATTTTGCCTCCAGGATCATGCCACTGGGCAGGGCATTCACCTACAGGCTGCTCCAGCTGTTGCCTTCGGCTCCTGACCAGGACAGCATCGTCCATGTGGACAGCCATGTCACGGCGGATTTGGCCATGTGGTCACTGTTCTTATCCTCATGGAACAGCATTTCCCTTTTTGTGCCTTCATGGGGACTGTCATACCCCACCATTTTTTTGGGATGGAGCTGCGTCCTGCGGGTTCGCAGCAATCTCTAGGTCCCATTGGATGGCTGGTCAGTGGCCCGTAGAAGTCCAGTCGGACCCCGAAAGTCTGAGCTCTTCTTCCCTCCTAGAACTTTACCCTATTGTGGCGGCTGCTCAAGTGTGGGGACATCAGTGGGCCAATTGCTCTCCCTTACCCATAACTTTCATGTGTGTTGTAGTCACATCCCAGGAGTCGAGAATGTATACTGCCGAGGTACATTCCAAACCGAAATGTCGAAATTTCCCAGGCTTTTTGTAACCTTGTGCTCTGAAAAGAATTTAATGTTTTATTTTCTCTGCACCAGTCTCCTCGATTCTTTTTGCCCACTGCTAGGCTTACCCTCGCTCCTGGCTCCCGGCACAACTCAGCCAGCTTAGGGTAGGGGTAGGTGCTTCTCCTCATCATTTGCTTTAGCCTCTCCCATAAGTTGGAAGGCTGAAAAGTCAGCCTGAATTTGTGGGAGGGGCGTCTGACCCTTTTAAGCGCCGGCTCCCGTCTCCTCTGGGCGCTTCCGTTCACACTCACCCCCCCTCCTTTTTTTCTTCAAACTCCCTTTAAGGTATGCCCACTGCTAGGCTTACCCTCGCTCCTGGCTCCCAGCACAACTCATCCAGCACAAGTCATTTGCTTTAGCCTCTCCCATAAAAATAAAAAGCTGCACATATTTGAACTAAAAACCCTTCAAGTTCAACATGTATATTTTCCATTAAAGGGAACTTGTCATCAGCTTTATGCTGCCCATACTAACGGCAGCATGAAGTAGAGACAGGTCAGTTGATTTCATTGGTCTGTGTAGTTTAAGGCTGGGTTCACACCTGAGCGTATACGATAAGCGCTTTTTACAGGCGTTTTTATCGGGCGTTTTTGAGGCGTATTTTGGGCGTTTTTGTATTTTGGAAACGCGCGTAGTACGCGCGTTTGTGTGATTAACCACAGAGGCACTCAATGAAAAACTGCCACAATACACGCGACAATACGCCCCAAAGAAGCTCCTTAACTTCTTGGGGTGTGGGGCGTTTTACAGCGCGTTTGTACGCGCTGTAAAATGCTCAGGTGTGAACCTAGCCTAAAAGTAACTTCACAATCATTGCAGACTGGGCCTGGAAAAGAGTCACGGCCAACTGAGAAGAGTCATGGTTATTCATGAATTCCTGCTCTCCCTGCCCACCTGCTGATGATTACAGTCTTCTACCTAGTTTTCTCCCTTTCTTTCTAGGAGAGAACTGCCAATCATCAACAGATGGGCGTGGAGAGTAGGAGATTATGAATAACCAGGACTCTTCTCAAGTACATTTGACTCTTTTCAAGGCCTGGGCTGCAATGATTATGATGCTGGTTCTCGGCAACCACTTACTTTTAGCGCATGAGTGACACACCGCTGATATCAGAATTTCTGTCACTATTTTATGCCGCACTCAGTGACCTCAGTGAGGTCTGCATAAAGCTGATGACAGGTTCCCTTTAAATAGACAACAAAATTGCAAACTTGCAAATCAATATGTAGTGCAAATACAAACATGACTGAACGAACACCAGTGTTTACGCTACTTGCGTGCAGTGATTAAACTTCTTGCACATCAGACAAGGTTTTTTGCCAGGAACACAAGTTTGTCCACAGTCTTGGGCTTCAGTGCAAATCGGTGGCATGTTAATATGTTGCCACTAGTGCTAAATGCCCTTTCTGAGGGGGCGCTTGTGGCAGGAATGCAAAAGTATTTCTTGGCTAGGCTTGCCACCCTGGGAAAATTAGCCTCGTGCACGCTCCACCACTCCAGTGGGTCAGCTTCTCCTTCTACATCCAGTCCCTGCAGGTAACTCTTAAGCTCAATTTCAATCACTTCTCTGTTAGTGAGGGCAGCTGGGCTAGGCTGAGCAGATGCCTTTTTGAAAAAGCTGCCCAGACTTCGTTTACACCTCTTGGGTTCTCTCTGGGCTTCTCCATCAGCTCCTGTGCTTGTGTGTGATAGTGGTGACTCTGTGGCAGACACAGCTTGCCTCTCTAGCAGTGCCTGAATTTCTGCTGCTGCTTTTGTGAAGATGAAGTCTCTTTGGTCATCTGCTATATATGATGATCTCAAGGGTGGGTCGACCAAGGAGGCCATATCCAGGAGGTCATCAGTTTCAGCATCTGAGTACTTCTCAATTAAATACTTGAGGATGGCTCTCTTCATGTCCTTTGTCATGTCTGTGTCAATGTCATCAGCAGCTAGAGGAAGAACTGTGGTGTTTAGAAGGTGGAGCACAGGTTTGACATTCGACACACACACATACTCTTCTCCAGACAGAGCATCTGAACTCCAACAGGGGATTGAGGGTCTTGTTCATAGATTCTAACACATCAATGTCCTGCCAAGTTGCTACCAGGTGCCTGGTTTTCCGGTCTGCTTTCAGGACCTGAGACCCCCATCTTGTTGGTGTTTCAGTGATGAGGCGGTGAGGAGGCAGGTTTAGCATCTTATCTCTTCTTCCTTTTGAGCCAATGAAATGATGCCTGGGCCTCAGAAAGTACTGCCCTTTTTCTGAAGATGTATATACCGCTTACTTTCTGTAATAAAGTAGAGATTGCATTGACCATCTATGTGTCAGCGTCTAGTCTCTCAGCCACGCGTGGATATTAACCCCTGGGGGGTACCTTGATTCGGAGCACCAGAGTGTATCTTAAAGGCTTTAATTAAAAGCCGCTTTGTCACATCCTTCCATTTTTCTTTGCGGACCATAAAAAACGGAAGACACACGGAACCATTACGTCCGTTTTATACAGACTTACGGAACAGAAAGATAACGGAAACCATACGGAATTAAAATAGGGCACTCGGATCCGTGATTGCAGACCACAAAACAACAATGGTCGTGTGAATGCACCCTAAAGTGTATGGGGAAATAACCGCAGGTAGTTTCCACTGCTGATGGAGCTGAGCTCAGGAAAACTCACAATTAGAGATGAAGATAGTAGAATAAGAACACTGCTGAGGCTTTTTCACACTGCTGGCAGGAGTTTCAGCATGCTGTTCAAATTACGCTGCGTGGCTATTTCTCCAGCCAAATCCTGGCATATTTGCTGGATCTCTGCTGGACCCCATCATATTCAATGGGACCAGTGGGCATTCTGGTAACGTCTGGCAATGCCAAATCCAGAGAGCTCCTGTCCCAATTGTAAAACAATAAATGTAGCATACAAGTCATATAATGGCCAGAAATAGTACTACTCCTTATGTACACACACAGAGCATATTTGGAAATATTAGGCTACTTTCACACCTGCGTTAGGTGCGGATCTGTTTGGTATCTGCACAGACAGATCTGCACCTATAATGCAAACGCTTGTATCTGTTCAGAACAGACCCGTTTGCATTATTCTTTTAAAAAAAAAGTCTAAGTCAAAACAGATCCGTTCTGACTTACAATGAAAGTCAATGGGGGACGGATCCGTTTTCAACTGCACCATATTGTGTCAGTGAAAACGGATCCGTCCCCATTGACTTACATTGTAAGTCAGGACGGATCCGTTCGGCTCCACTTTGCCAGGTGCAAGCAGCGTTTTGGTGTCCGCATCCAGAACGGAATGGAGGCAGAACGGAGCCAAACTGATGCATTCTCAACGGATCCTTATCCATTCAGAATGCATTGGAGCTGAACTGATCCGCTTTGAACCGTTTGTGAGAGCCCTGAACGGAACTCACAAACGGAATTCAAAACGCCAGTGTGAAAGTAGCCCTATCTGAGACTATAGGTATATGTTAGTAGGGAAATTTATCATGAAGGGAATATTTGAAGAGCGCATTGCTGTAATTTGCATACAATTTATCAAACGTCTCACACGGTTTCATAAATTTGGCACATCTTTAAACGCAATACTTTTGTCTCTAGATGTGGCTTTAGTTTTTACCCCTACTACAATAAGACTGCACAGTTGATAAGGCTGGGGCTAGACAGCGACCTGAAGATCACAGGACATCATAGCTAATCACTGTCAATGGCGTCACAATGCAACACACGACATGTCATGACTCATGCTTTCCTCATAGAATACTAAGGAGAAGCTGGGAGGGACTCGGGAGATATAGCCGTCAGCCAAACAATTGTGTTCAACTGCTCAGTAAGGCCTCCTGCACACGACCGTTGTGTGCACCCGTGGCCGTTGTCCCGTTTTCCGTTTTTTTTTCGCGGACCCATTGACTTTCAATGGGTCCGTGGAAAAATCGGAAAATGCACCGTTTTGCAGCCGAGGCCGTGATCCGTGTATCCTGTCCGTCAAAAGAATATGACCCGTCCTATTTTTTTGACGGACAACGGTTCACAGACCCATTCAAGTCAATGGGTCCGTGAAAGAACACGGATGCACACAAGATTGGCATCCGTGTCCGTGATCCGTGGCCGTAGGTTGCTTTCATACAGACGGATCCGAAGATCCGTCTGCATAAAAGCTTTTTCTGATCTAAGTTTTCACTTCGTGAAAACTCATTTCCGACAGTATATTCTAACACAGAAGCGTTCCCATGGTGATGGGGACGCTTCTAGTTAGAATACACTACAAACTTTGTACAAGACTGCCCCCTGCTGCCTGGCAGCACCCGATCTCTTACAGGGGGATATGATAGCACAATTAACCCCTTCAGGTGCGGCACCTAAAGGGGTTAATTGTACTATCATATTCCCCTTTAAGAGATCAGGGCTGCCAGGCAGCAGGGGGCAGACCCCCCCCCTCCCCAGTTTGAATATCGTTGGTGGCACAGTGTGCACCCACCATCGCCCCCCCCCTCCCTCCCTCTATTGTAATAAATCGTTGGTGGCACAGTGTGCCCCCACCATCGCCCCCCCTCCCTCCCTCTATTGTAATAAATCGTTGGTGGCACAGTGTGCCAACACCATCGGCCCCCCCTTCCTCCCTCTATAGCTCTATAGCAGTAACAACATTGGTGGCAGTGTGCGGCCTCCCATTCCCCCCCCCCCCCATCATTGGTGGCAGCGGAGTTCCGATCGGAGTCCCAGTTTAATCGCTGGGGCTCCGATCGGTAACCATGGCAACCAGGAAGCTACTGCAGCCCTGGTTGCCATGGTTACTTAGCAATAGTACAACAGTATAAGATTCATACTTACCTGTTTGCTGCTGCGATGTCTGAACGGCCGGGAGCTCCTCCATACTGTGCCACCAACGATTTCTAACATTAGAGGGAGGAAGGGGGGCCCCCCTGCTGCCTGGCAGCCCTGATCTCTTACAGGGGAATATGATAGTACAATTAACCCCTTTAGGTGCCGCACCTGAAGGGGTTAATTGTGCTATCATATCCCCCTGTAAGAGATCGGGTGCTGCCAGGCAGCAGGGCGCAGTCTTGGACAAAGTTTGTAGTGTATTCTAACCTGAAGCGTCCCCATCACCATGGGAACGCCTCTGTGTTAGAATATACTGTCGGATCTGAGGTTCACAAAGTAGCTCATATCCGACAGTATATTCTAACATAGAGGCGTTACCATGGTGATGGGGACGCTTCAAGTTAAAATATACCATCGGATTGGAGAAAACGTCAATCCGATGGTATAAAAGAACTCCAGACTTTACATTGAAAGTCAATGGGGACGGATCCGTTTGAAATGGCACCATATTGTGTCAACATCAAACGGATCCGTCCCCATTGACTTGCATTGTAATTCAGGATGGATCCGTTTGGCTCCGCACGGCCAGGCGGACACCAAAACGACTTTTTTTTCATGTCCGTGGATCCTCCAAAAATCAAGGAAGACCCACGGACGAAAAAACGGTCACGGATCACGGACCCACGGACCCCGTTTTTGCGGACCGTGAAAAAAAACTGTCGTGTGCAGGAGGCCTAAAGCTAATTGAAGCGGATATATTAAGAAATATTTTTGTTTTATATTCAAAATACAGTCTATAAGGATATTGTGTGTGTCTCAAAGGAAACTATGTTATCGATAACCCACTCAAGGTTTATGCTCAAGGACCCAGGCACTGGAACGCAGAGTCCCTCATTGCCACATGAAAACTAAAAGGATTAGGAAGTACAGCATGGAACAATAGCAAGCTGTACTATGAATCCAACAGAATCTAAACCTTTCCAAGTGACAGTACCTTGTACTGAAGCAGATGAATCATCTTCAGATGGCCGTCTCTCATCATACATCTGTATAATAAAGCAGGATGTAAGTGCCATGTGAACTGTATACACTTCCTCTTACAAAATACATTGCTAATAAGCAATAAAACAATAAAAGTGTTGCTTATCCAACTCCAACAATGGAGTTGTGTATGTAAAGCCTTCCCTCTACCAAGCTTGAATAAGGGTACTTTTACACTAGTGTTATTAGAATCCGTCAGGATCCGGAAAACAGGATGCAAACTGATATCCTTTTTTTCTGGATCTGTTAAAAAGCCGGATCCATCTCATCCGAAATAATGGATCCGGTATAATTTTTTTTTTCAAAGATCAAAATCAAAACCCGCTCTTCCTATATCCCGGCGCAGGCGTATACAGAAAAACCGTATCTGGCGATCCTGCAATTTCTGGAACACTTATTATCAGATCCGGCATTAATACATCTCTATGGAAATTAAGTGCGACAAGTGCGGTATTGTTCCGGGATTTTGGCCAGAAAAAAATACTGCAGCAAGCTACAGTATTTTGCCCGGTCAATTACTGTACAAGGGACGGAACGGAAGACATCCTGATGCATACTGAACAGATTGCTTTCCATTCAGAATGCATTAGGACAAAACTGATGTGTTTTTGTTCCGGTATTGAGACCGGATTTCAATACCGGAAAAGAATAGATATAGTTCTGTACTGGATGACGTGAATGATACAAAGCAGGCTTGAAGCAAGTTTACACTCGCTTTACAGCTGCGTCCACCAATGCCAGAAGGACCCCATTGATTTACATGGAATCGCAAAGTGAACTGAAGAGTGGGAGTAAATGTTAGGAATCATTCACAGTAGCGGAATTTGCTAGTGGAATTTTAGCATGGCCACCGCTCCAAAATTTCACTGGTGAGTGAGTGATGTCTGTCTCCTATTATTTTAAATTTCATGATTAAGAACTGGTTTCCGTCACTCCCAGTCCAGTGGGGACCTCCGGGAACTGCTATGCTGAAAGGGAAGGCAGTATAATAGATAAGTTGGGGGGGAGCGGTTGCCAGTGTTTTAATTATACAATCCCTTTAACACCTTTTCGGGGGTCTTTTATTTAAAACCAGTATTTTAGACACGGTCTTAATAACCAATGCGCTGGTGGTGGCTGCGCATCCACCGGCGGTATACATCTACGCCAGCTTCCTTGCTGGCGTAGATTTAGAACATTTTCTACGTAGAAAGCAGGCAAAGAAAATGATAAATGTTCCCGCCCTGTTCCCCATCCACTATTTTAGACCAGGTGTGAGCGGGGAAAAGTTGCAG
Organism: Bufo gargarizans; assembly: GCF_014858855.1. Lineage (NCBI taxonomy): Eukaryota > Metazoa > Chordata > Amphibia > Anura > Bufonidae > Bufo > Bufo gargarizans. Next base: position 84,845,421 of record NC_058087.1, on the reverse strand, counting down.
ATCGCAGCACAAATAACCTGATATACGCCAGAAAATAGGCATATACCAGTTAGTAAATTACGCCCTATGTTAACATACTTATGAAGCAAAAAACTGGAAAAACTGGAGCTCATAAACAACCAATTTATGGAAAAATACTGTATTGTTACATAATAAATATTGTGTGGAATGCCATTAAAAAAGGAGAGTAGGAAACAGAGAAAAACACCATCCCGGGACTCAGATCCCACTACTGTTAGGGGAGTCTTTTGCATCCGTATGTTGCTCAGACTTTTAGTCTGTCTGTATGACACCAGACTATATCTAACTGCGATTTGGATGGTATATACCCTAGCCACAAGGCGTTTTACATGAGGACTCCTGCATCTCTGGCGGAGCTGCCACTTGCTGTCCTTTTCATGCCATTTGTTACTGAGGGCTCACCTTTATGATCTATTATATGCAATGTATTTGATTGATGAATCTTTGACTACAGTATATGCACTTTACTTGTGTTTAGTAATCTGTAGTATGCCAGGATAGTGTTTTTCTCTGTTCCCTACTCTCCTTTTTTAATGGCATTACACACAATATTTATTATGTAACAATAAAGTATTTTTCCATAAATTGGTTGTTTATGAGCTCCATTTTTCCAGTTTTTTGCTTAATATTTAGTGAGCTCTTCCATGTTACATGTGTATTGGGTAATCCCCATATGTAGACGCAATACTTTATTGGTCATTGTTTCGGCAGGGACACCCATGGTCGAATTTGTTTTTTAATGTTCACATACTTAGTAGAACGTCTTGAGCACATACCTTTTAATAGTTGTTCCTCTACTTGTTGGCTTTTAGTCCCTAGCGAAAATGAACGCCAGGCAGATCAAACACATCAGCCACTGTCATCTGTGAAGAACATCTGTGAAACAATGGTGATACCTGTGTTAGCATTCACCAGGCTGAACTAAGGAGGAAAGTCAAGTACAGGACAAAGACGCCCATTAGATGAATTCACACTTAATGAGGCCCTGTCCCCTCTCCTGACGTCTCCTATGTCATAACAATTCTGGAGCATCTTTCCACATAAAGGCGGCAAAGTTCAGCCAAAAGCTCTATCTCCCGACTCCCCCATACATATACGGCTCGGCCAAATGTGTTTGTGTATTCTATGGGAGAGGGGAGAAAGCCGCTGCCAGACACCACCAGTGACAGCTTATCTCCTGGGAGAACAGAAGATTTGTGGAGAAATACTCACCACGCCAAACCCTTCTCTCCTTGACATCATCTGTTGGGAAAGAGTCAGAGGCTCCCCACACACATTAGACTGTCAGTCGAAAACGCCATTCTTGGAGGGTCCAGCCTACAATACACTAGTCTGTATGGGGACTTTACTTTTTATCTTGTGCCAATCTTTTATTAGGGTGGTATCACATACAGATTTTTGTACCTTTTTTTGAGCCAAAGCCAGAAGTGGATCCAGCAGAAAGGAGTATAAGTCCTTCCTTTATATTTCTGACTCCCTTTCATCCATATCTGAATTTGACTCATAAACTGCATCAAAATCTGCCACAAAAAGACATTAGGGGTACCGCCTTTACTCCTGGTAGTTTATAAAAAGAACTGGCGGCAGTCTGCAATGAGGGTCCAGCTGGGTGTTACTAGTTAGGTGTGTCCCTGCATAGTCTGCCACTGACAGAACTGACTGGATAGTGTCAGACTATGTGGAAGGGACCCCCCCAACTGATAACACCCAGTTTGAGCTTTATTGCAAACTGCTGGCAATTTATTCATAGCTTCTCACAGGAATGGCACAACAAAAGGATCGATACTCCAAAATTGTTATTGCTAGAATGATTACATGGAGAATACAAGTAGATGCTACAACAGACATGTCAGGAGAGCTGCCCTATACTTAAAGGGAACCTGTCAGCGGCAAAAACCACCTAAAACGTCAAGCAGTACTATAAAGTAGCCAGCAGTGTGTTTCTAATGATTATTTTCTTCCTGCAGTCTGATACAGTCTGATGCCTGCAGCCTATCAGAGGCTGGTGCAGGGGGCGCGATGAGCCGTACAGCACGGGACACAGGCTGGAAGAGGCCTGCATCGCTGCCAGCCTGATGGAGGTAAGTATAAGTGTTTCTTTTTTTTATATGGTACTACTTACTGGCACATGATTGGGGGGCATCTATGGGGGTACTTGTTACTGGCACATGATTGGGGGGCATATATGAGGGTACTTGTTACTGGCACATCATTGGGGGGTATCTATGGGGGTACTTGTTACTGGCACATGATTGGGGGGCATATATGGGGCACTTGTTACTGGCACATAATTGGCAGGGCATCTATAGGAGGAACTTGTTACTGGCACAGGATTGGGGGCATCTATGGGGGTACTTGTTACTAGCACATGAATGGGGGGCATCTATGGGGCACTTGTTACTGGCACATGATTGGGGGCATCTATGGGGCACTTGTTACTGGCACATGATTGGGGGGCATCTATGGGGGGTACTTGTTGCTGGCACATGATTGGGGTGCGTCAATGGGGGTACTTGTTACTGGCACATGATTGGGGGCATCTATGGGGCACTTGTTACTGACACATTATTGGGGGGCAACTATGGGGGCACTTCTTACTGGCACATTATTGGTGGCACTTTTTACTGGCACATTTTTGGGTGGCACTATGGGGGCATCTATGGGGCACTTCTTACTGGCACATTATTGGGGGCATCTACTGAGGCCACAAAGAAGGGATATTTTATATGGGGGAAGAAGGGAGAGGAACACTATGGGGGCTTCTACTCAGGCCACAAAGAAGGGGTAATTTATATGGGGGGTTCTGTATAGGGGAATTTTATACTGGGGCACATTATTGTGGGCATTATGGGGAAAGGGAGAGAGGAGTACTATGGGCTCATTTATAGGGGCACTAAGAAGGGGTATTTTATACACTGAGGGCATCTACTAGGGCACAATATATGGGGCATTTTATACTGGCACATGTGAGAGATGGACTTTGTTTCTCTATGTGTATGTGGTGTGAACATTCTGTAGTACACATTTTTGTCCACAAGATGGCCGCAAACCAGATGTTTGACCCATGTGTGCATTCTTTTGTTTAAGGTAAATAGGGGAGGGGGAAAAACTGGGATTACATTACAGTTTTCAAATATACCTATGAACCTATCAGGTTAAGGAGCCAATAGTCTCTTCTTAAGGAACACCCCTTTTGTGATGTCATGTCTGCTATATATGTGAATGTATTTTTAAATAAACGAGGGTCTTGCTCAAGGGGATGAGGAAGTGCTTTCCCATGAAACCACCTAGTGTGTCTGGTCTCATTATGAAAGCTGTATGGCATGCACATACTTATACTTCTAATTGATTTGGCACCACACAAAGAAGAAGGAAATTGCGTCTCCTGGTTGGTCAGACAGCTTGCGTGATTTCCGATTCAAACGCCAGGAGAGGACTTGTGCAAAACCATCAGACGAGGTCACAAGCTGCAGCAAAGGTAAGAAGCTTTAATTCTTGCAACCTCCTCTGAGTCTTTTGCCCAAGTGGATTCTCAAGAGTTGAATTGGTGTTATCGCGATAGAAGGGTTCAAATTATAGCTGATCTGTCCGTTAGAACGAAAGAACGTGTTGAAATATTCCTTTGTGTGGTAGGACATGTTGGAACTCAGCAGAAGTTGTTAGACAGCCGAGTTGGATATCCTGTGACATAGAATTGAATCCCAGCCAAGTTCTGAAAAGAGTCTTGAGGAAAGTGTTAACACCAATTATCATAGGCGATTGGATGTTATTAAGCTATTGTATCCCGGTGAATGGACCAGGGGTCTTCACCAAGAGATATTGTGGGCTCGATACTATTATATATTGTTTGATCTATGTGTAACTGCGCTTAAGTTAGCGCATTCGATAGCAATTACTTATAGTAATTAGATATTGTTTGATCTTTGTGGAACTGCACTTAAGTTAGCAGGCTCGATAATAATTAAAGATCGTTTGATATTTGTGTAACCACAATCATGGGAAATTCTAATGTTGCAGAACAAAGTGAGGAGATGTTAACAGCAGCTCAGTTGATGAGAGAAAGAGAAGGAAAAGTTTCAGTAACTAAGTTAAAATTGTTCATGCATGCAATTGGTATGCCTGAAACTGGAAGATTAAATAAAAGGTTGTGGAAAGTGTATTGAAGGAAAAGAGAAGTTGGTTGAAGGATAATAATAGGTTGGTGCAAGCTGAGTTATGGTGGAAATTGTCTATGAAAGAAATTGAGAGAAATTGAAGAAATGATGAGCATTTCTTATTACAAGATGGAGGATTTTGAATCCTATGAGGAACAAAAGAAAAAAAAACATGTGGAATCCCTTCCCCATCACATCTGCTGTAACTTCCAAAAGTAATTATGTGACTTGTAGTTCCACAAGAACTTTTCCTGTTTTCTCTCAAAAATGTGCTCTCAAAAAGAACCCCTCCCATCTGTATTTTGCTCTTTTCTTCACATCCCCCTCCTGTGCTCTCACTGAACCCCCCCTCAGGAATTCAAACCCTCTCCATATGGGTTGGGGGGGGGGGGGGGCGGGTAATTGGTAATACATCTGCAGACTGTGAAAATACTAACATGTGTTATCTATAGATCTTCCAGACAGGGCTCCAGCATTGGATTAGATCCAATGATGTTTGCAAATAACCTTTCCAAATTGTATGTTCCATGGGTTTAAAATGTGCCCGTGGTGATTGCCCCATGATGCCAATTGTAAGTGTCCAATCCTATCAATCTAAGGTTGCACCCATTCTTAGTCCTTATTCAGATATGAGTGAAAGTGTAAGGATATCTGCATCATTGTATGATGTATGACATCTACCACACCCAGTAGTAACATCAATTTTGCCATGATGAATAGAATTCCCAATTCAGAGAAATTACTTATGTATGCTGCTTTATAGAAAATTAGTTAAAATAAGGTGAGTTTTCTCATATTATTGGTGAGATTTGGAAAATTTAGTCCAATGTAGAGCTGGGGATTTAATGCATAGTGAAGATCATTGAGTCTGGGAGGAAGCATTTAGGTCATCAGTCAGTCACATTGTCTGAATATACAACAGGGCAGGACATAGAGAGTGTGGAGAAAGTTTTCACTAGACTCCAGGAAAGCTGGGTGGATTTAGATTTTTGAGCTTACCTTATATATGCATGAGAAAATCCTAAGTGCTGCCTTTGTGGATGGTCTTAACTATCATCTTTAACCACTTCAGCCCCGCTAGGTGAAACCCCCTTCATGACCAGGCCACTTTTTACACTTCGGCACTACACTCCTTTCACCGTTTATCGCTCGGTCATGCAACTTACCACCCAAATGAATTTTACCTCCTTTTCTTCTCACTAATGGAGCTTTCATTTGGTGGTATTTTATTGTTGCTGACATTTTTACTTTTTTTGTTATTAATCAAAATGTAACGATTTTTTTGCAAAAAAATGAAATTTTTCACTTTCAGCTGTGAAATTTTGCAAAAAAAACGACATCCATATAAAAAAAATTCTCTAAATTTATAGTTCGACATGTCTTTGATAAAAAAAAAATGTTTGGGCAAAAAAAAAATGGTTTGGGTAAAAGTTATAGCATTTACAAACTATGGTACAAAAATGTGAATTTCCGCTTTTTGAAACGGCTCTGATTTTCTGAGCACCTGTCATGTTTCCTGAGGTTCTACAATGCCCAAACAGTAGAAAAACCCCACAAATGACCCCATTTCGGAAAGTAGACACCCTAAGGTATTTTTTGTCACAAGTTAGCGGAAAATGATGATGATTTTTTTTTTATTTTTTTTTCTTACAAAGTCTCATATTCCACTAACTTGCGACAAAAAATAAAAAATTCTAGGAACTCACCATGCCCCTCACAGAATACCTTGGGGTGTCTTCTTTCCAAAATGGGGTCACTTGTGGGGTAGTTATACTGCCCTGGCAATTTAGGGGCCCAAATGTGTGAGAAGAACTTTGCAATCAAAATGTGTAAGAAATGACCGGTGAAATCCGAAAGGTGCACTTTGGAATATGTGCCCCTTTGCCCACCTTGGCAGCAAAAAAGTGTCACACATGTGGTATCGCCGTACTCAGGAGAAGTTGGGGAATGTGTTTTGGGGTGTCATTTTACATATACCCATGCTGGGTGAGAGAAATATCTTGGCAAAAGACAACTTTTCCCATTTTCTTATACAAAGTTGGCATTTGACCAAGATATTTTTCTCACCCAGCATGGGTATATGTAAAATGACACCCCAAAACACATTCCCCAACTTCTCCTGAGTACGGCGATACCAGATGTGTCACACTTTTTTGCTGCCAAGGTGGGCAAAGGGGCACATATTCCAAAGTGCACCTTTCGGATTTTGCAGGGCATTTTTTACACATTTTGATTGCAAAGTTCTTCTCACACATTTGGGCCCCTAAATTGCCAGGGCAGTATAACTACCCCACAAGTGACCCCATTTTGGAAAGAAGACACCCCAAGGTATTCCGTGAGGGGCATGGCGAGTTCCTAGAATTTTTTATTTTTTGTCGCAAGTTAGTGGAATATGAGACTTTGTAAGGAAAAAAGAAAAAAAAAGAAAAATCATCATTTTCCGCTAAATTGTGACAAAAAATAAAAAATTCTAGGAACTCGCCGTGCCCCCCACGGAATACCTTGGGGTGTCTTCTTTCCAAAATGGGGTCACTTGTGGCGTAGTTATACTGCCCTGGCAATTTAGGGGCCCAAATGTGTAAGAAGTACCTTGAAATCAAAATGTGTAAAAAATGGCCTGCGAAATCCGAAAGGTGCCCCTTTGCCCACCTTGGCTGCAAAAAAGTGTGACACATCTGGTATCGCCGTACTCAGGAGAAGTTGGGCAATGTGTTTTGGGGGGTCATTTTACATATACCCATGCTGGGTGAGAGAAATATCTTGGCAAAAGACAACTTTTCCCATTTTTTTATACAAAGTTGGCATTTGACCAAGATATTTCTCTCACCCAGCATGGGTATATGTAAAATGACACCCCAAAACACATTCCCCAACTTCTCCTGAGTACGGCGATACCACATGTGTGACACTTTTTTGCAGCCTAGATGCGCAAAGGGGCCCAAATTCCTTTTAGGAGGGCATTTTTAGACATTTGGATCCCAGACTTCTTCTCACACTTTCGGGCCCCTAAAAAGCCAGGGCAGTATAAATACCCCACATGTGACCCCACTTTGGAAAGAAGACACCCCAAGGTATTCAATGAGGGGCATGGCGAGTTCCTAGAATTTTTTTTTTTTTTGCATAAGTTAGCGGATATTGATTTTTTTTTGTTTTTTTTCTCACAAAGTCTCACTTTCCGCTAACTTAGGACAAAAATTTCAATCTTTCATGGACTCAATATGCCCCTCACAGAATACCTTGGGGTGTCTTCTTTCCGAAATGGGGTCACATGTGGGGTATTTATACTGCCCTGGCTTTTTAGGGGCCCTAAAGCGTGAGAAGAAGTCTGGAATATAAATGTCTAAAAATGTTTACGCATTTGGATTCCGTGAGGGGTATGGTGCGTCCATGTGAGATTTTATTTTTTGACACAAGTTAGTGGAATATGAGACTTTGTAAGAAAAAACAAAAACAAACAAAAAATGTCCGCTAACTTGTGCCAAAACAAATGGCTGAATGGAGCCTTACCGGGGGGGAGTGATCAATGACAGGGGGGTGATCAATGACATGGGTGTGATCACCCATATAGACTCCCTGATCACCCCCCTGTCACTGATCACCCCCCCTGTAAGGCTGCATTCAGACATCCGAATGATTTTTTACGGATCCATGGATACATGGATCGGATCCACAAAACGCATGCGGACGTCTGAATGGAGCCTTACAGGGGGGTTATCAATGACAGGGGGTGATCAGGGTAATCAGGGTGATCACCCCCCTGTCACTGATCACCCCCCCTGTAAGGCTCCATTCAGACATCCGCATGATTTTTTACGGATCCATGGATACATGGATCGGATCCACAGAACGCATGCGGACGTCTGAATGGAGCCTTACAGGGGGGTTATCAATGACAGGGGGTGATCAGGGTAATCAGGGTGATCACCCCCCCTGTAAGGCTCCAAGCAGCCATCCGCATGATTCTTTACGGATCCATGGATACATGGATCGGATCCACAGAACGCATGCGGACGTCTGAATGGAGCCTTACAGGGGGGTTATCAATGACAGGGGGTGATCAGGGTAATCAGGGTGATCACCCCCCTGTCACTGATCACCCCCCCTGTAAGGCTCCATTCAGACGTCCGCATGATTTTTTACGGATCCATGGATACATGGATCGGATCCACAAAACGCATGCGGACGTCTGAATGGAGCCTTACAGGGGGGTTATCAATGACAGGGGGTGATCAGGGTGATCACCCCCCTGTCACTGATCACCCCCCCTGTAAGGCTCCATTCAGACATCCGCATGATTTTTTTACGGATCCATGGATACATGGATCGGATCCACAGAACGCATGCGGACGTCTGAATGGAGCCTTACAGGGGGGTTATCAATGACAGGGGGTGATCAGGGTAATCAGGGTGATCACCCCCCTGTCACTGATCACCCCCCCTGTAAGGCTCCATTCAGACGTCCGCATGATATTTACGGATACATGGATACATGGATCGGATCCGTAAAAATCATGCGGACGTCTGAATGGAGCCTTACAGGGGGGTGATCAATGACAGGGGGGTGATCAATGACAGGGGGTGATCAGGGAGTGTATATGGGTGATCACCCGCCTGTCATTGATCACCCCCCCGTAAGGCTCCATTCAGACGTCCGCATGATTTTTACGGATCCATGGATACATGGATCGGATCCGTAAAAATCATGCGGACGTCTGAATGGAGCCTGACAGGGCGGTGATCAATGACAGGGGGTGATCAGGGAGTGTATATGGGTGATCACCCGCCTGTCATTGATCAACCCCCTGTAAGGCGCCATTCAGACGTCCGCATGATTTTTACGGATCCATGGATACATGGATCGGATCCGTAAAAATCATGCGGACGTCTGAATGGAGCCTTACAGGGGGGTGATCAATGACAGGGGGGTGATCAATGACAGGGGGTGATCAGGGAGTGTATATGGGTGATCACCCGCCTGTCATTGATCACCCCCCTGTAAGGCTCCATTCAGACGTCCGCATGATTTTTACGGATCCATGGATACATGGATCGGATCCGTAAAAATCATGCGGACGTCTGAACGGAGCCTGACAGGGGGGTGATCAATGACAGGGCGGTGATCAATGACAGGGGGGTGATCAGGGAGTTTATATGGGGTGATCAGGGGTTTATAAGGGGTTAATAAGTGACGGGGGGGGAGGGTGTAGTGTAGTGTAGTGTAGTGTGGTGTTTGGTGGGACTGTACTGACCTACCTGAGTCCTCTGGTGGTCGATCCTAACAAAAGGGACCACCAGAGGACCAGGTAGGAGGTATATTAGACGCTGTTATGAAAACAGCGTCTAATATACCTGTTAGGGGTTAAAAAATTCGGATCTCCAGCCTGCCAGCGAGCGATCGCCGCTGGCAGGCTGGAGATCCACTCGCTTACCTTCCGTTCCTGTGAGCGCGCGCGCCTGTGTGCGCGCGTTCACAGGAAATCTCGCGTCTCGCGAGAAGACGCGTATATGCGTCCAGGAGGAATAAAGCAACCACCTCCCGGACGCATATATGCGTACAGCGGTCGGGAGGTGGTTAAAGGTCTAGTGTTGGCTAGGCTTAAGAGAAACTCATTTTGTCTCTCCATTTAGTTAAAGTTAAATCAAACAAAGGCCTAATGCGGGCATGGCTGCCTATCAGTCCTCCCCACAAAGGGGGGAAAGGAAGACTTTGTATGTACTTGCCCACTTCCTCGCCCGTGGGACGAGCTACAAATGTTCAGCCTTTCAAGGGCAACGCCCATAAGAAATTAACAATCCAGAATCAAATTCTGGATCCCTATTATCGATACAATCCTTAAGATCTAATTCCATTGCCTCATAGCAAACATGTTCCATGATCTCTCATGGCTAATGGTAATATCATATGTTTAGGAGTAGATAGTAATGCATTTCCTACTCCTCTCACCAATTAATTACCGTCTTAAGGGTGTGCAAAATTAAATAAAATAAAAAAGTGCTTTCTGGGAGTAGTAAATAAAAATTCTAATTCAAATTTACTGTCTCCAATTAATAACCACATTTTTGAGTTTCTGATAAATAATTTCAGATTCTTGGAAGATGGGTCATCTCGGACAGGAGATGCTGTTCCTACTTAATCTCCCTCCAGCAATGTTAGTGCAGGAGACAGAGCGGAAGACACTCGCGGAGGTTTGTAAGATGGCTGAGGGTAAGACTGCTAACATCAATATTAACACCTTAAGGACCCGGCTCATTTTCACCTTTTCACCTTAATGACCAGGCCATTTTTTTCAAATCTGACCAGTGTCACTTTAAGTGGTAATAACTTTAAAACGCTTTAACTTATCCAGGCCATTCTGAGATTGTTTTTTCGGCACATATTGTACTTTATGACACTGGTAAAATGAAGTAAAAAAAAAAGTTTTTATTTATAAAAAAAATACCAAATTTACCCAAAATTTGTAAAAAAAAATTGCTAATTTCCAAGTTTCAATTTCTCTACTTCTATAATACATAGTAATACCTCCAAACATATTTATTACTTTACATTCCCCATATGTCTACTTCATGTTTGCATCATTTTGGGAATGATATTTTATATTTTGGGGATGTTACAAGTCTTAGAAGTTTGGAAGCAAATCTTGAAATTGTTCAGAACTTTTCAAAAACCCAAGTTTTAGGGACCAGTTCCGGTCTGAAGTCACTTTGTGAGGCTTATATAATAGAAACCACCCAAAAATGACACCATTCTAGAAACTACACCCCTCAAGGTATTCAAAACTGATTTTACTAACTTTTTTTGACCCTTTAGGTGTTCCACAAGAATTAATGGAAAATACAGATACAATTTCAAAATTTCACTTTTTTGGCATATTTTCCATTTTAATATTTTTTTCCAGTTACAAAGCAAGGGTTAACAGCCAAACAAAACTCATTACTTATGGCCCTGATTCTGTAGTTTACAGAAACGCCCCATATGTGGTCGTAAACCACTGTACAGGCACACGGTAGGACACAGAAGGAAAGGAATGCCATACGGTTTTGGAAAGACAGATTTTGCTAGACAGTTTTTTTTGGACACCATGTCCCATTTGAAGCCTCCCTGATGCAGCCCTAGAGTAGAAACTCCATAAAAATGACTCCATCTAAGAAACTACACCCCTCAATGTATTCAAAACTGATTTTACAAACGTTGTTAACCCTTTAGGTGTTCCACAAGAGTTATTGGCAAATAGAGATGAAATTTCAGAATTTCAATTTTTGGGCAAATTTTCCATTTTACTATTTTTTTTCCAGTTACAAAGCAAGGGTTAACAGCCAAACAAAACTCATTATTTATGGCCCCGATTCTGTCAGTTTACAGAAACACCTCCATATGTGTTCGAAAACCTCTGTACGGGCACACGTCAGGGCGCAGAAGGAAAGGAATGCCATACGGTTTTTGGAAGGCAGATTTTGGTAGACAGTTTTGTTGGACACCATGTCCCATTTGAAGCCCCCCTGATGCACCCCTAGAGTAAAAACTCCAAAAAATTTACCCCATTTTAGAAACTACGGGATAGGGTGGAAGTTTTGTTGGTACTAGTTTAGGGTACATATGATTTTTGGTTGCTCTATATTACACTTTTTGTGAGGCAAGGTAACAAGAAATAGCTTTTTTGGCACCTTTTTTTTGTGTTATTTACAACATTCATCTGACAGGTTATATCATGTGGTATTTTTATAGAGCAGGTTGTCACGGACGCGGCGATACCTAATATGTATACAATTTTTTTATTTATGTAAGTTTTACACAATGATTTCATTTTTGAAACAAAAAAATATGTTTTAGTGTCTCCATAGTCTGAGAGCCATAGTTTTTTCAGTTTTTGGGCGAATATCTAAAGTAGGGTCTCATTTTTTGTGGGATGAGATAACGGTTTTATTGGCACTTATTTGGGGGGCATATGACTTTTTGATCGCTTGCTATTACACTTTTTGTGACATAAGATGACAAAAAATGGCTTTTTTTACACCGTTTTTATTTTTATTTTTTTTACGGTGTTCACCTGAGGGGTTAGGTCATGCGATATTTTTATAGAGCCGGTCGATACCGATGCGGCGATACCTAATATGTATACTTTTTTTTCTTTATGTAAGTTTTACACAATGATTTCATTTTTGAAACAAAAAAAAATCATGTTTTAGTGTTTCCATAGTCTAAGAGCCATCGTTTTTTCAGTTTTTGGGCCATTATCTTGGCTAGGGTATTTTTTTTGTGGGATGAGATGACAGTTTGATTGTTTGGGGTGCATATGACTTTTTGATCGCTTGCTATTACACTTTTTGTTATGTAAGGTGACGCGGCGATACCTAATATGTATACTTTTTTTATTTATGTAAGTTTTACACAATAATATCATTTTTGAAACAAAAAAAAATCATGTTATAGTGTCCCCATAGTTTTTTATTTTTTGGGCCATTGTCTCATGTAGGGGCTCATTTTTTGCGGGATGAGGTGACGGTTTGATTGGTTTTATTTTGGCGTACATGCGACTCTTTTGATCACTTTTATTAGCTTTTTTGGGAAGTAAGGTGGGCAAAATTTCTATTTCCTGATAGTTTTTATTTTTTTATTTTTATAGCGTTCACTGTGCGGAGAAAGTAACATGACCGTTTTATAGATCAGGTCGTTACGGACACGGCGATACCTAATATGTGTAGTGTATTTTATTTTTTACACTTTTATTCAGTGATAAATGTGTTTTTATTATATTTTTTTTTACATTTTTTGGACCCAGACCCACTTGGTTCTTGAAGATCCAGTGGGTCTGATGTCTGTATAATACAGTACAGTACAACATATATTGTACTGTACTGTATTTTACTTACACTGAACAGATCTATGCTTTTAGCATAGATCTGTTCAGCACCATGGACAGCAGGACGCCTGAGAAGGCATCCTGTTGCCATGGGAACCTTCCCCGTCTGCCACAACTGAGCAGACGGGGAAGGGGAAGGAGGGGAGCTCCCTCCCTCTGTACCCCCATCCATCTGGGGGCTGCAAAGGTACAGCAGCCCCCCGATGGCAGAGGGGGGAGCTCCCTTACTTAACCCTTTCCATACTGCGGTCCGTACGGACCGCAGAATGGAAAGGGTGAAACAGCTAAACGGCTGACATCGCAGCGATGTCAGTCGTTTATACCAGAGTGTCAGCAATGTGCTGACACTCTGGTATACCACTGACCCACCAATGAAAATTCAGCGGGAGGCGGGCGGGGGATCGCGATCTCGCCTGCCGCACCGCCCACAAACCGCCCCCCTGCACCCCGCAACATAAATGAATTCAGGGGTGCAGGGGGGGGTTAAAAAAATTAGATTTTGGCCATTTTTAGGTTTCTGATCCCTGCGGTCCCTGACTACATAAAGCGCTGCAAACCGCAGGTCTGATTTGACCTGCGGTTTGCAGCAATCGCCGATATGGGGGGGTCACAGGACCCCCCTCGACATTGAGCCTGGGTGCCTGGCTGTGTGTAACAGCCAGCACTCAGCGCTGTCACCATGTCTGCAGACATGGTGACAGTTTAATGCCAGGACGAGTATACTCGTCCTGGAGTGCTAAGTACCGTTGCTCCAGGACGAGTATACTCGTCCAAGGTCCTGAAGGGGTTAATCCAGGTATGCCTTCGGTATCACTCATTATTATGGTCTAATCTGGTGAAGCAGAGATTTAGTTTGATCCATGGGTAAGCCCATCAATAATGAATGCTGAGTGTATGAAAGATGTTTGATGCCCTGATGCTGCCTGAAAAGGTAGAGGATAACTATTACCTGAAGTCTATGCTAAGTGGAAATCTGTGTGAGGCTGAAAGGAAACATCAAAGGATAAAGGTAGAAGTGATGATTGGACTCTGGACCGTTGGTAAGAAACTCTTCCTTTAGAGGGCACTCTACATAAAGAGGATGGATTTAGAACATGGGCAAATGGGGAGAGAGAAGGTGTGATTGGGTTCTGTGGTGAATTGCTCCTGGGTTCAACAATGCTGCCACTAGATTAGTTGAAGGTGAATGCTATAATAATGATGGGAGAACTATGGGAGTTCCAGGAAGGTATATGCCAAGTTCATCTTACCCATTTCAGAGACTGGGGATTGACTACATTCAAAACAAAGGTGGAACAGTGTGAATATGTCTGTGTCTGTATTGATCTCTTTTAAGGATATTCTGAGATTTGGCCTGTAGCAAAAGCTACAGCTAAAAGATACTGACTGAGGTAAGAGAACCTACCCCTAGGGTTTTTTCCTCCATCCGGTACACATCTAACCAGAAGATAGGTCTAAGTCCTTTTGAAGTACTCTTTGGGAATGCCCCTAGATTTGGTCTCTATTTCTCCAATAGTTCCAGATGCAGCATAGTCGTTTTTCAAATTATGTTGTCTGTTGCACAAATTATTGTCTAATGTGTATTTCCAAATTTTAGTTGTTTCCTAGAATCCAGACTGTATAGAAGCAATTCATTCTTTACAATCAGGATATTGGGTAGTGATGAAATGAGAGACGTGCGGAAAGTCCTAGAGCTACGGTATGAAGATCTACATCAAGTCCTTATAACCGCCGCCACTGCTGTCGAATTGGAAGGAGAAACTGATCGTATTGCAATCAAGTGCCAGGACTATAAGAGCCATAATGTTTTGTTTAATGTCGTATTGTCTGTTTCATATTGTATAAGGGGGAAATCACAGTCAAATCAAATTCCAACGGTATTATATTATCAAGATGAGTCAGGAACAACTAAGTTGACTTTTGCATTATAGTTGACTGTAAGACAGATGACAGATAGAACACTTGGTTTTGGTCTGATAAGTCCATCTGTGTGACTGGAACTGACCCAGTCTATGGTAATTGTGTTTAGATATGACCACACCAACTGAGGATATGGGAGATTAACAGAATGGAGTACTAGTCTGAAGTGTTGGGAATATAAACCCGTGGAAACTACCTCTAGAGTCAGTAAGGTGAAATATGGCAAAGGAATGACTTTCCTGAAGGGAACACCACCAAACAGTTGTAAACATGAGTGTAATCCTCTGTTCGCGTCCATTAGAAATCCTATCCAACAGGATTCGGTGATACAGGGAGTGCAGAATTATTAGGCAAGTTGTATTTTTGAGGATTAATTTTATTATTGAACAACAACCATGTTCTCAATGAACCCAAAAAACTCATTAATATCAAAGCTGAATATTTTTGGAAGTAGTTTTTAGTTTGTTTTTAGTTTTAGCTATTTTAGGGGGATATCTGTGTGTGCAGGTGACTATTACTGTACATAATTATTAGGCAACTTAACAAAAAACTAATATATACCCATTTCAATTATTTATTTTTACCAGTGAAACCAATATAACATCTCAACATTCACAAATATACATTTCTGACATTCAAAAACAAAACAAAAACAAATCAGTGACCAATATAGCCACCTTTCTTTGCAAGGACACTCAAAAGCCTGCCATCCATGGATTCTGTCCGTGTTTTGATCTGTTCACCATCAACATTGCGTGCAGCAGCAACCACAGCCTCCCAGACACTGTTCAGAGAGGTGTACTGTTTTCCCTCCTTGTAAATCTCACATTTGATGATGGACCACAGGTTCTCAATGGGGTTCAGATCAGGTGAACAAGGAGGCCATGTCATTAGATTTTCTTCTTTTATACCCTTTCTTGCCAGCCACGTTGTGGAGTACTTGGACGCATGTGATGGAGCATTGTCCTGCATGAAAATCATGTTTTTCTTGCCTTGCAGACTTCTTCCTGTACCACTGCTTGAAGAAGGTGTCTTCCAGAAACTGGCAGTAGGACTGGGAGTTGAGCTTGACTCCATCCTCAACCCAAAAAGGCCCCACAAGCTCATCTTTGATGATACCAGCCCAAACCAGTACTCCACCTCCACCTTGCTGGCGTCTGAGTCGGACTGGAGCTCTCTGCCCTTTACCAATCCAGCCATCTGGCCCATCAAGACTCACTCTCATTTCATCAGTCCATAAAACCTTAGAAAAATCAGTCTTGAGATATTTCTTGGCCCAGTCTTGACGTTTCAGCTTGTGTGTCTTGTTCAGTGGTGGTCGTCTTTCAGCCTTTCTTACCTTGGCCATGTCTCTGAGTATTGCACACCTTGTGCTTTTGGGCACTCCAGTGATGTTGCAGCTCTGAAATATGGCCAAACTGGTGGCAAGTGGCATCTTGGCAGCTGCACGCTTGACTTTTCTCAGTTCATGGGCAGTTATTTTGCGCCTTGGTTTTTCCACACGCTTCTTGTGACCCTGTTGACTATTTTGAATGAAACGCTTGATTGTTCGATGATCACGCTTCAGAAGCTTTGCAATTTTAAGAGTGCTGCATCCCTCTGCAAGATATCTCACTATTTTTGACTTTTCTGAGCCTGTCAAGTCCTTCTTTTGACCCATTTTGCCAAAGGAAAGGAAGTTGCCTAATAATTATGCACACCTGATATAGGGTGTTGATGTCATTAGACCACACCCCTTCTCATTACAGAGATGCACATCACCTAATATGCTTAATTGGTAGTAGGCTTTCGAGCCTATACAGCTTGGAGTAAAACAACATGCATAAAGAGGATGATGTGGTCAAAATACTCATTTGCCTAATAATTCTGCACGTAGTGTATATGTGTTAGGAGCACGTGTAAGTGACAAAGATCCCCTAGGCAAATTTAGAATGTTGGTAAGGGAAAAACCTCAAAGTTCAGTTGCATCTGTGGCTCCTACATCCTTACCTATAGTAGGCATTAAATATTTGGCCAATTTAAAAATATGACAAACTGGCCTTAGAGACAGGATTTATACAGGGAAGCCCTTTGGTGTTTTCCCCCCAGGATATTGTTTTTAATTAATTCAGCTGAAGAAGACAAGTAGTGACTCTGATAGTTCCTACTGGTCATATCTGGTGATTGTGTGGAGATTTAAAACTCCGACCAGGGATGCAGGTAGAATGAAGTGGCCAATGTACCCTGATCAAGTACTAATGCCATTTGTTCTATTCTCACCTCCCGAGTGAGATCAAATGAGTAGGAAAAAACAATGTCCGGTCACGACTAAGGAGGTCACTCCCTACATCCTTGACTCATATGTATACATGGATGCCATAGGAATCTGTAGAAGAGTTTCTAATTTAAAGCAAAAAGTCAGATAGTTGCAGGATTTGAGTCATTAATTCCCACGATTAGTAGTGAAATAAATAAATAAATAAAAAATGTAGATTTGATTAACATCTCTATTGTCATCAACAGAGATTTGTGAATCATATCTGTGATGCTGTGAAGGGAATAGTGGAACAACTGAGCTCCTTTTCAGTGATGACTCTGGTCCTTGACAGCAGAAAAAAGAAGGGGTCTACAGGAACTGCTGCATCTACATTCCAGACAACAGTGCCCCTGATGGAAGGATCACCAAGAATCTGAGGAAATTGATGGACTTTATCAAATGAACTGATGGGAAAAATTATGAAATTAATAATATCATGGCTATAATAATGTTTTGGGAACTGGTTCAGCGACTACAATGTTTTTAGCATTTGGTTTTAACAGGCTGTTATATAG
Organism: Bufo gargarizans; assembly: GCF_014858855.1. Classification (NCBI taxonomy): domain Eukaryota; kingdom Metazoa; phylum Chordata; class Amphibia; order Anura; family Bufonidae; genus Bufo; species Bufo gargarizans. Next base: position 84,827,657 of record NC_058087.1, on the reverse strand, counting down.
TTCTCCATTTTAGGAAAATTGTTTTTAAAATGTTTTACTACATCTATGCCCACACTATATATATATGTGCTGTGCCCCTGTCAAAGACAAAGATTATTCCATCTTAAAGTAAATAAAACCTTGCTGATAGTTGCAGGGTAAATAGGACAAGGTGAAGGCAAACCCAAAAGGGAATTGAGGGGACCTGGTGAAGCAATAAGGAAAGTCCAGATCTTCGCTGTTTAGGGCGTTGGGAGAGTACCTCACTTTGCCTTTGCACCTTTGGTCTATTTCCCGCAAAAGGAGGGATTTGTGAGAGATGGACTTTGTTTCTCTATGTGTATGTGGTGTGAACATTCTGTAGTACACATTTTTGTCCACAAGATGGCCGCAAACCAGATGTTTGAGCCATTTGTGCATTCTTTTGTTTAAGGTAAATGGGGGGGGGGGGGGGGGGGGATTACATTACAGTTTTCAAACATACCTATGAACTCAGTTGAAGTTGCTGAAACCACTCCTATCAGGTTAAGGAGCCAATAGTCTCTTCTTAAGGAACACGCCTTTTGTGATGTCATGTCTGCTACATATATATGTGAATTTATTTTTAAATAAACGAGGGTCTTGCTCAAAGGGATGAGGAAGTGCTTTCCCATGAAACCACCTAGTGTGTCTGGTCTCATTATGAAAGCTGTATGGCATGCACATACTTATACCGTATTTATTGGCGTATAACACGCACCTTCATTTTAAGAGGGAAATTTCAGGAAAAAAAGGGTAGCTCAGAACTTTTTTTTATTAATATTATTACCACTTATAAGGTAAATAATGTAAAAGGATGACACTTATGGGGCTCTGTGGATGACACTTATGTCATCCACAGATCCCCATAAGTGTCATCTACAGATCCCCCATCAGATGGATCAGTGTGGAGAGAGGAGGCGGGGACACTCATGGCGGGGCCCGATGCAGTGACTCTACTCTAATACACCGGGCCCCGCAACTGTTAAACATTCAATCTGATCTCTTGAAGACGCGCTGTACGGTACTTACTGTAGTACCGGAGGTATAACATTAAGACGGCGCGGACCGGCATCTCCCTCGGTCATGCGCCGCCTGTCTCAGCTCCCTCCTGATGCGCTGCCTGCCCCAGCTCCCTCCTCATGCGCCGCCTGCCCCAGCTCCCTCCTCATGCGCCGCCTGCCTGCTTATCTCACTTTATGAATGAACAGGCAGGCGGCGCATGACAGAGTGAGCTGGGGCAGGCGCCGCATGACAGAGGGAGCTGGGACAGGCGGCGCATGAGGAGGGAGCTGCGGCAGGCGCTGCGCCGTCTTAATGTTATACCTCCGGTATGTAAAAACATGGCTTCTTAACATTATATCGGCGTATAACACGCATACATCATTTTCCCCCTATTTTCAGGGGGAAAAAGTGCATGTTATACGCCGATAAATACGGTACTTCTAATTGATTTGGCACCACACAAAGAAGAAGGAAATTGTATGAATTGCGATGACATACATTATGGGGGCACCAGGAAGAAGGGGTGAGAGGAGCACTATGGGGGAATATACTGGGGGCACTATATAGGGGTATTTTATATTGGCACATTATGAGGGCACTATGGGGACATTAGCTCAACTGGGGCATTAAAAGGTGGCATTTTAAGGAGAATTATTACTACTGGGGGGTCTATGGGGAACATGATTACTAGTATGGACACTATGAGAGCATTATTACTTCTGGGGCACAGTGGGGACATGTTGGGGGCACTGTAGGAGCAATATTACTACCATGTGTGCTCTAGCAGAGAATTATATCTATTGGTGGGACTTTTTGGAGCACTATTACTATGGGGGCACCTTGGCATAGTATCAGCTTACCACAATTATTTTTGGGGGACGTTATGTTTACACTATTAGTGTCAGGGGCACTACTTGCTGGGGGCAGTTATTTTAGGGCACTGTGTGACAATAATTATTGAAGGGCACTATCTGCATGATACTACTATTATCAGGGGGTTTATCTGTTTCTGCAGTATAGTATTGGGGAGCAGAGCGGCACAGTATTGGGGGTGGTAGGATGAATTGTCCAGAAGATGGGAGAACTAAGATTTTGGTTATTAAACTGCAGAGACAAAAAAAGGCTGAAAAATGGGGGTCTGGTGGTCTGAAGGTCTGAAAGAAGAAGATGAGGAAAAAGAACATCTACATCAAAGAGACGTCACTGGATGTAAGAGGTATGTGGCACTGTATTAGCCTGTATGTAGGGGTTAGTAGTACAGTACTATCTGTACATTGTAAAAAAAATTGTAATCTGAAAAATACTATATATTTGTGTCAGAAGTTGTGCTTTAATTTTTAAAATAATGATATAGCCATTTTACTTTTGTGCTGATTCTTTTTTTTCTCTCTATATTAAAGGGACACTATAGTCACCAGAAAAACAACAGCTAAACGTAGTAGTTCTGGTGTCTATAGCATGTCTCTGCAAGCTTTTTAAATGTAAATACTGCCTTTTCAGAATAAAAGGCAGTATTTACATTACTGCCAAGGAACACCTCTAGTGGCCACTCATCATTATTGAAGTTTACTACTCTACCAGGTGTGTGGATTTTTGTGTGTGTGTGTGTGTTGTGGTGGAGGGTGTGATTGCATGCTAGGGTGTGGGAAGGCAGGATCAAGGGGGCCCAAGTAAATTTTTGCCCAGGATCCAATCAAAATTAAAGACGGCCGTGGCCGGACCTGTTGTATGACAGACATGGGTAGCACACAGCGGACCCCATAAGTCAATGGAGTCTGTTGTGAGCTACCCATGTACGTCATGCCACAGATCCAGCGCTGCATTATGTCATCTGTTGTTTTCGATCTTTGTAACAGAAAATAATGCAGCAGTATTTTCAATGGAGGCTATGAACTAGGCCTCCATAGCAGATGTGGACAGAGCCTAAGGCTTATTGCATACGAATGTGTGCACTCCGTGGCCGTATTGCGGACCGCATCACGGATGCGGACCCATACACTTCAATGGGTCCGCAAATCCGGAGATGCGGAATGGTGCAGAACGGAACCCTATGGAAGCACTACAGAGAGCTTCTGTGCGGTTTGGGGCTGTACTTCTGTTCCGAAAAAAGATGGAACATGTCCTATCTTTTTGTGGAACGGCCAGATAGCGGACCCATTAAAGTGAATGGGTCCGCGATCTGCTGCAGCTGCCTCGCGGTGGGTGTTCGCGCATTGCGGCCCGCAGCACAGCCACAGGGCGCACACATTTGTGGCAAGAGGCCTAAGGGATATGCCCATGAGTGTGATTGCCAAAAAGAGAAGGACATTTATGCGTTCTATCACTTTTAGGGGGGTGTCCTCCTGGGGCTCTGATGTTCTCAATCTACTGCCATATGACATAAGGTCTCATTCACACATATTTTTGTCAGTATTTTCTGTACTTTGTTCTTTTTGTTAAACTAGAGATTTTCAGTACTTTTAGGAGCAAGGTAAGAAAAGTAACAGAAGTGTAGAATTCAGCAGATATCTCACTCGAATTTAGCCAAATGGAACCGACTGACCATAATGGGTTCCTTTTGAGAGTCCGGTTTAAAAAAATAAAAATATAAATCACTGTTAAAGGGGCGGGCACTGTGGAAGTCATTGTTAAAAGGGCAGGCACTGTGGAAGTCACTATTAAAGGGGTGGTCGCTGTTAAAGGGGCAGGCACTGTGGAGGTCAATGTTAAAGCGGTGGGCACTGTGAAAGGTCATTGTTAAAGGGGCAGGTACTTTAGAGTTCACTGTTATGGGGGAAACTGTCAATATCTTTTTACGGGAAACATAAAATGAAATAGATGAAATATACCCGTGCGAAGACGGGTCCTTCTGCTAGTACATCTATAATTATGCACTAAAGCTAGATTCACCACTACTGTGGAGTCTCCAGTCTGGTAAAATGGACAAAAAAAGCAGGGCATGCTACGCTATTTTATCCTTTTCTTTTTGTCTGGTAAAATGACAGAAACTGCAAGAAACCCCAAGTATGAAATCGAGTCGGGAATAATTGCGGGCAAAACCTGCTTTTACTTTCACTTTCAGCTGCATTCACAGCATCCCACAGCTTGGAATGTCAGCTTTCAAACAATACAAGGCCCACATCTCTAGCTGGCACCAAACCAGATATATGAGCAGCTAAAGCAGCCTCTCCTCCCTGTCAGTGTGGAGAAGAATGATGGAGAAGCTGCAGAGCTGACAGGCTGCAGGCAGAGAGAAAAAAATAAAATAAAATTATATATATAGAAATATGACACTATCATCATTGACACAAAATAATGTAAAAATTGCTGCTTTTTCAAACGTTCCCCCTACAAATAAAATAATACGTTATTTAATACACAATATATGCCCCAAAATGGTTCCTAAAAAACCTACAACTAATCCCGCAAAATAAAAAATAAAAATTTAGAAGAAAAAATTAAAAAGTTATGACTGCTAAAACACAAAGGGAGGAAATAGTATTGGGTTTTAAGGCTAAAATAAAATAAAAAAATGCCCTGATTTGTGCGCCAACAAGATTAACTGCAGACACACATTACAAATCTACAATTTAAAAAAGTGACATTTTTGGGAGGGTTTTTCCAATTTTAACATGACTATTAAGGCTGTTTCACATGAGTGGATGCCGTACGTGTCATCCACTGCGTGAATGACAGCCAAGACCCGTTCCGGAAAGCAGAGACATGGAGCATTATTCATGATTGATAATGATCTGTGCCTCTCTGTGATCTTTTTACTACAAAATCACAGTGAGATAAAGCTGTCACCGTAATTTTGTAGCAAAAAGAACACAGAGAGGCACAGAGCATTATCACTCATGGTAAGGCTCCATGTCTTTGCTGTCCAGTGCGGGGTTTGGCTGTCATTCACGCAGTGGATGACATGCACTGCATACGCTCATGTGAAACAGCTCTTAGGAGGTTAAAGGGAGCCTGTCACATGATTTTCACCAATATAACCAACAGCACTGCCCCACAGAATATTTCAAACATACCTGTGTGTACCTAGTGTCTTTAGTCCAAGTGCAGAAAATGTGCTTTTATTCTGCTTAATAACGGCTCCTAAGGCTACTGTCACACTAGCGTTTTGCTGGATCCAACAGGGTTCAGCAAAAATGCTTCCATTACTGATAATACAACCATCTGCATCTGTTTAACGGATCCGGTTGTATTATCTTTAACATAGCCAAGACGGATCCGTCATGAACTCCATTAAAAGTCAATGGAGGATGGATAAAAGATTGGATATTAGCAAATGTTGTGCCCATTCACAAGAAAGGTAGTAGGGAGGAATCGGGCAACTATAGGCCAGTAAGCCTGACATCAATAGTGGGGAAATTAATGGGAACAATACTTAAGGAGAGGATTGTGGAACATCTAAAATCCCATGGATTGAAAGATGAAAAAAAGCATGGGTTTACTTCAGGGAGCTCATATCAAACTAATCTTATTAATTTTTTTGATTGGGTGACTAAAATAATAGATGGCGGAGTTGCAGTAGACATCGCTTATCTAGACTTTAGCAAGGCTTTTGATACTGTCCCACATAGAAGACTTATCAATAAATTGCAGTCTTTGTGCTTGGACTCCCATATTGTTGAATGAATTAGGCCTCATGCACACAACCGTTCAGTTTTTTGTGGTCCGCAACCCGCAGATCCGCAAAAAAACTGAAGCCGCCCCTGTGCCTTCCGCAATTTGCTGAATGGAATGGGCGGCGGTCAATATAAATGCCTATTCTTGTCCGCAAAGTGTGGACAAGAATAGGACATGTTATATTTTTTTAGCGGGGCCGCGGAACGCAGTCACTTACTTTTGTATTTTTTTATATTTTCATCCAATTTTTATGTTTTCTCTGAATATATTTTTACAATCCATACAGACTCATTTGAACTTGACCTAATTAGGTACTCACCTAATATTAGTACCACTCACAAACCTCGCAACCTTTTTCCTATCCGGTACACACACCTAGTGTCCGGAGGTCCCACCACCACCACCACCTCTTTTACTCCACGTCATTCCCCTTCCAAGAGACACCATATCCTATACCAGATTTGAACTAATTTTAGTTATTTAAAATAAAACCATTATTTATCCCAAATACGAGTGTGCCTGCTACCTTCTGTATCATTTCCATTATTCCTTTGACTAGGTGAGTCAAACCAGCAGATCAGCACCTCTACCATTCAATTGAACAGTTGAGCCGTGTTATATATTTATTATAACTAAAATGTAATGTTGATAAGTGCAAGATAATGCACCTGGGGCGTAAAAACCCAAGAGCAGAATATAAATTCAGTGATACAGTCCTAACCTCAGTATCTGAGGAAAGGGATTTAGGGGTCATTATTTCAGAAGACTTAAAGGTAGGCAGACAATGTCATAGAGCAGCAGGAAATGCTAGGAGAATGCTTGGGTGTATAGGGAGAGGAATTACTAGTAGAAAGAGGGAGGTGCTCATGCCGCTCTACAGAGCACTAGTGAGACCTCATTTGGAGTATTGTGCGCAGTACTGGAGACCATATCTCCAGAAGGATATCGATACTTTGGAGAGAGTTCAGAGAAGAGCTACTAAACTGGTACATTGATTGCAGGATAAAACTTACCAGGAAAGAATAAAGGACCTTAACATGTATAGCTTGGAAGAAAGACGAGACAGAGGGGATATGATAGAAACTTTTAAAAACATAAAGGGAATCAACAAGGTAAAAGAGGAGAGAATATTTAAAAGAAGAAAAACTGCTACAAGAGGACATCATTTTAAATTAGAGGGGCAAAGGTTTAAAGGTAATATCAGGAAGTATTACTTTACTGAGAGAGCAGTGGATGCATGGAATAGCCTTCCTGCAGAAGTGGTAGCTGCAAATACAGTGGAGGAGTTTAAGCATGCATGGGATAGGCATAAGGCCATCCTTCATATAAGATAGGGCCAAGGGCTATTCATAGTATTCAGTATATTGGGCACACTAGATGGGCCAAATGGTTCTTATCTGCAGACCCATTCTATGTTTCTATGGATCCATCTTTTATTGTGTCAGAGAAAACGGCGGCATGCTGCGGTTTGCTCTTCGGTATGATCAGTTCTGTTCAGTTCAATCTTGTCCCCATTGACAGTGAATGGGGACAAAACTGAAGCATTTTTTTCCGGTATTGAGACCCTATGACGAATCTCAATACCAGAAAATATTAACGCTAATGTGAAAGTTAGCCTATGTGTCCAGCGTGGGCAGTCTTTCCATTCCAAATGCCCAAAGCAACCCATACTGAAGAGGAAGGGGTTAATTACAGCATTATATCCACTACATCGGAAGATATAGCTGTCAGAAAGAGTTGGGAGTGAAAGCAGTTAAACCTGTATTTACTTTCGCTTTCAGGTGCCTTCACAGCCACCACCCCCTTCAAAGTCTAGTTTCTTTGGGCACATGGAAGAGCAAAGCTTACCCAACCAGGCATTTGGGAGCCATTTTTTCAGCAGAATAAAAGCACGTTTTATTCTGTAATAAAGACACAAGGTACAGATAGGTATGTTTGTAATGTGTTTGCCATCTTGTGTGGGGCAGTGCTGTTACTTATATTGGTGAAAATGATGTGGCAGACTCCCTGTAACATGTACTTGATGGATTGGGGGTGGTCTGCTAACTATCGACTGTCTTGATACTAGAATATCAAAACTATAAAAAGAGCTGTCCTCAGAGACAAGGCATTGTACTGACAAACACCTCCAGAAATGATCCAGTTGGCCTTTGCTGCAATAGAAATGTTAAGTATATAGCCAGTGGCGTACCTACCATATAGGCAGACCACGCAGCTGCTATGGGGCCCGTGAGGAAGAGGGGCCCGCAGTGGAGGAGAGGCCCCGCCCCTTCTATCTTCCTAACTGTCTCCCGTCTGCTAGCCCCGCCTCCTAGCCCCGCCTCCCGTCAGCTAGCTCCGCCTCCCGCCTGTTAGCTCCATTATGCCTGATTCCTCTCTGGATTGCCACTACCCCACCAGTAATGAAGTAAGTGACCACTTGTAGATGAGGGGGGAGTCACTCAGCTTTCCCAGGCTATTCCTCTGCACATATGTCATTCAGAACAGGAGGAAAGCTGGGTGCTATTATGTAATGTGACTCGGCTTTCCTGATGTCCTGCATGGCACAAGTGCAGAGGCATGAGAAGATATGAGGGGAGGTGGGAGTTGTGTTACTTTCTCATGTCTCTCCACATGTGCCATGCAGGGCAGCAGAAAAGCTGGGTGCTATTACATCATGCAATGTCCCTCAGATTTCCTGCTATCCTGCAAGGCATAAATGCAGATAATAAGAACATGGTAAGGCAGGGGGGAGGGGTTCACCCAGCTTTCCCAGAGACTCCTGTCTCTGCACATGTGTCATGCAGGATAGCGAGTAATGTCACTGTCTCCCAGCTGTCCTGCATGACACAGAGGATGGGGGAAGGGGGCACTCACTTCCTCAAACTTTTCTCATGTCTCTGCGCATGTGCCATGCTGGACAGCAGGAAAGTTGGGTGGTATTTAGAGATGAGCGAACTTCTGTTTTAAGTTCGGCGTCTAAAGTTCGGGTTTGGATTAGCGGAGAATCCCGATCTGGAACCGGATATGGATTCCGACTTCCGTTGTGGTCCGTGGTAGCGGAATCAATAATCGGCCATTATTGATTCCGCTACCACGGACCACAACGGAAGTCGGAATCCATATCCGGTTCCAGATCGGGATTCTCCGCTAATCCAAACCCGAACTTTAGACGCCGAACTTAAAACAGAGGTTCGCTCATCTCTAGTGGTATTACATCATGTAACGCCCCAGATTCTTGTCAATATATGCTGAACACCGCCGGGAACTATCAGATCCCATTCTCTATAAGGCGACTTTCACACTTGCGGCAGGACGGATCCAACAGGCTGTTCACCCTGTCGGATCCGTCCTGTGGCTATTTCGCGCGACCGCCGCTCTGTCCCCATTGACTATAACAGGGGCGGAGCTCTGGCGCAGCATGGCGGTGCACGGCGAAAGCCGCCGGACTAAAAGGTACTGCATGTCTGACTTTTTAGTCCGGCGACTTTCGCCGTGCACCATATAGTCAATGGGGATGGAGCGGCGGTCAGGCGGCACGGCGAAATAGCCACAGGATGGATCCGACATGGTGAACAGCCTGTCGGATCCGTCCTGCCGCAAGTGTGAAAGTAGCCTAATGGGTCTGTTGGGATCCGGCATGAGTACTGCCATTTTGTAGAACAAAATACTTCTGCATGAGGTGGGGCAGGGGAGAAGTTAGGGAGGGAAGTAAGAGGAGCCCGGGCGTATAGTAGGAGGGACTAGGAACGGGCATGGGGGCCCAATCTAAATTCTTGCTATGGGGCCCAATGATTTCTGTGTACGCCCCTGTATATAGCACCAAGCAACCCAAACCTCACCACACTCTACATCTGGAGTTTTAATTGTATGAGTAGTTACTACTCCTGTTCCACGTGCCTCTTGGTATAGCTCCTGACTGCAAAAAAAGGCCGCAGTCAAGAGATCCAAACAGCTGTCTTTACTTGGTAGACAGACAGTGTTGCAACAAAGGAGAAAGGAATTATTTATTTTCAAGACCAATTTTTTAAGAAAAAAAAACACAATTTTGCTATAATTTTTTTATTTGTTTTAATTTTTCAAAGTTACAAATTGCTGGGAAAAAAAAACAACTCTACTGATACAGGAGCATATAAATACCATACAATTACAGATCATCATCCTGAGGCTGGGATTTCAATTTCTGTTGTTGAGCACCATTTCAGGAGCAGAAAAATTAAAATAACAAAAGCGGTGGAACCATCAAATGACTGCAAAGAACAGCGCCCAATGGACCGCGTTAGCTGTAATGGCATTGTCAGGTTTCCAATAGAAAACCCGGCATTTTACTGGCACAGCATGTTGCACTGTCCTGTATCTATGACAGGCTCTATGACAGCAGAATCTAACAGCCTCTGATGCAGATGTGAACCTAGCCTTATGATAAACCCTCTGCCAATGAAGTGCTATATGTTACCTATACAGATGCATCTCAATAAATTAGAATATCATCGAAAAGTTAATTTATTTAAATAATTCAGTTGAAAAATTCATTACATTCATTACACACAGAGCGATCTATTTCAAGTGTTTATTTCTCTTAATGTTGATGGTTATAGCTTATAGCTAATGAAAACCCAAAAGTCACTATCTCAGAAAATTTGAATATTGTGAAAAAGTTCAATATTGTAGAATCATGGTGTCACACTCTAATCAGATAATCAACACAAGCCATCTGCAAAGGTTTCCTAAGCCTTTAAATTGCCCCTCAGCCTGGTTCAGTAGGCTACACAATCATGGGGAAGACTGCTGACTTAGGCGGCATTCACACGTCCGTGGAACGCGGTCCGTGTAATACCGGCGTGAATGTCATAGCAACAAATGACACTGTGCACTCTGAAGAAATCCAGGCCGGTATCACACGGACGGTGTTCCACGGTGTTAATGCAGCCTTATCCAAGAGACACCCTCCACCAGGATGGCAAGTCAATTGAGGTAATTGCTAAAGAAGCTGGCTGTTCACAGAGTGCCGTATCCAAGCAGATTAATAGAAAGTGAAAAAGTGTGGTAGAAAAAGGTGCACAATCAGCAGGAATTACTGCAGCCTTGAAAGGATTGTCAAGAAAAGGCCATTCAAGAATTTGTGGGAGATTGTAAAGGAATGGACTGTGGTCAGAGTCAGTGCTTCAAGAGCCACCACACCCAGACATTTCCAGGACATGGGCTATCGCATTCCTTGTGTCAAGCCACTCACGACCCAGAGACAATGTCAGAAGCGTCTTAACTGGACTAAGGAGAAAAAGTCCTGTTTTCAGATTAAAGTAAATTTTGCATTTCATTTGGAAATTAAGGTTCCAGAGTCTGTAGGAAGAGTGGAGAGGCACACAATTCAAGGTGCTTGAGGTCAAGTATGAAGTTTCCACAGTCAGTAATGGTTTGTGGAACCATGTCATCTGCTGGTGTTGGTCCACTGTGTTATTGTCAAGAGGAAGATGAGAGACACCAGACCCTTCAATGCAGACAAGCTGAAGGCCATAATTAAAAGCAATCTGGGGTTCCATAACACCTCGGCAGTGCCACAGGCTGATTGCCTCCATGCCACGCCCCATTGATGCAGTAATTCATGCAAAAGAAGTCCCGACCAAGTATTGAGTACATATACTATACATACTTTTCAGTAGGCCAACATTTTTGTATTAAAATCATTTTTTGAATTGGTCTTATATAATATTCTATTTTGGGTTTTCATTAGCTGTATGCAGGGTCCATTGTCTAAGGGGGCCCCGTGCTTCAGTGATGCTGTTCAGCTGAACGTCCGAAGAAGCAAATGGGTGGACAGTTAAACAGCTGCATTTTACAATGCAGTGTACGGTCTCCTCCCTCACATGTAAGAGAAATCATTACGCTAGTAATGCTGTGCGCACGTGTCCTTTTCTCTTTCTGCTCTGCTGCTGTATGTCTATGTGGGACAGCAGCAGTGAACAAACAGCTGATCGGCGGGGATGTCGGACATCGGACTGTGTTTTTAGCACATTATTACAAGATGTGGGCCCCCTCTTTTGATTTTGCCCAGGGCCACATTTTGTCTAAAACAGACCCTGGCTGTAAGCCATAATCATCAACATTAAAGGAAATAAACACTCGAAATAGATCACTCTGTGTGTAATGAATCTAGAATATATGAATTTCACTTTTTGAATTGAATTAACGAAAACAAATTAACTTTTCGATAATATTTATTGAAATTCGCCAGTACTATATACAGCTTAGGTGAGCTAAGTACAGCAGAAACAGCTGCCTTACCACCCCCACCCCATTATAATAAGTGCTAAGAGCTACAGACAAAACCGACAGAACTGTTAGGCCCCGTCCACTGTCCACACATTTTGCAGGCTGAATTAGGTTCGGATTCTGCACCAAAAAGCCTCTGGGTGCATGGAAACGGCCTCCTATAGTTCTCGTCGGGGGCCACTCTGTGGTTCATGTGGCCTTGGTTTACTGCTGTGACTACAGCAAGAGAAGGATGTTGTGGCCACAAATCAGTCTCGTGTGTCGATGCGGCTGCTGTTTAGTGAGGAATCCACACCAAATTCCGCCAGCAACAATTCAGTGGCCAAAGGACATGTCTACAGAACATCAGCACACTACAGGGTACCAGCGGACAGGAGAGCAAGACAGGACCTAAATTATACAACACATTGCAATGGAAGAGAAGACTCAGTGATACTGGAAAGGACAACAATACATAAGTACTAATGGGTTCCACTATAACAGCACCACAAAAATACCTGCTATATTGTCATCTAGGAAGTTTGGAGTTAAAGGGATTGTCTCTTTTCATCAAATTATCATGTGGGGAATGTTAATACAAGGCACTTACTAATGTATTGTGATTACCCATATTGCTTTCTTTGCTGGCTGGATTAATTTTTCCCATCATATTATACACAGCTCGTTTGCATGGTTATGACCACCCTGCATTCCAGTGCTGGACGTGCTTGCACACTACGAGAAAGCGCCAGTCTCTCTAGTGGTCGGGACCATAGGAGCGTACATAGGCTGGTGATTTTTTTTCTATAATGTTAAAGATGTAGTTTCTGATCATTTGAATTCCATTTTAAGACCTGTGAATGCAGTTGCAGGGAGTAAGGCTTTGTCTACATATTTTCTCAAGGTTGTTTAGGGATTCTGACTCACTGCAGACCTGGGAACTGGCCCCGCCAAGGTCTGGGGTCAGAGCAGATGAACAACACGTACACAGTGACAATTATGGAGCGCATGCGCTGGCTATGTTCCACTAGGGAATTGAGCTTTTTGTTTAATCTGTATAAAGCTGTAACCCTTCAGGAAAGAAGCCAGAAGATCATCCTACGGGGGAGGGGATGGGGAGGGGACGGGGAGGGGACGCCTCTGTAGGGAACTAATTGGCGTTTGCCCGATCGAGTCTTTGAGTGCTTTCACTGAAAGGGCTTCCCAGCTGATGTGTCGCTGTCAGATGATGTTAACTCAATAGGTGATGTATGTACTTTAATTTTGGATGAAGTCAGGACTCCAGTTGAAGTGTAGATATACAAGTCATTGTGTATTATGTTCTTTATCCTTTGTTTATACAGTGCTGCCCATAATTATTCATACCCCTGGCAAATTTTGACTTAAAGGGACACTGACAGGGCCAATAAGCATATTGAGGTATATATATGGCAGTACAGGTCTTATAATGGGTATTACAATCATCTAAGTTTGCTGGGCGGCTTCTGCGGTCCCTGCTCTGAAGCGCTGCGCTTAACAGTGCCCAGCGCATGCGCCGGATCTTGTGAAGTCCGGTACAGTAAGCGCCGCCCAGCTCATCAATATTCACTTCGCTGGGCGGCGCTTACTGTCCCCGACTTCACAAGATCCGGCGCATGCTCCGGGCACTGTTCAGCGCAGAGCTTCAGAGCGGGGACAGCAGAAGCCGCCCAGCAAACTGAATATTTATGAGCTGGGTGGCGCTTCAAAGCGGCAGTTGGGGGAGGCTGGCTGGGCGCAAGAGAGGTGAAACGCCGCCCCTTGGGCAGATTGAAGACCGTTGGAGCAGGTTATAAAACTTAAGTTTACTGTATGTATAAGGTGGACAGGGGGGATACTTAGATGATTGTAATACCCATTATAAGACCTGTACTGCCATATATATACCTCAATATGCTTATTGGCCCTGTCAGTGTCCCTTTAAAGTTACTTTTATTCAACCAGCAATTATTTTTTTGACAGGAAATGACATAGGTGTCTCCCAAAAGATAAGTCGATGTACAAGAGGCATTATTGTGGAAAAAAACAATTTCTCAGCTTTTATTTACATTTGAGCAAAAAGTGTCCAGTACTAAATTATTCATACCCTTTACAAACTGTCACAGTCTGTGGGAAAATCAAAAGTTCTATACCATTCTAAATAGTCCAAGCTGTTCTAAGCACCCTAATTACCCTGATTAATTGGGAACAGCAGCTCTCTGCAGTTGTCTTGTGGACTGTCATGGTTAAGACAAAGGAGCTCAGTGAGGACCGGCGGCTGCACACTGTGGCTGCTCACAAGTCAGGATAGGGCTACAAGGCCATTTCTAAATGTTTTCAAGTTCCAGTGACTACAGTTCAAAGTATTATTAAAAAATACAAGATGCTCCGCACAGTGGAAAATCTCATTGGACGTGGTCGGAAGCCAAAAGTGACACCTGTGCTGGCCAGGAGGATAGTTAGAGAGGTGAAAAAGAATCCAAGAATCACCACCAAGGCCATCCTGGTGAATCTGGGCTCTGCTGGTGGCAATGTCTCAAGGCAGATAATCCAACGGACACTGCACACTGCTGGGTTCCACGGATGCAGACCAAGGAGGACGCCACTTCTCCAGATAAGGCACACAAAAGCTCGCTTGGCCTTTGCAAAAGCTTATCTGGACAAAGAAGAAGACTTCTGGTCTTCTGTGTTATGGTCAGATGAAACAAAAATGTTATTGTTTGGTCACAATGATGTTTCCTTCATTTGCCATATAAAAGGAGAAGTCTTCCACCCAAAGAACACCATCCCCACTGTCAAACATGGTGGTGGGAACCTAATGCTTTGGGGGTGTTTTTCAGCCAATGGACCAGGGAACCTAATCATGGTAAACTGCACCGTGAAAAAAGAGCAATACATGAGGATTCTCAACGGCAACATCAGGCAGTCTGCAGAGAAACTTGGCCTTGGACACCAGTGGACATTTCAGCATGACAATGACCCAAAAAACACAGCAAAAGTGGTGAAGAAATGGTTAGCAGACAACAACATTAACGTTTTGGAGTGGCCCAGCCAGAGTCCAGACTTGAATCCAATTGAGAATCTGTGGAGGGAGCTAAAGATCAGGGTGATGGCAAGAAGACCCTCCAACCTGAAAGATTCGGAGCTCATTGCTAAAGATGAATGGGCAAAAATACCTGTGGAGACATGCAAAAAGCTGGTCTGCAATTATAGGAGGCATTCTATTGCTGTAATAGCCAATAAAGGCTTTTCTATTGATTATTGAGAAGGGTATGCATAATTTTGAACTGGACACTTTTTGCTTAAAGGGAACCTGTCACCGGGATTTTGTGTATAGAGCTGAGGACATGGTTTGCTAGATGGCCGCTAGCACATCCGCAATACCCAGTCCCCATAGCTCTGTGTGCTTTTATTGCTTAAAAAATCAATTTGATACATATGCAAATTAACCTGAGATGAGTCCTGTACGTGAGATGAGTCAGGGACAGGACTCTTCTCAGGGTAATTTGCATATGTATCAAATCTGTTTTCTTACACAATAAAAGCACACAGAGCTATGGGGACTGGGTATTGAGGATTTGCTAGCAGCCATCTATCAGCCCATGCCCTCAGCTCTATACACAAAATCTCGGTGACAGGTTCCCTTTAAATGTAAATAAAAGCTGAGAAAAGTTTTTTTCCCACAATAATGACTCTTGTATATCATCTTATTATCTTTTGGGAGACACCTATGTCATTTCCCGTCAGAAAAATGACTTGCTGGTTGAATAAAAGTAACTTTAAGTCAAAATTTGCCAGGGGTATGAATAATTATGGGCAGCACTGTAGCTAAGTGCAAAAGAAGGACATTAACCTTCTTTTGAAGTGTAGCTGTAGTTCAGTTATGAGTCTCTTTAACCCTTAGAGGACCCTGAGATTTTCCATTTTTGTGTTTTCGTTTTTCACTCCCCACCTTCCCATAGTCCTTTTTTATTTTTCCGTTCACATAGCCTTAGAAGAGCTTACTGTTTACTAGACAAGTTGTACTTTTTAATGGCACCATTTACAGGTGTATACCATGTAGTGGGAAGCGGGCAAAAAATTCCAAATAGGGTAGAATAGGGGGGAAAAAAACACAATTCTAACAAAGGTTTTATTTATTTTTTAATCATACCATACACTATGCGGTAAAATTTACCCGTTATCTTCAATCTCCAGGTCAGTAGAGTTACAACTATACCATACTTGTATATTTTTTCTTGCGTTTTAATACTGAAATTCTTTTTTAAACCTTTGAGAAAAAAAATAATGATCACCATTTTATGACCCCTATAACTTTTATGTAGTTATGTGTACGGAGGTGTGTGAGGGCTCATTTTTGACGGGCGAGCTGCACTTTTCAGTGATACCAATTTGAAGTGTGTGTCCGACTTTTTGATCACTTTTTATAAAAAAAAATATTGGCGAATTGAAGTGACAAAAAAATGGCAAATTGGCTGTTTTTATTTTTTTTCCCATTATGCCATTTTCCATATGCCATTAATATTGTTAAATTTTAATTGTATGGGCATTTTCGCAGACAGCGATGCCCATGAGATTTTTTTATTTTTTTTATTGGTTAAGTATTTTTATTTTAAGGAAAGGGGAGTGATTTGAACTTTTATTTTTTAAATATTTGTAAAAACTTTTTAATTTTTTTGCCTATTGTGTTCATTGATTGCTATATAGCCATCATTGAACAATTAGGCCTCTTTTACATGACCTTTTTTTTCCGTTTACGGGCTGGTTTTTTTCTGTTCCGTATACCGAATGGTTCTATTCATTTCAATGGTTCCACAAAAAAAAAAAAAAAAAAATGGAATGTGTTCTTTATGCATTCCATTTCTGTATTTCCGTTCCGTTAAAAGATAGAACATGCCCTATTGCCTGCAAATCACGTTCCGTGGCTCCATTCAAGTCAATGGGTCTGCAAAAAAGACAGAACACATACAGAAATGCATCCGTATGTCTTCCGTATCCGTTCTGTTTTTTGCGGAACCATCTATTGAAAATGTTATGCCCATCCCAATTTTTTACATGTAATTACTGTATACTGTATATGCCATATGGAAAAACGGAATGGAAAAATTGAACTGAAACACAAATCCGGAAAAAACTGCCCGCAAAACACAGAAAAAGCCATATAGTCGTTTGAAAGAGGCCTTAAAGGGGTTGTCTCACTTCAGTAAGTAGCATTTATTATGTAGAAAACGTTAATACAAGGCACTTACTATTGTATCGTTATTATACATATTTCTTCCTTTGCTGGTTGGATTCATTTTTCCATCACATTATTCACTGCTCGTTTCCATGGTTATGACCACCCTTCAATCCAGCAGTGGTGGTCCTACAGATGTCTGCACTGAGGTGACAGAGTGGTCTGGATAGAACATCCTCTACCAGTCCTCCCGGCTCCAGCCTGTGTCATAGTGCAGTGGGCTGCTGGCTGCGGCTTTCCAGACAGACTGACTAATCCATATTTGTGGATGCAAATAGGGGGGACATGGTGTCATGAACCCACTATTTACATGCGCAAGTATTGCAGTTATTTTTATTACTCACCTGGATTCAGAGGGGGATGGTACTGGCAGAAGACACCACTGGAGAAACTTGATTGGAGGAGACAGCAACGGATGATCATGTGAAGGTACCTATAAAAGAAGAGAAAAGACCATTACTGGGCACTCAAGTAAGTGGCAGTGAAGAAACCTGGAGGAAGAAACATAACCTGCACTTAAAAGAAAGTGGAAGATTTGCTAAAACAATTAATTAAAAAGGCAGAAACTTACAGAGGGGAACAGTGGCTCCGCAGATGTCTTCAGGATGATCGATCCAGTGCTGAGCCTGCTCTTCAATCAACTAATCTGGTCTGCGCACCAGACTTAGGCAGGAGCACAGAGCCGGACACAGAGGATGACATCATCACTGTGTCTCAGCCCAGCGTGCACCGCTCTCTCCCTGCCATGAAAAAGAGCTAGGAAGGAAAAAAGGAGCAACTTGTGTCCTCTGGATTCAGCAAAACGCAGGATACAAAAATGACCCTGCATCAGCCAGCACGAGGAACAGTTTCAGGAATTCAACTGCCAGGAAAGCACGTGCTTCCAGCCGTGACAGGACCGCCATCAATCCACAGGAGGGGAGATTCTATTCACTACACCCACAGGTCATAGAGACTGCAATTTGCAGAGCACTGACACTTTTATTAATGACACTTCTTTTACTACAGATGCCTGCTGGGAAGGCGCATTCATTTAAAGAATTCCTTTCATTAATGTCCAACGAAAATCTTATCAGAAATCCTATTCCTGTCTGGTCTTCCCCAGGCAGACAATCGGATATTGATAGCCATAAAGAGAATGAATATTTCGCTTCTATGACATATCCTTCAGCAAAAACAACCCAAACAGATGTTTTGTCCCATTATTAGAAATGAGCAGCGGCATAAAAGAAACTTCAGTAAAAGAAATTACGGTATATCCTGCCAAATATCTCCTCTGCCAGATAAAAGAAAAAATTTGGAATAAAGAATTCATTGATTTTTTTTCTCTCCTCCCATCGGCATAGGAAACGTTAAAATCAGACAATAAGGGCTTGTTCACACAAACGTAAGGGCACCGTGCCCCGGCTGCGGGTTGCATATGGCGGTTCCACAATACACAGGTAGCAGGTCACCAGCCATGTGCATTTCACATCACGGATGTGGACCCATTTCCTTGAAATCTGAAGAACTGAAACACTGGAGTGCTGTGGTGTTCCGTTCTTCCGTTCCGCAAAAAGATAGAACTTGTTCTATCTTTTTGCAGAACGGACGGATCGCGGACCCCATTCAAGTGAATAGGTCTGCGATCCGCATGCGGCTGCCCCACGGTCGTGCCCGCGCATTGCGGGAAAATAATTGAACAAAAAACTTTCTTTAATTGGTTGCAAACCTTCTGCATATATTCAACATTTCTAGGTGAGAAACATCCAGACTATTGTTGTGAATTGCTTCATCATTTAGGCTACTTTCACACTTGCGGCAGAGGGATCCGGCAAGTAGTTCCGTTGCCTGAACTGCTTCCCGGATCCAGCAATCTGTATGCAAACGGACAGCATTTGTAGACGGATCCGGATGCGGATCCGTCTGTCATAAGGACAAACGAATCTGTTTCTATTTATTATTATTTTTTCACATTTTTTACCGGTCTGCGCATGCGGTATTTTTAATACATTTCAATGGAAATGAATGCCGGATGCGGCATTCCGGCAAGTGTTCCGAAATTTTGGACGGAGATAAAACCTCAGCATGCTGCAGTATTATCTCCATCCTGAAAAGGCAAAAAGACTGAACTGAAGACATCCTGATGCATCCTGAACGGATTCCTCTCTCAGAATGCATTAGGATAAAACTGATCAGTTCCTTTCTGGTATAGAGCCCCTGTGACGGAACTCTATGCCTGAAAAGAGAAACGCTAGTGTGAAAGTACCCTTAGATAGCATATTGGAAGCTTGCAAAAATTTCGGAGGTACCACATGGTATAAATCCGACGAGTCTTACCGTCAAAAACTTGCGTTATATCCGGAATTAAATTGGGGGGCAAAAGACGTCGGACTCTGGATTAACATTATGTTACCACAGAGGTCGAATTTTGTTCGTCTGTAAATTCCCAAAAAGGAATTTGCTTAGCTTACAAAGAGTCAGTATGCAGATGGGAAAGCAATTGTAATTACAAACATGAGTGCACCTTTTCCTCAGGGAGTCACCCAGCAACAAAATGTTATGAGAAAATTGGCAAAATTAAAAAAATAATGAACCCAATAGAGCAAGTGATCTCACTTATCATAGCAAGAATCACTCAATGTTTAACCCCTTAAGGACCCGTGCCGTACATGTACGGCGCAAGGTCCGCTGGGCTCTGGGGAACGATGGGGGGGGGGGGGATCGGGGCACCATGGCTGCTGTTACCGGCAGGCAGCCATGCCGGGTAAGGGCACCATGGTGCTGCACCGCCCCCCTGCAGCTCTGCGATTGGCCGGTCAATGAAGACCAGCACATTGCAGCGGCGGAAGCTGTAAGAAGCATCGGGGCAGGTCGGGTGGGGGTCAGAGGGAGGTGACCGCTGCTGAACTGGTCAGCACCGGTCTCCTCCGAGGTGAGGCAGGGGACACTGCTGTTTGGGGTCCCCTGCCAGCGCTACCATTGGCTGGAATAACACTCCAGCTAATAGCAGCGCTATAGTAGCACAGAAAAGGGATGAAGTTCCCTGCATGCAGCCATTCTAGCTGATGACTGCATGCAGAGAGGTTCTGTGCTGCTGTTGGCTTGCTGGGACATGTGGTGCAACACCTGCGCTTTTAACCCTTTCCTGCTCAAAGAAGAAGACAGAAGAAGAATATCTGGATTTGCTGCATTGATATTTTTTTTTTTGTTGCTGTTCCATATCCCTAAATCACCTCAATCCCTGTCCCCTCCTGCCCCCCCTCCTTTAGCCCCGCCCTATCCTTTTTTTACAAATGCAATTTGCATCTCAGCTCTGAACCACTTTTTCTGCGTGCGAGCTGTGACCGCCAAGTGTTGTTCAGTGCATACCTGCCTGATCAGCACCTGGGGATTATCATTTGTGCTTTTTTTTCCACATCTGTGTTGATTAAATTTTTTTCAAATTTTTCCTTTTTTTTGGTTCAAAAAGAAGAAATTGTAGTTAGGGCATTATATAAATATATATGGAGTTCTATATAGATATAGATATAAGTAAATTTTTAGCCAGTGTTCACATTTTTAACACTATAGTAAATCTTTATACTACAGTTTTTGCACGCACGCACTGATGATCTGTGTGCTTGCGTGCTGCAGAGCACCGATCAGTAGTGTGCTCATTTACATCTGCACATTTTTTTATTTTATTTTTTAAAACTTTTTTTTGCGAAAAAATACCTGCAGGTAGTGGTAGTTAGATATACAGTCGCATGGCCAAAAGTTTTGAGAATGACATAAATATTGGAAATTGGAAAAGTTGCTGCTCAAGTTTTTATAATAGCAATTTGCATATACTCCAGAATGTTCTGAAGAGTGATCCGATGAATTGCATTGTCCTTCTTTGCCATGAAAATTAACTTAATCCCCAAAAAAGCTTTCCACTGCATTTCATTGCTGTCATTAAAGGACCTGCTGAAATCATTTCAGTAATCATCTTGTTAACTCAGGTGAGAATGTTGACGAGCACAAGGCTGGAGATCATTATGTCAGGCTGATTGGGTTAAAATGGCAGACTTGACCTGTTAAAAGGAGGGTGATGCTTGAAATCATTGTTCTTCTATTGTTAACCATGGTGACCTGCAAAGAAACGCGTGCAGCCATCATTGCGTTGCATAAAAATGGCTTCACAGGCAAGGATATTGTGGCTACTAAGATTGCACCTCAATCAACAATTTATAGGATCATCAAGAACTTCAAGGAAAGAGGTTCAATTTTTGTTAAGAAGGCTTCAGGGCATCCAAGAAAGTCCAGCAAGCGCCAGGATCGTCTCCTAAAGATGATTCAGCTGTGGGATCGGAGTGCCACCAGTGCAGAGCTTGCTCAGGAATGGCAGCAGGCAGGTGTGAGCGCATCTGCATGCACAGTGAGGCGAAGACTTTTGGAAGATGGCCTGGTGTCAAGAAGGGCAGCAAAGAAGCCACTTCTCTAAAAAAAAAACATCAGGGACAGATTGATCTTCTGCAGAAAATATGGTAAATGGACTGCTGAGGACTGGGGCAAAGTCATATTCTCCGATGAAGCCTCTTTCCGATTGTTTGGGGCATCAGGAAAAAGGCTTGTTCAGAGAAGAAAGGGTGACTGCTACCATCAATCCTGTGTCATGCCAACAGTAAAGCATCCGGAGACCATTCATGTGTGGGGTTGCTTCTCATCCAAGGGAGTGGGCTCACTCACAATTTTGCCCCAAAACACAGCCATAAATAAAGAATGGTACCAAAACACCCTCCAACAGCAACTTCTTCCAACAATCCAACAACAGTTTGATGAAGAACAATGCATTTTCCAGCACGATGGAGCACCGTGCCATAAGGCAAAAGTGATAACTAAGTGGCTCGGGGACCAAAACATTGACATTTTGGGTCCATGGCCTGGAAACTCCCCAGATCTTAATCCCATTGAGAACTTGTGGTCAATCCTCAAGAGGCGGGTGGACAAACAAAAACCCACTAATTCTGACAAACTCCAAGAAGTGATTATAAAAGAATGGGTTGCTATCAGTCAGGAATTGGCCCAGAAGTTGATTGAGAGCATGCCCAGTCGAATTGCAGAGGTCCTGAAAAAGAAGGGCCAACACTGCAAATACTGACTCTTTGCATAAATGTCATGTAATTGTCAATAAAAGCCTTTGAAACGTATGAAGTTTGTGTAATTATATTTCACTACATCACAGAAACAACTGAAACAAAGATCTAAAAGCAGTTTAGCAGCAAACTTTGTGAAAACTAATATTGGTCATTCTCAAAACTTTTGCCCACGACTGTATATATATAAATTTCAGTTAGTGTCAGTTTAGATTTTTGCACGAATGCACCATCTGCGTATATGCATTTTGCAACCACTGAGCACCGATCAGTAGTGTCCATTACTCATCGCGTCTGCTTAGTTTGCACTGCAAGTTTTATTTGTGCAGAAAATACTTTTTTTGTGATGAAAATACTTTTTTTTACCATTTTTCTTTCTTCTAAATTTTATTTCAAATTTATTACAAGCCCCTTCACGTGTGAAAACACTACATACACACCCCTCTCATGAAATAAAAGTTTCCACATTTTACACGTAACACCTCAATAAAATAAAAATGTCCCATTTATCCCGACAAGTATACTCAGCTGAAGAGGCATACGCCATCCTTGGCTCCGATATTGAGTCTGGCAGTGAGGGAGAAGAGGATGCCACTTTCCTCTACTCCTCTACACCCTCATCATCATCCGCTGATGAGGGACCCTCTAGAAGGCGCCCCAGGGTAGCAGTGGAGGCAGCCCCCCCAGAGTGAACCCTTATGGACCTCACCCCCTTATGGACCCCACCATTTATCTGCCCTAAATTCCGGATTTTGAGGGCAGCTCCGGAATACAGATAGACTGTGCAGGCTTCACTGAACTTGATCTTTTTTTTTAACTTCTTCTCTGAAGACTTTGTAAATATAATGTGGCCCAAACCAATTTATACGCCCAACAATTAATTGCTCAGAACCCTACATCGGCATACACTAGACCCTTAGGTTGGACCCCAGTAAGTGCAGCAGAGATGCAGTTTTGGGGACTAGTGCAGCATATCCGGCGTTGTAAAAAAAACAACGCTGTGCTGCAATATTGGAGTTCGGACATTTTCTACCAGACTCCATTTTACAGTAACACCATGACCCGGAAGCAATTTGAGTCAATTAGGAAATTCCTATATTACAATGACAATTCAGAGTGCCCACCCCAAAAACGACCCAACATTTGACCATTTGTTAAAAGTAAGGCCTGTCATTGACCACTTTAACACCAAGTTTGCTGAGGTATACAACCCAGATAAAAATTTCTGTGTAGATGAGTCCCTATTACTGTTCGAAGGGAGGATTAGATTCCGCCAGTACCGGCCTAGCAAACGGGCAAGGTATGGCATAAAAATATACAAACTCTGTGAGAGTAGCCCCGGTTACACCCACAAGTTCTGTATTTACAAAGGAAATGATTTCCGGATAGAACACCCAGAATGCCCCCCATCCTAGGAGTTAGTGGGAAGATTGTGTGGGACTTATTGCAACCACTGCTGGATAAGGGTTACCACCTCTATGTGGATAACTATTATACCAGCATACCCCTATTCAGGTCTCTAACTGCCAGAGGTACTGTGGCTTTTGGCACAGTACGCAAAAATCAGAGAGGCCTCCCTAGATCCCTGGTAGGGCAACCACTGAGAATGGGTGAAAGTAGGGCTCTCCTTCATGAGAACATGCTGGTGGTTAAGTACAAGGACAAGAGGGATGTCCTTGTACTGACCACCATTCACACTAACGCCAGCTCCACTGCTCCTGTATGAGGGACCACAACCACTACCCCCAAACCAGTTTGTATCCTGGACTACAACAGCCACATAGGAGGGGTGGATCTTTCAGATCAACTTCTGAAGCCCTACAGTGCCACACGAAAAACAAAAGCATGGTACAAAAAGCGGGCCGTACACATTGTACAGATGGCAATGTGCAATGCATACGTGCTATTTCAGTCTGCAGGCCACACAGGAACTTTTCTTCAGTTCCAAGAGGTGGTATCGAGGCCGTAATTTTTCAAACCCAGGCCGGGGAGGGTCCCAGTACTTCTGGAAGTCATGGTGCCCGTGTCGTACCAGGGCAACATTTTCCAGGTTAAGTTCCCCAGACAGCAAGGAAGGGAAGGACGCAATATAAATGCAGGGTGTGTTCCAAAATGGTAATAAGGAAAGACACCATTTACCACTGCAAAACCTGGCCTGTGCATGCAGGAGTGTTTTAAAATCTACCACTCGTCCATGGAGTATTAATTTAATTTCATCCTTTATGCTTCCTGTAATATTTCCACTTTAGGGCTCGTTCACACGACCGTACCGCCCGTGTGCCTTCCGCAATTTGCGGAACGGAACAGGAGGCCCATTATATAAATGCCTATTCTTGTCCGCAAAACGTGCCTCATAATGTGCCTTTTTGCGGTGCCATGGAACAGAGCAACGGATGTGGACAGCACACGGAGGGCTGTCCGCATCTTTTGCGGAACCATTGAAATAAATGGTTCCGTATACGGACCATATAAGGAACGCCAAATACGGGCCGTATACGGAGCGCAAAAAACGTTCATGTGAACGAGCCCTTATAGCTCTGATTTAGTCCACCTCGCTTGCATATCCACTTTCCAACAACCACTACATATTCTTTTCTATGAGACAACTGTTAGGTCAAAAGTGCCCTTTCCACCACTTAAAATGTTCATACAGGGGTGCTCTTTCCAAAATGGGGTCACTTCTTGGGGTTTTTAATTTCTGGGGACCTCAGTAAAAAAAATGTATGCGACATGGCACCTAAAATCTATGCCTGCCAATTCAGGACTGCCAGCAAAATCCATATTTAGATGTTTGCCTGCTGTGCGCCAATACAGCAGGCTACAAGCACACATGGGATGTTTCCTGAATGGGGAGAAAATGGGGAACACATACTGGGTGCATTTTCTTCTTTAACCCCATGTGAAAAAAAAATTGGGGTCTTCTAGTAAAAAAAAAATCCCCACAAATGTACCATTTCTACCACTTAAAATGTTCGTATCGGGGTGCTTTTTACAAAATGTTGTCACTTCTTGGAGTTTCTAATTTCTGGGGACCTTGGGAATCTTAAATGCGACATGGCACCTAAAATCAATGTCTGCCAATTCAGGTGAGCAAAATCCATATTTTGCTGTTTGACTCTAGAGCCCTGCTGTGCACCGATGTATCTTTTTTTAGCATATATGATTCCCTTTCATCCTAACCAGCAGCACAAGTGGGGGATTTGCCCCTGTGAAGCTGGTCAGGACAGTCAGAATTTTTATTGAACAAAAATCTCTGCCAAGTATCATTAATTAATTGTAAAATACAGATATAACAAAGAGGTCAGTCCTGTGTCCCAACACGGACAATTACTTGCGCTGCTGGTCCCGGAATAGTGTGGAAGGTTTCACACTGACAAAGTCAAATCAATAGGTTTTGGAACCGCGCTGCTGGACACTATGTGTTCCGGTTACAAGTGGATGATGCAAGGGTGTCCACCCCTCTCCTTAATGCCAAGGAATACGATCCTCCCAGATCTCCTCCTAACAGATCAGTAGACAAAAGGCATAAAATACAAAATGATCGTCACATTCCTGCAGCGAAACCCGGGTCGGGCAGGAATGTTACGATCATTTTGTATTTTATGCCTTTTGTCTACTGATCTGTTAGGAGGAGATCTGGGAGGATCATTAATTAATTAATTGATGCCACCCCTATATAACCTGCCCCCTGCCTGGACGGGGTTGCTTTTTTTCTGTCCTGTGGACTGGAAATGAACAGGCTAAACTCCCTTTAGGAGTTCTCTCCTTGTAGGGTTGAGTGTATTAGTGTGTTTTACATTGTTGTTTGTTTTTACAGGTCCACTGCCTGCTGTTGCAGACGATGGATCCCGGCCAGGATATGAGGAGATTCCGCTTCAGATATCTTTTCTTTCCCCTTCCCCCTTTTCCCTTCCCCCTCCGATGCTTATAGCCTTACCCTGCGCTTTCGGGCACCCTCAGCGGCGCAGGCTAGTGCAGCGTGCGTACTCTGCCTCCCTCTGCCATTCTCGTAATACCGGACTTCTGGTCTCGGACGCTGTTCGTGCGCTCCGAAAATAATAAGACAAGAAGGCTGACTCCACTGGGGCTCTTACCCTCAGCGGCACAGGGTATTACATGGGGGTACCCTTAGTTTGATGAAGATCAAACAGGTTATCAGTACCTCCGAGGGCTGGGGCAGGGTGGGGTGGGAGCGGGGGGCGGAGCCGGTGGGGGTGTGTGGCCTACCACCTTATTTAAACCTCCAGGTGCTAGAGGTCAGAGTTTCTCTCAGTCTTGTGTGCAACTGACCTGTGGATCGAGTGGTGTCTTCTGTTACTCCAGCATGTCGACCAATCCAGATCCCTCTATGCCCTCTCTTGGTAAGGTGGAGGTCATTTTTTCCTAAAGCGAGGTGAATGGCACCTATATTAACTGTATTATTATTATTATTCCTAGGGAAGTCTACGCACAAGCAGAAACATCTGGCTTGTTCTAACTGTAGCACCCCCTTACCTGATGGATATGAGTTCCACCACTGTCCAGGTTGTCGACCCAGACCTGCGAATCCAGAACCTACTATGGTGGAGATATTCTCCTGGATGAAAGAATTCATGGACACCTCCGTCGCGCAGATAAAAGGCGTGGTTTCTAATAAGAGACCTAGAGAGGCCTCTCCGGGGCCAGTCCCCATGTTAGAAGTCGTCTCCTTAGAAGATAATTCTTCCTCTGAAGATGAGGACGCGCCATTTTTCTTCCCGACCGGAAAAACTCAGAGGTTACTTTGCTCCATCAGGTCAAGGGACCAGGATGTTGAGCATGGGGAAGCTCCACAATCCACCTCTAGGGGGCCAAGGGCCTTCAAAGTGGATGATTCTTTGAAAAACCCGGAAAAATGTCCCGTCCTGACAAAAAGATTTAAATTAATGTTTCTCCTGCAGGAGGAAGACTCGCAGGGTTGGTTTCCGCCTCCTAAAGTGGATATGGCAATATCTAAGCTTTCTAGGAGAACGTTAGTTTCCTCTGACGATGGAAGTAATTTAAAAGACCCCCTAGACAGACGAGCTGAATTCTCGCTTAAACGTAACTACACTGCTGCTGCCGCCTCTGCCTCTGTGGCTATTGCCAGCAGTGAAGTTTCAAATTTCATCCGCGCCCGCACACTTAAATTTCAGTCTGAGCAGGATTCTGGGGTTGCCAGAGATATACTGGACCAGTTCAAGACCCATTTGTTAGGGATAGATATTTTGGCTGATGCATCCTAGCAGCAGCTAAAGTTAGCTGCTAAATCTATGGCACTTTCTTCGGCCAGTAGACGTCCCCTGTGGCTGAAGCCATGGGCAGCAGACAACACATCGAAATTCAACCTCTGCTCCCTTCCCTATGAGCCGGGTAGACTATTCCGTTCTGAGCTGGATCACTTAATGGAGGACCTCGCTGGTAAAAAGAGGAAGTCCCTTCCTCAACAGTCCTTTTGGGGTCGAGGAAGAGGTAGACCAGCAAGGTTCCAGAGGGGAGACAGGACCCAGAGGCGCCCTGAAGGAAATAAAAGAGGTAGAGGCCGCATTTGTGGAAACCGCAGGGCTGAACCATGGCTCTCAGCAGCCCGACGGCTCCCCGTCCCCACCCGCTGTTCCAGCCCCAAACCCTCAGTTAATTCCTCCAGTTGGAGGTCGTTTAAGTTTATTTCAAGTTTTTTGCAATCAAAAAATTCCAGACCCATGGGTGTTAGAAGTCATAACAAGATCGACTTTATTTCTCTACCTCAGGAGAGGTTCATCATGACGACGGTTTTGACTCCCACCAGGCAGTTAGTCCTGGAGGAATTGGTAAGGCAGTACGTACAAAAGGGAACATTGGAGAAACTTCCTCCGCGCGAGCAAGGTCGGGGAGTTTATTCTCCCATATTTCTGGTCCCAAAGCCATCAGAGGATTGGCGTATGCCCATCGACCTACGCTATTTAAACCATTTTATCAGAAAGAAGCGTTTCCGGATGGAAACCATTTGTTAAATTCTAAACATCCTGAACCCAGGAGATATGATGGTGACGATAGATCTGAAGGATGCTTAACTTCATGTTCCCATCTATCCAGCGCACAAAAAATACCTCAGAGTTGCGGTGACCATAGGCGGTGTAGTGAAGCACTACCAATTTGCTGTGTTGCCCTTCGGCATCTCCTCTGCCCCGCACACCTTTACAAAGGTGGCAGCTCCTGTTGTCGCGCATTTAAGGCTTCTAGGGTTAGAAGTCGTCCCCTATTTAGACGACTGGCTGTTAAAAGCTGCCTCCGCAGTCGTCTTGCAGACTCACCTCCAGCAAGCTCTCCACACTCTGCAGACTCTAGGTTGGCTTATAAACTGGGACAAGTCACAGTTGATCCCATCCACCATGAGAACATTCCTAGGGTTTGTGATCGACTCACAGCAGATGATCCTGCCCCTGTCGCCACAGAGGAAAGACAGAGTAGTAAAAGCGGCTGAGTTTCTACTTCCACCCAGATGGGTGTCTATCAGGGTTCTCATGAGGATGTTAGGCCACATGTCAGAATCTGCAGAGGCAGTTCCGTGGGCCTTATGGCATCTACGCCCACTTCAGGTAGAAGTGTTAACCGTATGGAGTCGCAAGCCAAAGGACTTGGACCGGATGCACTCCCTGTCTGTAATAGCCCATTCTTGACTCAGGTGGTGGAGGAACCTAACAGATGGGAGGTCCTTGATCCAACCGCGTTGGATTACGTTGACCACAGACGCCTCCCTTCTAGGTTGGGGAGCCCATCTGGAGGACTATCCAGTACAAGGTACCTGGAGTCCTCAGGAGAGACTCCTGTCTTCCAATTTGAGGGAGTTGAGAGCGGTCAGACTAGCCCTCAATCATTTTGCTCCTCTCATTCGCAGTCAGGCGGTGAGAGTCCGGACCGACAACACAACAGTAGTGGCTTACCTAAGCAGACAGAGAGGAACGAGATCCCAGACTCTCCTGAGGGAGGTGGGACTAATTCTCGCTTGAGCAGAGACCAACCTATCCCACTTAATGGTGGTTCATATCAGAGGAGACCTCAATGTAGTGGCAGATCGCCTAAGTTGGGGCCTTCCCATTCCAGGGGAATGGTCATTGAACGAGAACATTTTTTCCAGGATTGTCCAGCTTTGGGGTACTCCAGAGATCGATCTGATAGCAACTTGATTGAACGCCAAGGTGAACAGGTTCTGCTCCCTTTACAAAGAGGACAACCCTGTAGCGATAGACGCTCTATCCATAAATTGGAGGTTCAGGCTGGCTTATGTGTTCCCTCCAATTTCCATGATACCAAGGGTATTGATGAAGATCAAGCAAGACCAGACCTCAGTGATAGCCATCATACCATTCTGGCCAAAGAGGTCTTGGTTCACCCAGCTCATGCAGATGAGCCAGGGCACATATTGGAGACTTCCCCTAATACAGGACCTAGTGTATCAGGACACAGGTCCCTGTCTAGATCTGACGAGGCTCAGTCTGACAGCCTGGAGATTGACAGGTCCCTTCTAGACGCTAGAGGGTTATCTCCGGAGGTCTTGAGAACAATCTCGCACTCCCGGGCGGAGTCCACAAACAAGAAATACTCCAGGATATATAACATTTTCATTCTATGGTGTACTGAGAGAGAGGTAGTTCCCTCAGATCCTCCTCTCTCTGCGATCCTACAGTTCCTTCAGGATGGTCTAGACAAGGGTCTAAGCCCATCCACGCTCAGAGCTCACGTCTCTGCTTTGTCGGCATGTATTGGTAGGCCGATTTCTCAAGACCACCTAATCAGGAGGTTCCTTAAAGGAGCTCAGAGACTTAAACCTAGCATCCTGAGACCAACCACTGAGTGGGATCTAGCAATAGTGCTAAAAGGGTTGTGTGTTCCCCCTTTGAGCCATTAGAGGAGGTAGACTTGAGATTCCTATCTCTCAAGGTCACCTTTCTATTAGCCATTACCTCGGCTAAAAGAATTGGGGAACTTCAAGCTCTAGAGATGCCAGAGATATACTGGACCAGTTCAAGACCCTGTTGAGGTTCCTGCCAACCTTTCTGCCGAAGGTGCCTTCATTCGCAAATCTTAACCAGACGATAACATTACCGAAGTTTTCCCCTGCTCCAACGTCTCCAGAGGAGGAAAAGTTACTTACCTTGGACATTCTAAGGGTTCTAAAGATATATTTACATACAACACTGGACTTCAGAAGATCTAAGAATCTCCTTCTAGCCTACTCAGGGAAAAACAGAGGGCTTAAAGCCTCCAAGCCTACCTTGAGTAGGTGCATCAAGGACACTATCCATTTGACCTTTCTATCACAAAATCTGTCACCGCCGTCATTTGTATCTGCCCATTCGACCAGGGCAGTATCCACATTGTATGCTGAAAGGAAGTTAATTCCTTTAGACAAGATTTGCGCTGCCGCCTCTTGGAGTTCCCACAACACCTTTATCTCTCACTACCGTATAGATTCAAGGCGAGCTGAAGGAGCTGCCTTTCGACACTCTGTTCTAAGTGCTGCGCACCCTTAGACTGAGAGAAATTATTTGTTGGTAAATATGTTCACACATAATATTTTGCCCTCCCAGATTTGTGTAAAGTCCTTGCTACTTCCCCACTTGTGCTGCTGGTTAGGACGAAAGGGAAGCGTCAATTTTGACGTAAATTTGTTTTCCCTTAGTCCTAACAGCAGCACACAAATTTCCCACCTTTTTGGTTGTGTGAATTACTTGTTAAGAAAGCAACCCCGTCCAGGCAGGGGGCGGGTTATATAGGGGTGGCATTAATTAATTATTGATACTTGGCAGAGATTTTTGTTCAATAAAAATTCCACCTGTCCTGACCAGCTTCACAGGGGCAAATTCCCCACTTGTGCTGCTTTTAGGACTAAGGGAAAACAAATTTACGTCAAAATTGACGTGTCTTGCCGTGTTCGGGGGAAATGGGGAACAAAATATGTGGTGCGTTTTGTCCTGTTACCCCTTGTGAAAGTGAAAAATGTGGGTGTAAAGCAACTTTTTCTGGAATTTTTTTTTTTTTTTACAGCCAAGTGTCTCCTAATTCTGTGAAACGCTTCATGGGTCAAAGTGCTCATTATACACCTTGAAATATTGAGTGGTGTAGTTTCTGGAATGGGGTCACTTTTTGGGGGTTTCCACTGTAGGGCTCCCTCAGAGTGTCTTCATATGCGACATAGCTCCCAATTACCATTCCAGCAAAATCCACTCTCCAAAAAGCCATATGGTGCTCCTTCCAGTCTGAAGCCTGCTGTGCACCCATACATAAGTTTTTGAGCACACATGGGGTGTTTCTGTAAACTCAAAATTCAGGGTAATAGAATTTGAGTTTTGTTTGGCTGTTAACCCTTGATGTGTTGCAGAAAAAAATTGATAAAAATTTAAGATCTGCAAAAAAAAATTGAAATATTTAAATTTAATTCCAATTTTCTTTTAATTCTTTTGGGGCACCTAAAGGGTTAACAAAGTTTGTAAAATCAGTTTTGAATAGCTTGAGGGTTGTAGTTTCTAAAATGGAGTGATTTCTAATATGTAAGCCCCAGAAAGTGACTTCATAACTGAACTGGTCCTGATAAAATTGAATTGGGTTTTGGAAATTTTCTTAAAAATTTTAAGATTTGCTTCTAAACTTCTAAGCCTTCTAACATCCCAATGTATATAGTCTCTGTGTATATTGTGTTATATCTAGTGTGCCCTTACTGAGCACAGGCCGAGTGTGAGCACCAGCTACAAATGCTCCAGCTGAAGTTCCAATTCCAGCAGCCCTCCCCAGCCTGATGTGAGTCACCAGAGGTCCGGATTCCCAAACTGCAGGCGGAGGACTTTCCCCTACTGGACAAATATGGGGAACTGGACACCTTTTTGTAGGTATTTGAGATGGCCTGCCATCAGTACCAGCTGCCAGAGGACCAGTGGGTCAGATTCCTCACGCCACGGCTCAGGGGAAAAGCCCTTGAAATCTTTAAATACCTGCCCAGCGATACCATCCTGAGCTATGAGGACATCAAACAGGCTATGGTCAGGCAGTATCACTTAACCCCTGAATCATACCAGAAAAAGCTCAGGAATTTGCAGCTCTACCCAGAGCTGGGCCGATAACATGCGGGCCTTGCTGAGAGCGTTCGACCAATGGCCCACAGGATTGGAGCTCACCACCATCCAGGAGCTGAAGGAGCTCGTCGCCACAGATCAGTTCTTAAGGAATTGCCCGGAGGATCTCCATCAGTACCTCCGTGACCAGAAGCCAAAGGGGGCCTCAGCAACAGCAGCCCTGGCCGATGAATATACCAACAACAGGACTTTAGAGGCACGGAAACCTGTCGGCTGGAGAGGTGGTAAGACACACTCTGCCCCTGCCCCAAGTCCCAAGTGGGCACCCGCCCCGGCTTCACTTTCCACGTTGGTGGGGGAACACCTACTTTTCCGCCTGTGTAAACAGACAGGACACTTCAAGGCCACGTGTCCACAGCGCCCGAGGGACCCGTAATGTCCACCCCTGATGATTCTGTGAATGTACCCACCCAACATGCCTGTTGATAGGGATGTGGGGGTGTGGGATATAATGTGTACTTCTCCCCTCAGTGGGGATGGCGCAATTCCTGCCAGCTGTGCTGAGGCCCCAGGATGTGGCTAGCAAGCCTGCTGGAATCTGTTGTCATCCGATTGTTCCCCCTTCTGACCAAGTGGCTGCCAAGTCAGATGGAGGCCAGGAGACAGGCACCGGGGACGTGGCAGTCTCTTCTATTCTGGCCAAGTCCGGTCAGGAGTTTC
This sequence comes from Bufo gargarizans, assembly GCF_014858855.1. Classification (NCBI taxonomy): domain Eukaryota; kingdom Metazoa; phylum Chordata; class Amphibia; order Anura; family Bufonidae; genus Bufo; species Bufo gargarizans. The sequence goes on along the minus strand of NC_058087.1, from coordinate 84,794,715 downwards.
AGGCAGCATTAGCGGCTGACGCCAGCCTGACTGCTCTCAAGAAGCAAGCGGCACAGCCCCTCTCTGATTTAGACCTCGAGCGGATGTTCTGGGACCAAGGACTGCTGTACAGGTTCACGGTCCAGCAGGGCTCACCGGAGGCGTAGCCTAGGGACCGACAGCTAGTGGTACCCTATCAGTTCAGGACGTTGCGGGTTGCGCATGGGATTCCGATGGCTGGACACCTAGGGATCGCTAAGACAAGGGCCAGATTAGCCCTGCATTTCTACTGCCGTTCTTGTGACACTTGCCAGCGGGTAGGGAAGGCTGGGCGGCGCCCCAAAGCCCCACTGGTAACACTGGCCATAATTGAAGAAATTATGGATCTGATTAGACCGCTGTCCATTCCCAGCAGCTCCGGGAAACGCTTCATATTGACTGTAGTAGACTACGCCACCCAGTACCCGGAGGCGGTAGCCTTGTCATCCATTCGGGCCGACAAGATGGCCACTGCCTTGCTGGAGATTTTCTCCAGAGTGGGCTTACCCCAGGAAATGCTCACCGACCGGGGGACCCAGTTCATGTCGCAATTGATAGAGTCCCTCTGTAGGCAAACATAGGTGCAACATCTGGTGACCAGACCGTACCACTCACAGACCAACGGCCTGTGCGAATGGTTTAATGGCACCTTAAAGCAGATGCTTAAGATGTTGGTCGACTCCCACGGGCGTGACTGGGAGCGGTACCTCCCACATCTGCTGTTTGCCTCCACGGGGTTCTCCCCCCTTCGAGCTCCTGTACGGGCAACATGTGCGGGGGCCCCTGGCTCTGGTGAAAGAGGCCTGGAGGGAGATGTAGCCACCCCTGGAGTGTCAATCGTTGAGTATGTCAAGTGCTTCCGGAACAAGATGCAGGCTTTTTCGCAGCTGATGCACGATAATATGGAGCAGGCCAAGGCCGACCAGAAGCAAAGGTATGACCAGAACGCTTGTGAGAGGACCTACTAGGTGGGTCAAAAGGTATGGTTACTGGTCCCTGTACCTCAGGACAAACTTCAGGCAGCCTGGGAAGGCCCGTACCTCGTGCATCAGCGCCTCAACGTTATGACGTACCTGGTCACCCTGGACCATGCCCAGGGAAGGTGGAATTAAGTTTCAAATAAAAATAAACAAAAACGTAATTTTCCCCAAATAAAGTAAAAAAAAAAAATTGCTAAAATTTGACATATTAGGTATCGCCGCGTCTGTATCGACTGGCTCTATAAACATATCACATGACCTAGCTCCTCAGATGAATACCGTAAAAAATAAAAACTGTGCTAAATAAAAAAAATTGTCACCTTACATCACAAAAAGTACAACAGCAAGCGATCAAAAAGGTATGCCCTCCAAAATAGTACCAATTAGAGTTGAGCGGACACCTGGATGTTCGGCAGGTTTGGCTGAACGTTAAAAAAAAGTTTGGGTTCGGGATCCAAACCCCATTGAAGTCAATGGGGGCCCAAACTTTTGACCACTAAAATGGCTCTAAAATAGCCCTGGAAAGAGCTAGAGCAGAGATCAGAAACCTTCGGCACTCCAGCTGTTGTGAAACTACAATTCCCAGCATGCTCCATTCATTTAGATGGGAGTTCCGAGAAGAGCAAATATGCATGCTGGGAGTTGTAGTTTCATAACAGTTGGAGTGCCGGAGGTTGCCTACCCCTGAGCTAGAGGGCTGCAAAAGGCAGCAAAATGTGCTTAAGAACATGGCAAATGCTCTGCAAACAAATGTAGATAGGGAAATGAAAAATGAATTAAAAAAACATAAAAGACCTTAAAAAAAAAAAATTAGGAATGATCTAGGACAGGCATGTCCAAACTGCGGCCCTCCAGCTGTTGCAAAACTACAACTCTCAGCATGCCTGGATAGCTTACAGCTATTAGGGCATGCTGGGAGTTGTAGTTTTGCAACAGCTGGAGGGCCGCAGTTTGGACATGCCTGATCTAGGAGGAAGAGGTTGAGGAGGCGGTGAATGGGTGGATGTGGTGGTGTAGGCTCACGTGGCGGTCTTGGTGGAAGCGGCAGCGAAGGAGGCATAGGTAGCCAACACAGATGTGTGTTATTTTGCATTTTACATAGGGGTATCCCCCAAAATATTGGGACATAAAAAAAAAAAAAACGAATAAGTGCACTTAGGATGGATGGTTGAGGCTGTTAGAACTGTCTATTCTGCACAAGGTACAGACAAGTCTTGTGGGATCCAGGCTTGGTTTATTTTAATGAATGTGAGCTTGTCCACGTTGGCTGTGGACAGGCAGCTGCGTCTGTCTGTAATGACGCCACCTGCTGTGCTAAATACACGTTCAGAGAGTACACTGGCTGCAGGGCAGGCCAGCACCTCCAAGGCATACAGGGCAAGCTGTGGCCATGTGGACAATTTGGAGACCCAGAAGTTGAATGGAGCAGAACATCAGTACGTGTAGTCGTGTGCACAGGTACTGTTCCACCATGTTGGTCAAATGCTGCCTCCTGCTAACATGCTCCATATCAGCAGTTGGAGCCGGTTGTTGCAGCGAGGTGACAAAGCTTTTCCACATGTTGGCCATGCTAACCCTGCCTTCTGAGGTGCTGGCGCTGACACAGCTGCGTTGGAGACCTCTCCCTCCTCCCCTGCCTTCGCCTTGTGCTTCCACTTGTTCCCTGGTGTCAGTTGGGAATGCTCTCAGGAGCGCCTCTACCAGCATGCACATTTAGTCGTGCATCTTCCTTTCACGCTCCAGTGAAGAAATTAAGGATGGCACATTGTCTTTGTAACGGGGATCCAGCAGGGTGGCCACCCAGTAGTCAGCACACGTTAAAATGCGGGCAACTCTGCAGTCGTTGCGCAGGCACTGCAGTATGTAGTCGCTCATGTGTGCCAGGCTGCCAAGAGGTAAGGACAAGCTGTCCTCTGTGGGAGGCGTATCGTCTGCGTCCTCTGTATCCCCCCATCCACGCACCAGTAATGGGCACGAGCTGCGTTGGGTGCCACCCTGCTGTGTAAATGCTTCATCTTCCTCATCCTCCTCGTCCTCCAGTAGTTGGCCCTGGCAGGCCAAATTTGTACCTGGCCTCTGCTGTTGCAAAAAACCTCCCTCTGAGGCACTTCTAAAAGACTGACCTGAAAGTCTTAGAAATGACCCCTCTTCCTCCTCCTTCTCCTCCGCCTGGCCTACATCCTCTTCCAGCATCGCCCTAAGTGTTTTCTCAAGGAGACATAGAAGTGGTATTGTAACGCTGATAACGGCGTCATCTCCACTGGCCATGTTGGTGGAGTACTCAAAACAGCGCAACAGGGCACACAGGTGGTGAAGTGGTGCTGTTCCGCAGTGCGACTCACCCGTGCGTGCTGCAGCTGAAACTGCACTATGGCCTGCTGCTGATCGCATAGTCTTCACAGCATGTGCAAGGTGGAGTTCTACCTGGTGGGTACGTTGCATGTGAGGCGGTGAGCGGGAAGGCCAAAGTTACGATGTAGCGCAGACAGGCGAGCGGCGGCAGGATGAGAACGCCGGAAGTGTGCACAGATGGCCCGCACTTTATGCAGCAGCTCAGACATCTTGGAGTAGTTGTGAATTAATTTCTGCACCACCAAATTCAGCACATGTGCCAGGCAAGGGATGTGCATCAAACCGGCTAGGCTCAGAGCTGCAACGAGTTTTCATTATCGCACACCACCAGGCCGGGCTTGAGGCTCACTGGCAGCAACCACTCGTCGGTCTGTTGTTCTATACCCCGCCACAACTCCTGCGCAGTGTGGGGCCTGTCCCCTAAACACATCAGTTTCAGAACGGCCTGCTGACGTTTACCCCTGGCTGTGCTGAAGTTGGTGGTGAAGGTCTGTCGCTGACCGGATGAGGAGGTGGTAGAAGAGGAGGGGGAAGCAGAGTAAGAGGAGGAGGCAACAGGAGGCAAAGAATGATGCCCTGCGATCCTTGGCGGCGGAAGGACATGCGCCAAACAGCTCTCCGCCTGGGGCCCAGCCGCCACTACATTTACCCAGTGTGCAGTTAAGGAGATATAGCGCCCCTGGCCGTGCTTACTGGTCCACGTATCTAGTTGCGCAGTGCACACTTGATTTTATCCGATACTTGATTGTGCAGGGAAGGCACGGCTCTCCTGGAGAAGTAGTGGCAGCTGGGAACGACGTACTGTGGGACAGCAAGTGACATGAGCTGTTTGAAGCTGTCAGTCTCCACCAGCCTGAATGACAGCATTTCAAAAGCCAGTAGTTTAGAAGTGCTGGCATTTAGGGCCAGAGATCGAGGGTGGCTAGGTGGGAATTTATGCTTTCTTTCCAAGGTTTGGGAGATGGAGAGCTGAACGCCTCCGTGTGACATGGTGGCGATGCTTGGTGACGGAGGTGGTGGTGTTGGTGGCACATCCTCTGTTTGCTGTGTGGCAGGTGCCAACGTTCCACCAGTGGCGGAGGAAGAGGCCGAGGCAGCAGCAGAAGAGGGAGCAGGAGGAGCCCTTTCTTGCTTTTGAAGGTGCTTACTCCACTGCAGCCCATGTCTTGCATGAAGATGCCTGGTCATGCAGGTTGTGCTAAGGTTCAAAACGTTAATGCCTCGCTTCAGGCTCTGATGGCACAGCGTGCAAACCACTCGGGTCTTGTCATAAGCACATTGTGTGAAGAAGTTCCATGCCAGGGAAGTCCTTGAAGCTGCCTTTGGTGCGCTCGGTCCCTGGTGGCGGTGGCCACTGGCCAGTAGCAGGCAAACTGTCTTTGCCACTGCTGCTCTGCTTTTGCACCCTGCTCCCTCTTTTGCTGCGCTGTTGGCTCGGTCTCACCACTGCCTCTTCCTCTGAACTATGACAGTCAGTGGTATGACCTTCATTCCATGTGGGGTCTAGGACCTCATCGTCCCCTGCATTGTCTTCCACCCAGTCTTCCTCACTGACCTCCTTTTCGGTCTGCACACTGCAGAAAGACTCAGCAGTTAGCACCTGTGTTTCGTCATCATCAGAGATGTGCTGAGGTGGTATTCCCATGTCCTCATCAGAAAACATAAGTGATTGTGCGTCGGTGCATTCTATGTCTTCCACCCCTGGAGAAGGGCTAGGTGGATGCCCTTGGGAAACCCTGCCAGCAGAGTCTTCAAACAGCATAAGAGACTGCTGAATGACTTGAGGCTCAGACAGGTTCCCTGATATGCACGGGGGTGATGTGACAGACTGATGGGCATGGGTTTCAGGCGCCACCTGTGCGCTTTCTGCAGAAGACTGGGTGGGAGATAATGTGAACGTGCTGGATCCACTGTCGGCCACCCAATCGCCTATCGCCTGTACTTGCTCAGGCCTTACCATCCTTAGAATGGCATTAGGCCCGACCAAATATCTCGGGAGATTCTGGCGCCTACTGGGACCCTAAGTAGTTGGTTCAGTAGGACGTGTAACTGTGGCAGAACGGGCACGTCCTCTCACTGCAGGAGTAGCTCCACCAACACCACCACCATGACCTCGTCCCTTATTAGAATTTTTCCTCAGGGTTAGCGTTCCGCCAAGCAAGAAATTAAAAATAAAGGGAACGGTATATATGGGCTGGCTAATATGACAGGTTCCCAGCAAAATAGATTTATTTCAGCTACTTCTAAATGGGTTCGGTCACACACAGATAGTGTCACAGCGGCGTATATGGGCTGGTTAATATGACAGATTCCCAGCAAAATAGATTTATTTCAGCTACTTCTAAATAGGTTCGGTCACACACAGATAGTGTCACAGCGGTGTATATGGGCTGGTTAATATGACAGATTCTCAGCAAAATAGCTTTAGTTCAGCTACTTCTAAATGGGTACGGTCACACACAGATAGTGTCACAGCAGTGTATATGGGCTGGTTAATATGACAGATTTATTTCAGCTACTTCTAAATAGGTTCGGTCACACACAGATAGTGTCACAGCGGTGTATATGGGCTGGTTAATATGACAGATTCCCAGCAAAATAGATTTATTTTAGCTACTTCTAAATAGGTTGGGTCACACACAGATAGTGTCACAGCTGTGTATATGGGCTGATTAATATGAAAGATTCTCAGCAAAATAGCTTTAGTTCAGCTACTTCTAAATGGGTTCGGTCACACACAGATAGTGTCACAGCGGTGTATATGGGCTGGTTAATATGACAGATTCTCAGCAAAATAGCTTTAGTTCAGCTACTTCAAAATTGGTTCTGTTACACACAGATTGGGTCAGAGCGGTATGGCCTGAAGACAAGCGTCAGATCATGCAATGCTGTGCTGGTGCACTGCAATTGCGGTAAAATAGCGGCCGATGACCACTGAAAAAAGTGTATCAAAAAAAACCTCAGGGCAGGCACAAAACCTGTGTGCTCTGCACCCACAAAAGAGTGATGATTCTCAGCTGTAGATGTGCAGAATTTCAGGACTTCGTTGTATTTCCCCCTGCCTAATCTCTCCCTCACAGCAGCAGCAACCTATCCCTACACTAGTGAAGAGCAGAGTGACGTGCAGCGCTACGTGACTCCAGCTTTTAAGGAGGCTGGGTCTCATGGTGCACTTGGCCAATCACAGCCATGCCAATAGTAGGCCTCTTGGGGCAAGTAGTATGACGCTTGTTGATTGGCTGCTTTGCAGCCTTTCAAAAAGCGCCAAGAAAGCAACGAACACCGAACCCAAACCCGGACTTTTACGAAAATGTTCGGGTTCGGGTCCGTGTCACAGACACCCCAAAATTCGGTACGTTCGGGTTCGATCATCCCTAGTTAACATCGAACCCGAACTTTTACGTAAATGTTCGGGTTTGGGTGGAAAAAATCGTAAAGTTTGGTACAAACCCAAACTTTACAGTTCGGGTTTGCTCAACTCTAGTACCAATCTAACTGTCACCTCATCCCGCCAAAAATGAGCCCCTTCCTAAGACAAAATTGTTTTAAAAAAGCTGTTATTGTGTAAAACTTAAGTAAATAAAAAAAAGTGTACATATTAGGTATCGCCGCATCCGTAATAACCTGCTGTGTGCCCTACAGCAGTTTATGACCACATATGGGGTGTTTCTGTAAACTACAGAATCGGGGCCATAAATATTGATTTTGTTTGGTTGTTAACCCTTGCTGTGTAACTGAAAAAAAATTATTCAAATAGAGAATCTGCCAAAAATTGAATCTCTATTTTCCATTAATTCTTGTGGAACACCTAAAGGGTAAACACAGTTTGTTAAATCAGTTTTGAATACCTTGAGGGGTGTAGTTTCTAGAATAGGGGCATTTTTGTGTGGTTTCTATTATGTAAGCGACTATTATGTAAGTGACTTCAGACCTGAACTGGTCCCTAAAATTGGGTTTTTGAAAATTTCAGAAAAATTTCAAGATTTGCTTTTAAACTTCTAAGCCTTGTAACATCCCAAAAAGCTAAAATGTCATTCCCAAAATAATCCAAACATGAAGTAGACATATGGGGAATGTAAAGTAATAACTATTTTTGTTGATATTACTATGTATTATAGAAGTAGAGAAATCGAAACTTGGAAATTAGCCCATTTTTCAATTTTTTTGTAAATTTGGTATTTTTTTATATAAATAAAAATGAATTTTTTTACTTCATTTTACCAGGGTCATGAAGTACAATATGTGACGAAAAAACTATCTCAGAATGGCCTGGATAAGTCTAAAAAGCGTTTTAAAGTTATCACCACATAAAGTGACACTGGTCAGATTTGCAAAAAATCCTAAGGGGTTAAGGGACTTGAAGAGTACGCAGCCGCGTACCTGGATGGCATTGGCATCTTCAGTCCCACATGGGAGGATCACTTAAAGCACCTCCCTTTAGCTGGTTAAATACTGTATCCGGGATGAATGGGAGGCTGCTACGCTGGAGCCTAGCTCTCCAGCAGTATCACTTGACCATTCGCCACAAGAAGGGCCGTGACCACGGGAACGCTGATGGGCTATCCTGGCAAGGAGAGGGGATGGATGGGTGCACAGGGAAACACAGGAATGTTCTGCTCCCTGGCACCCTCTAAAAGGGGGAGGTGTGAGGAATATGGATCATTATTTACTGGCAGCCCTTATTGTCAGTTGATTCACCTTTTGGCTTGTACACAGTCATTGTACATGCAAAATATGTTCCCACCCCCAGCCATCTGATTGTCAGCTAGCCAGGGAGAATGCCCCAGGGGTCCAGGCTTCAAGGAGGCCCCCAGGTGGATAATGTCACACATCAACCAGCCAGTTTGGAGGCAACCAAATCTGAAGGAAAACCCCCAGCAGGGGGTCTCAGCTCTTGCCCAAGATCAATGATACCTCCCAGACATGTTGGCACCTACATTGTATAAGGAATTATGAATTGCCCAGCCATCACAGGTGCAAACTGGATACATATTTGTGTCCCGATGGCCACGAGGAACGTGCCCATGTTCTTGGTTTGATAGTGGGATGCCAGGGAAGGGAGATATACATATCTCCCCACACAAACCAACTAACGGTACCATTTTTGGACTCTAGTTGTAGCCAGAACCCAGTCGGATCCGTTGGTCCTAGAACCATCTCCCTGTGACCTTCTGGACTGGAGCTATGAACCCTAAAGGGTTTTGTGGGTCATTTGTAGCCAGTCCTGCAGGGGGGAGTGGACCCCTCCCAAAGGTCGGGAGGGGCCGGCGACAGGTTAAAAGGCTTGTGTCAGCAAGCGGGCGTGTCTTTCTCTGAAGAAGGGTCACATCTTGTAATGTGTTTAGGGGGAACCAGGAACTAGCTGAGATCACTGCCCTTCATGTGACTACAGCGAAGAACACCTCACAACCCAAAGGAACTTTCATCTTACCCGGTAACTGACTTTTACTCTGCTTAAACCTGTTGAACCCATATAACCTGTATCTGTAACCTCGGACCACTGTATATATTCTCTGTGTATATTGTGCTATATCTAGTGTGCCCTTACGGCGATTTAAATATATAACTTAATCTTGTGCTATCTTGTATCTAGATAACGAATCCCCAAGTCTGTGCCTAGTTATAAGCTACCGCAAATAGGTTTCTCACCTAATATAATCCCGTTAGCGGACCAGGCTTATATGAAACGAGAAGCTGGTGGCAGATACCCGGGCTGAAAAAGCGCTGTGTTCACTGAGGCAGTGAAAAGGCTCTCTCAGCTTGTTGCCTCTCTGTGCCCGCGTGGACAGGAGGTGTCTGTGTAAACTGTACCAAGCTGACCTTACCTGCTCCTCTGGAGGGCGTAACGTCACGATGTGGTAACCCGTGACCATACAGCTTCTCATCAGCTTGACGTAGGGGACATCAAGCGGGCACGAGGTGTGGTATTCGTCACATTCACCTTTAACAAAATTCCAGTACAACTTTATTCTATTTGAATATAAAATCAAAGCTGGTTTACAAAATGAAAAAAAGTACAGCTCATTCATTTAGAATTGGAGCAGCTACTTTGGCATCAAAAATTGGTTTAAAAGAAAAAGCGATAAAGAAAACAGGGAGATGGTCCTCAAACAGATATAAAGTGTTTATTAGACCAGATTTATTATTATAATTTCTTTCCAGATTTGGCGAAGATCATCTGGATTATTGGAAATTAACTAATTTCGGCAGCTAAAAAACGATCTTCAATAAAATTTAAATCAGACAACTTAGGGTTCGACGATAACGTTAAAATATTTTTGAAAAGTACAGTTGGAATGCGAATAAAAAACATTTACTCAGAATGTATATCCGTATAAAAAATATGGCCGTTACCCAACTTGATTATACATGCTGGTTCTTTTGACATGGGTAGGTTAAAAACACATGATTTAATAAAAAGAGTTTAAAAATACACGTTCAATTCCCCAAAACTAAGATCATTTTTTGGGAAATAACACCCAGTTTGGTTTGGAGAGGTAAAAACATGATCTTCATGGAAAATATCATAATTCGTATTAACAAGAGTATAGAAAAATTCATAGGATCGATTAAAGGTAAAACTTACAGACATGTAGAGTTGGAAGGATTTGTCAGTGGATTATATGACGATTCTGGACATATACTATCTGAAATTGGTTTAGATATATTTAATGTTGGATTCCAAAATGTGATTGGAGGTGGTTGCGGAGCCTTTTAGCCATTCAGCTTTGCCTAATAAAATTTAATAATTCTTCAAGATGTGTCTAATCTATTATTTACTGACAAAATAGATAGGTCATAATTGGGTTATGTGACACCATGACTAATCCATATTTGCAGATGCAAATAGGGGGGACATGGTGTCATGAACCCACTATTTACATGCGCAAGTATTGCAGTTATTTTTATTACTCACCTGGATTCAGGGGGGGATGGTACTGGCAGAAGACACCACTGGAGAAACTTGATTGAAGGAGACAGCTATGGATGATCATGTGAAGGTACCTATAAAATAAGAGAAAAGACTGTTACTGGGCACTCAAGTAAGTGGCAGTAAAGAAACCCCCGGCCTGGAGGCATGATAGGAGTTGCAGTTCCAAAACAACTAGAGAGTCACAAAGGCATGCCGCCCAAGTGTCTCTTATTTGGATCCAAGTCCCTCTGTCCCTCTTTGATCCTTAAATGTCTCTCTTTTTGACTTGGGAAATGAATGCTTAAATACACATTAATACATTTACTAAATTGCTTCTTACTAAACTATCTGGATGGTTTGTACCTGCATATTAGACCATAACCTCATGCTTTAGTGCAGTATAGACCTTAAAATATCCATAATCTGATGATTTATGTGCTAATATGTAAATAGCAGCGCAAGAAAAAAAAATTACACTTACACTTACCTAACCAATCCCCAGCTGCTGCAGTTCTGACTGAGTCAGTAATTATTCTTTCAGTGGAGTTAAGCCGAATGCCCACGGCCGTGAGCGATCCGTGGTAACACGGCCTGGATTCCTGCTGAGAGCAGGAGCGCACGGCGTTATTGGTTGCTATGATCTATACGAGTGTATAACTGTAGTGCAGCGTCGGCATGAAGCGCATGGCGTCAAAGCAACCAATGACGCCGTGCGCTCCTGCTCTCAGCAGGGATCCAGGCCTTGTTACCACGGACCTCTCACGGCCGTGTGCATTCGGCTTTAGAGGCATGGACTACTCTAGTATAAAAACAATTGCCACAATGCGTACCAGCATATATTGTCCCTCTTTGCGATTTTGAGGTTGGAAGGTATGCAAAGAAGAGGCCACTCCAACCTGATGCTGCTATAAAGAAACACACTTGTGCTGTTTGTAGGTGGCGCTATTGCTAGAATGTTCCATCATTGCTCCCAATGTTTGAAAATACTAAACCACGCTTCCAACCGGCCAATGCATAGCTATACATGCCCGATCCTGCCCAGTCCCCTTAGTGCCCCCACAGCGAAGTTATACCTAGAGTGTACCTCCTTCACAGTAGTTATGTCCGCATAGTGCCCCCTCAAAGTAGTTATGCCGCCATTGTGCCCCCTCACAGTAGTTATGTCCACATAGTGTCCCCTCACAGTAGTTGTGCCCCCTCACAGTAGTTATGTCCACATAGTGCCCCCTCATACTAGTTGTGCCCCTCACAGTAGTTATGTCCACATAGTGCCCCCTCACAGTGGTTACGCCCACATAGTGCCCCCTAACAGTAGTTATGCCCCCATAGTACCCCCTCACAGCAGGGCTGCCAACCAGAATTTTCCTTTTTTCTGGACAACTTATCCCAAATTCACAGACAGACAATATTTTTTACGGACAAATTAGAAAATCATAGTGAATTATAAAGATTATAAGTATTATATAGGTCAATATACTGATAGGAACTCATCACCTGCATTTACTGTGAGCTGTAAAATTAAGATAATTGCCACCAAAATAATCTAGTCAATACCACCAGCCTGAAAAAAATCACAGACACATCTAGTTTTTTTCATGGACACAGAAAAATACTTTTACGGACTGTCCAGAAATTTCTGGACAGTTGGCAACCCTGCCTCACAGTAGTTGTGCTGCCTCACAGTAGTTATGCCCCCATTGTGCCCCCTCACAGTAAATACGCCGCGATTGTTCCTCCTAAGAGTAGTTATGCCCACATAGTGCCCTCTCACAGGAGTTATGCCCATATTGTGCCCCCTCACAATAGTTATGCCCACATAGTACCCCCTCGTAGTAGTTATGCCCACATAGTGCACCCCTCACAGTAGTTATTCCCACATTGTGCCCCCTCACAGTAGTTATGCCCCCATTGTGCCCGCTCACAGTTATGTGCCAGAGAGGTGCAGTTTGATAGGCATACACTGCAGGCAGGCTTGAAGTCTTTATTAGGTCCGAGGCTGCCACGTGAAGACACAACGCACCCTATGAATGGGATGTAAAACAGAAGGAGTCCCCTCCCTCCAAACCTTTTAGATACAAACGTCACAATTGGCCTCTTTCAAACAAGCAGGTTTTCTGTCGGGTGCAATGTGCAAATGCATAGCACCCGCACTGAATCCTGACCCATTAATTTCAATGGGTCTGTGTACATAAGTGTTGTTTTTCCCCACATCATTTCTGCGTTCTGGAAAAATTGCAGCATGTTCTATATTGTGCATTTTTCAAGCCGCTCTTGTTCCATAGAAGTGAATGGGGCTTCAGTGAAAAACATTGATACAATACGATAATGGGGCATAAATGTGCTGTGTATTCTAAGGTAGTGAACATCTTAGGCTACTTTTACATTAGCGTTTTTTGCGGATCCATCATGGATCTGCAAAAACGCTTCCATTAGAATAATACAACTGCAAGCATCCATCATGAACGGATCCGGTTGTATTATGTCTTCTATAGCCATGATGGATCTATTATGAACACCATGGAAAGTCAATGGGAACAGATCCGTTCTATTGTGTCAGAGAAAAAGGATCCGTCCCCATTGACTTACATTGTGTGCCAGGACAGATCCATCTTGCTCCGCAACACATTGCGGGGGACACAACCAAACAGAACGGAATGCATTTTGGTGCATTCAGTTTCGTTCAGTTCAGTTTTGTCCCTATTGACAATGAATGGGGACAAATCTGAAACATTTTCTTCCGCTATTGAGATCCTATGACTGAACTCAATAGCGGAATTGAAAATGCTAATATGAAAGTAGCCTTAAAGGGGTTGTGCAGCCAGTACATCTTGATGACCTATCCTCAGGCTAAGTCATCAATCTGTGAACAGTAGGGGTTCGACTCCCAACACCCCCAACAATCAGCTGTTTGAAGAGGAGGCATCACTCGTACGAGCACTACTTCCTATTCAAGATTACACTGCGTATCGTCTCGCTTATAGTGGCGGCACAATTTACTAGAAATACAGAGTGTTCGTCCCATTAAAGTAAATGGAATGAGTATTTGTTATTACACTGCGCTGCCAAGATGAAGCGCAATGTAATCTTGAAGAGGAAGTAATGCTCATACAAGTGCCATCTCCTCTTCAAACAGCTGATTGGTGGGGGAGTCAGACTGCTGAGGATAGGTCATCAATATATAGTGGTTCCACAACCCTTTAACCCCTTCTCGGCCATAAGGGACCACTGTAGAAGAAGTTAGTCAATTGGAAATCCATTACTTTTGTTTAGATAGAAGCATACAAAGAATAAAAGAATATGTTGAATAACCCCTTTAATGACCAAGCAATTTTTGTATTTTTCCAGCGTTCAGCTGTATGAGGCCTTGTATCCTGCGGGACAAGTTGTAGTTTTGAATGGCAGCATTTTGGGGTGCATATAACTTTCTGATTAACTTTTATTAACTATTTCTGAGCGGATGATGGGAAAGAAAATATTTTTGCATCGCTGCATCCCATGGAAAAAAGGTATATTTTTTTACTTACATTTTTTTTATTTAACCCTTTTCCAACATCCACCATAATAATCTTTAAAAAAGGCACCCGCTCCAGAGCAGACCGGGCACCATAGCAACTGGGTGACTGCTGTTTCACACAGCAGACACCGGTAACTAATTTCCGCGATCAGTGGTGAAAGCGATTGTGCAGGTGGGAACACTGAATTGTAATATTGCGATCTATGTACAGGGTAATGAATAATATTCCATTGCACTCTAATGATTGCATATTGGAATCCACTTTGGGACCTAGGAAATAGTAAAAAAATAAAAATAAATTAAATATATATAAAAATTCACCCCCTCCTTTCTCAAAATCTAAATAAATAAACAATAAAAAAAGGTCATAGGCATCTCTGCGTGTGAAAACACCTGTACTATTAAAATCTAAGAAAACTTATCCCATACAGTGAATGGCGTAACAGGAAAAAAATAAAAAATGGCTGATTTGCCGTTTTTTTCATCACTTCACCTCCCAAAAAAATGTAATAAAAAATTATGAAAACATCATACACACCCCAAAATGGTATCAATAAAAAATGAACCCTTACACAGCTCTGTAGACAAAATTATCTATATATATATATATATATATATATATATATATATATCAGATATAGCAGATATTCTACCATGAAGGCCTGATTCACACAGTCTCCTCTTAACAGTTTTCTAGAGATGTGTCTGCTGCTAGAACTCTGTGTGGCATTGACCTGGTCTCTAATCGGAGCTGCTGTTAACCTGCGATTTCTGAGCCTGGTGACTCGGATGAACTTATCCTCCGCAGCAGTGGTGACTCTTGGTCTTCCTTTCCTGGGGAGATCCGCATGTGAGCCAGTTTCTTTGTAGCGCTTGATGGTTTTTGTGACTGCACTTGGGGACCCTTTCAAAGTTTTCCCAATTTTTCGGACTGATTGACCTTCATTTCTTAAAGTAATGATGGCAACTCGTTTTTCTTTACTTAGCTGCTTTTTTCTTGCCATAATACAAATTCTAACAGTCTATTCAGTAGGACTATCAGCTGTGTATCCACCTGACTTCTCCACAACACAACTGATGGTCCCAACCCCATTTATAAGGCAAGAAATCCCACTTAATAAACCCAACAGGGCACACCTTTGAAGTGAAATCCATTTCAGGTGACTACCTCTTGAAGCTCATCAAGAGAATGCCAAGAGTGTGCAAAGCAGTAATCAAAGCAAAAGTTGGTTACTTTGAAGAACCTAGAATATGACAGTTTTGATGCCTTCAGTGTGAATCTACAATTTTCATAGTCATGAAAATAAAGAAAACTCTTTGAATGAGAAGGTGTGTCCAAACATTTGGTCTGTACTGTATATATGTATATATATATATATATATATATATATATATATATATAAAGGGTATAGGGGTCAGAATATGGCAATCAAAAGATTTTTTTTTTTTCCAAAGTTTTTATTTTTTTCAGTGTTAAAACACAAGAAAAAAAACATGCAAATATGGTATCACCATAATCGTACTGACCTGGAGAATGAAGAGCACAAGTCAGTTTTACCGCATAACTGAATGCCATAAAACCAAAAATAAAACTGTGGCAGATAGTTTGTCTCAATTCCACCCCAATTGGAATTTTTTCCAGCTTCCCACTTTATCCTATATAATATTAAATGGTGCCTTTAGAAAGTACAACTTGTTCCTCAAAAAACAAGTCCTCATATACCTGTAGTGCAGTGTATTTTAATGTCAGTGCTATACTGACACTCACCAGCAGGCTGTGTCAGAGAGGTGCAGCCAGCTGGGACACCTTGGAGTTAGGCCTGGGGCCTTCACTGGACACCGGCCTGTGTACATAGACATCGGCACTCCACAATCTCATTTGTGGGGTGCCAATGAGAGATAGAGGGAGTCCGCTCTTTCTGTAGTCGTTTACATGCAGCGGGTGCATGTAAAGGGGTTAAATTGTCCAGATCAGTTTTTCTCCCGGTCCGGTTTTGTTTGAGAGCTAAGCCCCCGCTCTCTGCTGCACAGGAGACATGTGCAGCGCTTTGACTGGGCTGCTGTAAAAAGACAGTGGCCTAGCCTGAGACCCCTTATTCACAGCCCCTAAAAGGCATATTGGTGGTCACTAAGGGGTTAAAATTACTTGGATTTGTGCATTGATTACTAATGAAATGTTATCTGATTTTAATTCACGATTACACTAAACAATTGTACTGGTCCTGTCTTTTACTGAACACATTAAAGGGGTATTCCCATCTAAACATTTGTGGCATATTGCTACGATACACCACAAATGTCAGAGGTGCAGAACGGGTCCCACCTCTGGAAGCAGCTCTTATCTTAATAAAGGGGCATTTGAAGTGTAGGGAGAGTATCTGTACATGCACAGCCCCTAAGGTGGCCACACATCCGGTTTTATGCTGGACAGTCTGGATTTTAGACTCCCTGTCATTCCATCCAACGCAGAGCCTGGACGGACGCAGGGATGTCCTTTTGAACAGCTCACTCTCAGACAGCAGCACTGTGCTGTCTGAGCTGCAGGGAGAAAGTCAAACAGCAGTTGACGAAAAAGTCATTTTACCTTGATTTTTTAAATCCCCGTCGGCTGCGGAGTGTGAGGGGGCAAGGTTTTAAACTCCGTCTTTTGAGGCTGGCCTGAGTGGCCACCCTAATAGCCCCCTCCATTCACCGCTATGGGAATTCCAAAAATAGGCAAGCACTTGTATCTTAAAGTAAATACATCTGTAGGTTAGCCGTGCCCTTTTATATAAGCCACAACCCTCAAAAGGCCATTTTAATTTTTCCCGACACCCCAGCAGAGTCTTAAGAACTGACCCCTCTCCAGATTGACAAGTGTGCTTAGTTTGACTGCCTCAGCAACAGGCCACAGAGTTCTGCAAGCTGCACCCATCTGCAGTGTAAACGATCCCAACACACTACTCTAAGGTGTCAACAACAAAAAAGTGCAGTATTTCTGACAAAATAATACGGCCAAAACAATCTATTTAAAAATCCCACCTATTCAAACAGCCCCCCATATAGTGGACCATACGCTAAAGGGGCATTTCTGCAATGTGTGTGTGATTTATGCAACCCTCATCCAGCTAAATGTAGACTAGGCTGAGGAAGGAAATAACAGCACACTGTGCAGAAAACACACAATACTGGGAAGCTCTCAGTGACCCATAATGCAGGAATAGGCACTATGTTAGTATAGTACAGATAGGGGGTCTAGATGCCAACAATGAGATTTTCTTCTGCAGTCAGATGTATCCACCTCAAGCAGAGCGACACTAGATGCACACTGGAGGACATAGAGCTTTTTCTCATATGTAATGACCCACAGTGCCATTACTACTTCGTTTAACACCTCGCTACCATTTCCTATGTGCTAATACATAATATCTAATGTATTTTATGTCATTGCCTAATAACTTGCATATTTATTCCTGAAACTGTTATGTTCAAGTGTAATAACCTGGTCTACCAGCAGATGGCGGCAGCAACATTGGAGATTAATCCTTTGCTTCCTCCCAGCCCTGTGTAGCTAGTGGGAGGAGTTTAGTTAGTTAGAAGTCAGTGTCTAGACACCCTCCTTAGGGAGAGGTTGTGTGCTGGCTAGCAGGGCACTGCCTGCTCTGCTGAAGTCTACATGGTTGCTTGTCCCCTCTTGGGCTTGCATTGCCTCCTTCCAAGCTGAGCCGAAGCTTGAGGTACTCTAAAGCCAGGACAAGAAGTTTCTAGGATTATAAGTAAGAGACAGACTACAGATAACTTAAGTTCCAGCAGAAGAGGAAGAGTTTCCTATTTATCCAGCCAAGCATAGCAGAGCTGAGAGAGCTACCACATAGCAGAGCTGAGATTGTTGCAGAGAAGCATTTCCCTGCCAAAGTTAAGCCAATACCTGCTGATGACCAAGATATTATTTGGAAGCTGTTTGGATTACCAATTTATGCCAAGTAGAAGCAACTATTTAACGTTACTACAAAGTCTGGACTCCATTTATTCCACTTGTTCATCATCCAAGTTCAACTAACCCTTTTTCACTGCTTCGTACCACATCAAGTCTGGGATCCATGAGGTAGGAAGGAACACCGTGACATGTGTACATAACATCTACAGAGACTGTAGGCCACCCTGCACCACTCTGGCACTCCTACCTCTGGGTAACAACATTACCATCTACAAAGGGAGCCTTGTGCTTCTGCTGCTTAACCGCAGCTAGCATCACGTTTACTTGCTCTATAAGAGGGACATATTTTGTAAAAGCCTCCCAAGGGGCAAGGGATACCCCAGGCGTGGCCCTTTAGTGGGACGTCGCACATACACCTGCATTGTTTCTGGGCAACAGACAGGGCCGGACTGGGGGTAAAAACCAGCCCTGGAAAAAGTTGCATACCAGCCCCACAGCATTGCGTCATTATTTACTTGTTTATAAAAGGGAAAGTGTTAATTTTAAAACATGTCTAAACACGAATATGAACTTTGCCCCATGATAGCTCTTTTGTAGAACCCCTATTGTTCATATTATCACCGTAGACCAGCTTTTCCCAACCAGGATGCCTCCAGCTGTTGCAAAACTACATCTCTCAGCATGCCCACACAGCGTTTGGCTGTCAGGGCATGCTGGGAGATGTAATTTTGCAACAGCTGGAGGCATCCTGGTAGGGAAACACTACAGTAGACCATTATCCATGGGTCAGACTCAGAACTAAGAATAATCAAAGAACTTTAAAGAATGTAAGACACCGTTTCAAACTCTTACTTTATTTTAGTTACTCAACACACACAAAACCAGTAGATGATGAATAGTGCAAAAAAAAAGTGCAAAGAAACCTTTTGAGGTAAAAAGTGCAGTTCAAATAACATTTTTGACCCAAAAAAAGTGCAATTATGTTGCTGTTAATTCTTTAAAAGTACAAAATGTGCAAAAAACTTTCTATAGAACTCATAATAACATCCCCATTTCAGAAAAGAACAAAACTTTTCTAAGATGCACCAGTACCATGGTAAGCAACCCAACACTTTTCAGAAAGAAACATAGAAACATTACTCAAAAAACCAATCACGCTCCTATCACTATCAGCCTCAGACAGCCTATACATGCTGGAATCGATTTTGTAAAAACCCTCTACATGCTGGAATCACTTCCGCATGTACTGGCTGCCTGGGCATGATATAAAGTGCTAGTGCTTTAAGCAATCACTCCTATCATGCCCAGGCTGGCAGCCGGCAGTACATGCGGAAATCTAAGTGATTCCAGCATGTAGAGGGTTTTTACAAAACCTCTCAGTAAATAGGCATTTAGTATAAGCCCTGTATGCGCTGGAATCACTCAAATTCCAGCATTTAGAGATCAGTATTTCCAAGTATCTGGAAACTGTCATTAAAAACTGGTATTGGTACATCCCTATTAACTAGTCCATTGACATGCTTGTTGTGTTATGTAAGCAACATCCCTTGAAGCAAGCTACTTTTTGAAGCCAAAACATCAATGATGGTGTCATTGTTTAGTCCAACCAAGGCATCTTTTTCCACGGACATCAGCATAAAGGCCTCTAAATGTGGTTGGGAGAGGGAATTTAGAAGCCTGTTTAAGATAAACTTAAGTTTCGAAAAAGACCTTTCACATGCTACTTGGGAAGAGGAAAGTGTCAGGGTTAATTTGTATGCATTGAAAAGTGAACAATATGCTAGACGGTACAAGTTGAAATGCAGTAAAACATTGTAGCAGCAGGCTATACAGCTCTTACAAGTCTTGCACTTTCCACTTTTCTCGCTAACATTTGAGTTTAGTTGTCCCTCAGTTTCAGAGATAAGATGAGAATGGATGGCGTCTTCATCTTGACCTTCATTGTTGGCATCTGTGTACTCTTCATCAAGAGACATTTTTAATCGGTGCCACTTAGATGCAAAATCAAGAAGTTCACTTTGCAGTTTCTCTTTAGTTGCCATAGGGTCAAATCGAATTACAAGGCTGCTCAGTCGTTCAAGTGCATTGTTGGGAAGGTGTGCTAAAATGTCTTCAAAATGCTTGGGATCCAAACATGCCAAATCTGCAAACAGCTGACCATGTGTAGTAAATCTGCTCTGCAAACTATTAATAATCTTGTCTATGGTCACATTGTACACCTCCACCCTGAACTGATCATCCGCCAACAAGATTGGTTCATCTACTGCAAGCTCACCAGCCATTCTTTTCTTCCGTTGTATCCTTCGCAGTGGTGGAAAGTCTTCCTCAATCTCAACTTTGCAGTCAGTTGTATCCAACCTGTTGTTAGCCCAGACTGCAAACTTCTTTGCAGCATCTTTAATCATTTTAAAATCACGATCATGTTTTTTTAACATATCGACGGTTT
The DNA here is from genome assembly GCF_014858855.1 of Bufo gargarizans. NCBI lineage: Eukaryota > Metazoa > Chordata > Amphibia > Anura > Bufonidae > Bufo > Bufo gargarizans. Next base: position 84,774,576 of record NC_058087.1, on the reverse strand, counting down.
CTGTCACCATCCGGTATGCCTGCAGTACATCCATACCCTGTGTTTGAAGGTACAGGGATAGTGGAGTGGTATTTTGGAAAATGAATAAGTACAGCTGTGCTGTTACAACTATGTTGAATTTCTTAAGGGAGTCCAAATAAGTTCCAGCCTTGTATCTAATAGCATTAAACCGATCAGAATGTGATATCTCTGTCATGGTCTGGATCAAATCAACATACAAGGCTTGACTTGGATCATTAAAGGAACCAAACACTTTTTTAAGTACTGCATCTCTGGACCACCATCTTGTTTCTCCTATCACAGAAAGCGATCGAAATCGTTCTTCATGACACTTTTCCCGCCATACATTCATCCTGAGATAGGATTCACGGAGAAAGACAGCACATGAATTTAACAAACCAAACAATGATATTGCCTGAACAGATATCTTTGTGACATCCATCATCACCAGATTTAGTACATGTGCATAGCACCACACATGGATCTGGCCAGGTGCTTTCTTACTCAGCCATTTGCTGAACCCATTGTACTACATATTAGAAGCTCCATCTGTTGAGTTCCCAACACAGTTGGTAATATCAATATCCAAGGATTCCAATACATTGCTGACCATTTCACACAAAGCCTGCCCTGTAGTGGATGTGCAAGTCACCACAGCGACCAGACGTTCATGGACCACATCTGTGACATACCGAATTATTATTGAACACTGGTCTGAGACATTTATGTCCTGTGTTGTATCCAGCTGTATTGAGAACATGCCGGCGTCTCTGATCTCTTGGGCAATACCTTTTTTCAAAAGTGCTGAAATTACACTGATGATATTGTTCACTGTAGTTTTTGAAATGAGTGTAACAAATCCGCCACGGCCTTTGCTACTCGTTGCACTTTCATGCTGCTTTTTACTTTTTTTGATGACTACATCAAGATGATTTTTTAGCAAGGGATCAAACTTGCTTAGGAGTAGCAAAATCTCTAAGAAATTTCCATGGTCCAGCTTTTCATCATCTAAAGTATATGCTGCTTCAGTTGTTGCACGATAGCTTAGGCCTCTTTTCCCAATCAGCTTGATGGTTTCAATCACTCTTTCAAGGATGGCACGTTTTCGCTTTACTTCCTCTTTTCTGGCTGTTGTTTGTTTCTCAAAGAAACGACTGGATATGTCCATATTCTTTGATCTCATTAATAAAGATTCAGCGCTATTATTGTGGAGGTTGCTTCTTTCGTGCTCTTCAATTCTCTGATACATGTGCTTTTCATCAATGCAACCATCAACAAAAGCACTGCTGTCTGTCTTTCTACTGAAAGCAAGACACACCGTGCAGAAGAAAGCACCATATCCATGGGAATATGTCAACCAGTAACGCTTCTGTCCATCTCTCCTCTGATACAACTTTTTTGAGGTGAAAGGAAGTACATCTGGTTGACATGGATGAAACGATAAGAAGGTATCCACATTTTCTGATTTTGGTCTGATAAACCACATTTTGTCATCAACTGTGTCAGGTGCACTCTCCTTACTGGGAACTACTTCTGGAATTTCTTCCCCTCCTAATGATTTTCTAGCAATTACTTCTTCAAGTTCTTCATCAGTTTCTAGCGCAATAGCAGCTCCAATACAGTGGTGACTATGTTCTCCTTCATCAGCATTAATATCTTCACTTACACTGCTTTGCATAGTACTATGCATTGCTGTGCTGCAGCTAGCATCGCTGTCTTCATGTGGAGATGCAGGTAGATCCTGCTTTTTTGCCACTATCTTGAACAAGCTACTAACTTTTTGACATTGGCTTGCATCTTGTTCTAAAAGTCTTTTTTTTTTTTCACGTTCTTTTTCTGCACCTCCTTTCTGTTTCCTTTTTCCTTCGCCTGTCTTATCCATAGCAATATGAGATTCACTAAAAAAGAGAGAGTTGCTGAAACAAAAGTGTGTATGAACTCAGCATCATGCTAGGGGACAGAGAAGCCGGACATTTCATTTACCGGGCTTCCATACTGTTACAAACTTGATGTTGTGGGCGTCCTTTGACTCAAAGGGCACAGCGACAAGTCTGCAACATGACGGAAGTTGGGCAAATCAAATGTCAGGCTTCCCTGGCAGGCTGTAGTGATAGGAGCTTATATAGTAGAAGCCTGGTATTTGATTTACCAGGCTTCTGTAATGTATGGTACAGCTGTGCCCTTTGACCTCAGGGCACAACCTGTGCATAATTATTTTACAGAAGACTGGCAAATCAAATGCCAGGTTTCTACTCATACTGACTGACTGCAGGTATGGCCTGGCTGACCCACAAGAATATTATAGGCTTGCAGACCGGCCCAGGAGTTTTTGGCTTTGAGTGGCCAAACACGGCTGATCCTAGGGTCATGCAAAATTATTTCTTGGGGTCCCCCTAGGTCGTGGCTATCTTTATTAACTTCACCCCTTTACAAATGTCTTTTCCATATATGACAATAAATTACAAAACTACAACTCCTATCATGCCGTAAAAGAGAGTTGTAGTTTTGCAAAAGCCAGAGAGCCACAAGTTGGGGAATACTGATGTAGAGTGTGACGACATGGTGATGAGTTTATAAATTAAATGTGTATTGGTATCGAGTTGTGTTTGAGTGCGTTATGCTGTATAACATGGATATGAAAAGACTATCAGCACCGTCCCTCGTTATCTCCCATTGTTCTCTGAGGGAGCTTAGAACAATGACATTCTGGCCAGCTCGTTACGAGGGGAAGCCCTGTGGTGTCCAGCAGACCGATCTGTAGATGTGATGGGATTATAATCTGATCTCATCACTTGCTGTATAAAAGTTTGTGCAGTTTCTCAATAAACCAGAGTTTTGTTTTCCCTACACTGAGTCCCAACCAGTGACTGGGAAAACTGGGAGCTACAGATCAGTGGGTTCCAATATCTCCTCAGCAAGGAAGAAGACAGCGGCGGACATACTCATCCTGAGTACAGGGGTCCGTCATATAGAGTATTACCAAGACTACAAAAAGTCACGAGTCACTAGTAGACATGCTTCAGTGTCTGATTAACCCCCCAACAGCACTAAAAGTGTTAACGTATGTTAAGACAAATTTCTACACATACATATCACCAATATACTGTTACTGACCAAATCCTGTATACTGAAACCAATGTTACCACTAATACCAGTATACAAGAAGAAATATTATCATCATACTGTTACTGACCAAATCCTGTACACTGACCATTATTTTCAATAATACCAGTGTACAAGGTATACCGGTGCACTAGGACCACTACAATTACCCCCGCATAGTGACTGGATACTAACACCACACTGTAACTAAATAAAATCCACTAAACAAAGACCAATATGACCATATACTGGAAAATACTAGCACTACACGGATTCTGCAAACCATAAGTGATTAAAAGTTCATATTTAAAATTAACGACTCACAGAGCGACTTCTCAGGGTGAATCAAAGGTGACGTCTTCTTTGATTGGAATCGGTCTCTTTTTCTGGCCTCCGCAGAATCTGCAAGACAAATATTTTAGGCTTCTCATTCCAGCACCATCCCCACCTCTTTACAAACTCCCAATGTGTATTGCCCGACACAGTAATAGAGCCCACTAATTGTCCATACATGGCGACACAGAGAAGGGGAGTCTGTACTATATGACAGCACAGATGGGGGACCTTGTACTGTATGGTGACATAGAGGGGTATGGTGACATAGAGGGGGGAGCTTGTACTATATGGCGGCAGAGGCGTGGGGCCTGTACTATATGGAGGGACAGAGTGGGGGTGCCTGTACTATATAGCGGCATGGGGGGGGGTCCTTACTATTTGGTGGCATAGAGGGGGGCCTGTACTATATGGGGGCACAAAGGGGGAGTCTGTACTATCTGGGGGGACAGAGGGGGGTCTGTACTGTATTTTTGGGCACAGGGGACTGTACTATATGGGGGCACATGGGGGGGCTGTATGTACTACCGTATTTTTCGCCCTATAAGACGCACCTAGGTTTTTGAGGAGGAAAATAAGAAAAAAAATATTTTGAACCAAAAGGTGTGCTTTTGGTGGGTTTTGAACTAATTGTGGTCTGTGGGTGACGCACTGTTATGGGGGATCTGTGGGTGACGCACTGTTATGGGGGATCTGTGGGTGACGCACTGTTATGGGGGATCTGTGGGTGACACTTATGGGGGATCTGTGGGTGACACTTATGGGGGATCTGTGGGTGACACTTATGGGGGATCTGTGGGTGACACTTATGGGGGATCTGTGGGTGACACTTATGGGGGATCTGTGGGTGACACTTATGGGGGATCTGTGGGTGGCTCTTATTGGGCTCTCTGGATGGCACTGTTATGAGGATCTGTGTATGACAGTTATGGGGGGGATCTGTGGATGACACATATACAGCATCTTATGCTATGTGTCATCCACAGATCCCCTCCATAAGTGTCCCTGTAGTGAATGACCCTCAATGCACGGGCTGGGGGTCGCATCTGGTTTTATAATGACAGCGGGGCCCATGCAGTGACTGTATTCTACTATACGGGCCCCGCTCACTGTATAATCGTATCTCTAATAGTAAATTGTTATGTACATAATCGCATAATGAGCGCAGTGTATTACTTACAACTACAAGCGATCGCCGCTCAGTGCAGAGAGGAGGGAGAAGGCAGGCCGGCAGGACAGGCGCTGGCAGCATGAGTCATACATCATGCGCCCACGCCGCCTGCTTCATTCATAAAGTGGGCGGCGCAGGCGCATTACTAACGCTGCCAGCGCCTGTCCTCCCGGCCTGCCTTCTCCCTCCTCTCTGCTACCTACCGAGCGGCGATCGCTTGTAGTTGTAAGTAATACACAGCGCTCATTATGCGATTATTAGAGATACGATTATACAGTGAGCGGGGCCCGTGTAGTAGAATACAGTCACTGGACGGGCCCCGCTGTCATTATAAAACCAGATGCCAGCCCCCAACCCCTCCTCCCTCACAGCTGATACACCTGCCGCGCGGCATCGTGGTGGGTGTATCATTGAAAACTCGGCAAAATCAGCAGCATTCGCCGTATAAGACACACTGCTATTTTCCCCCCACTTTTGGGGGGAAAAAGTGCGTCTTATACGGCGAAAAATACGGTATATGGGGGCACAGAGGAGGAAAATTTTAATAAATGGCGTATGACAGACTTGTATGACTTTAAAGGGGTTATCCAGTAATTAAAAATGTATCCCCTATCCACAGGATGGGAGGGACTCCCCTGGGCCCCAGCGATCTCCAGAATGGGGCCCGTATTTGTCTTGGCAGACAGTGTGGACCACTCAGCGCTGTTCGCTATAGCCGGCGATTCGCTTAGCGACCGTCACTGCCAAGACAAATACAACTTGGAAGATGGGGGAAGGGTGAGCTCGGCCTCATTCTGCATGTCGACCCCCTGTGATCAAATACTTATTATCCCCTATCCTGTGGATAGGTAATACGTATGTTTTTAACCACTTCAGCCCCGATCAATGACAGGGGGTGATCAGGGAGTGTATATGGGTGATCACCCTCCTGTCATTGATGACCCCCCTGTAAGGCTCCATTCAGACTTCTGTATGATTTTTACGGATCCATGGATACATGGATCGGATCCGCAAAACACATGCGGACGTCTGAATGGAGCCTTACAGGGGGGTGATCAATGACAGGGGGTGATCAGGGAGTGTATATGGGATGATCACCCCCCTGTAAGGCTCCATTCAGACGTCCGCATGTGTTTTGCGGATCCGATCCATGTATCCGTAAAAATCATACGGACATCTGAATGGAGCCTTACAGGGGGGTGATCAATGACAGGGGGTGATCAGGGAATCTATATGGGTGATCACCTGCCTGTCATTGATCACCCCCCTGTAAGGCTCCATTCAGACGTCCATATGTGTTTTGTGGATCCGTAAAAATCATACGGACGTCTGAACGGAGCCTGACAGGGGGGTGATCAATGACAGGGGGGTGATCAATGACAGGGGGTGATCAGGGAGTTTATATGAGGTGATCAGGGGTTTATAAGGGGTTAATAAGTGACGGGGGGGTGTAGTGTAGTGTGGTGTTTGGTGCGACTTTACTGACCTACCTGTGTCCTCTGGTGGTCGATCCTAACAAAAGGGACCACCAGAGGACCAGGTAGTAGGTATATTGGACGCTGGCAGTCTGGAGATCCACTCGCTTACCTTCTGTTCCTGTGAGCGCGCGCGTTCACAGGAAATCTCGGGTATCGCGAGATGACGCGCCGATGCGTCCAGGAGGAACAAATCAACCACCTCCCGGACGCATCGGCGCGTTAGGCGGTCGGGAGGTGGTTAATAACTTGATAAACGCCCCCTATGGTACTATCAATATCATTGATTCACCCACGGGCCCGCCACGGCCATTTACCTTATGACTTTTTATTTTTTTCGCGGATTCCTCCTCCAGGCTCCAGTCCAGAGGCTCCAGTCGACCTCCACACTACTTTACTGGTAGGTGGCAGAGTGGCAGTGGCTTAGCCTTCCCAGCGGCCAGCCTGAGCCTGCCTCTGCTGCTGAAATTCTTGGGGTGCTGCTGCAGGATTGGTGGCAATGGATTTGTGGCAGTGCCAGTGGCACTTTACTTGGCAGTGGCACTTCACTTGGAAGAGTGGACAACTGGACACTGCACTGCCACTAACAGCAGGTCAGTCTCACTCTCTCTCTCTGACTGCTGCCCAGGGCGCCAGGCTGAACTTTACTTGACACAGACAGACTCCTCCTAGCACCTCCCCCAGATGAGGCGCCAATTTCCCAATTATGATTAATAAGATGAGTCATGACACTCACAGTGCCAGTGCCACCCCACAGTTCATTCAGCAGGGAGCGCTGATGACGTGTGACGTCACGTGACACGTCTCACACACTGTGCGGCGCACTGCGGTCCTGTCCTGTGCTGCCCCGGCCCGACCGCCTCCTCTCTGGCTCCTCCTTAGTGGTGAGTGGTGTCCTCTGTTTGTTTCTGTCTGCGGGCTGCGGGCGGCTGCCTGTTGAATGTGATCAGGCCGGCCGCCCGCCCGCCCGTGCGGGCTTGCTGTGCCTGTGCAGCAGAGGAGAAGGAGAGAAGAAGGAGGCGGAGCCTGCCTCCCTCGCAGCTCGCTCACTGACTCAACTCGCCGGCACCATGGCCGGCCGCAGCGGCAGTCAGGGAACTTGTCGCCGGCACCACGGCCGGCCGCAGCGGCAGTCAGGGCTACCGGCCTACCGGGATTTTTCCCGGTATCCCGGTAGGCCAGTCCGGCCCTGGCAACAGATCTCTGTTCAGACAGCACGATCTGCTGCCCCGATAATTGGTGTGCCTGCACTAACGACAGGATCACCCGGTGAACAAACGTTTTGCGTGTTCATCAGATGATAGGCAGTACATTTAGATGGTCAGATTGTCGGGAACGAGCATTCACAGGAGCGTTTGCTCCCAATAAATTGCCCCACAATCGGACCATGTAAATCCACCAAAAGCTGCAGTAAAATACACAGTCTGGACTGCTGTGATTAGCTAACATAACGGAGAGGACTCATGTGCATATGCACGGCAGTCCTGACAATGTATTTCAATCCAGCGCTGAGCGCTTATTTTTATTTTGTCCATTTATTGCTCATTTGCTTCCTAAATGCAAAATTAAAGGGACACTTCCATCTAAATGGGGTATTTTTTTAAACTTGATGTTCATTGAAAACAGTAATGTTATTGAAAATTAAATACAACATACACGTATTGTCATTCTTTACTGGTCAGCACAGAAGGATTAGGGCTCATGCATACAAAGGTATTTTTCTTCCGTTCCAATATTTACAGGTCTGTATGTGGAACCATTCATTTAATTTCAAAGCTGAAATGACTCCATGTGCAGACGTCAAACGGATGTCATCCATATTTTTTGCGGATCCGTGTTTTGCCCACTGCAAAATACATACGGCCACATTCATGAGCCCTAATATAGATAATTAACCCATTGTTTATTTTATTGCTGCTGCAGGACAAATATGTTATCTTTTAGTATAATATCACCTATCAAAAATATGTGTATGCCCAAATTATGCAATGATCACAACAAAATATAGTTAAAAATATATCTTTATTATTACCACATAAAACTGTTTAAAAAAAAAAAATAATATATATATATATATATATATATATATAGATATAGAGAGAGAGAGAGACAGAGACAGAGAGAGAGACAGAGACAGAGACAGAGACAGAGAGAGAGAGAGAGAGACAGAGAGAGACAGAGAGAGAGAGAGACAGAGAGACAGAGAGAGAGACAGAGAGACAGAGAGAGAGACAGAGAGACAGAGAGACAGAGAGACAGAGAGACAGAGAGACAGAGAGACAGAGAGACAGAGAGACAGAGAGACAGAGAGACAGAGAGACAGAGAGACAGAGAGACAGAGAGACAGAGAGACAGAGAGACAGAGAGACAGAGAGACAGAGAGACAGAGAGACAGAGAGACAGAGAGACAGAGAGACAGAGAGACAGAGAGACAGAGAGACAGAGAGACAGAGAGACAGAGAGACAGAGAGACAGAGAGAGAGAGAGAGAGAGAGAGAGAGAGAGAGAGAGAGAGAGAGAGAGAGAGAGAGAGAGAGAGAGAGAGAGAGAGAGAGAGAGAGAGAGAAATCCACACAACTGGAGAAGGGACAACTGGAAAGGAGCTGGTCAAATTTAATACTCTGTGTATATCAATAATCAATTCCTCTATTGGTGACATGGCGTAATACAGGCAGTGTGTGGCTTTTGTATCATCAGTATAGCAGGATTCTGGCATCCTCAAGGCCGGATATGCACTTGCACTTTATGTAAAATGAACTTATCTCTTTTTGGTGTATGGGCATTTGCATGCGATGTTTAAATAGTATATACTTTTGTGCTTTTTGCACTTACAGGATGTATGTTGTACTTCTGATACAAATATTCTATTTTATGAATTCATTGCATACTATGTAAATCATACTTACCTGTTATGGTTAATGGGCTCTTATTATAATCAGATGTTTGCTTGAATATATTATAGCCTTTTGTGCTTTTTGTGTCACCCTAAGGATGCAATAACAGGCATATAGAGAAATTAAATTGCACAGTAAATACAGTATGGGTGTGCAAACCCAATAATACAGTATATGGAGAATAGAGAGATCCAAAAGAATCTCTTACAAAATCACAGAATCACAGTGAAAAAACAAAACAAAACAAAAAAACCTTAGGACATCACTCGCCATAACAAAGGATCAACAAGGCTACTTTCACACTTGCGTTCAGAGCGGATCCGTCTCAGACATATTCGCTTATATAATGCAGACGGTGGCTCAGTTCAGTACGGATCCGTCTGCATTATATTGTTAAAATATTTCTAAGTGTGAAAATAGCCTCAGACGGATCCGTCCAGACTTTCATCGTAAAGTCAATGGGGGACGGATCCGTTTGAAGATTGAGCCATAGTGTGTCATCTTCAAACGGATCCGTCCCCATTGACTTACATTGTAAGTCTGGACGGATCCGCACGCCTCCGCACGGCCAGGCGGACACCCGAACGCTGCAAGCAGCGTTCAAGTGTCCGCCTGCTGAGCGGAGCGGAGGCTGAACGCTGCCAGACTGATGCATTCTGAGCGGATCCGCATCCACTCAGAATGCATTAGGGCTGGACAGATGCGTTCGGGGCCGCTTGTGAGAGCCTTCAAACGGAGCTCACAAGCGGACACCCGAACGCTAGTGTGAAAGTAGCCTAAGAAAAATATCATACCTCATGTGTGAAATCGCAGTAATATAATTGACAGTCTGCCTGTTTGCCCTAGCGGCAAACCAAAAACCAAAGGGGTTCGTGTTCATTATCCCAACGAGCCCACCGTTTTCGTGTCCCGAACCTGTAACCTTCCCAATCTTCCTTTCAGTTGTTCCATTAAATACCATTCTGTTAACCACTTCCCATCTGGGTTATTTGCCCCCTTCCTGACCAGGCCTAATTTTGCAAATCTGACATGTGTCACTTTACGTAGTAATAACTTAGGAACGCCTTTACTTATCCAAGTCATTTAGAGATTGTTTTCTCGTGACACTTTGTACTTCATGATAGTCATAAATTTGAGTCAATATATTTCACCTTTTTATTTATGAAAAAATCCCAAATGTACCCAAAATTTTGAAAAATTCTCAATTTTCTAAGTTTCAATTTCTCTGCTTTTAAAACAGAAAGTGATACCTTATAAAATATTTATTACTTAACATTCCCCATATGTCTACTTTATGTTGGCATCATTTTGGAAATGTCATTTTTCGGATGTTTGAAGGCTTAGAAGTTTAGAAGCAATTCCTCAAATTTTTAAGAAAATTGCCAAAACCCACTTTTTAAGGACCAGTTCAGGTCTCAAGTCACTTTGTGGGGCTTACATAGTGGATGCCCCCATAAATGACCCCATTGTAGAAACGACACCCCTCAAGTTACCTAAAACCGATTTTACACACTTTGTTAACCCTTTAGGCGTTCCACAAGAACTAAAGGAAAATGGAGATCAAATTTTAAAATTTCACTTTTTGGGCAGATTTTCCATTTTAATCCAATTTTTTCTTTAACACATCAATGGTTAACAGCCAAACAAAACAATATTTATTACCCAGATTCTGCGGTTTACAGAAACACCCCATATGTGGTCATAAACTGCTGTATGGGCACACGGCAGGGCACAGAAGAAAAGGAACTCCACATGGTTTTTAGATGCCATGTCCCATTTGAAGCCCCCCTGATGCACCCTTACAGTAGAAACCCCCAAGAAGTGAACACATTTTGGAAACTAGGGGATAAGGTGCCAGTTTTATTGGTACTATTTTTGGGTATATATGATTTTTTGATCACTTTATGGGGCAAGGTGACCAAAAAACTGGTCCTTTTAGCACAGTATTTATTTATTTTTGCAGCGTTCACCTGAGGGGTTCGTTCAAGTGACATTTTTAAAGAGCAGGTTGTTGCGGACGTGGCGATACCTAATATGTATACTTTTTCTTATTTATTTAAGTTTTACACATAAATAGCATTTTTGAAACGAAAACATTATGTTTTAAAGGAAATCTGTCACCTGCTTTTACCATTTTAAGCTGGCACCATCGCTATGTTGACTAAAGTACCTTATTTCCAGCAGTCTTCTTTTTACTTTATTTCGTTTTGTAGTTTTGATATAAAAGCGCTTTTTATGTTATGCTAATGAGGCTCCAAGGTGCCCAGAGGGGTGTTTTTTTCACTCTCCGGGGCCCAGTGACGCCCCCCTGCAGTGCCCAAGAACGCCTCCTGATCATCAAATAACCTCCCACAGCCCGGCAAACGGTTCCGCACCCTCCCCACGTTATAGTCTACCTTATAGAAATGCCCCGTCCTTCTTCCTGTCTCCGGACAAAAAACTTGCGCAGGCGCAGTACCGCCTGCAGCCTGCTCCTGCGCAATCATCAACGTCCTGAGGGCAACAGTGCTCAGGTCACATCACTGGGCTCGGCGCATGCCCAGTGAGACTTTTGAGGCTGTTGCCCTCAGGAGATTGATGATCGCGCAGGCGGTACGGCACCTGCGCAAGTTTTCTGGCTGCAGACAGGAAGAAGGACGGGGCATTTCTATAAGGTAGACTATGACGTTGGGAGGGGCGGAACCATTTGCCAAGCTGTGGGAGGTTATTTGATGATCAAGAGGCATTCTTGGGCACTGCAGGGGGGTGTCACTGGGCACCGGAGAGTGAAAAAAACGCCCCTCTGGGCACCTTGGAGCCTCATTAGCATAACATAAAAAGCACTTTTATATCAAAACTACAAAATAAAATAAAGTAAAAAGAAGACTGCTGGAAATAAGGTACTTTAGTCAAATTAGCAATGGTGCCAGCTTAAAATGGTAAAAGCAGGTGACAGATTCCCTTTAATGTATCCATGTTCTGAGAGCTATAGTTTTTTTTATTTTTTGAGAGATTTTTTTATGTTGGGGCTCATTTTTTGCGGGATGAGGTGACGGTTTTATTGGTACCATTTTGTCGGACATAAACCTTTTTGATCACTTGGTGTTGCACTTTTTGTGATGTAAGGTGACAAAAATTGCTTGTTTTGACACAGTTTTTTTTTACGGTGTTCACCTGAGGGGTTAGGTCATGTGGTATTTTTATAGAGCAGTTTTTTATGGACGCGGCAATACCTAATATGTATGGTGACAAAAATGGCTTTTTTGACAGTTACTATTATTTATTTTTTATGGTGTTTATCGGGCAGGGTCGATTATGTGATATATTTATAGAGCCGACCATCACACCGCGGCAATACCAAATATGTCTATTTTATTTTTTGTATTGTTAACATTTTTTTTTATTCCTTACTTAGGGAATTTTTATTGATTTTTTTACATGTGAAACTTTTTCTTTTTTTTTTCACTGTTGATTTCTCCTGTAACTGGGGCTGACAGAGTAGTCCCAGTTGCAGGAGAAATACACCCCCCAGAGAGCAGGACAGCGCAATACAGCGCTGTACAGCCTCAGTGCAGGGCTGATCGAAGTCTCTGAAAGACCTCACACAGCTCCTGCACTCTCAGGTCCTGGCGGTCACATGACCACCCGGCCGGAACAGGAAGCGCATAGTGCTTCCTGCTCTGCATACACAGAGCTCAGTGAGCACTGTGTGTATAGCAATCCAGAAGGCAGGGACACCTGGGCACTGACAGCGGGCAACCCACGATTAGCGTGCAGCTGCAGTTTCTGAACGGATGTTCTGGAACTTCCATTCAGAAATAGAGAACCACCTCCCAGACGTTTATAGTCAACATGCGGATGGGAGGTGGTTAAGGAAAATGGTTTGATTATGGATTGGATCTCAGTGTCCGACATGTATTTGAGAATAAAATGTTTCAATTTTTTGAACAGTTTGTGAGTGAATCGTTCTTTTGACTGAAAGATCGCCAATCGTTCTGAGTGAAACAACTGCTTCAGTTGAGTTTTAATAGTATATAATGTGGGAGTTTCAGACGGCAGCCAGTGCTGTAAGATACAACGTTTGACAACCATGCAGATTGAGTGGAAAAGATCGGAGAGACCCCCTCCATAATTTTCTTCCCCTTCTAAATGAAATAGCCACACACTATCTACAAGAAGATCAGACAGGTTTTATACCGGGAAGAACAATATACTCAAATATTAGAAGACTCTATCTTAACATAGATGCTAATAATATAGAAGCTGACGAAAAAGCAATACTCTCATTGGATGCACAGAAAGCTTTTGACTGTATCGAATGGGAATATTTGTGGGCAGTTTTAAGAAGGGTTAGTATAGGGGAGGGATTTATAACATGGATTCAACTTATATACTCCAAGCCAACATCTCGAGTGATGGTGGATGGGAGCTTGTCCCTGCCTATTGCCCTGTACAGGGGCACTAGGCAAGGATTCCCTCTCTCCCCGTTACTATTTGCTATTGCAATAGAACCCTTGGCATGTATGATAAGAAATAGTAGGGATTGTAGGGGGTTTCAATATAAGGAGGGAAATGAGAAATTAATAATGTATGCCGATGATATTTTATTATTTTTGCACAACACAGGGGATGAGTATAACACTGTAATTGATATAATAGATAAGTTTGGGGTTTTTTTCAGGCTTAAAGATAAATTGGGGGAAATCTCACATGATGTTATTAGGGAAAGGGATATCACAGAATGCTTCAAGGGTACATGTGCTTGGGCAACACAGTTTTAAATATCTAGGTATTCAGATCTCGACAAACATACAAGATTCTGAAAAATTAAATGTAGTCCCCTTAATAAAAGAAGTTAGAACTAAAATGCATATTTGGAAAAAATTACCAATCTCAATTCAAGGCCGGGTGAATTTAATAAAAATGATTTTTCTCCCAAAGATACTCTATGTGATACAAAATGCCCCAATATGGTTATCCAAGAAAACATTCAGGTTGTTGGACAGCCTAATGGGGGAATTTGTTTGGAAAGGCGAGATTCCAAGGTTAAGGCGAGAAGTCCTTCAACTTCCAGTAAAAGAAGGTGGGTTAGCAGTGCCCAATTGGTCTTTTTATTATTTAATATCACAATATAGTCAGATAAAAGGAAGTTTGGAGGGAGTAGTGAGGAGGGAGGAACTATTAAAGATGGGGTGGATTGGGGACACAAATTACCTAGAGGTGTTGGAATCAGGAGCACTGGGGAAAGATAATACAAGAAATAGGATATTGAATTTAATGGAACGTGTATGGGTGGAACTTAAAATAATAATGGAAATAAAAGGGTACTTGCGGTATACACCTATTTGGAAAAAAATGAATTTAAAGGAAATTCAAAGAATTAGGCCTTATATAGACTGGGAAAAAAAGGGGATAAAATATTTGGAGCAAATATTTGAAGGACATAAATTGAAGGACCTAGCCACGTTAGTAAAGGAGTTTGGGATCCATCAAAAAGAAAGTTATAAATACCTACAACTTAAAAATGCCGTAAGATCTTCAGCCAATCCATATATATATTAAAGAACACTCAAATAGAATATATAAATATGTTCTTAAGAGCATTTAGAAATCATTAAAGAGGGCCTCTCATGGGTTGAGACATTATGAAATAGCTAGCAGGTTATGTAGGGCATAGTGCAGGGATGTAAGATTGTTTACTATTTTTTTTTTGGGTGCTGCTCCGTTCGCCTGCTGTGCCCCTATTTACTTCTCCCGCCTGGTATGCTAATTAATAGCATTGGTACAGGGAGGAGGAGACTGCCCTGTTTCTCAATGGGTGTCTCCTTCCCCCTGGCTGTAGCGCAGTCCAATAACAGCGGAGAGCGTCACAGCCAGGGAGAAGGTGAGCTTATTTTTCTCCCTGGCTGTGACGCTCTCCGCTGTGATTGGACCGTGGCACAGCCAGGGAGAAGGAGATGCCCATTGAGAAACAGGGCAGTCTCCTCCTCCCTGTACCAATGCTATTCATTAGCATACCAACCGGGAAAACTGCAGGGGGCACAGCAGGGGAACGGAGCGGCGCCCAGACAAACTAGTAATCAATATTACATCTCTGCACTATGCCCTACATAACCTGCTACTTATTTCATAATGTCATGAAAGGTCCTAACATAGTAACATAGTACATAAGGCCGAAAAAAGACATCTGTCCATCTAGTTCAGCCTGTTATCCTGCAAGTTGATCCAGAGGAAGGCAAAAAAAAAAACCTTGTGAGGTAGAAGCCAATTTTCCCCACTTTAGGGGAATAAAAAATTCCTTCTGGACTCCAATCAGGCAATCAGAATAACTCCCTGGATCAACGACCCCTCTCTAGTAGCTATAGCCTGTAATATTATTACGCTCCAGAAATACATCCAGGCCCCTCTTGAATTCCTTTATTGTACTCACCATCACCACCTCCTCAGGCAGAGAGTTCCATAGTCGCACTGCTCTTACCATAAAAAATCCTTTTCTATATTTGTGTACAAAGCTTCCTTCCTCCAGACGCAGAGGATGTCCACTCATCACAGTTTTGGGAATGAATAGATGATAGGATAGATCTCTGTACTGACCCCTGATATATTTATACATATTAATTAGATCTCCCCTCCATGGTCTTTTTTCTAAAGTGAATAACACCAATTTTGATCATCTTTCTGGGTACTGTAGTTGCCCCATTCCCCATTATTACTTTAGTTGCCCTCCTCTGGACCTTCTCCAGCTCTGCTATGTCTGCCTTGTTTACAGGAGCCCAGAACTGTACACAGTACTCTATGTGTGGTCTGACTAGCGATTTGTAAAGTGGTTGGACTATGTTCTTATCTATGCCCCTTCTGATGCAACCCATTATCTTATTGTTAAAATTTGAAATCTTAGAGAGGGCTCACCCGCTGCTCCAGAATGGTATGGGTGCACCTGCAGGAGGATTCACCCAATCCTCTAAGTAATTTAAAAAAGCAGGTAACAAGTAGGGCACACCAGACACTTAGTGCCACACAAAGAGTTAATTTGCACGTAATTTATTAGATGTAATACATATGATGAATTAATATTAATAATTAAAATGCATTAAAATACACGAAAATCTAAAAACTTGAAGATAATTTAAAAAATTAAAACAAATAAAGTCCTTAAATATATCCAGTGATGAATAAATGAAACGTTGTAAATATAGTAGTCTTTTTTGAGAGTTATTATAAACTCGCTATTTGTGACCGGAATCAGTCAGTTCGAATCCCTAAGAGGATTAAATCCTTGGATAGTAGTAGCGGTACCGCTAACTTTTTTTCACAAGTTTTTTACTGCCTGTTTGCAAAATGGCCCGAATTGGTGTACTCACTATTTCAGTTGGTATCAGGCTTCTTAACCTCACTCGTGGCGTCCCACGTGCAGTGAGGATACTGTAGGCAGAAATAAATGCGGTGTAACTTGTTGCGGTAAAATGTTAAAGTTGTTTCGGGATCCTCGGTGGTCAGATGTTAGCTGCGCTGTTTTCAAGGTGCGCTGTTTATGAGATGGTCTGGTCACTCTAATCTTCGATGCAGTGACAGTCCAGATTTGCAGAGTTATACCAGATTACCAATCTCAACAGCAAGTATCCTGCTTTCCTGAGTGTCAGCATAAAAGAACACCGATCCCTTTCTTCAAGCGCTTTTTATCCTCGGGTGCCGTATTTGTTTCTCATGGGATTAGTTTACCATACGCGTTTCAGAGCTTATTCCAGCTCCTTCTTCAGTGGTTGAGTTTCCCATGGGAATAAACTGTCTTTATATACCTGAACAGGTGTGGTTTAGAAACAATTAATTACGGCTTGTGTATCGGAAGTGACGTATACTCCTTGTTAACCTTCATAATGACTCAATCTGTTTTTTATTTTTTATTTATGTTAAAAACATTTATTTATCTAGTTAAGAATGAATTAAATATATATTCATTCTTATTAATTAAGAATGAATTATATATTTAATTCATTCTTAACTAGATAAATAAATGTTTTTAACATAAATAAAAAATAAAAAACAGATTGAGTCATTATGAAGGTTAACAAGGAGTATACGTCACTTCCGATACACAAGCCGTAATTAATTGTTTCTAAACCACACCTGTTCAGGTATATAAAGACAGTTTATTCCCATGGGAAACTCAACCACTGAAGAAGGAGCTGGAATAAGCTCTGAAACGCGTATGGTAAACTAATCCCATGAGAAACAAATACGGCACCCGAGGATAAAAAGCGCTTGAAGAAAGGGATCGGTGTTCTTTTATGCTGACACTCAGGAAAGCAGGATACTTGCTGTTGAGATTGGTAATCTGGTATAACTCTGCAAATCTGGACTGTCACTGCACCGAAGATTAGAGTGACCAGACCATCTCATAAACAGCGCACCTTGAAAACAGCGCAGCTAACATCTGACCACCGAGGATCCCGAAACAACTTTAACATTTTACCGCAACAAGTTACACCGCATTTATTTCTGCCTACAGTATCCTCACTGCACGTGGGACGCCACGAGTGAGGTTAAGAAGCCTGATACCAACTGAAATAGTGAGTACACCAATTCGGGCCATTTTGCAAACAGGCAGTAAAAAACTTGTGAAAAAAAGTTAGCGGTACCGCTACTACTATCCAAGGATTTAATCCTCTTAGGGATTCGAACTGACTGATTCCGGTCACAAATAGCGAGTTTATAATAACTCTCAAAAAAGACTACTATATTTACAACGTTTCATTTATTCATCACTGGATATATTTAAGGACTTTATTTGTTTTAATTTTTTACATTATCTTCAAGTTTTTAGATTTTCGTGTATTTTAATGCATTTTAATTATTAATATTAATTCATCATATGTATTACATCTAATAAATTACGTGCAAATTAACTCTTTGTGTGGCACTAAGTGTCTGGTGTGCCCTACCCATTATCTTATTGGCCTTGGCAGCAGCTGCCTGACACTGGTTTTTGCAGCTTAGTTTGCTGTATATTAAAATTCCTAGATCCTTTTCCATGTCAGTGTTACCGAGTGTTTTATCATTTAGTATGTACGGGTGACTTGCATTATTCCTTCCCATGTGCATAACTTTACATTTGTCAGTGTTAAACCTCATCTGCCACTTATCTGCCCAAGCCTCCAATCTATCCAAATCCCTCTGTAGCAGTATACTGTCCTCTTCAGTGTAAATAACTTTACACAGTTTAGTGTCATCTGCGAAAATTTATACTTTACTATGCAAGTCCTCTTTAAGAAAATTGCTTTATGGCAGCCCCATGGGCCATAGACACAATGGTCAAGAGAGGACCTCATTGACTTCTATGGGAGAGTTTTCTAGGCATGATCTGTGGCACAATTTGGCCATTTTCACTTGGGGTTGTTCTCACTTTTATACAAGCTGTACACTGACTACTTTACATTGTATCAGTGTCATATCATCAGTCCATGAAAAGATATAACAAAATATTTACAAAAATGGAGGGGTGTACTCACTTTTCAGACATAATTGAGATATATACAGTTGTGTTCAAAATAATAGCAATGTGTTTAAAAAAAGTGAATAAAGCTCAAAATCCTTCTAATAGCTTTCCATACACACAAATACATTGGGAACACTACACATTCTATTCCAAATCAAAACATGAAGAAAAATATAGAAAAGTTGTGTTGTTCCTCTAAACAAATTGAAGAAAAGTGAATATTAAACTGTTAAAAAAAATAGCAATGTTTGTATTCTTCTTTACAAACTCAAGCATTCACTATATAAACTGAAAAATGTTTGAAGAGTTTGCTTTCTTTGAATCACTTAACTAATATTTAGTTGTATAACCACTGTTTCTGAGAACTGCTGTACATCTGTGTTGCATGGAGTCAGCCAACTTCTGGCACCTGTGAACAGGTATTCCAGCCCAGGATGACTGGACTACATTCCACAGTTCTTCTCTATTTCTTGGTTTTGCCTCAGAAACTGCATTTTTGATGTCTCCCCACAAGTTTTCTATTGGATTAATATCCGGGGATTGGGCTGGCCACTCCATAACGTCAATCTTGTTGGTCTAGAGCGAATATGTTGCACGTTTACTGGTGTATTTGGGGTCATTGTCTTGTTGGAACACCCACTTCAAGGGCATTTTCTCTTCAGCATAAGGAGCATGACATCTTCAAGTATTCTGATACATGATCCCTGGTATGCGATAAATAGGCTCAACACCTTAGTATGAGAAACAGCCCCATATCATGATGCTTGCGGCACCATGCTTCACTGTCTTCACAGTGTACTGTGGCTTGAATTCAGTTTTTGGGGGTCATCTGACAAACTGTCTCCAGCCACTAGACAGTCCACAAAATGTCTCTTTAGGCCAGTCAATGTGCTCTTTGGCAAATTGTAACCTCTTCAGCATGTGTCTTTTTTTCAACAGTGGGACTTTGCGGGGGCTTCTTGCAGATAGTTTGGCTTCACATAGGCGCCTTCAATAGGAAGGCTTGGGTGTAATTACACCTGCTCACCACTGCAGATGCAACGGCTAGAAGGTAAACAGTGAAGAGGAGGCAGCGCTGACACCGTGCGAGTCTCCTCTTCAAACAGCTGATCGGAGGGGGTGCCGGGTGTCGGACCCCCTCCGATCTGATATTGATGACCTATCCTGAGGATAGGTCATCAATAAATATAACTTGGACAACCCCTTTAACTTTCACATCCAATCTTTTCTCTCCAAACTGAGAGAAATAGTTTCTATTCCTACATAAGCTAGTACTATCGTCTGATAGTTTTAAGTGTGTGGATATTGGGGCAGCTATAACCCCCCTTTATAAAAGATCAAATAAAGTGTATTTTTTAATTTTCAAATTAGTAGGCCCCTACAGGGATTTCTTTTGGTCTTGGGACCAGTGGTGTAATTAATGTAGTCCAGCCACAAGTTTATGAAGGCATGTACCAGTGTTGATAAATTTACTGGTGAGATGAGGTAATACTTGCCATGTTCCTCAGGTAGAAGTATAAAGATTTAATAATGGCTGATATCTGTTTCCAGAGAGACCGTTCTCAATAACTACACCTCAACTGCAGACATAGTCTGAGATTTGGAGGGTTCTGTTTCCCAGGGATAGCAGTGATGGATATGCAGGTTGCCATTTTGCTATCATCTGCATAGCAGTGGTATGCCACACCATGTCTCTGAATTATTTTGCTCAATAGTAGCATTTAAGGCCGAGTTCACATTTTAGTTATTTACATCAGTTATTGTGAACCAAAATCAGGTTTGGGTCAAAAACACAGAACAGGTGCAGATCTTTCCATTGCATCTGATCTCTGAGTTGGCTTCGCTACTGGTTTTGGCACACAATAACTGATGGAAATAACTGAAGTGTGAACTCAGCCTAAACTGCATAGGGTGTAGGACTGACTCTGAGCCCATATTTTGAGGGAACTGAAGAGGAGAATAAAGAGATTATGGTTTACTACTACTATTATGTGTGTCACGAACCAACGGGTGTGAACCCACTGTGCCACGTGTCCTACCTCCTCTAAGGGTGTTGTCTAAGTGAACTCCTTAATCTTCACCGTACCCCTGATGGTGGGGATAGACTTTCCCGAGTGGAACACCAGGTCGCTATCTCTTGAGGAGTATTTGCACATGAGGCAGCTGGTCCAGGAGGTACCTGAGCAAGGTACCAGAGCTACAGGTGTTGTCAGCAGGCTGAGTTGTAACCAGGAGCAAGAGTGCAGGTTAGGCAATCCGGATCAGCAAAAGGAGAGTCAAGGCAAGCAGACAGGGATCAAACAGGTAGCAGAGTCCAGGAATACAAGTATGAGTCAGGAACACAAGCAGATATCAGGAATCTTAGCAGGACACAAGGACCTTGACACTGAGGCATTTGGGAAGGGGGCTAAGCCCCTTATATATGTGCGGGAGGGCTAGGATTGGTTAGCGAGATTACATGATCTAACCCATAAAGCATAGGAAGTGACGTGCGCTGACCCTTAAGGAAGTGCTGCAGGGAATAAGCAGCAAGCATGCTGTGGCCAGGGCTGAGAGGAAACTGTGGAGCGGATGCCAGAACAACAGTACCTACACAGACAGAGTCCAGACTGCAGCAGTAAATGAGAAGCATTGGCTGCAGATCACCGCTGAACACAGCGGGACCACAGCAGTAAGCAGGGAAACAGCAGTACACAGCAGCCGCTGTTAAAGTAACCCCCCCCTTACGCCCCCTCTTCTTGAGTCCACAATGAGACAGAAACCTTTTTAGCAAGTTCGGAGCATAAATGTTCTATTCTGGTTCCTAAGACCTCTCCTCAGTGAGATTGTGAAAACTCAGATCCGATGGTATATTCTAACCCCCAGGCGTTCCGATGGTGAGGGGGGGTCGCTTGTCAGGGGGGAGTATGCCAAAGTAAAACAACTGTACAGATTGAAAAAAAAGACGAATATTCTAAAAAAATGAATATATTCGATATAGTGTTATATATTTGTTTTTTAGAATATTTGTAATATTTTAAAGCAAGAATATATAGCGAATATTCGAAAAACGAATGTAGAGCAATTTAGCTAATAGTGCTATAATCTTCTTTGTCTAATAGTTGTAATTTTTTTCTCATCTGAAGTTTAAAAAAAGATTATAGCACTATATTAGCTAAATTGCTCTATATATTTTTTTTTTCGAATATTCGCTATATTGCTATATATTCTTGTTTTAGAATATTACGAATATTCTAAAAAAACTAATATATAACACTATATCGAATATATTATTATTCTTTTTTTTTCAATCTGTACAGTTGTTCCACTTCGGCATACTCCTCTCTGAATATAGCACTATATTAGCTATATTGCTCTATATATTCGTTTTTTAGAATATTTGTCATTTTTTTCCATCTGAAGTCATGATTCCTCCCTGCTTAAACTTAAGCAGAGTGGAATCATGACTTCAGATGGAAAAAAATGACGAATATTTTAAAAAAACGAATATATACCACTATATTCTATTAGTGCTATATATTAATTTTTGACCCACGCCTGTATTGATTGCGTAATATTCGCATATTACGCGATCACTACCTTGCAGATTTTTCGAGTACATTTTTTTTAGAATATAACGAATATTCGAATTTGCAAATATTCAACAAATATTCTACAACATATTTGCAAAATATCGCAAATTCGAACATCACTTATGATAACTGGAAGAGAAATCCAGCTCAATTTCGAGCAGCTGGCAAAGAGTTCTCCAGAGTTTAGAGGTAAACTGGACTCCGCAATCGGAAACAATATGCCAAGGTAGACCATGCAAGCGAAATATGTGTCTCACGAACAGTTTAGCAAGTTCAGCAGCCGAGGGTAGTCCATCCAAAAGGAATGAAGTGCGCCATCTTGGAGAACCGGTCCACAACCACCCATCCAGCAGAAGAGGGCAGATCTGTAATAAAGTCTATGGCAATTTGTTGCCAAGGGGGAACAGGAAGAGGCAACAGTCCGGGTGGTTTGGTCCTGGAGACATAATCACGCACATCCTTAGACAGCGTGGGCCACCAGTAGTGGCGAGACAAAAGTTCTGTGGTCGTGCGGATCTCTGGGTGACCAGCCAGTTTGGAGTTGTGCCCGCAAGCTAGAACACGTTTTCTCTTGGCATATGGCATGAATGTCTTCCTGGGAGGGATGTGTTTTACCAGGACAGGAGCCACTGTAATCAAGCGAGTAGGATCTACAATGTACTGGGGCTCCTACTGCTGGTCGGAGAAGTCAAATGACCGAGACAGAGCATCCGCCTTCATGTTCTTCTCGGCCGGGCGAAAGTGAAGCGCAAAATCAAAACAGAAGAAGAAGAGTGCCTATCTGGCTTGGTGAGGGTACAGACGCTAGGCCGTCTGCGGATATGAAAGGTTCTTGTGTTCCGTAAAGATTATCGCTGGATTCTGGGCCCCCTCCAATAGATAACGCCACTCATCCAAGGCAAGTATTATGGCCAGAAGCCCTTTGTCTCCTATACAGTAATTCCTCTCAGCAGGGGAGAAGAGCTTGGGGCAAAATCCACATGTAAACAGCTTGCCCTTGGAACCTTTGTGTAGTAAAACAACATCGGCTCCTAAGGAGGAGGCGTCTACTTCTAAAAAGAATCGTCAGGAGTAGGGATGAGCGAACTCGAACTGTATAGTTCGGGTTCGTACCGAATTTTGGGGTGTCCGTGACACGGACCCGAACATTTTCGTAAAAGTCCGGGTTCGGTGTTCGTCGCTTTCTTGGCGCTTTTGTGACGCTTTCTTGGCGCTTTTTGAAAGGCTGCAAAGCAGCCAATCAACAAGCGTCATACTACTTGCCCCAAGAGGCAGTCACAGCCATGCCTACTATTGGCATGGCTGTGATTGGCCAGAGCACCATGTGACCCAGCCTCTATTTAAGCTGGAGTCACATAGCGCCGCCCGTCACTCTGCTCTGATTAGCGTAGGGAGAGGTTGCGGCTGCGACAGTAGGGCGAGATTAGGCAGATTAACTCCTCCAAAGCACTTGATTAATTGATCGATCTGCAGCTGTGGATCATTGAGCTGCTGATACTCAATTGCTCACTGTTTTTAGGCTGACCAGACCGTTTGTCAGTCACTTTTTTCTGGGGTGATCGGCGGCCATTTTGTGTTTTGTGCGGTGCTGCAACCAAGTGCATCCAAGCTGCGACCAAGTGCATTTAACCCTCAATGGTGTGGTTGTTTTTTGGCTAAAGCCTACATCAGGGTGAAGCTGTCACACCAAGTGCATTTAACCAGCAATAGTCTGTTTATTTTTTGGCCATATACTACATCAGAGGCAAGCTGCGCCCGTCACCAAGTGCATTTAACCCTCAGTAGTGTGGTTGGTCAAGCTATCACACCAAGTGCATTTAACCAGCAATAGTCTGTTCATTTTTTGGCCATATACTAAATCAGGGGCAAGCTGCGCCCGTCACCAAGTGCATTTAACCAGCAATAGTCTGTTTATTTTTTGGCCATATACTACATCAGAGGCAAGCTGCGCCCGTCACCAAGTGCATTTAACCCTCAGTAGTGTGGTTGGTCAAGCTATCACACCAAGTGCATTTAACCAGCAATAGTCTGTTCATTTTTTGGCCATATACTAAATCAGGGGCAAGCTGCGCCCGTCACCAAGTGCATTTAACCCTCAGTAGTGTGGTTGGTCAAGCTGTCACACCAAGTGCATTTAACCAGCAATAGTGTGGTTATTTTTTGGCCATATCCCAGCACATTTTTTGTTCAGGGTTGAAATACAATTCCCAATTTAGCAATTTCATAATTTAGTGGTTTCTGCTATATCAGAGCTATTTGAAATCTATCCCTAAAAGGGTATATAATATTCAAGGTGCACATAGGGTCATTCAGAATAACTTCACACACACGCTACTGTGCATTTCCAAGTCTAATTCTGTTAGTAAATCCATACCGGTCACCCAGCGCCTAAATACTAGGCCTCAAATTTATATCCCGCTAAATCTCTCGTTACCGCTGTACTGTTGTGGCTGGGCAAGTTATTTAGTGTCCGTCAAAGCACATTTTTTGTTCTGGGTTGAAATACAATTCCCAATTTAGCAATTTCATAATTTAGTGGTTTCTGCTATATCAGAGCTATTTGAAATCTATCCCTAAAATGGTATATAATATTCAAGGTGCACATAGGGTCATTCAGAATAACTTCACACACACGCTACTGTGCATTTCCAAGTCTAATTCTGTCACTAAATCCATACCGGTAACCCAGCGCCTAAATACTAGGCATCAAATTTATATCCCGCTGAATTTGAATACAATACATTGGGCCAAATAATATTTTTGTTGTTGTGGTGAACCATAACAATGAGGAAAACATCTAGTAAGGGACGCGGACGTGGACATGGTCGTGGTGGTGTTAGTGGACCCTCTGGTGCTGGGAGAGGACGTGGCCGTTCTGCCACATCCACACGTCCTAGTGTACCAACTACCTCAGGTCCCAGTAGCCGCCAGAATTTACAGCGATATATGGTGGGGCCCAATGCCGTTCTAAGGATGGTAAGGCCTGAGCAGGTACAGGCATTAGTCAATTGGGTGGCCGACAGTGGATCCAGCACGTTCACATTATCTCCCACCCAGTCTTCTGCAGAAAGCGCACAGATGGCGCCTGAAAACCAACCCCATCAGTCTGTCACATCACCCCCATGCATACCAGGGAAACTGTCTCAGCCTCAAGTTATGCAGCAGTCTCTTATGCTGTTTGAAGACTCCGCTGGCAGGGTTTCCCAAGGGCATCCACCTAGCCCTTCCCCAGCGGTGAAAGACATAGAATGCACTGACGCACAACCACTTATGTTTCCTGATGATGAAGACATGGGAATACCACCTCAGCATGTCTCTGATGATGACGAAACACAGGTGCCAACTGCTGCGTCTTTCTGCAGTGTGCAGACTGAACAGGAGGTCAGGGATCAAGACTGGGTGGAAGACGATGCAGGGGACGATGAGGTCCTAGACCCCACATGGAATGAAGGTCGTGCCACTGACTTTCACAGTTCGGAGGAAGAGGCAGTGGTGAGACCGAGCCAACAGCGTAGCAAAAGAGGGAGCAGTGGGCAAAAGCAGAACACCCGCCGCCAAGAGACTCCACCTGCTACTGACCGCCGCCATCTGGGACCGAGCACCCCAAAGGCAGCTTCAAGGAGTTCCCTGGCATGGCACTTCTTCAAACAATGTGCTGACGACAAGACCCGAGTGGTTTGCACGCTGTGCCATCAGAGCCTAAAGCGAGGCATTAACGTTCTGAACCTGAGCACAACCTGCATGACCAGGCACCTGCATGCAAAGCATGAACTGCAGTGGAGTAAACACCTTAAAACCAAGGAAGTCGCTCAGGCTCCCCCTGCTACCTCATCTGCTGCTGCCGCCTCGGCCTCTTCTGCTGCTGCCGCCTCGGCCTCTTCCTCCGCCTCTGGAGGAACGTTGGCACCTGCCGCCCAGCAAACAGGGGATGTACCACCAACACCACCACCACCTCCGTCACCAAGCGTCTCAACCATGTGTGGGGGGTTAGCTCACTAGTAGGGGGCACAGCAGTCAGAGACAGTGACACAATGGCACAGTTCACACAGGGGTTGCCTGTTTTCTTTATTTTCGTCCACAAACAAAATATAAGGCCTTTACATTCAGGCAAAGATACAAAATAAATTCCTGCTCGGCTGAGCACTAACTAAACATAAAATGACCCTTTCTATACGGGCGGCCTACTACCAGCCACACGACACAATTCAAAATAAACTCACAGTGTCCTTTTGTTGCTTTAGCAGACTTCAGCAGCAATGGTGAAAGCCAGTCAGTTCAACCAGTCCCCACCCAGACATGCTCATAGTGCAAACCTTTATAGCCCAGAAACGAGCTGAGATCCATCACCTGGCTGAGAGCTCTATATGAAACCCGTTCTGGACAGGAAGGGAATGAGGAGCCCCACTACCAACCTGCATCCTCATTCCATTAAATCCAGGCCCGACAACACCATTTACCAAAGTCCTCAGCAAACTGTTTTGCTAAGGCAGACCAGCTTTTCCTGGATTTCTGATATCTCACCCAGTTTCCTAGTTGAGATATCCACCTCCTGTAGCATAGTACATGGTATATGAAAGAAACCTAGGGGAAATATAACGATTCGCTACTACTTTTCCAGTCACTCTCTCACATACCCTCCCCCTTTGTTCGAACCTGTGGGGCCGAACACTTTTACTCACCAAACAGTGTGTTCTGGATAGGGCATCGGCATTCCCTTGCAGTTTGCCTGACCTGTGCTCAACCAAAAATTTAAAGTTTTGTAAAGTCAGAAACCACCTTGTGACTCTCGCGTTTTTCTCCTTGGCCTGACTCATCCATGTAAGGGGGGAATGATCTGTCACCAACCTGAACTGTCGACCCAACAAGTAATATCTTAGAGTCTCTAGAGCCCATTTAATTGCCAGACATTCCCGTTCAACAATACTATAATTTTTCTCCGCAGGAGTAAGTTTTCTACTCAAGTATGTCACGGGGTGTTCTTCTCCCCCAACTTCCTGTGACAGGACTGCCCCTAAACCAACATCAGAGGCATCAGTCTGTACAGTAAACACCTTTTTGAAATCTGGGGTCATCAACACTGGTTGTCTACAAAGGGCCGACTTTAACTCCTGAAATGCACTCTCAGCTTCTGTGCTCCATTTTACCATGGCCGACTTACTTCCCTTAGTGAGGTCTGTCAAGGGTACTGCTACACTAGCAAAGTTTGGGATAAACCTACGGTAATACCCCACAATTCCCAAAAAGGCTCTCACTTGTTTTTTGGTTAAGGGCCTGGGCCAATCTTGGATGGCTTCTACCTTATTCACTTGAGGTTTTATTACACCTCTCCCAATTATATACCCAAGATAACGTGCTTCCTCAAGACCTAAAGCACACTTCTTAGGGTTTGCTGTTAACCTGGCTGCCCGGAGGGAATCCAACACCGCCTGCACTTTTGGTAAATGACTTTCCCAGTCATCACTAAAAATGATGATATCATCTAAATAAGCAGAAGCATATCTACGATGAGGTTTAAGGATGACATCCATTAACCTTTGGAAGGTTGCTGGAGCCCCATGTAACCCGAAGGGCATGGTGACATACTGAAAAAGGCCTTCTGGAACAACAAAAGCAGTTTTTTCTTTAGCACTGTCAGTAAGGGGCACTTGCCAGTACCCCTTGGTTAGGTCAAGGGTAGAGAAATACCTTGCATGGCCAAGTCTCTCAATTAATTCATCTACTCTTGGCATTGGGTATGCGTCAAACTTTGACACTTCATTTAATTTTCGGAAATCATTACAGAACCTCACTGTACCATCTGGCTTTGGGATTAGGACTATGGGATTGGACCACTCACTTTGTGACTCTTCAATCACCCCGAGTTCTAACATATTTTTTACTTCTTCAGATATAGCTTGTCTCCGAGCTTCAGGTACCCTATATGGTTTCAAGTGAACTCGTACCTGTGGCTCAGTGACTATGTCATGTTTGATAACTGAAGTGCGCCCAGGCAAATCTGAGAACACATCAGTGTTTCTTGAGACAAATTCTTTTGTCTCCTGCATTTGAAACTTGGACAAGGATTCTGAAATATGCACACCTACAGTATTATTACAAGAATTGTTTATCTTATTTGCAGACAACTCTGGGGCAACACTGCAAGGGGAACTCACTGCTGACAGAGTCTCTCTGTCCTTCCAGGGTTTGAGCAAATTTATATGATACAGCTGTTCAGGCTTTCTTTTACCAGGCTGGTAAACTTTATAATTTACCTCTCCCACTTTTTCTATTACCTCGTATGGCCCTTGCCACTTAGCCAGGAATTTACTTTCTACAGTGGGCACTAGCACCAACACTCGGTCACCAGGGTTAAAGGTTCTAACTTTAGCTGACCGGTTGTAGACACAACTTTGTGCCTTCTGAGCCTGCTCTAAGTGTTCTTTGACGATGGGCATGACAGCAGCTATTCTGTCTTGCATGAGAGCAATATGCTCTATTACACTTCGGTAAGGGGTGGGTTCTTGTTCCCAAGTTTCCTTAGCAATGTCAAGGAGACCACGTGGGTGTCTGCCATATAAGAGCTCAAATGGGGAGAAACCTGTTGAGGACTGCGGTACTTCCCGAACTGCAAACATCAAATAAGGTAACAAACAATCCCAGTCCTTTCCATCCTTGCTAACCACTTTTTTTAACATGCCCTTCAGTGTCTTGTTAAATCTTTCAACTAGACCATCAGTTTGAGGGTGATAAACGGAAGTACGCAGGTGTTTAATCTTCAAGAGCTTACACATTTCTTTAGTGACCTTGGACATGAAAGGAGTCCCCTGATCCGTAAGGATCTCCTTTGGTATGCCTGTGCGAGAAAACATGTAAAAAAGCTCTTTGGCAATAAGCTTAGCAGAGGTGTTTCGTAAAGGCACTGCCTCAGGATAACGTGTGGCGTAATCTAACACCACAAGTATATGTTGATGTCCCCGTGCAGACTTTACAACAGGGCCTACCAAATCCATGGCCACCCTTTCAAATGGTACTTCTATAATTGGCAAGGGGACCAGAGGACTTCTAAAATGTGACACAGGAGAGGTTAGTTGACACTCTGGGCAGGATTCACAAAACCTCTGTACCTCAGAAAAAATCCCTGGCCAAAAGAAACGCTGGAGGATGCATTCTCTGGTCTTTTCAGACCCAAGATGACCTCCCAGCACATGCTTGTGTGCTAGATCCAATACCAGTCTGCGATATGGTTGGGGCACCACCAGTTGCTCAACAATTACCCCACGTATTTTATCTACCCGGTATAATAGATCCTGGTTAACAGCCATATGGGGAAACTCACCATCAGCACCTGGATACTGTGGTACACCATTTACCACCTTCACATTTTCCCTTGATCGTGTCAAAGTGGGGTCTCTGAGCTGAGCAGACCCAAAATTGTCACGAGACACCTCTAAATTAGGCATATCAGGAACCTCCCCCACATCTTCAGTATCACCAGCTAGAACGGCTAGAGGAAAATTATCAACTTTGTCAGTGGTCACCCCTACTGTGGGAACCTCAGAATCTGGGTAATATGGTTCAGGGGTTACCTCAATACATACATTATCAGTCAGATTTTCTCCACAGGTTACATTTCTGCTCTGCCACAAGTCCCAGAACAGGGGAAAGTCTCTTCCCAGTATCACACTATGCATTAGTGATTTAACCACACCCACTTCATGACATGAAACACCACAGGGAGTTTCTATTGTGACCCGAGCAGTTGGGTACTCTCTGGTTTCTCCATGTATGCATAGTACCCCAACAGTATGTCCACTGTATGTCCCAGGATTTACCAGAGAGCCGTGTACCAAGGTCACCAAGCTCCCAGAGTCCAACAGCGCCTCAGCTGTACAACCTCCTATGGACACAGTACACATTTGAGGTTCTAACTTAGACACAGTTTCTGCAGAATACACGGGCTGTGCAAACAGAGAAATACGTCTGGACATATTGCAATCCATTGGCTCAGTTGTGAGGGGGCAATTAGCAACCACATGTCCAAATTCATGACACCGCCAGCACTGTACACGGTACTGTTCCCCGTTTTGGGACCCTGGCCTGGACCTCCAGGTCCCAGCGGAACATGGCCCAGCTGGCTCCCCCTTTAAGCCATCTCCCCTTAAAGCATTTCTCACATCTCTAGCAATTGGTACAGTCTTACCAGTAGACTTCGGGGACCTGCTGTCCCTGGGGCTGGCATACCTGGACGACGCTTGGAGTATGTCCTCTGTAGCACTGTACTGCTCCACGAGACTCACCAATTGGTCAGCCGTTGTAGGTCCTCCTTGTCCAATCCAGCGCTGGATCTTGGGGGGTACTGACCTGATGAACTTATCCAGGACAACTCTCTCTACAATTTGACCTGGGGTACATTCCTCAGGCTGCAGCCATTTTCTCACAAGATGGATCAGATCGTGCATCTGTGAACGGGGTGGCAAGCTCTCAGAGAAAGTCCAGTTGTGCACACGGCCTGCACGCACATGCATGTTTACTCCAAGTCGAGCAAGTACCTCACCCTTAAGTTTTGCATAATTTCTCGCATCTGGCTCACCCAAATCGTAGTAGGCCTTCTGCGGTTCCCCAGTTAAGAAAGGCGCCACCACATCCGCCCACTGGTCGACTGGTAACTTTTCACGCTCTGCTACTCTCTCAAAGACCATGAGATAGGTTTCCACATCATCTGTGGGCGTCATCTTTTGGAGTGAACTTTGTACCGCAGCCCGTGCTGTTGGTAACGCTCCCCGGCTTCCTGACACGGCAGCATTTTCACCGGTAAGTCGCAAAGCCGCCATTGCCTCACTCAGCACCGCCATTTTCTCCATTAATTGGCGATTCATCTCATCCTGCCTGGCCTGTGCCTGGTGCTGTCGTTTGTCAGACTGTGCAAAGTTTTGCTGCTGCTGCAACATCAGCTGTTGCTGTTGAAGGATGGCTTGTCCAAACTGTTTGCCAAAGTCCTCCATTACACCAGACGTGAAGTGAACTGGCAGGTCTGTGCAACAAACTTTTTAGGTGTTTGTCTCTTTAAGACTGCATTTTTGGATCCAACTCCCCGCATCCGACACCATATGTGGGGGGTTAGCTCACTAGTAGGGGGCACAGCAGTCAGAGACAGTGACACAATGGCACAGTTCACACAGGGGTTGCCTGTTTTCTTTATTTTCGTCCACAAACAAAATATAAGGCCTTTACATTCAGGCAAAGATACAAAATAAATTCCTGCTCGGCTGAGCACTAACTAAACATAAAATGACCCTTTCTATACGGGCGGCCTACTACCAGCCACACGACACAATTCAAAATAAACTCACAGTGTCCTTTTGTTGCTTTAGCAGACTTCAGCAGGAATGGTGAAAGCCAGTCAGTTCAACCAGTCCCCACCCAGACATGCTCATAGTGCAAACCTTTATAGCCCAGAAACGAGCTGAGATCCATCACCTGGCTGAGAGCTCTATATGAAACCCGTTCTGGACAGGAAGGGAATGAGGAGCCCCACTACCAACCTGCATCCTCATTCCATTAAATCCAGGCCCGACAACACCATTTACCAAAGTCCTCAGCAAACTGTTTTGCTAAGGCAGACCAGCTTTTCCTGGATTTCTGATATCTCACCCAGTTTCCTAGTTGAGATATCCACCTCCTGTAGCATAGTACATGGTATATGAAAGAAACCTAGGGGAAATATAACGATTCGCTACTACTTTTCCAGTCACTCTCTCACACATGTCACACGCCAGCGTTCAGCTCTCCATCTCACAAACATTTGAGAGAAAGCGTAAATTCCCACCTAGCCACCCTCGATTCCTGGCCCTGAATGCCAGCATTTCTAAACTACTGGCCTATGAAATGCTGCCATTTAGGCTGGTGGACACAGACAGCTTCAAACAGCTCATGTCGCTTGCTGTCCCACAGTATGTTGTTCCCAGCCGCCACTACTTCTCCAAGAGAGCCGTGCCTTCCCTGCACAACCAAGTATCCGATAAAATCAAGTGTGCACTGCGCAACCCCATCTGTAGCAAGGTCCACCTAACCACAGATACGTGGACCAGTAAGCACGGCCAGGGACGCTATATCTCCCTAACTGCACACTGGGTAAATGTAGTGGCAGCTGGGCCCCAGGCGGAGAGCTGTTTGGCGCACGTCCTTCCGCCGCCAAGGATCGCAGGGCAACATTCTTTGCCTCCTGTTGCCACCTCCTCCTTCTCGGCTTCCTCCTCCTCTTCTTCCACCTGCTCATCCAGTCAGCCACACACCTTCACCACCAACTTCAGCACAGCCCGGGGTAAACGTCAGCAGGCCATTCTGAAACTCATATGTTTGGGGGACAGGCCCCACACCGCACAGGAGTTGTGGCGGGGTATAGAACAACAGACCGACGAGTGGTTGCTGCCGGTGAGCCTCAAGCCCGGCCTGGTGGTGTGTGATAATGGGCGAAATCTCGTTGCAGCTCTGGGACTAGCCAATTTGACGCACATCCCTTGCTTGGCGCATGTGCTGAATTTGGTGGTGCAGAAGTTCATTCACAACTACCCCGACATGTCAGAGCTGCTGCATAAAGTGCAGGCCGTCTGTTCGCGCTTCCGGCGTTCACATCCTGCTGCTGCTCGCCTGTCTGCGCTACAGCGTAACTTCGGCCTTCCCGCTCACCGCCTCATATGCGACGTGCCCACCAGGTGGAACTCCACCTTGCACATGCTGGACAGACTGTGCGAGCAGCAGCAGGCCATAGTGGAGTTTCAGCTGCAGCACGCACGGGTCAGTCGCACTACAGAACAGCACCACTTCACCACCAATGACTGGGCCTCCATGCGAGACCTGTGTGCCCTGTTGCGCTGTTTCGAGTACTCCACCAACATGGCCAGTGGCGATGACGCCGTTATCAGCGTTACAATACCACTTCTATGTCTCCTTGAGAAAACACTTAGGGCGATGATGGAAGAGGAGGTGGCCCAGGAGGAGGAGGAGGAGGAGGAGGAGGAAGAGGGGTCATTTTTAGCACTTTCAGGCCAGTCTCTTCGAAGTGACTCAGAGGGAGGTTTTTGGCAACAGCAGAGGCCAGGTACAAATGTGGCCAGCCAGGGCCCACTACTGGAGGACGAGGAGGACGAGGATGAGGAGGAGGTGGAGGAGGATGAGGATGAAGCATGGTCACAGCGGGGTGGCACCCAACGCAGCTCGGGTCCATCACTGGTGCGTGGCTGGGGGGAAAGGCAGGACGATGACGATACGCCTCCCACAGAGGACAGCTTGTCCTTACCCCTGGGCAGCCTGGCACACATGAGCGACTACATGCTGCAGTGCCTGCGCAACGACAGCAGAGTTGCCCACATTTTAACGTGTGCGGACTACTGGGTTGCCACCCTGCTGGATCCACGCTACAAAGACAATGTGCCCACCTTACTTCCTGCACTGGAGCGTGATAGGAAGATGCGCTAGTACAAGCGCACGTTGGTAGACGCGCTACTGAGAGCATTCCCAAATGTCACAGGGGAACAAGTGGAAGCCCAAGGCCAAGGCAGAGGAGGAGCAAGAGGTCGCCAAGGCAGCTGTGTCATGGCCAGCTCCTCTGAGGGCAGGGTTAGCATGGCAGAGATGTGGAAAACTTTTGTCAACACGCCACAGCTAACTGCACCACCACCTGATACGCAACGTGTTAGCAGGAGGCAACATTTCACTAACATGGTGGAACAGTACGTGTGCACACCCCTCCACGTACTGACTGATGGTTCGGCCCCATTCAACTTCTGGGTCTCTAAATTGTCCACGTGGCCAGAGCTAGCCTTTTATGCCTTGGAGGTGCTGGCCTGCCCGGCAGCCAGCGTTTTGTCTGAACGTGTATTCAGCACGGCAGGGGGCGTCATTACAGACAAACGCAGCCGCCTGTCTACAGCCAATGTGGACAAGCTGACGTTCATAAAAATGAACCAGGCATGGATCCCACAGGACCTGTCCGTCCCTTGTCCAGATTAGACATTAACTACCTCCCCTTAACCATATATTATTGGACTCCAGGGCACTTCCTCATTCAATCCTATTTTTATTTTCATTTTACCATTATATTGCGAGGCTACCCAAAGTTGAATGAACCTCTCCTCTGTCTGAGTGCCAGGGCCTAAATATATGCCAATGGACTGTTCCAATGTTGGGTGACGTGAAGCCTGATTCTCTGCTATGACATGCAGACTAATTCTCTGCTGACATGAAGCCAGATCCTCTGTTACGGGACCTCTCTCCTCTGCCTGGGTGCTGGGCCTAAATATCTGACAATGGACTGTTGCAGTGGTGGCTGACGTGAAGCCTGATTTTCTGCTATGACATGCAGACTGATTCTCTGCTGACATGAAGCCAGATTGTCTGTTACGGGACCTCTCTCCTCTGCCTGGGTGCTGGGCCTAAATATCTGACAATGGACTGTTGCATTGGTGGCTGACGTGAAGCCTGATTCTCTGCTATGACATGCAGACTAATTCTCTGCTGACATGAAGCCAGATTGTCTGTTACGGGACCTCTCTCCTCTGCCTGGGTGCTGGGCCTAAATATATGCCAATGGACTGTTGCAGTGGTGGCTGACGTGAAGCCTCATTCTCTGCTATGACATGCAGACTAATTCTCTGCTGACATGAAGCCAGATTGTCTGTTACGGGACCTCTCTCCTCTGCCTGGGTGCTGGGCCTAAATATATGCCAATGGACTGTTGCAGTGGTGGCTGACGTGAAGCCTCATTCTCTGCTATGACATGCAGACTAATTCTCTGCTGACATGAAGCCAGATTGTCTGTTACGGGACCTCTCTCCTCTGCCTGGGTGCTGGGCCTAAATTTATGACAATGGACTGTTGCAGTGGTGGGTGACGTGAAGCCTGATTCTCTGCTATGATATGAAGACTGATTCTCTGCTGACATGAAGCCAGATTGTCTGTTACGGGACCTCTCTCCTCTGCCTGGGTGATGGGCCTAAATATATGCCAATGGACTGTTGCAGTGGTGGGTGACGTGAAGCCTGATTCTCTGCTATGATATGAAGACTGATTCTCTGCTGACATGAAGCCAGATTCTCTGTTACGGGACCTCTCTCCTCTGCCTGGGTGCCGGGGCCTAAATATCTGAGAATGGACTGTTCCAGTGGTGGGTGACGGGAAGCCAGATTCTCTGCTATGGGACCTCTCTCCAATTGATTTTGGTTAATTTTTATTTATTTAATTTTTATTTTAATTCATTTCCCTATCCACATTTGTTTGCAGGGGATTTACCTACATGTTGCTGCCTTTTGCAGCCCTCTAGCCCTTTCCTGGGCTGTTTTACAGCCGTTTTAGTGCCGAAAAGTTCGGGTCCCATTGACTTCAATGGGGTTCGGGTTCGGGACGAAGTTCAGATCGGGTTCGGATCCCGAACCCGAACATTTCCGGGAAGTTCGGCCAAACCTCTCGAACCCGAACATCCAGGTGTTCGCTCAACTCTAGTCAGGAGACATCGGGATGATGCAGAACAAGTGCAGAAGCAAAGGACCTCTTTAATTGGATGAAGGCGGCCTCCGCCTCAGGAGTCCAGACTCTGGCATTCACCCCTTTCTTAATAAGAGAGGAGATGTAAGAGATGAAAAATTTGGGATGAACTGACAATAGAAATTAGAAAATCCAAGGAAGCGCTGTATAGCGCAAAGACCCTGTGGGCGGGGCCAGTCCATTACTGCATTAAATTTTTCAGGATCCATCTGCAACCCGGCATCCGAGATTTTGTATCCAAGGAACAGTACAGTAGATTTTTCGAAGATGCATTTCTCGAGTTTGGCATAAAGTTGATTCTCTCTCAACTGCTGTAAAACTAAACATACATGCTTCCGGTGAGTGGTCAAA
Organism: Bufo gargarizans; assembly: GCF_014858855.1. Taxonomy (NCBI): domain Eukaryota; kingdom Metazoa; phylum Chordata; class Amphibia; order Anura; family Bufonidae; genus Bufo; species Bufo gargarizans. The sequence continues at coordinate 84,738,688 of NC_058087.1, read as the reverse complement.
TCTGGAGAATAGATCAGTATATAGTCCAGGTACACTATCACTAACTATCACTGGAGTACTGCGGGAGCATTGCACAGACAGAAGGGCATGACAAAATACTTGTAGTGTCCATCACAAGTGTTGAAAGCAGTCTTCTACTCATCGCCCTTTCAAATGCGGATAAGGTTTTATGCGCTGCTCAGGTTGAATTTTGTGAAGACCTTAGCTCCCCAGATCCTGTCAAAGAGTTCAGAGATTAGCGGAAGAGGCAGGGCGAACGCTTCCATATAGGCGGGGGGGCAATTGCCCCCGGGCCCCCAGGTCCATAGGGGCCCCCAAGCCCACCACCCGGCGCAGGCCCACAACTAACTATATTTTCGGGGGGCAGCGGCGGCGGCAGGTCACAGGGAGATGAGCGCTTCCATTGTGGAAGCGCTCATCTCCATAGTCATCTGTATCGCCGTCCTCAAGACAGCGATACAGATGGCTGTGCTGTAGGGGAGGGAGGGAGAGGTGTGTCCCTTCCTTGTTCCTCTGATAGACTGCCAGCACTAGGCCGGCAGTCTATCAGAGGCTGGTGCAGGCAGCACAATGCCGTACAGCACGGGACACAGGCCGGAAGAGGTCCGCATCGCTGTGTGATGGAGGTAAGTATAAGTGGGTTTTTTTTGTGTTTTTTTATATGTGTACAATACTGGTGGCTACTGGCACATGATGGGGGGGGCTCTGGCTACTGGCACATGATATGGGGGGGCTCTGGCTACTGGCACGTGATAGGGGGTGTCTGGTTACTGGCACATGATGGTGGGCCTCTGGCTACTGACACATGATGGGGGGGCTCTTGTTACTGACACATGATGGTGGGGGGATCCTGTTCCTGGCACATCATTGGGGGGCATCTATGGGGCTCATTTTACTGGCACATTATTGGGGGGACATCTATGGGGGCACTTATTACTGGTACATTATTGGGGACACTTTTATACTGGGGCACATAATGGTGGGTTCTATGAGGAAGGGGGAGAGGAGTACTATGGGGTCATCTACGGGGCACTAAGAAGGGGTATTTTATACTTACAAATTTTGGGGGACACTGAGGGCATCTACTGGGGCACTATATATGGGGCATTTTTATATTGGTACATTATGGGGGGCACTAGGAGGGAGGAGGAGAGGAGCACTCTGGGGATATTTACTGGGGGCACTGTATAGGGGTATTTTATACTGGCACATTATGGCGGCTTTATGGGGGGGTATTTTTTGCACTGTCACATTATAAGGAGAATTATTTCTACTGGGGGGTGTATTATGGTGGTCTTTATTACTCCCCCATGGTATGTCCCCCAAGTAGCAGCACCAGCCTCTCCCTGCTCTGCTATCCCTCTGCCCCTTCTCCAAATCCTTATTATGAAATCTTTCTCATTAGGATAAAACACATCAGCTCCTCCGAGCCCCCCAGCCAAAGTGTTGAAGTGGTGTCTGAGATCCCCAAGGACCAAGTCAAGTAATTGTAAGTTTTCATGTGAAATATGTTTGTTATACACATAAAGCATACACTGTGCCACACAATATACAGTTTCTTCTGTATGAACGTCCACAAATTAAGTCTCCAGAGTCAATACGGGATGTTAAAGTCAGCAACTGTCATGGGGGGGGGGGGGGCCTTATTGTTTTTCGCTCCAGGGCCCCATTTCACCTAGAATCGGCCCTGAGAGGGTATCAATTCTTGACTGTGAACTTATTCAGACCTCGATAGTCGATACAGGGCCATAAGGATCCATCTTTTTTCTGCACAAAAAAGAACCCGCCACTGGCTGGTGAAGTAGATTTCCGTATAAACCCCCTCTCGAGAGTCTCCTTGATGTAATCAGACAATGCTTAGGTCTCAGGAAGTGAGAGTGGGTAGACTCGACCGCAAGGAGGAGGGGCACCAGGCAGAAGGTCAATCAGACAATCATAATGACGATGAAAAGGCAGGGTCTCTGCCTCTTTCTTATTGAAGACATCCGCAAAACTGGCATACTGATGTGGAAGTCCAGGCAGGTCTACAGGTACAGTAGGCAAGGAAGCAGGTCAGACCTCTGATAAGCAGGTGGGCTGGCAGTATGATCCCCAATGCAGAATCTGACCACAGTGCCAGTCCAGAACTGGAGTTTGCTGACGAAGCTAGGGAAGACCAAGGATAACCGGATTCACGGACACTGGCAGCACATAGGAGGAGATCATATCAGAATGCAGAACCCCAATTTGCAACTTAAGGGGCATAGTAACAGAAAGCACAGTTTCAGGGAGTGGCAGTGCATTTATGGAAGCCACTGACAGAGGCCTTTCTAGATGGATGGTAGGAAGCCGCTACTGATGGACCTAGAGCTTGCTGAATGAAGTTCCCAGAGTCCAAGAATGCAGGCACAGACAGTGTGACTCCCTTGTGAGATAGTCACCGGAACTGAAAGTTTCAGAGAGGATTTCTCCTTGTCTAGGACCAGCTCTCCAATTGATCCTAGACAATGGCGTTCCTGGCTTCTGTGGAAATTGTGCACAAAGTGGGCCTTGCCTCCACAATACAGACACAGGTTCTCTGCTTTGCTGCGTAAACGTTCCTGGTCAGACAATTGAAGGCGCTCTATTTGCATGGGCTCTTCAGATGGGATGGACACTAGAGGAAGAACGGGCCTCTAGAAGGATGGAGCCAAACAAGGTGGTCTTCTGGTGCCTGCAACCTCCCTAGAACGTTCCTTGAAATGCATATCTATCCTTTCGGCCAAGGTGATCAGGTCATTCAGAGTAGACGAACGGTCGTGACCAGCTAATTCATCCTTAATCCGGTCAGAAAGACCTCCACACATTCACAGGGCAAGGCGTGACAGGCATCCAGACAAGCAGCAACATTTTGCACAAACTGCATCATGACATCCTGATGTTCACTCACTTCATGTAACAATTCCTGAATGACAGGTTTGGGGTGACCAGCGGGGTCCATGGCCTCAGTGTACTGTCACAAACCAGCGGGTGTGAACCCACTGTGCCATGTGTCCTACCTCCTCTAAGGGCATTGTCTAAGTGAACGCCTCGATCTTCACAGTACCCCTGATGGTGGGGATAGACTTTCCCGAAGGGAACTCCAGGTCACTACCTCTTGAGGAGGATTTGCAGACCAGGCAGCTACAGGTGTTGTCAGCAGGCTGAGTTATAACCAGGAGCAACAGTGCAGGACCGAAGGATGAGTCAAACAGGCAATAGGTCAGGGCACAGGTACATCAGGCAATCTGGATTGGCAACATGAGAGTCAAGGCAAGCAGTCAGGGATCAAACAGGAAGAAGAGTATAGGAATACAAGTACGAGTCAGCAACACAAGCAGATATCAGGAACCTTAGCAGGGGGGTCGCAATCACAGACTTCTCCTCTGACAACAGGGTTGAAGTCCAAACGGTGCTTTATTTTGGCACTTCAGCACCATCACAACCACAAACATAATGAAATAAACACCTGTCCATGTGTATGCACTACTTAGTACATAGGTTGTCTCTACCTCACCTATAGAGCGCAGTTCACACACATGGTATCTGGCTTTTCTCAGCCAAACAGTCCAGCAGCCACCAGACTGTGTGACCCTCTTTCCGCAGGGGTCGCTGGCCCCCCCCCCAAACTTCAGGCTTTCTCACAGCCTTGTGGCCCACCTGGCTGAGACCACACAGAGCCTCTGTAGGCTTCCTTCTAAGTCCTCTCTCATACACATGTTTTATCCCTCTGTGATTACAGCAGGCTTTACCTGTGATCTTCTCAACTAAAGGCATTACATGTACTGGAAGGGTGTGGACTGGCAGATGCCACTACCAAACCTATCCCCCAGTCCAAATAAAATCCAGCCCAGAACAAAATCTAGACAAAACTGTCTCAGCAAACTACACTTTGCTGAAATCACTGCAGCTTCCTAGATTTTAGTTATCTCACCCAGCTGAGGTATCTGGGAGGGATATACACGCCTTCCAGTACTATACACATTACCAAACAGGACACAAGGACCTTGACACTGAGGCTGGGAAAGGGGCTGAGCCACTTATATATGTGCATGAGGGCTAGGATTGGTCAGCGAGGTCACATGACCTAACCCATCAAGCACAGGAACTGACGCGCGCCGGAGGAAACATTGGAGTGGATCCCAGAACAACAGTACCTACACAGACAGAGCCCAGACTGCAGCGGTGAATGAGAAGCACTGGCAGCAGATCACCACTGAACACGGCACCCGGGACAGCGGCGGTAAGCAGGGAACAGCAGTGCACAGCATTCTTGGTCGTTTTCTGGATGCCAGACCGACTAGTAGAAACCTTGTCCATGAAGTAATGGGTAGATTTTTCACACAGTGTAATGTGTGATGCTCCAATTCAGCCACTTTCTACTTCCCTTTCTGGCCTCAGTTATTCATCTGTGTGAAAAAAATAAAGGCTATTTGCCAAGCCAAAAGTCCAAACAAAGGAGAAAGTTCAGAGGCAGGAGATGAAGTAGAATACAGTACATGCTTTAGTTTTATTCCAGCCATGCTGCAGCCAGACCTCCAGCCTGCTCCCATTATAGTTAATGGGGCTGGAGCGGAAAAGGCTACCGCAAGTGTGAAAGTAGCCTGAGGTCTGAGACATCGGTTCACAGTAACAGTATTTTTGACCAGAGGTGCCCAAACTTCTCCATGCCACTGTAAATGGAGTGACTTCAAAAAATCATACCAGAAAACCATCAACCCTTTTTTTTTATAAAAAAATAATAATACATACAAACCGGATTCCAAAAAAGTTGGGACACTAAACAAATTGTGAATAAAAACTGAATGCAATGATGTGGAGATGGGAAATGTCAATATTTTATTTGTAATAGAACGTAGATGACAGATCAAACGTTTAATCCAAGTAAATGTATCATTTTAAAGGAAAAATACGTTGTTTCAAATTTTCACGGTGTCAACAAATCCCCAAAAAGTTGGGACAAGTAGCAATAAGAGGCTGGAAAAAGTAAATTTGAGCATAACGAAGAGCTGGAAGACCAATTAACACTAATTAGGTCAATTGTCAACATGATTGGGTATAAAAAGAGCTTCTCAGAGTGGCAGTGTCTCTCAGAAGCCAAGATGGGTAGAGGATCACCAATTCCCACAATGTTGCGCAGAAAGATAGTGGAGCAATATCAGAAAGGTGTTACCCAGCGAAAAATTGCAAAGACTTTGCATCTATCATCATCAACTGTGCATAACACCATCCGAAGATTCAGAGAATCTGGAACAATCTCTGTGCGTAAGGGTCAAGGCTGTAAAACCATACTGGATGCCCGGGCCCTTAAACGACACTGCACCACAAACAGGAATGCTACTGTAAAGGAAATCACAGAATGGGCTCAGGAATACTTCCAGAAACCATTGTCAGTGAACACAATCCACCGTGCCATCCGCCGTTGCCAGCTGAAACTCTACAGTGCAAAGAAGAAGCCATTTCTAAGCACGATCCACAAGCTCAGGCATTTTCACTGGGCCAGGGATCATTTAAAATGGAGTGTGGCAAAATGGAAGACTGTTCTGTGGTCAGACGAGTCACGATTCGAAGTTATTTTTGGAAATCTGGGACGCCATGTCATCCGGACCAAAGAGGACAAGGACAACCCAAGTTGTTATCAACGCTCAGTTCAGAAGCCTGCATCTCTGATGGTATGGGGTTGCATGAGTGCGTGTGGCATGGGCAGCTTGCATGTCTGGAAAGGCACCATCAATGCAGAAAAATATATTCAGGTTCTAGAACAACATATGCTCCCATCCAGACGTCATCTCTTTCAGGGAAGACCCTAATAATGCCAGACCACATTCTGCATCAATCACAACATCATGGCTGCGTAGGAGAAGGATCTGGGTACTGAAATGGCCAGTCTGCAGTCCAGATCTTTCACCAATAGAGAACATTTGGCGCATCATAAAGAGGAAGGTGCAACAAAGAAGGCCCAAGACGATTGAACAGTTAGAGGCCTGTATTAGACAAGAATGGGAGAGCATTCCTATTTCTAAACTTGAGAAACTGGTCTCCTCGGTCCCCAGACGTCTGTTGAGTGTTGTAAGAAGAAGGGGAGATGCCACACAGTGGTGAAAATGGCCTTATCCCAACTTTTGGGGGATTTGTTGACACCATGAAATTCTGATTAAACATATTTTTCCCTTAAAATTGTACATTTTCTCAGTTTAAACTTTTGTTCCGTGATTTATGTTCTATTCTGAATAAAATATTAGAAGTTGGCACCTCCACATCATTGCATTCAGTTTTTATTCACGATTAGAGTTGAGCGAACACCTGGATGTTCGGGTTCGAGAAGTTCGGCCGAACATCCCGGAAATGTTCGGGTTCGGGATCCGAACCCGATCCGAACTTCGTCCCGAACCCGAACCCCATTGAAGTCAATGGGGACCCGAACTTTTCGGCACTAAAACGGCTGTAAAACAGCCCAGGAAAGGGCTAGAGGGCTGCAAAAGGCAGCAACATGTAGGTAAATCCCCTGCAAACAAATGTGGATAGGGAAATTAATTAAAATAAAAATTAAATAAATAAAAATTAACCAAAATCAATTGGAGAGAGGTTCCATAGCAGAGAATCTGGCTTCCCGTCACCCACCACTGGAACAGTCCATTCTCAGATATTTAGGCCCCGGCACCCAGGCAGAGGAGAGAGGTCCCGTAACAGAGAATCTGTCTTCATGTCAGCAGAGAATTAGTCTGCATGTCATAGCAGAGAATGAGGCTTCACGTCAGCCACCACTGCAACAGTCCATTGGCATATATTTAGGCCTAGCACACAGGCAGAGGAGAGAGGTCCCGTAACAGAGAATCTGGCTTCATGTCAGCAGAGAATCAGTCTGCATGTCATAGCAGAGAATGAGGCTTCACGTCAGCCACCACTGCAACAGTCCATTGGCATATATTTAGGCCCAGCACACACACAGGCAGAGGAGAGAGGTCCCGTAACAGAGAATCTGGCTTCATGTCAGCAGAGAATCAGTCTGCATGTCATAGCAGAGAATGAGGCTTCACGTCAGCCACCACTGCAACAGTCCATTGGCATATATTTAGGCCCAGCACACACACAGGCAGAGGAGAGAGGTCCCGTAACAGAGAATCTGTCTTCATGTCAGCAGAGAATTAGTCTGCATGTCATAGCAGAGAATGAGGCTTCACGTCACCCACCACTGCAACAGTCCATTGGCATATATTTAGGCCTAGCACACAGGCAGAGCAGAGAGGTCCCGTAACAGACAATCTGGCTTCATGACAGCAGAGAATCAGTCTGCATGTCATAGCAGAGAATGAGGCTTCACGTCACCCACCACTGCAACAGTCCATTGGCATATATTTAGGCCTAGCACACAGGCAGAGCAGAGAGGTCCCGTAACAGACAATCTGGCTTCATGTCAGCAGAGAATCAGTCTGCATGTCATAGCAGAGAATGAGGCTTCACGTCACCCACCACTGCAACAGTCCATTGGCATATATTTAGGCCTAGCACACAGGCAGAGCAGAGAGGTCCCGTAACAGACAATCTGGCTTCATGACAGCAGAGAATCAGTCTGCATGTCATAGCAGAGAATGAGGCTTCACGTCACCCACCACTGCAACAGTCCATTGGCATATATTTAGGCCTAGCACACAGGCAGAGCAGAGAGGTCCCGTAACAGACAATCTGGCTTCATGTCAGCAGAGAATCAGTCTGCATGTCATAGCAGAGAATGAGGCTTCACGTCACCCACCACTGCAACAGTCCATTGGCATATATTTAGGCCTAGCACACAGGCAGAGCAGAGAGGTCCCGTAACAGACGATCTGGCTTCATGTCAGCAGAGAATCAGTCTGCATGTCATAGCAGAGAATCAGGCTTCACGTCAGCCACCACTGCAACAGTCCATTGTCATAAATTTAGGCCCAGCACCCAGGCAGAGGAGAGAGGTCCCGTAACAGACAATCTGGCTTCATGTCAGCAGAGAATTAGTCTGCATGTCATAGCAGAGAATCAGGCTTCATGTCAGCCACCACTGCAACAGTCCATTGGCATATATTTAGGCCTAGCACACAGGCAGAGGAGAGGTTCATTCAACTTTGGGTAGCATCGCAATATAATGGTAAAATGAAAATAAAAATAGGATTGAATGAGGAAGTGCCCTGGAGTCCAATAATATATGGTTATGGGGAGGTAGTTAATGTCTAATCTGGACAAGGGACGGACAGGTCCTGTGGGATCCATGCCTGGTTCATTTTTATGAACGTCAGCTTGTCCACATTGGCTGTAGACAGGCGGCTGCGTTTGTCTGTAATGACGCCCCCTGCCGTGCTGAATACACGTTCAGACAAAACGCTGGCTGCCGGGCAGGCCAGCACCTCCAAGGCATAAAAGGCTAGCTCTGGCCACGTGGACAATTTAGAGACCCAGAAGTTGAATGGGGCCGAACCATCAGTCAGTACGTGGAGGGGTGTGCACACGTACTGTTCCACCATGTTAGTGAAATGTTGCCTCCTGCTAACACGTTGCGTATCAGGTGGTGGTGCAGTTAGCTGTGGCGTGTTGACAAAAGTTTTCCACATCTCTGCCATGCTAACCCTGCCCTCAGAGGAGCTGGCCGTGACACAGCTGCCTTGGCGACCTCTTGCTCCTCCTCTGCCTTGGCCTTGGGCTTCCACTTGTTCCCCTGTGACATTTGGGAATGCTCTCAGTAGCGCGTCTACCAACGTGCGCTTGTACTCGCGCATCTTCCTATCACGCTCCAGTGCAGGAAGTAAGGTGGGCACATTGTCTTTGTAGCGTGGATCCAGCAGGGTGGCAACCCAGTAGTCCGCACAGGTTAAAATGTGGGCAACTCTGCTGTCGTTGCGCAGGCACTGCAGCATGTAGTCGCTCATGTGTGCCAGGCTGCCCAGGGGTAAGGACAAGCTGTCCTCTGTGGGAGGCGTATCGTCATCGTCCTGCCTTTCCCCCCAGCCACGCACCAGTGATGGACCCGAGCTGCGTTGGGTGCCACCCCGCTGTGACCATGCTTCATCCTCATCCTCCTCCACCTCCTCCTCATCCTCGTCCTCCTCGTCCTCCAGTAGTGGGCCCTGGCTGGCCACATTTGTACCTGGCCTCTGCTGTTGCAAAAAACCTCCCTCTGAGTCACTTCGAAGAGACTGGCCTGAAAGTGCTAAAAATGACCCCTCTTCCTCATCCTCCTCCTCCTCCTCCTGGGCCACCTCCTGTTCCATCATCGCCCTAAGTGTTTTCTCAAGGAGACATAGAAGTGGTATTGTAACGCTGATAACGGTGTCATCGCCACTGGCCATGTTGGTGGAGTACTCGAAACAGCGCAACAGGGCACACAGGTCTCGCATGGAGGCCCAGTCATTGGTGGTGAAGTGGTGCTGTTCTGTAGTGCGACTGACCCGTGCGTGCTGCAGCTGAAACTCCACTATGGCCTGCTGCTGCTCGCACAGTCTGTCCAGCATGTGCAAGGTGGAGTTCCACCTGGTGGGCACGTCGCATATGAGGCGGTGAGCGGGAAGGCCGAAGTTACGCTGTAGCGCAGACAGGCGAGCAGCGGCAGGATGTGAACGCCGGAAGCGCGAACAGACGGCCCGCACTTTATGCAGCAGCTCTGACATGTCGGGGTAGTTGTGAATGAACTTCTGCACCACCAAATTCAGCACATGCGCCAAGCAAGGGATGTGCGTCAAATTGGCTAGTCCCAGAGCTGCAACGAGATTTCGCCCATTATCACACACCACCAGGCCGGGCTTGAGGCTCACCGGCAGCAACCACTCGTCGGTCTGTTGTTCAATACCCCGCCACAACTCCTGTGCGGTGTGGGGCCTGTCCCCCAAACATATGAGTTTCAGAATGGCCTGCTGACGTTTACCCCGGGCTGTGCTGAAGTTGGTGGTGAAGGTGTGTGGCTGACTGGATGAGCAGGTGGAAGAAGAGGAGGAGGAAGCCGAGAAGGAGGAGGTGGCAACAGGAGGCAAAGAATGTTGCCCTGCGATCCTTGGCGGCGGCAGGACGTGCGCCAAACAGCTCTCCGCCTGGGGCCCAGCTGCCACTACATTTACCCAGTGTGCAGTTAGGGAGATATAGCGTCCCTGGCCGTGCTTACTGGTCCACGTATCTGTGGTTAGGTGGACCTTGCTACAGATGGCGTTGCGCAGTGCACACTTGATTTTATCGGATACTTGGTTGTGCAGGGAAGGCACGGCTCTCTTGGAGAAGTAGTGCCGGCTGGGAACAACATACTGTGGGACAGCAAGCGACATGAGCTGTTTGAAGCTGTCTGTGTCCACCAGCCTAAATGACAGCATTTCATAGGCCAGTAGTTTAGAAATGCTGGCATTCAGGGCCAGGGATCGAGGGTGGCTAGGTGGGAATTTACGCTTTCTATCAAATGTTTGTGAGATGGAGAGCTGAACGCTGGCGTGTGACATGGTTGAGACGCTTGGTGACGGAGGTGGTGGTGGTGGTGTTGGTGGTACATCCCCTGTTTGCTGGGCGGCAGGTGCCAACGTTCCTCCAGAGGCGGAGGAAGAGGCCGAGGCGGCAGCAGCAGAATAGGCCGAGGCGGCAGCAGCAGAAGAGGTAGCAGGGGGAGCCTGAGTGACTTCCTTGGTTTTAAGGTGTTTACTCCACTGCAGTTCATGCTTTGCATGCAGGTGCCTGGTCATGCAGGTTGTGCTCAGGTTCAGAACGTTAATGCCTCGCTTCAGGCTCTGATGGCACAGCGTGCAAACCACTCGGGTCTTGTCGTCAGCACATTGTTTGAAGAAGTGCCATGCCAGGGAACTCCTTGAAGCTGCCTTTGGGGTGCTCGGTCCCAGATGGCGGCGGTCAGTAGCAGGCGGAGTCTCTTGGCGGCGGGTGTTCTGCTTTTGCCCACTGCTCCCTCTTTTGCTACGCTGTTGGCTCGGTCTCACCACTGCCTCTTCCTCCGAACTGTGAAAGTCAGTGGCACGACCTTCATTCCATGTGGGGTCTAGGACCTCATCGTCCCCTGCATCGTCTTCCACCCAGTCTTGATCCCTGACCTCCTGTTCAGTCTGCACACTGCAGAAAGACGCAGCAGTTGGCACCTGTGTTTCGTCATCATCAGAGACATGCTGAGGTGGTATTCCCATGTCCTCATCATCAGGAAACATAAGTGGTTGTGCGTCAGTGCATTCTATGTCTTTCACCGCTGGGGAAGGGCTAGGTGGATGCCCTTGGGAAACCCTGCCAGCGGAGTCTTCAAACAGCATAAGAGACTGCTGCATAACTTGAGGCTGAGACAGTTTCCCTGGTATGCATGGGGGTGATGTGACAGACTGATGGGGTTGGTTTTCAGGCGCCATCTGTGCGCTTTCTGCAGAAGACTGGGTGGGAGATAATGTGAACGTGCTGGATCCACTGTCGGCCACCCAATTGACTAATGCCTGTACCTGCTCAGGCCTTACCATCCTTAGAACGGCATTGGGCCCCACCATATATCGCTGTAAATTCTGGCGGCTACTGGGACCTGAGGTAGTTGGTACACTAGGACGTGTGGATGTGGCAGAACGGCCACGTCCTCTCCCAGCACCAGAGGGTCCACTAACACCACCACGACCATGTCCACGTCCGCGTCCCTTACTAGATGTTTTTCTCATTGTTATGGTTCACCACAACAACAAATATATTATTTGGCCCAATGTATTGTATTCAAATTCAGCGGGATATAAATTTGAGGCCTAGTATTTAGGCGCTGGGTGACCGGTATGGATTTAGTGACAGAATTAGACTTGGAAATGCACAGAAGCGTGTGTGTGAAGTTATTCTGAATGACCCAATGTGCACCTTGAATATTATATACCCTTTTTGGGATAGATTTCAAATAGCTCTGATATAGCAGGAACCACTAAATTATGAAATTGCTAAATTGGGAATTGTACTTCAACCCAGAACAAAAAATGTGCTTTGACGGGCACTAAATAACTTTCCCAGCTACAACAGTACAGCGGTAACGAGAGATTTAGAGGGATTTAAATTTGAGGCCTAGTATTTAGGCGCTGGGTGACAGGTATGGGTTTAGTGACAGAATTAGACTTGGAAATACACAGTAGCGGGTGTGTGTGAAGTTATTCTGAATGACCCAATGTGCACCTTCAATATTATATACCCTTTTTGGGATAGATTTCAAATAGCTCTGATATAGCAGGAACCACTAAATTATGAAATTGCTAAATTGGGAATTGTACTTCAACCCAGAACAAAAAATGTGCTTTGACGGACACTAAATATCTTGCCCAGCAACAACAGTACAGCGGTGGGTAACGAGAGATTTAGAGGGATTTAAATTTGAGGCCTAGTATTTAGGCGCTGGGTCACCGGTATGGATTTAGTGACAGAATTAGACTTGGAAATGCACAGAAGCGTGTGTGTGAAGTTATTCTGAATGACCCTATGTGCACCTTCAATATTATATACCCTTTTAGGGATAGATTTCAAATAGCTCTGATATAGCAGAAACCACTAAATTATGAAATTGCTAAATTGGGAATTGTACTTCAACCCAGAACAAAAAATGTGCTTTGACGGACACTAAATATCTTGCCCAGCAACAACAGTACAGCGGTGGGTAACGAGAGATTTAGAGGGATTTAAATTTGAGGCCTAGTATTTAGGCGCTGGGTCACCGGTATGGATTTAGTGACAGAATTAGACTTGGAAATGCACAGAAGCGTGTGTGTGAAGTTATTCTGAATGACCCTATGTGCACCTTCAATATTATATACCCTTTTAGGGATAGATTTCAAATAGCTCTGATATAGCAGAAACCACTAAATTATGAAATTGCTAAATTGGGAATTGTACTTCAACCCAGAACAAAAAATGTGCTTTGACGGACACTAAATATCTTGCCCAGCAACAACAGTACAGCGGTGGGTAACGAGAGATTTAGAGGGATTTAAATTTGAGGCCTAGTATTTAGGCGCTGGGTCACCGGTATGGATTTAGTGACAGAATTAGACTTGGAAATGCACAGAAGCGTGTGTGTGAAGTTATTCTGAATGACCCTATGTGCACCTTCAATATTATATACCCTTTTAGGGATAGATTTCAAATAGCTCTGATATAGCAGAAACCACTAAATTATGAAATTGCTAAATTGGGAATTGTACTTCAACCCAGAACAAAAAATGTGCTTTGACGGACACTAAATATCTTGCCCAGCAACAACAGTACAGTGGTGGGTAACGAGAGATTTAGAGGGATTTAAATTTGAGGCCTAGTATTTAGGCGCTGGGTCACCGGTATGGATTTAGTGACAGAATTAGACTTGGAAATGCACAGAAGCGTGTGTGTGAAGTTATTCTGAATGACCCTATGTGCACCTTCAATATTATATACCCTTTTAGGGATAGATTTCAAATAGCTCTGATATAGCAGAAACCACTAAATTATGAAATTGCTAAATTGGGAATTGTACTTCAACCCAGAACAAAAAATGTGCTTTGACGGACACTAAATATCTTGCCCAGCAACAACAGTACAGCGGTGGGTAACGAGAGATTTAGAGGGATTTAAATTTGAGGCCTAGTATTTAGGCGCTGGGTGACAGGTATGGGTTTAGTGACAGAATTAGACTTGGAAATACACAGTAGCGGGTGTGTGTGAAGTTATTCTGAATGACCCAATGTGCACCTTCAATATTATATACCCTTTTTGGGATAGATTTCAAATAGCTCTGATATAGCAGGAACCACTAAATTATGAAATTGCTAAATTGGGAATTGTATTTCAACCCAGAACAAGAAATGTGCTTGAACGGACACTAAATAACTCGCCCAGCTACAGCACTAGGGACAGATTTAGCTGGATATAAATTTGAGGCCTAGTATTTAGGCGCTGGGTGACCGGTATGGATTTAGTGACAGAATTAGACTGGGATATGGCCAAAAAATGAACAGACTATTGCTGGTTAAATGCACTTGGTGTGACAGCTTCACCCTGATGTAGGCTTTAGCCAAAAAACAACCACACCATTGAGGGTTAAATGCACTTGGTGACAGGCGCAGCTTGCCCCTGATTTTGTATATGGCCAAAAAATGAACAGACTATTGCTGGTTAAATGCACTTGGTGTGACAGCTTCACCCTGATGTAGGCTTTAGCCAAAAAACAACCACACCATTGAGGGTTAAATGCACTTGGTGACAGGCGCAGCTTGCCCCTGATTTTGTATATGGCCAAAAAATGAACAGACTATTGCTGGTTAAATGCACTTGGTGTGACAGCTTCACCCTGATGTAGGCTTTAGCCAAAAAACAACCACACCATTGAGGGTTAAATGCACTTGGTGACAGGCGCAGCTTGCCCCTGATTTTGTATATGGCCAAAAAATGAACAGACTATTGCTGGTTAAATGCACTTGGTGTGACAGCTTCACCCTGATGTAGGCTTTAGCCAAAAAACAACCACACCATTGAGGGTTAAATGCACTTGGTCGCAGCTTGTGCTGGCGCACCACAAGACACAAAATGGCCGCCGATCACCCCAGAAAAATGAGACTGACAAACGGTCTGTGCAGCCTAAAAACAGTGAGCAATTGAGGATCAGCAGCTCAATGATCCACAGCTGCAGATCGATCAGTTAATCAAGTCCTTTGGAGGAGTTAATCTGCCTAATCTCGCCCTACTGTCGCAGCCGCAACCTCTCCCTACGCTAATCAGAGCAGAGTGACGGGCGGCGCTATGTGACTCCAGCTTAAATAGAGGCTGGGTCACATGGTGCTCTGGCCAATCACAGCCATGCCAATAGTAGGCATGGCTGTGATGGCCTCTTGGGGCAAGTAGTATGACGCTTGTTGATTGGCTGCTTTGCAGCCTTTCAAAAAGCGCCAAGAAAGCGTCACAAAAGCGCGAAGAAAGCGACGAACACCGAACCCGAACCCGGACTTTTACGAAAATGTCCGGGTTCGGGTCCGTGTCACGGACACCCCAAAATTCGGTACGAACCCGAACTATACAGTTCGAGTTCGCTCATCCCTATTCACGATTTGTATAGTGTCCCAACTTTTTTTGGAATCCGGTTTGTAGAATATTCACATAAGAGCTGTTAATATGTTATACATTTTGATGGTAGTGGCCCTTTAAACAACTATTCCTACCATTTAATTGCTGTTGACCGTAAAATGGCGAGAGGGAGAAGGCGCTCATAGAGTTAGTGTGCAAGGCATCACAATCCCTGGAGGAATGTGTATGCACTCACCTGTATTAGAGTGATGAGTGCGTTGGAGATGTGGGGTTCATAGGTGGAGATGAGGTCACTGAAGCCAGTGCCAATACGTTTAGGTGGAATCCTCCAGGCAAAGTCGCCAAACCGCCAGAGGAATATCTCAAGAATAGAAAGGTGAGTAGAGGAGGTATACCAGTTGGATTACGCCCAACTCAACTGATTAAGGCAGGCACAGGGGATGACCAGCAGATGAATAAAAAGAGCTTTGTGGGTGAAAAACAGACAACACGTTTCTGGTATCTAGGACCACTTTATACAACAGTACAACTATCTCACCCAGCAGCTGTACAGCCTCTCACCACCACAGAAGCCCCTACCAATTGTCATTTAACAACAAGGAACAACTATAGTTGAGTGCGATACTAGCGCCAACCTTATCCAATTATTGAAAACTTGATATAATGGTCCTAGAACCTCAAAATGTGTTGTCTGTTTTTCACCCACAAATAAAACTACTTTTATTTATCTGCTGGTCATTCCGTGCACCTGCATTAACTAGTTGAGTTGGGCAGAACCCTCCCCTCTTCCAGTACTGCCAGTCCAATCATTTTTGCTCGACTTTGTTTGTTTCAATTCAATGCCATGTCAATATACTTCACGTGACCACTGCAGCCAATAACTGACCTCAGTGGTCATGTGCCATATACCACTGAAGCTAGATATTGGCTGCAGCTGTGTCTGGGATATAGTGACGTGTCATCACTGCAGCCAAGAAGATGATGTTATTGCTGCAGCAGCATGGAGCACTCAGAGACAGTGCGGAAAGTAGCATGGAGATTAAATAGGTGTATAGGTATATATTCAATTATTTTTATATCAAATTTGCATGCTGTTTTTTTTTTTTACATTTGTCTATTAATCAGCACTTTGTAAGGAATTTTTCTTTTTTAGGTCTCCCTGAATTTTTAACACTTTATTTAGCTTCCTTTACTTTTATTTGGCAATCTTTTAAATCCTTAGACAAGGCCTAGTTGGCTTTATTATACTTTAGTTCGTCAGAGGTCTGTATAGGAAGGTACAAGGGGTCATCATTGATGGTAGGTATGTGTCACCGAGATTCCTGGCCTCAGTGAAGTAAGAGCCGGTATCTTCATGTGTCAGTGGCAGCTAATGCTGATTGACACTTTTACTATCTAGTATGGCTGTAAATAGCTGATCCGGGGTGGCTCTTATTGGGAGTAGTCAAAGTGCTGGGTGGGTGACCCCCACGTTCCAGGCTGGGCTCAGCAGCAGAGAACGCCCTGTGTGTTGTGATCTGAGCCCTGTGCTGGGCTGAAAAGCTGAGACCCATGTGTTGGGAGAGCAGGCCACCTAAAGCCTGCATTTAGACTGCTGGAGGCAGAACCGCAACAAGGTGACTTTTTTGTTATACGTGAACTTTCTACTCGGTGTAAACAAAGACCAACCCTGCAACAAGTGTTTTTTTGTTTGACCTTATGTGTGAATAAACACAGACATTTTAATTACGAACTTGTACTTTGCCTCTGTACTGCACCCGCTTATCCCAACTACCAGAGCGAATCCCCACAGCTTACCTTCATCCTCTGTTAAACCACTTCAGTGTAATAGTCACTATTTGCCTCAGCATCTAAAGGGTTAAATGGCAGGGAGCCAAGGTATCTACAATCCGAGCATGGTGTGGGTTATATAATACAGCCAGCCCCCACAAGTGATGGAGCGGGCACAGCTTGTGCACTGCAATAGTTGGTTTTCAGAAACAAACTGCTCCTCAACATGTACCATTAAGGCACAGGGTGGGAAGAGGTTAATTAGACATATTTGTTAATGACTGAAGTCATAATGTGGAGCCACAACCTGTAATTTAGGATGAGGACTGTGGAAATTATAATCTTTTCTTCAGTTGCAAGTGGCACATAAACAACTTTCATGTGTAAAAGGCTGTCAGTGAATCTTGAAGTCAGTGGGTTCCTATATTTTGGGAGAATGAGTCAAACATTCCTTTGGTTATCCTTTCTGGCATAGGCGTCGTCTCATGGTAGCTAAGGCTACTTTCACACTAGCGTTTTTACTGGATCCGGCAGGGTACAGCAAAAACGCTTCTGTTACTGATAATACAACCATCTGCACCCGTTATGAACGGATCTGGTTGTATTGTCTTTAACATTGCCAAGGAGGATCAGTCATGAACTTTATTGAAAGTCAATGGAGGACGGATCAGTTTTCTATTATGTCAGATTGTGTCAGAGAAAACAGGTCCGTCCCCATTGACTTGCATTGAGGGTCATGCCGGATCCGTCTTGCTCCGCATTCCAGGACGGAAAGCAAACTACAACATGTTCCAAACTACAACTAAACAGAACAGAATGCATTTTGGAGCATTCCATTCTGTTCAGTTCAATTTTGTCCCCTTTGACAATGAATGGGGACAAAACTGAAGAGTTTTTTTTTTCCGGCATTGAGCTCCTATAACGGACCTCAATACCAGAAAACTAACACGCTAGTGTGAAAGTAGCCTAATAAACACAAAATAAACCATATTTTGTTATGCAAAAGACTAAGTCACGTCATCCACTTTCTGACAATATTACATAATAATATCCTTGTTACCTCACAGACTAGTACTCCACAGTACTGTAAATTAAAACAAATTTGTACATAAAAGGTATACCTTTTTTTTTTTTATAAGTTCCTAAAATCTATGTTAATTTTATACATTTGACATGAAAGTGGGGTCAATTTATCCATCGTCACTGGGGCTGGTTTGGTTCTATAAAAAAAACTTTTATTAATTTTAGCAATGTTTTTTTAAATGTTATGCTCATGGTAGATGCTTGAAACTATAAAGGGGTGTGTCCCCACAGGATATTCTTCTTCGAAGACAGCCAGGCAACCAGTTGGAACAATGTGGTATTACATGTCTCCCTTTATAATGAGTGTAAGATCATGTGAGGGTCTTTTCACTTTAGCAATATGAGCAAGGGGATTTTCTTCGATTTATATCAATGTCCTATCACTGTTTAAGGGCTGATTCAAATTTATTGAATGAAAAGTAGTCAATGAAGTGTTAGGTTCACCAAACTATATAAAACAACAGTCCAAAGGGTGAATGTTAAAATTTAAAGGGGTTTTCCACATTTTATATATATATTCAGAAACTATCCTCTGGATAGGTGATTAATATTAGATCGGTGGGGGTCTGATTCCCAGAATCCCCACTGCCTGAGCAATGCTCTGCATTCTAGAATGAAGACATGTTGCATGGTCTTCTGGGGCTCCTGTTACTAACTAACTTATAGACTAGTATTCAAAAAAACAGTTTGCAAATTTTTGCTTATCCTGATTCTGACCTGTTTCCCAAATGCTAAATCCTGACCTACTTGCCACCTTCAGCTGCCACACTGCATCATAATTCTTTACTTTGCCATGGTTTAGTCAGCTGTTGCCATGGGAAAGTGCTCTACTGACCACAAACTGGAAAGTATCAGGTAGCAAAGTCCTTTATATGCCATGGTAAGGATGAAAGCCAGGGCTCCACTACACTTTACATATACGTATAGCTCTATAAGGAGCCTCCATCACAGATTCCAGCAAAAATGCAGCAATATTCTATTGTACTATTTTGTCTGCCAGAATAAAACAATGGGGTTCATCAGCCACTGTTGGCATCTATAATATCACAGATCCCACACTTCCATTTTTTTCTGTTTCTAGTCTAGAATAAAAAAAAAAAAGGAAAATGAGTCATGAATAAAATAATTGTTAATTCTAGTGAAATCAGAACAGAAATCTGCTTATCACTCCAGTAAACCAAAGGATGAATATTGATCATGAGTTTATTGCTTTCATTTTCCTTCTTTGTAGTTTTGATCTTCTTTTTAGTATACTAAAGAGATAAAGCTTGCCTTGTATCCAGAAGGGGAACTGAAAAGAGGAAGAGTATATATAGTAAATGTTTCTACATGCAGTTCAAACTATTAGTGATCATATGAACTCAATAGGCCAAAAGCCAAAAATATGTAGAGTAATTGCTGCTATCTGGTTTAAGCTAGATCTAGACTTTTTGTATACAAAAAAATCACTGTGAAAGCGTTGTCTGGAATGCATTATATAGCTTGAAAATCACAGTGAAATCGTTGAAGCCAAGTGATTAGCATGAGTGATTTACTTGCTAGGGGTTAAGCAGTGATTTCAGAGCGATTTTATCTCCAGGGGTTAAATTGCTCCAGGAATACTCTCTTGGCTGCAGCAGTTTTGAAGAAATTTTCAAGCTACTCCCCTATGGACTGCTCACCGTTGCCCTTGTCCTTAGTGTTGAGCGGCAGGGGCAATATTCGATTTCGCAATATTTCGCAAATATATGGTAGAATTTTCATCATATATTCGTGAAATTGCGAATTCGATATCTTTGTTTAATTTTTTTTTCATTGTTAAAATCACAATATAAAATTTGCTTAATGCGCATGCACAAAACGAGCATGGCCCAGCAACTGTTTTCGAACTGCCCAAAGTTTTATGCGATTGGAAAAGGTGGTCAGAAGCAATTTTTTAGATAGTGAGGAAGAACTCCTGATCACTGTAAGTACATTACACCAGTGTATTTGATTACATTTCACATGCATGTCAGACCAATCACTTTATATGCAGAAAGAGTGTTATAAAATATTTATGATTGAGAAAATCGCCACTTCGGATTGGTGCCCTAAGTATTGTTGTAACATCACAGCACTATGTCTGTAGCATGTACGTATGGACAGCATAGAAATATCTCTCACATGCACATTGCACATCCATTTTCCTGCCGCACACTATATACCACCCCCTCCCACACAGACACACCCACCCACAAACACAGTCTATAGATTAGAGTTTGTGTCCTGTTGGTTTCTTTGTCTTACTGCCAGTATTTGCTGGTTCATTTAGAGTTACCCAGGGTGCACCATGGGGAGGCGAACCAGTTGCACACCCCATTCCGTACCGTCACTTCACTAGACAGGTACATCTCTGCTCAGCTGGCCTATATCCGATTGCTCAGACCCCACACAATCGCAATACAATACAATCTTATAAAGGTAACATGAAATAAAAATTTTCCCCTTCGAAGGCAAAATACTTTTTGATGTTTTGCTGAGGACATTATTTGCAATACTTGTATTAAAATTTTTGGGGATTATATGCTTTCATCTTTATCCTGCCGCGCATGTTGTAGCAGGGTTATGACCGGAGCTGGGTCCACGCTGAGAAGCAGGCCATTGTGAGGGAGATCCGTTCTGAGCTGAAGAGGAAGTTTAAGGGCAATCACCCTAGGATGGCCATATTTAAAAAAAATGGTTGAATTTGAAGAGGAGGAATTGGGAGCGGATCAAAAAGAGATCCGTGACAGGAAATGCCCAGGTACAATGCTTACTTTACTTTTGTATCTCTCGCCAACACTCTGTAATGTATATATACAGTTATGAAAATAAGTATTTCATCCCCATAAGTGATTACTTATTAACTGGGGTGACATGTAGCAAATCAGCCGGTTACATCATACATCTCTACCTTGCCATGAATATATATACATATATATACACACACAGTGAGGTACAGATGCAACCGGCTGATTTTGTGCGTTTTACACACACAGAAATATATATATGTGTGTGTATATTGTAGGAAGGCGCAAGGGTCCGTCATTGACGGAAGGTACGTGTCACCGAGATTCCTGGCCTCGGTGAGATAAGAGCCAGTAATTTCATGTGTCAGCAGCAGCTAGTGCTGGCTGACATGGTTTTGCTATTTAGTATGGCTGTAAAGCCGATCCGGGCCGGCTCTTACTGGGAGCAGCCAAAGTGCAGGGTGAGTTGCTTCTCCCCACGTTCCAGGCCGGGTCTTGGTTTGGGCTATAAAACACAGGCAGTGGTGTCAGGTGGTGAGAATTTACTCCTCTCTGACAGTGATTGTGACCTGGGAGTTTAGGCTTGCTACATTGTTGGCGTGAGAGCAGGCGGTTCCTGCTATGTCCAAGGACTTCTGCATTGCTGCATGGTGTGAACAAGGTAACTGTTTGCCTTAAAACTGACTTTTTGTTATGCTTAACCTTGTGTATGAACAAACACGGAACTGTTTAGGTTAAAGACGTTGTCGTTGCCTCTATACTTCGTCCGCAAGCCTGTCTACCAGAGCAAATCCCCACAATATACATAAACTGCAATCATCAAAATAAGCCATTTTTTGGATACCTTACATCACAAAAATCGTAATGCCAAGTGATCAAATTTTTGGTTATTTTTTTTATTTTTAAAAAAATACTAATTAAATTTTGTGCCTGAATTTTTCCAATATACAATATGTGACGAGAAAACAATCTCATAATGGCCTGGATAAGTAAAAATCGTTTTATAGTTACTACCACATAAAGTGACACATGACAGATTTGCTCAAAATGGCCTGGGCAGAAAGGTGAAAAATGGCCCGGTCAATAAAGGGTGAGTTGTTTGTCTAAATTCTGAACATTGTGTGATTACAGGGGTTCCAGTTCCCTCTGTATGGCGCAGGTGTTCTACAGAGTATATGGTGTCGGGTGTGGTCTCGGCATTGGAGGAGGAGGAGGAGGGAGAGCATGCTAGACCATCCCAGCATGCAGATGCTCCACCACCACTACCTGATGTTGGCGAAATGGTGGAGGTGGAGGCCAAAGAAGCTGGTTCCTCTATGTAGCCGCATCCCCTACACATAGCTTGAACAAACTCATCAGGACAGACAGCAGCAGGTAAATGCTAATGGTATAGTATAAGGCCTACACATAGCTCGACAAAACGTATCCTGACAGACATCAGCAGGTAAATGGTAATGGTGTAGTATAAGGCCTACACATAGCTCCACCAAACTCATCAGGACAGACAACTACAGGTAAATGGTAATGGTGTACTATAAGTTCTACACAAAGCTTCACCACAGTCATCAGGACAGACAACAGTAGGTAAATGGTAATGATATAGTAAGGCCTACACATGGCTGGGCCAAACTTAGCCAAACTTTGTTGGTAGCAGGAATATGTTCTCAGAATTGGGCCCCCACCAGACTGCTGCAACCCCCCAAAAAAAAATTATACACCTCTGACAGCAGCATCTTCTTTGTTGGCAGCAAGAATGTGTTCCTATGCATACAAATTGCAATATATTCAATTGACAATTTTTATTTCAACGGATTTTTAAGATTGTAAAGCCCAAAAGAAATAAAACATATTTTTTATATATATAAGATAGATTTAATGTGTTTGATTCGTATTGTCTCTAAACATAAAAAATTGAATAATATACAAGTATTTATGCTGTTAAGAGATTAATAACTTTCATTAAAGTAAGTGAATACATAGTATCTCCTTAATTAATCACAATTCCAGATTAAAAAAATATTTCAAAAAGCAATTTTGTCATTAAAATATCCCATGTACCGATTAAAAACATAATGGAGGGGGCCAAGAACTCACCAGCATGGATTCAATATAGCGTCCCGTTTGGTTAACAGCACATGTTTACATAAAGCATTACATAAAGAAAAAAAGTGATGCAATAATGTGATCGTATCGAAGGAGGAACACACACAGGCCGCTAGTGTCCATAGTTCACAAGATTACAGATCACGTGTTTGCACCAGAAACTAAATGCAAGCCGAGCCACAAACGCATCCTGTCTATGCAGTCACATGATAGCAAACCTTGTGATAAGAATAACTCCCAAAATGGTGACATGGCTTCAACTATATCATACAGGTCCTTCTAAAAAAATTAGCATATTGTGATAAAGTTCATTATTTTCTGTAATGTACTGATAAATATTAGACTTTCATATATTTTAGATTCATTACACACCAACTGAAGTAGTTCAAGCCTTTTATTGTTATAATATTGATGATTTTGGCATATAGCTCATGAAAACCCAAATTTCCTATCTAAAAAAATTAGCATATTTCATCCGACCAATAAAAGAAGTGTTTTTAATACAAAAAAAGTCAACCTTCAAATAATTATGTTCAGTTATGCACTCAATACGTGGTCGGGAATCCTTTTGCAGAAATGACTGCTTCAATGCGGCGTGGCATGGAGGCAATCAGCCTGTGGCACTGCTGAGGTGTTATGGAGGCCCAGGATGCTTCGATAGCGGCCTTAAGCTCATCCAGAGTGTTGGGTCTTGCGTCTCTCAACTTTCTCTTCCCAATATCCCACAGATTCTCTATGGGGTTCAGGTCAGGAGAGTTGGCAGGCCAATTGAGCACAGTAATACCATGGTCATTAAACCATTTACCAGTGGTTTTGGCACTGTGAGCAGGTGCCAGGTCGTGCTGAAAAATGAAATCTTCATCTCCATAAAGCTTTTCAGCAGATGGAAGCATGAAGTGCTCCAAAATCTCCTGATAGCTAGCTGCATTGACCCTGCCCTTGATAAAACACAGTGGACCAACACCAGCAGCTGACATGGCACCCCAGACCATCACTGACTGTGGGTACTTGACACTGGACTTCAGGCATTTTGGCATTTCCCTCTCCCCAGTCTTCCTCCAGACTCTGGCACCTTGATTTCCGAATGACATGCAACAGTCCAGTGCTGCTTCTCTGTAGCCCAGGTCAGGCGCTTCTGCCGCTGTTTCTGGTTCAAAAGTGGCTTGACCTGGGGAATGCGGCACCTGTAGCCCATTTCCTGCACACGCCTGTACAAGGTGGCTCTGGATGTTTCTACTCCAGACTCAGTCCACTGCTTCCGCAGGTCCCCCAAGGTCTGGAATCGGTCCTTCTCCACAATCTTCCTCAGGGTCCGGTCAACTCTTCTCGTTGTGCAGCGTTTTCTGCCACACTTTTTCCTTCCCACAGACTTCCCACTGAGGTGCCTTGATACAGCAGTCTGGGACTGGGAACAGCCTATTCATTCAGAAATTTCTTTCTGTGTCTTACCCTCTTGCTTGAGGGTGTCAATGATGGCCTTCTGGACAGCAGTCAGGTCGGCAGTCTTACCCATGATTGTGGTTTTGAGTAATGAATCAGGCTGGGAGTTTTTAAAAGCCTCAGGAATCTTTTGCAGGTGTTTAGAGTTAATTAGTTGATTAAGATGATTAGGTTAATAGCTCGTTTAGAGAACCTTTTCATGATATGCTAATTTTTAGAGATAGGAATTTTGGGTTTTCATGAGCTGTATGCCAAAATCATCAATATTTTTTGAGAAGGACCTGTATATACCAATATACAATTTAATTAGGGTTATCAATCAGTCCTGTACAATGTTTACTGCACAAGACCTTTTGACAAGGGAAGGCCTCATGCGGTCCCCACCTAGTTTTAGTAAGAACCACACCAGGGCGTCCCAAAACCCAAGTAAAGCAAAATTAGAACAGATAAAACAAAATAAATGAAAAAATTATTTTTGGGTGAATGAAGCTTAACACTGCATGATTGTATTTTATTCAAAAGAATATATATGTGTATATATATAGTGTAAATATTGACAATATAGGATGAATAGAGCACATGCGCAAAAAATGAAGCATCCACACCAGTTTAACCACCTCTGGACCGCCTAACGCAGATCTGCGGTCCGGAGGTGGCAGTGCTGCGCACAGTCACGCATATATACGTCATCTCAGGAGACGCGAGATTTCCTGTGAACGCGCGCACACAGGCGCGCGCATTCACAGGAACGGAAGGCAAGAGAGTGGATCTCCAGCCTGCCAGCGGCGATCGTTCGCTGGCAGGCTGGAGATCTGATTTTTTTAACCCCTAACAGGTATATTAGACGCTGTTTTGATAACAGCGTCTAATATACCTGCTACCTGGTCCTCTGGTGGTCCCTTTTGCTTGGATTGACCACCAGAGGACACAGGTAGCTGTGCAAAGTAGCACCAAACACCACTACACTACACTACACCCCCCCTGTCACTTATTAACCCCTTATGAACCCCTGATCTCTTCATATACACTCCCTGATCACCCCCTCCCTGTCATTGATCACCCCCCTGTAAGGCTCCATTCAGACGTCCGTATGATTTTTACGGATCCATGGATCGGATCCGCAAAACACATACGGACGTCTGAATGGAGCCTTACAGGGGGGTGATCAATGACAGGAGGGTGATCACGCATATAGACTTCTTGATCACTTCCCTGTCATTGATCACCCCCCTGTCATTGATCACCCCCCTGTAATGCTCCATTCAGATGTCCGTATGATTTTTACGGATCCACGGATACATGGATCGGATCCGCAAAACACATACGGACGTCTGAATGGAGCCTTACAGGGGGGTTATCAATGACAGGGAGGTGATCACCCATATAGATTCCCTGATCACCCCCCTGTCATTGATCACGCCCCTGTCATTGATCACCCCCCTGTAAGGCTCCATTCAGACATCCGTATGTGTTTTGCGGATCCGATCCATGTATCCGTGGATCCGTAAAAATCATACGGACGTCTGAATGGAGCCTTACAGGGGGGTGATCAATGACAGGGGGGTGATCAGGGAGTCTATATGGGTGATCACCCCCCTGTCATTGATCACCCCCCCTGTAAGGCTCCATTCAGACATTTTTTGGGCCCAAGTTAGCGGAAATTTATTTATTTTTTTTTCTTACAAAGTCTCATATTCCACTAACTTGTGTCAAAAAATAAAATCTCACATGAACTCACCATACTCCTCACGGAATCCAAATGCGTAACATTTTTTAGACATTTATATTCCAGACTTCTTCTCACGCTTTAGGGCCCCTAAAATGCCAGGGCAGTATAAATACCCCACATGTGACCCCATTTCGGAAAGAAGACACCCCAAGGTATTCCGTGAGGGGCATATTGAGTCCATGAAAGATTTAAATTTTTGTCCCAAGTTAGCGGAAAGGGAGACTTTGTGAGAAAAAACAACAAAAAATCAATTTCCGCTAACTTATGCCCCCAAAAAAATTTCGATGAACTCGCCAGGCCCCTCATTGAATACCTTGGGGTGTCTTCTTTCCAAAGTGGGGTCACATGTGGGGTATTTATACTGCCCTGGCTTTTTAGGGGCCCTAAAGCGTGAGAAGAAGTCTGGGATCCAAATGTCTAAAAATGCCCTCCTAAAAGGAATTCGGGCCGCTTTGCGCATCTAGTCTGCAAAAAAGTGTCACACATGTGGTATCGCCGTACTCAGGAGAAGTTGGGGAATGTGTTTTGGGGTGTCATTTTACATATACCCATGCTGGGTGAGATAAATATCTTGGTCAAATGCCAACTTTGTATAAAAAAATGGGAAAAGTTGTCTTTTGCCGAGATATTTCTCTCACCCAGCATGGGTATATGTAAAATGACACCCCAAAACACATTGCCCAACTTCTCCTGAGTACGGCGATACCAGATGTGTGACACTTTTTTGCAGCCTAGGTGGGCAAAGGGGCACACATTCCAAAGTGCACCTTTCGGATTTCACCGGTCATTTTTTACAGATTTTAATTGCAAACTTCTTCTGACACATCTGGGCCCCTAGAATGCCAGGGCAGTATAACTACCCCACAAGTGACCCAATTTTGGAAAGAAGACACCCCAAGGTATTTTGTGATGGGCATAGTGAGTTCATGGAAGTTTTTATTTTTTGTCACAAGTTAGTGGAATATGAGACTTTGTAAGAAAAAAAATAATCATCATTTTCTGCTAACTTGTGACAAAAAAAAGTTCTATGAACTCACTATGCCCATCAGTGAATACCTTAGGGTGTCTACTTTCCGAAATGGGGTCATTTGTGGGGTGTTTGTACTGTCTGGGCATTGTAGAACCTCAGGAAACATGACAGGTGCTCAGAAAGTCAGAGCTGCTTCAAAAAGCGGAAATTCACATTTTTGTACCATAGTTTGTAAATGCTATAACTTTTACCCAAACCATTTTTTTTTATCAAAGACATGTAGAACAATACATTTAGCGAAAGATTTATATATGGATGTTGTTTTTTTTGCAAAAAACTGAAAGTGAAAAATGTAATTTTTTTGCAAAAAAATCTTTAAATTTTGATTAATAACAAAAAAGTAAAAATGTCAGCAGCAATGAAATACCACCAAATGAAAGCTCTATTAGTGAGAAGAAAAGGAGGTAAAATTCATTTGGGTGGTAAGTTGCATGACCGAGCAATAAACGGTGAAAGTAGTGTAGTGCAGAAGTGTAAAAAGTGGCCTGGTCATTAAGGGGGTTTCAGCTAGCGGGGTTGAAGTGGTTAATTTGGTTATCGTTATCTATTCTTATGATTTGTGTGAAAGTCTGATGTAGTGTTAGTATTTTTTATGCAGCAATATAGAAACTTCTGAAGGGTTCACAAACTTTCAATCACCCTTGTATTATGCTGCCTTCAGACAAAATTTTAGGTTAGTCTTCCTGGACATCCTCAGGCAGCAAATAAAGGAATTTGATATGACATTAAATGGGAGAAGAAAAATAGAAAATAGTTTGAAGCACCATTTTACCAAACAAAGCCCCTTCAGAAGCTGCAAAGTCCAACCAATAATGCTTTATGAACTTGAAAGGAAATTACCTTGTGGCAGATTTAATCCAAATGGCTAGGGTGGCTTGAATAGCTTTACTTCCTCGATTAGGACCTTGGAACTGTGCCCAATGTTCTGTATGTTAGGACGACCCTCTTTACATCCAAGAGGTTTACTTGATCAAATTGTTCCCCTTGTTCCTGGTTAAGCACTGACAGGCAAATGTTTTAGTTGAGAGAGTAGAAGCATATACGATTTTAGGGACAAAACCGGGTAAGGTTTTCAGAATAATGCAATCTGACAAAACTTTTAGATAAGGTGATCCAAAAGAAATAAAACAGACCGGTGCCCGATAGTGTAAATCTACCTGAAACACCAAAATACCTATTTATTGTTGTTTCTCCCACTATGCGATGCGGTTTATAGCTTATGTTGGACTTGTGGTTAGCTTGTGTTTGGTTCTTGGCTGAGTTCCTGGTGCTACCAAAACTTCATAGAAGATAAGTGTTCCTGTTCCTTTTTGTATTTAGTTTTGCCTTTTCTTGTTGTTTTTCATTAGGCCAGAGGGAGACTCCTGTTCATCCTTCAATTTGGAGGAACAGGTAAACTCAGTCCTGACATTAGTTCCAGGGTCCTACAGGGTTAGATATGATTCTAGGTATCCGGTGTATGAACTTGCCTACCTTTGGGGCCTGTTCATACTGGTAGTTTGTCAGGACTGGAGTTAGGATTTTCTCTAGGAGGTGTCCATCTTCCTTCCCTAGTTTCCAGGCCTTATTCTGGTATCCCCTTTTCCTCCTATGCTCTGTGTGGTGTTTTCCTTCCGCACACGAGCGTGACAATATAACGGAGAACAATAGAAGTTAGCGAACATAATAAAAATATGATAATAATTAAAATATAAACTCCAGTGAAATGTAAGAATTGTAGGAAATGGGTTTGGAAGTAGGTGTGTGTGATGTGTAACGGTATATGGACATAGAGTCAACACAGTACCAAAATAATGGCAATACAACATGGTATCATGAAATGTGATTATCAACTAAACTGAAATATGAGTGTAACAAAGGGGAATGGGAGAATCTGAGATTATATGATTATACAAGATATGTAATGAAAAAATATAAAAAAAATGACAATGATAAAATACAATGACGGGTCTGATAAAAGCTAACATCAAAATACATTAAAAAAAAAAAAACACTTTTGAACTGGGAATAAAATGACTTGACTTGTTCAAGCATTACATTTAGTCCTGCAGGCTATAGCATGTTCATCTTAAAAATCCAGAAGGCGAATTATTATTATTTAGTAGTGTTGAGCGAGCACCAAAGTGCTTGTGTGCTTGAGTAGAACACTTTGCAATGCTCAGGTGCTCTACCAAGCACCTGAGCACAATGGAATTCAATGGGAGGGTGTCGGGACTCTAGTTTGGCTTAGGAGTCCCTGCTCTGACTCCATATATAGCTATGTCCATATATGGAGTCAGTGCTTAGTTGAGTGGTTAAGTGCCTTGCCCCTAATACAGAAGGTCATGAGTTTGAAATCTGGCAGAAACTTTTCTGAAAAATAGGCTAAATTAGATTTAAATACACTTGGGTGTCTCCAAGCACTGACTCCATATATGGACATAACTATATATGGAGTCATAGCAGAGACTCCTAAGCCGCGGACTCACACTGAGGGATTCCCTCACTGTACAGTGATCTTCTGCTTAGAAATAGAGTCTAAATTAGATTTAAATACACTGACTCGAGCATCTCACTCGAATTCATGTGGTATTTGGCCAAGCATGCTCGCTCAACACTATTATTTAGGTGAACATCTCGGTCTCTGAAGTGATCTGTTGAAAAACAAACACTTGAAGCTAAACAGAATCATTATTGTGAAAAGAGGTAAAATGTCTCGAGACACTATGGTCCTTTTTGGAGTGATTAATATTAAATCTGTGGGCATTCAGACAGGCTCGCATAGTTTGAGTGGTGTGGCCCATATATTGAAGGCCACATAGACATTGCAACAAGTAGATGACTAGGCTGTGAGATGTATTGAGAATTGAAACACTGCATGTACATCTCTGCATAACTAGGGGGCAGCTCCCATCAGACAGCCTTTGATTTGCTGATATAATTGACCTTTGAAAAAAAAAAAAATTGTTCTAAAGAAAGAAATACCATTATCAAAAAATCTATTTTTAAAGGCAGAATGACATTGTGTAGAGTGGGAGTATCATGGACAGCCCGTGAACCTAAATTATGAGGAATATTAGTGTATAATGAAGTTAATGCCAGAGTAAGGAAGGAAAAATCAGAGGGAAGTGAAAGTGAAGTAATATCAGTAAGAAGCTGACTTGAGTCACGTAGATATGATGGCAACGCTAAGATCTATATTGTGGGACATATGGGAAGTAAAAGGAATCATTCTCTATATGATCAGACGGCCTGGGGAATTATTGAGGGATTTGTGAATTTTAGGTAGATAATAATGTAACGAACTAGCGGGTGTGAACCCACTGTGCAACGTGTCTTACCTTCTCTAAGGGTGTTGTCTAAGTGAACTTCTCGATCTTCACAGTACCCCTGATGGTCGGGATAGACTTTCCCGAGGGGAACACCAGGTCGCTACCTCTTGAGAAGGATTGGCACATGAGGCAGCTGGTCCAGGAGGACCAGGAGGTACCTGAGCAAGGTACCAGAGGTACAGGCATTGTCATCAGGCTGAGTCGTAACCAGAAGCAACAGTGCAGGACCGAAGGATGAGGCAGAGGCAAAGTAAACAGGCAATAGGTCAGGGCAGGCGGTACAGGTCAGGCAATCCGGGTCGACAACAGGATAGTCAAGGCAAACAGGCAGGGATCAAACAGGTAGCAGAGTCGAGGAATATAAGTACGAGTCAGGAACAAAAGCAGATATCAGGAACCTTAGCAGGACACAAAGACTTTGACACTGAGGTATCTGAGAAGGGGGCTGAGATACTTATATATGTGCAGGAGGGCTAGGATTGGTCAGCGAGGTCACATGACCTAACGCATAAAGTACAAGAATTGACAGCCTTTAAGGAAGTGCTACAGGGAACAAGCAGCAAGCAAGCAGCCCATGGCACAGTGGGCTGAGAGGAAATTGTGGAGCAGATCCCAGAACATCAGTACATACACAGAAAGAGCCCAGGACTGCAGCGGTGAATGGGAAGCACTGGCAGCAGATCACCGCTGAACATGGCGCCCGGGACTGTGGGGCTAAGCAGGGAAGCAGTGGAGCACAGCAGCCGCTGTGACAATAGAATATCAGTAGTTCTAAAGAAGAATCAGAGGGTTAGGAGCGTAAGGGAGAATGTCTCTCTTTAGAGAGTTTATCGTTAGGATGTAGGGTTTTGTTTATATTCCTAAAGTCCGCTGAAACTTGAGATTGAAATGTATTAAGGTGACTACTTTTGTGTTCCAATGGATAAAAAGAGGATTTTGGCGTGACATACATATTATGTAATTATCATTAATAGATTCACCGAGAGGGTCGGACTGGCCATAAATCCTACAGGGAAATTTCCCAGTGGGCTGATGTCCAGGGGCCACCCAAGCTCTTATCATAGATTGTAAGCTCTTGAGAGCAGGGTCCTCATTCCTATTGTCATAATTAATGACTTATCTGTTGCTATGTTATTTGACTGTTTGAACATGAACCGCTAAACTGTAAAGCACTGTGGAATATGGTGCTATATAAATAAAGATTATTATTATTCTAACTGCCACTGGTCAGGTACATAATCTGATCCTTTTAGCGTTAATTAATGCTCAGAGTGTCAGGTACTTATATACCTGTCTGAATTCAATTGTATCACTGTCCTTAGGACGGCAATACAGTTGAATACTGCAGTGCGGAAGAAATTGGAATGGGCCGCAACTATTATTTTTTTTTCTTCTTTCCTTGGCCATGTGGGGAGCATACCACTGGGGGCACTATAGGGGTCATTACTAGGGGGAGTCCAGGCAGGATGCTGAAGGTAGGGCTGTCTCAGTGCTGTGGCCCACACCTCACCTCCTAATCCCCAGGTCCATATATTAACTACAGATAATTGAAGGAGGAGGAGGGCAGACCATTACAGTCATTGTTGGCCACCACAGAAGGACAGCTTCTGGAGAGGTATTTTGTGCTGCCCTGTGGTAATTGGTTCTGCTGGGATGGTATTTAGGGATGGTATTGCTGACCCTGCTTAGATTTGTTGGGCCCACCTACATGTAGGGCCACTTTAAGGTTTCTTCCAGGGCTACTTTAAGTTCCCAGTCCGTCCCTGCAACCAAGAGATCATTTCTATTTTTACTCTTCTCAATACTCTTAAAATGTCTTGTTAGTGTTAATTTGCAGACATAACCAAAATTATCTAAAGCCTGTAGCAGACAGGGCTTATTTTCACCTCAAGGAGGTCTTCCAGGATGCATATTTCAAGTCAATGTCCTGTACAGGAATAAAGCACTCTGCACAAGGAATTTCAGTACCAGCCGCAGGTCCCCGGAAGAAGCTGAGTTTTAGATTGAATGCCTTAAGATCTTGATTGCCTTTAAGGCGTTATCCCATGAATAATGCAAACATACACAATCTGGTACATGACATTCTCTTTCTGACAAAGCTAGAACTAGCCCTGTACGTCACATGGATCCAGAGATATCCCCATTCATTGCTCCAATTGTTCAGCTAAATGTATTTCAAGCTTTCAGCTTAGGGGACATGTCCTTTCTCAGGGGTCACTGGTGTAATTATAGGAGTTGCAGCGGTCGCAGTTGTGACAGGGCCCCAGAGGGCCCCCCTTGCCAGTAGTAGTGTACTTTTCCCTTTATAAGATGCAGTACATCTTATAAAGGGAATACTAGTGAGCACTAATGGAAGCGCTTACTAGTATGCAGAAGGAGTACTTAACCCTCCACCTGCTCGCTTTTCTGCGGGCCCGCCCTGCTGTGTCCTGGCTGTCAGGACATACAGAGCGCACTCTGACCTCACGCTGCAGGAGGTCAGGTGACTGCAGTGTGGGTTCTGAGAAAAGAAGACAGCCAGGACAGGAAGAATGGCAGCAGGAGAGGTAAGTTACTTTATTATTTTACAGTCTGAGGTCTGATATGGAGGTCTAATGAAGGGGTCTGGAGTGGTCTCACTGGGGGTCTGGAGAGGTCTCACTAGGGGTCTGGAGGGGTCTCACTGGGGTTCTGGAGTGGTCTAATGAGCAGTCTGGAGGTCTGACTGGGGGGTATGGAGGTCTGACTGGAGGTCAGATATGGGGGTCTGGAGGCCTAATGGGGGACTGGAGGTCTGGTCTGAGGTGTAATAGGGCTCTGGTGGTCTGGTCTGAGGTCTGATATGAGGTCTGGAGCTCTGGTCTGAGGTCCGATATGGGGGTCTGGAGGTCTGGTCTGAGGTCTGATATGGGGGTATGGAGGTCTAATGGAGGTCTTATATGGGGGTATGGAGCTCTAATGGGTCTTATCAGAGGTCTGATATTGGGTTGGGGTCTTACATGGAGGTCTAATGGGAGTCTGATCTGAGGTCTAAAACTGGGGTTTTAAATGGGGTCTAACATAGAGTTCTAAAGAGGGTTTGTTCTGAGATGGGGGGGATCTCATTTAGGGTTTTATAAGGGGGTCTGATCTGAAAGTAAGGGGGTATTATTTTGTACTAGCGCACAATATAAAGGGGTGTGGTACTAGTATTTTCAGGGGAACTGTTTCTGCAGGAAAGTATAGGGGAGCTCAGTGGACACAGTATTGGGGGTGGCAGGATGAGGTGTTGAGAAGGTGGGAAGATGATGGAAAAGTAGGAAAGTAAGATGTCTGTTTGTTAAACTCTGCAGACATCCTTTTGCTGCAGCTGGTGGCAGTTGAAGAATGGAACTTAGTATTAGTGATGAGCGGCAGGGGCAATATTCGAATTTACGATATTTTGTGAATATTTGGTAGAATATTCATCATATATTTGCAAATTCAAGATTATTTTCTTGATTGCGAAAAATCGGCAATGTAATATTTGCGTAAAGGGCGTGAAATACAGGCATGGGTCACTATAGCTAAATTTTTCAAACTGCTAGAAGTTTCCTGATACTGGAGAAAATGGTTTGGCACGACAGAACGTTACAATAGCTTTATATGCAGATAGAGTGCTCCAATATATTTGTGATTGCGAAATCGGCACTAATGATGCGAATATTTTGGCGCAATACGTGCAACTTCACATTTTAACAGGTCTGACTACTTATTAGTGATTGGGGCACTAAGTATTGTTGTCAACTTGTGACATCACAGCACTATGTATGTATGTAGCATGTATGTATGGACAGCAGAACCTCTCAGCTACACTATATCACTATCTAACCTATCTAATATTCGATATTACTAATATATATCACTATATTCTAATTTTCATGTATTTTGGTGTGCTGAAAACAAATAAAATATTGAAAAAACTTTGTATATTTCTTTTATATTATGGGTTTTTAACCAAATTTAAAGTCCAAATTATCATTAATCAATTCACATAAATGCATTTAAGATATAAAATGCCCAAAAAAACTTAAAGGGGTTTTCCAAGCTATGTAAAAAAAAATATAGCACTGTAAATCTGATGGTCAGCAATATATACATAAGGTAAGCAAGTTTTAGGGGGAAAAAAATTGTATTTCCTCATTTCCCTAGTTCTCTTCTTGGCCTTTTGTTGTTATTTTCAGGTGAACAATATCTGCCCCCCCCCCCCCCCCCTGCAAAGGGGGTCAATACAAGTGCTGCTCTGAGTGACATGTCTGACTACTGGGATACTCAGCAGCATGCTGTATGTGTAAGCCTCAGCCCTGAGTCTGTGCTTCTAAAGGTAGAAGGGTTTAATCTTTCCTAAAGAATCTGACTTTAAAGAGGATACAAGACCAAAATTGTTTTCTCAGGAGGAGATGGATGATTAAGTAAGAGACTTGAATCTTCTCAAAGATGCCGCTGAGTTATTCGGATCAAGTCTGAAAAGCAGGAATTTATTGTTGCCAGGAGTGTCATCTTCATGGTTCAGACATCGTGAAAAGGAGTTCGTTCCTTACTTCGCCCAGGAAGACAAGTTGGTTTATTGCATCGATGTCAAAGGCATGATGGGTCAATTTAAAATCCAATATGATTCAGAGCAATGGCGTCTTTTTATAGATTCTTCAAAAAGAAGTCTCAAAGCAGTTTTACTCCACAACGGTGGTTTTTACGCTTCCATACCTGTAGGTCATTCAGTATAATTGAAGGAAACCTACGAGAACTTGGAATTGGTTCTTCGTAAACTTGAATATGAAGACCATGGTTGGCAAGTGTGTGGGGACTTGAAGGTCTTGTGCATGCTGCTCGGGCAACAAGCTGGGTACACCAAATACCCTTGTTTTCTGTGTCTATGGGACATTTGAGACCGACAAAATCACTGGACCAAGAAGAGTTGGCAGCCTAAGGTGCTAACAGTCAGTGAAAACAATGTCTTCCGAGAAACTTTAATACCTTTCCATAAAGTTCTTCTACCACCTCTCCACATAAAATTGGGATTGATGAAGCAATTCGTAAAATAACTTCCAAGAGATTGAGAATGCTTCAAATACTTAGTCACCAAGTTTCCAGGCCTGTCGGTGGCAAAATTAAAGGAAGGTGTGTTCGTCGGACCAGACATTAGAAGGCTTATAGTTGATCAAGAGTTTGTCAATACCATGACGGATCCTCAAAAAGAAGGGTGGATTGCACTTAAAGAAGTCGTACGGAAACTTTTAGGCAATAACAAAGATCCTCACTACAAAAAGATCTTCAGACTAAGGCCTCATGCACACGACAGTATTTTTTCACGGTCCGCAAAAACGGGGTCTGTAGGTCCGTGATCCGTGACCGTTTTTTCGTCCGTGGGTCTTCCTTGATTTTTGGAGGATCCACGGACATGAAAAAAAAGTCGTTTTGGTGTCCGCCTCGCTGCGGAGCCAAACGGATCCGTCCTGAATTACAATGCAAGTCAACGGGGACGGATCCGTTTGACGTTGACACAATATGGTGCCATTTCAAACGGATCCGTCCCCATTGACTTTCAATGTAAAGTCTGGAGTCCCTTTTATAACATCGGATCGGAGTTTTCTCCAATCCGATGGTATATTTTAACTTGTAGCGTCCCCATCACCATGGGAACGCCTCTATGTTAGAATATACTGTCAGATATGAGTTAGATCGTGAAAACTCATTTCCGACAGTATATTCTAACACAGAGGCGTTCCCATGGTGATGGGGACGCTTCTAGTTAGAATATGCTACAAACTGTGTACATGACTGCCCCCTTCTGCCTGGCAACACGATCTCTTACAGGGGGCCGTGATCAGCACAATTAACCCCTCAGGTGCCGCACCTGAAGGGGTTAATTGTACTATCATATCCCCCTGTAAGAGATCAGGGCTGCCAGGCAGCAGGGGGCAGACCCCCCCCTCCCCAGTTTAAATATCATAGGTGGCCAGTGCGGCCCCCCCTCCCTCCCTCTATTGTAATAATAGGTTGGTGGCACAGTGTGCGGCCCCCCGCCCCCCCTCCCTTCCTCTATTGTAATAATTTGTTGGTGGCACAGTGTGCGCCCCCCATCGGCCCCCCCTCCTCCCTCTATTGTAATAATTCATTGGTGGCACAGTGTGCACCCCCCATCGGCCCCCCCTCCCTCTATAGCATTAACAACATTGGTGGCCAGTGTGCGGCCTCCCATCTCCCCCCCCCCCCCGATCATTGGTGGCAGCGGAGTTCCGATCGGAGTCCCAGTTTAATCGCTGGGGCTCCGATCGGTAACCATGGCAACCAGGACACTACTGCAGCCCTGGTTGCCATGGTTACTTAGCAATAGTACAATAGTAAAAGATTCATACTTACCTGGGAGCTGCGATGTCTGTGTCCGGCCGGGAGCTCCTCCTACTGGTAAGTGACAGTTCATTTAGCAATGCGCCGCACAGACCTGTCACTTACCAGTAGGTGGAGCTCCCGGCCGGACACGAACATCGCAGCAGCCAGCAGGTAAGTATGAATCTTCTACTATTGTACTATTGCTAAGTAACCATGGCAACCAGGACTGCAGTAGCGTCCTGGTTGCCATGGTTACCGATCGGAGCCCCAGCTATTAAACTGGGACTCCGATCGGAACTCCGCTGCCACCAATGATCGGGGGGGGGGGGGAGATGGGAGGCCGCACACTGGCCACCAATGTTGTTAATGCTATAGAGGGAGGGGGGCCGATGGGGGGCACACACTGTGCCACCAACAAATTATTACAATAGAGGGAGGAAGGGGGGGCGGGGGGCGCACACTGTGCCACCAATGAATTATTACAATAGAGGGAGGGGGCCGCACTGGCCTCCAATGATATTCAAACTGGGGAGGGGGGGGTCTGCCCCCTGTTGCCTGGCAGCCCTGATCTCTTACAGGAGGATATGATAGTACAATTAACCCCTTCAGGTGCCGCACCTGAAGGGGTTAATTGTGCTGATCACGGCCCCCTGTAAGAGATCGGATGCTGCCAGGCAGCGGGGGGCAGTCTTGTACACAGTTTGTAGTGTATTCTAACTAGAAGCGTCCCCATCACCATGGGAACGCCTCTGTGTTAGAATATACTGTCGGATATGAGTTCACGAAGTGAAAACTTAGATCTGAAAAAGCTTTTATGCAGACGGATCTTCGGATCCGTCTGTATGAAAGTAACCTACGGCCACGAATAACGGACACGGATGCCAATCTTGTGTGCATCCGTGTTCTTTCACGGACCCATTGACTTGAATGTGTCCGTGAACCGTTGTCCGTCAAAAAAATAGGACAGGCCATATTTTTTTGACGGACAAGATACACGGATCACGGTCTCAGCTGCAAAACGGTGCATTTTCCGATTTTTCCACGGACCCATTGAAAGTCAATGGATCCGCGAAAAAAAACGGAAAACGGCACAACGGCCACAGATGAGAGCATTTCAAGCTTTAGGCTGCCTGATGAGTTTGAAAGTTAATTTCCTCCAGTTCCACGTTGACTACTTTCCTAAAAAATTTGGGAACTGTGAGTGAGGAACAAGGTGAACGATTCCACAAAGACATTAAAGAGATGGAAAGGAGATACCAGGGAAAATGGAGCATTACAATGATGGCAGACTACTGTTGGATGCTTCAGAGAGACATTCCAGATGCTATTCACAAGCATAAATACACCAAGAGGAGCCTCACAGGGAAGAAGAATTGAGTTTAGTGTGTGTAGGTGAGCTCATTTCAGGTAAAAAAAGGAAGGATTTTCCTTCAAAAAATGGTAATAAAACTTTAATTTTAGAAGTCTATTTCCATTTATTTTGAGGTATTGCCTTATTTAACATAGTTAGCTAAATTGTCAGGAAATGGGATGTCCTATGACAAAATGGAGGTCATTTTCGGATTCAGCGCACCAAAAAACATAAAGATTACGTGGAATAACGAAAACAGCTCTTGAAAATTTTTTTGCAGACCTGTGAAGTGTAATTTTTTTTTGCAGACCTGTGAAGTGGATGCTTGAAGTGGAATAACTTTAGCCTGATTGACGGACAATGTTGGGAAATGGGGTAAAGTAATAAATGAAGCACTACTCACCTACTAGATCCAGCGCTGCCACCATGGTTCACACCGCTGGGATTTTTTTTAACCTGGCTGCAGCAGTAATGTCAGGTTGAAAATACATTCACTGATGAGGTCAGTGATTGGCTGTAGTTGTCATGTGAATCACTGTGAAGATTTGGCCCATGGGACTGCCTCTATCAAGGACTACAACAACTACAAGAACTCTCATAGCTGTCACGGTGGGGAGTGGAGGGAAACTCCACACCGTACACTGTAGGTTGGCGGGATATGCCACTAGGCCTGGAAACAGGAATAAAGGGAGCAGGTGACCTTCTAACACATCCCTAAATCCTAGCCCTGACCTCCTAACTGTATGAGCAAATCCTAATGGTGGCAGGGCTCATACCCGTAACCTTGGGCCCTACTAACCCTAGAGATCCCTGGTAATAATGTCAGGGCTAGGAGACGACCTGTTCATCCACGACACGGATGAACCGGAGTCTCCAGCAGGACTAGCAACAAGAAAGGAGCAGACAGTAGCATAAACCAGATTGGCAGGTAAGCACTCAGCACAAACAACACACACTGGAACAACAGCACTTACCTGCCACAACAACTGGATGAAACCACAACTGCTACTGACTAGTGGTTGCCCACTTAAGCAGGCAGTTGGTCAACACGGTTCCCCCTCTGAGGAAACCAGGAGCCCCCTCACAGGAGGCCCAACACACAGGGAAAAGCCTTGCATACATGCTGGACGAACAACACCAAAAGACCAGACATGACAAAACAAGACTTACACCACACCCTGAACATAAACCCAGACCAAACATCAACACAGGTAAGGTAGGGAAGGTAGGGAACATGGAGGATACATAAGGGATAACAATCTATGTTCAACAAGGTGACCCTCAAACTGGACAAATGGTAAGGTCCAGGATGGCAGCATAACTCCATCTCCACAAGAAGTTGAAGTCCCACTAACCTCAGGCTCCAAGCCCAAGTACTATAAGAGCCCACACCCAGCTCCAGATTGCTCAGACTTTAACCCCATACCCACCAGAATGGGAAGGGACAACATTCTTAAAGGGGAAGTGTGTAAACATGCTAAAAACTGGCAACAAGCATGCACGGCAAAAGTGTCATGGTCCAAAAAAATACCCAGCTCCGCAGAGGCTGTCCTCTTTTTTTTAAATAAAAAAAAATCTGTTCTTAACAGTTTAATCTCTGTTTTGTCCCCTATCAGAGCACGTGTATGGAATAGATTTTAGGAATCGGGAGATGGAAAAAGATGCTTGCTTGGTCCTCTTACTTCCAATTTGGGGCACTGCGTGTATGGCTTGCAATGTACTGTGCCACCAGATATGAGTGGTGTGTTTAAGTAGTACTATTCCTATCAGTTTAATCCCTGTTACGTGCTTTATCAGGGGATGTGTATGGAATAGATTTTAAGAATCGGGAGATGGAAAAAGATGCTTGGTCGGTCCACCTACTTCCAATTTGGGGCACTGCGCGTGCGCCGTGCAATGTACTATGTCACCAGATATGAGTGGTGTGTTTAAGTAGTGCTATTCCTATCAGTTTAATCCCTGTTACGTCCCCTATCAGGGGCCGGTCTATGGAATAGATTTTAGGAACCGGGAGATGGAAAAAGATATCTTGGTCGGTCCTCTTACTTCCAATTTGGGGCACTGCGCGTGCGCCGTGCAATGTACTGTGCCATCAGATATGAGTGGTGTATTTTAGTAGTACTATTCCTATCAGTTTAATCCCTGTTACGTCCCCTATCAGGGGACATGTATGGAATAGATTTTAGGAACCGGGAGATGGAAAAAGATGCTTGGTCGGTCCTCTTACTTCCAATTTGGGGCACTGCGCATGCGCCATGCAATGTACTATTCAATCCCAATATGAGTGGTATGTTAAGTAGTACTATTCCTATCAGTTTAATCCCTGTTACGTCCCTTATCAGGGGACATGTATGGAATAGATTTTAGGAACCGGGAGATGGAAAAAGATGCTTGGTCGGCCCTCCTACTTCCAATTTGGGGCACTGCGCGTGCGTCGTGCAATGTACTGTGCCACCAGATATGAGTGGTGTGTTTAAGTAGTACTATTCCTATCAGTTTAATCCCTGTTACGTCCCCTATCAGGGCACGTGTATGGAATAGATTTTAGGAACCGGAAGATGGAAAAAGATGCTCGGTCGGTCCTCCTACTTCCAATTTGGGGCACTGCGCGTGCGTCGTGCAATGTACTGTGCCACAAGATATGAGTGGTGTGTTTAAGTAGTACTATTCCTATCAGTTTAATCCCTGTTACGTCCCCTATCAGGGGCCGGTCTATGGAATAGATTTTAGGAACCGGGAGATGGAAAAAGATGCTTGGTTGGTCCTCCTACTTCCAATTTGGGGCACTGCGCGTGCGCCGTGCAATGTACTGTGCCACCAGATATGAGTTGTGTGTTTAAGTAGTACTATTCCTATCAATTTAATCCCTATTACGTCCCCTATCAGGGGATGTGTATGGAATAGATTTTAGGAACCGGGAGATGGAAAAAGATGTTTGGTCGGTCCTCTTACTTCCAATTTGGGGCACTGCGTGTGTGCGCCGTGCAATGTACTGTGCCACCAGATATGAGTGGTATGTTTAAGTAGTACTATTGCTATCAGTTTAATCCCTGTTACGTTCCCTATCAGGGGCCGGTCCACGGAATAGATTTTAGGAGCCGGGAGATGGAAAAAGATGCTTGGTCGGTCCTCTTACATCCAATTTGGGGCACTGCGCGTACGCCATGCAATGTACTGTGCCACCAGATATGAGTGGTGTTTTTAACCCCTTCACGCAACATCACGTACATGTACGTGAGAGAATGTGGTGCCTCACCGCATCCCCACGTGCATGTACGTGATCGGCTTTCACTGTCAGCGCAGGGAGCGAAGCGCTGAGGGTACAGTGAAGCCGGCGTGCTGGGGTTGCCAGGCAACCAGAGCAGCATCGGAGCTCTGACCCGCCCGCGATCGCTGTGATTGGTCCAATAGCGCAGAGGGACCAATCGCAGCGCATCGAGGCAGGTTAGGGGGGTTTGGGGAGGGACTATGTGCTTCTCCTTCTCTGATCCTCCCAATTCCTGTCAGGGAAGCGATCAGAGAAGGAGAGAGTGTGAAAAGCTGCTGTAGATTAGGATCACATTAACCCCTTTAGTGCCGAAAAGCTGCTTCTGTGCCCCAGTCAGTGACACAGATCAGTTCTGTGCCTCATCAACAGCCTGTCATCTGTCACCTGTAGTCAGTTCTGTGCCTCATCCCCTGCTTCGTACATAATTAACCCCTAATAACCCCTTCAGTACCGATTTGCCCCAGTCAGTGAGATTAGTCCTGTCCAGTCATCTCCTCATCACCTCATCCCGTCATCCAGACACCTGTCACTACTGTCCGTCCGTTAAGACAACTGTCTGCCCGTCAAGACACCTGTCACTCCAGCCTGTCCGTCCGTTAAGACAACTGTCTGCCCGTCAAGACACCTGTCACTCCAGCTGTCCGTCCATCAAGACAACTGTCTGCCCGTCAAGACACCTGTCACTCCAGCTGTCCGTCCATCAAGACAACTGTCTGCCCGTCAAGACACCTATCACTCCAGCCTGTCCGTCCATCAAGACACCTGTCACACTAGCCTGTCCGTCAATCAAGACACCTGTCACTAAAGTTTGTCCGTTCAATAAAGACACGTGTCACTCCAGCCTGTTCGCCCATCAAGACACCTGTCAGTCCAGTCTGTCTGTTCAATAAAGACACCTATTACTCCAGCCTGTCCGCCCATCAAGACACCTGTCAGTCCAGTCTGTCCGTCCATCAAGACACCTGTGACTCCAGTTTGTCCGTTCAATAAAGATACCTGTCACACTAGCCTGTCTGTCCGTCAAGTCACCTGTCACACACTCCCAAGTTACATAAAAAATAATAACCGTCAATAGTTGTGCCATCCTCCTGTGCTTGAGTGGCACCATTCTGTAAAATATAAGTCTCTTATGCCCCATGTGGCTTTGTGCCACCTAATACTGTAATATAATACATTAATTAACCCCTTTTCTGCCCCAGTAAGGATATTGGGACTACTCTGTGTCCCATACTAGACCCCTGGCTCATCGCCAGCCATCTGTGCTACCTGTGACACCTGTCAATAATTTCCAAGTGTTTCGAGGAGTTTTTTTCCTATCCTAAAGGATATACAGTATTTTAGTCTACTGTTCCATTTTTAAAAAATATATATATATTAAAAAAAGACTAAAAAAAAATCTACGTTAGTTTACAGTTTAAAATGACTAAACGGCTTTTCACTGCCGAAGAGGCATATGCCGTACTTTTTGAGGACACTGACTCCAACAGTGGAGATGAAGTGACATTTTTAGTTTCATCTTCCTCAGATGATTCATCTAATGATGAACCCCCTCGTAGGCGTCCTAGGGGTAGTGCGCCGTCGCAGCCCTGTACAAGTGACTCTTCATGGATCTCTGCAGATAACTATGTGCCCCAGGTGCCTGAATTTACAGCCACTCCAGGCATCAATGTAGATACAACAGGTTTCAGTGAAATACATTTTTTCCAATTATTCTTCACTGATGACCTAATTAACTTGATGGTGGAACAAACAAATATATATGCAGAGCAATTTATTGCCTCCCATCCAGACAGTTATCTCTCAAGGCCCCACAAATGGACCCCTACTAACACAACTGAAATGCAAAGGTTTTGGGGCCTTCTCCTAAGCATGGGAATTATAAAAAAACCAACAATACGTTCGTATTGGAACAAAGATATTTTATATCACACCCCTCTTCACAGTCTTGCCATGCCCCGGGCCCGTTTCGAAGCTCTTCTAAGATTCCTACACTTCAGCAATAATAATGAATGCCAACCCCCAAGCAACCCCAGTTATGACAGACTCTTTAAAATTAGGCCAGTGGTTGACCACTACAATTCCAAATTTGGTCAAGTATATACCCCCCAAAAATGTCTCTCAGTGGATGAATCATTGGTCCACTTCAAAGGCCGAAGTACCTGCCAGTACCTGCCCAATAAAAGGGCTAGGTATGGTGTGAAGTTGTATAAGGCCTGCGAAAGTGTATCTGGGTATACACTGCGCTTTCGTATTTACGAGGGAAAAGATTCCAAAATTGAGCCACCAGATTGTCCCCCGGTTCTGGGTATAAGTGGGAAGATAGTATGGGATTTAGTCCACCCCCTGCTGGACCACGGATATCATCTGTATTTGGACAACTTTTACAATAGTGTCCCTCTCCTGAAGTGCCTTGCTGCCAGAGGCATAGGCACACGTGGCACAATTAGAAGAAATCAAAA
The DNA here is from genome assembly GCF_014858855.1 of Bufo gargarizans. Lineage (NCBI taxonomy): Eukaryota > Metazoa > Chordata > Amphibia > Anura > Bufonidae > Bufo > Bufo gargarizans. Next base: position 84,695,070 of record NC_058087.1, on the reverse strand, counting down.
AGGGCTCCCTAAATCCTTTATAGATCAGACAGTGCGTCGTGGGGAAAGCAGGGCTGTTTGCTCAGAAAATTTGATGCTGCTAAAATACAAGGACAAACGGGATGTTCTTGTGTTGACTACCCTCCATGCAGATCAGTCCACCCCAGTCCCAGTCCGAGGAACCACAGAGCAGAACATCAAGCCTGTGTGTATCCAGGATTACAACAAGTTCATGGATGGAGTGGATCTTTCAGACCAGGTACTACAGCCCTACAGTGCCTTAAGAAAATCTAAGGTGTGGTACAAAAAAATTAGCTGTGTACCTAACCCAAGTGTCACTATATAATGCCTTTGTCATCCACAGAACAGCTGGTCATGGGGGGACCTTCTTGGAATTTCAGGAAAAAATAATAAAAAAATTGATTTTTGGCGTTCAGGAAGGAGAGGCCAGTTTTTTATCCAGCAGTGCTTCTGGGGTATCAAGAATAATACGTGGGCAGCATTTCCCTGGAGTACTTCCCCCCACAGAAAAAAAAAGACGACCCCAAAAAAGGTGTCGAGTTTGCTCGGTTAAAGGGATTAGAAAAGACACCACTCACTACTGTCAGACCTGTCCCTCTAAACCGGGCCTCTGCATTGGAGAGTGCTTTCAAGTTTATCACACCTCAACTGATATCCATTAAGTCCATTTCACTAAATTCTTAATTAATCCATGGCAAGACATTTTCAATTGAGCATTTTTCCATTTGGCAATCCAATAATAGCTCCCCCCAAAAAATAAAAAATAAAATAAAAACCTTAAAAATTCCCATTATACCCCTAGATGAATACATTGAAAGGTGTCATTTTATTAAATGAGGCAATTCTTCAATTTCCTTTTATGTTCTGGCACCCCTAGAGCATCCATTTTGCGGTTTTCACTATTGGGGTGAGTGACTTCAAATGCGACATGGTGCTTGAAAATTATTCCAGCGAAATCTGCCTTCCAAAAGCCACACGATGTTCCTCCCATTCTGAGCCCCGCTGTGTGCTCATACAGCACTTTACAACCACATATGGGGTGTTGACGTATTCAGGAGAAAATGGGGAACAGATTATGGGGTGCATTTTCTCCTGATACCCCTTGTTAAAATGACAAATTTGGGCCTAAAGCGAGATATTCTTGTAAAATATGAAATTTTTCATTTTCACTGCCAAGTCTTTCTAAATTCTATGAAACGGCTATTGGGCCAAAGTGCTCAGTGCACCCCTTGAAAAATTCCTTAGGGGGTGTATTTTCCATAATGGGGTCACTTTTGGTGTTTTTTAACTGTTGGGGTGCCTCAGGGTGTCTTCAAATGCGACATGGTGCTTGAAAATTATTCCAGCGAAATCTGCCTTCCAAAAGCCACACGATGTTCCTCCCATTCTGAGCCCCGCTGTGTGCTCATACAGCACTTTACAACCACATATGGGGTGTTGACGTATTCAGGAGAACATGGGTAAAAGATTATGGGGTGCATTTTCTCCTGATACCCCTTGTTAAAATGACAAATTTGGGCCTAAAGCGAGATATTCTTGAATAATATGAAATTTTTCATTTTCACTGCCAAGTCTTTCTAAATTCTATGAAACGGCTATCTGGCCAAAGTGCTCAGTGCACCCCTTGAAAAATTCCTTAGGGGGTGTATTTTCCATAATGGGGTCACTTTTGGTGTTTTTTAACTGTTGGGGTGCCTCAGGGTGTCTTCAAATGTGACATGGTGCTTGAAAATTATTCCAGCGAAATCTGCCTTCCAAAAGCCACACGATGTTTCTCCCATTCTGAGCCCTGCTGTGTGCTCATACAGCACTTTACAACCACATATGGGGTGTTTCTGTAAACTTAAGAATCAGGGTAACAAATATTAAGGTTTATTTTGCTGTTAACCCATGCTGAATTGCAGGATAAATGGATCTAAAGTGAAAAATCTGCAAAAAAAAAAGTGACATTTTAAAAATTCACCTCCATTTTCCATTAATTCTGGTGGAACACTTAAAGGGTTAACAACGTTTGTAAAATTAGTTTTGAATACCTTGAGGGGTGTAGTTTCTAAAATGGGGTCATTTTTGGGTGGTTTCTATTATATAAGTCTCACAAAGTGACTTCAGACATGAACTGGTCCTTAAAAAGTGGGTTTTGGAAATGTTCTGAAAAATTTTAAACTTTGCTTCTAAACTTCTAAGCCTTCTAACATCCCCAAAAAATAAAATTACATTTACAAAATGATGCAAACATGAAGTAGACATATGGTAAATGTAAAGTAATAACTATTTTGTAAGTTACCACTGTCTGTCAGATAACCAGAGAAATTCAAATTTAGAAAATTGCAAATTTTTCCAAATTTTCTGTAAATTTGGGCTTTTTTTATAAATAAAGGTGAAACATATTGACTCAAATTTACCACTAACATGAAGTACAATATGTCACGAGAAAACAATCTCAGAATCGCTTATATAAGTAAAAGCGTTCCAGAGTTATTACCACATAAAGTGAAACATGTCAGATTTGCAAAATGTGGCTTGGTCCTTATGGTGAAAACTAGCTTGGTCTTGAAGGGGTTAAGTAGTACTATTCCTATCAGTTTAATCCCTGTTACGTCCCCTATCAGAAGACGTGTATGGAATAGATTTTAGGAACCGGGAGATGGAAGAAGATGCTTGGTCAGTCCTCCTACTTCCAATTTGGGGCACTGCGTGTGCGCCGTGCAATATACTGTGCCACCAGATATGAGTGGTGTGTTTAAGTAGTACTATTCCTATCAGTTTAATCCCTGTTACGTCCCCTATCAGGGGCCGGTCTATGGAATAGATTTTAGGAACCGGGAGATGGAAAAAGATGCTTGGTTGGTCCTCCTACTTCCAATTTGGGGCACTGCGCATGCGCCGTGCAGTGTACTGTGCCACCAGATATGAGTGGTGTGTTTAAGTAGTACTATTCCTATCAGTTTAATCCCTGTTACGTCCCCTATCAGGGGCTGGTCTATGGAATAGATTTTAGGAACCGGGAGATGGAAAAAGATGCTTGGTCGGTCCTCCTACTTCCAATTTGGGGAACTGCGCGTGCGCCGTACAATGTACTGTGCCACCAGATATGAGTGGTGTGTTTAAGTAGTACTATTCCTATCAATTTAATACCTGTTACGCCCCCTATCAGGGGACGTATATGGAATAGATTTTAGACAAAGTTGACACACTCATGACATAAATTTTATTCCTTTATGCGTCATTCTTTGTGTAGTGATGACTGTGCTCGTGCACACGTTTGGAAGATTGCAGGCGATGGGGTTTTTTCAAAGCCTATGGTCGTGCTGAGGTAGTTCAGTGACAGTTAAGTGACCCAGAAAACAATGATTCTGCAGTGTGGGCCCATTGTTGGCCTAGTAGGCTTTAATGATCACCTTAGATGATCACAAAGAAAATTAATGTTTTTTCTATGCAAAATTATCCAGCCGGTTGTTTTTGGTCTGTTCACAATGAAGCAACGACCTTATCATCTGGGGTGTGCCAACATTGCCACTGCCAACACACTCATAGAGGTGGTCGCTTCATTGTGATACGCAAGCCCCTTCACCACAACAAGGTAACGATCACGAAGGTGAATTGACACATGTATGTGCCTTTTTTTTGTTTTGTTTTTGCAGCCACAGTGCAGCACCAGAGGCCAGAAAGATTAGGCATGTACACATGCCTGAAAAATTAGGTATTGTTGCAGCCGGGGCCAGAGAAATTGATGTTTTTCAGGCAGAAAGTGCACTAAAACATTGCGGCTTGAACCCGAGTTGGTGGTGGATAAGTTACGCAAGTCATCCGGCATTCCGAGATAAAATACAGCAGTGTGTGGACCATTTTTACCCCAAGGCAGCTCATCTCATCAGGCCTTTTTTAGTCAAATGTATTGCCGACTGTCAGTCCCTTCGGTATCCATGCCTCATTCATCTTAACCACTTCAGCCCCGCTAGGTGAAACCCCCTTCATGACCAGAGCACTTTTTACACTTCGGCACTACACTCCTTTCACCGTTTATCGCTCGGTCATGCAACTTACCACCCAAATTAATTTTACCTCCTTTTCTTCTCACTAATGGAGCTTTCATTTGGTGGTATTTTATTGCTGCTGACATTTTTACTTTTTTTGTTATTAATCAAAATGTAACGATTTTTTTGCAAAAAAATGACATTTTTCACTTTCAGCTGTAAAATTTTGCAAAAAAAAACGACATCCATATATAAATTTTTCGCCAAATTTATTGTTCTACATGTCTTTGATAAAAAAAAATGTTTGGGCAAAAAAAAAAATGGTTTGGGTAAAAGTTATAGCATTTACAAACTATGGTACAAAAATGTGAATTTCCGCTTTTTGAAACAGCTCTGACTTTCTGAGCACCTGTCATGATTCCTGAGGTTCTACAATGCCCAAACAGTAGAAAACCCCCACAAATGACCCCATTTCGGAAAGTAGACACCCTAAGGTATTCGCTGATGGGCATAGTGAGTTCATAGAACTTTTTATTTTTTGTCACAAGTTAGCGGAAAATGATGATGATTTTATTTTATTTTTTTTTCTTACAAAGTCTCATATTCCACTAACTTGCGACAAAAAATAAAAAATTCTAGGAACTCGCCATGCCCCTTACGGAATACCTTGGGGTGTCTTCTTTCCAAAATGGGGTCACTTGTGGCGTAGTTTTACTGCCCTGGCAATTTAGGGGCCCAAATGTGTGAGAAGAACTTTGCAATCAAAATGTGTAAAAAATGACCGGTGAAATCCGAAAGGTGCACTTTGGAATATGTGCCCCTTTGCCCACCTTGGCAGCAAAAAAGTGTCACACATCTGGTATCGTCGTACTCAGGAGAAGTTGGGGAATGTGTTTTGGGGTGTCATTTTACATATACCCATGCTGGGTGAGAGAAATATCTTGGCAAAAGACAACTTTTCCCATTTTTTTATACAAAGTTGGCATTTGACCAAGATATTTTTCTCACCCAGCATGGGTATATGTAAAATGACACCCCAAAACACATTCCCCAACTTCTCCTGAGTACCGCGATACCAGATGTGTGACACTTTTTTGCAGCCTAGATGCGCAAAGGGGCCCAAATTCCTTTTAGGAGGGCATTTTTAGACATTTGGATCCCAGACTTCTTCTCACACTTTCGGGCCCCTAAAAAGCCAGGGCAGTATAAATACCCCACATGTGACCCCACTTTGGAAAGAAGACACCCCAAGGTATTCAATGAGGGGCCTGGCGAGTTCCTAGAATTTTTTATTTTTTGCATAAGTTAGCGGAAATTGATTTTTTTGGTTTTTTTCTCACAAAGTCTCACTTTCCGCTAACTTAGGACAAAAATTTCAATCTTTCATGGACTCAATATGCCCCTCACGGAATACCTTGGGGTGTCTTCTTTCCGAAATGAGGTCACATGTGGGGTATTTATACTGCCCTGGCTTTTTAGGGGCCCTAAAGCGTGAGAAGAAGTCTGGAATATAAATGTCTAAAAATGTTTACGCATTTGGATTCCGTGAGGGGTATGGTGCGTCCATGTGAGATTTTATTTTTTGACACAAGTTAGTAGAATATGAGACTTAGTAAGAAAAAACAAAAACAAAACAAAACAAACAAAAAATTTCCGCTAACTTGTGCCAAAAAAAATGTCTGAATGGAGCCTTACAGGGCGGGGGGGGGGGGTGATCAATGACAGGGGGGGTGATCAATGACAGGGGGGTGATCAATGACCGGGGGGTGATCAATGACAGGGGGGTAATCACCCATATAGACTCCCGGATCACCCCCCTGTCACTGATCACCCCCCCTGTAAGGCTCCATTCAGACATCCGCATGATTTTTTACGGATCCATGGATACATGGATCGGATCCACAAAACACATGCGGACGTCTGAATGGAGCCTTACAGGGGGGTTATCAATGACAGGGGGTGATCAGGGTGATCACCCCCCTGTCACTGATCACCCCCCCTGTAAGGCTCCATTCAGACATCCGCATGATTTTTTACGGATCCATGGATACATGGATCGGATCCACAAAACACATGCGGACGTCTGAATGGAGCCTTACAGGGGGGTTATCAATGACAGGGGTTGATCAGGGTGATCACCCCCCTGTCACTGATCACCCCCCCTGTAAGGATCCATTCAGACATCCGCATGATTTTTTACGGATCCATGGATACATGGATCGGATCCACAAAACACATGCGGACGTCTGAATGGAGCCTTACAGGGGGGTTATCAATGACAGGGGGTGATCAGGGTGATCAGGGTGATCACCCCCCTGTCACTGATCACCCCCCCTGTAAGGATCCATTCAGACATCCGCATGATTTTTTACGGATCCATGGATACATGGATCGGATCCACAAAACACATGTGGACGTCTGAATGGAGCCTTACAGGGGGGTTATCAATGACAGGGGGTGATCAGGGTGATCACCCCCCTGTCACTGATCACCCCCCCTGTAAGGCTCCATTCAGACATCCGCATGATTTTTACGGATCCATGGATACATGGATCGGATCCACAAAACACATGCGGACGTCTGAATGGAGCCTTACAGGGGGGTGATCAATGACAGGGGGGTGATCAGGGAGTGTATATGGGTGATCACCCGCCTGTCATTGATCACCCCCTGTAAGGCTCCATTCAGACGTCCGCATGTGTTTTGCGGATCCGATCCATGTATCCATGGATCCGTAAAAATCATGCGGACGTCTGAATGGAGCCTTACAGGGGAGTGATCAATGACAGGGGGGTGATCAATGACAGGGGGTGATCAGGGAGTGTATATGGGTGATCACCCGCCTGTCATTGATCACCCCCCTGTAAGGCTCCATTTAGACGTCCGTATGCGTTTTGCGGATCCGATCCATGTATCCGTGGATCCGTAAAAATCATACGGACGTCTGAACGGAGCCTGACAGGGGGGTGATCAATGACAGGGCGGTGATCAATGACAGGGGGGTGATCAGGGAGTTTATATGGGGTGATCATGGGTGATCAGGGGTTTATAAGGGGTTAATAAGTGACGGGGGGGTGTAGTGTAGTGTAGTGTAGTGTGGTGTTTGGTGCGACTGTACTGACCTACCTGAGTCCTCTGGTGGTCGATCCTAACAAAAGGGACCACCAGAGGACCAGGTAGGAGGTATATTAGACGCTGTTATGAAAACAGCGTCTAATATACCTGTTAGGGGTTAAAAAATTCGGATCTCCAGCCTGCCAGCGAGCGATCGCCGCGTATATGCGTATACGCGTATATGCGTGACTGTGCGCAGCGCTGCCACCTCCGGACTGCACATCTGCGTTAGGCGGTCCGGAGGTGGTTAATAAAGGTGAGGTAATCTAGACTTTTTTGACCTAGGCGACTTCTCTTCTCAGTGACAATACCTCCTGCTGCACTGAAGGTCCTTTCTGACAGGACACTTGAAGCGGGGCAGGCCAGAAGTTCCATTTCGCAAACTGGGATAGCTCAGGCCACAGGTCAAGCCTGCACACGCAGTAGTCAAGGGGTTCATCTCTCCTCAGAGTGTCGATATTTGCAGTTAAGGCAAGGTAGTCTGCTACCTGTCGGTCGAGTCGTTTTCTGAGGGTGGACCCCGAAGGACTGTGGCGATGCGTAGGACTTAAAAAGCTCTGCATGTCCTCCATCAACAACACATCTGTAAAGCGTCCTGTCCTTGCCGGCGTGGTCGTGGTAGGAGGAGGATTACTTTCACCTCTTCCCCTGTTAGATTCCCGTTGTGCTGTGACACCACCCTTATACGCTGTGTAAAGCATACTTTTTATTTTTATTTTGGAACTGCTGCATCCTTTCCGACTCAATTCGGTAATATTTCAGGCACTTTTTGCTTATAACGGGGGTCTAGTAGCGTGGCCACCCAGTACAGGTCGTTCTCCTTCAGCCTTTTTATACGAGGGTCCCTCAATAGGCACGACAGCATGAAAGACCCCATTTGCACAAGGTTGGATGCCGAGCTACTCATGTCATGTTCCTCGTCCTCACTGATCTCACTGTTCTTCCCCCCAGCCACGTACAACACCACGGGTACCAGATAGGTGACAACGAGCACCCTGGGATGCCTGCTGTGGTTGGTCTTCATCCTCCTCATAGCCACATTCCTCCTCTGAATCCTCATCCTCAGACTCCTCTTCCAGCATTGCCGCAGGTCCAGCAAGCAATGCTGATAAGGCTGTTTCTGGTGGTGATGGTGACCACAACTCTTCCTCTTCACGCTCATCTACGTCCTGATCCAGCACTCTTCACAAGGCATGCTCCAGGAAGAAAACAAATGGGATGATGTCGCTGATGGTGCCTTCAGTGAGACTGACTAGGTTTGTCACCTCCTCAAAAGGATGCATGAGCCTACAGGCATTGCGCATAAGCGTCCAGTAATGTGGCAAAAAAATTTCCAGCTCCGCAGAGGCTGTACTAGCACCTCGGTCATACAAATATCGCCTGCTTTTTCTTGTTGGAGCAGGCGATCAAACATTAAGAGTGTTGAATTCCAACGCGTCGGGCTGTCGCAAATCAAGCGCCTCAATGGCATGAATATCTGAAAAGTGCGCCATGGCTGCGTAGGAATGCCTGAAATGACCACACACCTTCCTGGCCTGCTTGAGGACATCCTGTAAGCCTGGGTACTTATGCACAAAGGGTTGTACGATCAGATTACACACATGTGCCATGCACGGCACATGTGTCAACTTGCCCAAATTCAATGCCGCCAACAAATTGCTTCCGTTGTCAAACACAACTTTGCCGATCTCCAGTTGGTACAGAGTCAGCCACTGATCCACCTGTGCATTCAGGGTGGACAGGAGTGCTGGTCCGGTGTGACTCTCTGCTTTCAGGCAAGTCAACCCCAAGACGGCGTGACACTGTCGTATCCGGGATGTGGAATAGCCCCTGGGGATCTGGGGGTGTGCAGTTGATGTGGAGCAAGACGCAGCAGCAGAAGAGGACTCAGCCGAGGAGGTTAGCTAAGAGGATGGAGTAGAGGAGGTGGCAGCAGGCCTGCCTGCAAGTCGTGGCGGTGTCACCAACTCCTCTGCAGAGCCACGCATTCCATGCTTGGCAGCCGTCAGCAGGTTTACCCAATGCGCAGTGTAGGTGATATACCTGCCCTGACCGTGCTTTGCAGACCAGGTATCAGTGGTCAGATGGACCCTTGCCCCAACACTGTGTGCCAAACATGCCATGACTTCCTTTTGCACAACAGAGTACAGAACAGTGATGCAACTATTATTATATTTGCTACTTTCCGGTTCTTTTACTCTGGTTTTGCAATTTTTTTTCCCTCATTTTTTCCTTTCCGCCCTGGACCACGGAAACGCGGAAGCTGTTTGTAGACTCAGATTTAAATTCTTAAATTCTTAAAGTATAAGATGACACATCTTACAGCGATATATATTGTCTAATTTATTCATAATCTCTAGCGTTGCATCACTGTTCCGTCCATAATACTTATCATTCTACTATGAATTCTTTACAGATCCCTTGATAAAGGTCAACACCGACCGAAACGTTGGGGTTGTACTGCTTAACTAATTATATTGCTTGAATAATTGCTCTGGATGGAACAAAGAAATGATGTATAAACTACTATGAATTAAAAACGATTAATTGATGAAATACATTTGGTGTGACGTGGATATCCACGGACACATCGTCATCATCAACCGCTTCATTTGTATCTGACAAGGAAGCAGCAGCGGGTACAACATCATCATCATCACACCGTACGTTTATGTGTGTAATGCTGCCTGACTGAGACATGTCCCTGTTATCTATATCCTCTGGCAATAATGGTGGCGCATCACTCATTTCTTCCAACTGATGTGTAAATAACTTCTCTGACAGATCAAGTGAAACAGCTGTGGTGCTAGTGTTGGTGGTAGCGGGGAGCGAGCGAGTGGTAACTTGAGAGGTGCCCAAAGCTGAGCTGGAGGAGGATGGTGCGTCAAGGTTCTGAGCGGAAGCTGTAGATGATTGGGTGTCCTGTGTTAGCCAGTCAACTATGTCCTTAGAACTTTTTGAGTTCAGGGTACGTGGCCTCTGAACACTGGGCATTATTCTAGGGCCAAAGGGAATCACAGCACTACGACCACGACAGCCCCTGCGGGGTGGCCTGCCTCTGCCTGTCATTTTTTTTAGATTAGTTTAGTTGTACTATGCGTGCAAGCTACTGTGACACCAGATATGAGTAGCACTGTGCACTGGCAGTAGTTGGCAGAGTAGACGCTGTAGGCCTGACACACATGCTTGCAGGCAACTAACTGCAATTATATTACAGTCAAAAATGTTTTTTTTTTTTTTTTTTTATGCAACTACTGTGACACCAGATATGAGTGGCACTGGTGGCACTGTGCACTGGCAGTAGTTGGCACAGTACACGCTGTAGGCCTGATACACACGCTTGCAGGCAACTAACTGCTATTATATTACAGTTGAAATTGTTTTTGTTTTTTCAATGCAAGCTACTGTGTGTGACATCAGATATGAGCGGCACTGGCAGAAGTTGGCAGAGTAGACGCTGTAGGCCTAACACACACGCTTGCAGAAAACTAACTGCTATTATATTACAGTCCAAAATGTATTTAATTTTTTTATGCAAGCTACTGTGTGTGACACCAGATATGAGTGGCACTGGTGGCACTGTGCACTGGCAGTAGTTGGCACAGTACACGCTGTAGGCCTGACATACACGCTTGCAGGCAACTAACTGCAATTATATTACAGTCAAAAAAGTTTTTTTTTTTTTTAAATGCAAGCTACTGTGACACCAGATATGAGTGGTGGCACTGGGCAAGTGGGCACAGTATACGCTGTGAGCCTGACACACACTCTGGCAGGCAACTGCAATTAGATTACAGAGGGGGGGAAAAAACGGACTAATGTACTAGCCCTAAAAAGGGCTTTTTGGGGTACAGTCAGGACGCTGTCCTTACAGCAGATCAGATGAGTCTTTCAGGACTGGCGTGGACACTGAATACACTGGCCTAGCTATCGATTTCCCTATTAAATCAGCAGCAGATACACTGTCCCTCCTCTCACTAAGACTGCAGCTTCCGAATTAATCTAAAATGGATGCTGTCCAGGAGGTGGGAGGGTCTGGGAGGGAGGGCCTGCTGCTGATTGGCTGGAATGTGTCTGCTGACTGGGAGGTACAGGGTCAAAGTTTCACCAATAATAACGGATAGAGGGGCGGACCGAACATTGCATATGTTCGCCCGCCACAGCGACCGTGAACAAGCAATAGTTCGGGACATCTCTAGCAACTAAATGAGCCAGCCACAGGCATTGTTGGGAAAGCGATCTTGGATACAGCAGCAGACGAACTCTAAGAAATATACTTAATAATGACATAAATGGAGCTGAGCTACTGTACTAGAAAAAAAACTTTGCACAAGAGTGGTACTGTGGCTGTAAAAAACATAGAACCGTTTTTTCTAATCACATCAAAAACCCCTTTAAGTAAGGAGGATCACTAATTAGCCAGAAATAAATTATTAATATCCTTAATGGGCTCAAAACACATAATCAAGATTGATTTTACGCTGTGTGAATAGTGTTTTTCACGAGTACAATAACTTTGGATATTACAAGTGCCAGAACAAGCTTTCCTGTGGATTGACTCTTTAAGGCTACTTTCACAATAGCGTTTTTGCTGGATCCGGCAGGGTTCAGCAAAAACGCTTCCATTACTGATAATACAACCATCTGCACCCGTTATGTATGGATCCGGTTGTATTATCTTTAACCACCTCCGGACCGCCTAACGCAGATGTGCGGTCCGGAGGTGGCAGCCCTGCGCTCAACGACGCATATACGCGTCATCTCGCGAGGGCCGGGATTTCCTGTGAACGCGCGCACACAGGCGCGCGCGCTCACAGGAACGGAAGGTAAGCGAGTGGATCTCCAGCCTGCCAGCGGCGATCGCTCGCTGGCAGGCTGGAGATCCAAATTTTTTAACCCCTAACAGGTATATTAGACGCTGTTTTCATAACAGCGTCTAATATACCTCCTACCTGGTCCTCTGGTGGTCCCTTTTGTTAGGATCGACCACCAGAGGACTCAGGTAGGTCAGTACAGTCGCACCAAACACCACACTACACTACACTACACCCCCCCCCCCCGTCACTTATTAACCCCTTATAAACCCCTGATCACCCATGATCACCCCATATAAACTCCCTGATCACCCCCCTGTCATTGATCACCGCCCTGTCATTGATCACCCCCCTGTCAGGCTCCGTTCAGACGTCCGTATGATTTTTACGGATCCACGGATACATGGATCGGATCCGCAAAAAGCATACGGACGTCTGAATGGAGCCTTACAGGGGGGTGATCAATGACAGGCGGGTGATCACCCATATACACTCCCTGATCACCCCCTGTCATTGATCACCCCCCTGTCATTGATCACTCCCCTGTAAGGCTCCATTCAGACGTCCGCATGATTTTTACGGATCCATGGATACATGGATCGGATCTGCAAAACACATGCGGACGTCTGAATGGAGCCTTACAGGGGGTGATCAATGACAGGCGGGTGATCACCCATATACACTCCCTGATCACCCCCCTGTCATTGATAACCCCCCTGTAAGGCTCCATTCAGACGTCCGCATGCGTTTTGTGGATCCGATCCATGTATCCATGGATCCGTAAAAAATCATGCGGATGTCTGAATGGAGCCTTACAGGGGGGGTGATCAGTGACAGGGGGGTGATCACCCTGATTACCCTGATCACTCCCTGTCATTGATAACCCCCCTGTAAGGCTCCATTCAGACGTCCGCATGCGTTTTGTGGATCCGATCCATGTATCCATGGATCCGTAAAAAATCATGCGGATGTCTGAATGGAGCCTTACAGGGGGGGTGATCAGTGACAGGGGGGTGATCACCCTGATTACCCTGATCACCCCCTGTCATTGATAACCCCCCTGTAAGGCTCCATTCAGACGTCCGCATGCGTTCTGTGGATCCGATCCATGTATCCATGGATCCGTAAAAAATCATGCGGATGTCTGAATGGAGCCTTACAGGGGGGGTGATCAATGACAGGGGGGTGATCAGGGAGTCTATATGGGTGATCACCCCCCTGTCATTGATCACCCCCTGTCATTGATCACCCCCCCCCCCCCCCCCCTGGTAAGGATCCATTCAGACATTTTTTTTGGCACAAGTTAGCGGAAATTTTTTGTTTGTTTTTGTTTTTGTTTTTTCTTACTAAGTCTCATATTCCACTAACTTGTGTCAAAAAATAAAATCTCACATGGACACACCATACCCCTCACGGAATCCAAATGCGTAAACATTTTTAGACATTTATATTCCAGACTTCTTCTCACGCTTTAGGGCCCCTAAAAAGCCAGGGCAGTATAAATACCCCACATGTGACCCCATTTCGGAAAGAAGACACCCCAAGGTATTCCGTGAGGGGCATATTGAGTCCATGAAAGATTGAAATTTTTGTCCTAAGTTAGCGGAAAGTGAGACTTTGTGAGAAAAAAACAAAAAAATATCAATATCCGCTAACTTATGCAAAAAAAAAAAAAATTCTAGGAACTCGCCATGCCCCTCATTGAATACCTTGGGGTGTCTTCTTTCCAAAGTGGGGTCACATGTGGGGTATTTATACTGCCCTGGCTTTTTAGGGGCCCGAAAGTGTGAGAAGAAGTCTGGGATCCAAATGCCTAAAAATGCCCTCCTAAAAGGAATTTGGGCCCCTTTGCGCATCTAGGCTGCAAAAAAGTGTCACACATGTGGTATCGCCGTACTCAGGAGAAGTTGGGGAATGTGTTTTGGGGTGTCATTTTACATATACCCATGCTGGGTGAGAAAAATATCTTGGTCAAATGCCAACTTTGTATAAAAAAATGGGAAAAGTTGTCTTTTGCCAAGATATTTCTCTCACCCAGCATGGGTATATGTAAAATGACACCCCAAAACACATTGCCCAACTTCTCCTGAGTACGGCGATACCACATGTGTGACACTTTTTTGCAGCCAAGGTGGGCAAAGGGGCACATATTCCAAAGTGCACCTTTCGGATTTCGCAGGCCATTTTTTACACATTTTGATTGCAAGGTACTTCTTACACATTTGGGCCCCTAAATTGCCAGGGCAGTATAACTACGCCACAAGTGACCCCGTTTTGGAAAGAAGACACCCCAAGGTATTCCGTGAGGGGCACGGCGAGTTCCTAGAATTTTTTATTTTTTGTCACAAGTTAGCGGAAAATTATGATTTTTCTTTTTTTTTCTTTTTTCCTTACAAAGTCTCATATTCCACTAACTTGCGACAAAAAATAAAAAATTCTAGGAACTCGCCATGCCCCTCACGGAATACCTTGGGGTGTCTTCTTTCCAAAATGGGGTCACTTGTGGCGTAGTTATACTGCCCTGGCAATTTAGGGGCCCAAATGTGTAAGAAGTACCTTGCAATCAAAATGTGTAAAAAATGGCCTGCGAAATCCGAAAGGTGCACTTTGGAATATGTGCCCCTTTGCCCACCTTGGCAGCAAAAAAGTGTGACACATCTGGTATCGCCGTACTCAGGAGAAGTTGGGGAATGTGTTTTGGGGTGTCATTTTACATATACCCATGCTGGGTGAGAGAAATATCTTGGCAAAAGACAACTTTTCCCATTTTTTTATACAAAGTTGGCATTTGACCAAGATATTTTTCTCACCCAGCATGGGTATATGTAAAGGGCAGGGCAGTAGTATAACTACCCCACAAGTGACCCCATTTTGGAAAGAAGACACCCCAAGGTATTCCGTGAGGGGCATGGCGAGTACATAGAATTTTTTATTTTTTGTCGCAAGTTAGTGGAATATGAGACTTTGTAAGAAAAAATAAAAAAAATAAAATCATCATCATTTTCCGCTAACTTGTGACAAAAAATAAAAAGTTCTATGAACTCACTATGCCCATCAGCGAATACCTTAGGGTGTCTACTTTCCGAAATGGGGTCATTTGTGGGGGTTTTCTACTGTTTGGGCATTGTAGAACCTCAGGAATCATGACAGGTGCTCAGAAAGTCAGAGCTGTTTCAAAAAGCGGAAATTCACATTTTTGTACCATAGTTTGTAAATGCTATAACTTTTACCCAAACCATTTTTTTTTTTGCCCAAACATTTTTTTTTATCAAAGACATGTAGAACAATAAATTTGGCGAAAAATGTATATATGGATGTCGTTTTTTTTGCAAAATTTTACAGCTGAAAGTGAAAAATGTCATTTTTTTGCCAAAAAATCGTTACATTTCGATTAATAACAAAAAAAGTAAAAATGTCAGCAGCAATAAAATACCACCAAATGAAAGCTCCATTAGTGAGAAGAAAAGGAGGTAAAATTCATTTGGGTGGTAAGTTGCATGACCGAGCGATAAACGGTGAAAGGAGTGTAGTGCCGAAGTGTAAAAAGTGCTCTGGTCATGAAGGGGGTTTCACCTAGCGGGGCTGAAGTGGTTAACATACCCAAGACGGATCCATCATGAACTCCATTGAAAGTCAATGGAGGACGGATCCGTTTTCTATTGTGGCAGATTTTGTCAGATAAAACGTATCCGTCCCCATTGACATTGACTAAAAGGAACGGAATGCATTTTGGAGCATTCCATTCTGTTCCGTTCAGTTTTGTCCCCATTGACAATAAATGGTGACAAAACTGAAGTGTTTTCTTCCGGTATTGAGCCCCTATGACAGAACTCAATACCAGAAAACTTAAACGCTAGTGTGAAAGTACCCTAATGTTTCCGTTACTGATAATGAAACCATCTGCATCCGTTATGAATGGATCCGGTGGTAATATCTTTAACATACCCAAGACAGATCCTTCATGAACTCCATTGAGTGGCAGATTTTGTCAGAATACAATCACACGACCATGGGATCAATGGTTAGTAATGATCAAGAAGTTCTGGGTACCCAATATTAGAAACAGCAAACAATAGTGAAAGGTAACCTCAATTAATACTTCACATTTTATATGCCTTCTAATGAAAAAAGTGCACACACCAATTAAATGCACATCTAAGGCCTCTTTCCCATGGGCGTCATGTTTTCTGCCTGGATAAGAGGCGGGTGCGTTGCGGGAAAATGCGCGATTTTTACGTGCGAGTGCAAAACATTGTCATGCGTTTTGCACTCGCGTGAGAAAAATCGCGCATGTTTGGTACCCAGACCCGAACTTCTTCACAGAAGTTCGGGCTTGGGATTGATGTTCTGAAGATTGTATTATTTTCCCTTATAACATGGTTATAAGGGAAAATAATAGCATTCTGAATACAGAATGCTTAGTATAATAGTGCTGGAAGGGTTAAAAATAATAAAAAAGTTAACTCACCTTCTCCTCTTGTTCGCGTAGATCCCGGTCTGTTCTCTAGCTGTGGGATGAATGACCTGAGGTGATGTCAGATCACATGCTCCAATCACATGGTCCATCACCATGGTGATGGAGCATGTGATCTGACATCACCACAGGTCCTTTAGCCCACAGCTAAAGAACAGACCGGGATCTACGCGAACAAGAGGAGAAGGTGAGTTAACTTTTTTATTATTTTTAACCCTTCCAGCACTATTATACTAAGCATTCTGTATTCAGAATGCTATTATTTTCCCTTATAACCATGTTATAAGGGAAAATAATACAGTGAATAGACTGTCACCTAGAACCCATGCGTGAAAATCGCACCGCATCCGCACTTGCTTGCGGATGCATGCGATTTTCACGCAACCCCATTCATTTCTATAGGGCCTGTGTTACGTGAAAAACGCACAAAGAGGAGCATGCTGCGATTTTCACGCAACGCACAGCCCCATAGAAATGAATGGGTCAGGATTCAGTGCGGGTGCAGTGCGTTCACCGCATGCATCGCACCCGCACGGAAAACTCGCCCGTGTGAAAGGGGCCTAAGTGCTAGAAATGACTTGCATTGATCTGGAGGAGTGTGAGCAATTGTAGAGGGTCTATCTAAAAGACTGGGGTAGGGAGGAGTGAGAGATCCAAGTGCTGGGTCTCTGCCCCTATATGTCCCTATTCACAACTGAACAAAAAACCTTACACAGGGGGCAATACGCATTCCTCCTTGCAAGGGGAACCCCTCTGTGACACTCTTACCTACTAGGATGTCCCTCTGTGTCCCTACGCTGTGCCAGTCGACTGCCCAGCAGGGGAAATCCTAGTATAAATAGATAAGCAAATGTCCCAATACACAAAAAACTGCTCCGACGCGTTTCGGTAGCCGTTAAGCCAAATCATCAGGGGACTCACAACAAACTGCAAGGTAGCCAAAAATTGACAGGATAGTTAAAGCACAGTTGGCATCAGTAAAGTTTCAACAACTCATGTGCAAACTCAAAATACTTAGCTCCAGAGTACAGGTGGAGTCATAGGTCAGGTGAGGAGGAACAGCCAGGTGAATGCTGTTCACTCGACTCAATCATGGAGACCCGTAATTTCACAACGCTGTCAGGTATCCAGTCAGGTCTCCGGCGGCAGCGTATGGCAGCAGCCCCTAGCAGAGCAGTCTGTATAATGGCACTTTTATAACCTCCCGTGCAGGCAGTAGATCCACCCAGTCCGGCTCAATTCTCGCAAGAATTTTTGGTCACGTGAACTAGGGCTTGTCACATCACCGTCACATGGGCCAACACATGAGCCGGACGGGCCGGAGCAGCGAACACATGATACACAGTGGGCGTGCAACACAGGTAAAAGCTGCTCCTGCTGAGTGATGCTGCTAAGGGGGGGCGTGATCAAACCAGAGTTGGGATGTATGTAGGTTTCAAAGCATCTCCTAGTATACCCCATAATTATGGCACTAAGGCACTTAAAGCGCTTGTATGCTGAAAATTGTACGATGGCATGGTGAGGTAGCAATGCCCAGTCACACAAGGACTCTTGGCATGGATTTAAAGATGATCAAATATAGTCAGCAGTAGTGTTGTTCAAGCACCAAAGTGCTCGGGTGCTCTTGCCGAACACATCGGGATGCTCGGGTGCTCTACCGAGAACCCGAGTATAATGGAAGTCAATAGGAGAACCCAAGCATTAAACCAAGTACCCTCTGAACTGAAGAGGGGAGGGTGCTTGGTTCATAGGAAAAGTTCAGCAATTGATGGACACACCACCCAAATGGTTCGGGAACAGCATGGGGAGGATGTCTGGATGCATCTTGGACTCCCAGGTCGCTGCTGGGAACCATGTTGTCCGAGTAGTACGCCACTTTTACAGACTGACAATAATACACACAAAACTGAAATCAATTTTAGAGGAAAAATTGTTAAGAAACATTCTTTCCTATATATTTACTTGTATATAAAGTGCAAGCGCTGCCAAAAATTACAAGGAATAAACACTCTCATACACACCCTTGAAAAATTATGATTGATGGCCTGCTGGTGACCCTCAAAAACATTTGGAGCAAGGGCCTGCTGATCTGACCATCTAAAACATTAGGGGCGAGGGCCTGCTGCCGCATTGGTGACTCTAGATAACCTCTGGGGGATTGCACGTCCCCTTGACAGTGACGATCCATTTGGATGTCTACCGTATCAACTTTCGATGTTCTTTTCTGCATCTACCATGGTGATCACTAGTGATGAGTGAGCATGCTCGGCCGAGTACCGGTTCGGCTCGAGCATCACTATGCCCGGCATGTGGCGGTACCCGGCCGAATACCACGTGTGCTCGCCTCATTGCTCGGGTCTCCTCCACGCATGTTTGGCGCCTCCTAAGCAGCCAATCAACATTCAGGTAAGTAATTCCTTAGCCATGTTAGCTATTAGCCTTACACTGACTGGCTGGCCGGAACACGTGATACCAGTTTATATAGGCGCCGATGTCCCACACTCGGATCATTCAGCATCAGGGAGAGCAGACAGTAGGCAGGGACAGACAGCGTTTTGCTGGAAATTGAGAGATTTAACTCCAAAAAAGCTATTTAAAGACCAAATAGTCCTCTTAAGTACTACAGTGTGTGTTTGACAGCAGTGCAGCACCATATTTTTTTTTTTACCAGGGGTTAAATTCAGCAGTATCAGGCGTCTTTAGGAACGGACAGATAGTGCAGGGCTGGAAAAAAATTTAAGTACCCAAAAGCTTTTAAAAGACAGAAAGATTTGATATTAGTGAGATCTACAATACGCCGTCAGAAAACAGTGGGTTTAGCAGACATCATAAAAAGGGGCTTATTCACTAGAGTGTGTCTGCAAGTGAGATATACAGTATGCCATCAGAAAGCAGTGTGTTTAGCAGACATTATAAAAAGGGGCTTATTCACTAGAGTGTGTCTGCAAGTGAGATATACACCGCGCCATCAGATAAAAAAAATAATTGGGGAAATTAACCTAATTTGTGCCACATCTTTGTGTGCATTCAATCCACAACCGTTATATTCAGTACTCCAGCAGAGAATTATTTATATTTTGGGCAAATTTAACTAGTTTTGGGCACATCTGTATGTGCGTTTAGGCCGCGACCGTATATACAGTATTCCAGCAGAGAATTATTTGCATTTGGGACACATTTAACTACTTTTAGGCACATCTGTGTGTGCGTTCAATCCACAAATGTTATATACAGTATTCCAGCAGAGAATAAATATTATTTGGGACAATTTAACTAGTTTTAGGCCCATTTGTGTGTGCGTTTAGGCCGCAACCGTATATACAGTATTCCAGCAGAGAATTATGTGTATTTGGGACACATTTACCTACTTTTGGGCACATCTATGTGTGCGTTCAATCCACAAACGTTATACCTACTTTTGGGCACATCTATGTGTGCGTTCAATCCACAAACGTTATACACAGTATTCCAGCAGAGAATAAATTTTATTTGGGACAAATTTAACTAGTTTTAGGCACATTTGTGTGTGCTTTTAGGCCGAAACCATATATATTCTTCCAGCAGAGAATTATTTGTATTTGGGACAAATTTAACTACAGTAGTTTGGGGCACATCTGTGTGTGCATTCAATCCACAAACCTTATGTATTCCAGCAGTGAATTATTTTGCTGGGGGCAAATTTAAATAAGTTGTCCAACATCTATTGAATAAACCTTTTAATATGAAGAAGGCGAACACTAAGGGACGGGGAAGTGGGCGTGTTGCTGACGGTTCAGGCAGAGGCCGTGGCCCTGGGTGCAATGAAACTGTGCCAGCTGCCGGTGAAACTGGAAAAAAGTTAAAATCCACCATACCTAGTTTCATTTCACAGTTAACTGGGCGTCACACTGTCCAAGTCGGACTAATGCGACCAGGTGGTCGGTTGTATGGCAGAAGATAATTCTTCCACCCTCTCTTCCACCAAGACCAGTCTCATTAGCAAAGAGTCTGGTCCACAGAATCCTCACCCTGATCCTCCTTCCTCCCACCATGTAGAGTCAGGACTCGGACAAACCGTTGATGCCACACTCAGACATCACTAGATTTGGCCCTCTTGCCAAGCCTGCTTGAAGAGGCACAGATCTTGTGCCCTGATTCACAATCTCTTGACCTATCACAGGGTCAAGAAGATGAGGGTGGTAAACGTCAATTATTTTTTAATGAGGTGGATGAGGATGAGACACAGTTGTCAATCACTGAGGTTGTCGTTAGGTCAAGTCAGGAGGATGGGGATGAGGAAGTGGAAGAGGAGGTGGTGGACGATGAAGTCACTGACCCAACTTGGGAAGTGAAAAGCCAAGCGATGAAAGCAGTACAGACAAGGAGGGATCTGCAGCACCGCAACAAGCTGTAAGAGGCAGTGGTGTGGCAAAAGGCAGAAGTCGGCCCACACCAAACAGGCCCGCAACCGTTACACAGAGCACTGACATGTGTTAATCTCCTTTGCCAATGAGTAGTTGTTCCGCAGTATGACGCTTTTTTGCGGAAAGTGCAGACGACAAAAGAGTGGTAGTTTGCAACCTGTGCCGTACCAAAATGAGCCAGGGTGCGAACACCAGCAGCCTCACAACCACCAGCATGATCTGCCACATGGCATCTAAGCACCATAATCAGTGGGCTGAACGCCTGGGTCCACAATCTGGGTCTGTAGGCAACCCCACTGCCTCCTCTTCCCCTGTGTTATGCACTGCTGGCCAATCCCCTGTCGAAGGCGCAAGGCCGGATGCCTCTTGCCCTGCACCTGGGCCTTCGCATGCACCATCAGCAACTACATTCACTTCCCTTTCCCAGCACAGCGTCCAATTGTCCTTACCCCAGGCATTTGAATGCAAGCGGAAATACCCAGCCACCCACCTACTGTCCAGAGCATTAAATGCACAACTTTCAAAATTATTGGCCCTTGAAATGTTGCCATATAGGCTTGAGGAGACTGAGGCCTTCCACAGCCTGATATCGGCAGCTGTCCCTCTGTACGCAGTCCCCAGCTGCCACTATTTTTCATGGTGTGCCTTACACCAACATGTGTCCCAGAACATCACCCGTGCCTTGACTAACACAGTTACTGGGAAAGACCACTTGACCATGGACACATGGACAAGTGCTGGTGGCCAGGGACGCTACATTTCCCTGACCGCACACTGGGTGAATGTTGTGGAGGCTGGAAGTGAGTCGTATCCTGGGATGGCACAGGTGCTACCCACTACCAAGATTGTTGGCCCTGCGTCCATCAGGGTCTCCGCCAGCAGCCAGCATGTTTACTGGCTCCAACCCCCACTTCTCCTCCTCCTCTTCTGCCGCTACTCCCACCACTTCTACCTCCAGCAGTAAGCCATCAGTAGCTGGAAGCAGTGTAGCATTGCTGTAGGGAAAGGTCAACAGGCCATGCTGAAGCTGATCTGCCTAGGGGACAAACAGCACTCTGCTGCAGAGCTGTGGCAGGGTATAAGGGACCAGAACGAGCTGTGGCTGTTGCCACTCAACCTATAACCAGGTTGTGTCGGATAATGGCTGTAACTTGGTGGCAGCTTTGGTGCTCGGCAACCTGATGCACGTGCCATGCCTAGCGCACGTATTAAACTTAGTGGTTTAGCGGTTTATTAAAACATACCTAAATTTGACAGAGCTATTAGTAAAGGCGCGCCGCATGGGTGTCCACAGCTTCAGCCGCTCTGTCAACTTGGGGCTTCCAGCTCACCGACTGTTGTGAGCATGCGCTGGACCTCTACGTTCTACATGTTGTCCAGGCCTTGAGGGCAGTTGTGGAATACCAGCTGCAACATGGTCATCTCCTTTTGAGTCAACTTCCACTATTCACAACCGAGGAGTGGGCATTGATGGCAGACCTCTGTGAGGTTTTAAGAAACTGTGATAAATCCACACAGATGGTTAGTGGCTAGAGTTGAGCGAACACCTGGATGTTCGGGTTCGAGAAGTTCGGCCGAACATCCCGGAAATGTTCGGGTTCGGGATCCGAACCCGATCCGAACTTCGTCCCGAACCCGAACCCCTTTGAAGTCAATGGGGACCCGAACTTTTCGGCACTAAAACGGCTGTAAAACAGCCCAGGAAAGGGCTAGAGGGCTGCAAAAGGCAGCAACATGTAGGTAAATCCCCTGCAAACAAATGTGGATAGGGAAATTAATTAAAATAAAAATTAAATAAATAAAAATTAACCAAAATCAATTGGAGAGAGGTTCCATAGCAGAGAATCTGGCTTCCCGTCACCCACCACTGGAACAGTCCATTCTCAGATATTTAGGCCCCGGCACCCAGGCAGAGGAGAGAGGTCCCGTAACAGACAATCTGGCTTCATGTCAGCAGAGAATCAGTCTTCATGTCATAGCAGAGAATCAGGCTTCACGTCACCCACCACTGTAATAGTCCATTTTCATAAATTTAGGCCCAGCACCCAGGCAGAGGAGAGAGGTCCCGTAACAGACAATCTGGCTTCATGTCAGCAGAGAATCAGTCTTCATATCATAGCAGAGAATCTGGCTTCCCGTTACCCACCACTGGAACAGTCCATTCTCAGATATTTAGGCCCCGGCACCCAGGCAGAGGAGAGAGGTCCCGTAACAGACAATCTGGCTTCATGTCAGCAGAGAATCAGTCTTCATATCATAGCAGAGAATCAGGCTTCACGTCAGCCACCACTGCAACAGTCCATTGTCATAAATTCAGGCCCAGCACCCAGGCAGAGGAGAGAGGTCCCGTAACAGACAATCTGGCTTCATGTCAGCAGAGAATCAGTCTGCATGTCATAGCAGAGAATGAGGCTTCACGTCACCCACCACTGCAACAGTCCATTTTCATAAATTTAGGCCCAGCACCCAGGCAGAGGAGAGAGGTCCCGTAACAGAGGATCTGGCTTCATGTCACCAGAGAATCAGTCTGCATGTCATAGCAGAGAATCAGGCTTCACGTCACCCACCACTGCAACAGTCCATTTTCATAAATTTAGGCCCAGCACCCAGGCAGAGGAGAGAGGTCCCGTAACAGAGGATCTGGCTTCATGTCACCAGAGAATCAGTCTGCATGTCATAGCAGAGAATCAGGCTTCACGTCAGCCACCACTGCAACAATCCATTGGCATATATTTAGGCCTAGCACACAGGCAGAGGAGAGAGGTCCCGTAACAGACAATCTGGCTTCATGTCAGCAGAGAATCAGTCTTCATATCATAGCAGAGAATCTGGCTTCCCGTTACCCACCACTGGAACAGTCCATTCTCAGATATTTAGGCCCAGCACCCAGGCAGAGGAGAGAGGTCCCGTAACAGAGGATCTGGCTTCATGTCAGCAGAGAATCAGTCTTCATGTCATAGCAGAGAATCAGGCTTCACGTCACCCACCACTGCAACAGTCCATTTTCATAAATTTAGGCCCAGCACCCAGGCAGAGGAGAGAGGTCCCGTAACAGAGGATCTGGCTTCATGTCACCAGAGAATCAGTCTGCATGTCATAGCAGAGAATCAGGCTTCACGTCAGCCACCACTGCAACAATCCATTGGCATATATTTAGGCCTAGCACACAGGCAGAGGAGAGAGGTCCCGTAACAGACAATCTGGCTTCATGTCAGCAGAGAATCAGTCTTCATATCATAGCAGAGAATCAGGCTTCACGTCAGCCACCAATGCAACAGTCCATTGTCAGATATTTAGGCCCAGCACCCAGGCAGAGGAGAGAGGTCCCGTAACAGAGGATCTGGCTTCATGTCAGCAGAGAATCAGTCTTCATGTCATAGCAGAGAATCAGGCTTCACGTCACCCACCACTGCAACAGTCCATTTTCATAAATTTAGGCCCAGCACCCAGGCAGAGGAGAGAGGTCCCGTAACAGAGGATCTGGCTTCATGTCACCAGAGAATCAGTCTGCATGTCATAGCAGAGAATCAGGCTTCACGTCAGCCACCACTGCAACAATCCATTGGCATATATTTAGGCCTAGCACACAGGCAGAGGAGAGAGGTCCCGTAACAGACAATCTGGCTTCATGTCAGCAGAGAATCAGTCTTCATATCATAGCAGAGAATCAGGCTTCACGTCAGCCACCAATGCAACAGTCCATTGTCAGATATTTAGGCCCAGCACCCAGGCAGAGGAGAGAGGTCCCGTAACAGAGGATCTGGCTTCATGTCAGCAGAGAATCAGTCTTCATGTCATAGCAGAGAATCAGGCTTCACGTCACCCACCACTGTAAGAGTCCATTTTCATAAATTTAGGCCCAGCACCCAGGCAGAGGAGAGAGGTCCCGTAACAGACAATCTGGCTTCATGTCAGCAGAGAATCAGTCTTCATATCATAGCAGAGAATCAGGCTTCACGTCAGCCACCAATGCAACAGTCCATTGTCAGATATTTAGGCCCAGCACCCAGGCAGAGGAGAGAGGTCCCGTAACAGACAATCTGGCTTCATGTCAGCAGAGAATCAGTCTGCATGTCATAGCAGAGAATGAGGCTTCACGTCACCCACCACTGCAACAGTCCATTTTCATAAATTTAGGCCCAGCACCCAGGCAGAGGAGAGAGGTCCCGCAACAGAGGATCTGGCTTCATGTCAGCAGAGAATCAGTCTGCATGTCATAGCAGAGAATCAGGCTTCACGTCAGCCACCACTGCAACAGTCCATTGTCATAAATTCAGGCCCAGCACCCAGGCAGAGGAGAGAGGTCCCGTAACAGACAATCTGGCTTCATGTCACCAGAGAATCAGTCTGCATGTCATAGCAGAGAATGAGGCTTCACGTCAGCCACCACTGCAACAATCCATTGGCATATATTTAGGCCTAGCACACAGGCAGAGGAGAGGTTCATTCAACTTTGGGTAGCCTTGCAATATAATGGTAAAATGAAAATAAAAATAGGATTGAATGAGGAAGTGCCCTGGAGTCCAATAATATATGGTTATGGGGAGGTAGTTAATGTCTAATCTGGACAAGGGACGGACAGGTCCTGTGGGATCCATGCCTGGTTCATTTTTATGAACGTCAGCTTGTCCACATTGGCTGTAGACAGGCGGCTGCGTTTGTCTGTAATGACGCCCCCTGCCGTGCTGAATACACGTTCAGACAAAACGCTGGCTGCCGGGCAGGCCAGCACCTCCAAGGCATAAAAGGCTAGCTCTGGCCACGTGGACAATTTAGAGACCCAGAAGTTGAATGGGGCCGAACCATCAGTCAGTACGTGGAGGGGTGTGCACACGTACTGTTCCACCATGTTAGTGAAATGTTGCCTCCTGCTAACACGTTGCGTATCAGGTGGTGGTGCAGTTAGCTGTGGCGTGTTGACAAAAGTTTTCCACATCTCTGCCATGCTAACCCTGCCCTCAGAGGAGCTGGCCGTGACACAGCTGCCTTGGCGACCTCTTGCTCCTCCTCTGCCTTGGCCTTGGGCTTCCACTTGTTCCCCTGTGACATTTGGGAATGCTCTCAGTAGCGCGTCTACCAACGTGCGCTTGTACTCGCGCATCTTCCTATCACGCTCCAGTGCAGGAAGTAAGGTGGGCACATTGTCTTTGTAGCGTGGATCCAGCAGGGTGGCAACCCAGTAGTCCGCACAGGTTAAAATGTGGGCAACTCTGCTGTCGTTGCGCAGGCACTGCAGCATGTAGTCGCTCATGTGTGCCAGGCTGCCCAGGGGTAAGGACAAGCTGTCCTCTGTGGGAGGCGTATCGTCATCGTCCTGCCTTTCCCCCCAGCCACGCACCAGTGATGGACCCGAGCTGCGTTGGGTGCCACCCCGCTGTGACCATGCTTCATCCTCATCCTCCTCCACCTCCTCCTCATCCTCGTCCTCCTCGTCCTCCAGTAGTGGGCCCTGGCTGGCCACATTTGTACCTGGCCTCTGCTGTTGCCAAAAACCTCCCTCTGAGTCACTTCGAAGAGACTGGCCTGAAAGTGCTAAAAATGACCCCTCTTCCTCCTCCTCCTCCTCCTCCTCCTGGGCCACCTCCTCTTCCATCATCGCCCTAAGTGTTTTCTCAAGGAGACATAGAAGTGGTATTGTAACGCTGATAACGGTGTCATCGCCACTGGCCATGTTGGTGGAGTACTCGAAACAGCGCAACAGGGCACACAGGTCTCGCATGGAGGCCCAGTCATTGGTGGTGAAGTGGTGCTGTTCTGTAGTGCGACTGACCCGTGCGTGCTGCAGCTGAAACTCCACTATGGCCTGCTGCTGCTCGCACAGTCTGTCCAGCATGTGCAAGGTGGAGTTCCACCTGGTGGGCACGTCGCATATGAGGCGGTGAGCGGGAAGGCCGAAGTTACGCTGTAGCGCAGACAGGCGAGCAGCGGCAGGATGTGAACGCCGGAAGCGCGAACAGACGGCCCGCACTTTATGCAGCAGCTCTGACATGTCGGGGTAGTTGTGAATGAACTTCTGCACCACCAAATTCAGCACATGCGCCAAGCAAGGGATGTGCGTCAAATTGGCTAGTCCCAGAGCTGCAACGAGATTTCGCCCATTATCACACACCACCAGGCCGGGCTTGAGGCTCACCGGCAGCAACCACTCGTCGGTCTGTTGTTCTATACCCCGCCACAACTCCTGTGCGGTGTGGGGCCTGTCCCCCAAACATATGAGTTTCAGAATGGCCTGCTGACGTTTACCCCGGGCTGTGCTGAAGTTGGTGGTGAAGGTGTGTGGCTGACTGGATGAGCAGGTGGAAGAAGAGGAGGAGGAAGCCGAGAAGGAGGAGGTGGCAACAGGAGGCAAAGAATGTTGCCCTGCGATCCTTGGCGGCGGAAGGACGTGCGCCAAACAGCTCTCCGCCTGGGGCCCAGCTGCCACTACATTTACCCAGTGTGCAGTTAGGGAGATATAGCGTCCCTGGCCGTGCTTACTGGTCCACGTATCTGTGGTTAGGTGGACCTTGCTACAGATGGCGTTGCGCAGTGCACACTTGATTTTATCGGATACTTGGTTGTGCAGGGAAGGCACGGCTCTCTTGGAGAAGTAGTGCCGGCTGGGAACAACATACTGTGGGACAGCAAGCGACATGAGCTGTTTGAAGCTGTCTGTGTCCACCAGCCTAAATGACAGCATTTCATAGGCCAGTAGTTTAGAAATGCTGGCATTCAGGGCCAGGGATCGAGGGTGGCTAGGTGGGAATTTACGCTTTCTATCAAATGTTTGTGAGATGGAGAGCTGAACGCTGGCGTGTGACATGGTTGAGACGCTTGGTGACGGAGGTGGTGGTGGTGGTGTTGGTGGTACATCCCCTGTTTGCTGGGCGGCAGGTGCCAACGTTCCTCCAGAGGCGGAGGAAGAGGCCGAGGCGGCAGCAGCAGAATAGGCCGAGGCGGCAGCAGCAGAAGAGGTAGCAGGGGGAGCCTGAGTGACTTCCTTGGTTTTAAGGTGTTTACTCCACTGCAGTTCATGCTTTGCATGCAGGTGCCTGGTCATGCAGGTTGTGCTCAGGTTCAGAACGTTAATGCCTCGCTTCAGGCTCTGATGGCACAGCGTGCAAACCACTCGGGTCTTGTCGTCAGCACATTGTTTGAAGAAGTGCCATGCCAGGGAACTCCTTGAAGCTGCCTTTGGGGTGCTCGGTCCCAGATGGCGGCGGTCAGTAGCAGGCGGAGTCTCTTGGCGGCGGGTGTTCTGCTTTTGCCCACTGCTCCCTCTTTTGCTACGCTGTTGGCTCGGTCTCACCACTGCCTCTTCCTCCGAACTGTGAAAGTCAGTGGCACGACCTTCATTCCATGTGGGGTCTAGGACCTCATCGTCCCCTGCATCGTCTTCCACCCAGTCTTGATCCCTGACCTCCTGTTCAGTCTGCACACTGCAGAAAGACGCAGCAGTTGGCACCTGTGTTTCGTCATCATCAGAGACATGCTGAGGTGGTATTCCCATGTCCTCATCATCAGGAAACATAAGTGGTTGTGCGTCAGTGCATTCTATGTCTTTCACCGCTGGGGAAGGGCTAGGTGGATGCCCTTGGGAAACCCTGCCAGCGGAGTCTTCAAACAGCATAAGAGACTGCTGCATAACTTGAGGCTGAGACAGTTTCCCTGGTATGCATGGGGGTGATGTGACAGACTGATGGGGTTGGTTTTCAGGCGCCATCTGTGCGCTTTCTGCAGAAGACTGGGTGGGAGATAATGTGAACGTGCTGGATCCACTGTCGGCCACCCAATTGACTAATGCCTGTACCTGCTCAGGCCTTACCATCCTTAGAACGGCATTGGGCCCCACCATATATCGCTGTAAATTCTGGCGGCTACTGGGACCTGAGGTAGTTGGTACACTAGGACGTGTGGATGTGGCAGAACGGCCACGTCCTCTCCCAGCACCAGAGGGTCCACTAACACCACCACGACCATGTCCACGTCCGCGTCCCTTACTAGATGTTTTTCTCATTGTTATGGTTCACCACAACAACAAATATATTATTTGGCCCAATGTATTGTATTCAAATTCAGCGGGATATAAATTTGAGGCCTAGTATTTAGGCGCTGGGTGACCGGTATGGATTTAGTGACAGAATTAGACTTGGAAATGCACAGAAGCGTGTGTGTGAAGTTATTCTGAATGACCCTATGTGCACCTTGAATATTATATACCCTTTTTGGGATAGATTTCAAATAGCTCTGATATAGCAGGAACCACTAAATTATGAAATTGCTAAATTGGGAATTGTATTTCAACCCAGAACAAAAAATGTGCTTTGACGGACACTAAATATCTTGCCCAGCAACAACAGTACAGCGGTAACGAGAGATTTAGCAGGATATAAATTTGAGGCCTAGTATTTAGGCGCTGGGTGACAGGTATGGGTTTAGTGACAGAATTAGACTTGGAAATACACAGTAGCGGGTGTGTGTGAAGTTATTCTGAATGACCCTATGTGCACCTTCAATATGATCTACCCTTTTAGGGATAGATTTCAAATAGCTCTGATATAGCAGAAACCACTAAATTATGAAATTGCTAAATTGGGAATTGTATTTCAACCCAGAACAAAAAATGTGCTTTGACGGACACTAAATAACTTTCCCAGCTACAACAGGACAGCGGTAACGAGAGATTTAGCAGGATATAAATTTGAGGCCTAGTATTTAGGCGCTGGGTGACAGGTATGGGTTTAGTGACAGAATTAGACTTGAAAATACACAGTAGCGGGTGTGTGTGAAGTTATTCTGAATGACCCAATGTGCACCTTGAATATTATATACCCTTTTAGGGATAGATTTCAAATAGCTCTGATATAGCAGAAACCACTAAATTATGAAATTGCTAAATTGGGAATTGTATTTCAACCCAGAACAAAAAATGTGCTTTGACGGACACTAAATAACTTTCCCAGCTACAACAGGACAGCGGTAACGAGAGATTTAGCGGGATATAAATTTGAGGCCTAGTATTTAGGCGCTGGGTGACAGGTATGGGTTTAGTGACAGAATTAGACTTGGAAATACACAGTAGCGGGTGTGTGTGAAGTTATTCTGAATGACCCAATGTGCACCTTGAATATTATATACCCTTTTAGGGATAGATTTCAAATAGCTCTGATATAGCAGAAACCACTAAATTATGAAATTGCTAAATTGGGAATTGTACTTCAACCCAGAACAAAAAATGTGCTTTGACGGACACTAAATAACTTTCCCAGCTACAACAGGACAGCGGTAACGAGAGATTTAGCGGGATATAAATTTGAGGCCTAGTATTTAGGCGCTGGGTGACAGGTATGGGTTTAGTGACAGAATTAGACTTGGAAATACACAGTAGCGGGTGTGTGTGAAGTTATTCTGAATGACCCTATGTGCACCTTCAATATGATCTACCCTTTTAGGGATAGATTTCAAATAGCTCTGATATAGCAGAAACCACTAAATTATGAAATTGCTAAATTGGGAATTGTATTTCAACCCAGAACAAAAAATGTGCTTTGACGGACACTAAATAACTTTCCCAGCTACAACAGGACAGCGGTAACGAGAGATTTAGCAGGATATAAATTTGAGGCCTAGTATTTAGGCGCTGGGTGACAGGTATGGGTTTAGTGACAGAATTAGACTTGAAAATACACAGTAGCGGGTGTGTGTGAAGTTATTCTGAATGACCCAATGTGCACCTTGAATATTATATACCCTTTTAGGGATAGATTTCAAATAGCTCTGATATAGCAGAAACCACTAAATTATGAAATTGCTAAATTGGGAATTGTACTTCAACCCAGAACAAAAAATGTGCTTTGACGGACACTAAATATCTTTCCAAGCATACAACAGTACAGCGGTAACGAGAGATTTAGCAGGATATAAATTTGAGGCCTAGTATTTAGGCGCTGGGTGACAGGTATGGGTTTAGTGACAGAATTAGACTTGGAAATACACAGTAGCGGGTGTGTGTGAAGTTATTCTGAATGACCCAATGTGCACCTTGAATATTATATACCCTTTTAGGGATAGATTTCAAATAGCTCTGATATAGCAGAAACCACTAAATTATGAAATTGCTAAATTGGGAATTGTACTTCAACCCAGAACAAAAAATGTGCTTTGACGGACACTAAATAACTTTCCCAGCTACAACAGGACAGCGGTAACGAGAGATTTAGCGGGATATAAATTTGAGGCCTAGTATTTAGGCGCTGGGTGACAGGTATGGGTTTAGTGACAGAATTAGACTTGGAAATACACAGTAGCGGGTGTGTGTGAAGTTATTCTGAATGACCCTATGTGCACCTTCAATATGATCTACCCTTTTAGGGATAGATTTCAAATAGCTCTGATATAGCAGAAACCACTAAATTATGAAATTGCTAAATTGGGAATTGTATTTCAACCCAGAACAAAAAATGTGCTTTGACGGACACTAAATAACTTTCCCAGCTACAACAGGACAGCGGTAACGAGAGATTTAGCAGGATATAAATTTGAGGCCTAGTATTTAGGCGCTGGGTGACAGGTATGGGTTTAGTGACAGAATTAGACTTGAAAATACACAGTAGCGGGTGTGTGTGAAGTTATTCTGAATGACCCAATGTGCACCTTGAATATTATATACCCTTTTAGGGATAGATTTCAAATAGCTCTGATATAGCAGAAACCACTAAATTATGAAATTGCTAAATTGGGAATTGTACTTCAACCCAGAACAAAAAATGTGCTTTGACGGACACTAAATAACTTTCCCAGCTACAACAGGACAGCGGTAACGAGAGATTTAGCAGGATATAAATTTGAGGCCTAGTATTTAGGCGCTGGGTGACAGGTATGGGTTTAGTGACAGAATTAGACTTGAAAATACACAGTAGCGGGTGTGTGTGAAGTTATTCTGAATGACCCAATGTGCACCTTGAATATTATATACCCTTTTAGGGATAGATTTCAAATAGCTCTGATATAGCAGAAACCACTAAATTATGAAATTGCTAAATTGGGAATTGTACTTCAACCCAGAACAAAAAATGTGCTTTGACGGACACTAAATAACTTTCCCAGCTACAACAGGACAGCGGTAACGAGAGATTTAGCGGGATATAAATTTGAGGCCTAGTATTTAGGCGCTGGGTGACCGGTATGGATTTAGTGACAGAATTAGACTGGGATATGGCCAAAAAATAACCACACTATTGCTGGTTAAATGCACTTGGTGACGGGCGCAGCTTGCCCCTGATGTAGTATATGGCCAAAAAATGAACAGACTATTGCTGGTTAAATGCACTTGGTGTCACAGCTTGACCAACCACACTACTGAGGGTTAAATGCACTTGGTGACGGGCGCAGCTTGCCCCTGATGTTGTATATGGCCAAAAAATAAACAGACTATTGCTGGTTAAATGCACTTGGTGTGACAGCTTCACCCTGATGTAGGCTTTAGCCAGAAAACAACCACACCATTGAGGGTTAAATGCACTTGGTGACAGGCGCAGCTTGCCCCTGATTTTGTATATGGCCAAAAAATGAACAGACTATTGCTGGTTAAATGCACTTGGTGTGACAGCTTCACCCTGATGTAGGCTTTAGCCAAAAAACAACCACACCATTGAGGGTTAAATGCACTTGGTGACAGGCGCAGCTTGCCCCTGATTTTGTATATGGCCAAAAAATGAACAGACTATTGCTGGTTAAATGCACTTGGTGTGACAGCTTCACCCTGATGTAGGCTTTAGCCAAAAAACAACCACACCATTGAGGGTTAAATGCACTTGGTGACAGGCGCAGCTTGCCCCTGATTTTGTATATGGCCAAAAAATGAACAGACTATTGCTGGTTAAATGCACTTGGTGTGACAGCTTCACCCTGATGTAGGCTTTAGCCAAAAAACAACCACACCATTGAGGGTTAAATGCACTTGGTGACAGGCGCAGCTTGCCCCTGATTTTGTATATGGCCAAAAAATGAACAGACTATTGCTGGTTAAATGCACTTGGTGTGACAGCTTCACCCTGATGTAGGCTTTAGCCAAAAAACAACCACACCATTGAGGGTTAAATGCACTTGGTCGCAGCTTGTGCTGGCGCACCACAAGACACAAAATGGCCGCCGATCACCCCAGAAAAATGTGACTGACAAACGGTCTGGGCAGCCTAAAAACAGTGAGCAATTGAGGATCAGCAGCTCAATGATCCACAGCTGCAGATCGATCAGTTAATCAAGTCCTTTGGAGGAGTTAATCTGCCTAATCTCGCCCTACTGTCGCAGCCGCAACCTCTCCCTACGCTAATCAGAGCAGAGTGACGGGCGGCGCTATGTGACTCCAGCTTAAATAGAGGCTGGGTCACATGGTGCTCTGGCCAATCACAGCCATGCCAATAGTAGGCATGGCTGTGATGGCCTCTTGGGGCAAGTAGTATGACGCTTGTTGATTGGCTGCTTTGCAGCCTTTCAAAAAGCGCCAAGAAAGCGTCACAAAAGCGCCAAGAAAGCGACGAACACCGAACCCGAACCCGGACTTTTACGAAAATGTCCGGGTTCGGGTCCGTGTCACGGACACCCCAAAATTCGGTACGAACCCGAACTATACAGTTCGAGTTCGCTCATCCCTATTAGTGGCGATAACGCTATAATCAGCGTAAGCATCCCACTTCTGTGTCTACTCAAACGATCGCTGCTCACAATTAAGGACAACGCTCTGAATGTGGCAGACGTCGAAATGGGGGAGGACTTTAGTGTGGGTGATAGCCAGACCATCCACATTTTGTCTTCTCAGCGCAAATTGGATCATGAGGAGGAGGAGGAGCTGGAGACAGTTGCCTCTGCTATAGAGGGTACTACCAACGGAACTTTAATTCCATCGGTTCGATGTGGATGGGCACAAGGGGATGAGGATGAGGAGATGGAGAATCATCCTGACGTCGACATAGACGTCTTGCCTGTTGGTACTCTGGCACACGTGGCTGACTTCATGTTAGGCTGCCTTTCCCGCGACCCTCGCGTTATGCGCATTTTAGATAACATGGATTACTGGGTGTTCGCCCTTCTCGACCCCCGCTAGAAAGAGAACTTCTCATCTCTCATTCCTGTGGTGGAGAGGGCAAGTAAAATGGTGCAATACCAGAAGGTCCTTGTTGAGAAATTGCTCCAAACATTTCCATCTGACAAAGCTGGCGGCAGAGTCCGTACTTCCATAGGCAAACGAGTAAGGCAGACAACGGGAACACACTCCAGTTCCAACAAAGGCAGGGCAACACTCTCCAAGGCATGGGACACTTTCATGACACCCCGCCAGCAACCGCATCCTGAAGCACAGCCTACTGTTCCAAGGAGGAAAATGTTTTGGAAGATGGTGAAAGAGTACATAGCAGACCGGGTCAGCGTCCTCAATGATCCCTCTGTGCCTTACAACTACTGGGTGTCCAAGCTGGACACGTGGCAAGAACTTGCGCTTTATGGCTTGGAGGTGCTGGCCTGCCCTGCCGCCAGCATATTGTCTGAGTGTGTATTTAGTGCTGCTGGTGGCATTATAACATATAAGCGTATCCTCTTGTCCACTGACAATGCTGACAGGTTGACTGAGATAAAAATGAACAAGGCCTGGATTGCCCCTGACTTCTTCACTCCACCAGAGGAAAGCTGAGCTAATGAGGAACAAAAACGCAATTTAAATGTATGCTTTGTAATGTACTCAGTCCACAAGATTCAGATGCACCCTTTTCACCGCAAAAAAAGGGTATATGTTTGAATCTTGTTTTCTCATCCTCCTCCTCCTCTTCCATACAGTATATATGTCCTCACTACAATGTTTTATAGGGTCTGCTCACCTTCAGGCCCTCACATCCAATGTTTTACATGGTCTGCTCACCAGTAGGCCCTCACCTCTAATGTTTTATACGCTCTGCTCACCTGTAGGCCCTCACTACAATGTTTTATAGGGTCCGCTCACGTTCAGGCCCTCACCTCCAATGTTTTATACGGTCTGCTCACCGGTAGGCACTCACCTCTAATGTTTTATATGGTCTGCTCATCTGGAGGCCCTCACTACAATGTTTTATAGGGTCCGCTCACCTTCAGGCCCTCACCTCCAATGTTTTATACGGTCTGCTCACTAGTAGGCCTTCACCTCTAATGTTTTATATTGTCTGCTCACCTGTAGGCCCTCACTGCAATCTTTTATAGGGTCCGCTCACCTTCAGGCCGTCACCTCCAATGTTTTATACGGTCTGCTCACCTGTATTCCCTCACCTCTAATGTTTTAGTTTTATGCGGCCTGCTCACCTGAAGGCCCTCACATATAATGTTTTAGAAGGTCAGCTAAGCAGCAGACACTCACCCCTATTTTTTTATAGGGTGACGAGCATGCCCTCGCTCCGAATGTTTTGGAGGGTCACCAGCAGGCCATCAAGGATAATTTTTTAAGGGTGTGTATGATGTCCTCCTGTGTAAGAAGGGGTATATTGGAGTCCCGGTTCCTTGTAATATTTGGCAGCCCTTTCACTTTGCATAGGTTTTAGGAGTGTAGCAGTGTACCTAAACAATTGTAGCACCATGTGAATGAGGCCCTCTTTTATGTGATATACAGGCTGTATCGGAGTGCTTTTTCTATGTAGTTTCTGGCAGCACTTACACTGTATATACAATTGAACATACAGAAAATAATGTTTCCTAACAATTTTTCCTCTAAAAAATTTTTTTTTTGTTTTTGTTTTTGGGGGCGGGGTTTTGGGCGTTTTTTTGTCGGTCTGTAAAAGTGGCGTACAACATGGTTCTCAGCAGCAACATTAGAGTCCAAGATGCATCCAGACATGGTCCCCCTTCTGGTGTGTATGGAGTTTGAGAGATATTCAACAACGGGGACCGTGGTCAGAAGGACCATAAGGTGGTGGGGTCTCCGCAATGAATAGCTCGGATAGTCCTCAATTGGCTATATAACGTCCTCGATAGTTCAAGGAGATATAACTATATTGGAAAAATATTTCATAAGTCAACACTCATCAAATAAGTACAGACATTAGTCAGAATTCATCAAATAGGTTATGGTGCAAATGTCAATCCAATTTGGATGCAGTTCATCCAACAAATAGTCAACAGTTCATCCATAATGGGACCATAAATATACAAATACAAATAAATACACTAAAATACAAAATACAGAATACAAGAATGGGTCCACCTGTTAAAAAATAGTTATAAAATCATGCACAAGAAGAACCCTAAGTTTAGGTATGAAAATGATTCCACCTATAAGAAGGATGATTCCACCTATAAAAAAAAAGAGGAGGATGATTCCACCTGTAAAAAAGACTTCTCCAACAAATAGTTCATCCACAGTATGACTGCAAGAGTTAAAAATGCAAGAATTAAAAATAATGATGGTATTTATCCAGCAAGTAGTTCATCTACCGTGAAAACCGTATTGTCTATTAGAATAAATAGATGTGAGTGCTCCCGATTGTACAACAATGTATCATTTCAATGCTCCAGATAGGGTAACATCTACATTGTGAGTGAATTTATAAAAATCAATATGTTGTTCAATGTAGATTCCTTATCTATTCTCTACTCTATTCCTGCAATTTTCATAGACTCCTGCAATTCACATAGACCGGCTTGATAAATATTTTTAGTCACTTAGATGATAGGGATTGATAATAGAACCCTTACTCACGGTTTGTTGTCCCAGCTGGGAAACAGCCTGGCGGTATCGTAATTGACGGAAGATTGGGAAATTTTCCTCGATGTCATACATGTATGCCGCAGATTATGCTGTTGCATCACGATGTTTGGAGCAACACGCTGGTAATATTTGTGTCTGTGGCAGCCGCGTCCCACGTGCCTACATCTGGCGTTATATAGCCATTTGAGGACTATCCGAGCTATTCATTACGGAGACCCCACCACCTTATGGTCCTTCTGACTCTGAAACTTTATACATACCAGATATTGTTTTTACTCCTGTTTCTAGTATATGTAAAATAAAACTATTTATCATTCCACTATAGGATTCTGATTTATACTAATATGTTAGATGATTCCCTCCAAATGAGGTGTGTACAACCACTCTATATTTTATATTCATCTTTTATCTTATAGACTGGGTGTGTCTATACCGG
The DNA here is from genome assembly GCF_014858855.1 of Bufo gargarizans. NCBI lineage: Eukaryota > Metazoa > Chordata > Amphibia > Anura > Bufonidae > Bufo > Bufo gargarizans. The sequence goes on along the minus strand of NC_058087.1, from coordinate 84,658,155 downwards.
TTGGGGCACCCACTCCATGTGCAACAGTTAGGTGAGTCATCACAAACAACCAATATGGTCCCCCTGCTGTTCCTGATCGATTTCAGAGGTGTTTCCATCACTTTCAGACCTTTTCCTATGAAGTAGGCACCCTCCCCTCATCCGAGCAGTCCCATTGACTTTCATTATACTTGGGTGCTTAGCCAAGCTCACAAATATCGCTATGTGTTCGGAACGAGTACCCGAACACCAGAACACTTTGGTGCTCGCGCATCACTAGTGATCACGGGTAACGGGTAATCAGGATTCAATGCCGGAGAGGGAGCCTGAGAAAGGGCTACCACATCCAAGGGAGGTCAATGGCTGAAATATGATTGGCTGTTGTTGCCTTGCCCCTTTTTTTTCCTAATTTTGAACCACCCAGAGTGGGACAAGTTATTAAAGCACAAGCGACCAAGGAAGGCAGCAGGCCCAAGTGACGATAAATAACAATACAGCACTCTTAAGAGGCCCTGTTATTGGAATGAGTACACTTTACGTTAACGAGGATCTATTGGAGGGCAGGTCTAGGGCCAGCAGCCAACTTGCTCCTGGCCTCCACAACATTCACCCAGTGTGCCATCATGGTGAGGATTGTGTTGACCAGACTCTTAGCTACAGAGACTGGACTTGTAAGTGAGGGCCTGCTGCTGCTATGTTGACTCTAGATAACTTCTAGGAAATTGCACGTCCCCGTTATGGCGACAATCCATTTGGATGTCTGCCCTATCAACTTTGGAGACATTTTTCAACAAAGACCTTCTGGAATAGCACTGTTTTGCTTGTCCTCTCCACCAGAGGAATGAGAGATGAGATGTTCTCTTTGAGCAAATGGTCGAGAAGGGTGAACAACCAGTAATCGGTGTTGTCTAAAATGCGTATAAAGTGCGGGGCGTGGGAAAGGCAGCCTAACATGAAGTCAGCCCTGTGTGCCAGAGTACCACAGGCAAGACTTCGTTGTCGTCATTAGAAGGTGAGCTGACCCTGTAAAAGATTGTAGGTGAGGGCCTGCAGGTGAGCTTACCCTGTAAAACATTATATGCGAGGGCCTTCAGGTGAGCTGACCCTGTAAAACATTATATGTGAGGGCTTGCAGTTGAGCTGACCTTGTAAAACATTATATGCGAGGGTCTACAGTTGAGCTGACCCTGTAAAACATTATATGCGAGGGCCTGCAGTTGAGCTGACCCTGTAAAACATTATATGCGAGGGCCTGCAGGTGAGCTGACCCTGTAAAACATTATATGCAAGGGCCTGCAGGTGAGCTGACCCTGTAAAAAATTATATGCGAGGGCATATATGCGAGGGCATTATATGCGACGAATAAGCATGTTGATATGATGAAAGAGGAGGATGAGAAAAGGAAGATTTAACCATATACCTTTTTTTGTGGTAGAAGGGGTGCATGGGAAAACAGTGTACTGGGCACATTAAACAACACATTTAAAGTGACTTTGTTCATCCCCTTTCCTCTGGTGGAGTCGAGAAGTCTGGGGCAATCCAGGCCTTGTTCATTTTTATAAGAGTCAACCTGTCAGAATTTTCAGTTGACAGGCGGATACGCTTATCTGTTATAATGCCACCAGCAGCAGTTTGTGCCACATGTCCAGCTTGGACACCCAGTAGTTGTAAGGCACTGAGGGTTCACTGAGGATGCTTACACGGTCTGCTACGTACTCCTTTGCCATCTTCCGAAACGTTTCCCTCCTTGTGACACTAGGCCATGCATCAGGATGAGGGTGCTGGCGGGGTGTCATGAAACTGTCCCAGGCCTCGGATAGTGTTGCCCTGCCTTTGTTGGAACTGCTGTGTGTTCCCCTTGTCTCCCCTCCTCGGTTGTCCAAGGAACTACGGACTCTGCCGCCAGTGTTGTCAGATGGAAATTTTTGGAGCAATTTTTCAACAAGAACTTCTGGTATTGCACCATTTTGCTCGTCCTCTCCACCTGAGGAATGAGAGATGAGAAGTTCTCTTGGCCGAGTACCGCCATGTGCTGAGCATAACAATGCTCGAGCCGAACTGCAGTTTGGTTGAGCATGCTCGCTCAACACTAGTCAACAGGATAGGAAAAGAAAAGAATGGGCTACAGCAAAATGGCCATTAGAACAAAGGGGATACACACATCCATAAGTAGCTAAAGTGGTTTATAATACATATAGATAACCAGTATTATGTATACAAATATCAAACAAAAAGGTATAAAGGAGGTATGTTGGCTAAACAGAGCAGGGCCTGGTGGTTAAACAATCAGATATAACATCCATACAAAAGTTATTTATTTAGACCCCTTGGTTGTGTCATTTTTAATTCAAATATCCACCAGGTCTCCCTCTATAGGACCTTCATCTCCCAGTCACCTCCTCTCTGCAATGGGCAAACAATGTGGATCCCCATGAACCTCACTTTGGAGTAGTACTCCCCATGCATAAGATCGATATTCTTGGCCAAGGGGGTGTCTCTCATGGGGTGTAGGTCCCCAGATGTTCCCTAATCTGCCTGCGTAGTTCACAGTTAGTTTTCCCAATGTATTACATACCACAGGCGCAATTGGCTTTACAGATAACCCCCTTGAAGCGACAGTTAATGAACCTCCTAATGGGGTATCTCTTCTGGGTAGTATTGCTGGTAAAGGAGCGTCCCTGAATTAAATAGGGGAACGCTACACAGCCACTACAGCGGTAGCACCAACATACCGGGAGGAGCCAACCCTCCATCTTATTGGATGCCCCACTGTACTGACTGTGAACCAGTTGATCCCGTAGGTTTTATCCCCTAGGGCACGTTATTTGTGGGGCCTCTGAGATGGCATCTTTAATATCTGGGTCAAGTTGCAATATATTCCAATATTTGGAGATGTCTCTTCTCGCTTCTTCTGCTCCACCATCAAAACTAGTTATCAGACGGATAGTGTCTCTCCCCTTTGAGGCCTTTTTAGGATGTAACAACTAAGTACGATCACTGGACAGGGCCCTTTAGTATGCTTTTCTCAAAATGTAGTCAGGGTACCCCTTCTCCCGGAATCTAACACAAAGGTCCCCAGCCTGTTCCTTGAAATGTGCAAGTGTGGAACAATTTCTCTTCATCCTCAGATATTGTCCAGTAGGAATCCCTGTTTTAATGGTCTAGGATGGTAGCTCTCCCAGTTCCATAAGGAATTGGTCGCTGTAGGTTTCCTAAAGGTTCTTGTCCAAATTTCCCCCTCAGGGCCCTCCTCAATGAAAATATGCAGTAAAGGAAGCGAATCACTGACAAGTTCAGATGTGAATCTCAAACCTATGTGGTTTTCATTCAATGTTGCTATTAATTTTCCAAAGGCCTCCCTCTGTCCCCGCTATAAGATAAAAATATCGTCTATGAATCTCGCCCACATCACAATGTCTACTGTGAGTGGGTCGGGGTGGATCCATAAAGACAATGTTCTTCTCCCACCAGCACAGGAACAGATTTGCATACGACGGGGCACAGGGGCTCCCCATCGCAGTGCCACTGAGCTGGTTATAGACGACACCGTCAAAGAGGAAGTAATTACATGTGAGTGTGAATTCCAATAGTCTGAGGATGAACGAATCATCTCCAAATATTTGAATATATTGGAATTTGACCCAGATATTAAAGATGCCATCTCTGAGGCCCCACAAATAAGGTACCATAGGGGATGAAACCTACGGGATCGACTGGTTCACAGTCACTACAGTGGAGGACCCAATAAGATGGAGGGTTGGCTCCGTCCGGTATGTGGGTGCAACAGCTGTAGTGGCTGTGTAGCGTGCCCCTTTTAAAAACAGAGACACACCTTTACCAGCAATACTACCGAGAAGAGATACCCGATTAAGAGGTTCATTAACTGTCGCTCCAAGGGGGTTATCTATAAAGCAAATTGCGCCTGTGGTATGGAATACATTGGGAAAACTACCCATGAACTCCGCAGGTGGATTGGGGAACATCTGGGGGACCTACGCCACAGGAGAGACATCTTCTTGGCCAAACATATCGATCTTATGCATGGGGGGGACTACTCCAAAGTGAGGTTCATGGGGATCAAGATCATTCTCCCTTTGCAGAGAGGAGGTAACTGGGAGAGGAAGGTCCTACAGAGGGAGACTGTCACTGCCTGCCCTGTGAGAGATCTGAGAAGATTGGATAGACTTGCAGCACATGAGTCTATCTGACAGATCTTTCTGTGTTTCCCTTCTATTTGTTGTTGTGTGCAGGATCCCACCCTCTCCACAGGTTCTGCTCGTTAGCTGTTTAAGAGGATCTATTTAAGTCCGCCTCTTACTGCTGACTTTGCGGTTGATATTTTCCTTCTGGAGTTTTATACAGGTTGTTTGTGAATCCTCTACTTCCCGGTCGTCTCAAGCTAAGTCCTCCTGTTCTCCCCTTTGTGCGTGTGTTGCTTCTAGGTCTCAAGGAGACCTTGGTCCCTTCACGGTGGAAGGTACTGCCTGTCTCATTCCCCGCTCCCTAAGTTAGGGTTTGCTTCAGTGTCAGCAGGGCTTAGGTTCCAGCGTATGAATTAGTTCACCATCAGGAATTGCTCATACTGTCAGAAGTCAGGGGGAGGCTCAATGATTGTTAGGAGGTTACCATTCCCTCCTCCCTAGCTTTGGGGCCTAGTCTGTTTACCTGTTGCTGTTTGTTTACTTGGTGTTCCTTTTATCCCCACTTGCCGTGACATTATCAACTGCCCCACCGTCATTATTTTTCTTGCTTTGTGTAGGTATGGATACCGTTAATGCACTGGTGGATCGCATACAGGGATTATCTGTGTACAGTTCTGGGCTCCAGTGAACAAAGCAGACATAGCAGAGCTGGAGAGGGTCCAGAGGAGGGCAACTAAAGTAATAACTGGAATGGGGCAACTAAAGTACCCTGAAAGATTATCAAAATTAGGGTTATTTACTTTAGAAAAAAGACGATTGAGAGGAGATCTAATTAATATGTATAAATATATCAGGGGATAGTACAGAGATCTATCCCATCATTTATTCATTCCCAGAACTGTGACTGTGACGAGGGGACATCCTCTGCGTCTGGAGGAAAGAAGGTTTGTACACAAACATAGAAGAGGATTTTTTACGGTAAGAGCAGTGAGACTATGGAACTCTCTGCCTGAGGAGGTGGTGATGGTGAGTACAATAAAGGAATTCAAGAGGGGCCTGGATGTATTTCTGGACTGTAGTAATATTACAGGATATAGCTACTAGAGAGAGATCGTTGATCCAGGGATTTATTCTGATTGCCTGATTGGAGTCGGGAAGGAATTTTTATTCCCCTAAAGTGAGGAAAATTGGCTTCTACCTCACAGGGTTTTTTTGCCTTCCTCTGGATCAACTTGCAGGATGACAGGCCGAACTGGATGGACAAATGTCTTTTTTCGGCCTTATGTACTATGTTACTATGTTACTAAGTAGCTGACCTCCGTAATTCAGTTGTACAGTTTGAGAATTCTCAGGCGTCTGGTTCCGTCAGTGGGACCCAGGGCAGCCTTGAACCTAAAGTCGCTCTCCCAGATAGGTTTTCTGGGGGGAGTGATAATTTTGTTTGGTTCAGAGAATTTTCTAAACTGTATTTTCGACTGAGTCCGCTCTCCTCTGGGGACGAAAATCAAAACGTGGGGATTATTATTTCTCTGCTGAAAGGTGATGCTCAGTCCTGGGCCTTTTCTCTAATGATCAGTTCCCAATCCCTCCGAGCGGTGGATGAATTTTTCAGGGCCCTGGGCCTTATTTATGATGACCCAGACCGGGTTTCTCTGGCCAAATCTAAGCTGTGTAGTTTGAGTCAGGGAGAACGTTCTGCAGAGTCATAGTGTTCTGAATTTAGGAGATGGGCGACTGATTCGGAGTGGAATGACCCAGCACTCCGTAGTCAATTCTGTCAAGGGCTGTCTGAGAGACTAAAAGACGCCCTGGCATTCCACAAAATCCCTGATTCTTTGGAGGCGGCTGTGTCCCTGGCCGTACGGATTGATAGACGCCTGAGAAAGATGTGCAAGGTTCCCCTCACTCGGGGTGAACTACCATATGGGGAAACAGCCTCTTCTGTCCCGCAGGGTACAGAGACACTTGAGCTCGTGTCTGGTGATGAGCCTATGCAATTGGGACATGTTTCTTCATGCCCTGGTAATAGGAACTTCAGGGTTCAGAGAAGACTTTGTTTCTTCTGTGGTAAAGAAGGAAAAAATTTTAACGTACGGTACAGACCAAAAGTTTGGACACATCTTCTCATTCAAAGAGTTTTTTTTTTTTTCATTACTATGAAAATTGTAGATTCACACTGAATTATGAATTAACACATGTGGAATTATATACATAACAAAAAAGTGTGAAACAACTGAAAATATGTCATATTCTAGGTTCTTCAAAGTAGCCACCTTTTGCTTTGATTACTGCTTTGCACACTCTTGGCATTCTCTTGATGAGCTTCAACAGTTAGTCACCTGAAATGGTCTTTCAAAAGTCTTGAAGGAGTTCCCAGAGATGCTTAGCACTTGTTGGCCCTTTTGCCTTCACTCGGCGGTCCAGCTCACCCCAAACCATCTCAATTGGGTTCAGGTCCGGTGACTGTGGAGGCCAGGTCATCTGGCGCAGCACCCCATCACTCTCCTTCATGGTCAAATAGCCCTTACACAGCCTGGGGGTGTGTTTGGGGGTCATTGTCCTGTTGAAAAATAAATGATGGTCCAACTAAACGCAAACCGGATGGAATAGCATGCCGCTGCAAGATGCTGTGGTAGCCATGCTGGTTCAGTATGCCTTCTATTTTGAAAAAATCCCCAACAGTGTCAACCGCAAAGCACCCCCGCACCATCACACCTCCTCCTCCATGCTTCATGGTGGGAACCAGGCATGTAGAGTACATCCGTTCACCTTTTCTGCGTCACACAAAGACACGGTGGTTGGAACCAAAGATCTCAAATTTGGACTCATCAGACCAAAACACAGATTTCCACTGGTCTAATGTCCATTCCTTGTGTTCTTTAGCCCAAACAAGTCTCTTCTGCTTGTTGCCTGTCCTTAGCAGTGGTTTCCTAGCAGATATTCTACCATGAAGGCCTGTTTCACACAGTCTCCTCTTAACAGTTGTTCTAGAGATGTGTCTGCTGCTAGAACTCTGTGTGGCATTGACCTGGTCTCTAATCTGAGCTGCTGTTAACCTGCGATTTCTGAGGCTGGTTACTCGGATGAACTTATCCTCCGCAGCAGAGGTGACTCTTGGTCTTTCTTTCCTGGGGCGGTCCGCATGTGAGCCAGTTTCTTTGTAGTGCTTGATGGTTTTTGTGACTGCACTTGGGGACACTTTCAAAGTTTTCCCAATTTTTCGCACTGACTGACCTTCATTTCTTAAAGTAATGATGGCCACTCATTTTTCTTTACTTAGCTGCTTTTTTCTTGCCATAATACAAATTCTAACAGTCTATTCAGTAGGACTATCAGCTGTGTATCCACCTGACTTCTCCACAATGCCATTTATGGTTCCAACCCAATTTATAAGGCAAGAAATCCCACTTAGTAAACCTGACAGGGCACACCTGTGAAGTGAAAACCATTTCAGGTGACTACCTCTTGAAGCTCATCAAGAGAATGCCAAGAGTGTGCAAAGCAGTAATCAAAGCAAAAGGTGGCTACTTTGAAGAACCTAGAATATGGCATATTTTCAGTTGTTTCACACTTTTTTGTTATGTATATAATTCCACATGTGTTAATTCATAGTTTTGATGCCTTCAGTGTGAATCTACAATTTTTATAGTCATGAAAATAAAAGAAAACTCTTTGAATGAGAAGGTGTGTCCAAACTTTTGGTCTGTACTGTATGTCCTTATATTAAACCTCAAAGTGAAAAAGGAAAAAAAAAGGTTGTAACTAATGGATCTAGTTCTCTTACTCTTTGCAGTGTGGGTGGAGAGTAGGAGAAGGTATTTTTGTCTTTTACCGGTAGTACCCAATTTCTCCTGCCTGCCATGGTGGCGCTAGACTCCGAAAATATTGAATTGGAAGTATTTATTGACAGTGGGGCAGGGGTTAACCTTGTGGACTATCAGTTCGTTCAGAGTCATGGTTTTAAAACATGTATATTAAGCAAGGGGATTTCTGTCATAATAGTAGAAAAAGTAAATGCAAGCGGCACTGCCGAGTGTCCCAGATGAGTTCACCGGGAGCACAGCCTCAAGATTCAAGTCGTTTCTGTCACTGAGTCCCAGGGGCCGTAAAGCTTCAGCTTTCATTATCCACCTGGCTTCCCTTTGAAGGAGTGCTTGGTGCCTGCCCCTGCCTCGGGGCATATACGGCACCTGCTCTATCCCAGCAAAGGAAATACAGCGTGGATCTCCTCCATGCATATTATAGACATGTCCGATCAGTCTAGTGCAGCCTTTGCCGGTCTTGAGGGAATTAACTCCTTAAGGAGACAGCCTTATTTCACCTTAACCCCTTAAGGACTCAGCCCTATTTCACCTTAACCTCTTAATGACACATGATGTACCGGTACGTCATGATGTCCTGGTACTTAAGGACATATGACGTACCGGTACGTCATGAATGGTTCCGATCACCGCCGCTCGGCGGGCGGTGATCGGAACCCGGTGCCTGCTCAAATCATTGAGCAGGCACCTGGGGCAAATGCGCCGGCGGGTCCTGTGACCCCCCATGTCGGCGATCGCAGAAAACCGCAGGTCAATTCAGACCTGCGGTTTTCTGCGTTTCCGGGTTATTCGGGTCTCTGAAGACCCGATAACCCGGAACAGGATGGTGATGGTGGTGTGATTTCACTCCACCAATCACCATCCAGCGATCCCGAGTGGTGATGGTGACATCACCACTCAGGATCGCTTTCTGATTGGTCAGTGGGCGGTCCGGCGGCAGATTCAAAAGAGGCAGGCGCTCCTCTCCTCCTCCTTTTGTGTTCCGGAGCCGAAGGAGAGAGGAGCTGCCTGCACGTGTCTGCCGTCGCTGCCAGCACCCCGATCTGTGCCCCCAGGACCCGATCTCTGCCCCCAGCACCCCATCAGGTACATAGGGACAGCATAGGGAAAGTTTGGGTTAGGCATGGAAAAAAAGGGAAAGTTAGTTTTTAGAACTTTTCATTGCATCACCCTAGTTAGGGTGTCTGGGGTCCACAGCACAGCTGTGTGACCCTAGACCCCCCAGGGGTGCTGCCACTTGCCCCCCCCCACTTTATTGGGGTGCAGGATTTATTTATTACTATTTTTTGTGTACGCTGACTGTGGACGGCACTCTTAGCGTCCAGCCACTGTTAGCGCATCGCACACCCCACCGCTGATCAACTTCGGACGGTTGATCAGCGGTTTTGATTTTTATTTATTTTTCACATTTTGTGGCCTTTTTTAGTCAGGTTTTTTTTTTTTTCTGTTAGTTTTAGGGTGAGTTCGTGAACACCCATGCCCCCACACACACACAAAATAAAGATTTCCACACACGCACATACACACGTAGACACACACTCCCCTATGGCCCGCCGGACATTATCGGCCGAGTAGGCATACTCCCAGCTTGCCTCCGACTCCGAGAGTCCCAGTGAAGATGAGGATGACCCCACATTCCTGTTGTCATCCGCATCCTCCTCATTATCTAGCGATGATGATGAGCCGCCAAGGCGGTGGAGACGCTACACTGAATATGACTTTTTTCGTCATTTTTTCAGTGACCCACTGGTAAATTTGATGGTGGAGCAGACGAATCTGTACGCCCAACAGTTCGTCGCTCAACACCCGGGGTCCTTTTTGGCCAGGCCCGGTGGCTGGACGCCGGTCAGTGCAGCCGAAATGAGGACATTTTGGGGCCTCGTGCTGCATATGGGCCTGGTCAAGAAACCCAGTGTCAGGCTGTACTGGAGTGGGGACGTCCTCTACCAGACCCCACTTTACAGTACGGCCATGACACGATCCCAGTTTGAGGCCATCCGGAAATGTCTGCATTATTCCGATAATGCAGCATGTCCCCCCCCGAGGTGATCCTGCCCATGACCGTCTGTACAAGATACGGCCGGTCATCGATCACTTTGGGGCCAAATTCATGGAGGCCTATGTACCTGGAAGAGAGGTCGCGGTTGATGAGTCTCTCATTGCGTTCAAGGGGAGACTCATTTTCCGCCAGTATGTGCCCTCCAAGCGGGCGAGGTATGGGTGAAGGTATACAAAATTTGTGAGAGTACCTCAGGGTACACTTACAAATTTCGTATATATGAGGGGCGAGATTCCCGGATTATTGGTTGCTTCAGGGAGTATCACACTTCCATGGAGTACTAAATTTATATCCCAATTTAGGACTGACATCGGATTTAAAAAAAACTGGTTCTCAGACTTGAGACACCCAAAAAAACTAAAATAATTTATTAAAAGTAGACATATTAGGTATTGCCGCGTCGGTAATAATCTCCTCTATAAAAATACCCCATGACCTAACCCCCCAGATTAACACGGTCAAGGAAAAAATAAAAAAAGGTGCAAAAAAAGTTATTTTTTGTTACCTTACATAACATAAAGTTTAATAGCAAGCGATCAAAAAGGCATATAGCCCCCAAAATAGTGCCAAAACAAACGTCCACTCGTCCCGCAAAAAATGAGCCCCCACATAAGATAATCGGATAAAAAATTAATAAAAAAATGACACCTAGACTTTAGAGATACAAAAAATTTATTTTTGTATCAAAAAGGATAATATAGTCAAAAACCTAAATAATTGTAAAAAAAAAAAAAAGTAGACTTATTAGGTATTGCCGGGTCCGTAAGAATCTCCTCTATAAAAATATCCCATGACCTAACCCCCCAGATTAACACGGTTAAAAAAAAAAAAGAAAACGGTGCCAAAAACGCAATTTTTGGCACTTTTTCATTTCAATCCGGTTTTTCCGGTAACAAAACAAGGGTTAACAACCAAACAAAAGTTTATATTTATTACCCTGATACTGCAGTTTACAGAAATGCCATATTTGTGGTCGTAAACTGCTGTATCAGTAAAAGGGAGGCCGCAAAAGGAAAGGACCGACATGGTTTCTGGAAGGCCGATTTTGATGGCCTTTTTTATTGACGCCATGTCCCTTTTGAAGCCCCCCTGATGCCCCCCTAGAGTAAAAACTCCCTAAAAGTGACCCCATCTAAGAAACTACACCCCTCAAGGTATTCAAAACTGATTATACAAACTTTATTACCCCTTTAGGTGTTCCTCAACAGTTAATGGCAAATGGAGATGAAATTTCAGAATTTCAATTTTTGGTAACCTTGCCTCACAAAAATGTAATATAGAGCAACCAAAAATCATATGTACCCTAAAAATAGTCCCCCAAAAAGTCTTGTTTGGCTGTTAACCCTTGCTTTGTTAGTGGGAAAAAATAGGTTAAAATGGAAAATTAGACAAAAAAATGAAATTCTCAAATTTCATCCCCATTTGCCAATAACTCTTGTGCAACACCTAAAGGGTTAACGACGTATGTAAAATCAGTTTTGAATACCTTGAGGGGTGTAATTTCTTAGATGGGGTCACTTTTAGGGAGTTTCTACTCCAGGGGTGCATCAGGGGGGTTGAAACAGGACATGGTGTAAATAAACCGGTCCAAAAAATTAGCCCTCCAAAAACCAAACGGCGCACCTTTCACTCTACGCCTCTCTGTGTGGCCGTACAGTAGTTTACGGCCACATATTGGGTGTTTCTGTAAACAGCAGAGTCAGGGCAACAAAGATACAGTCTTGTTTGGCTGTTAACCCTTGCTTTGTTAGTGGAAAAAATGGGTTAAAATGGAAGATTAGACAAAAAAATGAAATTCTCAAATTTCATCCCCATTTGCCAATAACTCTTGTGCAACACCTAAAGGGTTAACGACGTATGTAAAATCAGTTTTGAATACCTTGAGGGGTGTACTTTCTTAGATGGGGTCACTTTTAGGGAGTTTCTACTCTAGGGGTGCATCAGGGGGGTTGAAACAGGACACGGTGTAAATAAACCGGTCCATAAAAATCAGCCCTCCAAAAACCAAACGGCACACCTTTCACTCTACGCCCCGCTGTGTGGCCGTAAAGTAGTTTACGGCCACATATTAGGTGTTTCTGTAAATGGCAGAGTCAGGGCAATAAAGGGTTAACGACGTATGTAAAATCAGTTTTGAATACCTTGAGGGGTGTAGTTTCTTAGATGGGGTCATTTTTGGGAGGTTTCTATTATCTAAGCCTCACAATATGACTTCAAACCTGAACTGGTCCATAAAAAGTGGGATTTTGAAGATTTCTGAAAATTTTCAAAATTTGCTTCTAAACTTCTAAGCCTTGTAACATCCCCAAAAAATAAAATATCATTCCCATGATGCTACAAACATGAAGTAGACATATGGGGAATGTAAAGTCATCACAATTTTTGGGGGTATTACTATGTATTACAGAAGTAGAGAAACTGAAACTTTGAAATTTGCAAATTTTAGTAATTTTTGGGTAAATTAGGTATTATTTTGTGCAAAAAAAATAATTTTTGGGACTTCATTTTACCAGTGTCATGAAGTACAATATGTGACGAAAAAACTATCTCAGAACGGCCTGGATAAGTCAAAGCGTTTGAAAGTTATCAGCACTTAAAGTGACAGTGGTCAGATTTGCAAAAAATGGCCTGGTCCTTAAGGTGAAATAAGGCTGTGTCCCTATGGGGTTAAGGACTTGGCCATATTTTGCAAATCTGACCAGTGTCACTTTAAGTGCTGATAACTTTAAAACACTTTGACTTATCTTGACACTTGATAACTTTAAAACACTTTGACTATCTTATTCTGAGATTGTTTTTTTGTCACATATTGTACTTCATGACACTGGTAAAATGAAGTCAAAAAATATTTTTTTTTTGCATAATAAAATACCTAATTTACCAAAAATTTGGAAAATTTTGCAAATTTCAAAGTTTTAGTTTCTCTACTTCAGTAATACATAGTAATACCCCCAAAAATTGTGATGACTTTACATTCCCCATATGTCTACTTCATGTTTGAATTATTTTGGGAATGATATTTTATATTTTGGGGATGTTACAAGGCTTAGAAGTTTAGAAGCAAATCAGATTTTTAGGGACCACTACAGGTCTCAAGTCACTTTGCGAGGCTTACATAATAGAAACCGCCCAAAAATGACCCCATTCTATAAACAACACCCCTCAAGGTATTCAAAACTGATTTTACAAACTTCGTTAACCCTTTAGGTGTTGCACAAGAGTTATTGGCAAATGGGGATGAAATTTGAGAATTTCATTTTTTTGCCTAATTTTCAATTTTAACCCATTTTTTCCACTAACAAAGCAAGGGTTAACAGCCAAACAAGACTGTATCTTTATTGCCCTGACTCTGCCGTTTACAGAAACACCCCATATGTGGCCGTAAACTACTGTATGGCCACACAGCGGGGCGTAGTGTGAAAGGTGCACCGTATGGTTTTTGGAAGCCAGATTTTGCTGGACTGTTTTTTGACACCATTTCCCATTTGAAGCCCCCTGATGCACCCCTAGAGTAGAAACTCAATGAAAGTGACCCCATCTAAGAAACTGCACCCCTCAAGGTATTCAAAACTAATTTTCCAAACTTTGTTAACCCTTTAGGTGTTGCACAAGATTTAATGGAATATAGAGATACAATTTCAAAATTTCACTTTTTTGGCAGATTTTCCATTTTAATATTTTTTATCCAGTTACAAAGCAAGGGTTAACAGCCAAACAAAACTCATTATTTATGGCCCTGATTCTGTAGTTTACAGAAACACCCCATATGTGGTCGTAAACTGCTGTACGGGCACACGGCAGGACGCAGAAGGAAAGGAATGCCATACGGTTTTTGGAAGGCAGATTTTGCTGGACATTTTTTTTTGACACTATGTCCCATTTGAAGCCCCCCTGTTGCACCCCTAGAGTAGAAACTCCAAAAAAGTGACCCCATTTTAGAAAGTACGAAATAGGGTGGCAGCTTTGTTGGTACTAGTTTAGGGTACATATGATTTTTGGTTGCTCTATATTTCACTTTTTGTGCGACAAAGTAACAAGAAATAGCTTTTTTGGAAAAAAAATTTTTGTTATTTACAACATTCATCTGACAGGTTAGATCATGTGGTAATTTTATAGATCAGGTTGTCACGGACGCGGCGATACCTAATATGTATAAATTTTTTTTTATTTATGTACGTTTTATACAATAACTTCATTTTTAAAACCCAAACATTTTTTAGTTTCTCCATAGTCTAAGAGCCATAGTTTTTTTCAGTTTTTGGGCGATTATCTTGAGTAGGGGCTCATATTTTGCGGGATGAGATTATGGTTTGATTTGCACTATTTTGGGGTGCATATTACTTTTTGATCGCTTGCTATTACACTTTCTGTGACGTAAGATGACAAAAATGGCTTTTTTTACAGCGTTTTTATTTTTAGAGCCGGTCTATACGGAAGCGGCGATACTTAATATGTATACTTAATTTTTATTTATGTAAGTTTTACACAATGATTTCATTTTTTAAACAAAAAAATCATGTTTTAGTGTTTCCATAGTCTAAGAGCCATAGTTTTTTCAGTTTTTGGGCGATTATCTTGAGTAGGGTCTCATTTTTTGCGGGATGAGATGACGGTTTGATTAGTACTATTTTGGCGTACATGCAACTTTTTTGATCCCTTTTATTACCTTTTTGGGGAAGTAAGGTGGGAAAAATTTCAATTTTCTCATAGTTTTTATTTTTTTATTTTTATGGCGTTTACCGTGCGGGGAAAGTAACATTACCATTTTATAGATCAGGTCGTTACGGACGTGGCGATACCTAATATGTGTAGTGTATTTTTATTTTTATTTTTTTATTCAGTGATAAATGTTTTTTTATCTCAACTTTTTTCACTTTTTTTTAATTTTTTTTTTACCCAGACCCACTTGGTTCTTGAAGATCCAGTGGGTCTGATGTCTGTATAATACAGTACAGTACAATATATATTGTACTGTACTGTATTTTACTTACACTTTGTCTGAACAGATCTATGCTTTTAGCATAGATCTGTTCAACACCATGGACAGCAGGACGCCTGAGAAGGCGTCCTGTTGCCATGGGAATCTTCCCTGTCTGCCACAACTTCGCAGACGGGGAAGGGTAAGCACAGGGCTGAGGGGAACTGTCGGAGGGCTCTCTCCCTCTCCATCAGGGGGGCTGCAAAGGCACAGCAGCCCCCCGATGGAGAGGGAGGGAGCTCCCTGACCGATGACAGTTAACCTTTTCCATACCGCGGTCCGTATGGACCGCGGTATGGAAAGGGTTAAACGGCTGACATCTGCACAGATGTCAGCCTATTATACCAGGGTGTCAGCAATGTGCTGGCACCCTGGTATAACCCACTAGAAGCCAACGAATTTTCAAGCGGAGGCGGGCGGGGGATCGCGATCCCGCCTGCCGCACCGCCCACCTCCCGCAACGCCCCCACCGCCTGTGACCCTCCCCCCCGCACCACACGCCGGAATAAAATCGTGCAGGGATGCGGGGGGGGGGGGGGTGAGAAATCTTTATTTTAGGCACTCAAAAGTTTCTGACCGCGGGGATCAGAAACTGCAAAAAGCGGCATCCTGTTCAGATTAACTGTCACACTTAGACCCTAATTTCAATTTTCATATATGTAGTGTAGGAGAGTCCCCGGGATAATAATGGACCAACGATACGTGCCACCAGAGGTCCTGGCCTCAGTGGAGTAAGAACCGGATCATTGTGGTTACAGAGGCGAATGCTGCTGGCGCAGCGTGTCCGGGCCGGTTCTTACTGGGAACAGGTAAAGAGCTGGGTGGGTGCTTGTTCCCCACGGCCAGCCAAGGTTTTTGGTGGAGCTGGGCCTTTAAAGAACCCAGCCTGCTGAAGATGGGGGTGGGGTGTGTCTGGCTGTGCTGGAGATTTCCACAGACAGAGTCAGTGCTGGTGAAGGAGAGTCTGGGCGCAGCACATATTGAAGGATAGCCCTGGGACCTGTGGTGCTATTAGCAAAAGGGGCTATGGCCTGAGGGAGACAAAGGCAGGTAGCTTACAGGCCTGCAGGACCGCTGTGGTCTGTCCAAAAACAAGGTGACTCAAACCTGCTGTTTATTTTCTAAGGAAGGACTTTTGTTCTATGCACTATGTGGATATGCACCTGTGTGGTCTGCACATTGCCTGTTATGCCTTTGGTGTGAATAAAGTCACGGTGTATCACAAACACTGTCTGTGATTGCCTCAATACGGCCACCGCTACTGTAGCCTACCACGAGCACATCCCCACAGTAGTTACTAATAACATGATATTCCAGAATCAATTACTATTAGACTGACTTACCCCATATTTAATAAGATTCAGCCCTTAGCAATCAGTCTGCATAAAACTGCAATTTCACTATTCAGTTAAGATGGCCGTCACTGCCCTCACCCTGAGGCTAATCCCGCCTGCCCTCACTAGCCAGTAACAATAGCCCCCCAAAAGTGTCAGTAACCAGAGCGCTCCACCTAAAGGGTTAATCTCCTGCAGCACAAAGGGGTCCTCTTACCACATGTTGCTTTCATTTATACACTGAGCAGATGGCAGATCTCCCTTCCCTGTTGTGCGCTGCTTCAACCCTACTTCTCCAGCTCTGCTGAGTGAGGGAGCGTCTGCCAAGGGCAGGTCCAGGGAACAGTGCACACAGCCCAGGCACTGTTAACAGCTGCTGGGAAGGACCTGGCTTTAATCATTCACTTACAGTCCTTGCACGCAGCCTGCTTCTGCGTCCTCCGTGCTTCAACAGATAGACGGACCATGCCTAGCAACCCTATTTTAAGCCCAGGTAAAACTAGGCACTACAGGGAACTGTGGAATTAAGGGGTAATTGAATACACAGTGAAAAGTTGAAATAGGACCACCAAGGAGATATTAATCACCACAATCCAATACTCCCCAAAAAATATATACGACAGTTATACTTTAAGGATCAGGCCACTTTTTAGCTAATCTGACCAGTGTCACTTTAAGTGGTGATAACTTTAAAAAGCTTTGACTTATCCAGGCTATTCTGAGAATGTTTTTTTCGTCACAATCATTTTTATTTATAAAAAAATACCAAATTTGGCAAAAAATTTTAAAAATTAGCAAATATACACTACAAAAATAGTTATTACTTTATATTCCCCATATGTCTACTTCATGTTAGGATCATATTGGGAATGACATTTTATTTTTGGGGGACGTTACAAGGCTTAGAAGTTTAGAAGTAAATCTTGAAATTTCTCAGAAATAAAAAAAAAAACACCTTTTTAAGGACCAGTTCAGGTCTGAAGTCACTTTGTGAGGCTTACATAAAAGAAACCACCCAAAAATGACCCCATTCTAGAAACTACACCCCTCGAGATATTCAAAACTGATTTTACAAACGTTGATAACCATTTAGGTGTTCCACAAGAATTAATGGAAAATAGAGATACAATTTCACAATTTCACTTTTTTGGGCAGATTTTCGATTTTAATATTTTTTTTTCCAGTTACAAAGCAAGGGTTAACAGCAAAAAAAAAACTCAATATTTATGTCCCTAATTCTGTAGTTTACAGAAACACCCCATATGTTGTAAACTGCTGTACGGGCACACGGCAGAGCAGAGAAGGAAAACTAATGCCATATGTTTTTTGGAAGGCAGATTTTGCTGGACTATTTTTTTGACATCATGTCCCTTTGAAGCCCCCCTGATGCACCCCTAGAGTAAAAACTCCATAAAAGTGACCCCATCTAATAAGCTATGCCCCTCAAGGTATTTAAAACTGATTTTAAAAACGTTGTTATCCATTTAGGTGTTCCACAAGAATTAATGGAAAATAGAGATACAATTTCAAAATTTCACTTTTTTGGCAGATTTTCCATTTTAATATTTTTTTCCCATTTACAAAGCAAGGGTTAACAGCCAAACAAAACTCAATTTTTATGGCCCTGATTCTGTAGTTTACAGAAACACCCCTAGAGTAGAAACTCCATAAAAATGACCCCATCTAAGAAACTACACCCCTCAAGGTATTTAAAACTGATTTTAGAAACGTCGTTAACCCTTTAGGTGTTCCACAAGAGTTATTGGCAAATGGAGATGAAATTTCAGAATTTCAATTTTTTGCCAAATTTTCCATTTTAATCAATTTTTTCCAGATACAAAGCAAGTGTTAACAGCCAAACAAAACTCAATTTTTATGGCCCTGATTCTGTAGTTTACAGAAACCCCCCATATGTGGTCGCAAACTGCTGTATGGGCACACGGCAGGGCACAGAAAGAAAGGAATGCCATACGGTTTTTGGAAGGCAGATTTTGCTGGACTGGTTTTTTGACACCATGTGCCATTTAAAGCCCCCCTGATGCACCCCTTTGCAGGAGTGCTTTGTGCCTGCTCCGGCCTCGGGGCATATACGGCACCTGCTCTAGCCAAGCAAAGGAAATACAGCGTGGATCTCCTCCATGCATATTATGGACATATTTGATGTCTAGTGCAGCCTTTGCCGGTCTTGAGGGAATGAAGGTGCTCCCTAAATCTTTCAAATAGAGGACGAATGGTTTTCCCTATATAGAAGGCACCCCATTGGCATTTTACCAAATAAACAACGTAATTACTTTTGCAGGTGATAAATTGCATCACTTTATGAGAGACCCCTCCAAAAGAAAGGTACTTAATTTGACTATTATAACTGCAAAAGGAGCAATTACCACGTTTGTGATTGCCTAACGGTTTATTAGAAGATAGCCAATTGTCTGTCCTCTTACCCCGTAACCTGCTTCTCACTTTTTAAATGCACACAATCAGTGGTCTATTGTCAACTATGCTTCCTAAACCTTCCTCATTCTTCAAGATATCCCAATTATTATAAATGGTACGTTTAATCAGCTCAGCTGCAGGGCTATATTTAAAGGTGAATATAAATCTCTCCTTTTCATCCCAGACTTTGCCTCTATTCCTATATAGCAATTCCTGTTGAGTAAATACCCCTGCTTTCCTTCTAGCTGTTTCTATATCTTGCACAATTAAAGACAGAATAGTGAGAAGCAGGTTCCGGGGTAAGAGGGCAGACAATTGCTTATCTTCCAATAAACCGTTGGGCAATCACAAATGCGGTAATTGCTCCTTTTGCAGTCATAATAGTCAAATGAAGTACCTTTCCTTTGGAGGGGTCTCTCATAAAGTGATGCAATTTATCACCTGCAAAAGTAATTACGTTGTTTATTTGGTAAAACACCAATGTGGTGCCTTCTATATAGGGAAAACCATTCGCCCTGTATTTGAAAGATGTTACTCCCGTTTCTTTCAGATTTTTCTGATGTATTCTCTGAGGGTCGAGATAAGGAGTTACCCCCTCACCAAGAGTATGATTGTCCGGTCAACCTTATTCCCTGAGCTAAATTGCCAAAGTCTCGGTTGTATAATCTTTCCCAACCCGAAAGAGTAGCTATGCGAGAGTATATTACCAAGTTTTTACCAAACGGAAAATATTAGACCTTCTAAGTCACCGATGGCTGACGGCTTATTTTTTGTTTAAAAAAAAGATGGGATCCTTAGACCATGTTTAGACTTCTGGGAGCTAAATCTTATCACTGTCCATGATCCTTATCTCCTTCCATTGATCCCGGATTTATTTGATCAAATTTTAGGAGCCAAGGTGTTTTCCAAGTTGGATTTAACAGGGGTTCATAATCTGATAAGAATCAGGGAAGGGGACGAATGGAATACGGCCTTTAATACCCCTGAGGGCCACTTCGAGAACTTGGTCATGCCCTTTCAGTTGACTAATGGCCAGGCGATCTTTCAGCAATTTATCAATGACATTTTTCATAATTTGGTGCGGAGGTTTGTTGTTATTTACCTCGAGGACATACTAATTTACTCGCCCAATATGGAAACTTATCAGGATCATTTAAGACAAGTATTACTTATCCTCCAGGAGAATAAATTATATTCTAAGTTAGAAAAATGTGTGTTTGCTGTTCAGGAGCTGCAGTTCCTGCGTTACCTGCTTTCATCCTCAGGTTTTCGTATGGATCCCGAAAAGGTCCGTGCAGTATATATCCTGTATTATTCTACTGTTGTCAAGCTTTGAGCAATATGACAAAGAAAGGTGTGGATTTCTCAGTCTGGTCTAAAGAGGCATTACATGCTTTTTCTGCAATAAAGAAATGTTTCGCTTCTGCTCCCATTCTGGTACAACCTGATGAGTCTCAGCCTTTCATTGTGGAGGTTGACGCGTCAGAAGTGGGAGTCGGAGCAGTTTTGTCGCAGGGTTCTTCTCCTGGCAAATGGCACTCTTGTGCTTTTTTTTTCAAAAAAACTCTCTTCTGCCGAAGGAAATTATGATGTTGGCAATAGAGAGTTGCTGGCCATTAAATTGGCTTTTGAAGAATGGCGTCATTGGTTAGAAGGGGTGATTCATCCTATTACGGTAATTACTGATCATAAAAATCTGTCTTACCTACAATCGGGGAAGCATCTGAACCCAAGGCAGGCCAGATGGTCATTGTATTTTACCAGATTTAATTTTGTGGTTACTTATCGCCCTGGGGTTAAAAACGTCAAGGCGGATGCTTTGTCGCATAGCTTTCCTGGGGGGGGGGGTTAGATTCTGAGGATCCTGTTCTGATTTTGGCTGATGGGGTGGTGGTTTCCGCCCTGTATCCCGAACTTGAGGCTGAGTTGTTGGAAGCTCAAGGTGAGGCACCTGATTCCTCCAGCGAGGTTGTTTGTTCCTTCTGGGCTTCGGCACAAGGTGTACAAGGAACATCATGATACTGTCCTTGCGGGACACCTTGGGAGCAGATCCACTGTAGATCTTATTTCCCGGAGATTCTGGTGGCCAGGTCTACACAAAGGTGTGGAAGGTGTGGAGGGTGTGGAGGGTTATGTGGCAGTCTGTGAGACCTGTGCATGTGCCAAGGTGACTCATACTTGGCCTTCAGGATCTCTTCTTCCTTTGTGCATCCCATCCCGTCCCTGGACGCATTTGTCCATGAACTTCATCACTGATTTGCCTAGTTCCTCTGGGAAGATGGTAATTTTGGTGGTGGTGGACCGCTTCAGTAAGATGGCGCACTTTATACCATTATCAGGTTTGCCAAATGCCAAGACTCTCCCTCAAGTATTTATTGATGGCATTGTTACACAGAGCATTCCCTCTGATGTGGTGCCTGATAGGCACTTTGTTTCCAGGTTCTGGAGGGCAGTCTGTACTCATCTGGGAGTTCAGTTGTCCTTCTGATCAGCTTTCAATCCTCAGTCGAACGGACAAACTGAGCGCACTAACCAAAATCTGGAAAATTATTTGAGGTGTTTTGTCGTTAAGAATCAGGAAGAGTGGTCTTCATTTTTGTCATAGACAGGAGTCCACTGATAAGTCACCATTTTTTGGTGCATATGGGTTTCACCCTCAGTTTGGTACCTTTTCTGGGGCTGAGTCCTCTGGTATACCTGAAGAGGAAAGATTCTCTTCCTCGCTGTCATCTATCTGGCGGAAGATTCAAATCAATTTGAAAAAATGGGCGAAAGATATAAACGTATGGCTGACAAGAGACGTATGACTGGTCCGGACCTGTGTGTGGGTAATTTGGTGTGGTTTTCCACTAAAAACATTAAGTTGAAGGTACCCTCTTGGAAGTTGGGCCCAAGATTTATTGGTCCTTACAAGATCTCTGCCATTATTAATCCGGTTGCGTTTTATCTCGAACTTCCGCAGGCTTGGAAGATCCATAATGTGTTTCACAGGTCTTTGTTGAAAAACTATGTGGAACCTGCTGAACCATCTCCCTTGCCACCTCCTCCTGTTTTGGTAGATGATAATCTGGGGTTTCAGATCTCCAAAATAATTAACTTGCGTATTCTTCGTGGTTTCCTTCAGTACCTCGTACATTGGAAGGGTTACGGTCCAGAAGAAAGAATGTGGATTCTCCTGTTCTCCCCTTTGTGCGTGTGTTGCTTCTAGGTCTCAGGGAGACGCTGGTCCCTTCACGGTGGAAAGTACTGGGTGTCTCATTCCCCATTCCCTAAGTTAGGGCTTGCTTCAGTGTCAGCAGGGCTTAGGTTCCAGCATATGAATTTGTTCACCATCAGGATTTGCTCATACTGTCAGCAGACAGGGAGAGGCTCACGGATTGTTAGGAGGTTACCATTCCCTCCTCCCTAGCTATGGGGCCTAGTCATTTTACCTGTTGCTGTTTGTTTACTTGGTGTTCCTTTTA
Organism: Bufo gargarizans; assembly: GCF_014858855.1. NCBI lineage: Eukaryota > Metazoa > Chordata > Amphibia > Anura > Bufonidae > Bufo > Bufo gargarizans. Next base: position 84,635,945 of record NC_058087.1, on the reverse strand, counting down.
TCCCCACTTGCCGTGGGTATAAAGTGAACAACTTTGTATGGATATTATATCTGATTGTTTAACCACCAGTCCCCGCTCTGTTTTGCCAAAACACCTCCTGTATACCTTTTTGATTGATATCTGTATACATAATACTGGTTATCAATATGTATCATAAACCACTTAAGCTACTTAGGGATATGTGTATCCCCTTTGTTCTAATGGGCATTTTGCTGTAGCCAATTTTCTTTTTCTATCCTGCTGACTATATTTGATCATCTTTGAATCCATGCCAAACTGAGTCCTTGTGTGACTGGGCATGGCCACCTTACCATGCCATGGTACAATTTTAGGCATACAAGCACCTTAAGGGCCTTAGTGCCATAATTATAGGGTATACTAGGGGATGCTTTGAAGCCTTCATACATCCCAACTCTGGTTTGATCACGCCCCCTTAGCAGCGTCACTCAGCAGGCACGGCTTTTACCTGTGCTGCACGCCCACTGTGTATCATGTGTTCCCTGCTCCGGCCGGTCTCGTTCACGTATTGGCCCATGTCATGTTACAAGCCCTAGTTCACATGACCGGAAATTCTCGTAATAATTCAGCCGGACTGGGTGGATCTACTTGTGGCAGGCGCAGCACTATTAAGTGCCTTTTGCGCTGTCTCTAACCAGACTATCTGTAATTCCTCTAGCTTTGTTCTATTGAAACAGTAGGTTTAAAGAGCACACCAAATGCTTGAAATAACTTCTTTATTAACTTAAACTTTTCTTTATATATAACACTGCCGCCTCCGCAGCAGATAGTCCATGTACATGTTCATAAAACGGCGGTATGCATAAGATGGTGGTTCAACTGTTCAGTCTTGTCATTCAACATAAAATGGTGGATATATTTCTCTCTTGAGTATCTGTACTCTCACTTTAAGTTATTTAAGCACTTTATGATCTCTCTGAGAGGTATATCTGAGGTCTAAATAATAGTTCACTTGCAGTATGCAGTTAGCAGTGACTATTTGCAGATTGGTTGAGTATGATCTTTTATGGTTGTATGCAATTTGGATTGCAATATGGGATCTAAATGCTTGCAATTGAATTTAGTGGAACTGTAAGTAAACACACATATAACTGGTTCAGTATACAGTTCTAATCACTATACAAACAGTAGTAACATTATATAACTGATTTAAATACCTATTTTGGCCTCTCTGTTTCCATAAAAACAGAGTTCTCAGTGGAGTGAATGTCTCTTCAGCTCCTGTCTCTGGTGAATAATGATTCTAGCAGCTCCTGCTAGGGGAATTCCCAGACAGGCTGTGTGTGAGGCTGGCTGTGATTGGTGAAAACTATTGCTGTGTGAGAAGCTGGCTATGATTGGTCTACACTTCTGCCCAGCAACAACAGATTAACACTATGCTTTCTGTTGTTTCTGCCGTGTCACTGAGCTTACCTTACATTAGAAAATGAATCTTAAAGGCCTATTATCTTTTTCTGCTTCTGTGAACACAAAATATAACAGTTATATGACATCCAAAACATGATGTCACAGTAAATAACTCTGCTTTTGTCTTTAACACATAAACATAGGAACTGTATTAAGGTTATTAGCAAGTCTAGCTGCTGTCAGCAACTTTTATTGTAGCAACCGCTGCCCTTGCATCAGACAGAGGAGCCAGAACCTCTTCCCCTAGAAAACCTGGTCGCGGGCTTTCTTCCGTACAGGTTTCCCTATCTTTCCAAGGTTTTAGTAAATTAACATGGTAAACCTGCTCTGGCTTTCACCTCCCGGGCTGGTGTACCTTGTAAATTACCTCTCCAATTCTTTCACGTACCTCATAGGGCCCCTGCCACCTGGCTAGGAACTTACTGTCCACGGTCGGCACCAGAACCAAAACCTGGTCGCCCGGGTTAAAGATCCGGACCCGAGCCTGCCAATTTTAGATCAGACTCTGGGCTCGCTGAGCGGCCTCCATATGCTCCCTGACAAGAGGCAAAATGGTCTCTATTCGCTGTTGCATCTTGGTATCATATTCAAGGATGCTTTTATGTGGAGTGGGCTGTTGTTCCCACGCCTCTTTGGCTATGTCCAACAAGCCCCGAGGATGTCCACCATATAGCAATTCGAAGGGCGAGAACCCAGTAGAGGCCTGGGGCACCTCTTGCACTGCGAACATGAGATAGGGCAGAAGAAGATCCCAATCCTTCCCATCTTTGGACACCAACCTTTTTAACATGGTTTTTAGAGTTTTAGTAAACCTTTCCACCAGACCGTCCGTTTGTGGATGGTACACAGACGTCCATAACTGTTTAATATGCAGCAACTTACAGAGTTCCCTCATGACCGTGGACAAAAAAGGTGCCCCCTGGTCAGTCAGAACCTCTTTTCGAAGCCCCACTCTGAAGAACATCTCCATTAGCTCCTTAGCTATAAGTTTCGCCGATGTATGTCGCAGTGGCACTGCCTTCACAACAGCCTCTATTTTGCCGTGTGACAAAGGTTTGAATTTAGCTAGTTTGATAACTGACATACAACCATGCCAAAAAATGCTAATCAAAAACATTTCGGCGTTCACGCCAGCCTCACTACGCTTGCCCGCTCCAAGCCACCAATTGTAGGGATTCGCTCTGGTAGGCAGGGTAAGCGGTAGTAAAGCAAAAATTCAGGGACACAGAGGGACATCCTGGTAGGTAGGAGTGTCACAGAGAGGTTGCCCTTTCAAGGGGGATGTGTATTGCCCTCTGTGTAAGGTTTTTTGTTGAGTTGAGAATAGGGACATATAGGGGCGATACCCAGCACTTGGATCCCACACCTCCCTACCCCAGTCTTTTAGATAGACCCTCTATAATTGCTCACACTCCTCCAGATCAATGCAGCGAGTCATTTCTAGCACTTAAATGTGTGCTTAATTGGTGTGTGCACTAGCATGACTTTTTAATTAGAAAGTTAAGTATTAATTGAGGTTACCTTTCACTATTGTTTGCAAAGTTTGTCAGAGAAAACATCTTGCTCCGCATCCCAGGACGGAAAGCAAACTACAACATGTTGTGGTTTGCACTCCGATCTGGGAACGCAACTAAACGTAACGGAATGCATTTTGGAGCATTCCGTTCTGTTCAGTTCAGTTTTGTCCCCATTGACAATGAATGGGGACAAAACTGAAGCGTTTTCTTCTGGTATTGAGCCCCTATGACGGAACTCAATACCGGAATACTTAAATGCTAGTGTGCAAGTACTGTAGGGATTTGCTCTGGTAGGCAGGGTAAGCGGACGCAGTATAGAGGCAAGAACACGGTAGTAAAGTAAAAATTCTGTCATTATTCACACAAAAAGCGATAAAACAAAAACAACACTGTGCAGAGTCCTAGTGTTAATTCACACCACATAAAGTCCACAGCACAAACGTGTCACCTGGTGGACTGTTTTGTCTATGGTAATCCACAGCCGTGCACAGCAGACTTTAGGGCGCCTGATTTTCAGCGTGCGGCTCTCCAGCATGCTACAAACTGGTTGGCACCCAAGACCACAGTGCTTCACAGCTCCACTATGAAAATGCAGGGTAATCCACACACAGCTGTGACTGCTGGCTGGACTTCTATTCCCAGGCCAAAACCTGGCCTGGAACGTGGGGAACAGCCACCCACTCTGCTCTTTGGCTGCTCCCAATAAGAACCGGCCCGGATCAGCTTTACAGCCACACTAAGTAAAAAACACTGTGTCAGCCAGCCTAGCTGCTGCTGACACACTTAACTACCGGTTCCTATCTCACCAAGGCCAGGAACCTCGGTGACAAGTACCTTCCGTCAATGACGGACGCCTGCGCCTTCCTACAGTACCCTAAGGCTACTTTTACAGTAGCGTTTTTGCTGGATCTGGAAGGGGTCAGCAAAGATTCTTCCTTTTCTGATAATACAACCATCCGCATCCGTTAACGGATCCGATTGCATTATCTTTAACATACATCCCTCATGAACTCCATTGAAAGTCAATGGAGGACGGATCAGTTTTCTATTGTGCCAGATTTTGTCAGAGAAAACTTCTTGCTCCGCATCCCAGGACAGAAAGCAAACTACAATATGTTGTGGTTTGCTCTCTGGTCTGGGAATGCAACTAAACGGAATGGAATGCATTTTGGAGCATTCCGTTCTGTTCAGTTCAGTCCCCATTGACAATGGGGACTGACGGATCTGGTATTGACGGATCTCAATACCAGAAAATTAGAACACTATTGTAAAAGTAGCCTTACTCAGTATCTGAGTTGGCAATTGTTTTATGTATTTTAGCATTGTATGTCCATATTTTGAGTTCCCATCTGATTGTATGATTATACAGAAAAAAAGGTAAGGAAGGATGAAAAAAGAGTTGAACATGTGGAAGCAAGAGATAAGAATCTTCAGGGGAAATGAAGATTACAGCTAAGAAAACAATGAAGCATACAAAACAGGATATAGAGAAGAATAATCATGTAAAACAAAGTCATAATAGGGGTTGTCTCACCTCAAATATTGGTGGAGTATCACTAGGATATTTCTGGGATAGAGCGCCCAAAGTTTTGGAGAGCGTTTTGTACCGTACATGTGCGGCCGCCCTCTATTAATTTCTATGGGAGCGCCAAAGAAAGTGAAGTGGCGCACTCGGCTGTTTTCGGAAGTCCCATAGAAATTAATGGAGAGGGCATCACACAGGCACAGCCACTGATCCATTCACTTCTATGTAACTGTTGGAAATAGCTATTTTCGGTTCTCCCATAGAAATGAATGGCGGGCGTCCCATACATGCACAGTGTGCTCTCGATCTCTTTGAATACTTTCTTCTAGAGACAGATTTGGGTTCTAGAGGTGGGACCCCTACCTATCTAACATTGGTGGCATATCCTAGCTATATGCCACCAATATTCAATGTGGGTCAACCTCTTTAATTGTTTTTCCTTACTCATGCAACATTTTACTATGTTACATTAATTTTCAGAACTCTTATGGGACCACATACTATCCTTAAATCCTTTAAATGTATAGGGGGCAAATCCACAAGATAGATGATACATGTCTTATAACTGGGGGCCTCATTGTTGTCTCAAGCTCCCTGTTCCTCCTCGCTGTATGAACACAGTGACAAAGAGTTTTTTTGTACTGACAGTCGAATATGCCCCCTGCTGCTCCATTCATTGTCTGAGGGGCTGATGGAAGCAGCCAAGCACTATACTCTGTTATCGCCAGTCCCATTGACTTTAAATGTTATAGCCCTCTGCATGTTTGACTGCGCCTCCATTCAAATATCTCCTCACTGTTGCAGTACATGAGGACAAACAGGGTGCATGGGGCTCCTGTTCTAGTAATCATGGGGGTCCCAGTGGTGGGACCACTGTGACAAGACATGTATCTCTTATCCAGCTTATCCATGTGGGAAAACCCCTTTAAAAGGAATACATGTGTCTTTTAAAGGGCTTTCCCACGTATCAATTTAATAATTTATAAGTGTCTCAAGGGTAGGAGTCTGACTGCAGTGACCCTAACAACTTCAAAAACAGCTGTCTGATCCCCTGTGCCCCAGGGAAGGTTGGTCATGCTTGTTCAGTTGTAAGGAGTGGAGGAACTTGAAATGTGTGCAGTAATGTTAATATGTTTATGTATTTTTAAGACTGCAAGTATGGTTAAATAAACATTTGTTATGTCATATTTTGGGTGCTGGGGGTTTGAAGAAATGGCACCCCAGGCACTATGATTGGTAAGGAGTAAAATGTTACTTTACCATACCATCATAAGGACACCACACTGCCCGTCCTGGGTGGAGCTACAACTGTGATATATGAGACCAGTTATTCCACCTTTAGGAGTTAAGGAGTGTGGCCTAAAAGGTATAAATCCAGTCCATTCTGCAAGCATCATGTTATAGAGCAGGAGAAGCTCTATAGATTGAAATATGTATCTTTGTAAGAAAAGTTCAATTTTGAGTCTTTATTAAACAGTTTTTCTTTAAGCTGCTGTGACTGCTCAATCTGTGGCCCTTATCTGTACTTTCCTAACAGCTGATTACCACTGTATATTAATAATATCATTATAGCTAAATTATTTCAAATTTGATAAGTATCTTGCTCCATCCAGTGTTTATGAGCTGTCATGAGTTCAGAGGTAAGAGCCACAGATCAAGCCATTAGGGCAGCTCACCGTGAAGCAGAAAATAATAGTCAGATACTCTGAAAGCTGCAGAGGAAAAACTGGTGACAATGTATAAGACCAACTGAAAAAGAAAAAGATAGATTTTTACCCCAAAATTAGTAGAATGCAATATTTAAAAAAAATCCCTGAATGAGATAACATACAGAACTAGGTGGAAATCACTGTGTAGAACCGACTACTGAACAAAAAAAATATAACTTATATTGAATCATTGCTTGCAAAAGTATATATCAATCTGCTCAGCTTCTCCTGCTCTATAACATGTTGCCTGCAGATTGCACTGCAAGGTCCCCTTTAATATTAACCTGCCATCATAAAATACAATCCAATCTGTAGGCACCATTGTATAGAGCAGGAGGAGCTGAGCAGACTGAAGCACACATTATCAATCTGCTCAGCTGCTCTTGTTCTGTAACTTGCTTCCTGCAGACGGCACTTCAGCTGACAGGTTTGTTAAAGGTTGAGAAGGTAGTAGTAAGTATAATGCAGCAGAGAAGGAGTTGTGAAAGCAATGTGGTTGCTAGTAGCAGATCTTATGGAGATGCATGAGAGTGGGATAGCTTCCCCTAGTTAAAAGAAATTATGGTGTATTTGCTGAGTGTTGTGAACAGAGTCTGATTAGAACCACCACAACATTGAAGACAGTACACCTCTCTCTGACAAGATTTGACAGTATAATCCTGTTGCGTTAAACATTTTGGAGTATCTACAGTTTGTTAACCAAGCCCTGCACCACACCATACTCTTTATATGGCCACTGTTCATTGAAATCTACATAAGAATAGGAAATGCAGTAACTTACATATCGCCATAACTTCCTTAAATTTGATGATATTAAGAAACTAAATTAATCTGTTTATGCTATGCAGCTAGAAGCACTGTCCCAGGGTGTGCTACTTTTGCAAGTAAAAGAACAAACCACACAGTGACTGCAATATTGTGACGCTTATGGGCAGTTGGGACTGGGAGATTTTGAAGCATCTTGGTATTGGTAAAATTGCCTCTTTTTTTTCCAAAGCTTCAAACTTCCAGTATGATATTGTTTCAGATTTGATTCCTTAGGGTATATTTATACCAACAGATTATCTGACCAATTTCTGTCCAATCAGACCAATAGTTAGTGTGTATAACAAAAAATCTGTGTGTGTAAACAGCCATCTGACCAATGATTGGTCGTAAAATCTATCAGAAAATCTGTTGGTGTAACTGCAACGTAACAGGAACACCCCTTTAACTATAAAATGTACAGGCTAGCAGACGTGCACTATTCCTAGTCTTGGGTCTTGGCAAAATAGACGTGACTGTTATGCTGGATTCATACTTACAGTTTATAATGTTTGTGTTTTTTGAAGCCAAAGCCAGGAATGGATTCAAAAGAAAACAACTCTTCGCGGATTGATCGGTGTAGATAGGTGATGCGTTTCTAATTACTATAACAGAGAAGTGAGGCACTAAAAGAAAAAATAAAACTATGGTGAAAGCGTATAACCCAGAACACACAGAGGACTTAAATATATAGGTCATGTGTGTCCAAAATGGGGTGGAAACGCTCAGTGTGTACACCTGAGCTCCATTAGACCAGATATCACCAAGGTGTAAAACAATGTTTGATAATTACACCGCACCGTCATCAGTATCCCCAGAAAATTGTGTGAGTAATCACACCTTACTGGATGTCGCCGTGGAGTGTGTGTGTCCATGAGGGATTGGGCTGGTACAGGCTAATTCATTCCCATTATAGGCCCGGCCGCACTGGATAAGTAACCCCACTTCTATTGGGGTAATCTGAAAGAGCATTGGGTTTCATGGAGATAGACATAACCACAGGAAACAAGGGGACAGATGCGCTGATACCATGGAGAATATTGTAAATCGCTGGCCTGCGCCCGGAGGCTCCAGCCTCCGGGCGCAGGCCAGCTCCCCAGCCCCCGGAGCGGCAGGCAGGCCACTGACCACGTCGCCGCTGCTGTCGCGCCTGCCGGCCACGCTGGAGGACGGAGGGAGTAGTGAGCACTTGGCACTGACTTATGTGCTACAGTGGGATGCAAAAGCTTGGGCAACCCTGTTAATCGTCATGATTTTCCTGTATAAATCGTTGGTTGTTACGATAAAAAATGTCAGTTAAATGTATTATATAGGAGACACACACAGTGATATTTGAGAAGTGAAACGACGTTTATTGGATTTACAGAAAGTGTGCAATAATTGTTTAAACAAAATTAGGCAGGTGCATAAATTTGGGCACCACAAAAAAGAAATGAAATCAATATTTAGTAGATCCTCCTTTTGCAGAAATTACAACCTCTAAACGCTTACTGTAGGTTCCAATGAGAGTCTGGATTCTGGTTGAATGTATTTTGGACCATTCCTCTTTACAAAACATCTTTAGTTCATTCAGGTTTGATGGCTTTCGAGCATGGACAGCTCTCTTTAAGTCACACCACAGATTTTCAGTTATATTCAGGTCTGGGGACTGAGATGGCCATTCCAGAACGTTGTACTTGTTCCTCTGCATAAATGCCTTAGTGGATTTTGAGCAGTGTTTAGGGTCGTTGTCTTGTTGAAAGATCCAGCCCCGGCACAGCTTCAGCTTTGTCACTGATTCCTGGACATTGGTCTCCAGAATCTGCTGATACTGAGTGGAATCCATGCGTCCCTCAACTTTGACAAGATTCCCATTCCCTGCACTGGCCACACAGCCCCACAGCATGATGGAACCACCACAATATTTTACTGTAGTTAGCAGGGTTTATTCTTGGAATGCTGTGTTCTTTTTCCTCCATGCATAACGCCCCTTGTTATTGCCAAATAACTCAATTTTAGTTTCATCAGTCCACAGCACCTTATTCCAAAATGAAGCTGGCTTGTCCAAATGTGCTTTAGCCCACCTCAAGCGGCACTTTTTGTGCTGTGGGCAGAGAAAAGGCTTCCTCTGCATCACTCTCGCATACAGCATCTCCTTGTGTAAAGTGCGCCGAATGGTTGAACGATGCACAGTGACTCCATCTGCAGCAAGATGATGTTGTAGGTCTTTGGTGCTGGTCTGTGGGTTGACTCTGACTGTTCTTACCATTCGTCGCTTCTGTCTATCCGATATTTTTCTTGGTCTGCCACTTCGAGCCTTAACTTGAACTGAGCCTGTGGTCTTCCATTTCCTCAATATGTTCCTAACTGTGGAAACAGACAGCTGAAATCTCTGAGACAGCTTTCTGTATCCTTCCCCTAAACCATGATGGTGAACAATCTTTGTCGTCAGGTCATTTGAGAGTTGTTTTGAGACCCCCATGTTGCTACTCTTCAGAGAAAATTAAAAGAGGAGGGAAACTTACAACTGACCGCCTTAAATACTCTTTCTCATAATTGGATTCACCTGTGTATGTAGGTCAGGGGTCACTGAGCTTACCAAGCCAATTTGAGTTCCAATAATTAGTTCTAAAGGTTTTGGAATCAATAAAATGATAACAGCGCCCAAATGTATGCACCTGCCTAATTTTGTTTAAACAATTATAGCACACTTTCTGTAAATGCAATAAACTTCATTTCACTTCTCAAATATCACTGTGTGTGTCTCCTATATGATAGATTTAACTGACATTTTTTATCGCAACAACCAACGATTTATACAGGGAGTGCAGAATTATTAGGCAAGTTGTATTTTTGAGGATTAATTTTATTATTGAACAACAACCATGTTCTCAATGAACCCAAAAAACTCATTAATATCAAAGCTGAATATTTTTGGAAGTAGTTTTTAGTTTGTTTTTAGTTTTAGCTATTTTAGGGGGATATCTGTGTGTGCAGGTGACTATTACTGTGCATAATTATTAGGCAACTTAACAAAAAACAAATATATACCCATTTCAATTATTTATTTTTACCAGTGAAACCAATATAACATCTCAACATTCACAAATATACATTTCTGACATTTAAAAAACAAACAAAAACAAATCAGTGACCAATATAGCCACCTTTCTTTGCAAGGACACTCAAAAGCCAGGTGAACAAGGAGGCCATGTCATTAGATTTTCTTCTTTTATACCCTTTCTTGCCAGCCACGCTGTGGAGTACTTGGACGCGTGTGATGGAGCATTGTCCTGCATGAAAATCATGTTTTACTTGAAGGATGCAGACTTCTTCCTGTACCACTGCTTGAAGAAGGTGTCTTCCAGAAACTGGCAGTAGGACTGGGAGTTGAGCTTGACTCCATCCTCAACCCGAAAAGGCCCCACAAGCTCATCTTTGATGATACCAGCCCAAACCAGTACTCCACCTCCACCTTGCTGGCGTCTGAGTCGGACTGGAGCTCTCTGCCCTTTACCAATCCAGCCACGGGCCCATCCATCTGGCCCATCAAGACTCACTCTCATTTCATCAGTCCATAAAACCTTAGAAAAATCAGTCTTGAGATATTTCTTGGCCCAGTCTTGACGTTTCAGCTTGTGTGTCTTATTCAGTGGTGGTCGTCTTTCAGCCTTTCTTACCTTGGCCATGTCTTTGAGTATTGCACACCTTGTGCTTTTGGGCACTCCAGTGATGCTGCAGCTCTGAAATATGGCCAAACTGGTGGCAAGTGGCATCTTGGGCAGTTATTTTGGGCAGTTATTTTGCGCCTTGGTTTTTCCACACGCTTCTTGCGACCCTGTTGCCTATTTTGAATGAAACGCTTGATTGTTCAATGATCACGCTTCAGAAGCTTTGCAATTTTAAGAGTGCTGCATCCCTCTGCACGATATCTCACTATTTTTGACTTTTCTGAGCCTGTCAAGTCCTTCTTTTGACCCATTTTGCCAAAGGAAAGGAAGTTGCCTAATAATTATGCACACCTGATATAGGGTGTTGATGTCATTAGACCACACCCCTTGTCAATACAGAGAAGCACATCACCTAATATGCTTAATTGGTAGTAGGCTTTCGAGCCTATACAGCTTGGAGTAAGACAATATGCATAAAGAGGATGATGTGGTCAAAATACTCATTTGCCTAATAATTTTGCACTCCCTGTACAGGAAAATCATGACGATTAACAAGGTTGCCCAAACTTTTGCATCCCACTGTAGCTCTGCTGCTCTGGTCTCTGCTCAGTCGCTTGCCTGACTGGCTGCGTACAGCGCGCACTTTGACCTGACGCGTTGTACGCAGTCAGGTCACATGTGCGCCCTCTGGAGACCGGGAGCAGCGCAGGCAGCAGCACAGCACTGTGTCACGACCCAGCCCAGGTCCCAGCAGGGATAGAGCGTGAGAGTCTGCCCTGAAGTAAAGTAAGATCGTTTTTAAATAAAGATAATATTCTTTTCCGTCTGATCTGAAGTCTGATGGGGTTCTGGATGGGGTAAAATTACAAGGAACGCCCGGGGGGGGGGGGGGGGGGGTGGATGGGTTGGGGTGGATGATGAATAATAACAAACATACATATCTAAATGGCGGGGGGGGCTTGACTTGAGTCATCTACTGATCAGTGATCATCAGAGCATTAGAGCTGCAGGAATAAATAACATTAAATATCTGGTGGGTTAGATGGGGAGGGTCGAGGGCTGATGGGGAGAGGGGGGGTTAGATGATCTAACCCAGCCCCCCTTCCCCCATCAGCCCTTGTCCTACCACCCCAGCTACCCGTACCCCTGCAAAACTTGCTAGTTTTTATTCTGTCTTGTTGACAGGATTATGTTTATTTATATTAAGATTATGTGGTTAATGTGTTTTTCTGCACTTTATTTCTATCTTTATATGGATCTAAAGAGGTTGTGCATTTGTTTGCAGCTATAGTTAATTGGTACTTATAACTGTGCACATTTATGTGTGATTACAACAGTAAGTATTTAGTAAAGACTCCACAAGTTGGGGGGGGGGGGTTGCACTTGGGCAGCTCAGCCTCTGTTGGTGGTGGACCTTGTCCCAGCCCTGGGGACAGCTCTTAGTTCCTTTAAATACTGCTCAGTCAGGTTTGCAGAAAGAGCCCCATAACATTCCTGTCTTTTAAAAGACAGGAAATGTTATGGGGTTCTTTCTGCAAACCTGACTGGGCAGTATTTATCATCTTTGCATCAAAACCTGTATGTGTGTATCCAGCCTAGAGCCTCAACTGAGTTCTAAATTCTGTGTGTATCCATGAACATTTTGCACTATTGAGAGAGTGGCGGCAGCCACAGTCATTTCTTTTCAAAGGGTCTGTGTAATCCAACTTCCCCTGCCTGACAGACAGTCATTCATCTGCACCTCCGTCATTGTTAGTCCAGATGCAAACTGTCACATCCTCATGGTATCAGAGGATTACATTGTCCCTCCCACGAAGGCAGGGTATCCTGGCCTCTCAGGAGAAAATGAATCAGAGTACTTCTCTCTGCCCAACAGCTGCAGATTATTTCACTTCATGCGCGATTGCAGCAACTACCGGAGGTGAGTCCTCTTTCGCCCATTTTCATTAGACTTACACAACACATCGATATCCATGTAAAATATTACATGGGAGATGTTTGTGTCCCTCAGAACGTAGCACAGAATGTGCAGCTTTGTCAGTAGTGTACTGCCTGGGGCTAGTCAGAAAGTCAGTTAGGTCTGGGAAGAGTGCATATTGTACTGATAGAAGCAGACTGATGAATTATCAGTATTCCTTTGTAGAGAGGGAGTGTTTCATAAGATAAAATGAACGTCATGGATTCTCTAGTTCAGTTTAGTTATGATTATTTCGGAAATTGTAGACTTTTGTTGAATACAGTTTAGAAACCGTTTACAACTTAATTTATATGTTTTACATTGTTTGAAAACAAAACTGTACTTTTCACCCTTTAATGTGGAGTCACTGCACAAACCCTCTGCAAACAGCTGATTTATCTGGGAGAGACCATGGGCAGCCAGACATTTCCCTTGTATTTCATGGCAGCAATTCAGTTGACTGGCTGCCCAAATAATGTATTTAAAGTGTCCCTGTACTTTTGATAGGTCATAGTGACATAAAATCAGTGCTGAGACCCCCCCACATTTTGCTAAAACAAGGAGAAAGAAGCACTCACACAGAGTGGTGTCTCTCCTCGCTGCACGAGACAAGCTCAATAGAAGTGTATGAGCTCGTCTCCTGCAGTGAGGGGAGACAGCCTCCTATGCGAGCACTTGTTTCCCCTCTTATTAGCGATCGATCAGTGGGGGTCTCGGCTCTCAGACCTCACTAATCAAAATCTTTGACATGTGACTATGACACATTAATCATTATTTTCACTCAGGTCTTGTTCTAACAGCACATATTGGAGGAGATTGATGAATGCCTTTCAGCTTTCTGTCATACATTGAAAATGTGTTGTTTAACCACTATTTGTGGTTAATAGTCAAATTTTGATAGATTTTATAATTGTGTGATGTGTAGAATATGGCATACCATGCAATCCTTTAATGAAATCTTTGCCACTTGTGATATGTGAAAAGTGCCTCTGGTCACTGTTTTTAGACATGTAATTTAAAATGTAAAAAATGTCTCACAATGTAAGGTATGTGTTTAACACTTATGCAAGCTACCCGGAGTTGTATTTCCAACACTTTCTCATAGCTAAATACTTTGGGGGTCATTTATTACGCTGGTCTTAATAACCCCTATAGCTGGTGGTGGATCCTCCAAAGTTATGTAGAGGCACCGGCCTCTACATAACTTTAGTGTATCCAGCAATGGTCTAAATGTAAGCTGTATCTTACTCCAGCGTCACATTGGAAAAACCAAAGCAATATTAGTCTATTATGCTGAAAACCACAGTAAAAATATCACATGACCTAAACCCTCAGATGAACACCATAAAAAATAAAAATAAAACAAAAACGGTGTAAAAAAAAGCACCTCACCTTACATCACAAAAACTGTAATCGCAAGCGATCAAAGAGTCATATCCCGCCAAAATAATTCCAATCAAACTGTCATCTCATCCCGCAAAAATGATAGCCTACCTAAGACAATCGCCAAAAAAAATGAAAAAACTATGGCGCTCAGACTATGGAGACACTAAACATTAATTTTTTTGTTTAAAAAATATCATTGTGTAAAACTTACATAAAAAAAAGTGTACATATTAGGTATTGCCATGTCTGTAATGACCTGCTCTATAAAAATATCACATGACCTAACCCCTCAGGTGAACACGGTAAAAAAAAAAAAATGTATCAAAAATAAAATTTTGGGCACCTTGCATCACAAAAACGGCAATAGCAGGCAATCAAAGAGTCATATGCCCCCCAAAATAGTTCCAATCAAATAGTCATATGATCCCTCAAAGACAATCGGCCAAAAACTAAAAAAACTATGTCTCTCAGACTATGGAGACACTAAAACATGATTTATTTATTTATTTTTGTTTAAAAAATTATATCATTGTATAAAAGTTACAGAAATAAAAAAGTATACATATTAGGTATTGCCACGTCCGTAAAGACTTTCTCTATAAAATATCACATGACCTAACCCCTCAGGTGCACAGTGTAAAAAAAAAGTGTAAAAAAAAGCAATTTTTGGTCACCTTACATCACTAAAAGTGTAATAGCAAGTAATCAAAAAGTCATATGCACACCAAAATAGTGCCATTCAAACCATCATCTCATCTCGCAAAAATTATATCCTACCTAAGACAATCGCCCAAAAACTGAAAAAACTATGGCTCTCAGACTACGGAGACACTAAAACATTATTTTTTTATTTTAAAAATTCTATAATTGTGTAAAAATTACATAAATAAATAAAAGTACATATATTAGGTATTGCCATGTCCGTGATGACCTGCTCTATAAAAATACCATATGATCTAAGCTGTCAGATGAACATTGTAAATAACCAAAAATTTAAACGGTGCCAAAACAGCAATTTTTGGTTATCTTGCCTTACAAAAAGTGTAATATAGAGCAACCAAAAATCATATGTACCCTAAAATAGTACCCAAAAAAAATGCCACCTTATCCCTTAGTTTAAAAATTAGGTAATTTATTTGGAGTTTCTACTCTAGGGGTGCATCAGGGGGTCTTCAAATGTGACATGGCAGCTTAAAATTATCCCAGTGAAATCTGCTTTCCAAAAACCATACGGCATTCCTTTCCTTCTGCGCAATGTCGTGTGCCCGTGCAGCAGTTTGCGACCACATATGGGGTGTTTCTGTAAACTACAAAATCAGGGCAATAAATATTGAGTTTTGTTTGGCTGTTAACCCTTGCTTAGTTAGTTGGAAAAAAAACATTAAAATGGAAAATCTGCCAAAAAAGTGAAATTCTGAAATTTCATCTCCATATTCCAATAATTCTTGTGGAACACCTAAAGGGTTAACAAAGTTTGTAAAATCATTTTTAATACATTAAGGGGTTTAGTTTAAAAAATGGGGTCATGTTTGGGTGGTTTCTATTATGTAAGCCTCACAAAGTGACTTCAGACCTGAACTGGTCCTCAAAAAGTGGGTTTTGGAAATTTTCTGAGAAATTACAAGATTTGCTTCTAAACTTCTAAGCCTTCTAACGTCCCCAAAAAATAAAATGGCATTCACAAAATGATCCAAACATGAAGTAGATATATGGGGAATGCAAAGTAGTAACTCTTTTTGGAGTTATTACTATCTATTATAACAGTAGAGAAATTGAAATTTGGAAATTTGCAAATGTTTCAAAATTTTTGGTAATTTTTTATTTTATTTTTATAAATAAAAAATATTTATTTTTTTTACTCAGTTTTACCACTGTCATGAAGTAAAATATGTGACGAGAAAACAATCTCAGAATGGCCTGGATAAGTAAAAGCATTTTAAAGTTATCACCACATAAAGTAACACATGTCAGATTTGCTAAAAAATGGCCTGGGCAGAAAGGTGAAAAATGGCTTGGTCATGAAAGGGTTAAATATTCAGGTTTGAGGTTTATTAACATTTTGGGTTAACCTAATAATTGTGCAGACAGTGTAGTCATATGTACCCCAAAGTGGTACCAATGAAAACATCACCTCATCCCGCAAAAATTACCATATCGTGCTCCTTCCCTTCTGAGTTGTGAATGTGTTAATATTTAGAATATAGTGATATATAGTCTTAATTTTCGATATTCTTGATTTTTTTTTTTCATCAGTAACCTCCCTTCTTGCTTGTGGGCCAATGAGAAGGCTGCAATGTCTTTGAGCTTAGCAACATCCCTAGCAACCAATAGGAAAGTTGCCTACCCCTTACTATATAAGAACCTCCTCAGCAGCCATTTTCTGTAGTTTTTAAAGTTCTGAGAGAGACAGCAGTGTCATTGCTGTGCTCTGTGCTTTCCACACTACATATATATAAGGCCCCATGCACACGGCCGTGTTTCACAGCCGTGTGCGGGCCGTGGAACCGCGGCCTGGATCCCTCCTGAGAGCAGGAGCGCACGCTCTCAGGAGGGATCCAGGCCGCGGTTCCACGGCCCGCACACGGCTGTGAAACACGGCCGTGTGCATGGGGCCTAATACAGATAGTTAGTGGGAGATAGTCAGTGTAGATTATATCCTGATATAGTGTAGCTGATAGGTTGCAGGGTGTTAGTGTGATAGGTTCTGCTTTCCATACATACATGCAGACCTGCTAAAATGTGAAGTTTTGCGTATTGCGCCAAAATCTTTGCATCATTAGTGCCGATTAGTGCAATCGCAAATATATTGGCGCACTCTAACTGCATATAAAGGCATTTTTAATGTTCTGCCGGGCCAACCATTTTCTCCAGTCTCAGGAAACGTCTAGCAGCTTGGAAAATGTAGCAAAAGTGACCCACGCCTGTATTTCGCAAGCCGATTTTTTTTCAATCAAGAAAATAATCTCTAATTCGCGAATATATGACGAATATTCACCCAAATATTCGTGAAATATCGCAAATTCGAATATAGCCCCTGCCGCTCATCACTACTCAAAATCACCCAAATACATATGGATGGGATTTTGAAAACACCAATCACATGAAATGGACAGTTTCTGCACAGAAAAACAAGCATTCTTGCAGATCTTACACATTTGGCTCATGCATATTCTATTGTGGAAATGCTGTGGATTTTCACTAAACATTTCATCCCTTCAATGTATAGATGAGCGTTGGAAATATTCTGCAATGTCTGAACAGTCTCCGCCGAAGGTATACATAGGGCGGAGTGCTTGACGTATACATCCAATAGATGTATAGGAAATCAGTGTCGGCCATCAGCCATATGTTCTCATGTTAAAACGCATACCCTGTGCTACATATTTTTTACTGGATGCCTCTGTATAAAAGCAGTCTACAGAGCACACACTTCTAAACACAGCCTGCCTTTATATACTAGTACATCTGGCAGGAAAGATTTCTAAGCAAATAAACATGATTTTTTTTTTAAAGCCAAGCACTATACCACCCATCTTATCATAACTGCTGTAACAATGGGCTCCATTTAATCAACGTGGTTCAACAAGTCTCTCCTGAAATGTATACAATGTGTACAATTATCACATAGAGGAGAAAAAGGAGGTTTCTTTTTCAAAATATAAAGTGTGACAGACAGGGAAGTCCAGCCATGACTAGCACACTGTTAGTCTATTTGTTGTTCCTAATTAGAAACAGTAGGCTTCATTCATCAGCTTGGAGATTCACAGCAAAGTCATTTGTATTTTGGAGAATCAATGAAGAAGAGAATTTCTAAAGATTTGCTTATCTCTGCTACAAAAATTTTTACCTATGTTCTGGCTATTACAAAAAATGTTACCTATGTTTTGGCTAATACAAAAAATGTTACCTATGTTTTGGCTATTACAAAAAATGACTGCTATTTGGTAGCGATGAGTGAACCTTTTGAGATTAGATGCAGATTCACAGAATTTTTTTAAAAAGTTCAGTTTGGACCCTTATTGATTCTTCCCGAACCAAAGGGGCTGCAATTTCCCAGAACATTGGTATATAACACCCTCTGATCTCCTAGGGCACAGAATTTTTAGGAAAGCATGTTACCCCTTATAATTATTATTTTATTTTCTCTCCCCCCTCCCGAAGCAATAACAAATCTTGTCAGAGTGGCGTACACAGCTATTGGTAAACGCATGTTTGATGGAGTTAACTAACAGTGTGTTTAAAAACTCACTGTGCCGGTTCTGCTTTTTCATATTTCCAAGCTTCCAATAATTGTCCCTTATCAGAGGCTGATGGTGATTAAAGACACACAGTGTTATGGGATTAAAAAAAAAGGAGTGACTTGTTAGGGAACCAAGCATCCAGAAATTATGCCTTAAGGCCCCTTTCACACGGGCGAGTTTTCCGTGCGGGTGCGATCCGTGCAGCGAACATATGGCACCCGCACTAAATCCTGACCCATTCATTTCTATGGGGCTGTGCACATGAGCGTTGTTTTTAACGCATCACTTGTGCGTTCAGTGGAAATCGCAGCATGCTCTATATAGTCCGATTTTGACGTGACGCAGGCCCCATAGAAGTGAATGGGGTGCGTGAAAATCGGATGGCATCCGCAAGCAAGTACGGATGCGGTGCAATTTGCACGCACGGTTGCTAGGAGACGATCGGGATGGAGACCCGATCATTATTATTTTGTTATAAGGGAAAATAATAGCATTCTGAATACAGAATGCATAGTAAAACAGCGCTAGAGGGGTTAAAAAAAAAATTAAAAAAATTTAACTCACCTTCGTCCACTTGATCACGAAGCCCGGCATCTCCTTGTGTCTCCTCTGCTGCTGAACAGGACCTGGGGTGAGCTGCTGCATTAAATACCGGTTAAGGACCTGTGATGACATCACTCCGGTCATCACATGGTCTTTTACCATGGTGAATCACCATGGTAAAAGATCATGTGACGTACCATGTGATGACCGTAGTGACGTCATCGCAGGTCCTTAACCGGTATTTAATGGAGCAGCTCACCCCAGGTCCTGTTCAGCGCAGAGGAGACACAAGGAGATGCCGGCTTCGCGATCAAGTGGACGAAGGTGAGTTAAATTTTTTTTTTTTTTTTTTTTAACCCCTCAAGCGCTGTTTTACTATGCATTCTGTATTCAGAATGATATTATTTTCCCTTATAACCATGTTATAAGGGAAAATAATAGAATCTTCAGAACATCAATCCCAAGCCCGAACTTCTGTGAAGAAGTTCGGGTTTGGGTACCAAACATGCGCGATTTTTCTCACGCGAGTGCAACACATGACAATGTTTTGCACTCGCGTGGGAAAATCGCACATTTTCCCGCAACGCACCCGGCTCTTATCCGGGCAAAAAAACTGACGCCCGTGTGAAAGAGGCCTAACAGGGTCAGAATGCCTGGCCATAGTCCTACCCACACCGCCTGAGCCAGAGTTCAGAAAAATTAAATTTAGGCAAAGGCATGAAGTGCGCCACATTTGCTTACTGATGAACATTTCATTTTCCATATAGCAGCAGAACTCTTAGGCCTCTTTTACACGAGTTTTCCGCGTGGGTGCAATGCGTGACGTGAATGCATTGCACCCACACTGAATCCGGACCCATTCATTTCTATGGGGCTGTGCACGAGTGGTGATTTTCAGACATCACTTGTGCGTTGCGAGAAAATCACAGCATGTTCTATATTCTGCAGTTTTCACGCAACGCAGGCCTCATAGAAGTGAATGGGGTTGCATGAAAATTGCAAGCATCCGCAAGCAAGTGCGGATGCGGTGCGATTTTCACGCACGGTTGCTAGGAGACGATCGGGATGGGGACCCGATCATTATTATTTTCCCTTATAACATGGTTATAAGGGAAAATTATTGCGTTCTTAATACAGAATGCATAGTACAATAGGGCTGGAGAGGTTAAAAAAATATATAACTCACCTTAATCTACTTGTTCGCGCAGCCCGGCTTCTCTTCTGTCTTCATCTTTGCTGTGCACAGGAAAAGGACCTGTGATGACGTCACTGCGCTCATAACGTGGTCCGTCACATGATCCATCACCAGGGTAAACGATCATGTGATGGACCATGTGATGAGCGCAATGACGTCATCAAAAGTCCTATTCCTCAAAGAAGAGGACAGAAGAGATGCCGTGCTGTGCGATCAAGTGGATCATCATCAGGTGAGTTAAAAAAATGTTTTAACCCCTCCAGGCCTATTGTACTATGCATTCTGTATTAAGAATGCTATTATTTTCCCTTATAACCATGTTATAAGGGAAAATAGTACAATCTACACAACACCTAACCCAAACCCGAACTTCTGTGAAGAAGTCCGGGTTCGGGTCTGGGTACCAAACATGACAATTTTTCACACGCGCGTGCAAAACGCATTAAAATGTTTTGCACCAGCGTGGAAAAAACGCAAACATGGAACGCAATCGCAGTGAAAACAGACTTGTTTTAGTGTCAAAATCGCACCATTTTCCCTGAACGCATCTGGCCCCAATCCCCAACGCCTGTGTGAAAGGGGCCTTACATGACTGGCCAAGAGTCCCAGCTCACCGCCCGGGCCACACCCCAGAAAAATTTAATTTAGGTAAAAGTGTGCCACATTTGCAGACCAACAAAAGTAAAATTTTCCATATAGCAGCAGTATCCTTGCTTGCTTGGCGAAAAGTCCCACACTAACACCGTCTGAGCCCAGAGCAATAAAATATAAAGGGCTTACGTCATGATTGATGTAAAAAATGAAAATCAGACATCATATAGTACATCACAATACCTTTTTAGCAAAGCTAGAACCAGCCCTGTACCTCACATGGATCCAGAGATCTCCCTATTCACTGCTCCAGTTGCTCTGCTAGATTATCTCCAGGCTGGCAACTCAGAGGGTGTGTCCTTTCTACTGCAGCTCTCTCCTTGTAAGGGCTCATGCACACGGCTGTTGCCCAGCCGTTCCCATATTGCGGCCCGCAAACAGCAGATCCGTAATGTGCAGGCACCAGCCGTGTGCACCCCGCATCTCGGATAAGGACCCATTCACTTGAATGGGTCCACAATCCGGAAGGAGCTGTGTGGAACGGAGGCACAGAATCCCACGGAAGTACTATTGAGTGCCTCCATGGGGTTTCTGTCCGTGCCTCCGCACTGCAAAAAAATAGAACGTGTTCTATTTTTTTGCGGTGCGGATGGATTACAGACCCATTCTAGTTCAATGGGTCTGGACATTTTTTCTAGCTTCCCATTACATTATATACAATATTAAATGGTGACATTAGAAAGTGCAACTTGTCCTGAAAAAAAAAAACCTGAATGGATAAATAAAAAGTTATGGCTTCGGGAAGGCAGGGAGTATAACATTTTTAAAAAAAAGCAAAATCTAAGGGTTAAAGGGCTTTCCCATCTATTGGTTTGCTTACTTTGTGCCAAAATACATGTACATGCCGGTGACCACAGCTCAAAATGGAATATAGGAGCAATAAAAGTAAAAGAAATACACGTGATCTAGCAGGGAAATGGCTTATTTAATCATAGGACAACCCTAAGGTCCCTTTCACACGAGTGAGTTTTCAGTGAAGGTGCAATGTGTGATGTGAACGCATTGCACCCACACTGAATCCTGACCCAATTATTTCAATGGGTCTGTGTACATAAGCGTTGTTTTTCACGCATCAGTTCTGCGTTGCGTGAAAATCGCAGCATGTTCTATATTCTGCGTTTTTCACGCAGCCCCATTCACTTTTATGGGGCCAGGGCCGAGTGAAAAACGCATTGCATCCGCAAGCAAATGTGAATGCGATGCGTTTTTCACTGATGGTTGCTAGAAGATGTTGCTTGTAAACCTTTAGTTTGTTATCACGCACGTGAAAAACACATCAAAACTCATTGCACCCGCCCGGAAAAAACTGAACGCAATCGCATGACAATGGTATTGGTTACCTGTTCGGGTCTCTACCAAACCACCACCAGCTCTTTATTCCCCGTATTAAATAACCACAGACAACGGTTTGTATTTTAATTGGCCACAACAGCCGTTTTATTAAATAAAATAAATAACATAATAACAGTTAAATAACCAACCTAACATCCCTTAAAGCACAGACAAGGGAGGTCCTAGAAGCCCCAATAACACCACACAAACCAGATAAACTGGCGACTCCATCCTGCCCCCAGCCGTTGAACGGCAGCTCGGAGGCACCAACTGATTATTACTTTTTTATATATATATATATATATATATATATATATATATGGCGCATAAAATGGCGCCTTGCTCCAACTACTCCTTCTCACTTAAGCCCACTAGCCCGCCCACTCCTACTCTTTTACCATAGCAAAAACTCTGCCGCCCTCCCAACTGCCTCCTACCAGTGGCGTGCCCAGGGGGGGCGGTGCGCCCAGGGTGCCGGGTCTGACGGGGGTGCCAGCAGGCCCAGAAGCAATGAGCGCTTCCATCAATACAGATGGAAGCGCTCATTGCTGAAGCGCTGACACCCGTGACCCAGTCCCGCATACTACGGCGGGGCAGGGAGCGGTGCGCATAGTTCCCTGTCCGCGTGGGGGACATTACTGTGTGGGGGGCAGCGTGGGGGACACTACTGTGTGGGGGGCAGTGTGGGGGACAATACTGTGGGGGGGGGCAGCGTGGGGAACATTACTGTGTGGGGGCAGCGTGGGGGACAGCGTGGGGGGACTACTGTGTGGGGGCAGTGTGGGGGGAAATTACTGTGTGGGGGGCAGTGTTGGGGACACTACTGTGTGGGGGGCAGTGTGGGGGAAATTACTGTGTGGGGGGCAGTGTGGGGGACACTACTGTAGGGGGGCAGTGTGGGGGACACTACTGTATGGGGGCAGTGTGGGGAAAATTACTGTATAAGGGCAGCATGGGGACCTTTCTATTAGGGAGGCACTGTAGGGGCCATTCTATTATTTCTGGGGACACTATACATGGATTATTGCCTGGAGCACAATATAGGGTGTTATTACTGGGGGCACTCTAGGGGACATTATAGCTGCTCTAGACACTATAGGAACATTTGGGGTCATTTATCAAACTGGTGTAAAGTAGAACTGGCTTAGTTGCCCATAGCAACCAATCAGATTCCACCTGTCATATTTGACAGCTCTTTTGGAAATCCAGTTCTACGTTACACCAGTTTGATAAATTACCCCAATTATGTCTATTAGGGTCACTATTTTTTCAGCAGTATAGAACCTGGGGCATTGGGGGGCGCAACGGGCACAGGTATTGTGGGGACACCAGGATGAGGAGCTTGATGGAAAAATGTAGAAATCTAATGTGTCTGTGTTACAAACTCTGTAGAGACAAGATGCGGCTGAAAAAATTTCTCATGGCGGTCTAACTGAGTTGAAGAGGAAAGAGAAGGTCTACATGACAGGAGATGTCCCTGGATGTAAGAGGTATGTGGTCAAGTATTGTGGGAAAGGTGCCAGAGAAATGACCCGCCCCGGGTGCCAAACACCCTGGGAACACCACTGCCTCCTACACTTAACCCTTGCCTGCCTCACCCTCACTAACCAAACCATCGTCATGATGGCCTCCCCCTACAGCTTCGCCCCTGGTCCGGCCCTACTGACAAAACTTACTGAACTTGCTTGCAAAATGGTGCGAGTTTCACTGAACGCACCCTGAACACATCCGGACCTAATCCGTCATGCTCGTGTGAAAGAGGCCTACGTGGAATGGACACTTTCCATCCACATCCTTCCTGTAATACAGTTTATCTAGCCCTGTCTGGCGGTGCACGACCAGTCTGGCATCAGTCCATCATGTTGTAAGTACTTTGGTTCTTTTGCCAGCAGAATTTTTTAAGCTTTTCAATAATTGACGATTAGTGAATAGGGTCATGCTTCTCCATTCTAGTTAGGAAAGCAGAAATCCCTGAGAAGAAAAATCCTGCATTCATGGCTGTGTTCAGTGATTTATTGCTGTTAGAAGATATGACAAAAGAGATAAAAAGGAAAATTAGGTTTACCTCAATTACCATATTCCACACACTGTCTATGTATGGATACCATGGCTATGAAAACTAAACATACGTACGTAGAAGTGTATGTATAGATATTTCATTTATGGATGCACTGTACAGTATGTGCATAGATGTCTATGGATGCATACCTCAACTATATACATCCTTTTTAGGCCTCATGCACACGACAGTTTTTTTTCACGGTCCGAAAAAACGGGGTCCGTGATCCGTGACCGTTTTTTCGTCCGTGGGTCTTCCTTGATTTTTGGAGGATCCACGGACATGAAAAAAAAGTCGTTTTGGCGTCTGCCTGGCCGTGCGGAGCCAAACGGATCCGTCCTGAATTACAATGCAAGTCAATGGGGACGGATCCGTTTGAAAATTGAGCCACAGTGTGTCATCTTCAAACGGATCCGTCCCCATTGACTTACATTATAAGTCTGGACGGATCCGCTTGCCTCCGCACGGCCAGGCGGACACCCGAACATAACTTGAAGCATCCCCATCACCATGGGAACGCCTCTACGTTAGAATATACTGTCGGATATGAGCTACTTCGTGAAACTCATTTCCGACAGTATATTCTAACACAGAGGCGTTCCCATGGTGATGGGGACGCTTCAGGTTAGAATACACTGCAAACTTGGTACAAGACTGCCCCCTGCTGCCTGGCACCACCCGATCTCTTACAGGGGGATATGATAGCACAATTAACCTCTTCAGGTGCGGCACCTAAAGGGGTTAATTGTACTATCATATTCTCCTGTAAGAGATCAGGGCTGCCAGGCAGCAGGGGGCAGACCCCCCCCTCCCCAGTTTGAATATCGTTGGTGGCACAGTGTGTGCCCATCGCTCCCCCCCCCCCTTCCTCCCTCTATAGTTAAAAATCGTTGGTGGCACAGTGTGTGCCCATCGCCCCCCTCCATCTTCCCCCCCCCAACATCATTGGTGGCAGCGGAGTTCCGATCGGAGTCCCAGTTTAATCGCTGGGGCTCCGATCGGTAACCATGGCAACCAGGAAGCTACTGCATCCCTGGTTGCCATGGTTACTTAGCAATAGTACAATTGTAGAAGATTCATACTTACCTGCCTGCTGCTGCGATGTCTGTGACCGGCCGGGAGCTCCACCTACTGGTAAGTGAAAGGTCTGTGCGGCGCATTGCTAAAGAACTGTCACTTACCAGTAGGAGGAGCTCCCGGCCGGTCACAGACATCGCAGCAGCAAGCGGGTAAGTATGAATCTTCTACTATTGTACTATTGCTAAGTAACCATGACAACCAGGGCTGCAGTAGCTTCCTGGTTGCCATGGTTACCGATCGGAGCCCCAGCGATTAAACTGGGACTCCGATCGGAACTCCGCTGCCACCAATGATGGGGGGGGGGGAAGATGGAGGGGGGCGATGGTGGGCGCACACTGTGCCACCAACGATTTTTAACTATAGAGGGAGGAAGGGGGGGGCGATGGGCACACACTGTGCCACCAACGATTTTTAACTATAGAGGGAGGAAGGGGGGGGCGATGGGCACACACTGTGCCACCAACGATTTTTAACTATAGAGGGAGGAAGGGGGGGGCGATGGGCACACACTGTGCCACCAACGATATTCAAACTGGGGAGGGGGGGGTCTGCCCCCTGCTGCCTGGCAGCCCTGATCTCTTACAGGAGAATATGATAGTACAATTAACCCCTTTAGGTGCCGCACCTGAAGAGGTTAATTGTGCTATCATATCCCCCTGTAAGAGATCGGGTGGTGCCAAGCAGCAGGGGGCAGTCTTGTACCAAGTTTGCAGTGTATTCTAACTAGAAGCGTCCCCATCACCATGGGAACGCTTCTGTGTTAGAATATACTGTCGGAAATGAGTTTTCACGAAGTGAAAACTTAGATCAGAAAAAGCTTTTATGCAGACGGATCTTCGGATCCGTCTGTATGAAAGCAACCTACGGCCACGGATCACGGACACGGATGCCAATCTTGTGTGCATCCGTGTTCTTTCACGGACCCATTGACTTGAATGGGTCCGTGAACCGTTGTCCGTCAAAAAAATAGGACAGGATACACGGACAGGATACACGGATCACGGCCTCGGCTGCAAAACGGTGCATTTTCCGATTTTTCCACGGACCCATTGAAAGTCAATGGGTCCGCGAAAAAAAACGGAAAACGGCACAACGGCCACGGATGCACACAACGGTCGTGTGCATGAGGCCTTACTGAGCTGTTTTTATTTTCTGTAGAGTTTTTAAAATAAAATTTTCTGTACATGATTATATATTTTGCTTGAGCTGCTGTTAACAGCAATTAGAGATATGCCTTGGAGCAGCCACATGAGATGTTCATTGACTTATATGGGAGAGTGTGACATGTCCTGGGACCTGTCCAGAGGTGCGGAACCATTCATTTCAACAGGTCCGCAGGAAAAAAAAATGGAAGTTATTCCGTGTGCAGTCCGTTTCCGTAAATTCTGGAAAAAAATAGAACATATCCTACTATTGTCCATATCACGGACAAGAATAGGACTGCTCTATTAGGGGCCAGCGGTTCCGTTCTGCAAAATATGGAATGCACACAGATGTAATCCGTATTTTTGCGAATCCGTGTTTTTCCGAATCCGTGTTTTGCGGACCACAAAATACATACAGTACGGTCATGTGCGTGAGCCTTTATTTATATATAGATACCTGTTATTGCAATCCTACCTGTGATGCTAATGGGATGATTACTGAAAGCTGATCTATTCAGAACAGACATTGTCAGCCTATTACTAGGCTTAGTGGCCAGTTGGAAAACTGCAGGATTTTTTTTACAGTGATGTGGAAAATTGACATCACCAAAAATTCTTGAGAGTATATTTTAAGAGGAAATGCATGCAAGCTCTTCTTTTTAGTGAGTTCACCATCCCAACCTTCTCTGGAAGAAAGCTGCATAGTCTCACTGCATGGGGTTGTCATTCAGGAAATGGAGTTGAGGATTAAGGCTACATTCACACGTCAGTATTTTTCTATAATCCGAATTTCGGTCCGTTTTTTGCGGATCCGTTGTTCCTGAAAGTGTTTCCGTATGTCATCCGTATGTCATCCGTTTTTTGCGGATCCGCAAAAAACGGAAACATGTATACATTTCAATAATCAAATAAAGTTGTTTGGATTTCTTTGAAAAAAAATTGAAAAAAAAATAAAAAATTGTTATGTGTTTCCAGGAACGGATTCCGCAAAAAACGGATGACATACGGAATGACATCCGAATGTCTTCCGTTTTTTGTGGATCCATTGACTTTGTATTGTACCAGGATCCGAATTTTGCGGAAAAGAATAGGACATGTTTTATATTTAAACGGACATGCGGAACGGAACAACGGAAACGGACAGCACACATTGTGCTGTCCGATTTTTTTTTCCAGGACCCATTGAAAATGAATGGGTCCAGATCTGGTCCTGATCTGTTCCGCAAAAACGGAACAGATCAGGAAAGAAAAAACGGACGTGTGAATGGACCCTTAGTCAGGATTAATAGTGTCCTTAATGCTGAGAAATACAGGCAGACACTTATCCATCATGTAATACCATCAGAGAGACATCTGATTGGCTCCAAATGTTTTCTGCAACAGGACAATGACCCCAAACATAAAGCCAATGTCATCTTCAGCGTAAAGAACAAGAAGTGATAGTATGGCTCCACTGAGCCCTGATCTCAACCCCATCAAGTCTGTCTGGGTTTACGTGAAGAGACAGAAGGATTTGAGCAATTCTACATCCACGGAAGATCTGTGATTAGTTCTCTAAGAACAACCTCCCTGTTGAGTTCCTTTTAAAACTGTGTACAAGTGAACTAATGAAGTGTACTGATGAAGAACTGATGCTGTTTTGAAGGCAACGGGTGGTCACGCCAGATATTGATTTGATTTAGCGTTTTCTTTTGTTTATTCACTTTGATAAAATTGATAAAAATAAACTATTTTTAAAAGCATTCCTACTCTGCAGACTTTTTTCCGCACCTGTCTAAATATGTTGCACAGTTCTGTATAGGGTTAGCAAGTCTGCCCCAGTATTTCCTATGCAGTCTTCCTTGTGCATGGATGCCCCTTTTCACGTTTTGTCCTCCACACACTTTGTTCATGGTCACCATAGATGGACAAGCTTTTTTTTATCAATATGTGCAGATTAAGGGCTCATACACATGGCGGTTTTTATTTTTAGGGCAAAGAAAAGGATTAGATTCTGTCATGTGCAATCAGCCTTTCCCAAGTTCAATCTTGTCCTTGGCAATAAACATATGTCTCATGCATAAAAGGGCCATGTTCATGAGCCAGTGATTTTCTGAATATATAAGGGTGCTGCCACACATTAGTCACTGTGCTAGTATTTTAATTCACAATCTGGTTATTACAAGACAGGCAACATACAGTACAGTGTATCCATCTCTATGCAGAATATAAGTCATATCCATGGGTAAGGCTACTTTCAGACTGGCGTTTTGAATTCCGTTTGTGAAATCCGTTTCAGGGATCTCACAAACGGTTCAAAATGGATCAGTTCAACCCCAATGCATTCTGAATGGATAAGGATCTGTTCAGAATGCATCAGTTTGGCTCCGTCCCGCCTCCATTCAGCTCTGGATGAGGACACCAAAACGCTGCCTGCAGTGTTTTGGTGTCCGCCTGGCGATGCGGAGCCAAACGGATTCGTCCTGACTTACAATATAAGTCAATGGGAGCGGATCCGTTTTCACTGACACAATATGGTGCAATTGAAAACAGATCCGTCCCCCATTGACTATCAATGTAAGTCAGGACGGATCTGTTTTGACTTTTTTCTTCATAATGCAAACGGATCAGTTCTGAACGGATACAATTGTTTGCATTATAGGTGTGGATCCGTCTGTGCAGATACCAGACGGATCCGCACCTAACGCAGGTGTGAAAGTAGCCTTAATGTAATAACATCCAGTACTAAAAGTATTCAAATAAGACAAATTGCATACAACACTCTTGTTATACACATACCAAGTATTGTATCTTATTAAAGGGAATCTGCAGCCAGGAAACGGAAAACTTAGACCATTCCTGGTCAAGGGCCAATCTCTTCCCCCAAAATATTACTTAATTTCCCTTGATGCAGACTTCTCGTTGCCTGCTTTGGGTGGGTGATAAAACTACGACCATATGTTGTGTTGTGTCATGAACCACCTGGTAATGTTAATAATGAAACATTGCCTCGGCTGATCATATCTACCACTGCAAGTATTTCCTTTACAGACAGAGATATAGTTCAGGATGCTGATGATGCAATGAGCATCCTAGAGAGAAGCCTGGATACCCTGGGTTTGCAGGATCCTAGCTAATACTTTGGGTAAATGAACCCATCTCTATACAAAAGTGGAACTCCATTCTTCCTCTTAGGGCTCATGCACGCGGCCACTGCCACTTTGAAGTCCGCAAAATACAGATACTGGTTGTGTGCATCACACACTTTCTGCGGGCCCTATTGTAGAAACACATTATTGTCCAAAAAATGGACAAGAATAGGACATGTTCTAGAATTTTCAGAACTGCCTCATGGAGCGTTCGGGTGTCCGCCTGGCCGTGCGGACGGATCCGTCCAGACTTAAAATGGAAGTCAATGGGGGGCGGATCCGTTTGAAGGTGACACAATATGGTGCAATTTTCAAACTGATCCGTCCCCCATTGACTTTCAATGTAAAGTCTGGACGGATCCGTCTGCAGCTACTTTCACACTTAGAATTTATTTTACAATATAATGCAGATGGATCCGTTCTGAACGGATCCATCATCTGCATTATATGAGCGGATCCGTCTCAGACGGATCCACTCTGAACGCAAGTGTGAAAGTAGCCTTAAATGGAAGACATTTGAAACACGGTCATGGTCACTCTGACTGAGCACCAGCATGCAGATGGGAAGAACATCCAGGTCAGTCATCCCTGACACACTTTATTGCAGAGTGGCCAGAAAAAGGCCTTCCCTTGATAAAAGACACATGAAAGCCTACCTGGGTTTTTTCAAAAAGTACCTAAAGGAATCTCAGACTGTGAGAAACAAGATTCTCTCGTCTGATGACACCAAGATTGAACTTGGCCTCAGTTCTAAGCATCATGTCTGGAGGAAACCAGGCACTGCCCAATACCCAATACTATATACCCAATACTAAAGTGAAGCATGCTGGGAGAGGCAAACAGGTCAGAGGTGAGGAAAAGCTGAATAGAGAAAACCTGATCCACTGTGCTCTGGACCTGAGGCTTGGCCAAAGGTTCACATTTCAACAATACAATGACCCAAAGCACACGGCCAAGACAATACAGAAATCGTTTCGGGACAACTCTGTGAATGCCCTTGAGTGGCCCAGCCAAAGCCCTGATCTGAACTCAATTGAACATCTCTGGAGAGAGCTGACAGAGCTTGAGATGATCTGCAGAGAAGAATGGCTTAAAAACCCTAAGGCTGGGTTCACACCTGAGCGTTTTACAGCGCGTTCCTACACACTGTAAAACGCACAACAGGCAAGAACCAATGATTCCCTATGGGAATGGTTCTCACCTGGGCGTTTTACAGCGCGTACGATCGCGCTGTAAAACACCCGACACTCAAACAAGTGCTTGAGCTTTTTTTTGGGCGTTTGTCGCGCGTTCCCGCACATAGATATTCGGGAACGTGCGACAATGTGTGCACCCCTGTCTCTGTATGCGCGATTGTAAACGCCCATACAATCGCGCATACAGAGCGCTCGTTTCAGAACGCTCAGGTCTGAACCCAGCGTAAAACCTTGGGGCATCATACTCAAGAAGACTGAAGGCTGTAGTCACTGCAAAGGTGCTGAGTAACAGGTCTGAATACTTATGTCAATGCAATATTTTAGTTTTTCCTTTTCAATAATTCAGCAAAGATTTTGAACATTCTGTTTTCACTTTGTCATTATGTGATATTGATGGGAAAAACAAGTCTGCAACATAACAGAATGTGAAAAAAGTGAAAAACTCTGAAGAATTTCCAAATGCATTGTAATCAAAAATTGTCCTTTCTATTTTGGAAATCAACCCTCCATGCATGGTGAAACAGTGCTGGGCACCTACACATGTTGTGGATTACGCAAGTTTTTTTCTGCAGAGATTTTCATGCTTAAAAACTACAGCGCAAGGGCTCATGCACATGACTGTTGTTGTTTTGCAGTCTGTTTTTCCGTATCTGAGTTTTTTTTCTCTGATTTAAGTCCTCTTCCATTTCGTTATTCCACAAAACATATCCGTATGGTTTCCGTATGCGATCAGTTTTTTGCAGATCAGAAACGGAAACAGTAACCTATTAATCACCAAACACATGAGCAATAGGGGCTGGGCAAAGCATTTCTACAGTATGGATCCGAAAAATACGGATGAAATACGGATGACATACGGATGTGTTCGGTGTGCGTTCCATATTTTTTTGCGAACCCATTGACGTGAATGGGGCCTCGGATCATGATTTGCAGACAATAATAGGAGGACATGCACTACTTTTTTGCGGAACAGAAATACGGAAACACGGAAATGGAATGCACACGGAGTACCGTCTGCAAAACACTTACGGACGTGTGAATGGACTCTAAGGCCTCTTTCACACAACCATTTTTTTTTGTTTATAGGCCGTTTTTTGCGTTCCGTAAACGGAACCATTCATTTCAATAGTTCCGCAAAAAAAAAACTGAATGTACTCCGTATGCATTCCGTTTCCATATTTCCGTTTTTCCGTTCTGCTGAAAGATAGAACATGTCCTATTATTGCCCGCAAATTATGTTCCGTGGCTCCATTCAAGTCAATGGGTCCGCAAAAAAAAAAAGAACACATACGGAATTGCATCAGTATGTCTTCCGTATGCGTTCCGTTTTTGCGGAACCATCTATTGAAAATGTTATGTCCAGCCCAATTTTTTCTATGTAATTACTGTATACAGTATATGCCATACAGAAAAACGGAACACAAAAACGGAACAGAAACGGAAACACAACGGAAACAAAAAAAAAAACGGAACAACAGATCCTAAAGCCTCTTTCCCACAAACGTATTCATTCCACGGCCGTATTGCGGGCTGCATACTGCGGTTCCGCAATACACATGTAACCAGCCGTGTGCATTCCGCACCACAGGTGTGGAACCATTCACTTAAATGGGTCTGCAAATCCAGAGATGCGGTGCGGAATGGAACGGAAGCACGGAACATCTTCCATTCTGCGCTTCTGTTCCGCAAAAATATTAAACTTGTTCTATCTTTTTGCGGAACGGATGGATCGCAGACCCCATTCCAGTGAAAGGGTCTGAGATCATCATGCGGCTGCCCCACGGTCGTAGCCCGTGCATTGTGGACCGCAATTTGTGGTCCGCAGCACGTGCCCGGCCAGCACACGGCGATGTGAAAGAGGCCTAAATGTAATTGCAGATAAAGCTGATTTCACTGAAGAGATCCTGACACAATCCGTATCGCTCGTGTAAGAGGCCTAAGGGGCCCTACACACACTAATTTTGTCTCGCATTTTTGGGGCTATAAATATGCAAGAATAATTGCATGTATGTTTTTAGAGCACCTGCATTTTGCAGTATTTTTTTTCATAAATTTTTTCCACACAGAAGATTTATTAAAACTGGTGTAAAAGAAAACTAGTTTAGTTACCCATAGCAACCAATCAGATTCCACCTTTTATTTTGCAGAACTCCTATGGAAAATGAAAGGAGGAATCTGATTGGTTGCTAATAGCAA
Source organism: Bufo gargarizans (assembly GCF_014858855.1). Taxonomy (NCBI): domain Eukaryota; kingdom Metazoa; phylum Chordata; class Amphibia; order Anura; family Bufonidae; genus Bufo; species Bufo gargarizans. The sequence continues at coordinate 84,603,206 of NC_058087.1, read as the reverse complement.
CTGCGCTAGTTTTCCTTTAGACTGGGTTCAGACCTGAGCGTTTTACAGCGCGTTCCTACGCGCTGTAAAACGCTCAACAAGGAGAAACCAATGCTTCCCTATGGGAATGGTTCTCACCTGGGCGTTTTACAGCACGTACGATCGCGCTGTAAAACGCCCGACGCCCCAAGAAGTACATGAGCTTCTTTGGGGCGTCTTGTCGCGCGTTCCCGTACATAGACTTCCGGGTACGCGCGACAATGGGCGTTTGCTTGTCTCTGTATGCGCGATTGCAAAAGCCGGTACAATCGCGCATACAGAGCGCGACATCCCGAACGCTCAGGTCTAAACCCAGCGTTACACCAGTTTTGATGAACCTCCCCTACATTGTCTTACCACTAACTTTCTTTTCATGGAATTTGTCCCCTATAATGAAGGTGATATAAAAACGCCTGAAAAAGCGCCATGATGGTTACAGCGTGCTACGTTTTTGAAAAGACATAAAAATAAAATGCACAAAAACTAAATTAGCAAAACTACACTTGTGTGTCCTGCATTTCATATTTCCCATAGACCTTCAGCTAACATCTGGAGCTGGTGTTTTCACTGCAAAAAATGCACCAAAGAATGCAGGTTCATAAAACGACACTTACATTTCATAAGTGCTGAAAAATGCCAGCAACGCATGAACCTACCCTCATTCACACAACTCCAAGTGAAATGTGCAACTGTTGCATGACTAAGGCCTCATGCACACGGCCTGATGTATTTTGCGGTCCTCAAAAAACAGATCCGCCCAAAATACGGATGACATCTGTATTTTGCAAAACGGAACAGCTGTCCCCTAATAGAACAGTCCTATCCTTGTTCGTAATGCGGACAATAATAGGACAGGTTGTATTTTTTTTGCGGAACGGAAACACGGACATACGGAAACGGAATGCACATGGAGTACCCTCCGTTTTTTTTTTTGCAGACCCATTGAAATGAATGGCTCAGTATACGCAAAAAAAACGGAACGGACACGGAATGAAAATACGTTCGTGTGCATGAGGCCTAAGGCTGCTGCCACATGCAGTGGTTTTTTTTAGCATATTTTTTGTTTGTTAAAAATGCCAGGCAATTCAGTGGGGGTTTTTTTCAAGTGTTTTTAGACATACAACATTTTTCTTGGCTTTTTCCCATAGATTTGTATCCTCCATAGATAATTCTAATATTGATCTATATCAGATCAGCCGAGGTCTGACTCCCAGGACCCCATCTGTGATCACTTAGGCTTCTTCCTAGGCCATGTGACATCATGTTAATTGGTCACATGGCCTAGGCACAGCTCAGCCCCATTCAAGTGAATGGTCTTGGAGTTGTAGTACCAAGCACAGCCACTATAACATGTACGGTGCTGTGCTTGGTGAGCTGTGAGGTGGCTGAGGCTGACTCTGGTGAGCACCGCAGCTTCCTCAAACAGCTGATCAGGCCTGAGGATAGGCCACCAATATGAAAAAATCCTGGAGAACCTCTTTAACATTTCCCATAGACTTTCATGCAATATCTGGAGGTGGTGTTTCTTGCCCCAAAAATGGGCAAGAAAACACCAGGTATCAAAAACAGCAAAACCCCATAAAAATGCCAGAAAAAAAACCTATGTGTTACACCAGCCTTAGGCCCCTTTCACACGAACGTGACGGATTAGGTCCGGATGCGTTCAGGGTGCGTTCAGTGAAACTCGCACTATTTTGCAAGCAAGTTCAGTCAGTTTTGTGTCTGCAATTGCGTTTAGTTGTTCAGTTTTTTCCGCGCGGGTGCAATGCGTTTTGATGAGTTTTTCACACGCGTGATAAAAAACTGAAGGTTTACAAACAACATCTCTTAGCAACCATCAGTGTAAAACGCATCGCACCCGCACTTGCTTGTGGATGCAATGCGTTTTTCACGCAGCCCCATTCACTTCTATTGGGCCAGGGCTGCGTGAAAAACGCAGAATAAAGAACATGCTGCGATTTTCACACAACGCAGAACTGATGCGTGAAAATCACCGCTCATGTACACAGACCCATTGAAATGAATGGGTCAGGATTCAGTGCGGGTGCTATGCGTTCACCTCACGCATTGCACCCGCGCTGAAAACTCGCTCGTGTGAAAGGGGCCTTAGGGTACGTTTACACGACCATTAAAAAAAGTCCGTAAAAATGCCCCCTTCAATTGTATGGGGCCATTTTCTGGCCATGTGACTATGCCTATAGACTTCCATTATTTCTGAAAACAGTTTCCCCTTGTGTGACTTCAGCCTATGTGCAACCTTAGTGCATTTCTATTTAAAGGGGTTGTCCAGGTTCAGAGCTGAACCTGGATATATCCCCATTTTCACCCCTCCGGCACCTCTGACATAAGCATCAGAGCATTTCATGGGTGAAAATGGGGGGATGTCCGGGTTCAGTTCTGAACCTAGACAGCCCCTCTCTTCTGTTACTTTGTAGCCCTGGCCTTACATGCGCCGAGAGCTGTAAATAAGTGTCCTTCATTTCAAACTCCTCCATTCAGTAGCTACAGCCATGTAAGAACTGTACAGGCATTCACTGTTCCAAAATCTGAATTCAGAGCGAGAAACAGAGGGCATTAAGCTTTTCTAGGCAATGTTTCACTTGGCTTGATTTTTACATAAAATTATTCCTTAAAAAAACATGAATTTGCACTTTACACATCCAAGGAAAATGCTGCAAAAATCAGACTCTCACTTCTTTGAAAACGCTGTGATTTTCCAGTCCAGCGGTGTTTGGGTGTTGCACTAAATATGTATTCTCTGTAATTAGGCTGAAGGGAGGATCCAGGGCTTCGTGTTTTCTCACTGACTACACCCTGCTCAAGTGTCCAGGGACTACTTCTGGTAAGTTTCTTGCTTCATTCACAGTACAAATTAAAATTAGCACTTTTTTGTTATATATTCATAAGAAAGCTGGGTGAAAACCAAAATGAAGGGCATTACATCTGCCACAGGGGTGGTCATCCATCAACAGGTCTGCCTAGCAGTAAAGTGATCCAGTCCCTGCTCTCTGGGGGCATGTTCACATGTGGTAGAACTGAAAAAAGATTCTATTTATGTGAATTCACTCTAAGGCTAGGGCTACATGGTGACATGTGACAATCATGTCGCACAACACTTATTGTAACTGGTGTCGCACTGCAACATGCCCTGACGCGACAGTCGCACAGAAATCCAACATGGATGGATTTTTTGTAACTCTCGTATCCCAGTCGCAGCATGTCACGTGATTCAATATCATTATAAAAAATGTTGCACGCCATGTAGTCCTAGCCTAATTGCTGCACAAGGTATGGCCACGACAGATGTGGCTGAAAAATCACCGCCACAAAAACCACCTGAAATTTGTGCATCTGCATTGCTGCAGGAAGCGTAGTGGTTCCCTGCGACTTTCAACCTTTGCTTTAGGGCTCATGCACACGACCGTATGCCCTCCAAGACATACGGTCCGTGAGCGGGCCATATGTCCCGGAGCGGCATACAAAATACTGCTAATGCAGTATGCAAAATACTGAGTGTTTGAAAGTGGCCTTAGGGCTCTTTCACACGAGCGGATGCCGAGCCCCGTTCCGGACAGCAGAGACATGGAGCATTAATATGATGAATTATGCTCTTTGCCTCTCTTTGATCTTTTTACTACAAAATCATGGTGAGATAAAGTTGTCACTGTGATATTGTAGTAAAAAGATCACAGAGAGGCAAAGAGTATAATCGATCATGTTAATGCTCCGTGTCTCTGCTGTCCGGAGCGGGGCTTGGCACTCTTTCAATCAGTGGATTCCATGAACGGGATCCGCTCGTGTGACAGAGCCCTTAGGCTTCCTGCACATGATCGTATGCATTCTGCGGTCCACAAATTGCAGATCCGCAGAGTATGAGTTCAACCCACGCACATCCCGCAATTTTTGCAGAACCCACTGTAAAAAAAAAAAAAAAAAGCCTATTCTTGTCTGCAAAACAGACAAGAATAGGACAGATTCTGTCATTTGTGAACCGGCCGCGGACAGCACTTGGACAACATTTTTTTTGTTTTCGGACCCAGATAAATTAACGGTTTTATGTGCAAACCTCAATGGTCATGTGCATGGGGTCTTAGGGTAAGGCCAGATTGTGTGTCTCTGTTGCACTTTTGATGCACTTAAACGCAATAACATTTTTTCTTGACTAGTTACTAGGAAAATAATATAGTTGCACAGACGCAAGGAGAAACTCTTAACTGAACCGCCTGTGGATCAGCAGCACCATTTCCCCTTCCCAACTGCCCACTGACTACATATGTCCTATCTGCACATACCCTGTGCAGACAGCATGTGTGTAAACGGTCAGGCAGCCCTTTAATCCCAGCGCTGTACTGTGCCGGGATTAAAGCTCCTGCAATCTAGCAGGAGCAGGTTGGGTCCTTGCTGTGAGACCCAGCGGGGACCCTGAGGAGAAGACAGGAGACGTTTATTACCGCTTTTGCCTTCACCTATGCAGGCAAGAGATCACTGAACGAGTGCAGGGAGGGAGCCGAGCCGCTTCCTCTGTTAGTTCCGGTGGTCACATGCCCAACGGGTGTCTCGGGGCAGGAGCAGAGGGTCTATTTTGATAGTCAAACAAATTTAAAAAGTTAGGGTCACTAAACCACCACGTGCACAAAATCACACAAAATTGCCTGGACATTTAGGCCAGTTTTAGGCCCCGTCTGGAACTCACATAGAGTTAAATGGATTGGCCGCACACATGCCCGACCTGCTGCTCTGTTCATTTTGAGGGGCCTGAGGAGTATGGGGTTCCCGTTCTTATGATCAGTGGGTGTCCCAGCAGTAGGACCCCCACTGATCGAATAGTTATCTCCTATACTGTGGATAGGGGATAACGTCTCACAACCAGAATACCCATTTAAGAAATATAATCCACACACTGAAAAATAATTCTGCAGCATACAGTAAATTGGTCTGCAGCATGAATTTTACATCCGCAGCATAAACTGACATATACATAGGGTGCAATCTGCAGAAAAACCAACAACAAACCCACATTATAGGATAGATCCCCTAATTAAAGCTGCTTAGGCTACGTTCACACCTGTGTTGGAGGCTCTGTCTGGGTCACAGAATTTGTTAAAAAATAGCGGTAAAAAGTGCTCTCCCAAATGGAAACCATTATAGTCAATAGGATCTGTTTAGCTCTGTTTGCTTCGGTTATGTGCCGAATCCAGCACTTCCATTATTTTCATTGTTCTGCTCCTAAAATGGAGCAGACTTCCGGAAATAACAAATGCTGATGTGAAAGGCTTTAGTCTGCACTGAAAAGGAAATTACCCCTTTACTACCAGGGCTCATGCACACAACTGTGGTCTGTTTTGCGGTCTGCCAATTGCAGATCTGAAAAACACGGATAACTGCAGTGTGCATTCCGCATTTAATGGAATGGAACATCCTTCCCTCTATAAAACTGTCCTATCCTATGGACAAGAATAGAACATGTTCTATTTTTTTGCGGGTGCCATGGAACAGACATACGGATGCGGACAGCACACAGTGTGCTGTCCGCATAATTTGTGGTCCCATTGAAGTGAATTGGTCCGCATCCAATCCAATCCAAAAAATGTGGATCAAATACAGACAAAAAACACGGCTGTGTGCATGAGCCCTTATAAAGAATGACCTTGCAGCTACACTGTCTGGCCTTACCCTTCCATATCCATTTTGGTGGTCCGAAAATCGGTTAACCCACAAAATATGAATGTGTGCATTCAAACAATTTTCGCAGGACCCACTGTAAAAAAAAAAGCCTAATGGACAAGAATAGGACAGGTTCTTCAATTTGCGTCCTGGCCACATGTATACGGGTAGCACATAGATGAGATTTGTGTGCAGTATTTTTGTTTTGTGGACCCATAGAAAGGAAAAGGTCCATATGTAACCTGCATGTGCATGAGGCCTTAGGGTGCTGCCACACAGCGGTTGACTGCATGCAGTTACTGCATCAACAAACAATCATTCTTCACAGTGCAGGTAAATTTAGCCAGTAAGGCTGGGTTCACATGGGCGAGATTTCTGAGCAGGTGCAATGCGTGAGGTGCACACATTGCACCCGCACTGAATCCGGACCCATTCATTTCTATGGGGCTGTGCACGTGAGCAGTGATTTTCACGCATCACTTGTGCGTAGCATGAAAATCACGCAGGCCCCATAGAAGTAAATGGGGCTGCATGAAAATCGCAAGCATCCGCAAGCAAGTGCGGATGCGGTGCGATTTTCACGCATGGTTGCTAAGATGAAAGTCTATTCACTGTATTATTTTCCCTTATAACATGGTTATAAGGGAAAATAATAGTATTCTTAATGCAGAATGCTTAGTAGAAGGTCAATTGAGGGTTAAAAAATAAAATAAAAATGAACTCACCTCCTCCTCTTGATTGCGTAGTTGCCGATCTCTTCTTACTTCTTTAATCATGAGCTACCGGCTAAAGGACCTGTGATGACTTTGCATCTCATGGTCCAATCACATGGTCGATCACTGTAGTGATCGACCATGTGATTGGACGATGTGATGAGCTCAGTGACGTCACCACAGGTCCTTTGACAGGTCCTGAAGAAAGAACAGGAGACCGGCAGCTACGCAATCAATTGGAGGAGGTGAGTTAATTTTTAATTTTTTTTGTAACCCTCAATTGACCTTCTACTAAGCATTCTGCATTAAGAATACTATTATTTTCCCTTATAACCATGTTATAAGGTAAAATAATTACATCTACACAACCTTGAACCCAAACCTGAAGTTCGGGTCTGGGTACCACATTCAGTTTTTTATCATGCGCGTGCAAAATGCATTGCACTCGCGCAATATAAACTGAACAACGGAAAGCAATCGCAGTCAAAACTGACTGAAATTGTGTACCTACTCGCGCGGGTTTGCCGCAATGCACCCGGGACGCATTCTGAGCCAAAACGTGGCGCCCGTGTGAACCCAGCCAAAGGCCCCTTTCACACGAGCGAGTTTTCAGTGCAGGTGCAATGTGTGATGTGAACGCATAGCATCCGCACTCAATCGTGACCCATTCATTTCAATGGGTCTGTGTACATGAGCGTTTTTTTATACGCATCAGTTCTGCGTTGCATGAAAAACGCAGCATGTTCTTTATTCTGTTTTTCACACAGCCCTGACCCCATTGAAGTGAATGGGGCTTCAGTGAAAAACATATTGCATCCAGAACCAAGTGCAGATGCGATGCGTTTTTCACTGATGGTTGCTAGGAGATGTTGTTTGTAAACCTTCAGTTTTTTATCATGCGAGTGAAAAACGCATCAAAACACATTGCACCCGCACAGAAAAAACTGAACAACTGAACGCAATCGCAGACAAAACTGACTGAACTTGCTTGCAAAATGGTGCAAGTTTCACTGAACATACCCTGAACGCATCCGGGCCTAATCAATCACGCTCATGTGAAAGGGGCCTAAGGGGTACTGCCACACAGAGGGGGAGATTTGAACTGGTGTAAAGGAAAACTGGCTTAGTTGCCCATAGAAACCGATTAGATTCCCCCTTTCATTTTCCAAAGAAGCCCTGAAAAATGAAAGGTGGAATCTGATTGGTTGCTATGGGCAACTAAGCCAGTTCTACTTTCAGCCAGAGGCTGTGCTCTAGTTGGGATGCGGCTTAGTACTCCACGGCCGGAGGAGGCACGGCAGTATCATATTAACTAATTACAACCGCATTGTTAATTTGGTCTTCATTGTTAACCCCTTCAGGACCCAGCCATTTTTCACCTTAAGGACCAGGCCATTTTTAGCAAATCTGACATGTGTCACTTTATGTGGTGATAACTTTAAAACGCTTTTACTTATCCAGGCCATTCTGAGATTGTTTTGTCGTCACATATTGTACTTCTTCTTTTTTTTTTTTTTTTGTAAATTCTTTATTTAATTTTTTATGCTTCAATAAACATAAAAGACAGATTACAATTAAGTTTAAACATTAGCATATATCCAGAATAAAGCGTATAAAAGATGTGACTTCAAGAGTCGTACGCACAGGAGAAAGAGCAAAGGGAACGGGGGGGAGGGGGGGGGGTTGACCAGTCTGTTATAGGGGGGGGTGTCAGGCTTAGTTGTCTAACGGTTGTAAACTTCTTGCCAGCTCACATACGAAAAGAACGCCATGGTGACCAGGTTTTGAGATATTTGTCTCTGGTCCTGTTGTTGTACGCTGAGATTTCCTCGAACGTACAAATTTGGTCTACTTTCTGTATCCACTCTTGTTGAGTGGGTGAGTGGGTGGGTCTGGGCTTAACCAATGTAGGGGTATTAAGGTTTTTGCTGCCGCAATGAGATGCGTCACCAAATTTAGCTTGGATGGCTTATAGATGTCTGTAGTTCGTGCTAGGATAATATATTCAGATTGTAACTTAAGTCTGGTATTACATACCCTATTCACAGTTTTTTCTATGTTTTCCCAGAAGGTCTGTATTGCTGGGCACATAAACCATATATGTGATAAGGAGCCTGTAGCATTGCCACATCTCCAGCATGTGTCAGACGACGAGAGACCATGAGAGTACAAAAATTCTGGCGTTCTGTACCATCTTGTGAGTAGTTTGTAATGGTTCTCCTGAAGCCTGACACATGGTGAGAAACCGTGTGATCTGGCAAGGATCTGTTTGACGTCTGCGTCTGAAAGAGTTACGTTCAGTTCTTTCTCCCATGAGTGAATATATGTGGGTCTGCTTGTTTCATTTCTTTCAGATAGCAAGGAGCAGGTAAGCCCCAGTCTCCTCTGTACCACTTGTGTTGATTTCAGCATCTCCTCAAATTTAGTTAATTGTGTACGAGTTGGGGATGTTTTGAGGAACCTGTCTGTCACCTTATGGAAGTGGGCCCAATGTAGATCCCCCAGGGGAGTGGTGTTCAACAAGTTCTGCAGTGTAGAACGAGACGGCATTTTGCCTTGCGGAAGTAGATCCGCTATTGTAGTTTCATTCAGTTTCTGCCAGAGATCATTGTATGGTGAGTCAATATTCGTCACTACATTTGGGATTAGGGCTGCAGGCATGTAGGGTGATGGGACTGGGGCCAGTAAATTCCTGGATGTTAGCCATACTCTGCACATCCCCACTAGTAGGGGATTAGTGTCCGGATCCCTTATCATGCGTTCAGTTGGCCACCAGAGGATGGAACGTAGCGGCTTGTTAATAGACTCCTGAGCAAACAATGCAAGATTTGTCTGTTTCCTAGGGCTTACTAGATCCATCCAATTGTTGATGTGATTAGCCCGGTATATGTTTTGTATGTCCGGTAAGCCTATACCCCCATTCTCTTTTCTTCTTATCAATAGTGAATGGGCAAGCCTGGGTCTACGACCTCTCCAGAGAAATCTCGAGAAAAGCTTTCTAACGGATGTAAAGAACTGTGCTGGCAAGTGTGTTGGTATCATCAAGAGCATATATGTTATTTTTGGGATTATATATGTTTTTAGGAGGTTTTTCCTACCTAGCCACGAGATGTATGGGTAGTCATATTCGCTTGTGAGACGTTTGAGTTCTGCTAGGAGGGGAGCGAAGTTAAGAGTGTATAAGTCAGAGAGTTTCTTAGGTAGCTGTATCCCTAAGTATCTAATAGTGTTTGCCGCCCAAGGGAAGGGGGACCTCTGCTTGATTTCTAGGACCAATGCATTAGGGAGGGAAATATTTAATAGCTCCGATTTGGTGAGATTTACTTTGAAGGATGACACATATCCATATTCATCTAATAGGGTTTGTATAACTTGTAGGTCTGTCTTAGGACTAGAGATTAGAAAAAGCAAGTCGTCAGCAAATGCCATACATTTCAATTGCGCTTGGCCACACTTAAAACCTTGTATTTGCAAATTTTGTCTTACACTCTGCAGTAATGTCTCAACTACCAGTATAAAAAGGGCTGGGGATAGCGGGCAGCCTTGGCGTGTCCCGTTCGCTATCTTAAAAGAAGGAGATAATGTCCCGTTTATTTTTATTCGTGCCGAGGGACTCTTATACAATGTGAAAATTGCTGATGTCAGTTCTATTGGGAAGTTAAATTTGTGCAGCGTAGCCTCTAGAAATCCCCAATCTACCCTATCGAACGCTTTTTCAGAGTCAATTCCCAATAGGGCGAGTGGGGATTTGTGATGATGTGCTGCATGAATGATGTGAAGGAGTTTACGCAAATTATCCCTACCTTCCCTTCCTTTCACGAAACCTGCTTGCTCAGGGCCAATTAGACGGGGGAGTAGAGGGTTAATGCGATTTGCTATTAATTTAGCCCAGATCTTGAGGTCCAGGTTTAGAAGGGATATGGGCCTGTAATTCTCACATGCCTGTGGGTCCTTACCTTGTTTGTGAATTAGAGTAATATGGGCTTCTAGCGATTGTGGAAAGAGGTTCCCTCCTGTGAGAAGGTAATTGCAGAGATCAGTAAGGTGGGGTATAAGTGTGTCTTCAAACTTCCTATAATATAACAGTGTGAGACCGTCTGGTCCTGGGCTTTTTCCCACTGGGAAACTAGATAATACTGACCTAACTTCTTTTTCTGTGACCGGTGTTAATAGTGTGGACCTCTCTGACTCTGTTATTTTGGGAACTTCTAGGGGATTTAAAAAATTTTGGATTCTGGAGGTAAGCAGAGGATCTCTATCATGTCGTAAGTTATATAAACTCGTGTAGTACGAGTGGAAGTCTTTAGCTATTTCCACATATTGTACTTCTTGATAGTGGTAAAATTGAGTCAAAATATTTCATTTTAATTTATAAAAAAAATACCAAATTTACAAAAAAAAATGAAAAAGTAGCAAATTTACAAATTTCAATTTCTCTACTTTTATAATAGATAGTAATACCTCCAAAAATAGTTATTACTTTACATTCCCCATATGTCTACTACATGTTTGTTTTGTGGGACATTAGAAGGCTTAGAAGTTTAGAAGCAAATCTTTAGAAGCAAAGAAGATTTCCAAAACCCAGTTTTTCAGGACCAGTTCAGTTATGGAACTGGTCCTGAAAAACTGGGTTTTGGGGCTTACATATTAGAAACCACCCATAAAAAACCCCATTTTAGAAACTACACCCCTCAGGCTAGTCAAAACTGATTTGTTTCCCCGTTCAGGAAACACCACATATGTGCTTGTAGGCTGCTGTATGGGCGCACAGCAGGCAAACTGCAAAATATGGATTTAGCTGGCAGGCCTGAATTGGCAGATGTGGATTTTATGTGCCATGTCGCATTAAAGAATTTCCTGAGGTCCCCAGAAATTAAAAAAACAAGAAGTGACCCCATTTTGGAAAGAGCACCCCCATACGAACATATTAAGGGGTGGAAAGGGCACTTTTGACCTAACAGTTGTCTCACAAAAAAGAATATGTAGTGTTTGTTGGAAAGTGGATATGCAAGCGAGGTGGACTAAATCAGAGCTATAAAGTGGAAATATTACAGGGAACATAAAGGATGAAATTAAATTAATACTCCATGGATGAGTTGGAGATTTTAAAACACTCCTGCATGCACAGGCCAGGTTTTTTAGGGCAGGTTTTGCAGTGGTAAATGGTGTCCTTCCTAATACCCCTTAACACTGCATCTTTTTTGGGTCCTTCACTTCCTCTCTGTCTGGGGGACTTGACCTGGAAAATGTTGCCCTGTTACGACACGGGCACCATGACTTCCGGAAGTATTGGGACCCTCCCCGGCCTGAGTTTGAAAAATTAGGGCCTTGATAACCACCTATTGGAAATTAAGGAAAGTTCCTGTGTCCCCCGCGATCGTTCCCCAGAGCCCGGTGGAACATGCCTCGTACATGTACGCCGTTGGTCCTTAAGTCACATCCGGTTGCGCCGTACAGGTACGGTGCGGGTCCTTAAGTGGTTAATGTCCATGAGGTTTTGGGGGTCACTGCGCGGCCTTTAATAAGAAATACAGAATAAACAATTTGTTTCTAAATGGTTAATATAACGATACTGCTGTAGCTTGAGTGAATACGCCGTACTCAGCTAGAAGCTGGCTGCATCCCAACCGCAGCACAGCTGATCCCCCCCCTACAATTAAATCATTTAGATTATTTCTACCGTGCTAAATTAGGCTGCTAAACTAACTACATTCTGTAACCAAGTTGTGAATACATTTGTGTCAATCAGTGGCGTAACTAGAAATGATTGGGCTCACAGCAAATTTTTGAACGTCTCCCCCCCAGGAACTTCTTTGCAAACCCCCACTCCTGTGGCTAGTCAGACCAGGCCCAACAGCCTTTCCGTCTGTTTCCTACACATACATACGGTAAGTTATATGAACAGCGGCATGGAATGATTGGCCCTTTAATAATAAATAATAATAATGTCATATCACTATATCACTGTATATACTGTCACCGTAATCATTTATAATTTTGTTGAGGGGGCCCTGACAATAAAATCTTCTAGTCCACCTCCTGGGTAGGCCCCTTCTAAGTTTGGGCTCCAAAGCACGCACTTCAATTAATCAAACACAGTTTTCAACTGCATCTTTTGCAGCGTGGCAGTGCCCTAATACTATGCCAGAAAAAAAAAAGATGTTTCCTAAAGCCATGAATAACATTATATCAGCATATGTATTAGCAAATAACATCACTTCAAAGTTAGAAATATGGCGGGGTCACAAAAAGATGGGGTGACATTTCTGGGATGGAGGGCATATAGTAATTGGGAGGTGTGCCAAATGGGTCATGTATGGATTTGCAGTCATCTGTTTCATATTGCATCACTATGCCCTTTTGGGAAGCCATAATGTGAAACAATCATCTAACCTGGGAAGAAAGGGATGCAAATGAGCTCTTTGTAAGTTCTACCTCTAATGCCACCAGATTTAAGGCAGCTATCCTATAAGTCAATGTTTAACCCTATAACTAGGCCTTGACACATGACTCGTATAATAAATAAGCCAGCATTTCATCTGCAGACAGCTGTTTCGGGATGATTACTCCTCATCAGTGCAGAGCAGAGAGTACTGACTTAACTGGGTAAGAGACCTAAGTCAGGATTTGTGGGGTACTATTTCTCCTTGAGGAGTGAGCCCCTTAATTGGTGTAAGAGGCCTTATAGGCCATACATGTTTCTCTGGAATTCTGGGAAAAAAGGGATGCAAATAAGCTCTGCCTGTAATGCCACCAGATATAAGGCAGCTATCCTATAAGTCAATGTTCAACCCTATAACTAGGCCATGATATTAAATAAGCCAGCGCCTAATCTGCAGACAGCAGTTTTGGGGTGATTGCCCCTCATCAGTACAGAGCTGGCTTAACTGGGTGAGAGGCCTAAGTCAGGCTTTGGGGGTTGCTATATCTCCTTATAACTGCCTTACATCTGGTGACATTAGAGGCATAGCAAGTTTGCATCCCTTTCTTCCCAGAATTCCAGAGGAGCGTGTATAACCTATAAGTCTCCTCATGCCGATTAAAGCAGTCTCTCCCCAAGGAGTGATAGTACCCCCAATTCCCTCTAACCTGGAAACAGACAAAACTTCACAATGTAGGACGACCTAGCTCAAGGCTTAGATTTACTTGTATATTTTTTTTTGTAATGAAATTCTCTTTAACTTAATTTCCAACAATGCAATGAAGTCTCATTTTTGTATATATCCTGATATCCATACCTACCGGGATCTGAGATTCATTTTGACAACAATCTGGAACTGATGTAGTATTACGAAATGTGCCCTGAGACTGTTTATATTCCTTTAGGAAATGAATCATATTTCTCAGTTTTAGTTCTTTTTCATGGAAAAGAAATCTCACAGTGTCCTACAAAATGATTTGTAATGTTTCTGCAGTTTTATGTGCACAATACAGGCTTATTTTAAGGCTATGCTCATTTGTACTATCTTCAGAGCACACATCAGTATATGCTCGCCGAATGTATCCATAGGGTATAATGGACATCACGGATGCCAAAAAGGTATTTAAATGTATTAAAAAGTGTAGGGTCAGTGAATGGAGGTCAATGGGTGATGTATGGCATACAATTGCTTATATTGGGACCATATGTTCGTTATATGGGTCAGGATCTCTTCCTGACATGTACAGTGAATGTAGTAAAAAAGAAGAAGAGATGTGAGCTGAGCCTTAGCTGAGTGTTTAGTGCAAGCATGTCCAAACTGCGGCCCTCCAGCTGTTGCAAAACTACAACTCCCAGCATGCCCTAATAGCTGTAAGCTATGCAGGCATGCTGGGAGTTATAGTTTTGAGATAGCTGGAGGGCCGCACTTTGGACATGCCTGGTTTAGTGCCTTTCTGCACCGCTTTCTTCATTTGAGTACAGGCAGGAAGACTTCCCCTGCCGTGCCTAAAATACACAATGCAGGGATGTGTGTGCACATGAGGAATAAAACTGTATCTGCCCATATTTTGCATATTTCAGATGTTTTTTTTTTTTTCTCTTGAGGCTCCATCTCTAGTTGTTATCCAGCTACTATGATGTCTCCTATACAGTCGTGGCCAAAAGTTTTGAGAAATACATAAATATTGGAAAAGTTGCTGCTTAAGTTTTTAGAATAGCAATTTGCATATACTCCAGAATGTTATGAAGAGTGATCAGAGGAATTGCATAGTACTTCTTTGCCATGAAAATTAACTTAATCCCCAAAAAAACTTTCCACTGCATTCATTGCTGTCATTAAAGGACCTGCTGAGATCATTTCAGTAATCGTCTTGGTAACTCAGGTGAGAATGTTACCGAGCACAAGGCTGGAGATCATTATGTCAGGCTGATTGGGTTAAAATGGCAGACTTGACCTGTTAAAAGGAGGGTGATGCTTGAAATCATTGTTCTTCCATTGTTAACCATGGTGACCTGCAAAGAAACGCGTGCAGCCATCATTGCGTTGCATATAAATGGCTTCACAGGCAAGGATATTGTGGCTACTAAGATTGCACCTCAATCAACAATTTATAGGATCATCAAGAACTTCAAGGAAAGAGGTTCAATTCTTGTTAATAAGGCTTCAGGGCATCCAAGAAAGTCCAGCAAGCGCCAGGATCGTCTCCTAAAGAGGATTCAGCTGCGGGATCGGAGTGCCACCAGTGCAGAGCTTGCTCAGGAATGGCAGCAGGCAGGTGTGAGAAGACTTTTGGAAGATGGCCTGGTGTCAAGAAGGGCAGCAAAGAAGCCAATTCTCTAAAAAAAAAACATCAGGGACAGATTGATCGTCTGCAGAAAATATGGTGAATGGACTGCTGAGGACTGGGGCAAAGTCATAGGGCTAGATTTATCATTAGCTCAGGTCAGAATAATGGAGTGAAAAAGTCCCAAAAAAAGTCCCAAACGCTAAAACTGTGCACAAATTTGCGAACTTTTTTCTGCTCTGCACTATGCTCGCCAGTTTTCTGAAAGTGGGCGTGTTTTCTTATGTAAATTAATCTCTAGACAGATTTACTATTGGGACTATTTAAAAAGTCGCAAAAAAGTCACAAAAAAGTCGCAATTTCACTCCAGTGGGGACCATGCTTATCTTATGAGACTTTTTAATAGAACATGCGACTTTTTCATAAAAACGTGCAACTTTTCCGTAAAGATGTTCGACTTTTGTAAAGCTGCTTACTGACGGATAAACTGCTACCGTCAAACCACATTTATTACAGTCTTAAAGGGCCGATCATAAATGTGACTTGGCTAAAACTGACTTTAGCCATATGTTAAAGTGGAGTGAGCTGTCAGAGTCATGATAAATCTGGCCCATATTCTCCAATGAAGCCTCTTTCCGATTGTTTGGGGCATCAGGAAAAAGGCTTGTCCGGAGAAGAAAAGATGAGCGCTACCATCAGTCCTGTGTCATGCCAACAGTAAAGCATCCTGAGACCATTCATGTGTGGGGTTGCTTCTCATCCAAGGGAGTGGGCTCACTCACAATTTTGCCCCAAAACACAGCCATGAATAAAGAATGAATAAAGAATGGTACCAAAACCCTCCAATAGCAACTTCCAACAATTCAACAACAGTTTGGTGAAGAACAATGCATTTTCCAGCACAATGGAGCACTTTGCCATAAGGCAAAAGTGATAACTAAGTGGCTCGGGGACCAAAATGTTGACATTTTGGGTCCATGGCCTGGAAACTCCCCAGATCTTAATCCCATTAAGAACTTGTGGTCAATCCTCAAGAGGCGGGTGGACAAACAAAAACCCACTAATTCTGACAAACTCCAAGAAGTGATTATGAAAGAATGGGTTGCTATCAGTCAGGAAGTTGATTGAGAGCATGCCCAGTCGAATTGCAGAGGTCCTGAAAAAGAAGGGCCAACACTGCAAATACTGACTCTTTGCATAAATGTCATGTAATTGTCGATAAAAGCCTTTGAAACGTATGAAGTAGGTGTATTCTGCTCTCTAGTAATAGATGTCTCTATTCATTTTGATGGCCCTAAATTACCCACCACATTATTCCCAAAGGGTTCACAGGTCCATAGGCTAGTCTTCCTCTCTCCCTTCCTTTCTTTGTTTTATACAACACTCAACCCAGACCACTGCTTGACCTTTCTGTCTCCTCTGTAATTCTTCTCTGCTGGTTGTTTGGTTGTAGCTCTTATCCACCTGGCAGGGCCCATGTATTTACTGTGCTCTGATATAATGTGCACATTCTATATGTCTTATACGTTTCAAATGTGCTCCATATCCTGCACCCATCAGCATTTCAGTGGGTTATTGTTATAAGATAGTACTGCTTATTTTTTTCTCTAGTGCTATGATGACATGTGGTATGCGCAAAATGCGTAAGCATGAGGACACCAATGAGCTTTAATGGAATTTTAAAAGTTATGTTTTAATTGCTGGTTGCTGAATAGTGTTGAGCAGCAGGGGCAATATTCGATCTCGCGATATTTCGCAAATATATGGCCGAATATTTGTCATATATTCATGAATTCGCTATCTTTGTTCACATTTTTTTTCATTACTAAAATCGCAATATAAAATTCGCTTAATGCGCATGGGCAAAAAGGAGCATGGCCTAGCAACTGTTTTCGAACTACCCGAAGTTTGAACAGGTTGGAAAAGATGGTCGGAAGCAATTTTCGAGACAGTGAGGAAGAACTCCTGATTACTGTAAGTAATTTCACATTACATCAGTGTATTTGATTACAATTCACATGCATGTCAGACCAATCGCTTTATATGCAGATAAAGTGTTATAAAATACAAACCGGATTCCAAAAAAGTTGGGACACTAAACAAATTGTGAATAAAAACTGAATGCAAAAAAAATGGGATTCCACAGGGATCTGTACTGGGACCAATTTTGTTTAATATCTTCATAAGTGATATTGCAAAAGGCCTCGATGGTAAGGTTTGTCTTTTTGCTGATGACACAAAGATATGTAACAGGGTTGATGTTCCTGGAGGGAAACGCCAAATAGAAAAGGATTTAGGAAAACTAGAAGAATGGTCAGAACTCTGGCAACTGAAATTTAATGTGGATAAGTGCAAGATAATGCACTTGGGGCGTAAAAACCCAAGGGCAGAATATAGAATATTTGACACAGTCCTGACCTCAGTATCTGAGGAAAGGGATTTAGGAGTAATTATTTCAGAAGACTTAAAGGTGGGAAGACAATGTAATAGAGCAGCACGAAATGCCAGCAGAATGCTTGGATGTATAGGGAGAGGTATAAGCATTAGAAAGAGTGAAGTGCTTATGCCGCTGTACAGAACACTGGTGAGACCTCACTTGGAGTATTGTGCGCAGTACTGGAGGCCATATCTCCAGAAGGATATAGATACTCTAGAGAGAGTTCAGAGAAGAGCTACTAAACTAGTACTTGGATTGCAGGATAAAACTTACCAGGAAAGGTTAAAAGACCTTAATATGTATAGCTTGGAAGAAAGAAGAGACAGAGGGGATATGATAGAAACTTTAAAATACATAAAGGGAATCAACTCGGTAAAGGAGGAGAGCATATTTAAAAGAAGAAAAACTACCACAAGAGGACACAGTTTTAAATTAGAGGAGCAAAGGTTTAAAAGTAATATAAGGAAGTATTACTTTACTGAGAGAGTAGTGGATGCATGGAATAGCCTTCCTGCAGAAGTGGTAGCTGCAAATACAGTGAAGGAGTTTAAGCATGCATGGGATAGGCATAAGGCCATCCTTCATATAAGATAGGGCCAGGGACTATTCATAGGATTCAGATATATTGGGCAGACTAGATGGGCCAAATGGTTCTTATCTGCCGACACATTCTATGTTTCTATGTTTCTATGCAATGATGTGGAGATGGCAAATGTCAATATTTTATTTGTAATAGAACGTAGATGACAGATCAAACGTTTAATCCGAGTAAATGTATCATTTTAAAGGAAAAATACGGTGATTCAAATTTTCACGGTGTCAACAAATCCCCAAAAAGTAGCAATAAGAGGCTGGAAAAAGTAAATTTGAGCATAACGAAGAGCTGGAAGACCAATTAACACTAATTAGGTCAATTGGCAACATGACTGGGTATAAAAAGAGCTTCTCAGAGTGGCAGTGTCTCTCAGAAGCCAAGATGGGTAGAGGATAACCAATTCCCACAATGTTGCGCAGAAAGATAGTGGAGCAATATCAGAAAGGTGTTACCCAGCGAAAAATTGCAAAGACTTTGCATCTATCATCATCAACTGTGCATAACATCATCCGAAGATTCAGAGAATCTGGAACAATCTCTGTGCGTAAGGGTCAAGGCCGTAAAACCATACTGGATGCCCGTGATCTCCGGGCCCTTAAACGACACTGCACCACAAACAGGAATGCTACTGTAAAGGAAATCACAGAATGGGCTCAGGAATACTTCCAGAAACCATTGTCAGTGAACACAATCCACCGTGCCATCCGCCGTTGCCAGCTGAAACTCTACAGTGCAAAGAAGAAGCCATTTCTAAGCAAGATCCACAAGCTCAGGCGTTTTCACTGGGCCAGGGATCATTTAAAATGGAGTGTGGCAAAATGGAAGACTGTTCTGTGGTCAGACGAGTCACGATTCAAAGTTCTTTTTGGAAATCTGGGAACGCCATGTCATCCGGACCAAAGAGGACAAGGACAACCCAAGTTGTTATCAATGCTCAGTTCAAAAGCCTGCATCTCTGATGGTATGGGGTTGCATGAGTGCGTGTGGCATGGGCAGCTTGCATGTCTGGAAAGGCACCATCAATGCAGAAAAATATATTCAGGTTCTAGAACAACATATGCTCCCATCCAGACGTCATCTATTCAGGGAAGACCCTGCATTTTTCAACAAGATAATGCCAGACCACATTCTGCATCAATCACAACATCATGACTGCGTAGGAGAAGGATCCGGGTACTGAAATGGCCAGTCTGCAGTCCAGATCTTTCACCTATAGAGAACATTTGGTGCATCATAAAGAGGAAGGTGCAACAAAGAAGGCCCAAGACGATTGAACAGTTAGAGGCCTGTATTAGACAAGAATGGGAGAGCATTCCTATTTCTAAACTTGAGAAACTGGTCTCCTCGGTCCCCAGACGTCTGTTGAGTGTTGTAAGAAGAAGGGGAGATGCCACACAGTGGTGAAAATGGCCTTGTCCCAACTTTTTGGGGATTTGTTGACACCATGAAATTCTGATTCAACATATTTTTCCCTTAAAATGGTACATTTTCTCAGTTTAAACTTTTGTTCCGTGATTTATGTTCTATTCTGAATAAAATATTAGAAGTTGGCACCTCCACATCATTGCATTCAGTTTTTATTCACGATTTGTATAGTGTCCCAACTTTTTTGGAATCCGGTTTGTATTAGTGATTGCGAAAATCGCCACTTATGATCCGAATTTTTTTTTATCAATACATATAACTTCACTTTTTATCAGGTCTAAGTAGATATCACTGATTGGTGCACTAAATATTGTTGTAACATCACAGCACTGTCTGCAGCATGTACGTATGGACAGCATAGAAATATCTCTCACATGCACATTGCACATCCATTTTCCTGCCGTACACTATATACCCCACACACACCCACAAACACAGTCTATAGATTAGGGTTTGTGTCCTGTTCGTCAGGACTCAGGAGAAGCTTTCTTTGTCTAACCGCCAATATTTGCTGGTTCATTTAGAGTTATCCAGGGTGCACCACGGGGAGGCAAACCAGCTGTACACCCCATACCGTACCGTCACTTCACTAGACAGGTACATCTCTGCTCAGCTGGCCAATATCCGATTGCTCAGACTCCACACACATACAATCGCAATACATTCCCATCTTATAACGGTAACTTTTTGATGTTTTGCTGAGGACATTATTTACAATACTTGTATTTAAAAAAAATGGGGATTATATGCTTGCATCTTTCTCCTGCAGCGCATGTTGGAGCGGGGCTATGACTGGACCCGGGTCCACGCTGAGAAGCAGGCCATTGTGAGGGAGATCCGTTCCGAGCTCAAGAGGAAGTTTAAAGAGGACCTTTCACCGATTATGACACTGTAAACTAAGAATACAGACTTGGAGAGCGGCGCCCGGGGATCTCACTGCACTTACTATTATCCCCGGGCGCCGCTCCGTTCTCCCGCTATGCCCTCCGGTATCTCCAGCCACTAAGTTATAGTAGGCGGAGATTTCAGTCACTAAGTTATGGTAGGCGAAGTCTGCTCTTGTTCTGCTCTAGCGCTGGCCAATCGCAGCGCAGAGCTCACAGCCTGGGAGGTTATTTTCTCCCAGGCTGTGAGCTCTGCAATGCGATTGGCCAGCGCTACAGAAGAACAAGGGCAGACTCCGCCTACCATAACTTGGTGACCGGAGATACCGGAGGGCATAGCAGGAGAACGGAGCGGCGCCCAGAGATAATAGTAATTGCATTGAGATCCCCGGGCGCCGCTCTCAATGTCTGTATTCTTAGTTCACAGTGTCATAATTGGTGAAAGGTCCTCTTTAAGGGCAATCGCCCTAGGATGGCCATATTTTAAAAAATGGTCGGATTTGAAGAGGAGAAATTCGGAACAGATCAAAGAGATTCGTGACAGAATATGCCCAGGTACAGTGCTTACATTACTTTTGTATCTCTCGCCCACACTCTGTAATGTACAGTATATATACAGTTATGAAAATAAGTATTTCATCCCTTTACAAATGATTACTTATTAACTGGTGTTACATATAGCAAATTAGCTGGTTACATCATACATCTCTACCTCGCCATGAGTATATATACTGTATATTTATACACACTGCGAGGTACAGATTTATGATGTAACTGGCTGATTTTGTGCGTTATACACACACAGAAAAATATATATGTGTGTGTGTGTATATATATACATAAACTGCAATCATCATTCTGTATTCCAGTAAAAGGCCACGTACATCATTACATTAGATACATCCCCCACTTAACTCCTTAACGCCCGATGACGTACATGTACGTCAGATCTGGACGTGACTTAAAGCCCAGTTACGTAATTGTACTGTATGGTGATCGGGCAGGTGCAGGAGCTGCGTCCGCCCGATCGGGGGCAGGGGTCCAGCAGTCACTAATAGCCGGGCCCTTGCTGTATGTGCCAGCATCGGTGAAATCACCGATCCCGGCGCGTTAACCCCTGCACAGCCGTGGTCAGCACTGACTGCGACATGTGCGAGCTTCAGACGTGTGCTGGGTGTCCATCGGGTCCCCGTGCTGCTGTGACAGGGATCCAATGGCAGGGAAGGTAGACCAATGCCTTTCTTAGGCATCGTGGCTGTCCTGTGAGATCCAGCCCCTTGTATTACACTGGTAATACACTTACAGCCAATGCATTACAGTACAGAAGTATTGTAATGCATTGTAAATGGGATCAGACCCCCAAAAAATGAAGTCCCAGAGGGGGACAAAAAATAAACCAATTTTTTTTTTTTTTTATATAGGTTTAAAAAAAAAAAAAAAGCGTCCTTTTTCCAAAATATCGTTGCAGTAGTAAAAAGAAACTGAACCTTTAGGATGGCGCTGTCAGCAGGAGTCAGAAGCAGGTAAGTATCGATAACACAATACTTTTTATTTACAGTCAACGCGTTTCAGGGGCGGAGAGCCAATATACAACATAAAACAGTATTTACATGTAGCGGTTATTTAATCTCAAAAAAGGGTGCGTGAGACCAAGCAAAGATGGAGCAAGGGGAGGGGAGGGGGGTGGGCATGTGTCTCAAACTATGGAAAGCCGTCATCAGGCATTCAATTCCTTACCGACCCATTTTTTGTATATAGTGGACCTGATTTCTTTAAGAAAAAGTTATTATATTCTAAGGTGCTTTGGAGTATGGTAGTGCTGAAATGGTTGAATTTGACCGTATTTTAACTGTAAATAAAAAGTATTGTGTTATCAATACTTACCTGCTTCTGACTCCTGCTGACAGCGCCATCCTAAAGGTTCAGTTTCTTTTTACTTTTGCAATGATACTTCTCCCCGATGAATGCTTCTAAGGCATGGGCTGGAACCTAGGCAGCAGCGCAGGCGCTCCGCACGCTGATTGGAAAAATCAGCACAAGCTTCATATAGGTGTTGTGACTCTTCACAACATCGTCTGGTAAGAGTTTCTACTTACCTTTTTTACCAATTATTATACACACACGCTGCCTCCTATCTCTCTTTTTTCTTTTTCCAAAATAAAGTTAAATAAAAATTGAAAAATATTGTGAAAAAAAGAAAAGTACACATATTACATATCCAAAAATTGTGAAAAAAACGAAAGTAGACATATTATGTATCACCGCGTCCGTATCGACCAGCTCTATAAAAATATCACATGACCTAACCCCTCAGGTGAACACTGTTAAAAAATAAAAAATAAAAACTGTGCTACATAAACCATTTTTTGTCACATTACATCACTAAAAGTGCAACACGAAGCAATCAAAACGGCGTATGACCCTCAAAATAGTACCAATTTAACCGTCATCCCGCTAAAAATTAGCCCCTAACTAAGACAAAATACTAATTAGGTATGGCCACGTCCGTAATAACCAGCAGTATAAAAATATCACATGACCTAACCCCTCAGATGAACACCATAAAAAAAAAAAAAAAACTGTCAAAAAAACTATTTTTTGGACACCTTACATCACAAAAAGAGTAATACCAAGTAATCAAATTTTTAGTAACTTTTTTTTATACAAATGACATTTTGTGACAGAATTTTTCCACTGTCATGAAATACAATATGTGACGAGAAAAAGTCTCATAATGGCCTGGATAAGTAAAAGCATTTTACTACCACATAAAGTGACACATGTCAGATTTGCTCAAAATGGCCTGGGCAGAAAGGAGAAAAAAGGCCAGGTCATTAAGGGGTAAATTTGCATTTGTTATGAGTTGTTTGTCTAAATTCTGAACATTTTGTGATTACAGGGGTTCCAGTTCCCTCTGTAAGGCGCAGGCCTTCTACATAGGATATGGTTGTGGTTGTGGTCTCTGCATTTGAGGAGGAGGAGGTTTGAAAGCATGCTGGACCCTCCCAGCATGCAGATGTTCCACCACCACCTGATGTTGGTGAAATGGTGGATGTGGAGGCCAAAGAAGCTGGTCGCTCTCTGCAGCCGCATCCCCCCCCCAACTCCTGATGAGGAAGAAGAGGAGGAAGCTGTCACCAGCCCCCGCCAGGAGGTTAAATATGTGCACACAGCAATATAATTCTGTATCCATAACATGCACAGAAACAAAGGGCCAAAAATGAGGGGACAACACACACTACAGTAATAGAAAACAACAACACTGGACATTAACTATGTAATCTATATTTAAAACCATTAACTAAACAACTAAATAACATTATACTCTACATAACATCACAAACTAACCAACTAAATACAATTATACTGTACTGAACTAGCACTAGCTAACCAACTAAATAACATTATACTATACTGAACTATCACTAACAAATTACATAATCATCATAAATATCATTAACTAAAAAATTGTAATGTAAATCGTCAGTGCTTTAACAAATACTCCACACAATGCACTAATTCCCTTTTAATCTTAATTAAAAGTAATTTTAATATTTTTCTAACAGTACTCGGTAAATAAAAAATCATGCAGCTGCAGCAGGCTGACCAAAGGGCAATGCTGGAGATCAACACTCAGCAAAAGTTAATACGGGAGCAGCAAAGGAGGTTACATCAGCAGCAGCGGCATCTGGATAAGAAGGTGAATCAGCTGGAGGAGCTGCACCATAAGGGGATCCAGGAGTTG
Organism: Bufo gargarizans; assembly: GCF_014858855.1. Lineage (NCBI taxonomy): Eukaryota > Metazoa > Chordata > Amphibia > Anura > Bufonidae > Bufo > Bufo gargarizans. The sequence goes on along the minus strand of NC_058087.1, from coordinate 84,579,019 downwards.
CTCATAAGCAAATAAAAAAGTTGCCTTAAAGGCATATTTGTTCATCAACATCGTTAATAAATATTTCTTTACGTTCTAATGTGTCCTTTCATTTTTAGATATTGTTATTTTTTTTTATTAATTTTAACCTAAAAGGTTGCAGAAAGTCCCCCCCAGTGCTGGCAGCACCCGATCTCTTACAGGGGGCTGACATCCGCACAATTAACCCCTCAGGTGCGGCACCTGAGGTGTTAATTGTGCGGATCACAGCCCCCTGTAAGAGATCGGGTGCTGCCAGCCAGCAGGGGGCAGTTATGTACACAGTTCTTAGTATATTCTAACTTGAAGTGTCCCCATCACCATGGGAACGCCTCTGTGTTAGAATATACTGTCGGATCATGAAAACTTAGATCTGAAAAAGCTAATACTATTATTTTCCGTTATAACGGAAAATAATAAAGTGAAGTTTGGGTCTTCATTGACTTCAATGGGGTTCGGGTTCGGGTCCAAGTTCGGGTCCCGAACCCAAACTTTTTTTTAAAGTTCGGCCGAACTCCCCGAACATCTAGGTGTTTGCTCAACTCTAGTCATATGGTCTGCTGCAGGTGAATTAAGCCCAAACAAGCGACTTACACACCAACCTCCTGTCAGATGTAGTGGTGCTGGTTTGCGCTTGTTCGGGCTCTGTGCGCACAGGTGGAGGCAGTACCTGCTGCGATTACCAGTGGAGCTCCTGCCACTGGGCTCCCTGGTCATCTGGAGCACCGCTTGCCTCGGGTGCCTACCTTCATCATCACTGCTGCTGCTGTCACCTGACAAGGGAGATGGCACCCATTCTAAGTCACCCTTCTCTTCATCGCCTGTAATGTCAGACCCAAGGTCGACCAGTGGTTGACTGATGGGAACAGCAGACGTGGAGCCCCTGACCTGGCTCTGCTGTCCCCTCGCTGACGCCTGTGTCTGACTAGGTGTGGTGGTTCTGTGTCTGAAACCACATGCACCAGTTGGAAGGGATGTCACTGGGGTTCTGATGGGCGGTACCTCCTCCATCCGTTCCAAAAGGTCCTAAGCATCCGGATCAAGCTCTAGCTCACTCTCCTGCATTACCACCCCCAAGATATCCCTCTCACTGTTGCTGTCAAACAACATCAGGGTTGATTCTTGGGGGCTGGTCCTGCTTCTCAGAGCCAGGACAGAGGACTCCGTGCCACTAGCTTGTGTCACGAATGACACCACTGCCTCAGTGTCTTGAGATGAAATGGGGCAGCTGCCACTCCCAAAAAATTCACAGATGAGGTGGACACCTCTGCCACCTGCGCTCGGCCCTCCATGGGTAGAGGAGCAGCCCCGTGCTGGCAGCGGTCCAGCACTGGAACCAACTCTCCTACCATGACCACGGCTGCCAGCACGCCTGTGTTTTTTTATATACACAAAATATACATAAGGAAAATAATGAGGGAATTTGGGCAAACTTTATTGGGTTGGGGACAATGGGGAAAAAAAGGTAAAATATGACCCTGAAGCACAAAAAAAACACATTTTATTTTGTTTTTGTTTTTTCAAAGAAAAAAGACGCTGACACTAATCACTACCCACACAAAACCCTAAAACATTAAAACACAGAAACAAACTAACTTTATTTTTATTTTTTCAAACACAAAGCAGACAGCAAAAGCCTACACTATACTACATCTCTATCTAACCTACACTACACCCTGCACTGGACCCTATCAGCTACACTATTCACTCACTAACCTACACTGACTATCTAAAACTAACTATCTGGATTATATACACTGCCTGCCCAAAAAAATAAAGTCGCCACCTGAATTTAACTAAGCAAATAGGTATGAGCCTCCTATTGGATAATTACTGCATGGGCGATTATCTTTCAGCTGGCAACAAGTTATTTAACTCCAACTGGTGCAATGAGTTGCTTCTCATTTCTTAAACAGCCATGTCAAAAGATACATTTCGTGGTCGTGGAAAAGATGTTAGTCTGTTTGAGAAGGGTCAAATCATTGGCATGCATCAAGCAGAGAAAACATCTAAGGAGATTGCAGAAACTACTAACATTGGGTTAAGAACTGTTCAGCGCATTATTAAAAACTGGAAGGATAGTGGGGACCCATCGTAGTCGAGGAACAAAAATGTGGCGGGAAAAAAATCCTGAATAATTGTAATCGGCGATCACTTAAACGTTTGAAATCAAATCGAAGAAAAACAACAGTAGAACTCGGGGCTATGTTTAATAGTGAAAGTAAGAGCATTTCCACACGCACAATGCGAAGGGAACTCAAGGGATTGGGACTGAACAGCTGTGTAGCCGTAAGAAAACCGCTAATCAGTGAGGCAAACCAGAATAAAAGGCTTAAATTTGCTAGGGAGCATAAAGATTGGACTCTGGAGCAATGGAAGAAGGTCATGTGGTCTGATGAGACAAAATTTACCCTGTTACAAAATGATGGGCGCATTAGGGTAAGAAGAGAGGCAGATGAAGCGATGCACCCATCATGCCTAGTGCCTACTGTACAAGCTTGTGGGGTCAGGGCTATGATCTGGGGTTGCTGCAGTTGGTCAGGTCTAGGTTCAGCAACAGTATGTGCTCCAAGAATGAGGACAGCTGACTACCTGAACATACTGACCATGTTATTCCATCAATGGATTTTTTCTTCCCTGATGGCACGGGCATATTCCAAGATGACAATGCCAGGATTCATCGGGCTCAAATTGTGAAAGAGTGGTTCAGGGAGCATGAGACATCATTTTCACACATGGATTGGCCACCACAGAGTCCAGACCTTAACCCCATTGAGAATCTTTGGGATGTGCTGGAGAAGACTTTGCGCAACAGTCAGACTCTACCATCATCAATGCAAGATCTTGGTGAAAAATTAATGCAACACTGGATGGAAATAAATCTTGTGACATTGCAGAAGCTTATGGAAACAATGCCACAGCGAATGTGTGCCGTAATCAAAGCTAAAGGCGGTCCAACTAAATATTAGCGTGTGTGACCTTTTTTTGGGTGGCAACTTTTTTTTTTAGACAGGCATTGTATATGAGCTACCTAACTAATGTCCCTAACACCGTACACTGGAACCTATCAGCTACACTATACACTCACTAAACTACACTATCTGGATTTTATATATATATATATATAGATAGATATATATATATATATATATATATAGATATAGATATAGATATATATATATATATAGAGATATATATATATATATATATATATATATATATATATATATATATATATATAGTATCAGAAGTCACAGGAATTCAGCACAGCACAAATATCACACTGGGGGGAAAATGGAAAAAGCACGGCCAGCGAAGTATCAGTGTGAAGGGAGAAGGCGGGGACACTTATGGCGGGGCCCGGTGCAGTGACTCTACTCTAATACACCAGGCCCGGCAACTGTTAAACATTCAATTTGATCTCTATATCTAATTGTAGACGCGCTGGGGCAGGCGGCGCATCAGAAGGGAGCTGCGACAGGCGGCGCATGACCGAGGGAGATGCCGGTCTGCGCCGTCTTAATGTTATACTTCCGGTACTACAGTAAGTACCGTACAGCGCGTATACAATTAGATATAGAGATCAAATTGAATGTTTAACAGTTGCGGGGCCTGGTGTATTAGAGTAGAGTCACTGCACCGGGCCCCGCCATGAGTGTCCCCGCCTCCTCCCTCCACACTGATCCATCTGATGGGGGATCTGTAGATGACACTTATGGGGATCTGTGGATGACATAAGTGTAATGCACAGATCCCCCATCAGTGTAATGCACAGATCCCCCATCAGTGTCATCCACAGATCCCCATAACAGCACGTCATCCACAGACCACCATTAGTTCAAAACCTACCAAAAGCACACCTTTTGGTTCAAATATTTTTTTTCTTATTTTCCTCCTCAAAAACCTAGGTGTGTCTTATAAAGCGAAAAATACGGTATATAGCGCTATATTCTAAATATTCACGAATTCTCGAAGTGCTGATATTTGCGATTAAAATTCACTATTCAAATATTCGCGGTCAACGCTGTTGCTGAATCCATACACATGTGGAATTGATTATCTCTATATCTTGAACTGAGGAATGATCCATCCGGGGATTGGAGCCTGACATCTCCATACGTGGGCGAGGTGTAGCGTTGTCTTTTGCTACTTATTTATTTAAGTTTGCTGCTTCCAATGCCCGAATATTAATAAAAAATAGGAAACACAAGATTTTACTAAGGCTTTTGAACGTAGATCAAAACATAGAGTTTATATTACACATGAAGGGTCACTTAACAAAGTAGATTTCACATGGAAATAATGGCAGGTTATATTGAATGGGACAAAAACCCCACACCATATCAAACTGCAAATGTGTGGCAGATATCCAAGGGCCCACTCAAAACACAGCCTGCTTTTAAAATGTGAGTGTGTATATGTCTAATATATAAAGCTGTGTGTGTATGTATGTATGAATGTATGTATGTCCGCTAAAGGAATCCGCACTGTCGCATTTACAATCACGATTTTGCACAGCCGCCTCCTGTGACTCGGGGAACGTCATAGACTATGTTTTGAGTGGAAATTTTCACCCCGCGCTTCCCAAATATTAGTAAAAAAAATACGCTTAATAACCTAACCACCAAACTACAGGAGCCATTCTCTGTGGCTGTTGTGGCAGTTAGCCTGGATATTCATCAGGTTGCAAAGAGCAACCAATCACAGCTCAGCTTCTATTTTGCTACAGGTCATTAATAAGAGCTCTGATTGGTTGCTATAGGCAATAAAGGACATTCTTAGTATAAGACAGCTAATGTGTGAGTAATATGATTTTGATTGCGAAGCTTAGCCAACGTTGTTGTAGAGGCTGATGTAACTCACGTGACCTTAAAGGGAACCCATCACCGGGATTTTGTGTATAGAGCTGAGGACATGGGTTGCTAGATGGCCACTAGCACATATGCAATACCCACTCCCCATAGCTCTGTGTGCTTTTTTTTGTGTAAAAAAACTAACATTTGATACATATGCAAATTAACCTGAGATGATTCCATCTCAGGATTTTTTTTTACACAATAAAAGCACACAGAGCTATCGGGACTGGGTATTGAGGATGTGCTAGCGGCCATCTAGCAACCCATGTCCTCAGCTCTGTACACAAAATCCCGGTGACAGGTTCCCTTTAAGTGTACACGAATTCTGTGGGGTTTTATATACTGTCAACTAAAGACAATAATGCCCCGCTGTGGAGGTCTTTGTTAGGGGGGCGGGTGGGGTGTTGTGGAGGTCACTGTTAAATGAGCGGGCTGCTGTGAAGGTCAAAGTTAAGGGGGTGGGCTGCTGTGGAGGTGTCATTTTAAGGAGGTGGGGCATTGTGGGGGGTCTTTGTTAGGGGTAAGAGGGCTGTGGAGGTCACTGTTATGGGGGATACTGTCGATATTTTTTAACAACACACACACAAACATTAAATTAAATAGATGAAATATACCTGTGCAAAGCCAGGTCCTTCTGCTAAAATATATAACAGATGCCATGTGGGTATGTACGTGTATCCTTAAGAATGCAACACATTGATAAATTTGGCCTAGCTTACATGCACTGCAGCCCATACAAATAAATTAATATAAATTAATGTACTACGAATTTACCAGACAGACAAAAACTGAATTCTTCTAATGATTAAAGGGGTTTTCCTGAATTTTACTACTGATGACCTACCCTCAAGGATAGGTCATCAGTATCTGATTGATGGTTATTGGACACCTGGAACCCCTACCAATCAGCTGTTTAAGAAGGCATTGGCGCTCACCATAGCGCCACGGCCATCTCTCAGCTCAAGTACAGTACTGTACATGGTATAGTGGCTGTGCTTGGTATTCACTTCTATGGGGCTGAGTGCGATACAAAGCACAGCTGCCATACAATGTGTGGCTATGTGCTTAGTAAACACAGAGAAGGCAGCAAAGCTCATAGCTTATCGGCAGGGGTCCTAGATGTCAGACCCCCACTGCCCACTGATCTACTGACATCTAGAAAACCCCTTTAATATAGCCACAGACACACTATGAAAATGGGTGCAATTTTGTTTGCAGTGCATTTCCTCTTCTTAAAGGGAGAACAATATCGAAGGCCCATCCTCAGGATGACTAGACCCTCAGCACCAGCTATTTGGAGGGGTTGCAGTGCTTAGTTTTCCATAGGTCCTTCCTGTCCACTTGAGTGGGACAAAGCTACAATACAATGCAGTGGTTCTACTAAATAGATGACATTGCATGTAGATGGACCCATGTAAACAATGAATTGTGCCCCTCCAATCTCATATTAATGGCCTATCCTGAAAATAGACTATCAGTATCCTGAACCTGGAAAATCCCTTAAAAAATATTTCATCTACAATGGAACTACTGTAATATATTTTCCAGGATTTGTATTCTATAGTGAGAAGACAGATGATTATGATATAACTATTTATGGTAGCAATTTAGGGCTAAAGGGGCAAATTAAAAGAGACCTCCTTTGATGGTTAGGTTATGGTACATTATGGAATCAGTCCTAGAGTATTAAATGTACCAGTAATTATGAAGCATCAACATATTTTGTTAACATGACTTTTCTGAGACTTAATACCATCTGGGGAATAATTAAACAAACAGCGTGCATAGAATTTCCTTATAAGATTAGGTTCACATCACCGTTTAGATATTATGTTCTGGCATTGGAGCAGAATACCAGAATTGCTGGATCTGACACATGTTGGACACTGTCACTAGAATGGAGTCCGGCATGTTTCCAGCATGAGTATCTGCATTCTGCCAGACAAAATACCACTGCAAGTTAAGCTTTAGGCTAAGATCAGATGTAGCTATCGGCGAGCAGTCAAGATGTGCCTGAAACTGAGATCTATAGATCAAAATTGTAATTCATTTTCTTATTGTTAATAGTCATGTGGTTTTGTGTGCATTAAAGGGGTTGTGCAACCAGTACATATTGATAACCTATCATCAATATCTGAACGGTGGGAGTCCAACTCCCGGTGTAATGTTACATTACCCTACTTCATGAGATTTCCCTAGCCCATAACTTCGGGTCACACCGGAAATGACGCAAGGAGGCATGCCGGAGCTGTGCTGATCTGCGCATGCGCAAAACGACGGCTTAGGGAAATCTCACAGCGGAGTTCAGCTGGACACCAGGACACTGCGCATGCGCCTGAGAGCCTCACCAGCCTTAGGGTAGGGAAAAATTACGGCCAGAGTAAGCAAGCACTGTTTACTACAGAACATCCATCCGATCTCCGCGCCTGCGCAGTGTGGGGGTAGGGAGGTCTGATGGCCATTTTTTCTGTTAAATAAATATAGCTTGCACACTGGGCCATAATTTTTCACTACCCTAAGGCTGGCAAGGCTCTCCGGCGCATGCGCAGTGTCCAGCTTAATTCCGCTGTGAAATTTCCCTAAACTGTCATTTTGCGCATGCGCAGATCGGCACAACTCCGGCACACCCCCTCACATCATTTCCTGTGCGACCAGAAGTTACGAGGTAGGGAAATCTCACGAAGTAGGGTAATGTACAGCGGCACCCCCACGATCAGCTGATTAAAGAGCAGGCAGCTCTTGTGCGTGTTACTTCCTCTTCAAGATTACACTGTGCATCATAATTACAAGTGCTTGTTCCATTCACCTAACGAGCACTTGTAATTACACTGTGCCACCGCTGCAAGTGAGACAATGCGCAGTGTAATCTTGAAGAGGAAGCAGTGCTTGTACAAGCGCTCTTCTTCTTCATACAGCTGATCGGCGGGAGTGCCAGGAGTTGAACCCCCACCAATCAGATATTGAAGACCCATCCTGAGGATATGTCATCAATATGTACTGGCTGCACAGCCCCTTTACCAATAAGCAAGCAACTGCTAATCAATCTACAGAAAGCAGCAGCAGCTTGCCTGGCCATGTCTTCCTAATCTTTACCCTTGTGTTTTCTAGCCAGCTACACAAATTAGAACATGAACTCGACGATAAACGACTCTGCCATCGATGACCTCTACGATTATATGTATGATTATGACGACTTTGAAGAGGGACCTCACAATGAAGTACAAATGCATGCACTCCATGTGGCATCTCTAGTGATTTACTCGCTAGCCTTTCTTCTCGGGGTACCAGGGAATGTCATGGTTATCTGGTTCACTGGATTTAAATGGAAGAAAACTGTAAGCACTATCTGGTTTCTCAATCTGGCCGTTGCAGATTTAATCTTTGTATTGTTCCTGCCACTGCACATCACATATGTGGCTACCAACTTCCACTGGCCTTTTGGGAAGCTACTTTGCAAACTGAATTCTTTCATTGCTATTCTAAATATGTTTGCAAGTGTATTCTTTCTAACAGTAATTTGCCTGGACAAATACATATCGTTGGTTTGGCCAAGCATACAGAGGCATCGGACAGTGAAGATATCAGGAGTTGTAAGCGGCTGTGTGTGGTCGATAGCTACTTTTATTGCTAGCCCTTCCTTGTACTTCAGAGACACAGAGATGAAGAGGTCTACTATTGTATGCTTCAACCATTTCCATGAAACAGATTACTCTATTGTCCACAAGATCCATACCTCACTAACTCTGGTAAAGTTTTTCATTGGGTATCTCTTCCCTTTGCTAACCATGGTTACCTGTTATACAATCCTATCCATCCGGATGAAGAGACGAGCCACACAAACAAACAGTAAATTCTTCTGGATGGTCCTAGCTATTGTGGTCGCCTTTTTCCTTTGTTGGACTCCTTATCACATATTTAGCTTGCTGGAATTGCATATTCACCATAGTGACGCATATAGTGAGTGGCTTAGGATTGGAATCCCCATTTCTACTAGCCTGGCCTTTGTTAACAGTTGTGTTAATCCCATCCTTTATGTTCTAATAAGTAAAGCATTCCGGACACATTTAGAGGCCTCGCTAGCAGAGATATTTAAGAACACAATACGAGACATTAGCCAGACAGGCATTAAAAGTGATGACATGGTCCTCTCCGAGAACAATTTTACACTTCTTGAAACCATGACTTGAAGCACATGAATATAAAAAAAGTAATATATATTATCTAAATCTAGATATTATATCAATATGTAGATTGTCTATCAGATATTTTTGTGAATTATATAAATAAGATTGTAAACATACATATGTGTTATATGACTGCATAAGACACTCATATACTGCAGATAACAGACCTACAACTATTTCCATAATAAAAGAGAGCTGTTGGGAGGTGTTCCGTAGTCTACTTACAGGGGAATATGCAATATAATGGAACCATAGTCAACAAGTGACGTGATTTGTCTCCTTCATCCTTTATTCATTTATACTAGATTAACTGCCACTGCAGGAATAGCACATCAGGAATGACAGGCGCTTCATGGAGAGAAGTCCTCTAGAGAAAATATTGCACATGTCCAACATTGTCTAAAGGCGACATTTATTAAGACTGGCGTATTACACGGGGGTCTTAATCTATCCCTCACAGGTGTCAAATGCACCACAATTATTAAGAAGCACATGCCTATGAAAGGGGTTCTCTGGGATTTACCTACTGAAGGCCTATCATCAGGATAGGTAGTCAATGTGAGATCAGAAGGGGTCCAACTCCTGGCCCCCCCTACCAATCAGCTGTTTGAGGAAGCCAAGTCTTCCTTGCAGTCACCAAGCACAACGCCGTCCATTTAATAGTAACTTGGTATTGAAGCTCAGCCCATTCACTTGAAAAGGACGGAGCTGTGCCTCACCCATGTGACCGATGAAAGTGACATCACATGACCTAAGAAAAGGCCTAAGCATTCACAAAGTGCCGCGGCCTATTTGTACAGCTGACCGGTGGGGGTCCTGGGAGTCAGACCCCTACCCCACCAACCTGATATTGATGACATTTCCTGAGGATAAGTCGTCAGTATGTAAATGCCCCTCAAAAAACTTTAATAACTGTGGCGCATCTGTGTAGGTCCGTGCACCAAAATGTAAATCTATTCCAGCAAGGGAGCTGGTGTCTATTTCTGGTATAATCAATGGTATTTTCCTGGGCTGGCTATGGCTACCCCCGTACCACCCACTGTTTTTTGGGCAGAAAGGGATTGAAAAATGTTCCCTTAGGAATCATGCACATGGCCGTTGACGTTTTTCCGGTCTACAATTTGTGGATCGGCAAAACATAGATGCTGGCCATGTGTGCTCCATATTTTACTGAACGTCCTGCCCTCTATAGAACAGTCCTTTCCTTGTTCGTAAAACGGACAAGAATAGGACAAGTCCTATTTTTTTGCGACTGCCACGGAACGGACATACGGATGCGGACAGCACACAGTGCACTCTCCTGATCTCTTGCGGCTCTATTGAAGTGAATGGGTCCACATCCGACCCGAAAAAAATGTGGAGCGGATGCAAACAAAAAACCATGGTTGTATGCATGAACCCTTAGTATGGAGGTAAAAGTGATCGGCTAGCTAGCCATATGGCAGCTGAGCTTCTATGGTACTGCTGTACTGTATATTGCCACCGTATCTGTGCTATGCTGTACTAAAAGGACTACACAAATTTCTACATGGTGCCAAAGTCATTGCCACACATTACTAATATAGTGGTGTTAATGCAAAAATAGCAGTGCTGATATAAAAGTGCAATATAGTGTCATATTACTGCTAAAATAGGGATCCAATGTATGCTTATACTGGGAAACACTTCCAACATGTTTCCACTTTAAATATTTGTTCTTTATTATTGTGTTATTCAGAATAGCTTCCATCATAATAAGAATAATCCATATCTACTGTAGGCCCGTCAGAGGAAGGTCATGATCCTTAGGGTGCACTCACACTGTGGACGTTGTTGCAGAAATTTCCACAACTGAAAATCAGTTCCATTCATTTGACTGTGGTGGCAAGCGCATGGATTTCTGAAAGCCCCATTCAGGTGCTTGTACAAGAAATGGAAATATCAACCCACTATGTGAATGGCGCATAAAGCGTCTCAGTTGATCTCAGACTGGGATTAGTGGCAACAAACACCGCAACACGGACTCGGTGCACAGTAGCCAAAACCACAACTAACTTGATTGCTAAACCAAACCAAGCAACTTCGGCCAGCCTGACCGACCGCTGGTTGCTGGTTAGCAGTGGAGTGGTGCACAGCGATTAAAAACTAACACTGCCCCCCGACATGTTTCACCCATTGACCCCTGAAGAAGCCAGAATACTGGTGAAACATGTCGGGGGGCAGTGTTAGTTTTTAATCGCTGTGCACCACTCCACTGCTAACCAGCAACCAGCGGTTGGTCAGGCTGGCCGACGTTGCTTGGTTTGGTTTAGCAATCAAGTTAGTTGTGGTTTTGTCTACTCTGCACCGAGTCCGTGTTGCGGTGTTTGTTGCCACTAATCCCAGTCTGAGATCAACTGAGACGCTTTATGCGCCATTCACATAGTGGGTTGATATTTCCATTTCTCCCACCACTCTATATGGCTGTTAGCACAACCATTCTCAGCTGGCAGAGTCACCACGGACGGTGGTACGGTAGTGTTCTGCATTTACAGTGGTAAGGGTGAGAGATAGTGCACATCTCTTCACCCCGCCTAATTGTCAAAGCAATATACTTACCAGTGAAGTGGTGCACTGTGTTTTTAACACCCCTTAATTTTTTGGTTCTGTTTAAGTTCAATTAAAGAGTGCACCTCGCACACACTTAGCATTTAGGTTTTACTTGTATTCAAATAAAAGTGAAGTATTCATTTATATCTGGGTCAAGACAGGTTCTATTGCCTGGATAGGCATTTGTAAATAAACTAGGCTTACAAGTACTGATGCAAAATACTGACCGTGTTAAAGAGGCCTAAGGGAGGGTTCACACATAGGGTGTTAATGGAGTTTTTGTGTAATTATTTTTCCAGTAAAAGTGCCAGCTCCAGATGTTAGCTGAAAGGCTCTAGAAAACCTTTTTTTTCCCCTAGTGGCCTGTCTCCGGCTTTTTTTTTTTTTTTACACAGCTTGTTGAAGCTTTTTTTTCTGGTGGTTTGACATCTTCTCTACAGGGGAAAATGTATGGTTCATACACTGGGTTTCTATGGCATTTGAGTAAACAAAGAGCACTAGAGAAACAAAGAGCACCAGAGAAAATGTGTGTGTGTGTATATAGGGGTCCCAAGAGTGGGTTCACACTGTCCTTTAGTTTTTGCAGCATGGTTTGAATGTGGCTTTTTTTTTTTCTTTTCCAGATGTCTCCTAATCTAGAAGGAGAAATAAAATGGTAAAAATAAAAAAAACTAAAAAAAAAACGCAATTAGACTTACCTTGAATCCACCATGAAGGCCACAGCGGAGATTGACCCCCTGTTTACAAATTACTTAAGTGGGTGCTTTTTCAACTAAATATTATATATATCACACATATACACTCACCTAAAGAATTATTAGGAACACCTGTTCTATTTCTCATTAATGCAATTATCTAGTCAACCAATCACATGGCAGTTGCTTCAATGCATGTAGGGTTGTGGTCCTGGTCAAGACAATCTCCTGAACTCCAAACTGAATGCTGAATGTCAGAATGGAAAGAAAGGTGATTTAAGCAATTTTGAGCGTGGCATGGTTGTTGGTGCCAGACGGGCCGGTCTGAGTATTTCATAATCTGCTCAGTTACTGGGATTTTCATGCACAACCATTTCTAGGGTTTACAAAGAACGGTGTGAAAAGGTAAAAACATCCAGTATGCGGCAGTCCTGTGTGCAAAAATACCTTGTTGATGCTAGAGGTCAGAGGAGAATGGGCCGACTGATTCAAGCTGATAGAAGAGCAACGTTGACTGAAATAACCACTCGTTACAACCGAGGTAGGCAGCAAAGAATTTGTGAAGCCACAACACGCACAACCTTGAGGCGGATGGGCTACAACAGCAGAAGACCCCACCGGGTACCACTCATCTCCACTACAAATAGGGAAAAGAGGCTACAATTTGCACGAGCTCACCAAAATTGGACTGTTGAAGACTGGAAAAATGTTGCCTGGTCTGATGAGTCTCGATTTCTGTTGAGACATTCAAATGGTAGAGTCCGAATTTGGCCTAAACAGAATGAGAACATGTATCCATCATGCCTTGTTACCACTGTGCAGGCTAGTGGTGGTGGTGTAATGGTGTGGGGGATGTTTTCTGGGCACACTTTAGGCCCCTTAGTGCCAATTGGCCATCATTTAAATGCCACAGGCTACCTGAGCATTGTTTCTGACCATGTCCATCCCTTCATGACCACCATGTACCCATCCTCTGATGGCTACTTCCAGCAGGATAATGCACCATGTCACAAAGCTCGTCACAAAGCTTTGTGCCCTGGATGTGCATCCCTCAAATCTCCATCAACTGCAAGATGCTATCCTATCAATATGGGCCAACATTTCTAAAGAATGCTATCAGCACCTTGTTGAATCAATGCCACGTAGAATTAAGGCAGTTCTGAAGGAAAAAGGGGGTCCAACACCGTATTAGTATGGTGTTCCTAATAATTCTTTAGGTGAGTGTATATGAAGAGAAAATATATATTTTTTTTTTTTGAGTATTCAATTCATACTCGGAGAAGATACATTTATGCCTCATTCACACAGTCAGTGTTCAGTCAGTGATTTCCATCAGTTATTATGAGCCCAAACCAGGAGAGGCTCTAAACAAAGAACAGGTGCAGATCTTTCCCTTATTCCTTATGTCTGTGGAGGCTCCAATCCAGGTTTTGTCTCACAATCACTGATGGAAATCACTGACCGGACACTGACATGTGAATGAGGCTTTAAGGGAAGGAATATATGGGCCGTCATGGTGGATTCCAGGTAACAGAATTACTGGTAAGTCTAATTACGGTTTTCCATTTCATTCACCATGACGACCACAGCTGAGAACTAACAGATTATACATTATGTGGGGCTACTGCTTGCAAAACCTTCTGGCTAAAGGCCAGAGCAGTTGAAGCAGAGACATTAGGAATAATGTTTTATGAATGTATTGATACTGGACCATGTAGTAGCTTTGCATATTTGATCTGAAGATACACCAGCTTTCTCCACCCATGAAGAGGCCATAGCTCTGGTGGAGTGGGCTTCAACTCTGATAGGACCTGAGAGACCCATTGAGGAATAACAACATGAAATAGTGGATCTAATCCAATGCCCAATGAAGGCTCTGGAAAGCTTCTTCCCTTTATTACAACCTGCAAACTGAATCAATAAATTGGCATCTTTCCTAAACGACCTAGTGGCCTCCAAGTACTGAACAATAGTATTTCTCGCATCCAGAAGGTGAAACTGTTCTTCTGTGGGATTTTTGGGATTACAACAAAACAATGGTAAGATAAGGTCTTGGTCCCTATGGAATTTTGATACCACCTTAGGGAGAAAACCCGGGTCCAATTTTAGAACTATTCTGTCGGGAAGGATGGAAAGATAAGGCTCTATACACAAGGTTTTACCTCAAAAGTCTAGCTGATGTTATTGCTATTAGAAAAGCTGTTTTAAAGGAGAGGTGCAAACAAAGGTGCTTTTGTCAACCCATTGAGGACTAAGTTTAAATCCCACTGTGAAACCCTGGGATTTAAGGATGGTCTAAGCCTCGATTACTGCCCTTATAAATCTTTTAACCCACCTATGATCTGCAAGACTCATATTATAGAAGGCACTCAAGGCAGAGATCTGGACTTTAAGAGTATTTGGTCTGAGACCTAAGTCTAGTCATTTCTGAAGGAAGTCAATAATTTTTGGATCACATGAGCGACATTTCTGGAGAATTTTCCCCCAACCAACTACAGTACTTCTTCCAGATTTTTAGGTAAATAGCTGCAGTAACTTTTTTCCTACTTGTTTTTAATGTACATATAACTTTGTCCGAGAGCCCCTTCTTCCTTAAGACCTCGCTCTCAGGATCCAGGCTGATAGGTTGAAAACCCCCGGATTTTGATGAAGTATTGGGCCCTGTGAGAGAATGTCATTTTTAGTTGGGTATTAACCAGAGATCCTTCAGAGCTATTTCTTTCAGAATGGAAAACCAGCTTCTTTTGGGCCAGTAGGGGGGTTATTAATATCATAGTTACTGGGTCTATCAGAATTTTTTGTAAAACTCGAGGGATTAGAGCAAAAGGAGGAAAGGCGTACGATAGATACCATGTTCATTTTATAGAGAATGCATCTACTGCCCATGGTTTGTCTCTGGGATCTAAGGAGCAGAACCTCTGAATTTTTCTTTGAAGTGAAAAGGTCTATTTGTGGTAGGCCCCACCTATTTCCTGAAAGATTTTCGAATTCAGAGACCACTCTCCTGGGTCTAAGGTTTTGCTCCTCAGAAAGTCTGCCTCTAGATTTTCTGATCCTCTGAGATAAACCGCTATTATGGATAGAACATTTTCCTCCGCCCAGCAAAAATGAAGATTACTCTTACTGGTAATTGGATTTTCCTGAACCCACGACAGCACCACGAGAGAGAGGCTCCGCCCCCATAGACAGGAAACCTGAAGAACAAAAAGGCAGTCTCTCCTCCCACTTCAGTGTGTCTTTCCAAGGATGAGAGAAACTCCGCCCACATAAATTAGCATTATATCTTCAATTTTGCCATACCAGTGAAACATGTACCAACACAAACACAACAGGGAAGGGAAAGAATGGTGCTGTCGTGGGTTCAGAAAAATCCAATTACCGGTAAGTGTAATCTTCATTTTCCCCCCTCACCTATGACCAGACCGCTGCCTTACAGATATCCTCAATAGAAACAGCTGCCCTTTCAGCCCAAGAAGTAGAAATAACCCTTGTTGAATGGGCCCTAAGGCCTTCCTGAGGAGACTTCCCTGAAGCAGATACTGCTGACATAATCTATCTGGCCAGAGTATTCTTAGATGCAGTATAGACTTTAGTCTTCCTCTGAAAGACAAACATGGAGGAGGGTTTCATCCAGTCTTGAGTTTTGGACAAATATTGCAGTAAACATCTTCTAACATCCAGGCAATGAAAATGGAGTCCCATAAAAAGTAGGAAGAACAATCTCCTGGGACCTGTGAAACCTAGAAGCTACCTTAGGAAGGAATGCTGGGTCAGGACAATTGATAACCCTATCTTCCAAAATGCTAGTATAGGGAGGATTAATAGAAATACAGTGAAGCTCACTAATCCTTCGGGCTAACGTAAGAGCTACTAGGAGGCATAGTTTGAATGATAAATGCCTAACAGAAATTTCTTCAATGGGTTCAAAGGGTGGCTTCGTTAAAGCTTTCAGAACCAAACTCAGATCCCAAAGAGCTACCCTGTGAGAAAGATGCAGAGAAGATATGGAAATTGATCTAAAAAATCTAGAAACCCATGAAGCAATTGGGGAATGGCATATTTATGGCTGATCTTATAGTCTCCATTCTGAACTTTAAGAGCAAGAATTTATTTAGCCTTTTTAAATTTATTATTGTTCTGAATGAACAATCTGGTTTTTTTTCACCAGAAAGAGAGGAGAGTAAAAACCTTCCCCCTCCTTTCCTTCTGGAACCGGTATCAGAACATTTTTGTTTAACAATTCCAGAACCTCTGGTTCCATAGAGTCGCTTCTTCCTCCAATAGATTTTGTGACCACAAGTCTCCCTGGGGGAGGAGAACGAAACTCTAGTTTTATTCCCGCACCTATTGTATGTAGACTCCAAGAACTGTTTGAAATCTGTTTCCATGCAGGTAGAAAATTTGCTAATCTTCCTCCTACATGGCATCTGGCGTCATGGTTGATCTGGCTTATTTTCTCCCAAGGACTAACTGAAGAAAAAACCTCTTCCGCCCATCTTTTGAGATCTAAACTTACTCTTTTTTTTCTAGTCTTTTTTATCCCCTTCTCTACCTCGAAAGCAACGGTCAGATCTCACCCTAGCAGGAACAAATGATTGAGCAGGACATTTTTTCTGCTTATCAGCAACCTTCTCTAAAAGCTTGTCTAGTGCAGGACCGAAAAGATATTATCCCTCGCATGGAAGAGCACAAAATCGCTACTTAGAAAGCAGATATCCACTCCAGCTCTTTAGCCATGAGGCCCTACGCGCAGAGCTAGACAATGCACAAGATCTAGCTGCCAGCCTGATAGTCTGCAGAAGCATGCGCTAAGAAGTCTGCTGCTTTTTTAATAGTGGGAAGCCCCGCTAAAATCTCCTCCCTAGGACATTTGTTTTTAATCTGATCCTCTAACTCAGAAAGCCAGACGATTAAAGAACGGGCCGTACAGGTGGACGCAATTGAGGGTCTAAAGGAAGAAGTAGAGGCTTCCCAGGCACCCTTCAAAAAAGCTATCAGTTTTTTTGCCTCCGAATAAGGATTCTCAAGGGAAAGAAGATCCTGTTCTGAGTCAGAAGAACATAAACTATCTAACGGTTGAGCCCTTTTAGAACTGTTCTTTTTGCTGCCATGGAAAAAACTAACTTCAGATCTCACCAAGGACTGTAGATTTTTATAGCACACTCCTTATTTTTCCTCTTGGCCAATGCCTTTAGGCTTTCCCTGTATCCAGGCTTCCCTCCAAAGACAGGAAACCACACTGAACTGGGAGGAGAGCCTCCACCTTTTTGTACTTCAGGTTTCCTTTCTATGGGGGCAGAGCCTCTCTCTCATAGTGCTGTCGTGGGTGAGGAGAAAATATATTTTCTGCTAGAGTTTTCAAACCTTGGGATCTTGTGCTGCCTTGATGTTTTAAATAGGCCACCGCTGTGGTATTGTCTGAGAATATTTTTATATGTATTTTCCTTAGAAGATCATGTGCTTTTATTAGTCTCCCAGACCGCTTGTAATTCTCTGTAATTTGAGGATCTGTCCCTTATTTTTCTGACCATCTTCCCTGCCAAGTTGAAGAAGCTTCTTTTGCTCCCCAACCTACTCCGCTTGCGTATGTTATCTGAATCTCCAGATTTTTCTGTCAGACAACCCCCCTTGAGAGATCTGTCTTTTTATTCCACTAGTTTAGGTCAAACTTTACTGAGTGTGGAATGACCATCTTCCTAAGGAAACTTCCTGCTGGATGAGGTGATTAAATGAGACTTTGTTAGTTTTACTAACCAACCCGTCTGACAGTTTTCCCGTAAAATACTCTGCATTTCTGATTGTTACGGTTTTTGTAACAGTTTTCCACGTTGTCTAAGGCCCAGGAATTGGATGCTATGGATCTCCCCCTACTCTGGTGTCATTGTTTTTTGCCCGGCTTATTCTGGGGAATAAGGAGGAATCCTCTACCTTTACCTCCTTTCTGATAGCTCCAGCTCCCCGTTTTTCTTTTACCCCTATAGGGTTTAGGCTGCGAGTTAAATGAACGAAAGGGTCTTTTTACACTCCCTTTCATCTGGAAACCCCTTCTTTTTATCGGCTGCTTTCTCTAGTACAGGGCCGAACACATATTCACCTGAAAAGGCAATGGTGCACAACTTTGCTTTGGAGGGCCTGTCACCCCCCAAGACTTCATCCATATGGCCCCTCTAGCTGAATTAGAAAGAGCCACATCTATGGCTGCTAATCTGATTCAGCGAAGGCAGCTTCTAGGCACGCAGTGGCCGATTTTAGAAGGGGAATGGATTGTAGAATCTCCTCCCTGCGCGTCTTGTTTTTATGTGATTTTCTATCTCATTGAGCATGAAATACATGGCCCTAACCACTAAAGTTGCGGCAATGTTGGTTTTTACACCAAACACGGAGGCTTCCAGACTTTCCTCAGGAGGGCATATGTTTCCGTTCCACTGGATCATGTAATTGCAATGAATCCTCAAACGGCAAAGAAGTTTTTGTTTTTTTCACAACTTTTGCCACCTGGATATACATTTTTGGGATATCATTAAAAAGCTTAGCTTCCAAAGAGTAATCTATTTCTAAATTCCTTGGAAACTCCCAACCTCTTTTCTGATTCTATCCATTCATCACGGATCATGTCTTTGATATTTTCGCTAATGGGGATTTTTATTGCACGTAGTCCCCTAAACATTTCGTCCTGTGGCAATCGTGGTTTCTGGATGTCTGCAATACCCATGGTTGCCCTTACTGTCTTTGGTAGATCCTTCATTTCCTCTGAGGAAAAATTGCATTTATCGTCTTCAACTATTTTGCATAACTGATCTTCATCAATACCGTGTCTTGAGGCAAAAGCCTCTTCATCCATGTCCTCTGCATCAGGGGAGGATGGAGCAGATAATTTTTTTTTTTTTTTTTTTAGAGGGGGCATAGGAGGAACTGGCATAAAAGAGGCCAGGGAAGACCTAATTTCATCCTGAATCATGGACTTTACTTCCATAAGGATAGATGGTTGCTCTTCCTTTAATAATTAATTGATGAAGGTTTTGCATAATTTCTTTTTGTAACTTTCTGGGAGTTTTTTTTGCACAAGTGGCACATTTTGTGCATTTAGATTTTGGTTTAGATTCCTTCACTCCCTATAGACAAAATAAAAAGAGCAGCGACCAGGTATCAGGGACCCCGAATAATTTCTGATGTATGATAAAAGACAAAAGGACTTGTAGACTCCCCACAGGAGAACTCACGGAAGGAGTAGCCGAAGGTGGGTCTGAGCTGTCCATACGGGTTCCCTGGAGCTGACATGCTGTCTGAATCCCTGAGGACAGCATAGTTAGGATCGCCTGCTTCTTTTCACATAGAGCGGCATCTGACATCAGTCGGTGCCACAGGTGCGCACGTCCTGAAGCCCTGCCCCCTCGCTGGGAACTCTAAGAGTTGTATACTGGCTCCGCCCCTCCCGACATGCAGCATCCTGCTCCCTCTATCAGAGGGAAGGGAGACCATGTGGCATGGGGTGCAAACAGGCCCCCGACTTCAGGGACGAGAATCACCCTAATTTCCTCTGCCCAGCTTTAGCTACGGGGGGGGGGGCAGAGGAGAAGATTGGTAAGCCCATCATCTTTATAAAATAAAAGGCTTCTTTGTGTAATTCCCCCTTAGGGACAGAAAACACTGAAGGGACAGAGTGGGTGGGGGCTTTTAAACTGTTTATTCCTGCCCCTACAGAGGTCAAGGGGTCAATCTCAGCAGTGGCCATCATGGTGGACAAAATGGAAAAATCATGATGAATCTTAGTAGAAAAGGTTTGAATCCGACCACAGACATCTTAAAGCAAGTATTCCTGTTTTCTTCTGCACTCCAAAAGAGCTCTCAAAATTGGCTCTGCAGTTTGAAATAAGATGGTCCCTGTCCATTGGGGAGAGGGACAGGTGTGTATGGTGACAACCTTAGTACGGCACTGGAGAATATGTCAGTGCTATGCAAACAACAATTAAGCGGTTAGAAATTTTGAGACTTTAGGCAGGAAGGTCAGGTCAGGATGAAAGAGGACTTTCTTCAAGAGTAATGGTAATGGGAGGATTTATAGAAATAGCGTGAAGCCCGCTAATCCTCCTAGCTGTTGTGTTGTGAGTGCTACCAGTAGAATCATTTTATACGTAAAATGTTTAATCATAACTGACTCAATGGGTTCAAATGAAGGCGGAGTTAAGGAAATAAGGACAAGGTTTAGATCCCATGGGAGAACTCTTGATGATATTGGAGTTATCCTATCCATTGCTTAAAAAAATAAAATAGTACCGACAAAGCCGAGACCTGCACTTCTAAAGTGCTCTTTGCCATCCCCATGGTCAGACCTTTCTGCAGAAATTCTAGAACATAAGAAATAGGGACTGAGGTAATTTTTCAGGGTTAAGTTTACAAAAATTTCATGTTCTGGCATAAATAGAGACTGTTACTGGCTTCTTACTTTTAAGCAGTGTGGAAATAAGCTCTTGAGAAACCCCTTTCCTGTCTAAAAGGCTCCTATCAAATTCCAAGCTTAAGAGTAGACCACTTACTGCTGGATGGAAGATTGGACCCTGGGACAGTAGATCGGGAATCTCCGGAAGGCATCAATGAGGATTACCCTCGCTCTGTCGTTCCTGATCTTCAGAACTAGTGGCAGTAATTGGAAGGTGGGGGGGATTCCCTTGGATTCAGCTAACAAAACAGATCTACCTTCTTGTTTTTGGGTGAGGTGAACAGGTCTGTTACTGGCATGCCCCACAACCTTTAAAAATATTAAAACTGTTCAAGGACCATTCTCCCTGTCTTAGGGGGACATCTTCTTAGGTAGTCTGCCTGCACATTCTCTTTTCCCTTTATATGGAGAGCTGAAACATGACCGACCTGCTTTTCGAACCT
This sequence comes from Bufo gargarizans, assembly GCF_014858855.1. Classification (NCBI taxonomy): domain Eukaryota; kingdom Metazoa; phylum Chordata; class Amphibia; order Anura; family Bufonidae; genus Bufo; species Bufo gargarizans. Next base: position 84,557,818 of record NC_058087.1, on the reverse strand, counting down.
TGACAATAATTGGTTCGCTTCCCAGCTCAGGGCTACCGATTTTGTTCTCCCTTGGTGGTTCAAATACGCTACCGTCACCTGATTGATAATATCCTTACATGACCTGAGCCTAGAAAGGAACGGGATGCTTCCAGTGCCAATTTTACTGCCTCCAACTCCTTCCGGTTGGAGGAAAAAAAGTATTTGACTAGGTGACCATTGACCCTGAAAGCTGTGCCCCTGAACATGGGCTCCCATCTGTAGTTAGGACAATTGTATCTGGATATGCCCACGGATAATACCCAATTCAGATTTTCTCTGTCCAACCACCAAGAGACCCCTTAAGGTCATCTGATACCTTTAGCCTGACATCTAGGGCTCCTTTGTGCTTCTTGAATGCTATCAAAATGTCCAACTGCAACTGACAGGAACGCAGCTGTGCCCATTCTACTGCCGGGATATATTATACCAGGGACCCTAGGATAGACATGGCCTTCCAAATCGTCAGAGATGTAGAATAAAAGGGATCCGATTTGGACTGAGATCTTTGAATTTTTTTTCTTCTGGGAGATATAACCTGTGTCACTGAGTCCAGAATTACACCAAGGAATCTCTTCCACCTTACCAGTTTTAGCCTGGATTTTTTTTGTTGTTCACCATCCAGCCCAACTCCTGAAAAGTTTTCATTACTAATTGAACTGCCTCCCTGCAACTGTTGTGGGATTTTGCAATGATTAAGTCATCTAGGTACAGTATTATCAACACATCCTTTAGTCTTATGAACGATATCATTTCCACTTTGGTAAAGATTCTTGGGGCCATAGAGAGACCAAAGGGTAACACCTGAAATTGATCCTGCTGGGGATGACCATCCATAGAGATTGCAACCCTGAGATACCTCTGTAATTCCTGGTGCATGGTTATGTGAAAATAGGCATCTTTTAGATCCATTACCACCATGAAACAGAAGCTGTATCATGTTACTCATCGTTTGTATCTTGAATGTTTTGAACACCAGGAATTTGCTCAAATCCTTCAGATTGATAATAGTTCTGTGAGAACCATCTGGCTTGGGTACCAGAAACAGTGGGGAAAAAGAACCCTTGTACAGCTCTTTGTGGAACAGAAACGAGGACATTTTTCTATCAGATCTTGCACTTTTATTATGGGAAAAGCACCTTTTACAGAAAAGGTTTTTGTAATGACGAACCTTTGAAGCGGAAAGGAGCGAGACTCTGGTTTTAGGCCTGTTTGAGTGATGTCTAAAACCCATGGTCCTGCAATTTTTTCCCAGGCAGGAAGGAAGAATTTTAGTCTTCCTTCCAGTTTAAGCATGGCATCATTGCTGCAACTGTTTCCTATTTGACGAGGAAGAGTTTCCAAACAAGAACCCTTTCCCTGCCAAATTTCTGGACTTTTGTCTTTGATCTGTGCCTAAACAGTCCATTTGATTTACCTCTAGTAACAAAAAGGACTGCCTGTACTTAGAAGAAAAAAAAAATCCAGAAGGGTTAGGAGTAGGAAGCCTTTTCTAACAGCTTCCTTCTCCAACAAATTATCTAAGTTAAAACTAAATAAAAACTCTCCCTGGCAGGGAATACCACATCATTTTTGCTTTGAGGTCACATCCCCTCCACTCCAATTCTTAAGCCAAAGCACCCTACAAGCAGAGTTAGTAAGGGATGCGGACTGAGCACCAAGTTTTACTGCATCAATAGAGTGTCTGTCAAAAAGTCAGCCGCTTTCTGTAATGTGGGCAGAGAAGATAAAATTTGCTCTCTAGGGCAGCTATCCTTTAACCGGACTTCTAACTGTGGCAACCCAAGAGCTAAGGTTCTGGCAGTCACTGTAGCAGCTATGCTAGGACGGAATGAGGAAGTGGACACTTCCCATGCCCCGCTCAGCATTTTTTATCCAGGTTGTCCCCCAAGAACACCAGTATCCTCAAAAGGGAGAGGATTTTTTTTTGAAACCTTTAAAATGGCAACATCTGCAGTGCTTTTCCCCACACAGATTATGCCTCCTCTTCAAAGGGGTTGCAATTAAAGGATCTAGTGATAAAAAACCTTTACATGGCTTTTTCCATTCCCTCTGAATTGAATACTACAGGGTGGGCCATTTATATAGATACACCTTAATAAAATTGGAATGGTTGGTGATATTAACTTCCTATTTGTGGCACATTAGTATATGTGAGGGGGAAACTTGTCAAGATGGGTTGTGACCATGGCAGCCATTTTGAATACAACTTTTGTTTGAGCTGCAGCAAGGGACAACCCTAATACAAAACCCTAGTATAATTACTTACCCAGAAGTAACAAATATTCCTAGTACCGGAGCCACCGTCTTTTCTTTCTCCATTATAGCTGGACCGCAAGGAAGCTTAAAAAACATTTCCATTAATTCCCTTTACAGGGGTTGTCTGGGTTCAGTGTTGAACCTGGACATACCTCCATTTTTCACGATGGCAGCCCCCGACTTCAGCATCAGAGCGGTTCATGCGCTGATGCACTCCTTTGCCCTCTGCCAAATTGTGCACGTACCGGTGCTCTCCATGGGGCTGCCAGAAAGCCCGGTGATGTCACCAGCACTGATGGGCAGGATTTAGCGCTGCCCTAGCCAGTAAAACAGCTAGAGCAGCGCTAAAGCCCACCCATCAGAGCTGGTGACGTCAAACGCACTGCCGGGTGGAAGTTTCTGTGCAGAAGTGTGTTCTGAAAAAAAAAAAAAAAAAAAACAGACCTTGCCTTGCACGATCTAGTGCAGGTCAAGGGAGCACGAGGTGCTTCAATGCTAGCCTCAGGGGGGGCTGCCTGGGTGAAAATAAGGGTATGTCTTGGTTCAGCTCTGAATCCAGACAACCCCTTTAACCAAACAGGGAGGGAGGTGCAGAGCTTTCTTTAAAACTATTTGCGTGAAGAAGCACTTTGTCGGAATCTACTCTATACTGCAGGGAGTCTATGCTTCACCGTCCCTGCCGCTCCAGTCTTAAAATTTTACGGGACTGGAAGCACGATTACCATGTGCTTCCGGAAGTACATCACACTGCGCACCGACCCAGAAATAGCCGAGCTCCGTTCCCATAGAAAGGCTGTGTCAGAGCCTTCATTCAAGGATGACCACGTGCCATCTGCTCCACCAGTGTCCGTCCAGAGTGCAGAGATGGAGCTTCCCCTGAAAAGAACTGCTGCAAGATACAGAGGGCCCCTGGAGCACCTCCACATCCTAGGGTCCTGCCAGCACACCATTGCAGTACAATGGATCCCAGCAGTGTACCGCCAAGCCCTCTAGGACCTCCCTAGGAATACCAGACCGACGGTAATAACCTGCAAAAGAAACTGTAGGTCTCCAACTCCAGGAAACCACTGATGGGGTAGAGACTCCACCTTTTTATTCTGTAGGTTTCCTGTCCCTGGGGGTGGATCCTTTGTGGTGCTGTCGTGGGAGAGGGGAAAATATTCAGTGTATGAAGTAAGAGTATGGCAACACATGGACCCAGGGTATACCAAAAGAACACTTTCCATATATTAGGTGCATATGATCACTAGGTCCCCATTCACCATAGAAAGCTTCCCTAGAGCTCAAGCCAAAAGATAAAGTATGAACAGAGTATCTAAACAAAAATGAGCAACATGTCTAAAGGGTGAAAGCTACAGAGGACAGTACACTTGAAGTTACAAGCAAGGAATTTATTAAGTGCCTAATGTAGTAAATAGCTGTGGTATTAGATCTTGTTGAAAGCTGCAACATCCATGGACTGTACAAAGTCCTCAAATGCTGTGATCTTCTCCTCTAGGACATCTGTTCCAACCTTGTCGTCTTCCACAACACACTGTATTTGCAACTTCTTGATGCCGTACCCAACTGGAACAAGCTTGGCTGGGGGGGTGGCAGAGACGGAAAAAATGAAAATAAGTAATCAACTATGAGACACCATTCCCATAACTACCCTGCAAAAACACTAACATTGCCCAGCTATCGGCAAATACTCTAATTGTTAGAAACAGTGCACCCGAATACTTAACCCCATGTCATGAACTCAACTCAGTGAAATGTTCTGTCCAAGAGTATTGAGATTTTACAGTTTCTCCACTTGACCTTAAAGGGGTATTCTGGCTATGTAGTCATCCTTTATCCACAGGATAGAGGATAACTTGGATTAGTGGGAATCCTACACAGCTTGGACCCCCCCACTGATCCAAAAACAGGACCTCTGAAGCCCCAGGGCTCATGTTCTGATGAATAGTGGGGGTCCTTATGGTTATCCTGTGGATAATAAACTGGAATACTGTTTTTATTTAAAGAGGCTGACCATTCTTCTATAAAAGCTTTGTTATATACTGTAGTTAAGAAACTTTAATGCACATGTAATTCAGTAGTAAAGAACTGAGACAAACTAGCCCAATGGATAGGAGGAAAAGCCCTGACTAGCACGTGAGCAGCTAAATAGTCAAGTCATTAGCAAGTCCAACATTTTAAAGATTAAAGCGGTTGTCTCACTTCAGTAATTGGCATCATGTAGATGAAGTTCATACAAGGCACTTACTGATTTATTGTGATTGTCCATATTGCTTCCTTTGCTGTCTGGATTCATTTTTTATTACATTATCCATTGCTTGTTTCTATGGTTGTAGACCACCCTGTAGTCCATCGGTGGAGGTTGTGCTGGCACAATATAGGAAAACACTAGCCTATGTGCGCTCCCACAGTCCTGGCCACCAGAGAGGCTGATGCTTTTTCCTATAGCGTGTACTGTGCAAGCAAGACTACCACTGATTGCAGGGTAGTCTAACCATGGAAACAAGCAGTGTATGGTAAAGTGACTCCAGCCAGGAAAGGAATCCCTATGGACAGTCACAATACATTAACTTTCTCTACATGATAAATGTAACCTACTAAAGTGAGACATTAACAGGTCTACAATACCCATAGAGTATTGTTAGAGAGGTTCTACTCTGCTCCTACATTAGAGGGGTCGTGCAGTTTTTTTTTTTATATTGATTTATCCTCAGAATAGGTCCTGAATATCAGATCAGCAGGGGTCTGACTCCCAGCATCCCCACTGATCAGTTATTTGAAGAGGTAGCAGTGCCTGTGCGAGCACCGTTTCATTTTCAAAGTTACCTGTGTGAAGGCTCCGTTGCAGCAGCGGTGCAGCGTAATTTTACACTGTCACCTCTATGAAGGAGAGCGCACACAGGTATTCTTAAAGCGGAAGCAGCACTCAAGCACAACTAAACAGCTGATCAGTTGGGGGGGCAGAAGTTGGACCCTCACCAATATGATATGATGACCCATTAAGGATAGAGCATTGATATTAAACCATGACATAAGGCAATATGTGGCATGTCAGAAAATAAAGGCTTCATCATTACTGTCAGCCGAAAGATGGTGATTTATTTCATCATGTATGCCACAAAGTCTGCCCAGAACTTCAGATGTACATGATGGTACTTACATGCTCCCCACAGCAAGCCATCCATCTGGATGCTTCTGACACATTCTTCTAGCTTTGCCATATCAGTTTCATCATCCCAGGGCTTCACGTCAAGCAGGATAGAAGACTTAGCAATGAGTGCTGGTTCTGTAGGAAGAAAAGGCTATATCTGAACATCTTCCCAACTGACAGACATGTCAATGAGCAGAGGCTTGAAGGCTGTACTTCAGGCACCTCTCCAACTGGCCCCAAACTAAAGCCCTCAATCCACATAGTAATTGTTGGTTCCATAGACTGCTCCCTTAACAGAGGCTGAAAGGAAAAGTCCATAAAACACATTTCTGTGCCACAGGAGGAATGCTGGAACTGCCACATTGCCACACAATTCCAGACCAGTATCTGTGGATAATGCATTCACAACACAAAGACCAGTCATCTTGGACACAGGCAGCGGGGGTACGCACATACAGGCCTCAGTAGCTTTTACTTTAGTTTGTTAGCCAAGCACATGCTACTTACTTTTGGATTTCTTGGATTCATACTGTGCCAATCGCTCCTCTTTGAGTTTCTTTGCTGCTTCGCTTTCCTGTAATGAAATAAACAGTTACCAGTAGAACCCAGACTCAGTTTGGATTCCAAAAGCCTAGACTGGTAGCTCAGAAAGAACATGTGCATCACGTATCAGCCGAAAGATGGTGATTAGTTCATTCATCACGTTACCAGTCAGCACTAGAGGAACACAAGCTACACATCTGACATTCTGAACAGTCTAGTTGGATTTTGAACAAACTAATGCTGCTCTTCCAGTTATACAAGGTGCCAAAATGGTTTAAAAAGTCAGTGGTTACCGCTGCTAAACCACCGCATGGACTGCTCAGAACCGTGCAATAGAAGCGCTCTGTCCAGTACTGAAGGATCACACAACGTCCACGGATCAAGACAGAACTATGCCAATAGCAGGAACCACAAGGGATTAGACCTCCACCTACAACTAAAACGAGTGCGCTGCAGGACTCCTGACCAGCATGCCTTCATTTATGTCAGAATTTTCCAACTGCCATCATTAGGACAGTAATATCTGCACAGACATACAGCAGCAGATTGTGCCAATCCACAGTCTGAGGCCCAGGACCCTCCGATATCTGACATGTCAGATCTCTAGGAGAACCTATCCACTCTCCTGACATTCTTATATGCATTCAACGTGAATTACATTATAACTGCACTGTTATTCCTTGAAATGTATGGATACATGCCAAACCAGGTGTTCCATTCCCACTGTCAGAGGGGTGTGCCCCTATATAATTTGCACTGGAGAACCAGTCAGCTTACTTGCTTCCATGAAACATCTTGGAACAGCACAATGCAGAAATACAAGGCAATTCCTGATTTACCAAGACCCCTCAGGAGAGCTGTCAAGTCTAACATGGAAGGTGATACGTGGCTTTTATTAAATATACAAGACTAGGTAATACTTTTACTACACAGGCCATTAAAATACTGAAGAGGGGGAACCAGACAACGAGCACTTACCTCCTCCTCATCTGATCCGAATAAGTCAATGTCGTCATCGTCATCTTCTTTGGCATTCTTCGAGTCAGTTGTGTCTTCAATGTTCACTGGGCCGTATTTTCCTAAGGGCTTCTTCACTCCGGGTAGGCTACAATGAAAGATTCAGCCTTTGAGCTTTATAGTGCAGAAGAAAAAACCCAATGTTAATTTACTATTATGCAACAGAGCAGTTCCCTGGTGTAGATAAAGTATATTCCAGCCTGCCTTCAAATATTTACAGGACCGTCACCATCCAGGGTCCAGAGCTTTCCATCCAGTATAGTATATAAATCCTGCACCCAGGAGGTGGCAGCTAACCAAGGCTGGTCAAGTCAGAAAGAACATGTGCATCACGTATCAGCCGAAAGATGGTGATTTAGTTCATTCATCATATTGCCAGCAGCTCTCCTAAACCTTAGAATGAGTGCACTTCTAGAGGAGCACGCAGTGCCCATACTGTATTAATGGCTAACTGGATTGTCCTTATATTTGCAGACCAAAATCAAGACAAGCACTTACCTGGACTTCTGCTTTTCATAAGATTTGATGTGGTTGTACCAGCGAAGTGCATGAAATAGGTCAGCAGGGGGAGCACCAGACAGGGCTTCAAAGACCGCTATGTCAGCCTGGGAGGGCACATACCTGAGGAGAAGAAGACAGCATTATTACACATCAGTCATTAGACAACCTAGTGCCAGCCTCATGCCCCTGCTAGCCTGGTACACCAATACAAGCAGCCCAAACAGATGGTGACCTACAGATTATACAGCTTCTAATCATCCAAGTACAGATGGCTGGCCACTTCCAGCACTGTGCATCTATATAAATGGACCCCTGTGGCCCATGTGTGAATGACAAGACCTTCGCCCTGACCAGTCGTCCATGAGCAGCTGGTAAACGGCACACTGCTGTAGGCTTGGTTTAACTTGCTGTGTGCCAAGGCTCCAGCCACACAATATCCCCAGCGATTACAGGGGTCGCAGAACCTGGGGCTGGCTACTACTTCTAGACCACTGGTCTTCATGAGAGATGAACACGAGCATCTAATCATCATGGAGTCTCCTCCACTGCCTCATATGAAGGCAGAAATCACAACTGCATAAAAGCTTCTGTTACATCTTACCAGGAGGAGGACATAGCGCAGACCCCGAACAAGTCCTAAGGTGCCCACAAACAAATGGTCCACAGTCCTGCAACCTAATGCATGAGTTGGGAGAGCAATTTTGGGCCATCTACCACTACTGATCAAGCTGGCTGGACTTCACCCCTTTGTTCCTGGGACATAAGCCTCTCAGATTGTGCCCCTGTATTACTGACAAGCATGCATGTCTGGGACTGGTGGGGTGGTAATAGTCTATGGCAATATCTGCCAATCACAGATGCATGCCCATTAGCAGCGCCATTCATTTCCATTGTCTATACAGAATATTGCCAGTGCCATAGATAGAGGTCATCGATCTCCATCAGCCTGGGGGCCGGGAGGATACACTGGGCCTCACACCGGAGCTGCGACACGTGTCAGTGCGGACAATGGCCCTGCTCAGTCACGTACACCGCGCTGTCTGGAGACATTTACTTCGGTCACTGACCCCTCGATGTAGCTCTTGTCGGCCAGAAACTCGTTGAGGACCTTCAGGCCAGCGGCGGACTTGAGATCTCCGAAACCCATTGCTGCTGCTGCCGACAGTGAAGAAGCGTGCGAAAGAGAGACACGGGCCCGGCGCTGAGGCTTTTATAGTCTGACGTCAGTACGCGCTGCACGTCATCCAGGGGGAGGACCTCAGCCGAGCCAGCTGACAGGACCCTAAATCCGCCATTTTTAATAAGGGAGTGCACCCGTGTAATGTAAAACCCGTGCGTGGTAACATGAAATAAAGTAATACAATCCGGTCAGCCGTTCACAGAATGTTTACTTCCGAACCCAACCTGTAAATGTTGTGGCGCTGCTTTATTCCGGAAGTTGTCGTAGCAGGTTCCGGACATCGCCGAACGTCCGCTACGATTTCCGAGCGGTTCCGAAATTGCAGAGTCGGCCATATTGACAGAGGGCAAGTTGGCGCTGCTGTGGTCTGTAAGGCCAAATAGCTGCAGAAGCCGAAGGGAAGCCAGCGGGGTGAGTGAGGCCGGGATGGCGAGGTGGTGGGCGCCGGTGTGTGTGTGGGGCCGGTGCGCGGCTGGAGGAGGGGGTCGCACGCAGGGTGACTCGCGTGCCCTTGACAGCTGACTGCGCTGCTAGTAGCACGGTTATATAGGTGACCCCAGCCAGTGCCATGACGGCTGCTGTCTGACTGCTCTCCTCCTGTATACACACCTGTGACCGAAAGGTAACAACTCCCTGGAGGAGATTTACCAAAAGTGACATGGACTCAGTTTTTTATTTTTTTGCAGCCCCATTGGAGTGAATGGTTCCACGTATGGGCACAGAAAAAAATACGTTTGTGTGCAACACACTCACACCACCGTACGTGTCCGCAAACTGCAGAACGCACACCGCCAGCCCTATTCTTGCCTATTGCGGACACGCTCTATCTCTTTTGTGGGCCTGCGGAATGGAAGTGCGCATGGTGTGGTGTCCATATCTTTTGCAGCCCCTTTGAAATGCATTGGGTCCACATCCGATCGGTAAAATTGCTGAACGCATGCGAACCGATAAATATGGTTGTGTGAATGTGCCCTAGGCTAAGGGCTCATGCACATTGCCGTTGTGTCCGCAACTAGGAAGGTGCGAAACAGAGGTACAGAACCCCCGGAAGCACTAAAGAGTGCTTCCGTGCCGCAAAAAAAATAGAACATGTTCTATTTTTTTGTGGTGCGGACGAATCAGGGGGTCTGGATCTGTCTGTGGAATGCGCACGGATGCTGCCCATGCATTGGGGACCGCAAATTGCCAACTAAATACATTAATACATTTTCCCTTATGTCTTACCTCAACTCCGGTCCTCGGGACCACCTACCGGTCGTGTTTTCAGGATTACCTTAGTATTGAGCAGGTGATATAATTAGTGTCAGTGCATCAGGACTTACCACAGGTATTCATCCTGACCGGTAGGTGAGCCCTGAGGCCTGTCGTTGGGGAACACTGGGGCACATATACTAAAATCTCTGCGCCTGTTTTCATGAGTAAAAAGCCCGTGTCCGGCTGTCTTATTTACCGTATTTTATTTTGAGTTTTAAGACAAATTCAGTTTTCTAACTTGTGTGCCTGATTTCTGCCCTATTTATGTAAGTGTGCCTAATTTTGCACCAGATTTTGTCGAAAAACTGTCTAATTTCTACGCCACCCCAGGGCTGGTGTACTTTCCTGTCTCTGAGGTGTGAGTTGCACCACAATTTGCCTACTTTCATAGAGATATGCGCCAAAGTTCTGCTCACTTGCGCCGCATTTTCATGCGCATACTTTTTAGTGAATCTGAATCTGTCTTACAATAAAATGACCACTAGAGGTCAGGCCAAAAAAGACAAACCTGATTTATCAAAGGATAACAAATGAAGCGTAAGGCTACTTTCACACTAGCGTTCGGGGCTCTGCTTGCGAGTTCCATTTGAAGGCTCTCGCAAGCGGCCCCGAACGGATCCGTCCAGCCTTAATGCATTCTGAGTGGATGCGGATCCGCTCAGAATGCATCAGTCTGGCACCGTTTGGCCTCCGCTCAGCAGGCAGACACCTGAACGCTGCTTGCAGTGTTCGGGTGTCCGCCTGGCCGTGCGGAGGCAGATGGATCCGTCCAGAGTTACAATGGAAGTCAATGGGGGCGGATCTGTTCGAAGGTGACACAATATGGTGCATTTTTCAAACTGATTCGTCCCCCGTTGACTTTCAATGTAAAGTCTGGACGGATCCGTCTGAATACAAATTGTACTTAGACTTTTTTAGTAAAATATAATGCAGACGGTTCCATCTGAACGGATACCATCGTTTGCATTATAGGAGCGGATCCGTCTGTACAAATACCAGACGGATCCGCTCCAAACGCAAGTGTGAAAGTAGCCTTAACTGAAGCCCGACTTTACCAATGCGCCTTTTTTTTCTTACTGCAAAACAAGGCAAGCTTTAGTCAATGTGCCACTGTCTGAGCGGATCTCATCGGAGGAGGATGAGAGCCTGTCACAGGAGAGTAGGAGAACCTAAGTTGTCATCTCTGGTGATGAATACACAGATTTAGGCCCCATTCACGCAACCATATTTTTGATCCACATCTGATCTGCATTTTTTTGTGGAAAGAATGTGGACCCATTCATTTCAATGGGTCCGCAAAAAATGCAGACAGCACACCGTGTGCTGTCCACATCCGTATGTCTGTTCCTTAGTCCCGCAAAAAAAATAGAACATGTCCTATTCTTGTCCGTTTTTTTGCAGAAAAGAATAGGCATTGTTACAATGGATCTGCAAAAAAAATTGGATGCGACACGGACGTCGTCTGTATTTTTTGCAGATCCACGTTTTGTGAGTGACTGTGAATGTGGCAGTGTGACTGCTGTCCTATCGCCTGAAATCCCAAATGCTTCAGTTTCATCTGTCACCTTGTCTTTGTTTCCAGCACCATGCTGCTTTTCCCGGCTGTTCGCAGGGCTCTGACGAGTGCCACTATAAGTAATGGTGAGTACGCGCCTGTGTGGTTTGGCCAGATATTAAGTGACTCCGCCGTGGAGGAGATTTACCTAAACTAGCGCGAGAGAAGAAGTGAGGGCCGTAGCAACCAGTTTCCAGGAAAAGGAAAGCACTAACCTTACGGATTGCTATGGGCGACTCCTCCAATGCAGTAGCCTTTATAAGGACTACACAGTCCTCATTTTACACACTTGACCATGTTTCTGGGTCAATGTTGTTAAGCAGTGGGGGTTTTGGGACCTTTCCTCACCTTTTTGGTTTCATTCACATTTGTGTTCATTTCTGCTGTTCTGCTCAGTCATAGAATGATGGCAGTGCCAGATCCTCCACATGGCGGATGGACCCCATGGACTACTGTAGGGTCCACTGGGCTTCTGTCAGGGTGTCTGTCATTTTGCCAGGCTGCGTGCAGAATTTTTGACAGACTCCGTGTTGGAGCTTTATTATATGCCGTTTTTTTTCCATACAAAATAACATCTAGATTTCGCCAGGAATATTTTGGACACTAATTTATGTAATTATTATTTTTTCTATTATTAATAGTCCGGACATCGAGCACAGCGGCGAGCAATCTGTTGGAGGTCTTTGTGGATGGCAAACCAGTAATGGTTGAGCCTGGCACCACAGTGCTGCAGGTACAGTACAGCGGTTTATTCCTCATCACTCAGGATTGTACATGGTTTGTGTTTCATATCGAACACTTTTTACCATGTTACTCAGTGGTCATCTCTCATTTACCAGAACAGTGTGCAAGGATGTTCACGTTCTTCTGGGTTTCTGTGATGCATATGAAGTAACCTGTCTTGGAGGGGCTGTTACATTTGTGGGACTTTTGTGCTGCCATTTGCCATATATCGTCACCCGCTGGCAGCAGCACATAAGACTTGTTTCATGTGCAAAATATAGTTCCCTTCAAGTCGGTGGGAGGTCAGTCTCCTTTCCTTCTTGGTCTCTGACTGCTGGTTATATTATGGATTCAGCATCTCCATTCCAAAAGAGCCCCAGTTACAGGGGAAATCAGCCTGCTGTGGGGGGCTGAGCAGGGTCTCCTGACCCTGCAGCTCTGCGCGCCGCACACCTATCTAAGGAGAAGGCAGAAGCGCTGATGCACTGCTTCTGCCTTCTCCTCTGCTGTCACTTACAGCCGGGAGCAGGAGCTGTAATGCTTTGTCGTGAGGCGCTCATGGCAGAAACACAGCTGATCACACGATCATCTGTGTTTCTGTCCAGTAGGACGGCGGCTGCAAACCTTGGCTCTGGGGGCCGCAGGTTGTGCACCCCTGCTGTACACGTTACATTGTTGTCCAGTCCCGCCGAGCCTTCAGGTTCGTCCAACATTAGTACATAGAGACCTTAACGTCCTTGATCTTGATCCAAACACACACCTAAGACTGCAGTGGAGACCAAAACCATCTTTAACTTATCCCCTCTTTTATGACACCAATCCTTTTTTGTACGAAGGATATTCCTAATTTTATGAGGCAGTATTGGAATTATTTTTGTCTCTTGTAATTTGTATGAAGTAGAGTATTTGGAATCTAAAGATCTGTCTTGATCTTCCTCCTTTCACAGGCATGTGAGAAAGTGGGCATACAGATACCTCGCTTCTGTTACCATGAACGGCTGTCGGTAGCTGGAAATTGTCGCATGTGTCTTGTGGAAATAGAGAAAGCCCCCAAGGTCTGTGAAACAATATCTACATCATTGATGAGCCCTAGATGGTGATATCTTAGCGTTTTATTGCCTTTTTTTATTTTATTTTTATAATTTTGTGTCTGGAGAGAAGCAGTGAATTTAAAAAAATGTATAGGATTTAATTTATTAATGTATAGAGATAAACAGGCACTCTTTCATCCAAGGAAAATGTCAAAAAAATGAAGGAAAATTTGATTTCTCGCCCAATTTCCTTGGGGGACACAGAAGACCTTGGGTATAGCTCATCTCCCTAGGAGGCGTGACACTAAGTGAAAACTGTTAAGCCCCTCCTCCATCAGCTATACCCCCAGCCTGGAGAGAGAGACTGCCAGTTTTTTGCTTAGTGTCCAAGGAGGCAAGACACTCCCTGCTACTGCAGGGCTGTTTCTCCTTTGTTTAAATTTTGATTTTTACTTTTTTCTTTTCTTTTTGTTCCAGATCATCAGGGACAACAGAGACGCACTAGACCTCTCTGTTTCTCCCGGGGTTGAGCTGCGCCAGTGCCGGTCACCCGCACTGCTGCCTCCCCCACAGAAGACAAGGTGGATCAGGGCAGCCCAGCTCCCCTACATCCCGCCAGCGCAAGGGTCGCCCGCACGCCAAGTCCCTCTCCCAGCGTCCTGCCACTACGGTGCCAGTAGCTGAAGGGGCGACCCTGCTGGAATGGACCGAGGGTGAAGACGACTATGGTGAGAGTGGCTTCTCCAGCCCTACGTCCCCCACCCCCCACCCTGGTCTCCTGCGTGCCTGACCCCCCATACTGGGCCTCTGGACCCTTCGGTCACTGCTGGACCTAGGCTGGCCCCTGGGGTGCTGCGGGGTGACATTCTACTCCTGCTCCCTCTCCTCCCTTCTGGCCCTCATGTGACTTTTTAGCAGCAGAATGCTGCGAATAGGCTGCACATCGCCTCCCTTCACTTATCAGCGTCCCTCCTGGGAACGCTGTGCTCGCATCCCCACGGGCACCCGGTCTCAGGGTCCCCCCATCCCTCACCAATGCGCTGCTCTGGAGCGGGGGCCTTTTTCCTAACGGCAGTGCTGCTGGGGTTTTTACTTCCCGGCCTGCTCGGCCGCACCTCCGGCGCTTCTTCCCGGTCTGCTGGGCCGCACCTCCGAGCTGGCCGCACTCCGGCGCTCCTTCCCGGCCCCCGACTGTTCTGGCCTGCGGGGTGGACTCCCGCGGCCGGCATTTGGCTTGAGCACGATGCTCCATCGATGCCGGCCGTCGGCGACTTCCGGTCGGCCGGGCGCCGCAAATTTTGGCCCAGGCTTCGGGCCTACTGGGCCGCATTCCGGCGCTCCACCCGGGCCCCTGACTTCCGGTCCGCGGGGTGGGCTTCCGCGGCCGGTTTGTCTAGGCAGTCAGCTCCGGTGTCCTGTGCGGCCCCGGTCAGCCGGGTGCCGCAGAAAATTTAGGCCCCGGCTTCACGGCCTGCTAGGCCGCAAACTTCCGGCCTCTGTTGGAGGGGGCGGGAACTTCTCCGGGCGCGAATTCTTCCCGCCTGGAGGTTCACTCTCACTGACTGTGTTTCCCGCCCCCAGGGGATCGCGGCGCCGCCTCCTCCTCCCTTCCAGGTTGGTTGGCTTAACCCTTCGGGTACCGGCGGCTCCCGATGGGCCTATATGGCTGGCGCCCCCCCCCCCCCCCTCTACTTCTATGCTGGGCACCTGTATGGTGGCACTTCTTTCTGCCTCAGTGAGGCTATTTTTTATTTAGAAATGCATAACATGGTTAACCAATGGATTTCTTGTGCGCTGCGCAGGACGCTGCAGCCTTATCTCGGTAGCGCCGCCTGTATGCGTGCTCCTTCCACGAGCGGCATGGTGTCGCACTCCCCGGCTGGTGCATGTTTCCCTTCTAAGTGGTTCTTGCCCTCTCCGGGATACAGCGCTGGCCAAGTGCATGCGCTCTCTTTTTTTCTGTAGGCAGAGTTCGTCACCCTCCAGCTATGGTAACTGCCATGTGCAGACAACCCCTTCCTAGGCGGGATACTGCACTCCTCGGGCTGCAGGCTTGCCTGGTGCATGACCCCCCGCTTAGGTGGAATACTGCACTCTCACCGAATACGGTGTTGGCCATGTGCACGAGAACGCTGCACTCATTGGATTCGCTGCAGGCCATGTGCACAACCCCCTTCCATAGGCGGAATGCTGCACTCATTGGATTCGTTGCCGGTCTTGTGCATGTCCTCCTTCCATAGGTGGAATCTGCACTCTCACCAGATACGGTGTTAGTCTGGTGCACGACCCCCTCCCATAGGGGAACGCTGCACTTTCACTGGATTCACTGCCGGCCATGTGCGTGATTCCTTTCCATAGGCGTTACGCTGCACTCACTGGATTTGATACCGGCCATGTGCATGACCCCCTTCCATAGGCGGAATGCTGCACTCTCTGGATTCGCTGCCGGTTTTGTGCATGACCCCCTTCCATAGGCGGAATGCTGCACTCACTGGATTCGCTGCCGGTCTTGTGCATGACCCCCTTCCATAGGCGGAATGCTGCACTCACTGGATTCGCTGCCGGTCTTGTGCATGGCCCCCTTCCATAGGCGGAATGCTGCACTCACTGGATTCGCTGCCGGTCTTGTGCATGACCCCCTTCCTTTAGGCGGAATACTGCACTTCATTGGTTATGGTGCTGGGCAGCCGGCCATGTGCATAACCCCCTTCCATAGGCGGTATGCTGCATTCTCATTGGATTCGCTGCCGGCCTTGGGCATGCCTTCTTCCCTCAAGCGCCATGCATACACCCTCACTGACTGGGGTCGTTTTCTCGCTGGTAAGTTGCTGGCCGCGTGCATGACCCCCTTCCATGGTGGGATGCTTGCAACTCACTAAATCCACTGCCGGCCATATACATGTTCCCCCTTCCGTGGGCGGTGTACGGCACTTTTACTGGATTCGCTGCCGGCCGTGGGCATGTCTCCTTTCCTCAGGCAACATACACACACTCTCACTGACTGTGTTTGTTCTCTCGCCAGTGTGCTGCTGGCCAGGTGCCTGACCCCCATCCATGGCGGGGTGCTCGCATTCTCCCTGGTTGCAATACTGGCCATGGGCATGGCTCCCCCTTCTGGGCAGCATACTGCACTCTCACCAGATACGTTGCTGACCTCTAAGATGGGTGGAATGCTTGCACTCCCATTGGATACGGTGCTGGCCTTGTGCGTTACCACCCCTCATTCCAGGGTGGACTTTTTGTACGCTCACAGGGCTCACAACTGTCCTTGTATATGCTGTGCTGGACTAATGTACTTGTCCCCATTCATTGGCGGAGTAGTTGTACTCTCACAAAATTCGGTGTTTGGTGGATTATTGCACACTCACTTAATGCTAGGGTTACCCTGTGCATGTCCCCTTTTCACTGGGTGGACGTCCTGCTGGATGCGGTGTGGCCATGTGCATGGCCCTCTTCTGGGCGGAATATGGTATGTCTTACTTCTCTGAAGTAGGTGCTGGTCTTGGGCATCACCCCCTTGTGGGGCGGGCTTTGCACGCTTGCTGCCCGCAATGTTTGCCAAGTGCATTGCCCTCTCTTCTGGGCGGACTGCTTGCGTTCCGTCGCATGCCATACTAGTCTTGTGTATGTCCCCCCTTCCGGTTGCACTTTGCCCTTCCGTGGATTCTGTGGGACTCTGTGGCTGGCCCTCCTTGCTGTATGACTATTTCGCAGTGGGCGGACGCTCTTCTGCACTCTGTGCGTTGTTGGGCCGTGTATGCCTTCTCCTTCCGTAGGTGGGTTGGCTTTCTCACTGCTTATGGGGCTGCTTGTACGTATGCCTCCATTCTTCCTGCGACTTGACGTTTTTCTCTTGGGATACGGTGATTGCCGCCGGCCTGGAACTCTTCTCTGAAGAGATCTTTCTGTTCACCTGGCCTGGACGGGCTCTATTGCTCTCTACTGCAGCGAGCTGGGTGGTATCCATTCTCTGTTCGGAGGGTATATTGGTGTTTCCGTTGTGACGGTATCCACCATATTCGTTGGCCCTTCCGCCTGGGGAGTGTTTGTGGTTCCTAGATGCGTACCCATTAGTTACCCTGTGGCATTGCTTCCCAGCGCAAGCGGTCACATGGTCGAGAGTGCTGTCTCCAGCGTCCCTCGCAGTCTACGTTGGCTCTGGCGGGATTACGGTTCCCTCGCCTGTTGCCATTCCTCCTCTTGGATGCGTTTTGGTTTGAGTCCTTCCTGTTGGCACCCTCCGTGCTTCAGTTTGTTTTGCTACCAGGTTCTAGCCGCTCTTTTCGAGCAGGTCGCCCAACTTCTCTTGGTTGCTCGATTACCCAGGTCTCAGGGACCTCCACTTTCGATTCGTTAGGGTATTCGCCTTCTGCGAATTGGTGAGCCGGACATCTCGGAGTAGCGGAGTTCTGCCTTTGAGCGGTCCTGTGGCTTCCCTGTTGCCCACTCCTCCTCCTTGCGGTTGGGGGGTGTCATCCGTCTTCTCGGCTATTTTTTCTCTCGACGGCTCTGTTTTGGCTTCTCCTGGGTCAGTTTTACTCCGATGTGGCTTCTGCCCCGGCCAGGCTTCAGGGGCTGTTCCTTCACTGCCCTCCCCCCTGGGGAGACTATGGTTGTTCATATGGATGGTCCCGGTGTTCCTTATGACCTCGTACTGTCTCCATTGTTCACACTGGCTGTACTAGCTGTGTGCCTATTACCGGGTTTGCCGCATTCTGTCCTCCCGCTGGGTGCAGATTACTTTTACCATTCTGGGTGATGGTCCTGCTTGGACTTTACCTTCTCGGTAACCTGGCGGGCCTACTTTCTTCTGTCAAGATTGCCCTTCAAGCCCCCACACCGGGACTGTAGAACACCTTCCTGTGGTGGCTGCAACGACAAGGGCTTTAGCCTGACTTGTCCTGGAGTCTGTTGGAAACTGGCCGGGTCCCTTTCGGTTCCTTCCGTTTGTCCATCTGCTCCCCCACTCCGCGTGGATTCGGGACGGCGTTGCTCGGGGGCCGACGGGACCAGTTTTCCCAACCTTTTTGCCCGTGTCACTGATTTGCGCTTACTCGCATTGGATTTCCTCCCGTCTGCCCTGACGAGTCCAGCGAGCACACTAGTGTTCGCTCCCGGCCGTGCTTCGTCCAGGTTCTGTTGTCTGACTTAGGGTCTTCCCTGGGGTTCTTTAGGAAGCTGGGCATTCACCCAATTCTGCCTTTCTCTTCCCGTGATTCGGTCTTCTCCAGTCTGGCCTGGACCTGCGACTGGGACTCTGTTACTTGAAGTGTCTGCAGTTTTTTTGCTTGGACATCTGACTCTTGTCGACGCTCGGTCTCTTGTTTCCAGGAGGTCCGCGCCAAGGTTAACGGCTCCTGGGTGCTTTCCTCCGCTTTAACCAAATGGCTATTACTGTGGTTACTGCTCAAGGGCAGGGTTCTGTTTTTTTGGTGTCACCGTTCATTTCACCAGAGCGGTTGGTGCCTCCGGGGCCAGAGGCATTGGACTTCAGCCATGTCATTGTGCAGGGTGGCCACGGTCTTCCTTGCACTCTCTTACCAGGTTCTCCTGAGTGCGTACTCTGGCTTCGGCGGCGGCTGCTGCCTTGGGCCGCCTGGTTTTTGCAGGTGGCGTTTCCTTGCTGCCTTCGGGTGCTTCGCCTTGGTGCTGTGGTCCCTCCCCTCTTGGACTGCTTTTGAACGTCCCAAGGTCTTCTGTGTCCCCCAAGGAAATTGGGCGAGAAAACGAGATTTTTGTATAACTTACCAGTAAAATCTCTTTCTCGCTCTTTCCTTGGGGGACACAGCACCCACCCATTCATTGGTTTTTTTCTACACGGTTTCCGAGTTTTGTTTACCCGTTGGGTAGTTGGCTTGTTGTTTCCACTTGTTGGACTTTGCCTTTTCTCACTACTTGGACACGCAACTGGCAGTCTCTCTCTCCAGGCTGGGGGTATAGCTGATGGAGGAGGGGCTTAACAGTTTTCACTTAGTGTCACGCCTCCTAGGGAGATGAGCTATACCCAAGGTCTTCTGTGTCCCCCAAGGAAAGAGCGAGAAAGAGATTTTACTGGTAAGTTATACAAAAATCTCGTTTTCATCCAAATATATAGACAAATTGCATGAAATCTTTATTAAACATAAAAAGAATAAAAATTGGGGATCACGGATGTGACGGTGCGCCGTGTAATCTGAGGCAGACGAAGAAGCACACCACCAGCTGCGTGCCACCAATATGTCCCAAAGGATCCTAGCTGAGTACATATAACCTAAAATGCGCCCCTAAAATAAATGAAAACCCCAACTGTGAAGATGGACCGTATAGATTGATATTAATATGGCTAAAAATTAGTTCCTGAATCAGTATAATCGGCATGCATGATTAGGTGGATAATTTGAGCACATGATTGTTGATAAGAATGTTCGAATTCATGAAATAATCTCATTGGTGTCCAATGTATGAATTCAAAGCTAGCTGTAGGATATTTATAGTTACTTACGCATATTGGAATAAGGGACCATTCACACATCCAGGGTGTTTTGTGGATCCACAATACATCCGGCCGACACCCCCCCCATAGAACTGCCTATTCTTTTCCTCAATTGCGGACAAGAATATGACATGTTCTAATTTGTTTGGGGCCACGCTCCGGAAATGTGGATGTTGAGAGCACATAGTGTGCTCTCCGCGTCTCTTCCGGCCCCATAGAGAATGAATAGGTTCGGATGCAGACTCATTTGCAGACGTGTGAATGGACCCTAAAAGCAATGTAGCCTAAACCTATCCTTATAGAGTTCTCTGTTACAAAGTAAATCGTTACCGTGAATAAAAATAAATAAATAATATAGCTTTATAGTTGGCCTAATACAGTAATCATTAGGGAAACTAGTCTTTTGCTTTCCCTTTTGAATATTGACATGTTTGGTATATAGAGAACCTATTTATCAACTTTGTAGAATATATAAAATGGTGGAGGTTTTCCGGATTTTAAAGGATGATGCAGCTTTCCCCTTCTTCTCAGCCTGTAGCTGCTTGTGCTATGCCCGTCATGAAAGGTTGGAACATACTGACAAATTCCGAAAAAAGCAGGAAAGCAAGGTATGTAAAATAGACTCTACAGTCCTGTATATCGGCTGTTATAGCAGCTAATGTATTTAGTCAGGAGAAAATACATTGAAGGAAAAGCTAAAACTGTGAACTGCAAGCCCGTCCGTGTATGGATCACGACCTCCCCATTTCTACTTCAATTAGGGAGGGAGTAATGGAGTTCTTGCTGGCAAACCACCCACTGGACTGTCCCATCTGTGATCAAGGAGGTGAATGTGATTTGCAGGTAAAGTTGCTTAGCGTAAGTTATATTTTTTCCAGTCCTGGACCTCTTGTGGTCTGTGCTACCTTCTGATACTGCAGGAATGGCGCAGACGTGCATGTACGCAGTTACTGCACAGCTCTTATGTGTTTATGCTGTTTCTAATGGAAGTAAAGCTGGGGAGGGTTAGTGATGCAGTTTAACGTTTATCATTTCGCTGTTGCAGGATCAGTCAATGATGTTTGGTAATGACAGAAGCAGGTTTACAGAGGGGAAACGTGCGGTGGAGGACAAGAACATTGGACCCTTAGTTAAGACCATCATGACACGCTGCATTCAGTGTACCAGATGTATTCGGTAATTGATTTTGCACGGTTATTGCAGCTGTACAGTAAGATTTTTTTAAAAAAATTTTTTTTAATGCCTCTGGTAACCATATTTCTTAACATTTCTAGACGTTTTCTGATAAAACACTCCTGTCCATGTGTCCTTTTGGGGCATATGGGTGTTACAGAGATCACGTGCACCAAGGAAACCAGTTACTGGCCTCAACAGTGACACGTCCCCAAGTGGCACATGATCTAGCAGTGACATGCCACTTGGGGAAAAGTCACCGCTGAGGACCATGATTGGCCTTGTCTTGAAGTTTATAGGCCGGGACCAGAAGGAGCTGTATCGGACCCCTTGCTCTGGCTTGGAACAGCAGAACTCAGGTTGAGCTATTAGTAATTTTTTCCTTTAAGATCAGCTCTCTAATGGCCAAATTGAAAGCTGCCATAAAAGTTGTAATATCACAGTAAGGCTACATGCACACGACCGTATGTGTTTTGCGGTCCGCAAATTGTGAATCCGCCCAAAAAACAGATGCCATTTGTTTGATTTTTGTTTTTTTGCAGATCCATTGTAACAATGCCTACTCTTCTCCGCAAAACGGACAAGAATAGGACATGTTGTGTTGTGGTTTTTTTTTTTTTTTTTTTTTTTTTTTTTTTTTTTTTGCGGGTCTATGGAACGGACATGCTGAAATGAATGGGTCCGCATCCTATCTGCAAAAAAAAGGAACGGACACAGAACGTGTCACATTCACACAGCGCAGCACACGTCCTGAACTTCCAGCACTGCCGGGGTTGCATAGCATTATTTTGATTTATGATGCTATTTAACCCTTATAGTTTTGGTATGTATTATGTCAGTTATTCAATACATTCCAGACCTCTAAGAGTTGCATAGTATAATAAATCAGTATAATGCTATGCGACCCATGCAGTGCTGGAAGATCAGGACGGGTGCTGCGCTGCGAATCAAGAGCGTGACACTCGCTCGTGTGAAACCAGCCTAAGGCCTCTTGCACATGACTGTATGTATTTAGTGGTCCGCAAAAAACAGCTCTACAAAAAATACGGATGACCTCCATGTGCATTCCTTATTTTGCGGAACGGATCAGCTGGCCCCTAATGGAACAGTACTATCCTTGTCCATAATGCAGACAAGAATAGGACATGTTCTATATTTTTTTTTGCAGAATGGAAATACGGAAACGGAATTTACATGGAGTACTTTCCGTGTTTTTGTGGACCCGTTAAACTGAATGGTTCCGTATACAGTCCGCAAAAAAAATGGAACGGACTGAGAATGAAAATACGGTCGTGTGCAAGAGGCCTAAGGCTGCTGAATGTCAGGGACCTTGTAGAAAATTCAGAAGCAGTTTGCATAGAATGGAGGCGGCTGCTACTGGGTGTAACTAAACTCAGCACAGCCCTAGCAGCGACAACTGTAACTAGAGCCAGTACAGCCCTAGCAGTGACAACTGTAAGGACTCTTTCACACGGGCGTTGCAGGAAAATGCACAATTTTTCCCCGTGAGTGCAAAGCGTTTTAATGCGTTTTACACGCGCGTGAGAAAAATCAGCCTGTTTGGTACCCAGATCCGAACCTGGACTTCTTCACAGAAGTTTGGGTTGGGTGTTGTCGCTTTTATTATTTTCCATTATAACATGGTTATAAGGGGAAATAGCATTCTTAATACAGAATGCTTATTAAAATGTCCATTGAGGGTTTAAAAATAATAAACAAATTTAACTCACTCCATCCACTTGATCGTGTAGCGGATCTCCTCTTCCTACTTTCTTCAGGACCTGGCTAAAGGACCTTTGATGTCACTGCGCTCATCACATGGTCCTTCACCATGTGATGGACCATGTGATGAGCACAGTGACATCACCACAGGTCCCTTTTCATCAAAAAAAGAAAGAAGACATGCCAGGCTGAGTGTTCAAGTGGAATAAGGCGAGTTTATTAATTGTTTTGTACTTTTTAACCCCCCATCACTATTTTACTATGCATTCTGTATTAAGAATGCTGCTATTTTCCCTTATAACCATGTTATAAGGGAAAATAATAAAGATCGGGTCCCCATCCTGACTTGCTTGCGATTTTCACACAGCCCTATTCACTTCTATGTGGCCTGTGTTGCGTGAAAAACACACAATATAGAGCTTGCTGCGATTTTCACGCAACACATCAGTGATGCGTGAAAATCACCGCTCATGTACAAGCCCCATTGAAGGGAATGGGTCCAGATTCAGTGCGGGTGGAATGCGTTCACCTCACGCATTGCACCCACACAGAATTCTCGTCCGCGTGAAAGGGGCCTAACTGAGTGAATGTAAAGGAAAAAATATAATAGTTCACCAGTGGTCTTTGCTAACCTTTGTTGGATAGAGTATAAAAATAATTAAAACATTTCCCACTCCAAATTGTTCTTGTACATGCTATATATCTAAATTTGCAATAGACAATGATGAACACAAATATATAGGTCTATTTTAGGGTAATATATCCTAATCAGTAAAAAAAAAAAAAAAAAAAGTCTAGTAGTGACCACTGAAATTCACTTGGTCCTCAACTGCAGAACGCAAGTATATTTTTTAATGGGCTTTCCTTTCATTTCAGATTTGCCAGTGAGGTCGCCGGAGTTGATGACCTTGGAACTACAGGTAGAGGAAATGAACTGCAAGTTGGCACCTACATAGAGAAGATGTTTATGTCAGAGTTGTCTGGAAACATCATAGACTTGTGCCCTGTTGGAGCATTAACTTCCAAACCTTATGCCTTCACTGCTCGACCCTGGGAAACTAGGTACATGAAACTTTCAATGAGTATTTTATGGTTGATATGCCCACTGTTTTATCACTGTTCAGTGCTGTATACACTTGCATTTCTAGTTAGATTTAAAGTCAGTACAATATTATCCATCTATATTATATCAATGTGACATAAATATCTACTGGGCAAACCTCAGTAAGGACATAAACTAAATGGGCCTGTGTTTTGTTACCAGGAAAACTGAATCCATTGATGTCCTAGATGCTCTGGGTAGTAACATTGTGGTCAGCACAAGAGGTGGGGAGGTCATGAGAATTTTGCCTAGAATGCACGAGGATATCAATGAAGAATGGATTTCTGATAAAACCAGGTATGTGTTTATTTTTTTCTTCTTCCCCATGTGCATATACTGAATTCAGTAACGTTTCTTTCCTGTTTTAAGCATATAATGTCATGAATAATTTCTCTGGCAATAGATTTGCTTATGATGGTTTGAAGCGTCAAAGACTGACTCAACCCATGGTCAAGGATGACAATGGTTATCTAGTCCAGACGTCCTGGGAAGATGGACTGACTAAGGCGGCCGGAGTGGTAAGCATTATGGATGTATAAAATGGCACACATATTAAATATAGTATAGAAAATGTAAGTAACTGATTCTTAAAGAGAGTTTGTCAATGGAGAGTTCAGTGTTAACCCCGGCACAATGCCTTGTAGGACTAGCTGAGCTAAATGTAATGAGGCCTTTCTCTGACAGCCCCCATCTCCTCCTTAATTGACTGACAGGGGCAGGTGAAATGACTATGCAGAAATCTAGCCCTGTCAATCAAGAAGGAGGGTTTGTCAGAGGAAGCTGGAGTGCGTGAAGCAAATCCACAGCATTGTACAGTGCCAACAAAATGGATTTTCGGAAATCTTATCCACACACTACATAAAAAATTTCTGCAGTGTAAATAACCAGTGATATAGATTTGCAATCGAGAGGGTGAACTTCACAGCCGTGTCCAAGGCAACAGCATACAATAAAAACCTACATGTGGTTTTTGCCACGGATTCACAGCTGACTTTTCTGCTATATTTAAGTCATATGTGGCTGTACTCCTAAGGATTTTGTTATTACAAAATATACAATAAAATGAACATGTTTTTTTAGAATAATAAGGACCGTAAAAGTTATGACTTTTGAAAGCATTGAGGCAAATACTAAAAAATGTGCGCTCGTGCAGATGGCCGTAGCCGTCTTTGTGTTTCGTAAGTTGCGGATTCATAAAACACTGATACCGGACTTGTGCTTTCCGCATTTTGCAGAATGGAACGTCCGGCCCCTAATAGAACAGTCCTGTCCTTGTCCGTAATGCAGACAAGAATGGGACATGTTCTGTATTTTTGCAGGCGCCACAGAATGGACACATAGATGCGAATAGCACACGGCATGCTGTCTGCACATCTTGTGGACCTATTAAAGCATTTGATTAGAAAGTTCTCCAGGTGCGACAAAGCCTTTTATCCAGATGTTAGAATTTGTCACTTCAGTAGCACATAGCATGTTCTACACCAATTGTATATCTCATGTTCTAGTTGCAAAGTGTCCAGGGCAAAGATATCGCAGCTATTGCTGGAGGTTTGGTGGATGCTGAGGCTCTAGTTGCTCTAAAAGATTTGCTGAACCGGCTGAATTCAGATGCCTTGTGTACTGAAGAAATTTTCCCTAATTCTGGAGCTGGGTAAGACTTTACATTACTTGTCTAATTGCAAGAGTGCTTGATACAATTCAACTGAAGTATATAGAAGGTATTTGGTAAACAAGATAGGTGATAAATGTATGATTGAGTATGCAGTTACTGGGACCCGCGCCCGTCGCAAGAACAGGTCCCCAAGTTCCCCTTTTGAATGGACTAGTGGGCGCACATGCACTACTGCTCCATTCATACTCAATAAGACTGATGAAGATAGCTGACTATTGCACTCGACTGTCTCAGTGAGTCCCATTGTAGATAGCAGTAGTGCATGTGTGAGACCAACGATATGTTGAAAAGGAGCCTGGTCCTCGTGATTGGTTGGACCCCAAGTGATCATACATTGACTACCTATCCTGTTGATAAGCTGATAAATGTTCTTAATACGTTAAGGACCTTGGACGAGAATGCTTGTCCTAACTGGCCGGTACTTCAGACACTAAGACAAGCATTCTCGTCCGTCCTAGGGTTAACCGGCTGCCGCGATCAGCATCAGGCTGTCGGTATCGGGATCCCTGCTGTATCCGCCAGCATCTGTGAAAACACTGATGCCGGCAGATTAACCCCCTGTATGCCACGGTCACGCTGACCGCGGCATACAGGGGGTTTGGGCAGCTTGTATATCCCCATCGGGTCCCCGTGCTGCAGTGACGGGGACCCGATGGTTGCTATGGCAGCCCGATGCCTTGAACAGGCATCGGGACGGCCAGCTACGGAGGCCCTGAGATCCAGCCCCAGGGCCGGGTCTCCTAGGCAACTGTTGGCGTCTTACAGTGTAAGACACTGACAGTTCAATACAGCACAATACAAATGTATTATGCTGTATTGAAACAGTGATCAGACCCTAAAATGTTGAAGTCCCATAGTGAGACAAAAAAATAAAGTATATTTTTAAAAATGGGGAGAAATTTTTTTAGAAAGGTGACATATTAGGTATCGCCGCTTCCGTAACGACCTGCTCTATAAAAATATCACACAAAAAAAGTAAAAAAAAGCGATTTTTATTATTTATTTTTGTCACCTTACATCACAAAAAGTGTAATACCAAGCGATCAAAAAGTCATAAGCATCACAAAATCGTACCAATCAAACCTTCATCTCATCCCGCAAAAAAATTAGTCATATTTGGTATTGTTGCGTCCGTAACAACCTGCTCTATAAAAAAAAAAAACACATTATCTAAGGGTACTTTCACACTTGCGTTAAACTTTTCCGGTATTGAGTTCCGTCCCAGGGGCTCAATACCGGAAAAAAACTGATCAGTTTTATCCTAATGCATTCTGAATGTAGAGCAATCCGTTCAGTATGCATCAGGATATCTTCAGCTCAGTCACTGTACGGTTTTTGGATGGAGAAAATACTGCCGCATGCTGCAGTATTTTCTCTGTCCAACATTGAGGAACACTTGCCGGAATGCTGGATCCGGCATTATTTTCCATTGAAATGCATTAATGACACATCCGGCTCCAGAAAAACGGATCCGGTTTTGCGGTCTGCGCACTCGCAGACCTTTTTTAAAAGTGTGAAAAAGATAAATACCAGATCCTTTTTTCCGGATGACAACCGGAGAGACAGATCCGGTATTGCAATGCATTTGTGAGACGGATCCGTCTACAAATGGTATCTGTTTGCATACAGATTGCGACCGAACTGCCTGCCGGATCCGTCAAAACACATGCAAACTGATGGCATTTGTCAGACTGTTCAGGATCCTGATCCGTATGACAAATGCATTGAAATGGCAAATCCATCTCTCCGGTGTCATCCAGAAAAACGGATCCGGCATTTATTTCATTTTTTCAAATTTTTTGCGGTCTGAGCATGCGCAGACAGCAATGCCAGATCCGTTTTGCCGGAACACTCAGGGCCGGATCTGGCATTAATGCATTTCAATGGGAAAAAAATGTCGGATGTGTTCCGGAATTTTGGACAGACATAAAACCACAGCATGCTGTGGTGTTATCTCCGTCCTGAAAAGACAAAAAGACTGAACTGAAGACATCCTAAACGGATTGCTCTCTATTCAGAATGCATTAGGATAAAACTGTTATTTTCCGGTATTGAGACCCTAGGACGGAACTCAATGCCAGAAAAGAAAAACACTGGTGTGAAAGTACCCTTAGTAATGTGATGTCTGAGTTGATGTTCGTTAGTACAGTGTTTTGATTTTTGTTCCCCTAATGTATAGCACTGACCTGCGGTCAAATTACCTACTGAATTCAAGGATTGCTGGTGTGGAAGAGGCTGATGTTTTACTGCTTATTGGTACCAATCCACGATACGAAGCTCCACTATTTAATGCAAGAATTCGCAAGAGGTTTGTCTCTTTCTGCAGATTTGTGTCAATTACATCCAACTTGCTGCAGCCACAAATAACTTAAAGTAATCCTATCCTCTAGGAGATGCGTGCACTTTGATTAGTGGGGATCTGACCAACCCCCTCCCTCACTCCCCACTATTGTTGAAAATGAAGATACCACAGTGCTAATTCTGTTCTGTGGCCTCTTCACGTTCTTTCCTTGGCCATTCGCTGTTCAACTGAAGTTCTGTACAGGTCTGTTCACGTGAATGGGACCAGTTGCAGTTCTCTGCACAGCTGGGTGTGCTGATGAATCACAGCATTAGTGAATGGCCTAGAAGGCAGACCCGCATCAATCATTAAGTGATGGCATATCCTTTATAAAATGGAAACTTCACAATGTACATGTTTCATCCATGTGATACTTTTCTGAAAATGAATTAATCTCATGTATTTTCCATTAAGCTGGCTTCGCAATGACCTCAACGTAGCTGTAATAGGAAGCCCTGTCGATCTGACCTACACTTACGATCATTTGGGAGACTCCCCTCAGATAATCAAGGATATTGCAACAGGAAAACATGCATTTAGTAAGGTGCGTATTTAGTGGTGTTCATTGTCTATACAGGTAAGAGAGAAACGCTGGAATTGTGTTTTGTCTCAGAAAAATGTATGTGCCTTGTCCTCAGTTTACAGTACAGTGTAAATATTTTGGAGCTCATGATTTCCTGCTATACCATTTTTGGGTACATATCCGTTGTGCCCAGCCAGTTGTTTTTTTATCTGAGCCAGACAGAACTGATGACCAGAAAAAAAATACAGAGAAAACCATGAAATCTGTTGTGGCGTGAGTTTCCCTCCAGCATTTCAACATGCCAGAGAGGAAAAAACGCAGTTGGCGGGGAACAAGCCCTTCCGAACATAGTGGTATAGCTGAAATATGGATTATCTCTGCCTCACGCTGACGCTGTAAATGATAGTCACGTATAATTGACTGAATCTCTTTTCTGGATGTGACCTTTTTATATAGGATCTTGAATCCTGCAAGATTAACAACTGCCTATATAGAAGGCTTACAAGTGATGGCACAATTTTCTATGAACTGGAGAAGCAAAACGGCTCTCTCTCAGATAAATCCTCATATGCTGAAAACACAAGTGTCCTTTTTTTTCTCTTAAAGTCTAGAGCATTTGGTGTTCCCAGGCGGTCTCCCATCCAAGTACTAACCAGACCTGATGAGCTTAGTTGCCCAGATCAGGTGTGGTACAGGTGGTGTGGCCGTAGGCAAGGAAAGGCTCATGCAATAAGATTATTGCTGTAACCTGTGTTTCCATTACGCCCCATGACAGCACCTGTGAGAGATCCTCCCCCTTCCGGACAGGAAACAGGAACTTCCCAGATCATTAAATAGGGTTCACCACACTCCAACCTCAGTTTCTTCCTGTTTGCTGTCCTTAGGACAGAGGTAAGGGATCTTTCCTGGATCGTTTAGGAGGCTGAAGGGCTTCTAGGGTTTATATGCCTTACCTATTAGAAGTTCCTGACTGCGTAAGTCTCCACTAGGAGCCGCTGTAAAAGTTTGGTATATTGCGGTCCTCCTTTTTTTTTTTTTTTTTTTTTTTTTTTTTTTTATATGCCATGGGGGGATGCCTGGTGGCCACCTCGTTACCTTCATACCTGCGGCCGGGTGAAGTTCCAGAGGCAGGAGGGAGGCGTCCTCTCCCTGGCTCGTCGGTTAAGCGTGCTCCTGCAGGTCCTGTGCATTCCACACGTAACAGGGAAGAGGACGGGCTAAAAACGTGGCGGGCGGTGCGCGGCCCATGAAAAGAGGACGCCGGCCAGCCAAGTTTAAAGGAAAGGTGGATACAGCCTGGGCAAGTTCAGCGGACAGCAAGACATTCCTTCGAGTCCCCCTCCAGTGTATCAGCATCATGCAGGAGGAACGGGATGCTCAGCAGCGCATGAAGAAACAGGAGCAGCACACAGAAACTGGCATGGTACTCCTGAGAGGAGTAAGAGGGGTTGTACCCCACAGTCTCCCTTTGGGGGGGGGGGGGGTGTTATCTCTTTATAAAATTCTCCAGTAATTTGTAACGGCTATGTGTTGTTACAGGTTAAAGAGGCCCCCAGGAAGGCTACACACAATTCAAAAGGGAGAGAATGTGGGATTTGTAAAAAGAAGTTGAGCTAGTCTTAACCAAAAGCGTGCTGTCAACCCTGCCTGGACAAATTGGTAGCAAAAGAATACCCGTCTTTGTTCCAGAATATACAGAATCTGGTCAGGATGGAAGTCTATTCCTCTGGAACAATTAAAAAAATCTCTTCCGGGTTCTTTCAAGCAGAGGAAGGCTCAAGAAAGAGAATTGGACTTTTCAGAGTCAGAGGGAGTGGTAGAAAGCTTAGATTCCTCTTCTGAGGACCTTACGGGAAGGCCCCTGTTTAAAGTGGGATCGGTTAAAAGGAAGTACCCCTTTAATGATTAGAATGTCACAGGAGGTACCGAGAGTAGATGCTCCAGTGGCAAAAGTTAATAAGAGATCAGCGCTCCCATTTGAAGATCTGGGCTCCCTTAAGGATCCAATGGATAAAAGGGTGGACACTTATCTTAGAAAAATTGGGAAGCATCTACATCTTCCTTTAAACCAAATATTGCTATGACTTCACTCGCTAGGTCACTCAAAATCTGGTTTGGGGAGTTAGGCTGGTTTCACACGGGCGTTGCGGGTGCGTTATGGGAACATGCAGGATTTTTCCCCGCAAGTGCAAAGCGTTTTAATGCGTTTTGCATGCGTGTGAGAAAAATCTGCATGTTTGGTATCCTGACTCAAACGGGAATTCTTCACAGAAGTTCGGGTTTGGGTTCAGTATTCAGTAAATTTTATTATTTTCCCTTATAAGGGAAAATAATAGCATTCTTTAATACAGAATGCTTAGTAGGTCAATTGAGGGTAAAAAAAACAAAAAAACAAAAAAAAAAAATTTACTTGCCTCCTCCAATTGATCGCGTAGCTGCTGGTCTTCTGTTCTTTCTTCAGGACCTGTCAAAGGACCTGTGGTGACGTCACTGAGCTCATCACATGGTCCATCCCCATGGTGATGTATTATGTGATGTATCAGATGATGAGCACAGTGATGTCACTACAGGTCCTGAAGAAAGAACAGGAGACCGGCAGCTACAAGATGAATTGGAGGAGGTGAGTTAATATTATTTTTTTTTAACCCTCAATTGACCTTCTACTAAGCATTCTGTATTAAGAATGCTATTATTTTCCCTTATAACCATGTTATAAGGGAAAATAATACAGTGGATAGACTTTTATCCTAGCAACCATGCGTGAAAATCGCACCGCATCTGTACTTGCTTGCGGATGTTTGCGATTTTCACGCAGCCCTATTCACTTCTATGGAGCCTGCGTTGCGTGAAAAATGCACAATATAGAGCATGTTGCGATTTTCACGCAACGCACAAGTGATGCGTGAAAATCGCCGCTCATGTGCACAGCCCCATAGAAATAAATGGGTCCGGATTCAGTGCGGGTGCAATGCGTTCACCTCACGCATTGCACACGCGCTGAAAACTCGCCCGTGTGAAAGGGGCCTGAGTCACACATTGCTAACAGAACCCTGAGGGAACAACTACTAGAAGCAATCCTTACTATGACAAAAGTGGTTGATTTTTATTTTGGATGCTCTAAAGTTATCTGCCAGAGCAGCCGCATTATCAAATTCTGCCAGAAGATCTCTTTGGCTTCAGGGTTGGAAAAGAGATGTTGCTTCCAAGTCAAAGTTGTGTGCCATTCCTTGCCAAATGAAATGTTTTATTTGGCCCAGTACTGGACGAGGTATTAGATAAAGCATTAGATAGGAAAATGGCATTTCCATTAACTAGTTTTCCATGACAGAGAAGACCATTTGGTTTCAGAAGAAAGGCAGTGATTGGAGGAGGGATAAATCAAAAGGCCTTTTCTTCAAGTCCAAGCCCCAGTCCTCCAACGCTCCTCAACAATGACTCCAGGGCTCAGGTCGGGGGTTGTCTGTCTTCTTATTTTTAAGCCTGGCAAAGTATAACATCAAGTACATGGGTAAAGGATATTATAAAAGAAGGCTACCGGCTGGAATTCAAGACTCCCACCAAAAAGACAAACAATTACGACATTAAATCAGAACTTTCAAAAACAAACGGCATTATTGGGCAAAATAAGAAGCCTCATAGAGGAGAGGTATTTTGACACTCTTTTTAGTCCCCAAACCGAATGGGTCCTTTTGGACTATAATAAATGTAAAGGAACTGAATTTATATCTAACATACCAAAAATTCTGCATGGAATCAATATCGTCAACAATTCTACATCTGTTTCCCAATTGCGTCAGGCATCCTTGATATCTACTGATGCCATATTACCATGTGCCTGTTCACCCCTCGTCTCAGAAATATCTCAGGGTGGCAGTACATGTGACGGAATCAGTCGTCCATCTTCAGTTCAGGGCCCTCACCTTGGGATATCAAAGGCACCTATTGAAATTAATGGAAAGGCTTGGGTGTAATTACACCTGCTCACCACTGCAGATGCAACGGCTAGAAGGTAAACAGTGAAGAGGAGGCAGCGCTGACACCCTGCGAGCCTCCTCTTCAAACAGCTGATCGGAGGGGGTGTCGGACCCCCTCCGATCTGATATTGATGACCTATCCTGGGGATAGGTCATCAATAAATATAACTTGGACAACCCCTTTAATGGATTATAAATTGGGAAAAATCGTGTCTGACGCAGAGTTTCCAATGCATCTTCCTGGGAATTCAACTAGATTCCTTATCCCAAAAGTCATATCTCCCTATGGTGAAGCTTCTGTCATTACAACAAAGGATAAGGGAATTCAGCAGGCCCAGAATGACCACTCTAAGGGAGGCCATGTAAATCCTAGGTTCAATGACATCCTGTATACCGGCAGTAAAATGGGCACAGTTCAGTTCCAGAATTCTTCAGATGCATAGTCTTTCTCTCTGGGACAAGGACCTAGTTTCTCTAGATCTTAGTAGTACACTTAAAGTTCAGGTCTCTGCCCTTAGTGTATTGTTTGACTGTACTTTGGCATCTCATCGCATCAGATTTATAAAGGCGTCAATTAGATTAAATCCTTTCCCTAAATCCAGATCATCTCCCTGGGATCTAAATATTGTCCTTTCCATGCTCACGCAAAGTCCTTTTGAACCATTGGATTTAATCTCTCTGAAGATGCTGCCATACGGCCTTTCTTGTAGCTATTACATCAGCCAGGCGAGTGGGGGAGATTTCGGCCTTATCTGCCTCTCCACCTTAGAGTACTTTCACAATTGCGGCAGGACGGATCCGGCAGGCTGTTCACCCTGTCGGATCCGTCCTTCCGCTGTTTCGCCGGACCGCCGCTCCGTCTCCATTGACTATAATGGGGACGGGGGCGGCGCTCCGGCGCAGTACAGAAGTGCATGGCGAAAGGCCACCGGACTAAAAGTCCTGCATGTCCGGCAGCCTCTGACCGCGAATTGCCGTACTGTGCCGGAGCGCCACCCCGTCCCCATTATCGTCAATAGGGATGGAGCGGCGGCACGGCGAAACAGCGGAAGGACGGCTTCGACAGGGTGATCAGCCTGCCGGAAACCGTCCTGCCGCAAGTGTGAAAGTAGCCTTATACCTTAATTTTGAAAGACCAAATTGTGTTGAGACCGGACCCGGCCTTTCTCCCTAAGGTTGTTTCCGATTTCCACCAGTCACAAGAAATCAATTTGCCTTCATTCTGCCAGAATCCCAAAAATGATGGGGAGAAAAAATTCCATACGCTAGATGTTAGAGATGCATGTGTAAATACCTAGACACTACAAAAGAGTGGAGAAAAGCTTCTCAATTCTTTGAGACACTTATACTAAAACAATGCTAATGTTGCACTGCTTTCTTAGAGGGGTGTCAGGCAAAACAGATAGCTCTTGGTATATTTGTTCATGCTGCTAATTGTTGAAAGGGTCGCTTTCATAACAATGTTTAGGCGGGTTGCTCGGCCTAGGTTCTATCCCTACATAAACTAGTCGTAGCGAGTTGGGAGAACCCTAACGGGCTGTATTCCGGGCACCCGCCCTTAAAAGGGCGACCCACAGCCGCCGGAACATCGGATCTATTGTTGCTGAGACCCTGACAATAATCCTTCCTCTGAACTGTCTGACGCATTTCACCACTAGGAGCAGTGGTTCTTCAGGGACACAAAAAGAAACGCCGGGGCGCCTGGTGCAGTGGCAGCGCTCCCGCACGTGTATAAAGGCAGTGGCAACTGATGAATACAAAAGTGTCTCTTCTTATAGCGTCACAGCCCCGCTTATTTATTTAATTAACCTATGGGTCTTTGCTGAGCGCTTTGTTTGGAACCGCCCCCACTAGTATGTCATAACATCCAAGGCATGGGCGCACACTGATTGGGCTGTTACCTTCTATCTTACCCAGTCAGCGACGCTCTGCCCGAAACCGGAAAGTGACGTCGGTGGGTGGTGGCTGAGTTGCTATGGGGATCTAACACCGTGTCCCGGCAGGTCCTGGCAGCTTACATGTGAATGAGACTAGGTTCATACGTCTATAGAAACTAGTGTAAGCATAGACAATCGATTACTATGAATATGTGTAGTCTGTAAGGCGTAATTACAGCACTCGATAGCAGATCTCACATATGAACAGATAGATCACAGATTTTTGGGGAGCCTTTGACCATGCAGGATTTAAGGTCCTTGCAGGTCACAAGTACATCTCTTTTATGTATATGGGCTATTTGTTGCCAAACTACACAATATATTTGGAAAATGACATATATTCTCAAAAGAGCGCTCTAATATTATCCCTTACACTGGGTTCAGACCTGAGCGTTCTGGATGTCTGACATACGCGGCTCCGGAACAAGCGAACGCCTATTGTCGCGCGTTCCTGCTAAGTCTATATACGGGAACGCGCGACAAGACGCCCCAAAGAAGCTCATGTACTTCTTGGAGCGTCGGGCGTTTTACAGCGCGTAGGAACGCGCTGTAAAACGCTCAGGTCTGAACCCAGCGTAAGACAGGGAATACGCATTATGGACTATTATGAGACCAAATTAGATCAATATTGTATCCTCAAAGGATCCCAAGCAAGCAAAAAGGGATGCCTTGCAACTCTGGCATATGATCCATCACGTTTTTTAGGATTATGGCAATTAATTACAAGAAAGGTTCATATGAAATAAATTCATTCAGGCCTTTAGGTGTCACAGAGTTTAACTTGTATGTCCATTTTGTTTCAGCCCGTAGGATCATCTTGTCCCAATCACCACCTCTCTTGGGTTTAGGGACATGTTGTAATCCCATGAATTTCAGGCAGTTGGTGTTGCCTCCATGATACTGTACAACGTGGCGAGCTACTGATGTCTTTTTCATTTAGTATATCATTCACATGGTCCCTTATTCGTCTCCTAAACTCACGTTTTGTCTTGCCCACATAATCTAGTGGGCGAGTACATTGGGCCAGATACACTACCCCGGTGGTGAGACAATTTATAAAGTCTTTAGTATAGAATTCTTTATTATTAGAGGAGCATGTGAATGTTTTCGCTTTTTTAATTTGACTACATGCTGTGCAGCTGCCACATTTAAAAGTACCCATGGGCTTTCTGGGAAGCCAATTGCCTGTTCTTTCTGGCGGTTGAAAATGGCTATTGACTAATCTGTCTCTCAAACTACGCCCCTTTCTAGAGGTGATTTGTGGGTATGATCCCAGTACCTTATCCAGATCTGGGTACACGTGCGGGAGCGCTGCCACTGCACCAGGCGCCCGGCGTTTCTTTTTGTGTCCCTGAAGAACCACTGCTCCTAGTGGTGAAATGCGTCGGACAGTTCAGAGGAAGGATTATTGTCAGGGTCTCAGCAGCAATAGATCCGAGGTTTCAGCGGCTGTGGGTCGCCCTTTTAAGGGCGGGTGCCCGGAATACAGCCTGTTAGGGTTCTCCGAACTCGCCACGACTAGTTTATGTAGGGATAGAACCTAGGCCGAGCAACCCGCCTAAACATTGTTATGAAAGCGACCCTTTCAACAATTAGCTCTTGGTATATTTGTTCATGCAGCAATCTGTTTTGCCTGACACCCCTCTAAGAAAGCAGTGCAACATTAGCATTGTTTTAGTATAAGTGTCACAATATTCTAAATATCAACAAAATAAGTTATGTTTTAAAATAACTACAATAAGGTACACTCAGCTCAATATTTATATTTAAAGACACCTCTGAGTCATAATACACTGGGCCACGACTACCGACTTCCTGACCCTGAGTATTCTTTATTCTTCTTCTCAATTCTTTGTTCAATTCCAGGGCCCCAACAAAGGTCACTAACCGTACAATTTCTAGATGGATAATGACAACTATAAGTCTAGCATACTCTTCTGCAAATCTTCAGGTGCCCTCCGGGTTCTCGGCCCACTCTACAAGGCTATAGCAGCTTCCTGGGCAGAAAAAGGCAGGGCCACAATTGACCAAATTTGTGGAACGGCTACCTGGAGCTCTCTAAGCACGTTTTATAGACTTGATAGGTTAGATCTATCTTTTGCTCAGGACTTGGCCTTTGTGAGAAAAGTGTTGCAGTAATCCCGCCCTAAAGTTATCTAGTGTATTCTCACAGGTGCTGTCATGTGGCGTAATGGAAATAAATGTATTTCTCTTACCGGTAATCGGTTTTCCATGAGCCCATGACAGCACCTACTTTATCCCTGTGTGTGTGTGTGTGTGTGTGTGTAAAAAATTAATATATATATATATATATATATATATATATATATATATATATATATATATAAGCATTTAAAGTAGTCTTAAAGAAAAATTATGCGGTCAGTCATATATTTAAAGAGGACCTTTCACTACTGTATAAACTAAAAACTAACTAGATCAGTGGGCAGAGCGGCGCCCAGGGGTCCCCCTGCACTTACTAATATGCCTGGGCGCCGCTCCGTTCGCCCGGTATAGGCTCCGGTGTCTGCGCTCCCTCTGACTGATTTTTTTGTAGGAGGCGTGTCCCTTGCTGCAGTGCCTGGCTATGAGCTGTGCGCTGCGATTGGCCAGCACTGCAGCAAGGGACACGCCTCCTACAAAAAATCAGTCAGAGGGAGCGCAGACACCGGAGCCTATACCGGGCGAACGGAGCGGCGCCCAGGCATACTAGTAAGTGCAGGGGGACCCCTGGGCGCCGCTCTGCCCACTGATCTAGTTAGTTTTTAGTTTATACAGTAGTGAAAGGTCCTCTTTAAGATGCTTTCTTTATGTATACTATGTTAGTTTTTTATTCAGAAATTAAGGCTAGGTCTGCACGACATTTGTCGCACAACAATTTTTATAATGGTAGTCTATGGTGTTTCACTGCGACACGACAGTCGCAAAAAAAAAATTCAAAATGGATTTTTCTGCGACTATCGCGTCGCCGAGCGACACCATAGACTACCATTATAAAAATTGTTGCGCGACATATGTTGCAATGTAGTTGTGCCCTAGACCTAGCCTAAAGGTCCTAGGAATCTTGTCACAAACTGAGGATGGGGTGTGGTGAACCCTATTTAAAGATCTGGGAAGTTCCTGTCCGGAAGGGGGAGGATCTCTCACAGGTGCTGTCATGGGCTCATGGAAAACAGATTACCGGTAAGAGTAATAAATGTATTTCTGTAACCAATATGAGATCGGCGGAGGACTGACTGCTGTCACCCCAGCCAATCAGCGCTGTGTACGAGTGCTATGGTCTCTTAATGGTTTACCTTCTCACTGTCACAATTGCATCGGCAAGCAGCCGATCCGTTATATATGGACTAAGCCCTCATTCTGATATGATAATATCTGAGACACTTAGCCAATATATTTTGATCAAAATACATCTGAGCCAGTCTACCAAGCGCCAGGGTGGTCTCAGGTCAGGCAGGTCCTACGCTAAACCTACCTAAGCCATTGGGTTTCTATGTTCAGGAGCGCAGACGCCGCACATATGGTGTGCCGCTCCTAGTCACCTCCATGTGCATCATGCAACCAATGGGAGGAGGAGTTCCCTTAGTGATCTTAGTTTTTTCTGTGTTTGACCTCCGTAAAGTGGTAATTGTATTTTCGCTTTATTTGTAGGTACTTACCCAGGCCAAAAAGCCCATGATAGTGATCGGCAGCAGCGCCTTGCAACGCAAAGATGGGGCAGCCATTCATGCTGCTGTTTCTACAATCGCACAGAATGCCAGGAGCAGTAGTGGGGTCCCTGAGAATTGGAAAGTGCTGAATATTCTGCACAGGTAAGCTTTCAGTATATCAGAAGCCGCTAAAATGAAGACTTGATATTATGAGTACGGTTTGCTTTTTGCGGGAATGGCAGTTATTAGGTATGTGCAACAACTTGACACAAAGGCGCCCCCGGTTTCTCTGTAACATTGCCGCATTGCTATGACTTGTTCATGACGTCTGTGTTTTCCTATAGGAAGGAAAATTTCAAGCAACTTTGTAAAAATTATTTTTGTCTGAAAATATAATGGTGCTGGTTATGACTGGTAGGCTATAAGGCTATTGAGCCCTTTCCATATTCTGTATGCGTGAGTTATTAGTAAAACACTAGAACCATTTTACCTTTTGTAGTTTCCTATGATCATGGTTAATTAAAAGGGTTGTTCAGAGACCTAAAGAGCAATTTGGTTGTTGCCAACATGAAACGTAACATTATTTAAAGGGAATGTCTCACTTCGGCAAATGGCATTTATGATGTAGAATTAATACAAGGCACTTACTAATGTATTGTGATTGTCCATATTGCTTTCTTGGCTGGATTCATTTCTCTATCACATTATATGCTGCTCGTTTCCATGGATACGGCCACCCTGTAATCCATTATTTGTGGTTGTGCTTGTACAATATAGGAAAAAGCGCAGGCCTCTCTGGTGGCTGGGACCATGGGAGTGCGCATAGTCCAGCACTTTTTCCTATAATGTGCAAGCACAACCACTGCTGATGGATTACAGGGGGGTCATAATCATGGAAACGGGAAGTATATAATGTGATGGGAAAATGAATGAAGGAAGCAATATGGAGATTCACGATAAATTAGTAAGTGGCTTGTATTAACTTTGTCTACAGGATAAATGCTATTTGCTTGAAGTGAGACAAAAAATAAAGGGGTTATATAAACTCCTATAATGACCCCCCCCCCCCAATGCCCAGGCCCCTCCTATAATTATATTTGCCTGCTCCCCGGCACCCACGTCGCTCAGGATACCTGCACGGCAACTGGGGGAGCAGCCGATAGCAGGCCGCTCCAGGGACAAGCCTCCTTAGTAGTGTTGAGCGAACTTGTGTTTTAAGTTCGGCGTCGGGTTATCGAAGAATCGCGTTGTGGATTCTAAATTCTGTTTATGGTCCGTGGTAGCGGAATCCATAATGCGATTCTTCGATAACCCGAACTTAAAACACAAGTTCGCTCAACACTACTCCTTAGTATCGCGGATGATGCTAGGGAGTCTCCCCACCAATGTCACCAGATGTGTTGATCTGAGCAATAGAGAGATGCAGCAGCGGCCGTGCAGGGATCCAAAGTGACGCGGGTGCCGGGTAGCAGGTTAGTATAATGTATAGGAGGGGCCTGTGCATTGGGGGAAGGTTAATATAGGGGTTGGATAACACCTTTAATATATTCGTTCTGAATGCTGTCCTAATGTTTGGACCCTTGTACAATCACAGATCTCCACTGGTTTGTTTCACCACAGCTGAGAGCTTCCTCTGTATTAAACACATCAACAATCTCTAGCACTCCAATTGCTCTGAAACTACAACTCCCAGAATCCTCCTTTCACATCTATGGGAGATACAAGAACAGCCAAGCAAGTGTGCGTGCTGGGAGTTGTACGGAGTGCTGTAGGTTGCTGATCCCTGCCCTCTATATAGGTGATGTGTTGTGGCTCAGGTGATTACCTAAGCTAATTTGGGTGCATTGTCTGAAGACTTCTGCATTATCTGTGTACTTTTCTTTATCGGTTATCCTTCTTCCAATGTCTCAATAGAGTTGCCAGTCAAGTTGCTGCCCTAGATCTGGGCTATAAACCAGGGGTGGAGGCCATACGCAAAAATCCTCCAAAAGTTCTCTTCCTTCTGGGTGCAGATGCCGGATGCATCACCCGTCAGGACTTGCCAAAAGGCTGCTTCATTATCTACCAAGGTCAGTCCCTGTACTATGTTGCAGGCATCCAATATGCGCTCTGACAAAAATAATAATAATGCACCTAGATAGAAATGTCAGACATTCTGTCGAGCTGACAGACTTGGGAATGGGCACATCATTGAACTAAGAGAAGCAGGATGGTCATTTCGACAAATTGCCTGCCATCTAGGCCATTCTGACCTAACTGTAAGGGTCCATTCACACGTCTGCAATTTCTTTTTCCCGATTTTGCGGACCCATTCATTTTCAATGGGGTCGGAATGGATGGTATGTGCTGTCCGCATCCGCATTTCTGGATCCGCAATTCCGTTCCCGAAAAAAAAATAGAACATGTCCTATTCTTGTCCAAAACTGCCGGCGATGTGCGGTCCGCGAAATGCGCCGGTGTCCATGTTTTGCCGATCCAGGACGAGTGAATGGACCCTTAGGAGGTGTTGGGAGCAGTGGTTACATGAGGAACCAGCAGCACAGAGGATTATTTGAACTGCTGACGAGCACAAGTAGCTCCCAACTGTCTTGTTGTCCACCATCCAGACACTCCTGTGTCTGCTCGGACCGTTTCCGGGCACACAGCAGAAGGAGAATTGGAGTCACGGCATTACATGGCCAGCCAGCCAGCGTAGTCTTACTTTACAGTGGTGTCGTGAATGATAAAGCCTGACTGCTTAGTGACTAATCCTGGTTCTGTTTGGGATCAGACATTAGTTTGGTTTGAATATGGAGGCCTGGTTATGAGTGCTTCAATCCTGCATTTGCTGTGGAGTGAAACACTGTCCCAATTGCTGGTGTGATGATCTGGAAAGCCATTGTATACGACAGTGATATGATGGGCCCTAACAGCTCAGTGATATGTGCAGGACATCCTGCAGCCACATGTGTTACCTCTCATGGCTTCTAACTGGCATTTCTCAACAGGATAATGCTTGCCCACACGCAGCAGGGTTTTCCCAGAAATGTCTCTGCCAGATGGCAACACTTCCTTGGCCTGCCCGGTCACCAGACCTACTAGTGTGCAGGAGCTACATGCACAGCTGCAACATCCATGGGCAAATGCGCCCATATAGAGCCTGTAAACTTCCATGCCCAGCCAGATGTTATCTTATATCCAGACTAGAGGCGGCAAAACAGGGTCCTAGAGCCTAAATTCAGTTGTACAGTTTTCCCCAATGAACTTCTCCTTTCTATTGTAATCACTTACATGTATCATCGTTACATTCACAAACAGAAAGTTTCCATTCCAACAACTTCTTCTTGGTGCATTATTTTGCTGTGAACACAATTCTATAATTCTAAGCGATGACAAACCGGCTGCGTCTCCCTGAGGTCTTCCCACTCACACCATGCATTTTAACGTGCTGGGTCCGAGACTGCCGCTGCTCTCTTTCTGTGGAGACTTGGGAGGTTCTCAGACATGTATAGAAAGCCTCCAAGCAAGGACAGGTGACTGCAGGCTGCTGGGAGATTAGTAAGATTCCACTTTGCTAGTTCTAATGGGATGTATCACAAAGTAGGCATCTAGGGGTTAAAGGATAACTGTCACACTTAGACCCTAATTTCAATTTTCATATATGTAGTTACTAATAACATGATATTCCAGAATCAGTTACTATTAGACGGACTTACCCCATATTTAATCAGCTTCAGCCCTTAGCAACCAGTCTGCATAAAACTGCAATTTCACTATTCAGTTAAGATGGCCGCCACTGCCCTCACCCTGAGGCAAATCCCGCCTGCCCTCACTAGCCAGTAACAATAGCCCCCCAAAAGTGTCAGTAACCAGAGCCCTCCCCCCCCTAAAGGGTTAATCTCCTGCAGCACAAAGGGGTCCTCTTACCACATGTTGCTTTCATTTATGCACTGAGCAGATGGCAGATCTCCCTTCCCTGGTCTGCGCTGCTTCAACTCTTCATTGTCCCAGTCTGCTGAGTGAGGGAGCGTCTGCCAAGCGCAGGGACAGGGAGAAGTGCACACAGCCCAGGCACTGTTATAAGCTGCTGGGGAGGACCTGGCTTTAATCATTTACTTACAGTCCCTGGCTGTCAGTAATCTGACCTTGCACACAGCCTGCTTCTGCGTCCTCCGTCCTTCAACACATAGACGGACCATGCCTAGCAACCTTATTTTAAGCACAGGTAAAAATAGGCAGTACAGGGAACAAAACTGTGGAATTAAGGGGTAATTGAATACACAGTGAAAAGTTGAAATAGGGCCACCAAGGAGATATTAATCACCACAATCCAATACTCCAAGAAAATAAAATATGACCGTTATACTTTAAAGAAACCGCAGCACTCTTTTGTCTCTTTGTATCCTTTATTCCATTAAATTCATGCAACGTTTCGATCAGAGTGGCCTTTTTCAAGCACTGCTTGAAGACCGCTCTGGTCGAAACGTTGCATGAATTTGATGGAATAAGGCTAGGTCTACACGACGACATTTGTCGCGCAACATTTTGTTGCACTAATGTCACGCGACAATTTTTATAATGGCAGTCTATGGTGTTGCACTGCAACATGCGACATACTGCGACGCGACAGTCGCAGAAAATCCATTCGAGATGGATTTTTCTGCGACTGTCGCGTCGCAGTCGCAACATGTCGCATGTTGCAGTGCGACACCATAGACTGCCATTATAACAATTGTCGCGCGACATTAGTGCAACAAAATGTCGCGCGACAAATGTCGTGCCCTATCTGTCGCGCAACTTTTTGTCGCGCAACAAATGTCGTCGTGTAGACCTAGCCTAAAGGATACAAAGAGACAAAAGAGTGCTGCGGTTTCTTTAACCCCTAGATGCCTGCTTGGAGGGACGCTGCGGACTGGCGTCAAACACCGCGTGCATCACCACATATAAGGCCAGTATACCCCTATGTGCTGCTACTCTACCGTTATGTATCACCAAGTGTCATAAATTGACTTGTACTTCTGATTATGCAGATTGGAATTCGTACTCATTAATGGGGAAGTTCTGTTTCTTAATATAGTTAATATTCCATTATTACATATAACCGGTTATGTACTGATTTTAGTTTTTAGTTAATTTCTGCTTTATTGCAATTAACCAGGTCATCATGGAGATGAAGGAGCTCCTATGGCAGACCTGATATTTCCAGGAGCTGCTTATACAGAAAAGTCAGCTACCTATGTCAACACAGAAGGCAGAACGCAGCAAACACTTGTTGCAGTCAGTCCACCGGGAATGGCAAGAGAAGACTGGAAAATCATACGAGCCCTGTCAGAGGTACTATAATGAAATCAAAGCTCTAATTACAAGCAAAATTTACATACACGGGCAGATTTCGGTTAGGGCATACCATATTTTCTCTTTACTTTACACTTGTTGCCAAAAGTGGCAAGAAAAAGGGAGGTGGGCCAGCTGTGGCCCGACAGATTTACTATAATTTACACCAGAAACTGGAATAAGTTATATCTCAGATCTACGCTAGCTTATAGCTGGCTTAGACTTCTTTTTCTGGTGCATGGATTGCCAGAAGATACACCAAATTTATTAAGAGTCAAGCATCTCCAGTCTTAGTAAATCTGCACTATTGAGTGTAAAAAACGCTTTTCCAATGTCCATGTTTTCTTTCCCTTTTAAAGAGGTTGTCTGGGTTCAGAGCTGAACCTGGACATACCCTTATTTTCACCCAGGCAGCCCCCCTGAGGCTAGCATCGGAGCATCTCATGCTCCGATGTGCTCCATTGCCCTGCGCTAGATTGCACAGGGCACGGGCTTTTTTTGTTTTCAATAACACACTGCTGGGCGGAAACTTCCGCCCGGCAGTGTGTTTGGTGACGTCACCAGCTCTGATGGGCGGGCTTTAGCGCTGCCCTAGCCGTTTTACTGGCTAGGGCTGCTCTACATACCGCCCATCTGTGCCGGTGACGTCACCAGGCTTCCTTGGCAGCCCCATGGAGAGCCCCGGTACGTTACCAGATCTAAAAAAAATGCCTTTGCCCTGCGCAATTTAGCGCAGGGCAAAGTAGAGCATCGGAGCATGAACTGCTCCAATGCTCAAGTCAGGGGGGCTGCCGGGGTGAAAATTGAGGTATGTCCGGGTTCAGCTCTGAACCTGGACAACCCCTTTTAAGATAAGTCTAGGAAAGCCTGCCTGTGCCCATGCTCTTAAAGGGGTTTTCCAGGCTCCTGATATTGATGAGCCATCCTCAGGATAGGTCATTAATATCCAATCAGTGATTACTGTAACAGGAAGCAGTTCCGTTCAAAGTGTAGTGGCTGTGCCAGGTTACTGCAGCCCAGCTCCCATGCACTTCATTG
Source organism: Bufo gargarizans (assembly GCF_014858855.1). NCBI lineage: Eukaryota > Metazoa > Chordata > Amphibia > Anura > Bufonidae > Bufo > Bufo gargarizans. The sequence continues at coordinate 84,513,669 of NC_058087.1, read as the reverse complement.
GGAACTTTTCTGCAGTAACCCAGCCCACACACTACACTTTGAATGGAGCTGTGCTGTCGGACCCTCACAGAGAGCATATTAACCCCTTCCCGACCGCTCATTGGCTATATACTTCTAGGCGGTTGGCATCAATTTCTGCACGGACGTTTTAAAACATCCATGCTGAGATGGCAGGTGCCTGTTAATCCTGAGGAGAGGTCAACAAGTACCCATTGGCTTTTCTGACATGTCCGTTTTGGTAAATACTTGCATTATTCATGAAATCTGGAGCAGGAGCATCTTTTTTGTAGAACTCCACATTGTGCCTTTCCTCTATTATTGCTACAAGAAATGTATGAATAAATTTGACATTTAATCATCACCAATTCGAGGGGGGTCCTACACTAACAATCAGTGCAGACAGTATCAGATGGTGCAGGAACAATCTTAACTAAGAGAATGCTAACTCCTAGTTGTTTGCTTATATACAGGTCCTTCTAAAAAAATTAGCATATTGTGATAAAGTTCATTATTTTCTGTAATGTACTGATAAACATTAGACTTTCATATATTTTAGATTCATTACACACCAACTGAAGTAGTTCAAGCCTTTTATTGTTTTAATATTGATGATTTTGGCATACAGCTCATGAAAACCCAAAATTCCTATCTCAAAAAATTTGCATATCATGAAAAGGTTCTCTAAACGAGCTATTAACCTAATCATCTGAATCAACTAATTAACTCTAAACACCTGCAAAAGATTCCTGAGGCTTTTAAAAACTCCCAGCCTGGTTCATTACTCAAAACCGCAATCGTGGGTAAGACTGCCGACCTGACTGCTGTCCAGAAGGCCATCATTGACACCCTCAAGCAAGAGGGTAAGACACAGAAAGAAATTTCTGAACGAATAGGCTGTTCCCAGAGTGCTGTATCAAGGCACCTCAGTGGGAAGTCTGTGGGAAGGAAAAAGTGTGGCAGAAAACGCTGCACAACGAGAAGAGGTGACCGGACCCTGAGGAAGATTGTGGAGAAGGACCGATTCCAGACCTTGGGGGACCTGCAGAAGCAGTGGACTGAGTCTGGAGTAGAAACATCCAGAGCCATCGTGTACAGGCGTGTGCAGGAAATGGGCTACAGGTGCCACATTCCCCAGGTCAAGCCACTTTTGAACCAGAAACAGCGGCAGAAGCGCCTGACCTGGGCTACAGAGAAGCAGCACTGGACTGTTGCATGTCATTCGGAAATCAAGGTGCCAGAATCTGGAGGCAGACTGGGGAGAGGGCAATGCCAAAATGCCTGAAGTCCAGTGTCAAGTACCCACAGTCAGTGATGGTCTGGGGTGACATGTCAGCTGCTGGTGTTGGTCCACTGTGTTTTATCAAGGGCAGGGTCAATGCAGCTAGTTATCAGGAGATTTTGGAGCACTTCATGCTTCCATCTGCTGAAAAGCTTTATGGAGATGAAGATTTCATTTTTCAGCACGACCTGGCACCTGCTCACAGTGCCAAAACCTCTGGTAAATGGTTTACTGACCATGGTATTACTGTGCTCAATTGGCCTGCCAACTCTCCTGACCTGAACCCCATACAGAATCTGTGGGATATTGGGAAGAGAAAGTTGAGAGACGCAAGACCCAACACTCTGGATGAGCTTAAGGCCGCTATCGAAGCATCCTGGGCCTCCATAACACCTCAGCAGTGCCACAGGCTGATTGCCTCCATGCCACGCCGCATTGAAGCAGTGATTTCTGCAAAAGGATTCCCGACCAAGTATTGAGTGCATAACTGAACACAATTATTTGAAGGTTGACTTTTTTTGTATTAAAAACACTTTTCTTTTATTGGTCGGATGAAATATGCTAATTTTTTGAGATAGGAAATTTGGGTTTTCATGAGCTGTATGCCAAAATCATCAATATTAAAACAATAAAAAGCTTGAACTACTTCAGTTGGTGTGTAATGAATCTAAAATATATGAAAGTCTAATGTTTATCAGTACATTACAGAAAATAATGAACTCTATCACAATATGCTAATTTTTTGAGAAGGACCTGTACATATATTCAGAAGAAATAGCGGCACAATGTACCAAAAAGGGTATGATGACAGGTCCTCTGTGCATTTTCTGTAAAGCTTTGTTTTACACATACATTGTTGCTGCCTTTAGTTTGACTTTTATTTTTATTTTTTTTGCTCAACTTTTGATAAGCCACAAGTTTTTGTTGTCTAAAGGGTATGTTCACGTGGTGGATATGTTGTCGATTTTCCATTGCTGAATTGGGAAAATTGAGTTGTTGATTTGTACATTTGACCTTATAGAATAATTGTACTGCCTGTGGCACAAATATTCATCCAATGTTTTACCTTTTTCATAGCAAAGGGTTATTTGTTTGTGTACAACAAACATGGGAGTATACGGAGGAGATGCCTTTGCTTTAATTGTCATACATTTGTTAATTTTCCCTCGTCTAACAGTTAGCCGGTGTCACACTCCCATATGACAACCTTGATGCTGTAAGGCATAGACTACATGAAGTGTCTCCAAACTTGGTGCGATATGATGATGTGGAAGAAGCCAACTATTTCAAACAGGCAGCGGAGCTCTCGCAGGTACTCTCACGGTGGTACACTGGCTATGAAGACTTCCAGGAACGCTCCCGATCATTTCTCTAGTCATCTTATCTTTATTCTTATTTCAGCTTGCTAACCAACAGCTTCTTGCTGACCCACTGGTTGCTCCTCAGCTGTCAATTAAAGATTTCTATATGACAGGTAAGAAATAGCTTAAATTGGTTCTCGAGGAATAGTAAGACTGCTGCTTTCTTCCAAAAACAGCCCCACACCTGTCAGCAAGTTGTGTGGTATTACAGCTCGGCACCAATACCAGATACAACCCATGGACAGGTGTGGGGTGTGTTTGGAAGAAAGCAGTTATGTCTTTCTATTCTTGAAAATATTTCATGTTTTATTTCACTTTCAAACTGTCTTGTCTGTGGGGAGCAAATATAAGTCTAAATACATAAGCTTGTGTAACCGATAAGTAGATGTTCAGTTGACAGCTGCAGTGAATACTAGTGACCGGGAAAGTGCTGGGGTATTGTCTAACTAGACCCAGCACAGTCCAAATACTGTGAGTGGAACAGAGCAGATCTCCCTTGGTTATAGTGGAAAAGTATAGTTTAAAACAGCTGTTTTCTGATCTTCTGGAGGTTACCCCAATAATTAAAAAAAAATATTGGATAAAAATGCAAATATAAACGTGCCACGACAAAAATTGCTCCCAACAATCATTGGTAATCCTGATTATATCACATCTGATATATCAAATAACTGATTATAGTGAACTGAAAGATAAAGGGGAAATGTATTATATGCTAAATTTTTTGGGACGTGTGAAAAAAAGTTTGCACGTTGCATTTAATCTTTTTACCTTTACGCCACTTTTTCTAATATTATGCAAAGATTGCAGGATGGGCTGGCCTTATGGGGCTTAACAGCTTTACAATAATTTACTCCTTGTGAATTATAGCACAAATCTACAGTAGACATCTACATACCTGGCACAGGTTTGATTTTCAAACTGACAAACTGATTTGCCAAATTTATTAGGCTAGAAATTAAGACTAGAAATTGAACCAGAGCAAGAAACTGTCTAAAATTAAGGAAAATCCTGACTTACCTTATGTATGTCCCACCACTCCATTGCCGCTCTCTGGTCCCCACATCAATGACGTCATGTCTACATGACTGCTGCCAATCATTGGCATCAGTAGTTACCTGTTCATGAAAAGGACTTGACCACTGAAGCCACCTGTCAGACAATGGGGGCATATCCTTATCCTAGCTATGGGAATACCCTTTTAAGTGAATGGGAACAGCGCTGCAGTAACCAGCTGTGCCCACTGCACAACAAATGTGGTGTTCTGGTGCCAGAGCTAATGCAGAACAGCTGATCGGTGTGGGGTGCGGGTGTCAGATGACCATCACTTATAAAGGAGTGGACAACCCCTTTAAAGAAAGCTCCATGAAAAAAGATGCAGACATCATGTCACTAGTCCAATAAAATAGCCAATACTAGAGTAGCTGAACAGTTGCTATTAGAATACAATGTACTGGGTAAAATTATTTGGATAAGAGTGTCTGACGTTTTATGTAATCCCTGTTGTTTTCTATTAATCTCGTTCTGCAGATCCAATAACCCGTGCATCACAGACTATGGCCAAGTGTGTAAAAGCTGTGACTGAAGGAGCACAAGCCGTAGAGGAACCGTCCATCTGCTAAACTCTTCTTCTACAACATGCTAAGATCTGTGTTCCGCTCGCTACTGATTTATTGTGGGAAATGAAGCTTTCAATTCACTGCTTTTTGTAGGACCAGCGTCTGAGCAGTTTACGATTTTTGGCTTTTCATCTGTGCTTGTTTTGAAGCAACCTATATCGTGAGGCACACCACACATTCAAAATCGTGTGTACAAACTACTTGTAATCTTATTAAATGGTTTAATACGGATGCTGCTGGTGTGTGACTTTTGTGCTCTGGCTATTTGTATTGCTGAAGGCCCCATATTTTCCCATGTAGTCTAGTATTCAGGCCATTGCAATGCACAATTCTAATTTATGCACACGGTTCCCATGCCCCTCAGTATCGGACTTTAAAAGTGTTTCCTGGGCAGATCATTTAAAAAAAAAATACCCCAAATAGCAGTGGAACAGAATCAGTAGAGGTCAGTAATGCTTACTATAGTCTCTCTATCCCCTCCAGCCCCCCCAGAATTATCAGGGGGAGTAAGTCAAGTAGCTATGGTTAATTGTGCTGTTTGGAGGAGTCAGAAGAAACCCTTCAGTCGACAACTATTTAGTTGTTTTTTCCCCCCCAAGTTCTATTATAGAGAATGCGAATATTGCCATTAAAATTTATCCATAATCTGAGCACTGTTTTGAAAAAATGCCACTGACCCAAACAATGCATTAAAAGCCCAGTAAAACATAAGCAAAAAAGTTTGTATTTTTTTTCCCCCACTTTTAGCAAACATCTGGCTACATCATTTTTGAGCAGAAAAAGGCCACAAAAACTGACGTTCTCCCCAAAAAGACTGTGTGACAACACCCTGATGTTGGTATCATGCATGAAGTTTGTGATGCTGTTTTTTGAGCCAAAGCAGAAGTAAATTGAAAGGGAATGGTAATCTAAAGGAAGGGCTTGTACTTCTCCTTCCAGCTAAAGCCACTTCTAGTTTAGCACTAAACAGTTCTGGCAGAACTAAATTAGCAAGTACATGTATCTCTACAAGCCCCATTCAGATGAATGGGACAGTCACAGAAATATTGCATCACATGTGTTGGTAAAATGTCCCTATGCTTCTCCTGAGACTCTGAGGTCACCATACACAATACATGATTGGCGCTGCAGAAACTGGGTTCAACCCATATACATATAATGTAGTGATGTCCACTTCTGTCTTGCCCCAGATCAGGACTTTGAGAACCATTCATATGCCATCGCCTTATGATCAGTAACAGTCTGACCTTTGGGACCCCCAATGATCCTGAGAACAAAGGGTTTACAGCACTAATGTAGAAATGTGGCTGTGCAGAGACATTGTGATCCCTTTAAGAAAATGCATCCCCTTCATTCTGTGGATTGGTAGGGTCCCAGGGGTCAGACATCCAGTAATTGTAAAGTGATGGCACGTCCTACCACTGTGCCATCTTAACTTTTTAAAATGGGCATACCCCTTTTAATAAATGTTAATGTCTCGCTTTTAGGGCTCGTACACATGGTGGTGTATCAGCTGCATCTCTCGGACTGACAGCAGCTCATCTGTCCTGAGCCCATTGCATCATATTGATTTATGATGGTTACTATATGAGTGGGGGTTTATTGTACTGTACTGACATGATGTCAGTACAGTACAAAAGACCCGCGGTCAGATTGGAACTCTCTGCATCATAAATCACTGATCTTGCCCGCTGATCTGATGTACAATGTGAATACAGTACAATACACCTGCTGTTGGATAGGCATTGACTATATCCTAAATCTCTATGATGCAGTGAGTTCAGGTTAGAGAAGCTGCCATTAGTCCGGGAGATGGGCTGAACACACAGACCATGTTTCCCGCGCTGTGCATGGTTGTGTGCAAATCGGACATGAAAAACAGATACATATGTCATTTTGGTGAGGTCCAGACATCATGATGTTCTGACTGGTGAGACTGCAACATCTCTACAGGGGAATTATCAAGACTGGAGTTTTGATCTAGTTTGGGCTGGAGTGAGATGCACCTAATGCAGGTCTTTGGAAAAAAAGAAAATTGCTGCTTCGTGTGGCAGAACATCAAATCTACACCCGATATGAGCTGGATTAGATTTGACCTATAATTTACAGCAGTTTCTACCATAAATTTTTTAGTAAATCTGTCAGGATGCAGAATGCAAACCCGTCCACTTTTCAGGAAAGCGGAGCATATGGAATAAGACTCCAAAAGTCAATTTTATAAATTTTTATTTTTTTGCACAAATTTAGCCTGCAAATGGTAACTAAAGGGTTTTCTGGGACTACAGAATTGATAACCTAGGACAGAATAGGAAAGTCTGTCAATATCAGAGTATCGGGAGTCTCAATACTTCCACTAATCAGCTGACTGAAGTAATCCCTTCTTTGCTTAGGCACAGCTCTGGACATTTTGTAGTGGCAGCACCTAGATTTGTAGCTCAGCCGTTTGTTTATCGGGCACAGCTCTGGACTTTTTGTAGTGGCAACACCTAGATTTGTAGCTCAGCTGTGTTCAAATAGTATAGTTTTAGGGCTCATGCCCACCACCAGCATAAGGGGCCCATGCAGCAAAAACGCAAATTGCGGTCCGCAACTCACGGGCACTGGCTGTGTGAACTCTGTGTATGCGGACTCACTGATTTGAATGGGTCCGCGATCTGTAACATACGGCCAAAGAGAGAACATGTTTTATTTTTTTGCATTGCGGAGGCACAGATCAGAAGCCCACCGTAGTGCTTCCAATTTGTGCCTCCTCTCCGCAAAAGATAGGTGAGGTCGTAGGGTAGTATGTTGTGGATTGCCGACCCATTGAAGTCAACGGGTCCGCATCCACTCCATGGAGTGCACACGGGCAGTTCTCGTATATTGCACTGAGCGCTTAAGCTTGTGTGCATGAGCTCTGAAAGGGGTTGTGTCATCAGAACATGACCTATTGATTTAATCAAATTTTTGCTAAACTTTTTTTACAATTTTTATTTCCCCATGTGCTAATCGATATTTAAAAAAAGGCATCCACCGCCGGTCTAAATCAGCTGGTGTAGATACAGAACATTTTCTATGCCTAAAACAGGTGTTAAAAATGACAGGCCTCATGGTCCGCCCATGCCATGTACCCTTTTTAAACCTGGCGTCAGCCAGGAAAAGTCACAGACTACGACATAAATAACTGTGGCATATATCAGTAATTTCCCACCTGTGAGAGCCATAGACACAGTGGTCAGTAGGGGATCTCGTTGACCTCTATGGGACAGTTTTCTAGGCATGCTCTGTGACCTGTGCAGAGGTCGGGAGGAAGTAGATAAGTTGTGCAAGTTGTTACAGATGCAACGATACCAAATATGTGGAGGAGATTTTATTTTTTTTCCACTGAAAAGCTTTTCTTTTCAATGGAAAAAGGTGTTTTATTAAATTTATATAAAAAAAGTTTGAAAACTTTTTTTAAACCATTTTCTAGTCTCATTAATGATTGCCACAAAAACACGTATTGGTGGTCATTTGTTTCATTAGCAAGACTTCTTCACCTGTGCGGTACACGTATGCGGACCAAATGCTCCCATTTAAGTTTATAGGTCCATGAAAATCGCAAACACACTGCAGATGACCTCTGTGTTTGGTCAGGTTTTTCACTGATAGGAAATGCTTTTGAAATTAATTTTCAGCTGAGCAGTGCCCCTGTAATACTGAGGGTAAAATACAGAGGCACGGACCCTTCACAGATGAAATATGGATGTTTTTTTTCACGGACGTCAAATAGACATGGAAATGAGAACGAGGGGTAAAGTGACCATACAAAGACTAAAGTTGATCAAAATGGATGATTTAAACCAAAACGAACATGTGAGCACTGCCACCTCGTTAACTGAAGTACAAGACCAGGTCCATAATTGGTCTTTATTTTGCAAAGACTGCATGAGATTTCCTGAGAGATCACCCCACATGGACAGAACCATCATGGTTTGAAATGTTCATTAACCTTCTGCACCCTCCAAGACAAGTAGTGTTGCTGCTCTATTAGAACATTCAGCACCTAGCAACCCTCACTATGTATTAGCATAGGAAAAGATATGGGGGTAACTCATTCCCCAGAAGATGTCCGACAAGTCTCCAGATGTATCAGAATTCATTTAAGCTTCTTACATGATGGTATCACTCTCCAGACATTGTAGCTTCTATGTATCCTGACTACCTGAATGCTTGTTGGAGATGTGGATGATCACCAGGTTTCCTGTTTCACATATTGTGGGAATGCCCTGTGACTTCCCAATACTGGAAAGAGATTGAAAAGTAGGTTAATCCAATTTCTTCTGCAGCCATCTTTCTCACCCCCCTCCCCAATAGGTTGTACCCGCTCTGAACATAACATAGGGCGGCCATACACATTCACCAGGTGTGGGCCAAACGATCGTTCAGCTGACTGCCATCTCTACTGGCTTCCCTGTACACATTCAGCTGAACATGTATGTGCATTCTATGGGGAGAGTGGAGGAAGCTACTTCCAGACTACTGGCGGCTGCTTGTCCCCCAGGAGAAGGCAAGTATCCGGTGGAAATATTAATTTTGCCCAATCCTTGTCTCTCCAAACATGTTCACACACACTGCCATTCTCTGGGGGGTTCAGCTAACGAGACTAATGTGTAAGGCCAACTTTACAGTCTAAATTATGGACAACAGCTAAACTACTAATTCCTTTAAACTGGTTGAAGAAAGAGCCACGAACTGTACCCAAATGGATGGAAAAAGTGAAACAAATCTTTAGGCTAGAAGAGCCTAGCTGGGAATCTTGGGGTCATGATAAGTTTGAAAACTTACAGTTCCCACGGAAATCATGACTGTGGTCCACTTTCGGTAACCCCATCTCTCACCCTTGTAGGGGGCCGATATCATTGGATATTGGGAACTGCTACACCACTCCTTTTATGCAAATGTCCTTGGTCAAACCGATGTGTTCAATGTCACCGAGTCTGATGTTTTCTGTGCCATATACAGACGTGGACAAAATTGTTGGTACCCTTTGGTCAATGAAAGAAAAAGTCACAATGGTCACAGAAATAACTTTAATCTGACAAAAGTAATAATAAATTAAAATTCTATAAATGTTAACCAATGAAAGTCAGACATTGTTTTTCAACCATGCTTCAACAGAATTATGTAAAAAAATAAACTCATGAAACAGGCATGGACAAAAATGATGGTACCCCTAACTTAATATTTTGTTGCGCAACCTTTTGAGGCAATCACTGCAATCAAACGCTTCCTGTAACTGTCAATGAGACATCTGCACCTCTCAGCAGGTATTTTGGCCCACTCCTCATGAGCAAACTGCTCCAGTTGTGTCCGGTTTGAAGGGTGCCTTTTCCAGACTGCATGTTTCAGCTCCTTCCAAAGATGCTCAATAGGATTGAGGTCAGGGCTCATAGAAGGCCACTTTAGAATAGTCCAATTTTTTCCTCTTAGCCATTCTTGGGTGTTTTTAGCGGTGTGTTTTGGGTCATTGTCCTGTTGCAAGACCCATGACCTGCGACTGAGACCAAGCTTTCTGACACTGGCTAGTACATTTCTCTCTAGAATTCCTTGATAGTCTTGAGATTTCATTGTACCCTGCACAGATTCAAGACACCCTGTGCCAGACACAGCAAAGCAGCCCCAGAACATAACAGAGCCTCCTCCATGTTTCACAGTAGGGACAGTGTTCTTTTCTTGATATGCTTCATTTTTTCGTCTGTGAACATACAGCTGATGTGCCTTGGCAAAAACTTCGATTTTTGTCTCATCTGTCCACAGGACATTCTCCCAGAAGCTTTGTGGCTTGTCAACATGTAGTTTGGCATATTCCAGTCTTGCTTTTTTATGATTCGTTTTCAACAATGGTGTCCTCCTTGGTCGTCTCCCATGTAGTCCACTTTGGCTCAAACAACGACGGATGGTGCGATCTGACACTGATGTTCCTTGAGCATGAAGTTCACCTTGAATCTCTTTAGAAGTCTTTCTAGGCTCTTTTGTTACCATTCGGATTATCCGTCTCTTAGATTTGTCATCAATTTTCCTCCTGCGGCCACGTCCAGGGAGGTTGGCTACAGTCCCATGGATCTTAAACTTATGAATAATATGTGCAACTGTACTCACAGGAACATCTAGTTGCTTGGAGATGGTCTTATAGCCTTTACCTTTAACATGCTTGTCTATAATTTTCTTTCTGATCTCTTGAGACAGCTCTTTCCTTTGCTTCCTCTGGTCCATGTCGAGTGTGGTACACACCATATCACCAAACAACACAGTGATTACCTGGAGCCATATATATAGGCCCAATGGCTGATTACAAGGTTGTAGACACCTGTGATGCTAATTAGTGGACACACCTTGAATTAACATGTCCCTTTGGTCACATTATGTTCTGTGTTTTCTAGGGGTACCATCATTTTTGTCCATGCCTGTTTCATGAGTTTATTTTTTTACATAATTCTGTTGAAGCATGGTTGAAAAACAATGTCTGACTTTCATTGGTTAACATTTATAGAATTTTAATTTATTATTACTTTTGTCAGATTAAAGTTATTTCTGTGACCATTGTGACTTTTTCTTTCATTGACCAAAGGGTACCAACAATTTTGTCCACGTCTGTATCAATGCTTGTTTGCTATATGACTTTGTGTCTATATATCTTCATTTAAAATGGGCTGGCAGTATGGCCCCTACCATGTTTTTTTTAATTTTATTTGTACAATAAAGATATTAAACAAATCTTGACCTAATGATAAAAAAAAAAAATTGGGATTATATAAAAAAAATTTAAAATATAAAGACATAGAAAATTAAAAGCCTTACAAAAAATTAAAAACCCTCACAAAAAATGACACGACCGTGGCCTTTTTTGTGCTCCGCAAAACAGATACCGGCGGTTTGTGTTCCACATTTTGCGGAACCGAATGTCCTGGCCTCAGTGATACGGATAAGAATAGGACATGTTCTATTTTCTCGCCCATTTTCCTTGGGGGACACAGACCTTGGGTATAGCTCAGCTCCCTAGGAGGCGTGACACTAAGTAAAACTGTTAAGCCCCTCCTCCATCAGCTATACCCTCAGCCTGGAGATAGAGGCTACCAGTTTTAGCTTAGTGTCCAAGGAGGCAAGACACTCCCTGCTACTGCAGGGCTGTTTTCTCCTTGTTATTTTATTTTATTTTTCTAATTTTGTTATTTTATTTTTTCCTAGGGATACCAGAGACGCATTGGACCTCTCTGCTCTCCCGGGGTTGAGCTGCGCCAGTGCCAACTTATCTGCACTGCTGCCTCCCCCACAGAAGCAATAGGAGGATCTGGGCAGCAATGGCTCCCCTACATCCCGCCAGCTAGGGGGTCGCCCGCACGCAAAGCCCCTCTCCCAGCTTCCTGCCACTGCGGTGCCAGTGGCTGAAGGGGCGACCCTGCTGGAAGGAACTGAGGGTGAAGACGTCGATCGGTGAGATGGCTATTCCAGCCCATACCCCGTCCCTATCGGCAAGCATGTACCCCTCTGGGTAAGGGGGGCACCCGTGGTCGCTCATTCTGAGCGCTCCAGCAGACCCTCCCCAGCTCCCCTCCGTGTATCCTCGGCATCCCCACGCCGTTTCCCCCACGCTGTTTTCAGGCCCGGCATACTCTCTCCCTCTCTCCCTTCCTGGCCCGCCCGCTCCGTTCCGAGAACGGGGGGGCGGGGCTCATGCCCGACATGGCCATATCGGGATCGGCGGGGCAGGGGACAATGGTGGCAGAAGGTCACCCACCTGGGCAAAATCGCCGCACTCTTGGGGCCTGCGGGCCCTTTATTTCACGGCATCCGGCTTCTTCTTAGCCCTGAGAGTTTTTTCCGGCAGCAGGGGGCGTGGCTTACGCGCACGTCATTTTGGGGGCGGAGTTAGGTTCTCCTTCACAGGAGACATTTCAAGCGCTGGAGGGGGCGGAGCTTGTTCCCCGCGCTTCTGCTGAGTTCTTCCCGCGCTTCCTCACTCCTAGACAGGAAGCTGGGACACGTGGGGGACTCTGAGCTCCTGGTACATCGCTCGGCTTCTGTGGGCGCTATCTGCAGGCTCTGCTGTTTGCTGCTCCCTGCTGCTGCTGCTGCTGCTGATCCTTCTCTACTCCTGACGTTCTTCTGAGGCACTGGTAGGACAGTTAACCCTCCTGGTCATAGCTGCTATATCCCTTGTGGTCTCTGTATTAGGGTACGACCACATTTCAGCATGTCAGATCCCACGGGTGCCCCCAAACCCTGGTACCATGCCTGTACCGCCTGTAAGGAACTTTTTCCGCGTGGGCAATCTGAGCCGCATTGCCTTGCATGTCAGGCCCCGGTGCAGGGCCCGCTTCCCGCTGCGCCCCCCGGTGCCTCTGAACCCCCTGACTGGGCTAGGTATCTGTCTCAGGCGGTGGAAAGCCTTACACACGTAGTGGGCCGTCTCGTGGATAGACCGCCTCTCCCGCAGGCTGCCACAATCCCTGTCGCACCCGCTGGGACTACCGTTTCTGCCGCCCCCACTGGTTCCCTGCCTCCCAGCGAATCTTCCAGGGCCCGGCATATTCAGAAACGTTCAAGGGTTGAGCGCACATCTTCTCCAGATGCTTCGCTCTCTCCGCCATGCGTGCGAGCTCAGTCAAGTCTATCCTCTCAAAGGGATACGCCTTCTGAGGGAGAACTGGCGGATTCGGACGTGGACATGGACTCAGAGCTTCCGTCCAAATTGGCGTCCGCGGTGGGGCATCTTATCACTAGCATCCGTGATACCTTTCACATACACGATGACCCCCCCAGCTCTGAACAGGCCGGCGTGTCCTTTCTCCGCCCCAGACAGGCCTCCAAGGTCTTTCCCATCCACGCTGATTTTTCTTCTGTGGTGTCCAAGGCTTGGACCCGGCCTAACGTCCGCTTTGTTACACCTAAAAAGCTGGACAAGTTATCCCTTTCCAGCGGATTCTGTGACCACGTGGACGTCCCCGCCTAAGGTTGATCCTCCCGTGGCTCGCCTGTCCAAAAGCACTACTATTCCTGTACAAGACGGATCTTCCCTCCAGTCTGCTGAGGACCGTCGTACGGAATCCCTCTCCAAGGCCATATTTACTGCCTCTGGTTCGGCCCTTAGACCGGTCTTTGCCTCCGCCTGGGCTGGTAAAGCGGTCTCTGAATGGGGTTTGCAACTGGAACAGGAGTTAGGGTCGGACGTCCCTCTACAGGACCTCCGTTCCTTAGCCCAACTAATTGTCCAGGCCGGAAAATTTGTCTGTGAGGCCTCTCTTGATGCGGGTGCCCTCATTGCCCGTTCCTCTGCCCTGGCAGTTTCTGTCAGGAGGGAACTCTGGCTGAAGGTTTGGGCGGCAGACGCCGCTTCCAAACGCTCTTTGGCCGGCCTACCATTCACGGGTTCCCGCTTGTTCGGGACCCGTCTGGACGAACTTATATCTGAGGCCACGGGTGGGAAGAGTACTCACCTCCCCCAGTCCAGGCCGAGGGGCGCCCCCCGTGGTCGTGCTGGTTCGTCCCGTTTTCGGTCCTTTCGCAAGCCCACCGGGTCTAGACCCGCGGCCAGTTCTTCTTCCTCTGGCCCAGCCCACGATAGACGCAAGAAGCCGTTTTTTCGGACGCAACCTACCTGGCGCAAGCCCCAGCCCACACGGGCTCCCACAGGCCAGCAGCCCTCTGCCTGAAGGTGCGCCCCCACCCACCCGGGTGGGGGGCCGCCTTCTCCTGTTCAGGAACGTATGGCGGGCCCACATCTCAGACACATGGGCGCTCGAGATTGTATCTTGCGGATACAAGATCGAATTTGCGTCCATTCCGCCAGACCGTTTCTTCCGGTCCCGTCCTCCGCGGGATCCCGTACGAGCGGCCGCCTTCTTCGCGGCCATTCGCTCTCTAATGGACAAGGGTGTCGTCGCCCCCGTGCCTCCGACGGAAAGGTTCAGGGGGTTCTACTCGAACCTCTTTGTGGTTCCCAAGAAGGAAGGCTCAGTGCGACCGATCTTGGACCTAAAGCGCCTGAACCGTTTTCTCCGACTGCAGAGATTCCGGATGGAGTCTCTCAGGTCCGCAGTGGCCTCCCTGGAAAGAGGGGATTTCATGGCCTCAATCGACGTTCAGGATGCATATCTCCACGTTCCGGTTGCTCCATGTCATCACCGCTTCCTGCGCTTCGCGGTGGGGGACCATCACTTCCAATTCGTCGCCCTTCCCTTTGGTCTGGCGACGGCTCCTCGAGTATTCACCAAGGTCCTGGCCCCTGTCTTGGCCCTTCTGCGTTCAAGAAGTGTTTTTCTTCTCCCTTACTTGGACGACATCTTGGTCAAGGCACCCTCCTTCTCTCAGGCATCCGGCAGTGTGGAACTCACTCTGGAGACCCTGACGCGGTTCGGTTGGATTATCAACCACCCCAAGTCTTCCCTTACCCCCTCCAGACGGCTGATCTTCCTGGGGATGCTCCTGGATACAGAGTTGGCGGAGGTCCGCCGCCCGTCGGACAAGCGTCTGGCCCTTCGCGGGTCGGTTCGCAGTCTCCTCCATCATCACCGCCCTTCCCTCAGATCCAGCATGCGGTTGTTGGGGAAGATGGTTGCCTGTTTCGAAGCGGTGCCGTTCGCACAATTCCTATCCCGCACCTTTCAGAGGGCAATTCTGTCGGCCTGGGACAAATCACCGAGGAGTCTGGACAGGACCTTTCTTCTGCCTCCCCTGGCTCGGGCTTCCCTCAGCTGGTGGTTGCATATCCCTCTAAGGGGGAAGTCCTTCCTCCCACTGAACTGGCTGGTGATTACCACCGATGCCAGCTTACGGGGGTGGGGGGGTGTTTTCCCTCCCCGATCCGTCCAGGGTGTCTGGTCTCTATCGGAGTCCAGACTTCCAATCAACATTCTGGAACTGAGGGCGATTCTTCTGTCCCTCAGACACTGGACCCATCTACTGAGGGGCCACCCTGTTCGGATCCAATCGGACAATGCCACGGCTGTGGCATACATAAACCATCAGGGAGGCACTCGCAGCGCTGCAGCGATGCAAGAGGTGACCCTCATTCTCCTCTGGGCGGAGACGCACGTGCCGGCCTTATCTGCGATTTACATCCCGGGGGTGGACAACTGGGCGGCGGATTTCCTCAGCCGGTCCACCATCGACCCGGGAGAATGGTCCCTGCACCCAGAGGTGTTCGAAGCCCTTTGTCTTCGCTGGGGTCGCCCCGATGTGGACCTCATGGCCTCCAAATTCAACCACAAGGTCCCCCTATACCTGGCCAGGGCACGGGACCCGAAGGCATACGGCGCCGACGCGCTCGTCCTTCCGTGGCGCGACTTCTCCCTTCTGTACGTCTTTCCTCCTTTTCCCCTCCTGCCACGGGTTCTTCGGAGGATCGCGGCAGAGGGCGTTCCCGCGATTCTAATCGCCCCGGATTGGCCCCGCCGGTCTTGGTACGCCGACCTAATGTTGCTGTTGGCAGACGCACCGTGGCCACTGCCCTCCAGGGAGGACCTTCTCTCTCAGGGACCGATCTTCCACGAGCATTTAGGCTCGCTACGTTTGACGGCGTGGCTATTGAGACCGCCGTCTTAACGCGACGGGGTTTCTCCGCGGATGTAGTCCGCACCATGATTCGTGCTCGTAAGCCCGTATCCTCTAGGATCTACTATCGGGTTTGGAGGTCCTATCTGGGGTTCTGTGAGTCCCGGAGCATCCCACCTCTCCGGTTTTCTCTTCCCACAATCCTGTCCTTCCTCCAGTCGGGTCTGGACCTGGGGCTGAGCCTCAGTTCTCTGAAGGGACAGATTTCGGCGCTGTCTATTCTTCTCCAGCGTCCCCTGGCCCCTCTAGGGCCAATTAAGACCTTCTTACAAGAGGTGGCTCACTCTGTTCCGCCGTACCGCCCTCCAGTTCCTTCCTGGGACCTGAATGTGGTGCTCTCGGCGCTCCAGTCAGCCCCCTTCGAGCCTTTACGGGAGGTCTCCCTTCGCCTTCTGTCCTGCAAGGTCATCTTTCTTGTGGCCATCACGTCTCTCCGACGGGTGTCGGAGTTAGCGGCTCTTTCTTGCTCCGAACCTTTCCTGATCTTCCACCAGGATAAGGTTGTGCTTCGGCCTGTCCCGACCTTCCTGCCAAAGGTGGTCTCCGCCTTTCACATCAATGAGGACATCGTCCTTCCGTCGCTCTGTCCCTCTCCTTCCCACCCCAGAGAACGGGAACTGCACCGTCTGGATGTGGTCAGGGCGTTGAGGATTTACTTGGAGGTCACCGGATCCTTTCGGCGCACGGACTCCCTGTTTGTGGTTCCGGAGGGTTCGCGCCAGGGTTTGGCGGTCTCCAAGGTGGCTATTGCCCGTTTCATTAAACTGGCGGTGTCTGAGGCTTATCGAGCCAAGGGCAGAGCTCCGCCTTTCGGCGTCACTGCTCATTCCACAAGGGCAGTCGGAGCTTCCTGGGCGCAGAGGCATCGGGCCTCGGCTGAACAGTTGTGCAAAGCTGCCACTTGGTCCTCTCTGCACACTTTCACAAAGTTCTATAGAGTGCATACGCATGCATCAGCGGATGCTGCTTTGGGCCGCCTGGTTTTGCAGGCAGCGGTTTCCTGATGCTCTGGTGGTGTTCCGCCTTGGGTTTGTGGTCCCTCCCTTCTTGGACTGCTCTTGAACGTCCCAAGGTCTGTGTCCCCCAAGGAAAATGGGCGAGAAAAGGAGATTTTTGTATAACTTACCAGTTAAATCTCTTTCTCGCTCTTCCTTGGGGGACACAGCACCCACCCTTCTGTGTTTGGTTACAGGGTTCTGGTTTGGCGCCCCGTTGGGTTGCTGGCTGGTTGTTTCCGTTATTGGTTGTTATCCTTTCACTACTTGGACACGCAACTGGTAGCCTCTATCTCCAGGCTGAGGGTATAGCTGATGGAGGAGGGGCTTAACAGTTTTACTTAGTGTCACGCCTCCTAGGGAGCTGAGCTATACCCAAGGTCTGTGTCCCCCAAGGAAGAGCGAGAAAGAGATTTAACTGGTAAGTTATACAAAAATCTCCTTTTTTTATGCGGGGCTACAGAACAGACATACAGATGCATCTTTCTCTTGAATGCATTGGGGGACACAGCACCATGGGTATATGCCCAGCTACCACTAGGAGGCACTAGATATAAAAAAAAAAAAAAAAAAAAGTGGGCTCCACCCAGGTGGGCAATAACCTCTCCACAGCACCAGGCTATCCAGTTCTTTGTCTAGTGCCATAGGAGGCAGATCTGTCCTTCCTTTTTTTATTTTTTCTCTTCTGCAGGTTTTCACCTGCTGCAGGCGGGTACTCCATCGTGGGCTGCCACTTTAGCTGCACCTCCTGCGGGTGCGTATCCAGGTACCTTGCCGGTCACCCAGTCCCCATTGACTGCATCTGCAGTGGCATACCAGCATTCCCACGATTCTGTGTTGAGTCTGCCGATGGGGTGACACTGCAGCGCCCGAAGACGTCGGACGGTGAGTATTCCTCCTGCGTTCCTGTCCCAGAGTTAGTGGGGGTCCAGGGTGAGGTCCCCTTTTTGTGGCCAGGGAGTCGGATCCATCCCATGGCCGATGTGGAAGTTTTTCCACCTGGGGGGTCGCTTTCTCTCCCAGGCAGGGAGGAATTTTCTCTCTGGGAGAGGGAGGGGGACCCCCTGGTCTCCTTCCCCTTCTCCTGTAATTCCTCTTCCTTTGCGGCCTCCTCACCGTTTTTCTGCATTCCGGAGGGCCCCCGGTCTTCCCCGATTCCGTTCCGCCGACAGCGCAACTTTTCCAGCCACCTCATTACTCGAGGCCCCGGCTTCCTTCACGCCTAGGCCGCATTTTCTCCTGCCCTCGTCCCTTGGTTCCCGGGCTTTTGCTGGCCACTCCCCGCTCCTCTCTGCTTCTGGAGGGGCTCCTCCTCCTCCTGGCCAAGCGCGGGTTTTAACCCTCTGGATGCCGTTTTCTGTTTACATTGCATCCATCTTGCCAGAAGGGGGGAGGGGTCCTTGATATTCTGCAGCTGCTACAGCACATCTTTTTGAACTCTGTCCCTGGGATCCAAGATAGCTTTTGGTACACATTCCTATGCTGTGTAGTGGGAGGTCGCATGTATTTGTATGCTCCCGGGGCGACAATGGGCTTCCGCGTGGTCAGCCTCTCCCTGTTTGCGTAGTCGCTCCCAGGCCCTCTCATGACGACCTGACCTACTTGTCGGTCTCTCCTGGCCAGGTCTCTTCCCTGTCCCAAGTCATAGGGAATCCTGTTAGACTCTCCCAGTCTATGGCAGAGTCGCTGCACCTACTGCCTGAACGAGGATTGCGCCCACCTCCGCCCTCCCAGGGACCCTTCTGCGGATGGGGCACTCGTTGCTAGGTTCCGCGGACGACCTCTGGTTGTCCCAACCATGTCCCGCTCCTCCTCGGCATCCTCAGGTCCTCCCAGGACAAGCCTGAGGTGGGTGAAAATCCTTCTCTGACATTCCATCCGCTGACTTGGGGGACACCTCTGCTCCGATTTTTCTCGGTAACAGAGCATCAGGCGGTCTTCCACCAGACAGATTCCCTCTGAGTGGTTAAAGACAAATGTCCGCTGAGGAACCTCTCATTTCCAGGTTTGGTATCCCTTCTAGTGGACCTTTAGATGGCGCTCCCCTGGCTGCATAAGGTAAGCAACCCGCCACGTGGTTAGCATGCCGGCACACCTGCGTGATGTCCCAGGTACGTACGCCTCCCCCTTAACAGGGGGGTACTTGTACTACTGCCAGATGTTGTACCCAGCATTGCAGCTATTTCTCCGTACCAGGGGCTATATTCTACACACCCTCCTAGTCAGAGAGTGTTCCCGCCAGGCGCTGTAGCCAAAACAGCCATTCTGGTGCTATTGTGCGACACGCAACAATCTATCTGGCTATAGCAGAGGGAGCCCTGGTTCGCCAGAGTGAGTACCTGTAGACTTTACAGTACATTATGCAGCCGTATCCCTGCAGCTACGTTACTCCCTTCTTAGGTAGAGTACCTGTACCATCTTCAGATGCTGTAGTCAGTACAGTTGGCTGGTTCTATAGTCTTCCATCTCCAGGGGCTGTAGCCATTACACTTGTTCTAATGTGCACCAAGCAGCCAAATTGCTACCTTTATCGGTAGTGTACCTGTACCATCTTCAGATGCTGCATTCAGTACACATGTCTGGTTCTCTGGTGCTCCATCTGCAGAGGCTGTACCATTATCTTATGCTGGGTAGTGTGCCCCAAGCTGCCACTTTGCTCCCTTTTGAGGTACTGTAGAGTACCTGTACCATCTCCAGATTTGCTGTAGCGGTTACTCTCTGGTTCTATTGAGCACCATGCAGCCCTATTTCTCCCTTACCGGGCGAGGTATAGTGGCCATCTTCTGGCACTTCTCTGGTTTAATGCGTGCCAAGCAGGCATCGCTCCCCTCTGACGTGGAGTTCCTGTGCCATCTCCAGATGCTGTACCCTTTACACCTGTCTGGTTTTAAGTCTGCACTTCACAGCCATTTTTCTCCCTTATTGGTGGAGTACTTGTACGGCCTCCATATACTGTAGCATTCCAATGCCGTAGCTATGTTCCATTCTCATTATGATGAGCACCATGCAGCCACATTTCTTCTATTGTAGGTGGAGTATTTGCAGTATCTCTAGGAGCTATGCCCTATTGGTACACTCTGCGGCCCATGCGGCACCTACATTCTGGGTGTATTTCTCCCTTCCCTGGCTCTGATCTGTGATAGGCAATCATGTGGCCCCCCATTCACGTGGAGTGGTGTTTCCATCTCCTGATGCTGTATTCATCACTCTGTTCTGCTTCTAGCATACATGGCATACCTGGTATCCATATGTCTCCCCCCTTCCTGGGCGGAGTAGAGTTGTTTTGCTAGTTTCTGTTTATGGCTGGCCTGTTCACATCGGACACCTGGTTCAGTTACTCCTGAACCAGGCCCTCTAGTCTTTCCTTTGGCTCTGTACTAAGAATAATTTTTTACTTCATTGCCTGACGCACTATTTAACAAGACTTCCAGTCCTGTTGTGCACCAGAGGTTTGCTCTCCCTCCGTGGGCAGGTTGTTGGCTGGCATGCTAGGATTGTTCTTTGTCAACCCTGTAAAGTTCTACTGCATGCTGCACCGCCCGGTTCCCCCATTTCAAGAGGTAGTACTCGCTTCTTTGTTACTGTTCCTCTGCTTCTTTTCACAGAGTTACATGGCACAGTCCTGGCAGAGTCAGGGATCTCCACTGGATGTTCTTTCCTGCAAGGGTACGCAGCGTTGTGAGCACCAGCCGCCATTGCCGTTTTGGGTCAGCGCTGGATGTCCTCCACCATAGACTCCTTCTGGGTGGTCAATGATATGTGTCCTCGCTGGTCGTCCTCTCTGTTATGGCCGTGACAGAACCAGTGAGTGCCTCACCCCTGCTGGTGGGTGGACTTCTCCACGGCTTGTTCTGGTATTGGGCATGGTCCCGTACCTCTTCCATGGTCTGGGTGTTCTTGGCACTCCCTTATGTTTACTGATCTGTGTTACTGCTTGACAAAAGGGCAATTCCCTGGACCTGGACATTGTCTGCACCTATCAGTTCTTTCCCCCTTCCCTGGGGGTTTCATTGTGCTCTTATGGTAGCTGGTTTCTACATGTCTGTGTGGTCTCTCCAGCCTCCCCGACTGACTTATGCATCCTTCTGGAATATGGATGTTTGGCATTTCTTTTACTGCTGTACTTGCCCCTTTCTGGGACAGTGTTATACAGTTAGATGGCCGGTCACTACTTTTGGGATGGTTGGTCACCCGTGGGCGATGTTATTTCCTTGTTTTTGGCTCTTGTTGTCCTTAGGTGGTCCAGTCCTTTGGACCCTTCTTGAGTCCCTGTCCGGGTAATCCTGCTTGGGGTCCCTGACCCCTCTCCTTCCTAGACCATCTAGCTGGCAGCTCCCTTCTGAGGGAAGCTACCCATGGTTTCTGGCCACACAGGCTCTGTATGACAGTGGTTCTTTGGGCCTGGTTTGCTCCTTTTTCACCCTGGGTCCTCAAAGGTGGTTGTTTTTTTGAGCTTCTAACCTCTTTCCCATCCCCCCAGGACAAGACTTGGTACCTTGTTGTTTCGTGCTATGGTTTGCAGTTTACATCGTATGGTCACTTTTGGGACGGAACTTTCCCTCCTTCGGAGCAATGTTCCTCCTTAGGCTGTTTGGAGTCCTCTCCTTCTACTCCAATATCTCTTACACCAGTGGGTTTCTGCTTGTATTTCCAGGACATGCGACTGGTCCTTTTTTTCCCTGTGACTTTATGTAGCTAGGGTTTTCCCTGGTCTTACATTTCACAGTGATATTATGTCTTACAGAGGCTTGTTCCTCGCCTCCTCTGTATTGGGGGAAGGTCTTTTCTCCTGACCATTACCTAGACCCTCCTTCCCCTCCGGGGGTTGGATGTTTTCTCTGGCAGGAAGAGGTTTCCACCTTCTTATGGGTGTTTCTCTTTCTCCCTTCCTTGCTGTGAAAAGGAGGCTCGCTCCCTTCCCTTGTGAGTCTTCGTTATGATTTCTCTCAAGAGTTTAGTCTCCAGTGCTTCTCTGTGTGTTCCCTGGAGCTTCCTTATAGATGCAGAAGGCTACGTCTTTCCATATGCAGAGTGCAAGGTCATTACCAACAGGCATTGCTGTGCTACTCTCCTGTTTCCTCAGGGGGAGCCTTGGTTCTTCTAGATCCTTTCTCTGGCTCTCTAAGTGCATTTTTGTCAGCCTCTCGCGTGGGACAACTGGCCCTGTCCCTTATCCTCTAGCGCTCTATTGTTTCCCACTTTGGGTGGAGCTGGGTGTTCCTTTTGTACTTCTGGCAGGTCTTGTTTTCCAGGCACCTATCCTTGGGATCTTTACAGTCTCCCTTTTTCTTTGGAACCTTTTCATGCTAGGGTCTCTCCTGGTCCTGTTGGGTCACATGGTTCTTCTTCCTTCTTTTTGCATGAGGTTTCAATCCCACCTTCGAGGACTGCTTTAGGACGTCCCATGGTGCTGTGTCCCCCAATGCATTCAAGAGAAAACTGGATTTGTGTACTCACTGTAAAAGCATTTTCTCGTAGGATGCATTGGGGGACACAGATCCCACCCTCTGTTTTTATTTCCTCTCCCTGTCATCTGACGGCTGTTTCCCGGTCTGGGATATGTTGGTTCTTCGCTTTTGTTTCTCTCTCCTACTGCTTTTGGTACGAACTAGATAGCCTAGTGCTGTGGAGAGGGTATAGCCTGCCTGGGCGGAGCCAACCTTTTTTTTTTTATATCTAGTGCCTCCTAGTGGTAGCTGGGCATATACCCATGGTGCTGTGTCCCCCATTGCATCCTACGGGCAAGTACAAAAATCCAGTTTTTGCAGCCCCACTGAAGTGAATGGGTCCGCATCTGACCCGCAAAAAATGCAGATCGGATGTGGACCAAAATTATGTTTGTGTTTATGAGCCCTTAAAGGGTAACTGTCATATATTTTTATTATTTGCCAGTTTATTAGAGCTAGGCATGTATACTTGAGTTGGTCTGTCAATGATTGTTAAAAGATCTGTTAGTACCTTATAATAACAGCTTTCATTAATGTCCTCTGTCCCTTTTCACTGCTCCCTTAAAAGACTGTTGCTAGGGCTTGTCTGTCTCCAACTAAGAAGACTGTAAGGTGGTCCTTCACACTGCATGCTTGGATTAGATTTCAGAGTGAGGAGGCGTGTGTCTTTTTTTTTTTCTTACAAGTTCTCATATCAACCAGTTAAAATTTACAAATATACTTTATACAAGTTAATACACTTTTAACCCACCCCATCCCTTTTGTTTCCCTGCTGTGGGATCCATCCGCATTTTAATATCTACCTTGATTTCTGTTTCCCAAAAATCCCAGTATAAGGGATCTTGGGAGCCTGAAGCAAGTAAGGGAGCCTGCCCCCTCGGGGAGCCATCACTCCAATTTCCTTGCCACTCTTCTATAGGCCTCAATAGTGTCTAGCCGAGCCCCCCATTCATAAAAACTAGGGCTATTCTTCGTACCCCAATATTTAATTATCAAGGCCTTTGCCACCATAAAACCTTCCATGCTAACTCGTAATTCGTAGGGGGTCAGCTCAGAGCGGGGGAAAAGACCCAATATTGCCTGCGTAAAACTTCGCTTCAATTTGATCTTATATCTTTTATATAATTCCTCATAAATACTAGTCCAAAACCCACGCACTTCTGGACAATTCCATAGTATGTGACCTAACTCCGCATTTTCTGATGAACATTTCCAACACAAGTCCTTCCTTTCCTTATATATCTTGGCGAGGAAGGCGGGGGAGTAGTATAGGCGGTGAACAATCTTGAACTGTATCAATCTGTATTTCTGAGAGATCGATACTTTTTTTATGTTTTGATATACCATATCCCATTCCAAGCTGTTCCCCTCGCCAAATTCAGCTTCCCAGCCTCCCTCACTTTTAAATATAGTTATTTCCCCCAAACAGTCCCGGAGTTTATGATATATTTGAGAGAGTGTAAGTTGAGTATACTTAAATCTGAAACAATAATCCAAAAAGGGGCTTGCCCTAATGGCCAATAAACTTTTATCCTGAGTGCTCATATATGCGTGACTAATTTGTGCATACCTACAGACGTGGACAAAATTGTTGGTACCCTTTGGTCAATGAAAGAAAAAGTCACAATGGTCACAGAAATAACTTTAATCTGACAAAAGTAATAATAAATTAAAATTCTATAAATGTTAACCAATGAAAGTCAGACATTGTTTTTCAACCATGCTTCAACAGAATTATGTAAAAAAATAAACTCATGAAACAGGCATGGACAAAAATGATGGTACCCCTAGAAAACACAGAACATAATGTGACCAAAGGGACATGTTAATTCAAGGTGTGTCCACTAATTAGCATCACAGGTGTCTACAACCTTGTAATCAGCCATTGGGCCTATATATATGGCTCCAGGTAATCACTGTGTTGTTTGGTGATATGGTGTGTACCACACTCGACATGGACCAGAGGAAGCAAAGGAAAGAGCTGTCTCAAGAGATCAGAAAGAAAATTATAGACAAGCATGTTAAAGGTAAAGGCTATAAGACCATCTCCAAGCAACTAGATGTTCCTGTGAGTACAGTTGCACATATTATTCATAAGTTTAAGATCCATGGGACTGTAGCCAACCTCCCTGGACGTGGCCGCAGGAGGAAAATTGATGACAAATCTAAGAGACGGATAATCCGAATGGTAACAAAAGAGCCTAGAAAGACTTCTAAAGAGATTCAAGGTGAACTTCATGCTCAAGGAACATCAGTGTCAGATCGCACCATCCGTCGTTGTTTGAGCCAAAGTGGACTACATGGGAGACGACCAAGGAGGACACCATTGTTGAAAACGAATCATAAAAAAGCAAGACTGGAATATGCCAAACTACATGTTGACAAGCCACAAAGCTTCTGGGAGAATGTCCTGTGGACAGATGAGACAAAAATCGAAGTTTTTGCCAAGGCACATCAGCTGTATGTTCACAGACGAAAAAATGAAGCATATCAAGAAAAGAACACTGTCCCTACTGTGAAACATGGAGGAGGCTCTGTTATGTTCTGGGGCTGCTTTGCTGCGTCTGGCACAGGGTGTCTTGAATCTGTGCAGGGTACAATGAAATCTCAAGACTATCAAGGAATTCTAGAGAGAAATGTACTAGCCAGTGTCAGAAAGCTTGGTCTCAGTCGCAGGTCATGGGTCTTGCAACAGGACAATGACCCAAAACACACCGCTAAAAACACCCAAGAATGGCTAAGAGGAAAAAATTGGACTATTCTAAAGTGGCCTTCTATGAGCCCTGACCTCAATCCTATTGAGCATCTTTGGAAGGAGCTGAAACATGCAGTCTGGAAAAGGCACCCTTCAAACCGGACACAACTGGAGCAGTTTGCTCATGAGGAGTGGGCCAAAATACCTGCTGAGAGGTGCAGATGTCTCATTGACAGTTACAGGAAGCGTTTGATTGCAGTGATTGCCTCAAAAGGTTGCGCAACAAAATATTAAGTTAGGGGTACCATCATTTTTGTCCATGCCTGTTTCATGAGTTTATTTTTTTACATAATTCTGTTGAAGCATGGTTGAAAAACAATGTCTGACTTTCATTGGTTAACATTTATAGAATTTTAATTTATTATTACTTTTGTCAGATTAAAGTTATTTCTGTGACCATTGTGACTTTTTCTTTCATTGACCAAAGGGTACCAACAATTTTGTCCACGTCTGTATATCTAAGAAAGACGGTGTACCTTTTATTAATTCATCTAAAGGAATAATATTACCGTGTGATATTATATGAGTTAAGCGGTTAATTCTGCGTGACTTCCAGTATTTATAATCTACAATTGACTTAAATTCTTTTAAATTATAATTGTGCCAAAGTGGGGTAAAATAAGTAGGGAATGTCTCACCCAGTAATTTTTTTATCTTATTCCAAACCTTATTTAGTGTATCGCTAATCAAACATTGTTTTTTACTCATGTCCAAATGACCAGTCTCCAGAACAGAAAAAATATCCCCATATGGCCCCTGGAAATCCCTTGAGAGGATACCCAACAACAAAGCGGCCTGGCTTTCTGCCCTCCCCCCTCCCAAACCCCACTTTATCTGTGCTGCAATATAGTATTCCTGGAGGAATGGAAGGGAAAGGCCACCCCTTCTCTCCGATATACAGAGATATTTTTGCTTAATACCTAACCCTTCCCCTCCCCCAGATTAAGTCATTCATCAATTTGTCCACTAACCCAAAGATGGAATCATCAATCCATATCGGGCATGCTGTCAGAGGTTATAATGCAATAGGGAGGACCACCATCTTGATCAGTGCAATCCTTTCCTCCTGTGACAGAGGCAGCTTCTGCCAAGACCGGATCTGCTCCCTGATCTTATTAACCAGGAGTTATATTTAAGGAATTATATCGAGACAGGTCTGCACTTATACTGATACCCAGATATCGGATGGAATCAGTTAGTCCGAGTAACTTAATGCCCAAGGGCCTGTCAGGGGGCACTCAGACCAGAGGGAGAAGTTCAGATTTATCCCAGTTTACATTATACCCCGATATCGCCCCATATTCTTTCAAGATATTCATAACAGGTGTAACGGCTTTCCATCCCTGCCTCAGGAATACAAGAATGTCATCTGCATATAGACTAATCTTATCTTCCACTCCTCTCCCTCCAAATCCTATGATCTGATTAGACTGCCGGATTTTACAAGCGAGAGGTTCCAGAGCTAGGGCAAATATCAGAGGTGAAAGGGGACAACCCTTCCGTGTACCTCACTGTAGGGGAAGCTGTTCCGAGTCGATCCCATTTATCTTAACCCTGGCCCTAGAATCCGAATAAAGTAACTGTATCCATTTAATGAAATGCTCGCCCAAATTCATTTTATCCAAAGTCGCCCACAGGAAGGACCACTCCACCCTGTCAAAGGCCTTCTCGGCGTCCAAAGACAGGATGGAGCGATCCTCTCCCTCCCCAACATATACATTAAGAAAGGCCCTGCGAATATTAGATTGTATATCTCGTTTTGGGATGAAACCCGTCTGATCCGAAAGGATCAGACGGTGAACAACCCCCCTTAACCTGTTTGCAAGTACTTTCGCTAGTATCTTGTAATCGGTATTGAGTAGTGAAATAGGGCGATACGCCCCCACCTCTGTCTTATCTTTATCTTTCTTCAGGATTAAGGAAATGGAGGCTTCCCTCAAGGAGGGGGGGAGTGAACCACTCCTCCAAGATTCATTAAACATTTGCAGAAGAAGAGGCAGTACGGTTTTGCAATATGCTCTGTAAAATTCAAAAGGTATGCCGTCCCTGCCCGGAGCCGTATTGCCCTTTATACTGTCAGCACCTTTCTCCACCTCTTCAAGAGAAAGTGGCAAGTTTAGTTTGGCACTATCTTGCCCGGAAAGGCAAGGGAGTGCCATACCTTCAAAAAAAAAGAGCCTGGGCTCCGTCATCCACCCCGAGGTCCGACCGATACACTTTAGTAAAGTGTTCTACGATGGCAGTTTTGATTTTAAAGCTGTCATTAGTTAGTACACCCGTTGGCAGTTTTATTTGCTTTATTGGGATTTGGGCCTTTTGACTAGCAATCACCAATGCGAGTATTCTACCTGTCTTGCCTTTCTCAAAGAAATCTTGCTGTCCAGCAAAAAAGCATCTATGTTGCGCTTTTTCATAAAGAAAAGTCTGGTATTCCCTCTTTGCCTCCATTAGTAATGATAGAGTGCCATTCTCATTTTGTTTGGCCAAGGCCGCCTCAAGCGCCCCGACCCTCTCTACCAATTTCTTTTCAGTGTTAGCATATTCCGCCCTTTTCCGCATAATCCTCATACTATATGCCCCTCTTATCATGGCCTTCAAGGAAACCCACACATAATGTATGTGTGTGGAGCCATAATTTAGTGCCCAGAAATGTCTTTTGAAATGTCTTTCCCAATTTTTTCTTGGTCACCGACCACCTGTATCCAATGTGGGTTTAGCCTAAAGGATTTTTTCCCCACGGGGAGTAGAGAGTCAGCCCTCGAAATTAACATTGGAGTATGATCGGATATACCATGTGGTTCGTACTTCATTTTTTGAATCAGTTCCAAAAATTCTGCACTTGCTAGAAATAGATCTATCCTAGACATGGCCCTGCAAGATCTACTAAAACAAGAGAAGGCCGTTTTTTTCCCGTACAAGAACTGCCACACATCTATAAGACCCATCTCCTGGCAGATCCGCTAAGGATCGTGGGTTGATCATTAATACTCCCCCTTCCGCTATACTCGGATACCCTGTCCTTATTATCCATAATAGAATTAAAGTCTCCCGACACCAATATAGGACACGGATCCCACTTACATAAATACTCTGCAAGTTTCCTAAGTACTTCCGAGGAGAAAGGGGGAGGAATATATACAAACGCAAGTACGCATATCAGTCCCTTCCACCGGCCATATAGGAATACAAATCTTCCCTCTTTATCAATCCATTGATCATATGGCTCATAATCCACATTCCTATGTATGTAAACACTAACACCTCGTGAATAGGCCGAGTAGTGGGAGCGGTATTCGTACTGAGTCCAAGGTTTTCGCATATATTTCAATTTTTCAACAGTAAAATGTGTCTCAATCAGCCCCACAATGGCAGGTAAATGTCTGGAGATGACATCATATACCACCCTCCGTTTAAGTTTGTCCGCCAATCCGCGTACATTCCATGTTAGTATACGTGACATTTACAGAATTGCAACGAGTGGCCAGGCCCTCCTGCCCCCCTCCCAAATTCTAGGTCGGATCCCGCAGCAGTGAAACAAACCCCCCCCTTCCCCATGGTGCACAGGACAATAAAATCCCATGCGCCTCTTACACATCGCCTAGGCCTCCTCTGTACTAGAAAATAAGAGGACAGTATCTTTATATACTATTCTTAATTTTGCGGGGAACAGCATTGAGTATTTGATATTGGCATTAATAAGGCGTTTCTTAATCTCCCCAAATTGCTTCCTCTTAAGCTGAGTAGAGAAAGAATAATCTGGGTAGATCGAGATTTTGTTCCCGTTATAAATTAGATCGCCAAGTTCTCTCTTTCGCTTCAATACTTTATCGCGATCACTGGTGCAGAGAATTTTGGCCAACAGGCTACGCGGGGGGCTTCCGACAGGCAGTTTTTTATTAGGGACCCGGTGTGCCCGTTCAACCATAAATAATGATGAAAAAGATTCTCGGCCCAGAGAGTCCATCAACCATTTCTGGATGAACCCCCCTGGGTCGTCCCCTTCCGATCCTTCCGGAAAACCTATCAGTCGGATATTTGCTCTGCGTGACCTGTCCTCCAAGTCTGTTAGTTTCTCCTTAAGGGCCTTATGTTCTACATCAATCTTTTGACTTTTTTTTTCCATTAAGGAGACTGGATAAGGTGCCCAGGGCGTTTCTGAAGGTCTGAATCTGCCGCTCTCCGCCGCCGCCGTTGGTGCCCAGCTCCTCCCCTGATCCTTTCAGCGCCGCCTGAATGTAAAAGAAATCCGCCTCCGGCTCTCCTCAGTGCCCCTTCCTCCTTTTCAAAGATCCTGCGCACAGGCCTGTGCCTGATGCGCCCGTGCGGACTTTTAGATTCTGCCTCGTTGAGCGAAGCGCGCGCGCGTGCGTTCGCGCATGTTCGCGCACGTGCGCGCGCATGCACACTTCACTCAACGAGGCACAATCTAAAAGTCCGCACGGGCGCATCAGGCACAGGCCTGTGCGCACGCGCGGGATCTTTGAAAAGGAGGAGGGGGCACTGAGGAGAGCCGGAGGCGGATTTCATTACATCCAGGTGGCGCTGAAAGGATCAGGGGAGGAGCTGGGCACCAACGGCGGCGGCGGAGAGCGGCAGATTCAGACCTTCAGAAACGCCCTGGGCACCTTATCCAGAAGATTGACAGGTTAGATAAAAGCGATTTTTATCAAAACTAGACGGCGGATTTATCTTATAACAACAGCTTTGTAATGACAAGGGCGCCATGGAGAGAACAATAGTTTTAAAAGGGGGGGTTAGAAACTGGTGACAGAGTCCCTTTAACTCTAGAACGTATTTTGTCCATATCATCCCTAATAAGAGAAATATCAGATTGCATTGAGGACACTGTAGTTGTCAATGTGCCTAAGGTTTGGATAGTTATTTTTAAAGGCCTCCAGAATGTCCCCCAATTTTTGCTCTATTGTTTCCATTTGCTTATATGTCTGATTATCCATAGCCTCTTTTTCACTATTTTCGGGAAGCGTTACAACATTTCTAGCTTCTTCTCTCTCCTCTGAGCGGGCGAGGGGTTTCATAGTACCTCTTGTTTTAGTTGGGGAGGATCTTAAGTAGGAGGCGTGTGTGTCTAGTAATGCAATCTAGCAGGGAGTTTCTGGCTACAGCAAGTGTGTATGGGAAGCAGTTTTGGCCTCAGATAACTGGTAGATGAACCATCTTGAGAAGGTTTTTATATTGTAAATGTTTAAACAGCCATAACTAAGGGAACATTTCAAGAAAAACAGTGGTATGTGAAGAAACTAAAGATTGCTTTATGCATAATGCTGCTGCAGCAGTAACACATACTAAAATAGATTTTTTGATGAAAACATTACAGTTACCTTTTAACTCCATAAGGACCCTACCATTTGCCACCTTAAGAACCAGGCCATTTTTTGCAAATCTGACATGTGTCACTTTATGTGGTGATAACGTTAAAACGTTTTCACTTATCCAAACCATTCTGAGACTGTTTTCTCGTCACATATTGTACTTTATGACAGAGGTAAATTTGAGTCAAAATATTTCATTTTTATTTATAAAAAATACAAAATTTACCAAAAAATTAAAAAAATAAATTAGCAATTTTCAAAATTTCAATATCTCTGCTTTTAAAACAGATAGTGATACCTCCTAAAATAGTTATTACTTTATATTTCCCATATGTTTACTTCATGTTTTGATCCTTTTGTCAATGACATTTTCTTTTTTGGGGAATTTCACTTTTTTGGCAGATTTTCCATTTGAATCTATTTTTTCCAGTAACAAAGCACGGTTTAATAGCCAAAGAAAACTCAATATTTATTGCCCTGATTCTGTAGTTAACAGAAACATCCCATATGTGGTTGTAAACTACTATACAGGCACACGGCCGGGCGCAGAAGGAAAGGAACACCATATGATTTTTGTAAGGCAGATTTCACTGGCATAATTTCCATGTTGGCATAGTTGCCATGTCACATTTAAATTCCCCCTGATGCACCCCTAGAGTAGAAACTCCAAAATAACCACCCCATTTTGGAAACTACAGGATAAGGTGGCATTTTTTTGGTACTATTTTATGGTACATATGATTTTTGGTTGCTCTATATTACACTTTTTGTGAGGCAAGGTAACAAAAAAATTGCTGTTTTGGCACCGTTTTTATTTTTTGTTATTTACAATGTTCATCTGACAACAGGTTAGATCATGTGGTATTTTTACAGAGCAGGTTGTTACGGACGTGACAATACCAAATATTTTGGCTGTTTGTTTCACTTTTACATAATAAAGCATTTTTGAAAGAAATTATTTTTTACTGTCTCCATATTCTGAAAGCCATAGTTTTTTTTTTACTTTTCAGACGACTGTCTTACGTAGGGGCTCATTATTATTTTAGGGTGCATATGACTTTTTGATCACTTGGTATTTACACAGATTGGCACTATTTTGGGGTGCATATGAATTTTTGATCGCTTGCCATTACACTTCGGTGTTCACCTGAGGGGTTAGGTCATGTGGTAATTTTTGTGGGATGAGGTGACCGTTATATTGGTACTATTTTGGGGGGCATACGCCTTTTTGATCTCTTGGTGTTGCACTTTTAGGGATGTAAGGTAACCCCCAAAAAAATTTTAGCACAGTTTTTATTTTATTTTTGGGCAGTGTTCACCTGAGAAGTTAGGTCATGTTATATTTTTATAGAGCTGGTCGATACGGACGCAGCGATACCTAATATGTCTACTCTTCTTTTTTCCCCTATTAAAAAAAAATGATCATTTACTTTATTTTGGGAAAAGGACGCTTTTTTTAATTGAAACGTAATTTTTTTGTAAAACAATTTTTTTCACTTTATTTTTTGTCACACTCTAGGACTTCCACTTTTGGGGGTGAAATCCCCTTTACAATGCATCACTATACTTATATACTGTGATGCATTGGCTGTAAGTGTATTACAGACTGCAATACACTTACAGCCTGTTTGCCTATGAGATGCAGGGGGCTGGATCTCATAGGCCAGTAATGGCTAACTTTGGCACTCCAGTTGTGGTAAAACTACAATTCCCAAGATGCCCCCCTTGCTTGGCTGCTCTCAGAACTCTATAGAAATAAATGGAGCATGCTGGGAGTCGTAGTTTCACCACGGCTGGAGTGCCAAGGTTAGCCGTCATAGGCTGTCACGGAAGGCAGCCACGATGCCTAAGGAAGGCATCGGGCTGCCTTCCCTTCCATTGGGTCCCCGTCACAGCAGCGCGGGGACCTGATGGCCACCCCGGACCCGGCAGGATCCCGCATGTGCCGCGGCAGTGCAAGAGTTAATGCACCGGCATTGGTGACTGCCGGACCCGTCACTGATCGGGCGGGTGCAGCTCCTGCACCCGCCCGATCAGTGCTCCGTACATGTACAGTGGTCCTTAAAGGCGTTATCCCATCTGAGACAATGGGGGCATATCGTCGGCCCCATAGAAATGAATGGGAGCGGTGTCCGCGCGCTCCCATTCACTTCAATGGGAGAGGCGGGGAGCTGCGCCTGGTGGACAGACGGACCCCGGGAAATCCGGGGTTCTCCAGCCAAAACTCTCCCCGACTCCGTTCTCCTTGTAGGTGCGGGTCCCAGAGCGATATGCCCTATTGTCTAAGATGGGATAACCCATTTAAGTCACGTCCACCAGTGCTGCACATGTACGGCAAGGGTCCTTAAAGAGGAAAATATATCAATCAAAAACTTAAAAATAAAAAATTGAAATCACTCCATTTCCCCATTTTGCATATTAAAATAATAAAATGTAAAATATAAAAGTACTGTAACACTGTAATGGAAAATTAAAAAAAAATGCCAAATAAAAAGTGATTGAAAAGTCATATTCCCCAAAATGGTAACAATAAAAAACTACACATTACCCAGCAAAATAAGCCCCTACATAGCTCCGTAGACTGAAACATAAAAAGCTGGCATATTCCCCCATCCCCCAAAAAGGGCACTAAAAATTTAAATGTGCAGACCAATGGCAGGACAAACTTGTGTGAATTCCTACAAGAAGTATGTTATTTTCCGTCTAAATAACAGATCTCCAAAATAGCTAAAACAGGTGCATAAATGTGTATAACTGATCATGACTGATGCTTAAAATACAGGATCAGTTTTTTTTTTTTTTTCTGTTATTCTGCCGGATCAGAAGAACAGAAAACTAAAGTGAAGTGAATCCAGCCTTAGACATGTTTCTCTTTTAAAGCCAACTATAAGTTGTCTTTAGACCATTATTTTGTGGCAGAAAACTGTCCCACAGCATAAATAATCTTGTCGAAATTATGATCCCCACTAAACCATGGCCAAATCCATGCATTAGAAAAAACTGGTGCGCCACCATTCTTTTTGGCATCAATACTAGGTATCGACCGATATTGATTTTTTAGGGCCGATAATTTGTGAACTTTCAGATAGCCGATAATTTATACCGATATTCTGGGAATTTTCATTTTTGAAAACAAAATAAAAAATTCCCACAAATCTGCTGAAAATTAATGTTTATTGTTAATATGTATTTACATTTTTTTTGTAAATCTTTCTTTTTCATTTATACTTAATATTTTGGTGTTTTTATTTTTATTTTTGTAACTTTTTTTATTTTTTATTTTTTTACTAACTTTTAGCCCCCTTAGGGACTAGAACCCTTGTCCTATTCACCCTGATAGATCTCTATCAGGGTGAATAGGAGCTCACACTGTCCCTGCTGCTCTGTGCTTTGTGCACACAGCAGCATGGAGCTTACCATGGCATCAATAGCGTCCTGGCTGCCATGGTAACCGATCGGAGCCCCAGCATTACACTGCTGGGGCTCCGATCGGAGGAGCAGGGAAGAGGGGATCCTGTGGAGGGGCGCACTGCGTCACCAATGTTTTTAATACTGGGGTGGGGGGCCCTATGCGCCACCACTGCTTAATACTGGGGGGGCTTGGGGGGGAGGGGGGGCGCACTGCGCCACCAATGTCTAATACTGGTGGGCTTGGGGGGGCGCACTGCGCCACCAATGAAGCTTAATCTCTTATTTATTCATATACAGGAGGCGGGAGCTGCAGTATCACATAGCCGGCTCCCGACCTCTATGAGCAGTAGCTGCGATCCGCGGCACCTGAGGGGATAACTACCGCAGATTGCAGCTACAGCTCATAGAGGTCGGGAGCCGGCTATGTGATCCTGCAGCTCCCGCCTCCTGTATATGAATAAATGAAAGATTAAGCTTCATTGGTGGCGCAGTGGCCATAGCTCCTCCCCTCCTCTTGTCCCCTGTCCTTTCATTGGCGGCAGCAGCAGCAGCACAGGGGGAGGAGACACTGCTCCTTCTCCCCTGTGCTGCTGCTGAAGGAACACGGAGAGCGCTGTCAGCAGCGCGATCTGTGTTCCCCATACGCTATCGGAATATCGGCAAAATAAATGCCAATACCGATAGCGTTCAAAATCCTGAATATCGGCCGATAATATCGGTAAATCCGATAATCGGTCGATCCCTAATCAATACACTAACGGAAAATGAAAAAACACCTGGAAAACAATGTGATTGAGCCGAGTATAAACTGCTAGTCACTGATGGATCCAGGGGGGGCGGGGGTAACGGGTCAATTGCAACCCCCCCAAGAATATAGTGAGAGTCAGGGCGGAGAGCGGATCGGGGGAGATGAGCGCTTCCATTGTGGAAGTGCTCATCTCCATAGTCATCTGTATCGCCGTCCTCAGGACAGCAATACAGATGGAAGTGCAGCGGCGGGGCAGGGGAGGGAGAGGCGTTTCCCTTCCTTGTTCCTCTGTTAAGCTGCTAGCACAAGGCCACCACCAGCAAAGTCTTTAACTAAGGCCTCTTTCACACTTGCGTTGTCCGGATCCGGTGTGTACTCCACTTGCCGGAATTACACGCCGGATCCGGAAAAACACAAGTGTACTGAAAGCATTTGAAGACGGATCCATCTTCAAAATGCTTTCAGTGTTACTATGGCACCCAGGGCGCTATTAAAGTCCTGGTTGCCATAGTAGGAGCGGGGAGCGGGGGAGCGGTATACTTACAGTCCACGCGGCTCCCGGGGCGCTCCAGAATGACGTCAGAGCGCCCCGTGTGCATCTGGATCACGTGATCCATGCGCTTGGGGCGCCCTGACGTCACTCTGGAGCGCCCCGGGAGCCGCACGGACGGTAAGTATGCTGCTCCCCCGCTCCCCGCTACACTTTACCATGGCTGCCAGGACTTTAGCGTCCCGGAAGCCATAGTAACCACTCTAAAAAAGCTAAACGTCGGATCCGGCAATGCGCCGAAACGACGTTTAGCTTAAGGCCGGATCCGGATCAATGCCTTTCAATGGGCATTCATTCCGGATCCGGCCTTGCGGCAAGTCTTCAGGATTTTTGGCCGGAGCAAAAAGCGCAGCATGCTGCGGTATTTTCTCCGGCCAAAAAACTTTCCTGTCCTGAACTGAAGACATCCTGATGCATCCTGAACGGATTTCACTCCATTCAGAATGCATTAGGATAAAACTGATCAGGATTCTTCCGGCATAGAGCCCCGACGACGGAACTCTATGCCGGAAGACAAGAACGCAAGTGTGAAAGAGCCCTTAAAGAGGACCTTTCACCCAAAAAAAAAATTTAAACTAAGACTATAGCGTTGCTTACATGCCCCCATGATTTCTTGAACGTTAATTATTTTTTCATTCTGTGCCCCCGTTTGTCCGCTATGCCCCCCGGAATAATTCCCGCCGTTTATGCTAATGAGCCAGCCTCAAATGGGCTGGCTTTAAAAGTTCTCCCGGTCGTGCCTCCCATCTTCTCCCTGGCACGGAGCGCATCCAATCAGCGCGCTCCACTCTTAGCCAGGGAGAAGACGCTCCAGTTCTCGCGAGACTTCAGAGAACTGGAGCGATTTCGTCTATCCGGAGCCGGCTCCGGAGAGAACTTTTAAAACCAGCCTATTTGAGGCTGGCTCATTAGCATAAATTGCGGGAATTATTCCGGGGGGCATAGCGGACAAACGGGGGCACAGAATGAAAAAAGAATTAACGTTCAAGAAATCATGGGGGCATGTAAGTAACGCTATAGTCTTAGTTAAAAAAATTTTTTTAGGTGAAAGGTCCTCTTTAACCCTTTCATGACCAAGGGTCATTGATGCCCCAATGTCCAGGTCAAAATTTACAAATCTGACATGCGTCACTTTATGTGGTAATAGCTTTGGAACACTTTTACTTATCCACGCCATTCTGAGATTGTTTTCACGTGACACATTGTACTTCATGACAGTCATAAATTTGAGTCAATATATATCACCTTTATTTATGAAAAAATCCCATATTTACCAAAAAATTTTAAAAAATTTCAATTTTCTAAACTTCAATTTCTCTGCTTCGAAAACAGAAAGTGATACCTCATAAAATATTTATTCCATAACATTCCCCATATGTCTACATTATGTTGGCATTATTTTGGAAATGTTATTTTATTTTTTTAGGACATTACAAGGCTTAGAAGTTTAGAAGCAATTCTTAAAATTTTTAAGAAAATTTCCAAAACCCACTTTTTAAGGACTAGTTCAGGTCTGAAGTCACTTTGTGGGGCTTACATAGTGTATACCCCCATAAATGACCCAATTATGGAAACTACACCCCTCAAGTTACTTAAACCCAATTTTACAAACGTTATTAACCCTTTAGGTGTTCCACAAGAATTAAAGGAAAATGGAGATGAAATTTCTAGATTTCACTTTTTTAGCAGATTTTCTATTTTATTAATTTTTTTTCTTTAACACATTAAGGGTTAACAGCCAAACAAAACTCAATATTTATTACTCTGATTCTGCGGTTTACAGAAACACCCCACATGTGGTCGTAAACTGCTGTACGGGCACACGGCAGGGCGCAGAAGGAAAGGAATGCCATACGGTTTTTGGAAGGCAGATTTTGCTGGATTGGTTTTCTGAACGCCATATGTTTATTTTTCTACCGATCGTCTTGTGCAGGGGCTCATTTTTTGCAGAAAGAGTTGAGGTTTTTATTGGTACCATTTTTGGGTACATAGGATTTTTTGATCATTCATTATTACACTTTATGGGACAAGGTGGCCAAAAATTGACTGTTTTGGAACATTTTATTTTTATTTTTTTTAACAGCGTTCATCTGAGGGGTTAGGTCATGTGACAGTTTTATAGAGCAGATCGTTACGGACGTGGCAATACCCAATATGTATACCTTTTCTTATTTATTTAAGTTTTACACAATAATAGCATTTCTGAAACCAAAAAAATGATGTTTTAGTGTCTCCATAGTCTGAGAGCCATAGTTTTTTATTTTTTGGGCGATTGTCTTAAATATGGGCTAATTTTTTGCGGGATTAGGTAACGGTTTGATTGGTACTATTTTGGGGTATATACGCCTTTCTTGATCGCTTGGTGTTGCACTTTTTGTGATGTAAGGTGACAAAAATGGCTTATTTTTTTACACCGTTTTTATTTTTTATGGTGTTTATTGGACGGTGTTGATGATGTGATATATTTATAGAGATGGTCGTTACGGACGCGGTGACACCTAATATGTGTGGTTTTTTTTTGTTTGTTTTTTTATAGGAAAAGGAAATTTATTTTTTACATTTTTATTTATTTATTTTAACTTTTATTATTTTCACTTTTTTTTTTTATCAGTTCCCTCTTGGATCTTGAAGATCCAGTGGGGCTGATGGTTGTACTATACTTTGCAATGCTCTTGCATTGCAAAGTATAATACAATCAGATGCCTGTAGGTGGCAGCACTGGACGCCTATACCATGGCAACCGGACGCCTTTGCAAAGCGTCCGGTTGCCATGGCAACCATCGGGCGCTGCGATCGCAGCAGCCCTGATGGTTGAGAGAGAGGGAGCCCCCTCCCTCTATTAACCCTATGGATGCCGCTACTGCGGCATCTATGGGGTTACAGCAGTGTCAGCATAGAGCTGACACACGCTGCTGATGGCGGCGGCTCAGGAATGGAGCCGCCGCCATCACACACAGAAGGGGGACCGCATCGGGGGCAGGGGACGGGGCATCGCTGGAAACTGGGGAGAGGAGAGGGGGGCAGCATTTCATTATTTACAGGAAGGGGCTGCAGGAAGGGGCGGACCGCATCGGGAGGAAGTAGCAGGAGAAGATGATGGACAAGAAGGGGGCGCAGGTCGGGGCAGGAGGGGGCGGACCGCATCGGGGGGCAGGACAAGAACGGGGCACAGATCGCGGGCTTCAAGGGGGCACGGGGGCTTCAGGACACATTACCGGTTTCAGGCTCTGATCTGCAGACCGCAGATCAGAGCCTGAAACCGGCATTTTTTTCACACAGCGATCCGATTAGTTAGTCTGCACAGACTAACCAATCGGATCGATTGCCGGCAAGGGGCCACTCTGATTGGTCCCTTGCCGGCATTACTGCACTGTATGCTGACCGTGACAGCATACAGGGCAGGGGCAGAAGCTTTAATCCAAGCGCTTTGCAGCGCTTGGATTAAAGAGCTGCCAGAACGTATATATACGTGGTAGCTGCATGGGGTATGTGCAGCTATCACGTATATATACAGATTGCAGTCGTGAAGGGGTTAACCCCTTAAGGACACAGCCTTTTTACACCTTAGGACCAGGTCATTTTTTGCAAATCTGACCACTGTCACTATAAGTGCTGATAACTTTAAAACGCTTTGACTTATCCAGGCCGTTCTGAGATTGTTTTTTCGTCACATATTGTACTTCATGACACTGGTAAAATGAAGTTAAAAAAAATATTTTTTTTGCACCAAAAAATACCTAATTTAACAAAAATTTGGAAAAATTTGCAAATTTCAAAGTTTCAGTTTCTCTACTTCTGTAATACATAGTAAGGCTACTTTCACACTAGCGTTCGATCGGATCCGTTCTGAACGGATCCGATCATATTAATGCAGACCGAGGCTCCGTTCAGTACGGATCCGTCTGCATTAATTACTTAGAAAAAATTCTAAGTGTGAAAGTAGCCTGAGCGGATCCGTTCAGACTTTCAATGTAAAGTCAATGGGGGACGGATCCGCTTGAAGATTGAGCCATATGGTGACATCTTCAAGCGGATCCGTTCCCATTGACTTACATTGTAAGTCTGAACGGATCCGCTCGCCTCCGCACGGCCAGGCGGACAGCTGAATGCTGCAAGCAGCGTTCAGCCTTCCGCCTGTCCGTGCGGAGGCGAGCGGAGCGGAGGCTGAACGCCGCCAGACTGATGCAGTCTGAGCGGATCCGCTCCATTCAGACTGCATCAGGGCTGGACGGAGGCGTTCGGGTCCGCTCGTGAGCTCCTTCAAACGGAGCTCACGAGCGGACCCATGAACGCTAGTGTGAAAGTAGCCTAATACCCCTAAAAATTGTGATGCCTTTACATTCCCCATGTGTCTACTTCATGTTTGAATTATTTTGGGAATGATATTTTATTTTTTGGGGATGTTACAAGGCTTAGAAGTTTAGAAGCAAATCTTGAAATTTTTCTGAAATTTACAAAAACCCAATTTTTAGGGACCACTACAGCTCTGAAGTCACTTTGCGAGGCTTACATAATAGAAACCACCCAAAAATGACCCCATTCTATAAACTACACCCCTCAAGGTATTCAAAACTGATTTTACAAACTTCGTTAACCCTTTAGGTGTTGCACAAGAGTTATTGGCAAATAGGGATGAAATTTTAGAATTTCATTTTTTTGGCTAATTTTCACTTTTAACCCATTTTTTCCACTAACAAAGCAAGGGTTAACAGCCAAACAAGACTGTATCTTTATTGCCCTGACTCTGCCATTTACAGAAACACCCCATATGTGGCCGTAAACTACTGTACGGCCACACAGCGGGGCGTAGAGTGAAAGGTGCGCCATATGGTTTTTGGAAGGCAGGTTTTGCTGGACTGTTTTTTTGACACCATGTCCCATTTGAAGCCCCCTGATGCACCCCTAGAGTAGTAACTCCATAAAAGTGACCCCATCTAAGAAACTACACCCCTCAAGGTATTCAAAACTGATTTTACAAAGTTTGTTAACCCTTTAGGTGTTGCACAAGATTTAATGGAAAATAGAGATACAATTTCAAAATTTCACTTTTTTGGCAGATTTTCCATTTTAATATTTTTTTTCCAGTTACAAAGCAAGGGTTAACAGCCAAACAAAACTCATTATTTATGGCCCTGATTCTGTAGTTTACAGAAACACCCCATATGTGGTCGTAAACTGCTGTACGGGCACACGACAGGGCGCAGAAGGAAAGGAATGCCATACGGTTTTTGAAAGGCAGATTTTGCTGGACTGGTTTTATTGACACCATGTCCCATTTGAAGCCCCCCTGATGCACCCCTAGAGTAGAAACTCCATAAAAGTGACCCCATCTAAGAAACTACACCCCTCAAGGTATTCAAAACTGATTTTACAAAGTTTGTTAACCCTTTAGGTGTTGCACAAGATTTAATGGAAAATAGAGATACAATTTCAAAATTTCACTTTTTTGGCAGATTTTCCATTTTAATATTTTTTTTCCAGTTACAAAGCAAGGGTTAACAGCCAAACAAAACTCATTATTTATGGCCCTGATTCTGTAGTTTACAGAAACACCCCATATGTGGTCGTAAACTGCTGTACGGGCACACGACAGGGCGCAGAAGGAAAGGAATGCCATACGGTTTTTGGAAGGCAGATTTTGCTGGACTGGTTTTATTGACACCATGTCCCATTTGAAGCCCCCCTGATGCACCCCTAGAGTAGAAACTCCAAAAAAGTGACCCCATTTTAGAAACTACGGGATAAGGTGGCAGTTTTGTTGGTACTAGTTTAGGGTACATATGATTTTTGGTTGCTCTATATTACACTTTTTGTGCGGCAAGGTAACAAGAAATAGCTTTTTTGGCACCGTTTTTTTTTGTTATTTACAACATTCATCTGACAGGTTAGATCATGTGGTAATTTTATAGAGCAGGTTGTCACGGACGCGGCGATACCTAATATGTATACAATTCTTTTTATTTATGTAAGTTTTACACAATGAATTAATTTTTAAAACAAAAAAAGGTTTTAGTGTCTCCATAGTCTAAGAGCCATAGTTTTTTTAGTTTTTGGGCGATTATCTCAAGTAGGGTCTCATTTTTTGCGGGATGAGATTACGGTTTTATTGGCACTATTTTGGGGTGCATATGACTTTTTGATCGCTTGCTGTTACACTTTTTGTGAAGTAAGATGACAAAAAATTGCTTTTTTTTTGACACCGTTTCTTTTTTTTTTTTTTACGGTGGTCACCTGAGGGGTTAGGTCATGTGATACTTTTATAGAGCCGGTCGATACGGACGCGGCGATACCCAATATGTATACTTTTTTTTTATTTATGTAAGTTTTACACAATGATTTCATTTTTGAAACAAAAAAAATCATGTTTTAGTGTTTCCATAGTCTAAGAGCCATAGTTTTTTCAGTTTTGGGGCGATTATCTTGGGTAGGGTATGATTTTTGCGGGATGAGATGACGGTTTGATTGTTACAATTTTGGAGTACATACAACTTTTTTGATCACTTTTATTAACTTTTTGGGGAAGTAAGGTGGGCAAAATTTCAATTTCATCATAGTTTTTAATTTTTTATTTTTATGGCTTTCACCGTTTGGGTAAAGTAACATGACCGTTTTATAGATCAGGTCGTTACGGACGCGGCGATACCAAACATGTGTAGGGAATTTCATTTTTTTATTTTTAATCAGTGATAAATGTGTTTTTTGATTTTTACTTTATTTTCACTTTTTTACACTTTCTTTTTGACCCAGACCCACTTGGTTCTTGAAGATCCAGTGGGTCTGATGTCTGTATAATACAGTACAGTACAATATATAGTACTGTACTGTATTTTACACTTTGTCTGAACAGATCTATGCCTTTCAGCACAGATCTGTTCAGCACCATGGACAGCAGGACGCCTGAGAAGGCGTCCTGTTGCCATGGGAACCTTCCCCGTCTGCTCAGTTATGGTCAGAACTGCGCAGACGGGGAAGGGTAAGGACGGGGCTTGGGGGGCTGCCTGGGAGCTCTCTCCCTCTCCATTCGGAGGGGCTGCAAAGGCACAGCAGCCCCCCGATGGGAGAGGGAGGGAGCTCCCTGCGCTGTTAATCTTTTCCATACAGCGGTCCGTACGGACCGCTGTATGGAAAGGGTTAAACGGCTGACATCGCATCACCGATGTCAGCCGTTTATACCAGGGTGCCAGCAATGTGCTGGCACCCTGGTATACCCACTAGACGCCAATGATTACGCAATGGGAGGCGGGCGGGGGATCGCGATCCCGCCTGCCGCACCGCCCGCCTCCCGCACCGCCCGCAACCCTCCCCCTGCACCTCCCACCCGGCAAAAATCACTAAGGGGTGCAGGGGGGGATACAGATGCATTTTAGGAATACTAAAGTTTCTGATCCCCGCGGTCAGGGACCGTGGGGATCAGAAACTGCAGAAATCGCAGCAAACCGCAGGTCTGAATTGACCTGCGGTTTGCCGCGATTGCCGACATGGGGGGGTCACGGGACCCCCCGGCGCATTTAGCCTAGGTGCCTGCTCAATGATTTGAGCAGGCACCAGGTTCCGATCACTGCCAGCCGCACGGCAGTGATCAGAAATACACAGGGCGTACATGTACGCCCTGTGTCCTTAAGTACCAGGGCACAAGGGCGTACCCCTGTACGCCCTATGTCCTTAAGAGGTTAAACAGTTCAGTGTTTATTCCCACATAAGGAAAAACAAAATGACCGTTCACAGTCTTGGTGTTTGTGCAGTGTCCCACTCAAGTGACCGTGGGCCCTGCAAACGTATTTTAATTATGTATTAATGTCATGTGATATGCCTGTATTTAGTATTTTATCTCCTGTCATATTACCCATGTCACAATGTGATTCCATATGCAAATATCCTTTACACAAGTGCGCCCCCCTTCCCCTACAATTTGTATCACATCTCATGCTTAAAAAACTGATTCTCTAAAAGGAGCTATTTCGGATGCTTATAATACTTTGCTATATGAGCAGCTGAAAAAATATTCGCTCAAAGTTACGTTGAAGTGGGAGAGGGATGTGGGCCCTATCTCAGACAGCCAATGGGAAGAAGTCCTTGCACAGATTCCTACTCCTATTCCTAACCCCTAGCGAAGTGGCTAGACTGTCTCTAGACTAAAGACGGCTCGGCTAGACTAAACTCTATATGATACACAGGGTATATAGAACTCCAATCTTCTTATGGAAGGTGGGATATAGATCTGACTCCAAGTGTCCGAAATGTGGGGAAGAAGGGGCCGGATTGCTCCATATGCTG
Source organism: Bufo gargarizans (assembly GCF_014858855.1). NCBI lineage: Eukaryota > Metazoa > Chordata > Amphibia > Anura > Bufonidae > Bufo > Bufo gargarizans. Next base: position 84,470,329 of record NC_058087.1, on the reverse strand, counting down.
TGGAATTGCAGTGCGCTAAAGGGCTATTGGACAGATATAATCAATTTATTAAACAAAATTTATAGTGCCAATTATAAACTGGATCCTAGGTTTTTCTTGCTTGGTATGTTAGATTCGGATAACTTGCCGCCAAATGTTACAATCGGAATCAACAGAATCTTATATCAGGCACGCAAAACCCTAGCTGCTAAATGGATACAGCCGCTTCCCCCAAGCATATCGGAATTCATTACCAGAATGAATACAGTCATAAAATTGGAAAGAGGAGTATACATGAACATAATAGCATGTCGAAATTTGATACCGTTTGGGGCCCCTGGATTGACAGATCTGGAGTTTGTAGTACATGGCTAACTAATCTGAGGATCTTCTCGGGCTAGCCCAGGAGGGGAGAGATGGGGCTGATTGTGTTTGTTTAAGGCTAGTGTGCTGACGCTTTATAGTGCATAGGTGATGTCATGGTCTGTTACTAAAACAAATAGATCCTACACATGTTTATGCTTATCTACTCACAACAAGGTCTCAAAGTGGGGGGGGAGGGGAGTTTAGTTGTTGGGATCTTTATGTTTATCCTGTTTATTGACTATCCTGTTTTGTACAATAAGTATTTTTGCAATGTGTTGAACATAATATATGACACAATAATTTTGTAAAATGATAGTTTATTTTTACAAAATAATAAAAATGTATCTGATTTAAAAAAAAAAAATCTTTTACACAGGCTCAGTCAGGGTGCACTACACTTGTTTCTCCACAAGATGGAGCAGTGTCAGTGTGTATAAATAGCTTAGCTTAGACCTAAGTTAGGCTGTGCAGTTCAGTTCAGTTTCTGGTTGAGGTCAATCCAAACCAGTGCAGATGAGCTCAGGTCAATCCAAGTGAGAGTTCAGTTCAATGCAGTTCTCTCATGAGCCTACAAGAAAGCAACAGCCATGTTGCTGAATATCTGGAGGGAGGCATATTCCTAGCCTCTCTACTCTGTCCCTGTCGGGTTAAGGCCTACAAGTATTCTTCCTAGAGGTGAGCAATCCACTACTATAGATCGCTCTTCCAGGGTGACCAATGTCTAAACTGCATGCAGCCGAGTATTTAAGGAATTGTTATGTTTATTTAAGACAAAGGATTAGCAAGATAGTCATTACCTGAGGATTTATTAGGCACATTTGTACTAGGTGTAGGAGATAGCTTGAAACATCTACATCTCCAGTTTAAATCCTGGGGACAGCCAGGCCAACTGTCAGAACAACATTGGAATAGAAGTTCCAGGATTCAGAAAAGCAGCTTTATTCAAGGATTAGAATCAGGCCGGAGTTGTGACCAGTGTAAGACTTTCATTATTACCAGCCTAGTCTGAGCAGTAGCTTTCTTATGTAATACAAGAGCCTGTACTTCATTGAGGATTTGCATTTCCCTTTGCCATGGAAGTATGTATAAGTGTTTTTTATTTTTATACAGGACAATACATGATTGGGGTCTGGGAGGCATGGAGAAGCACTTGTTACTGGCAAAGACTTGGGGGGGCATGGAGAGGCACTTGTTACTGGCACATGATTGGGAGGGCATCTATGTAGGCACCTCTTACTGGCACATTATTGGGGGGCACTATGGGGGCATCTACTGAGGCCACAAAGAAGGGGTATTTTATATGGGGGCTCTGTGTGGTACTAATATTATCAGGGGGGGGGTTATCAGTTTCTACAGTATAATATTGGGGAGCACTGCAGCACAGTATTGGGGGTAGTAGGATGATTTGTCCAGAAGATGGGAGGATGATTAAAAAGTAGTAAACAAAGATTTTTTTTGTCAAACTGCAGAGACGCAAAATGGCTGAAAAATGATGGTCTGGTCTGAAAGGAGAAGATGAGGAAAGAGAACATCTACATCTACATCAAGGGAAACGTCACTGAATGTAAGAGGCATGTAGGGCTGTATAACAAGTACAGCAAAATTCGGTGTGGGGGGAGGACTTAGAGAATTGGGCCATATTCATTGGGGCTTGGGCCCCGGATCTTTTTCGAACCTAGCAACGCCCCTGACCTCCACCCATTCCACTACGCCCCCCCACGGACGCCGTGACTGGCATCTCAACAGCAGCAGCAGAAAGTGACGTCATGTTCTAGGTGGTTGATAGACCGGCAGGCTTAGCGGCTACTTCCTGGCAAGCTAAACCTGTCTGCAAAGATTGGCCATGATGAGAAGGTCAAAATAGCATATCTGTGTGATGTCATCGTGTGCTGGGAAGGCTGTTACTGGAAATGCAGTGGTAGATTAAAAGGAAAATATTACTGATAGCAGCCAAAGGCTGTGTATGATACTGCTGGCTGAACCACTGTATCTTAGCTTATCATGTCTAATACTGCCTGCTGAGCTACTGTATCTAAACTTATCATGTCTAATACTGCCTGCTGAGCTACTTTTTCTAAGTTTATCATGTGTAATACTGCTTGCTGAACCACATATCTAAGCTTACCATGTGTAAGGGCTCATGCACATGGCCGTGCCTGTATTGTGGCCCTCAATAACAGCGGGTTCGCAATATACGGGCACCGGACGTGCCCACTGTATTATGGATGCAGTGGAAGTGCCCCTCCCGAGCCCAGGTTTTGGATCTGCCACTGCTGCTAGTGGTGCTTGGTCAATGATCACACAACTAAGATAGGGCACCATTTATTTGGGGTTCTACAGTGGGATATATGTGGAGGCAGGGCCACATTAATACTGGGGGGCATGGTAAGGGTCATACAGATGCTGGATATCCACCTCTGCCATAGGAGGGTGGTATATATTGTGGGGTTTTGCTCTGGTACATAGGCTAGAGGCAATCACAAAGTCTTTAAGTTAAACAGTTTGGTGTTTATTCACACATAAGCAAAAACAAAATGACTGTTTACAGTCTTGGTGTTTGTTCACACCATGCAATGTCCATAGAATAAAATCTTCACCTGGTTAGCAGTTTTCTAACCGCAGTCCACAGCAGGCTTTAGGGGCCTGTTTCCTGGCATGCGGCTCTCAGGCCTCTAGCACGGCACATGTTCACAGGTCCCAAAACACAGAGACTCCCAGCTTCTCTGTCAGATGAGAGGATAAACCACAACCAGCTGAGACTGCTGGCTGGGTTTTATATAGGCCAAAAAAGACCCGCCTGGAGCGTGGGGAGAAGCCACCCACCCGGCTACTCCCAGTAAGAGCCGGCCTGGACCTTCCTTCAATGACGGCCCCTTGTGCCTTCCTACAATATATACAGTTGAAACCAGAAGTTTACATACACTATATAAAAAGACACATTGTGGACTTGCACAAGTCTGGCTCAACCTTGGGTGCAATTTCAAGATACCTGAAGATGCCTTGTTCATCTGTACAAACAATTATCATATTTTTTGCCCCCTATAAGACGCACCGGCCCATAAGACACACCTAGGTTTTAGAGGAGGACAATAAGAAAAATAATATTTTGAACCAAAAGGTGTTCTCTTTTGGTGGGTTTTGAACTAATGGTGGTCTGTGGATGGCACTGCTATGGGGGGGGGGGGGAATCTGTGGATGGCACTGTTATGGGGGGAATCTATGGATGGCACTGTTATGGGGGGGGAATCTGTGGATAACACTTATGGGGGGGGGGGGGATCTGTGGATGACACATATATAGCATCTTATGCTATATAGGTCATCCACAGATCCCCCCCTCCCCCCATAACAATGTCACCCACAGATTTCCCCGCCCATAACAGTGTCCCTGTGTAAAATAGTGAATAACCCCCAATACAGGGGGTGGGGGCCACTGTCTGGTGTTGTAATGGCAGCGGGGCCCGGTGCAGTCACTGTATTCTATTACACCAGGCCCCGCTCACTGTAGTATTAATAGGTAACATGTAGGCATGGGCGCTGTTTTAAACTATAGTAATCCTCTGTCCATCCATGTAGTATGGTACTCACTTGAAACTCCTGTAGGCAGGCCGGGTTGGCGGCGTCAGCGTAACGTCATTCACTACGTCACGCGCCTGCTCCGCCTGCTTCGTTCATAAAGTGGGAGGAGCAGGCGCGTGAAGTAGTGAATGACGTTACGCTGCCGCCGCCCGCCTGACCTGCCTACAGGAGTTTCAAGTGAGTACCGTACTACATGGATTTCTCTATGCTGCAGAGGATTACTATACAGGGAGTGCAGAATTATTAGGCAAATGAGTATTTTGACCACATCATCCTCTTTATGCATGTTGTCTTACTCCAAGCTGTATAGGCTCGAAAGCCTACTACCAATTAAGCATATTAGGTGATGTGCATCTCTGTAATGAGAAGGGGTCTGGTCTAATGACATCAACACCCTATATCAGGTGTGCATAATTATTAGGCAACTTCCTTTCCTTTGGCAAAATGGGTCAAAAGAAGGACTTGACAGGCTCAGAAAAGTCAAAAATAGTGAGATATCTTGTAGAGGGATGCAGCACTCTTAAAATTGCAAAGCCTCTGAAGCGTGATTATCGAACAATCAAGCGTTTCATTCAAAATAGTCAACAGAGTCGCAAGAAGCGTGTGGAAAAACCAAGGCGCAAAATAACTGCCCATGAACTGAGAAAAGTCAAACGTGCAGCTGCCAAGATGCCACATGCCACCAGTTTGGCCATATTTCAGAGCTGCAACATCACTGGAGTGCCCAAAAGCACAAGGTGTGCAATACTCAGAGACATGGCCAAGGTAAGAAAGGCTGAAAGACGACCACCACTGAACAAAACACACAAGCTGAAACGTCAAGACTGGGCCAAGAAATATCTCAAGACTGATTTTTCTAAGGTTTTATGGACTGATGAAATGAGAGTGAGTCTTGATGGGCCAGATGGATGGGCCCGTGGCTGGATTGGTAAAGGGCAGAGAGCTCCAGTCTGACTCAGACGCCAGCAAGGTGGAGGTGGAGTACTGGTTTGGGCTGGTATCATCAAAGATGAGCTTGTGGGGCCTTTTCGGGTTGAGGATGGAGTCAAGCTCAACTCCCAGTCCTACTGCCAATTTCTGGAAGACACCTTCTTCAAGCAGTGGTACAGGAAGAAGTCTGCATTCCTTCAAGAAAAACATGATTTTCATGCAGGACAATGCTCCATCACACGCGTCCAAGTACTCCACAGCGTGGCTGGCAAGAAAGGGTATAAAAGAAGAAAATCTAATGACATGGCCTCCTTGTTCACCTGATCTGAACCCCATTGAGAACCTGTGGTCCATCATCAAATGTGAGATTTACAAGGAGGGAAAACAGTACACCTCTCTGAACAGTGTCTGGGAGGCTGTGGTTGCTGCTGCACGCAATGTTGATGGTGAACAGATCAAAACACTGACAGAATCCATGGATGGCAGGCTTTTGAGTGTCCTTGCAAAGAAAGGTGGCTATATTGGTCACTGATTTGTTTTTGTTTTGTTTTTTAATGTCAGAAATGTATATTTGTGAATGTTGAGATGTTATATTGGTTTCACTGGTAAAAATAAATAATTGAAATGGGTATATATTTGTTTTTTGTTAAGTTGCCTAATAATTATGCACAGTAATAGTCACCTGCACACACAGATATCCCCCTAAAATAGCTAAAACTAAAAACAAACTAAAAACTACTTCCAAAAATATTCAACTTTGATATTAATGAGTTTTTTGGGTTCATTGAGAACATGGTTGTTGTTCAATAATAAAATTAATCCTCAAAAATACAACTTGCCTAATAATTCTGCACTCCCTGTAGTTTAAAACAGCGCCCATGCCTACATGTTACCTATTTATACTACATTGAGCAAGGCCCGGTGTAATAGAATACAATGACTGCACCGGGCCCCACTGCCATTAGAACACCAGATGCCGGCCCTCTCCCTGCTGATACATCGCCGGCCGTGCTGTGCAGCACCGTGGTCGGCGATGTATCAGTGCAAATGGCAGTATTCGCCCCATAAGACGCACTGCCATTTCCCCCCCACTTTTGGGGAGGTGGGAAGTGGGTCTTATAGGGTGAAAAATACGGTATATGCAGGTACAAACAAGATGGGAATGTCCAGCTCAGGAAGGAAACGGGTTCTGTGTCCCAGAGATGAACGTGCTTTGGTCCGACATGAGCATATAAACCCAAGAACAAAAGCAAAAGACCATGTGAAGATGATGGCAGAAGCTGGTAAGATTGTGTCAATATCCACAGTGAAACAAGTACTGTATCAACATGGGCTGAAAGGCCACTCTGCCAGGAAGAAGCCATAATTCCAAAAGAAACATAAAAAAGCCAGATTAATGTTTGTAAATGCACACAGGAACAAAGACCTGCATTTTTAGAGACATGTCCTGTGGTCTGACGAAACAAAAAATTAACTTTTTGGCAATAATGAACATCGTTACGTTTGGAGGAAAGAGGGAGAAGCTCGGAAGCCTAAGGGCTCTTTCACACGTGCGGATGCCGTGCAGGAAATCTGCTGCATGAAAGAGCCAAGCCCTGTTCCGGACAGCAGAGACACGAAGCATTAACATGATTAAGGCTACTTTCACACTGGCGTTTTGGCTTTCAGTTTGTGAGATCCGTTCAGGGATCTAAGAGCGGTCAAAAAATGGATCAGTTTTGGCCTAATGCATTCTGAATGGAAATATTGGATTACAGTTTCCGGTAAACGTTTTTCTGTGAGCCTATGACAGCACCCCTGGAGAGACCACTTCCTCCTATGGACAGAAACCAGAACGCCTTTTAAAAGAGGGGACCCCCCCCCCCCCCTCCACTTCCAGTCCTTTTTAAAGAACTAAGAAACATAATATCTTAACTTTTTTTTTTTTTTTTTTGGAATGGGATCTAACTGGGTGCTGTGATAGGCTCAAAGAAAAACGATTCCCGGTAAGTGTAATCCAATATTTCTCCTTCGCCTATGACAGCACCCCTGGAGAATAGGCAAGAATCCTATCTAGGGCAGGACTACAGCCTGCAGAACCTTACGGCCAAAAGGAAATACTTTCATTAGAGGGTAGCTGTAGTCTATAATGCCTAAAAAAGGTATGAGGAGAACTCCATGTAGCTGCTCTACAAATTTGCTCAATCGAAGCTCTCTCTGCCCAAGGTGTGGAGACTGATCTTGTAGAGTGAGCCACAAATCCCGATGGCGGAACTAGTCCCTTAGCAGATCCCTTCTTAGCTCCCTGAAACAAAAGCAGCAGATGAGAGGAGGCTCTTCAAGGCCGAGTAACTTTCAAATATTGTAAAATACACCTCCTAACATCTAGGCAATGGAACTCCGATTCCTTCTTATTCTTAGGGGAGACATAGAAGGAAGGTAGCACTATCTCCTGAAAGCGGTGAAAAAGAGAAGAGACTTTTGGTAAAAAAAGAAGGATCAGGAGAAATCACTACCCGATCCTCCAAGATAACTAAATAGGAGGGGGGAGCAGACAGTGTCACTTCCTGTTCTGGGATCTTTATCAATACTTTCTTCTCTATTAGAGAGAGAACCTATGTAATTATAGCTGACTACTTTGCTTGATCTGACCGGTAATCTGTGACCACAAACCTCCCCTCTGGAACGCTCTAAAAATTTAACTTGAGGCCTTCACTTACCAAGTTTATCCAGGCACTGTCGGAAATTTCCTGCCACCGATCCGCGAATTGAGACAGACGACCTCTGACAGGGGGCCTGGTGTCATTGGGATTGTTTCTTAGAGGCATCTGACCCGGAAAAAAGAAACCCCTTGTTCTTTCTAGTGACACCAGAAAACTGCTTAGCTCTTTCCTTCCCTTTAAACCTTTCTTTATTAAATCTAGAACAGAAAGCTCTCTTGGGGGTTTGACTAGCGGAGGGAAACCCTTTTTTGCTGTCGGAAGTCTTTTCTAAAAGGTCGTCAAGGATTGGGCCAAACAAAAAACTCACCCTGACATGGGATAGAGCAAAGTTTAGCCGTAGAGGGAGAGTCCCCATTCTAGCCCTTTAACCAAATAGCCATAAGGGCAGAGTTGGATAAGGAGGAAGCCCTGGCGGAGAATCTTAAGGAAACCGCGGAGGCATCAGCCAAGAAATCTAGGGCATCCATACTAATAAAAGCCCTGTGTGAGTGCTCAGGGCTGGTGTCCGTGTGTGTGTGCCGATTAATGAAGTGCGCATGCGTGGCGCACTGGCCAATCAACACACGGCGCACCACACAGCCTGCACCGCCCACACTAAAAGGCAGGGAAAGCAGCAAAAGGCAGGAACCAAGCTACACAGTGCCGTACTAACGGGGCGCAGGGAGCTGATATCCTGTCACTCACTGCTCAGCTCCCCGCGCTCCTCCCCTCCTTCAAGCCTGCGGCGCCCTGAATGGTGAAGACTTCTCCCCGCTCCACCATTCAGCCTGCAGGCACAGATCGCGCTGCCAGCAAGTGTGTGGGTGGAAACTGCAGCTGGGAAATCTGCATAAGCTCCGCCCCCACACAGTGCTGCAGAGTGATCTGTGTCTGCAGGGAAGAAAGGTATGTGAGCTACAGGAACGGGAGAAGGCGAGTAAGGGTCCATTCAAACGTCCGTATATTTCTATATCCCGAATTGCAGTCCGTGTTTTGCGGATCCGCTGTTCCTGAAAATGTCTCAGTATGTCATCCCTATTTCAACAACGTATAAGTTTCTATATGCTGATAAAGTTGTTAGGATTTCATTGAAAAAGTCAAAAAAAGTGAATAAAAGTCAAGTTATGTGACAACTCAGGTGCCATTTTCTTTGGTTCATCGTGAGGTAAAGAGCTCTGTGTGAAAATTTTGCTGTATATAGGCATTTTTTTCGTGTATTCTCTACAACGATATCATGCCAAAGGATATAACGGGAGTTCTTTTCCATTGGCTCCTATTTTGGTTATTTGGACAGCAAGCAGCGATGCTGGAAGAAGAAGCGGAGAGGAGGAGGAGACAGTGGATTCATCCCATTGTCGCACATCAGAGGGGACAATTCCATACTATCTATAACGACCTGCGTCAAGACCCCTTCCAATTCCATAATTACTGCCGCATGTCCATGGAGTCATTTGATGATCTTTTGTCGTCTCTACATCCCGATCTTAACTTCATGGACACTAGCATGCGGCGCAGCATCTCTGCCGAACAAAGGCTTCTAGTCATGTTGAGGTAAGACAAATTAATAATGTATATATATATATTTTTTTTGGTTGACAATTACCGATATATATTAAATCTATTTTTTTTCACAGATTCCTTGCAACTGGAAATTCGTTTGCATCGCTGCACTTTGAGTTTTTGCTCAACAATCTCTGGGATTGTCTGCCATACGTGTAAAGTCATATGGCAGCGACTCAGAGATGCTGTGATGCCCACCCCCAAGGCGAAAGATTGGCTTCGTATCACCGAAGGATTTTACCAATCAGTGCAGTTTTCTAACTGCATTTGGGCACTGGACGGAAAACACATCCGTGTAAAGAAGTTGCCTCACTCAGGGTCCCGATACTTCAATTACAAACAATATTTTTCTGTAGTGCTGATGGCCTTGGCTGACAGTAATTACAGGTTTGTAATTGTGGATAACGGGCCTACGGGAGCACTTCTGACAGCCGCATCTTTAGTGTTTCCAGAATGGGTGAACGGCTTCGCGAAAAAACCAGCTTGCCCTGCCAGAGCCAAGAAGACTACCCAGGTCTGCAGGTCCGCCGGCTCCATTTGTGATCATGGCAGACGAAGGAATCGCATTGTCCCCCCACCTGATACGGCCCTTCCCTAGACGCGATCTGGATGACCGGAATCGCATCTTCAACTATCGATTGACTCGCGCCCGTCGTTATGTGGAGTGTGCTTTCGGAATACTGTTCACTAAGTGGAGAGTATTCATGTCATCCATACAGATGAATCCAGACAATGCCACCCTGGTGATACAGAGGATGATGAGATCCGCACACCCTATTAGGTAATGGGTGCCCACGGAGGACGAAGGATCGTCACGTAGTACTATGAAGAAATTCGTGGCACACCACAGTAGTTTTGATGCAATTTAATTTTAGGTTGATGTTTTACATCATTTCATTTCATGAAATGAAATGATGTAAAACATCAACCTAAAATTAAATTGCATCAAAACTACTGTGGTGTGCCACGAATTTCTTCATAGTACCCTGGTGATACAGGCTTGTGTACTGCTGCACAACTTCACCAGGATACATGATGCCTTCGCTGATGCAGATATTGGTCAAAATGTGACATCTTCTGTCATTTGTGATCAGAGCTGGACTGGATAACCTGGAACGGCTGGGCTAGCTGTTTGGGAAGTCTATGCCGACTTTTTCTGCAGTCCAGAGGAGGCATTACCGTGGCAAATGGAAGCAATCCGTGGAAGTAGTTGATTTCAGCTCGATTCTGGTTACCAAATTACTATACAAATTAAAATTTTCTTAGTTTAGTTAGATCCCCTGTTGTTAGTTTAGTTTATGGACTCACAAGAGAATGAGGACCCTTGACGTGGGCTTGCGGGCTGAGGTATTTTGCAATTTCCAAATTCCACTATCAATTTAAGTTAATATATTCATAGTGAATTAAAAATTTAACATTTTTTTGAATTTAGTTTGAATACCTTCTATGACATCTTAAAAATAATAATAATCATTACTCAATTTTTTAGGACGCAATTGTACCCGCACTATGTTTATTACAGTGTTTTACATCAATATAGAATAAAGTATATTAGTGATATAATTTTATTTTTTATGTGAATATGCTCTTCATAAAAATAAAGATTTTTTTTAAAAAAAGACTCATTACTGACTCTATAAATAGACCATATTGCTTATTTTACTGGATATAATATTACAGTGCTGCCCATAATTATTCATACCCCTTGCAAATTTTGACTTAAAATTACTTTTTTTCAACCAGCAAGTAATTTTTTGACGGGAAATTACATAGGTGTCTCCCAAAAGATAATAAGACGATGTACAAGAGGCATTATTGTGGGGAAAAAAACATTTCTCAGCTTTTATTTACATTTGAGCAAATAGTGTCACGTCCAAAATTATTCATACTCTTCTCAATAATCAATAGAAAAGCCTTTATTGGCTATTACAGCAATAGAACGCTTCCTATAATTGCAGACCAGCTTTTTGCAGGTCTCCACAGGTATTTTTGCCCATTCATCTTTAGCAATGAGCTCCAAATCTTTTAGGTTGGAGGGTCTTCTTGCCATCACCCTGATTTTTAGCTCCCTCCACAGATTCTCAATTGGATTCAAGTCTGGACTCTGGTTGGACCACTCCAAAACGTTAATGTTGTTGTCTGCTAACCATTTCTTCACCACTTTTGCTGTGTGTTTTGGGTCCTTGTCATGCTGAAATGTCCACTGGTGCCCAAGTCCAAGTTTATCTGCAGACTGCCTGATGTTGTCGTTGAGAATCCTCATGTATTGCTCTTTTTTCATGGTGCCGTTTACTGTGATTAGGTTCCCTGGTCCATTGGCTGAAAAACACCCCCAAAGTATTAGGTTCCCACTACCATGTTTGACAGTGGGGATGGTGTTATTTGGGTTGAATGCTTGTCCTTTTTTACGCCAAATGAAGGAAACATCATTGTGACCAAACAATTCAATGTTTGTTTCATCTGACCATAACACAGAAGACCAGAAGTCTTCTTCTTTGTCCAGATAAGCTTTTGCAAAGGCCAAGCAAGCTTTTGTGTGCCTTATCTGGAGAAGTGGCGTCCTCCTGGGTCTGCAGTGTGCAGTGTCCGTTGGATTGTCTGCCTTGAGACATTGCCACCAGCAGAGCCCAGATTCACCAGAATGGCCTTGGTGGTGATCCTTGGATTCTTTTTCACCTCTCTAACTATCCTCCTGGCCAGCACAGGTGTCACTTTTGGCTTCCGACCACGTCCAATGAGATTTTCCACAGTGCGGAACATCTTGTATTTTTTGCTCAAATGTAAATAAAAGCTGAGAAATGTTTTTTTTTCCACAATAATGCCTCATCGTACATAGTCTTATTATCTTTTAGGAGACACCTATGTCATTTCCCGGCAAAACATTACTTGCTGGTTGAATAAAAGTAACTTTAAGTCTAAATTTGCCAGGGGTATGAATAATTATGGGCAGCACTGTATTTTACACACATTATACACTGCTCGTTTCCATGGTAAAAGACCACTCTGTAAACCAGTGGTGGCCATGCTTGCACACAATAGTAAAAAACTTTACCCTTCTCTGGGGGCTAAGAACATGTGTCTGTACCTAGGCTAGTGCATTTTCCAATATAGTGCAAGTATGGCCATCACTGATGAATTGCAGGGTGGTATATTACCATTGAAACGAGCAGTGTATAATGTGATAGAAAAATTATTATAGACAGCAAAGTAAGCAAAAAGTGTTTATTTTATCTTCATGGAATAAATCGGCTCATGTACTTCAACGTGTTACTACCGTTTTGTGCATTGGGAACCGCAATAGCGTTCCCCATTGCACTTGCAATCTACAAGCCGGCCGGCGCAGATAAATCTAGACCCGTTCAACTTGAATGTGTTTGTGATCAGTCCATTACAAAAAAAAATTAAAAATAGTGCATGCATAACATTTTTGTTGTGTAGAGTATACACTAGAGTATAAAATGTATTCATTAAAAAATATGAGACATTATATTTAAACAGAATAACATTTATTATATTAATAACAAAATCTGAAAAAAAACTTAAATTATAAATCAAAAAGTTCCCTAGTAAAAGGGCCAGGATTAGAAGTAAAGAGACGACTTCCCTCAGATGATCTTTGGTATAGACCTACAAATTGTGCACTCCCCTGGGAAGAAGCTTCAGATGTATTATATCTTTGAGCAGGTGGATTCTGGGAAACTGTAGGTCCGAATGGCCTCCAATTTAGCATTGCATCACAAGCTACCTCTAAATTGTGGACCGTATCTAAAGGTTCTTGTGGACCTGCAAATAGGCCCATGACAAGTGCCTAGGCAGAAATACATCTAGCTTTTCGTTCTTCTGGTATTCTTTTTAATAATGGGGCCAAACTTTTTAACATAATTTCATCAGTACTCTCACCACTATTCTGGTTTAGATACTCCAGAACCCTTGATTCAACAATGGTTCGAATATCTAAAGCAGAATCGTGGGGAAGGGGACCCCTACGTCTACCAGAAGAACAACGCTGTGTATTTACCTGCTGTTCTGCTGGAATATCTTGTGGCACACTCTCAGATACACCTTCGGTCTGCACATGTTCTTCTGATGACTGAGGTGCACTTGGATTTTCCACAGAAGCCTGCACAGACGTTCCTGCAGCTTTTTATTTTTTTTTGCAGCTTGACTAGACGATTCTTCGGGATCAGTGCTCAGGTTATCAACTGTCTTATAAATAAATATAAAAAATTATTATAAAAAAAATATATAATTTATATTTTTATATAATATACAAAAAAAAAAGACAATTAATATAGTTTATAAATGAATAGTATAGGACAGGCATGCTGATCCTGCGGGCCTCCAGCTGTTTCAAAACTACAATTCCTATAATTCCTGGACAGCCTACAGAAATCCTCCTATAGAGGACCATTGTGGGAGTTGTAGTTTTCCAACTTTTTGTGGGCCGCAGGTTCAGTATCCCAGGTATAGGATATGGAAATGCCTTAGGCCCCTTGCAGACGAGCCTAACTGATTCTGTCCGGATGCGTAGGGGATGAGTTCAAGTAAACCCACGGGATTCCACACTCAATTTGTGTGAGATTCTTCATAGAATTTCAAATGATTATATTTCTTCCATTATAACATGGTTATAAATGTAAATTACAGCTTTCTTATTACAGAATGCTAAGGGATACATTGAGGGGTTAAAATATAATAAACTCATTTGAATGAAGATAGAATGTCCCATCTTCATTCAGAAGGACCTGTGATTATGTCACAGTGCTCACCATGTGGTGAGCGCTATGACGTCAGCGCAGGTCCTGCGCTATCAAGTGGATTAGGTGAGTTTTTTTTTGTTTTTTTTAAAACCCTCAATGGACATTTCAATTAGCAATCTGTATTAAGAATGCTAACATTTTAACTTATTACCATTTTAGGATAGAAAATGAGTAAGTTAATTTCGGTGTCAAGTTGAGGATTGCTCATCCCTATTTGGATTGGATATTTGCACATGGGAGCACAACATTACAATGATGCTGTGCACGTTGGGCCACCCGCTGTTCTATTGTCCCGCAGTCATATAATATGATCATATGAGTGTAGGACAATAGTCCAACGTTCTGCCCAACGTGCACAGCATCATTGTAATCAATGAAATATGCCACTCCAGGACTTATGGCCCACTCATGGACAGTATATGGTAGTTTACATGAGCCCTTTAGGCCTCTTTCACACGGGCATTGTGGGTGACGTGCGGGAAAATGCGCAATTTTCCCCCGCAAGTACAAAGCGTTTAATTGCGTTATGCACGCGTGTGAGTAACATCGGCATGTTTGGTACCCAGACCCTAAGCTGGACTTCTTCACAGAAGTTCGGATTTGGGTTAGGTGTTGTGTAGATTTAATTATTTTCCCTTATAACATGATTATAAGGGAAAATAATAGGATTCTCAATACAGAATGCTTAGTAAAATAGTGATGGAGGGGTTAAAAATAATAAACTATTTTAACTCACCCCAACCAATTGGTCGCGTAGCGGATCTCCTATTCTTTCTTCTGAACCTGCGTAAAGGACCTTTGATGACGTCACTGCTCTCATCACATGGTCCATCATCAAATGACCTTTACCCAGGTCCTTATGAAAGAAGAGGAGCTCCGCTATGCAATAAAGTGGATGGGGTGAGTTAAAATAGTTTATTATTTTTTAAACCCTCAATTGACATTTTACTAAGCATTTTGTATTAAGGGGGTACTTTCACACTAGCGGCAGGACGGATCCGACAGGCTGTTCACCCTGTCGGATCCTTTCTGCCGCTATTTTGGCGTGCCGCTGGACCGACGCGCCGTCCCTATTGACTATAATGGGGATGGGGGCGGAGCTCCAGCGCAGCATGGCAGTTCATGGTGAGAGGCCGTCGGACTAAAAAGTCGGTCATGCAGTACTTTTAGTCCAGCGGCCTTTCTCGTGCACTGCCGCGCTGTGCCTGAGCTCCGCCCCTGTCCCAATTATAGTCAATGGGGACAGAGCGGCGATCTGGCGGCACGGCAAAATAGCAGCAGAAAGGATCCCACAGGGTGAACAGCCTGTCTGATCTGTCCTGCCGCTAGTGTGAAAGTAACCTAAGAATGCTATTATTTTCCCTTATAACCATGTTATAAGGGAAAATATCAAAGATCGGGTCCCCATCCCGATAGTCTCCTAGCAACCATGTGTGAAAATCACAACGCATCCACGCTTGCTTCCAATTTCCAATCTTCTGGGATGACTCCTGTTACCAGTGATTGGTTAAATAAATCTGTTAATGATTTTGCTAGTTCACCGCTGAGCTCTTTTAATAGCTTTGGGTGTATACCATCAGGCCCCTGTGACTTATTTGTATTAATTTTAGACAGCTGACTTAGAACCTCTTCCTCTGTAAAGACACATGCATCAAAAGATTCATTAGTCTTCCTTCCTAACTGAGGTCCTTTTCCTTCATTTTCATTTATAAAAACTAAATTTGCAAAAACTGAACAGAAGTATTCATTGAGGCAGTCAGCTAGTTCTTTATCTTTTTCCATATACCTTCCTTCTTTTGTTTTTAATTTGGTAATTCCTCTTTTTAGTTTCCATTTTTCATTTAAATATCTGAAGAATGTCTTATCGCCTTTTTTCACTGACAGCAAATTTCCCTTCTGCCTGTGCTTTATAAGCTCTTATAACTTGTTTGGCCTCTCTCTGCCTAATCTTATAAATTTGCCTGTCATCCTCTTTTTTTTTAATAATTATTAAATGCTATCTTTTTGTTTTAATGATTTTGGCCACTTCTGCTGAGTACCACAGTGGTCTCTTCCTTTTTTTGCTTTAACTGACAAGCCTAATGCAATTTTCTGTTGCCTTTAATAGTGACACTTTTAAGTAGACCCATTTCTCCTGGACTCCATTGAAACTGTTCCAATCTGATAGGGACTTGTATACCGCTAATCTAATTTTAGAAAAGTCATTTTTTCTAAAATCTAAAACTTTTGTTTTTGTGTGGTGTGAATCGGTCACTGTACTATCGTAAACCTCACTGACTGGTGATCACTAGATCCCAAGCTTTCCCCTACAGTAATATCAGATACCAAATTCCCATTTGTGAATACTAAATCCAAAATGGCCTCCTTCTGGGTTGGCTCCTCAACTACTTGTTTAGAGATAATCCCAGTAGGGAATTTAGAATATCTGTACTCCTGACAGAACTAGCCATTTTGGTTTTCCAGTTTACATCAGGAAGATTAAAGTCTCCCATAATGATAACTTCCCCCTTCAATGTCATTTTAGCTATTTCCTCAACTAGTAGATCTAATTCTTTAACTTGGCTAGGTGGTCTATATATCACACCTACACGAGTTACCTTATGATTATTAGGCCTCATGCACACGACCATTGTTTTTTTTCCGTGTCCGTGCGCCGTTTTTCGTGATTTTCTGCGGACCCATTGATTTTCAATGGGTCAGTTGAAAACTTGGCTAATGCACCGTTTGCCATCTGCCTCTGTGATCCGTGGTTCCAGTAAGTCAAAAAAATATAACCTGTCCTATTATTTTTGCGGAAAACGGTTCCTGGACCCATTCAAGTCAATGGGACCGCTAAAAAAACGCAGAGGCACACAAGATTGTCACCCGTGTCCTTTTTTTTCCTATCATTTGCATGGCAAACCTGTCTTAGACTTTTTTTTACATTCCTTTATGTCTGGTGGTCCTCCAAAAATAAAGGGAGACACACGGAAACAAAAACGGAAACGGATCATGGAACCCCATTTTGCGGAACGGAACACAACAACGGTCGTGTGCATGAGGCCTTAGGCTGCAAGGTAACCCAAACTGACTCTAAATTGGTCTCGCTAACTTGTATTTAATTAGATTTTATGCTATCTTTCACATACAGGGCCACTCCTCCCCCTTCTTGCCCTTTCTGTCTTTCCTATATAGAGAGAACCCTGGTATTGTTATATCCCAGTCATTACTTCCATTGAACCACGTCTCAGTAACAGCCACTAAATCTATATTCCCAGATGCTATTATTAAGGATAAGTTGTCTATCCCTGCTAGAGGTAGCACCAGGGAGACATCTCACAACACTGTTTTCCTCAAACTTCACACCTCTTATGATGGAATCGCCCACCAACAGCTGCTTACTATCAGTTCTCACCTTCTCCTTTTTGTCTTTGGCTGCAGTCTTGCATACTTTAGGCATATGAGATGATTGTTTCTCACCTACTGTGCTTGAGCCATCCTCCATGTTGCTCTTGCACTCTGAAAGTGCTGCAAATGAATTATGGAGAGCCACAGACTGTGGGATTTTATTTTTTTTCAGAAAAAGTTGCTTTACACCCACATTTTTCACTTTCATGTATGGGTGCATGGCAGGGTCCAAAAGGGAAGTAGCACCATAGGGCTTTTGGAGGACAGATTTGGCAGGATTGGCTTTTGGGAACTATGTCACATATAAAGACACCCTGAGGTACCCCTTGGGTGGAAATCCCCAAAAAGTTACCCCATTCCGTTAACGACACCCCTCAAGGAATATTTCAAGGTGTGTAGTGAGCACTTAGACCCATCGAGCGTTTCACAGAATTAGGAAACGCTTGGCTGTGAAAATAAAAAAATATATATTTTTTTCCAGAAAAAACATAATTAGTCTTACCGGTAATTCCGTTTCCTTGAATCCATCATGACGGCCATATTTATTACACACACACTTTATTTATTTTTTGGTATGGGGTTAGTATGGGCCGTCATGGTGGATTCAAGTAAACGGAATTACCGGTTAGACTAATTACGTTTTTTCCACCTCATCCACCATGACAGCCACAATGAGAACTAATCAAATAACTAACCTGGGTGGGAAATTGCCTGTAGAACCTTCTGGCCAAACTGGATTTCCGTGGAATCAGGCAGACTAAGGCGATAGTGTCTGATGAAAGTATTTGCACTTGACCAAGTTTCACCTTTTTCTGCCCAGGAGGAGGTGGTGGCTCTAGTAGAATGAGCTCAAACTACCCCCGGGCAGGACTTGTTTTGGATAGAATAACAGCATTCAATAGTGGATCTGATCCATCTGGCTAAGGAGGATCTAGTAAGTTTCTTCCCCTTATTTCTACCTGCGAATTTGACTAGCAAGTTATCGTCCTTCCTAAATTCTCTGCTGGCTTCCAGATACTGAATAACTGTCTCTCTAAGATCTAAGAGCCTCATTTTGTCTTCCATGACCCCTTCCTGGTGAAAGAGAATGGAAGGCCAGAATATCTCCTGGTCTCCGTGGAAGGAAGAGACCACCTTTGGCAAGAAACCTGGATCTAGTCTCAGACGAATATGGTCCTCCAGAATCTGAAGATATGGCTCTCTACAAAAAAGAGCCTGTAACTCTTCAATGCGCCTAGCCGAAGTAATAGCTATTAAGAAGGCCGTTTTCAGGGATAGATGTTTTAACGATATGTTGGATAAAGGAAAGAAGGGGGGCATCGTTAATCGGTCAAGCACTGTGTTCAGATCCCACTTGGGAACTTAGAGTAGGTCTTAATCTAACCGCTGCTTTGCTTTGATGAATCTTCTTATTCATCTATGTTCAGCTAGGTTAGTATCAAAGAAGGTGCTCAGGGCTGATATTTGCACCTTAAGAGTACTGGGTCTTAATCCTAGTTCTAGACCATTCTGTAAAAAATAAAAAATAAATCTACAATTTTGCTAATAGGTGGGGGGCAGGGGGGGGGGGGCTGGGAAGATGTATTCGGATGGTTATCTCCTAGCCAGGAACAAAACCTCTTCCATATTTTAAAAGGTAAATGGAAGAAGTAACCTTTTTCCTACAAGCTCTGAGTGTAAGGATCACTTCATCAGAAAGGCCCTTTCTTCTCAATGTCTCGCTTTCAGGATCCATACCGCTAACTTGAATATCTGGGGATCTGGATGAATTAGAGGGCCCTGGACAAGCATATCCCTTTGGAAAGGGATTTCCCACAGGTCCACCAGTGCAAGTTGTTTAAAACTGGGGAACCAGCTCCTTTTGGTCCAGAGAGGAGTTATCAGGATTATTGTGGCTGTCTCTCTTTGGATCTTCTGAATGATCCGGGGGATAAGGGGTATTGGAGGAAACGCGTATGCTAGCTTCCAATTCCAACTTATTGAAAAAGCGTCTACTGCCCAAGGCTTGTCCCTTGGATTTAGGGAACAAAAGAGATCTACTTGGGCACTTTCTTTTGAAGCAAATAGATCTACTTTTGGGTGGCCCCATGTGGAGACTATCTTCCGGAAGATGCTTCTGTTAAGAGACCACTCTATTGCCTCTATTCTTCTCCTGCTGAGGTAGTCTGCCTCTATGTTCTCCGAACCATTTAAGTGGATTGCGGATAACGATAGGGAATTTTCTTCTGCCAAGGCTAAAATCTTCCTTGCTATATTTCTAGAGGGGTAGATCTTGTTCCCCCTGTGTGCCTTAGATAAGCTACTGTTGTTAAGTTGTCAGACAGAACTTTCAGATGCTGACCTCTTAAAAGCCAATCCCCTTGCCTTAGAGACATGAGGACTGCGTATAACTCTCTGAAGTTAGAAGAACTTCTCTATGTTTTTCGGCCAGGTGCCTTGAAAGAAATGATCTCCGATCTTTGCACCCCAGCCTAGGGTGCTGGTGTCTGTTATCAACTAAATTTCTGTCTGTCTTAACCAGCTCACTTCCTGGAGAAGGTTCCTTCTGAGTTTCTACCAATCGAGATCGACTTCACCCGCTGAGGTATCTGGATTTTCCTGTTCAAATCCATCTGGCTCCTGTTCCATTCTTTCAGGATCCAACTTTTAGTTATTCTTGAGTGTGCCTGGTCCAAGGAACAGAAGTTAAACAGGCCGTTAAATTCCCTAGCAGACTCATTGCTTCTCTTATGGTACATTTGTGAGTTCTTTGAAATCTCAAAATTTTTGAGATAAGACCTTCTGCTTTGTCCTGTGGTAGGATTTTTTTTTTGAGTCTCCGAATTTAATTCTACTCCTAGGAATCTTATCCTTTTTGATGGCATGAGGGAAGACTTCTTTAGGTTTATAATCCAACCCAATTTTGAAAGGATGTTTAGGAATTTTTGGGTTGCTGCGATATTTTCTTCCTTTGACCGGGCGATAATCAGGAAGTAGGGATGAGCGAACTCGAACTGTATAGTTCGGGTTCGTACCGAATTTTGGGGTGTCCGTGACACGGACCCGAACCCGGACATTTTCGTAAAAGTCCGGGTTCGGGTTCGGTGTTCGTCGCTTTCTTCGCGCTTTTGTGACGCTTTCTTGGCGCTTTTTGAAAGGCTGCAAAGCAGCCAATCAACAAGCGTCATACTACTTGCCCCAAGAGGCCATCACAGCCATGCCTACTATTGGCATGGCTGTGATTGGCCAGAGCACCATGTGACCCAGCCTCTATTTAAGCTGGAGTCACATAGCGCCGCCCGTCACTCTGCTCTGATTAGCGTAGGGAGAGGTTGCGGCTGCGACAGTAGGGCGAGATTAGGCAGATTAACTCCTCCAAAGGACTTGATTAACTGATCGATCTGCAGCTGTGGATCATTGAGCTGCTGATCCTCAATTGCTCACTGTTTTTAGGCTGCACAGACCGTTTGTCAGTCACATTTTTCTGGGGTGATCGGCGGCCATTTTGTGTCTTGTGGTGCGCCAGCACAAGCTGCGACCAAGTGCATTTAACCCTCAATGGTGTGGTTGTTTTTTGGCTAAAGCCTACATCAGGGTGAAGCTGTCACACCAAGTGCATTTAACCAGCAATAGTCTGTTCATTTTTTGGCCATATACAAAATCAGGGGCAAGCTGCGCCTGTCACCAAGTGCATTTAACCCTCAATGGTGTGGTTGTTTTTTGGCTAAAGCCTACATCAGGGTGAAGCTGTCACACCAAGTGCATTTAACCAGCAATAGTCTGTTCATTTTTTGG
Source organism: Bufo gargarizans (assembly GCF_014858855.1). NCBI lineage: Eukaryota > Metazoa > Chordata > Amphibia > Anura > Bufonidae > Bufo > Bufo gargarizans. The sequence continues at coordinate 84,449,314 of NC_058087.1, read as the reverse complement.
CCATATACTAAATCAGGGGCAAGCTGCGCCTGTCACCAAGTGCATTTAACCCTCAATGGTGTGGTTGTTTTTTGGCTAAAGCCTACATCAGGGTGAAGCTGTCACACCAAGTGCATTTAACCAGCAATAGTCTGTTTATTTTTTGGCCATATCCCAGTCTAATTCTGTCACTAAATCCATACCGGTCACCCAGCGCCTAAATACTAGGCCTCAAATTTATATCCAGCTAAATCTGTCCCTAGTGCTGTAGCTGGGCGAGTTATTTAGTGTCCGTTCAAGCACATTTCTTGTTCTGGGTTGAAATACAATTCCCAATTTAGCAATTTCATAATTTAGTGGTTTCTGCTATATCAGAGCTATTTGAAATCTATCCCTAAAAGGGTATATAATATTCAAGGTGCACATTGGGTCATTCAGAATAACTTCACACACACCCGCTACTGTGTATTTCCAAGTCTAATTCTGTCACTAAACCCATACCTGTCACGCAGCGCCTAAATACTAGGCCTCAAATTTATATCCAGCTAAATCTGTCCCTAGTGCTGTAGCTGGGCGAGTTATTTAGTGTCCGTTCAAGCACATTTCTTGTTCTGGGTTGAAATACAATTCCCAATTTAGCAATTTCATAATTTAGTGGTTTCTGCTATATCAGAGCTATTTGAAATCTATCCCTAAAAGGGTATATAATATTCAAGGTGCACATTGGGTCATTCAGAATAACTTCACACACACCCGCTACTGTGTATTTCCAAGTCTAATTCTGGCACTAAACCCATACCTGTCACCCAGCGCCTAAATACTAGGCCTCAAATTTATATCCCGCTAAATCTGTCCTTAGTGCTGTAGCTGGGCGAGTTATTTAGTGTCCGTTCAAGCACATTTCTTGTTCTGGGTTGAAATACAATTCCCAATTTAGCAATTTCATAATTTAGTGGTTTCTGCTATATCAGAGCTATTTGAAATCTATCCCTAAAAGGGTATATAATATTCAAGGTGCACATTGGGTCATTCAGAATAACTTCACACACACCCGCTACTGTGTATTTCCAAGTCTAATTCTGGCACTAAACCCATACCTGTCACCCAGCGCCTAAATACTAGGCCTCAAATTTATATCCCGCTAAATCTGTCCTTAGTGCTGTAGCTGGGCGAGTTATTTAGTGTCCGTTCAAGCACATTTCTTGTTCTGGGTTGAAATACAATTCCCAATTTAGCAATTTCATAATTTAGTGGTTTCTGCTATATCAGAGCTATTTGAAATCTATCCCTAAAAGGGTATATAATATTCAAGGTGCACATTGGGTCATTCAGAATAACTTCACACACACCCGCTACTGTGTATTTCCAAGTCTAATTCTGGCACTAAACCCATACCTGTCACCCAGCGCCTAAATACTAGGCCTCAAATTTATATCCCGCTAAATCTGTCCTTAGTGCTGTAGCTGGGCGAGTTATTTAGTGTCCGTTCAAGCACATTTCTTGTTCTGGGTTGAAATACAATTCCCAATTTAGCAATTTCATAATTTAGTGGTTTCTGCTATATCAGAGCTATTTGAAATCTATCCCTAAAAGGGTATATAATATTCAAGGTGCACATTGGGTCATTCAGAATAACTTCACACACACCCGCTACTGTGTATTTCTAAGTCTAATTCTGTCACTAAACCCATACCTGTCACCCAGCGCCTAAATACTAGGCCTCAAATTTATATCCTGCTAAATCTCTCGTTAACGCTGTCCTGTTGTGGCTGGGAAAGTTATTTAGTGTCCGTCAAAGCACATTTTTTGTTCTGGGTTTAAATACAATTCCCAATTTAACAATTTCATAATTTAGTGGTTTCTGCTATATCAGAGCTATTTGAAATCTATCCCTAAAAGGGTATATAATATTCAAGGTGCACATTGGGTCATTCAGAATAACTTCACACACACCCGCTACTGTGTATTTCCAAGTCTAATTCTGTCACTAAACCCATACCTGTCACCCAGCGCCTAAATACTAGGCCTCAAATTTATATCCTGCTAAATCTCTCGTTAACGCTGTCCTGTTGTGGCTGGGAAAGTTATTTAGTGTCCGTCAAAGCACATTTTTTGTTCTGGGTTGAAATACAATTCCCAATTTAGCAATTTCATAATTTAGTGGTTTCTGCTATATCAGAGCTATTTGAAATCTATCCCTAAAAGGGTATATAATATTCAAGGTGCACATAGGGTCATTCAGAATAACTTCACACACACCCGCTACTGTGTATTTCCAAGTCTAATTCTGTCACTAAATCCATACCGGTCACCCAGCGCCTAAATACTAGGCCTCAAATTTATATCCAGCTAAATCTGTCCCTAGTGCTGTAGCTGGGCGAGTTATTTAGTGTCCGTTCAAGCACATTTCTTGTTCTGGGTTGAAATACAATTCCCAATTTAGCAATTTCATAATTTAGTGGTTTCTGCTATATCAGAGCTATTTGAAATCTATCCCTAAAAGGGTATATAATATTCAAGGTGCACATAGGGTCATTCAGAATAACTTCACACACACGCTTCTGTGCATTTCCAAGTCTAATTCTGTCACTAAATCCATACCGGTCACCCAGCGCCTAAATACTAGGCCTCAAATTTATATCCAGCTAAATCTGTCCCTAGTGCTGTAGCTGGGCGAGTTATTTAGTGTCCGTTCAAGCACATTTCTTGTTCTGGGTTGAAATACAATTCCCAATTTAGCAATTTCATAATTTAGTGGTTTCTGCTATATCAAAGCTATTTGAAATCTATCCCTAAAAGGGTATATAATATTCAAGGTGCACATAGGGTCATTCAGAATAACTTCACACACCCGCTACTGTGCATTTCCAAATCTAATTCTGTCACTAAACCCATACCTGTCACCCAGCGCCTAAATACTAGGCCTCAAATTTATATCCCGCTAAATCTCTCGTTACCGCTGTCCTGTTGTGGCTGGGAAAGTTATTTAGTGTCCGTCAAAGCACATTTTTTGTTCTGGGTTGAAATACAATTCCCAATTTAGCAATTTCATAATTTAGTCGTTTCTGCTATATCAGAGCTATTTGAAATCTATCCCTAAAAGGGTAGATCATATTGAAGGTGCACATAGGGTCATTCAGAATAACTTCACACACACGCTTCTGTGCATTTCCAAGTCTAATTCTGTCACTAAATCCATACCGGTCACCCAGCGCCTAAATACTAGGCCTCAAATTTATATCCCGCTGAATTTGAATACAATACATTGGGCCAAATAATATATTTGTTGTTGTGGTGAACCATAACAATGAGAAAAACATCTAGTAAGGGACGCGGACGTGGACATGGTCGTGGTGGTGTTAGTGGACCCTCTGGTGCTGGGAGAGGACGTGGCCGTTCTGCCACATCCACACGTCCTAGTGTACCAACTACCTCAGGTCCCAGTAGCCGCCAGAATTTACAGCGATATATGGTGGGGCCCAATGCCGTTCTAAGGATGGTAAGGCCTGAGCAGGTACAGGCATTAGTCAATTGGGTGGCCGACAGTGGATCCAGCACGTTCACATTATCTCCCACCCAGTCTTCTGCAGAAAGCGCACAGATGGCGCCTGAAAACCAACCCCATCAGTCTGTCACATCACCCCCATGCATACCAGGGAAACTGTCTCAGCCTCAAGTTATGCAGCAGTCTCTTATGCTGTTTGAAGACTCCGCTGGCAGGGTTTCCCAAGGGCATCCACCTAGCCCTTCCCCAGCGGTGAAAGACATAGAATGCACTGACGCACAACCACTTATGTTTCCTGATGATGAGGACATGGGAATACCACCTCAGCATGTCTCTGATGATGACGAAACACAGGTGCCAACTGCTGCGTCTTTCTGCAGTGTGCAGACTGAACAGGAGGTCAGGGATCAAGACTGGGTGGAAGACGATGCAGGGGACGATGAGGTCCTAGACCCCACATGGAATGAAGGTCGTGCCACTGACTTTCACAGTTCGGAGGAAGAGGCAGTGGTGAGACCGAGCCAACAGCGTAGCAAAAGAGGGAGCAGTGGGCAAAAGCAGAACACCCGCCGCCAAGAGACTCCGCCTGCTACTGACCGCCGCCATCTGGGACCGAGCACCCCAAAGGCAGCTTCAAGGAGTTCCCTGGCATGGCACTTCTTCAAACAATGTGCTGACGACAAGACCCGAGTGGTTTGCACACTGTGCCATCAGAGCCTGAAGCGAGGCATTAACGTTCTGAACCTGAGCACAACCTGCATGACCAGGCACCTGCATGCAAAGCATGAACTGCAGTGGAGTAAACACCTTAAAACCAAGGAAGTCACTCAGGCTCCCCCTGCTACCTCTTCTGCTGCTGCCGCCTCGGCCTATTCTGCTGCTGCCGCCTCGGCCTCTTCCTCCGCCTCTGGAGGAACGTTGGCACCTGCCGCCCAGCAAACAGGGGATGTACCACCAACACCACCACCACCACCTCCGTCACCAAGCGTCTCAACCATGTCACACGCCAGCGTTCAGCTCTCCATCTCACAAACATTTGATAGAAAGCGTAAATTCCCACCTAGCCACCCTCGATCCCTGGCCCTGAATGCCAGCATTTCTAAACTACTGGCCTATGAAATGCTGTCATTTAGGCTGGTGGACACAGACAGCTTCAAACAGCTCATGTCGCTTGCTGTCCCACAGTATGTTGTTCCCAGCCGGCACTACTTCTCCAAGAGAGCCGTGCCTTCCCTGCACAACCAAGTATCCGATAAAATCAAGTGTGCACTGCGCAACGCCATCTGTGGCAAGGTCCACCTAACCACAGATACGTGGACCAGTAAGCACGGCCAGGGACGCTATATCTCCCTAACTGCACACTGGGTAAATGTAGTGGCAGCTGGGCCCCAGGCGGAGAGCTGTTTGGCGCACGTCCTTCCGCCGCCAAGGATCGCAGGGCAACATTCTTTGCCTCCTGTTGCCACCTCCTCCTTCTCGGCTTCCTCCTCCTCTTCTTCCACCTGCTCATCCAGTCAGCCACACACCTTCACCACCAACTTCAGCACAGCCTGGGGTAAACGTCAGCAGGCCATTCTGAAACTCATATGTTTGGGGGACAGGCCCCACACCGCACAGGAGTTGTGGCGGGGTATAGAACAACAGACCGATGAGTGGTTGCTGCCGGTGAGCCTCAAGCCCGGCCTGGTGGTGTGTGATAATGGGCGAAATCTCGTTGCAGCTCTGGGACTAGCCAATTTGACGCACATCCCTTGCTTGGCGCATGTGCTGAATTTGGTGGTGCAGAAGTTCATTCACAACTACCCCGACATGTCAGAGCTGCTGCATAAAGTGCGGGCCGTCTGTTCGCGCTTCCGGCGTTCACATCCTGCTGCTGCTCGCCTGTCTGCGCTACAGCGTAACTTCGGCCTTCCCGCTCACCGCCTCATATGCGACGTGCCCACCAGGTGGAACTCCACCTTGCACATGCTGGACAGACTGTGCGAGCAGCAGCAGGCCATAGTGGAGTTTCAGCTGCAGCACGCACGGGTCAGTCGCACTACAGAACAGCACCACTTCACCACCAATGACTGGGCCTCCATGCGAGACCTGTGTGCCCTGTTGCGCTGTTTCGAGTACTCCACCAACATGGCCAGTGGCGATGACACCGTTATCAGCGTTACAATACCACTTCTATGTCTCCTTGAGAAAACACTTAGGGCGATGATGGAAGAGGAGGTGGCCCAGGAGGAGGAGGAGGAGGAGGAGGAAGAGGGGTCATTTTTAGCACTTTCAGGCCAGTCTCTTCGAAGTGACTCAGAGGGAGGTTTTTGGCAACAGCAGAGGCCAGGTACAAATGTGGCCAGCCAGGGCCCACTACTGGAGGACGAGGAGGACGAGGATGAGGAGGAGGTGGAGGAGGATGAGGATGAAGCATGGTCACAGCGGGGTGGCACCCAACGCAGCTCGGGTCCATCACTGGTGCGTGGCTGGGGGGAAAGGCAGGACGATGACGATACGCCTCCCACAGAGGACAGCTTGTCCTTATCCCTGGGCAGCCTGGCACACATGAGCGACTACATGCTGCAGTGCCTGCGCAACGACAGCAGAGTTGCCCACATTTTAACCTGTGCGGACTACTGGGTTGCCACCCTGCTGGATCCACGCTACAAAGACAATGTGCCCACCTTACTTCCTGCACTGGAGCGTGATAGGAAGATGCGCGAGTACAAGCGCACGTTGGTAGACGCGCTACTGAGAGCATTCCCAAATGTCACAGGGGAACAAGTGGAAGCCCAAGGCCAAGGCAGAGGAGGAGCAAGAGGTCGCCAAGGCAGCTGTGTCACGGCCAGCTCCTCTGAGGGCAGGGTTAGCATGGCAGAGATGTGGAAAACTTTTGTCAACACGCCACAGCTAACTGCACCACCACCTGATACGCAACGTGTTAGCAGGAGGCAACATTTCACTAACATGGTGGAACAGTACGTGTGCACACCCCTCCACGTACTGACTGATGGTTCGGCCCCATTCAACTTCTGGGTCTCTAAATTGTCCACGTGGCCAGAGCTAGCCTTTTATGCCTTGGAGGTGCTGGCCTGCCCGGCAGCCAGCGTTTTGTCTGAACGTGTATTCAGCACGGCAGGGGGCGTCATTACAGACAAACGCAGCCGCCTGTCTACAGCCAATGTGGACAAGCTGACGTTCATAAAAATGAACCAGGCATGGATCCCACAGGACCTGTCCGTCCCTTGTCCAGATTAGACATTAACTACCTCCCCATAACCATATATTATTGGACTCCAGGGCACTTCCTCATTCAATCCTATTTTTATTTTCATTTTACCATTATATTGCGATGCTACCCAAAGTTGAATGAACCTCTCCTCTGCCTGTGTGCTAGGCCTAAATATATGCCAATGGACTGTTGCAGTGGTGGCTGACATGAAGCCTGATTCTCTGCTATGACATGCAGACTAATTCTCTGCTGACATGAAGCCAGATTGTCTGTTACGGGACCTCCCTCCTCTGCCTGGGTGCTGGGCCTAAATTTATGACAATGGACTGTTGCAGTGGTGGCTGACGTGAAGCCTCATTCTCTGCTATGACATGCAGACTGATTCTCTGCTGACATGAAGCCAGATTGTCTGTTACGGGACCTCTCTCCTCTGCCTGTGTGCTAGGCCTAAATATATGCCAATGGACTGTTGCAGTGGTGGCTGACGTGAAGCCTGATTCTCTGCTATGACATGCAGACTGATTCTCTGCTGACATGAAGCCAGATCCTCTGTTACGGGACCTCTCTCCTCTGCCTGTGTGTGTGCTGGGCCTAAATATATGCCAATGGACTGTTGCAGTGGTGGCTGACGTGAAGCCTCATTCTCTGCTATGACATGCAGACTAATTCTCTGCTGACATGAAGACAGATTCTCTGTTACGGGACCTCCCTCCTCTGCCTGGGTGCTGGGCCTAAATATATGCCAATGGACTGTTGCAGTGGTGGGTGACGTGAAGCCTCATTCTCTGCTATGACATGCAGACTAATTCTCTGCTGACATGAAGCCAGATTGTCTGTTACGGGACCTCTCTCCTCTGCCTGTGTGTGTGCTGGGCCTAAATATATGCCAATGGACTGTTGCAGTGGTGGCTGACGTGAAGCCTCATTCTCTGCTATGACATGCAGACTAATTCTCTGCTGACATGAAGACAGATTCTCTGTTACGGGACCTCCCTCCTCTGCCTGGGTGCTGGGCCTAAATATATGCCAATGGACTGTTGCAGTGGTGGGTGACGTGAAGCCTGATTCTCTGCTATGACATGCAGACTAATTCTCTGCTGACATGAAGACAGATTCTCTGTTACGGGACCTCTCTCCTCTGCCTGTGTGTGTGCTGGGCCTAAATATATGCCAATGGACTGTTGCAGTGGTGGCTGACGTGAAGCCTCATTCTCTGCTATGACATGCAGACTAATTCTCTGCTGACATGAAGACAGATTCTCTGTTACGGGACCTCCCTCCTCTGCCTGGGTGCTGGGCCTAAATATATGCCAATGGACTGTTGCAGTGGTGGCTGACGTGAAGCCTCATTCTCTGCTATGACATGCAGACTGATTCTCTGCTGACATGAAGCCAGATCGTCTGTTACGGGACCTCTCTGCTCTGCCTGTGTGCTAGGCCTAAATATATGCCAATGGACTGTTGCAGTGGTGGGTGACGTGAAGCCTCATTCTCTGCTATGACATGCAGACTGATTCTCTGCTGTCATGAAGCCAGATTGTCTGTTACGGGACCTCTCTGCTCTGCCTGTGTGCTAGGCCTAAATATATGCCAATGGACTGTTGCAGTGGTGGGTGACGTGAAGCCTCATTCTCTGCTATGACATGCAGACTGATTCTCTGCTGTCATGAAGCCAGATTGTCTGTTACGGGACCTCTCTGCTCTGCCTGTGTGCTAGGCCTAAATATATGCCAATGGACTGTTGCAGTGGTGGGTGACGTGAAGCCTCATTCTCTGCTATGACATGCAGACTGATTCTCTGCTGACATGAAGCCAGATTGTCTGTTACGGGACCTCTCTCCTCTGCCTGTGTGCTAGGCCTAAATATATGCCAATGGACTGTTGCAGTGGTGGCTGACGTGAAGCCTCATTCTCTGCTATGACATGCAGACTAATTCTCTGCTGACATGAAGCCAGATTGTCTGTTACGGGACCTCTCTCCTCTGCCTGGGTGCTGGGCCTAAATTTATGACAATGGACTGTTGCAGTGGTGGCTGACGTGAAGCCTGATTCTCTGCTATGACATGCAGACTGATTCTCTGCTGACATGAAGCCAGATCCTCTGTTACGGGACCTCTCTCCTCTGCCTGTGTGTGTGCTGGGCCTAAATATATGCCAATGGACTGTTGCAGTGGTGGCTGACATGAAGCCTCATTCTCTGCTATGACATGCAGACTGATTCTCTGCTGACATGAAGCCAGATTCTCTGTTACGGGACCTCTCTCCTCTGCCTGTGTGTGTGCTGGGCCTAAATATATGCCAATGGACTGTTGCAGTGGTGGCTGACGTGAAGCCTCATTCTCTGCTATGACATGCAGACTAATTCTCTGCTGACATGAAGACAGATTCTCTGTTACGGGACCTCCCTCCTCTGCCTGGGTGCTGGGCCTAAATATATGCCAATGGACTGTTGCAGTGGTGGCTGACGTGAAGCCTCATTCTCTGCTATGACATGCAGACTAATTCTCTGCTGACATGAAGACAGATTCTCTGTTACGGGACCTCCCTCCTCTGCCTGGGTGCTGGGCCTAAATATATGCCAATGGACTGTTGCAGTGGTGGCTGACGTGAAGCCTCATTCTCTGCTATGACATGCAGACTAATTCTCTGCTGACATGAAGACAGATTCTCTGTTACGGGACCTCTCTCCTCTGCCTGGGTGCCGGGGCCTAAATATCTGAGAATGGACTGTTCCAGTGGTGGGTGACGGGAAGCCAGATTCTCTGCTATGGAACCTCTCTCCAATTGATTTTGGTTAATTTTTATTTATTTAATTTTTATTTTAATTCATTTCCCTATCCACATTTGTTTGCAGGGGATTTACCTACATGTTGCTGCCTTTTGCAGCCCTCTAGCTCTTTCCTGGGCTGTTTTACAGCCTTTTTAGTGCCGAAAAGTTCGGGTCCCCATTGACTTCAATGGGGTTCGGGTTCGGGACGAAGTTCGGATCGGGTTCGGATCCCGAACCCGAACATTTCCGGGATGTTCGGCCGAACTTCTCGAACCCGAACATCCAGGTGTTCGCTCAACTCTATCAGGAAGTTGTCGAGGTAGGGAATAATAATTAAACCTTCTTTGCGAAGGTAAGCGGCCATTTCTACTACTAGTTTTGTGAATATTCTGGGAGCGGAGGAGATGCTGAATGGAAGTGCAATATACTGGCAGTGATGTAAGGTCCCTCTTGGATCCTTTATTGTAAAACTGAGGAATTTTCGTGAGAGATGGTGGATGGGAATGTGATAGTATCTTTGAAGTCTATTGAAGACATGAATGCCCCTTTCGGAATGAGTGGTATTGTGGATCTGATGGATTCCATTTTGAATCTTTTGTACAGAACAGATCTTTTAGGTTTATAATGGTACGATAGGACTGGTCTGCCTTTTTTACTATGAAAAGGTTTGAATAGAACCTGTCCCCTTTTCTAGATATGGAACTCTTTGAACTACGCCTGAGCTCAAAAACTCCTGAACTCCCTTCCATAATTTGGGTAAGAATGACCTGCCCCGAGGCGAGGTAAATAATCTTCTGGGGCGAACTGAGGAGAATTCTATCTTGTATCCCTGTGCAACAATGTTTAATGCCCAGGGATTTGTTGTGATCTGCTCCCATGAAGATAGAAACCCCAACAGTCTGCCCCCCACCTTGGCGTCATTGCTTATTAGTATGTCTGTTCTGAGGGTTAAGGATGAAACCCCTACCTCTCCCCCCTTTGGGGTAACTCGATCTGCCCCCTTTACCTTTTCCCCTATAGGATCTCTGATGGTGTTGAAACTGACGAAAGGGCTTTTCTTTTGATCCCCATCTTCCGGAAAACCTTTTTTCTTGTCCGCTGCCTTCTCCAATATTTTGTCTAAGGTAGGGCCAAAAATGAACTCTCCTGAGAAGGGGATCAAACACAACTTAGCTTTAGAAGCCTTGTCACCAGACCAGGCTTTCATCCATAATGCCCTACGGGCGGCATTTGATAGTGCCCCCTCTTTAGCGGAGAAATGAATGGTTTCTGCAGAGGCGTCAGCTAAGAAGGCAGTAGCAGATCTAAGTAAAGGGATGGAATCTCTTCGATTGGGGTTTTGTTTTTAAGATGTTCATCCAGCTCCCCTAACCAGATATACATAGCCCTAGCAACAGATGTTGCAGCTATGTTGGCCTTTTTTAATAAGCCTTTAGCTTTGCGGTCCATGGGATCGCCTAGTTGGGAGGAGTCCTCAAATGGAAGTGCAGTTCTTTTAACTACTTTCGCCACTTGAATATCTACCTTAGGAGTCTCATTGAAGATTTTACACTCAGACTAGTCGAAACAAAGACTGTTTCTAAATTCTTTAGAGACACCCAGCCTCTTCTCTGGATTTAGCCACTTGTCCATGATCATCTCTCTAATGTTCTCATTTATCGGGAAAACAATAGATTTTCTTAATCTAAGACCTCCGACCATTTCATCCTGGACCGTGCGTGAAATAGTGGATCTGACAGATCTTAAAAGTTCCTCCATTTGATCGGATAAGAAAAAAATACTTCTTATCCTCCTCTATAATTTCTCCCTCAGATAAGGGATCTTCCTCTATAATCTGTTTAGATGAGACCGAAATCTCCTCTGCCTCATCTGCGTCAGATGAGGACTGGACAGAAAGTTTACGCTTTTTGGCGGATGAAGGGGGCCACTGGGAGCGGATATAGAGGCTAAGGAGGACTTAAAGGATTTCATCTTTTATACTCCGTTGTTCCTCCTTCCATAACTCAGAAAGACACGACTTGCAAAGTTTTTTCTTGTAATTCTCAGGAAGCTTTTTAGAGCAGGCATTACATTTTAGGATCCTAGACTTTGATCTAGGTTCCTTTGTGCCCTGGAAACAAGGAACAACCAAGCATACACCAATTAATACAGCGAGAACGCCTGTCTACAAAAGAGGAGTCTAGCATTGAAAAAAAATGCAGGGGACTCACCGTACAGGCTCTTGCAGAGGAGTCCGGGACCTCCTGATGGGGAGTAGGTGTCTCCAACATTGTGGGTAATCTGCAGGCAAGTGCTGAGAGGAGCCCGCAATCTTTTCAGATTCCGGCGTCTTACGTCATCAGACTGCGCCTCGGCTGCCGGCTCGATTTCTGCGCCGCATCGTTCTTCAGCCTCAGTGCTTCATGAGCCACACCTGCTTGCTCCACCTACCGGTCACTTGTTGTAACAAGAGGACGCCGCACTCGCGGGCGTGCCTCTCAGTGAATCCGGCGCAGCTGACTGCTTCCTCCAGAGGAAGGAGGTCAGTTGAAAAGGAAGGACCACAGGCCCCAGCATAAGCCAGAACGAGGGTCCTCGATGCTCCAGCTGCCCAGCCTAAGCCCCTGCCATGGGAGGACAGCCGGAGATCCGGTAAAGGAGTGGAATTTATTTTATTTTCTTCTTCCCTCCATCAGGAGAGCTCTCTCCATGTGTTAACCCCCATAGGGGCAGGAAAACACTGAGGGGGTGGAGGGGTGGGGGGAATTTAAACTTTCTCTGTGTGTTCCTGCCCCTACAGAGGTCAAAGGTCAATCTTATTGTGGCCAGCATGGTGGATGAGGTGGAAAAAGTTGCTTCACACCCACATTTTTCACTTTCACAAGGGGTAACAGGACAAAATGCACCCCACATTTTGTTCTCCATTTCCCCCCGAATACGCCAACACCAAATATGTACTCGTAAAATGATGTATGGGTGCATGGCAGGGTCCAAAAGGGAAGTAGCGCCATAGGGCTTTTGGAGGACAGATTTAGCAGGATTGGCTTTTTGGAACTATGTCGCATATGAAGAACCCCTAGAGTGGAAATCCCCAAAAAGTTACCCCATTCCGAAAACTACACCCCTCAAGGAATATTTCAAGGTGTGTAGTGAGCACTTAGACCCATCGAGCGTTTCACAGAATTAGGAAATGCTTGGCTGTGAAAATAAAAAATGACAATTTGCTGACCTGAATTTGGCAGACATGGATTTTAGCTGCCATGTGTCTCACAGAAAATATTATGTATGTAGTGGTTGTTGGAAAGTGGGTATGCAAGTGAGGTGGACTAAATCAGAGATATGGAAATATTACAGGGCGCATAAGGCCTCTTTCACACGAGCGTGTCCGGATAAGGTCCAGATGCGTTGCGGCAAACCCGCGTGAGTAGGTACCCAATTGCAGTCAGTTTTCACTGCGATTGCATTCCGTTGTTCAGTTTTTATCGCGCTGGTGCAATGCGTTTTGCACGCGTGTGATAAAAAACTGAATGTGGTACCCAGACCCAAACTTCTTCACAGAAGTTCAGGTTTGGGTTCAAGTTTGTGTAGATTGTATTATTTCCCCTTATAACATGGTTATAAGGGAAAATAATAGCATTCTGAATACAGAAAGCTTAGTAAAATAGGGCTGGAGGGGTTAAAAAATAAAATAAAAATTTAACTCACCTTAATCCACTTGTTCGCGCAGCCGCCTTCTCTTCTGTCTTCTTCTTTGAGGAATAGGACCTTTCATGACGTCACTGCGCTCATCACATAGTCCATCACATGATCTTTTACCATGGTGATGGATCATGTGACGGACCATGTGATGAGCGCCGTGACGTCATCAAAGGTCCTATTCCTTAAAGAAGAAGACAGAAGAGATGCGCGAACAAGTGGATTATGGGGAGTTAAACATTTTTTTGTACTATGCATTCTGTATTCAGAATGCTATTATTTTCCCTTATAACCATGTTATAAGGGAAAATAATAATGATCGGGTCCCCATCCCGATCGTCTCCTAGCAAACGTGCCTGAAAATCGCACCGCATCCGCACTTGCTTGCGCATGCTTGTGATTTTCACGCAGCCCCATTCACTTCTATGGGGCCTGCGTTGCGTGAAAAACGCACAATATAGAACAGGGATCAGCAACCTTCGGCACTCCAGTTGTTGTGAAACTACAGTTCCCAGCATGCTCCATTCATTTCTATGAGAGTTCTTAGAAGAGCAGAGCAAGTATGCATACTGGGAGTTGTAGTTTCACCACAGCTGCAGTGCCGGAGGTTGCCTACCCTGATATAGAACATGCTGCGATTTTCACGGAAAGCAAAAGCGATGCGTGAAAAATCACCCCTCATGTGCATGAATGGGTCCAGATTGAGTGCGGGTGCAATGCGTTCACCTCACACATTGCACCCGTGTGTGTTAAGGAGGCCTAAAGGATGAAATTAAAAATCCATGGGCGAGTGGTAGGTTCGGAAGCATTCTTTCATGCAGAGGCCAGGTGTCGCACTGATGAATGGGGTCCTTTTGTATTCCCCTTTTGTAACAAACCTGGCATCTTTTTGGGGGTCTTTCCCCTTTTTGCTGTTTGTGGCACTTAATCAGGGAAATGTTGTCCTGGTACTACACGGGCACCATGACCTCTTGATGTATTCGGACCCTCCACTCCCTTGGAAAATTAGGGCCTTGATTACCATCTCTTGGAACTGAAGGAAAGTTCCTGTGTGGCCTGTAGTTCGATGTTAAATGTACGCATTGTACAATGTATACGGCAAGCTTTTTGCACCAAACCTTAGTTTTACGCATGGCACTGTAGGACTTCAGCACTTGATTGGATGCAGTCTGGCTTGTTGACAGGGGTAGTGGTACCTCGCACTTGGGCAGGAGACCTGGTGTTGGTGTGAATGGTGGTTAGTACAAGGACATCCCTCTTGTCCTTACCAGCCAGCATGTTCTCATGGTGGAGAGCCTTACTGTCACCTTTTTAGAGTAGTTGCCCTACCAGGGATCTAGGGAGCCCTCTCTTATTTTCTTTTTGCTCTGTGCCGCAAGCCACAGTACCTCGGGCTTTTAGGGACATAAATAGGGGGATGCTGGTGTAACAGTTATCTACATAGAGTTAACCATTATCCAGCAGTGGGTGCAGTAAGTCCCACACGATCTTGCCATTAACTCCTAGGACAGGGGGACATTCAGGGGGTTGTATCCGGGAATCTTTCCAGTCATAAACCCGGAACCTGTAGGTGTACCTGGAGGTACTTTCGCACAGCTTGTACATTTTTATTCCATACTGTGCCCGCTTGCTGGGCAGGTACTGACGAAATGTAATCCTTCCTTTAAAGGGATTCTGTCACCTCCCCTAAGCCAAAAAACGATTTTGAAGCAGCCATGAAGCACAGCTTACCTGGATTAGGCTGTGCTCTTTTATCTTGAAATCCATCCAGCAGTTACTGCAAAAAACGACTTTTATTCATATGCAAATGTGTCCTGAAGGTGCCCAGAGGGGCGTTTTGTTCTTCTTAGAGAGCCCAGTACCGCCCCTCTTACAGTGCCCAGCCCGCCTTCCTTGCACTGTCTAACCGCCCCCAGCCTGCCACAGCCTCTCCTCCCCCTCCCTCACGCCGAACGAACTTTCGCACAGGCGCAGTACCCACTGAGGGCTGCGCCTGTGCGATCAGCAGGAGATAGTGTGACCACGTGTCCCGGTTTGCCCGGGATCGTCCCGTAATTTACGTTTTTGTCCCGTGTCCCGGGAGCCTTCAAACCGGGACAATAGAGAGTCCCGGAATCAACTGCCTGCCAGTCTGCAACATTCACTGCCGCTGCTGCCGCAGTGCTGTTGTAATTAATTCATCCTAAATCACTGGTTGCTACGGCTGCCCCGCTTGGCGTGTAACAACCAGTGACGTCACCATGTCCCGCTCTCTCTGCGGCTCCGACTCCACCCCCACCTCCTCCTCCAGCTGCCGCCGCGGTTCTTGCAGCAGAGAGAGCCAGCGCAGCAGCATCGATTCGTACAGGGCAGGCAGTGAGTCACTCACCGTCACCTACCAGTACCGCGGCAGTGGCACAGACCAAGACCTCCTCCTCCGAGTCCTCCTGACCTCGGCTCCCGCTAGTAAGTCCGGGCTAAGACAACAGTAATGAAGGTGACACAGGGAACAGAGGGGACGCTAATAAAGGTGACACACATGGAACTGAGAGGACATTGATGAAGGAGACAGAGACACCTGAGGGGACACTAATAAAGGAGACACACAGAGAACAAGCTTGTTGGATTTTTATGAAGGTGAGGAAAGTGCTGCTGCAATTTCAGAGAAAATTTTACATGTGATTACAACAAATGGCTTATCTGTGGATATGATGTCTGCATATTCTGCTGACAATGCACATTAAAAATATGACCTGTTTTAGGTAGCCAGTGATTGTGTGCAGGGCACAATCACAAATTACTGAACAATGCACAGGCAGTTATGTTTATAGCAATCTCAAGCATAACTTCGATGCAATGAACTTGCCAGCGTAAGTACAAAGTACGCCGCTGTCACTAAGTGACTTAATTTTTTTTTAAAAAGTATCAAAAATCATATTTTTTGGGGAGTGGACATGGGTGCGGGGGGGCCGGGGCGGGTGTCCCTGAATGGCAGTTTGGAAATGTGGTCACCCTAGCAGGAGACTGAGGGCAGGAGCTTCATCCTCGTCACTGGGCATGCGCCGAGCCCAGTGACGTCCGATGCTCGCTCTTCCCTCAGTCAGCAGGGAAGAGCGAGCATCGGACGTCACTGGGCTCAGCGCATGCCCAGTGACGAGGATGAAGCTCCTGCCCTCAGTCTCCTGCTGATCGCACAGGCGCAGCCCTCAGTGGGTACTGCGCCTGTGCGAGAGTTCGTTCGGCGTGAGGGAGGGGGAGGAGAGGGAGGAGAGGCTGTGGCAGGCTGGGGGCGGCAGTTAGACAGTACAAGGAAGGCGGGCTGGGCACTGAAAGAGGGGCGGTACTGGGCTCTCTAAGAAGAAAAAAACGCCCCTCTGGGCACCTTCAGGACACATTTGCATATGAATAAAAGTCGTTTTTTGCAGTAACTGCTGGACGGATTGCAAGATAAAAGAGCACAGCCTAATCCAGGTAAGCTGTGCTTCATGGCTGCTTTAAAATCGTTTTTTGGCTGAGGGGAGGTGACAGAATCCCTTTAAAATGTACAAGGGACTTGTCTATGCTAATTTCTTTTTCTGGGGTGAACACCTCTGTAAATTTTAAGTTGAGGTGCTCCAGGAGGGGTCTTATTTTGAATAGACGGTCACTGTGCATCATCATTATAACATAGGAATTTCAAAATGGAATCAAATCTTGAGCGGGACATGGCCATATTGTAAATTGGAGTGTGGTACAAGACATCTGAACTCCAATATTGTCTCATTTAATTTTTTTTTTTTTACAAGCCCCACTTGCAGCAACAGCCCCCAAAACGTCATAATGTCTGCTGCATCAAATGTATTAGATCGTCAGAGAAATAGATTTTGAAATAATCTATTTCTGTGAAGCCCGTGCAGTCAATCTGAATTCCAGAGTTTCCCACAAACTCTGGAATTTGGGGCTCATAATCCTCAGGTGGTGTGCACCATAGGGGATCACTGGGGGGGGCTACTTCATCTCTCCTGGGGCATCTCCTTGAGGGTCCCTCATCACCGGATGACGATGATGAAGGAGTAGAGGAATGTGGCATCCTCTTCTCCCCCACTTGCAGACTCCGTTTCAGAGGCAAGGATGGCATATGCCTCTTCAGCGGAGTACATTCTCTGGGATGAATTGGACATTTTTTTTTTTATTGGTGTATGTAAAGTGAAAAGCGTCAGGGGGGTGTATGTAGTGATTTAACACATGACGGGACTTGTAATGAATTAATTAAAATAATATTTATGATGAAAAAAAGAAGATAAACATTTAGAAAAAAAAAGGTACTAAACCTGAGCAGACGCAGTCAGTAATTGACAGTACTGACCGGTGCTCAGCAGGTGCAGGACCCAAGCATGCAGAAGGCACGTGTGTGATTTCAAAAATCTGAACTAGTACTAACTAAAATTGACATATATATATATATATATATATATATATATATATCCCGCATTTTTCACCCCATAAGACGCACTTTTTCCCCCTCCATTTTAAATCGCAGACTGCGATGTATAAGCCAGGGGAGGAGGGGCTGGAGTCCGAAACTAGGGGTGGGGCCCGGTGCAGTCACTGTACTCTTACCCCGGGCCCTGCCGCTCACAGCAGTATTTAAAAACATGAATCCTTATCCTGTTATTAAGTTTAACTAATGGTGCGCTCTCCCATGTTGCCATGTTCCCCTCTATCCCCACAGCACTTACGAACAAGCTTCCATAGCAGTCAGAGCGGACGGCAGGAGTAACGTCACTCACTGAATGAAGCAGGCGCGCGACATCAGTGAGTGACGTTACTGCTGCCGCCCGCTCTGCCAGCTATGGAAGCTTGTTCGTAAGTGCTGTGGGGATAGAGGGGAACATGGCAACATGGGAGAGCGCACCATTAGTTAAACTTAATAACAGGATAAGGATTCATGTTTATAAATAATTCGGTGAGCAGAGGGCCGGTGTATTTTGGGGTACACTGTTAGCAGTGTCATCCACAGATCCCCCCCATAACAGTTCAATCCACAGATCCCCCCACCCCATAGCAGAACCATCCACAGGTCCCCCATAACAGTGCCATCCACAGGTCCCCCACATGACAGTGCCATCCACAGGTCCCCCACATGACAGTGCCATCCACAGGTCCCCCACATGACAGTGCCATCCACAGGTCCCCCACATGACAGTGCCATCCACAGGTCCCCCACATGACAGTGCCATCCACAGGTCCCCCACATGACAGTGCGTCATCCACAGATCACCCATAATAGTGTCATGCACACACCACCATTAATTCAAAACCCACCAAAAGCACACCTTTTGGTTAAAAATATTTTTTTCCTATTTTCCTCCTCAAAAACCTAGGTGCGTCTTATAGGGCGAAAAATACGGTATATATACACACACACACACACACCGTATCTAGCTAGCACTAACTGATTTCTTTTTTTACAAAAATAAAAAAAAAGGCACTAAACCTGAGCAGACGCAGCCAGTAATTGACAGTACTGACCGGCGCTATATATATATATATATATATATTTATACACACATACACATATACATACACACACACACACACACACACACATATATAAACACAAAAAAACAAAACACAGTTTGCACACAGAAAAAGTGAAACTGCTGCAGATGAGCCAAAGATCACTACAGCTGTTCCAGATGTTGTTCTTTTTCTTCTTCTTCTGAAAAGCTCTGAATGAAAAGCAGTGATTTATGAGGTAGTACCACAAGTCCCAGCCGACAACAAGCAGCACATCCCTGGGAAGGAACACCTGTGTCTGGTGTCCCCTCCCTGACCTAGGAGGAGACATGGGCTGATGTCATCAGCCCCCTCCCACCTCTAGCCGAGCCCACCTGCAGCTCCATACATTGCCAGTGCTGTGATGGTCTTCACTAGCCAGCCAATCGCAGCGATCAGGGCTGCAGGGGGGCGGAAAAACGCCTTGTCTCCCTCAGCTAAGATGGCTGACTGACGAATAGTGCAGTCAGCTTACTCCGGTCACTGCGCGATTCGGAGCGGTGACCAGAGTTATCCATGACGTACTATTACATCAAGATGTGGTAAGTCACTGACTTTCATGACATAGTTGTACATCATGTGTTTTTATAAATCATGTGTAAAACATACATTTATAAAAACATTAGCAGCCGATTTGTATAGGTGGGCTTGACAATGAGGGAGTGGTGGCAGTTTAGAAATCATGTCCTGATTTTTCAGCTCACACTCTAGCTTCTGTCACTCTGCTGGCTGCTCACACACCTGGGTTCCTATGGCAACTCACTCTACAGCAAGGGCAGAGAAGAGCGGTTAAAAACAAACTGTTCCATCTTGCTCACTTCACTGGCGGTTGCCCTTCTTCAAATGGTTGAAGTTTAAAACCTATAAATCCTACAGCGAAGAGCTTTATATTGTGAGAATCACAAGACCCAGACCTACGTTTTGATGCATAGTATGTCTCTGAAATATTAAAAAATTAAGGCACAGTCACAGTTTAGAAATTGCCCTTCAAATTTGAGGTGGCTAGAGTGGAGTTACAATGAATGACAATGAGCGGCGTTAGTTACAAACAAATGGTCAAATTGTGAAAACTATCAGGACTATGGCTTAGCCGAGGACATTTTTAGTGGCAGCAGGGATAGCTGAACGTTTTGATATAAGATTTGTGTAGGTGGGCTTGAGAATGAGGGAGAGGTGGCAGTTTAGAAATCATGTCCTGACTTTTCAGCTCCCACTCTAGTTTTGAACATTCCGCCATTCATTCCTATGGGACCCATTTTGCCACAAAAAGCCGATATTTTGTGAACCATTCAGCGTTTCGGTATATTGCTGTCTATGTAGTGTAAAAACCGTGGGAGGAGTTAGGCTGAATTCACACGTCCGTGGAACACGGTCCGTGAGATACCGGACTGGCATCCTGCTTAGTGCAGGAGCGCACAGCGCCATTGGTCGCTATAACGCCGTGCGCTTTGTGCCGCCGCAGTACAGTAATACACTCGTATGATCTTTTCGAGTGTATTACTGTACAGCAGCGGCAGCATAAGCAGGATGCCAGTCCGGTATCTCACGTACGTGTGAATTCAGCCTTAGGGTGGTAAATTTGGTTATAATAATAAGAATATATATGTGAGATAACAGTAAGTGGTCTTGCCATGCAGGAACACTTAATGACAGGACAGTACAGGAAGTAGCAGAACATGACAGGACATAGGAGGACAGTATAGCAGTACATGATAGTACAGCCAGGACAGTATGTAGCAGTACATGACAATGCATTGCAGTACACGACAGTACAGTGTATAGCAGTACAGTGTATAGCAGTACAATACAGTACAGTACAGGACATAGGAGGACAGTATAGCAGTCAGGCTCGGACTGGCCCACAGGGGTACAGGGGAATCCCCCGGTGGGCCCCTGAGCAAAGTGGGCCCCTAGTCTCCCACCCCCTGCACAAGTGGCACAGAACACATAAGATTTACTGTACTACATACATATATTCAATGTACAACACCTCAACCAGCCTATGTTCATATAAAAAACTTGTTAACTTATTTATTATATTCGACTGTACGGTATGGTGGGCCCCCCCAAATCTTTTTACTGGTGGGCCCTAGATACCCCAGTCCGACACTGATAGCAGTACATGATAGTACAGCCAGGACAGTACAGTATGTAGCAGTACATGACAATGCATAGCAGTACACTACAGTACAGTGTATAACAGTACACGACAGTACAGTGTATAGCAGTACAGTACAATACAGTACAGGACATAGGAGGACAGTACTGGAGGCCTCTGGAGCGCAGTTTATCCATGAAATCCATCAGAAGTCCATGACAGGGAGACGCTTGGAGGCCGGGGTGGTACAGGTGATGAGGTACCTGCAGGGTGGCAGCAGTCCGTCAGCTGTCTGCAGACTTCTGGGTGGAGGATCTCCATGATGGTGGAGCGGTCGGAGGGCAGAGCGGCGGCCCCGCTGTCATGTCCTCTGGGCGCCGGTAGTGGTGCTGTAGGAGGCTGCGGCAGTAGGAGCAGCCCAGCCTTCCTGCCGGAGAATATATGCGGGGATTCCCAGGCGCCGACCCCCCCTGCTCTCCTACTACCAGATATTTTATGACCTCCACCCCTCCCTCCTCCTCCTCCTCACACCCCCCCGTAGAAATTAATTCGGATCGTACAGTTATTACAGGGTGTCCTGGCTGGAAGGAGGAGATCCAGGGAGACACAGCGCCCCCGGTCCTGATCGCAGCCGGCTGGGGAGGTCCTGGGATCTGACAGCCAAACAGAAAAGGGGGGAGAAAGGAGGAGAGAAAAAAAAGCTGAAAGGTAAGTGGAGAACACAGGGCCACAGGCGAGTCCCCGGCCTGCAGTGAGGCTCTGGTGCCGGCTGGCGGCGCACTGATGCCGGTCATAGACTGTAGGATAGGCTGGGGATCCTGCAGGCCTCACTAGGCCGGGGCAGGGAATTTTACCGATTTTCCCCTTTTTGCCCCGTCACTTTTTGGGGAGGTTGTGGCGCGCGGCGGCCCGGTAATTGCCGGTATGTAGGAGAGACTAGCCGGTTCGGGGCCGAGGTCTCCCCGGGAGGACGGGATGTCTCAGCCCCGGTCCCGGCAGAAGCCGCAGCCTCTGCTATGGGCTCCGACTCGTGTATAAGCTGCGGTATTATCCCGGGGACGCACTGCAGTACTGGCCGTCAGGTGTGAACGCGGTGTGATGCATTAGTGTATACCCAGCTCCGGTACTGCTGCGGCAGGATAATGCTGTGTACCTGCGGAGTGCAGGACATCTGTCACCTCTGGATGAGAACAGGCTTAGGGTATGTTCACACATAGCAGTTGAAGTGCGGTTTTGAGGCAATTTTTAATGAGTTTGTGGTAGAAACCATAACCACCTCATAGCTAGTGTGGTTCTCATGTAGTTTTATCTGCCCCTCTACTGCTCTATGTGAACATGCCCTAAGGCAGGCTGCTGATGGGATGAAGGACATGGGGTCTTCCTCCCGGCTTCACTCCTGGTCAGTACCTGTGTCCCCTCCTCCATCAGCTCGCTGAGCCGAAGCCCTCTTGCACACAAATGAATATGTATATTCCCGTGTCCGTTCCGTTTTTCTTTTTTGCGTACCGTATGCAGAACCATTCATTTCAATGGTTCCTCCCAAAAAAAAAAAATGGAATGTACTCCGTCTGCATTCTGTTTCCGTGTTTCTGTTCCGCTAAAAGATATAACTTGTCCTATTATTGTCCGTATAACGGACAAGGATAGGACTGTTCTATTAGGAGCCAGCTGTTCCGTTCTGCAAAATACTGAATGCACACGGATGTCATCTTTAATTTTAGCGGATCCGTTTTTTGTGGACTGCAAAATACATACAGTCGTGTGCAAGGGGTCTAAGGGATATTTACACCACGTATCTATTTTGCGGTTGGCAAGTTGCGTATCTTCAAAACACGGATACCGGCGTAGATGCATTCTGCATTGTACGGATGGGATCGGCATGTCCCACAAAACAGACAAGTATAAGATGTGTTCTATTATATATATTTTTTTCTTTTTTTTTGCGGGGCCGTTGAATGAACATACGGATGCGGACAGCACACAGCTGAAATTATTGGGTCCGCATCTGACCTGCAAAAAATCAGAAGTGGTCGCGTGACTGGACCCTCAAACGCATCGTTCTCTGCAGCTCATCTCCCCGTGTACACAGGGGTCCTGCCAACAGACTGGCGCCATAGGATGACTAAATGTGCGCCGCTCATCTACCTTTACTCCATAAAGAATGACCCCCACACATCAGTATGTTAGGAGTCCTCGAGTCGCCCTCTTCTGATAATCACTTGACCTTTGGGTACCTGCCTCTGGGAAAGCTGGGTGATGAGCAGTATGACCGCCATTCAGTGCCCAGAGCTCTTCTCTATAGCATTACCTAGTGATACTGTGTATACAGCGTATTCTGGAGTCTGGGAAAGCTGGGTGACGAGCAGTATGATCGCCATTCAGTGCCCAGAGCTCTCCTCTATAGCATTACCTAGTGATACTGTGTATACAGCGTATTCTGGAGTCTGGGAAAGCTGGGTGACGAGCCGTATGATCGCCATTCAGTGCCCAGAGCTCTCCTCTATAGCATTACCTAGTGATACTGTGTATACGGCGTATTCTGGAGTCTGGGAAAGCTGGGTGACGAGCCGTATGATCGCCATTCAGTGCCCAGAGCTCTCCTCTATAGCATTACCTAGTGATACTGTGTATACGGCGTATTCTGGAGTCTGGGAAAGCTGGGTGACGAGCAGTATGACCGCCATTCAGTGCCCAGAGCTCTCCTCTATAGCATTGCCTAGTGATACTGTGTATACGGCGTATTCTGGAGTCTGGGAAAGCTGGGTGACGAGCTGTATGATCGCCATTCAGTGCCCAGAGCTCTCCTCTATAGCATTGCCTAGTGATACTGTGTATACAGCGTATTCTGGAGTCTGGGAAAGCTGGGTGACGAGCCGTATGATCGCCATTCAGTGCCCAGAGCTCTCCTCTATAGCATTGCCTAGTGATACTGTGTATACAGCGTATTATGGAGTCTGGGAAAGCTGGGTGATGAGCAGTATAACCGCCATTCAGTGCCCAGAGCTCTCCTCTATAGCATTACCTAGTGATACTGTGTATACAGCGTATTCCGGAGTCTGGGAAAGCTGGGTGACGAGCCCAGTATGGACTATAGTGCTGTTAAACTGTCCCGGAAGTCTCGAGGACCCCACAATAACTGCTCCTGCATATGACCGTCTGTGTCCTGTTGTAGAAGTGCCGTCCGGCTGCGCGGATGCGGACAGCACACGGATGACGGTCACGTGCTGTCTGCATTTTTGGTGGCCCCGTAGAAATGAACGCGTATCGGAAGCAGAAACAAAAATACAGTTGTATGCATGAGGTCCATTGGAGAGTGTTAAAGGGG
This sequence comes from Bufo gargarizans, assembly GCF_014858855.1. Classification (NCBI taxonomy): domain Eukaryota; kingdom Metazoa; phylum Chordata; class Amphibia; order Anura; family Bufonidae; genus Bufo; species Bufo gargarizans. The sequence continues at coordinate 84,425,231 of NC_058087.1, read as the reverse complement.
TATTCCTGGTACGTTAAGTTATCCTCTAACCACAGGATGGGGATAACTATAAGATCGGTGTATCCCCTGCAGCCCCCCTGAAATGAGCGGACAGTCAGGCATGCGTGTGGCCGCTCCATTCATTTCTATGAGGCAGCCGAGGGATGGCGCTCCACAATCTCTGGAATTCCCATAGAAATGAATGGAGCGAGAGCACGCATGCCTGACTGTCCGCTCTGTTTATTTCAGGGGTGCCGCAGGGGGTATGAGGCCCTTGTTCTCATGATCAGTGGGGGTCCCAGTGGTAGGACCCTCAGCGATCTAATAGTTATCCCCTATCCTGTGCCCGAGGTTTCCATTGGGAAATGTTCCCAACTCCAGCCTTGGGCAGCTACTGCGATGCAGTGTGAACGGTGGCATTCCCAGTACTGATTATACAGGTCCTTCTCCAAAAATTAGCATATTGTGATAAAGTTCATTATTTTCTGTAATGTACTGATAAACATTAGACTTTCATATATTTTAGATTCATTACACACAACTGAAGTAGTTCAAGCCTTTTATTGTTTTAATATTGATGATTTTGGCATACAGCTCATGAAAACCCAAAATTCCTATCTCAAAAAATTAGCATATTTCATTCGACCAATAAAAGAAAAGTGTTTTTAATACAAAAAAAGTCAACCTTCAAATAATTATGTTCAGTTATGCACTCAATACTTGGTGGGGAATCCTTCTGCAGAAATGACTGCTTCAATGCGGCGTGGCATGGAGGCAATCAGCCTGTGGCACTGCTGAGGTGTTATGGAGGCCCAGGATGCTTCGATAGCGGCCTTAAGCTCATCCAGAGTGTTGGGTCTTGCGTCTCTCAACTTTCTCTTCCCAATATCCCACAGATTCTCTATGGGGTTCAGGTCAGGAGAGTTGGCAGGCCAATTGAGCCCAGTAATACCATGGTCAGTAAACCATTTACCAGTGGTTTTGGCACTGTGAGCAGGTGCCAGGTCGTGCTGAAAAATGAAATCTTCATCTCCATAAAGCTTTTCAGCAGATGGAAGCATGAAGTTCTCCAAAATCTCCTGATAGCTAGCTGCATTGACCCTGCCCTTGATAAAACACAGTGGACCAACACCAGCAGCTGACATGGCACCCCAGACCATCACTGACTGTGGGTACTTGACACTGGACTTCAGGCATTTTGGCATTTCCCTCTCCCCAGTCTGCCTCCAGACTCTGGCACCTTGATTTCCGAATGACATGCAACAGTCCAGTGCTGCTTCTCTGTAGCCCAGGTCAGGCGCTTCTGCCGCTGTTTCTGGTTCAAAAGTGGCTTGACCTGGGGAATGCGGCACCTGTAGCCCATTTCCTGTACACGGTGGCTCTGGATGTTTCTACTCCAGACTCAGTCCACTGCTTCCGCAGGTCCCCCAAGGTCTGGAATCGGTCCTTCTCCACAATCTTCCTCAGGGTCCGGTCACCTCGTTGTGCAGCGTTTTCTGCCACACTTTTTCCTTCCCACAGACTTCCCACTGAGGTGCCTTGATACAGCACTCTGGGAACAGCCTAGTCGTTCAGAAATGTCTTTCTGTGTCTTACCCTCTTGCTTGAGGGTGTCAATGATGGCCTTCTGGACAGCAGTCAGGTCGGCAGTCTTACCCATGATTGCGGTTTTGAGTAATGAACCAGGCTGGGAGTTTTTAAAAGCCTCAGGAATCTTTTGCAGGTGTTTAGAGTAAATTAGTTGATTCAGATGATTAGGTATATAGCTCGTTTAGAGAACCTTTTCATGATATGCTAATTTTTTTAGATAGGAATTTGGTGTTTTCATGAGCTGTATGCCAAAATCATCAATATTAAAACAATAAAAGGCTTGAACTACTTCAGTTGGTGTGTAATGAATCTAAAATATATGAAAGTCTAATGTTTATCAGTACATTACAGAAAATAATGAACTTTATCACAATATGCTAATTTTTTTAGAAGGACCTGTATTACCTTGCATTGACGCTGCCATGAACGGCTTATGTATTCTGTCCATGGCAGGGGATGCACAGCGCTGGCAGCTGAGCATGCCTGTTATTGGAACTGCCCCACTTGTAAGGCCTCATTCTCATTTCCGTGTCAGTGTGACATCTGTGAAATGAAAAGTAAGGGGTATTATCCGTGAAGGATGCTTGGTTAGTCCGTGTGTCCGTTTTTTTACCATCCGTGTCTCATCCGTAATTTACTGACATTGCTCAGCTGAAATTAATGCGTATCAGTGATTTTCACGGACCCATAGACTTCTATGGGCGTGTTTGGTTGGCATCATGGATCAAAGTAGTGCAAGTCTCCGTGATTTTTTACTAGCGTCAGTAAAAAAATACTGAAATGTGAACAGACACATTTAAGTCAATGGGTATGTGTGCTGTCAGTGGAAAATGTGTCAATGAAAAAACGGTAATGTGGACGAGGCCTTGGGGTCCGTCCACACAGGACGAAAACTGTGACAGAATCCACTTGAGTTACAGACTAGCCGCAAATTTCACCCTGTCTATTGCCGAGGGTTAAATCCGCAGCATAAAGTGACCTGCTGAGGGGTTACAATTTGCTCCGCTGGTCGGTCTCCACACTTTGATACACATGTCCTTTACGCAGTGAGATTTGTTCAGTTCCTGTCCCCTTTGCTGCTCTGCTGTAGAACCTGCGGCGTACGTTCTCTGTGTGGACGTGCGTTTGGTGCAATTCATGTGATAAGAACAGGTCTGGGTTTATGTCGCTTCTTTAGGCCTTTTACACAAGCTGATTATTTTCCCTGTGTAAGGCCTCTTTCACACGGGCGCAATGCGTGAGGGGAACGCATTGCAACCGCACTGAATCCGGACCAATTTATTTCTATGGGGCTGTGCACATGACCAGTGATTTTCATGCATCACTTGTGCGTTACGTGAAAATCGCAGCACGCTCTATTTTGTGCGTTTTTCATAGAAGTGAATGGGGCTGCGTGAAAATCGCAAGCAAGTGCGGATGCGGTACGATTTTCACACATGGTTGCTAAGTGACGATCGGGATGGGGACCCGATCATTATTTTCCCTTATAACATGGTTATATGGGAAAATAATAGCATTCTTAATACAGAATGCTAAGTAAATTAGGGATGGAGGAGTTAAATAAAAATAATAATTTAACTCCCCTCATCCACTTGTTCACGCAGCCCGGCTTGTCGTCTTTCTTCTTCTTTGATGCCCAGGAGCAAAAGGACCTGTGGTGACGTCACTGCTCTTCTCACATGGTCCACCACCGTCTGCATCGCACCATCCCGGTCAGCAGCTTGTGAGTGCCAGCGAAAGGACACAGGTCAGTGTAAGACTTTAGCTTTTTTATTTTTGCCGACATTACAGGCCATGAGGGGGGCACTGGGGGGGACATTACAGGCCATGAGGGGGGCACTGGGGGGGACATTACAGGCCATGAGGGGGGCACTGGGGGGGACATTACAGGCCATGAGGGGGGCACTGCGGGGGACATTAAAGGCCATGAAGGGGGCAATTACTACTCTGGAGCATATTTCTACTGTGGGGGCAGTGGGGGAGTAATTACTATGTGAGAGAAAATTACTATGTGGGGGCGGGGAATTAATCTAAGGTTTTATTATTACTGGGGGGCATTCTAGGTGGCATTTATAATTTCTGTAGACACTCTAGGTACATTATTTCTAGTGGGGGACACTATTTTTTTCAGCAGTATAGTACCTGGGGAATTGGGGTGCACCATGGGCACAGTATTGGGAATGGCAGCAGGATGATACTGTGGGGACACCAGGATGGGGGAGGGAGGGTTTGATGGAAAAATTAAAAAATCTAAAGTGTCTGTAACAAACTCTGTAGAGACGAGATGTGGCTGAAAGAATTTGTCATGGAGGTCTGGGTCAAATGGAGGAGAAGAGGAAAGTGAAGGTCGACATGACAGGTTATGTCATGCTGGCTCACCACTGTGACCCGCGTCTCATCTTCTCCAAGTATTTTTTAAAATTATGTATATTTTCATTTTGGCGACTAAAATTTTAATAAATGGCTCCTAAATGTTTCACTTTAGGAGCCAATGGGTCCTGTTTGTTTTATTTTTTTTAGTCTGGAGCACTGCAACTGGATGGACCCATGCTAAATAAATGGCATAGGACCACTAGGGCTTGTTGTAAAATGAATGAAAACGGACCTCCCATGTCCATGATGGAACCCGTGACACCAGTGTGGACAGGGCCTTACAGCCATAGCAATTGTTGTCAGAGCCAAATGCCGGGCCGCATCTTACTTTCGGTTGTGTTCAGTGTCGCTTGTACTTTATTATTCTGTCTTTGCTGTAATCGAAATCTCCTCGACATACAGCAACTTCCTGGTGAACTTAGTCGGCTGTCAATCAGTCCTGCGGTGTAAAGTGTAAGGGGCGGACGGAGCTGGGGCGTAAAGTGTAAGGTCTCTTTGACACAAGCGAGTTTTCCGTCCTGATGTGATGCGTGTAGTGAACACACAGCATCCGGTCTGAACCCTCACCCAGTGATATGTGTACATGAGCGTGGTTTTTCACGTATCATCTCAGAGTTCTATTTGTGCATTTTCACGTAGCTCTGGCTCCATAGAAGGGAATGGGGCTGCATGAACAACAGAAGGCATCGGGATGCAATGCGTTTTTCACCGATGGTTGCTGGGAGGTCTTGTGGTGTTCAGTTTTTCTTCGCTAGCGTGAAAAACGCATCTAATCTGGATGCAATTCACGGATCCGCAAAATACAGTTGCAGTCTGTGTGCAATCTTCATTTTTTTTAATGGACCTATTGAAGACGTTTTGCGGACCAGAGCAGGACATGCTCAGTCTTTTGTGACATGGAGATGTGGATTGCACACAGACCGCATCTGTATTTTGCAGACTGCGAAACTGATACGGTCGTGTACACAAGGCGTAAGGCAGGGTTCGCATCGTGTTTTTGCCCTACATTTAGGCTACATTCACACCAACATATTCTGTTTCTGTGTCTGTTCCATTTTTTGTTTGTTTTTTTGCGGATAGGATGTGGACCCATTCATTTCAATGGGTCCACAAAAAATGTCCTATATATTTTGCAGGGCTACAGAACGAACGCGTCCTATTTCTGTCCGTTTTGTGGGCAAGGATAGGCATTATCTGTAAAGAATAACTGGGCAGTTGCCTTGATTTATTCTTTACAGATATGCCATGACCTGGATAAATGAGAACCTTCACAGACAAGGATAGGCATTGTTACAATGGATCTGCAAAAAAAGTTGCAACACGGATGTCACATAAACGTCATCCGTATTTTTTTGCGGATCTGCATTTTTCAGACTGCAAAATACACATGGTTGTGTGAATGTAGCCTTAAAGTGTGTACGGTATTGTTACTCTATGCTGATCTCCTGTATAAATGCTGGCTGACGGCCTGACAAGAACCTCTGCATAGAGCGGTAAAGCATTAATGCTGTAAAGCGGCCGGATCCCATTATACTCAGTACGGATCCGTCACTTGTGGCCTACTGGAAACATTCACCAGAGGTGTGATCACAGCCTGACGTATCCGTTTGAAGTATACTATTTTGTATATGTTACATGTAAGACAAAAATGTGAACACGGCCTAAGCAAGCATGAGGAGAGCAGCAGTATAAAGAATGAACATAGCTGCAGTGTAAAGCATGAGTAGTGGACAGAGCTACAGTATAAAGAATCAACATAGCTGCAGTGTAAAGCATGAGGAGTGGACAGAGCAGCAGCTTGAAGCACTGATCATATAGTAGGCTTATTTCATACTTAGGCCCCATTCACACACACATCCATAATAATGGTTCCACATCCATTCCGCAAATTGCTGAACGGGTGCTGATCCATTCATTCTCTATGGGGACGGAATGGATGCGGAGAGCACACTATGTGCTCTCCGCATTTCCGGAGTGCGTCGCCGATCTTCCGGTCCGTGGCTCCCGAAAAAAAAATAGAACATGTTCTATTTATGTCCACGAGATTAGGCATTTTCTATTATAGTGCCGACGATGTGTGGTCCGCAAAATGCGGAATGCACATTGCCGGTGTCCGTGTTTTGTGGATCCACAAAACACATACGGATGTGTGAATGGAACCTAAGGGTGCATTCATACAACATGTCCATTTTGCACACCGCAAATCACGAATCCTCAAAATACTGATGCGGTCCAGGCGGCAAAGTATAACACTTGCTCTATCTTTTGTGGAACAGACATATAGATCGCATTGTGTGCTTTCCGCATCCGTATGTCGGTTCCACAAAAGATAGAACGTTTATTTTGCGGATCCGCCATTTGTGGACTGCAGTATGGATACAGCCGTGGGAATGCATCGGTGTCGTGGCTTGTGTTATTACAGGACCTACGCCATCTATTACAATATGTCCTGATCCGCTTCACACCTGATGGGACACGTCCTACAGAGGCACATCGTAACAAAATAGAACATGTCCTATTCTTGTCCCTATTACAGTCAAGGATAGGACCGTTCCGCAGAACGCACACGGTATCGGCTACAGCGTGTGCATGAGGCCTCCAGGAAGTCTGCTCCTCTGCTGTAAGGAAGAGTGAGGGAAGAAGTAGGACTGTCCGGCCTCTGCTGTGATGGAAGAATGGAAATTGCGCATGTATGTGACTGTCCGACGATGAAGTCGCTGTGGGGGCTCTTTCAGCTCTTGCTGGCTTTTATAATCGGAGTATACAGGCGACGGGGGAAGGGAGAAGAGAATGCGTTGTGCCACTAGTATCAGCTGCTATTCAGTGGGGTTAGCAGTGCTGTTCCTGCGCCCAATCGATCCTAGGAGCAACCAGCCCATCTGCTCCATTACTACATGGCTAATTAGCCAGCACCAGAATAAAGGCCCCCGAGTATAAAGTGTCCAGCCTAGGGCCGTCCTGAAAGTAACAAAGGGCGGGGGATGCCTTCCAGCTGCTCGTGTCGCCGGCACATCCTAGCCTCATCCGTCATACAGCTGAGCAGTTCTTATGTAATAGTGAGAAGGTATGAATAAAAAAAAAAAAATGTTGGTACGTATTGCAAGAACTTGTAAGATCCCCCCCCCCCCTTCCCTCTGCTTTTTTTTATTATTTTATTTTTACACAATCAGTTTCTCTGGCCGCACGTGAACGGTTCGCTGTGGATCTGCCGTAGAGTTCGCACGATGTCCACAACATAAATTGACATACGGCAGATTTCGGATGTCCGGTTATGTGCGTATTCCAGTGTGGACGGGGTTTTGCTGCTACTGTAAATGTAAATATTCCACGGCTGTACCCTAAAGCTTCATTTGCTGTGAAATAACCGCTGTTAAAATGCCATGGGGGCTGTCAGTCTATGAAAAAGGACCAGTCTTATTTTCTCTGATCTTTTGATGGACATTATTCACCACTGTGTGAATAACCTCAGACTACCATGTTGCCTACTCAAAGTGACTAGGACTAACAATACGACCACAACCACAGCGCATATGGCTTTTACTCCGTAAAGATTTGTATAACGGAAGTGCTGGCTCCATCTCATGAGGACACCTACCGAGCCCGATGGACCTCTTTGGCTATAATGCTATGCTGTTCTGCCTTGGAATCCGCATGAGAAGCCCCTGACAGCCTCCGACAGGGATATGAACACAGGCGTGCATGACTGTAATAATTACTTGGGGGGAGGGGAGCAAAACCACACCAAAAAGGTGAAGCACGTGTACAGGTCACCTGGTAAAACTGTTGGAAAAATTAGGTAATTTCCGGTGGGTTTGATGTGTCAGGAATGGATGGTGTAGGTGCGCCCTGTGGCCTTCTTCACACAGCCTTCATTCTCCAGTGTCAGGCCATGAAGTCCCACCTTGACCACAAGTATAAAGACCTGAACTAACATCTTAGGTCCTTATAATGCTATTAGTTGGGGAGATCTGTATTACACATGTGTGAAATTGGTCTTGCTCGCTTCAAGTCCTCTAGCATGGAGAATTTGCTATTTTGTCCTATTCTCTAACCCTCACCCCAAACAAAAACAAAAAAGTTAACCTATAAGCAATATCTACCCTAAAAACTACAACCCATCCTGCAAAAGGACGGCCCCTATACAGCTATGTCATGAGAAAACTAATGTCTCAGATTGAGGTGACATTAAAGGGAACTTGTCACCAGAATTTTGGGTATAGAGCTGAGGACATAGGTTGCTAGATGGCTGCTAGCACATCCGCAATACCCAGTCCCCATAGCTCTGTGTGCTTTTATTGTGTATAAAAACAGATTTGATACATATGCAAATTAACATGAGATGAGTCAGAGCTTGAAAATGACTCTTCTCTGGTCACACAAGATATGACTCTTTTATGTTCATTTGCATATGTAGCAAATCGTTGTTGTTTTTTTACACAATAAAAGCACACAGAGCTATGGGGACTGGGTATTGTGGAAGTGCTAGTGGCCATCTAGCAACCCATGTCCTCAGTTCTATACCCAAAATCCTGGTGACAGGTTCCCTTTAAAGGGGTTTATCAAGTGGAAAATACTGTTGACCTCTCCTTGGTATAGGTGATGAGGGGAGCACCATGGCCTGGTCACAGCACAGTACCGTACATTGTGTACCGGCTCTGCTTCATATAAATGTGACTGTGCTGCTCCTAGGCCACCACTACTGATTGGCGGGAGGAGGAGTTCAGAATCGGACTCCCACCCATCAGATATTGAGGGTCCCCCGTCTTTGTCCTGCCAGGTTACAGTGCCGGAGGTGGTCAGAGCGGGTTGTGCCATGCATTTTCTGTGCTACCTTATTTCCATTACTCCTATTCACTTATATGGGAGCAACAAACTGTATACCACAAGCTGCTATGCCGTTTCTGTAGCCCTGACCACCTCGGGCTGCTGCCTCCAGGAGGAACAGAGTTTGGGGGCAAGCGTTCCAGAGATGAGGTTGACCGCCACTACTTTCAAGCTCATCTTCTCCGTGGTCTTGCAATACAAGTTTTCTGGTATGAATTGTTGTTAAAGAGGTTGTCCAGTTTCCTATTTTGATGACCCATCCTCAGGGTAGGTCCTCAATATCAGCACCCCTGCCCATCAGCTGTAGTGCTCCTGCAAGCACTGACTTCTCTTCACTGTTTGCCTGCTCCCTGTTCACATCGCAGAGGCGAGCAGTGTCATTACAGCTCCGCCATCACATGCACTTCAAGGGGATGGGAGTGTAACAAACGCATAGAAGATGTAATGACACTGCTTGCTGCTGCAGTGTCAACAAGCAAACAGTGAAGAGAAGGCAGTGCTCATACGAGCGCTGCGTTCTCTTCAAGCAGCTGATTGGTGGGAAACAGACCTTTGACAATCTGTTGCTGAGAAACTGTGTCCAAATCATAGTATTTCAGAATGCCACTGAATTTGGTTTAATGTAGAAGAATGCATAAAGATCTATTCTGTTCTGACACTTTTTGCAGGGAACCTTGTAGCTTGCTGTTGTAGAAGTCTCGTTCTGGGGCACATCACGTAATAAGCAGATAAAATGTCTAAAGTTTAAGATCCGGTAAGATGTCCTTTTTGTTGGTGCATGTGGTTATTCCCCTCGGGACATCCCAGTGTTGACTCCTATCATTGTCCTGGTTGTTTTTCCAGCTGATGTTCACAAGGAGCAGAGACACGTGATGTATGAAGGCAAACACATACACTTCTCTGAAGTTGATAATAAGCCCCTATGCTCCTACAGTCCCAAGCTCTGCAAGCAGAGAAGACTTAACGGCTACGCCTTCTGTATCCGACACGTTTTAGAGGACAAGACTGCCCCCTTCAAGCAATGTGAATATGTGGCCAAGTACAACAGCCAGCGCTGCACTAATCCCATCCCAAAATCAGAGGACCGTAGGTAAGTGGGTCAGCCTCTAAAGTACTGGTCCACTTTGATATTTGCAAAGTTGTGTGAGCTTATAACTTAACTTACTGTTAAAGAGGGTTTTCTGAGTTTAGATTATTAGAAGTCATCAATATGAGATCGGTGGGGATCTGACTAGTCACCGCTCCAAAGATAGCTATTTGAGGGGCAAGCAATGCAGCCTCCTCATTGTACACATTGGTCCGTCTACCTTCATGCTGTATACTTTGCAGTGGCTGTGCAAAATATTGCAATCTTATCCCATTCATGTGAATGTTATGAAGGTGCTATATCCTGCACAGCCTCTGCCAAGTATACAGCGTGAAGGTAGACGGACCAATGTGTACAATGAAGAGGCTGCACAAGGACAGCAGCCTCTTCAAACCCCCAATCAATGCGGGTGTGGAGAGTCAGGACCCCCCCAATCTGGTATTGATGGCCTTGACAGAAAAATAGAAAGTTATAGCTTTTGGAGTGCAACAATGGAAAAAAACTAGGTTGCCAGGGTGCAAAACACAGAGAATACCGAGAATCTAATGTGAGAGTGCATTACCCCTGTTATTGTCATTTTGTTCTATTCTTTAGATTCCAATTTATACGTCGGTGGTCGGGACTTTAACCCCTTCCCGACCAGCGCCGTACTATTACGGCCCGCTGATCAGGAGGATGCAGGAGCTGCTCCCGTCCGATCAGCTGCAGGGGACCAGCTGTTCCCGTTAGCCGAACCCCTGCTATATGCATTGGTGCAAACACAGATGCCAGCACATTAATCCCTTCTATGCCACGGTCAGTGCTGACCGAGACATAGAAGGGCTTTGCTGCGGGTGATGTTGCCCATTGGGTCCCAGCGCTGCTGTGGTAGGGACCCGATTGGTGAGAAGGCTGCCTGATGCCGTGCAGAAGCTGCTCTATGCCTTGCACGGCATCGGGACCTTCCTTCTGTAGGTGCCCTGGAGATGCTAGGCAACCTGTTAGTGTGTGACGGATGTATTGTAATGCATTGTAGAGTTTAAAAAAAAAAAGTTAAGTTTTTAATAAAAAAAATTGTTTCAAGTAAAAAAAAAAAAAAATAATCCTTTTTATAATAAAAAAAATTGAAAAAGAAAAAACACCCATATTGGGTATCGCCACGACTGGCTCTATAAATATCACATGATCCACCCGGTCCGATGAACACCATAATAAAATAAATAAAAACTGTAAAAAAAAAAAAACAAAAAAAAAACATTTTTGGCACCTTACATCACAAAAATTGCAACACCAAGCGATCAAAAAGGCGTATGCCCCCAAAATAATACCAATCTAACGGTCACCTCATCCCGCCAAAAAAGGAGACCCACCTAAGACAATCGGTCAAAAAATAAAAAAGCTATGGCTCTCAGACAATGGAGACACTAAAACCTCCTTTTTATTTTTATTTTTTATTTTTGCTTAAAAAAATGCTATTCTGTAAAACTTAAATAAGAAAAAGTATACATATTAGGTATTGCCACGTCCGTAACAATCTTCTCTATAAAATATCACATGACCTAACCCCTCAGGTGAACGCTGGAAAAATTAAATAAATGAAAACTGTGCCAAAACTGCCAATTTTTTTGGGTCACCTTTCCCCATAAAGTGTAATAATGAATTATTAAAAAAAAAAATCATATGTACCCAAAAATAGTACCAAAAAAAAAGTCAACTCTTCCTGCAAAAAAAAAAACCTGCACCAAAAAAAATGGGGTTCAGAGACAGAAACATAATTAAAAAAATAAAAATGCTTTCATATGTAAAACTGAAACAAAGAAAGTAGCTATATTTGATATCATTGCGACCGTAACAACCTGCTCTATAAAAATATCACATGATCTACCCTGTCAGAGGAATGTTGTAAAAAATAAAAAGTGCCAAAACAGCCATTTTTTGGGGGGTTACCTTGCCTCACTAAAAACTTAATATAGAGCAATTAAAAATCATATGTACCCCAAAATAGTACCAATAAAACTGGCACCTTATCTCCTAGTTTCCAAAATGGGGTCCTTTTTGGGAGTTTCTACTGTAAGGGTGCATCAGGGGGGCTTAAAATGGGACATGGCATCATATGGCGTTCCTTTCCTTCTGCGCCCTGCTATGTGCCCTTATATAAGTTTACGACCACATGTGGGGTGTTTCTGTAAACCGCATAATCAGGGTAAAAAAAATTGAGTTTTGTTCTTTCTGTTAACCCTCGATGTGTTAAAGAAAAAAATTGATCAAAATGGAAAATCCGCCAAAAAAGTGAAATTTTTAAATTTCATCTCCATTTCCTTTCATTCTTGTGGAACACCTAAAGGGTTAACAGTTTGTAAAAATCAGTTTTGAGTAGCTTGAGGGGTGTAGTTTCTACAATGGGGTCATTTATGGGTGGTTTCCACTATGTAAGCCCCACAAAGTGACTTCAGACCTGAACTGGTCCTTAAAAAGTGGGTTTTGGAATTTTTCTTAGGATTTTAGAAGCAATTCTTACAATTTTTAAGCCTTCTAACATCCTAAAAAAATTTAAATTGCATTTACAAAATGATGCCAACACAAAGCAGCATATGGGGAATATTAAGTAATAAATATTTTATGAGGTAACACTTTCTGTTCTAAAAGCAGAGAAATTGAAATGTAAAAGATTTTTTCCATAAATAAAGGTGAAATAGATTGACACAAATTTATGACGTGTGTACGTGAAGTACAATGTGTCACGAGAAAACAATCTCAGAATGGCTAGGATAAGTAAAAGCGTTCCAAAGTTATTGCCACATAAAGTGACACATGTCAGATTTGCAAAAAAATGGCCTGGGAAGGAAGGTGAAAGGGTTAAAGGGGTAGAAAGGGTTAAAGGGGTTGTCTCACTTCAGCAAATGGCATTTATTGTTTCCTTTGCTGGCTGGATTCATTTTTCCATCACATTATACACTGCCCGTTTCCATGGTTGCAGACCACCCTGCAATCCATCAGTGGTGGCCGTGCTTGCACACTACAGAAAAAACACCAGTCTATGTGCGCTCCTACAGTCCCAGCTGCCAGATTGGCTGGTGCTTTTTCCTATAGTGTGCAAGCACGACCACACTGATGGATTGCAGGGTCTTCTCATCTGTAACCATGGAAACGATGCAGTGTATAATGCGATGGAAAAATGAATCCAGCCTTCAAAGTAGGCAATATGGATAATAATGATACATTAATAAGTGGCTTGTATTAACTTCTTACTACATAATAAATGCTGTTTGATGAAGTGGGACAACCCCTTTAACCACCTCCGGACCGCCTAACGCACGGATGCGTCCGGAAGGTGGTTGATTCATTCCTCCTGGACGCATCCGTGCTTCATCTCGCGATAGCCGAGATTTCCTGTGAACGCGCGCACACAGGCGCGCGCGTTCACAGGAACGGAAGGTAAGCGAGTGGATCTCCAGCCTGCCAGCGGCGATCGTTCGCTGGCAGGCTGGAGATGTGATTTTTTTTTTTTTTAAACCCCTAACTGGTATATTAGACGCTGTTTTGATAACAGCGTCTAATATACCTGCTACCTGGTCCTCTGGTGGTCCCTTTTGTTTGGATCAACCACCAGAGGACACAGACAGCTCAGTAAAGTAGCACCAAACACCACTACACTACACCCCCCCCCCGTCACTTATTAACCCCTTATGAACCCCTGATCACCCCATATAGACTCCCTAATCACCCCCCTGTCATTGATCACCCCCCTGTAAGGCTCCAGACGTCCGTATGATTTTTACGGATACATGGATCGGATCCGCAAAACACATACGGACGTCTGAATGGAGCCTTACAGGGGGGTGATCAATGACAGGGGGGTGATCACCTCATATACACTCCCTGATCACTCCCCCCTGTCATTGATCACCCCCCTGTAAGGCTCCATTCAGATGTCCGTATGTGTTTTGCGGATCCGATCCATGTATCCGTGGATCCGTAAAAATCATACGGACGTCTGAATGGAGCCTTACAGGGGGGTAAAAATGCCAGGGCAGTATAAATACCCCACATGTGACCCCATTTCGTAAAGAAGACACCCCAAGGTATTCCGTGAGGGGCATATTAAGTCCATGAAAGATTTAAATTTTTGTCCCAAGTTAGCGGAAAGGGAGACTTTGTGAGAAAATACAAAAAAAATCAATTTCCGCTAACTTGTGCCAAAAAAAAATAAAAAATTCTATGAACTCGCCATGCCCCTCATTGAATACCTTGGGGTGTCTTCTTTCCAAAATGGGGTCACATGTGGGGTATTTATACTGCCCTGGCATTTTAGGGGCCCGAAAGCGTGAGAAGAAGTCTGGGATCCAAATGTCTAAAAATGCCCTCCTAAAAGGAATTTGGGCCGCTTTGCGCATCTAGGCTGCAAAAAAGTGTCACACATGTAGTATCGCCGTACTCAGGAGAAGTTGGGCAATGTGTTTTGGGGTGTCATTTTACATATACCCATGCTGGGTGAGATAAATATCTTGGTCAAATGCCAACTTTGTATTTAAAAAAAATGGGAAATGTCTTTTGCCAAGATATTTCTCTCACCCAGCATGGGTATATGTAAAATGACACCCCAAAACACATTCCCCAACTTCCCCTGAGTACGGCGATACCACATGTGTGACACTTTTTTGCCGCCTAGGTGGGCAAAGGGGCACACATTCCAAAGAGAACCTTTAGGATTTTACAGGTCATTTTTTACACATTTTGATTTCAAACTACTTGCCACACATTAGGGCCCCTAGAATGCCAGGGCAGTACAACTACCCCACAAGTGACCCCATTTTGGAAAGAAGACACCCCAAGGTATTCCGTGAGGGGCATGGCGAGTTCCTAGAATTTTTTAATTTTTAAAAAAATAAGTTAGCGGAAAATGATTATTTTCTCATATTCCACTAACTTGTGACAAAAAATAAAAAATTCTAGGAACTCGCCATGCCCCTCACGGAACACCCTGGGGTGTCTTCTTTCCAAAATGGGGTCACTTGTGGGGTAGTTATACTGCCCTGGCATTTTAGGGGCCCATATGCGTGAGAAGTAGTTTGCAATCAAAATCTGTAAAAAATGACCGGTGAAATCCGAAAGGTGCTCTTTGGAATGTGTGCCCCTTTGCCCACCTAGGCTGCAAAAAAGTGTCACACATCTGGTATCGCCGTACTCGGGAGAAGTTGGGGAATGTGTTTTGGGGTGTCATTTTACATATACCCATGCTGGGTGAGAGAAATATCTTGGCAAAAGACAACATTTCCATTTTTTTTTTTTTTTTTTTTTTTTATACAAAGTTGACATTTGGGTGTATGTAAAATGACACCCCAAAACACATCCCCCAACTTCTCCTGAGTACGGCGATACCAGATGTGTGACCCCATTTTGGAAAGAGGACACCTCAGGGTATTCCGTGAGGGGCATGGCGTTAGTGGAAGTTAGTGGAATATGAGACTTTGTAAGAAAAAAATAAAAATAAAAAATAAATCATCATTTTCCGCTAACTTGTGACAAAAAATAAAGTTCTATGCCCATCAGTTAATACCTTAGGGTGTCTACTTTCCGAAATGGGGTCATTTGTGGGGTGTTTGTACTGTCTGGGCATTGTAGAACCTCAGGAAACATGACAGGTGCTCAGAAAGTCAGAGCTGTTTCAAAAAGCGGAAATTCACATTTTTGTACCATAGTTTGTAAACACTATAACTTTTACCCAAACCATTTTATTTTTACCCAAACATTTTTTTTTAATCAGAGACATGTAGAACAATAAATTTAGCGAAAAATTTATATATGGATGTTGTTTTTTTTGCAAAATTTTACAACTGAAAGTGAAAAATGTCATTTTTTTGCAAAGAAATCGTTAAATTTCGATTTAATAACAAAAAAGTAAAAATGTCAGCAGCAATGAAATACCACCAAATGAAAGCTCTATTAGTGAGAAGAAAAGGAGGTAAAATTCATTTGGGTGGTAAGTTGCATGACCGAGCAATAAACGGTGAAAGTAGTGTAGTGCAGAAGTGTAAAGTGGCCTGGTCATTAAGGGGGTTTCAGCTAGTGGGGTTGAAGTGGTTAAAGGTGGTGCCTGCTCGCGAGTTTTAAACAGTAGTCACCCGGGGCTAATGTACGCAATTTTTATGATTAACTTCGATCGCGCACAATTAACCCCTAAGGTGCTGTGGACAAATGTGACCACGGCATCTGTGAGGATAAAAGCTGGGAGCGCACACTAGGGGGTGTTAGATGTATTGTGCAGCAGCCTTAGTCCTCCTGAGTGATACGAGGCTGACGCACATTAGTTCCTATGGAGGGCCTGCATGTGTAATTGTCATAGACTCCAATGTTTAAAGTTTCTTAAAAATATAAACAAAAAATAAAAAGATTCAAATGGCCCCTTCCCCAAAATAGAAATGAATACATAAACAATTAAAAAAATAAACATGACACGTGCCCATACTATTTAAATATAAAATATTTATTTGAAATGGAGAAAAAAGTCAAAATGGACGATTTTGCAGTTTGTTTGGCCACTTTGCCTCTCACAAAATATTGAAATCCAAAAGTCACACACACTTATACTCTACAAAAAGTCGCAGTGTAGCCCGGGCCTTTAAAAGGGTTGTCTCACTTCAGCAAATGGCATTTACCATGCAGACAAAGCGAATACAAGGCTCTTACAAATCTATTGATTGTCCATATTGCCTCCTTGCTGGAGTATACTGATATGAAAGAATGAATCGCGCTGCTTGTTTCCAGGGGGTTATGACCACCGTACAATCCAGGAGAGGTGGTCGTGCTTGCACACTTTAGGAAAAAGCGGCGGCCTCTGATGGCTGCAACCTTGAGAGTGCATATAGGCGCACATGCTCAGCAGCTCTTGTCCCGGCCACCTCATATCTTCGCTGCAGCTGTGGTGGTAACCCCTGTATATGAGCCGTGTATAATGTGATTACAAAATGAATTAAGCCCCCAAAGGAGGCAATATGGACAATCACAATACATTAGTAAGTGCTTTGTATTAGCTTTCTCTACATGATAAAATGCCATTTGCTTAAGTGACAGGGCTCCAGATGGCGACCAAAATGGTCGCCAATGCGACTTAGAATTTACAAATGGTGACAAGACTTTTTAGTCTTGTCGCCATTTGCGACTAGACCCGCAGCTCTGCAGTTGAATACATCGGCAGGGCAAAGGAGATGATAGTTCTCTGCCCCGCCGCTGATGTTCTTCTCAGCAGCGCAATGGAGAAGGAGTCTCTCCCTCCCCCTGTGCTGCTGCCGCCGCCAATAAGAAGAGAGACGGGAGGAGGAGGGGAGGGGCTGTGGCCACTGCGCCACCAATGAAGATAACTGACCTGTTAATACAAATACAGGAGGCGGGTGCCGGAATCAAATAGCCTTCACCCAACCTCTATGACAGGGAGCTGCGATCCACTGCAGTTAACCCCTCAGGTGCGGTACATGAGGGGTTAAATGCAGCCGATCGTAGCTCCCTGTCATAGAGGTCGGGTGCCGGCTATTTGAGTCCGGCACCTGCCTCCTGTATTTGTATTAACAGGTCAGTTATCTTCATTGGTGGCGCAGTGCGCCCCCCCCCCCCCAACACCCCAGTATGATAAACATTGGTGGCGCAGTGCCCCAATGAGGGTAAAAAAACAATAATAATAAAATGAACTTGCCTCCTCCAATTGATCGTGTAGCTGCCCGTCTCCTATCCTTTCTTCAGGGCCTGTCAAAGGACCTGTGGTGACGTCACTGTGCTCATCACATGGTCCATTGCCATGCTGATGGATCATGTGATGAGCACAGTGATGTCACCACAGGTCCTTTGACAGGTCCTGAAGAAAGAACAGGAGACGGGCAGCTACACGATCAATTGGAGGAGGTGAGTTCATTATTTTTTTTTTTTTTTTTTTTTTTTACCCTCAATTGACCTTCTACTAAGCATTCTGTAATTAAAGAATGCTATTATTTTCCCTTATAAGCATGTTATGAGGGAAAATAATAGTGAATAGACTCATCCTAGCAACCATGCGTGAAAATCGCACCACATCCGCACTTGCTTGTGGATGCTTGCGATTTTCACGCAGCCCATTCACTTCTATGGGGCCTGCTTTGCGTGAAAAACGCACAATATAGAGCGTGCTGCTATTTTCACGCAACGCACAAGTGATGCGAGAAAATCACTGCTCATGTGCACAGCCCCATAGAAATGAATGGGTCCGGATTCAGTGCAGGTGCAATGCGTTCACCTCACGCGTTGCACCCGCACGGAAGGGGCCTAAGGCTGAGTTCACACGAGCGTGACAGATTTGGTCCGGATGCGTTCAGGGTGCGTTCAGTTAAACTCGCACCATTTTGCAAGCAAGTTCAGTCAGTTTTGGCTGCAATTGCGTTTAGTTGTTCAGTTTTTTCCGCGCGGGTGCAATGCGTTTTGATGCGTTTTTCACGCGCGTGATAAAAAACTGAAGGTTTACAAACAACATCTCCTAGCAACCATCAGTGAAAAACGCATTGCATCCGCACTTGCTTGCAGATGCAATGCGTTATTAACGCAGCCCCATTCACTTCTATGGAGCCAGGGCTGCGTGAAAAACGCAGAATATAGAACATGCTGCGATTTTAAAGCATTGCAGAAGTGATGCATGAAAAAAAATGCTCATGTGCACAGCCCCATTGAAATGAATGGGTCAGGATTCAGTGCAGGTGCAATGCGTTCACCTACTGCATTGCACCCGCGCGGAAATCTCGCCCGTGTGAACTCAGCCTAAGGGTGAATAGGACAAGGGTTACAGCCCCTAAGGGGGCTAATAGTAAGTAAAAAAAAAAAAACACAAACACTAAGGCTACTTTCCCACTTGCGGCAGTGTGATCCGGCAAGCAGTTCTGTCGTCGGAACTGCCCGCCAAATCCGCCGATCTGTATGTGACTGAAAGCATTTGTGAGACGCATCCGGATGCGGATCCGTTTCACAAATGCATTGCAGGAACGAATCAGTCTCTCCACTTGTCATGCGGACAGACGGATCCGTCTTGTTACTTTTTACACATGCTACGGTTTTATCTCTTGCCTGATCAGTCAAAATGACTGAACTGAAGACTTCCTGATGCATCCTGAACAGATTACTCTCCATTCAGAATGCATGGGGATATGCCTGATCAGTTCTTTTCCGGTATAGAGCCCATGTGACTGAACTCTATGCCGGAAAAGAAAAACGCTAGTGTGAAAGTACCCTAAAATATTAATTTTAAATTCCCCCCCCCCCCCCACACTTTCCCAATTTTACATATAAAATATATAAACAATAAATAAACATATTATACAGCAATGCGCCCGAAAAAACTATTACATTATTTAAAAATATATCCTATGCGGTGAGCGCCGTAACAGAAATAAATAAATAAAAACCATGCGATTCGACATTTTTTGGTCACCTTGACACCCCAAAAAATAGGATAGGACTGTTCTATTATGGGCCAAACGTTTCATAAAATGCGAAATGCACGCATTATTTTTTATTTTATTTTTGCGTGGTATTGAGTATCGCAATACTTTTTTTATGGTGACGAAAGCGAATCAAAATTTTGGTATCGAAACTACGCCGATCTGATCGGCGTAGTGTTGTCACAATACCAAAATTTTGATTCGGTTTCGATTTGGCGACTAAAAATTTAATTTGGCTCCTATATTTTTTAGTTCAGGAGCCAATGGCTATTGGTATTTTTTTTTTTTATTATTTTTTTTTTTTTTTGTCTGGAGCACTGAGTGAGACAATAATTTTAAAGGGGTTGTCCGGGTTCAGAGCTGAAACTGGATATAAGCTCCGCTTCACTTTTTTACCATGTACGAGTGGAGCATTGGAGCATTTCTAGCTCTGAACGTCCCCCTTGTCCTGTGCTGCATAGCGCAGAACAAGGGCAATTTGTTTACTGTTTTTCTCAGTATGCTAGGCAGAGGCTTCCACCCAGCTAATGGGTGGTCTTTAGCGCTACCCTAGCCTATAACATAGCCTAGGACAGGATTTGGCAAACTGCGGCTCTCCAGCTGTAAAACTACAACTCCCAGTATGCCCAGCCTACAGCAGGGCATGATGGGATTTGTAGTTTTATAACAGCTGGAAAGCCGCAGTTTGCCCATCACTGGCCTAGGGCATCGCTGAAGACCACCCATTAGTGCCCGTAGTAAAGAAAAAGTCCTTGCCCTGCCTGATGCAGAGCAAGGGGGAGCATTGGAACAAGAAATGCTCTGATGCTCCACCCAGACATGGTAACTGAGTGATAGAGCGCTGATGTCCGGGTTCAGATCAGTCTCTGCCAGACTCTACTAAACAACTGTAATGTTGAAATTCAGGTTTAGTATTAGAGAGTTACTTTTTGGTCTCAGGCCGCTAATACCTATTTTTTCTTTTTTTTTTTGTACAAGGTACTGCAACAGTCACCTGCAGGTACTGGGCTTTATCCCCAAAAAGGAAAGGAAGAAAAAGAATGATGCACTGGAGGAAGTAAAGGCAAGGCATCCAATGGAAACTGTGGCCTTCAGCCTAACCGTGCCCTCTTTGGCCTTGAAGATGCCCAATGGACTAGATGGTATGACACTTTCCCCTCCTGGAGCCAGGCTTCCTCTCCACTACTTGGAAACAGACTTGGATGACTCCTTCACGTTTGAAGAGGAAGAGGAGGAAGTTAAGAAGGGAGCATCCTTAAAGAAGAAACTACAGAGCAAGTTGGCCCAGAATCGGCAGCGACAGAAAGAGACAGAGATTTTAAAAGTTCATCAAGAGCACTTTAGCCCTCAACCTGCACCTTCTCAGCTGCAACCTCTGCCTCTTCAGGAGCAGCAGATGCTGGTGCAACCAGCACCAACGTCACTGAAATCCACTGGGCTAACGCCGAATCTGGCATGTACGTCACCTCAACCTCAGAATACCAGCTTACCAGTACAGGGAGCGTCACCCATAGCGCACTCCTTAGCACAAGTAAAGACTCTGGCTAATAAGAGACCACTTCCTGCCCCTCCACCCCCCACAGATCCACCACGTTCAGACAGGATTCAGGTGACAGCCTCTGCCTTACCCACGTACTCATCTTGTGTTAGCCGGCTGCAGAGACTAATGAAACTGTGCACACAGAAGCAACAGCTAGATTCGGATTTGTTTCCACACTTGGGTAAGTCCATAAAACGGACAGATATTCGCCATGTAAGTTGTCAGGCCGGCCACTGTGGGGTTATCTGTGAATAATAAGACCTGATGCAGATATGCTTAGAGCAGTCAGGCTAGAAATGGGTGAGGAATGAGGGCTACAAGGTGCAGAGAAGCGGGGCTGTACAAGAAATTTGGGTGGAATGGGTAATATATAAAACGCGATGATAATAGTGTGTCAAAAAGAGTGGTGACGGCAGACGCAAGGCTACAGGAAAGCTATGGCTGCGATGTTAGTTTACTGGGTAAAACTCCTTTCTGAGAAGCATCAGAAGAATAGAATGAGACCCGTTGATCGAAATTGTAAATTTTAAATACTCCAGATTAGGTCAGGTTCATATCTGACATAAATGGCGGCTAGACCAAAAGCCGTTGCTTGTGATGATTTGTGGCATTTATGCTGGAAATCAGGTGGTACACAGTCGCGGCAGTGCCGGATAGGTGAGCTCTGGTAGCCTTGTCCTCAGCTGGATCAGAATACCTGATTCCAAACTCTACTGCGAATGTAGCCTTATGCAACTCCATTTTGGGTGCCTGAGACTGGCCTATGAGATGCTAGGGGGTGCGCCCCTTTTTTTTTTTTTTTTTTTCTGCCACCAGAGGTCGCACTACGTTTTTTGCAGAAGAGTAAAAATACTACTCTGACCATTTTTTGAGGAGTATTTTTTTTACCCGAGGAGGAGTACGAAAGTTGCGGTAATTCAAATACATAATACATAGGCCTACACTTGTTCAAATCTGCGTTGGAGGGGGGATCAAGATCACTAATGGGGTGACAGGAGGAGAGAGGAGCAGGGTCACTAGTGGGGTGACAGGAGGAGGGGGGAGCAGGATCACTAGTGGGATGGTCCCTTGTATTTCTGTAGTTCATGTACGTATAATAACTATTCTGCACACCTAGAGACTATGCTCCTCATTATCCTGCAGCCGGAAGGGGGTGCTAGTTATGGGGTGATAGCAAAGTGGACAGAACAACAACTCTCCCACCACCCCAGCCAGCTCCACCCGATGGCCAGGGAGAACACATGCCTGGGGGCAGCTCTTCTCTCAGACCGGGGACCAGTCACATGAGTCCGCGGCTCCTCACCTCTCCAGCGACCCTGTCATGTTTCCCGGGCAGCCACCCCATGAGCCGGCCCCTCCTCCTTTCAGCTCCCGCCGGCTTCCCCTGCTGCAGGACCTGTATAGCTCCGGCGCGCGCCTATACCAACCAATAACAAAGCTCCTTGCTGTTGGTTATTTCAGGCACAGGCAGCCACTCACAGCGCTGATGAATGTGGGGGAAAAGTCTAAGGTGTATTGGTATTACGCCTTAGACTTATTTCAGTGAGTAAAATGGCCTGAACAGGCATCTATGACGCTTGTACAGGCGTTATGGCGACCTCTGTCTGTCACATGTATCTGATGTTTTATAGATGGATGTGTACACACATATTAGAATCTATTCGAAACCCATAATCTGCTTTCTAGTCATTCAGCGTTCATTGTCTTTGGGCACAAGTTTTATTCTATCCACACGATATTGGATCCCATTACACAAGTTTGGCTTTTTCTTTTTTGTGCTTATCTAACCTCTGATATTTTGCGAAGACTTTGGAAAGTTTGCAGTTATTTGGAGAATAACAAATGTATAAGTTAGGCCTCATGCACACAGCCGTATTTTTGGTCTATGTACAATCTGCATTTTTTGGGGGATTGCATATGGACCCATACATTTCTGTGGGTCTGCAAAAACACACATCACACGGATGTGCTCTGTGTGCTGTCCGCGTCCACAAATTATAGAACATTCCCTTTTCTTGTCTGTTTTGTGGACAAGAACAGCCATTGAGAAAATTTCGGATTGCACACGGAAGGTATCCGTATGTTTGTTTGCGGGCCATAAAACGGATACGGTCATGTGCAGAAAACCTTAGTCTGCGTTCACATCTGCATCAGAACCTCCATTGCAGTTCCATTATACTTGACAGGAAGAATGCTGGTAGTATGCAGCGCTGTTCTTCCCACCAAGTGACGCCATGACAGTACCGGATTAATAGTCAGTGGCAGAGGCGGATTAGGAACTTAAAGTAGCTCTGGAAAAAAAAACTAAAGTGGCCTTGTTTTGTAGGTGTGTCCAAATAGAAGTCGGGACAACAGAAGTAGGTGGGGCCAGCAATACTGAAGTGCAGAACAAAATACTGCAAAGAAAAAGGGGGTCAGTCAGCACATCCCAATGCGCAGGTGCACATCGCCATGGCTGAAAGCATAAAGACCATGCAACAGCACTCTGCAAACACAAATAAACTACAATAATGCTATATATATATATATATATATATATATATATATATATATATATAATTTATTTATTACACTCACCTAAAGAATTATTAGGAACACCTGTTCTATTTCTCATTAATGCGATTATCTAGTCAACCAATCACATGGCAGTTGCTTCAATGCATGTAGGGTTGTGGTCCTGGTCAAGACAATCTCCTGAACTCCAAACTGAATGTCAGAATGGGAAAGAAAGGTGATTTAAGCAATTTTGAGCGTGGCATGGTTGTTGGTGCCCGACGGGCTGGTCTGAGTATTTCACAATCTGCTCAGTTACTGGGATTTTCACACACAACCATTTCTAGGGTTTACAAAGAATGGTGTGAAAAGGGAAAAACATCCAGTATGCGGCAGTCCTGTGGGCGAAAATGCCTTGTTGATGCTAGAGGTCAGAGGAGAATGGGCCGACTAATTCAAGCTGATAGAAGAGCAACGTTGACTGAAATAACCACTCGTTACAACCGAGGTATGCAGCAAAGCATTTGTGAAGCCACAACACGCACAACCTTGAGGCGGATGGGCTACAACAGCAGAAGACCCCACCGGGTACCACTCATCTCCACTACAAATAGGAAAAAGAGGCTACAATTTGCACGAGCTCACCAAAATTGGACTCTTGAAGACTGGAAAAATGTTGCCTGGTCTGATGAGTCTCGATTTCTGTTGAGACATTCAAATGGTAGAGTCCGAATTTGGCGTAAACAGAATGAGAACATGTATCCATCATGCCTTGTTACCACTGTGCAGGCTGGTGGTGTAATGGTGTGGGGGATGTTTTCTGGGCACACTTTAGGCCCCTTAGTGCCAATTGGCCACGGGCTACCTGAGCATTGTTTCTGACCATGTCCATCCCTTCATGACCACCATGTACCCATCCTCTGATGGCTACTTCCAGCAGGATAATGCACAATGTCACAAAGCTCAAATCATTTCAAATTGGTTTCTTGAACATGACAATGAGTTCACTGTACTAAAATGGTCCCCACAGTCACCAGATCTCAACCCAATAGAGCACCTTTGGGTTGTGGTGGAAAGGGAGCTTTGTGCCCTGAATGTGCATCCCTCAAATCTCCATCAACTGCAAGATGCTATCCTATCAATATGGGCCAACATTTCTAAAGAATGCTATCGGCACCTTGTTGAATCAATGCCACGTAGAATTAAGGCAGTTCTGAAGGCAAAAGGGGGTCCAACACCGTATTAGTATGGTGTTCCTAATAATTATTTAGGTGAGTGTGTGTGTGTATATAATATATTGAGATTCTTGGCAAATTTTGTACAAAATTATTTGTTCCTTTTTGCCAGCGTTTAGGTGATCTCTCTAGGACAGGAACCTAATGCGGCTTTTGGAGTCATAATGACCTCCATTAAATCCAGGGAATGCAACTCCTACATTCATGCTGAGCCAGCTCTAAACCTTACCTCTCCTGGAACCAGACAACTTTGAATGAATACAGTCAGAGCAGACTACAGCTTTCACACGGGCAAGTTTTCCGTGCAGGTGCGATGCCTGATGTGAATGCACAGCACCCGCACTGAATCCTGACCTATTCATTTTGTTGGGTCTGTGTACATTAACTAGGGCCTGTAGTCTGCATTTTGCGGACACGTTCTAACTTTTTGCAGAACGGACATGTGGAAAGCACACAGATGATCCTTGTGCTTTCCGCATCCCTGTGTCCGTTCCGCAAAAATAACATGTCCTATACTTGGCCACAGACTGTGGGTCCACAAAAGAAGTGCATGCAACATGGACGTAACTGTATTTTGTGGACTACAAAATGCATATGGTCGTGTGCACGAGACATTGCAGTACAAACATGCTCCATGCATCTTAGATTGTTTATTCAGCAAGCACATGAATTTCTGCCAGTCGCATTCGGAAGAATAGGACAGTGGCAGAAATTTCTGCAATAATCTTCCTCATGTGAATATACTCTTAGCATGTAGGTAATGAGCGTTTGATATATAGTAAGGTCCATATATATATTTGGACACTGACACACATTTTGTTTTAATTACCCGTTTACTAAAACATATTCAGGTTATAGTTATATAATGGACATAACGTCCAGACGTTTAGCTTTAATTTGAGGGTATCCACATTAAAATTGGATGAAGGGTTTAGGAGTTTCAGCTCCTTTACGTGTGGCACCCTGTTTTTAAAGGGACCAAAAGTAATTGGACAATTGGCTCAAAGGCTATTTCATGGGCAGGTGTGGGCAATTCCTTCATTATTTCATTCTCAATTAAGCACATAAAAGGCCTGGAGTTGATTTAAGGTGTGGTGCTTGCTTTTTGAAGACTTTGCTGAGAAGTAAACATGCGGTTAAAGGAGCTCTCCATGCAGGTGAAACGAGCCATCTTTCATCTGCAAAAACAGAAAAAACCCATCTCAGAAATTTCTACACTATTAGGAGTGGCAAAATCCACAGTTTGGTACATCATGAGAAAGAAGGCATTGGTGAACTCAACAATGCAAAAAGACCTGGACACCCACAGAAGACAACAGTGGTGGATTATCGCTGAATAATTACCATGGTGGAGAGAAACCCCTTCACAACAGCCAACCAAGTGAACAACGCTCTCCGGGATATAGGCGTATTAATATCCAAATCTACCATAGAGAGAAGACTGCATGAAAGTAAATACAGAGGGTTCACTGCATGGTGCAAGCCACTCATAAGCCTCAAGAATAAAAAGGCTAGATTGGCCTTTGCTAAAACAAAAATAAACTGAAAAAAAGAACATCATTCTTTGGACAGATGAAACCAAGATTAACCTCTACCAGAATGATGGAAAGAAAAAAGTATGGTGAAGGCATGGTACAGCTCATGATCCAAAGCGTACCACATCATCTGTTACACGGTGGAGGCAGTGTAATGGCTTGGGCATGGCTGCCAGTGGCACTGGGTCTCTTATTGATGATGTGACACAGGACAAAAGCAGCCGGATGAATTCTGGGGTTTTCAGAGACCTACTGTGTGCTCAAATGGCCGACGTTTTATAATGCAGATGGACAATGATCCAAAACTTCAAGTCAAAGCAACCCATGAGTTTATTAAAGCAAAGAAGTGGAATATTCTTGAATGGCCAAGTCAGTCACCTGATCTGAACCCAATCGAGCATGCATTTCACTTGTTAAAGAGTAAACTTCAGACAAAGTGTCACGGTACCTTCTGTGACAGAGGTTAGAAGATCGGGAGACTGACTGCACGTGAGGTTAACTGACAGTCTCCTGATTCTCAATGTTGTGGTTTGGTAATGACCACACCTCTTGTCAGGTGCAGCCTGTGTTCATTACTGCATTGCCTACTTCGTTTGGTATCACACTTCATACCATGTGGTCTGATATCTCTCCACCTTCAGGCTGGGTCCAGACCTGAGTGTTTAACAGCGCGTTGCTACGCGCTGTAAAACGCTCAACAGGCAAGAACCAATGATTCCCTATGGGAATGGTTCTCACCTGAGCGTTTTACAGTGTGTACGATCGCGCTGTAAAACGCCCGACGCCCCAAGAACTACATGAGCTTCTTTGGGGCGTATTGTCGCGCGTTCCCGTACATAGACTCGAGCGGGAATGCTCCACAATGGGCGTTCGCTTGTCTCTGTATGCGCGATTGCAAACGCACGTACAATTGCGCATACAGGGAGTACGTTCAAGTACGCTCAGGTCTGAACCCAGCGTAAGGTCTATACATACTGACAGGAGTCAGGACCAGGTTTAGGGGCTTTTTATACGAGGTGACCTTTTCAATCTCCCTAGCCTTGAGGCCTAGTTCTGTGTTCCTCCCCTCCCCTATATTCATGACAGAAAGGCCACAAACAAACAGCAACTGAAAACTGGTGCAGTAAAGGTGTGGCAGAGCATTAAGAAGGAGGAAACACAGCGAGTGATGATGTCCATGAGTTCAAGACCTCAGGCAGTCATTGCCAACAAAGGGTTTTCAACCAAGTATTAGAAATTAACATTTGATTTAGTTATTTAATTTGTCAAATTACTTTTGAGCCCCTGAAATGAAGGGATTGAGTTTAAAAATGCTTTAGTTCCTCATATTCTATGGAATCATTTTGTTCAACCCACTGAATTAAAGCTAAAGTCTGAACTTCAACTGCATCTGAATTGTTTTGTCCAAAATCCACTGTGGTAATGTGCAGAACAAAAATTAGAAAAAAGTTGTCTGTCCAAATATATATATATGATCCTAACTGTAGGGCTGCAGTAAACAATTATTTTAGTAATGCAGCTCTACACCCCCAGTGCCATCAGCTGTCCCCCACCCCAGTGCCTTCAGATGCCATCCATTGCCATGTCCCCCTCCTCCAGTGCCTCCATGCCATCCATTGCCATGCCCCCCCCCCCCTGAAGTTACCGCGCAGGGGTCACTACCCCGCCGCTCCCCAGTAGTCACCGCACAGGGGTCACCCCACTGCTCCCCTGAAGTCACTGCAGTAGTACTATAGTGTTGACATTTAGGAGCCTTGGAGAGCCTAGTGCTGCTGCCACCCAGCTTTCCCAGGCACAGATCTCTATGGGCAGCAGTCTTTTTACCTGTGTCTATGGTGGAGCGGATTCTGGCCAAAGCCTCCTGGTGCTCCCCAGCCTCCAGCAGCTCTGTGATATCCCGGTGCTGCCAGCTCTTTCCGGGCACACACTTGTCGGTCAGCTGCCTGAGCTGCACACAGGTCCGACGGGCCGGGTGCCCCATGTCCCCCTGGCACAGCTGGCAGCGCTTCCTGGGCTCTGCCCGCAGACAGGCCAGCAGTATGTGTGCCCGCACAGCACAGTGACCGGGTCCGGCCGGAAGCCGACACAGCCCAAGCACTGCAGCACACACTTCGCTTCCTTCTGCATCATGACCAAGCCCCAGTACTGCCGCAACAGACACTCCAGCAGAGGGATGCCACTCCAGCAGAGGGTCCAGGGATGCCACGGAGCGGTGAGTGAGAGCCTTCACTTCACTCATGCTACGTGGTCACGTGATTTAAACGAATCCTCGATGCAGGGAAATTGCTTCGAGGATTTTTTTTACTCTATTACATCGAGTAATCATTGCAGCCCTACCAAACTGTATGAGCTGGTATTTTCACTCTTGTGTCTCAGTGATTTTTTTATTTTTCAATTTACCAGTAGCTAGTGACATCTAGTGGTTGCCTTTTAGAATTGCAATGCTGATTAATTTCTGTGTCGGCTGCGAACACCTCAATGCTATTGCCACGAGCGCCTGGTCACCTGCATAGCTGTGGACTCAGTTATATTTATTTTGTGAGTTTGAAATACTTTTGGTTACATTTTGGTGTTTTTACCTACTCAAAAGGAAATAAATTAATAACCCCATGCTTCCTAGGTATACCATTAATATAGTGTGAGATGCTAGGGGAAGGTCCTGTGATGCCTGACCTTGTATTTGACATTTAGGACTGTGTAAATGAGACACATCCTATTAGATGTCAAGGTTTACATGTTTTGGCGATTTGTCTGAGCTGCTCAAGTTTGGATTGTCTGTAGGTGGAGCAATCCTGAGAGCTCCTGGATTCTGTTTGCTGAACTATGGCTCTTTTGCTAGACATATAGAAACTTTCTGACGTGGTTCCTAAACCTTTTCTCCATAGGGTTTGACTGGTCAGAAGACAGTGGAGAGGAACATGATGACTCTGAACAAGCATCTCCTTATCAGGTTGCATGGTCATTCCGTGAAAGTCTCCAACATGGCTGCAAAAAGTAAGTGTTTTCTATGTATGGAGGTTAATCATGGTGAAAGTATGTTTAGGTAGGTGAGGCGTAGCTAAATCTCAGCCAGGTCTAGGAGCCAGCTCAAAATGTATACAACCAGCAACACGCTGTAGGGCCGTAGAAGCAATTGCTCTCCAATTGGAAAAAAAAATCCAGTAAATGTATTGCGATTCCTTTTGCATATAACCTTTTTGGAGTCCTCTTCTGTTAGCCCCCTCATCTTAAACAAAGCAGAGTTGTCGGCTCACTGAAGAACCGGATTACAAGCTCAAATTGATAACTGTGGAGGTGGTGGAGAAGTGGTCTGCAGGGAGACAGACACGTCCCTACTGTTCAGTACTTCTCCATAATGTCTGATATCAGTGATGGCTAACCTCCAGCACTCCAGCTATGATGAAACTACGACTCCCAGCATGCTCCACATCTATCGAGTTCTAAGAACAGCTAAGCAAGTGTACATCTTGGGAGTCGTAGTTTTACCACAGATGGAATGTCGGAGGAATGTTGGATGCTTTCTCTAGCAGAATAAACCCTCTGTTCCCCATTCTGTATAATATTGTCTGCTGCCCCCAATCACTATTAAAAAAAAAAAACGCTGCAGTCTAGAGGAATACAATGGATGCACCTCTGTTCATCTACAGTCGTGGCCAAAAGTTTTGAGAACTACATAAATATTGAAAATTGGAAAAGTTGCTGCTTAAGTTTTTATAATAGCAATTTGCATATACTCCAGAATGTTATGAAGAGTGATCAGATGAATTGCATAGTCCTTCTTTGCCATGAAAATTAACTTAATCCCCCAAAAACCTTTCCACTGCATTTCATTGCTGTCATTAAAGGACCTGCTGAGATCATTTCAGTAATCATCTTGTTAAAACAGGTGAGAATGTTGACGAGCACAAGGCTGGAGATCATTATGTCAGGCTAATTGGGTTAAAATGACAGACTTGACCTGTTAAAAGGAGGGTAATGCTTGAAATCATTGTTCTTCCATTGTTAATCATGGTGACCTGCAAGGAAACGCGTGCAGCTATCATTGCGTTGCATAAAAATGGCTTTACAGGCAAGGATATTGTGGCTACTAAGATTGCACCTCAATCAACCATTTATAGGATCATCAAGGAAAGAGGTTCCATTCTTGTTAAGAAGGCTTCAGGGCGTCCAAGAAAGTCCAGCAAGTGCCAGGATCGTCTCCTAAAGAGGATTCAGCTGTGGGATCGGAGTGCCACCAGTGCAGAGCTTGCTCAGGAATGGCAGCAGGCAGGTGTGAGCGCATCTGCATGCACAGTGAGGCGAAGACTTTTGGAAGATGGCCTGGTGTCAAGAAGGGCAGCAAAGAAGCCACTTCTCTAAAAAAAAATCAGGGACAGATTGATCTTCTGCAGAAAATATGGTGAATGGACTGCTGAGGACTGGGGCAAAGTCATATTCTCCAATGAAGCCTCTTTCCGATTGTTTGGGGCATCAGGAAAAAGGCTTGTCCGGAGAAGAAAAGGTGAGCGCTACCATCAGTCCTGTGTCATGCCAACAGTAAAGCATCCTGAGACCATTCATGTGTGGGGTTGCTTCTCATCCAAGGGAGTGGGCTCAATCATAATTTTGCCCAAAAACACAGCCATGAATAAAGAATGGTACCAAAACACCCTCCAACAGCAACTTCTTCCAACAACAGTTTGGTGAAGAACAATGCATTTTCCAGCACGATGGAGCACCGTGCCATAAGGCAAAAGTGATAACTAAGTGGCTCGGGGACCAAAACGTTGACATTTTGGGTCCATGGCCTGAAAGCTCCCCAGATCTTAATCCCATTGAGAACTTGTGGTCAATCCTCAAGAGGCGGGTGGACAAACAAAAACCCACTAATTCTGACAAACTCCAAGAAGTGATTATGAAAGAATGGGTTGCTATCAGTCAGGAATTGGCCCAGAAGTTGATTGAGAGCATGCCCAGTCGAATTGCAGCGGTCCTGAAAAAGAAGGGCCAACACTGCAAATACTGACTCTTTGCATAAATGTCATGTAATTGTCGATTAAAAACCTTTGAAATGTATGAAGTGCGTGTAATTATATTTCACTACATCACAGAAACAACTGAAACAAAGA
The DNA here is from genome assembly GCF_014858855.1 of Bufo gargarizans. NCBI lineage: Eukaryota > Metazoa > Chordata > Amphibia > Anura > Bufonidae > Bufo > Bufo gargarizans. Next base: position 84,394,036 of record NC_058087.1, on the reverse strand, counting down.
TCTAAAAGCAGTTTAGCAGCAAACTTTGTGAAAACTAATATTTGTGTCATTCTCAAAACTTTTGGCCACAACTGTATATAGCGGCGCAATTTTTGCTTGACCATTGGATTACCAGTTGCAACCATCAAGACATTGTCTCTTATGCTAAGTTAGTGCACATAGCGCCATGCCAGAGATATAGGTTTCCCAATGCAAATATCGCTGATGGAGGACCACCATAAAAAAATGTTTACTGCGCTGTATTTAATTTTTTTTTTTTTTTTTTTTTTTTTTTTTTTTTGTAGTTGGATTCAGTGAGTGACACATGCCGCTGTATAGGCATTCTCATATTTAGCCCACTGAATCCATATATATATATATATATATATATATATATATATATATATATATATATATATATATATATCTATATATATATATATATATATCATCTATATGTGCCCTGTGATTATATTGTATGTATGAGACTGACTGACTGTATCTGGGTGGTTGGAGCCGAGGCGCAAAGCGTCCTGGCTCCTTTGGGCACTGACCACTTTTAAGTTGGCGGCGAAACGGGAGTTACAATCTCTGCACATTCTCCATGGGTAGTCATGTGACTCAGTGACGTGGATGTTGCGTGCATGCGCCTTACTGTGGACTACACGCCAATGCCACCATGGATGCGATAGGTCTGGTCAGTGTGTAGACATGCGGTACCTGTATCCGCCTGGGAACAGCTACTCTTGATTTTTTATTTTTTTATTTATTTATTTATTTATTTTGCAGATGTGCACTTTTATTCAATTAACTCTTGATATACTTTACTTTTATACAAGAATGAGATTTTTTAAAGGGAACCCGTCACCGGGACTTTATGTATAGAGCTGAGGACATGGGTTGTTAGATGGCCGCTAGCACATCCGCAATACCCAGTCCCCATAGCTCTGTGTGCTTTTATTGTGTAAAAAAAACCTATTTGATACATATGCAAATTAACCTGAGATGAGTCCTGACTCATCTCACGTACATCTTATCTCAGGGACAGGACTCCTCTCGGGTTAATTTGCATATGTATCAAATCGTTTTTTTTTACACAATAAAAGCACACAAAGCTATGGGGACTGGGTATTGCAGATGTGCTAGCGGCCATCTAGGAACCCATGTCCTCAGCTCTATACCCAAAATCCCGGTGACGGGTTCCCTTTAAGATAAGTTATGAGACACAATTATGTATTGGATTCTTATCATGTATTTTACACAACAATCATGTATATTATTATTATTATTATTATTATTATTATTATTATTATTATTATTATTATTATTATTATTTATTTTTTATATGTAGGTTTATTTTACATGAATTGTACACAGTGTTAATTGTATGGAACTCGTTGATCATGTGACATTATGATGTTCCATAATCACTGTTGGGTATATATTGTTCACATTTCTCTGTGTATTATTGCTTGAGAAAGGCTCTGGGATAGAGCCGAAACTTGGAGTGCTGCTCTGTGTGTGTGTGTGTGTGTGTGTGTGTGTGTGTGTGTGTGTATGTAGATATATAGATGGATATATACACACACACACACACACTGTGCGGTATATGTTTTTTAACGGTGGCCCTCTATATAGGGAAGCGTAGTCTGCTACCTTTCTTATGTTATTATAACAAGTGGTATTGACATGATGAAGGTACGTCGCTGCTTACGATGTTTTATGCTGCAATTTGCCTTGTGATCTCAGGTATGATGCGGAGGTAGCGCACAGCAGGAGCTCCAGGGTTGCACAACTTTGCACTTATTTTCAACAAAAATACAAGCACCTCTGCCGCCTGGAGCGAGCAGAATCCTGTCAGCGGAAATATCGCCATGCATTCCGGAAAGCATTGCAGAAAGCCGCCCTCAGCGAACCTGAGTCAGCTGGGCAGCTAATGCAAGAATGGCGCAAAGTTACACGCATGAGGTCCAGGTAAGAAGTCACAAAGTACAAGTTATTGTCTATTTGAAAACTGCACAGTAATGTGACGCATAGAAGTGCGTACACTTTCACGGAAGCTGTGATATTGCCATTTGGTTGTCATGCAGCTTACCTAGATGCCGGTATACCTAAGAAACACCAGATAGCAGTGGACCTTGCATTAACTTTTGTGGTTGTAGAATTTAAGCTGAAATTTAAAATTTCGACTTTTTTTTTTTTTTTGCAGAACTATTCAACCAGAGCTCAGAGGAACAGAAGCAGCACTTTGCACTGCAACTGCGAGGAGCGTGTCTTGCACAAACCGAGCCCTCCCATACACAAGACACTGTTTTCAGCGTATCCTTTTCTGTTAACTGCTTTGGTTGTGACTGCAGTCCAGTGGAGCACCTATGGCAAGGATAAGCACTGGCACTTAGTAACTGAAACAGGTGTGAAGTTTTGAGGAAAGATCTTTTTTTGCTCACTTCTGTGTTCTGTAAATCTGGCTAGCAAGAGCATGGAGATCTGAGTGTGCCACCCAACAGCTGTGTCTCCATGCTACTGTTGGACAGCATTAACATATTTGGCCAATGATTTAAAAAACAAAAAAAACAGTAGGCTCAAAAATTATTTCTTAGTGAGTTTTGGGCTTCGTTCACATTTCCGTTTTTCATGGACAGTAGTACATGTAACCGCTGACTTTAATGTTTTTTCACACATCAGTATTTTTTACTGACTGTGGGTCAGTGAAAAGCATCAGAGACTTTGACTACTTTGGACAATGATGCAGACCAAATCCACCCATTAAAGTCTATTGGTCACAGACACAACATGGATGGCCTCATGCTTTTAAAGTTAATTTTCAGCTGTGAAGTGTCTGTGGAATATGCATGCCACACAGATCCTTCAGTCAACTTCATGGATTATTATTATTATTTTTTTTTTTATTGACGTCAAACGGACACGTATAATGTGAACAAGGCCTTAACCCCTTCAACCACCGTGACAGACTGGTACGTCATGGTGGTTGAGGCAATGTATGGAGCGGGCTGCTGGGATGAGCCCACTCCATACGTGGCGGATAATACGATGATTGTACTAAACCCTGTTATTTAACCCCTCAGATGCTGCGATCAGCACCGATTGTGGCATCTGTGAGGCAAGGCAGAGGGATGCAGCTCCCTCTGCTTTACAAACAGAGCCCTAGCAGTGAAATTGCGGGGCTCCGATCAGTTACCTTGACAACCTGGACACTTCTGAAGCTTTCCAGGCGCAGCTCAGCATTGACCATGTTAAAATCCTTTTCCCCTTAATATTATAGTGAATAGGACAAGGGATCAAAGGATCCCAGGTTCTAGCCCCCTAAGGGGGCTAAAAGTTATTACTGTAAAAGTAAAAAATAAAAGAAAAAATTAAAATGTTAATATATTAACCATAAAAAAAAATTTCATTTCAGGTATTACCACGTCTGAAAATGTCTATTAAAGTATTTGAAAAAAATCTCTCTTGTGAACGCCGTAACCCTTTCCCCCTTCCCCAAAATAATATAATCAGTAAGTCGTGCGTACCACAAAAATGCTACCACTTATTTTTTTTATGTAGTAAAATTTCATGTCTTTTTTTTTTTTTAGCGCACCGTAAATGCTGTGATGTCAAAACCCCAAAAAAGCTTGGCTTTTTATTTTACCCCTCAAATAATTTTTTCCCATTTTCCAGACAGACATGGTAAATTAAATGGTGCCCTTTAAAAACACAACTTATCCTGCAGAAAATAAGCCTTCATATGGCTATATGAATGGAAAATTAAAAAGTTATGGTTATTGGAACGTGGGGAGGAAAAAAACGAAAATATGAAACCAAAAATGGATCTGGTACTTTAACCCCTTCACTCATTGTCACGTACATGTACCTGAGGGAATGCGGCTTCTTGCAGGAGCTGCACCCGCCTGATCCGCAGCACAGGCCCGGCTGTTACTGATAGTCAGGCCCCTGCTGCATCCGCCGGCATCGCTGTATGCGGTGATGCCGGCGGATTAACCCTTTCACTTGCCGCAATCAGCGCTGAACGCGGCATGTGCAGGGTTTACAGAGGGAGGGGGCTCCCTCTGACTCCATCGCCCCCTGAGCTGCGCTGACAGGGGGCTGATGGTTGCCATGGCAGCCCCGATACCTTACTCGGGCATCAGGGCCTGCCAGCTACAGAAGCCCAGGAGATCCAGCCTGAGGGCTGGGTCTCCTAGGCAACTGTCAGTGTCTTACTGTGTAAGACGCTGACAGTTCAATTCGGTACAATACAGAATGTATTGTACTGAATTGAAACAGGGTTCAAACCCTGAAAAGGTGAAGTCCGACAGTGGGACAAATATAAAAAGTAAACAAAAGTATTTATTTTTATTTTTTTATAATAAAATAATTAAAGTTTCAAGTAGAAAAAAAGCCCCCTACCATAAGGGTTTAAAAAAAAAAAAAAAAAAACAACACATATTTGGTATTGCCGCGTCCGTAACGACTTGTTCTATTAAAATATCACATAATCTACCACCTCACAAGTGAATGCTGTAAAAAAATAAAAACTGAACTTTTTGTGTTTTAAGATGACAAAAAAAAGTGTAATTCCAAAAGATAAAAAAGACATATCTACCCCAAAATAGTACCAATCCCAAACAGTCATCTCTTCCTGCAAAAAATGAGCCCCTACCTAAGACAATCGCCTAAAAGATAAAAAAAAAATATGGCTGTTAGACTATGGAGACAAAAATGATATTGTGTAAAATTTAAATAAATAAAAAGTATACATATTTGGTATCGCCGCGTCTGTAAAAACCTGCTGTATAAAAAATATCACATGACCTAACCCCTCAGGTTAACACCATAAAAAAAAAAAAAAAGTGTCAAGAAAGCTATTTTTTTGGGTCACCTTACATCACAAAAAGTGTAATACAAAGCGATTAAAGAGTCATATGCACTCTAAAATGGTACCAATCAAACCGTCATCTCATACCGAAAGAAAATTAGCCCCTACAGAAGACAGTCGCCCAAAATATATTTAAAAAACTATGGCTTTTGACAATGGAGACACTAAAAAAATCTTTCAAAAATGCTTTATGTAAAACTGAAACAACCAACCCAAAAAAGTAGTCCTATTTGGCATTGTCACGTCCGTAACAACCTGCTCTATAAAAATACCACATAATCTAACCTGTCAGATAAAAATAAAAACTGTGCCAAAACAGCAGCATTTGCCTCACAAAAAGTGTAATATAGAGCAACCAAAAATCGTATGTACCCTAAAATAGTACCAACAAAACCGCCACCTTGTCCCGTAGTTTCCAAACTGGGGTAATTTTTTATTTTATTTTTTTAAGTTTCTAATCTAGGGGTGCATCTAACCTCTTCAAATGTGACATTGCAGCTTAAAATTATACCAGTGAAATTTGCTGTCACAATCCCTCCCGTGACAGAGGTTAGAATATCTGGGAGACTTGCATCACGTGAGGTTATCTGACAGCCTCTCAGTTTCACTATGCAGTGTTGTTGTTGGTATGACCACACCTCTTGTTTCAGGTGTAGCTTGTGGTCATTACTATTCCTCTATTTAGTCTGAATTCACACTTCCTACCATGCGGTTGATATTATCTGCCTGGAGTTGGAAGAGCTGGTGTGTTGTCCTCTTTTGAGTTCCTGCTCATCCATTTTCTATTGAAGATAAGTCTACTCCGCTTTGTATTTTGTTTTACCCTCTTGCTCATTGTTTCCTAGGCATCAGGGAGACACTGGTTCATTCATCTGGAAAGGAACCAATGGTCTCAGACACTGCCACTATGCCTAAGGATTTTCAGGGTATCTATGGCCTAGGTATACGGTGTATGAATATTCCCACCTTCAGGGTCTATTCATACTGACAGGAGTCAGGGCTAGGTTTAGGGTTTTCCTAGGTGGTGACCTTTTTCCTTTCCCTAGCCGTGAGGCCTAGTTTCGGGTCATTTTCCTTCTGTTGTTGTTCTGGTGTTCCTCCCCTCCCTCTACATTGTGGCATCTGCCCTCCAAAAAACATATTGCGTTCCTTTCCTTTTGCGCCCTGCTCTGTGCCCGTACAGCAGTTTACGACCACATATGGGGTGTTTCTGTAAACTACAGAATCGGGGTAATATTTTTTTTGGGGGTGAGTTTTGTTTGGCTGTTAACACTTGCTTTGTTAGCGGGTAAAAAAATGCATTAAAATGGAAAATCTGCCAAAAAAGTGAAATTCTGAAACTTCATCTACATTTTCCTTTAATTCTCGTGAAACGCCTAAGGGGTAAAAGTTTGTAAAATTCAGTTTTCAGTACCTTGAGGGGTTTAGTTTCTAAAATGGGGCCATTTTATGTGGGGATTTCCACTATGCAAGCCCCACAAAATGAATTCGGACCTGAACTGGTCCTTAAAAAGTGGGTTTTGGAAATTTTTCAGAAATATTTAAAGGTTTGCTTCTAAATTTCTAAGCCTTCTAACGTCCCAAAAAAAGAAAATGTAATTTACCAAATGATCCAAACATGAAGTAGACATATGGGAAATGTACATTAATAACTATTTTAGGAGGCATCACTAGGTTTTAAAAGCAGAGAAATTGAAATTTTGCAGTGGAAATCTCGCGCCTGCGCCGTCTTGTTAAGTATTCGGCGCAGATCATTTGCGTATTATACAAGTTTATTTTTTTTCTTAACGTCGGCACGCAGTGAGATGGCACTTATATAGTTATGTTCAGCCGACATTTGTACATCACTAATGTCAGCCAGGTAAATGACCATTCTCCTGCTGACAGAAAACCTTTAAAGTTAGCACCACATAAAGTGACACATGCCAGATTTGCAAAAAATGGGCTGGTCCTTAAATAGGACCTTTCATGGGTCCAGACATTAAAAAATAAGTAGCACGTTATGTAAGGCATAAAGCAGGGATCTAATAGCGCTTACTATTTTTCCTAGGCGACGCTCCATTCGCTCACTGTGCCCCTGTTAAATTCTCCCGCCAGGTATGCTAATTTATAGCATTGGAACAGGGAGGAGATGCCAGGGTTTCTCAATGGGCGTCTCTGTCACAATTACAGGTGAGGGGAGGGACACAGAACTAGGCCTCAAACCACAACACTGAGAATCAAGAAACTGTCACTTAACCTCACGTGCAGTCAGTCTCTCCGATCTTCTAACCTCTGTTACAGAAGGTACCGTGACAGTCTCCTTTTTCCCTGGGTTTAGCGCTGTCCAATCGCAAAGTAGAGTGTCACAGCCAGGGAGAAGGTGATTTATTTTTATTTTTTTCTTCCCCCTGGCTGTGACTCTCTCTTTTGTGATTGGACCGCGCTACACCCAGGGAAAAGGAGACTGTCACGGTACCTTCTGTGACAGAGGTTAGAAGATCGGAGAGACTGACTGCACGTGAGGTTAACTGACAGTCTCCTGATTCTCAGTATTGTGGTTTGGTAATGATCACACCTCTTGTCAGGTGCAGCCCGTGTTCATTACTGCATTCCCTACTTAGTTTGGTATCACACTTCATACCATGCGGTTGATATTCTCTGCTTGTATTTGGAAGAGTTGATGTGTAGATCTTACCTGTGCTTTTGCTTATCCATTTTCTATAAGATAAGTTATACTGCTTTGTGTATTTGGTTGTTTCCCCTGTGCTTGTTGTTACTCGGCCTCAGGGAGACGCTGGTTGGTTCACCTGGGAAGGAACCAGTAGTCTCATTCCCTGTCACTACCTAGGGCATTTCAGGTCTCCTAGGGTCTAGGTTCCGGCGTATGTATTTTCCCACCTTCAGGGTCTATACATACTGACAGGAGTCAGGGCCAGGTTCAGGGGCTTCCTACGAGGTGACCTTTTCCCTCTCCCTAGCCTTGAGGCCTAGTTCTGTGTCTCTCCCCTCCCCTGTAATTGTGACAGATGCCCATTGAGAAACCCTGGCATTTCCTCCCTGTTCCTATGCTATTAGCATACCAGGTGGGAGAATTTAACAGGGGCATAGTGGGCGAACGGAACGGCGCCCAGGAAAAATGGTAAACTCTATTAGATCCCTGCTTTATGCCTTACATAACGTGCTACTTATTTTATAATGTCTGGACCCATGAAAGGTCCTCTTTAAGGTGAAAAATGGCAGGGTCCTGAAGGGGTTAAGAGGTTAGGAATGTTGCAGAAGCACTCCTGAAATCTCTTGCATGCATTATTGATTTAACGTCTGACCATGTTTGGACCATCATTCATGGATAAGTGGGCCCTATTACAGCAGGTGGTGTTGACTATTCACACGATCAGCCTGACCGGATGACCACTAATTTGCATAAAAAAATCATGTTTTATACAGCGTTTCCAAATTTATCAGAAGGTATAAGGGAGGAATAACATGGTGCTGGTTGCTTGGTGTGCAACATCCAAGTGTTGGCTTTAACTGTAAATTTTGGTCTTCTCCCTGTTGGGTCCTGGTCATGTCTAAGGCTACTTCTGCTTCACCAATACATGAACTCTCGCAGTTACTGATGTTGTTTATTCATCACATGTTAAGTGTGTTCAGATTTTGCACCTCTGTGTTGTGATGCCAGCCTTTTTAATTTACAACATTTCCTTAATGAAAAGCAGATATCCTGTCAAACACCTCCCAGCAGCTTTTTACCAGCTGCACAGCGAAATTTGCAGATGGGCAACAGTGTTCGGTGCCGGTTTTTGATGTTACTCATCAAACACCTCTTTGTGAAGAACATGCCAAGAAAATGGTAAGTAAAGAGTCCTGATGCTCCTATATATTAGTACCAACAGAGCCATTATCACATATCTTGGAAGAGGGGTGGCCTAATAAACAACTCTAGTAGAAGCCCCTTTACATGGCCCGATTTTATTGGGCTGATTATTGGAAACGAACATTCATATGTATGCTCATTCCTGATAAATAGCCAGTTATTGGGAATGAGTGTTTGTTCCCGATAATCGGCCTAAACATTGAGCTGTGTAAACCCAGCATATGTATGTGTACATGGATAACTGTCAGTTACTTATAAGATGGCCCCTGTCTACAACTGAACTTGGAAAAAGAAGAGGCTTAAATGTGTAAGTTACAAGTTTTATTGAAACTTTTCCCACAAAACTATATATCTCAAACTGTTCAGCTCTTCCTGCTCTATAACATGCTGCCTGCAGAAGGACACAGTAGATATGTATCTGTGGGTCTTGATGGAATCCACCAGCAATCTGTTGTGTATGGGGACAGTCTGACTGTATCTTGATCGTAAACGAAAGTCAGACAGGTTTGATTTCTCCTGTCTGAATCTTTGTTTCCCCGCGTCAGAAGAAATGTAATATGTGCAGCAACCGGTTCTGATTGGAAATGGCTTGTTTTCTTGGCTTGGTTAACATGCATGTTTATCAGTTGGGCTGCATGATTTGAGGATCTGCTGAGTTGGCATGTGGATGAAGAATATTCAAGGAAGAAATGGGCATCCAATGTATTTTTTCCACAGTGTCTCTTTCCCTTGGTTTGACCTTCAGAGTGGCATAGTTTATAAACCTTTTTAATGGTTAACCTTCTGGAATGACATCTTCTAGCACATAACAACAGTTGTAGGGAACAAGGTCTTAAACGAGCTGTTTGACAAATGAAGGCCATTCATTCTTGGCAGCCAGATGACATTAAAGATGCAGTGTAATGTAACAAGACATGGCTGTAATGGAGCAACTTTCTAAATACGGACCAGGATAATGCACAATACAGTATAGAAGGATACTTGTAGAAACCAGGGTGTTCTAAGTGTTTATGCCGCTCTGTCTGATCGCAGCATAAAGTAGTAAGTCTCTGGCTCCTGCTCAGTAACTTACTGTATTTTCCGCTTTATAAGATGCACCCAGTAAGAGTTTTGGGGGTTTTAGAGAAGAAAAAAAAGAAAAAATATATATTTTTGATCAGAGCTCCCCCCCCCCCCCCCCCATATCCGGACCTTGGATCTTACCCCCCATATCCGGACCTTGGATCTTACCCCCCCATATCCGCACCTTGGATCTTACCCCCCCATATCCGCACCTTGGATCTTACCCCCCCATATCCGCACCTTGGATCTTACCCCCCCATATCCGCACCTTGGATCTTACCCCCCCATATCCGCACCTTGGATCTTACCCCCCCATATCCGCACCTCGGATCTTACCCCCCCATATCCGCACCTCGGATCTTACCCCCCCATATCCGCACCTCGGATCTTACCCCCCCATATCCGCACCTCGGATCTTACCCCCCCATATCCGCACCTCGGATCTTACCCCCCCATATCCGCACCTCGGATCTTACCCCCCCATATCCGCACCTCGGATCTTACCCCCCCATATCCGCACCTCGGATCTTACCCCCCCATATCCGCACCTCGGATCTTACCCCCCCATATCCGCACCTCGGATCTTACCCCCCCCATATCCGCACCTCGGATCTTACCCCCCCCATATCCGCACCTCGGATCTTAACCCCCCCCCCCCATATCCGCACCTCGGATCTTAACCCCCCCCCCCCCCATATATCCGCACCTCGGATCTTAACCCCCCCCCCCCCCCCCTATATCCGGACCTTGGATCTTAACCCCCCCCCCCCCCCTATATCCGGACCTTGGATCTTAACCCCCCCCCCATATCCAGACCTTGGATCTTACTTCCCACACATATCCAGACCTTGGATCTTACCCCCCCCCATATCCGGACCTTGGATCAGACCCCCCCCCCCCATATCAGGACCGTGGATCAGAAGCGGTCAGGACAGTGCAGCGCAGCCCCAGGGAAGAAGTCCAGGTAGAGTGAGTACCAGCAGTGCTCGCAGCGCTTACCTCCCTGTACCTAATGCATAATCCATAATGAAAGCGCTCACTGGTATTCCTTTTAAAGACTCACTGCCTTTTTCCTCCCACTTTTGGGGTAAAAAGTGCTTCTTGTAAAGCGAGAAATATGGTGCCTTTTTTTTTTTTTTTCTTGATGTACTCTTAAAACCTTTGTTTGTGCTGCAGCAGGAGCCCAGACTGGAGTCCTCGCAATACTGTATGAGTCGTCCTCACATCTATAAGCTGCCAGTTCCCCCATGCCTGATATTAATTGACAGCTTTCTCCATAGACACAGTATAGAGAGAAAGCTGTTAATCAGTGTTTGGGGAGGTGCCCAGCAGAATACTAGGTCTTGCTACCACTAATAAACAATGATTTTAAGAAAAATACATTAAGAACAACTGTAAGTGACAAACCACTGGAGTTGGAGTCTCTGTCACTGCTTTAGGCCTCATGCACACGACAGTATTTTTTCACGGTCCGCAAAAACGGGATCCGTGACCGTTTTTTCTTGATTTTTGGAGGATCCACGGACATGAAAAAAAGTAGTTTTGGTGTCCGCCTGGCCGTGCGGAGCCAAACGGATCCGTCCTGAATTACAATGCAAGTCAATGGGGACGGATCCGTTTGACGTTGACACAATATGGTGCAATTGCAAACTGATCCATCCCCCATTGACTTTTAATGTAAAGTCAGGAGTCCCTTTTATACCATCGGATCAGAGTTTTCTCAAATCTGATAGTATATTTTAACTTGAAGCGTCCCCATCACCATGGGAACGCCTCTGTTAGAATATACTGTTGGATCTGAGTTTTCACAAAGTGAAAACTCAGCTCTGAAAAAGCTTTTATGCAGACGGATCGTTGGATCCGTCTGTATGAAAGTAACCTACGGCCACATATCACGGACACTGATGCCAATCTTATGTGCATCCGTGTTCTTTCACGGACCCATTGACTTGAATGGGTCCGTGAACCGTTGTCCGTCAAAAAAATAGGACAGGTCATATTTTTTTGACGGACAGGATACACGGATCACTGTCTCGGCTGCAAAACGGTGCATTTTCCGATATTATTTTTATTTTTATTTTATTTTATTTTTTTTTCACGGACCCATTGAAAGTCAAACGGCACAACGGTCACGGATGCACACAACGGTCGTGTGCATAAGGCCTTATGCTGTAGTCCTAAACCTGGGACAGATGTCTGTAATGCTTACTAACCATGTCTGTGTTTTGTGGCATTATAAGGATAACTTCCTGCGCGGGGACAATTCACGCAAAGTTCAGCACCAGCAGCAGAGGAAACCCAGGAAAAAGACCAAGCCTCCTGCACTTACCAAAAAACATAAGAAAAAGAGAAGGCGGGGACCCAGAAGGCCTCAAAAACCCATTCCACCTGCAGTGCCCCAAGGCAACCTCTGTATGCCCAGCAGCCTATCACTGCCAGTGGAGGTCACTAGTATAAGGTCAGTACTTTAGTTTTAAGAGATCAGTGGCCTGTTTACAGATACTCATTTGACCTCTGTCTGCTTTGACAGTAACTGCTAAGAAGAGACTCCTAACCTTGTTCAATTAGGACTCCTAAGGGAGATTTATCAAACTGGTGTAAAGTAGAACTGGTTTAGTTGCCCATAGCATGGAATCTGATTGGTTGCTATGGGCAACTAAAGTTCTACTTTGCACCAGTTTCATAAATGACCCCCCTTGTTGTTTGCATAAAATCTTCAATTATCCAGCATTTTGTTTGTACTGTTATCGACAGGCTTGCATGCAAAGTATGTGTCAGGTGCCAAACACACTCCTTCTAGCAGTGTTTGACTGTTTCAGAATAAGGCACTTGTGAAAATATGCTTCAAATTAGGAATTTATTGTGGCCACTGCCAAACTGAATGTATCAAATAAAATGTTTTTGGTGGTAATGTGCCCTTCTTCAGGTTGTTGCCTAACAGATGTGGTGTGAAAGGTGGTAGAAGGCTAGAATTACTACACACTCCTTTGGGTTAATGAAAGATAGAATCCAATTGTTTGCTGTGGACAACTAAGCCAGTTTTCCTTTACACCAATCTCTTCCATAGGATCTTGTAATTTTTAGTTTAAATAAGCACTATCCACAGACAATAGAAACCTTGTAGTGCTCACTAATCACTTTATAGATCCCGTATTGACTTGAATAAAATCAGATGATAGCTAGGAATAGAGGTTTATGAGACCACTGTACTTCCTTCAAAGTTGCATAAATCAAGAGTACAAGAGAATCTAAAAAAAATAAAAAAATATTTGTAATATATCTTATCAAAGAATAATGTCTTTCTTCAGCTATAAGCCTCCTCTTTTCTCCCTCCTGCCTACTAAACTGATAATTCACTCTGAATTGTTGACAGGTGAGATAGATTATCAACTCACTGATGGGTCAGGTTACATACTGCCCATAGAATCTATATAGAAGGCGGAGGAATGGGTTTCTGGAGAGAGACAGAGGCAGAGAGACACACACAGAGACATGGTTGCAGTGTTCAGTACATTTTCCATCTCACCCTATTGCTGGATTCACATCTACACTGCTCAGTACAGCTGTGCATTGTCCTCCATGCTGCTGCTTATGGGGGTGTGCTGAAAAGTGATCCCCTCTTGGGAGACATTATAGCAGCTATTCTCCACCCACTTGCTCAGAGAAAACTGGCATTTAGAGAGAGAACCTGTAGAGGAGAGAATTGGCGAAAATTCAAAATACAAGTAATATAATTGCAAGATATAGTTATTCCTCAGGTACACACACGATGGCTCATCCTGAATATTCACCTGAAGAAACATGTATGCGTTAACAATAAATTGCGGAAATCATCTTTATTTTACTTGCATGTAGAATTCCATCCACACAAGACCTGAGCACAGAAGAGCTACCTGATGACATCACTAGTGAAATTACAGACATTCCCCATGATTTGGAGCTGAATCAGGAAGACTTTTCTGATGTTCTCCCACGTTTGCCAGATGATCTACAAGACTTTGATTTTTTTGAAGGTATTCTGTTTTTTTTCAAGAGGTTTAGCTAGGGGTTCAGCATCGGGGGGGGGGGGGGGGGGGCGTTTTGCAAAATACATTTGAGTGGGACCCCCTAATGCATGTTTACAACTGCAGAGGTGCCTCCTAAGGCTGGTTTTGTTCAGGGTTTTTTTTTGTTGAAAATGTATACAGATTCAAAGATCAGCCCCCATTTTCATACAGACCTCAAACTAGGCCCCAGATTTATTTAGACCCCAAATCTGACTTCAAATGCATGCAGGCCTCTGATCAGCTCCCTGACGAGACCCTAAAATTTATGGAGACCCCCAGGTAAGCCCCCAAACTTATTCAGATCTCAGATTAGCCCCCAAATTCATACAGACCTCAGATCTGACCCCAAATTTGTTCAGACCCCTGTGCCCTTTATAACGCCCACCCCACCTTCCCCTAAAGGCAGAGCTCAGACCAGATAAAAAAAAAAATTATTGCCTCTCCTGTGCTCCGGGCGTTGCCAGCACTACGCTCCTGCTTCAGCACTGTCCACGTGCTCTGCACTCTGACCTGACATTGCAAACATGGGCACCCAGAGGACCAGAGAGTTGAGTAATGCCTGAGGTGCTATATTCACTGCTCCCCAGACCTCCTGTACTAATACGTGATTCCACAATGGAAGCACTTATTAGTTAAAGTAGAGTGTTTCCTGGCCCTGGCATTTTCTGTGCTCTTGGTGGACCTCTTCCACTTCTGTTGACCATTGGTGGTCAACTTTCCTGTCCCACCTCTAGCTAGGAGTTTGGTTATATATTTATAATTTTCTGCTGTTCATTTTGTTATATTATCTCTGTCCTAAACCTTATGTACAGTAACTACTGTCTAGCAAAATTAGGCCTCCTTTTAGACAAGCGTGTCCCATGCAGAAATCACACTGCATGTACGAGTATTATTTTCCATTGTGGACACTGCTAGTTTTGCAGGAGTGCACGGCATTATAATTTATAATGCTGTGCGTCTCTGCAGAATTATACTGACGCCATTTTGTCAGGTCATGCAGAGACACACAGCATTATAAATCATTATAACGCCGTGCGCTCCTGCGAAATGAACAGGGTACATAACACAACGGGACAAGGCTCTTCTGAAAGAGGCCTTAGGGTTCTACTCTCAGACAGCAGGTTTGTTGCAGAAATTACTGTGACTGAAAGTCTGAATGTGGATTTCATATGGCATCAAGCACAGGGATGTCTACAAGCCCTAGTTATATAAATGAGACAGTCGCAGATATTTCTGCAAAAAATCTTCCATGTGTGGATACGCACTAATGACAGCTAATGTTTGTAATGATTGTAACCATGGTGTGTTTTTTTTTTTTTTTCCCCAAAAGGCAAGAATGGGGAACTTCTCCCTACCACTGAAGAGGCAGAGGAATTGGAGAGGGCCCTTCAAGCTGTTACATCTCTGGAATGTCTAAGTTCCATTGCGGTGCTGGCCCAAGCTGATAGTGTTAGTAGTCATGACCTCTCAGACCGTGGCCTAACATCATTCTCGTCAGGTGCTGGAAGCTCAGAAATCCAGCAGTTGACCAGAGAAGATCACACAGATCTTGGAGAGCTACTCAATAGGCGGATGGTTCATGAAAACTTTACCAGTCTGGAATTGGATGAAAACCTCCTTAGTCGTGCTGCTTTATCTAGCTCATCTGCATCTCTAAGCGGGCATGTTCAGAGGCAATTTTCATCCTCTGCTAATGTTGGCCTTACTTCTACCACTCTAATAAGCCACAGCTCTCTTGAAGAGAGGCCTTTCACGGGTTCATACCATGGACTACAACAAAGCAGTCATGCATCCCAGAGGTCTCTCCCAGGAGAGATCTTGAGCAAAGGAGAAGATGGAATCACCTCACAACAGCAATATAGCAGTGACCATTCACATTCATCCCCCCATGGAAGCCATTATGATAGTGAGCATGTGCCATCACCATATAGTGACCAAACAACCTCCCCACACACCACCTCCTTCTCTGGTGATGGTCTAACATTAACTTTTTCTTCAGAGGTGCCCATTATTACTCAGCACTTGCTCACCACCCAGCTGGATGTACCTCTGAGTGGGGTTGTAAATCCCCGAACTCACTGGGGAAACCTTCCTGTGAACCTTAGCGATCCATCAACATTTAGCACCTTCATAAGTTCTGATGGGCACCTACTCTCGACGTCTTTGTCTACCCCTCAAGCTGTTTCTCATTCAGAGGTTACCCAACCTACCTTCTCCACTGTGACCCCTAATAGCTCCAACATGCTTCCGGGGTTACCGCAGACAAGTTTCAGCGGCCTAAGCCCTCCTTCTACAGAACTCATGGATTCCACATCATCCAAACAGCAGCTCCCTCAGTTCATAGCAGCGTTTGGTCATCAGTTATCGTCTCACAGTGGCATCCCCAAAGACCTGCAACCCAGCCATAGCTCAATTGCGCCTCCTGCAGGATTTGCTGTGACAGGTGCCACGGCTACAAATACCAACAACTCCACCTCCTCTTTCACGAATCCTAATTGATATCTTTCCTTATTGCATAATCAAACAGGCTGGATGGGAAGTGACTGCCGCTTTCTTCTCCTTGCTCACACCACAATTCCTCTGGTTATTCCTTGTTCATGTTGGAGGAGTATTTTGCTTAAAGTCCTCCTTGTGCTGTAATAGCACTGGTGCTCCTATTCTTGTTTGTCTGCTTTACTGTTTTGTTTTTTTTTTCTTGCAGAGTGATATTGGGTTCCTACATTAACTTCTGATACCAGGATAAATGCCTCATTTGTTTACTACCTGATATCCGTAGTCCTTTTCCAGTTATGGGCAGAAGAGGGATGGTGTAGTAGACCGGTAGACTAAGCCACTAAGAAGAATCTGTCTGACACTCTTATTTAATGCAGTATGAACCCAATGCCCTTTTCTTGACAGATTAAGCTATTATGATCTTGGCTCCCTTGTGCGTGAGTGTTTTTGTATGTTTTTACTAAAGTCTAGAGAAGCCTTGCAGATCTGGGCTGCATCAGCATGAAACTTTGCTTCCGGCAGCTCCATTCCATGTTTTCTGTTGGATTTACACTCAATGTGTGGACCATGAAGTAGAATAAGATGTGTTGTATGAACAGGGCATAAAGGATCTAAATGATTGACAAGAGCTGCTCATTATGTACTGTTTGGTCCCATTTAACTATAATGCGAAACCTGGAAAGATTATAGTTTTCACCACGTGGTATCTGGCATATGCACTGCATGATAATTAGCCCACGTTAAATTATACTAAATTAAGTGAGGAGGCGACTGATTCCGTTGGCGAAAAGTTAAAATGATTCACTTGGCTTTTGAATTCCTCTTTTGTAAGTGGAATATGAGCATGGGGTATTTTGGGAGGGGGGGGGTATAAATGCAGGTTAATAGTGTCTGTGGCTGGATGTATTGGTCGTCAAATGGTAGATTGGTAGATGTGAAGAAGCCTGTAGGTTACAGACATTGGCGGCTGCTTTGTGTATATTGGATAACCTTAAATCTATTGCTTTTTTAAGACCCAGTGTTCCTGTTCAGTTTTAAAATGTAATTTCTAAGCCAATTAATGGAGTTTGCCAGGATTAAGATATTGATTGATTGGCCTATTGTTAGGATAGGTGATCAGTATCAGAACGTGGGGGTCAAACAGCTGGCACTCCCTACCGATCAGCTGATTTAGGAGCCACAGCTGCTGTAACTGCACTTGGGGGCTGAGCTGCAGTAACCACAAATGGCCACTGCACAGTAAATGGAGCTGTCTGCTTCCAGCTTCGTCCACTGCTTTAGTCCTGGTGGCCATGGTTCTGGAACGCAGCTGATCGGTGGGTTTGCCAGTTGTTCGCCGCCCACTTATCTGATATTGATGACCTAACCTAAGAATAGGTCATAGTGATGAGCGAACTTCTGTTTTAAGTTCGGCGTCTAAAGTTCGGCTTCCGGTTAGCGGAGAATCCCGATATGGATCCCGATATGGATTCCGACTTCCGTTGTGGTCCGTGGTAGCGGAATCAATAATGGCCGATTATTGATTCCGCTACCACGGACCACAACGGAAGTCGGAATCCATATCGGGATTCTCCGCTAACCGGAAGCCGAACTTTAGACGCCGATTTTAAAACAGAAGTTCGCTCATCACTAGTCATCAGTATCTGAATTCCAGGGTGACCTTTTTTTTAAAATATATTCAGTTTCAGTTCAAAGTAAAAAAAAAAACTCCTCTGCGTAAACTGCGTAAATTATGGTTTACACTGCAACTCAATTTTTTTTTGTTCAAATTCTATAAAGAGAAGTGGGGCAAACTACATATTGCAGAGTCCTCCAACTATTGCTCAGTAATATAGCAGCAGTCCAGTTAGGGCTCATTCAGATGACCGTAGTGTTTTGTGGATCCGCTCAGGGCCGGCACGATCATAAAAAAATGCCTATTCTTGTCTGCAATTGTGGATAAGAATAGGACGTGTTCTATCTTTTTTTGCGGGGCCGCAGAACGTAACTATGGATGCGGACAGGACTCGTTCATACGGCCGAGTGAATAGGCCCTTACTCTGAAGATAAGAGGTTACAACATTTATCTGTAATGAAATGTTTGTGCATATATTGGAGTCGGTGACCCCATGTAAATTCTTGCACCATATGCGATAAGGAAAGGTGGCAGATTATTAATATCTTTCTTTACAGCACTGGCTAATCAGATTGGATTAGATCGAATGTGACTTTAGGTGGCCATACACTTTGGATAGCTGTTGTTTGTCAGCTATTCCTGCTGACCCCTCAACTGAGCGCACCTGACTGACAGCTGCAGTGGCTCATCTACGGTGAGAATAAATGCAACAAGCCTGACCCTTTTTTTTTTTTTACCTACCGCCATCTGCCGTTCCACTGACATTGTTCCAGTATGTATAGCCACTGTTAGACTGTAGTATGAAAGGATTCCGTTAGACAAGTCTCATGTAGCGGCTCGGCTTGTCATTGTGTGTCATAGTCTGCTTTGCACTGTTGCCCATCAGTTAGTGGAGTACGTTGAAGAGGAGCTTGCTAGGTTATATTCCCACATGGCAGATTCGTAGAAATTTCTATGGCTGTTCTGAATGAGGTTTGCAAAAACGAACTGCATGCTGCAGGAACAACCCCTTCTAAATGTATCTAACATATTTCTTAAACAAATGAATTGAATTCTATTCTAGCGACCATGATGAACAGCCTGCCTTATTATAATCCAGAGCTGCATTCACAGTTCTGCATTGACCAGTTTGTTAGCATACATCTTCTAAATAACTTTATCCCACCAATATTACTGACTCACTCTATGTAGGTTTTGGAGCAGCAAGGTGTTCTGGGAATTTACTGCTCTGACTCCAGTAGAATTATGAATGCAGCACTGGCTATATTACAGACTCCTACCCGATGCCAAGTATTTACAAGTTCTCCTATTTCTGCAGAGTAATTTTGTGTGTAACATGAAGAAATGATGGCCACCGGTGAACATACTCTTCAAACTGAATAATGTAGTATGTGCCGCCTGTATACTAAGCTTTACAATGGCCAGGCTCTTATAATTTTTTTTGGGTATAGTTATTAGTCTAAGTTGGAGACTTATCATAGTTACCTGTGTCCTGGCTTTTATGCAGTGGGTTATGTGATCCAGTTTAAAGCTGGTCTTCAGCACACATAACTTTTGTTATAAAAGTCATGTATGGAGTCAGAGTCATGTGGGTGTCCAACGCAGTGATTCAGAGCTGGGTAGGACCACCCTCATGACTCTAAACGCCTAGGTATTCTGAATCCTTTCCCATAAACTATATATCAATTTGCTCAGCTCCTCCTCCTCTCTAACATGTCTGCACTGAACTCGCTGTCATGGTCTTACATTTTGCATACACTTAAGATTTCTCCCAACTCACCCATACACAAGGAGCAGAGGGGAATAAGCCCCTGCCAGACATCTCCTGGGGGATCAAAGTGTTGGGCATGTTAAAATCCAACATCCTACCTCTGCTGTTGGGGAGAGTTGTGACACCTCCATACACATGAGATGGTCCACTCATGTTTACCTGATAGTGATGGACCCTTGACCAAAGTCTCTGACGTTCTTTTTTTTTTTTTTTTGGTAAGCTAAATGCAGATGTCTTGCACCTTGTCGTTTTCCCAGCCTCCTTCAAAAAAAGTCAACATGCACATTTGGCTATGCAAATGCTTTGGAAGCCGGACTTTGTGATCATACAAAACTTTGTCTAAACTGGAAACAAATATTTATTTTTTATATATTATTTTTTTTTTAAACTGCAGCCAGTAAAAATAAATCGAAGGGAATTTTTTTTTTTTTCAGTTTTTACCATTCATGCACAGTCCCTATTGGTCCCATTTATTTAAGAGGCCTCAGCGGCATGTCATCCAGAATGACCTAGTGTCTCATGACTGCGTCATCCAGGGGTGTCATTTTGACTGTACCGATACACCGTGTCCCTAAATGACGATAGGACGTTATCCTATCTCTAAACCTGATATAAAGTAGTAATTTATATGATTTTCAAGAACCTCTTTGTTACCGTGCCCCTGTCTTTATCTCTCACATAATGGGAGAGCTGGTTTTTGTATGAAGACACATTTGTTTTTCTTGAACAGATTCTTATCTTTAAAAATAAAAACCTTAAGTGCTTCACTGTGCCTATGCAGCAAGGAGGGCCATCATTCCTATTATTTGAAGCTATGGGCGATATTGCTGTGTGACTTGTAGTAAAAGAGCTCCATCTGTCTAATCATCGCCAACAGGGCCAAGTGAATGGGTATAATAGATAGAAGGGGTACATGCTGATAAAAGAGCCTCTGCTCAGTGCTTTCTAACTCACAAGAGAAATGTATGTATGCCAGTTTTCGTTCTAATAGGCTGACATTCCAGGTATAATTTTAGGAAACCTTAATGTTTTGTGTAGTATACCATGAATTCTTGCAACTTGTTCTTAAAGAATGCAATTATTTCTAATAAGACAGAGCATTTGGTAGACTTTGGTGCCAATTGTGCAGGTCTTCATGAATAGTTAGCTCCATTAATATTCAGACTCTCTAAAAAGTACTAGTAAGACATGGAACTGGAGTCCAGGGAAAGACTCAAAGGGATAACTGAGATGGCAAATGCTAAATTTGAAACAGTCAACATAAAGAAGTCTTAACTTCTGACTTTTCTGTCACTACTAAGATCATGGTATGTAAACTATTGGCTGAAGCACAGTTGTAAGAAAACAAAAAAGACTTAAAGGGAACCTGTCACCGGGATTTTGTGTATAGACCTGAGGACATGGGTTGCTAGATGGCCGCTAGCACATCCGCAATCCCCAATCCCCAAAGCTCTGTGTGCTTTTATTGTGAAAAAAGCCTGATTTGATACATATGCAAATTAACCTGAGATGAGTCCTGTACGTGAGATGAGTCAGGGACAGGACTCATCTCAGGTTAATTTGCATATGTGTCAAATAGTTGTTGTTTTTTACACAATAAAAGCACACAGAGCTATAGGGACTGGGTATTGCGGATGTGCTAGCGGCCATCTAGCAACCCATGTCCTCGGCTCTATACACAAAATCTCAGTGACAGATTCCCTTCAAAGGGAATCTGTCATCAGGTGACGTCCTATCTGTGAAAGACACCCTGACTACAGCAGTGTGTCACTTACTGGTTACCTTGAAGTAGTTTCCATAAAATCACAGTTTTATTAGATACAACACAAGCCAAGTTGAGTGGAGCACCAAGGAGCTGGCCAGAGCTCTTGGAGAACCAGTTTGTAAGCGCCTTTTCGAGCTCATTCCGCTTCAGCCCTTCCCCCTAGATTGACAAGGCTAGACCTCTTGTCTAGGCAGTGTGTACTTGCATGCTCAGTCGTTATCTATGGTGGTTGGAAGCAACAGCAGATGATTCACTGTAATGCAGTGAGACAGAGATCCATTACGTAGGTGCAGGGCTAGACAAATGTCTAACCCTGTCCATCTTTGGGAAGGGGCCGCAGCAGAATGACTGGTGCTCCTCGGACTCTGGACTGGCTCCTTGTGCTCCAGAATGATAATTAGCATAAGAATAAAAATAATTTCTCAGTAATTAACAAATGTACAGACATAATAATGGTATCCTTTTAATCAGCATGATCAACCCTATCAGGCATTATGCCTGCTTTATTAGGGTTGATCATGCTGACATGTCCTTGGTGATTTTGTTGAGAATGTATAATGTAAAACAGACATAATTAGTGTATCCTAGGGCAGAATAACCTTAGAGAAAATTATGGCGGTTCATCAAAACTGGTGCAAAAGGAGAAGTGGGATGGTAATCTGCTTATCTTATTTTCAAGTAAAAGCTGGCATCTGATCCACTATGCCTTTGCATCAGATATATATCTCCTAATGTATCTTTAGAACAGACTGGGGGTAGACCATCTTCAAATTGCCTAAATGGGGGGGGGGGGGGGGTGAAAGTGACCCCTCAACTTTTTGAATTGTTGTTCTATTGATGTGAAAGTTGTTATTGCTTGGCTATTTATGTTGCTTTTTACTGTTGATGGCCTATCCTCAGGGTAGGTCATCAATATCAGATATGCGAGGGCCTGACTTCCAGCATCCCTGACCATCAGCTGTTTGAAGAGAAGGCCGCACCATTCACTTCTATGGCACAGCTCTGTAGTATACACTTGGACAGACAGAGCCATCCCATAGAAGTAATGGGGATGCTATACTTGTAATTACACCTGCTTACCACTGCAATTGCTGCAGCGAGCAGGTAAACAGAGCAGGGAGGGCAGCGTTCGTATGAGTGCTGCATTCTCTTCAAACAGCTTAAAATTGCCTTACGGCAGCCTCATGGCCAATAGTCACAATGACCCTCTTGACGTCTATGGGAGAGTTTTCTAGGTATGCTCTGTGACCTGTGCAGAGGCCAATATACAAGGAAAGAAAAGATGAGGCTACTTTCACAGTAGCGTTTTAAACTCCGCTATTGAGAACACTTCAGTTTTGTCCCCATTCATTGTCAAAAGGGACAAAACAGAATTCACCAAAATGCATTCCGCTCCGTTTGGTTGCATCCCCATTGCGGACAGAATAACCCTGCAAGCAGCGTTTTTCTGTCCGCGATGTGGTGCAGAGCAAGGCGGATCCGTCCTGACACACAATGTAAGACGGACACAATAGAAAACTGATCCGTCCACCATTGACTTTCAATGGTGTTTATGACGGATCAGTCTTGGTTATATAAGACATCATTGTAATTATATTATTGTAACAAAAGCGTTTTTGCAGATCCATGAAGTGGCGCCTATTAGTGGGCCTAGTGGCCAGTGTGAAAACTGTAGGTTTTTGTTTAAATACAGATATTGACATGGAAAATTAAAATTAAAATCACCAAAAAATTCTTTAAAAAATGTGATTTAACAATAGGTCGTTTTCTGGTGACACATTCCCTTTAAAGTTAAATTGGCTCCTAAATTTATCAAACTATAGCCACAGTATTGTGGCCATTATTGATTTAAAGATTTTTAGTGATCCCGCTATGCTAGTCCATGCCTAGCGGCCACTTTAGGATAGTGTTGTTTCGTATGAATGGCTCATGGGATTATGTGCAATTTCTTTTAAGTGTCTTGGTTGCTTTCAGTGACTGCATACAGTAGCTAATTGTTGACTTGTTCAATTTTCTTGTGGTGGGTACACATTGAAATAAATGTTTTGTTGTAGTCATAGTGCACCCTCTCCTGTTGATGCGCCGCTTGGCACTGCTTACAGTGATTACATGAAGAAAGTAAAGTTGGTCCTTCTTATTCTGTTCTGGTAAGAAACATACATAAAGCACTTGGATATGAATAGTAAAAGATGGAGCCAATTTAATGTATGCCACTCATGTTTATTTTAAAGAAATTAATTGGCTTATGTACTGGGTCTCCTCCAAGTGGATTTTGCTAGCCCATGTATGTGCCACCAATATCAGATTATTAGGGTCTGACACTACGCCAATTGGCTGCTCCCATCAACGTCAGCGGGAGCAGTGCTGCAGTAACCAGCTCCATTCAGTACACAGTGGACAGCGCTGTGTATTTCCAGTTCCTGGGCTACTTCTAAACAGCTAATCGGTTCAGTGTCAGACCATTGATCTGATTTTGATGGTCTATCATCAGCACTCTGGTCCCCACTGATCATCTACAAAGCCCCTATCCTATGGAGGGGTTAACTTTTAAAAGTGGTTTTCAGCAATGTAATAAAATAACATTTATTAGTATCTGAAGTATCTAAATATCACTTTATTATAAACTTATTCCACAATAGATTTTTATTACCGATAATAACTTGTTTTCTGTAAGGGGCAAGCATCAGGGGAAATTGAATAGTACTGCCCTATTAGCACACACAAAACCCGTCCTAATAACACAGCTGGATGGGTTACTCCAAGGCAGTTAGCTAATGAGTTGTTTCAGTTCTCCTCACTAATCTTGCTGTCATGAATTACTTATAGCTGAAAGTGCAGAGGATGAACAAGACCGACTACTGTATAGATGTGGTAATGTAGCAAAGTGCATAGGAGTGCTGCTGCCCATTAGCCACATCCCTCACCCTTGTCCTCCTCTGCACTTTCACGTTGCTCTCTTACTACACGTAGCTGATATCGGCTGCATGTAAGATTATAATTCATGACAGCAAAAGTAAGGAGGAGAGCCGAGAGCTTTTTAAACTAACTAATCCGTCCATCTGTTATTATGACAGGTTTTGTGTGTGCTAATAGGGCAGTGGCCATTTTATTTCCCCTGATGCTTGCCCCCTAGGAAAAATGAGCCATTATAAGTAGCTTTTACTATTTGGAATGTGTTTATAATAAAGTAATATTTAGGTATTATCAGTAGTTTTTATTTGATTAATTCCTGAAGAACCTCTTTAAACTTGGCACAACCCCTTTAAATCCTTTTTATGTCCATGTTTGTAACCATTTTGTATTGCTTCACTGCAATGGAAAAAATTAAGCCATTTTGCATTTAGATTTGTTTAAAAATATTTATTTTGTGCAATGTGGTAACAAAAACAATGTCTACTACTTGAGTTGGAGAGGTAGCACATGTCTTCATGGTTGCAGAATACATACCAACCCCATGTAATCTGACTCTGCAGACATCAGTCTGATTAGGACCTGTAGATGATAAATGGTAGGTTGTTTTTAATTAACATATATTATAGTGACCTGAACATAAACATAAGGCTTGCTGAGTTCTGAAGATCCTGAGTGATACCGTAAACTAGATTCTTTCCTTCTGTTAGCAGACAGTGTGCTGTTGATAGCGTTTTGAATACCCTGTACTATGCAAGGGATAAACTTAAAGTGGTTAATTAATTCTATAAAAAATGCTTCCCCCACAATGCCCAGGCCCCTCCTATAGTTTACACTTACCTCGGCACCCACGCCACTTCAGATCCATTGCTGCATCTCCCCATCATGTGGAAGAAAACATTCAGCGATGTCACCTGTTATGCAAGGGGACTGGTCACCGCTGCACCCCCACCCCGTCGCTGGATGTTTTGTTCGTTATGATGGGAAGATGTGGTGCCCATGCAGGGATCCAGAGTAACGTGGATGCTGGGGAGCAGGTAAGTATAATTTATACTGCGCCTTGTGGGGGGACAGTTTTAGAATTGGATAACCCCCTGTAATAAAGCCACATGATTGTAGCATTTTCTGCTCCTAAGACTGCTGAATCCTATTGACGACAAGGAGCAGTGGAGGAAGCCTTCACCACTGAGCGGAGCACTCTAACACATGTAGGGGAGAAGGGCCGAATTTACTCAAGTTGATATTTGTATTGTTGTAAGTTGAATGTAGTCATAGTTGTAACTACAACCTAAGACTGAGTACCATAATTGTATTATTGACACATATGAAACGCCTCTTTCTCCCCTTCATGCACACATTTCATTATAGTCAGGCAGTTATGTTGGAATGCACTGCTGTTCAGGCGCTGACACCTTAACGCTCCACACTGCAAATATAGAGTAAGAGATGGTTGACTATATAAAGAAATGTTAATGTATGGTACATGTATATTCAACAAATGAAAAGAAAGTTGCAGTGTAACAATATTGCTTCCAAATCTGAGGCAGTAAAGACACACCATGGGTGTTTTGACGTTGAGCATTATTCTTATTTATATATACAATTTTCCCCTTTTTAATCTGTTTATTGTGCTACAGAGAACAGTAAAATGTAATGAACTTTATGAAAACAGGGCAGATTTATTCCAGGATAGAAACCTGCTATCTAATTGACCATTCAGACTTGTTCCTCTTAGAACTCTAAGGATATGGCCATATATGCAGCAGGTTTTCATGAGTGGATCATAACAGGAGAGAAAGGAGTCTTTTTTTTTTTTTTTTTTTTTTTTATTTTTTATGTATTTATTTTTTCTTAAATTCGCTCCTGGTTTTAGCTGAATACCCGCATGTATGACTGTACTCTAAGCTACGTGGTTAAAGAAGCCACAAGTGGAAAGGACATGGCAGTGATCAGCATTTTCCATTTTGTTTGCAGAGGCAATGTAAAGTGACAGTGTATAGAGCATTTAGATGGAAAGGTTGCAGCACTGACACAGTACAGACAGGAGCGCTTCTTTGCTAAGTCTGTGGAGTTAGTTTCCAGATCATTCTTCGTGAATCACTGAGTCCGGTTACTTTTCTAATTTGCAACAAAGTGTTGTCTGTCCATGGCCAAAGTGTTGTGTTCTCCATTTTCCAATCATCCGCATCTTCCTAGGGTGTTCAAGGTCCAACTGTTGTGCCCGTGTAGCTGCCGTAGAATTTAGTACGTCTCAGGGATTCCCTTGGTGGAAACAAGGGCAGTTACAATGTTAACAAGAATCTCTCAAGTCCTTTTATTAAGAATTGTATGAGTGTGTCTGTAGCGTGTCTGTGTTTTTACCCATGCTCTTTTTCAGGTTAACATATGTAAGCAAAGCTTCCTATATTTTTTACCCTCTGAGCTTTAATGTTTTATTTAAGGATATCCCCTGTATGTTCCCCTGTCTTGAGCTTTCTGATAACCTAAATTAGATTTTAAGAGAAAAGTTATATTAATTTATGCTAACATTGCCTCGTAAATTATACATTTTATACTAAAGCTGTATTGAGTGTACTGAATTATGTTGCATATGTGTATTTGATAGCTATATTAAAAAATTATCTATATACAAGCTTTTTTTTTATATTTTACTTTTGAGAGATGAGCTAGAATTTTACACTGGAATTGCGGCCTGCCGTGTAGAAGGTGTAAATGCGGTCCTTGCTACCTTGCAGATCTGTACCTATCATAATGTATGGATATACAATTAGATAAAGGCTCATTATTTTGTGGACTTGTATCAGTTTTTAGCACATCTGTAGGGGTCTAGCTGGGTTTGTATACAGAAGGATGCAATTTATAAATGTTATATAGAAGCTTTGTAAGGGTGTGTTGTATTCCAGTGGAAATTAAGATATATGAAAAATATTAGAACAACAAAAAGTCACCTATAAATGAAAATTGATTTTTATTTTTTACCCAAATTTAGTGATACAAATGGAATCCTTTAAAAAATGTGTATGTGAAATGTTATGATAAGACAAGTATTGGAAACAGTAGATTTAATGTGTTTGTTTTTCATAGTGAACGTGTTAGCGAATAATGTGTGTGACTTCACACCTGTACTTTTAAAGGCTATTTCCAGAGCACTGTTTAAATAGATGTGCCAAATCCTGAAATATCTCCCGTTCTCTCGGCAGTATTCTGTGAACATGTTCTCTCTTTAGCAGTTCCTAATATAAAGAGAGACGGTGCATTTATTACAACTGGTGCATAGGTGACTGCAGAAGAAAAGTGCCTTAATCTGTAGCATCGGCTGAAACTGCCTTTATCCTTAATCTACCATGTATAAAGGAATGCTTGCTATAGGTTACAGCTCCATTTTTTGCACAGTTGTATTTAGGCCTCATGCACATAGTGCGAGTTGTACGGAGCAGTAGTATGGTGATGGACTTTTACAGGACCGTTCCGTACCTTTTGTAAGCCTCTTATTTTCACACAGGTTTTTTTTTTCTGCCAGATTCCATAAGAATCTAGCAAAAAAAAAAAATTGGTGTTTCTAGGTGAGAAAAACTCCCTAATATACCGCCATAAGGAGCACAATACAAAGTATGCATCCGCTCTGTACAGGCTCAGTGCTGTGTGGGTGACGCCTAATGTCACTTCTTGTAAATGACCTATGCTGAAGAGAAATGACTAAGTTACCCAATTTACAAGACCTTCACTGTCTTAAACCATTTAAGACTGTTTATCCCAAAACACAAAAAAAGTTGTATCTTCCCAGAAATATTCTGTTGGAGAATTCATATCAAGGCAGAAACCAATGTGCCATTCTCAGCCTCAGTCTCCCTGTTGCTTAGGAAAATGCTCCATCAGAAGCATCCAGAGACGTATGCAGATCATCCAACACTAGCCAAAAAATCTGCTTCTGGATGGATTCAGCTAACACTTCTAACGGTTGAACATTGCCTAATTTAATGTGCTTATCTTTCTTTATATTATGCAACTAAAATAAGGAACATTGCTACTAATTGCAATCCACTGGCATAGACACACATTGGAAAGTGGCACTGGTAGGTTTCTATGATTTAGGCTACATTCACACGAACATAATTTGTTTCCATGTCCATTCCGTTTTTTTACAGATAGGATGCAGACACGTTCATTTCAATGGGTCCACAATAAATGCAGACAGCACGCAGTGTACTGTCCGTATCCGTTTGTCTGTTCCATAGCCCCACACATAGTTCAGTTTTTCTGTATGGCGTATACAGTAATTACATAGAGAAAAATGTGATTCGCATGAAACGGAAATACGGAAACAGAATGCATTTGGAGCCATTGAAATGAGTGGTTCCGTATACGGAACGCAAAAAAGGCCCCTAAATGGGGAAAAAAACGGTCATGTGAAAGAGGCCTTATTCTGTGAAATAACTGCATGGTAGCAAGGATACCACGATGGGTGTATGTTTTCTGTCACACCTGTCTGCTGCAGTTCACGTGTTAACCTTTCAATCTCCAGATGTAGCCTATTACACTCCATTCTGCAACGTGGTTGGTGTATTTTAGGCTTATATACTGAAACTTTTTTCCTTTTCCTATCAAAACTCATGTATACAGATGGCTAAGTGGGGGACCATATTTTACTTTACCCATTCACTGATGGGTTGTAGCATATTTTGTACTGTCTGAGTGTTTTAATACTACTGACCTATCCTCAGGATACATAATCATGAGATCAATGGGGGTCTGATGACGGTACCCCCGCCAATCACCTGTTTGAAGTATCTGAGGAACTCTCTTGAGCACCACAGCCTCCTTGCATCTTGCCAAGCACAGCGCTGTTCATTGGATAGCGGCTTGATATTGTAGCTCAGCCCTATTCACTTCAATGGGACTGCGCTGCGCTAATGCCATATGACATCACTGACTTAGGAAGAGGCTGTTGCACTCATGGAGTCCTGCGGTCTGTTTAAAACATCAGATTGGTGGGGTTACAGGAAGTTGGACGCCCACCGATCAGATAGTGATGACCTATCCTGAGGATGGATCATCTATATTTAACACTTGGGTGACCTCTTTAATGCAAGTTACTGCCAGAAAGGTTAAGTTAAAGGGCCTCTAGCATGAACTATATGGGATCCACTCCCTTAAAGGGCCACATATGGGCAAGCAAACAAACCTGGTATGTGCCCATATTGACCTGGGTATGCCATTGTAGCATGCTCAATACAAATGAAGCCCATGTTGGCATTTTTAGAGAACTTCTTTTAGGACCTTTTTTAAATTAACTGCATTGAGTAACATTGAACAATATATTAAAGCGCACTAAGGGGCTATTTTGTTGAGTGAGTTGTTTCCATGCAGTGAGTGGGGTTATTGTAAATTATGTCCTACTTCATTTTCGCACCTGCCTGCATATGGCTGTCTATAAAGAACTATTTTTCCTATACTTTGCTTTGTAATGCAAGTTACTGACCATTTCATGACTATTCAGGCAGTGAATGTACCATCTTGCCATTTAAATCCCCAAATAACTGAAAAAAAAAACTCTTTTGTTATATGGTCTTTGTTTAGTTGTTTAAGGGTTTTTGTATACAGAAGTTTACATTTTTATGTATATTTTCTTGTGTAAAAAAAAAAAGGAAAATGGGTAAAAAGATACAATCCCCAATGTAATATGTGTATAAAAATGTGTATTATCTGTATATAGTGTGACAAATGATTCTTTTCTTTTTGGATGTATTAATAAATCTTGCTGTGAAGTTAATTGCTGTTTAGTAGTTTTTCCACTTAAAAATTATTCACCCTGGGGGGAGGGTGTCCAGCATTCGACATGGCTGGTCGCATGTGAGGAGAGCTCCGCGGCTGCGACCACAGAACGGGACAAATCCTGACAGAACTGTGAACATTTGTGCTGGACAGAGACCCTGAGTCAGCCCAGCAACGCATTCTACCTAATGCCGCACGAGCAGATCGGTCAGAGCGCACACAAGAGAGAGGCCAGGAGCTGAGGGGAGGACTGCTCCGGAGATTGGAGTGAGTGGATCGTGTGCTGGGGACTCTGCTTCTAGTGGTGAGGCATACGGGAAAAAGCCAGGGGGACCGCGGGAGGCATATCTGAGGTGGTGGGAAGGAGACGTGGATGCAAATCCAGACGGCAGAAGTTTCCTACCAAAAGGCCATCTTGTGAAGTCTTCTGCAGAGCTGGGGAGGACGGCGGGGACATAAGCAGACCTGGGCTCCAGCAGCACCGCATACAACAATCTCCCTGAACACACAACAGCTCTGCAATATCTTCCTGTGTATAATATATTCTCAAAACAGGACCAAACTGCATGTCTCAGCATCAAATTCAGTGCTATATATACAAAAAAATATATCAAATCCCCCTCGAGAACACAAGTCTTGAAACTGCTACACATACCACTGTATATGCATGGTACGCTATAACATGTTGAGCCCTGATCCTTGCTCTGATTAGTATAGAACTGTCTTGGTATTATTTGGGGCCACAAAAACCACAAAGCGCCACTGAAAAACTGCAAGTTTGCCAGACAACCAGAGGGCGGAGCGCAGTCGCCATTACCGCAACGGAATGTGCACACTAGAGCAAGTACAGCGGCCAAAACGCCATTCCAAACAACTCCCCAGGAGGAAGACCAGGAAGAACCCACGCTCAAACAAGTAACCACTCAGGTCTTGGAAGCTTTCACCGCATGCAATAATTCCATTACAGGAAAACTGTGTGAAGTCAAGATAGATCTGGGTCTACTGCGCCAAGATCTGCAGAATCTGCAAGAACAATTCCAACATACTGAAGAACACATATCCTGTATAGAGGATTCCACCGCTACTATTCCAAGATCCATCTCCGAACCAAAAGCGGAGCAATTGACCTAGAAAATAGACTCCGTAGAAACAATATTCGAATAGTCGGATTGCCTGAAAGAGCTGAAGGAAGGGAGCCATATGAATTCATAGAAAATTGGATGAAGGAACTTTTTCCAGATGCAAATTTCTACTTGGCTTGCAAAGACAGGGACAAGATATTGGTTCTAGCTAGAAGGTGGCAGGAGATTAAATATGACAATGCTAGAGTCTCCATCTTCCCAGACTTTTCTATGGAACTACAGAAACAACGTGCCACCTTCATGGATGTCAAAAGACGCATGCGAGAAGCTAATATCCCATAATCAATGGGCTTTCCTGCCAGATTCAGAGTGGTGGGTGGTGACAGAGCGGTATTCTTCACCTCCCTTGAAGAGGGTCTCTGAATGGCATGGCGACGATCACTGAGGCGCTGAAACATCTGACACATCTAGACACGATCATCTGACAATGCCAGGGGACTGGTTTGCTCTAATCGAGATACAGTTGCAATAAAAAGTATGTGAACCCTTTAAAATGATATGGATTTCAGCACAAATTGGTCATAAAATGTGATCTGATCTTCATCTAAGTCACAACAATAGACAATCACAGTCTGCTTAAACTAATAACACACACACACTTAAATGTTACCATGTTTTTATTGAACACACCATGTAAACATTCACAGTGCAGGTGGAAAAAGTATGTGAACCCCTAGACTAATCCCTTCAATTAACTCTTGGAGATGTCAAGTGTCAGACAACTGGAGTCCAAACAATGAGATGAGATTGGAGGTGTTGGTTACAGCTGCCCTGCCCTATAAAAAACACACACCAATTCTGGGTTTTCTTTTCACAAGAAGCATTGTCTGATGTGAATGATGCCTCGCACAAAACAGCTCTCAGAAGACCTAGGATTAAGAATTGTTGACTTGCATAAAGCTGGAAAGGGTTATAAAAGTATCTCCGAAAGCCTTGCTGTTCATCAGTCCACGGTAAGACAAATTGTCTATAAATGGAGAAAGTTCAGCACTGCTTCTACTCTCCCTAGGAGTGGCCATCCTGTAAAGATGACTGCAAGAGCACAGCGCAGACTGCTCAATGAGGTGAAGAAGAATCCTGGAGTGTTAGCTAAAGACTTACAAAAGTCTCTGGCATATGCTGTTAGCAAATCTATGAAACGTAAAACACTAAACAAGAATGGATTTCATGGGAGGATACCACAGAGGAAGCCACTGTTGTCCAAAAAAAAAAACATTGCTGCACATTTACAGTTTGCACAAGAGCACCTGGATGTTCCACAGCAGTACTGGCAAAATATTCTGTGGACAGATGAAACCAAAGTTGAGTTGTTTGGAAGAAACACACAACACTATGGGTGGAGAAAAAGAAGCACAGCACACCAACATCAAAACCTCATCCCTACTGTGAAGTATGGTGGTGGGGGTATCATGGTTTGGGGCTGCTTTTGCTGCGTCAGGGCCTGGACGGATTGCTATCATCGAAGTAAAAATTAATTCCCAAGTTTATCAAGACATTTTTCAGGATAACTTAAGGCCATCTGTCCACCAGCTGAAGCTCAACAGAAGATGAGTGTTGCAACAGGACAACGACCCAAAGCATAGAAGTAAATCAACAACCGAATGGCTTAAACAGAAGAAAATATGCCTTCTGGAGTGGCCCAGTCAGAGTCCTGACCTCAACCTGATTGAGATGCTGTTGCATGACCTCAACAAAGCGATTCACACCAGACATCCCAAGAATATTCCTGAACTGAAATAGTTCTGTAAAGAGGAATGGTCAAGAATTACTCCTGACCGTTGTGCATGTCTGATCTGCAACTACAGGAAATGTTTGGTTGAAGTTATTGCTGCCAAAGGAGGTTCAACCAGTTATTAAATCCAAGGGTTCACATACTTTTTCCACCTGCACTGTGAATGTTTACATGGTGTGTTCAGTAAAAACATGGTAACATTTAATTCTTTGTGTGTTATTAGTTTAAGCAGACTGTGATTCTCTATTGTTGTGACTTATATGAAGATCAGATCCCATTTTATGACCAATTTGTGCAGAAATACATATAATTCCAAAGGGTTCACATACTTTTTCTTGTAACTGTATGTGTTAATTATATTTTTTTTCTGGCAAAACACTCCGTTAGGTTTTGTCTTACCTTGGTTAATAATATAAGGCTTTGTTATATGCCTGCAGCTTACTGGTGTGGCTGCAGCCCGCATGCCTCTGCCAACTGACATCATAGGCGGAGGCATCCCTGCTTTACTGGCCTATAGTCTGAAATAAGAAATTATTACAGACCTAATACAGTATAACGTTAGAAGAAAATCTGATTATCTGCAACTTTAAACAGTTTTTTCCTTCTGGTTCTATAATAACCATGTTTTTTATTTGTTATATATATATATATATATATATATATATATATATTTGTTTATGTAGCAATGTTACGTCATATCTGAATCCATGGCTGAACAAAAAATACGATCATGGAATGTTAGGGGTTTGGGGACACCACAAAAGAGATCTATGGTGCTTGCCTTTATTAGAAACTATGGACCGCAGCTCCTGTGCTTGCAGGAGACACATCTCATCGCCAATACCTCTCGGATATTAAAGAAACCCCTGGGTAAAATGGGCCGCGCATAACACCTCTTCTTCACGATGAGTGTCCTTAATAGTGCACAAACAACTGCGCTGGGAAGTGAAGAACTTGGTCATTGATTCAGAAGGAAGATATGTCTTTGGTCACTCTCTAATTGATAATGTACAGTATACATTAATAGGGATATATAACCCACCCCCAGGATCTATGCAGGTCCTTCACCTGGCCGCTACATTTGTGGCCTAATATCCGCAAGCTAGAGCAATCTGCATGGGTGAACTAAATATGATGTTAGACACCTCACTCAATCGTCACCAGGGAAATATAGACCCAACAAATGCCGGGACTCCCTCATGACTTGGTTGGTTCCTGACTGAATTTAGGTGGCTAGACCTCTGGAGAACTAAGTAGTCCACCAATAAGGTATACTCCTGCCAAAGCGGAAGACACTACTCCCTAACTCGAATAGATCATATGTTGTGCAATGAGGTGATGATGATATAGGGCGATTAACATACAAACCGGATTCTAAAAAAGTTGGGACACTAAACAAATTGTGAATAAAAACTGAATGCAATGATGTGGAGATGGCAAATGTCAATATTTTATTTGTAATAGAACGTAGATGACAGATCAAACGTTTAATCCGAGTAAATATCATTTTAAAGGAAAAATACGTTGATTCAAATTTTCACGGTGTCAACAAATCCCCAAAAAGTTGGGACAAGTAGTAATAAGAGGCTGGAAAAAGTAAATTTGAGCATAACGAAGAGCTGGAAGACCAATTAACACTAATTAGGTCAATTGGCAACATGATTGGGTATAAAAAGAGCTTCTCAGAGTGGCAGTGTCTCTCAGAAGCCAAGATGGGTAGAGGATCACCAATTCCCACAATGTTACGCAGAAAGATAGTGGAGCAATATCAGAAAGGTGTTACCCAGCGAAAAATTGCAAAGACTTTGCATCTATCATCATCAACTGTGCATAACATCATCCGAAGATTCAGAGAATCTGGAACAATCTCTGTGCGTAAGGGTCAAGACCGTAAAACCATACTGGATGCCCGTGATCTCCGGGCCCTTAAACGACACTGCACCACAAACAGGAATGCTACTGTAAAGGAAATCACAGAATGGGCTCAGGAATACTTCCAGAAACCATTGTCAGTGAACACAATCCACCGTGCCATCCGCCGTTGCCAGCTGAAACTCTACAGTGCAAAGAAGAAGCCATTTCTAAGCAAGATCCACAAGCTCAGGCGTTTTCACTGGGCCAGGGATCATTTAAAATGGAGTTTGGCAAAATGGAAAACTGTTCTGTGGTCAGACGAGTCACGATTCAAAGTTCTTTTTGGAAATCTGGGACGCCATGTCATCCGGACCAAAGAGGACAAGGACAACCCAAGTTGTTATCAACGCTCAGTTCAGAAGCCTGCATCTCTGATGGTATGGGGTTGCATGAGTGCGTGTGGCATGGGCAGCTTGCATGTCTGGAAAGGCACCATCAATGCAGAAAAATATATTCAGGTTCTAGAACAACATATGCTCCCATCCAGACGTCATCTATTCACGGAAGACCCTGCATTTTTCAACAAGATAATGCCAGACCACATTCTGCATCAATCACAACATCATGGCTGCGTAGGAGAAGGATCCGGGTACTGAAATGGCCAGTCTGCAGTCCAGATCTTTCACCTATAGAGAACATTTGGCGCATCATAAAGAGGAAGGTGAAACAAAGAAAGCCCAAGACGATTGAACAGTTAGAGGCCTGTATTAGACAAGAATGGGAGAGCATTCCTATTTCTAAACTTGAGAAACTGGTCTCCTCGGTCCCTAGACATCTGTTGAGTGTTGTAAGAAGAAGGGGAGATGCCACACAGTGGTGAAAATGGCCTTGTACCAACTTTTTGGGGATTTGTTGACACCATGAAATTCTGATTCAACATATTTTTCCCTTAAAATGGTACATTTTCTCAGTTTAAACTTTTGTTCCGTGATTTATGTTCTATTCTGAATAAAATATTAGAAGTTGGCACCTCCACATCATTGCATTCAGTTTTTATTCACGATTTGTATAGTGTCCCAACTTTTTTGGAATCCGGTTTGTATATCCCCAGGGGAATATCTGATCACTCACTGATACTGGGCACCCTGATAAGAGGAACTTTTTCAATAATGTATAGGATGCATATACATTCCTTTTGGCTGAACCTTTTAGGATCAGTGGACGGAATCCCATACCAACTACAAGAGTTTCTAATGACGCATTAAAATTAACATAATCTGGCACTAGTGTGGGACACCTTTAAAGGCATTTCTTTGGGGGTCCCTACTCTCCAGCATATCCTATATATAAAAAAAAGACACTAAACATTCAGAGGCAGAGCTGGAATCCTGGTGTAATACACTGGAACAGCGATATATTAACCACCCAACTGATACCAATAGAAATGCTTGGCTCCAAGCGGTAATACAATACTTAGGGACAAGGCTGATAGGAAATGATTTTTCCTGAAACTGACAGCATTCGAATTGGGAAATCGGTCAGCTAAACTATTGGCTCAACTAGCCCGTTATGACTCACTATCCTCAACAATTTTAGCAGTTAGAGATTCTAAGGGTCAACTGCACAACATGCAAGAGAATATACTCCGCACCTTTACACACTTCTACCAAGATCTATATAGATCTA
Source organism: Bufo gargarizans (assembly GCF_014858855.1). Classification (NCBI taxonomy): domain Eukaryota; kingdom Metazoa; phylum Chordata; class Amphibia; order Anura; family Bufonidae; genus Bufo; species Bufo gargarizans. Next base: position 84,357,477 of record NC_058087.1, on the reverse strand, counting down.
GCATAACAGCAACTGAAGTGGAGCTGGCTGCCTATTTGGAAGACATAACTATACCTACCGTTACTACAACGCAGCGTACACAACTAGACCAACCAATTGGCTTGGAAGAAGTTATGCAAGCCATAACATACCATAGTAATGGGAAATCCCCTGGTCCAAATCGGCTTCCCGAAGATGTGTATGCCAAATATGGGGAGGTTCTAGCTCCTCAATTGCTATCTACTCTCCAATTTTCTTTGGATAGAGGACACCTACCTGACACTTTTATGGAAGCCACTATAATAATATTACCTAAACCGGTTAAGTATCCCCTAGATTGTGGCTCAAATAGACCCATAGCATTACTAAACGTAGATTACAAAATCCTGACAAGGAATATGGTCATACGGCTAAATCGGGTAATCCTGTAATTGGTCCACCCAGACCAGACAGGATTCATGTCAGGGAAATCCACCACCGAAAATATTAGGAGGGTCCAGTTAGCTGCTCAGGTAGGGTTATCCTTAAATAAGGACTGGGCCTTGGCTTCATTAGATGCTGCCAAGTCATTTGATTCAATGGAATGGCCATATCTTATTGAATGCCTGAAAAAGTTTGGGTTTGGCACACAATTTCTTAAATGGATTGCTGCACTATACAGCAGGCCTATCAGCAGATCACTGATTAAATGGAGAGCTATCCGACAGTTTTCTACGTCACAGAGGTACGAGGCAAGGCTGCCCCCTGTCGCCACTCTTATTCGCATTGGCAGTCGAACCCTTGGCGATTAGGATAAGGAGTAGCAACAATATAACAGGAGTGACCATGGGGGAAAGAGAGACCCGCATAGGATTATATGCAGATGACATGATTTTATATTTATCATCGTCGGACACTTCGCTCAATGGCGCAGTCACCCTGATCATTGAATTTGGGGAGTTCTCAAGCCTGCGAATCAATTGGGAGAAATCCAGTTTATATGCCTCTAGGCAAGACAAATTTGTTAGGCCCCCTACACATAGAAAGATTAAAGGTGGTTGATACAGTCAAGTATCTAGGGGTAAATATTACTAAAAAGACACTCCTGAGCCCTATCTCTTAATATCTCTAAATTTAACTATAATCTTCACAAAGGGAAAATCGATAAGCTTTATTGATAACACATAACAAATACATACATGATGATGGTAAAAGGCAGGACAAAGGTGGAACACAAAGATGAGGAACAGGACCCAAGGGGGGGGGGGGCCGAGAGGTCAGCACACCGACAAGCAGGGAAAAGAATACAAGATGGTAAACACTAATACACCTCAGCATGATAAGCCCCAAACAATGCTGCAATGGAGGCAAATATGAGGATAAAAATACTTGGTGATTAAAAAAAAAGATAATAAGCATACCCTGAATGGTGTGTCGATCTATCAGCCACCTCCTGATCCAACGCCGTTTCGCCAGTAAACTGGCTTCTTCCGAGGATATGGAACAATGGACAAACCCTCCCCTATTATAGTGCTCACACAGGTGTGTAGAGAGATAATTAAAAAACTAAATAACACCTCCACCAAGGGATATGGAGCTTCAAGTATTGTGGACCAATCAGCAGTATCACATGCACAGGGTGGAGGCGGGGCCAGAATGATGTGGCGGACACGTGACCGCAGCATCAGAGCAGGGCCGGCGCTACCATAGAGGCAAGGGGGGCAATTGCCCCCGGGCCCCTGACTCCTTAGGGCCCCCCAGCACTGGCCCAGCCGCAACTACTATATTATCTATAATTAAATAATTCTATTGCGTGCCTGTGTCTGGAGAGATGGGCTGGCACCGCTCCACAGTAATGTAATTAAAACTAACTGGGCTGGAGTCAAGTGGAGGGCCCCCCCGCTGGGCACCGGCGGCTGCTGATTCGAGACTGGAGCAGCGGCATGCACGGCACAGGCAGGCACGTCTAGCGCCTGGCTGACGTACATTGCCACAGGCTCCGCCCCCACCGCCCAGAGCAGAGAACTTGGATTGAGCTTAAGGAGCAAGCAAAGCAAGCAAGCGCCATTTGGCAGCCAGCCAGCCCAGAGCCCAGTCTGACTCTGCCAGCAGCGCCAGTGAAGGCCCGCCGCCCACAGTCAGAAGGCAGCCAGCCCCCAGCCGAGTTCCAAACTTTCACTGACTGGTAGGTTCATAATTCATTGGTTATATTGTTTTGTTGTTAATTAAACTGGATCGGATCCATGATCCATCCATCCATTCCCAGTGTTTGCCACTCACTGACTTACTTAGTCCGGCACCATCTCACCCGTCCGGGCCGTCCCAGTGTACTACTAGCCTGCCCTGCGGCCCTGGTTCTGTTTGGAGTCAGTTGGACTGGAGAAATGTGCATGGGGGGGGGGGCAGTTACTGGTACTACCAGTAACTGCCCCCCCCCCCCCAAATGCACATTGCTCCAGTCCAACTGTCCAAACAGAACCAGGGCGGGTAAGTATACTGGCACTGGGATGGGTGAGATGGTGCCTGGGATGGATCCGATCCAGTTTAATCAACCAACCTACCAGTAACTGATGATCTGAGAGGCATCACTAACGCTGTCCCTGCTACGGAGGAATAGCCAGTCTGCAGTCTGTAAGGGCATGCCAAGGGAGGAGCCAGTGTGATGCAGATGTCATGTGACGAACCACATGACCACGGCATCACAACCTAGAAAGGCCACACCTCACTACAGGCCATGTAAAAACACCAAGGGCGGAACAAGTATGATGCGGCGGTCACGTGACATAGCACATGACCGCAGCACCAGATGCACATAACAGCCACCGCCTCCACCCTGCATCGGCGACCAATCAGCAGCACACAAGGGAGCACCAGGGGTGGAGCGGTTGTGACGAAGCGGTCACGTGATTCAACACATGACTGCAATGCCACAGACACACCCAGACCACACCTCCCATCAAATGTTTACAAGTAAAGTATATAATATAAAATATAACCAATCAAGCAAAATAATAATAATAAAGTCCTGCATGGTTAAAAGTCCAAATCATGATTTTTCACACATTAAGCTGATAGACATAAACAGAAAACTAGTAATAAAAGGTTACTATGTCAATCACATGATAAAGACCTTATTATTAAAAAGTGCAGTTATAGAGTCAATGCAACCATAAATATGAAAAACGACAAGAAGGTGCTGATGCATTAGATCAAAGGCACTGTAGGCATAAAGTGCAGTGTGCAATCACGTTTATAAAAAAAAACTATTGTGTATTGTCTATATCACAAAAACATGAAACAAAGAGCTTAACATTGTATATGCCCGTGATGGCGAACCTATGGCACGGGTGCCAGAAGCGGCATTCGGAGCCCTCTCTGTGGGCACCCACACCCTGAAAAAAGTCTATGGTGTACTAATATGCCTTAGACTTTTCCTGCCATTCAGCAGCGCAGGGCGCACTATGAACGGCACAGGCAGCGCACTGAATGTAGGCAGGATATTGTAAATAAATGATACATGGAAGATATACTATATTGGACTGTAGTATTCAAGGTAAATTGCTGTGTTGGCACTTTGCGATAAATAAGTGGGTTTATGTTGCACTTTGGGCACTCGGTCTGTAAAAGGTTCGCCATCACTGGTATATGCAAAGCTGCAAGACATTTACAATTAATAATTCTGTGCATAATATAATATCAGATTACATAAACATAAAATGTGCTAAGTGTAATTAAGAATAAGAGACAGAATGAGGAAAGGGACGTGAAACAGGGTGCACGGTGCATTGAAAGGAACAATAGATGGAGAACAAATCATGATTGCATATAATCAATCATGTGTCAGAGACATGTACACTAAAGGAATTCATAAACTGTCAAGATTATTTTATGGTCGCATAGCCAAGAGGGGTCACAATATTGTTTGGTCCGAGATGGATTTTCAACAAGGGAATTTCTAAAGGAGGTTATATACAACACTACTTCCACTGATATGGTCCACCGCTCCAGAAGGTGTCATAAGTAATACTAAATATGAATGAAAACAACACAAGTTAAAAACAGGGGAATAAAAGAGGAAAAAAATAAAAACAAGGGACCCAGGATGCCCAAGAGAACTCAAATTAGATATATAAACTCATCTATTAAAGAAAAGGGGTAAAGGACATGTCCTAATTCAATCCCCTGGGTGTCATACAATCTAACTCATGAATCCAACGCACTTCTTTTTGTGCCAAAATCTTTTCCAATTACCACCACGTAATGTGATGTACACCCTATCAATGCCACGAATTCTAAATAGAGTGCTATAACAGTCGTGAAACTGTTTAAAATGTTTGGGAATGGTTTTTAGCAGAGTGATGTTATTTTCATCCTTGGCAGCCTCAATACCTAAAATGTGTTTGCGTGTCCTCCTCTTTAGTTCTCTAGAGGTTAGCCCCACATAGATACGTTGGCACGGTCACATCCCCAGGTATATCACAACTGGTGTATTACATGTAATGGTATGTGTGATGGTATATTGTTTACTGTTCGTAAATGGGTTACCAAAAGTGGAGACCCTATCAATATTGGAGCAAGCCACACATTTCCCACATGAGGAACATCCCCATTTGGGACCTTTTGAGTCAGGATTCAACTTTGTCTGATGACCTGGATGATAGCTATTCACCAGAAGATCTTTTAGGTTTTTTTGTGCGTATGTACGCAATGGACGGTCGAGTAGGTAGTATTTTTGCCAGGGTAGAATCTAGTTGTAAAATCTCCCAATGTTTTGCTAGTGTATTTCGAATTAGTTTCCACTGTGGGTTGAAGGAAGTAATAAACCGTACCTTGTCGGCTTGACTATGTCGTTTATGGTTATATACCAGTAGTGGATCTCTTTGTGCCTGTTTGGCCTTTTGATGACATTGTACAATATTCGCCTCTGAATAGTCACAATCAGAAAACCTTTGGTGCAGGTCCCGGGACTGTCTATTAAATGCTTCGTCCGTGGAGCAAATTCTCCTGGCCCTCAAAAACTGGCCATATGGAATGCTTCGGATGAGGCTGTGTGGGTGACAAGAGTGCGCATGTAGGACCGAATTAGTGGATGTTTCCTTACGGAACAAATCGGTAGATATCTTCCCAGAATCCTCTACCAGAAGCTGTACATCAAGATGGGTCTTATCAATCCTAGACGTCAACATAATATTCCGGTTATTGCAATTTAATAGTCCCACCAGATTGGTGAATCCAGACTGTGGGCCCTGCCACACGACAAAGATATCATCAATGTAGCGGGCCCACATGTGGACACCACCGATGTCGCCATACACCTCCGCGAGGAACACCTCCCTCTCCCACAGCCCCAGGAACAGATAACTGTTCCCTGGAGCTGTAGGTAGATGGCGTCCCCGAAGAGGAAAAAATTGTGGGTTAAGACTACAAGAGTTCTAAAATAAACTCGCCTAGATCGTCATCTATGCTGGTCATGGACAGAAAAAACCGGACTGCCTCCAGGCCGTCCTTATGGCGAATACTAGTGTACAGCGATTTCGACATCGCACAAGGCAATCCACATATCGAATTCAAGGTGCAAATCATTAAGACGGTGTAAGAAGTCAGTCATGTCCTTCACGAATGATGGAGGTTGTTCCACAAGAGGCTGCAAAATAAAAAATCTATGAATTTGCAAGCTGGTTCACACAGATTGCCCTTCCCGGATACAATGGAACGTCCGGGAGGACATGTCCCATTTTTATGAATTTTAGGGAGTAAATATAGGCACGCCACTTCAGGATATTCAGGGACCAAACTATGAGCTTGTTTTTTAGTGATGACACCAATAGCCCCAGCACTTTCCACGAGAGCACCCTGTTCTCGTTTATACTGGTCGCTAGGGTTAAATGTCACTCGTTTATAGCAAGCAGGATCCCTGAGTTGCCTGTAAGCTTCCTTTTCATATGCATCTCTAGGCCAAACTACCACATTACCGCCTTTATCGGCAGGTTAAAACACCAGATCCTTCATTTTTTGTAATTTTTTGACAGCTTTTCTCTGTATGAAAGTCAAGTTATTCAATCTGGTTGGATAAGTAGACGATATTTTATGGAGGTCTCGAGTGACTAGCTGTACAAAGGCGTGGACATTGGGATACAAATTTAGTGCAGGAAACCTCGTTGACTTTGGTAGGAGAGAAGATGGAAACTTACCACAAGGCCCATCTGTCATTAGTTCCTGCTCTTCCATCAGTTCTTCAAAAATTGTGACTGCTTCCTTCTCTTGTGTAGTAAAATGTCCTTGAGACACCTCCTTCGTAAAATACATCTTTTAGAAAAATCAGCTTTCGAGCGAAGAGATTGAGATCTTTTATTGCTGTGAAGCAATCAAAATAATCAGATGGAACAAATGATAGACCAAGACTTAGTTCATCTAGTTGTGATTTGGATATCAAATCTGAGGTAATTAATCTATCGGACAAAGAACTGTCCAAATCACAACTAGATGTACTAAGTCTTGGTCTATCATTTGTTCCATCTGATTATTTTGAATGCTTTACAGCAGTAAAAGATCTCAATCTCTTCGCTCGAAAACTGATTTAAAAAAAATATATTTTATGAAGGAGGTGTCGCAAGGACTTTTTACTACACAAGAGAAGGAAGCAGTCACAATTTTTGAAGAACTTATGGAAGAGCAGGAACCAAAGACAGATTGGCTATATATACATCTTTTAAATAAATTAATACATTATTTGCATATAGACTTATTTTATCTTTTAGTCCCCCACCCCAACCCCTTGGATATTTCCATCCAATCTTATTCTACATGCTAAGGGCTCCAGAAAAATAGCAAAAAGGAGGTGGGGGTGATAAGGGGCAACCTTGTCTGGTTCCCCAATGTAAAAGGGGTCCGACCACGAGCCATTGATTTTTACTCTAGCAGTAGGATGAGTATATAATAGTTTAACCCAGCTGATGAAATTGCTTCCTATATTCATCTTATTCATTGTCTGCCATAAGAAGTTCCACTCCACCCTGTCAAATGCTTTAGCGTTCCTCCCTATCCCCCAGATAAATAGTCACTAGGGCTCTACGAATGTTAGCTTGTGCTAGCCGTTTAGGAATTAATCCAGTTTGATCTGAGTGGATGATTTTAGCGATAATCCTTTTAAGTCTGTTTTCCAAGACTCTTGCACAGATCTTCTAATCTGTATTTAGTAAGGAGATGGGACGATAAGATCCCATCTCCAGCTCATTCTTGTCCTTCGCACCACCGACTACAGTGCTAGCCGCGACCCGCACAGCTGTACTTGCAGAAGAAGCACCTACTTGGATCCGCGCCACCAGAGTGAAACTGGTAAAGGAGGCACCCCAAAAGGAGGTAATAACGGGGACAGACATCCCTGACCTCGAAAAAAAGGACAAAGTGAGGTACTAACGGGAGCAGACAGCTCTGACCTCCACCAGGATGCATTCCCTCAATTCTGGAAGATGGCACCGACGGTCCACTTAGACTGTGGGATTAATGACGATCCTAATGACTCTGCCGGAGGATAACAAAGCTGAAGTTGCTATAACTCAGAAAGGTGTAATCACTACCTTCTGGTACAATTCCTCCAGTACTCACATTGCAACTTACGCCTTCTGTTTATGCAGCATAATGAAGTGCAGTCATTCCACAAGATTCGGCAACCACTATAAGAATGGACATACCCTCAGAAACAACCCCCCCCCCCCCAAACCCTGTATCTTAACTTTTAACAATATGAGAGCAATATCTGACCCAACATATGAGGAGGCTCTTGCAGCAGAAACTGGGTTCTCTGATGCCAACCTATGGTTAGAATGAATGAAGTACAGCGCTGCTTCAGTAAATAAAAGTAATTGTTATTTATGTGGGACCGCTAATCCTCACCTAGGTACTGTGCCCTTAATATTGCCCTCTAGTGTTGAGGAATGTTTTTTGCAATTATTCTCCAATTTATCTAGTAACCAGTCTGCATGTGAAGAATTGAAGCAAAAATACCCACTCCTCATAAAAGCTCTCCGCCCTGGTGCAGGTATACATATCTATCCTGGTAACTATACCTGCCACAGAGGGGGAGCTCAAGGAAGATCCCTGGGTAATTTCACTGAAGGATACTGTGCAACTTACAGTGAAACAGATGCCTCCCTCACACAGAATCAAGTATACTCGATTGGAGATGTATATTGGATCTGTGGGGATGGAAAGATAAGATCTAGACTAGAGGGTTCCTGGAAAGGTGAATGTGCCCTTGCTAAAGCCATCATGAACATACACATCTTCACTGAAAATGAAAAAGACACCAACACACATATACGCAACCGTCGCGCCCTCCCAAAAGGTAGCTTCGACCCACACGTGTATATTGATGCAATCGGGGTCCCTGATGAATCCAAAGCCAGAGGTCAGGTGGCAGCAGGATTTGAATCCATAATTCCCCACATAACAATCAACAAAAATGTAGACTGGATCAACTATATTTACTATAATCAACAAAGGTTTGTAAACTACACCAGGGATGCGTTACAGGGTGTAGCAGAACAGTTATAGGCAGATTCCATTATGACATTTCAAAACCACATGGTACTCGATATGATACTTGCAGAAAGAGGTGGTGTCTGTAAGGTATTGACAGACCCCTCATCCTGCTGCACGGTTATACCCAACAACACCGCCCTAATGGTAAGGTCACACTGGCAATAAAGAAACTTGAGGATTTATCAATCAAGCTCAAAAGAAACTCTGGTATCGATAGCCCTTGTGATCAGTATTTTGGCTGGTTCACTACCTGGAAACAGGCACTTGTACAGTTGGGAATTAGCATCCTGATAATTATTATAGTAATAGCAATAGTTGCAACATGTATCATACCATGTGTACGGAAACTGATAATGAAAGGAGTATCAAATATGTCATTTTATGACACTCTGCTACCTAATCCGTTTACAACTCACATGAAGGATATAGAAAATATCTGGCGGTATACAGGGAAAGGGGAAAGAGTAAGAACCATATTATCTAAGAAATTTGGTTCTAAGAGGGGATTTAAGAGAAATGTGACTCCATCTTGTCTTCTCTTCCATGTACAGAATTGTTATATCTCACCCACGCACTTCCCCCTGCTGTGAGTTAGGTTTCCTTATCTGTCCCAGGACAGATTTTGGCAATATCTTAGAACTAGAACAAATGTTCTGTTTCATTCAGGGTCATTCGGCACAACTGCGTAGATTCTTATATGTGACGTATTACATACCATAAAAGGATGTTCCGGTAGTATCTGTATGAGCACCAATGTTTATCTTTTATGATTGGTTTAACACTGTTGTTATGCAAACTTTTCTACTGCCTATATAAGGCCAAGCTATAGCATAATAAAGTTAGAGTGTTTCTCAGTGATGTGTGTGGCTATTATTGCCAACTGAGAAACCTCTCTCCTGACGTCAGTGTCTCAAACCAAGGTAGTCGTAGAGGTCCAGAAAGGTCCAAATCCTTTCAGTCCGTCCGAGCCCAGAGCCGAATTACCTCGAATAGCTTTTAACGCATATTTTAGTTCGCCTAATTGAAGAGGAAGGTCCAGCGATATCCTGTCATCCTCTGACAGCCTGGGGAGAGAGACATTTTCCCAAAAAGCATAAGAAACGCAACTCTCCCCATCTGTTTCGGATTTATATAAAGATGAGAAGTAGTCTTTAAATTCTTGTCTGATATCGTCCTCACCAGAAGAAGGGTGACCATTTCTCTTTCTAATGACGTATTTTAATGTTGAATTATTGAGGACAGGAGTCTACCTGGTTTACCCGCTTCACAGTAATATTTCTGGACAGTAAAAAATATTCTTTGTTGGCATTTATCCTAAAGATTATAGTCTATATTCCTCTTTTGCATTCATTAGTTGTAGTTGTGTTTCTATGTTCTTATTATTACTGATATCAGTTTGTAGTGCATGGGCCCTCTGTTCAAGTAATTTCTCTCTTTCTACAAAGATAGCTTTAATTTTCTTGATGTTAGTAAAGAATATGGTCAGGGCTAGGTCGATTCTTGACATAGCTGTATATGAGTGGCTGTAATGGGAATAGGCCTTTTTATTCCCATATAAATGATGCCATATATCAACCAATGCTAATTCCTGACAGGCTTTATACAATACAGTATAGCTGCCTTATTTAGTCCTTGAGTCCGAAACTACAGGTGAAACTCGAAAAATTTGAATATCGTGCAAAGTTCATTTATTTCAGGAATGCAACTTAAAAGGTGGAACTAACATGTGATAGACTCATTACATGCAAAGCGAGATATTTCTAGCCTTTATTTGTTATAATTTGGATGATTATGGCTTATAGCTTATGAAACCCCAAAGTCACAATTTTGAGGTTCCCTTTGCTCAGGGGGTATGGAGTAATTAGCTGACTAGAATGTGACACTTTGAGCCTAGAATATTGAACCTTTTCACAAAATTCTAATTTTAAGCTGCATGAACACGTTCAGGACCTTGGACAAGAATGCTCGTCCTAACTTGCAGGTACTTAACGCAATAGGACGAACAATTTCGTCCTGCAGTTATACTGTTGATCAAGAACTGAGCTACTTGTAATTCTCTACTGCTGAGGAGATCAAAGCTGTGGATTAGCCTGCCCTTCCTCCTCAGCTGCAGAGTTAACCCCTTCAGTACTCCTCACACATCCATAGCCCTTCCTTGGTGCTATGTTTGGGGAGCTGTGTGACCAGTGAATGTAATTTACAAAATGATCCAAACATGAAGTAGACATATGGTAAATGTAAGTAAACTATTCTAGGAGGTATTACTATCTGTTATAAAAGCAGAGAAATAGAAATTTTGAAAATTATTTATTATATTTTTGTAATTTTTTTATTTTTTTTATAAATAAAATGAAATATTTTGACTCAAATTTACCACTGTCATGCAGTACAATCTCAGAATGGCTTGGATAAGTAAAATCATTCCAAAGTTATTTACCATATAAAGTGACACATGTCAGATTAGCAAAAAATGGCCAGGTGAAAAATGGCAGGGCCCTTAACCACCTCCGGACCGCCTAACGCAGATGTGCGGTCCGGAGGTGGCGGCCCTGCGCAGAGTCACGCATATATGCGTCATCTCGCGAGGGCCGGGATTTCCTGTGAACGCGCGCACACAGGAACGGAAGGTAAGCGAGTGGATCTCCAGCCTGCCAGCGGCGATCGCTCGCTGGCAGGCTGGAGATCCGAATTTTTTAACCCCTAACAGGTATATTAGACGCTGTTTTCATAACAGCGTCTAATATACCTCCTACCTGGTCCTCTGGTGGTCCCTTTTGTTAGGATCGACCACCAGAGGACTCAGGTAGGTCAGTACAGTCGCACCAAACACCACACTACACTACACCCCCCCCGTCACTTATTAACCCCTTATAAACCCCTGATCACCCATGATCACCCCATATAAACTCCCTGATCACCCCCCTGTCATTGATCACCGCCCTGTCATTGATCACCCCCCTGTCAGGCTCCGTTCAGACGTCCGTATGATTTTTACGGATCCACGGATACATGGATCGGATCCGCAAAACGCATACGGACGTCTAAATGGAGCCTTACAGGGGGGTGATCAATGACAGGCGGGTGATCACCCATATACACTCCCTGATCACCCCCTGTCATTGATCACCCCCCTGTCATTGATCACCCCCCTGTAAGGCTCCATTCAGACGTCCGCATGATTTTTACGGATCCATGGATACATGGATCGGATCCGCAAAACACATGCGGACGTCTGAATGGAGCCTTACAGGGGGTGATCAATGACAGGCGGGTGATCACCCATATACACTCCCTGATCACCCCCCTGTCATTGATCACCCCCCTGTAAGGCTCCATTCAGACGTCCGCATGTGTTTTGTGGATCCGATCCATGGATCCGTAAAAAATCATGCGGATGTCTGAATGGAGCCTTACAGGGGGGGTGATCAGTGACAGGGGGTGATCACCCATATACACTCCCTGATCACCCCCTGTCATTGATAACCCCCCTGTAAGGCTCCATTCAGACGTCTGCATGTGTTTTGTGGATCCGATCCATGTATCCATGGATCCGTAAAAAATCATGCGGATGTCTGAATGGAGCCTTACAGGGCTGGTGATCAGTGACAGGGGGGTGATCACCCTGATCACCCCCTGTCATTGATAACCCCCCTGTAAGGCTCCATTCAGACGTCCGCATGTGTTTTGTGGATCCGATCCATGTATCCATGGATCCGTAAAAAATCATGCGGATGTCTGAATGGAGCCTTACAGGGGGGGTGATCAGTGACAGGGGGGTGATCACCCTGATCACCCCCTGTCATTGATAACCCCCCTGTAAGGCTCCATTCAGACGTCCGCATGTGTTTTGTGGATCCGATCCATGTATCCATGGATCCGTAAAAAATCATGCGGATGTCTGAATGGAGCCTTACAGGGGGGGTGATCACCCTGATCACCCTGATCACCCCCTGTCATTGATAACCCCCCTGTAAGGCTCCATTCAGACGTCCGCATGTGTTTTGCGGATCCGATCCATGGATCCGTAAAAATTATACGGACGTCTGAATGGAGCCTTACCAGGGGGGTGATCAATGACAGGGGGGTGATCCGGGAGTCTATATGGGTGATTACCCCCCTGTCATTGATCACCCCCCCCTGTAAGGCTCCATTCAGACATTTTTTTTGGCACAAGTTAGCGGAAATTTTTTGTTTGTTTTTGTTTTTGTTTTTTCTTACTAAGTCTCATATTCTACTAACTTGTGTCAAAAAATAAAATCTCACATGAACTCACCATACCCCTCACGGAATCCAAATGCGTAAACATTTTTAGACATTTATATTCCAGACTTCTCACGCTTTAGGGCCCCTTAAAAGCCAGGGCAGTATAAATACCCCACATGTGACCCCATTTCGGAAAGAAGACACCCCAAGGTATTCGCTGAGGGGCATATTGAGTCCATGAAAGATTGAAATTTTTGTCCTAAGTTAGCGGAAAGTGAGACTTTGTGAGAAAAAAACCCAAAAAATCAATTTCCGCTAACTTATGCAAAAAATATAAAATTTCTAGGAACTCGCCAGGCCCCTCATTGAATACCTTGGGGTGTCTTCTTTCCAAAGTGGGGTCACATGTGGGGTATTTATACTGCCCTGGCTTTTTAGGGGCCTGAAAGTGTGAGAAGAAGTCTGGGATCCAAATGTCTAAAAATGCCCTCCTAAAAGGAATTTGGGCCCCTTTGCGCATCTAGGCTGCAAAAAAGTGTCACACATCTGGTATCGCCGTACTCAGGAGAAGTTGGGGAATGTGTTTTGGGGTGTCATTTTACATATACCCATGCTGGGTGAGAAAAATATCTTGGTCAAATGCCAACTTTGTATAAAAAAATGGGAAAAGTTGTCTTTTGCCAAGATATTTCTCTCATCCAGCATGGGTATATGTAAAATGACACCCCAAAACACATTCCCCAACTTCTCCTGAGTACGGCGATACCAGATGTGTCACACTTTTTTGCTGCCAAGGTGGGCAAAGGGGCACATATTCCAAAGTGCACCTTTCAGATTTCACAGGCCATTTTTTACAGATTTTGATTGCAAGGTACTTCTTACACATTTGGGCCCCTAAATTGCCAGGGCAGTATAACTACGCCACAAGTGACCCCATTTTGGAAAGAAGACACCCCAAGGTATTCCGTGAGGGGCACGGTGAGTTCCTAGAATTTTTTCTTTTTTGTCACAAGTTAGCGGAAAATGATGATTTTTCTTTTTTTTTCTTTTTTCCTTACAAAGTCTCATATTCCACTAACTTCCGACAAAAAATAAAAGATTCTAGGAACTCGCCATGCCCCTCACGGAATACCTTGGGGTGTCTTCTTTCCAAAATGGGGTCACTTGTGGCGTAGTTATACTGCCCTGGCAATTTAGGGGCCCAAATGTGTGAGAAGTACCTTGCAATCAAAATGTGTAAAAAATGGCCTGCAAAATCTGAAAGGTGCACTTTGGAATATGTGCCCCTTTGCCCACCTTGGCAGCAAAAAAGTGTCACACATCTGGTATCGCCGTACTCAGGAGAAGTTGGGGAATGTGTTTTGGGGTGTCATTTTACATATACCCATGCTGGGTGAGAAAAATATCTTGGCAAAAGACAACTTTTCCCATTTTTTTAATGCAAAGTTGGCATTTGACCAAGATATTTTTCTCACCCAGCATGGGTATATGTAAAATTACACCCCAAAACACATTCCCCAACTTCTCCTGAGTACGGCGATACCAGATGTGTGACACTTTTTTGCTGCCAAGGTGGGCAAAGGGGCACATATTCCAAAGTGCACCTTTCAGATTTTGCAGGCCATTTTTTACACATTTTGATTGCAAGGTACTTCTCACACATTTGGGCCCCTAAATTGCCAGGGCAGTATAACTACGCCACAAGTGACCCCATTTTGGAAAGAAGACACCCCAAGGTATTCCGTGAGGGGCATGGCGAGTTCCTAGAATTTTTTATTTTTTGTCGCAAGTTAGTGGAATATGAGACTTTGTAAGAAAAAATTAAATAAATAAAATCATCATCATTTTCCGCTAACTTGTGACAAAAAATAAAAAATTCTAGGAACTCGCCATGCCCCTCACGGAATACCTTGGGGTGTCTTCTTTCCAAAATGGGGTCACTTGTGGCGTAGTTATACTGCCCTGGCAATTTAGGGGCCCAAATGTGTGAGAAGAACTTTGCAATCAAAATGTGTAAAAAATGACCGGTGAAATCCAAAAGGTGCACTTTGGAATATGTGCCCCTTTGCCCACCTTGGCAGCAAAAAAGTGTCACACATCTGGTATCGCCGTACTCAGGAGAAGTTGGGGAATGTGTTTTGGGGTGTCATTTTACATATACCCATGCTGGGTGAGAAAAATATCTTGGCAAAAGACAACTTTTCCCATTTTTTTAATGCAAAGTTGGCATTTGACCAAGATATTTTTCTCACCCAGCATGGGTATATGTAAAATTACACCCCAAAACACATTCCCCAACTTCTCCTGAGTACGGCGATACCAGATGTGTGACACTTTTTTGCTGCCAAGGTGGGCAAAGGGGCACATATTCCAAAGTGCACCTTTTGGATTTCACCGGTCATTTTTTACACATTTTGATTGCAAAGTTCTTCTCACACATTTGGGCCCCTAAATTGCCAGGGCAGTATAACTACGCCACAAGTGACCCCATTTTGGAAAGAAGACACCCCAAGGTATTCCGTGAGGGGCATGGCGAGTTCCTAGAATTTTTTTATTTTTTGTCGCAAGTTAGTGGAATATGAGACTTTGTAAGAAAATAAAAAAAATTAAAAATCATCATCATTTTCCGCTAACTTGTGACAAAAAATAAAAAGTTCTATGAACTCACTATGCCCATCAGCGAATACCTTAGGGTGTCTACTTTCCGAAATGGGGTCATTTGTGGGGGTTTTCTACTGTTTGGGCATTGTAGAACCTCAGGAATCATGACAGGTGCTCAGAAAGTCAGAGCTGTTTCAAAAAGCGGAAATTCACATTTTTGTACCATAGTTTGTAAATGCTATAACTTTTACCCAAACCATTTTTTTTTTGCCCAAACATTTTTTTTTTATCAAAGACATGTAGAACAATAAATTTGGCGAAAAATTTATATATGGATGTCGTTTTTTTTGCAAAATTTTACAGCTGAAAGTGAAAAATGTCATTTTTTGGCAAAAAAATCGTTACATTTTGATTAATAACAAAAAAAGTAAAAATGTCAGCAGCAATAAAATACCACCCAATGAAAGCTCTATTAGTGAGAAGAAAAGGAGGTAAAATTCATTTGGGTGGTAAGTTGCATGACCGAGCGATAAACGGTGAAAGGAGTGTAGTGCCGAAGTGTAAAAAGTGCTCTGGTCATGAAGGGGGTTTCACCTAGCGGGGCTGAAGTGGTTAAAGGGGTTTTCCCACTTTGCTAAATCAGCCTGAGCTGCAGTCACTCTGCTGGTAACTTCCTGCTTTTCTGCAGATAAGGCTGGGCGGGCTTAGGCAGCTAGAGTGAAGGCTGGCCACGCCTCCTTATGACCTCACACTGAGAGCTGAGTCCTGTGTGCTCATTCATGTGAAGACTATGACTCATCAGGCTCACTGGCTCCCGGCAGTGTCTTTGAAGTTCATCTCTCCTGGTGTGGATTGCTATCACTCAGCAAGCAATGCTAAATGATCTTAGAGAGTTGCATTTTGATGTCCTGAATACTATCCACACATAAAACTTTCCAAATATATTCAACACTATATCTGTGCATCAAAAACTGTAATTTACTACAGCACAAATGCATGACACCTTGTATAAATAGGATTTTTGTTTTTTACTCCCCTAAAACAACCGCTGAACATCACAGATGCTGTATTCTTACCATTATAGCTGTACTAAATTGAGTAATAACATTCATATCCAACTTTTCTATATATCAGTGTATTCCCCTCCCCCCATGTCATCTAGATTTCCACTTTTCTGTTATACCTTGCTAATCCACTCCCCTGCTATCCCTGTGGATGCTTGCAACACGATTAGCTCTGCTACATTTTATGGTTTTCCATACAATTCATAAACTTGCCCCCAGTTTCCATAAAATTCATATAGTTGCCCCCAGTTTCCATAAAATTCATATAGTTGCCCCCAGTGTCCATAGATATAATATAGTTGCCCCCAGTGTCCATTCATATAATATAGTTGCCCCCAGTGTCCATAGATATAATATAGTTGCCCCCATTGTGCATGCAATTCATATAGTTGCCCCCAGTTTCCATAAAATTCATATAGTTGCCCCCAGTGTCCATAGATATAATATAGTTGCCCCCCCAGTGTCCATACATATAATATAGTTGCCCCCAGTGTCTATAGATATAATATAGTTGCCCCCAGTGTCCATAGATATAATATAGTTGCCCCCCAGTGTCCATAGATATAATATAGTTGCCCCCAGTGTCTATAGATATAATATAGTTGCCCCCATTGTGCATAAAATTCATATAGTTGCCACCAGTGTCCATAGATATAATATAGTTGCCCCCAGTTTGCATACATATAATATAGTTGCCCCGAGTGTCCATAGATAGAATATAGTTGCCCCCCAGTTGTACATAAAAATGCCCCCATTGAATTTCCTATGAACCCCCTTTATTGCAGAATATTCAATTATCGTTGGTCGATTAGTGGGACAGCAGATATTATACTTACAGTATCCCGTTCCTCCGACGTCCGTCCGCTCACTCCGCTGACTCGCCCGAACTGTTAGGACGCATGCGCAGCTTTATCCAAGACGCGGTGGATATACTGCGCATGCGCGTTCATGTAGTGGAGAGGCCGGCCGATGAAATTCTTAGACTGTGGTGCGCAGGCGCGGCAAAAGGATGCGGCCGGCGAAAAGAGGCCGTATCCAAGGGAGATCTAAGTAAACAAACTATTCTAATAGAAGCTGTTTTAGGATGATAGAAAGGTTTTTTTTAACATACATATATAGGAAGAAATGTTCACTGGGGGACAATAAATTAGGATAAACCTATTTAATGAAGTGGGACAACCCCTTTAAGGGGTTAATGCAATTCCTTTTAATTTGCATTACTGAAATAAATGGACATTTGCACGATATTCTAATTTTTCGTTTTTCATCTGTATACAAGCCCTATCTATTTCCGGGTTCATTACGTTATTAAAATCCCCCATTATTAATACCGGACATTTGGGTCTTTTATTGACAAATTCAGTGAGACAGGATATCACGTACATAGAAAAAGTGGGAGGGATGTATACAAAGGCCGACACACAGATAAGACCATTCCAGCGACAATTAAGAAAGACAAATCTGCCTTCCCTATAAATTTTTTGCTTGATGGGCTCAAAATCTATCATTTAATTTATAAAAACACTGACATCACGGGAGGAGGATGACAGACATGAATGATATTCAAACTTCACCAATTTTTTTTTTTTTTTCATACAAGCAAGCTTCTTCGGGGTCAAATGCGTTTCTACTAATCCAACTATTGCTGGAAGGTATTTATTAATTAAATAAGATACTATTACACTTTTCATTCTATCTGCCAATACCCGGACGTTCCATACCAAAACTCTGTGTGTCATACCCTCGGAAATGCCTCAAAGAGGACCTCACAACACATAGGAGAGATCCAATGAAAGGTCCGCCTCCATGGCCCCCGAGACAGCCCGACAAAACATCAACCCCCCTCCCCCTCCATCCTCAACCTAGTCCGCAAGTATATACAGTACAGACCAAAAGTAAAGAAAAACGAGTGGCCATCATTACTTTAAGAAATGAAGGTCAGTCAGTCCGAAAAATTAGGAAAACTTTGAAAGTGCCCCCAAGTGCAGTCACAAAAACCATCAAGCACTACAAAGAAACTGGCTCACATGCGGACCGCCCCAAGAAAGGAAGACCAAGAGTCACCTCTGCTGCGGAGGATAAGTTCATCCGAGTCACCAGCCTCAGAAATCGCAGGTTAACAGCAGCTCAGATTAGAGACCAGGTCAATGCCACACAGAGTTCTAGCAGCAGACACATCTCTAGAACAATTGTTAAGAGGAGACTGTGTGAATCAGGCTTTCATGGTAGAATATCTGCTAGGAAACCACTGCAAAGGACAGGCAACAAGCAGAAGAGACTTGTTTGGGCTAAAGAACACAAGGAATGGACATTAGACCAGTGGAAATCTGTGCTTTGGTCTGATGAGTCCAAATTTGAGATCTTTGGTTCCAACCGCCATGTCTTTGTGCGACGCAGAAAAGGTGAACTGATGGACTCTACATGCCTGGTTCCCACCGTGAAGCATGCAGGAGGAGGTGTGATGGTGTGGGGGTGCTTTGCTGGTGACACTGTTGGGGATTTATTGAAAATAGAAGGCATACTGAACCAGCATGGCTACCACAGCATCTTGCAGCAGCATGCTATTCCATCCAGTTTGCGTTTAGTTGGACCATCATTTCTTTTTCAACAGGACAATGACCCCAAACACACTTCCAGGCTGTGTAAGGGCTATTTGACCATGAAGGAGAGTGATGGGGTGCTGCGCCAGATGACCTGGCCTCCACAGTCACTGGACCTGAACCCAATCGAGATTGGTTTGGGGTGAGCTGGATCGCAGAGTGAAGGAAAAAGGGCCAACAAGTGCTAAGCATCTCTGAGAACTCCTTCAAGACTGTTGGAAGACCATTTCAGGTGACTACCTCTTGAAGCTCATCAAGAGAATGCCAAGAGTGTGGAAAGCAGTAATCAAAGCAAAAGGTGGCTACTTTGAAGAACCTAGAATATGACATATTATAATTCCACATGTATTAATTCATAGTTTTGATGCCTTCAGTGTGAATCTACAATTTTCATAGTCATGAAAATAAAGAAAACTCTTTGAATGAGAAGGTGTGTCCAAACTTTTGGTCTGTACTATATGTTCTTACATACCACTTACTATCTACCATTTTCCCCCTGGTCCTCCCCGTCTCCCTCAAATAATAACCATCTCATGGTCAAATAAATCATGTGCCTATACCCTTAGCATCAAGCCAGGTCAAGGTCTCATCGGGATTAGAGAAAAAAAGGATATGATCCTGATAGACAATTCTAAGTTTTTAGCGGGGTAAATCGGAGCATTTGATATTGACATGGGCCAGTCTCTTCTTAACCTCTCGGAATTCTCTTTGTCTGTTCTGGGTTATTTTTGAATAATCTGGATTGATCTCAATTATATTACTCATGTAAACTAAATCTTGTAGATCTCTTTTCAGTCTCAAGATCTGTTCTCTGTCCCTCTTTAACAAAATTCTAGCGAGTATAGCTCTGGGCGGACTCCCAGGTGGAGGCTTTTTCCCAGGGATCCTATGCGCCCGTTCTACAGAAAATGGGGATGAAAGGTTGTCTAACCCAAATGTCTCTAATAGCCAGTTTTGAATAAAACTGACTATGTCCTCATTCTCAGAGCCCTTTGAGAAACCCAAAAGTGCAAGTTAGAACGTCTAGAATGGTCTTTCAGGTCCGTCAATTTGTCAGATAATGGTTTCCCCTCCAAATCCATAACGCCTTAATGACTCTGTCCATCTCTCTCCTCATATCCGACACCTCCTGAAGGGCTTTCACCTTCTCACGTACCTTACTCATTTCATCTTTTATTAATGTAATATCCCATTGTACTGATGCAATCTTAGTCGCCAGATCACCCAGGGATTGATTAAAGAGATGGACAGCCTCCAATATAGCCGCAAGTTTTTTGTCAATTAAATCTATTCGCTTATCCGATTACCCTGTTTGGCCTGTACTTTCTAATCATAGCTCAGCAGTTTCCATTTGCACTCCCCCAACATCTAAGCACCCTTGGTTTTTCTGAGCTTGCCTCTTCTTTAGTTGGGGCGATTTTAAGAATTTATCCATTTTTGATAAGGAGTTATTCGCTCCGCTCCCCCTTGGGGAAGCCGAGCCAGTGGATTTCCTATTATAAGACTTTGGGGGCATGATCTTTTCTTTTCCCTCCCCGTCCCTTTTTTTT
This sequence comes from Bufo gargarizans, assembly GCF_014858855.1. NCBI lineage: Eukaryota > Metazoa > Chordata > Amphibia > Anura > Bufonidae > Bufo > Bufo gargarizans. Next base: position 84,336,960 of record NC_058087.1, on the reverse strand, counting down.
CTTTTTCCCTTTTTCTTCTAACCTAACTTAACCCAGGTTACCTATTGGGGACCTTGCAGAAATGTCACAAATATCATAAATGGTATACAATACACTCCCCAGATATACATAAATCTGAAGCCCGAATACAAAAATGCACAACTAGTAAAAGCCGCAGCGGTACCGCAGCAAACACAGACACTGAGAGAAAAAAAAACAAAAAAAAACCAACGCTGAATTAAGCCAGAAACCATAAATCAAAACAATAACCAGCAAACACATCACACTACCAACAACAGTACAAAAAACAAACACACACACACAGAAAAAAGCAAGAAAAAAGCAAACAAAAGAAGACACCTAACTAGTACTTATCCAGATTTTCGATGGAACCATCACATCCAAAAGTCTGGACCATATAAAAGGAGATCCAGTCCAGGTCTTTGAAAGATCCACCAGCAGCATAAAAGGCAGTACAACGGCAGTCAGAGGGCTACCACTGATGAAGAAGGCAGCTAAGTCCTTCGAAACGCGTCTGGTGACCTCCCTCTAAAACCTGCTAAGAACCTTATCCTGGAAGCGCTTCCAAATAACTAACTCCATCTGAATCCTCCGGATCGAAAAAGACCACCAACGAAAATCTCAAAACCAAGTCCGGCAAAGACACGTGAGACGCCGAAGAAGTGACGTCATACCCACGTGGCACGCCGAGAAGACCGGGAAACAAACACTGCAGAGCGCAGCAAGGCTGCTCCAACAGCCAGGACACCTCGCAAAGAAGGTAAACAGTCAGGGTGCAGTCTTCTTTAATGTGTGGGACGCCACACTAAGTACAGCACCCGACTGACATACCACCTATATATATTTTTGTATTTTATATTTTTATCCTTTTTACCTTTTCACCGCTCTATCCATATACTATATACTTTCTATGTGACCAACACCGGTGGTACAGACAGACAACTTTTATGGACTGTACACAAACGGACACAGCCATTTACTGTACCCACTGAAGGTGGAAACCGCTACCAGACAATCACTGCATTGTCACATCCCCCATATTTTTGTCATTGTGCACCTTCAATGCTGTATATTGCAAAACATCATTTTTATTTTTGAGAACCTCATTTTTTGGGACTTCTACATTTTTAGAACCTCTATCTTTTATTCCCCACTCTTAAAACGTACCCTTATAAAAATAAATACATATTTTACTATCCTACGTGTATATTGCCTCCTTAGCATTACTGATATATATAGTGGAAAACCGGCACTCTACATCTATCTATATAATAATAGACTGACATGAGCTGATCAAATACAATATAAATTCAATTGCAAGCTTAAGTTTCCTGGATATAGGGCCCAGTATTCCAGCGTCTCTAAAATCCAGATAGACCCAGTAGGCAACATAATGGGCTGAATGTGAGTTTTATTTGGAGCTAAAAAACAACAACAGTTTGTAGGCTATACCTGGCAAGGGAATAAGGAAAAGCCTCCAATTAGAGGAGGAGGGGGTGTTTGGTATCAGGGACAAGGCTGTAAAACCAGTTTCAGACCGTTTTCCGAAGCCCTGATTGTACCCCTCAATAATTATGCCAATCACATCAATATGAAGAGGGATGTAAGAAGAGTATAATAGTTGGATCTGACACTGTCGCAAATTTAAATTCACATACCCCATTTACTCACGAGCCCTGCCCATAACAGGGTATCAGGTCGATGAAATCATGGGCCCCCTTCCGATTTCACTGCCGACTGAAGGGGTGTAAAGGATTCAGGCCTTGGGACCAAGCGGGCAGGGAAGAGCAACGAGGTAAGAAGAAAGAGACTTCTGCGAGGTGCACCACACCTCCAGTGGCTATTCCAACTCAGAATTTCACGTCTCCGCTCTCCTCTCATGACCCCTCAGGTCTCCCGCCACACTCTTTCTCTTACGACACGGCTCTAACAACAGGGGGTCAGGATCCAGATCAGCAGTGACGTCGGGGTCAGTGAAGACGACCGGTACATGGTGTGCCCTTGTCTGGACCTCCAAGCTGAGCTTCCAACTCGGGCTCCACATAGCCACCTCTGCTCCGGCGCCCTCAGCACACTCGCCACACACTCCCTCCTGTACCTTTACTTCACTCCAGCAGGAGAAAACTGGGTCAGGACCACCAATCACACCCAAGGCTCAGGGGAAGCCATCCACGCCAAGGGCAGGCATCACAGGTAGCGCTTGCGACACCTCGCTGCAGGGGCACAACAGAGGCCAGGCCGTCAGGCAAGAGAGGAAAGAGCACAGTAAGGCGCTGCCATGAGGGGGAGGGAATCGTGGCACATCGACACTACTACGTCATGCCGCAACGACCCTCGATGATCATGAATATATGAAAATATTTTTCCAATACGGTGAATGGCGTAACGTAAAAAAGGGTCAAAATGGCGAATTTGCCATTTTTTCATTGCTTTACTTACCCCCCAAAAAATTGGCATGTGATCACAAAGTCACACACACTCCAAAATTGTATCAATAAAAACTACAGATTGTCCAGCAACATGAGCCCTCACACAGCTCAGTAGATATAACTATAAAAAAAAGTTATGGGGGTCAGAATATATATATTTTTTCAAAGTTAAAATTAATTTTTACACTATTTAGACATAAAAAATATACATATGGGTATCATTGTAATCGTACTGACAAAGAGAATGAAGGGCATGGATCAGTTTTGCTGTAAACTGAATGGTGTGGGAACAAAACACGTAAAACGGTTGAGGAATTGCGTTTTTTTTTCAATTCCATCCCATTGTATTCCATAATTAATGGTGCAATTAAAAAGTACAAATTGTCCCGCACAAAATAAGCCCTCATACAGCTATGTGAACGGAAATGTAAAAAAGTTAGGACTCTAAGAAGATATGGAAGAAAAAATGAAAACGCTAAAATGAAAAAACCTCTGATATCCTAAGTGCTTCTGGTCACCCTAACTCATACATCCTCTATATCAAAACATTACGGAAAGAGGAGATAATGTTTGTCTTATTTTGGTTTCATAATTGTTCTGTTAACAAAATAAAAGACTACCCCCCCCTTATAAAAAAAAAATTAAGGTATAAATGACACAAAAATAAAGCCCCATATATTACAAAAAAGTCACAAAAATTATTTACATAACCGAATAGAAAAAAATTACGGCTTTCAAAGATCTATCTACTAGAAATGGATAATGCACCCAAGTCAGCAAGGTGGAAAATGGCCCAGTCTTGAACTGGTTAAAAAGGTCTAGATGTTTGTCCAATGACAAATGACTTAAAGGGTTATAGTCAATATAAAGGTTGAACTCCCCCCATCCCCCCCCCCCATGTAAGGTAGTGGGTTCAGAGCACCAGCCCTCTAAACTGTTGCATTTAGAAATCTATTGGACCATGCATTACCGTATATGAGCTTGGGTCATATCCGCAGCAGAAATTTTCGATCAGGTGTAACAATAGTTCCTTAAACACCAAATGGAGTATGGTCGGCTTTGAGCAGAAAAACAAACTTTTTTTTTTAAACTATACATATGTAAAATGACTGGTACTGTGTACAGTAGCACTGTTGTATGGAGTACTCTGGAATTTACAAGAAATGAAGCTACAGTAAATAGATTTATGGATGGTTTTCTGCAATAAAATGAGTTGTAGGGTGCAACAGAAATTCACATTTGCCTGAGGAAGCGCAGGAGCGCAAAACGGCCGTCGGTACAATTTTAGCCTGTGTGGAATTTACCATGTCCACCCCTGCCTTTTTTTTTTATAGTTCCATGATGTGCAGTGACCAGGAACTGGTACGCTGACGCCACTTATGCAGTGTCTCAGGATATGGGTAGATAATAGTTTGTTTGTGACGCCAATTGCAGCATGCGCATGGTTCTACCCCAGGGCCCTTGCAAGGTGCTATAACGCACGTCCCAGATTAGAAATGCCAGAGTGCTGTAATGGCTGATAATGGCTCTATAGGGTAGCGGTAATTGTGTCAACGGTGTTTCCTACCTGGGTACAGCTGGACTCCTGGCTCACTTGCAATACATTTGAGTGTAGTGATAGTAGGAGTAATAGAGGAATTTTGCAGCAGGAATGATGTCCAGACCTTTAGGTGACGTTCAAATGTTTCTTTACTGAAGGTAACTTGTATCCAAGTAGTATACAGCTTTGGTCTCTGGTTCCAGCAGGTTTTAGCAATCATTGTCAGGAATGAATAAATCTGTACTTTAAATGTGAGCTTGCAGGATAATTAGTCTGCTTGGTAGTTCTGAAATTGTGGCAGGAACTAATCTTCTGCGCTTCTCTATATTTTCTGCTTTGTGGGGACAGACTAGATGAGGAGGATATGGCTTCTCCCAGGTCTCTGGACTTAACTCACCGGTAGTTTCTCAGGGGATGCTTTCTTCCTGGAACTCTGGAGATTTCTTCTTATCCAGCTGAGGCTGAAGGTTCTCAGACTGGGTATGTGATCAATGTCTCAGCCGAAACAAGATCCTGGCTTTCTTCCCTATGCAGGGGATCTCCTGAAGGCTATCACACAGCCTTTCCCAACAGGGGTGGCTGGCACACCAACACTAACTTCCTTTTCCACACATGCTGCAAGATGTGGGAACAGTCCACACCTCCACAGAGTGGGAGCTAAGCTGAAATAATCCATTTCAGCCTAGATATGCTAAACGAAGACTAGTACCTGGCCAATGCGTTGCTGCCACCTGCTGGTAAACCTGGAAAATGACAAGAAAACAATTGTATTTAACATGGTTTTATATGCACATATGTGAAGCCATAATATAATATAAATTACATCTGATGACAGTATACAAGCTCTTAGAAGATAGTAGCGGGGTAGAGGCATGTAGTAACACAACTCTGGGGTGTTACAGATGTATACGGGAATAAAATAAAGTGCTTTTCATTTTTCTGACGTCGAGAAACTCACATGGTCTTCAAGTCACAATAGTATTGTAAAAAATTTGACGTAACCAAACACCCGCTGGAGTTATGGCAGGACGCTGCTATTATCCGTGGCACATGAAAACTGTCCTTGTTGCGCATTGCAACCAATCATAGAACAGCTTACATTTTTCAAGAGCACTATAAGAGACGAAAGCTGTGTGGGATTGGTTGTTATTGGTGACAAAGACCAGTGTTTTTATTTTTGTTTTTTTTTGGATAGTTCTAATACATCTCCCTTATAAAAAGGGATGGCTTTAAAAAAAAAAAATTCCATTAATTATTGCAGCACATCTAGCCATTGTGGTAAATTACCAAAGCAGCCGCCATAAACGTGATCTAATAACCTGACAATAGGAATCTAGAACTCTACATATGATCGGTTCTAATAATTAATCATTTATCAAAATAGAAGGAGTGACAGTTGCCCATGGCAACCAATCACAGCTCAGCTCTCATGTCTTAAACTGCAATGGAAAAATGAAAGCTGGGCTTTGATTGGTTATGGAATGGATTGGTTTCATAAGCTCATCAATAAATACAGGGTTCTAGGTGTGTATCTTATTCATGAAGTCTATGCAGATTATCACCCTTCCAGGAACTGCAATCCAATGCACCATACATAGGAAATTCCTAACTCTGCCATTGCCATTCATACAGCACTAGAGGATAGCTTCACTTTCCAACCTTGATGTGATGACTGTAATAAACAAAATGTAAAGCAGGCAGAGCACATCTGTTTTAACACTTGACAAGATAAGGTTTGGAAGTCGTTTCCCTCCAGGTCATTAGTATTTTAACCCCTTAAGGACACAGCCTTATTACACCTTAGGACCAGGCCATTTTTTGCAAATCTGACCAGTGTCACTTTAAGTGATGATAACTTTAAAACGCTTTGACTTATCCAGGCCATTCTGAGATTGTTTTTTCATCACATATTGTACTTCATGACACTGGTAAAATAAAGTAAAAAAAAAAATATTTTTTTTGCATAAAAAAATGTCATATTTACCAAAAATTGGGAAAAATTAGCAAATTTCAAAGTTTCAGTTTCTCTACTTCTGTAATACATAGTAATACCCCTAAAAATTGTGATGACTTTACATTCCCCATATGTCTACTTCATGTTTGAATTATTTTGGGAATGATATTTTATTTTTTGGGGATGTTACAAGGCTTAGAAGTTTAGAAGCAAATCTTGAAATTTTTCAGAAATTTACAATAACCCAATTTTTAGGGACCACTACAGCTCTGAAGTCACTTTGCGAGGCTTACATAATAGAAACCACCCAAAAATGACCCCATTCTATAAACTACACCCCTCAAGGTATTCAAAACAGATTTTACAAACTTTGTTAACCCTTTAGGTGTTGCACAAGAGTTATTGGCAAATGGGGATGAAATTTGAGAATTTCATTTTATTGCCTAATTTTCCATTTTAACCCATTTTTTCCAAAGCAAGGGTTAACAGCCAAACAAGACTGTATCTTTATTGCCCTGACTCTGCCATTTACAGAAACACCCCATATGTGGCCGTTAACTACTGTACGGCCACACAGCGGGGCGTAGAGTGAAAGGTGCGCCGTTTGGTTTTTGGAAGGCAGATTTTGCTGGACTGGTTTTTTGACACCATGTCCCTTTTGACGCCCCCTGATGCACCCCTAGAGTAGAAACTCCATAAAAGTGACCCCATCTAAGAAACTACACCCCTCAAGGTATACAAAACTGATTTTACAAACTTTGTTAACCCTTTAGGTGTTGCACAAGATTTAATGGAAAATAGAGCTACAATTTCAAAATTTCACTTTTTTGGCAGATTTTCCATTTTTTTTTTTTTTCCAGTTACAAAGCAAGGGTTAACAGCCAAACAAAACTCATTATTTATGGCCCTGATTCAGTAGTTTACAGAAACATCCCATATGTGGTCGTAAACCGCTGTACGGTCACACGGCAGGGCGCAGAAGGAAAGGAATGCCATACGGTTTTTGGAAGGCAGATTTTGCTGGACTGGTTTTTTTGACACCATGTCCCATTTGAAGCGCCCCTGATGCACCCCTAGAGTAGAAACTCCCAAAAAGTGACCCCATTTTAGAAACTACGGGATAGGGTGGCAGTTTTGTTGGTACTAGTTTAGGGTACATATGATTTTTGGTTGCTCTATATTACACTTTTTGTGCGGCAAGGTAACAAGAAATTGCTTTTTGGCACCGTTTTTTTTTGTTATTTACACCATTTATCTGACAGGTTAGATCATGTGGTAATTTTATAGAGCAGGTTGTCACGGACGCGGTGATACCCAATATGTATACAATTTTTTTTATATTAATGTAAGTTTTACACAATAATTTCATTTTTAAAACAAAAAAAATGTTTTAGTGTCTCCATAGTCTAAGAGCCATAGTTTTTTCAATTTTTGGGCGATTATCTTAAGTAGGGTCTCATTTTTTGTGAGATGAGATGACGGTTTGATTGGCACTATTTTGGGGTGCACATGACTTTTTGATTGCTTGCTATTACACTTTTTGTGACGGAAGATGACAAAAAATTGCTTTTTTTACACCGTTTTTATTTTTATTTTTTTACGGTGGTTATCTGAGGGGTTAGGTCATGTGATATTTTTATAGAGCCGGTCAATACGGACGCGGCGATACCTAATATGTATACTTTTTTTTTATTTATGTAAGTTTTACACAATGATTTCATTTTTGAAACAAAAGAAATCATGTTTTAGTGTTTCCATAGTCTAAGAGCCATAGCTTTTTCAGTTTTTGGGCGATTATCTTGGGTAGGGTATGATTTTTGCGGGATGAGATAACGGTTTGATTGTTACAATTTTGGCGTACATGCAACTTTTTTTTATCACTTTTATTACCTTTTTTGGGAAGTAAGGTGGGCAAAATTCCAATTTCATCATAGTTTTAAATTTTTTATTTTTATGGCGTTCACCGTTCGGGTAAAGTAACATGACCGTTTTATAGATCAGGTCGTTACGGACGCGGCGATACCAAACATGTGTAGGGAATTTTATTTTTTTCATTTTTAATCAGTGATAAATGTGTTTTTTGATTTTTACTTTATTTTTGACCCAGACCCACTTGGTTCTTGAAGATCCAGTGGGTCTGATGTCTGCATAATACAGTACAGTACAATATATATTGTACTGTACTGTATTTTACTTACACTTTGTCTGAACAGATCTATGCTTTCAGCACAGATCTGTTCAGAACCATGGACAGCAGGGCGCCTGAGAAGGCGTCCTGTTGCCATGGGAACCTTCCCCGTCTGCTCATTAGTTGCCAGAACTTCGCAGACGGGGAAGGGTAAGGACAGGGCTTGGGGGCTGCCTGGAAGCTCTCCCCCTCTCCATTCGGGGGGCTGCAAAGGCACAGCAGCCCCCCGATGGGAGAGGGAGGGAGCTCCCTGAGCTGTTAACCTTTTCCATACAGCGGTCCGTACGGACCGCTGTATGGAAAGGGTTAAACGGCTGACATCGCATCACCGATGTCAGCCGTTTATACCAGGGTGCCATCAATGTGCTGGCACCCTGGTATACCCACTAGACGCGAACGATTATGCAATGGGAGGCGGGCGGGGGATCGCGATCCCGCCTACCGCACCACCCGCCTCCCGCACCACCCCCACCGCCCGCAACCCTCCCCCTGCACCTCCCACCATGCTCAAATAACTCAGGGGTGCAGGGGGGAGGGATACTGGAACATTTTTTTAATCCTAAAGTTTCTAATCCCCGCGGTCAGGGACCGCGGGGATCAGAAACTGCAGAAATCGCAGCAAACCGCAGGTCTGAATTGACCTGCGGTTTGCTGCGATCGCCAACATGGGGGGGTCACGGGACCCCCCCGCGCATTTAGCCTAGGTGCCTGCTCAATGATTTGAGCAGGCACCGGGTTCCGATTACTGCCAGCCGCACGGCAGTGATCGAAAATACACAGGGCGTACATGTACGCCCTGTGTCCTTAAGTACCAGGGCACAAGGGCGTACCTGTACGCCCTGTGTCCTTAAGGGGTTAATAGACAGGTATTGGAACTCATAGCATTTGAGTTTTCTGCATTGCTGCACATAGTCAATGGAGCAATTTACTTTATAAACTACACAGAGGTATCTGTCCATTTAGTGAACGTAAGGTGAATTTACTGCATATTATGTGCAGAAAGCATTCCAAATCTTCGTTATAAAGTAGACTCATACACTGATTGTGCTATTAGGGTCCTTACAGAGAGGCCTGAAAGATAAAGCTATGTGACAGCCAAACAAAATGACTCGTCCTTTGAGAACTGTACGTGACTACACACACCTCCAGGCTGTGTAGGGGCTATTTGACCATGAAGGAGAGTGATGGGGTGCTGCGCCAGATGACCTGGCCTCCACAGTCACCGGACTTGAACCCAATCGAGATGGTTTGGGGTGAGCTGGACCGCAGAGTGAAGGCAAAAGGGCCAACAAGTGCTAAGCATCTCTGGGAACAAGACTGTTGGAAGACCATTTCAGGTGACTACCTCTTGAATCTCATCAAGAGAATGCCAAGAGTGTGCAAAGCAGTAATCAAAGCAAAAGGTGGCTACTTTGAAGAACCTAGAATATGACATATTTTCAGTTGTTTCACACTTTTTTGTTATGTATATAATTCCACATGTGTTAATTCATAGTTTTGATGCCTTCAGTGTGAATCTACAATTTTCATAGTCCTGAAAATAAGGAAAACTCCAAGCTTTTGGTCTTTACTGTATTTATATGTAATAAGGCCATTAGGCCTGTATTTGTGGGAGGAGTTAGTCCCCTACTTAAACGCCCAGCCCCACTCACCTCTGCCGTATTTACAGGCCCACTCGGACGTTGGTTTCGGCACACCACAACCAACTTATTTCTCTGGCACTATCCAGCTCATATTAAATTCCGAGCACAAATATATATATATATATATATATATATAGCATTTGCTTTATATACCCAACAATATGTGCTGGGGACCAAACAAGTAAACATACGTTCGTTGGGTGATCGTATCTACCATTACCTAAAATCTTAATTTCTGGCCAGGAAATTTTTGGGGCTTTTTTTTTTTTTTATGAAGAATCCTCATGTGTAAAAGCAGCAATGGTCTTCATTTAGGGTTATTTTTAGTACTAGTATTGTCTGATCTTAATTCCCAATTTAAGAGAGGTGATGAGGTGTACAGTTACTAAACATTCCTAATTCCATAAAGTCACACTGTGAAATACTGTATATTGGTGCTGGAGTAAGAATAAGGCTAGGATGGTCATGGCACTTTGCTGGTCACCATGTGACCACAGCCACTAACATTAGGTGCACTGTATTAGTGTGACATATCTTTGTGAAACCTTACCCTAAGGGTGCAGTACCTGCCAGACCTGTGCACTGTTGTGTGGTAAGAAATAGTGGATGTAACCAAAATGGAACAGAACATAGTTTTACATTTTTAAAGGCTTGATTTTTTTTTTTTGTGGGACATTTATTATTACATACAATGATTAGAAAAAATAAATAAAAAATAAATATATATATATATATATATATATATATATATATACAGTTGCAAGAAAACTATGTGAAACCTTTTGAATGATATGGATTTCTGCACAAATTGGTCATAAAATGTGATCTGATCTTCATCTAAGTCACAACAATAGACAATCACAGTCTGCTTAAACTAATAACACACAAACAATTAAATGTTACCATGTTTTTATTGAACACACCATGTAAACATTCACAGTGAAGGTGGAAAAAGTATGTGAACCCCTATACTAATCACATCTCCAAGAGCTAATTGGAGTGAGGTGTCAGCCAACTGGAGTCCAATCAATGAGATGAGATTGGAGGTGTTTGTTACAGCTGCCCTGCCCTATAAAAAGCACACACCAGTTCTGGGTTTGCTTTTCACAAGAAGCATTGGCTGATGTGAATGATGCCTCGCACAAAAGAGCTTTCAGAAGACCTACGATTAAGAATTGTTGACTTGCATAAAGCTGGAAAGGGTTATAAAAGTATCTCCAAAAGCCTTGCTGTTCATCAGTCCATGGAAAGACAAATTGTCTATAAATGGAGAAAGTTCAGCACTGCTGCTACTCTCCTTAGGAGTGGCTGTCCTGTAAAGATGACTGCAAGAGCACAGTGCAGACTGCTCAATGAGGTGAAGAAGAATCTTAGAGTGTCTGCTAAAGATTTACAAAAGTTTTTGGCATATGCTAACATCCCTGTTAGCGAATCTACAATACATAAAACACTAAACAAGAATTGGTTTCATGGGAGGATACCACAGAGGAAGCCACTGCTCTCAAAAAAAAAACAACAACATTGCTGCACGTTTACAGTTTGCACAAGACCACCTGGATGTTCCACAGCAGTACTGACAAAATATTCTGTGGACAGATGAAACCAAAGTTGAGTTGTTTGAAAGAAACACACAACACTATGTGTGAAGAAAGAGGCAGACCAACATCAAAACCTCATCCCAACTGTGAAGTATGGTGGTGGGGGTATCATGGTTTGGGGCTGCTTTGCTGCGTCAGGGCCTGGATGGATTGCTATCATCGAAGGAAAAAATTAAGTCCCAAGTTTATCAAGACATTTTGCAGGAGAACTTAAGGCCATCTGTCCACCAGCTGAAGCTCAACAGAAAATGGGTGTTGCAACAGGACAACAACCCAAAGCATAGAAGTAAATCAACAACAGAATGGCTTAACCACTTCAGCCCCCCTAGCTTAAGCACCCTTAATGACCAGACCACTTTTTACAATTCTGCACTACACTACTTTCACTGTTTATTGCTCGGTCATGCAACTTACCACCCAAATGAATTTTACCTCCTTTTCTTCTCACTAATAGAGCTTTCATTTGGTGGTATTTCATTGCTGTTGACATTTTTACTTTTTTTGTTAATCGAAATTTAATGAAATTTTAACAAAAAAATGACATTTTTCACTTTCAGTTGTAAAATTTTTCAAAAAAAAACGACATCTATATATAAATTTTTCTCAAAATTTATTGTTCTACATGTCTTTGATAAAAAAAAATGTTTGGGTAAAAAAAAATGTTTGGGTAAAAAAAAATGGTTTGGGTAAAAGTAATAGCGTTTACAAACTATGGTACAAAAATGTGAATTTCCGCTTTTTGAAGCAGCTCTGACTTTCTGAGCACCTGTCATGTTTCTTGAGGTTCCACAATGCCCAGACAGTAGAAAAACCCCACAAATAACCCCATTTCGGAAAGTAGACACCCTAAGTTATTCGCTGATGGGCATAGTGAGTTCATAGAACTTTTTATTTTTTGTCACAAGTTAGCGGAAAATTATGATTTTTTTTTTCCTTACAAAGTCTCATATTCCACTAACTTGTGACAAAAAATAAAAACTTCCATGAACTCACTATGCCCATCATGAAATACCTTGGGGTGTCTTCTTTCCAAAATGGGGTCACTTGTGGGGTAGTTATACTGTCCTGGCATTTTAGGGGCCCAAATGCGTGCGAAGTAGTTTGAAATCAAAATGTGTAAAAAATGGCCTGTGAAATCCGAAAGGTGCTCTTTGGAATATGGGCCCCTTTGCCCACCTAGGCTACAAAAAAGTGTCACACATGTGGTATCGCCGTACTCAGGAAAAGTTGGGGAATGTGTTTTGGTGTGTCATTTTACATATACCCATGCTGGGTGAGATAAATATCTTGGTCAAATGCCAACTTTGTATAAAAAAAATGGGAAAAGTTGTCTTTTGCCGAGATATTTCTATCACCTAGCATGGGTATATGTAAAATGACACCCCAAAACACATTCCCCAACTTCTCCTGAGTACGGCGATACCACATGTGTGACACTTTCTTGCAGCCTAGATGGGCAAAGGGGCCCACATTCCAAAGAGCACCTTTCTGATTTCACAGGCCATTTTTTACAGTTTTTGATTTCAAACTACTTCACACGCATTTGGGCCCCTAAAATGCCAGGGCAGTATAACTACCCCACAAGTGACCCCCATTTTGGAAAGAAGACACCCCAAGGTATTCCGCAAAACACATACGGACGTCTGAATGGAGCCTTACAGGGGGATGATCAATGACAGGGGGGTGATCAGGGAGTGTATATGGGGTGATCATTCCCCTGTCATTGATCACCCCTCTGTAAGGCTCCATTCAGACGTCCGTATGTGTCTTGCGGATCCGATCCATGGATGTGTGGATCCGTAAAACACATACGGACGTCTGAATGGAGCCTTACAGGGGGATGATCAATGACAGGGGGTGATCAGGGAGTGTATATGGGGTGATCACCCCCCTGTCATTGATCACCCCCTTGTAAGGCTCCATTCAGACGTCCGTATGTATTTTGCGGATCCGATCCATGGATGCGTGGATCCGTAAAACATATATGGACATCTGAATGGAGCCTTACAGGTGGGTGATCAATGACAGGAGGGTGATCAATGACAGGGGGGTGATCAGGGGTTAATAAGTGACCGGGGAAGGGGGGGGGGTGTAGTGTATGTGTGGTGCTTGGTGCTACTTATTACAGAACTGCCTGTGTCCTCTGGTGGTCGATCCAAGCAAAAGGGACCACCAGAGGACCAGGTAGTAGGTATATTAGACGCTGTTATCAAAACAGCATCTGATATACCTGTTAGGGGTTAAAAAAAATCGCATCTACAGCCTGCCAGCGAACGATCGCCGCTGGCAGGCTGTAGATCCACTCGCTTACCTTCCGATCCTGTGAACGCGCGCGCCCGTGTGCCGGCGCGTCCACTCGGAATAACAGGGCCGCCGCCTGGTTAAACAGCAGAAAATATAACTTCTGGAGTGGCCCAGTCAGAGTCCTGACCTCAACCCGATTGAGATGCTGTGGCATGACCTCAAGAAAGCGATTAACATCAGACATCCCAACAATATTGCTGAACTGAAACAGTTCTGTAAAGAGGAATGGTCAACAATTACTCCTGACCGTTGTGCACGTCTGATCTGCAACTACAGGAAACGTTTGGTTGAAGTTATTGCTGCCAAAGAAGGTTCAACCAGTTATTAAATCCAAGGGTTCGAATACTTTCTCCTCCTGCACTGTGAATTTACATGGTATGTTCAATACAAACATGGTAACATTTAATTTTTTGTGTGTTATTAGTTTAAGCAGACTGTAATTGTCTATTGTTGTGAAGATCAGATTACATTTTATGACCAATTTGTGCAAAAATCCCTATCATTCCAAAGGGTTCACATACTTTTTCTTGCAACTGTATGTATATAATATAAACATAAAAAAAAAAAAAAAAAAATATATATATATATATATATATATATATTGTGAGAGAGTGACTGGAAAAGTAGTAGCGAATCGTTATATTTCCCCTAGGTTTCTTTCATATACCATGTACTATGCTACAGGAGGTGGATATCTTAACTAGGAAACTGGGTGAGATATCAGAAATCCAGGAAAAGCTGGTCTGCCTTAGCAAAGCATAGTTTGCTGAGGACTTTGGTAAATTGTGTTGTCGGGCCTGGATTTTAATGGAATGAGGATGCAGGTTGGTAGTGGGGCTCCTCATTCCCTTCCTGTCCAGAACGGGTTTCATATAGAGCTCTCAGCCAGGTGATGGAGCTCAGCTAATTTCTGGGCTATAAAGGTTTGCACTATGAGCATGTCTGGGTGGGGACTGGTTGAACTGACTGGCTTTCACCATTGCTACAGAAGTCTGCTAAAGCAACAAAAAGGACACTGTGAGTTTATTTTGAATTGTGTCGTGTGGCTGGTAGTAGGCCGCCCGTATAGAAAGGGTGATTTTATGTTTAGTTAGTGCTCAGCCGAGCAGGAATTTATTTTGTATCTTTGCCTGAATGTAAAGGTCTTATATTTTGTTTGTGGATGAAAATAAAGAAAACGGGCAAATCCCTGTGTGAACTGTGCCATTGTGTCACTGTCTCTGACTGCTGTGCCCACTACTATTGAGCTAACCCCCACAATATATATATCTAGGATGGAACTAGAAAAAAAACTCAATTACGCCATTGTTTTACATGTTTCTTAAAGGAAATCTGTCACCAGGATAATTGCTATTGAAGTAAAGCCATAGCCTAATACAGGCATGGCCAACCTGTGGCTCTCTAGCTGTTGTAAAACTACAACTCCCATCATGCCCTGCTGTAGGCTGATGGCTGTAGGCAGTCTGTGCATGATCGGAGTTGTAGTTTTGCAACAGCTGGAGAGCCTCAGGTTGCCTGGGTTCCTTCCTGCAAGAGTGATGCCCCTCTGGGGACCTTACTGGCTCATTTGCATACCAAATAAACTAGATTTTCAGAAGATAAAAAACATCTATTGCTGAAACAAAGGCACATCTGAAAATAAGGTACTAAGTGCTATTAGGCTATGGTTTTACTTCAATAGCGATTATCCTGGTGACAGATTTCCTTTTAACAGTATTCACTGAGCAGTAAAAATGAACCTTTACCTTTTATTCTGTTGTTGAATATTATAACAGCGATACCAAACTTGTATTGTTTTTGTTATGTTTTAATACTTTATAAAATAAATAAAAAAACTTTGAACAAAAATTCTTTGTAATTTGTATGAGCTGTATAATGCCTCATTTTTGTGGGCAGAGCTGCTGTTTTTATTACAATTTTGTGGTATGTATGACTTTATATTACTTTTAAAAAATTTTATTTTGGAAGTAAAGTGACCAAAACAAAAAAAAACTTAGTTTGGGCACTTAGATTTTATATATATTTTTTCACTGTATGGGGCACATAGTTCAGACATTTTCAGACGTGGTGATGCCAATAATTTTTTATTTATTTTTTTTCAGGTTTTTTTTATGAATTTTTATTTGTAAAATGACGAAAGGGGTGATTTAACATTTTTACATTTTTGCATTTTTTCTTTTTTTTTCTTTAACAACCTTTATATTACTGTTTCAGAAGTCTAGTCGACTTGAACCTGTGATAGATAGCTTATACCATTGAAAGCAGTCAAATACTATTGCAGTCTATAGTAAAATTGTAATGTTCCTATTACTATCACAGGCTTGGAAGCCTTAGGTTACATGCACATGATGGAAGTTTTTTTTAACGGCAATCACAGGTCCGTTTTAAAAACAATGATCTATGGCAGGGATGCTAAACCTGCGGCCCTCCAACTGTTCCAAAACTACAACTCCCAGTATGCCTGGACAACCTACAGCTACTAGGGCATGCTGGGAGTTGTAGTTTTGCAACAGCTGGAGGGCCACAGGTTGAGCATCCCTGGTCTATGGAGTTATGTACCCCGCCGTTTTTTTGACAGCCAGTGACTAACAGACTTAAAAAAATAGAACATGTTCTATCCTGTCTGTTTTCACGGACAGTCAGCTCCCATACAATTGAATTGTACGATTTTTAACGTCCATTTTTCTGAAAGGTATTTTTCATTGTACGGTATGGTAGGAGTGGCCTATAGATTTCTGTATATTATATCTACTACCCAATTATACCATGTTCTTGTCCGTTTCACCCTGTTCTTCTTAATCCCTGTATTTAAAACATTCTTTAGTCCCCTGCCCCTCCCTGCACAGTCTCTTCCCTGCTCCTTTTTCATGCACATTGCCATAGGCAGTCGTAATAAAAGATCAGTAAAATGCTTGTTACAGGACATATAGGTTCTGTATTCTGCTTACCTTCAGCCATTGCTTTATTTACCAAATAGAGGTGGCCCAAGAAGGAACATAGGCCCCCACATTTCACACAACTTTATTTAAATCAATAGTAAAAATGACCAAAATAAACTTTGTAACATGTCTTATAAGAGAGATGTCTAGATCTCATGTTATCAGCTGTACCCAGACCCTTGATTTTTACTTTGAAAAATTCCCTAAATCTCTCCAAGATGGGAGCAGATCCACAGGAGGATCACATTACACATGTCAATACAAATCTATGGATGGGGGACGTGGAGGGATGAGCAGGAGCACAGTGACACACGCAGACTGTTGGAGCTACATGGACCGAGATATAAACTTCCTAAATGCTTTATACACATCTATACAGGTCAGTACCTCTCTGTAATGTCCTTCATGATCCTGGGGCTACTTCTTAATGAGTAAGAGAAGATTAGGAAGCAGATTCTCCCCTACTTTCTGTGCAATGCTTGGCAGCTAGACTTTACCCACCATCTCTGGGAGAACTGCAAAATAGATATTCAGCATGCACAGAAAAATGCCAGATACAAGCCATATAATGATAAGAAATAGGTATTCCTCATGTACACACAATGCACTATTGATTAACAGTTTGTTGAACGGTTAGGTATGGTTTGACATGGATTTTAAATGAAAGTGAGATCACATCCCTAATATACTGTATATTAGGGAGGATGTTGAGAAACTGCTGAATGCTTGAAACAGCATAGCAGATTTAAGTGACATCTGAATTTTAGTTTTTGAATATACACTGAACAAAATTATAAATGCAACACTTTTGGTTTTGCTCCTATTTTGCATGAGCCGAACTCAAAGATCTGAAAAATTTGCTATATACACAAAAGACCCATTACTCTCAAATACTGTTCACAAATCTGTATAAATCTGGGTTAGTGAGCACTTCTCCTTTGCCGAGATAATCCAACCCACCTCACAGGTGTGGCATTTCAAGATGCTGATTAGACAGCATGAATTTTACACAAGTGTGCCTTAGACTGCCCACAATAAAAGGCCACTCTGAAATGCGCACAGTTTTGCCTTACTGGGCAGGGATCATAAAGCCAGTCAGTATCTGGTGTGGCCACCATTTGCCTCACACAGTGTAACACCTCTCTGTCGCATAGAGTTTATCAGGTTGTTGATTGTGGCCTGTGGAATGTTGGTCCACTCCTCTTAAATAGCTGTGCAAAGTTACAGAATATTGGCAGGAACTGGAATGTTTACGTCGATCCAGAGCATCCCAAACATTCTCAATGGGTGACATGTCCTGTGAGTATGCTGGCCATGCAAGAACTGGGATGTTTTCAGCTTCCAGGAATTGTGTACAGATTCTTGCCATATGGGGCCATGCATTATCAGGCTGCAACATGAGGTGATGGTCGTGGATGAATGGCACAACAATGGGCATCAGAATCTCATCACGGTATCTCTGTGCATTCAAAATGCCATCAATAAAATGCACCTATGTTCACTGTCCATAACATATTCCTGCCCATACCATAACCCCACCGCCACCATGGGCCACTCGATCCACAACGTTGACGTCAGCAAACTTGCCCACTCAAGTCGGTTACGACGAACTGCAGTCAGGTCCAAAATAATGAGGATGACGAGCATGAACATGAGCTTCCCTGAGACAGTTTCTGCAGAAATTTGGTTATGCAAACCAATTGTTGCTGCAGCTATCCAGGTGGCTGGTCTCAGACGATCATGGAGGTGAACATGCTGGATGTGGAGGTCCTGGGCTGGTGTGGTTACACGTGGTCTGCGTTGTGAGGCCGGTTGGATGTACTGCCAAATTCTCTTTGGAGACGGCTTATGGTAGAGAAATGAACATTCATTGCATGGGCAACAGCTCTGGTAGACATTCCTGCAGTCAGCATGCCAATTGCATGCTCCCTCAAACGTTGCAATATATGTGGCCTTGTGCTGTGTGATCAAACTGCACATTTCAGAGTGGTCTATTATGGTGGGCAGTCTAAGACACCTGTGCAATATTCATGCTGTCTAATCAGATATGCCCCACCTGTGAGGTGGAATGGAGAAGTGCTCACTAACACAGATTTAGACAGATTTGTGAACAATATTTGCGAGTAATGGGTCTTTTGTGTATGTAGAAAATGTTTCAGAACTTTGAGTTCAGCTCATACAAAATGGGAGCAAAACCGAAAGTGTTGTGTTTATATTTTTGTTCAGTGTAGTTAGACCTTAAGAGCATAAACTTTTATCATTTGGTTGTTTTTACTAGTACACATTGTTTCAAATTGCTGGTCTCTGCCCACATAAGTATCCAAGGCAGCTGCAGTGGTGGCACCCGGCATAGCATTGTGCTGCTTGCATAGAGTGGCTTAGTCTACC
This sequence comes from Bufo gargarizans, assembly GCF_014858855.1. Lineage (NCBI taxonomy): Eukaryota > Metazoa > Chordata > Amphibia > Anura > Bufonidae > Bufo > Bufo gargarizans. Next base: position 84,317,977 of record NC_058087.1, on the reverse strand, counting down.
TGTGTAAGAAAAATATGATCTAAATCGCTGACTGGCTCAATCCACTGTAATGGACGCCATGAAAAATAAAAGTTGATTGACTACTCTTTTAGCTCAGTGGGTGATTGTGTCCTGCCTGTCCTGTCCAACCCTAGACAACCCTAAGATGTCTACAGATGTCCTCATGTGTGATCAAATACAAACTGAAGATTTCCATGGTTACTGTAAAAAGTTTTGCGTATTACAATGAAATTGTTACTTACAGTTTATCCATATAATAAGAAAAGCATTGACTGATGTTAGACTTTACTGCTATTAAAATCCCAACCCTTTGGTACCCTACAAGATCATATATTATCTTCTCATATATTCTCAGTTACAACTTAGTGTCATGTTCAGTTCCAAATTCTCTGGAGTCTGTTTCATGTCTTTTTTCCATATTAATTTCCACAGCAAGAAGAAAGCCAGTAATCTTTGCCTGTGGGACTTACACCTGCATGAACATTAGGAGCCAGAAGGAAAACTGCTACTTATGCTCCAGCTGTGCTTCCAGGAATAGGATTGTTCTTTGCTTCTTTCTTACATGTATATTGTATAAGTAACAACAATCTAGCACATCATTCCTCTGGATTTATAAATTTAAAAAAATTAGAGGCATACAATGAAATGTAATGAAGGCAGCAAGCCAAATACAACGTGTATGATATCCCATCATAATGATTAATGTATTTACATAAGGATAGCCAAGAACATTTGCTGGGAGTCAATTACATGTCATAAAATCTAATTCAGCCACAATCTAAATGCACCTGCCTGATCACAGGATATAAGTACCCTAAATGATCAGACTTGCTTAATAATAATATTTTTTATATAGTTCCAACATATTCCTAGCACTTTACAATCAGCGGGTTCATGTACAAACAGTCATAAATAACATAGTAACAAACAAGTCAACAATTAAAACAAGAGGAATGAGGGCCCTGCCTGCAAGAGCTTACAATCTATGTGGAGATGGTGACTGTCACGGCCATGCCCATGACCGTGACTCCTTGACCGCATGCGGTTGCCTGCGGTTTTCTATGGGTATTCAACCATGGGTGAGGGCCGCTTGTGTGTGGCCTCACTTGTGGTTGCCGCAGGCAACTAGCGTGGTATTTTGCAGCAGAGCAGCCTGAGCGTCGCTAGGCAGCTTGCTGCCCTGGCATGCGGTCTCACCTGACTCCCTTTTTGTTAGGTGTGTGTGTTGTGTGCACGGTGTATTATGTTTTGTGTGCACTTCCCCTTATATGTGTGTTTTCCCTTCTGTGTGCTGGAAGGGTTATCTTCCTTCCCAGTGTGTGTGATGTCACTGGGTGTGGTTGACCGGTGGGTGTGGCCTTTTGGCCTATATAGCCTGAGTCTCTTGCAGGCTTCAGTAGGTTGCTACAGCCCTGCTAGCTGGAGCAGCCTCCTGTGTATTTGATCTGCCTGTGAGAGCCACCACTGTGGTCATACGTTTAAGTTCAGTTTGTCTTTGTCTGTGTGATGTTCGGTCTATGTTTTCTGGTATATTTCTGTGCTGCCATGTATCTGGGTTCCGGTGTGTGGATGAGTTTGTGCTGACTTCAGTTTGTTATTTGTGGACTTCAGATTTCCTGCACACTGATCCAGTCAGCAGGGCTGTGGCAGGTGGCTGGAACTAGTGCAGCACCTGCCATATACATTGGTTTGCATTTGTGTTCCCCTTTTCTCTACAGCTTGGCCTTTGGGACTCCTGATCCTCCCTGTCTTGGAGGAGTGGGTTGTCCTACTCTGTCACCTAGGTCAGGGCCGACTTGAGGGCTTGTAGGGACTTTAGGTTCCGGCGTATGAGCCCTCCTACCATCAAGGTCGACTCATACTGACAGGAGACAGGGTCAGCGTTAGGGACGCAATAGGAGGTGACCTGCTCCCTAATGCTGTGGTCCTGGCCAAGCAGCAACCGGACATCCTCTAACAACACACGGCTGAGGATTTCCCCCATCCTCAGCCGTGACAGTGACACAGAAGGTAAAACGTGCTTGATTTGTACAATGGTCTGGCCATCTTAACATAATAGCTTGGAGGAGGGTGCTCCACACAACTGGTGCAGTTTGAGAGAACCTGTGCCGTTAACTATGATGTTCAGTGTTTCATGTGTTCCTGTAGTATACTACAAGGATGGAATGAAGAGTAATCATCATATCAGATTTGCGGAGACCCGACTCCCGGCAACCCCTCCTATCAGGTGTTTGAAGAGAAAGCAGATCTCATACAAGCTCTGCCTTCTCTTTATTTACCTGCTCACCATTGCAACCACGGTGGTGAGCAAGTATAGTTACAGCTAAGCCATCCCATTCACTTCAATGGGACGGGTCTGTAGTATTCACTTGAATAGGAAGGAGCCGTCCCATAGAAGTGAATAGGATGGCTTAGTTGTAATAACACCTGCTCACTGCTGCAGTTGTGACTGCTAGCAGGTGAACAGAGGTCATGGACAGAAGTGGACAAACCCTTAAAGTAAATACTGACGTCCAAAATGACCTCTAGTCTTAATGTGAAGAGCAGTATCTACTTGTTAAAGAGAAGGTATAATCAGAAAAGGACATTCTATTTTAGTCAGTGTTTTGTTAGAAACTTTTTATTTTTATTGTGATGGTATGGTTTTTTATGAGACTTATCCATAGAGCAAACATAATAAGCTGATATTTCCCGTTTGCTGCAGCTCACTTGTCAGCTTTGCTGGTCTCTGGAGAACTTTATTATTCTATTGATTTTATATTTGACCTTGCCAATGTTGCCTAAAAGGATGAGACGTACAGTTAGGTCCATATATATTTGGACACTGACACAAATTTTGTTTTTATTACCTGTTTACTAAAACATTTTCAAGTTATTGTTATATAATGGACATGAAGTCCAGACTTTTAACTTTCATTTGAGGGTATCCACATAAAAATTTCATAAAGGGTTTAAGAGTCTCAGCTCCTTTACATAAGGCACCCTGTTTTTAACCACCTCCGGACCGCCTAGCGCAGAATCGCGGTCTGGAGGCGGCAGTCTGAGGCACAGTCACGCAGGGATGAGTCATCTCGCGAGACGGGAGATGACACGCACAGCCGGCCCGCACATGCGCATCGCGGGCCGGCAAAAGTTCGAGGGGGGTTGCATCATCAGCCTGCCAGCCAATGATCGTGGCTGGCAGGCTGATGATTTTTTTTTTTAAATTAATCACGGGCCAGTTAACACTTTATATTTATAAATATAAAGTGTTAAATGGCTGCTGTGCTCTTCTGCTGATTCTTTTCGTCGGTTGGTCTCAGCAGAGGAGCACAGTTCACAGTGAGTACACAAGACACAACACTTGGCCCCCAGATCACCCCCCATCACCTCAATTAACACCTTGATCGCCCCTGTCAATCACCTAGTGAAAGGGAAAAAGTGATCAGTGTAAACTGTGACTTTTTTTTTCACTGGTATTGACTTTGACTTTCACTGGTATTGAGGTTTTAGAATAGTTCAGGCCCCTTGGTTAGATAGTTAGGAATCGGTTAGCGCCCAGCCCACCGCACTGCAGTCACTGATTCGCTGATTAGCATATCGCTAATTAGCATTTGTACTTTTATAGTATCTGTAAGTGATCAAAATTGATCAGTCAGATCTATAATAGTATTAGTGTCACCTTATTTCGCCCTCCACCCAAAACGCAGTGTTTGCCTGATCGGTCGCCCACACGTGCATTCACCCACGCCCGCCCTGCCGCAGTGACAAAAAATGTATTTATTTTTGATCACTGCACAATCACTTTCCAAGCGCTGCGGCAATAAAAAAATTGTTTTGATATTTTTTATCAATCGCAGCGGCCTCCGGTACTTCGCTAGCCTCCCATTTGTAAGACAGGCTTGCTTTTTTTCTTGGGTAGTCTCAGGGAATACCCCCTAAATTTTGTAGTCCAAATGTCAAACAAGGGGTATTCTTCTGAATAGGCCTACAGGATTCTGACCCAGTCGGATGAGGAATGGGAACCCTCATCTAACGAATCTAGCGGGTCAGAATATGAACCTGTAGAAAGCAGTGGTAGTCTGACCCAAAGTTCGGACGAGGAGGTTGAGGTCCCTGATAGCACCAGGCGTACCCGGCCCCGTGTTGCTAGACCACAGGTTACGCAGGATCCGCTTCAAGGGCAGCAGAGTGGGGCTGGTGCTGTCGGATTAAGTGGTGAGGCATATACCAGCAGCGCAGCCCACCCTGGACCTAGTACCAGCACTGCCGTACAACATGGTGAAGTGGCGAGCACCAGAAAGGCAGTTGAAGCTGGTATGGTGGCACGTGCAATAGTTACCCCGTCGCAGCCACTGCACAGACAGGCCCGTAGACCCCCTAGAGTCCCTGAGGTGCTGGCAAACCCTGATTGGCAGTCCCCAACTTCAGCCGCACCATTAGTTCCCCCTTTCACCGCCCAGTCTGGAGTTCGGGTTGAGACAGCTCAGATCGGTTCGGCCCTGGGATTTTTTGAGCTGCTCCACAAAATTCGGCCCCTCATAGACCACTTCAACCAGAAATTTGCAGATTTGTATACCCCTGAGCAAAACATCTGCGTAGACGAGTCCCTTTTACATTTTACCGGGCGCCTTGGCTTCAAACAATACATCCCAAGCAAGCACGCCCGGTATGGGATCAAATTGTATAAGCTCTGTGAAAGGGCCACAGGCTATACCCACAAATTTCGGATCTATGAGGGTAAAGATCAGACCCTGGAGCCAGTCGGTTGCCCTGACTACCTGGGGAGCAGTGGGAAGACAGTCTGGGACTTGGTGTCACCCTTATTTGGCAAGTGGTACCATCTTTATGTGGACAATTTCTACACAAGTGTGCCCCTCTTCAGGCATTTGTTCCTAGAACAGATTGGCTGCTGTGGCACCACGCGACCTAGTCGCAGGGGCTTCCCCCAACAGCTTGTTACCACCCATCTTGCAAGGGGGGAGAGGGCTGCCTTGTGTAATGAAGAACTGCTTGCGGTGAAATGGAGAGACAAGCGTGACGTTTACATGCTCTCCTCCATTCACGCAGACATGACAATACAAATTGAACGAGCAACCAGTGTCATTGAAAAGCCCCTCTGTGTCCACGACTATAATTCGCTCATGGGAGGGGTGGACTTCAATGACCAGATGTTGGCTCCCTTTTTAGTTTCCTGACGCACCAGACGCTGGTATAAGAAGGTGTCTGTATATTTAATTCAATTGGCTGCATATAATAGTTTTGTTCTTTACAGTAAGGCTGGGAGAACAGGATCCTTCCTCAAATTTCAGGAAGCAATCATTTAGAACCTCCTGTATCCAGGAGGTTCCGTGGCCCCATCCACCAGTGTAGTGAGCCGTCTACACGAGCGACATTTCCCCAATGTTGTTGCTGGTACCTCAACCCAACCGTCACCCCGAAAAAGATGTTGTGTCTGTAGCAGGAGTGGAATAAGGCGTGACACCCGCTATTTCTGTCCTGACTGCCCTGACCACCCTGCCCTATGCTTAGGGAGTGTTTCCGGAAGTACCACACACAGGTACACTTAGCATAGGGATCACATCTCACAGGACAGGTACAAAGGGCTATTAGGGCCCATTCACACAGAGCTGCTGCAAACCTCTCCTTTCACCTGGGACAAAGTGCAAAATGTACTTCGCCACATCTTTGGGCGATTTGCGCTTTGCACATTGTCCCATGGGGATGGAGAGGTTTTTCCTATTAAGGTAAAAAAAAAAAAAAAAAAAATCACCAGTAAGTAAAAAAGTTAACGTTATGTTCAAAAAGTTAAATAAAGTTTATATGTTCTGTTCAAAAGTTTTTATAAAGTTAATAAATTTATTGCGTTGCGGCCTGGTTTTTTCTTTTTTGTTTTATTTTTTTACCTTCCAGGTGGACCAACCGATTGACTAGCTGCAGCACTGCTGTGCATTCTGACGGAAGCATTGCGCTGCTGTCAGATTACAAGACGAGATTTCTCCTCTGCAGTAAAATATACGTTTGCCGAGGCATATGAGCTGAGGAGGCGGCAGTGTTCATATGCTTTGGCAAGCACTTTGTATATATACTTTGTATATATATAAAAAAAAAAAAATCCCGAGCTAAGTGGATATGGATGTTGGGCGGAGCTCCTATGTCCTGGCAGATGCCTTTCCCCTCCTTTTGTTTTTTATTGGCAGAGATTTTTTCATCCACATTGATCGATGAGAATGAAGAAATTTGTGCCGTTATTTTTTTCTTTCAGCCCAGAGGCTGAACAGAAAAAAAAAAATCTCATTACCCGTATGCTCAATATAAGGAGAATAGCAGAATCTCCTAATGCTGGCCATACATGTAATGATTGCGGAGACCCTCAAATGCCAGGGCAGTACAAACACCCCACAAATGACCCCATTTTGGAAAGCAGACACCCCAAGGTATTTACTGAGGGGCATATTGAGTCCATGAAAGATTGAAATTTTTGTCTCAAGTTAGCGGAAATGGAGACTTTGTGAGAAAAAGCAAAAAAAAATCAATTTCCGCTAACTTGTGCCCAAAAATATTTTTTTCTATGAACTCTGCATGCCCCTCATTGAATACCTTGGGGTGTCTTCTTTCCAAAATGTGGTCACATGTGGGGTATTTATACTGCCCTGGCTTTTTAGGGGCCCAAAAGCGTGAGAAGAAGTCTGGGATCCAAATGTCTAAAAATGCCCCCCTAAAAGGAATTTGGGCCCCTTTGCGTATCTAGGCTGCAAAAAAGTGTCACACATGTGGTATCGCCGTACTCAGGAGAAGTTGGGGAATGTGTTTTGGGGTGTCATTTTACATATACCCATGCTGGGTGAGATAAATACTCCTTATGAGTACGGCGATACCACATGTGTGACACTTTTTTGCAGCCTAGGTGAGCAAATGGGCCCACATTCCAAAGAGCACCTTTCGGATTTCACCGGTCATTTTTTACAGATTTTGATTTCAAACTACTTCTCACGCATTTGGGCCCCTAAAATGCCAGGGCAGTATAACTACCCCACAAGTGACCCCATTTTGGAAAGAAGACACCCCAAGGTATTCCGTGAGGGGCATGGCGAGTTCATAACATTTTTTAATTTTTGTCACAAGTTAGTGGAAAATGATGATTGTTTTTATTTTATTTTTTTCCTTACAAAGTCTCATATGCCACTAACTTGTGACAAAAAATAAAAACTTCCATGAACTCACTATGCCCATCATGAAATACCTTGGGGTGTCTTATTTCCAAAATGAGGTCACTTGTGGGGTAGTTATACTGCCCTGGCATTTTAGGGGCCCAAATGCGTGAGAAGTAATTTTAAATCAAAATCTGTAAAAAATGGCCTGTGAAATCCTAAAGGTGCTCTTTGGAATGTGGGCCCCTTTGCCCACCTAAGCTGCAAAAAAGTGTCACACATGTGGTATGACCGTACTCAGGAGAAGTTGGGGAATGTGTTTTGTGGTGTCATTTTACATTTACCCATGCTGGGTGAGATAAATATCTTGGTCAAATGCCAACTTTGTATAAAAAAATGGGAAAAGTTGTCTTTTGCCGAGATATTTATCTCACCCAGCATGGGTGTATGTAAAATGACACCCCAAAACACATTGCCCTACTTCTTCTGAGTAAGGCGATACCACATGTGTGACACTTTTTTGCAGCCTAGGTGCGCAAAGGGGCCTATATTCCAAAGAGGCCATTTTTTACAGATTTTTATTTCAAACTACTTTGCACGCATTTGGGACCCTAAAATGCCAGGGCAGTATAACTATCCCACAAGTGACCCCATTTTGGAAAGAAGACACCCCAAGGTATTTCATGATGGGCATAGTGAGTTCATGGATGTTTTTATTTTTTGTCACAAGTTAGTGGAATATGAGACTTTGTAAGGAAAAAGAAAATCATCATTTTCCGCTAACTTGTGACAAAAAATAAAAAGTTCTATGAACTCACTATGCCCATCAGCTAATACCTTAGGGTGTCTACTTTCCGAAATGGGGTCATTTGTGGGTTTTTTCTACTGTCTGGGCTTTGTAGAACCTCAGGAAACATGACAGGTGCTCAGAAAGTCAGAGCTGCTTCAAAAAGCGGAAATTCACATTTTTGTACCATAGTTTGTAAACGCTATAACTTTTACCCAAACCATTTATTTTTTACCCAAACATTTTTTTTTTATCAAAGACATGTAGAACAATAAATTTAGAGAAAAATGTATATATGGATGTCGTTTTTTTAAAAAAAAATTACAACTGAAAGTGAAAAATGACATTTTTTTGCAAACATTTTGTTACATTTTGATTAATAACAAAAAAAGTAAAAATGTCAGCAGCAATGAAATACCACCAAATAAAAAAAGCTCTATTAGTGAGAAGAAAAGGAGGTAAAATTCATTTGGGTGGTAAGTTGCATGACCGAGCAATAAACTGTGAAAGTAGTGTAGTGCAGAATTGTAAAAAGTGGTCTGGTCATTAAGGGTGTTTAGGCTAGAGGGGCTGAGGTGGTTAAAAGGACCTAAAGTACAGATGTAGTAGAGTTAACACACATGCTTTATGAGATGTGTTATCTAAACTAAATGCGTTAAGCAAACACCTTCTATTACTTTCAATGGCTTTTGTTTCAAGATAAAACAATGTTAAGAAATTTGAGTTAAGAGTGTGTGTGTGTTAACACTGCTACATCTGTAATTGGACAATTGACTCAAAGGCTGTTTCATGGGTAGGTGTGGGCAATTCCTTTATTATTTCTCAATTAAGCACATAAAAGGCCTGGAGTTGATTTGAGGTGTGGTGCTTGCATTTTGAAGATTTTGCTGAGAAGTAAACATGTGGTCAAAGGAGCTCTCCATGCAGGTGAAACAAGCCATCCTTTTGCGAAAACAGAAAAAATCCATCCAAGAAATTTCTACAATATTAGGCAAAAATCTACAGTTTGGTATATCCTGAGAAAGAAAGCAAGCACTGGTGACCTCAACAATGCAAAAGACCTGGACACCCATGGAAGACAACAGTGGTGAATGATCGCAGTATAATTACCATGGTGAAGAGAAACACCTTCACAAAAGCCAACCAAGTGAACAACACTCTCCAGGATATTGGCGTATCAATATCCAAATCTACCATAAAGAGGAGACTGCATGAAAGTAAATACAGAGGGTTCACTGCACGGTACAAGCCACTCATAAGCCTCAAGAATAAGAAGGCTAGATTGGACTTTGCTAAAAAAGATCTTAAAAAAACAGCACATTTCTGGAAGAACATTCTTTGGACAGATGAAACCAAGATGAACCTCTACCAGAATGATGGAAAGAAAAAATTATGGCCAAGGCATGGTACAGCTCATGATCCAAAGCATACCACATCATCTGTAGAACACGGCGGAGTCAGTGTGTAGTGATGGACAAACATCGGCTGCTTTGCAAACGTTATCAAATGTTTGCAAACCGGAAGTTTGCGGCGGGCTCCATCTACTTTAATGGCAGGTGAACCTGAAAAACCTTCAGCTCATATTTGAAGCCACCAAATACTTAGTAGAAGTGCACTGAAGGTACAGTGAAATAGCGAATGGCTCATTAAATCAGTTATGGTGAGACGGTGAGAAACTAGAGGCTGATCAATGACAAAAATTCCAACAAAAAATGTGTCTTAATCAGGGGACATTTTTATGTGTCTTAAAGAGAAATTCTCTTAAATGTGCCCTGTTGGAGCCTATAAAATTTTCATTTTAGGCCACGGGAGTACAGGCCTTAAAAACTAGGCATTTACCTGACATAAAAGAAATTCTAAATATGTGGCTCGAGGTACATTATGCCGTCAATGGCTAAACATTTTACTGTAGGCCACTGGACTACAGGCCCCAAACAGGCATTCACCAAACAGAAAATATCAAGTGATTATGTGGCCGGAGGTATATTACACGGTCAATGGATATCAATTTTACTGCAACAAATACAGGTACAAGTACAAATACAGGTCAAATACATATGTTTAAAAGAACTAAAAACATAAAATTTGGATTAAAAACATGGCTAAAGAAATTCCCCCTCTTAAAAAAACCCCTAATGATAATGGAGGAATTCAACACCAGTGACGACCACATGTTATCGAATTTCAACTATTATCATTAGGGTTTTTTTTCAAGAGGGGGGATTTCGTTAGCCATGTTTTTAATCCAATTTTATATTTTTAGCTCTTTTAAACATATGTATTTCACCTATATTTGTACTAGCCTTCAGTAAAATTGATATCCATTGACTCTTCTAATAGACCTCCAGCCACATAATCACTTGATATTTTCTGTACGGTGAATGCATAATTTTTTGGGCCTGTAATACATTGGCCTGCAGTAAAATTGATATCCAATGACCATGTAATCTACCTCCAGCCACATACATACTTGTTCTTTTCTGTACACTGAATGCATCATTTTGGGGGTCTGTAGTCCACTGGCCTGTTGTATAATTGATATCCAATGACCATGTAATCTACCTCCAGCCACATACTTACTTGTTCTTTTCTGTACGGTGAATAAATAGTTGTTGGGTCCTCGGAGGAATTGAACACCAGTTACGACCACGTGTTATCGAATTTCAACTGAGGACCCAACAATTATTCATTCACCGTGCAGAAAAGAACAAGTAAGTATGTGGCTGGAGGTAGATTACATGGTCATTGGATATAAATTTTACTGCAGGCCAATGTATTACAGGCCCCCAAAGATATGCATTCATTGTACAGAAAAGATCAAGTGTTTATGTGGCTGGAGGTCTATTAGACAGTAAATGGATATCAATTTTACTGAAGGCTAGTACAAATACAGGTCAAATACGTATTATTAAAAGTATTAAAAATATAAAATTGGATTAAAAACATGGCTAACTAAATCCCCCCTTTTGAAAAAAAACCTAATGATAATAGTTGAAACACGTGGTCGTCACAGGTGTTGAATTCCTCCAAGGCCCAAAACATTAGGCATTTAACAGACAGAAAATACCTTTTATGCCACTGTATTTACCTAAGACAGGGAACATTATTTGTTCTGGCTGGTGGCGGATATTTGTGGGCTAGTAAAGTTATCATTTGTGTGATTTAACATGACATTTTCTCACTACCTCCATCCACCAGTCCCTCCCCTCCCGCTTCCTTCCTTCCTTCCACCCTCCTCCTGAGGGACCTCTGAACTTCATGGTCCTTCGTATGGCTATACTGATATATCTCTTATGTGTATTGCTGTAGTACGCCATCTATATTTTATATGCACACATATGCCATATTATGTTTTATCCAGTTGATAGCTTATATCTACACTAACACTTTTCTCTCCCTACAGATAGCCTAGTTCCTATATTCTAGTGCCTTTGTATCATAGTAGGTATTGTAGGGATTTACCAAATGGTAGCCTTCAGATAAATACACAGTAGCCTTTTAGTGGTGGAAATCAAAGTAATAAATGTCTTTTATTGTTGGCACACCATAATTTAACAGGCGGTAGTGCTCAGCTTACTTCAGCCGACACTTAAAGAAAAACAATTCAGTCTTGAATCTGAATAATCACATAGGAAGTTTTAGGGCACAATACTGTACTCCCCACGGAGTGGATGGGGACCTTGCTTTGTCCTTTGTCTCTCGGCAGAGACCCTCTGGTTTTCAATCTGCTCCAAAAACACACAGCTTCACAGTGCTCCACCATCAGCCAGGTAATCACACCCCTGACCCTGCTGGTTGACTTTTTTTAAGCCCATCAAAACCCAGCCTGGACCATGGGGAACAGCCAGCCACCCTGCACTTTGGCTGCTCCCAGTAAGAAGTGGCCCGAATTAGCTTTTCACAGCTATGCTAACTATCAAAGTGTCCATCAGCAACTGCTGCGGACATATGCACTACTGGCTCCAACTTCACCGAGGCCAGGAACTTTGGTGACACATATCTTCCATACATCACGAATATTCGAATTGCAAATTTTTATTGTGAATATCGTCACTTTGAGAATTCGTGAATATTTAGAATATAGTGATATATATTCGTAATTTCTAATATTCAAGTTTTTTTTTTAATTAGTACACATGATCCGTCCCTGCTTCTAGCTGAGAAGGCTGCAATATCTTTGACTTTAAGAGTAGTGTTGATTGCGAATTTTCGTAATGATAATTTTCAAATTGAGTATAAAAGAGATCGTGAAAACTCAGATACAATGGTATATTCTAACCCCCAGGCGTTCCCATGGTGACGGGGATGCTTGTCGGGGAGGAGTATGCCAAAGTGGAACAACTGTACAGATGAAAAAAAAAGACGAATATTCTAAAAAACTAATATATTCGAAAAAAAAACTAATGTAGAACAATTTAGCTAATATAGTGCTATAATCTTCATTTTTTTTATAGTTGTAATTTTTTTCCAATCTGAACTTCAGATGAGAATTTTTTTTTAACTATTAGACAAAGAAGATTATTAGCTAAATTACTCTATATTCGTTTTTTTTAGAATATTCTCTATATTGCTATATATTTGTTTTTTAGAATATTCTAAAACAAGAATATAGCAAAGGAGCCCAGCACTGCCTGCGTCCTCCGAATCTCCTCCTTTCGTCACAGTTAGATTGTCGTAATCTTGCGATGCGTGAGCTCGCATAGTGTTCCATCCCTGTGCTGGCATCAGCCTCAGGGAAGGAACTGCGCATGCGTGAGCTCGTGCATCCCAAGATTACGGCAATCTAACTGTGACGAAAGGAGGAGATTCGGAGGACGCAGGCACTGCTGGGCTCCTTCACAGGGGTCATGGCTGGACACCAGGAAGGTTAGTACAGCCCCTCGGGCACCTTACAAGGCTCATTTACATATCTCTAAAATAATTTTTTCAACAAAATAAAAGGACACAGCCCTATAGCACAGGTATATTGTGGACATGCTAGCGGCGATCTAGCCGTGCATGTCCGCATCTCTATGACCTAAAACGAGTGACAGAATCCCTTTAAATCGCATAAAAAGGTCTGGTTATTAAGGCCTTTTCAGGCTTGGTCATTAGGGGGTTATTGAATGAAACATGTTGTGTAGTTGTAGTCACTAGGGATGAGCGAATAGACTTCGGATGAAACATCCGAAGTCGATTTGCATAATACTTTGAATACTGTACAGAGCGAGCGCTCTGTACAGTATTAGAATGTATTGGCTCCTATAAGACTATGTTTCATCCGAAGTCGATTACCTCATCCCTAGTAGCTACTCTATAAGGTACACAAAAAATATAATTGCATCATACTGTAGGTGCAGGAATGATTACTACCACCAGATGGCAGCATTTCCATACAAACCAACAAATGTCTCTTTGACCCTATGGCAGCATTCACAATCTTCATGTCCTGAGGAATCATGTCCTAAACATCTGTCCTAAACATCTGGCATATAGTGAATTTCCATTACGAGTGAAAGTTTATGAGAAAGCTACATGCTATAAAAATACCATATTCTGTATGACAGGATTACATTCCCTTATCTAAAATTTTCAAAATGTGTCAGATATGCTTATTCTTTTTCCATACTGGTGAGAACACATATCTTGGCTAGCTCAAATGATGAATCTATACTTAGATATTGGGCAATCTTCTTAGGTAATCTGCATTGTAGCTTCTGTAAGCCATAACACTGTGCCTAATTGGTGCTCAACAGACACCAATAAATCCCAAGTCACCTCATTGACTTCTGTTTACATTTTATGTGAACCTGTATAGTGTGTTTTCTTGAGAGTGCTCAAGGAGCGAATGTTGAACGTACCCATAGGTCCCTATTGATCCGATGTCCGATGTTGCCCCTACCATAACCCCAGAATCACAAACTCCAGCACTGCTAATTTTGGAGTTGCGGTAACTTATGAGTTTGCTGAAACCCCATTCAGTACAATGGCTGCACTGCTACACAGTGATTGTTCATGCGATTGGTGTCACAGTTAGGATCACAATGTAGCCCCATTCTTAAAGGAAGGATCTTATGGTGGAACCACCACCACAGGGCCAGAAATGTGCGGACTTCATGTATTGTTCAAGCGACAGTTCAGTAGGCAGTATACCTGTTTAACTGTACAAGTGACAATTCGTCTAACGGGTGGACTGGCCATAGATCCTACAGGGTTGTTTCCTGGTGGGCCGATTCCCAGGGGACCGCCTGAGTCCTCCTCCTGGCTGCTGGCTGGATACATATCAATCTGACACTCTCTTGGGTAACGCTGGGAGCATCAGGTGCCCTCCCAAATCTCCCAAATTCATTGCTTTCCTCAGGATGGTGATACAATTGAACTACAGCAAGGCAGAGAAATTGTGATGAACCAAAACACATTTACAGGGTGTAAAGGTATAAAATTGCTCCTCAACATTGCACAAATCTTATTTGCAGCTACAGGAAACATTTAATGGAGGTGATTGCTGCTAAAGAGGATTAACCCTTTCAGGACCTTGCGATTTTAGTTTTTTGCATTTTCGTTTCTTACACCATGCCTTCCAAGGGATACTGTCGATATCTTTTAACAATGCACCTCATGGAGCATATGGACGTCAATGACAGGCCTTTTATGAAGAACTGCTTCCTTGTAGCTCTTCTGTGTTGACAACACAAGGCGTACCTATGGTTATATCTGGCATGTATAGGATGACCCCAGTATGGGGAGCAGTAGCAGTGGAGGTGGACGCTGTGTGGGTCTCTGGCGCTGACCGCATTAAGTGTCTTCACTTATTCACACTCAACAGGAAGCTTTATATAGGTAACAGCATATACACACACAAACATTAAATGAAATATACCCATGCAAAGCCAGGGATGGGCTGCTGTGGAGGTCCCATTTTTAAGTGGCGAGGCTCTGGAGGTCACTGTTAAGGGGGCAGGGGCCACTATTAAAGGGGCAACTTGTCACGGATGGTGTTGCAGAAAACAAGAAGTAACAAATAAAGATCCGACTGACTTGATCCCAAACTAAGGAACAAAAGGGTGAGCCCTATTAAAGCCCGATAGCTCTCCCTGACTGCTCAGCCCATGCAAAGATCTCTGTGATAGAAAGTTGCATGTCCACGTACCTAGACTGAGTGACACCTGAAAACCCTATAATAGTGAGGGGACACGACCACCGGCTCCCTGTACTTAATACGGAGGGAGTCAGGGTCACCTAGCATCAAGCCAACAGGAAAACACAAATAAAGGGAGAGACTTATCTGAGAAACCAACAGTAGCAAACTTCTAGCAGTGAGCATAATCCAGGAAGTAGTATAAACTGCAAAGTGAAGCAGTATAGGAGGGGATATAAAGGGAGGCAATCACTGCTAATAGATGACAGCTGGAAGAGGGAGAAGAGATGTCAAAGCGAAACCAAAACAAAAGAACATCATGCAGGAGGTACTGAAGAACATCTGTCAGAACTTCTCAGAGATCTGGCGGTGACAGTACTCCTCCCTCTATGAGTGGACTCCGGACACTCAGAGCCCACCTTCTCAGGATGGGACCTATGGAACGCCCTGATAAGATGAGTAGCTGTTACGCTGAGCGCTCCGGGTCCCCTGCTGGCCTCGGAGCGCTCACAGCGTATTCCCCCAGGCAGCACTCCAGCGTCTTGGCGTGTGCGTCCTCGCTCTCTAGGGCACGCGCGCCGGGACTCTTAGATTCAAAGGGCCAGTGCACCAGTGATTGGTGCCTGGTCCAAAGGGGTTATTAAGGGTTAAGGTTTGTGAGAGGCAGTGCTGACTTAATTAGGCTGCACCTGTGCACTGCCCATTTATACCTTCTCCTCCCACAGCTTTCTGCCGGATCTTTGTGCCTTGTGCCTCAGAGAAAGCATTCCCTACTGTGTTAGTTTGCCTTGCCTGTTGCCGAACCCGTTGCTACCGTCTAATCGCCTTTGAACCTTTGCCGCCTGCCCTGACCTCTGCTACGTCCGACTACGCTCTTGCCTTCTCCCTGTGTACCACGCCTTATCAGCTGCCAGAGAGGTCGAGTTGTTACTAGGGGACACGACCTGGTAGTTACGGCCACAGCAAATCCATCCCGCTTTGCGGCGGGCTCTGGTGAAGACCAGTAACTGCTTAGAACCGGTCCTTTAGTACAACCCGCGCCATCGCCTCTCTGGTCCAGAGGATCCACTACCTGTCCTGCCGGTACGTGACAGTAGCCTTAATGTCCGCCACTGGGACCCACATCCTCTCCTCAGGACCATAACCCTCCCAATGAACAAGATACTGGAGAGAACCACAGATAACACGAGAATCCACAATCCTAGAGACCTGAAACTCAAGATTACCATCAATCAGAGGAGGAGGCAAAGAGGAGGGTACAGTGGGTTGGACATAAGGTTTTAATAGGGACTTGTGAAAAACATTATGGATCTTCCAAGTTTGAGGAAGATCAAGACAGAAGGCAACGGGATTGATGACGGACAAGATTTTGTAAGGCCCAATAAATTTAGGATCCAACTTCCAGGAGGGAACCTTCAACTTGATATTCTTAGTAGACAACCACACCAGATCACCAACATTCAGGTCCGGACCAGGCACACGTCTCTTATCCGCCACACGCTTATATCTCTCATTCATGCTCTTTAGATTATCATGAATCTTTTGCCAAATAGATGACAAAGAGGTGGAGAATCTCTCCTCATCAGGAAAACCAGAAGACCCCTCTCCAGAGAATGTCCCGAACTGCGGATGAAACCCATCTGCACCAAAAAGTGGTGACTTATCAGAGGACTCCTGACGACGGTTATTTAAAGCAAACTCAGCAAGGGACAAAAAACAACACCAATCCTCCTGATTCTCCACCACAAAACAGCGCAGATATGTCTCCAGATTCTGATTGACGCGCTCTGTCTGGCCATTCGACTGCGAGTGGAAAGCAGAAGAGAATGACAACCGAACCCCCAAGCGAGAACAGAAAGCCTTCCAGAATCTGGAAACAAACTGCGTGGCCCTATGAGAGACTATGTCTGAAGGAATACCATGCAATTTGACAATGTGATCAACAAATGCCTGTGCCAGTGTCTTAGCATTGGGCAACCAAGGAAAAGGAATGCGCCATTTTGCTAAAACGGTCCACCACCACCAGAATCACAGTCTTCCCTGAGAAACGAGGCAGGTCCGTAATGAAGTCCATGGAGAGATGTGTCCAAGGACGGGAAGGAGTAGGTATTGGGAGGAGAGGACCTGATGGCCGTGAATGAGGGACTTTGGCACAAGCGCAGGTCTCGCAGGCTGCCACAAAACCCTCAACTGACTTACGAAGAGCCGGCCACCAGAATCTCCGAGCAATGAGATCCACTGTGGCTCTACCCCCCGGGTGCCAAGCAAGGACAGTATCGTCGTAAAGCGAGAGGCACAAACAACCTCCCAGGAGGACAAAGATCAGGAGCCTCTGCTTGGGCTGCCTGAACTTCTGCCTCCAATTCAGGATAAAGAGCAGAGACAATCACCCCTTCAGCCAGACGTATTGAAGAACGTCTGTCAGAACTTCTCAGAGATCTGGCGGGTCTTCAAAGTTCCCCCCTCCTGGAAAACAACATGACAGGGCATCCGCCTTCACATTCTTAACCCCAGGGCGGAACGTGACAACAAAATTAAACCTTGAAAAGAACAAAGACCATCTGGCCTGTCTCGGGTTCAGATGCTTGGCTGACTCGAAGTAGGCCAGATTCTTATGTTCGGTAAACACGGTAATAGGGTGTCTGGATCCCTCTAGCCAATGGCGCCATTCCTCAAAAGCTAACTTGATTGCCAACAACTCCCTATCTCCCACATCGTAATTTCTCTCTGCAGAGGAGAGTTTCTTCAGAGGAGGCACACGGTCGCCATTTGGCAGGAGAGGGACCCTGAGACAAGACGGCACCCACACCCACCTCAGAGGTGTCCACCTCAACAATGAAAGGCAGAGAGACACCAGGTTGTATCAAGATGGGAGCGGAAGCAAAGCTCTCTTTGATACTAGAAAAGGCCCTACGTGCATCTACCGACCAGGAGGAAATATCTACCCCCTTTTTAGTCATATCAGTGAGTGGCTTAACAACAGAGGAATAATTCAAAATGAACTTCCTGTAATAATTGGCAAAACCCCCAAAACGCATCAGCACCTTCTGATTCTCAGGAAGCCCCCAATCAAGCACAGCGTGGACCTTCTCGGGGTCCATGCGAAAACTAGAAGCGGAGAGAAGAAAACCCAGAAATTGAATTTCTGGAACCACAAACACACATTTTTCCAGTTTAGTGTACAATTTATTCTCCCGCAGAATGAGCATAACCTGACGTAGGTGGTCCCTATGAGTCTTGAAATCAGGAGAAAGAATCAAAATGTCATCTAGGTACACTAGTACAAATTTCCCCATTAAATGATAAAAAATACTGTTCACAAAATGTTAGAAGACGGCTGGAGCTTTCATCAAACCAAAAGGCATAACCAAATTCTCAAAATGGACCTCAGGACCATTCGTCCCCTTCTCTGACCCTGACCAGGTTGTATGCCCCTCTCAAATCTAACTTGGAAAAAACTTTAGCCCCAACAATCTGGTTAAAGAGATCCTGGATCACAGGAAGCGGATAAGGGTCACGAATTGTGATACTGTTCAGCTCCCTGAAATCCAGACATGGCCTTAAAGAACCATCTTTTTTCTTGACAAAAACAAAACAAAACAGCGGCAACAGGTGACTTCGAGGGTTGTATGTGTCCCTTTCTCAGGCTCTCAGAGATATAAGTATGCATAGCAACCCTTTCAGGTTGGGACAGATTGTATAAACAAGATTTAGGCAGCTTGGCGCCTGGGATGAGATTAATAGGGCAATCATACTCCCGGTGAGGGGGCAGCTCCTGAACACCACTCTCAGAAAACACATCCGAAAATTCAGAGAGAAAAGATGGTACAGTCTTAGTAGAAGCCTCTGAAAGAGACGTCGAGAGGCAATTCTCTCTGCAAAAGTCAATCCAACCATTTATTTGCCTCGCTTGCCAATCAATGGTGGGGTTATGTTTAGTGAGCCAGGGTAGCCCCAACACCAGAGGAGTAGGTAATCCGCTTAGGACGAAACATGACACATCCTCAACATGAGCATCACCCACAGTCAAACAGATATTGGGAACTATGCCCTTTAACGATTTTTGAGAAAGTGGAGCGGAATCAATAGCAAAAACAGGTATGTCCTTTCCCAAAGTGTATATCTGGAAACCATGTGTTATAGCAAATCGATTATCAATGAGATTGACAGCTGCTCCACTATCTACAAAAATCTCACAAACAATATTCTTGCTCCCTAGCGCTTACCTGGCAGGAAAACGGGAACTACAAGCAAACGGAAAACCTTCAATTTCCACATCAACCTTGCCAATAGTAACAGATGGATCGTTTTTAGAGGACTTTTTTCTTTTTGTTTCTTTATTACCCTCAAAAAACTCCCTGAATCTCCTAGAGGGACAAACATTTTCCAAATGATTTATACCTCCACAACAGAAACAAACCCTCCTCTGAATCCTCTATTATTAGAGGCAAGCAAACCCAGCTGCATGGGCTCCTGCTCAGAGAGGATTGAGAGGGACTGAGGCTCCTGTGCACTAAATAAGACCACTCCACTGTCCTTGGACTGAGTATGACAGGAAGGAGTGATCTCTCCTCTCTCTCTAAGACGCCTGTCAATACGAACAGCCCGAGACATGGCAGACTCCAAGGAGGTAGGTCTCTCATGAAAGGCAAATGCATCTTTCAATCCCTTTGAAAGACCATGGCAAAATTGACTTCGGAGTGCAGCATCATTCCAACCAGTATCAGCTGCCCATCTCCGAAATGCTGAACAGTATATCTCTGCGGACTGTTTACCCTGGCATAAAAGACGCAGTTTAGATTCAGCCAGAGCAATACGATCCGGATCATCATATATCTGACCCGGGCCGTGCCCCCACCGGCAGCGGAAAGGCCCAGGACTGAGCGTTTTCCCTGAGTAGCGAGATGATGATCCCCACCCTCCGCTCCTCATCACCAGAGGAATGGGGAAGTAGGCGAAAATTGAGTTTGCAAGCCTCTCTAAAACGAACAAAATTCTCACTACACCCGGAGAACGTATCCGGAAACAAGATTTTAGGCTCAGAACAAATTCCATGAACACAAGCAGAAACGGTCAGCTCAAACTGAGAGACAGTTTTCTGGAGATCTGCTACCTCCAGTGAAAGACCCTGCATGCGGTCAATCAAGGCTGAAACCGGATTCATGCTTAAGGCGGTTTTGGCGGTTTATAATGTCACGGATGGTGTTGCAGAAAACAAGAAGTAACAAATAAAGATCCGACTTACTTGATCCCAAACTAAGAAACAAAAGGGTGAGCCCTATTAAAGCCCTATAGCTCTCCCTGACTGCTCAGCCCATGCAAAGATTTCTGTGATAGAAAGTTGCATGTCCACGTACCTAGACTGAGTGACACCTGAAAACCCTATAATAGTGAGGGGACACGACCACCGGCTCCCTGTACTTAATACGGAGGGAGTCAGGGTCATCTAGTATCAAGCCAACAGGAAAACACAAATAAAGGGAGAGACTTATCTGAGAAACCAGCAGTAGCAAACTTCTAGCAGTGAGCACAATCCAGGAAGTAGTATAAACCGCAAAGTGAGGCAGTATGGGAGGGGATATAAAGGGAGGCGATCTCTGCTAATAGATGGCAGCTGGAAGAGGGAGAAGAGATGTCAAAGCGAAACCAAAACAAAAGAACATCATGCAGGAGGTACTGAAGAACGTCTCAGAGATCTGGCGGTGACACAACTGCTGTGGAGGTCACTGTTAAGGCAGCGGGGTACTGTGGAGTTCACTGTTAAGGGGACGGGCCCCTGAGGAGGTTGTGTTAAAAATAATAGCAGTCAGACATCACTAACCTGATCAATCACTGTTTTTGGTAGAAATGATATTTCTACGTGGCAAATAATTTACTAGCAGGTGTAGTAGAGTAATAGAAACCCAACAGACCCAACAGTCATGACATGCATGGTGCTGATTCTCTTTAATTCAACCACTTATTGAAAGAGGCATGTTCAAAATAATAGAAGTGTGGAGTTCAACGAGTGAGGTCATTTATTCTTTTAAAAACAGGTGGCAATTATTGCCCTTATTTAACTGCTCCAGGACCGCCTAACGCACGGATGCGTCCTGGACGTCGATTCATTCCTTCTGGATCTCGCGAGACATGAGATTTCGGTCTGAGCCTGCATGCGCATCGCGGGCTGGCAAAAGTTCAAGCACCATTTCGTCACCAGCCTGCCAGCCAATGATCGTTGCTGGCAGGCTGGCGATTTTTAAAATCTCCATTCATAAGCCAGTTAACACATTATATTTGTAAATATAATGTGTTAAATGGCTTCCCTGCTCTCTGCTGGTCCTTTTCGTCAGTTGGTCTCAGCAGAGGAGCAGGCATCACAGTGAGTAGCACCAAACAGTCCAACTTAGCCCCAGATCACCCCCCCAGCACCCAAATTAACCCCTTGATCACCCCTTCTTGCCCATGTCAATCACCTAGTGAAAGGGAAAAAAGAGATCAGTGTAAACTGTCACTTTTTTTCCCCACTGGTATTGACTGTTAGGTTTTAGAGATAGTTTAGGCCCCTTGGTTAGGTAGTTTAGCGCCCAGCCCACCGCACCGCAGTCACTTATTCGCTGATTAGCGTATCGCTAATCAGCTTTTGTACTTTTATAGTATCTGTAAGTGATCAAAACTGATCACAGTCAGATCTATAATAGTATTAGTGTCACCTTAGCTCGCCCTCCACCCAAAACGCAGTGTTTGCCCGATCAGGCCTGATCGGTCGCCCACACGTGTGTTCACCCACGCCCGCCCCGCCGCAGTGACAAAAAATATTGCAGCGATAAAAAAATCAGTTTTCATATTTTTTATTAACCGCAGCGGCCTCCGGAACTTCGCTAGACTCCCATTTGTAAGACAGGCTTGCTTTTTTTCTTGGGTAGTCTCAGGGAATACCCCCTAAATTTAGTAGTCCAAATGTCAAACAAGGGGTATTCTTCTGAAGAGGCCTACAGGCTACTGACCCAGTCGGATGAGGAATGGGAACCCTCATCTGATTAATCTAGCGGGTCAGAATATGAACCTGTAGAAAGCAGTGGCAGTCTGACCCAAAGTTCGGACGAGGAGGTTGAGGTCCCTGATAGCACCAGGCGTACCCGGCCCCGTGTCGCTAGACCACAGGTTGCGCAGGATCCGCTTCAAGGGCAGCAGAGTGGGGCTGGCGCTGTCGGATTACGTGGTGAGGCATACACCAGCAGCGCAGCCCACCCTGGACCTAGTGCCAGCACTGCCGTACAATATGGTGAAGTGGCGAGCACCAGAAGGGCAGTTGAAGCAGGTACGGTGGCACGTGCAGTAGTTACCCCGTCGCAGCCACCGCACAGACAGGCCCGTAGAGCCCCTAGAATCCCTGAGGTGCTGGCAAACCCTGATTGGCAGTCCCCAACTTCAGCCGCACCTGTAGTTCCCCCTTTCACCGCCCAGTCTGGAGTTCGGGTTGAGACAGCTCAGATCGGTTCGGCCCTGGGATTTTTTGAGCTGTTCTTGACTGCGGAGCTCTTGGACTTAGTTGTGGCAGAAACAAATCGGTATGCCACTCAATTTATATCCGCCAACCCGGGAAGCTTTTATGCCCAGCCTTTCCGGTGGAAACCAGTCCAAGTTTCCGAAATTAACATTTTTCTGGGCCTTCTCCTTAACATGGGTCTAACCAAAAAGTATGAATTGCGGTCATATTGGTCCATGAACCAAATTCATCACATGCCCATGTTCTCTGCTGCTATGTCCAGGACACGATTTGAGACCATCCTGCGTTTCCTGCACTTTAGCGGCAACACCACCTCCCGTCCCAGAGGCCACCCAGTTTTTGACCGGCTCCACAAAATTCGGCCCCTCATAGACCACTTCAACCAGAAATTTGCAGATTTGTATACCCCTGAGCAAAACATCTGCGTAGACGAGTCCCTAATACATTTTACCGGGCGCCTTGGCTTCAAACAATACATCCCAAGCAAGCGCGCCCGGTATGGGGTCAAATTTTATTTGGCAAGGGGTACCATCTTTATGTGGACAATTTCTACACTAGTGTGGCCCTCTTCAGGCATTTGTTCCTAGAACAGATTGGCTGCTGTGGCACCACGCAAACTAGTCGCGCGGGCTTCCCCCAACGGCTAGTTACCACCCGTCTTGCAAGGGGGGAGAGGGCTGCCTTGTGTAACCAAAAACTGCTTGCGGTGAAATGGAGAGACAAGCGTGACGTTTACATGCTCTCCTCCATTCACGCAGACACGACAATCCAAATTGAGCGAGCAACCAGTGTCATTGAAAAGCCCCTCTCAGTCCACGACTATAACCTTCACATGGGAGGGGTGGACTTCAATGACCAGATGTTGGCTCCGTATTTAGTTTCCCGACGCACCAGACGCTGGTATAAGAAGGTGTCTGTATATTTGATTCAATTGGCTCTGTACAATAGTTTTGTTCTCTACAGTAAGGCTGAGAGAACAGGATCCTTCCTCAAATTTCAGGAAGAGATCATTGAGAACCTCCTGTATCCAGGAGGTTCCGTGGCCCCATCCACCAGTGTAGTTAGCCATCTACACGAGCGACATTTCCCCAATGTCGTTGCTGGTACCTCAACCCAACCGTCACCCCAAAAAAGATGTTGTGTCTGTAGCAGGAGTGGAATAAGGCGTGACACCCACAATTTCTGTCCTGACTGCCCTGACCACCCTGCCCTATGCTTAGTACAACACACAGGTACACTTAGCATAAGGATCACATCTCACAGGACAGGTACACAGGGCTATTAGGGCCCATTCACACACAGCTGCTGCAAACCTCTCCTTTCACGTGGGACAAAGTGCATAATGCACTTCGCCACATCTTTGGGCGATTTGCGCTTTGCACATTGTCCCATGGGGAAGGAGAGGTTTGTCCTATTAAGGTAAAAAAAAAAAAAACACCAGTAAGCAAAAAAGCTAACGTTCAGTTCCAAAGGTTAAATAAAGTTTATATGTTCTGTTCAAATGTTATTATAAAGTTAATCAAATTTATTGCATTGCGGCCTGGTTTTTTTATTTTTTTTTGTTTTTTTTTACCTTCCAGGTGGACCAACCGATCGACTAGCTGCAGCACTGATGTGCATTCTGACAGAAGCATTGCACTGCTGTCAGATTACACAAAAGTCGGTGTATGTGGCGCTGCAAGACGAGATTTCTCCTCTGCAGTAAAAGATACATTTGCCGAGGCATATGAGCTGAGGAGGCGGCAGTGTTCATATGCTTTGGCAAACACTTTGTATTTAAAAAAAAAATTAAAAAAATCCCGGCAATGATTTATTCATCCACATCGATTGCGAACAACCCCACAAATGACCCCATTATGGAAAGAAGACACCCCAAGGTATTCGCTGAGGGGCATATTGAGTCCATGAAAGATTTACATTTTTGTCCCAAGTTAGCGGAAAGTGAGACTTTGTGAGAAAAAACAAAAAAAATATCAATTTCCGCTAACTTATGCCAAAAAAATAAAAATTTCTATGAACTCGCCAGGCCCCTCATTGAATACCTTGGGGTGTCTTCTTTCCAAAATGGGGTCACATGTGGGGAATTTATACTGCCCTGGCATTTTAGGGGCTCTAAAGCGTGAGAAGAAGTCTGGGATCCAAATGTCTAAAAATGCCCTCCTAAAAGGAATTTGGACACCTTTGCGCATCTAGGCTGCAAAAAAGTGTCACACATATGTGGTATCGCCGTACTCAGGAGAAGTTGGGGAATGTGTTTTGGTGTGTCATTTTACATATACCCATGCTGGGTGAGATAAATATCTTGGTCAAATGCCACCTTTGTATAAAAAAATGGGAAAAGTTGTCTTTTGCCGAGATATTTCTCTCACCCAGCATGGGTATATGTAAAATGACACCCCAAAACACATTCCCCAACTTCTCCTGAGTACGGTGATACCACATGTGTGACACTTTTTTGCAGCCTAGGTGGGCAAATGGGCCCACATTCCATAGAGCACCTTTCGGATTTCACAGGCCATTTTTTACAGATTTTGATTGCAAACTACTTTGCACGCATTTGGGCCCCTAAAATGCCAGGGCAGTATAACTACCCCACAAGTGACCCCATTTTGGAAAGAAGACACCCCAAGGTATTTCTTGAGGGGCATGGCGAGTTCCTAGAATTTTTAATTTTTTGTCACAAGTTAGTCGAAAATGATGATTTTTTTCATTTATTTTTTTATTACAAAGTCTCATATTCCACTAACTTGTGACAAAAAATAAAAACTTCCATGAACTCACTATGCCCATCATGAAATAGCTTGGGGTGTCTTCTTTCCAAAATGGGGTCACTTGTGGGGTAGTTATACTGCCCTGGCATTTTAAGGGCCCAAATGCGTGCAAAGTAGTTTGCAATCAAAATCTGTAAAAAATGGCCTGTGAAATCCGAAAGGTGCTCTTTAGAATGTGGGCCCCTTTGCCCACCTAGGCTGCAAAAAAGTGTCACACATGTGGTATCGCCGTACTCAGGAGAAGTTGGGCAATGTGTTTTGGGGTGTCATTTTACATATACCCATGCTGAGTGAGATAAATATCTTGGTCAAATGCCAACTTTGCATAACAAAAATTTGAAAAGTTGTCTTTTGCCAAGATATTTCTCTCACCCAGCATGGGTATATGTAAAAAAAACACCCCAAAACACATTGCCCTACTTCTTCTGAGTACAGCGATACCAGATGTGTGACACTTTTTTGCAGCCTAGGTGGGCAAAGGGGCCCACATACCAAAGAGCACCTTTTGGATTTCACAGGCCATTTTTTACACATTTTGATTGCAAACTACTTTGCATGCATTTGGGCCCCTAAAATGCCAGGGCAGTATAACTACCCCACAAGTGACCCCATTTTGGAAAGATGACACCCCAAGGTATTTTGTGATGGGCATAGTGAGTTCATGGAAGTTTTTTTTTTTTTTCACAAGTTAGTGGAATATGAGACTTTGTAAGAAAAATAAATAAATAAATAAATAAATCATCATTTTCCGCTAACTTGTGACAAAAAATAAAAAGTTCTATGAACTCACTATGCCCATCAGCGAATACCTTAGGGTGTCTACTTTCCGAAATGGGGTCATTTGTGGGGGTTTTCCACTGTCTGGGCATTGTAGAACCTCAGGAAACATGACAGGTGCTCAGAAAGTCAGAGCTGCTTCAAAAAGCCGAAATTCACATTTTTGTACCATAGTTTGTAAATGCTATACCTTTTACCCAAACCATAATTTTTTTTTACCCAAACTTTTTTTTTATCAAAGACATGTAGAACAATTAATTTAGCGAAAAATGTATATATGGATGTCGTTTTAAAAAAAAGAAAAATTACAACTGAAAGTGAAAAATGTCATTTTTTTGCAAATTTGGTTAAATTTCGTTTAATAACAAAAAAGTTAAAATGTCAGCAGCAATGAAATACCACCAAATGAAAGTTCTATTAGTGAGAAGAAAAGGAGGTAAAATTCATTTGGGTGGTAAGTTGCAGGACCGAGCAATAAACGGTGAAAGTAGTGTAGTGCAGAAGTGTAAAAAGTGGCCGGGTCATTAACCGCCTCCGGACCGCCTAACGCAGATCCGCGGTCCGGAGGCGGCAGCCCTGCGCATAGTGACGCATATACGCGTCATCTCGCGAGAGCCGTGACTTCCTGTGAACGCGCGCACACAGGCGTGCGCGTTCGCAGGAACGGAAGGTAAGAGACAGGATCTCCAGCCTGCCAGCGGCGATCGTTCGCTGGCAGGCTGGAGATGCGATTTTTTTAACAGGTATATTAGACGCTGTTTTCATAACAGCGTCTAATATACCTGCTACCTGGTCCTCTGGTGGTCCCTTTTGTTTGGATCGACCACCAGAGGACACAGGCAGCTCAGTAAAGTACCACAAAACACCACTACACTACACCCCCCCTGTCACTTATTAACCCCTTATGAACCCCTGATCACCCCATATAGACTCCCTGATCACCCCTCTGTCATTGATCACCCCCCTGTCATTGATCCCTTTTAAGGCTCCATTCAGACGTCCTTATGATTTTTACGGATCCACGGATACATGGATCGGATCCGCAAAACACATACGGACGTCTGAATGGAGCCTTACAGGGGGGTGATCAATGACAGGGGGGTGATCACCCATATAGACTCCCTGATCACCCCCCTGTCATTTATCACCCCCCTGTCAGGCTCCATTCAGACGTCCGTATGTTTTTTACGGATCCACGGATACATGGATCGGATCCGCAAAACACATACGGACATCTGAATGGAGCCTTACAGGGGGGTGATCACCCCATACAGACTCCCTGATCACCCCCCTGTCATTGATCGCCCCCTGTAAGGCTCCACTTAGACATTTTTTTTGGCACAAGTTAGCGGAAATAGATATTTTATTTTTATTTTATTTTTCTTACAAAGTCTCATATTCCACTAACTTGTGTCAAAAAATAAAATCTCACATGAACTCACCATACCCCTCACGGAATCCAAATGCGTAACATTTTTTAGACATTTATATTCCAGTCTTCTTCTCACGCTTTCGGGCCCCTAAAATGCCAGGGCAGTATAAATACCCCACATGTGACCCCATTTCGGAAAGAAGACACCCCAAGGTATTCCGTGAGGGGCATATTGAGTCCATGAAAGATTGAAATTTTTGTCCCAAGTTAGCGGAAAGGGAGACTTTGTGAGAAAATACCCAAAAAATTCAATTTCCGCTAACTTGTGCCAAAAAAAAAAAATTCTATGAACTCGCCATGCCCCTCATTGAATACCTTGGGGTGTCTTCTTTCCAAAATGGGGTCACATGTGGGGTATTTATACTGCCCTGGAATTTTAGGGGCCCGAAAGCGTGAGAAGAAGTCTGGGATCCAAATGTCAAAAAATGCCCTCCTAAAAGGAATTTGGGCCGCTTTGCGCATCTAGGCTGCAAAAAAGTGTCACACATGTGGTATCGCCGTACTCAGGAGAAGTTGGGGAATGTGTTTTGGGGTGTCATTTTACATATACCCATGCTGGGTGAGATAAATATCTTGGTCAATTGCCAACTTTGTATAAAAAAAATGGGAAAAGTTGTCTTTTGCCAAGATATTTCTCTCACCCAGCATGGGTATATGTAAAATGACACCCCAAAACACATTCCCCAACTTCTCCTGAGTACGGCGATACCAGATGTGTGACACTTTTTTGCAGCCTAGGTGGGCAAAGGGGCACACATTCCAAAGAGCACCTTTCGGATTTCACCGGTAATTTTTTTTTTACAGATTTTGATTTCAAACTACTTCTCACGCATCTGGGCCCCTAAAATGCCAGGTCAGTATAACTACCCCACAAGTGACGCCATTTTGGAAAGAAGACACCCCAAGGTATTTTGTTATGGGCATAGTGAGTTCATGGAAGTTTTTATTTTTTGTCACAAGTTAGTGGAATATAAAACTTTGTAAGAAAAAAAAAAATCATCATTTTCCGCTAACTTATGACAAAAAATAAAAAGTTCTATGAACTCACTATGCCCATCAGTGAATATCTTAGGGTGTCTACTTTCCGAAATGGGGTCATTTGTGGGGTGTTTGTACTGTCTGGGCTTGTAGAACCTCAGGAAACATGACAGGTGCTCAGAAAGTCAGAGCTGCTTCAAAAAGCGGAAATTCACATTTGTGTACCATAGTTTGTAAACGCTATAACTTTTACCCAAACCATTTTTTTTTACCCAAACATTTTTTTTTATCAAAGACATGTAGAACAATAAATTTAGCAAAAAATGTATATATGGGTGTCGATTTTTTTGCAAAATTTTACAACTGATATTGAAAAATGTAATTTTTTTGCTAAAAAATCGTTAAATTTCGATTAATAACAAAAAAGTAAAAATGTCAGCAGCAATGAAATACCACCAAATGAAAGCTCTATTAGTGAGAAGAAAAGGAGGTAAAATTCATTTGGGTGGTAAGTTGCATGACCGAGCAATAAACGGTGAAAGTAGTGTAGTGCAGAAGTGTAAAAAGTGGCCTGGTCATTAAGGGTGTTTCTGCTAGGGGGGTTGAAGTGGTTAAGGGTGTTTCAGCTAGGGGGGCTGAAGTGGTTAAGGAAGGCAGCAAATGTTGTACATGCTGGTTACAGTGCATTTCTCTCTGAAATTCTTAGGAACAGGGGTCGTTACAGACATTCTTTCGAAGAACAGCATACCTTGATTAAAAAGTTGATTGGAGAAGGGAAAACATATAAAGAAGTGCAGAAAATGATGGGCTGCTCAGCTAAAGTTATTGCAAATGCTTTAAAATGGCAACCAAAACCCGAAAGACATGGAAGAAACCTAAAAACTACCATTCGAATGGATAGAAGAATAGCCAAAATGGCAAAGACTCAGCCTAAATCAGCTCCAGGAAGATCAAAGAAGGTCTAAAGTTACCTGTTAGTGCTGTTTCAATTAGAAGACGCCTATGTGAAGCCAAGCTATCTGCAAGAAGTCCCCGCAAAGTCCCACTGTTGAAAAAAAAACACGTGCTGAAGAGGTTACAATTTGCCAAAGAGCATATTAATTAGCCTAAAGAGACATTTTGTGGACTGATGAAAGTAAGATTGTTCTTTTTGAGTCAGTTTTTCAGATGACTCCCAAACACAGAATTCAAGCCACAGTACACTGTGAAGACAGGGAAGCATGGTGGTGCAAGCATCATGATATGGGGATGTTTCTCATACTACAGTGTTGGGCCTATTTATCGCATACCAGGGATCATGGATCAGTTTGAATACATCTGAATACTTGAATAGGTCATGCTGCCTTATGCTGAAGAGGAAAGACGACCCCAAACACACCAGTAAACGTGCAACATCTTGATTCCAGACCAACAAGATTGACGTTATGGAGTGGCCAGCCCAATCCCCAGATCTTAATCCAATAGAAAACTTGTGGGGTGACATCAAAAATGCAGTTTCTGAGGCAAAACCAAGAACTACAGAAGAACTGTGGAATGTAGTCCAGTCATCCTGGGCTGGAATACCTGTTCACAGGGCCAGAAGTTGGTTGACTCCATGCAAAACAGATGTACAGCAGTTCTCAGAAACAGTGGTTATACAACTAAATATTAGTAATTCAACGGAAAGCAAAATCTTCAAACGTTTTTCAGTTTATAAAGTGAATGTTTGAGTTTGTAAAGAAGAATACAAACACTGCTATTTTTTGACAGGTCTAATATTCACTTTTCTTAATTTTTTTTTAGAGGAACAACACAAATTTGATATATTTTTTCTTCATGTTTTGATTTGGAATAGAATGTGTAGTGTTCCCAATGCATTTGTGTGTATGAAACAAAAGCTATTAGAAGGATTTTGAGCTTTATTCAAACACACTGCTATTTATTTTAACACAACTGTGTGTGTGTATATATATATATATATATATATCTTTTATATATATATATATATATATATATATATATATAGAGAGAGAGAGAGAGAGAGAGAGAGAGAGAGAGAGAATTTGCAAGTAAAAGTAATTAAAATAAATGCAAAAAAACGAATACACTGTGTTTCATTATAGAGGTTTTTCAGGATTACAATATGGATGATCTATCCTTATAAATAAGTAAATGTTAGATAGGTGGGGTCCAGTTCTCAGCACCCCCACCCAGGGGCAGACTGGGAACTTAAAGTGGCCCTAGATACCACAGTCCAGGACAAAATACTATCTCAGCAGAACTAAATACTGCCTATATTAATTAATGCTGAGAGCATCAGATATTTTTGTAACTGGCTTTTGGCCAAGAGGAGGATTTAGGTGGCACTCTGGGCATCGGCCCACCTGGAAATTTCCCTGGCCCTGGGTCTATGGCCAGTCCGCCCCTGCCCCCACTGATCAGCTGTTGGTTACATGGCTTTGTACACCTGCATGCCATACATTTAGTAGAAGTTGGGCTGGGTATTGCAGTTTTGTGCCGTTCACTAGAATGTAAACAATGAAAAGGTCTTATTGCTCTTACTGCCGCCCCTTCAAACAGCTGATAGGCAGGGTGCCAAGATTCAGACCCCCACTGATATTGATGGCCTACTCTAAGGATAGGCACCTTAGTATTAAAGTGGTGAAAACCCCTTTAACTTTAACAAAAGGTCACACCACCTTGGATCTTCTATGCACGGCTGGCAGCATTTCATAAAACCTCAGTGGTGGCTTGTGTATGGTGACTACCATCATAGAGAACACAGTGATCTAGTTGAGCACACAAGTTTCTTATCATATTCAGTACCGGTTTATTTCATTATTATTATTATTATTATTATTAGAAGTGCGGACATTGTAATAGGTACGATATTGATTGGATTCTTTCACTAGAAAAAGTCTCTTAAATCTCTATTGTGAACTGTATCTGACAACTATAAAGCCTGTCATAGCGCTGATCAGTGAATGCTTTCATTTCTTTATTCCAGCTTTCAATGTCTCATTAGCTTCAGTGTTCTCCCTCTGAATCTGCTAATTAATTTTCACAATAATACCAAATGGTTTAATACACCTTATAAAGAAAGAAAACTGGAGTTGGCTAAATGGAAGACATACAGTTTTAATATGCCAGAATGACGTGCTCTTCTTGTGTTTATAAGAGCAAGTAGAAGTAATCAATAAAATAATGCAATACAGACATACACAAAACTGAAATAAATGTAATAGAGTAGACATTGTATATGCATATTCATCTTTCCACAGCAGCTGGGGATGAAGCAAGGGCCCAGCTATGCCTAAGCCTGTGACAGCTCCTGCCGATCAGAGAGAATGGATCCTGTCATCATTTCCTGCTCTGATCTATGAGATTCACATGTAGCTTTGTATCAGAACAACAGGGAATAAAGCAAGGCAATGGACGCAGACCAACACGATCAGCTGCAAACATAAATATATGATTGACAATAGTCCTGGAGTTTTAATTGAAGCATCTTAGGGGCATGGTCCCTAGTACAGCTGACTATCACTGCCTGGAGCATGCAGTGAGCAACACAAAAGCCGGCGCTCATAGGGTAAGTACGTTTCGATAAATTATCGTGGGTGAGAGATTGCTACTCTGCTTGTCCCAAAATTAGGCACAACACTAATGTGGGTATAAGTTAAATCACAGAGGGCCTGTGCTGCTGTTGTCTTTTGGATCCCCTACTAAATTGGAGGACAACCCTCAGAAGGTTGAGATGAACAAGATACAGCAGCAGGAGGGATTTCAGACCACCTGTTTAGTTGACACCTTCAGGCACATACACAATCCAAACTTCAAACCAGAACTTCATTATTGATAAAATGACCTATGACAACGTGTTTCAGAGTCAATGTACTCCTTTAGGTCTATGGGTAACAGTGTGAGAATGTAACCAGACATTTGATGGCTCTGGATTGCCAGATTTCTTTTACTGACAGACCTGAAAAAGGAGTACATTGACTTTGAAACATGCTGTCCTATGGCATTTTATCAATAAAGAAGTTCTAACATAGACATTTGAGTCATTTTGAAAGGTGTCAACTAAATCCCTCCCACTGCTGTATCCTGTTTATCACTGCCTAGAGATTGGGGGGGGGGGGGGTTGGAAAAATTATTTGCTTGCACCTATAAACGTCCCAATTGTAATAAATCCTAATTCAGATGAAGAGATGTCTCTATAAGGTGTACAGGTAGTTTTGTCGATGTGTGAGAATTGTGCATTTTCTTTCGCCATTTAGATCAAAGATGTCATTGATGCTTCTGAAATACTGTATTTTCCTGCGTATAAGACTACTTTTTAACACATGAAAATCTTCTCAAAAGTCGGGGGTCGTCTTATACGCCGGGTGTTGTCTTATATGCCGGTATACGGCGTGCTAAAACTTACTATCCAGACTGGAGAAGCTGTCCTTCTCCAGCTTCAGGGACAGGCACCCTCTAGCTGAGCCACTGTGCGCTGCATCCCGACCAGCCGCTCCTGAAGCAGCCCCCTCTCCCTGCTCTCAGTGGTTCTTATGTCGGCAATATCACATTGCATACTACCGCTCAGATCGTCTTGAAGACAGGGGGGGCTAAGCAGGCAGGGAGAGCTGACCCACCCATTCCAAGCAGGCTTTGCATGTAGTGTGCACAGAAAATACCGATACATCGCTTGCCATGATTGGCTGGTTGTTGTATACTGGGTTGGATTGGCGATTCTGAGGGAAGGCAGGGGGAAGCAGGAGCATCTGCACTTCAGCCAATTTTCATTTTGGAACGGCAGATCTCTAATGAAGTTTGGTGTGCATCTTATCTGTGGTGAATACAGTACAGCACCAGTATCTGTACCTGTTCATACAGTACAGGATCAGTACATACAGTACAGTATGCAAATGGATAACAGTCAAGACCCCATCATGGCTCTACCAGCAAGAAGAAAGAAATATGAAGCCAGTTTCAAACTTAAAGTTGTAAACTTTGCCATGGAACATAATAACTGCGCTGCTGCAAGACAATATGGAGTAACAGAAAAGATGGTTCGGGACTGAAAAGCAAATGAAAAAGCATTAAAGAGTGTGCCATGGGGTAAGTGTGCATTAAGAAGAGGCCACATTGGCCAGAACTCGAAAAACATGTAGCAGACATGGTGAATGAGCATCGCCAAAAGGGTTATGTAGTGACACAAAATAAAATACGTTAGTTTGCACTTCAGTGGGCCAAATTTAACCCAGATCACAGCAACAGATTTAAGGCCACTGTATCCTGGTGTACTAGAGTCTTGGAAAGGCACAATATGGTACTGAGGCAAAAGATGAAACATGCACAACAATTACCTGCAGATCTTGATGCTAAAGTAAATAGAGTTGGAGGGGTAGTCTTATACGGCGAGTATAGCCCAAACCCTATATTTTAACTGGAAAAGTTGGGGGTCGTCTTATACACCCAGTTGTCTTAAACGCCGGGAAATACAGTATTATCTTACAGCATGCAATTTAATCTTTTATTATGTATAGTTGTTTTATTGTAAATTTGTTTTTGGCATATAACTTACCAGTATTAGCCATGCCCCTTCCAACATGGTGTTGGGGTAAATGCGACCCCAGCTGCCATAAGTGGTGGAGAGTTACACATCAGTGGCCCCTTTAATGTGAGCGCATACAGTAGGTGTATAGAGACCGCGTTCCTCACATGGGCCAGTGGCTGATATTATAAATGGGGCGATCCTGGTGGTAACATTAGCCACTCAGTGACTGAAGTAAGATTACGAGGCCTTAGGCCTCTTTCACACGGGCGAGTTTTCCACACGGGTGCAATGCGTGAGGTGAACGCATTGCACCCGCACTGCATCACTTGTGCGTTGCGTGAAAATCACAGCAAGCTCTATATTGTTCTTTTTTCAATCAATGCAGGCCCCATTGAAGTGAATGGGGCTGTGTGAAAATCACAAGCATGCGCAGATGCAGTGCGATTTTCACACATGGTTGCTAGGAGATGATTGGGATGGGGACCTGATCTTTATTATTTTCCTTTATAACATGGTTATAAGGGAAAATAAAAGAATTCTTAATACTATTAGTAAAATAGGGATAGAGGGATTAAAAAATAAAATAAAAAATTAAACTCACCTCATCCACTTGTTCACGCTGCCCAGCTTCTCTTCTTCCTTCTTCTTTAATGACCTTGGAGGAAAAGGACCTTTGATGACGTCACTGCGCTCATCACATGGTCCCTCACCATGGTGATGGACCATGTGATGAGCGCAGTGACATCACCAAAGGTCCTTTTCCTCCCAGGTCATCAAAGAAGAAGGAAGAAAACAAGTCGGGCTGCGTGAACAAGTGGATGAGGTGAGTTTAATTAAAAACATTTTTTTTAACCGCTCAATATTAAGAATGCTATTATTTTCCCGTATAACCATGTTATAAGGGAAAATAATTACATTTCCACAACACCTAACTCAAACCTGAACTTCTGTAAAGTTCGGGTTTGGGTCTGGGTACCAAACATGCCGATTTTTCTCACACGCGTGCAAAACGCATTAAAACGCTTTGCACTCGCGCGGAAAAATCTGGCATTTTCCCGCTACACACCCACATACTATCCGACCCTCACACGCGACACCCTTTTGAAAGAGGCCTTAGGGAGACTATACTATACAATCCCATATCCCTGTATCAGGGAAGAATTGAAGGATCTGCACCACAAGAAAATCACCACTGCCATACTGTGAGTTGGACTGTTGTAACATTAAAGGACTGTGCTTCTCTTGTGAGACAGTTGATATCACCTAGTGCCTATGTGCCTATTATTTGTGACTTACCTGCATCTACACCGCAATAGGATGTTACGGTCCCTTCACAGATCTAGTCATGACCACACATCTTTGTCCTGACACCCTAGGATACGGCTGTGGCTTTTATAATGATTCGGTTGCGCTCCACATAAATGTATATAGCTAGAACAATCACGCTTGGCTATGCACAATGCTGTTTTTTTTTAAATTAGAATTAGTATTGTTTTGTATAGAATTAGGAAAAAGTAAAAGGAAATATACTAAGATATCTGTTATTGTGGAAATCATTTTACGATGTTATTATACCACTCCTACCAAAGAAGAGATCAACTGAAATATCAAAATATATAGCATTAAAAAGAATATATGCTGTTACCAATATAAAGCTTCCTGTTGAGTGTGAATAAGTGAAGACACTTAATGCGGTCAGCGCCAGAGACCCACACAGCATCCACCTCCACTGCTACTGCTCCCCATATTGGGGTCATCCTATACATGCCAGATATAACCATAGGTAAGCCTTGTGTGGTCAACACAGAAGAGCCACAAGGAAGCAGTTCTTCATAAAAGTCCTCTCATTGACGTCCATGTGCACATGCTCCATGAGGTGTATTGTAGACAAGAGGTCAGACATGGGATAATATCCTACATGCACTGCATGCAATACAGTTTGCAAATTTCTATCAGTACTATACACTCTCATGGTTAAAGGGGTTACCCAGGAAAAGATATTTATGACTTATTCTCAGGATAGGTCATCAGTATAAGCAGGGCCGTCTTTAATATTGATTGGACCGTGGGCAAAAATTTACTTGGGCCCCCTGGATCCCGCCTTCCCACACCTTAGCAGGCAATCACGCCCTCCACCACAACACACACACAAAAAATCCACACATCTGGTAGAGTACAGTGAAGGACTGTAAATACTTCCAGTTCTGAAGGCTCCAGCGGCTCAGGATCAGTGTTCTGGGCAGCTGGGCTCAGGCTGGAAGTGGGCACCGCTCTGCAGGAAGGAGACCAGGGCTCGGCTCACCCTAGTGTTACAGTGCACCCCAGCACCCCACAGTATGCAGTATAGCACCCTATAGTATACAGCACCACACAGTATGCAGTATAGCACCCACACTTTACAGTACCGCACAGTATATAGTAGAGCAGTATAGCAGCCCAAAGTATACAGCACCCCACAGTATACAACACCTCACAGTATACAACACCTCACTGTATACAGCACCCCAAAATATGCACGATACAGCCCCCCACACTATACAGTACAGCAGTATAGCACTCCACACTATACTGCACCCACAGTATACAGACCCCCACAGTATACAGTACAGCAGTATAGCACTCCACAATATACAGCCCCCCACACTATACAGACTCCCCACACTATGCAGCCCCCCTACACTATACAGGCCCCCCTCACTATACAGGCCCCCACACAGTATACAGCCCCCCACAGTATACAGGCCCCCACACAGTATACAGACCCCACACAGTATACAGACCCCACACAGTATACAGCACCCCCACACAGTATACAGCCCCGCACACAGTATGCAGCCCCCCACACAGTATACAGCCCATCACACAGAATACAGCCCACCACACAGTATACAGCCCACCACACAGTATAAGTCCCCCCCACAGTATACAGGCCCACACACAGTATACAGCCCACCACACAGTATACAGGCCCCCGCACAGTATACAGCCCCCCCCACACAGTATACAGCCCCCCACACAGTATACAGCCCCCCCACACAGTATACAGCCCCCCCACACAGTATACAGCCCACCACACAGTATACAGCTCACCACACAGTATAAGGCCCCCCACAGTATACAGGCCCCCACACAGTATATAGCCCACCACACAGTATACAGCCCACCACACAGTATACAGCCCCCCACAGTATACAGGCCCCCACACAGTATACAGCCCCCCACACAGTATACAGCCCACCACACAGTATACAGGCCCCCGCACAGTATACAGCCCCCCCCCACAGTATACAGCCCCCCACACAGGGAGGTGGTGTTGTCGCTAAAGTGCAGGATATGCAGGATGGTCTCAAATCGTTTCCTGGACATAGCAGCAGAGAACATGGGCTTGTGATTAATTGGGTTTGTGGACTAATATGACCGCAATTCATGCTTTTTGGTTAGACCCATGTTGAGGAGAAGGCCCAGAAAATTTTTAATTTTGGAAACTTGGACTGGTTTCCACCAGAAAGGCTGGGCATAAAAGCTTCCCGGGTTGGCGGATATAAATTGAGTGGCATACCGATTTGTTTCTGCCACGACTATGTCCAAGAGCTCCGAAGTCAAGAACAGCTCAAAAAATCCCAGTGCCGAACCGATCTGAGCTGTCTCAACCCGAACTCCAGACTGGGCGGTGAAAGGGGGAACTACAGGTGCGGCTGAAGATGGGGACTGCCAATCAGGGTTTGCCAGCACCTCAGGGACTCTAGGGGCTCTACGGGCCTGTCTGTGCGGTGGCTGCGACGGGGTAACTACTGCACGTGCCACCGTACTAGCTTCAACTGCCCTTCTGGTGCTCGCCACTTCGACATGTTGTACGGCAGTTCTGGTACTAGGTCCAGGATGGGCTTCGCTGCTGGTATATGCCTCACCATGTAATCCGAAAGCGCCAGCCCCACTCTGCTGCCCTTGAAGCGGATCCTGCGCAACCTGTGGTCTAGCGACATGGGGCCAGGTACGCCTGGTGCTATCATGGACCTCAACCTCCTCGTCCGAACTTTGGGTCAGACTGCCACTGCTTTCTACAGGTTCATATTCTGACCTGCTAGATTCATCAGATTAGGGTTCCCATTCCTCTTCAGAAGAATACCCCCTGTTTGACATTTGGACTACTAAATTTAGGGGTATTGCCTGAGACTACCAAAGAAAAAAAGCAAGCCTGTCTTACAAATGGGAGGCTAGCGAAGTCCCGGAGGCCTCTGCGATTGATAAAAAAATATCAAAACTGATTTTTTTATCGCCGCAGCGCTTGTAAAGTGATTGTGCAGTGATCAAAAAAATATATATTTTTGTCACTGTGGCGGGGCAGGCGTGGGTGAACGCACGTGTGGGCGACCGATCAGGCCTGATCGGGCAAACACAGCGTTTTGGGTGGAGGGAGAGCTAAGGTGACACTAATACTGTTATAGATCTGATTGTGATCAGTTTTGATCATGATCACTTACAGATACTATTAAAGTACAAAAGCTGATAAGCGATACGCTAATCAGCGAATAAGCGACTGCGGTGCAGTGGGCTGGGCGCTAACCGTCGCTAACTACCTAACCAAGGGGCCTAAACTATCCTAAAACCTAACCGTCAATACTAGTGAAACAAAAAAGTGACAGTTTACACAGATAACTTTTTTCACTTTCACTAGGTGATTGACAGGGGCAAGAAGGGGTGATCAAGGGGTTAATTGAGGTGCTGGGGGGTGATCTGTCGCTAAGGTGTAGTGTTTGGTGCTACTCACTGTGATGCCTGCTCCTCTGCTGAGACCAACTGACGAAAAGGACCAGCAGAGGAGCAGGGAAGCCTTTTAACACCTTATATTTATAAATATAAGGTGTTAGATGGCTTCTGATTTGAGATTTTGAAAATCGCCAGCCTGCCAGCAACGATCATTGGCTGGCATGCTGGTGACGAAATTGTTCTTCAACTTTTGCCGGCCCGCAATGCGCATGCGCGGGCCGGCTCAGACCGAAATCTCGCGTCTCGCGAGATGACGCACGGATGGGTCCAGGAGGAATGAATCAACCGCCTCCAGGACGCATCTGTGCTTTAGGCGTTCCTGGGGTGGTTAATATCTACCTGATGCTGATACTGCTGCTGTCTGTCCTGTTCATGGAGAGTTATCTTTCGGCCTTTTGTCACACCACATTACCTGCTGCTGCCTGTCCTGCTGAGTTAGGAGGAGATATGTTTAGGCCTTATACTCGACCGTTAATATCTACCTGTTGCTGATGCTGCTGCTGTCTGTCATGATCATGCTGAGTTAGGCCAAGCTAGTTGTTTGTCCTTTGTAGCTATGGGAAGGCCTTATACAACACCGTCAGCTGTCCTGATAAAGTTTATTTGTTAATGTAGTCCTCAAACTGCAGTGTTACCTTTACCTACTGCTGCTGTCCATATCAAGCTGACTTGTCGGCCTCAGAATACACCGTTAGCTTTACCTGCTACTGCTGTCCATATCAATCTGACTTGTAGGCCTCAGAATACACCGTCAGCTATACCTGCTGCTGTCCATATCAAGCTGACTTGTAGACCTCAGAATACACCGTTAGCTTTACCTGCTGCTGTCCTAAATAAATTGATTTATTATATATATGCCTAATAATACACCAATACCTTTACCTCCTGCTGCTGTCCATATCAAACTGACTTGTAAGCGTCAGAATACACCATTTGCTTACCTGCTGCTGCTGTCCATATCAAGCTGACTTGTAGGCCTCAGAATACACCGTTAGCTACACCTGATGCTGTCGATATCAAGATGACTTATAGGCCTCAGAATACACCATTAGCCTTACCTGCTGCTGCTGTCCATATCAAGCTGACTTGTAGGCCTCAGACTACACCGTTAGCTTTACCTGCTGCTGTATATATTAAGCTGATTTGTTATGTATATGCCTCATAATACACCACTACCTTTACCTGCTGCTGCTGTCCATATCAAGCTGACTTGTAGGCCTCAGAATACATCGTTAACTTTACCTGCTGCTGTCCATATCAAGCTGACTTGTAGGCCTCAGAATACACCGTTAGCGTTACCTGCTGCTGCTGTCCATATCAAGCTCACTTGTAGGCCTCAGAATACACCATTAACTTTATCTGCTGCTATCCTGATTAAGTTAATTTGTTATGTATATGCCTCAAAATACACCACTACCTTTACCTGCTGCTGCTGCCTATATCAAGCTGAATTGTAGGCCTCAGAATACACCATTAGCTTTACCTGCTGCTGCTGTCCTGATCAAGTTGATTTGTTATGTATATGCCTCATAATACACCACTACCTTTGCCTGCTGCTGCTGTCCATATCAAGCTGAATTGTAGGCCTCAGAATACACCATTAGCTTTACCTACTGCTGTCCTAATCAAGTTAATTTTTTATGTGAATGCATTATAATACACCACTACCTTTACCTGCTGCTGCTGTCCATATCAAGCTGACTTGTAGGCCTCCGAATACACTGTTAGCTTTACCTGCTTCTGTCCATATCAAGATGTCTTATAGGCCTCAGAATACACTGTTAGCGTTACTTGCTGCTGCTGTCCATATCAAGCTCACTTGTAGGCCTCAGAATACACCATTTACTTTATCTGCTGCTCTCCTGATTAAGTTTATTTGTTATGTATATGCCTCACAATACACCACTATCTTTACCTGCTGCTGCTGCCCATATCAAGCTTACTTGTAGGCCTCAGAATACACTGTTAGCTTTCCCTGCTTCTGCTATCCATATCAAGCAGACTGGTAGGCCTTAAAATACGTTAGCTTTACCTGCTGCTGCTGTCCATATCAAGTTGTTTTGTTATGTATATGCCTAATGATACACCAATACCTTTACCGCTTGCTGCTGTCCATATCAAGCTGACTTATAGGCATCAGAATACACTGTTAGCTTTACCTCCTGCTGCTGTCAATTTCAAGCTGACTTGTAGGCCTCAGAATACGCCGTTAGCTTTACCTGCTGCTGTATATATCAAGCTGATTTGTTATGTATATGCCTCATAATACACCACTACCTTTACCTTCTGCTGTCCATATCAAGCTGACTTATAGGCATCAGAATACACCGTTAGCTTTACCTGCTGCTACTGTCCATATCAAGCTGACTTGTAATCTTCAGAATACTCCGTTACGTTTACCTGCCACTGCTGTCCATGTCAAACTGATTTATAGGCCTCAGAATACATGGTTAACTATACCTGCTGCTGTCCATATCAAGCTGACTTGTATGCCTCAGAATACACCGTTAGTGTTACTTGCTGCTGATGCCCATATCAAGCTGACTTGTAGGCCTCAGAATACACCGTTAGCTTTACCTGCTGCTGTCCTGATCAAGTCGATTTGTTATGTATATGCCTCATAATACACCACTACCTTTACCTGCAGCTGCTGTCCATATCAAGCTGACTTGTAGGCCTCAGAATACACAATTAGCTTTACCTGTTGCTGCTGTCCTGATCAAGTTGATTAGTTATGTATATGCCTCATAATACACCAGTTCCTTTCCCTGCTGCTGCTGTCCATATCAATCTGACTGGTTGGCCTCAAAATACAAAGTTAGCTTTACCTGCTGCTGCTGTCCTTAACAAGTTGATTTGTTATGTATATGCCTCATAATACACCACTACCTTTAACTGCTACTGCTGTCCATATAAAGGTGACTTGTAGGTCCCAGAATACAACATTAGCTTTACCTGCTGCTGCTGTCCATATCAAGCTGACTTGAAGGCCTCAGAATACACCATTAGCTTTACCTACTACTGTCCTGATTTAGTTGACTTGTTCTGTATATGCTTTATAATACACCATTACCTTTACCTGCTGCTGCTGTCCATATCAAGATGACTTGTAGGCCTTAGAATACACCGTTAGCGTTAACTACTGCTGCTGTCCGTCAGTCGGATCCGGCGTGATGACGTGATGTGAGCGACGCGTCTCGCTCTCCCTCCTCGCTAGCCTCCTCCCTCCAGGCTCCTGCTGAACAGCTGATGCCCTGCTGAAACAGCTGATTCCCTGAACGTGGTAGCTCCCTGGCCCACTCTCGCTGCTGCCAGCTTACCTCCTTCTCTGCCGGCTGGGTTGCCGGCTGCCTTACTAGTTGCTGGCCGGTGTCGCTGCCTGGGGGTTCGTCCTCTGACTTCCCCTTGTGGATTCGGTGGTCTTCTCCTCTGTTTGTTCCCGGCTCTCTGCCCTGGTGCGCAGCATTTGTCTGCAATCAGCTTCTCGGCTTGACGCAGCTTGTTGCAGCCTGCCCTCTGCTGGCGGCTCTCGGGACTACAGGCATCTATGAAGCTTCTATTTTAAGGACCTGGGCTTTCATTTGCGGTCAGAGGCAGGTATTCGGACGGCTAATTTTGGAGGTTTGAGGAAGATTCCCTGGCTCACCACCTGGCTTATTCAACCATCCGGGCAACTGGTGAGGATTCCGTGCACCCTCGTTTTTGGCCGGTTCCGGACTCTCTGTTAGGCGCGAGGTGTATATTGTGACTGCGGTCGCGCTGGACACGTGAGAACACTGTGACTTGTTGTTTGTGACTTTAATTTTTTTTCTTTTTTTTCTTTTTGCTTGCTTTTCGCTAAGTTCCTTGCTGTACCACAGTAAATACCCTTTTGGTTTTGCTCTTCCTCGTGGTGTCTGGAGAAGAAGCGATAGAAGGGCGATAAAGCAAGGGAAGGGAGACGAGAGGAGTAAAGAGGAGGGGAAAGGGGAGAGGGGGGAAAAGAAAGAAGAAGGGGAAAAAAAGAAAAGAAAAAAAAAAAGAAAAAAAAAAAAGAGGGGGGGGAAGAAAATGGCCCCAAAGCGACGGTCAGTGGACTCCTCCGCAGCAAAGATGGCATCTAAGACCCCGGAGAATAAAATAGATAGGTTCCTGAAATCACCCCTCCCAAATGAAAAGAATATAGCTAAAACAAAAGTGACTGCGAATTTAAAAAAACCTGCGAAAATTCCCCAAACGGATGAACTATCCGATGACGGTTCAGTAGAGGCAGGTTATGAGGCTGGAGAGGAAAGTCTCTCCGCACAAACGCAAGCTGCACAAATGCGCACTGAATACGATCCTTCAGTTTTGAGTAAAATCTTGTTCGCCGTGGAAAATAACGGCACCTTAGCGCAAGGGATGGCTACCCAGCTG
The DNA here is from genome assembly GCF_014858855.1 of Bufo gargarizans. Taxonomy (NCBI): domain Eukaryota; kingdom Metazoa; phylum Chordata; class Amphibia; order Anura; family Bufonidae; genus Bufo; species Bufo gargarizans. The sequence goes on along the minus strand of NC_058087.1, from coordinate 84,274,813 downwards.
GGTTTAGTGCAGAGTGACATTGCCTTAATAAGAGAGGACCTTGTAAATATCCGGGAGCGAGTCCATAATGTTGAAAAAATAGCTGACTCCTTGCAAATCGACGTGGAAACGCTAAAATCTAAAACCGCGCTCCTGGCCTCAGATAATCAAGCACTACAAAATAAGCTGGAGGATCTGGAAAACAGGGCAAGGCGAAATAATGTCCGTATAATTGGCTTTCCAGAAGGAGTCGAAGGCCGACAGCTAGAGGACCAACTTAAAGATGTGGTTCTGAACAATCTTGGCAGTGATTATTTTTCCTCGATGTTTCAAATAGAAAGAGCCCATCGAATACCAGGGGGGAAACCTACCCCAGGGAGGCCGCCGCGAGCAATTATAATGAAATTATTACTGTCTGCTGATAGAGATATGACATTGAAGAGAGCAAGAGAATGTACACCTATTGAATACCAGGGCACCAAACTGCTCTTTTTTCCAGACTTTGCTCGGCAGACCCAGGAAAAAAGAAGAAATTTTAGAGAGATTAAAAAACGTCTGGCGTCTAAGGACATTAAATACTCGCTACAGTATCCAGTGAAACTAAGAGTGATCCATAAGGGAACTGTCCAATTTTTTGAAAAACCACAACAAGCGTTAGAGTGGATGGAGCAAATGGGCATATGAAACTGCGTAATATTATTACGGAAGGGAGGAGGGGCTAGGGTAGGGGAGAACGGCCGGGGGTTTAGAGGTTCGCTGACTAGATCGGGCGGATCAATGGAGAGGGGAGAGGGGAGGGGGGAATCCACCTTGCAGGTTTGGGGATGTGTGTTTTTTTTTTTTTTTTTCTCTCTTTTTTTTTCTGTCTTTCTCTTGCTACAGTGAAGGATGCCCACTAGGATTGTAACTTGGAATATCAGAGGGCTTGGGGAAAGGGTTAAAAGGCAAGCTATTATGGATGCACTTAAAAGATATCTTCCAGCAATTATTTGTATGGTAGAAACCCATCTTACTAAAGAAACCGTGTCCCGCTTGACAACGGGATGGTATTCTCAATCTTATCACTCTACTTTTAGCAGCTCTTCTAGGGGCGTCTCAGTTTTGATCCATAATTCTGTGGACTTTACCCTTATCAAATCCTATATAGATGACCAGGGCAGATTTATCTTTTTGCATGGTAAGCTGCATGGCCATAGTTACATCCTTGCTTTCTTTTATATACCTCCGCCCTTCTCAATGTATCCACTGGTCCAGCTAACACTTTTTTTTGAAGGGAGATCAGAATGCCGGCTAGTTCTGATGGGGGATTTCAATGCAGTAATGGACCCCAATAAAGATAGATTCACATTAGATGCAGAACGCGCGAGGAATTTATGTACCTCCCCGTTGCCACAATTCTGCCAGGAGGTTGGACTGGTGGATATATGGGAACATCTTGGCGGAGGTAAGCGAGTATATTCTTGTGTTAGCAGGGGTGGTAGAGCAATGTCTAGAATTGATTTAGCACTTACTAATGAAGATAATCTGTGCAACATCCGTAAGATACGATATGGGGTAAGAACAGTCTCGGACCACTCTCCCGTACTGGTTGAGGTTTGCACGGGGAAGAACAAGGACAATAGGGGGCTGGGATTCAAGCTGAATCCATATTGGTTTTCTATTATGGATAATCTTCAGCCCACTAAATCATTGATATCCTCCTTTTGGGAGGTGAATCGCCCCTCTGCTAACATCAATATAGTATGGGATGCCCTGAAAGCATATCTGAGGGGGGTTTTTATAAGTGAGATTGCTGCAGTAAAGAGAACATTTAAAAAAAAAGAGGAGGAACTGACCAAGGCTGTTGCATGTACAACTGAGCAATTTACCGGTCAACCTACTGAGCATAACAGGGAGGAGATGCAGAAGGCCAGCTGCTCCTTGGACAAATACATAATAGAGAAAGCAAATCATAGAGTATTCTTCAAGGGTTTAAAATATTTTTCGGAGTCTGGACGCCCTGGTAGGTTGCTAGCTAGGATAATCTCGCAACAGGACAAAAAAAATCAATCTATTGTCTCGATCCGCAATACAGCGGGGGAAATTATAACAGATCCAGAAGGAATTAGGGACACCTTTCTACAATATTTTACCCAGATATACAGTCCCTCTTCTGGCTTGCCACCCGACCTGGCGACGCGGTTCCTGGAAAGGATCTCACTCCCCATTTTAAACGAAGCCCAAATAGAATATCTGGAAGAGGAGTTATCCCTTTCGGAACTTCAGGAGGTTTTGGGATCTGTTTCGGGGAATTCGTCGCCAGGGATGGATGGCCTTCCATATGAGGTTTACCGCAAGTACAGCGATGTGATTCTCCCCCAGCTGTTAGAGGTCTTTTCTCATGCAATACAGGGAGGGAGCTTACCATGCACTATGATGGAGGCTCTTATTGTTTTAATTCCTAAAAAGGATAAGGACCCGATAGAAATGAGTTCCTATAGACCAATCTCGCTACTAAACACAGATGCCAAGCTACTATCTAAAGTTTTGGCTAGGAGGCTTTCACGGGTTATATCCACTATTATCCACCCAGACCAAAATGGCTTTATGCCAAAAAGGGGCACCCATCAGAATCTGCATAGGCTATTTATGAATATTCAGTCTCCGGGGCGTGGTGCCCGCTCCATCCTGTCGCTGGATGCCTACCAAAGCCTTCGACAGGGTGGAGTGGACTTTTCTCTGGGAGGTGATGAAAAAAATGGGCTTTGGCCCTAGATTTATGGCGATGGTTCAGCTATTATATAGTTCCCCAGCTGCTAGGATCAGGATTAATGATACGATCACAGAGAGCTTCACCCTAGGAAGAGGCACCCGCCAGGGCTGTCCTCTCTCCCCCCTTCTTTTTAATATTTATATTGAACCCTTAGCAGCCAGTATAAGGCAGGATTTGCAGGTGGCCGGCTTTGGTATAATGGGGAAACATGACCGTGTATCTCTCTATGCAGATGACATCTTGGTCTTTCTTCAGCAAACAGAAACTACTCTCCCTCGTATAATGGATTTGGTTGGCTTTTTTTCTGCCCCGTCTGGTCTGGAGATCAATTGGGAGAAGACTGTTCTCCTCCCTATAGACGAGCTGCGAGGTGACTGGGATAACCAGCTAACAGTCTCTGAATCAATAAAGTACCTGGGGATTTCAGTTTCTGCCAAACCTCAGGAATATCTACAACTTAACTTGATTCCCCTGCTGATTAAGCTGAGGGCTAAAATCAAGATATGGCAAAAAATTCTGCACACAAGAGCTGATAGAATTTCTTTAATAAAAATGGTAGTACTGCCCCAGGTTCTTTATGTCCTGCGCAACTCGCCTGTATGGATCGCAGATAAGCATTTTAGACTAATTGAGCGGATGCTTAACGACCTACTATGGGGGAGGAAGCGTGTTAGATTGAAGGCGCTCTATTTCTCTATGCCTTATAATCAGGGAGGCCTTAACCTCCCTTATTTTAGGGGTTACTTTATGGCCTCTCAACTCTGCCTTTTTAGTGACTGGGAAAATAGCCATTTCTGCAATAAAGTGGTGAAAGACTCAGGCTTTACGGATTTCTTTACTGTATTGGAGTCCGACTATCTATTAAATATACAGACCGGGTATACACTTTTCTGCAGAATGGCTATAAAGACCTGGCGGGTCATTAGGAGTTGGTGTGGAGTTAAGGCATCACTTATTTGCACCCCATTGTGGCATAATCCAAAGCTAGTGAATTTAAGCGATCTGAATTGTTGTCAGTATTGGAGGACTAAGAAGGTTCAGTATTTACATCAGGTGGTTAGTGGTGGACAAATTTTGTCCTCGATGGAAATAGGGCACAGAGCAAATTTGGGTGAGGTGGCCTGGTACGCATATTTCCAGTTGAGGTCTGCACTTTCTAGCACTCTGAATAGTCATCTTCTCCTTATAGATACTCCTGAATTCCTACACGATTTTATTATTAAGAAAGCTGCCACGAAAATCAAAATATCACATTGTTATAGACACTTAATGAAACACTTTTTTCGGGGTCTTCTTTCTCCAGGACAGAAGTCCTGGTCTTTGTTACTTTCAGAGGTGGGTCCCCCAGATTGGGAGAATATAGGGGATAGTTTAAAATATGTTTCACATAATTTTAATCACACTGTTGTACAATTTAACATTTTGCACAAAATATATGTGACACCTCTGTGGCTATATAGAAGAGGACTTAGAGCCTCCTCTGATTGCCCACGTTGTGGCGACTCCGAGGCAGACCACTTACACCTGTTTTGGGATTGCCCAATGGTGGGTAGTTACTGGAGATTCGGTCCAGATCACCTTGGCTTGTAAACTTAACATTGTTGTTCCTCTGTCTCCCAGGATATGGGTCTTGGGAGACCTATTGGAGGTTAATTATCAGCCCATAAAACGTCAATTATTGATCAAGGTTATGTTCCTGGCTAGGCTTCTTGTCGCTAGACTATGGTTTAGCTCCTCCGCTCCAGACTGCAGCAACTGGCTGGCTCTGGTCGAGAAAGTGAAAAGCTATGAGAAGATTCTGTACAAACAAAGAGGATCTTATCTAAAATGGGGTAAACTGTGGGAAGAGTGGGACATGGTTTAATTAATTTGGAATTTTCCTTTTTTTTATTATATACCTCTCTTTTTTTTTTTTTTTTTTTTTTTTTTTTTTCCTGCAAGGTTGGGAGGGGGGGGGGGGATAGGTGGGGTGGGTTGGGGATGATTTCAGAATTTATAAAATTATAAATATTATGCGGATATGTATTTTTGCATTATAAATAAAATATGGAAAAAAAAAAAAAAAAAAAAAACTATTGCTGCTGTCCATATCAAGTTCACTTGTAGGCCTCAGAATACACCATTGACTTTATCAGCTGCTCTCCTGATTAAGTTAATTTGTTATGTATATGCCTCACAATACACCACTACCTTTACCTGCTGCTGCCCATATCAAGCTGACTTGCAGGCCTCAGAATACACCGTTAGCTTTCCCTGCTTCTGCTGTCCATATCAAGCAGACTGGTAGGCCTTAAAATACGTTAGCTTTACCTGCTGCTGCTGTCCTGATCAAGTTGATTTGTTATGTATATGCCTAATAATACACAAATACCTTTACCTCCTGCTGCTGTCCATATCAAGCTGACTTGTAGGCGTCAGAATACACTGTTAGCTTTACCTGTGTCATGGTCTTACCTCCTTGCTGTTCCCTTCGTTTGACATGTGCTGGCGGCCATCTTGGTTTCTGGGTTTTCTTGTAGCCTCCCACCCTGCGGCTCCTCCTTCCCACTGGGAGGAGCTGGATGCCCAGCTCATATATATAGGAGGTCTGTGGCTTCAGTTCCTTGCTTGGTCCTCCTGTGTTCACATGCTTCCAAGACTGCTGCTGCTTCTGGTTCCTGATCCTGGCCTCGTCTGACTACCCCGTTGGTTCCTGATTCCGGCTTCGTCTGACTACCCCGTTGGTTCCTGATTCCGGCTTCGTCTGACTACCCCGTTGGTTCCTGTTCCTGGCTTCGTCTGACTACCCTTCTGGTTCCTGACCTCTGTCTCCGCAAGACCCTGCTTCGGTTTAGCCATCCGTTCGGACTTTGCTTACGGCTTGCTCTTCAATAAAACCTTCTTATTTTCCACTTATCTCTTGTTGTACGTCTGGTTCATGGTTCCATGACAACCTGCTGCTGCTGTTCATATCAAGCTGACTTGTAGGCCCCAGAATACTTCGTTAGATTTACCTGCTGCTGCTGTCCTGTTCAAGTTGATTTGTCATGTATATGCCTCATAATACACCTCTACCTTTACCTGCTGCTGCTGTCCATATCAAGCTGACTTGTAGGCCTCAGAATTTACCATTAGCTTTACCTGCTGCTTCTGTCCATATCAAGCTGACTTGTAGGCCTCAGAATACACCGTTAGCTTTACCTGCTGCTGTATATATCAAGCTGACTTGTAGGACTCAGAATATACAGTTAGCTTTCCCTGCTGCTGTCCTGATCAAGTTAATTTGTTATGTATATGCCTCATATACACCACTATCTTTACCTGCTGCTGCCCATATCAAGCTGACTTGCAGGCCTCAGAATACACCGTTAGCTTTACCTGCTGCTATATATCAAGCTAACTTGTAGGTCTCAGAATAAACCGTTAGCTTTGCCTGCTGCTGTATATATCAAGCTGATTTGTTATGTATATTCCTCATAATACACCACTACCTTTGCCTGCTGCTGCTGTCCATATCAAGCTGACTTATAGGCCTCAGAAAACTCCGTTAGCTTTACCTACTACTGCTGTCCATGTCAAACTGACTTGTAGGCCCCAGAATACACCGTTAGCTATACCTGCTGCTGTCCATATCAAGCTGACTTGTAGGCTTTAAAATACACCGTTAGCTTTACCTGCTGCTACTGTCCTGATCAAGTTGATTTGTCATACAGTGGAGGAAATAATTATTTGACCCCTCACTGATTTTGTAAGTTTATCCAATGACAAAGAAATGAAAAGTCTCAGAACAGTATCATTTCAATGGTAGGTTTATTGTAACAGTGGCAGATAGCACATCAAAAGGAAAATCGAAAAAATAACTTTAAATAAAAGATAGCAACTGATTTGCATTTCATTGAGTGAAATAAGTATTTGAACCCCTACCAACCATTAAGAGTTCTGGCTCCCACAGAGTGGTTAGACACTTCTACTCAATTAGTCACCCTCATTAAGGACACCTGTCTTAACTAGTCACCTGTATAAAAGACACCTGTCCACAGAATCAATCAATCAAGCAGACTCCAAACTCTCCAACATGGGAAAGACCAAAGAGCTGTCCAAGGATGTCAGAGACAAAATTGTAGACCTGCACAAGGCTGGAATGGGCTACAAAACCATTAGCAAGAAGCTGGGAGAGAAGGTGACAACTGTTGGTGCGATTGTTCGAAAATGGAAGGAGCACAAAATGACCATCAATCGACCTCGCTCTGGGGCTCCACGCAAGATCTCACCTCGTGGGGTGTCAATGGTTCTGAGAAAGGTGAAAAAGCATCCTAGAACTACACGGGAGGAGTTAGTTAATGACCTCAAATTAGCAGGGACCACAGTCACCAAGAAAACCATTGGAAACACATTACACCGCAATGGATTAAAATCCTGCAGGGCTCGCAAGGTCCCCCTGCTCAGGAAGGCACATGTGCAGGCCCGTCTGAAGTTTGCCAATGAACACCTGAATGATTCAGAGAGTGACTGGGAGAAGGTGCTGTGGTCTGATGAGACCAAAATAGAGCTCTTTGGCATTAACTCAACTCGCTGTGTTTGGAGGAAGAAAAATGCTGCCTATGACCCCCAAAACACCGTCCCCACCGTCAAGCATGGGGGTGGAAACATTTTGCTTTGGGGGTGTTTTTCTGCTAAGGGCACAGGACAACTTATTCGCATAAACGGGAAAATGGACGGAGCCATGTATCGTGAAATCCTGAGCGACAACCTCCTTCCCTCTGCCAGGAAACTGAAAATGGGTCGTGGATGGGTGTTCCAGCACGACAATGACCCAAAACATACAGCAAAGGCAACAAAGGAGTGGCTCAAGAAGAAGCACATTAAGGTCATGGAGTGGCCTAGTCAGTCTCCGGACCTTAATCCAATCGAAAACCTATGGAGGGAGCTCAAGCTCAGAGTTGCACAGAGACAGCCTAGAAACCTTAGGGATTTAGAGATGATCTGCAAAGAGGAGTGGACCAACATTCCTCCTAAAATGTGCGCAAACTTGGTCATCAATTACAAGAAACGTTTGACCTCTGTGCTTGCAAACAAGGGTTTTTCCACCAAGTATTAAGTCTTTTTTTGTTAGAGGGTTCAAATACTTATTTCACTCAATGAAATGCAAATCAGTTGCTATCTTTTATTTAAAGTTATTTTTTCGATTTTCCTTTTGATGTGCTATCTGCCACTGTTACAATAAACCTACCATTGAAATGATACTGTTCTGAGACTTTTCATTTCTTTGTCATTGGACAAACTTACAAAATCAGTGAGGGGTCAAATAATTATTTCCTCCACTGTATATATGCCACATAATACACCACTACATTTTCCTGCTGCTGTCCATATCAAGGAGACTTATAGGCCTCAGTATACACCGTAAGCTTTACCTGCTGCTGCTGTCCATATCAAACTGACTTGTAGTCCTCAGACTACACCGTTAGCTTTGCCTGCTGTTATATATATCAAGCTGACTTGTAGGCCTCAGAATACACCATTAGCTTTACCTGCTGCTGTCCATATAAAGCTGACTTGTAGGCCTCAGAACACACCATTGCTTTTATCTGCTGCTGCTGTCCTGATTAAGTTAGTTTGCTATGTATATGCCTCATAATACACCACTACCATTACCTGCTGCTGTCCACATCCAGCTGAGTTGTAGGCCTCAGGATACACCGTTAGCTTTCCCTGCTGCTGCTGACCAAATCAATCGGACTGGTAGGCCTCAGAATACACCATTAACTTTATCTGCTGCTGCTGTCCTGATTAAGTTTATTTGTTATGTATATGCCTCATAATACACCACTACCATTACCTGCTTCTGCTGTCCATATCAAGGTGACTTGTAGGCCTCAGAATACACCTGTAGCTTTACCTTCAGCTGCTGTCCATATCAAGATGACTTGTAGGCCTCAGAATACACCGTTAGCTTTATCTGCTGCTGTATCTATCAAGCTGATTTTTTATATATAAGCCTAATAATACACCACTACCTTTATCTGCTGCTGCTGTCCATATCACGCAAACTACTAGGCCTCAGAATACACCGTTAGCTTTCCCTGCTGCTGTCCATTTCAAGCTGATTTGTAGGCCTCAGAATACACCATTAGCGTTACCTGCTGCTGCCGTCCAAATCAAGCTCACTTGTAGGCCTCAGAATACACCATTAACTTTACCTGCTCCTGCTGTCCTTAACAAGTTGATTTGTTATGTATATGCCTCATATACACCACTACCTTTACCTGCTGCTGCCCATATCAAGCTGACTTGCAGGCCTCAGAATACTCCGTTAGCTTTACCTGCTGCTGTATATATCAAGCTAAATTGTAGGTCTCAGAAAAAACTGCTAGCTTTGCCTGCTGCTGTATATATCAAGCTGATTTGTTATGTATATGCCTCATAATACACCACTACCTTTACCTGCCGCTCCTGTCCATATCAAGCTGACTTGTAGGCCCCAGAATACACCGTTAGCTATACCTGCTGCTGTCCATATCAAGCTGACTTGTAGGCTTTAGAATACACCGTTAGCTTTACCTGCTGCTACTGTCCTGAACAAGTTGATTTGTCATATATATGCCACATAATACACCACTACATTTTCCTGCTGCTGCTGTCCATATCAAGGTGACTTATAGGCCTCAGAATACACCGTTAGCTTTACCTGCTGCTGCTGTCCATATCAAACTGACTTGTAGTCCTCAGAATACACCATTAGCTTTGCCTGCTGTTATATATATCAAGCTGACTTGTAGGCCTCAGATTACACCATTAGATTTACCTGCTGCTGTCCTGATCAAGTTGATTTGTTATGTATATGCCTCATAATACACCACTACCTTTACCTGCTGCTGTACATATCAAGCTGACTTTTAGACCTCAGAAAACACCGTTAGCTTTACCTGCTGCTGTCCACATTAAGCTGACTTGTAGGCCTCAGAATACACCGTTAGTGTTACCTGCTGCTGCTGCTCATATCAAGCTGACGTGTAGGCCTCAGAATACACCGTTAGCTTTACCTGCTGCTGTCCTGATCAAGTTGATTTATTATGTATTTGCCTCATAATACACCAATACCTTTAGCTGCTGCTGCTGTCCATATCAAGCTGATTTGTAGACCTCAGAAAACACCGTTAGCTTTACCTGCTGCTCTCCATATCAAGCTGACTTGAAGGCCTCTGAATACACCTTTAGTGTTACCTGCTGCCCATATCAAGCTGATTTGCAGGCCTCAGAATACACCGTTAGCTTTACCTGCTGCTGTCCTGATCAAGTTGATTTCTTATGTATATGCCTCATAATACACCACTACCTTTACCTGCAGCTGCTGTCCAAATCAAGCTGACTTGTAGGCCTCAGATTACACCATTAGCTTTACCTGCTGCTGTCCTGATCAAGTTGATTTGTTATGTATATGCCTCATAATACACCACTACCTTTACCTGCTGCTGCTGTACATATCAAGCTGACTTTTATACCTCAGAAAACACCGTTAGCTTTACCTGCTGCTGTCCACATTAAGCTGACTTGTAGGCCTCAGAATACACCGTTAGTGTTACCTGCTGCTGCTGCTCATATCAAGCTGACGTGTAGGACTCAGAATACACCAATAGCTTTACCTGCTGCTGTCCTGATCAAGTTAATTTGTTATGTATATGCCACATAATACACCACTACCTTTACCTGCTGCTGCTGTCCATATCAAGCTGACTTGTAGGCCTGAGAATACACTGTTAGGTTGACCTGTTGCTGTATATAACAAGCTGATTTGTTATGTACATGACTAATAATACACCACTACCTTTACATGCTGCTGCTGTCCATATCAAGCTGACTTGTAGGCCTCAGAATACACCGTTAGTTTTACCTGCTGCTGTCCATATCAAGCTGACTTGTAGGCCTCAGAATACTCCGTTAGGTTTACCTGCTACTGCTGTCAATATCAAACTGACTTGTAGACCTTAGAAAACACCGTTAGCTTTACCTGCTGCTGCTGTCCATATCAAGCTGACTTGTAGTCCTCAGAATACACTGTTAGCTTTACCTGCTATTGTATATATCAAGCTGACTTGTAGGCCTCAGAATACACCGTTAGCTTTACCTGCTGCTGTCCTGATCAAGTTGATTTATTATGTATTTGCCTCATAATACACCACTACCTTTAGCTGCTGCTGCTGTCCATATCAAGCTGATTTGTAGACCTCAGAAAACACTGTTAGCTTTACCTGCTGCTCTCCATATCAAGCTGACTTGAAGGCCTCTGAATACAACTTTAGTGTTACCTGCTGCCCATATCAAGCTGATTTGTAGGCCTCAGAATACACCGTTAGCTTTACCTGCTGCTGTCCTGATCAAGTTGATTTCTTATGTATATGCCTCATAATACACCACTACCTTTACCTGCAGCTGCTGTCCAAATCAAGCTGACTTGTAGGCCTTAGAATACACCGTTACCTTTACCTGCTGCTGCTGTTCTGATCAAGTTGATTTATGTATATGCATCATAATACACCACTACCTTTACCTGCTGCTGTCCATATCAAGCTGACTTGTAGGCCTCAGAATTCACCGTTAGCTTTACCTGCTGCTGCTTTCCATATCAAGCTGACTTATTTGCCTCAGAATACACTGTTAGCTTTAACTGCTGCTATATATATCAAGCTGACTTGAAGGCCTCAATATACACTGTTAGCTTTACCTGCTGCTGCTGTCCTGATCAAGTTGATTTGCTATGTATATGCTTCATAATACATTACTACCTTTACCTGCTGCTGTCCATATCAAGCTGACTTGTAGGCCTCAGAATACACCGTTAGCTTTACCTGCTGCTGCTGTCCATATCAAGCTGACTTGTAGGCCTCAGAATACACCATTAACTCTATCTGCTGCTGTCCTGATTAAGTTGATTTGTTATGTATATGCCTCATAATACACCACTTCCTTTCCCTGCTGCTGCTGTTGTCCATATCAATCTGACTGGTTGGCCTCAAAATACAAAGTTAGCTTTACCTGCTGCTGCTGTCCTTAATAAGTTGATTTGTTATGTATATGCCTCATAATACACCACTACCTTTACCTGCTACTGCTGTCCATATAAAGTGACTTGTAGGTCTCAAAATACAACATTAGCTTTACCTGCTGCTGCTGTCCATATCAAGCTGACTTGTAGGCCTCAGAATACACCATTAGCTTTACCTACTACTGTCCTGATCAAGTTGATTTGTTCTGTATATGCTTTATAATACACCATCAACTATATCTGCTGCTCTCCTGATTAAGTTAATTTGTTATGTATATGCCTCACAATACACCACTACCTTTACCTGCTGCTGCTGCCCATATCAAGCTGACTTGTAGGCCTCAGAATACACCGTTAGCTTTCCCTGCTTCTGCTGTCCATATCAAGCAGACTGGTAGGCTTCAAAATATGTTAGCTTTACCTGCTGCTGCTGTCCTGATCAAGTTGATTTGTTATGTATATGCCTAATAATATACCAATACCTTTACCTCCTGCTGCTGTCCATATCAAGCTGACTTGTAGGCATCAGAATACACTGTTAGCTTTACCTGCTGCTGCTGTCCATATCAAGCTGACTTGTAGGCCTCAGAATACTTTGTTAGCTTTACCTGCTGCTGCTGTCCTGTTAAAGTTGATTTGTCATGTGTATGCCTCATAATACACCACTACCTTTACCTGCTGCTGCTGTCTATATCAAGCTGACTTGTAGACCTCAAAATACAACATTAGTGTTACCTGCTGCTGTATATATCACGCTGACTTGTAGACCTCAGAATACACCGTAAGCTTTTCCTGCTGCTGTCCTGATCAAGTTGATTTGTAATGTATATGCCTCATGATGCACCACTACCTTTACCTACTGCTGCTGTCCATATCAAGCTGACTTGAAGGCCTCAGAATACTCTGTTAGCTTTACCTGCTGCTGCTGTCCTGATCAAGTTGATTTGTTATGTATATGCCTCATAATACACCACTACCTTTACCTTCTGCTGCTGTCCATATCAAGCTGACTTGTAGACCTCAGAAAACACCGTTAGCTTTACCTGCTGCTGTCCATATCAAGCTGACTTGTAGGCCTCAGAATACACCGTTAGTGTTACCTGCTGCTGCCTTTATTAAGCTAACTTGTAGGCCTCAATATACACTGTTAGCTTTACCTGCTGCTGTCCTGATCAAGCTGAATTGTAGGCCTCAGATTACACCGTTAGCTTTACCTGCTGCTGCTGTCCTGATCAAGTAAATTTGTCATGTATATGCCTCATAATACACCACTACCGTTACCTGCTGCTGCTGTCCATATCAAGCGGACTTATAGGCCTCAGAATAGACAGTTAGCTTTACCTGCTTCTGCTGTCCATATCAAGCTGACTTGTAGGCCTCAGAATACACCATAAACGATACCTGCTACTATCCATATCAAGCTGACCTGTAAGCCTCAGATTACACCGTTAGCTTTACCTGCTGCTGCTGTCCTGATCAAGTTGATTTGTTATGTATATGCCTCATAATACACCACTACCTTTACCTTCTGCTGCTGTCCATATCAAGCTGACTTGTAGACCTCAGAAAACACCGTTAGCTTTACCTGCTGCTGTCCATATCAAGCTGACTTGTAGGCCTCAGAATACACTGTTAGTGTTACCTGCTGCTGCCTTTATTAAGCTAACTTGTAGGCCTCAATATACACTGTTAGCTTTACCTGCTGCTGTCCTGATCAAGCTGAATTGTAGGCCTCAGATTACACCGTTAGCTTTACCTGCTGCTGCTGTCCTGATCAAGTAAATTTGTCATGTATATGCCTCATAATACACCACTACCGTTACCTGCTGCTGCTGTCCATATCAAGCGGACTTATAGGCCTCAGAATAGACAGTTAGCTTTACCTGCTTCTGCTGTCCATATCAAGCTGACTTGTAGGCCTCAGAATACACGATAAACGATACCTGCTACTATCCATATCAAGCTGACCTGTAAGCCTCAGATTACACCGTTAGCTTTACCTGCTGCTGCTGTCCTGATCAAGTTAATTTGTCATGTATATGCCTCATAATACACCACTACCTTTACCTGCTGCTGTTCTTATCAAGCTGACTTGTAGACCTTAGAATACACTGTTAGCTTTACCTGCTGCTGTCCATAGTAAGCTGACTTGTAGGCCTCAGAATACACTGTTAGTGTTACCTGCTGCTGTATATATCAAGCTGACTTGTAGGCCTCAGAAAACACTGTAAGCTTTTCCTGCTGCTGTCCTGATCAAGTTGATTTGTTATGTATATGCCTCATAATACACCACTATCTTTACCTGCTGCCGCTGTCCATTTCAAGCTGATTTGTAGGCCTCAGAATACACCCTTAGCGTTACCTGCTTCTGCTGTCCATATCAAGCTGACTTGTAGGCCTCAGAATACACCATTGACTTTTTCTGCTGCTGCTGTCCTGATTAAGTTAGTTTGTTATGTATATGCCTCATAATACACCACTACCATTACCTGCTACTGCTGCTGTCCACATCCAGCTGACTTGTAGGCCTCAGAATACACCGTTAGCTTTCCGTGCTACTGCTGTCCATATCAATCGGACTGGTAGGCCTCAGAATACACCATTAACTTTTTCTGCTACTGCTGTCCTGATTAAGTTGATTTGTTATGTATATGCCTCATAATACACCACTACCTTTACCTGCTGCTGCTGTCCATATCAAGGTGACTTGTAGGCCTCAGAACACACCTTTAGCTTTACCTTCTGATGCTCTCCATTTAAAGATGACTTGTAGGCCTTAGAATACACCGTTAGCTTTACCTGCTGCTGTATCTATCAAGCTGATTTTTTATATATATATGCCTAATAATTCACCACTACCTTTATCTGCTGCTGCTGTCCATATCAAGCAAACTACTAGGCCTCAGAATACACCGTTAACCTTTCCTGCTGCTGTCCATTTAAAGTTGACTTGTAGGCCTCAGAATACACCGTTAGCGTTACCTGCTGCTGCTGTCCAAATCAAGCTCACTTGTAGGCCTCAGAATACACCATTAACTGTATCTGCTGCTGTCCTGATTAAGTTAATTTGTTATGTATATGCCTCATATACACCACTACCTTTACCTACTGCCGCCCATATCAAGCTGACTTGCAGGCCTCAGAATACACCGTTAGCTTTACCTGCTGCTGTATATATCAAGCTAACTTGTAGGTCTCAGAATAAACCGTTAGCTTTACCTGCTGCTGTATATCTCAAGATGATTTGCTATTTATATGCCTCCTAATACACCACTACCTTTACCTGCTGCTGCTGTCCATATCAAGCTGACTTGTAGGCCTCAGAAAACTCTGTTAGCTTTACCTGCTACTGCTGTCCATGTCAAACTGACTTGTAGGCCCCAGAATACACCGTTAGCTATACCTGCTGCTATTCATATCAAGCTGACTTGTAGGCCTCAGAATACACCATTAGCTTTACCTGCTGCTGCTGTCCATATCAAGCTGACTTGTAGGCCTCAGAATACACCCTTAGCGTTACCTGCTGCTGCTGTCCATATCAAGCTGACTTGTAGGCCTCAGAATTCACCATTGACTTTATCTGCTGCTGCTGTCCTGATTAAGTTAGTTTGTTATGTATATGCCTCATAATACACCACTTCTATTACCTGCTACTGCTGCTGTCCACATCCAGCTGACTTGTAGGCCTCAGAATACACCGTTAGCTTTCCCTGCTGCTGCTGTCCATATCAATCGGACTGGTAGGCCTTTAGAATACACCATTAACTTTATCTGCTGCTGCTGTTCTGATTAAGTTCATTTGTTATGTATATGCCTCATAATACATTACTACCTTTACTTGCTGCTGCTGTCCATATCAAGGTGACTTGTAGGCCTCAGAATACACCTTTAGCTTTACCTTCTGCTGCTGTCCATATCAAGATGACTTGTAGGCCTCAGAATACACCGTTAGCTTTACCTGCTGCTGTATCTATCAAGCAGATTTTTTATATATATGCCTAATAATACACCACTACCTTTATCTGTTGCTGTCTATATCAAGCAAACTACTAGGCCACAGAATACACTGTTAGCTTTTTCTGCTGCTGTCCATTTAAAGCTGACTTGTAGGCCTCAGAATACACTGTTAGCTTTACCTGCTGCTGTCCTGATCAAGTTGATTTGTTATGTATATGCCTCATAATACACCACTACCTTTACCTGCTGCTGCTGTCCATATCAAGCTGACTTGTAGGCCTCAGAATACACGTTTGCTTTACCTGCTGCTGTATATATTAAGCTGATTTCTTATGTATATGCCTCATAATACACCACTACCTTTACCTGCTGCTACTGTCCATATCAAGCTGACTTGTAGGCCTCAGAATACATCGTTAGATTTACCTGCTGCTGTCCATATCAAGCTGACTTGTAGGCCTAAGAATACACTGTTACTGTTACCTGTTGCTGCTGTCCATATCAAGTTCACTTGTAGGCCTCAGAATACACATTATCTTTATCTGCTACTGTCCTGATTAAGTTATTTTGTTATGTATATGCCTCAAAATACACCATTAGTTTTACCTGCTTCTGCTGTCCTGATCAAGTTGATTTGTTATGTATATGCCTCATAATACACCACTAGCTTTACCTGCTGCTGCTGTCCATATCAAGCTGACTTGTAGGCCTCAGAATACACTGTTAGCTTTCCCTGCTTCTGCTGTCCATATCAAGCTGACTGGTAGGCCTCAAAATCCTGATTAAGTTGATTTGTTATGTATATGCCTCATAATACACCACTACCTTTACCTGCTGCTGCTATCCATATCAAGCTAACTTGTAGGCCTGAGAATACACTGTTAGCTTTACCTACTGCTGCTGTCCTTAAAAAGCTTATTCATGTGTAGGCCTTATACTACACTGTTAACATGTAACTACTGCTGTTGTATGTCCAAACCCTACTGACTTTGCCCCTGGACTAAAGGGTCCTTACTGATAAGTCCACAGTTAAAATTAACAAAATCATAACTTTATTGAAAAAAAAGAAAGGAAAAGATATAGCTGAAAATAACTTTTTTAGTAAAACACTTATTTAGTAACAGTTTAGTAGTGTAGAATTACATTTATTGTGTTTTTTATATTAGTTTATATAGATTAAATAGTTATTGTCCATGTTTTATATTACTGTTGTTTGTGTTGTCCCATTATTGTTACTTTTATATTCATCATCACCTGCTATATAATTGTAGGGTGCAGCGTTTCCTGACTTTAAGCACAGCACTGTTCTATTTGAGCGCCAAGAAAAACAACGGTCCCCTGGACAAAATCGTTAATGTACCGTGGTCCAATAGCTGATCTACTGAGCAGGTAGCCAATGATATTAAATACGTTTTTTGGGAGTTTTTGGCAAACACCTGCTGCCCGATCGCTCCTATTGGCCAGATTACTAAAACATGAGCATTGCAGCTACGTAGCTGAAGAGGAGGCAGGAGGTGTCATGTGGAGGTGACCGATGCTAAACAAGACTGTACGACAGCACCTGTCTCCTCAGAGGTGAGGCAGGGGACACCACAGTTTTGTTCCCCTGCAAGCACTGCTATTGGCTGTTCCAACTCTACAGCCAATGGCAACGCTATAGCTGCACAGGGAGAGACAGAACTTCACATATGGGGTGGGGTTTAGGTGTATTCTCAGTGAAAAGTGGAACTAAATTTGGGGTGCATTTAGTCCTGTTACCACTTGTGAAATAAAAAAATGTGGGTATAATCCTTTTTTTATTACATTTTTTATTTATTTTTACCAGCCAATCGTTTCCTGATTATGTTAAATGGCGGATTAATCTAAGTGCTTAGTATATTCGTTGAGGGTTGTAGTTTGCGCAATTGAGTCACTTTGTTTGGTTTTCCACTCTAGAGGCGCGTAAGGATGTCTTCTAGCTTTACCTGCTGCTGTCCATATCAAGCTGACTTGTAGGCCTCAGAATACTCCGTTAGCTTTACCTGCTACTGTTGTCCATGTCAAACTGACTTGTAGGCCTCAGAATACACCGTTAGCTATACCTGCTGCTGTCCATTTGTCATGTATATGCCTTATAATACACCACTACATTTACCTGCTGCTGCTGTCCATATCAAGCTGACTTGTAGGCCTCAGAATACACCGTTAGTGTTACCTGCTACTGCTGTCCATATCAAGCTGACTTGTAGTCCTCAGAATACACTGTTAGCTTTACCTGCTGTTGTATATATCAAGCTGACTTGTAGGCCTCAGAATACACCGTTAGCTTTACCTGCTGCTGCTGTCCTGATCAAGTTGATTTGTCATGCATATGCCTCATAATACACCACTACATTTACCTGCTGCTGCTGTCCATATCAAGGTGACTTGTAGGCCTCAGAATACACCGTTAGCTTTACCTGCTGCTGCTGTTTATATCAAGCTGACTTGTACTTCTCAGAATACACTGTTAGCCTTACCTGCTGTTATATATATCAAGCTGACTTGTAGGCCTCAGAATACACTGTTAGCTTTACCTGCTGCTGTCCTGATCTAGTTTATTTGTTATGTATATGCCTCATAATACACCACTATATTTACCTGCTGCTGCTGTCCATATCAAGCTGACTTTTAGGCCTCAGAATACACCGTTAGCTTTACCTGCTGCTGTATATATCAACCTAATTTGTTATGTATATGCCTCATAATACACCACTACATTTACCTGCTGCTGCTGTCTATATCAAGCTGACTTGTAGGCCTCAGAATACACCGTTAGCTTTACCTGCTGCTGCCCATATCAAGCTCACTTGTAGGCCTCAGAAAACACAGTTAGCATTACCTGCTGCTGCTGTCCATATCAAGCTCACTTGTAGGCCTCAGAATACACCATTAACTTGAGTCACTTTGTTTGGTTTTCCACTCTAGAGGCGCGTAAGGATGTCTTCTCTTAACATGCAACATACCTGCTAATTACCATTAAGCTAAATCCTCTAGCCTAACCACATGGTGCTCCTTGCACTCTGAAGCCTACTGTGCGACCAAAGATCTTTTTTGTGCTCACCGTTGTTCTTTTTGTAAACTCCATATTCTGGGTAATACGTTTAAGATTTTTTCTGATCTTAACACTTGAATTTTTTCATAAAAAATATATTGAAATTTATAATTTGCTCAATTTTTTTTGATTTTTAAACTTTTCTTTAGATTAGCGTCGGACATTTAAATGGTTAACAGAGTTTGTAGAATCAATTTTGATTAGCTAGAAGGTGTGTAGTTTCTGAAATGGGGTTATTTTTTTGTCGTTTACACTATGTAAGGCACAAAAAAGTGACTGCATAACTGAACTGTTATAGAAAAAAGTTTTTTTTAAAGAGTATTTAATTATTAAATAGTTTTCTTCTCAATTTCTAAGCCTTCTAACGTCACAATAAATTGATATTTCATTTAATAAATGATTTAAACATGAAATATGCATATGGGGAATGTAAAGTAATAAATTTACTTTCTCTCTATTAATATCTATTGTAACACAAAGAGAAATTTAAATTTAGAATATTTATTTTTATTCATATTTTTTAGAATTAGTTAATTTTTGAAAGAATAAGACATAAAAAATTGGACTAAATTTTAGCACTGTCATGAAGTACAATGTGTGACGATAAAATAGAACTATGCCCGTGATAATTAAAAGCGTTATTAGCACATAAATAGATACATATCATATTTACAAAAATATTTAATGAGCATAAAGGTAAAAACAGGCCTGGGGTAGAGAGGGTTAATGTTTCTAAATACGTAATGTATACATAATTTGAATGATGTGTGCACATATTTACCCTCCCGGTGTGGGGTGGTAATTAAGTCCTCCTCCTCCTCTTCATCAGGAGCTGGGGTGGGCATATCCTCCTCAGCAGGAGCTGGGGCGGAGGTTTTCTGCACTTCGGAGGGTCCGGGCTCTTCCTCTGCCACCTCAACATCATTGCCCACATCAGGTGGGTTAGTGGCACTGGCAATAATACTGTGGGAGGGACCCGCATGCTCATCATCCTCTTCCTCTGTGGAGACCTCCACTACATCCAAACCGGCAGGGTAAATACGGCAGCGGACGGTTGGCACAGGAAGCCCTGTAATCACACGTTTCCGATTTAGGCTCTATTTACACGTATGTAATGTGTTTTTAAGATCCGCGGCTCCACAAAACACGGACCCCGGCAATGTGCGTTCTGCACAAAGTGGAGGTCTGCATTTCCGGAGATGGGCCCCCTTAGAGATGAATGGGTCCACAATTCTGTTCAGAAAAATACATAATGAAATTGCTCACGTGTGAATGGGGCCTTAGACAAACAACTCTGAACTAATAACAAATGCTAATTAAGGCTATTTTCACATTAGCGGCAAAGACCTCTGGAACCGCCAAAACAGCCAGTTGGTCCATTCTACCGCTAGTGTACGTTTTTTTTTTCACACTAGCGGCAGAGACCTCTGGAACCTCCAAAACAGCCAGTCGGTCCATCCTGCTGCTAGTGTATGTGTGGCCCCGGACTACCGCTCCGACCCCATTGACTGTAGTGGGAACGGGGCGTCATACCGGGGCTGCAATGATAAACCATGCAGAGAGGCGGACAGAATAAAACTACATGTCGTCATGGTTTGCGGAGTTACTTCCCCGGAAACCTGCCACGATCCCTTGATAATCAATGGTGCTGGAGCTGTAGTCTGGGGCCACACGTACACTAGCGGCAGGACGGATCCGACAAGCTGTTCACCCGCCAGAAATGCCTGGTGGACGTCCATGCCGCTGTTGTTAAACTAGACTAAGTGGTGATGTATGTAAAGTAATCATGGCCTTTTACTGTGATACAGATTGATGATTGCTGTTTATCTAGATACACACACACATATATTTATTATTATGTGTGTGTGTGCAAAGTACTAAATCAGCCAGTTACATCAGACATCACTACCGCGCTGTGTGGATAAATATATATATACATTCTCAGCGAGGGAGAGATGTATGAGGTAAATGGATGATTTGCTATGTGTCACACCAGGTAATAAGTAATAATTTGTAACGGGTGATAGAAAAAAAAGTACCTGGGCAGACTCTATGACTGAGCTCTTTGACCCAGTCCCGTTGCCTCCGCTTCAAATCGGACCATTTCTTGACAATGGAAATCTCCCTGTGACTGCGGGCGATTTTTTTTTTCAAGAAGCCTCTTGACCCCCGTCACTATGGCCTGCTTCTCGGCCTGCTTCGGGGTACGGTCATACCCCTTCTTCAACATGTGCTGCAGAATAAACATATAATCCTAAACTTTTCTTAATACAAGTATTATTAATAAATATCGTCAAAAACACAGCAAAAATTATTTAATTGTTAGAAGGTCGAAATATTCGATTTAATGTTCACGTTATAAGATCAAATTGTTTTCCAGTTGAATGTGTATGGGGTCTGAGCTATCGTATATATTGCTGAGCTGAGATCTACCTGTCTAGTGAAGTCACGGTACGGTATGGGGTGTACAGCTGGTTCGTTACACCCTGGGTAACGCTAAATGAACCAGCAAATACTGGCGCTAAGATTTTTTTTTTTTCTCCAGACCAACAAGACATAAACTCTAATATATAGACTATGTGTGTGTTTGCGTGTGGTATACAGTGTGTGGTATATAGTGTGTGGCAGGAAAATTGATATGCAATATGCATGTGATTGATATTTCTTTGCTGTCCATAATACATACTTGCTACAGACAAAGTGCTGTGATGTCAAAACAATACTTATTACAACAATGATGAATATCTAATCAGACTTGATAAATTATGAAGTTATATTTATTGCGCAAATATATTTGCATATTTGCGCACTTGCGAATATTTAAAAACACTATTGCTTACTATACAGTTATTGTTAGAACATGCATTAAAAATGTAATCACATAAAGTGTTGTACTTACAGTTAGCAGGAGTTCGTCCACTTCGTCTCGAAATTTGCTGCCCACCATTTGCAGTCTGTAGACTGTCGCAGATTTAGAAAAACGTAGTCACGCACGCTAAACCGCACCTACAATGCGCACGCACATGCGCATCACACTAATATTAAGGTGGTGATAGCAAATACGCAAATTCTCGAATACGCAAATTCTCGAACAGCGATTAAGCGAATATTTAAGAAATATTATTAACCCTGCCGCAGTAGTTAGAATATACTTTCGGATCTGAGTTTTAACGATCACATGGTATGTGGTATGTAACAAAAGACGTTTGTGCTCAGTGTTCATCTCCTCACAGAGCTGCTCGAACAGACGAGAGTTAAGGGCATGTACTTTGATGTAATTTATTACTTTAATCGCATCTTTCAAAACGCTGTAAAGTTTGGGTGACATTTTTCGGCTAGCCAGCATTTCTCTATGGATGACATAGTGCGTATACTCACATTCAGGCACATCCTCTTTGATCCGACTAGTTAAACTAGAAAGCCGTCCAGTCATGGCAGTGGGCCCCATCTGTGCATACACTGACACAAAATGACCAGTATAGTTTTCCTGTTATGTAATCATCCAAAGACTTGATTAGCTCTGCAGCTGTGGTGTTGGTTGTCAACAATAATGCACATAACATATCCTCATACACATCCTACTGAAAAATATATCGCACAAAAACAAGCATTATCGCCTCGTTGTCAACGTCAGTAGACTCATCAACTTGGATTGCGTACCACGGTGACTCATTAATCCTCTTTAACAATTGTACCTCAATGTCCTCTCCTAAAAGCTCACGGCAGATGTCCGTAGCGGCAGGCAGGATCAACTCTTCACCAATAGTAAAGGGCTTCTTAGCCTTGGCAATGCAGTTAGCCACTAAGAGTGATGCTTTCAGTGCAGACACATTTGGTGATGAGGTGGTCTTCAGTAATTGCTTCTGTCCTTCATATTCACGTTTTTTTCTTTCAAAAACTCCAAAGGCTTGTCTTTTGATGCAGGGTGCTTGGTCTCTAAGTGGTGAAGCAGTTTTGAAGGCTTCATGGCCTTGTTGGATAGTCGTTCTCCACATATTACACACAGCGGGTTTGGGGCATGTGAATCACCTGTTGCGATGAACCCATAATTTAAGTAGGACTCTTGGTATTTTCTTTTAAATGCAGCTTTCTTTCTTTTTGCAGTGTTGAAGTGTTCTGCTGTCTCATCATTGGGTCTTTCTCTCTTTTCAAAGAAACTCTGTAGCAATGTTTGTTTTTTACTCAAGGGTTAATTAGCTTGTGGCTTTATTTTATCGGTGCGTGGAGTGCACAAGTGAGAAAGAATTAAATCTAACATGTCCACTTGTTACGGTTCCTCCACTGAATATAGCTCTGTTTTTTTTTATTTTATTGGCTCCTCAGTTCTTCTGCTACAGCCCCTGTTCCTTTTTCGCGCCTAGTATATATTCACTTGACTTATACACAGGTTCAACAGCACTATTCTTGTTCTCCTATTTGGCTCATGGCTCTAATAAACCCTGCAATTAAGAATTAGTTTTATTGGAGAACCACCACATATGGATATTCACATATTGCTGCAATGTTTTGGGCAAAAGTTGATATGCCCTTTGCCAAGCAATTGTACAGCGTATCAGCTAGAGCGAATACGTCTTATTTTTAGTTTGATTTTGATACCAAAAGAAGTATTGCAACACTCGATACCATGAAAAAAAATACAAATGCTCACACGTTAACGACATGTTGCATGGGGTTAACGTGTGAGAATTTTTTTTCTTGCAAAGTATCAATTGCCCATTATGTGAGGAGGTACTTGATGGGGTCACTTACTATTAATGTGAAGCAAATAGAGGTCTAAATTGATAAAGCCATGTGCCTCATTTTAATATTAACACCAGCAAGTACTTCCTGACATAATGGACATTGGGCAACATGGGGTTAATGTGTGGGTTGGTGTTGGGTACTACAGTATGATAACATTACTGGCTATTAATGTGAGGCACATGGAGTCTAAATTGATGAAAAGCAGGGTTATTTCTCCAGCCGAATCTTGCCATATTTGCCGGGTAGCGGCTGGATCTCTGCCAGACTCCATTATAGTCCATGGGACCGGAAGACATTCTGGTAACATCTGGCAATGCCGGAACCAGATAGGTCCAGCAGGTTGTTCTCTGTAGAACAACATGCAGGAACTATGCCAGCAGTGTGAAATAGGCCTTACTATTACATTGTTATCTCCCTGCCTTTATTTCAGGCTGACATGGTAACTATACCTGAATTGGCTGCACAAAACTGACTAGGGTCTAGTGGTCACTGGTCTCTGCTGCACAGGGCTCAGCTGCACTGCTGATATTTTCAAGGTGTCATGGAAGAGGAACTGCAGGTCATTCTCCCGCTCACTTCGTCAGATACTAGCTAAAACTGGATGCCGGCAACCCCCTCCCCCCTCGGGCCTTCATGCTTATTTCCATTATTGGGGCATTGAGACCTAACCAATCCCTCCCTCACAAGCCCTTTTCAGCATTTTCATTGGTGTGGCAGTGGGACCTAACCTATCCCTGCCTTATTAGCCCTTTCCAAGCATTTTCATTGGTGGCAGTGGCTGGCCGGCATCACAGTTGGAAGGAAGGAACACTCTCCTTCCTTCCCACTGTACGGCCGCACGCTGTGTGTAATGTGCTCATTGGGCGCGCATGTGCCTGGCTTCTCCGCCCCTCTGTATTGCTGCGGCCCAGCAAACAATCTTCCTGGGCCGCGGCCCGGCGGTTGGGGACCGCTGATTTAGAGGACACACCAAATGTACTCTGTTATACAAGCTGTACACTGACTACTTTACATTGTATCAAAGTGTCATCTCTTCAGTGTTGTCCCATGAAAATATATAATAAGATATTTACAAAAATGTGAGGGGTGTACTCATTATTGTGAGATACTGTAACTTTTCAATGACAATAAATGTATTATTGTCAATCCAAATAGTCGAAGCCATGAACACATACAATAGTTGAGGAAGAATAACTATTTTTATAAGAGCAATCCTATCCGCCTTAGATAAGGGTAGTTTCAGCCAAATAGCAATTTTAGATTTAATCTTTTTGACCTAAGGGAGAAAATTAAGTGAAGAAAAACTTCCCAAATGTGAAGAGATATTAATTCCCAAATATTCAAAAGATTAATGCGTCTCAAGAATATTGACCCCTCCTGTATTAGTAAGTACCATGTCCTCTAATGGGAATAATATAGTCTTAGCACAATTAATTTCAATGTAAATGAGCTTTGCTAAAGTCTTAGGTGTGTCACTCAAACAAAACAGAATATCATCTGCGTATAAAGGAATTTTCCCAATACTACCATCAACACTAAAGCCCTTAATAGAGCTGTGACCCACAGCGGCGTGACCGAAACTGGATCAGAACAATAAATATAGTAAATTACAAAAGTATTATTAAGACCATTAGAAGACAGCTTGTAATATATAAATATAAGGTCTCTTGCACACAAACTTTTTTTTGTTTATATTACGTTTTTTACGTTTAGTATACGGACCATATACGGAACCATTCATTTCAATAGATCCGCAAAAAAATGTAAGGTACTCCGTATGCCTTCCATTTTTGCATTTCCGTTTTTCTGTTCCGTTCAAAGATAGCACATGTCCTATTATTGTCCGCATAACGGAAAGGGATAGTACTGTTCTATCAAGGGCCAGCTGTTCCGTTCCGCAAAAAACGGAATGCACACGGACTTCATCCGTATTTTTTGCGAATCCGTTTTTTGCGGACCACAAAATACAGAAAAAGCCATACCGTCGTGTTCAAGAGGCCTAACTCAGACAACCCCTTTAAGTCATATAAAAAATTTTAAAATGGGGTTAAAAAAAGAAAAATAGACATATTAGGTATCTCTGCGTCCATATCGTCTGGCTCTATAAACATATTGCATGATCTACTCCCTCAGGAGAATGCTGTAAAAAATAAAAACTGTGCCAAAACAGCAATTTTTGGGCTCACCTTCCCTCACAGAAAGTGTAATAACAAGCAATCAAAAAGTCTGTTATGTACCCCAAAATGGTACCAATCAAATCGTCATCTCATCCTGCCAAAAAATGAGCCCCTACCTAAGACAATCTCTTGGAAAAAAGAAATATATGGCTCTCAGAAAATGGCAACATAACAACAAAATTGTTTTCTTTTCAAAAATGCTTTTACTGTGTAAGGCCTGTAAACCAGGACCCAGCCCAGGGTGCACAGCCGCAAGACCAGCTTGCCCCAAACACCATGGCCACCCCAGTAGGATACATCCCACGTAGGGACACTGCTGCGTCATCTGCCAAAGTATGACGGTAGAAACATGACATTGCAGGACTGGACTGAAAGAGTGCGAAGTGCGGTTAAAATGTGTAACCTGACCCCCGAACTGCAGGCAGAGGTTGCGTTGAGATCCCTAGAGGGTGACGTCAGGCGGAAAGTGATGGTAATGCCTGACTCCGAGAGAGATACCCTAGAGAAGATATTCTCCCTGCTAGAGAGAGCCTAAGAGGGGCGTGCCAAAGTGGTACAGTTACGGAGTCACTTCTTTAACCGACCCCAGCGAGAGGGCAAGACCTTGATGCAATATTCCAATGCTCTACAGGAGACGCTGAATGAGATACAACGACGAGACCCTGAGGCCATGGGCGCCTTCTGGGAGGTGGACCAGCTACTAAAAAAAAATAT
The DNA here is from genome assembly GCF_014858855.1 of Bufo gargarizans. Taxonomy (NCBI): domain Eukaryota; kingdom Metazoa; phylum Chordata; class Amphibia; order Anura; family Bufonidae; genus Bufo; species Bufo gargarizans. The sequence goes on along the minus strand of NC_058087.1, from coordinate 84,248,396 downwards.
TATGTCCACCCTACTGATAATACTCCACAGCATGGACAAAATTAAGTATAATTTTGTGAAGTCTTGACTTTGTTTTCAAAATGGTTCTACCTTTGAAACGGGTGTCAGTTTGGAATATACCTTTTTTTTTTACACCTATCAGGGGAGATACAGCATCTGTAGTATATCCTTGTGGTTATTTCCACGGATCTATCTGAGTCAAGAGACTTTGTTAAAGGATCACTCAAGTCAAAAATGAAAATTCAGCCATCACATGTTATTTATAAGTGTTATATACTTTTATATTCAGGCTTTCTGCTTCCTTTTATTTCTAATAATTCATATAGTTCACCTCCATCAAGGTCAGTGAGACAGCTGTATAACAGCTACATCTCAGTACATAGATGTCAGTGGGTGGTGCACACAACTAAGCCCTCTCACTGAGGTGCAAATGTGAAACTGGACTTAGAAATAATGCATCATGGAGCCTTGGAGGCATTCAATTAGTCACAAATCCAAATTTCTTGGCGATTTGTGGTAAGAAATCAGATTTTTTTAAAATAAAATGGCTGCTGCACATGTAACAAAGTGAAAATAGGAAGCCTGGGAATGAGGGATCACCCATAATGCCATGCAGATAGCCAATCAGCAGTTAGCCAGCCCCTGTGATGTTACAGTCCTATAAAAAACCTCATCCAGCCCAGTCTCTGCCATTTTCCAGTGAACTGAGCATATAGACAGATGTGACAAGTGCTAGAGAAAGTGATTAGGAAAGACTTTATTTGAAATATATTAGTTTTCAACAGTTCAGAGACAGCACTGAGATAGTGTAGGGAGATAATAGGGAGCCTTTATGGACACAATAATGAGAATGCAGGGGCCAATAGAACAGTGTAAAGCTTGGCTAATAGAAGCTATTCTATTATACTTTGCTACACTAATTGGGGTTAAAAAGTGTTCTAATACTGATTTTAGGCTGTTCACATTCTTTAATACATAAATTCCATTAATCCTTGATTCTGTCATTGGGGTGAAATAGCGGCCTGATACTACTGATTTTGGGGTGTTCATGGTCTTTTATACATGCAGTTAGGTCCATATATATTTGGACAAAGACAACATTTTTCAAATTTTTGCTCTGTGCATTACCACAGTGGATTTTGGACAAAACAATTCAGATGCAGATGAAGTTCAGACTTTCAGCCTTAATTCAGTGGGTTGAAAAAAATGATTCCATAAAATGTGAGCAATTAAAGCATTTTTTAAACTCAATCCCTTCATTTCAAGGGCTCAAAAGTAATTGGACAAATTAAATAATTGTAAATAATGTAATAATTTCTAATACTTGGTTGAAAACTCTTTGTTGGCAATGACTGCCTGAAGTCTTGAACTCATGGACATCACCAGACACTGTGTTTCTTCCTTTTTAATGCTCTGCCAGGCCTTTACTGCAGCAGTTTTCAGTTGCTGTTTGTTTGTGGCCTTTCTGTCTGGAGTTTAGTCTTTAACAAGTGAAATGCATGTTTTATTGGGTTCAGATCTGGTGACTGACTTGGCCATTCAAGAATATTCCACTTCTTTGCTTTAATAAACTCCTGGGTTGCTTTGACCTTATGTTTTGGGTCATTGTATTTCTGTATTATGAAACGCAGACCAATCAGTTTGGCTGCATTTGAGCATGTCTCTGAAAACCTCAGAATTCATCCGGCTGCTTCTGTCCTGTGTCACATCAAGATCCAGTGCCACTGGCAGCCATGCATGCCCAAGCCATCACACGGTCTACACCGTGTTTTACAGATGATGGTATGCTTTGGATCATGAGCTGTACCATGCCTTCACCATACTTTTTTATTTCCATCATTCTGATAGAGGTTGATCTTGGTTTCATCTGTCCAAAGAATGTTCTTCCAAAAGTGTGCTAGTGTTTTAAAATGTTTTTTTTTTTTTGTTTAGCAAAGTCCAATCTAGCTGTGAGGTTTATTCTTGAGGCTTATGAACCCTCTGTATTTACTTTCATGCAGTCTTCTCTCTATGGTAGATTTGGATATTAATACGCCTATATCCTGGAGAGTGTTGTTCACTCGGTTGGCTGTTGTGAAGGGGTTTCTCTTCACCATGGTAATTATTCTGCGATCATCCACCACTGTTGTCTTCTGTGGGCGTTCAGGTCTATTTGCATTGTTGAGGTCACCATTGCTTTCTTTCTTTCTCAGGATGTACCAAACTGTAGATTTTGCCACTCCTCCTTTATACCTGAAGCTAATATTGACCTGTAAGGCTGAGTTCATACTTCAGATTTTTGGTCAGTTTCGGCTCGTAACTGACCAAATAAGTGAAGTGTGAACTGATTCTAAGAGTGGCGCCTGTCAACTGCCTGTCATAGTGATGCACAGTAACTGTTGCACTACCACAGCGGACTAGCTATGCATGCTTCTGTAATGCACAGTGATGTACACTGATATACAGGCTCCCTGCAGCCAGGAAATAGCTGATTTTTAACACACTTCATCACAAATTAATTCCTATTGATTAAAAAATGTTGGGAAAAGTGTCAGAATCGAATTTTTAAAAAGTTCACTCATCTCCAGTGGTATCCCATTCTGTACAAAGTACAATTCACAGGTATTTGTGTCTAAAAAGTGGTTTGTAAATAAGTAAAAAGTGAGAGTATGGTATCTGTCTCAAATTTCTGGAGTGTATGGTGTTTGTGTAGAAGTATTGACTAAGTGGGTTAGTGTACAGAGTCCACCCGGGTGCATGGATCTAAAGAGGGGTGTGGGCTGAGATTTTTGGATATATGCAGCATATATCATACTTTTCATGATGAGACATATAGGGGATGTTCTTTCACCAAGCTCAGGAGGTTGCTGAACAGAATAGTGTAGGAGAATAGGAAGTGAGAGGCTGGATGACATACTGATCCAAAGACCCAAAGTAGTTATAACAGTACATTTAACCCCTTAAAGGCTATGTACACATTTGGGGGCAATTTTTTTTAATTATTGCATTGTACTCATGTTGAGTTACAAATCAGTTTTTCATTGGTCTTTATGGTCTTTATTAAAAAAAATCGAACCACTGTCTTTGTGTAGCCTTGAGTTTATCTAATAGCAGGATCTGAATTATTTCTATGATACGTCAGGGTCTCTTTATCTCTGAAATGATAAACACTCATTATAGTTTGTATAATCTTACTGATAAGAATGTGGTTTAAATAAGTGTTTATGATCTCTTAGTAATTTAGACATAAGTGGAGTCATTTATCAAACTGGTGTAAAGTAGTTCTTGCCCATAGCAACCATTTAGATTCCTCCTTTCATTTTCGAAAGTAGCTATGGGCAATTAAGCCAGTTCTACTTTACACCTGCTTGATAAATGATCCCAAAGGTTTATTAGATGACTGGCGCAAGGTGAAAGTAGTATTCACACAGCGAGAAAAACAGGTAACCCTTTGTGACAGAACGGCTCAATATGATTACTAAAGACCAAATGAAAAAATTATTTTTAGCACAAAATGACCAAAATGCAATCATAAAAAAAATTGCCCCTAAAGGTGTACATAACCTCTAAGAACCGATTTTCCATTTATGCTTTTTTTTTTTTACTCCCGATCTGTAGTTTTAAATCTTACCACTTTGGAATGTGTATTTTTTTAATCACTTTTTATAAATGTCTTTTGGGAGATGAAGCAAAAAAATAAAGGCTTTTTTCCCCCATTACAACTTTCAGCTTACGGGATAAATGCATTTATATTTTAATAGTTCAAGCATTTTGTGATCTGGCGATGCCTATGATCTGTTGTTTTTTTTATTTTAATATGTGGAAAGAGGATGATTTTTTTTGTTTTAAATATTATTTTTTAACTTTTTTAAGTCCCACTAGGACTTGAACATGCAGCCAACGGGAGTTTTATTGTGTTCCTATGAAGCCCAGCAACAGATAGGGCTCCATAGGAACATTGCTATGGCAGGCCTTGGATCTTTCAAAGGGCCCAAGGCTGTTATAGCACCTTAATGGCTCTGTTAATAACTGTGTAGGGGATCCGTTTGGGCCATCTCAGATGCCGTGGTTGCAATTGATGATGGTTAAATGCCCATGATCGCCTGTGTAAAATATGAGGCATTGTGCTGCTGTGGTGAGTGGAGTGAGTGCAATCTTTAAAGTGACAAGGGGGGTTAATACACATACTTTAGGGAAATTGAGTTCGTAGGACATAATGACTCAGTTTGTCTACAAAATATCAATGAGTTAGCAGGGCTTGTAACAAGTATAATAGGCTAATTACTGTAATCATCTTGAGGGTGAAATTTCAGGATGAACTTATAATGCGCTCTAACCTTTACAGGTGAACTTAATGTGACCTCTAAACTTTTGAATGCACATGTCCAACTGTTCAATGTTTCATCGGTGTGGACTGTGTGCTAGATGACCTGCAAGGTTCCCTGACCACACTACCAGGCACAGATGTCTTGCACAGATGTCTTCGTCTTGAATGGGCCAGGAAGCATCTATGCTGGACAAGGGACCAGTGGGCTGAGCAGAAATAAAGTCTGCCAACGATGTTCGAGATGTCAAGGAGAGTGCTATGCATCAGCCACTGTTGTCACCCGATGAGCTTTTGGTGGTGGTGGTGTTACAGTGTGGGCAGTTGTGTCTAGTCGATACAGAACTACCCTACACTTTGTGAATAGTACAATGACAAGGCCATACTACTTAAATAACATCATTAATCCAACAATTGTGCCTCTGCACGAACAACACAGGCCTAATTTTATCTTCATGGACGACAATGCACCAGCTCCTTGAGGTCCCATCATTAGGGAATGGCTGCTGGAGACTGGGGTACATAAAATGGAGTGGCTTGTGCTTTTTCCAGACCTGAATCCCATTGAAAACCAATGGGATCAGCTGAGTCGCGGTGTAGAGGCTTGTAACTCTGTACCCCAGAACCTTAACCCCTTAGGGACACAGCCTTATTTCACCTTTTTTTTTTTGCATTTTTTGCAAATCTGACCAGTGTCACTTTAAGTGGTGATAACGTTAAAACACTTTGACTTATCCAGGCCATTCTGAGATAGTTTTTTCGTCACATATTGTACTGCATGACACTGGTAAAATTAAGTTAAAAAAAATCATTTTTATTTATAAAAAAATACCAAATTTACATATTTTTTTTAATTGCAAATTTCCCAGTTTCAATTTCTCTACTTCTATAATACATAGTAATACCTACAAAAATAGTTATTACTTTACAGTCTCCATACGTCTACTTCATGTTTGGATCAATTTGCAAATTATATTTTATTTTTGGGGGATGTTACAAGGCTTAGAAGTTTAGAAGCAAATCTTGAAATTTTTCAGAAATTTTCAAAAAAGAAAGTTAATGGCAAATGGTAATAAAATTTCAGAATTTAGATTTTTGGGGCAAATTTTCCATTTTAATCAATTTTTTTCCAGTAACAAAGCAAGGGTTAACAGCCAAACAAAATGCTATATTTATTGCCCCAATTCTGTCGTTTGCAGAAACACCCCATATGTGGCCGTAAACTACTGTACGGGCACACAGTAGGGCGTAGAGGGAAAGGTGCGCCGTATGGTTTTTGGAAGCCAGATTTTGCTGGACTGTTTTTTTGACACCATGTCCCATTTGAAGCCCGCCTGATGCACCCCTAGAGTAGAAACTCCATAAAAGTGACCCCATCTAAGAAACTTCACCCCTCAAGGTATTCAAAACGGATTTTACAAACATTGTTAACCCTTTAGGTGTTGCACAAGATTTAATGGAAAATAGAGATACAATTTTAAAATTTCACTTTTTTAGTAGATTTTCCATTTTAATATTTTTTTCCAGTTACAAAGCAAGGGTTAACAGCCAAACAAAACTCATTATTTATGGCCCTGATTCTGTAGTTTACAGAAACACCCCATATGTGGTCGTAAACCGCTGTACGGGCACACGGCAGGGCGCAGAAGGAAAGGAATGCCATACGGTTTTTGGAAGGCAGATTTTGCTGGACTGTTTTTTTTGACACCATGTCCCATTTGAAGCCCCCCTGATGCCCCCCTAGAGTAGAAACTTCAAAAAAGTGGACCCATTTTAGAAACTACAGGATAGGGTGGCAGTTTTGTTGGTACTAGTTTAGGGTACATATGATTTTTGGTTACTCTATATTACACTTTTTGTGCAGCAAGGTAATAAGAAATAGCTTTTTTGGCACGTTTTTTTTATTATTTGCAACATTCATCTGACAGGTTAGATCATGTGGTAATTTTATAGAGCAGGTTGTCACGGATGCGGCGATACCTAATATGTATACAATTTTTTTATTTATGTAAGTTTTACACAATGATTTCATTTTTTAAACAAAAAAATGTTTTACTGTCTCCATAGTCTAAGAGCCATATTTCTTTTCTGTTTTTGGGCGATTATATTAAGTAGGGTCTAATTTTTTGTGGGATGAGATGACAGTGTGAGTGGCACTATTTTGGGGTGCATATGACTTTTTGATAGCTTGCTATTACACTTTTTGTGATGTAAGATGACAAAAAAATAGCTTTTTTTACACCGTTTTTATTTTCATTTTTTACGGTGGTCATCTGAGGTGATATTTTTATAGAGCCAGTTGATACGGACGCGGCGATACCTAATATGTATACTTTTTTAATTATGTAAGTATAATTATGTAAGTATAATCATGTTTTAGTGTTTCCATAGTCTGAGAGTCATAATTTTTTGGGCGATTATCTTGGGTAGGGTATGATTTTTGCGGGATGAGATGACAGTTTTACTGGTACTATTTTGGCGTACATGCAACTTTTTTGATCACTTTTATTACCTTTTTGGGCAAAATTTCTATTTCATTATAGTTTTTTATTTTTATGGCGTTCGCCGTTCAGGTAAAGTAACATGACCATTTTATAGATCAGGTTGTTACGGACGCGGTGATATCAAACGTGTAGGGAATTTTTATTTTTTTCATTTTTAATCAGTGATAAATGTGTTTTTTGATTTTTACTTTTCTTTCCCTTTTTTTTTTTTTTTGACCCAGACACACTTGGTTCTTGAAGATCCAGTCGGTCTAATGTCTGTATAATACAGTACAGCACACTATATAGTGTATTTTACTTACACTTTGAACAGATCTATGCCTTTAGCACAGATCTGTTCAGCACCATGGACAGCAGGATGCCTGCCGCACACGCCCGCCCGCCTCCCAACCCCCCCTGCACCTCCCGCCGCCATAAAATCAATCAGGGGTGCAGGGGGGAGTGAAAAATCTATATTTTAGGCATATTAAAGTCTCTGATCCCCGCGGTCAGGGACACCGGCTATCAGAAACTGCAGAAAGCCCCCCCCCCCCGCACATTTAGCCAAGGTGCCTGCTCAATGATTTGAGCAGGCACCTTGTTCCGAACACCGCCGGCCGGGCGGCAGTGATCGGAATAACACATGACGTACCTGTACGTCATGTGTCCTTAAGTACCAGGACAACATGACGTACCGGTACGTCATGTGTCCTGAAGAGGTTAAGAACCTGAGGGCCGCCATTCAAGAAGAGTTGTATGCCATGATTCAGGAGACAGAAAGTTGACTTGTGAAAAGCATGAGACATCGTTGTCAAGCTGTAATTGATACTCTAGGCCACATGACCAGTTATTGAGATATTGACATATTTTGTGGGGGTATACCTACCACTGTTGTCTTTTGTTTCAAGAAATTATTTGAGATGAGGAAATCACCATGCTTCTATTTAAATTCCCTACTTTCATGATATAATATCACTGTAGCATGAACGGTTTCCATAAATTTCACCCAAAAGCCCAATATCCCTAACCTTTTATGAGTAGTGTATGTACAAACAAAGTCTTTGGAGTACATAGTTACATAGTACGGTTGAAAAAAGAAAACTACATTAAGTTCAACCAAGGGATGGGATGTGAATTATGGGAAGGGGAGTTATTTTGATAACAGTTAATGTTATATAGTTCATCTAGATTTCCACTAAGCCTTTTTTAAACTGTCAACTGCTGTGACCATGTCCTGGGGTAAACTATTCCACAGATCTTATGATGATGAGGCCTATTGCTTATGGAGCCTGAACTTTTTCTTATCCTGATGGAGGCAGTGCCTCTTGTCTTTTGTGGGGATTTAACATGAAACAGCTTTTTCACCATATTTTTGTAAGCTAATTGTGTCGAAACCAAACTCGCCACTGGGTGCTGGAGAAGCCTGGTTGCCAGCCTCTTGCCCCAGGATTATGGGCCCTCTCATCAGCCCATGCTAACCTTAAACTCCATGGCAATTGAACTGTATTTGTGTAGTCTGAGTGCCATTCACCTAATAATTGAATGCACTCAGACCAAAGCTATCTGGGGATATGTTAAATGTCTATGTTTACTGTAATGGTTGTGACACTGTATATTTGAATAGTGATTTCTGTCCTATTGTCCCTACGTGTGTATTGGCGATTTCCCTTTGTCCTGAGAGATAATTGAATTACTCCCCAATTGTCTCCAGGACAGAAACTTTGTATAAAACTGTGTATTCTTCTGTCTGAGAGATAATTGAATTACTCCCCAATTGTCTCCAGGACAGAAGACATTGTATAAAACTGTGTATTCTCCTGCCTGTGATAATTACATTAACCTATTGTGTAAGGTAATTGTATCACAGGCAGAGGGGAGGATTTTGTGTGGTAGTGTTTGAGTGTATTGTACGTGTTTACTGGTTGTCTTATAAAACCCTGTGGGTGGTACTAATGTGTAACAATGTTATATAAGAACAATAAACACACAGCTCTGACTCTCCACTGCTTTACCCTCAACACAGAGCTTGGTCTCGTTCTTGGGGGGATTCACTGTATGCTGTTAGAGACTGATTGCTAGGAGTGTAAGCCGCTTAAGTGCGTTTCCTATTCGTCTGCTAGCAGCTATTTGTGAGGTTCCGTTCGGAGTTTGGAGCATTCCCTTGTATGCCGTTCGGGAGTTTGGAGTCTTTAGAAGCTGCCTTTGCATCTGGAAAGGGAAGATCGCCTAAACGGTTGTAACCCCTTTTATGCCCGGGGTGCAGTTACACCAATTATATATTTATACAAGTCAATCATATCCTTATGATTATATCTTATACAATATCCTATACAAGTTATCATAACCTTAAATACCTGTTCTCAACACTAAATAGATGTTTAAATGTTTGCTCATAACTAAGACCCTCCAAGCCTCTTATCAGTTTAGTTGTTCTTCTTTGTACTTTTTCCAGTTCCAGGGCATCTTTCCTATAAGTTGATGCAAAGAACTGAACTACATATTCCAAATGAGGTCGCACCAAAGCTTTAGAAAATGGTGTTTTATGTCCCTGTTCTGTGAGTCCATGCCCCTTTTTTATACATGACAGTATTCCGCTACCCTTCGAGGCAGCTGATTATGACATTGCTTACTATAATTTCATCTATGATCTACAAGTACACCCAAATCTTCTCTACAAATGACTCTCCATGTGTTACTCGCTGTAGGGCATATGATGCACATAGATTATTACTACTCAGATGCATAATTTTATATTTATCCACATTGACCCACATTTGCCAAGTTGATGCCCAAACACTCAGAATGCCCAAGTCAGATTGTAGTTTATGGACATCTATAGATTGCGCAGTACTACATAACTTGGTGTCATCTGCAGAAATAGAAACAGTGCTATTAATCCCATCCCCGATATCATTAATAAATAAGTTAAATAATAGACGATCCAGGCCTGAACCTTGGGGTACACCACTTATAACCCAGGGTCATTCAGAATTGAAATCATTGACCACAACTCTTTGGACATGGTCCTTCAACCAGTTCTCAATCCAATTAAACGCTATGCTTTCTAAGCCTATGGACCTTAATTTAACTATTAAATGTCTAATAATGCTTCAATTGAAAGTGCACCAATTGTTTGCATGTCATCTAGAGCTTGAGTTTCAAACTGAGGTTCAAGAGTGTCATCTACAAGGCTGTGACTCTGATCTCTTGACCCCAACTGACACCCTGGGTATACAGGTGAGATTTCAATGTGGCAAAAAGAGGGGATACATTGAAGAGTATGGGGCAGATGAGGCAGAGGGGACAGCTCTGGTGTATTTCCCAAGATGGGGGGAGGGTATGCTGGTAATTGTTAATACAGTGCTTTTGAAACAGTTGTATGTTTCACTGCCACATGAGCAGCTCACAGGCACCAGTGGAGAGAAAATTCATATGTTGCCTTCCCCAGGGCCATGATTAGGCACACTCCTATATACTCAGTGAGCTACTCTGTTTTTTCCTGTTATGAGGGCATGATATACGTCCCATGCCTAAAAGTTGTGAATATTTATGTACATGTATCTGTGTATAGACTTGCCATTTATTTTAGCATTTCTTCCATAAGGTAAAATGTCTGGTATATTACATATTAATTATAATAATATTAATATTGACCAGTTAGAATTGGAAATCCACATTACAAACCAAGTCAGACCAACAACTACATTTTTCTCCATTCTGCATTTATTAAAGTTGTAATGCTTCTTACAGGAATAATTATTCTAATCATAGCAAAGGAAAGCAAAAAAAAAAAAAAAAAAAGAAAACATTTTCAAGCTACTGACAAATTATTAGCTGTTGGCATGATTGTTGGTGAGTATCTGATGGACATTTCCTGTAGGTGGCAGGATGGAGATTCCTCTCACTATGTGTTAGGACAGATTCACAAGACTGTGCTTGATCTGGGAAACACTGGGAAACAGTCTGCGTGTGGGCCCCATCTCCCCTGCGACTGCAGCTCCCCTGACCCATTCTGACCTCATCACAAAGTGTGATGATTGGGGGTCTATTGTACTGATGATGTCAGCACAGTACAATAGACCCGTAATCAGACAGGAACTGACTGTATCATAAAACACTATGATATTGGGGAGTCACAGTCGATCCAGTGCAATGAGCCGGACCGTGGGTGCAGTTACACGGACACCAATTATGCAGTGGGTCAGGATATGGGTATACAAGTCTATAGTTTTTGTTCGTGACGCCAATTGCAGCGTGCGCAGGGTACTAATACAGGGCCCTTTAAGGTGTTGCAACTCACGTACCAGGCGAGGAATGCCAGAGTGGTGTAATGTCTCTGTTTGATAATGGCAATATTGTCAACGGTGTCTCCTACCTTGGTACGGCTGGACTCCTGGATCCTGGCTCACTTGCAATAAATGAGTGTGTTGCTAGTAGGAGTAATTGAGGAACCTGGTAGCAATGAATGAGATCCAGACTTGGAATATAATTCAAACTTGTCTTTACTGGATGCAGCATTAATCCACACGAGATACAGCAATAGTCTTGGGTTCCAGCAGGTATTGGCAATATGTGGCAGGAATTATTATCTCTTCTGCTTTGTATATCTTCTGCTGTGTTGGGGACTGACTATCTGAGGAGGAATTTGGTTTCTCCTGGTCTCCGGAAGGCACTCACAGTTATGCTCACAGGGGATGGTTCTTCCTGGAGTTCTGGAGGTGGCTGCTTGCTTTCTACCAGCTGAGGCTGAAGGCTCAGGCTGGGAATGATGACCTTTGGTCTCGACCGAGACAAGATCCTGGGTTGGGATCCCTATTTCCGGGAGCTCTTACACACACAGCCTTCCCCATGCAGGGAGAGCTGGAACACACTGGAGCTAACTGGTTTTTCCCTCCCTTGCTGCAGGGTGTGGGAAACTCCACTTCCCTTAAGCAGGGGTGCAGAACAGAACTGGAACGTTCCATTCTGAATGGTCCTAACACTAACTATTCCTACCAACGATGCCGCCACCTGCTGGTAGACCTGAAACATTACAAATAAAATATCACATTTAAAATGGTTTCATCTGGGAGGGGCGGAGCTTGGCAGCAGAGCGAGACACACATGCCGCTGTGAGCTCTGCTCTGGGTCCTGTGAAAACGAGTTTCTAGCGAGCACATACAAGCCAGAAAATGGGCAAGACTTTAAGAGACAGGTCCAAGGACACTCCAAGACCGAACAAGTCGGGTGCTAGTCATGGAGAAATGGACAAATTTGTCCGAAAACAAAGCGTGGCGGGAGGCAAGCAGGCTTCCAAGATGGCGCCGAGATCAGAAACCACAGCAGCGTCGGAAGTCTCAGCGGACTCCGAGAGAGACAGCGACCATGAGCCGGAGATGGAAGGAGAGAACCTGCCTATATCCAGGAGGTTTATGAAGGAACTTTTGGCGGACACGATCTCCCCCCTCCGTAAAGACCTGCAGGAGTTCAAACGGGACCTCAGGCAAGTGAAGGAGAGAGTGGATGAGGTTGAGAGCCAGCAAGAAGCGGTTATAGTGCATAGCACAGCAGTAGCCAGCAGCCTAGATAGAGCACAGGCGCACATTAACCGTTTGTATGAAATGGTGGAAGACCAGGACAATCGGGGGCGCCGCAATAACCTAAGGCTGAAGGGTCTGCCAGAAGAAATAGGGCCGGAGGCCTTGAGAGGTGCAGTGACTGAGATGTTCACAGCTATAATAGGCCCTGACTCTGGGGGAGACCTCACTATGGATAGAATCCACAGGGCTCTTCGTCCTCCTCCTAAGCATGGAGAACCTCCGAGAGATGTGATTTGCCGGCTGTCCAGCTTCATGGCCAAAGACCAGATAATGAAGGCAGCGAGATCTAAGAAAAGTATCCCCTTTGGAGATGCAGAGGTGCAAATCTTTCAAGATTTATCCCCAATTACCCTTCAAAAAAGAAGGTTGTTGAAACCACTCCTGGATGTTCTCAGAAGCAAGAATATTACCTACCGCTGGCTTCACCCCTTCGGTCTTTTGATTAATGCGCCGGGCCGAAAATTAACAGTGCGCTCTCCGGCTGACATCCCGCTAGTATGCGATGTACTGGAAATAGCCGCTCTGGACATCCCTATGTGGCACTCGGCGAAAGACCTGACGGACTTACCTGCTTTACCAGGAATAGATCCATGGACACCAGTGAGCCGTCCAAAAAATCAAAGCAGGGGAAGAAGATCGGGAGACCCCATGACGACTTCTCCAGAAATGGACATTGAGTGATGAATCTCCATATATTCTTCGCTAAAGAAAGTCTTCCTCAAGGACTTGAAAAGTTTCTTACCGATACCTGGATTTTCGTGAGTTGACCGGCATTAGGGACAGTTGATAGTTTTGTTTCCCATGCTCAACCCCTTGTGTCTGGTTATGTTATAGTACGCCAAGTCAGGATGGTAATCGTAATACCCCTTAAGGGTTTCTGCCAGTGTTGGGCTGGTTGCTGGAATCTCCTCAAATGATTCATTGGTTAGAGTGCGATATAGCTATGTCGCTCCATTTAATGTTTATATACTCGTTCTTCACACTTAGGACCCGTTCATTGGTCCTCTCTACCCCCTCTTGATGGCCACGGTGGTATGGCGGGCAGTTAAACGCGCTGTTGTTATCAGGCAGCGGGTCATCAAAGCCTTATCCTGGATAATCTTAATGAGGTTTAATTGTTTTGTATGTTTTTCCTTTATTTCCGTTCCCCTGTCTTTCCTCCTTTTCCTTATTCCTACTTCTGAGGCATTTTCCATATTTTACGGTTGTAGAAGTTATTATGAGCGAACAATGTTCACAGTAAATTCGGTATGGCTGAGTTAAAAATATGTACTTATAATGTGAGAGGACTGAATGCACCAACCAAACGAACGCAGATCTGCCAGCTCCTCAATAGGCAAAAAGTGAGCATCGCTCTTATACAGGAGACTCATTTCAAGAGAAATCACGTGCCGCGTCTCTCACACATGGTATATAATCAGTGGTTCCATAGCACCTCTTCCTCTGGGGCCTCTAAAGGGGTTTCGATAGCGATCCACAAAAATGTTCCGTTGGTGGTGCATTCAGTCCTCCAAGATGAAGAAGGCCATTACTTGTTTTTAAAAGGGACCTTGGGTAATCAGAAAATTACTATCGGAAATATGTATACTCCAAACGCAGCTCAGGCAACGTGGATTGAGAACACTTTAACAAAACTGCAGGATTTTGCTGAGGGTTCCTTGGTGGTAGGAGGAGACATTAATACAGCCTTGAATCCGTACCTAGATACATCTAAATGCTCCTCGTCCTTGTCCCAAGTCACAATTAGGAGGATTAAGAAAAAACTGGCGGAATTGGGTTTAGTGGATGCCTGGAGGGCTATGAACCCTACATCGAGAGATTACACATATTATTCGGTGGCACATGTTTCTTATCAGAGGTTAGACTACCTGTTTGTGCCTATGGGATCTTTAAGCGATTGCTCTCAGGCTTCAATAGGTAGTATATTACTGTCAGATCATGCCCCGGTATTCCTGACTATTAGGGTTAAGTCTATCCCTAAAGCACAGTTTACTTGGAGACTTGATGAGACTCTGCTGAGCAGACAAGAATATGTTCAAGATATACGAAAACATATTGAGGAGTATTTCAGTCTCAACGAGACGGAGGGTATGTCGCCGAGTCTGGTCTGGGAAGCCCACAAGGCGGTTGTGAGAGGGCAAGAGGGCATTTTATCGCATTAAATTCGCATATAAGAAAGAAACGGGAGGCTACTATTGTGACATTGCGGGAGCAGATTCAAAAGTTGGAGTTATTACACAAAAAGCAAATATCATCGGAGGTGTTGGAGAGTTTGAATAGATTAAGGGCGGAGCTTAAGAACATACTAAATAACCGGGTGGCTAAATTATACTTGTCGGCACAATTTAAATACTACGCACACGGGGACAAAGCATCAAAGTTCATGATGTCAAGTTTGAAAAAACGTAGACTTAAATCTTATATACATTCTATCAAAGGTGCATCTGGCAGATCTGTTATGTCCACTGACCTCATTGCTCAGCAATTTTGTACCTACTATAGCTCGCTATATAATCTTAGGGAAAAGGGTAGTGAGGCGGAGAATGAGATGAGGTCAGGGGACATTAGGAGGTGGCTGTCGGGGTTACGCCTCCCGGTTATTACTCAGGATCAAGCCCAAACCCTTGCTAAACCTTTTTCATTGCAGGAACTGAATAAGGCTTTAAGCACAGTTCCCAAGCACAAGTGCCCAGGACCTGACGGATTAACGTCTGGATATTACACCACCTTTTCCTCAATATTGTTACCCAGAGTGCTCAAAGTATACAACGAGGTATTTGTAGATAACCCGCTCCCGTCACAAATGTTGTCTGCCCTAATTACTATCCTGCCGAAAGAAGGTAAGGATCCTTCGTCCTGTGCCAGCTACAGACCCATTTCGCTTTTGAATGCGGATCTGAAACTGTACGCGAAAATGCTCGCATTGAGGTTGCAACCTTTCTTGTCTACATTGATTAATGCGGAGCAGGTGGGTTTTGTGGCTGGCAGAGAAGGAAGAATGAATACCACTAGGATAGTCAATATTATACATCATGCCAGGGAGAAATCCATTCCTTTGGTCCTCCTGGGGACAGACGCAGAAAAAGCATTCGATCGAATTGATTGGCTTTTTATGCGTCTGGCCTTGGCTAAATTTGGGATACCACATCAGTTCATTAATGCCATAATGGCTATGTATGCTGCCCCCACGGCCAGAGTGATGGTGAATGGCATTTTATCTCCCAGCTTCACTATAGGTAATGGTACAAGACAGGGATGTCCCTTGTCCCCCCTGCTCTTCATCATTGTAGTAGAATGCTTGTTTCAAGCGATAAGACAGGATGACGGAATCCAGGGTATAACGGTGGGAGACACTTATCATCAGTTAGCAGCTTTTGCGGATGACCTGTTGGTTATTATAACCGACCCTTTGGTAGCTTTTCCGGCCATACAGGACTTGTTCTTGAAATTCGGGAACATGTCCAACTTCCTAATTAATCCCACGAAATCCCAAGCTCTAAATGTAACGGTTAGCAGGGATTTGCAGTCGTCCTTGGAGGCGCAATTTGAGTATGTTTGGACAACTAGTTCGATCAAGTTCTTAGGGGTAAATATAACCTCTGTACCGAATGACCTTTTTGAGGCAAACTTTCGTAGTTTACCCAGGTCTATAACATCCACTATTGATTCGTGGAGCATCCCATTCACTTCATGGTTCGGGAGACGTACGTTGATTAAATCTGTATTAGTCCCTAAAATACTGTATTATATGTCGGTATTGCCCGTGCACCTGCCAAAAGTTTTCTTTGTCCAACTGAGACAATGTTTTTCGAGATTCCTTTGGAAAAAAGCCAGGCCCCGTATCCCTCATTCAATAATGATACAGCCAAACAAGCTAGGGGGAATGGGTCTTCCAGATATGGCAGAATATTACAGGGCTATTCAGGGAGTGAGATGTTTGGAGTGGATTAGGAACCCAGAGAACAGATTTGATATTTTGGCAGATGCAGGGGACTCGAGACTTCATCTGAGATCCTTACTTCTCTTGCCTCCTAAAGATATGTCTCAACAGACCAAGTCACTTAGCAGCATGACCAGAAATACGTTGAAGTTATGGCATTCTGAGCTTTCCAAGGTGCTGCTCTCGGGCCGCGAGGTGTCGCCTGTGACTCAGGTGAGGGATGTTCTGTGGAGCTCTGGGGGAATTTTTGGTTCTACCTTACCAGTGGGAACTAGGGATATGTCCATTCAATTAGTAGATTTACTGGATCCTTCGGGATTTCTAAAAGACGGGTGGGACGAGCATCCTAAACTGCGAACGTTGTCCTTTATTCATAAACTATACATTAAGCAATATCTGGGGAAAAAGAAACTCTCTCCAGCTGCTTCCGTGACACTGTTTGAGAAGATGGCACTTTCCAAGGTGCCCCCTAGGAAAAAAGTGGCACAGCTATATTCGGTGCTTGTTTCCCAGACCAGACCTGACACATACAGCTTCGTACGTAAGTGGGAAAAGGAACTGGGAGTTCAATTCTCAGATAGGGAGGTGGAGCAAATATGCTCTAACACTCCCAGGGTATCTAGATGTGTGAAATTGCAGGAAAACCTTTACAAGGTCATCACTAGGTGGTATTACACGCCCCAGAAATTGCACCTTATGTATCCGAATTGTGACTTTAAGTGCTGGCGGTGTCTCAAGGAAGAGGGCTCCATGCTGCATATATGGTGGTCATGCCCTATCATATCTGAGTATTGGAGGCAGGTCTGTTCAATCTGTTCACAGATCAGTGGGGTACAGTTTGCGCCCACAGCTGAAGGTTGTTTACTGGGACTGATAGGAAAAGTTGGAGGGAACAGATACACCATATCCTTACTGAGCCAACTACTCACGGCTTCGAGAGTTCTGATAGCATTCATGTGGAAAAATAGTAGGGCCCCATCCATCTCCCAGTGGATTGCAAAGTGTGATGCACTATACAGATTGGAACAGATTGCAGGGTGGGAAACCAAAAGGACTCAAGTATTTGAAGCCACATGGTCCTCGTGGAAAAAATATAGAGGTTTCTTCTCATGAAGTGGATAGGTTTTAAGGGTCATTGATATAGGGAAAGTAGGATCCCCTCCCCCCCCTCTCCCCCCTCCCCTCCCCTCCTCCATCCCTTCCTCCCTCTTTTATATTCTTATAATTTTTTCCTCTTCCTCACTATTGCTGGTACTTGTAAATGTTTGTATTCCACACTGACTGACATGGAAATAAGTACCCTGTTGTGGGGTTGATGTATCTTATGTATTTTATGTATCTTCTGCTTGACATTCAGAATAAAGAATTTTCAAAACTCAAAAAAAAAAAAAAAAAAAAAAAAAAAAAATGGTTTCATCTGCACAGTTGTGAACGACATGAGGGAAATCACATCAAATGACCATGTTGATGCCCTTAGTAGATAGTAGTGGGGTAAAAGCGTTAACTCTGGGGTGTTACACCAGCACATGTGGCTGAAACATGGACCATGTGTAACATCCTAGAGTATGTTACTAAACTCTGTTTTCCCTGCTACAACATGTCAGGTGTATGTGTATTGTCATCTTGTCTAATCTAACATTGCATTTTCCTGTATATACATTTTCTAGGTCTGTTTTATGTATTTTGCTGTATTTTCCATGTGCACCAGCAGGTGGCAGCAATATGTTCAGCAAACCATAGCCAGTTAAGTATACCTAGACTGGAATAGTTTATTCCAATCTAGTCTCCCCTGTGTGAGCAGAAGTGCGCTGTTCCCATGTCCTGTCTCATGAGGAGGAGAAGGAAGTTAGGTAGTGTACCAGCTACCCCCGGTTGGGGTAGGCTGTGTTGGTAGGAGCTACCAGAACCAGGGATCCCAACCTAGGATCCAGCCTCGGCTGAGGCTAAGGATCACTCTTCCCAGCCTGAGTCATCTATCTCAGCTGGTGACAAGCAAGCAACACCTCCAGAACTACAGATCTCCAGGAAGAATCAATCCCTGCGAGCAGTCCTGTGAGTACTTATCCAGAGTCTAGGAGAAGCCAAATTCCTCCTCAGCTAGTCAGGCCCACATCAAGCAGAAGACAGACAGAGTGGAAGATAGATACGTGCCAGATTCACTAGGCATATGACAAGAGGCAGAATATATATAGATTCCTCCCCCATATTGCCAATACCTGCTGGGACCTAAAAACTATTGCTGTACTCATATAGATTTATGTTGCCATCCATTCAGTAAAGACAAGTTGCATTATACTTCAAGTCTGGATCTCATTCATTCCTCAAGTACTCCTACTAACAACACTCATTTGATTGCAAGTGAGCCAGGATCCAGGAGTCCAGCCGTACCAAGGTCGGAGAACCGTTGACACTACACAGAGACATCATCCCCCTCTGGCATTCCTCACCTGGTACGTGAGCTATAACATCTTAAAGGGCCCTGAGACTATAACCTGCACACATTGCAATTGGCGTCACAAACTAAAAACTATTAATTTTACACCAGTGTGCATTAGTCACCATTCCGGCTTACTGCACGTGTTTCCCAGACTGAGCATGGTCGTGTGAGTCAGCCCAAAATCTGTCCTCAGGACATTTTTTTCTCCAAAATATTCACAGCAGAAATGAACAGTGATCCACAAAGGGATTCCCCAGCGCTGTATATATTATCCGCATTTTACATTTACCCCGATACACATATACAGTTGCAAGAAAAAATATGTGAACCCTTTGGAATGATATGGATTTCTGCAAAATATTGGTCATAAAATGTGATCTGATCTTCATCTAAGTCACAACAATAGACAATCACAGTCTGCTTAAACTAATAACACACAAATAATTAAATGCTACCATGTATTTATTGAACACACCATGTAAACATTCACAGTGCAGGTGGAAAAAGTATGTGAACCCCTAGACTAATGACATCTCCAAGAGCTAATTGGAATGGGGTGTCAGCCAACTGGAGTCCAATCAATGAGATGAGATTGGAGGTGTTGGTTACAGCTGCCCTATAAAAAACACACACCAGTTCTGGGTTTGCTTTTCACAAGAAGCATTGCCTGATGTGAATGATGCCTCACACAAAAGAGCTCTCAGAAGACCTATGATTAACAATTGTTGACTTGCATAAAGCTGGAAAGGGTTATAAAAGTATCTCCAAAAGCCTTGCTGTTCATCAGTCCACGTTAAGACAAATTATCTATAAATGGAGAAAGTTCAGCACTGCTGCTACTCTCCCTAGGAGTGGCTGTCCTGTAAAGATGACTGCAAGAGCACAGCGCAGACTGCTCAATGAGGTGAAGAAGAATCCTAGAATGTCAGCTAAAGACTTACAAAAGTCTCTGGCATATGCTAACATCCCTGTTAGCAAATCTATGATACGTAAAACACTAAACAAGAATGGGTTTCATGGGAGGATACCACAGAGGAAGCCACTGCTGTCCAAAAAAAACCATTGCTGCACGTTAACAGTTTGCACAAGAGCACCTGGATGTTCCACAGCAGTACTGGCAAAATATTCTGTGGACAGATGAAACCAAAGTTGAGTTGTTTGGGAGAAACACACAACACTATGTGTGGAGAAAAAAAAAGAGGCACAGCACACCAACATCAAAACTTCACCCCAACTGTGAAGTATGGTGGTGGGGGCATCATGATTTGGGGCTGCTTTGCTGCGTCAGGGCCTGGACGGGTTGCTATCATCGAAGGAAAAATGAATTCCCAAGTTTATCAAGACATTTTGCAGGAGAACTTAAGGCCATCTGCCCACCAGCTGAAGCTCAACAGAAGATGGATGTTGCAACAGGACAACGACCCAAAGCATAGAAGTAAATCAACAACAGAGTGGCTTAAACAGAAGAAAATACGCCTTCTGGAGTGGCCCAGTCAGAGTCCTGACCTCAACCCGATTGAGATGCTGTTGCATGACCTCAAGAAAGCGATTCACACTAGACATCCCAAGAATATTGCTGAACTGAAACAGTTCTGTAAAGAGGAATGGTCAAGAATTACTCCTGACCGTTGTGCACGTCTGATCTGCAACTACAGGAAACGTTTGGTTGAAGTTATTGCTGCCAAAGGAGGTTCAACCAGTTATTAAATCCAAGGGTTCACATACTTTTTCCACCTGCACTGTGAATGTTTACATGGTGCGTTCAATAAAAACATGGTAACATTTAATTCTTTGTGTGTTATTAGTTTAAGCAGACTGTGGTTGTCTATTGTTGTGACTTAGATGAAGATCAGATCACATTTTATTACCAATTTGTGCAGAAATCCATATCATTCCAAAGGGTTCACATACTTTTTCTTGCAACTGTATTTATGTACTAGTGTACTATTGTTTTTATGTAGTATTTCACATTTATTACCATGTGGATGATAAAAAGAAAAAAACAACAACATCCCAGGGCAAATGTCCACGCGAAAAATGATTGTGTATGTGGAATAGTCCTGGAGTGTTGGAGGCATTCGATAAAATAGTAGTTGTATATGTTATTCTCATCAGCAACAAGTGAAGAGTTCACCGCACTACATCTCATCCTCTCCTGGGATGTATTAGCACAGAGCGAAGCCTTTCAGCAATACTAGAGTCTGAGATAAATCTGCTGTCAGAGGAATAAGGATTTCAATTGCAGCCTCTGTTTTTTAACAAACACAAAACAACACGGATATGCTAGTGAGGAGCTGTCTTCTCCAAGCAGTCCTACCTGATATATTTTACTTGCTTCTGCAGAATAAATCCATAATGTAACCCATTTATCAAATATACTTTAACACTGCGATAATAAATCCACTTATAAAAGATTCAGTTCAGAGGAGACAAAATCAATGCAAAATTGAGTTTTGCTTTGTTTTACTAATAATTTTTGCATTTGAGTGCTTCCTTGTATGCAGAAAGCTGTAAAGTACGTAAATAAATATATACAATATGTGTGAAGTATACTATACTAATTTAGATATCTAGAAATCTATACATAGTAATCTACAGGTAAAGTGGTCAGGACAACGTAATTTCCATTGCTTGGTTTTAATGTGTGTCTCCACTTCTGAGGGTGCTTTGACTAAGGGTACTTTCACACTTGTGGCAGAGGATTCCGGCAGGCAGTTCGGACGCAAACTGATGGCATTTGTCAGACGGATCCGTATCCGTCTGACAAATGCATTGAAATACCGGATACGTCACTCTGGTGTCATCCGGAAAAATGGATCCGGTATGAATTTTTTTGGAATTTTTAAAGGTCTGCACATGTGCAGACCGAAAAGCTGGATCCGTTTTACCGGAACACTTAATGCCGGATCCGCATGCTGCAGTATTTTCTCCGTCCAAAAAACGTAAGAGGGGCTGAACTCATGCATCCTGAACGAAATGACCTCCATTCAGAATGCATTAGGATAAAACTGATCATTTTTTTCCCGTAAATGAGCTCCTGTGACGGAACTCAATACCGGAAAACAAAAACGCTAAGATTCTAGGGAACTGTATAATGAGCTATACCTCAGCATAATGTTATTATACAAATAATTACTGCTTCATCGAAAGTGACATCAACCTACATCCTTGAGACCAGACTCTCTATGACCAGGCTCATATGCTTTTTACGCTTGATATATAAACCATTTATAGTGTCCTGCATAGTTGTAGATACAACTAGGAGGAGTCAATATTCTGCAGCTTCCTGGTTTTCTGGTGTACACCAGGACTGTCATCTAACAATATTATATTAACAAATGATGCAATTCTCAATTTATCTTCAACTTTGAAAGTAAAGTTTGAGAAGAAACTTGCATGTTTGCTGCATGTTTTTTTCTAGGAATATGTATAATAATAGGAGCCATTGACTATAAGGAGGCCTAGAGAAAGCAACACGGGAAGCAAAATAAATGCTCGGGTGCTCGAGTAGAACACTTTGGGATGCTTGGGTGCTCTACAAAGCACCTGAGCACAATGGAAGTCAATGGGAGAACCCGAGCATTAACCCCTTAAGGACTTAGAACGTACCGGTACGCCATGTTTGCCGAGCCCTTAAGGACTCAGGACGTATCGGTACGTCCTAAGTTTAAAAGTAGATTGCGGCCCGGTGGGGGTTAATTGTGACAGGATACATCCTTTCACAATGCCGGGGGGTTCATGTGTCCCCCCCGTATCCGCGATAGCCGCAAATAGCGGGTCAATTCAGACCTGCGGTTTGCGGCTTTTACCTGGTGTGGCAGCGGTGGTCGGCAGTGCCATCGGGTCCCCATGCGGCTGTGGGGGGGACCCGATGGCATGGAAGGCAGCGCGATGTCTAAGGAAGGCATCGTGCTGCCTTCCGGTGACGAGCCTGAGAGATCCAACCACCTGGATCTCACAGGCCGGAAGCTGTATGAGTAATACACACAGTATTACTCATACAGCCAATGCATTCCAATACAGAAGTATTGGAATACAACAAAGACAGAAGATTGCAGCTCTCACCTCAGATCACCCCTGTGAAGCACGGAGGATAGGGCTTGAACCCAGCCACATTTGAAATGTCCAAAAACAAAGGATCGACTCCAGCTTCTGACGTGTAAAAATAATTGGTTCTTTATTGGCTTCCAAAATTTAAGATGCGACATACATCACATGGAAAGACAAGTTGTAGTTGTGATGCGTTTCGGGCTATGGTATTGAGCCCTTCATCAAGACAATACAACATGTACTAAAAGCAAGTACTTATATATAACACAGGTACAATCCTCCTCCTTTTTCGATTGGCTGAAGGTCACACCCCCAGCCCAGGGTTGGGGGTGTTCCTGGGTTAGGTGAGAGAATCAGCCAGGGAAAAGATAGGAGGGGGAGGTAATGAATTTAGCATCATGAATTAAAAGTCACAGACTGATGAACTACATATATTGCAATGTTAAGTCATATTTTCTGTTTAAACCCTTCGGTGTACAGGTATCCAAAATAAACATCCAAAATGTTTCTCTGCTTAATAACTTCTGTTTACGATCGCCTCCTCCAATAGGTGCGGAGACAACCTCCACGCCCTGCACAGAAAACGCAGAGGTGTTGCCTTTATGAACAGTGGCAAAATGCATAGTTGCCGCTGAAACATTCCGGGACATAAAATGAGGGACATCACTTAAATGCTTCCTTATCCGAACTTTTAGATCATTTGTGGTACAGCCGCGTATTGCAATCTACAAATTTTGCATGTTATAACATATATTACGTGGTCTGTATTGCAATTTATATACTGCTTCAACACATGTCTATTATTATTAGCCATAGATATGACCTCTTTCGAGATACACATGTGTTGACAGCAGATACATCTTCTGCTACCACATTTATAGTTTCCATAGGTTTTTGGCCAGGTACATATTTTGGGGATCTTTTCCATAAATAAACTTGGACTGATTTTTTGTCCCATAGTGGGAGCTCTTTTTGCTATACATCTTATTCCTGCAGATGCTATATTTCTCCATTCCTCATTATAGTTCAAAACCGGAAGATGTTTCCGTAAAATTTCGCATATCCTAAAATAATCTCTACTATAATTAGTGATGAAGGAAATAGGTTCATCTTTATTCACATTTTTTATTTTATTTTTAGTCTTTTTATGCTTATTCCCTTTTCTTTTCTTTTCATTTTTGTTGCCATTACTTTTATCATTCCCATTAAAGAAGATGAGGGTCTTTCTGTCTTTTTGTCTTGCTAACTGTATGCCTTTATTTATGCTGGTTTGGGTATATCCTCTCATCTTAAGTCTAGCTGCAATACTATGGACTTCTCTTTCAAATAATTCCTTGGTGGAGCAGTTCCTTTTTGCCCTTATCATTTCCCCCTTAGGGATATTTTTTATAACGTGTGGAGGATGGCAGGAGGAGGCAGAGAGAATAGTATTACCAGCTGATGACTTCCTATGGGTGTATGTAATCACCTCATTATTGCCCTTATCTACTTCCAGACACAGATCCAGAAAGACAATTTTATCCGGATCGCTGGAAAAGGTTAATTTTATGGATGTGGTACAATTATTCAAGTATTCTATACATTCACCTATTCTCTCTTTGTCCCCCTGCCAAACCCACAACATATCGTCGATAAATCGACCATACCATTTAAAGTGTTCTCTATAGGGGTTGTCATAAGAAAAAAGATACCTGCTTTCCCACCACGCCATATAATTATTTGCGATCGATGGTGAGTACTTCGCTCCCATAGGGATTCCTGATTGCTGAAGGTAATATTTTTTTATTAAACATGAAAAAATTATGTTTCATCAAGAAATCTATACCTGGACATAAAAAATCCCACATCACAAAAGGTACAACAGCAAGCGATCAAAAAGGAGTTTGCCCACCAAAATAGTACCAATCTAACCGTCACCTCATCCCACAAAAAAAGCCCCTACCTGAGACAATCGCCCAAAAACTAAAAAAACTATAGCTCAGAATATGGAGACACTAAAACATAATTTTTTTTTGTTTTCAAAAAGCTGTTATTGTGTAAAACTTACATAAATAAAAAAAGTATACAAATTTGGTATTGCCACGTCCGTATCGACTGGCTCTTTAAAAATATCACATGACCTAATCCCTCAGATGAACACCGTAAAAAATAAAAAATAAAAACTGTGCTAAATAAACCATTTATTGTCACCTTACATCACAAAAATTGTAATAGCAAGTGACCAAAAAGTCATATGCACCCCAAAATAATGCCAATCAAATCGTCATCTCATCCCACAAAAAATGAAACCCTACCCAAGATAATCGCCCAAAAACTAAAAAAACTATGTCTCTCAGACTATGGAAACACTAAAACATGATTTTTTTTGCTTCAAAAATGAAATCATTGTGTAAAACTTACAAAAATAAAAAAAAGTATACATATTAGGTATCGCCGCATTCGTATCGACCGGATCTATAAAAATATCACATGACCTAACCCCTCAGATGAACACCGTAAAAAAATTAAAATAAAAACTGTGCTAAATAAACCATTTTTTGTCACCTTACATCACAAAAAGTGTAATAGCAAGTGATCAAAAAGTCACACACACCCCAAAATAGTGCCAATAAAACCGTCATCTCATCCTGCAAAAATCATACCCTACCCAAGGTAATCGCCCAAAAACTGAAAAACATTATGGCTCTCAGACTATGGAAACACTAAAACATGATCTTTTTTTGCTTCAAAAATGAAATCATTGTGTAAAACTTACAGAAAAAAAAAGTATACATATTAGGTATCGCCGCATCCGTGACAACCTGGTCTATAAAAATATCACATGATCTAACCTGTCAGATGAATGTTGTAAATAACAAAAAAAAAACTGTGCCAAAACAGCTATTTCTTGTTATCTTGCCTCACAAAAAGTGTAATATAGAGCAACCAAAAATCATATGTACCTAAACTAGTACCAACAATACTGCCACCCTATCCCGTAGTTTCAAAAATGGGGCCACTTTTTTGGAGTTTCTACTCTAGGGGTGCATCAAGGGGGCTTCAAATGGGACATGGTGTCCAAAAAACCAGTCCAGCAAAATCTGCTTTCCAAAAACCGTATGGCATTCCTTTCCTTCTGCGCCCTGCCGTGTGCCGGTACAGCTGTTTACAACCACATATGGGGTGTTTCTGTAAACTCCAGAATCAGGGCCATATATACATTGTATCTCTATTTTCCATTAATTCTTGTGGAACACCTAAAGGGTTAACAACGTTTGTAAAATCAGTTTTGAATACCTTGAGGGGTGTAGTTTCTTAGATGGGGTCACTTTTATGGAGTTTCTACTATAGGGGTGCATCAGGGGGGCTTCAAATGGGACATGGTGTAAAAAAATAAATAACAGTCCAACAAAACCTGCCTTCCAAAAACCGTATGGCATTCCTTTCCTTCTGCGCCCTGCCCTGTGCCCGTACAGCGGTTTACGACCACATATGTGGTGTTTCTGTAAACTACAGAATCAGGGCCATAAATATTGAGTTTGGTTTGGCTGTTAACACTTGCTTTGTAACTGGAAAAAAATTACTAAAATGGAAATCTGCCAAAAAAGCGAAATTTAGAAATCGTATCTCTAGTTTCCATTAATTCTTGTGAAACACCTAAAGGGTTAACAAAGTTTGTAAAATCACGTTTGAATACCTTGAGGGGGGTACTTTATAGAATGGGGTCATTTTTGGGTGGTTTCTATTATGTAAGCCTTGCAAAGTGACTTCAGACCTGAACTGGTCCCCAAAAATTTGGTTTATAAAATTTTTCTGAAAAATTTCAAGATTTGCTTCTAAATTCCAAGCCTTGTAACATCCCCAAAAAATAAAATATCATTCCCAAAATGATCCAAACATGAAGTAGACATATGGGGAATGTAAAGTAATAACTATTTTTGGAGGTATTACTATGTATTATAGAAGTAGAGAAATTGAAACTTGGAAATTAGCAATTTTTTACAATTTTTTTATAAATTTGGTATTTTTTTTATAAATAAAATGATTTTTTTTACTTCATTTTACCAGTGTCATGAAGTACAATATGTGACGAAAAAACAATCTTAGAATGGCCTGGATAAGTTAAAGCATTTTAAAGTTATTCGCACATAAAGTGACACTGGTCAGATCTGCAAAAAATGAGCCCAACCCATAAGGGGTTAATCAGTAGCTCAGACAAATTGGGCTAGGTTTTGATAAACCGCTGAACCACTAGGTTGAACACGTGGGCTAGGCATGGTATGTGTGTGAACTTGCTGAGCTCCAAAGCCACCACCAGGTTATGGCCATTATCAGACACAACCATGCCTGGTTGTAGGTTGAGTGGCAAGAGCCACAGCTCAATCTGGTCCCTTATACCCTGCCACAGCTCTGCGGCGGTGTGCTGTTTGTCACCTAGGCAGATTCGTTTCAGCACAGCCTGTTGCCGCTTCCCCACTGCAGTGCTACATTGCTTCCAGCTACTGACTGATGGCTGACTGGTGCTGCAAGATGAGAATTCAGAGGTGGAAGTGGAGGAGGAGGTGTAGGAGAAGAACGGGGGGGGGGGGAGTCAGACACTAATGTAGGTGGTGGCGGAAATCCTGATGGATGTAGGGCCTGCAATCCTTGGCGTCGGTAGCACCTGTGCCATCCAAGGGTACGACTCGCTCCCGGCCTCCACAACGTTCACCCAGTGTGCCGTCAGGAAAATGTAGGGTCCCTGGCCAAAAGCACTTGTCCATGTGTCAGTCGTTAAGTGGACCTTCCCAATAACTGCGTTGGTCAGGGCACGGGTGATGTTACGGGACACATGCTGGTGTAAGGTGGGGATGGCACACCGGGAAAAATAGTGGTGGCTGGGTACTGAGTAAAGAGGAATGGCCACCGCCATCAGGCTGCAGAAAGCCTCTGTGTCCACAAGCCTAAATGGCAACATTTCCAGGGCCAGCAATTTGGAAAGGTGCTCATTTAGTGCTATGACCTGTGGGTGGGTGGCTGGGTATTTGCGCTTTCGTTCAAAGGCCCAGGGTATGGACATCTGTACGCTGCACTGGGACACAGAAGTGGAGGTGCTAGATGATGGTGCTTGCAAAGGTCCAGGTCCAGGTGCAGGGCAGGAGGCATCTGGGCCTGCATCTTGGATGGGGGATTGGCTAGCACGTAACACAGGGGAAGAGTAGGCAGTGGTGTGTACCCAGGCATTCGGTCCACCTATTAGGGTGCTTTGATGCCATGTGGTGGATCATGCTGGCGGTGGTGAGGTTGCTAGTGTTCACGCCCCTGCTCATTTTGGTACGGCACAGGTTGCAAACACCTACCCCTTGGCAAGGGAGATTGCCGCAAGGGGGTGCTCCGGGGAAGGCCCGCCTTCTCTCTTTTGCCACCCCACTGCCTTTTCCAGCCTGTTGCCTTACTGAGGATCCCTCCCCCTCTGTACTGCTGTCCTTGCTCGGCTTGCCACCTTCCCAGGTTGGGTCAGTGATTTCATCGTCCACCACCTCATCTTCCACTTCCTTACTCTGATCATCCTCCTGACCTAACAAGAACCTCACTTATTGACAACTGTGTCTCATCCTGAACCTCTTGAGACACTAATTGTGGTTGACTTATTAGCAACTGTGTCTCATCTTCATCATCCACCTCATTAAACAGTAGTTGCCATTCCCCACCGTCATCTTTTTCTGACTGTGCATGCTCAAGAGTTTGGGAATCAGTGCACAAGATCTCCTCATGTCCCTCTTCAAGCGAGCTTGGCAAGAGGCCCAAATCAAGGAATGGCGATGAAAAGAGCTCTTTGGAATATCTGAGTGTGGGATCACTTGTTTGCCAAGACTCTCCATGGTGGGAGGAAGGAGGATCAGGGTGAGGATTCTGTTGACCAGACTCTTGGCTACTGAGACTGGACTTTGTGGAAGACAAGGTGGTGCTTAACCGACTGAAAGCATTATCTGCTGCAATCCAACCGACCACCTGGTCGCACTTGTGTGACTGGTGTCCTTCTCCGACCTGCAAACTGAGACATGAAGCTAGGTATCGAGGATGAGTGTGTTTCTTGTTCTCTGGCAGCAGGCACAGTTTCACCGTGCCCAGGGCCATGGCCTCTGCGTGCACCATCAGCAGCAGAGCCACTTCCCCATCCCTTACTGCTCGCCTTGAGCATATTAAAGGGTATATATGCTTGCAAGTATGTCACACGTACAGTAGCGAAGGTTTTGTAAGCCTATGCGCAAATAGATTAAACTGAATGAATAGCCCCCCAGAGCGTTTAGCTTGGGGGGCACATGGGGGCACAGGCACCTCAGTTATATATGTAGGCTAGGTATATATAGGTACGTTTGTATGTGTGTATATGTTTATATATATATATATATACACACATATATGTGTGGGATATATATATATATATATGTATATATATATATATATATACAGACGTGGACAAAATTGTTGGTACCCTTTGGTCAATGAAAGAAAAAGTCACAATGGTCACAGAAATAACTTTAATCTGACAAAAGTAATAATAAATTAAAATTCTATAAATGTTAACCAATGAAAGTCAGACATTGTTTTTCAACCATGCTTCAACAGAATTATGTAAAAAAATAAACTCATGAAACAGGCATGGACAAAAATGATGGTACCCCTAACTTAATATTTTGTTGCGCAACCTTTTGAGGCAATCACTGCAATCAAACGCTTCCTGTAACTGTCAATGAGACATCTGCACCTCTCAGCAGGTATTTTGGCCCACTCCTCATGAGCAAACTGCTCCAGTTGTGTCCGGTTTGAAGGGTGCCTTTTCCAGACTGCATGTTTCAGCTCCTTCCAAAGATGCTCAATAGGATTGAGGTCAGGGCTCATAGAAGGCCACTTTAGAATAGTCCAATTTTTTCCTCTTAGCCATTCTTGGGTGTTTTTAGCGGTGTGTTTTGGGTCATTGTCCTGTTGCAAGACCCATGACCTGCGACTGAGACCAAGCTTTCTGACACTGGCTAGTACATTTCTCTCTAGAATTCCTTGATAGTCTTGAGATTTCATTGTACCCTGCACAGATTCAAGACACCCTGTGCCAGACGCAGCAAAGCAGCCCCAGAACATAACAGAGCCTCCTCCATGTTTCACAGTAGGGACAGTGTTCTTTTCTTGATATGCTTCATTTTTTCGTCTGTGAACATACAGCTGATGTGCCTTGGCAAAAACTTCGATTTTTGTCTCATCTGTCCACAGGACATTCTCCCAGAAGCTTTGTGGCTTGTCAACATGTAGTTTGGCATATTCCAGTCTTGCTTTTTTATGATTCGTTTTCAACAATGGTGTCCTCCTTGGTCGTCTCCCATGTAGTCCACTTTGGCTCAAACAACGACGGATGGTGCGATCTGACACTGATGTTCCTTGAGCATGAAGTTCACCTTGAATCTCTTTAGAAGTCTTTCTAGGCTCTTTTGTTACCATTCGGATTATCCGTCTCTTAGATTTGTCATCAATTTTCCTCCTGCGGCCACGTCCAGGGAGGTTGGCTACAGTCCCATGGATCTTAAACTTATGAATAATATGTGCAACTGTACTCACAGGAACATCTAGTTGCTTGGAGATGGTCTTATAGCCTTTACCTTTAACATGCTTGTCTATAATTTTCTTTCTGATCTCTTGAGACAGCTCTTTCCTTTGCTTCCTCTGGTCCATGTCGAGTGTGGTACACACCATATCACCAAACAACACAGTGATTACCTGGAGCCATATATATAGGCCCAATGGCTGATTACAAGGTTGTAGACACCTGTGATGCTAATTAGTGGACACACCTTGAATTAACATGTCCCTTTGGTCACATTATGTTCTGTGTTTTCTAGGGGTACCATCATTTTTGTCCATGCCTGTTTCATGAGTTTATTTTTTTACATAATTCTGTTGAAGCATGGTTGAAAAACAATGTCTGACTTTCATTGGTTAACATTTATAGAATTTTAATTTATTATTACTTTTGTCAGATTAAAGTTATTTCTGTGACCATTGTGACTTTTTCTTTCATTGACCAAAGGGTACCAACAATTTTGTCCACGTCTGTATATATATATATATATATACACATATATATGTTTATATATAGGTAGTGCCTTATCCCCCCCTCTTCTCTGTCTTTTCCCACTCTTTGTTTAAGGGTACCTGTAAAGGTGTTCTGAGGTAACCGTTTTTTTTCCTCTTCTGGGATGTTGGCTGGCTGAAGAATCCTGGAAGTTGAGTGGTGGAGAATGGTTGCTGGGGGAGAATTCCAGAGATTTGATTTGTTCTGGTGATTGCAGTGGGAATCTTGTCCCCTTTATATTGCAGCTGCTCCGGTGGTTCGTGGCTAGTCTGAAGAATGAAGAGGAGCATCGCTGGATCCGTGCCATGGACGTCTTGCTGTGCCAGCTGTTGCAGAAAGCGGAGGCCGCCGGTGGTGAAGATTGGCTGCGGAGATATTTGGACCAGCCGCCGACAGTGAGGACAGAGCTGGCTGCCTGTCAGTAGAGGGAGGAGGGGTTTGCTGTGCTCCATTGCAAAAGAGCCAAAAGAGCTAGGAGCGCTTATACTCCTCCTCCTGAAGCGGGGCGCCGGCAGAGCAGGGCTGTAACAAGAAGACAGGAGGCAGCGACATCTAGTGGCAACAAGGGAAGAAGCAGGTCCTCAAGAAGAAGCATAGCTGGATCGCAGAACAGCCGGACTATCAGCAAGAATAGTGCTGGCATTTTAAAAGAACAGCACCAGTGCCCTCTTGTGGCAGAAAATGGGAACATTCCTGGATGCAGCATGACAAGAGAAGATGCTGAAGAAGTAATGGGGCAGCCAGTTGAGGAGTTCCCACAATTTGTGGTTGAACCTCCTCCTGGCCCCCATAGAAGACCTCGGTGTGAGACATCCTCTGGGTCAGTCCAGGAGGGAGCTACAGATGGTGAGAATTTTAATGTGTCATCTGTGTCTGAATCACTGTTACTGTCAGGTCTGGTTAAGCTGCGCTAGCGGAGGTAGCTAGTAGGCGTGAGGTTCATCCAGCATCTGATGTCTGGATTGGTGGTGGTGAGAAATTTATTGATAGCAGCGCAGCGGTGGTAAAAACCGTGCCTAGTTTGGATAAAGGTATTGGAGTTAATGAATTATGTGTTAAGGAGGCGACAGTATGTGAAATATCGCCGCTGGGTTTTCCTTTGAATATTAATATTAAAGAGAAAATTTGGCGGTTGGAATTTGTTGAAGTAATGTCATTGTTACCGTCTGCTAAGGAACATGTGGTACGGTTAGAGAAAAAAAAGAGGAAAAAAAAATGAAGATGATAGAAGACGTTTTTCTCCTAGGTCTTTCAATAATTGGATTCAAGCATTTAGCATTTATGCCGCAGTGCTTGGTGAAAAACACCCAGAATATTGTAGCGGTCTTTTTCAGCATTTAGATATTATTCTGGAGGCCTACCGCAATTTTGGCGGGATGGCGTGGTTTCAGTACGACGAAATGTACCGCAAAAAATTGGCGATACATCCGTCAATGAAATGGGGAGTGAAAGATATCGGATTGTGGGTCAATCTGATGTTGCTGCAAAAATCGCAACCATTGAAATCATCAGCTAACCGGCAATCGAATTTTAGGAAAGGTGTATGTTTTGCATTTAATAAGTCTTCATGTAAATGGTTAGCTAATTGGAGATATAAACATGAATGTTCGTTTTGTGGTGGTATGCATCCAATGATGCGTTGTTTTAAAAGGAACTCTCAAATCAACCAACAATAGCCAAGTACCAGGGATCAGGTTTCCAAAAGCCTGGACGCCAGTGAAGCTTACAGAAATGCTTTTTTGGCTAAGCCTGTATCCAGATCAGGCAAAAGCTAAATTAATATTTGATGGTTTAAATGTTGGATTTGAAGTTCCGGAATTTCTGTGAAAAGGTTGTTGCTGGGTGAATAATTTAAAATCTGTTGATCTTTTTAAAGATGTTGTTAGAGTTAAATTGCAAAAGGAATTGGAGCTGGGTAGAATTGCCGGTCCTTTTTCTAATCCACCTTTTTTGAACTTCAGACCGTCACCGTTGGGAATCGTTCCACCATCTGTCGTTTCCTGAGAAAAATTCGCTGAATGATTTGGTGGATAAGTCCTTTGATAATGCTTTATCTTTATTGAGGCGTTTTGGCCCAGGAGCCTTGCTTGCCAAGGCGGACATTAAGTCATGGAGAAACAATTGTCATTTTCTTCTATTCCTAGATCGGCGGCAGGAGTCTAGTTTTTTCAATTTTTTTTTTGCGAAAAGCCATTTCTCTGCTTATTTTTCAATTAAGCAGCTATTGAAAGGTTATAGGAAAAATGTTAGTAAGGTGGATAGTAGGAGACCTATTTCTATTGGTTTATTGGAGAAACTGTCTGGTATCTTACCTATTGTTTGTTTTGATAATTTTGAAGTCTTACTGTTTTGTACAGCCTTCATTGTAGCCTTCTTTGCTGCCTTACATATTAGTGAATTGGTGGCTTAGAGTCGCACGTCTTGTAGTGGGTTGGAATTTGCTGAGGTAACGTTAAAGGGTAAAATTGTTCTTATTTTCTTGAGGCGTTCCAAAACTGACCAGCTTGGGAAGGGCTGAGTGATCTGTCTGAATTCTTGGGAGGGGTCTAAATTATGCCCGGTAGAGGCAATTCGATTATGGTTTGGGGTCCGGCCTAGCGGGCAAGCCCCCTTTTTGATCCATAAAAATGGGTCTCCTTTAACCAAATTTCAATTTTGTTCTGTCCATAAAAAGTGTTTGGGTGCTCTGGAACTTAGTTCCTTTAATATATCCTCTCATTCCTTTAGAATTGGGGCAGCTACGGAGGCGGCTAGATGGGGTTAAGACGAATCGGTAGTTAAAAAAATTCTAGCAGATTTAAACTATATATTAGGCCTAGTCTTTTGATTTCAGACTAACTAATCTTCTGTTTTACAGGAAAACAAGTGGTTATATGGATTGTGGGCCACTCTTATGTGTTTTGGGCTAGGAAGACAGTGGAGAAAAGAGTCTATTCAGAAAATGTATCTTTTGATCCTTCAATATTTAATATATTCTGGTTAGGAGTTAGAGGCCTATGTTGGAATAATCTGCTTTTTGAAATCCGTAAACTCTGCTCTAGGTGGCCTTCTTCTGATGTTTTAATCATTCATTTGGGTGGTAATGATTTGGGTAAGATAAAAACATGTGATTTAATTTGGGAGATAAAAATAGATTTGATATTAATAAAAGGCATGTTACCTGGGGGTAACCTTATTTTCTCTGAAATAGTGCCTTGTCTTGTTTGGTCAGCCAGGGGCCAGTTATTTCTGGAGGAACTTCGGAAAAGGATTAAAAGGGCAATGGCCAAGTTTCTGCCGTTAGTAGGTGGTCTTTCATACAGGCACTTAGACCTAAAGGGATATTTACCTGGTCTTTTTAGGTCTGACAATGTCCATCTGTCCGGCTGGATATTTACAATTTGGGTCTACAATTGGCAATAGAACAAGGGCTGCAATGCTGGTGGGGGGCCCCACCTTGTTAAGACGTGGCTTGTGGGGTGGATGTAGTTCTAATTAATTGATTATGCTTATGGGTTATTGAATTAATTATTTATTGGAGAAGTATTTATAATTATTTATTATTTAAGATAATTTATTCTGGTGTTAATTTAATTAAGGTAACCCATAATAAAGCATTGCGGCAATTGTTTATCCAACCCAGATTGTGATGTCTTATTTATTGTTAGTAAGTTCTTATGAGGAGGGTGCGATGTGCCTCCATGTCACAGACATTTTGGATGCTCAAACGTTAGGGTCGATTCACACGTCCGTAAAATGTGTCTTCACCCGTTCCCGCAATTATCCGGAATGGGTGTGGACCCATTCTTTCTCTATGGGGCAGGAATGGATGCTGACAGCACACAGTATGATGTCTGCATCTGCATTTCTGGAGTGCGGCCCCGAACTTCCGGACAAGAATAGCCAGTTATATGGGGGTGCCGGCCGGGTGTATTGCAATTGCGGACAAGAATAGCCAGTTATATGGGGGTGCCCGCTGGGTGTATTGCAGATCAGCAATTTGTGGATCCACAATACACTACGGATGTGTGAATGTACCCTTATACAGGAGATGTAGCACAGGTAATGTCGCGGTCACCAACAGCGAAAGATTTGAGCTGAATGTCACAGATATTTAGGATGCTCAAACATTATACAGGAGATGTACCGCAGGTAATGTCACTGTCACCAGCGGCCAAACAATTGCACTGAATGTCACAGATATTTAGGATGCGCAAACAGCTGTAGCAGAGGTTGTGTCACTGTAAGCAGCGGCCAAACAATTGCATGCAATTTAGCGCAGGTTGCGCTAATAATATATATTGCAGCCAAATAAAACAATAGTCCTTAAAAGGACTTTTGGGTCTCTAACACCTTTCAACAATAAACCAATTCCTGTCCCTACACTATCTGTCCCTTCTACTGCAGCTCGCCCTGACTAAGACTGAGCTGAATCACGTGTCATCGGGTGCTATATAGCACCCGATGACGTGTTCTGGCCAGCCAATCACTGTAATGCCAGTAACCAACATGGCTACGGCATTACAGTGAGTGCCAGTACTTCCCTGCACATTTATTGGCTGCGTACAACAAACGTGTGGGGAGGAGACTCGAGCATCGTGCTCTAGCACAAGCGGTGTTTGGCACTGCGATGTCAAAATGGTGTTCGGATGAGCATGTTCGCCCAACACTAGTGGAGGTCTCTTTCTCGCTGTACTCGTTCTGTCAATTTGATGGGGAGCAGAATATTTATTTTTTCTTTTCTTAGTTTGCATCCTTGCCAGCTGCTGTTATGATCCAAATTTACGTTCTGCAAAATTTTGGTATGATGCTCAATTCCACTGTGATTTGAAAATGTCAATAATAATAATAATAATCTGTATTTATATAGTGCTAACATATCCCGCAGCATTTTACTGTACATGTTATTTTTCCATATGGTCTTTAGACCACAAATAATGGGGCAGATTTACTAATCCTAAGATTTAGACAGTATAAACTAGACAGTCTAAAGGTGTGCCAGATTTAGCACATTGACTGATGCTGGATGATAAATTGGGTGCATCTTTAGACTGACTATTCTAAGTTTTGCCACCTATTAACTGGTTTTCTTTGTGCCAGAAAAATGGCACAATTTTGGTGCAGTGTTGCAGCTAAAGCCATTACCCCATTGTGGCTAAACAATGACCCACTGCTAAGTGTGATGCAGATTGTCTTATGCATTTAGCAAGTGTGACACATTGCATGTGCACCAGAATTCTGCCTCAATTCTTATGCATTTTCATCCATAAAGCTGTCCCTAGGTGTCTGTAGATGATACAATCATGGTTGTTTATCTGTATATATGGCATTCCAAGCCTTATCTGGCCCTCTGGTAGTGCAATAGACAATAGATCTTTTATTAATATCCACATTCTAACGATAATTAAATGACTCTGCGTTTTCTGTAACAACCTATAAGCAGTGTCAGGATATTGAGAATGTGTTATATATATTTTTTTTTATACACAGAAAACTTTGCCAGAATGTTTACAAAATATATAATAGACTTTTAAAAAAAAACTAGTTTAAATAGCATGTTTCTGATTATACACTCATTTAACTCTATCTAGTAGTATAGGGATCAGAAACTTCTGGCACTCCAGCTGTTCTGAAACTACAACTCCCAGAATCCTCCTTTCACTTTTTTGGGAGTTAAAAGAACAAATGAGCAAGTGTTCATGCTGGGAGTTGTAGTTTCACAGCAGCTGGAGTGCTGAAGGTTGCTGAAAACAGTAGTAGTAGTAGTATATGCCACCAGTGATGGCCAGTTTGCAGTGTTTGCCAGCGAACACATGCGGGCTGCTATCTTGACTCACAAGTCCGGTGATGCACAGGTAAGCCCTTACCTGTGCCTGTGACGGGAGCCGGTCTGAAATCAAATGCGGTCACCGCAAGCAGGCAGTTCCGAGAACAGCCCGATGAAGGCCCCTGGCGGCTGTTCTCGGAACTGCCTGCTCCCGGTGACCGCATTTGATTTCAGACCAGCTCCCGGCACAGGCACAGGTAAGGGCTTACCTGTGCATCGCCGGACTTGTAAGTCAAGATGGCAGCCCGCATGTGTTCGCTGGCAAACACTGCAAACTGGCCATCACTGTATGCCACCTCTTAGGCCAAAATCTAGCTAAACATTGTATACAAAAATATTGACAGATAAAATAGACAGGTAAAAGGCGGGTATCCTCTACAGAAAATTTGTTTGTGATTTGTTTAATTAAATTAGATGATCCAAATATGTAGAATTCCTGAATGGCTTTATACATGACGATTCTGCCACATGACACAGTTATAAATCTAAAAGGGTAATAAAGCAAAAGATAACAACAAAACAGCTTGAACAAATAAAGTAGTTTCTGTTAGCTAAAAAGAATACATAGGTCTGATGCATATGACCCTAACAGTCATAACATATATACTATCTTTTTAGATTGACTTTTAGTGCTCAGAGATGTCAATTCGGTTTACTGCATCAATCAGATACAAGACGTCAATTCAAAACAGCAACCATGGAAAAAATGCATCTTCCCCTGTGACTTGGACTAGAAAGTCAGTCTAATTGCATTGGCTAATGATAGTAATTGATGTCACAGATATGCTTAATACTCTTGTGTGGTAAACAAGGCCCCTTCCTCCCTGATAGTTAATCACTTAATGGGCATCTTCTTAAAGGTGCAAATCCTCTCTCTGTGAAGCTAACTAAAATGAAAGGAGGCATGAGAGGGACAGTATTGCATGGGAAAAAGTTCATGCATATTCATTAAACAGAACATGAACACACTATTATCAAAATCAAAGACAAGCAGAACGATAGACTAAATAACCTCAAACAAGGAATTTGTGTAATCTCCTATATACATCAATTATGACATAGGAATTAATTTAAGCTATTAATATCACTTTATGAGCACGTACACGCAGGTGGTTATTTGGTCAGAGTTTTTCATGTATTATCAATTGCTACAATTGATGTTCACACAAAAGGAATAATATCGGCATAATTAACCATCAATACTAATCATTTATAGTAAAACTTTTCTATATCAGTACTGGTTCGCTCAACCAACATTTACACCCAAATGCAGCTAATATTGAGCTTGCATAAAAATGACAGCATAAGGATTGTACCAAGGGAAATCTCTCAAATAGTGCAACACTTCAACACTGATGAGTGCATGGGGCCTTATGCTAACGTAGTAATGTAGTCCATTCAGTTCATCCTAATATCCTGCTGTTGATCCAAGATAAGATAATAAAACCTCCTCTTGAGGTAGAAGACAATTTTCCTCATCTTAGGAAACATTTTCTTCATGACTTCAAAATCCCTGGATCAAGGACCCTTCTCCAGAATTCTAGTAATTATAACCTGTAATATTATTACTCTCCAGAAATACATCCAGACCCTCTTTTAGTGAATTCACCATCACCACCTACTCAGGCAGAGAGTTCCATAGTCTCACTGCTCTTACTATAAAGAATCATCTTCTATGATTATTTAGCGACCTTCTTTCTTCTAGATGTAGAGGATGTTCTTTCATAATAGTCAAAGTCCTGGGTATAAATAGATTATAGTACAGATCTCTGTATTGACCTTTGAGGTTTTTATACATAGTTATGATATGCCATCTTTTTTGTAAATAGCCCTAATTTTGATGATCTTTCTGGGTACTGCAGTCCACCTATACGTCTTGTGATGCACCCCTTAATCTTATTATCCTTGCCAGCAGTTGTATTTCTGAATGGTTGCTTATTGCATGTATTCCACATATGGTGGAATTTGCAATAAAGTCATGCACATTCAGTCAGCTAGTGTGTAACCACAGTAAGCAGAAATACGCAGACAGTGAGCTCTAATTGTAACCCCACCCGCTTTGCTTGCCTAATTGTCATGGAAGTACTAAGTGGCAAGTTTGCAACTAGTCGACGTTCCCTACCCTGATCAAGTGCAAGACATACACACACAGAGACAGAACAGCACAGAGATGGAGTCATACGAAAATGAGTCGGAACCAAGTGGACAATACAGTACCAAAACTAGATGAGAAACACAGTAACAAAACATGAAACAGAGCATGGTCAAAGGATAGCCAAGGTTATAATAGAAGCAATCCAAACACACACAGAACTGGAAACAAGAGCACAGTTAGGGAGTCAGAGACAATCACTGGCACTGGTGTATGGCCAGGAAGGGGTTTAAATAGAGCGCCAAGTCCCAGGATCAGAACCTGGTGAGTCATGACTCGCGTTCCATTAGTCAGAACACTAGCACACAGGAATAGATCAGCTACAATCAGCCCACTGCTAGTTTCCTCCAGATCATGGCCCGCTATGGGGAGAAAAAGCATTGCATCCTGTTGCCAATTACACTGTTGCGTCACCAGAGGACGTGGCTAGTGATATTCAAGATCTCCTAAAAAAATAAATATACGTGAAATAGTGCACCATCATTCTTGTGTAAGATGTTACTGTCCGTTACCTCAAAGGGAATGTCGGCTTAGTCTTCTTTACAGCAGTATACAACACACCATGCTTCAGAGAAGCCTTGAGGAAAATTAACCAAAGGTGGTCATAGAGGTGCAATAAAAATTGGTGCAACTGCGGTGCTAAAATGTAAATCTCAAACTTCCTTCAGAAATTTCTGGAATGTAATTTAACTTTTTTTTCTTTGCGTTTCATCGTGACTATTATTGTAACAGGAAATTCCACACCAGACCCAATGCCAGCATTTATTTATACTGCAGCAAATTTAGAAACTTCAGCTGATAGCATTCATGTTTGTAAAATCCTCATAAATATGACATAACAGCAAAAACATTAATATTTAATCTTCATGGCTGAGATCTAGTGGCAGATAAGTTATGCCCAATGGTTTGACATTACAATAAACACCAAAAGTCTTAGTAATTTATGCCTTAAAATACCCTGCAACAAGAGACAACTCTGATTTATTATGTTCGCAAAGATTTCTCCAGTGGTGACTCTTATTGGAACTGTGTATTTGCTGTTAAAAATGCAGTGGGATTTTTCCCTGGATGATTACTGATCAACAACTTATTATTGAAGGTTCTATGCACAAGTAAAGTAACCCTGAAAGAAAAAAAAAAATCCCCATGTGATTTAAACGGCATGGATTGTTAATAAGATGCACTGGAGAGAATGTGCCTTGCCTGTGAGCAGGAGAAATAATGCACTTCAATTTTACAATGGCTCATTTCTCAGGCAATAGGTTGGTTACAGGAGTTGGTTCCTCCATGACTCCCAACGTCAGAAAGAAGCACTGTGGACACATTGATGAATCTTCTTAATTTCCACTCTGCAGGCAAGAACTTTAAAAAGACATTTCAGCTGGAACCTTGCCAGTCAAGTAATGCAATAGCCTCAGTAAATCTTCTCTAGGTCTTTTATAACAAGTAAGGGAAACTAAGACTGCCTGGTGAACAAAGCAAAATAAAATGTTACATCCAGCCGTCTAGGAGGGAAAAGATTCATGTGGCCATCAGTGATGATGCTACCTTCTAGGACATCAAGGCTTCTGTGATAAGACATGAAGATATGTTGAGAATGTGACTATAGCTAATATTTATAGACTATTCATATATACTGAAGTCAACAGTCAAATGTGAACCCAGATTTAAAGCCACATTATGTTATGGACTGTTTATCTCTTTTCTATAAACAACTGATCAAAGTAAATTCTAGAACAAATACGTAAACTGATGTGTTTTTGGATGACTGAAATAATATTTCTGTATCAGGATAGTTTTTTTTAATATTTATTGTTAAAAGAGTTATATGACCTAGGACCCAAATGGTCCTAAACTGTGGACCATAAAAAAAATCACTCCCCTGACTGTGGTTCCATTGCACCCACGCTGCATTCCCAGCCGCTTCCAGTCAATGGTCACAAATGCTCGAAGGGCACATCACAAGCAGTAACATGCCATTCAAGCAGATGTGACCACTGAGGCCTGTGATTGGCAGCGGTAGCCACAGGACCAAACCACTTCCTTGTCGTGAAGGGACTGGGAGTGCCCAAGATAGGGGAAGCAGTATGGGCATGGGGGGAACACAGACTGGTAAGTGTTTCTTTAAAATGGTTTAGGACTATTGATGTTGTCGACTTCTAGGCTGGACAACCCCATTTAACAATAAGGGATCTTTCTTTGCAATTCATTTAGTGAAAGTGATTTGATGTACTTTGTTAGCACTTGGAGGTTCGTTTATACATTCAACATGATGTTTTATTGGAAAAAATTGTCATGAGCCTTTTGAATACTGTAAAAAAAACTTGCACCATGTTACAAGCAATGAATGTGGACCTACTGTACTAACCAACCGGTTTGACTTTGGGCTAGTCCTGAGGGCATTAATATTGGTGGTCTCCGGGCATTCACTTCACTTTAAACCCCCCACATACGGATCTATCCTCTGCTGGGCAGTCACCAGGCTGCTACCTCTTGGAATAGTATCAGTGTCTTTGGCTGCTGAACCATGGGGGTCAGAGACACTGGTTGTGGTACCAAGAGATCAGGCAATACACGTGGTCAGGTCTGGCAGAGTTCATGCAAATCCATGAAACAATCTAAAGTACAGGGCAGGCAGCAAAGGATCAGTATTGTGAACAGGCACAAGTCAGGAACCAGAAATCAAGCAGACAAAAAGATTATATCTTCTTTACAGGCTTCAGCAAGCTAGAGAGACCTAGCAAGATCTAGAGACCAATTACACAGACAAGGAAGTAAGTTCAGCAGCACAGCACTATTAGCTCATTATCCATCTTAATCAAAACATATGCAAATGCCTTGAGTACATGTTTATAAATTATGCTGAGAAGCAATAGCTCAATGGGTGTGTATGTGCGATCCGTTTTTCTATTTTAACAGATTGGCATAATTGCAGATCTGTCCATTATTATTATTTATTTTTTTTTTTTTGGGGGGGGGGGGGCTTTTTCACGATATCAGCACTCCTCCCATTTGACCAAGGTTAGCAGAAGATTGTATAAGGGTTATGACCTACTGGATCTCAGTTTAGTTTCCGAGACCACATGGAAAGGTGAGCATTTGAGATTTTTTCACATTTGGCAGCACTGCATGGTAGTTGTTGCTGTGGTACTGTGCCTGTGAGTTGGTGGGGCCCACTGCTAGAGTGGCTTGGCTCTACAGCAAGGATGTTTTTGGGCTGCTTGGGTCTTGTCGCCTGCAGGTACTGTGTTGAGACATCATGTAGCCACCAGTCACCTGGTCAGTGGGCCTAAGTATTTTGATCAAAAGTACCTTTATACATTATTTGGAGAAATATCAATACATGTGGACGTGCGATCCATGTGTCTTTTTCTACACATTGGCACATTAACATGGCTCCTAATCCTATTTCACTGCATAAAGACAGCTTGATTACCTAAATCCTATGTTAGAACAATGCTTACCAACACTATTCTCATGAATGTTAAGTGATTTTTAGCTTCTAGATTTAGCCTGCAGTAGTGATAGGGAAGGCTTTATTACCCCATAAGGTCAAGACTTTAGGTTGCATCAAAGTAGTCTCTAGGTTTACCTGCTCCTAGCCAGCATGCACATCCATGTTTCTTATACTATTTATTTTATGTGCCATAATGTGGTAAGGATACATTACAAAGACTATCGAATTACATAATATATTTTTCACTTTATAAGATACATCTGATTATAAGACTATTTATTTTATGTGCCATAATGTGGTAAGGATAAATTACAAAGACTATTGAATTACATAATATATTTTTCACTTTATAAGATACATCTGACGATCAGATTTTTTTTTTCATCAGACCTCATATCAGAACCTCAGTTTAGACCAGACCCCCATAAATATCAGGACATCAGATCAGACCCCCATAAATATCAGGACATCAGATCAGCTCCCCATAAATATCAGGACATCAGATCAGGTCGCCATATCAGGACATCACATCAGCTCTCCATATCAGAATCCCATCAGACCTCAGATCAGCCCACAATGTCAGACCCCCATCATACCACAGATCAGTCCACATTGTCAGACCCCCATCAGACCTCAGATCAGCCCTCAATGTTAGACCCATAGTTCGCGCACTATGTCCTGGCGCTGTATGCAGTCAGGACATTTAACCGCCGGCCCCAGGAAGGAAGACCAGGGAGTGGAGTACCACAAGCACTTGCGGCGCTTCGCTCCCCGCACCCGGCACCTAATGCATACTAGTGAGTGCTTCCATAATGGAAGCGCTCACTAGTATTCGCTTTATAAGACACTTTTGGGGTAAAAAAAGTGCATCATGTATATATGTGTATTATGTGTGTATATATATATATATATATATATATACACACTCACCTAAATAATTATTAGGAACAGCATACTAATACGGTGTTGGACCCCCTTTTGCATTCAGAACGGCTTTAATTCTACGTGGCATTGATTCAACAAGGTGCTGATAGCATTCTTTAGAAATGTTGGCCCATATTGATAGGATAGCATCTTGCAGTTGATGGAGATTTGAGGGATGCACATCCAGGGCACGAAGCTGCCGTTCCACCACATGCTCTATTGGGTTGAGATCTGGTGACTGTGGGGGCCATTTTAGTACAATGAACTCATTGTCATGTTCAAGAAACCAATTTGAAATGATTAGAGCTTTGTGACATGGTGCATTATCCTGCTGGAAGTAGCCATCAGAGGATGGGTACATGGTGGTCATGAAGGGATGGACATGGTCAGAAACAATGCTCAGGTAGCCCGTGGCACTAAAGGGCCTAACGTGTGACCAGAAAACATCCCCCACACCATTACACCACCACCACCATCCTGCACAGGGGTAACAAGGCATGATGGTAACATGTTCTCATTCTGTTTACGCCAAATTCGGACTCTACCATTTGAATGTCTCAACAGAAATCGAGACTCTTCAGACCAGGCAACATTTTTCCAGTCTTCAACAGTCCAATTTTGGTGAGCTCGTGCAAATTGTAGCCTCTTTTTGCTATTTGCAGTGGAGATGAGTGGCACCCGGTGGGGTCTTCTGCTGTTGTAGCCAACCTTTCTTTCCCATTCTGACATTCAGTTTGGAGTTCAGGAGATTGTCTTGACCAGGACCACAACCCTACATGCATTGAAGCAACTGCCATGTGATTGGTTGACTAGATAATCGCATTAATGAGAAATAGAACAGGTGTTCCTAATAATTCTTTAGGTGAGTGTATATATACAGTACAGACCAAAAGTTTGGACACACCTTCTCATTCAAAGAGTTTTCTTTATTTTTATGACTATAAAAATTGTAGATTCACACTGAAGGCATCAAAACTATGAATTAACACATATGGAATTATATACATAGCAAAAAAGTGTGAAACAACTGAAAATGTGTCATATTCTAGGTTCTTCAAAGTAGCCACCTTTTCCTTTGATTACTGCTTTGCACACTCTTGGCATTCTCTTGATGAGCTTCAAGAGGTAGTCACCTGAAACGGTCTTCCAACAGTCTTGAAGGAGTTCCCAGAGATGCTTAGCACTTGTTGGCCCTTTTGCCTTCAATCTGCGGTCCAGCTCACCCCAAACCATCTCGATTGGGTTCAGGTCCGGTGACTGTGGAGGCCAGGTCATCTGGCGCAGCACCCCATCACTCTCCTTCATGGTCAAATAGCCCTTACACAGCCTGGAGGTGTGTTTGGGGTCATTGTCCTGTTGAAAAATAAATG
This sequence comes from Bufo gargarizans, assembly GCF_014858855.1. NCBI lineage: Eukaryota > Metazoa > Chordata > Amphibia > Anura > Bufonidae > Bufo > Bufo gargarizans. Next base: position 84,203,812 of record NC_058087.1, on the reverse strand, counting down.
ATGGTCCAACTAAACGCAAATCGGATGGAATAGCATGCCGCTGCAAGATACTGTGGTAGCCATGCTGGTTCGGTATGCCTTCAATTTTGAATAAATCCCCAACAGTGTCACCAGCAAAGCACCCCCACACCATCACACCTCTTCCTCCATGCTTCACGGTGGGAACCAGGCATGTAGAGTCCATCCATTCACCTTTTCTGCATCGCACAAAGACACAGTGGTTGGAACTAAAGATCTCAAATTTGGACTCATCAGACCAAAGCACATATTTCCATTGTGTTCTTTAGCCCAAATAAGGCTCTTCTGCTTGTTGCCTGTCCTTAGCAGTGGTTTCCTAGCAGATATTCTACCATGAAGGCCTAATTCACACAGTCTCCTCTTAATAGTTGTTCTAGAGATGTGTCTGCTGCTAGAACTCTGTGTGGCATTGACCTGGTCTCTAATCTGAGCTGCTGCTAACCTGAGATTTCTGAGGCTGGTGACTCAGATGAACTTATCCTCCGCAGCAGAGGTGACTCTTGGTCTTCCTTTCCTGGGGCAGTCCGCATGTGAGCCAGTTTCTTTGTAGCGCTTGATGGTTTTTGTGACTGCACTTGGGGACACTTTCAAAGTGACTCAGACTGACTGACCTTAATTTCTTAAAGTAATGATGGCCACTCTTTTTTCTTTACTTAGCTGCTTTTTCCTTGCCATAATACAAATTCTAACAGTCTATTCAGTAGGACTATCAGCTGTGTATCCACCTGACTTCTCCACAAGGCAACTGATGGTCCCAACCCCATTTATAAGGCAAGAAATCCCACTTATTAAACCTGACAGGGCACACCTGTGAAGTGAAAACCATTTCAGGTGACTACCTCTTGAAGCTCAACAAGAGAATGCAAAGAGTGTGCAAAGCAGTAATCAAAGCAAAAGGTGGCTACTTTGAAGAACCTAGAATATGACATATTTTCTGTTGTTTCACACTTTTTTGTTATGTATATAATTCCACATGTGTTAATTCATAGTTTTGATGCCTTCAGTGTGAAGCTACAATTTTTATAGTCATGAAAATAAAGAAAACTCTTTGAATGAGAAGGTGTGTCCAAACTTTTGGTCTGTACTGTATATATATATACACATTTATTTATTTGTCTGACTTCAGGATGGTCGAAAGTGCCAAGGTATGTGCCTAAAAATAAATTTGGGGCAATTTACATCAATTATATTTTCCTTTAGGCTGGAAAATAAAATGTTAGTCTTAATAAATTGGCCCATAGAGTGTTTATTGAAAGGCACACAACTTTACTGTTTTCTATGTACAATGCATTTAGAAAGTTTTCAGACCCTCAGATTTTTTTCACACTCTCTTATGTTGTGACCTTGTGCTAAAATAAAAATAAAAATAAAAACTGAAACAAAAAAAAGTTTCCCCCCCATCACTCTCCACTCGGTACCCCAGTATATAAAAAGGTGAAAACAGAATTTAGAATTTTTTTGCTGATTTATTAAAAAGAAAAAAACAAAAGTTTTGCATGGACTTAAGTAGCAAAAACGAGCAAAAACCAAGTCATGATGAGGAAAAAACTGCCTATAGAGCTCAGGATTGTGTGTAGGCACAGTTCTAGAGAAGAGTACAAAAAAGTCTGCTACACTTGGGCTCTATAATTCTGAAATTCTGTGAATGTCCTTGAGTGTCCCAGCCAGAGCCCTGAACTAAGTACTGAGCAACAATGGTGGATTATAATAGGGGCGTTTGGGTTGGAGGCCCCGGGCCCGGCATTGCTGGGGGGCCTAACGCCGACCCAAATGCCAACAAACTTTGGCAGGAGTGCTTAGTTCCCTGCCCCGCCAATCACCGCTATAAGCTTCAGGCCTAGTAGGCCTGAAGCCTATACGGTAGTAAAGTCCTGGCGCAGATAGGCGTGATTATGTCATTGTGCACCTGTGCTGGCATGCAGCACAGTGATGTGTGCGCTTGCCTACCATCTCAGAGGGAGCACCAGGAGTCTGGGATACAGGTGAGTATTGGCTTTTTTTTGTGTGCAACAACTTTGGGGATATTACTGGGGGGCACAGGAGGATATTACTGAAGGGAAAGTGGGGGGCAAAATACTACATGGGGAGCAAACTACCACATGGGGGCAGTGTGTGGGACAATTACTACTGTGGGGGAAAATTACTACAGTGGAGGCAGTCTGGGGGACAATTAATACTGTGGGGGCAGTGTGGGGGGAAAAAATACTACTGTGGGAGCCGTGTGGGGAAAAATACTACTGTAGGGGCAGTGTAGTGGAAAATTACTACTGTGGGGGCAGTTTAGGGGGAAAATTACTACTATGGGGCAATGTGGGGGAAATTACTACTGTGTGGGCAATGTGGGGAAAATTACTACTGTGGGGGCAGTGTGGGGGGGAAAATACTACTGTGGGAGCTGTGGGGGGGGGGGAATTACTACTGTGGGGGCAGTGTGGGGAAAATTACTACTGTGGGGGCAGTGTGGGGGACAATCACTACTGTTGGGGACAATTACTGCTGTGGGGGAAGTGTGGGGGATAATTACTACTATGGGGCAGTGTGGGGGGAAATTACTACTGTAGGGGCAGTGTGGGGAAAATTACTGTGTGGGTTCAAACTACTATATGGGGTAGTGTGGGGGAAGTTGCTATTGGGGAGGAACTATAGCGGCATTTCTATTACATAGACATATTAGAATTTCTGTAGACACCATAGGGACATTTAGGGGTAATTTATCAAACTGGTGTAAAGTAGAACTGGCTTAGCTGCCCATAGCAACCAGATTCCACCTTTAAATTTTGACAGCTCCTTTGGAAAATGAAAGGTAGAATCTGATTGGTTGCTATAGGCAACTAAGCCAGTTCTACTTTACACCAGTTTGATAAATGACCCCAATTATGAGAACTATAACACGTCCGTGTAACAAACTCAGTGGAAACGAAATGCGGCTGAAAGAATTAGTCATGGCGTTTTGGGTCAAACGGAGAAGTAAGAGAAGGTCTACATGGCAGCAGTCACTGGAAGTAAGAGGTATGTGGTGCTGTATTCTACTATATGTAGTGCTCGCTCACTACTGTGAGCTGCATCTAATCTTCTCCTCCAAGTCTTTCTTTTATTATAATTTATGTATTTTAAATTTGGCAACTAAAAATTTAATTTGGCTCCTAATTTTTTCAGTTTAGGAGCCAATGGCTCCTTGGTATTTTTGTAGTCCTATGAAACACTACAGATAACATAAGGTAAAAGGGTTCTCTGGGATTTATATATTGATGGCCTATCCTCAGGATAGGTCATCAATATGAGATTGGTGGGGGTCCGACTCCTGGCATCCCAGCCAATCTGCTGTTTGAGTAGGTTGCAATGTTCCAGTGAGCGTCGCAGCCTCTTTGCTCATTACCAAGAACAGCTCTGTCAATTTGATAGCACTGTGCTTGGTATTGCAGCTCAGCCCCAATTTTTCAGATGGAACTGAGCAGCACCTAGGCCACGTGAATGATGAATGTGATGTCATATGGCCTGCCCTATGTGGTCCGCTGCCGGCATCCTCCATTGTATGCATTATTTGCTGGGGATGGCAGTTTTTTGGGGTCTGAGCATTTCCTCCCATTTATGCCACTTTATTCAGTGATTTGTATCTATATGTATAGAATGTGCCATTTTTTATCTTTGGTAACATTCTAGTGCACCTGTGTCACATGGCCTGTCATAGGTGGGGCTCACAGCCTCCTCCCTCCTCCCATTGTATTTGTGATCTCACTTTGAAGGTTTGTGAAAGCTTGGCTGTGAGTCGGACCTTAGCACTAGAGTTGAGCGAACACCTGGATGTTCGGGTTCGAGAAGTTCGGCCGAACATCCCGGAAATGTTCGGGTTCGGGATCCGAACCCGATCCGAACTTCGTCCCGAACCCGAACCCCATTGAAGTCAATGGGGACCCGAACTTTTCGGCACTAAAAAGGCTGTAAAACAGCCCAGGAAAGAGCTAGAGGGCTGCAAAAGGCAGCAACATGTGGGTAAATCCCCTGCAAACAAATGTGGATAGGGAAATGAATTAAAATAAAAATTTAATAAATAAAAATTAACCAAAATCAATTGGAGAGAGGTCCCATAGCAGAGAATCTGGCTTCACGTCACCCACCACTGTAAGAGTCCATTTTCATAAATTTAGGCCCAGCACCCAGGCAGAGGAGAGAGGTCCCGTAACAGAGAATCTGGCTTCATGTCAGCAGAGAATTAGTCTGCATGTCATAGCAGAGAATGAGGCTTCACGTCAGCCACCACTGCAACAGTCCATTGGCATATATTTAGGCCCAGCACACACACAGGCAGAGGAGAGAGGTCCCGTAACAGAGAATCTGGCTTCATGTCAGCAGAGAATCATTCTGCATGTCATAGCAGAGAATCAGGCTTCACGTCACCCAACATTGGAACAGTCCATTGGCATATATTTAGGCCCCGGCACCCAGACAGAGGAGAGGGTCATTCAACTTTGGGTAGCCTCGCAATATAATGGTAAAATGAAAATAAAAATAGGATTGAATGAGGAAGTGCCCTGGAGTCCAATAATATATGGTTAAGGGGAGGTAGTTAATGTCTAATCTGGACAAGGGACGGACAGATCCTGTGGGATCCATGCCTGGTTCATTTTTATGAACGTCAGCTTGTCCACATTGGCTGTAGACAGGCGGCTGCGTTTGTCTATAATGACGCCCCCTGCCGTGCTGAATACACGTTCAGACAAAACGCTGGCCGCCGGGCAGGCCAGCACCTCCAAGGCATAAAAGGCTAGCTCTGGCCACGTGGACAATTTAGAGACCCAGAAGTTGAATGGGGCCGAACCATCAGTCAGTACGTGGAGGGGTGTGCACATGTACTGTTCCACCATGTTAGTGAAATGTTGCCTCCTGCTAACACGTTGCGTATCAGGTGGTGGTGCAGTTAGCTGTGGCGTGTTGACAAAAGTTTTCCACATCTCTGCCATGCTAACCCTGCCCTCAAAGGAGCTGGCATTGACACAGCTGCCTTGGCGACCTCTTGCTCCTCCTCTGCCTTGGCCTTGGGCTTCCACTTGTTCCCCTGTGACATTTGGGAATGCTCTCAGTAGCACGTCTACCAACGTGCGCTTGTACTCGCGCATCTTCCTATCACGCTCCAGTGCAGGAAGTAAGGTGGGCACATTGTCTTTGTAGCGTGGATCCAGCAGGGTGGCAACCCAGTAGTCCGCACAGGTTAAAATGTGGGCAACTCTGCTGTCGTTGCGCAGGCACTGCAGCATGTAGTCGCTCATGTGTGCCAGGCTGCCCAGGGGTAAGGACAAGCTGTCCTCTGTGGGAGGCGTATCATCATCGTCCTGCCTTTCCCCCCAGCCACGCACCAGTGATGGACCCGAGCTGCGTTGGGTGCCACCCCGCTGTGACCATGCTTCATCCTCATCCTCCTCCACCTCCTCCTCATCCTCGTCCTCCTCGTCCTCCAGTAGTGGGCCCTGTCTGGCCACATTTGTACCTGGCCTCTGCTGTTGCCAAAAACCTCCCTCTGAGTCACTTCGAAGAGACTGGCCTGAAAGTGCTAAAAATGACCCCTCTTCCTCCTCCTCCTCCTCCTCCTGGGCCACCTCCTCTTGCATCATCGCCCTAAGTGTTTTCTCAAGGAGACATAGAAGTGGTATTGTAACGCTGATAACGGCGTCATCGCCACTGGCCATGTTGGTGGAGTACTCGAAACAGCGCAACAGGGCACACAGGTCTCGCATGGAGGCCCAGTCATTGGTGGTGAAGTGGTGCTGTTCTGTAGTGCGACTGACCCGTGCGTGCTGCAGCTGAAACTCCACTATGGCCTGCTGCTGCTCGCACAGTCTGTCCAGCATGTGCAAGGTGGAGTTCCACCTGGTGGGCACGTCGCAAATGAGGCGGTGAGCGGGAAGGCCGAAGTTACGCTGTAGCGCAGACAGGCGAGCAGCAGCAGGATGTGAACGCCGGAAGCGCGAACAGACGGCCCGCACTTTATGCAGCAGCTCTGACATGTCGGGGTAGTTGTGAATGAACTTCTGCACCACCAAATTCAGCACATGCGCCAAGCAAGGGATGTGCGTCAAATTGGCTAGTCCCAGAGCTGCAACGAGATTTCGCCCATTATCGCACACCACCAGGCCAGGCTTTAGGCTCACCGGCAGCAACCACTCGTCGGTCTGTTGTTCTATACCCCGCCACAACTCCTGTGCGGTGTGGGGCCTGTCCCCCAAACATATGAGTTTCAGAATGGCCTGCTGACGTTTACCCCGGGCTGTGCTGAAGTTGGTGGTGAAGGTGTGTGGCTGACTGGATGAGCAGGTGGAAGAAGAGGAGGAGGAAGCCGAGAAGGAGGAGGTGGCAACAGGAGGCAAAGAATGTTGCCCTGCGATCCTTGGCGGCGGAAGGACGTGCGCCAAACAGCTCTCCGCCTGGGGCCCAGCTGCCACTACATTTACCCAGTGTGCAGTTAGGGAGATATAGCGTCCCTGGCCGTGCTTACTGGTCCACGTATCTGTGGTTAGGTGGACCTTGCTACAGATGGCGTTGCGCAGTGCACATTTGATTTTATCGGATACTTGGTTGTGCAGGGAAGGCACGGCTCTCTTGGAGAAGTAGTGGCGGCTGGGAACAACATACTGTGGGACAGCAAGCGACATGAGCTGTTTGAAGCTGTCTGTGTCCACCAGCCTAAATGACAGCATTTCATAGGCCAGTAGTTTAGAAATGCTGGCATTCAGGGCCAGGGATCGAGGGTGGCTAGGTGGGAATTTACGCTTTCTCTCAAATGTTTGTGAGATGGAGAGCTGAACGCTGGCGTGTGACATGGTTGAGACGCTTGGTGACGGAGGTGGTGGTGGTGGTGTTGGTGGTACATCCCCTGTTTGCTGGGCGGCAGGTGCCAACGTTCCTCCAGAGGCGGAGGAAGAGGCCGAGGCGGCAGCAGCAGAAGAGGCCGAGGCGGCAGCAGCAGAAGAGGGAGCAGGGGGAGCCTGAGTGACTTCCTTGGTTTTAAGGTGTTTACTCCACTGCAGTTCATGCTTTGCATGCAGGTGCCTGGTCATGCAGGTTGTGCTCAGGTTCAGAACGTTAATGCCTCGCTTCAGGCTCTGATGGCACAGCGTGCAAACCACTCGGGTCTTGTCGTCAGCACATTGTTTGAAGAAGTGCCATGCCAGGGAACTCCTTGAAGCTGCCTTTGGGGTGCTCGGTCCCAGATGGCGGCGGTCAGTAGCAGGCGGAGTCTCTTGGCGGCGGGTGTTCTGCTTTTGCCCACTGCTCCCTCTTTTGCTACGCTGTTGGCTCGGTCTCACCACTGCCTCTTCCTCCGAACTGTGAAAGTCAGTGGCACGACCTTCATTCCATGTGGGGTCTAGGACCTCATCGTCCCCTGCATCGTCTTCCACCCAGTCTTGATCCCTGACCTCCTGTTCGGTCTGCACACTGCAGAAAGACGCAGCAGTTGGCACCTGTGTTTCGTCATCATCAGAGACATGCTGAGGTGGTATTCCCATGTCCTCATCATCAGGAAACATAAGTGGTTGTGTGTCAGTGCATTCTATGTCTTTCACCGCTGGGGAAGGGCTAGGTGGATGCCCTTGGGAAACCCTGCCAGTGGAGTCTTCAAACAGCATAAGAGACTGCTGCATAACTTGAGGCTGAGACAGTTTCCCTGGTATGCATGGGGGTGATGTGACAGACTGATGGGGTTGGTTTTCAGGCGCCATCTGTGCGCTTTCTGCAGAAGACTGGGTGGGAGATAATGTGAACGTGCTGGATCCACTGTCGGCCACCCAATTGACTAATGCCTGTACCTGTTCAGGCCTTACCATCCTTAGAACGGCATTGGGCCCCACCATATATCGCTGTAAATTCTGGCGGCTACTGGGACCTGAGGTAGTTGGTACACTAGGACGTGTGGATGTGGCAGAACGGCCACGTCCTCTCCCAGCACCAGAGGGTCCACTAACACCACCACGACCATGTCCACGTCCGCGACCCTTACTAGATGTTTTCCTCATTGTTATGGTTCACCACAACAACAAAAATATTATTTGGCCTAATGTATTGTATTCAAATTCAGCGGGATATAAATTTGAGGCCTAGTATTTAGGCGCTGGGTGACCGGTATGGATTTAGTGACAGAATTAGACTGGGATATGCACAGTAGCGTGTGTGTGTGAAGTTATTCTGAATGACCCTATGTGCACCTTGAATATTATATACCCTTTTAGGGATAGATTTCAAATAGCTCTGATATAGCAGAAACCACTAAATTATGAAATTGCTAAATTGGGAATTGTATTTCAACCCAGAACAAAAAATGTGCTTTGACGGACACTAAATAACTTGCCCAGCAACAACAGTACAGCGGTAACGAGAGATTTAGCGGGATATAAATTTGAGGCCTAGTATTTAGGCGCTGGGTGACAGGTATGGATTTAGTGACAGAATTAGACTGGGATATGCACAGTAGCGTGTGTGTGTGAAGTTATTCTGAATGACCCTATGTGCACCTTGAATATTATATACCCTTTTAGGGATAGATTTCAAATAGCTCTGATATAGCAGAAACCACTAAATTATGAAATTGCTAAATTGGGAATTGTATTTCAACCCAGAACAAAAAATGTGCTTTGACGGACACTAAATAACTTTCCCAGCCACAACAGGACAGCGGTAACGAGAGATTTAGCGGGATATAAATTTGAGGCCTAGTATTTAGGCGCTGGGTGACAGGTATGGGTTTAGTGACAGAATTAGACTTGGAAATGCACAGTAGCGGGTGTGTGTGAAGTTATTCTGAATGACCCTATGTGCACCTTGAATATTATATACCCTTTTAGGGATAGATTTCAAATAGCTCTGATATAGCAGAAACCACTAAATTATGAAATTGCTAAATTAGGGAATTGTATTTCAACCCAGAACAAAAAATGTGCTTTGACGGACACTAAATAACTTGCCCAGCAACAACAGTACAGCGGTAACGAGAGATTTAGCGGGATATAAATTTGAGGCCTAGTATTTAGGCGCTGGGTGACAGGTATGGGTTTAGTGACAGAATTAGACTTGGAAATGCACAGTAGCGGGTGTGTGTGAAGTTATTCTGAATGACCCTATGTGCACCTTGAATATGATCTACCCTTTTAGGGATAGATTTCAAATAGCTCTGATATAGCAGAAACCACTAAATTAAGAAATTGCTAAATTGGGAATTGTATTTCAACCCAGAACAAAAAATGTGCTTTGACGGACACTAAATAACTTTCCCAGCCACAATAGGACAGCGGTAACGAGAGATTTAGCGGGATATAAATTTGAGGCCTAGTATTTAGGTGCTGGGTGACAGGTATGGGTTTAGTGACAGAATTAGACTTGGAAATGCACAGTAGCGGGTGTGTGTGAAGTTATTCTGAATGACCCTATGTGCACCTTGAATATTATATACCCTTTTAGGGATAGATTTCAAATAGCTCTGATATAGCAGAAACCACTAAATTATGAAATTGCTAAATTGGGAATTGTATTTCAACCCAGAACAAAAAATGTGCTTTGACGGACACTAAATAACTTGCCCAGCAACAACAGTACAGCGGTAACGAGAGATTTAGCGGGATATAAATTTGAGGCCTAGTATTTAGGCGCTGGGTGACAGGTATGGATTTAGTGACAGAATTAGACTGGGATATGCACAGTAGCGTGTGTGTGTGAAGTTATTCTGAATGACCCTATGTGCACCTTGAATATGATCTACCCTTTTAGGGATAGATTTCAAATAGCTCTGATATAGCAGAAACCACTAAATTAAGAAATTGCTAAATTGGGAATTGTATTTCAACCCAGAACAAAAAATGTGCTTTGACGGACACTAAATAACTTTCCCAGCCACAATAGGACAGCGGTAACGAGAGATTTAGCGGGATATAAATTTGAGGCCTAGTATTTAGGTGCTGGGTGACAGGTATGGGTTTAGTGACAGAATTAGACTTGGAAATGCACAGTAGCGGGTGTGTGTGAAGTTATTCTGAATGACCCTATGTGCACCTTGAATATTATATACCCTTTTAGGGATAGATTTCAAATAGCTCTGATATAGCAGAAACCACTAAATTATGAAATTGCTAAATTGGGAATTGTATTTCAACCCAGAACAAAAAATGTGCTTTGACGGACACTAAATAACTTGCCCAGCAACAACAGTACAGCGGTAACGAGAGATTTAGCGGGATATAAATTTGAGGCCTAGTATTTAGGCGCTGGGTGACAGGTATGGATTTAGTGACAGAATTAGACTGGGATATGCACAGTAGCGTGTGTGTGTGAAGTTATTCTGAATGACCCTATGTGCACCTTGAATATTATATACCCTTTTAGGGATAGATTTCAAATAGCTCTGATATAGCAGAAACCACTACATTTTTAAATTGCTAAATTGGGAATTGTATTTCAACCCAGAACAAAAAATGTGCTTTGACGGACACTAAATAACTTGCCCAGCAACAACAGTACAGCGGTAACGAGAGATTTAGCGGGATATAAATTTGAGGCCTAGTATTTAGGCGCTGGGTGACAGGTATGGATTTAGTGACAGAATTAGACTGGGATATGCACAGTAGCGTGTGTGTGTGAAGTTATTCTGAATGACCCTATGTGCACCTTGAATATTATATACCCTTTTAGGGATAGATTTCAAATAGCTCTGATATAGCAGAAACCACTAAATTTTTAAATTGCTAAATTGGGAATTGTATTTCAACCCAGAACAAAAAATGTGCTTTGACGGACACTAAATAACTTTCCCAGCCACAACAGGACAGCGGTAACGAGAGATTTAGCGGGATATAAATTTGAGGCCTAGTATTTAGGCGCTGGGTGACCGGTATGGATTTAGTGACAGAATTAGACTGGGATATGGCCAAAAAATAACCACACTATTGCTGGTTAAATGCACTTGGTGACGGGCGCAGCTTGCCCCTGATGTAGTATATGGCCAAAAAATGAACAGACTATTGCTGGTTAAATGCACTTGGTGTCACAGCTTGACCAACCACACTACTGAGGGTTAAATGCACTTGGTGACGGGCGCAGCTTGCCCCTGATGTAGTATATGGCCAAAAAATGAACAGACTATTGCTGGTTAAATGCACTTGGTGTGATAGCTTGACCAACTACACTACTGAGGGTTAAATGCACTTGGTGACGGGCGCAGCTTGCCCCTGATGTAGTATATGGCCAAAAAATGAACAGACTATTGCTGGTTAAATGCACTTGGTGTCACAGCTTGACCAACCACACTACTGAGGGTTAAATGCACTTGGTGACGGGCGCAGCTTGCCCCTGATGTAGTATATGGCCAAAAAATGAACAGACTATTGCTGGTTAAATGCACTTGGTGACGGGCGCAGCTTGCCCCTGATTTAGTATATGGCCAAAAAATGAACAGACTATTGCTGGTTAAATGCACTTGGTGTGATAGCTTGACCAACCACACTACTGAGGGTTAAATGCACTTGGTGACGGGCGCAGCTTGCCCCTGATGTAGTATATGGCCAAAAAATAAACAGACTATTGCTGGTTAAATGCACTTGGTGTGACAGCTTCACCCTGATGTAGGCTTTAGCCAAAAAACAAACGCACCATTGAGGGTTAAATGCACTTGGTGACAGGCGCAGCTTGCCCCTGATGTAGTATATGGCCAAAAAATAAACAGACTATTGCTGGTTAAATGCACTTGGTGTGACAGCTTCACCCTGATGTAGGCTTTAGCCAAAAAACAACCACACCATTGAGGGTTAAATGCACTTGGTCGCAGCTTGTGCTGGCGCACCACAAGACACAAAATGGCCGCCGATCACCCCAGAAAAATGTGACTGACAAACGGTCTGGGCAGCCTAAAAACAGTGAGCAATTGAGGATCAGCAGCTCAATGATCCACAGCTGCAGATCGATCAGTTAATCAAGTCCTTTGGAGGAGTTAATCTGCCTAATCTCGCCCTACTGTCGCAGCCGCAACCTCTCCCTACGCTAATCAGAGCAGAGTGACGGGCGGCGCTATGTGACTCCAGCTTAAATAGAGGCTGGGTCACATGGTGCTCTGGGCAATCACAGCCATGCCAATAGTAGGCATGGCCAGGGGCGTAACTAGAAGTGACTGGGCCCCACAGCAAATATTTGTAAGGGCCCCCCTCAGCGCGCTTCGCACCTCCCTCCTCCTGTGTAAACCCCACTCCTTTGGCACAGTGTAGCGGTATACTGTATATTGTGTGGCACAGTATAGAGGTATACTGTATATTGTGTGGCATAGTGTAGCGGTATACTGTATATTGTGTGGCACAGTGTAGCGGTATACTGTATATTGTGTGGCACAGTGTTGAGGTATATTGTGAGGCACAGTGTAGCGGTATACTGTATATTGTGTGGCACAGTGTAGAGGTATATTGTGAGGCACAGTGTAGCGGTATACTGTATATTGTGTGGCACAGTGTAGCGGTATATTGTGAGGCACAGTGTAGAGGTATACTGTATATTGTGTGGCACAGTGTAGCGGTATACTGTATATTGTGTGGCACAGTGTAGCGGTATACTGTATATTGTGGGGCACAGTGTAGAGGTATACTGTATATTGTGGGGCACAGTGTAGAGGTATACTGTATATTGTGTGGCACAGTAGCAGTATACTGTATATTGTGAGGCACAGTGTAGAGGTATACTGTATATTGTAGGGCACAGTGTAGAGGTATAATGTATATTGTGGGGCACAGTGTAGCGATATACTGTATATTGTGGGGCACAGTGTAGAGGTATACTGTATATTGTGAGGCACAGTGTAGCGGTATACTGTATATTGTGGGGCACAGTGTAGAGGTATACTGTATATTGTGGGGCACATTGTAGCGGTATACTGTATATTGTGTGGCACAGTAGCAGTATACTGTATATTGTGAGGCACAGTGTAGAGGTATACTGTATATTGTGGGGCACAGTGTAGCAGTATACTGTATATTGTGAGGCACAGTGTAGAGGTATACTGTACATTGTGAGGCACAGTGTAGAGGTATACTGTATATTGTGGGGCACAGTGTAGAGGTATACTGTATACTGTGTGGCACAGTGTAGAGGTATACTGTACATTGTGGGGCACAGTGTAGCAGTATACTGTATATGTGAGGCACAGTGTAGAGGTATACTGTATATTGTGGGGCACAGTGTAGCGGTATACTGTATATTGTGTGGCACAGTAGCAGTATACTGTATATTGTGAGGCACAGTGTAGAGGTATACTGTATATTGTGTTGCACAGTGTAGAGGTATACTGTATATTGTGAGGCACAGTGTAGAGGTATACTGTACATTGTGAGGCACAGTATAGAGGTATACTGTATATTGTGTGGCACAGTGTAGCGGTATACTGTATATTGTGGGGCACAGTGTAGGCTATATGTGCATAACATAAACATACTCCACATGAACACTTACAGTTACATGGCTTGGCCCTTGGGGATCTCGGACGCCACTTCCACACTTTGGCCGCGGGTTCGGTGGAGCTGATGTTGTGTTTTATCCTAATGAGAAAGATTTTATAATAAGGATTTGGAGAAGGGGCAGAGGGATAGCAGAGCAGGGAGAGGCTGGTGCTGCTACTAGGGGGTCATACCATGGGGCAGTAATAAAACCCACCATAATGCCCCCCCCCCAGTAGTAATAATTCTCCTTATAATGTGACAGTGCAAAAAATACCCCCTTGTAATGCCCCCAGTTGAGCTAATGTCCCCATAGTGCCCCCATAATGTGCCAGTATAAAATACCCCTATATAGTGCCCCCAGTAAATTCCCCCATAGTGCTCCTCTCCCCCCTTCCTGCTAGTGCCCCCCAAAATGTACCAGTATAAAATGCCCCATATATAGTGCCCCAGTAGATGCCGCTCAGTGTCCGGCCTCTGATAGGCTGCCGGCCTAGTGTCCCCCATAATGCCCCCCAATAATGTGCCAGTAAGTGCCCCCCATCATGTGCCAGTATCAAGTGCCTCTCCCCCCCCCACATGTCCCAGTATAATAGTGCCATCTCCCCCCATGTGCCAGTATCAAGTGCCTCTCTCCTTCCCACCCCCCATGTGCCAGTATCAAGTGCCTCTCTCTTCCCCCCATGTGCCAGTATCATAGTGCCATCTCCCCCGCAAAAAAGTGCCAGTATTAAGTGCCTCTCCCCCCCATGTGCCAGTATCATAGTGCCAACCCCCCCCCCCACATGCCAGTATCAAGTGCCTCTCTCCTCCCCATGTCCCAGTATCATAGTGCCATCTCCCCCCCCCACTAAAAAGTGCCAATATCAAGTGCCTCTCTCCTCCCCCCTCCCCATGTGCCAGTATCAGGTGCCTCCCCCCCCCCCATGTGCCAGTATCAAGTGCCAACCCCCCCTCTCCCCTCCAGGTGCCAGTATCAGGTGCCTCCCCCCCCCTATGTCCCAGTATCATAGTGCCATCTCCACCCCCCCCCCCACCACAAAAAAGTGCCAGTATCAAGTGCCTCTCTCACTCCCCCCCCCCCCAATGCCAGTATCAGGTGCCTCTCTCCCTCCCCCCCCCCATGCCAGTATCAGGTGCCAACCCCACTCCCCCCCATGTGCCAGTATCAGGTGCCTCTTCCCCCCCCCCATGTGCCAGTATCAGGTGCCAACCCCCCTCCCCCACCCCAGGTGCCAGTATCAGGTGCCAACCCCCCCCCCCCTCCCCCCATGTGCCAGTATCAGGTGCCTTCCGCTCCCCCATGGCAGTAACAGTCGGGTATTAAAAAAATAATAATAAACACTTCTACTTACCTCCATGTCAGCGATGCGATGCAGCCTCTTCCTGTGTCCCGCCTTGTATGTCCTTATATGGACTCAGTGCTTGTATTTCAGAAAAGAGTCTGCTGGGATTCGAACCCACGACCTTCTGCTTCAGAGGCAGAGCAGCTAACCACTAGACCATACGAGCTGCCTTGAGGCTGACAGAAAAAATATGAGACTTCTACTGTTATAGCTGGCTAAGTGTACATCTATACACATGGCAGCTGTTCATATATAGAGATGTAGCAGAGCTGAATGTGCTGAGACAGCTGTCATATACAGATATAGCAGTATCTCAGATATATCTCGTCTATATGACAGCTGTTCCAGCTCAGCACTGCTATATCTCTATATATGATAGCTGCCCCAGCAAACCCAGCTCTACTACATCTATGCATATGACAGCTGCCCAAACACACCCAGCACTGCTATATCTCTATATGACAGCTGTCCCAGCACACTCAGCCCTGCTATATCTCTATATATGATAGCTGCTCCAGCACAACCAGCCCTGCTACATCTATATATCTCTAAGTATTGCTATACAGTAGATAGATATATAGAGATATATCAGAGCTGAGTGTGCTGGGGCAGCTGTCATGTGTATAGATGTAGCAGTGCTGGCTGTGTTTCGGCAGCTGTCATGTGTATAGATGTAGTAGTGCTGGGTTTGCTGGGGCAGTTGTCATATATAGAGATATAGTAGAGCTGAGTGTGCTGGTGCAGCTGTCATGTGTATAGATGTAGCAGAGCTGGGTGTGTTTAGGCATCTGTCATGTGTATAGATGTAGTAGAGCTGGGTTTGCTGGGGCAGCTGTCATATATAGAGATATAGCAGAGCTGAGTGTGCTGGTACAGCTGTCATATAGATATATAGCAGTGCTGGTGTGTTGGGGGCAGCTGTCATGTGTAATGATGTAGCAGAGCTGGCTGTGTTTCGGCAGCTGTCATGTGTATAGATGTAGTAGAGCTGGGTTTGCTGGGGCAGCTGTCATATATAGAGATATAGCAGAGCTGAGTGTGCTGGGACAGCTGTCATATAGAGATATAGCAGTGCCTGGTGTGTTGGGGGCAGCTGTCATGTGTATAGATGTAGCAGAGCTGGCTGTGTTTTGGCAGCTGTCATGTGTATAGATGAAGTAGAGCTGGGTTTGCTGGGGCAGCTGTCATATATAGAGATATAGCAGAGCTGAGTGTGCAGGGACAGCTGTAATATACAGATATAGCAGTGCTAGGTGTGTTTGGGCAGCTGTCATGTGTATAGATGTATTTTTTTTTTTTTTTAACAGTCAGTTGTAATGCAGCCTTTATGGCTGTGAGGGTAAATGCTTTGCCACTGATTCACTGATAGATTGGAGGTTGTGGGTTTGAATCCCAGACCAGGAGACTTTAGCAGACAGTAAAATTAGATCACACTAGCGGCTGTGAAGGGGCCCTGAACACGATATTTAACTAACTTGAAAATAAACTGTCACACACGCTGCTGGGGCGCCGGGCCCCGAAGCAGCTGCTTCCCCTGCTTCCCCGGTAGTTACGCCACTGGGCATGGCTGTGATGGCCTCTTGGGGCAAGTAGTATGACGCTTGTTGATTGGCTGCTTTGCAGCCTTTCAAAAAGCGACGAACACCGAACCCGAACCCGAACCCAGACTTTTACGAAAATGTCCGGGTTCGGGTCCATGTCACGGACACCCCAAAATTCGGTACGAACCCGAACTATACAGTTCGAGTTCGCTCATCCCTACTTAGCACCTATCAGACAATGTTCACACACAGTGGCGTACCTACCATATAGGCAGACCACGCAGCTGCTATGGGGCCCGTGAGGAAGGGGGGCCGCAGTGGAGGAGAGTCCCCGCCCCCATCTATCTTCCTAACTGTCTCCCGTCTGCTAGCCCCGCCTCCTAGCTCCGCCTCCCGTCTGCTAGCTCCGCCTCCCGCCTGTTAGCTCCATTATGCTCGATTCCTATTTCCTCTGGATTGCCAGTAATGAAGTAAGTGACCACTTGTAGGTGAGGACAGTGCAGAGGTTATTCCTCTGCACATATGCCATTCAGAACAGCAGGAAAGCTGGGTGCTATTATGTAATGTGACTCAGCTTTCCTGATGTCCTGCATGGCACAAGTGCAGAGGCCTGAGGAGATATGAGGGGAGGTGGGAGTTACTCAGCTTTCTCATGTCTCTGCACATGTGCCATGCAGGACAGCAGAAAAGCTGGGTGCTGTTACATCATGTAATGTCACTCAGATTTCCTGCTATCCTGCAAGGCATAAATGCAGATAATAAGAACATGGAAAGGCAGGGGGAGGGGTTCACCCAGCTTTCCCAGAGACTCCTGTCTCTGCACATGTGTCATGCAGGATAGCGAGTAATGACAGTGTCTCCCAGCTGTCCTGCATGACACAGAGGATGGGGGAAAGGGGGCACTCGCTTCCTCAAACTTTTCTCATGTCTCTGCGCATGTGCCATGCTGGACAGCAGGAAAGTTGGGTGGTATTACATCATGTAACGCCCCAGATTCTTGTCAAAATATGCTGAACACCGCCGGGACCTATCAGATCCCATTCTCTATAAGGCTACTTTCACACTTGCGGCAGGACGGATCCGACAGGCTGTTCACCATGTCGGATCCGTCCAGCGGCTATTTCACCAGACCGCTGCTCCGTCCCCATTGACTATAACGGGGGCGGAGCTCTGGCGCAGCATGGCGGTGCACGGCGAAAGCCGCCGGACTAAAAGGTACTGCATGTCTGACTTTTTAGTCCGGCGACTTTCACCGTGCACCATGAAGTCAATGGGGACGGAGCGGCGGCACGGCGAAATAGCCACAGGATGGATCCGACATGGTGAACAGCCTGTCGGATCCGTCCTGCCGCAAGTGTGAAAGTACCCTAATGGGTCTGTTGGGATCCGGCATGAGTACTGCCATTTTGTAGAACAAAATACTTCTGCATGAGGTGGGGCAGGGGAGAAGTTAGGGAGGGTAGTGAGAGGAGCCAGGGCGCATAGTAGGGGGGACTAGGAACGGGCATGGGGGCCCAATTTAAATTCTTGCTATGGGGCCCAATGATTTCTGTGTACGCCCCTGTTCACACACTATAGGTAGGTTTAGCGGTAGGTCCTGTGACAACTGAGATACCTTGATGGGGTGCGCGGGCTACAATATGTTCTTGAATGGAATATATTGGCTAAAGTCTCATTTTAACATCTAGCGTGAGGGTTTAGCCTTATATTTGCATCTGCATATATTGTAGGGCACCTTTGCAGTGATTAATTTATTCTCATAGTCTAATCCAGACATTATTCCATATTGTGTAGGATTTTTTTGTGTCACATGTGGTCCGCTGCCCGCATCCTCCATTGTATGCATTATTTGCTGGGGATTGCTGTTTGCAACAGATCACATGTGGAGGTTTTGCTCCCCCGGCTATAAATACGCTACATTATTTGGGGTTCTGAGCATTTCCTCCCATTTAGACCACTTTATTCAGTGATTTGATGTCATATGGCCTAGGAAGAGATTGTGCCACTTACGAAGCCCCACAGCCTCTTCATATAGAAAAAAAACTAAAAGAAAAACTAAAAGCAAATTGAATACTTATGTCAATGCAAGATTTTAGTTTTTCAATAAATTAGCAAAGATTTCTAACATTCTGTTTTCAGTTTAGCATTGTGGGATATTTAGTGTAGATTGATGGAGGAAAACTTTTTTAGCACAAGGATACAACATGAGAGAATGTGATATTATGCATTGTACATAGAAACAAGTGTTGTGCCTTCCAATAAACACCCTATAAGGACAGATTTATTAAGACTAACATTTAATTTGCCAGTCTGAAAATATATAAAGATGGGGAAAACTTAATTTTTTTATTTTAGCACATTACAAAATGTGAAAAAAGTTAAATAGTCTGAACTCTTTCTGAATGCACTGCATATATCCACATTTTAAAATACATTTTTAACATTTGCATCCAGAGATAAATTAATAAAATTATAAGCATGTTTATAAAATTTTTCCTTGGAGTATATACAGTCATGTGAAAAAATTAGGACACCCTTTGAAAGCATGTGGTTTTTTGTAACATTTTTAATAAAAGGTTATTTCATCTCCGTTTCAACAATACAGAGAGATTAAAGTAATCCGACTAAACAAAGAAAACTGAAGAAAAGTCTTTTCAAGATCTTCTGTAAATGTCATTCTACAAAAATGCCTATTCTAACTGAGGAAAAAGATAGGACACCCTTGCCCCTAATAGCGAGTGTTACCTCCTTTGGCTGAAATAACTGCAGTGAGACGGTTCTTGTAGCCATCTACCAGTCTTCGACATCGGTCTGAGGAAATTTTACCCCACTCCTCAATGCTGAACTTTTTCAGCTGTGAGATGTTTGAGGGGTTTCTTGCACGTACAGCCCTTTTCAAGTCACCCCACAGCATCTCAATGGGATTCAAATCTGGACTTTGACTTGGCCATTCCAGGACTCTCCATTTCTTCTTTTTCAGCCAATCTTTGGTTGATTTACTAGTATGTTTTGGGTCATTGTCATGTTGCATGGTCCAGTTCCGCTTCAGCTTTAATTTTCTAACTGATGGTCTCACATGTTCTTCAAGCACCTTCTGATACACAGTAGAATTCATCGTGGATTCTATGATGGTGAGCTGACCAGGTCCTGCTGCAGCAAAGCAGCCCCAAACCATGACACTTCCACCTCCATGCTTCACAGTTGGTATGAGGTTCTTTTCTTGGAATGCTGTGTTTGGTTTACGCCAAACATGTCCTCTGCTGTTGTGTCCAAATAATTCAATTTTGGACTCATCTGTCCAAAGAACATTATTCCAGAAGTCCTGGTCTTTGTCAACTTTATCTCTGGCAAATGTCAGTCTGGCCTCGATGTTTCTCTTGGAAAGCAAAGGTTTCCTCCTTGCACACCTCCCATGCAAGTTAAACTTGTACAGTCTCTTTCTGATTGTAGAGGCATGTACTTCTACATCAACAGTAGCCAGAGCCTGCTGTAGTTCTCGAGATGACACTTTAGGGTTTTTGGAGACCTCTTTTAGCATCTTGCGGTCTGCTCTTGGGGTGAACTTGCTGGGGCGACCAGTCCTGGGCATGTTGGCAGTTGTTTTGAAAGCCCTCCACTTGTAGACTATCTTCCGGACAGTGGAATGGCTGATTTCAAAATCTTTTGAGATCTTTTTAAATCCCTTCCCAGACTCATAGGCTGCTACAATCTTTTTTCTGAAGTCCTCTGACAGCTCTTTTGCTCTCACCATGGTGCTCACTCTCACTTCAACAGTCAGGAGCACACCAAACTAAATGTCTGAGGTTTAAATAGGGCAAGCCTCATTCAACATGCAGAGTAACGATCTACTAATTATGTGCACCTGGTGTGATATACCTGTGTGAGATCTGAGCCAATTTAAGAGGGAATACATGTGAGGGTGTCCTATCTTTTTCCTCAGTTAGAATAGGCATTTTTGTAGAATGACATTTACAGAAGATCTTGAAAAGACTTTTCTTCAGTTTTCTTTGTTTAGTTGGATTACTTTAATCTCTCTGTATTGTTGAAATGGAGATGAAATAACCTTTTATTAAAAATGTTACAAAAAACCACATGCTTTCAAAGGGTGTCCTAATTTTTTCACATGACTGTATTTGGGCATTCTACAGGGAATACTCAGGAATACAAGGAATCATAGAACTTTAATTTCATCTTGGTTGCATTAATATGGTATCAACATCATTACTTTTCGATTTGTGAATTTGTGTCACTCGATATTCTATTCATTTTATAGCGTAATTGAAATATTTATTCAGAAGCCACATTGTATTGGCTCCATTCATGTTATACATTATGCATCTAGATTTTAACTACTTTGTATTCTTCTCTGAACTCTCAAGCATCAGAATGCCTGCAGTTGTTTTTGCTGATGTTCAGTGTAACTTTACTTTTGTATAACACAGTGGTGCCCAACCATTTCTTGTCTGAGGGCTGCACTAGACATGGTATAAATTTCCCGGGCTGAATCCAGGTAGCTTTGCCAGAAAGAAATGCAAACACTGTGAGGGGGCACGTGTCAGCATTACTACTGTTATTGAGCAAATATCTGGGCATTTTTACTACTTTAAAGGGGGCGCATCTGGGCATTTTTACCTTGAAGGGGGCACATGTGACCATTACCTCTGTGAATGCCACTGTGAAGGGGGCACATCTGGGCATTACCCCTGTGAAGGGAACACATCTGGGCATTACCCCTGTGAAGGGGGCACAACTGGACATTACCCTTGTAAAGGGGGCACAACTGGGCATTAACCTTGTTAAGGGGGCACAACTGGGCATTAACCCTGTGAAGGGGCACAACTGGGCATTACCCCTGTGAAGGGGGTACAACTTGGCATTACCCCTGTGAAGGGGAACATCTGGGCATTACCCCTGTGAAGGGGGCACACCTGGGCATTACCCCTGTGAAGGGGGCACACCTGGGCATTACACCTGTGAAGGGGGCACACCTGGGCATTACCACAGTGAAGGGGCACATCCTGGATTTCCATTATTTTTGTTTTTCTCCTCAGGTAACTGAGCAGAACAACATAAATAAATATCGGTGGTCTGAACGGGGCCAAAGAGGTGAGTATTTATGTGGGGGACCATTACTGAATAACAGCAGACAAATATGGCAGATCTTCCCTGTACTTTACCACTTGGCATTCCACACTACACCACATGCATCACACACACTGCCCTGCATACATCAGTGTGATGTACACTGCCTGTCCAAAAAAAGTTATTGGCAACAAGTTATTTAACCCCAACTGGTGCAATGAGTTGCTTCTCATTTCTTAAACAACCATGTCGAAAGACACATCTCGTGGTTGTGGAAAAGATGTTAGTCTGTTTGAGAAGGGTCAACTCTTTGGCATGCATCAAGCAGAGAAAACATCTAAGAAGATTGCAGAAACTACTAAAATTGGGTTAAGAATGGTCCAACGCATTATTAAAAACTGGAAGGATAGTGGGGACCCATCGTATTCGAGAAAGAAATGTGGTGGGGAAAAAATCCTGAATGATCATGATTGGCGATCACTTAAACGTTTGGTGAAATCAAATCGAAGAATAACAACAGTAGAGCTCAGGGCTATGTTTAATAGTGAAAGTAAGAGCATTTCCACACGCACAATGCAAAGGGAACTCAAGGCTAAAGTTACCGTGACAACTAAATCAACAGGGAAGGAGGGCAGGTTGGCAGCAGATCTTCAAAATGCGGCTTGGCAAACAGTCTAACACTGGCAGCCACAAAAAATTATATACCCAACATAACACCATCCAGTCACAATACCCTATAGGGCACCTTCCTAACAAATTGTCACGGCTGAGGATGGGTGGGGAAAACCCTCAGCCGTGCGATGACAGAAGATGGTAGTCATGACTCGGCCAGGAAGACAGAATTAGGGAGCAGGTCACCTCCTATTGCTTCCCTAATCTGACCCTAACTCATAGCGACATGAGCCGACCTTGAAGGTAGGAGGACTCATGCTCTGGAACCTCGGGTCCCTACTAATCCTCTGCAGGTCCCTAAGCTAGGAGCTAGGTAAACAGATGGCGCTGCATGCTGCACCCTCCTACGAAGGAGTGCAACCACACACCAAAAAACACAACGGTGAGTGAATAAAAATAAGGGGACGCCAAAACAGAACACGGTGAAGGGATGGCGGGGAAAAGCCACTCACCGTGCTGTCAGCGGCGAAGCCCCCACAACGCTCTCCCTCCAGAGAACGCGCATGCACCCCATCAGCATATGGCGATGCATGCTTCACCCTCATTCGAGGGAAGCGCCACGTGAGGAGCTATTGTGGTCATACTGTCATGGCTGAGGATGGGGAAAACCCTCAGCCGTGCGATGACAGAAGATGGTAGTCACGACTCGGCCAGGAAGACAGAATTAGGGAGCAGGTCACCTCCTATTGCTTCCCTAATCTGACCCTAACTCCTAGCGACATGAGCCGACCTTGAAGGTAGGAGGACTCATGCTCTGGAACCTCAGGTCCCTACTAACACTCCGCAGGTCCCTAAGCTAGGAGCTGGGTAGACTACCTGTTCCTCCTGGACATGGAGAAATAGGAGTCTAAAGATGGCCAAACTATAAAGAAAGGGGAACAGGAACAGTCATATGGCAATGGCAGGTAAGTGCAACTAGTACTAACACCTACCTGCCACAGACACAGAGCCTGGGACCCAAGTATAAGTGCTGCTGTCCACAACAACACAATAAACAGAGCACACACACCACACAGGACGCCAGGAAACCATACGCTGCAATAAATAGACATGACACACAAACACATCCTCATAACATCGTGTATAACAAAATATAACAATTTATGGCCACAAGGGTGGCCCCCACTGGCAGATGGAATTACCAGGAGGATGTCTCCAGCAAAGCATGACTGAAGAACCCCTCAGTTTCAGATCTCCAAAGAGGCTTTATAGCCCAAAGTGGGCACACCCACACAGACACACACAGGAGAGGGAATTAACCCTTCCAACACTAACCAGGGAAGTGAAACCACTTAAAGGGGAAAGTGCACACATAAAATAACACCCAGTGCACACCGATAAAAGGCATACCTAACAGACAGGTTGCCAGGTGCAACCGCATGCACATTGCAGCAAGCTGCCTAGCACCAGCTCAGGCTGCTATACTGCGACGATACAAAACAACTTGTTGCCCGCGGCAACCACAAGTGAGGCAACACACTAGCGGCCCTCACCTGTGGTTGAACAACCAAACCAAACCGCAGGCAACCACATGCGGTTCAGGAGTCACGACCATGACCATGGCCGTGACACAAATTCCATGTTACCTCATCCTACCTTGCAACTTAGACTAGTTTTACCCATCTATAACCCTTTTTTTTTTTATAAGGTAAATCCACTATTGGTATAATTGATAATCCCATGCAGATTCCACCATTATAGGAATTTCTTGATCTTTACCTTTGTTATGATTTATGAGTTGTTTGATTAAATTCTTAACATTGGGTCATTATAAAAGGTAAACCCGTTCCCTCGGTCCGCCACCAAAAAAAAAAAAAAAAAAAAGTGCCCATGGAGGAGGAGGGAGAAAATGTGGAGGCGCCCACGGAGGAGGAGGGAGAAAATGTGGAGGCCACTTCACCCCCAGATGTTGGCGAGACAGAGGCGACTGAGGAGGAGGCCTGTACCTTGCCAGCCACCTGATTCCACCCCTCCCAGCTCCAGAACGGGAGGGTAAATATGTGCACACATTACTATAATTTGATATACATAACATAAGCATCCCACGAGCCCACCACCACCCTGCATCTCCGGAGCTGTAATGCACATGTGTAATGAATCTGAAAAATAGCAGCCCTTAGTTGACATGGCTGCCTGTTTAGCTGAGTTGCATTTGCACCTCAGTTTACAAACGTTTATGCCTGGGGGCAGGGTGTCTGTTGGTCCGTAATAGACTGTCCCTCTGCATCAAGTCACGTCCCGCTGAGGCCTACTCTTAATGGTCGGCTGTGGAGTGGTTAAAAGTGGCAACAATAAGGGTACAACAGAAACTAGTGTTATAGGAAAATATAAAAATATGCAACGTACTATGTAAACTACTGAAAAACCGTTAACTAACAAAATAAATAACATTATACTCTATCAGAACTATCACTAAGAAAACCGAAATATAATTAACGTAAATATCAATATTCATTGTATTTAGATGTAAATAGGCAGTGTTTAAACACATACAAGATAATTAGTGCATTGTGTGTAGTAAGTAACCCTAATTTTAATTATTTTTATTTATTTCAGTTGTGAACAAGGCCATAAAGCAATTGGAGGCCAGCAAAAAATAATTCCTCAACGATGTTGTGGAGCTAAAAAAAAAATAAAAAATGCAGCATAGTTTTAATCAGAGGTTTTGGCAAATGGAGGAAAAACACCTTCTCCAGCTCCAAAAAAATGGACAAAATATTATTGGAGCTAAAAAAGTTGCCCTAGAGGCTTGCTTTCTTATTTTTGTTAGAAATAATTTTTTTCAGTCTGCTAACGTGTGCTTTTTTTTTTTATGTAATGTTACGGTTTAAAGGGGTTTTCCGGGTTCAGAGCTGAACCCGGACATACCCTTATTTTCACCCCGGCAGCCCTCTTGAGCCTGGCATCGGAGCATCTCATGCTCCGATGCGCTCCTGTGCCCTGCGCTAGATCGCGCAGGGCACTGGCTCTTGTGTTTTCAATAACACACTGCCGGGCGGTAACTTCCGCCCAGCAGTGTGTTCGGTGACGTCACCGGCTCTGAGGGGCGGGCTTTAGCTCTGCCCTAGCCGTTTTACTGGCTAGGGCAGAGCCGAATCCCGCCCATCAGTGCCGGTGACGTCACCGGGCTGCCTGTCAGCCCCATAGAGAGCCCGGTATGTCACCGGAACTCAGAAAAATGCCTTTGCCCTGCGCGATTTAGCGCAGGGCAAAGGAGAGCATCGGAGCATGAACTGCTCCGATGCTCATGTCAGGGGGGCTGCCGGGGTGAAAATGGAGGGATGTCCAGGTTCAGCTCTGAACCTGGACAACCCCTTTAATTTTAGACATTTGTTGTAAGGCCCCTTTATTCCAGGGTCAGGACAGACAGCAGAACAGACAGCATTAGGTACATGGTAACACTGTAGTATACGCCCCACACATAACTCAGCAGTGTCAGGACCTACAACAGCAAGTATTGGTAATGGTGGAGAATAAGGCCCACATAACTCAGCAGTGTCAAGTCCTACAACAGCAAGTATGGGTAATGGTGGAGTATAAGGCCCACACATAAGTCATCAGGGTCAGGACAGACTTCAGCATCAGCACCAGGTAGATGTTAAGGTTCCAGTATATGGGCTACACATAGCTCGGCCTAATTCAGCACGACAGCCAGCAGCATTTTCGAAGTGTGCAGTAGGAATTTGTTCCCAGGAATGGGCCCCTACCAGACCAGGACAACACCGAAAATAAACCAAGACACCTCTGACAGCATCATGTTGTAAGTGTGCAGCAGAAATGGGCTAACATGAAAAAAATACACTATCTGACATTGTAAAATTTTTGCTTAAATAAATAATTATTTTTTTAAACAACAAGAAAAAGTACAAAATTAGCTACACGCGACACGACGCGTTCCTCTGACTGCTAGAACTTTCAAGGTCGGGCACATCAAGTCTGTGGCAGATAAATATTTTAAATAAAATTTTAACAATAACAATTTGAAAACATTTTAACAATTACAGTCTTTTCTTGCTTTTTTTTTTTTTTTTTCATGGAATGCAACTATATCTTTTATTATTTGACGGTTCCTCTGATCCATCCTCTTTGAACCCCGCCGCAGCAGCTTATGTAGAGCCAATTGATCCTTTTCTTGCTCCTTCTGGTACTTGGCCATTCGTTGATGGCATTTATAGATTACTGTATGTTTAAAAGAAAATAAAATATTAATGCAATTCAGTTTAGCAGACAATTAGTGCATTGTGTGGAGTAGGTGTATAAACATTTAAGATTTACATCAAAATCCAGAAGTTACACATGTTTATGGTCATTATAGTGTTTTTTGGATTACAGATAGTTCGGATACAGTTTAATGTTATTTTTTTGGGTAGTTTATATTTATTACCTACTTTAGACACTTACGACACTTGCACGCGACCGTTGTGTGTTTTGCATTGCGCGTTAATGGTGTATCTGAAAAACCCGCAAGGCTTCCCTGTGAGTTATGCAATTAGCGTAATTGCCAAGACAGCCATTTCAATAACTGCATATTCTTGTCCGCAAACGAACAACAATAGGACTGGTAATATTTTTTTCTAGGCACCACATAACGGAGCTTCGGATTGGGACAGCACACAAATTGCAGACCACATCTTTTTGGGCACCATGGAATTTAATGGGTCCATATCAAAGCTGTAAAAACTGTCTCGGATGTGGAGCTAAACAACGGTCGTCCGCCTAATAGACGGGTGCATTTCAGTTTTTTTATAGTAAGGTAGTTTGTTGACCCCCTCATTGCAGGCACTGATAAACAATTAGTAACCGGCCAATTTACTAGTAAGCCGCAGCGGGAAGTGACTGGACGCACAGGGACAAACTATTATGTAATAACAAACCCTTGGGCCCCAGGCGCAGTCGCTTGCTAACTGGGGTGCAAAGACTGCTCAGGTGAAGAGTCAGCCATGTTAACTAAGGTCGTCTATAGTTTAGATTTCTTACACATGTGCATTTTTGCTCCAGAGTTGAAAGGGGGTGGGTGGGGGGATCATGTGATGCATGTGAACATCTTATGTATACAGAATTATTTTGATGTGCGCACATATTTACCCTCCTGGAGGGGGGGTGTAGACCAACTCTCCCTCCTCCTCTTCTTGACCTGGATGGTTCGATTCTGGTGGATGGAAAGGTCTGGCCCCCTCCGTCTTGACTTTCACTATTGCACATACATCAGGGGGGGAAGTGCAGACATCAGGGAATAAAGTGCAGACATCGGGGGGGGGGGGGGGGGCTGCAGGGGGGAAAGTGGCCAAGACAGTTGCAGAGTGTCCGGCCTGCTCTCCCTCCGAATGCTTCTCCAACTATTCGTCCATCGAAACCTGCACCACATTCAGAACAGGCCTTTTGTATCTTCGTTGTTTTGCTGATGGAATGGGAAGCCCTGTAAATAATCACACAACGTTATGAATTCTGAGTTTCTGGTCTAAATTCTTAACAAAGTAATAGATCAAGAAATTCTGAGATGTATTGATCTGCTTGAGATTATGATTATACACATGGTGTATTTTCCTTAATTTGTGGTTTTATAATATGCGAAAACAAGTGTTATAGATGGATAGAACTAGTCGAAGTTACTAGGTATGATGAGCTAACATAGGGATTTGTTAGAAGGATGTGCTATAGGGCAGCGGTCCTCAACCGCCGGTCCGGGTCACAGGACCGGGCCCTGTAAGATTGTTTGCCAGGCCACGGCGATCAGGCCAGTCTTTAAAGCGGTACTAATAAAGCGCTTCCATTATGGAAGCGCTTCATTAGTACAAGAGGACCAGAAAGCGGTGAAGGATCTGTGCTCACAGCTTCCTGGTCCTTGGCTGTTATCGGCAGTGCAGGGCTGCGCACAGCGTGAGGTCGCTGTGTGACCTCACACTGTGCACCGCGATACACAGCCGACAGCAGAATGAAGAGGATCGCGATGGTGACCAACAGCAGGAGAGGTAAGTGTTTTTATTTTATTTTATTTGCACTGGGGGCTGACATGGGGGCTGATAGATTGCTAAAGGTTGGGGGGGGGGTTGATCTGAGGCATTGGGGGTCTGATTGCTGGTCTGACCTGAGGTGTAATGAAAAATATTTTTTTCTTATTGTTCTACTCTAAAACCTAGGTGCATCTTATATAGGGCGAAAGATACGGTACGGTGCAGCACAGACCAGTGCAGCAGAGACCCTAGTCAGTTTATATAGAGTTATATATTTTAATATGCACCTTGTGTTTTGTTATGCAAGTGAATCAGTTGGCGCCGACTAGCACCAGCTATGCCCCGCCCACCCCTATGCTCCCGCCAGAACAATCGCCCCCCCACCCGGTCCCTGGGAAAATTGTCTTGCATGAAACTGGTCCTTGGTGCAAAAAAAGTTGAGGACCACCGCTATAGGGTATTGTGGCTGGGTTATTGACGGTTTGGGGAACTAAACAAACACTTCTGCAATTAGATACAGGGTTATTTGATGGTGTTTTTTTTAAGTTACTTTTGGTGTCTGCCAGCGTTATACTGTCTGCCAAGCCACATATTCATGATCTGTAGCCTGCCTGCCCTCCCTCCCTGTTGACTTAGTTGTCAGTCACTTATTAGAAGGGGGCTTAAAGGGATTCTGTCACCAGGATTTCACTTACTGAGCTGTTAACATGACCACATCAGTCTTCACGATTTATATTACAATCTACTAGTATTACCGCGCTGTGTCTTGCAATTTGTCTGTAAAATCACTTTTATTAATATGCAAATTACCTAAATAAGGAGACCAAGGGGCTGTCCTTCTGTCCGGTGGAGCCCAGCCACACCCCATCTCCTTGAGCCCAGCACTGCCCCACTGCTAATTTATTCACTCCTCATCGCCGACCTCATATACCTGGTGCACCGTAATCTCGCGCATGCGCCGTGGATAGACCTGTCAGCGCCCGCGCGGTGTCCTGGCATCGGCCTCACAGAACACATTGTGCATGTGCTGACTGGTCTATCCACGGCGCATGCGCAAGATTATGGCGCACCAGGCATACGAGGTCGGCAATGAGGAGTTAATAAATTAGCAGTGGGGCGTTTCTGGGCTCAAGAATAAGGGGTGCGGCTGGGCTCCACCGGACAGAGGGACAGCCCCTTGGGCTCCTTATTTAAGTAATTTGCATATTAATAAAAGTGATTTTACAGACAAATTGCAAGACACAGCGCAGTAATACTAGTATATTGTAATGTAAATCGTGAAGACTGATGTGGTGATGTTAACAGCTCAGTAAGTGAAATCCTGGTGACAGAATCCCTTTAAATTCGCTTGCAGATAGGTGATAGGTGGTGACTGGTGAGCGGACTTGATGGTTAAATTCTATTTATCCACAGTTTATCACAGGTCTATTCAGTGGTTAATGTTAGTCTTCCATGTAACAATCAACAGTTTACATCACTAATGTTTGATCTCCCATACCTTCCACCTATTACAATCTTAACCTCTCATATAGCATTGAATTATTGGTTTATGAGGTGAATTTACTGGTGTGTGTGTAATATATATATATATATATATATATATATATATATACACACACACACATATACCCACACACACAAAAAACAGGAGGCAGCACCGATGCAATATGAAATAGCCGGGTGCACGCTCAGAGGGCTAAAGCTTACCCAATAATCATAGGTAAAAAAAGAGAGCAGCACTCCAGCATAGGATAAAACAAAATCCAAAAGATTCATTCACCCACAGCGTGGCGATGTTTCGGCTCTACAATTAAGCCTTTCTCAAGCAATACAAGGGACTCAGTGATTCAAATATATACATACCCACATCATTTACAAGGTGTCACATGATCATTCCAATACAAATAATTTTTAACCATTTATTGTGTCATGATTACAAAAGATAAAAGATTACATGTGTATAAATCAATAATTACAATACATCCATGAACATACCTATACATATAATATATCTAATATTGTGTTAAAATAAAAAATCTCATATAAAGTGAAAGTGCTTCAGTACATAATAGGTTAAAAGTGCAGGTGCTATTAATTACTGTTCACTAGGAATGGGCAACTAGCCATCCATATGTAAACTCACTGACATGGTGTGAGTGCGGTCCCGATAGACGACAATGGCATCCTTGGCATGTTGAGCTGCCTATTGCGCATGCTCGGGATTGCATCTACGTCATCAACATCGTGCTAATCTTGTCAGCTTTCCAGGATTGCGCAGATAAGTTCTTGCATCCATCAGCCATTGTTATTAAGGTCCTTGCCCATACTTGTTGTGACCCGGACAGCTGGGCAACAATGTATCATAGCAGAGACCCATAGGCTGACATCATTCATGCTAAATACATCTATCGACTGTACTATATAAACCACTGTGGGGTCCGGCTGTTCACTTTGTCAAGTGCATACTGTCACCCAACAACGGAAGAATGGGTCGACCTCGGCAACTGAATGCCATGTCCGACCCCAATTATCCTCTGGATCCAAAATTGCAGTCGAGGAGGGATCTCCTCCATCACATACATCCTGTATGTAGAACCATCGATGTCCACATAATGCAATCCAGATACATACAAATATTTCAGAAAACCCAATAATAAATGGCAAAAGCCGAGCCATCACCAAGTGTGAATACAATACAGCTTCATGTCACTCAATCCCAGCAAAAAGTGTATAATTATCTATAGAAAGAAAAGACAAATATATAGTGAATATATAATATACAAAACAAAAAAAATAATGATTATAAAATAAGAAGTTTGTCCCAAACAAACATTTTTGCCACACACATATATAGCCTCAGGATTCATAAACAGGAAAATAGAGGGCAAACCATCCACCCTAGCCGTTCACAATCCTATAATCCACATTGAGACGACGTCCTCTTTAAAAGGTCCACATATACAGTACAGACCAAAAGTTTGGACACACCTTCTCATTCAAAGAGTTTTCTTTATTTTCATGACTATGAAAATTGTAGCTTCACACTGAAGGCATCAAAACTATGAATTAACACACGTGGAATTATATACATAACAAAAAAGTGTGAAACAACTGAAAATATGTAATATTCTAGGTTCTTCAAAGTAGCCACCTTTTGCTTTGATTACTGCTTTGCACACTCTTGGCATTCTCTTTATGAGCTTCAAGAGGTAGTCACCTGAAATGGTCTTCCAACAGTCTTGAAGGAGTTCCCAGAGATGCTTAGCACTTGTTGGCCCTTTTGCCTTCACTCTGCGGTCCAGCTCACCCCAAACCATCTCGATTGGGTTCAGGTCCAGTGACTGGAGGCCAGGTCATCTGGCGCAGCACCCCATCACTCTCCTTCATGGTCAAATAGAGCTTACACAGCCTGGAGGTGTGTTTGGGGTCATTGTCCTGTTGAAAATGAAATGATGGTCCAACTAAACGCAAACCGGATGGAATAGCTTGCCGCTGCAAGATGCTGTGGTAGCCATGCTGGTTTAGTATGCCTTCAATTTTGAATAAATCCCAACAGTGTCACCAGCAAAGCACCCCCACACCATCACACCTCCTCCATGCTTCACGGTGGGAACCAGGCATGTAGAGTCCATCCGTTCGCCTTTTCTGCGTCGCACAAAGACACGGTGGTTGGAACCAAAGATCTAAAATTTGGACTCATCAGACCAAAGCACAGATCTCCACTGGTCTAATGTCCATTCCTTGTGTTCTTTAGCCCAAACAAGTCTCTTCTGCTTGTTGCCTGTCCTTAGCAGTGGTTTCCTAGCAGATATTCTGCCATGAAGACCCGATTCACACAGTCTCCTCTTAACAGTTGTTCTAGAGAGGTGTCTGCTGCTAGAACTCTGTGTGGGATTGACCTGGTCTCTAATCTGAGCTGCTGTTAACCTGTGATTTCTGAGGCTGGTGACTTGAATGAACTTATCCTCCGCAGCATAGGTCACTCTTGGTCTTCCTTTCCTGGGGCGGTCCACATGTGAGCCAGTTTCTTTGTAGCACTTGATGGTTTTTGTGACTGCACTTGGGGACACTTTCAAACTGACAGACCTTCATTTCTTAAAGTAATGATGGTCACTCGTTTTTTCTTTACTTAGCTGCTTTTTTCTTGCCATAATACAAATTCTAACAGTCTATTCAGTAGGACTATCAGCTGTGTATCCACCTGACTTTTCCACAACGCAACTGATGGTCCCAACCCCATTTATAAGGCAATAAATCCCACTTATTAAACCTGACAGGGCACACCTGTGAAGTGAAAACCATTTCAGGTGACTACCTCTTGAAGCTCAACAAGAGAATGCCAAGAGTGTGCAAAGCAGTAATCAAAGCAAAAGGTGGCTACTTTGAAGAACCTAGAATATGACATATTTTCAATTTCACACTTTTTTGTTATGTATATAATTCCACATGTGTTAATTCATAGTTTTGATGCCTTCAGTGTGAATCTACAATTTTCATAGTTATGAAAATAAAGAAAACTCTTTGAATGAGAAGGTGTGTCCAAACTTTTGGTCTGTACTGTATATATATATATATATATATATATATATATATATATTTTTTTTTATTTATTTATTATTTTTTAAAGAATATATATATATATATATATATATAGATATAGAGAACAAATTTCACGACACTCAAAAAAACTTCAGTAGTAGTGTTCTTGTTAATGATCAATGTGATGCTTCAGTCCTTTTGAGATTTGTATTTGAGATTCCAGAACCTTTTCAGATTTGACTAGGTTCAAGCTTGCCGAATTTTTGCTTCCTCTCCCCACTCCCTAAGAACTTCACTGCAATGGCAGCAAAAGCCAATCATGTCAGAGTGACACTAACATACAGTGCCTTGCAAAAGTATTCACCCCCTTGACCTTTTTGTTGTATTTTGGTGCCTTACAACCTGGAATTAACATGGATTGTTTGAGGATTTGCATAATTTAATTTACAGAACATGTCCACAACTTTGACGATTTTTTTTTATTGTGAAGCAAACAAATAGGACAAAATAGCAGAAAAAGTCAATAACTATTCACCCCCTAAAGTCATTACTTTGTAGAGCCACCTTTTACTGCAATCACAGCTCCAAGTCGCTTTGGATAAGTCTCTATGAGCTTGCCACATCTTACCACTGGGATTTTGCCTATTTCTCCTTGCAAAACTGCTTCAGCTCCTTCAAGTTGGATGCTTGCGCTTGTTAACAGTAATCTTTAAGTCTGGCCACAGATTTTCTATTGATTTGAGATCTGGGCTTTGACTAGGCCATTCCAACACATTTACATGTTCCCCCTTAGACCACTCAAGTGTTGCTTTAGCAGTGAGTTTGGGGTCAGTGTCCTGCTGGAAGGTGAACCTCTGCCCTAGCCTCAAATCACAGAGTGGTACAGGTTTTGCTCAAGAATATCCCTGCATTTAGCACCATCCATCTTTCCCTCAACTCTGACCAGTTTCCCAGTTCTGACTGCTGAAAAACACCCCCACAGCATGATGCTGCTACCACCATGTTTCACTGGGGGGGGGGGGGGGGGGAATGGTGTTCTTTGGGTGATGTGTTAGGTTTGCGCCAGACATAGCGTTTTCTTTGATGGCCGAAAAGTTAAATTTTAGTCTCTGACCAGAGCACCTTCCTCCATACATTTTGGAAGTCTCCCACATGCCTTTTCACAAACTCACAACATGCCTTGTTGTTTTTAGCTAAAAGTAATGGCTTTCTTCTGGCCACTCTGCCACAAAGCCCAACTCTATGGAGCGTACGGCTTATTGTCATCTTATGTACAGATACTCCAGTCTCTGCTGTGGAACTCTGCAGCTCCTCCAGGGTTGCCTTAGGTCTCTGTGCTGCATCTCTGATTAATGCCCTCCTTGCCGCCCGGTCTGTGAGTTTTGGTGTGCGGCCGTCTCTTGGCAGGTTTGCTGTTGTGCCATGTTCTTTCCATTTGGTTATGATAGATTTGATGGTGCTCCTGGGGATCAAAGATTTAGATATTTTTTTTTATAACTTTTATAACTTAAAACTTGTTTTGAGAATTCCTTGGTTTTCATGGCATGGTTTGGTTAGTGATGCCTCTTGCTTAGGTGTCGCAGCCTCTGGGGCCTTTCAGAAAAGGTGTGTATATGTAATGAGTTGACCGATCATGTGACACTTAGATTGCACAAACGTGGATATCATTTCATTAACCGCCTCCGGACTGCCTAACGCAGATCTGCGGTCCGGAGGCGGCAGCGCTGAGCAGACTGACGCATATACGCGTCATCTCGCGAGACGCGAGATGACGCGCTTAGCCGGCCCGCGCATGCGCAGTTCGGGCCGGCATTTCGTCAAGGGGGGTCACGTCATCAGCTTGCCAGCCAATAATCGCGGCTGGCAAGCTGATGATTTTTTAAAAAAACAATCAAGGTCCTTTTGGTCGGTTGGATCCAGCAGAGAATTAGGCTTCACAGTGAGTAGAACCAACACCACACTTTAGCCCCAGATCACCCCCTGCACCCCAATTAACCCTTTGATCACCCCTTTGATCGCCCAGGTCAATCACTAGTGAAAGGAAAAAAGTGATCAGTGCAAACTGTCACTTTTTTTTTTCACTGGTACTGACTGTTAGGTTTTAGGGATAGTTTAGGCCCCTTGGTTAGGTAGTTTAGGGATCGGTTAGCGCCCAGCCCACCGCACCGCAGTCACTGATTCGCTGATTAGCGTATCGCTAATCAGCATTTGTACTTTTATAGTATCTGGAAGTGATCTAAACTAATCACGGTCAGATCTATAATAGTATTAGTGTCACTTTAGTTCGCCCTCCACCCAAAACGCAGTGTTTGCCCGATCAGGCCTGATCGGTCGCCCACATCCGCCCCACCGCAGTGACAAAAAATATATATTTTTTGATCACTGCACATTCACTTTACACGCGCTGCGGGGATAAAAAAATCTGTTTTGATATTTTTTATCAACCGCAGCGGCCTCCGGTACTTTGCTAGCCTCCCATTTGTAAGACAGGCTTGCTTTTTTTTCTTGGGTAGTCTCAGGGAATACCCCTAAATTTAGTTGCCCAAATGTCAAACAGGGGGTATTCTTCTGAAGAGGCCTACAGGCTTCTGACCCAGTCGGATGAGGAATGGGAACCCTCATCTGACGAATCTAGCGGGTCAGAATATGAACCTGTAGAAAGCAGTGGCTCTCTGACCCAAAGTTCGGACGAGGAGGCTGAGGTCCCTGATAGCACCAGGCGTACCCGGCCCTGTGTCGCTAGACCACAGGTTGTGCAGGATCCGCTTCAATGGCAGCAGAGTGGGGCTGGCGCTGTCGGATTACGTGGTGAGGCATACACTAGCAGCGCAGCTCTCCCTGGACCTAGTACCAGCACTGCCGTACAACCTGGTGAAGTGGCGAGCACCAGAAGGGCAGTTAAAGCTGGTACGGTGGCACGAGCAGTAGATACCCCGTCACAGCCACCGCAAAGACAGGCCCGTAGACCCCCTAGAATCCCTGAGGTGCTGGCAAACCCTGATTGGCAGTCCCCAACTTCAGCCGCACCTGTAGTTCCCCCTTTCACCGCCCAGTCTGGAATTCGGGTTGAGACAGCTCAGATCGGTTCGGCCCTGGGATTTTTTGAGCTGTTCTTGACTGCGGAGCTCTTAGACATAGTCGTGGCCGAAACAAACAGGTATGCCACACAATTTATAACCGCCAACCCGGGAAGCTATTATGCCCAGCCTTTCCGGTGGAAACCAGTCCAAGTTTCCGAAATTAAATTTTTTCTGGGCCTTCTCCTCAACATGGGTCTAACTAAAAAGCATGAATTGCGGTCATATTGGTCCACAAAACCCAATTCCTCACATGCCCATGTTCTCTGCTGCTATGTCCAGGGCACGTTTTGAGGCCATCCTGCGTTTCCTGCACTTTAGCGACAACACCGCCTCCCGTCCCAGAGGCCACCCAGCTTTTGACAGGCTCCACAAAATTCGGCCCCTCATAGACCATTTCAACCAGAAATTTGCAGATTTGTATACCCCAGAGCAAAACATCTGCGTAGACGAGTCCCTAATACATTTTACCGGGCGCCTTGGCTTTAAAAAATACATCCCAAGCAAGCGCGCCCGGTATGGGGTCAAATTGTATAAGCTCTGTGAAAGGGCCACAGGCTATACCCACAAATTTCGGATCTATGAGGGAAAAGATCAGACCCTGGAGCCGGTGGGTTGCCCTGACTACCTGGGGAGCAGTGGGAAGACAGTCTGGGACTTGGTGTCACCCTTATTCGGCAAGGGGTACCATCTTTATGTGGACAATTTCTACACAAGTGTGGCCCTCTTTAGGCATTTGTTTCTAGAACAGATTGGCGCCTGTGGCACCGCGCGAACTAGTAGCGCAGGCTTCCCCCAACGGCTCGTTACCACCCGTCTTGCAAGGGGGGAGAGGGCTGCATTGTGTAACGAAGAACTGCTCGCGGTGAAATGGAGAGACGAGCGTGACGTTTACATGCTCTCCTCCATTCACGCAGACACGACAATACAAATTGAGCGAGCAACCCATGTCATTGAAAAGCCCCTCTCAGTCCACGACTATAACCTTCACATGGGAGGGGTGGACTTCAATGACCAGATGTTGTCTCCGTATTTAGTTTCACGCAGAACCAGACGCTGGTATAAGAAGGTGTCTGTATATTTGATTCAATTGGCTCTGTATAATAGTTTTGTTCTCTACAGTAAAGCTGGGAGAACTGGATCCTTCCTCAAATTTCAGGAAGAGATCATCGAGAACCTCCTGTACCCAGGAGGTTCCGCGGCCCCATCCACCAGTGTAGTTAGCAGTCTACACGAGCGACATTTCCCCAATGTCGTTGCCGGTACCTCAACCCAACCATCACCCCGAAAAAGATGTTGTGTCTGTAGCAGGAGTGGAATAAGGCGTGACACCCGCTATTTCTGTCCTGACTGTCCTGACCACCCTGCCCTATGCTTAGCGGAGTGTTTCCGGAAGTACCACACACAGGTACACCTAGCATAGGGATCACATCTCACCAGGACAGGCACACAGGGCTATTAGGGCCCATTCACATACAGCTGCTGCAAACGTCTCCTTTCACCTGGGACAAAGTGCATAACGCACTTTGCCACATCTTTCGGCGATTTGCGCTTTGCACATTGACCCATGGGGAAGGAGAGGTTTGTTCTATAAAGGTAAAAAAAAAAAGGAAGCAAAAAGGTTAATGTTCAGTTAAAAAAGTTTAAGTTTATATGTTCTGTTCCAAAGTTAATAAAATTATTGCGTTGCGGCCTGGTTTTTTCTTCTTTTTTTTTTTACCTTCCAGCTGGACCAACCGATCTACTAACTGCAGCACCGATGTGCATTCTGACAGAAGCATTGCGCTGCTGTCAGATTACACCAGGGCTGCACAACGTTTCCTGGTTGGGGGCCACATTGCCAGACTTAACCAATGACGAGGGCCGAAATTAAAATTTTAAGCTGTATTAACAACTGAAATATTGTACTTATGGCATATTGAACAGACATTTTATACCATTAATGTCTAGTTACACTTCCAGGACTCCCATCTAATGGGAGAAATACATGAAAAATACATGTGAGCAGCCACAAGACATAGGCATACATGTCTGTTACCAGATGGTTGGGGGCCGCACAGAATGGTATCAAGGGCCGCAGGTTGTGCACCCCTGGATTACACGCAAGTCGGTGGATGCGGCGCTGCAAGACAAATTTCTCCTCTGCAGTAAAAGATACGTTTGCCAAGGCATACGAGCTGAGGAGGAGGCGGTGTTCCTATGCTTTGGCAAACATTTTGTATATAAAAAATAAAAAAAAAATCCCGGCAATGATTTATTCATCCACATCGATTGATGTGAATGGAGAAATCTGGTTTGCCAGGGCATACGAGCTAAGTGGTTATGGATGTTGGGCGGAGCTCCTATGTCCTGGCAGACGCCTTTCCCCTCCTTTTTTTTTTTGGCAGAGATTTTTTCATCCACATTGATCGATGCGAATGAAGAAATCTGTGCCATTCATTTTTTTCTTTCAGCCCAGAGGCTGAACGGAAAAAAAAAATCTCATTACCTGTATGCTCAATATAAGGAGAATAGCAGAAACTCCTAATGCTGGCCATACATGTAATGATTGCGGAGACCCTCAAATGCCAGGGCAGAACAAACACCCCACAACTGACCCCATTTTGGAAAGAAGACACCCCAAGGTATTCACTGAGGGGCATATTGAGTCCATGAAAGATTTAAATTTTTGTCCCAAGTTAGCGGAATGTGAGACTTTGTGAGAAAAAACTAAAAAAAAATCAATTTCCGCTAACTTATGCCCAAAAAAAAAATTGCTATGAACTCGCCAGGCCCCTCATTGAATACCTTGGGGTGTCTTCTTTCCAAAGTGGGGTCACATGTGGAGTATTTATACTGCCCTGGCTTTTTAGGGGCCCTAAAGCGTGAGAAGAAGTCTGGGATCCAAATGTCTAAAAATGCCCTCCTAAAAGGAATTTGGGCACCTTTGCGCATCTAGGCTGCAAAAAAGTGTCACACATGTGGTATCGCCGTACTCAGGAGAAGTTGGGGAATGTGTTTTGGGGTGTCATTTTACATATACCCATGCTGGGTGAGATAAATATCTTGGTCAAATGCCAACTTTGTATAAAAAAATGGGAAAAGTTGTCTTTTGCAAAGATATTTCTCTCACCCAGCATGGGTATATGTAAAATGACACCCCAAAACACATTCCCCAACTTCTCCTGAGTACGGCGACACCAGATGTGTGACACTTTATTGCAGCCTAGGTGGGCAAAGGGGCACATATTCCAAAGAGCACCTTTCGGATTTCGCAGGCCATTTTTTACAGATTTTGATGCAAAGTACTTCTCACACATATGGGCCCCTAAATTGCCAGGGCAGTATAACAACGCCACAAGTGACCCCATTTTGGAAAGAAGACACCCCAAGGTATTCCGTGAGGGGCATGGCGAGTTCCTAGAGTTTTTTATTTTTTGTCGCAAGTTAGTGGAATATGAGACTTTGTAAGGAAAAAAAAAAATCATCATTTTCCGCTAACTTGTGACAAAAAATAAAAAATTCTAGGAACTCGCCATGCCCCTCACGGAATACCTTGGGGTGTCTTCTTTCCAAAATGGGGTCATTAGTGGCCAAGATATTTCTCTCACCCAGCATGGGTATATGTAAAATGACACCCCTAAACACATTCCCCATTGTTTTTTGGGGATGTCACATAGACCCATTCATTTTTACAAGTCTGCAAAAAATGCTAAAGGCTCATGGATTTCATCTATGTGCTGTCTGATTCCATGCGGCCATTACGCAAACCTCAGAACTTGTCCATTTGCGGACAATAATAGGAATTTTTATAATTGTGATTGAGGAAAGTGCGGGATGTACGCAGCAGCAGAACAACCAGAGCAGCGGTGCAGAGAACTGTGCTGGAGAAAAAAAAGTGAATATAATATTTTAGGCAACTGAAAGGAGGCCTTGTCTGGCATTGTAAATTATCATGGGCAACCTCTTTAAGAAGGATTGTGACCTCCTGACTTGTAGTATACTTGTCTAACCACTGCTGCATCTTTTGGACATTCACTGGTGTGCTCTGATATGGCAGCAGCAGCTGTTATTTTTCCTGTTTTGAGGCAACAGAAGGAAAAAATAAGACCCACTTCATAGAGAACACTTATGCCTAAATTTGCATGAGGCAAAGAAGCATCAGTGGCCCCCTTTGGAGATCCCACATGCTTCGGGTCTTCTTCCTGCATTTGTAGGTTGCGAAGAACCAGTGGTCGAGGAAGACAAAAAGGTTTTCAAGTATATTTGAGCCAACTTGAGATGGGTCCAAACATCCATTACTTTTGAGGACCAGCCGATGACAGGGCTAAGGGCCACACGCCACCTGAATGCAGTGCTACAATGCAAATTATAGGCTAAATATATGGTATCTGTTACAAGCCCTGGAGGAGTAGAGGATGGGATTCGCAGTGGCAATCCTGACACCGAAACTCCCTAGGGCCAGGGCAGTGATAGAAGGGCACACCTTTATTGCCTTGAAAGATAACCCAGGAGAAGGGACCGTTCCAACTTAGCTAACATTAGTTTCAACACATAAACATATCACCCTGCCACTAGTGTCGTTCACACCCCAAGCTGAAACACAATATAACTTACCACTTAAAGGGTCTTGCGACTATACATCAGGCACCAGATGGAACGCTGTGTAGGAACATTGGTAGCCACCAGTGTCAGACTGGGGTACCTAGGGACCACCAGTAAAATGTATTTTGGGGGCCCACCGTACAGATACATTAAAATATAATAAATAATCTAACAAGTTTTTTTATATGAACATAAGCTGGTTGAGGTGCTGTACATTGAAGATATGTATGTAGTGTACCAAATCTAATGTGTTATGTGCCACTTGTGCAGGGGGTATAGTGGATAGGTTAAAAAAATGAACCTTATTTCGAAGCGGAGCTGCTGAAACGCGTAGACTAATACAAATAATGATCCATTTTTATTTACCTACCGAGTCCTGTCTTCTGCAGCAGCGCCGCTTCAAAATAAGGTTCATTTTTTTCAACCTATACACTATTCTCCATATCCCGGAAACCGTATCCCACGGCAATGGGTAAGAACCTGGGCAGCAGCAGCAGTTTACCCCCGAAAGCTGGACAGGCCTATACCAGCAAAAGTGATTCAAAGGAGTTGTGACTCATCACAACCCAAAACGATAAGCACAATCAGTATATTGTTGTTTTAAACTATCAAACGGTTTTACACACGAGGCGCTGCCTCCTGTCTCTTTCTTTTTTTATCTACTTGTGCAGGGGGTGGGAGACTAGGGGCCC
This sequence comes from Bufo gargarizans, assembly GCF_014858855.1. Lineage (NCBI taxonomy): Eukaryota > Metazoa > Chordata > Amphibia > Anura > Bufonidae > Bufo > Bufo gargarizans. Next base: position 84,162,862 of record NC_058087.1, on the reverse strand, counting down.
ACTGGGGGGATTCCCCTGTACCCCTGTGGGCCAGTCCGAGCCTGGTAGCCACAGCCGCAGGTGTACAGTATTCTTCTGCTGTGTTCTCCAATTTCCATGTGAATACTGGGAGTGTCTCTGGTTGCCACAGTCAATCACTGTGGCTGTCCTAATACCGTTGCTAGCTAGGGCCGCGCAGTGAAAGGATGGCGCACCCTCTCTTCCCTCAGGGCACACCCTAGTTCTGGCGCACCTACCTGATGGTAGCTGGGTTAGCGTGTCTGTATGAATGCAAGGCATGGTGAGTGGAGTGCAATGGCCAGCATATGGTGTAGGAGTCAGAAAACCAGGCCAGAGGTAGAATAATAAATATCTCTCTTTAGTCAAGTGCAAAATGAGAATTGTAGTGCATCCAGTTATAGCAAAACACAGTTCCAGCTGTTCACAGTGCAATTCTCTCCCATATAATGATTTTAAAGATAGGAGTTATAATCCTCTCTCCTATCTATATTTGCTTAAGTCTCTCTCTATAGCATCTATGGTGAACAATAGTACTCTTGGAATGGTGGCTGTAGTGTCCACTGTGGGATACTGGGTTTGGAAGGATCGTCTGGCCCGGCACTGCAGCAAAGTCTGTATGGCTGTAGTTGCAGGCTACCTATGCTTGTCCATGCAGATTCCAATTTCTCCTTTTTCTCTCTTTTACTCTGTTTCTGTTGATCTTGCATTAATTCACATAGATATCTGTAAGCCTGCGGTATTTGAGGCCTAAGAAGAGGGAGCATGAGACACTGCTTCCTTCCTCTCTGAACTCCAGTTTAGACTTACTAACTAAGCTGGGAGTGGATCCTAGATCCTCACTCAAAGAGCTGAACCAGGAGTATTAACTCTGGTCATGCCATCCATATACAGCTATGCTAGGTATAATACAAAACATATCATACATAACGATATATAACAAGTCATTTGCAGATACTTCCTGCTCCTTAGCCAAAGATCTGTAACATCTGGGGGAGAGTCATACTGATCCGAACTCCCAGATAGCATCTGGTATCAGAAGAGAAGGATCTACAGTGTTGTAGCACGCAGGAGTTTTGTTGTCTTTGGCTGTGAGTGATCCAAAGAGGATGAGGATCTTATCCCAGGGATTATAAAGGGAAAAGTTTCCTTGGGACATGTGATTCTCTGCAGCCAATAACAAAAAGCCATCCTGCAGAAAAACTGGCTGCTGGGCAAGTCCTTAAAAGAGACATAGCCTATAGTCAGTGGCTCCCATGCTTAACACATCGCAAGAGCGAAAAGGTTTGCCTGTTTGCAATAGCAAACCCCAATTATACAACAAATACCAACACTGTCAATATAAGTACAAAAACAGCTGAAAACTTTATTAGTACATATTCAATAGTTTTAAAATAGATCATATAGCAGCAGCTAACATGTACAGAAGAAAAAAGAAGATATACTAGGCATGTAGTGACAACAGTTATGTAACGGCCGCGTACACACACACGGGGCAGGGAAGTGACCACTGCGCTCCACACTCACCCCTGGCCCTGCCTACTTGCCTTGCAAGTCCTAATGACAGGGGACAACTGGACAGAAATCCCTAGCTTGGAATAAGTGCAGGGAGGACAGACCAGACAAACAATGGAACGTGAACGTTACCAGGAGAGCAACGAAATACAAATGGAGAAAGCAGAGAATAGTCAGAAGATGTCGGGATAATAAATACCAGGTGGAATCTAAATAACAGGCAACCTGTGGCCAGCAGGCTGCCTGTTTAAATACTGAATAGCAGGGGTCATGTGACGTGGCCAGCATCACATGACTCACCCTGCTGCAAATGGCTGAGCACCGAGTGCCCAGCTTTGTGCTCAGGTTCAATCTGGTTGCTGGGGAACCCGAGGACGCTGGCCAAGCTGAGGAGACGCGCGCGGCTGGGTCCGTCCCGCCCCCCATCACCTAGGAGACGAGCACACTGCACGCGTCCTTGCTCCTGCACAGAGGTGGAGCTCTGTCGGCGCTGCGGAGAGTGAGAGCATCGCCAGCGCCCCGTGACAAGTTAGATATCCAAATGGGCTTAAAATATGTAATGATTATCTCTACACATTAAAAAAAACGAAAGTTCTAAGTGCAGTACTAAGGCAGAGATAGCAATGATTAGACTAATAAAGCATAAGACATAGCTTTAACACTGTTCCACATAAAAGGTTAGTATATCAAATGAGAATGCTCGGACTGGGAGAAAACATCTGTATGTGGGTAAGTAACTGGCTCAATGATAGAAAACAGAGGGTGGTTATTAACGGTACACACTCAGATTGGGTCACTGTCACTAGTGGGGTAACTCAGGGGTCAGTATTGGGCCCTATTCTCTTCAATATATTTATTAATGATCTTGTAGAAGGCTTGCATAGTAAAGTATCAATTTTCGCAGATGACACTAAACTGTGTAAATTAATTTACACTGAAGAGGACAGTATACCACTACAGAGGGATCTGGATAGATTGGAGGCTTGGGCAGAGAAGTGGCAGATGAGGTTTAAACTGACAAATGTAAAGTTATGCACTTGGGAAGGAATAATGCAAGTCATCAGTACATACTAAATGATAAAACACTCGGTAACACTGACATGGAAAAGGATCTAGGAATTTTAATAAACAGCAAACTAAGCTGCAAAAACCAGTGTCAGGCAGCTGCTGCCAAGGCCAATAAGATAATGGGTTGCATCAGAAGGGGCATAGATGCCCGTGATAAGAACATAGTCCTACCACTTTACAAATCATTATTCAGACCACACATGGAGTACTGTGTACAGTTCTGGGCTCCTGTGAACAAAGCAGACATAGCAGAGATGGAGAAGGTCCAGAGGAGGGCAACTAAAGTAATAACTGGAATGGGGCAACTAGAGTACCCTGAAAGATTATCAAAAGGGTAAATTACTCTTACCGGTAATTGGATTTTCCAATAGCCTCCAGAACGGCATTCCCAGGAGGGTGTCCCTGCCTCCAGGACAGGAAACAACGAGAAAGCACAGGATTTAAGGAGCCTCCTCCCCTTACCTTACCAGTCAATAAGAGAGGACACAGAAGTGATGCAGAAAAAATTAGATATTATAGTAAACAAATTACATCATTCGTCTACATTCAAAATTTAGGAGGGAAACCAGTGCCGTTGTGGAGGCTATTGGAAAATCCAATTACCGGTAAGAGTAATTTACCCTTTTTCCCGGCGCCTCCACAACGGTGTTCCCAGGAGGACTAGCAGAGTAAACAATATCGGGGGGGGGGGGGGGCCACAGCAGATAGAACTTTACGACCAAAGAACAAGTCCTGATCCCTTACTACATCTAGCTTATAGTGCCTGAAAAAAGTCATAGGGTTGGCCCATGTGGCGGCTTTGCAGATTTGTTCCAGAGGGACTGCTTTTGTCTATGTCCAGGATGAGGCCACTGCCCTTGTAGAGTGAGCCCTTAATACCTCTGGTGGCTGACAGTTCTTGGTAACGTAGGCAGAGGATATTATGTTCCTAATCCATCTAGCTATGGTTGATTTGCTAGCCGCTTGCCCTTTATTAGGGCCCTGAAATTGCAGAAAGAGGCGGTCCAATTTTCTTAGCGGCTTAGTGGCTTGTAGGTAAGAAAGGACTGTCTCCTGACGTCCAGATTATGGAGAGTTCCCTCTGAGTCAATAGATGGAGACTGAAAAAACGAAGGTAGGGAGACTTCTTGTTCATGATGAAATCTGGATACCACCTTTGGGAGAAAGGCAGGACAGTGACTGAGGATTATACGATCATCCAGAATTGTAAGATAGGGAGGCTTGCAAGAGAATGCTTGAATTTCCCCAACTCTTCTGGCAGAGGTTATGGCAACTAAAAAAACAGTCTTCATGGTGAGGAGCCTTAGAGGGATATTATCAATTGGCTCAAACAGAGGAGTAGTGAGAGCAGAAAGAACTAGGCCCAAGTCCCAGGGAGGAATCACTGGACGAGGGAAGAAAGAAGTTCTTACTGCCCCCTTCAAAAAACGTTTGATCAGAGGGGAATCTGCCAGTTTTACGTCCAAGAAGGCGCTGAGCGCGGAGATCTGTACCTTTAGAGTTGACGGGCGGAGGCCTTTTTCCAACCCAGCTTGCAGGAACTGGAGGACCTGAGGAACATCAGGAAAATCTACACTTCCCAAAAAGGACAAAAAGGCATTCCAGGTTCTCAGGTAGATCCGGGAAGTTACGGGTTTCCAGCTTTTTAGCATCGTGGAAATAACCGCATCTGACAGGCCCTTCCGTTTTAGCAGGAGGCGTTCAGATTCCAGGCCGTCAAACTGAGTTGCTTTACACTGGGATGATTTATTGGTCCCTGGTGGAGTAGGTCTGGGTTTGACGGCAGTGTCCAATAAACTCCGGCTGATAGTTTGAGCAGGAGTGGAAACCAAACCCTTCTTGGCCAGAAGGGGGCCACCATAATTACATGGACCCTCTCTTCCTGAGTTTTTACCAGGACTCTTGGAATGAGGCTGAATGGAGGGAAGGCATAAAGGAGCTGTTTTGGCCACGGCCGGGAGAGGGCGTCTAGCCATACCGGATGATCTTTTTGCGAGAGGGAACAGAACTTTCTGACCTGCCTGTTGCTTTTGGTGGCAAACAGATCTAACACTGGGGTCCCCCATATCTGGCAGATCTGGCTGAAAACGTGGTGATTTAGGGACCATTCGGTTTCCCTTATAAGATGTCGACTGAGATAATCCGCCACCACGTTTTTTTCCCCCTTGATATGCACCGCAGAAAGGGACAGAAGGCTTCTTTCTGCCCAACAAAAAATGTTTTTTGATACTTCCGCCAGTGAGCGACTTTTGGTTCCCCCCTGTTTGTTTACGTACGCCACAACTGTAGTGTTGTCCGTCAATATTTTTACGTGTTTTGGAGAGGAAGTTTTGTAAAGGGAACTCTATGGACTGCTGACAGTTCTTTTAAATTTGAGGAGGCGTCCTGCATGTCTTTCTTCCAGGATCCCTGAACTACTGATCCTGAAGAATGACCTCCCCACCCTGAGTTGCTGGCGTCTGTTGTAATGACCATAACATCTCTTTGGCGCCAGTGAACCCCTAAGCTCAGGTTTCCCTTTATTCTCCACCAAGATAGTGACTGTTTTACCTGTCTGGGAACGTGAACCTTTCTGTCTAGAGATGAGTTCTTTCCGTCCCATGAGGATAGGAGAAAGGCCTGAAGGACTCTTCTGTGACTTTGGGCCCACCTTACTGACGGGATTGCGGCTGTTAGCAGCCCCAGTACAGCCATGATGTCTCTTATCGAGGACCGATCCCTGCTGGAAAAATGAGACACTGTTTGGATTAAGTAAGACTGTTTGTCTTGAGGAAGGAAAGACATTAGATGCCTTGAGTCCAACAGCACCCCTAAAAACACCTTTTTCTGATTGGGGATAAGGTCTGATTTTTTGGGATTTATAATCCATCCTAGAGTTGTAAGACAGTCCCGGATCTGCTTGAGGCGTGATTGTAGAAGTTGGCGCGACTCCGCAAACACCAGAAAGTCGTCCAGGTATGGAACGATCTGTACCCCCTGAAGGTGAAGAAATTCTTGGGGCAGAGGATAGGCAGAAAGGAAGGGCTGTGAACTGAAAATGGGACAATTTTCCTTGATAATAAATTGCAATCCTTAGAAAACACTGATGCCTGTGGTATATTGGGACGTGGTAGTAAGCGTCCTGAAGGTCGATGGTAGCCATAAAGCAGTCCTGCGGAAGGATCTGTGTGGTAGATTTTATGGTCTCCATTTAGAATTTCTTGTAAATTATGGATTTGTTTAAGGACTTTAAATTTATTATTAGGCGAAAGGAGCCGTTTTTTTTTTAAATCAAAAATATAGGAGAATAGAATCCTTTGCCGTGTTGTTCTTCTGGTACAGGGATGAGGACTCCTTTGAGAAGTAACGTAGTTATCTCTGACTCTAGGGACGCCTGTTTGTCGGGCTGCTGCCTTTGGTTGATAAAAAAATGTTTTGGGGGTGGGGAAACAAATTCTAGCTTTAGGCCTTCTCTTATGGTACGAGTGACCCAAGGGGAGGCATAAATTTCTTGCCAGGCGGAGGAGAATTGTTTTAGTCTGCCTCCTACCTGGGTCAGCATGTCACTGGGTAGGGCGTGTAGAGGCTTCTGGCTTAAAAAGGTATCCCCTTCCCCTACCTCTAGAAGGTTGCCATCTTTTTGATCCGTCCCTTTTACTCTGATCTGCTCTTGACCTTTTTTGATTTTGAAAGGAACGTCTCTGTTGATAGTAACGATTATCAGAGGGGAAACCTTTTTTCCTATCGGAGGCCTTCTCCAGGATATCATCAAGAGCGGAGCCAAATAATCTATCTCCCTCACATGGGATGGAGCACAGGCGGTTCTTAGAGCCTGCGTCCCCCGTCCATGAACGGAGCCATACTGCCCTACGGGTCGCATTGGCCAAAGCACTGCTTCTTGCAGAGAGCTTAACCAAGTCGGCCGAGGAGTCCGCTAGTAAATTAGATGCTCTCTTTAGGGTGGGAAGGGAGTTTAAGATTTCTTCTTTGGACATACCCCCTGACAGATTGTTCTCTAGCTGCTCTAGCCACACTGAGAGGGTTCTGGCAGTACAAGTGGACGCTATGCTGGGGCGCAACATCGCTGTATTTGTCTCCCAGGATTTCCTTAATAGATTTTTGCATTTTTTGTCCATTGGGTCCTTTAGGAGACCCATATCCTCAAAGGGGCAGCGAGGATTTCTTTGAAATACGGGCCACCAGAGCATCTATTTTGGGAGTTTTATCCCACAAATCAGAGTCAGACTCTGAAAAGGGTTTTTTGCGCTTAAAGGCGGCCGGTACAGTCCACCTTTTATCAGGATCCCTCCATTCCCTGGAAATAAGGGCTTTAATATTATTGTGGATGGGGAAGGATCTCTTCTTTTTTTCTCCCAACCCCTGAAAAATTTGATCGTGAAGGGACTGAGTCTCTTTTACATCTTCTAATTGTAGGGTAGATTTAATATCCTTTAGTAGGGATTGCGTTTCTTCGGAAAGGCACATAGGCCTCCCTGCAGCCTCCTCAGAGGATAAGGAGACCTGATCATCAAGTAACTCCCCTTCATCCAGATCCACTTGGTCTGATATTTCCAGATTTAGGGAACGGGAAGGCCCAGGGGAAAGCGGCAATTGTCTAGAATCAGCCGCAGCCTTAATCTCTTCTCTAATGGGGGTTCGCATGGACTCCACGAAGGAAGGGGATTCTTCTGAGATAACCTTTTCAATACATCTAGGGCAAAGGGTCTTTTTCGGATCCGGCACCAAGCCTTTACGGCAACCACCACACTTCCTGCGCCCAGAATACCCTTTGGTTTTAGGCTTTCTGGACTCACTGTCCTAAAGGGAATAAAACAATCTTTGTATAGGACAAAGGATGGCCCAGAGTAAGGGTGGTGAGGGGTCAGTATAGTAAAATTACGGACACCCAGCGTGCAGGGGGAGGAGAAGTGCAGGACTCCTTAACTCTATATACCTATGTGGAAAACATAAAAAAGAATAGGGATAACTCCCCTCTGGGAGGAGGCTTACCGGGCTCAGGGCCGAAACAGCGGGATCACCGGAGCGCTTTGACGACTCTCTGTCGCTGGAAGGCATCTCTGCGAATCACCGGCGGTGGTGGATGTGAGCTCTCCTTTTAAATCTCCTGACGCGCGCAGGAGCCGTCCCGCGAGAATCTCTTGCCCAAGGAGATTTCGTTCCGGTGACGTCACGACGCCCGATCCTGCGCGAGTTCCGGTGGACTCGCAAGCCCGGGGATGCCTGAGATCAGGACTTACTCCGCAGGATCGAGGAAGGGAGGCAATGCGTCCCCGGAGCCCCCAATCCCTGCACCAGCCCTCCTGAACGACAGGGAAAGGACCAGACCGGTGCTGTATCCAAATTCCTGGATAACCCCAGGAGTAGCTTCCACGCACGTCCGAGGACAGGAAACAACGACTGGTAAGGTAAGGGGAGGAGGCTCCTTAAATCCTGTGCTTCCTCGTTGTTTCCTGTCCTGGAGGCGGGGACACCCTCCTGGGAATGCCGTTGTGGAGGCGCAGGGGAAAATTAGGGTTATTCACTTTAGAAAAAAAACACGACTGAGGGGAGATCTAATTAATATGTATAAATATATCAGGGGTCAGTACAGAGATCTATCCCATCATCTATTTATCCCCAGGACTGTGACTGACGAGAGGACATCCTCTGCGTCTGGAGGAAAGAATGTTTGTACACAAACATAGAAGATTCTTTACGGAAAGAGCAGTGAGGCTATGGAACTCTCTACCTGAGGAGGTGGTGATGGTGAGTACAATAAAGAAATTCAAGAGGGGCCTGGATGTATTTCTGGAGCGTAATAATATTACAGGCTATAGCTACTAGAGAGGAGTCGTTGATCCAGGAAGTTAGTCTGATTGCCTGATTGGAGTCGGGAAGGAATTTTTTATTCCCCTAAAGTGGGGAAAATTGGCTTCTACCTCACAGGGTTGTTTTTTTTGAGTTCCTCTGGATCAACTTGCAGGATAACAGGCCGAACTGGATGGACAAATGTCTTTTTTCGGCCTTATCTACTATGTTACTATTATGTTATTACTGCACTTAGCACTTTAATTTTTTTTATGCGTAGAGATAGTCATTACACCAACTTCTGGTATATTAAGCCCATTTGGATATCTAACTGTTGTCACTACATGCCCAATGTATCTTCTTTTTTCTTCTGTATATGTATGCCAATACTATATTATCAATTTTAAAACTATTTAATATGTACTAATAAAGTTTTCAGCTCTTTTTGTACTTATAGTGAGACTGTGTTGGTATTTGTTGTATAATTCGGGTTTGCTATTTGTCTGTAACCACACACAGATTTACGCTTTTTGTGGGGCCATAATTGTTTATTGGTGGGGGCTGTTTGACATTCCTGGAAGTGATTGTAACATGGAAAATTATTTAGCTTTACTGGATTAATGATCAAAACCATGACAACTGCAGTTCAACTGTAAAATAAGGCATCTGGGCAAAGGAAATGCCCTGAGTATCACATTGGCAGTTCTGTGTTAACCAGGACTTCAGAAGAGAAGAATTTAGGAGTTCTGATTTCTGAGTCATCAGTGTGGCTAGGCAGTAAGGAAATCCAACTCAGATGCTGGGCCGCTTAACTAGAGCTACTTTATTACCAGTGGAAATTGTGATCCCTAGTACTATATATTAGTAGAAACACAAGAAAATGGAGCTCATAGTACCAGAATATGAAAATATATATTTGAGACATAATAAAATTTACATGAATGTAAGCAAAGAATGTGATGCCATAAACAGTATAACATAAGAGCAGAGGACAAACAAGAAATAACGCCACCCTGGGAAAACACACAGGTCAACAGTACAATATAAATGTAGATCATAGGATAGTACTGGGAACAATGCCCCACCTATGAAAGCGAACAGTAAAACAGATGTATATAGGTGAGACAGTGGTCAGCATAAGCACCCCCACACAGCAGTGAAAATTTGTATGTTAATCAATTGTAATAAAAAAGTAAATAACAGACCAAACATGGAGACCAGGTGTGGTCAACACCAAGGTCGTAATTGCCCAAAAAGGGGAGTGACAAGAGGACCAGAGCTCACCTAACAGAGACCGTGTGCTGGATTACCCAGGATGGCGCTACCCCAACGCGCGTTGGGTTAGCGCCATCCTGGGTAATCCAGCACACGGTCTCCATACTATGAGCTCCATTTTCTTGTGTTTCTATTTGTATACTCGGGAGCTTGTACCAAGTTACCCTTCTAAAGTGTCCTTTGTGGTTATATTGGGTGGGCATTGTCCCTTACCCCTCCCTGGGACACTTTGGGTCGCCTTTTTGTTTCTCTACTATATATTAGGTAAAACAGTAGTGTAAAAACTGAACTACAGTAAATATACACTACAATTGTAATAAGACTACTACAACTACGCTATATAGAATATACTAAAGGAACGTTAGTGAAAAAACCTGAACACCTGTAGCCAATTAGCGCTAAAACCGTAAAACAGTATGTTAGAAAAAACTGTAATATACAAAAATTAACTGCGGTAAATTTACATACCAATTGTATTTAGACTGCTACAACTATGCTATATGAACTTTATTGCAATTGTAATAATGTTCATTTGTTAATTAGTTGTTTCAGTTTTATATACTGTACATAAGATTATAAAAAAAGTGTGCCAAAAAATCAGCACAGATGCTGGTGAGTGATGTGCGTCCCTGATCAGAGCTCAGCAGTTACAGGATGCACACAGCAAGATGGTGCTGATTGAATAATGACAAAAAAATAAAATAAAATAACAAAATAAACCTACTGTGACAAAAAAATAACATAGGGTATAGGGTTATAGAATACACAAAATAAAAACAGAAAAACCCACTGAAACAGCCACCAAAAATTACAGACAAGTGACATTGATCACTTATCAGCACACAGGAAGATGGACTACACACAGGGAGGCTTCTGGAGGGTATTGGGCGGGACACACAAATCTGAATCCAAAAACTGAACAGATACTGATCAGTGAATATCCTTGCCACTTTTCCAAAAATTTTGCGGGTTGTGGATGGGGGAGGTAGACCATGGAGTGGAAGCTTCATGGCCCAACTCATTTAACATGTGCTCCAGAAAACCAGAAATCTACTCCAGCTCTTGGCCCACAGATAGCAATAAATGTGACAAAATGTATTAAGAAGCATCCGCTTCTTGCTAAAACGGTTCGATCTACAGCCAGCGGGATTTTTACTAAGACTAGCATGGGAAACACTGGCCTTTAGTAAATGACCCCCATATTGTTCACTCTTCAGTCAAATACTTTCCCTTTTTAATTCTACACTATACAGGCGCGTCTGTACAGAACAGCTATGATCATCCAATAAAACAAGTAAGTGAAGTGGAAATAAAATAAATATTCACATTTGGCCTAGTTTACGGTGGAAGTCTAAAGTCACTGTGCAGTGTTAAAAAATAGGCTTGCACAATTAGATTTTTCTTCTGAATGAATGATATGCACATATATTATACAATGCTGGGGCTTTAAAGCATTAAACAAGCGAGCATCAATAACCTGAGCTGAGAAAATGGGATTACCTTCCATCTACTGCTGACCAGGCAGCATCGCTAAATCCTTACATATTATTTTAATTAAATACACTCATGGTTTCCTTACCTCTGCCAGCTATTCCGCTCTTCTGCTTACTGTTTTCCATGCCGAGTTCTGCCAAGATTTAGGGAGATGTTTATTTTGTGGCTTTGAATGGCCCAGTTGACTCATAGATTTTATTACATATACTTCAGGCAGGATAGTATCGTTTAATAAAGTGCCACATTGCAGGCATCTCAGGCTACACCTGCGCGTTTATCTGCAATGCAATCACTCTAATTACATTGATTAGATTAGGCTGCGGTGTCTCCACGTCTCATAAACTGCCTCTATCCGCAGACATACAAATGTCAGCATTCCGCCAGCTAGCCAAATAAGATGTGGAGGTTCGGAGTCAAAAGGGTCATTTTAATTAATGGAAATGACTGACTTCTATAACTGAGGCACCACTTAAATCTGGGAGTGATTACAGTAAAATGCAATGGCAATTACTGAAATATAATGGCACAAACTATAACATTAGGTAACGCTTAAAAAACACTTGCCGGCTACCTCTTGTCTACCTATTAAAAATCTGACTCCATTTGTCTTGGGCTTTATTCATTAATTTAATGGTGTTCCCAAACATTTTCTAATTTGTTCTCCAAATCTCTATAACCCAATGCAATTACTGCATTAAACCTTGTACATTAAATTCATGAAATAACCACGATTTTGCTACATTCTCAGTGGACCGTCTCACCTCATTAAAATATAATCATAATTTACAAGTTGAAACATCTTCTTACAATCAACTATTGGGCTGAGGCTTCTCATCACGGGCGTACATCGCTATCACTGGGCCCCATAGCAAGAATCTGAATTGGGCCGCCATGTACAGTCCTGTATATTACACTGCACCCCATGATTAGTCCTGTATATTACACTGCACCCCATGATTAGTCCTGTATATTACACTGCACCCAATGTATAGTCCTGTATATTACACTGCACCCCATGTACGATGTATAGTCCTGTATATTACACTGCACCCCATGATTAGTCCTGTATATTACACTGCACCCCATGTACGATGTATAGTCCTGTATATTACACTGCACTCTCATGTACAGTTTTGTATATTAGACTGCCCCCCATGTATAGTCCTGTAAATTGCATTGCATGTACACCCATGTATGATGTGTATATTGCACTACACCCAATGTATAATCTGTATTTTACACTACACACATGTATAGTCCTGTATATTACACTGCACCCCATCTATAGTCCTGTATATTACACTGCACCCCATTTATACTCCTGTATATTACACTGCACTCTCATGTACAGTTTTGTATATTAGACTGCCCCCCATGTATAGTCCTGTAAATTGCATTGCATGTACACCCATGTATGATGTGTGTATTGCACTGCACCCAATGTATAATCTGTATTTTAGACTACACACATGTATAGTCCTGTATATTACACTGCACCCCATCTATAGTCCTGTATATTACACTGCACCCCATTTATACTCCTGTATATTATCCTGTACCCCATGTATAGTCCTGTATATTATACTGTACCCCATGTATAGTCCTGCAAATTACACTGTACTCAATGTATAATCTGTATTTTACACTACACACCATGTATAGTCCTGTATATTACACTGCACCTCATGTATAGTCCTGTATATTACGCTGCACCCCATGTATAGTCCTGTATATTATACAGCTATTATACAGCTCCCCATGTATAGTTGTGTATATTACACTGCACACCATGTATAGTCCTGTATATTATACTGCCCCCCCATGTATAGTCCTGTATATTACACTGCACCCCATGTATAGTCCTGTATATTACACTGCACCCCATGTACAGTCCTGTTTATTACACTGCACCCCACGTATAGTCCTGTATATTACACTGCACCCCATGTATTGTCTTGTGTACCGTCGCTCCGTTCTGTGGTCCGCAAAAAAAATATAACCTGTCCTATTCTTGTTCGCTATTTGCCGACAAGAATAGGCAGTTATATTAATGACTGCCCGTGCCGTTCCTCAAATTGCGGAAAGCACACGGATGCCATCCGTGTTTTGCGGAAACACAAAATGTACAGTCCTGTAAATTACACTGCTCCCCATGTATAGTCCTGTATATTACACTGCACCCACTGTAAAGTCTTGTATATTATACTGCTCCCCATGTATAGTCCTGCATATTACACTGCACCCCATGTATAGTCCTGTATATTACACTGCACCACATGTATAGTCCTGCATATTACACTGCACCCCATGTATAGTCCTGTATATTACACTGCACCCCATGTATAGTCCTGCATATTACACTGCACCCCATGTATTGTCCTGCATATTACATTGCACCCCATGTATAGTCCTGTATATTATACTGCTCCCAATGTAAAGTCTTGTATATTACACGGCACCCAATGTATAGTTCTCTATATAAGTGTACTTTCACACTTGCGTTAAACTTTTCCGGTATTGAGTTCCATCCTAGGGGCTAAATACCGGAAAAAAACTGATCAGATTTATCCTAATGCATTCTGAATGTAGAGCAATCCGTTCAGTATGCATCAGGATGTCTTCAGTTCGGTCACTGTACGGTTTTTGGATGTAGAAAATTCCGGAACACTTTCCATTAAGATGCATTAATGCCGGATCCAGCCCCAAGTTTTCCAGAAAATCTTAGCCTTTAAAAATTTGAAAAAGATAAATACCGGATCTGTTTTCCAGATGACAACCGGAGAGAAGGCTATTTATGAGACGGATCTGCATCCAGACCCATCTACAATTAGTATCCATTTGTATACAGATGCTGCCTGTCGGAATCTAACAACGCAAGTGTGAAAGTACCCTTATACTGCACCCCATGTATAGTCCTGTTATTACACAATAATCCACTATAAAGTATCGAAAAAAAAAATATCTTTAAAAAGTTGTTTTATTGTGAAAATGTTTAATTATACAAATCTGTAAGCACTCAAATCACAGGCAATGAATCACTTCCATCATCTTTATCTCATACACAATGTATCACACCCATAATCTCACACAATGTATTATTCCCATCATGTCACACACAATGCATTTCTCTCATCATCATACACAATGTATCACTCCCACCATCTCACAATGTATCACTCCCCTCATCTCTATCTCATAAAAAATATGTTACTCCCATTATCTGACAATGTATTACTCCCATCATCTTGCACATTGGGTCAGATTAACAGTAAAACTGTCCTTGTTCCCCCTAGCAACCAATCACAGACAGTGCTGGTTTTTATTTTTCCAAAGCAATTTTAGAAATGAAAACTGAGGGGTTAAGAGTAGAGATGAGCGAAAACTTTGTTGGAACTGAACCCGAGTTCGGGAAATGGATTTTTGCAGTAAAAATTTATTTATGAAGCTATTGTGCGAAGTCTCGCGAGACTTCGTGAAGCAATAATTTCGGCTCATCGGAGCCAATACATTCTAATACTGTACGGCGCTCCTGCTCTGTAACATAGTAACATAGTACATAAGGCCTAAAAAAGACATTTGTCCAACGAGTTCGGCCTGTTATCCTGCAAGTTGATCCAGAGGAAGGCAAAAAAAAAATGTGAGGTAGAAGACGATTTTCCCCACTTAAGGGGAAAAAAGTTCCTTCCCGATTCTAATCAGGCAATCAGAATAACTCCCTGGATCAACGACCCCTCTCTACTAGCTATAGCCTGTAATATTATTACATTCTAGAAATCCAGGCAGGGCCGGTGCAAGGATTTTTGCCGCCCTAGGCAAGATAAAAATTGCCGCCCCCCCCCTTATCAGATGATCTGCCCATATCATGACATCACATATGTCCGAGGGAGCTGCCGGTCTGCGCCGTCTTAATGCTATTCAGAAGGACGGTAGTACAGTAAGTACAGTACAGTTATTGCAGACCCATTCGGATTGAATGTACTTAACAGCTGCGGGGCCTGGTGTATTAGAGTAGAGTCACTGCACCGGGCCCCGCCATGAGTGTTCCCGCCTCTTCCCTTCACACTGATACTTCGCTGGCCCTGCTGTGCAGCATAGGGGCCAGCGAAGTGTCCGCAATCCGCTTTATAAGACGCACGGCCATTTCCCCCCCACTTTTGGGGGGGGGGGGGAAAGTGCGTCTCATAAGGCAAAAAATAAGATGAGCTGGTCTCTGGCATCAGTCTGGCTCTTGGTCTGGCTCTGGGAACTGGAGACAAACACAGCACGTACACCATTCACCAATGTTGCCCTGGGGTCCTGGGGAAGAAGAAAGCAGCTGCACCTGCAGGCTGCACTCCAATCCAGGTAGGAGCCCACTTCTGAGGTTCTGTCCCAGAAGGAGAAGGCACTGCCGCACTGGGGGTCGGGGGAGGCAAATTGCTGGTGGTGGCCGTGGCTGGCTGCTCGGCTGCTGCTCAATGTGCGGCCTTCTCTTCCTCCTTTGCTCCACCCCTCTCTCTGCGTCACGTGCTCAAGGGTGGGAGGGGTCAGGGAGGGGTCAGGGGGTTCAGATCAAGATCATTCAGGGCGACGGGGCTCCTTTGAGCTGCCTTCCTTCAGCTACTACCAACCCGGCCAGCCTTCAAGTTCTCCTCCAAAGTCGGCAGAGCTCCACCCTTTAGAAGCCTGAAGCTCCATAGTCTGACTGCTCTTACTGTAAAGAATCCTCTTCTATGTTTGTGTACAAACCTTCTTTCCTCCATCCACAGAGGATGTCCCCTCGTCACAGTCCTGGGGATAAATAGATGATGGGAGAGATCTCTGTACTGACCACTGATATATTTATACATAGTAATTAGATATCTCCTCAGTCGTCTTTTTCTAAAGTGAATAACCCTAATGTTGATAATCTTTCAGGGTACTGTATTCCCCCCATTCCAGTTATTACTTTAGTTGACCTTCTCTGTACCCTCTCCAGCTCTGCTATGTCTGCCTTGTTCACAGGCAGTTATGAGCGGCAGGGGCAATATTCAAATTCGCTATATTTTGCTAATATTTGGGCGAATATTCATCATATATTCGCGAATTCGAGAATGTGTGATCTTCAGTCATTATTTTCTTGATTGCAAAAATTGGCAATTGGAAAATTCACAATAAAAATTTAGCGATACGAAAATTCACAAACAACCCTACTCCATAAGTAGATACTACTCCAAAGATATTGCAGCCTTCTCATTGGCCCACAAGCAAGAAGCAGTGGGGGATCATGGGTACTGGTGAAAAAAATCTAGAATATTCGCGATTACAAAGATATAGCACTACATTCTAGATATTCGCAAATTCTCGAAGTAAATATTCACAATAAAAATTTGCGCTTAGCATATTCACGATCAACACTATTGAAAGGAGCCCAGAACTGTACAGAGTACTCCATGTGTGGTCTGACTAGTTATTTGTAAAGTGGCAGGACTATGTTCTCATCACAGGCATCTATGCTCCTTTTGATGCAACCAATTATCTTATTGGCCTTGGCAGCAGCTGCCTGACACTGGTTTTTGCAGCTTAGTATGCTGTTCACTAAAATTCTTTAGGTCCTTTTCCATGTCAGTGTTACCCAATGTTTTACTATTTAGTATGTACTGGTGACTTGCATTATTCCTTCCCATGTGCATAACCTTACATTTGTCAGTGTTAAACCTCATCTGCCACTTATCTGCCCAAGCCTCCAATCTATCCAGATCTATCTGTAGCAGTATACTGTGCTCTTCCTTACACAGTTTAGTGTCATTAATGAATATATTGAAGAGAATATGGCCAAATCCTGACTCCTGAGGTACTCCACTAGTGACAGTGACGCAATCTGAGTTTGTACCATTAATAACCACCCTCTGTTTTCTATCACTGAGCCAGTTGTTTACCCACATACAGACATTTTCTCCCAGTCCAAGCATTCTCATTTTATATACTAACCTTTTATGCGGCACAGTATCAAATACTTTGGATTCTCCCCTGTTAAGTTTAGAACTTACCTCCTCATAGAAACTGATTAAATTAGATTGACATGACCGATCCCTCACAAAGCCATGCTGATATGGCGTTATTTCCTTATTTCCGTTGAGATGCTCTAAGATAGCATCTTTTAGAAAACCTTCAAACAGTTTACTCACAACAGATGTTAAACTTACCGGCCTATAGTTTTCAGGCTCTGTTTTTGGACCGTTTTTGAATATTGGCACCACATTTGCTATTTGCCAATCCTGTGAAACACTCCCTGTCAGTATAGAGCCCTTAAATATCAGAAATAAGGGTCTGGCCATGACATTACTTAATTCTCTTACTTAATTCTCTTAGGATACGGGGGTGCATGCCATCCGGTCCCCGCGATTTGTCTATTTTAATCTTTTTAAGACGCAGTCTGCATTTCATCTGACAGTTTATTTTCCTCAGTGCATACAGTGGAGAAAAAAATATTTAATAGCTTTTCTTTCTTCTCATTGCTCTCTGCAACTTCCCCCTCATTACTCTGTAGAGGGCCGACACCTTCAGATTTATACTTTTTACCATTTATATAATTGAAAAACATTTTAGGGTTAGTTTTGCTCTCTTTTGCAATTAATCTCTCTAGTTTGGCTGCTTATATTAGTTTTTTACATATTCTATTTTTTTCCTTATACTTTTTCAG
This sequence comes from Bufo gargarizans, assembly GCF_014858855.1. NCBI lineage: Eukaryota > Metazoa > Chordata > Amphibia > Anura > Bufonidae > Bufo > Bufo gargarizans. The sequence goes on along the minus strand of NC_058087.1, from coordinate 84,145,065 downwards.
TGCTTCCTCGCTGCTCTCCTGTTTTAGTGATTTAAATGCTTTCTTTTTGTCATTTATTGCTTTCTTTACAGTTCTATTTATCCACATTTTTCTTGTTCCTTAACCTTTTATTTCCATAAGGTACGTACCTCTAACAATTAGATTTTAGGATGCTTTTAAAAATATCCCATTTTGTGGCTGTATTTTTATTTTTGAGGACTTTGTGCCAGTTAGGCATCTTAGTTGGCTAAATTTTGCTTTTTTGAAGTTCGGTCTTTTTGTTCCTCCCTGAAGAAACACTCTTTTGAATGATAATTGGAAGGTTATCACTTCATGATCACTATTTCCCAGATGTCCCCCGACCTGCACATCTGTTGTTCTGTCAGGTCCATTGGTTTATACTAAGTCCAGTATGGCCGTCCCTCTAGTCGGGTCCTGAACCAGTTAGGAAAGGTAATTGTCTTTGGTTATTGCCAAGAACCTGTTTCCTTTATGAGATATACAAGTTTCAGTTTTCCAGTCTATATAGTAGCAGATGTTCTGTGGACTCTGGTATATTAGGTGGTTTATTATATAACTCCACCTCTGGGGTCATATATCCCACCCCTCACCCCAAAATCTATGGGAAGAGATTGAAGAAACATGAAGAAAATTTCAGGCAAGAACATGTATGTAGATGCTGTGATAGTTTCTGTGAAAATTGTCCCAAGAACACCCCTGAGCGCAAAGTGCGAGCCCATTACATGCCAATATGGCCGCTGTCATGCTAAGGCACTTCTTGTGATGTTATCATTGGATGGCATGGTCATGCTTGCCCCTGCCCCCTTGCTATGTCTCTGGCTTGACCTTTTTACTTGTGATGTCATAATGGGGGACATGACTCATTTACTTGAGGTGACAGAATGAGGAGGAATAACTTACTTACTTATGACATAATAATTAGGGGGTGTGGTCGAATAGCATAAAGTAAGGTTGCCGCTGAGAACAGGGTCAGTTTCTCTAGCTGGCGCTCACCAAGGGGAAGTCTAGGAAGAGGAGGAGGTTGATGCCTAAGACAGTGTATCGGTTGTGTACACACCACACACAGGGGGGAGGGAAGTGACCACTGCGCTCCACACTCACCCCTGGCCCTGCCTACTTGCCTCACAAGTCCTAATGACAGGGGACAACTGGACGGCAATCCCTAGCTTGGAATAAGTGCAGGGAGGACAGACCAGACAAACAACAGAACGTGAACGGACCAAGTCAATACCAGGAGAGCAACGAAGTACAAAAGGAGCAAGCAGAGAATAGTCAGGAGAGGCCGGGATCATAAATACCAGTGAAGTACCAAATGAGTCAGAATACCAGGAGAGCAGCAAAAGTACACAAGGAGCAGGCAGAGGATCGTCAGGAATTCAGCAGAAGGGAAGTACGCCAGGTAAGACAAAATCGCAAGTGGAACCTAAATAACAGGCAACCTGTGGCCAGCAGGCTGCTTGTTTAAATACTGACTAGCAGGGGTCATGTGACGTGGCCAGCGTCACATGACTCACCCTGCTGCATATGGCTGAGCACCGAGTGCCCAGCTCGGTGCTCAGGCTTATCCTGGTTGCTGGGGGAACTGAGGACGCTGGTCGCGCTGAGGAGACGTGCATCGCCGGTGCCCCGTGACAGACAGCTCCTGTGGTGAAAATGGTAGAGAGTATGGATGTTGCCCCTTGCTAGTATTTAGATGATGTAGCGATGGAGTCCGTTCATAGCAATTATGATATCAAGATAGATGTTGGCCCTTTCCAATATCCTGATGATGTAGAGATGAAGGACCTTTAGGGGGCCACCATAAACATCAGGGCCTCTAACCCCTGGAAGAGAAAGCGGTCATCTTGTACCATCTGCTGCTGGGTATAACATCTGCTGCTACGCCCTCAAAATAACAACTGCCCCTTGGCCCCCTAAATAACGTCTGCTGCCTGGTTCCCATTTACCATCTGCCACTCGAGGCCATTTACCATCTGCACCTTGGGGCCCATTTACCATCTACTCCTTAGGGCAGTGATGGCAAACCTTTTAGAGACCAAGAGCTCAAACTGCAACCCAAAAACCACTTATTTATCACAAAGTGCCAACACGGCAATTTAACCTGAATACTACAGTCCAATACAGTATATCATTTAGCTATAATAGCCTGCCTACATTCAGTGCACTGCCTGTGCCGTTCATAGTGCACCCTGCTCTGATGAATGGCAGGAGAAGTCTAAGGCATATTGGTACACCATAGACTTTTTACAGTGTGTGGGTGCACACAGAGAGGGCTCTTAGTGCCACCTCTGGCACCCATGCCATAAGTTCGCCACCACTGCCTTAGGACCTATTTACCATCTACTTATTAACCATCTACCCCCTGGGGCCCATTTAAAATATACAGATGGACCATCTGAAATTCCCATGCAAGATGAGCAGAGTACTGCCAGGTCGGGTAAGTTTGGTGTCTTCTCTCAGTCTTCTCCTTGTGTTTTTGTAAACTGTTTTTCTTATTCGGATATTTTCTCTTCTAGGATCTGATTGCAAAACAAAATGAGGAACCTCTCGTTACACTTTCCATCCCTGAAAATCTTCCAGAGGTGCAACCCCCAATATCCTCCTCTACAAGTTGGCAGAAATGAGCCACTGCCTCCCTTAAAGAGCGAAAGCTGGAAAAAATGCACTGAAAACCTAAAATGTTTTATAATACATAGTTTTGTTTGTTTTTTAAAGAAAAAATGTATTTTATTTTTCTTAATTAACAAATTGCACAAATTGAACTTAGCCCTTATTTTCTATGTGTATTCTAAGGGTGTATTAAGTAAGCCGAAAGGGGTGAGTTACCAATTTTGAAAAGCATATTATTTAAAATCACACATTTTTGCATTAAATCTGTGTATGCCAAAAGTTGGTGGCTTTTAGTTTGTCAGGAAACTAGCAAAAGTCTCAAAATAAATTATCCCCCCCCACCCACACCGTAATACTTTATCCTCTGGTGATATCTCACTTAATAGTATGTTAATAAAGTGTGAGCCCATTACATTCAAGAAGGCTGCTCTCATGCTAAGGCACCGCTTGTGATGTCATCATTAGAATCCTGGCATGGTCACACTTTTTGTGATGTCACCATTAGAATCCTGGCATGATAATGCTTCTTGTTTCCTTAGAAACATTATTTGTGAAGTCATTGGCTAGAGAGTCTTAGTGTGTAATAATCAGTGACGGTGACAAGATAGAGGTTCAGGATCCGTCACCTGGAATGGGCCAACAATCCAGGAAATGACTTACTAAAAAAAACAGTGTAGGAAGACCAGTATTACCTACATGCATTAATAATGTAGTAACATGGTTTGTAAGGCTGAAAAATGACATATATACATCTAGTTCAGCCTTTTAGTACTACAGTGTGCCATGCCACAGTAGAAATGCCCACACGTGCGCCTTTCACAGTTCCATATAATCAATACTGTTATTCCCCTCCTCCCGTTCTGTATGTTTGTCCGCCTCGATCTATCTTCCTGGTATATTATTTTTTGTTCCATCTTAGTATTTGACTCTTTCAAGCATAACACCTCTTTCTGTAACTTCTCTACCGAATGCTTCAAAGCAGGAATGCTTTTTTCCATCTCATGTAGTCGCTCTCTTATTTTCTCCATATCCCCTCAAATTATACTAACATCAGCTTGTACTTCCCCGATCTGCATCACTATACTCCCCATTATATTTTCCGTCCTAGAAACAGTCTGAAATATATCCTTCATCATTTTTACGTCCACCTCTGGGGCCGGCTCGAGAGTACCTAGCCCTCCCATAGTACTCTTGTTTGCATTCTCCTGTGTCATAGTATATACTTCTACGAACGGACCAGCAGGGCGGGGGGGGGGGGGGGAGTAGGGGAGCCTAGCGTCCTACATCAGACGCTCATATGCTCGGCACGACCTTAGCCAGGAGGGTCCAATTGACTTTAAGTGGAGTTCATGACAGATCCGTCTTGGCTATGTTACAGATAATGCAAACTGATCCATTCATGATGGATGCATGCGGTTGTATTATTGCAATGGATCCGTTTTTGCAGATCCATGATGGATCCGCCCAAAACGCGAGTGTGAAAGTAGCCTTACGTGAGTGCTTTGCCCGTTAAATAAAGGCACACAAAAACCGGTTTCTGACAAATCTGTTCTTAATGACAGGTATGATTGATAAACCATCAGAAAGTCTGGTTGATGTAGTAGTGTGCACTGGAAGTCACAGATTTACCACCACTTAAAACGTAACCTTTATATGTATGTAAAAATGTAACTAAAATTAAAGTGAAAATATGGCAGGGGCCACAGGGGTGGGTAATCATTAAAGGGGTTGGCTACTTTCTACTTACTGATGACCAATGTGTTTGTGAGATGATAATATAGCGCTTACTAATATAGCCTTTGTTGAAATTCTGCACCATTTTATAAGATATGCTCCCTTGTTTATAAAGTTTTTTGTGCTGTCCACACAGAGGTCCTGTCCATAAGATGGCCGCTGATGGAGGGTCATGTGACCAGGCAATTTAACTTCATGTGATGTCTCCTCCATTCAAACTGCACTTGCACTAAACTCCCAGCAGAACAAGTACAGATGGCAGGAGCAGTGTATTTGAATGTAGCAGACATCACATGGAGGTGATTTGCCTGGTCACATGACCCTCCATCAGCTGCCATTTTATGGACAGGACCTCTGTGTGGACAGCACAAAATACTTTGTAAACAGGGAAACATATCTTATAAAATATAGGAAACTATGCAAAATTTCAACAAAGACTATAATAGTAAGTGGCATCTCACAAACACATTGGTCAACAGTAACCAGAAAGTGACCAACCCCTTTAAGAAAGGGAACGATACTGTCCTTAACTACTGTTCCTGTAATCTAGGGTCCTGCCTAAAAGATGGAATAGCTCCCCTGATAGGGGCAATCCAGTGTCAGAAACCTCCTACATATTGATCGGGTAGCCCTGACAAACAATGGACACTATCACTGTTAGTAAGTGAGATGTCCAGCATGTATAATGAAATTCATCCACTAGCTAATCTGTCCTGCAGTGAACTATAGTCCAATATAAATATGTATAAAAAAAAGTGATTGATAAGGTTAATGTACAAGGAAAACCGCAGCACTCCAGTGGCTTGAAAATAAGTGCAACAAGTTTATTCACCCATGTCTCAGCAACATTTCATTCCTATCACAGGACCTTTCTCAAGCGAATTTCCAATGTAGATATCCCAAAATTTATGAAGGTTATTCCCTGTTTTCCTGTACCGATCAACGTACAGTGCATCAGGGGACAATATAGAAATTCAACCAGCAGTGTGATTAAGATGTTCCAGCAATGTATGAAAATATCCTGGGATGTACAAGGATACCAGCAAAAAATTATAAATGAGTTGCAGGTAGCTTAAAAGGGAGTCTTTCACCTAATCTGAGCATTTTAGCTCAGATCAGGTTATCAACTCTTTGACCCTCATTACAATGGTACTGTACCTTTCTTTTCTGTGTTCCTCGTCCAGATCATGAAAAAAACACTTTTTAAACGTATGCAAATGAGCTTCTGAAGGTGCCCAGGGGGCGGCGCTACTGGGCGATCTGCCCAGAAAAACACATCTCTTTCAGCCCTCTGGCCCGCCCTTCTGTCCTATTATTACCTCAAGTTGGCTTACACCTCACTCCAATTAGCTCTTGGAGATGTCATTAGTCTAGGGGTTTACATACTTTTTCCACCTGCACTGTGAATGTTTACATGGTGTGTTCAATAAAAACATGGTAACATTTAATTATTTGTGTTATTAGTTTAAGCAGACTGTGATTGTCTATTGTTATGACTTGTTATGATGAAGATCAGATCACATTTTATGACCAATTTGTGCAGAAATCCATATCATTCCAAAGGGTTCACATACTTTTTCTTGCAACTGTACAATAAGTAATAATCCAAATATTGGTTCAGCTGTTTTCCTTATAACAGGCTTGACAATTGAAATGTGAGGAGTTTTCCTTCTTTCCATATCTGTCTATACTTTGTCCACCCTTTACCACTCTGGTACTGAATATAATAAACTCTTACCAGTCAGTAGCAATCCACAGGGCGTTGGAAAGAATGGTCACTGAAGAATTACGGTCCGCTATGTCCATAGAGGCATGTGGTAAAGGGTAATTTTGCGCATTAATCATCTGGCCATGTCCAGGTACTTTTAGGTTCCTCCTGGTCACTGTTGCTTGTGAAGTCCATTGGCTGATGCTAGCGCTAATCTCCACTAGACTTTCACTATATCCAGACGTAGACTAACTGGTCTGAGTAAGCTGCTGTAATACAGTTCTCTATGCTCCCTTAGCTTGATCAGGGCCAAGGGCTACAATGGCAGCTACATGGTGGATTAGGCCTTTTATGCTTCATTAACTTCCTTCTCACTACACAACAACAACTCTCTTCTTCAACTCAACCACCCTTGTTCTGCCCCAGAAGAGGTTATAAATCATTTCCAATTCATTATGTTAGAGTTTCTGTAGTTATGTAGCTATTAGTTTGCTTATAACACCATCTAGGTCTTAAAAATGTACTACACTTAGTTTTTCTGTTAATAATGATTATTGTATTGTGGGAGGTGCAAAGCATTGTGGAACTGTAATGCATCCTGGAGAAGCCCTGTCTCCAGTCATCAAGGACACACCAGCAGAGCTGTCCTTCTGCATATCTTCTTCTTAAATTCCACCATCCTTGTGCAAGTATATCTGGTGAGAGAAATCTACCTTGTTTCAGGGACATTATGCTATGCAGAGCTGTTTAGTTAGTTATACTTGTCCTCAGTGAGTTACTTCTGATAGCTAGCCATGCAATCTTAGGTTAGGCAGCCATTGTACCATTTGTTTCTGTGTAATGCAAATGTTATAGTACATGCTATCTATACTTTATACTTATGCTTGCTATTTGTATTCCTATAGTTTTACCACTCAAATACTCGTTTAGCTAATAAACAAGTTAGACTACAAAGAACAGTCCTCTTATTTGGAAGAAAGGAATGGTTCATACTGAATGTCAGACTGCACAATGTGTGAAAGTCTATTAAGACAGAAAGTAAAACAGATGCTAGTCACCAGCGATAGTGGATTTCACTATACGGAGCCGCCATCACACTCGCGGTCCTGCGTACAAGATTGCAGCTGTTGCCATACAGTCTCAAGAAGTGAGAGTGCAGCCCCCAGCAAGTGCAACACGATCCAGACCATGCTGAAGTACCTTTCTGTAGTGTCCCACTAGGTAAAGGTGGGCACTACACAAGGGTTAATGTGTTTATTGCATTTACTGTCATGTGTATGCATTTCCCTGTGTTAACTGGGTGTCAGGCCTGTCAGGGTGCAGTTTAGCCTCCCAGACGCTAGATGGAGCTAGAGAGCCCTAGTTATATATAGGACGGCCCAGACAGGGGAGAGTTAGTGTATTCCAGGGGACTAGAGGAGTCACCTAGTCAGCCTGAAGCTCCTGAGGCTAAGGATAGCTCAGTTGAGACACCCCAGTAGTAGGAGAGCACCTCCTGGGAGAAACCTGTAGCCACCTTTCCAATCTAGCAGAGAAGTCAGCTAGGAAACAAAGGTACTGTAACCTAAAGCAAGTGCCAATACTGGAGGAAGGATTTTATATACCAGGGATTCAAGCCAGCAAATAGGCATCTGGTCCTTGGGATCCAACCAGCTAGAATAGCTGAGGGGATAGATAAGCATTGTACTGCAAAGCATTAACTGTATACCCTCCAAGTATCTTGCAAGATTGAAACCTGCTGTGCTATCAAGTAAACCTGCTGTGCATATGTACTATAAAGGACTGCATTATACACCACTGCAACTGCTTGTATAAAGTTGGACTGTTTTCTAAAAGTAAAGCAACGTTTGGTTTACCAACTGTGTACTCCATTAATCCTCCTGAAAACCGGTGTGCCACCGTTACAGGCACTGGCATCACGATTCTTAAAGGGACCTAACCTAAGGCACTCAAAATACCTGCAACATCCAGGGCACCTCACACACCATCAGGCCTGGTCCCTACATCCAGAGTGTGCCCCAGAGGAAATAGTGTCTACCTCTCCTTCACTGTCGCATGCCTGCCCAGGGTTCTCCTCAGAAAAGTGAGTAACCCTCGATTGCCCATACCGTGACCTCTGGTCTGGCGTGCTGCATTTCTACCCATACTGAGTCTGCACAAAGACATTAAGCAGCCAGCAAAAAGAACACAATGTCCGCTAGCCAGGCATCATCATACAGGACCAGGTCACGAGCAAGCTGCTCTAGCAAGTCCTCAATAATAGAAAAGGCTGCTCTCGCCCATGCAGAAGCTGAAGCTGCAAAAGTAAGATCTTCCTTTGCTGCACAAGAGAAGCAACTAAAGTTAAAGCAAGCAGATCATGTGTCACCGCAAGCATCACTGAAAGAAGAGAGAGTACGCCATCAAGCATCACTGGAAGAAGAGAGAGTACGCCGTCAAGCGCCATTGGAAAAGGAGAGAGTACTCCTGCAAGCGTTACTGGAAAAACTTGCCGCAGAGAAAGAAGCGGCAGCCAATGCACAGTACCTGGAAGCCATCGTGTACCCCGAATGGGAGAAACACAGTCAAGTACTTAGGCCAGACTTAGATCAACAAGAGCCAGCACAGCGCGTTTCAGAATATGTCCATCAGTATCCCAAGACCGATTACAATTGTGATCTAGTATATCAGCCAGCTTATACAGAGTGTCAGAGCTCCTACTTTGAACCACAGTATCTCCAACAGAACGGTATATGACAAATGAATGCTGACCACAACTACAACCCTACAGAACAAAAGCTACAACCTTTGCTTAGACTTAAAGGGACACACTTTGCGTCAGAACGGTATTATAGAGACTTTCCTAAGCCAGAAACCCCTAAAAGGTATGGCGATACACCAGACATGCAGGATAGCAACAACACACCAGATAGTGTTGGCGCTAACCAGGCCGCTATGGACTTCGCTATGTTCTTTGCTAAATGGGAGCGGGTTACCAAGGGACTTATAAAGTTCACCGATCGCCCCGAGAGCTAACGGGCATGGCGAAACCCTCCTTCCAGAACGCCATAAGAGACTTAGATCTTTCCTATAGTGAGGAGTTAGATCTCGTGGTAAAGTGGCTTGGAAGCGAGTCTGCTGAACACGCCAAAAGAATCAGAGACATTAACATAAACTAACCTGGCAAAGGCCTAAAGATGGTGTGGGAAAGACTTGACAAGTGTTAATGGTCAATAGAAGCTATAGAGAATGCTTTATTTAAGAGAATTGATAATCAGTATTGAGCGTGAATATTCGAATCTCAAATTTTAATAACGAATATCGGCACTTTGAGAATTCGCGAATATCGCCACATATTTGAATATTCATATATATTTTTTTCACAGTACACATGATCCCTCCCTTCTTCTAGCTTGTGGGTCAATGAGCCTGCAGGAGCTTAGCAACTTCCCTAGCAACCAATAGGAAAGTTGCCTACCGCTTACTATATTATATAAGAGAAACTCCCCACAGCCTTTTTGTGCTGTTTCATGCAGTTGAGAAAGAGAGGAGTGTGATATTTGTGCTGTGTTGAATTCCTGTGACTTCTAATACCTTATATATATAATCCAGATAGTGTCAGACCAAGCGGCTGCCTTAGGGCGCGCCCTGCGCAGGGTGGAAAAATGAATGCCCTTTTTTTTTCCCCTCACTTAATTTCACTTGAATTTGTGCCGCAGCGCCGCAGATAGTGTAGGTAAGTGAGTGAATAGTGTAGCTGATAGGTTCCAGTGTAGGGTGTTAGGGATATTATATAGTTAGCTCATATATATATAATCCATATATTTAGTGGTAGATAGTCAGTGTAGGTTAGTGAGTGAATAGTTTAGCTGATAGGGTCCAGTGCAGGGTGTAGTGTAGGTTAGATAGAGATACAGTACAGTGTAGGCTTTTGCTGTCTGTTTCATGTGTAAAAAAAAAAGTTTGTTTCTGAGTTTTAGTGTTTTAGTGTTTCGTGTGGGTAGTGATTAGTGTCATTGTCTTTGTAAAAAAAAAAAACTAACAAAAAACAAACAAAAAAAGGTATTTTTCTGTGTTTTAGGGTTAGTGTTTCAGGGTTTTGTGTGGGTAGTGATTAGTGTCAGCGATCTTTGTCTGAAAATAAATATATATATAAATAAGTATATAAAAACACATCATGAGTAATAATGGACGATCATCCGCCGGGACGATTCGCAAATGCGATCGCGTGAATGTGATCAAATGTTCGCGAACCGCAAGTTCGCAGCGGGCCCTATTCACTTTAATGGAGGGGAACCGGAAAAACCTTCAGGTAATATTTGCAGCCATCAAATACTTACTAAAAGTGCACAACATGGACAGTGACATACCAGAGGGGGATCAATGGCAAAAATTCCCACAAAAAATATGTATTTTAATCAGGGGCCATTTTTATCAGTCTTAAAGGGAAACTCTCAAAAATGTGCCCTGCTGGAGCCTAGAAATGTTTTATTTTAGGCCACGGAAGTACAGGCCCCAAACATTAGGCATTCATCCAATAGAAAACATCAAGTGATTATGTGGCTGGAGGTATATTAGACGGTCATTGGATATCAATTTTATTGCAGGCCAGTGGAGTACAGGCCCCAAAAATTATTAATTCACTGTACAGAAAAGAACAAGTGATTATGTGGCTGGAGGTATATTAGATGGTCAATGGATATAAATTTTACTGAAGGCCAGTGGACTACAGGCTCCAAAAATGATTAATTCACCATACAGAAAAGATCAAGTGATAATGTGGCTGGAGGTACATTAGGCGGTCACCATATAACAATTTTACTGTTGGCCAGTTAGGTTACAGGCTCCAAAAATTATGCATTCAACGTACAGAAAAGATCAAGTCATTATGTGGCTGGAGGTACATTAAGCGGTCACCGTATAAGAATTTTACTGTTGGCCAGTGGAGTACAGGCCCCAAACATTAGGCATTCACTGTACAGAAAAGATCAAGCCATTATATGGCTGGAGGTATATTAGACGGTCATTGGATATCAATTTTTCTGCAGGCCAGTACAAATACATGTCAAATACATATGTTTAAAAGAACTAAAAATATAAAATTGGATTAAAAACATGGCTAACCAAATCCCCCCTCTTGAAAATTCCCCCAATGGTAATAGGTGAAATTCAATTAAACATGGTCGTCACAGGTGTTGAATTCCTTCGAGATCCATGCCTCTTTAATTTTTAGAAATGTGAGGTAGTCCACATTGTCGTGAGCTAGTCGAGTGCACTCATCGGTCACGATCCCCCCTGCTGCGCTGAACGTCCTTTTTGGACAGGACACTGGACGAGGGGCAAGCCAAGAGTTCCATGGCAAATCGTGCCAGGTCTGTCCACAGGTCAAGCCTGCACACCCAGTAGTCAAGGGGTTCCTCGTTTCTCAGAGCGTCTACATCGGCCGTTAACCCGATGTAGTCGGACTCCTGCCAGTCTAGGTGTTCCCTGAGGCTGGATCTGAAGGACGGCTGTCGATGGGTTGGCTGCAAGAATGATCTCATATCTGAAGTGACCAATACATCTTCAAACCACTCTCTTCTTGCATGTGCGGTAGGATTGGTACCCGCATCTGTTTCTCTGTGGGTGGAAATTCTTCTGCCAGCACCCGCAACAGCAGAATGCAGCATCTCTTGAAGAAAGGCCTGCAAATGGTGCATTCTGACAGCCCTCTGTGACATTGGTAACATGTCCACCATTTTGTGTTTGTACCGGGGGTCTAAGTACGTTGCCAACCAGTACTGGTCCTTGCCCTTTATGCTTTTTATACGGGGTTCCCTCTTCAAACACTGGAGCATGAAGGCCCCTATTTGCACTATTTGGAAGCAGTGGAGCGACCTGGCTCCTGCTCATCGCGCAGGAGAATGTTGTCCTCGGTCTCCTCCCCCCATCCACGGACAACAGCAGGGATCCCAGAAAAGTTTGAAGCCTGCTCTTCTTGCTCCTCCTTCTCCCCCCAGGCACCATCCTCCTCTGACTCCTCTTCAGACTCCTGCTGACTTGTCTCAGATGGAGTAGCCCCCCCTGGGAATTCATTCAGCATTGTGACTTCCTCATGTTCCTGCTTCTGCTCCTCGCCGGTTTGATCAATGACACGACGCAACGCACAATCCAGAAAGAAGGCGTAAGGTATGAGGTCACTGATGGTGCCCTGGCTGCGACTGACTAGTTTGGTGATCTCATCAAATGGCCGCAGAAGTCTGCATGCGTCACGCATGAGCAGCCACTGGCGTGGTAAAAAAAAAAACAAGCTCCCAAGAACCTGTCCTGCCACAGAGTTCCTACAGGTATTCGTTAACGGCACATTTCTGCTGGAGAAGCCTATCAAGCATATACAAGGTGGAGTTCCAGGGCATCTGGCAGTCACAAATCAGATGTCTGACGTGCAAGTGGTGTCGCCGCTGAACGTCAGAAAGGCGAGCCATGGCTGTGTAAGATCTTCTAAAATGGCCAGATATTTTCCTGGCCTGCCGCAAGACGTCCTGGACCCTGGGGTATTTGGCAATGAATCGCTGCACAACTAAGTTCAGGACGTGTGCCATGTATGGCACATGTGTCATTTTGCCCTGTTTCAACAAGCTCAGCAGATTGGCACCATTTTCACACACCACTGTCAAATTGAACGGGGTTAGCCACTGATCGGCCTGTGAACGCAGAGCTGAAAGGAGTGCCGGACCAGTGTGGCTCTTGGCTTCCAGGCATAACAGCCGCAGCACATAATGACAACATCTCACCTGGCACGTCGAATAGGTTCTGGGGAGCTGGGGGGGTGCAGTGGAAAAGGAGGAGTCAGCTGAGGAGGAGCTGGAGGATGGCGTAGGAGGAGGAAAAGAAGAGGCAGGCCTGCATGCAATCCATGGAGGTAACACCAAATCCACACATGTGCCACGGGTTGCATGCTTGACAGCCATCAGAAGGTTCACCCAATGGGCAGTAAAAGTTATGTACCTTCCTTGCCCGTGTTTGCTAGACCACGTGTCTGTGGTCAGATGTATCTTGCCACCGACACTGTGTGCCAGAGATACATTCAGTTGCCGCTGAACATGGCCATAAAACTCTGGGATGCCCTTCTGGGAGAAATAGTTTCCTTCCATTGCGGTGTGCCAATGGCCACACATTTTTCGAAAGGCCTCCGAGTCCACCAATTTATATGGCAGTAGTTGGAGGGCTAGCAGTTCTGACAAACCATTGGTCAGCCGTTGAGCAAGAGGGTTATCCGGCGTCATCATCTTTTTATGTTCGAACATTTGGGCCATGGAAGCCTACCTTTTGCCAGATAAACTTGACAACGGCACGGTGGAAGGTGGAGTGGAGGACAAATGGGAGAAGGAGACGGACAAGAGGCAGGACGTGGAGCGCTGGTAGTGTGGCTTTGTGGGTTCTGAAGGTCTTGATTCCCACTGGGCTTGGTGATAGGAGACTAGGTGCCTTCTTAAAGCTGTCATTCCTAGGTGCGTGTGGGGATTACAGCGACTTACGCGTTGACAGCACAGGCTGCAGATGGCAACACTATTGTCAGCAGCTGACACGTTAAAAAAAGCCCACACTGCAAAGCCATGTGCCGGCGTCCTGGGTATGCAAGATGTGACCGTGCATGGTTCACTCCAGATACATTTGCAGTCTGCTTTTTGCCTCCTATGCACTGCGAGTTCTGCCTGCTTCTCCTCCCCATCTGCTGCTCCCTCTCTCCCTCTGAACTCCCCTTCTCTTCCTCTCTTGTGGGCACCCATGTGACGTCCATCAACAAGTCATCATCATCACCTTCATCACCTCTGACATTAGAGATCTCGGAGTAGGCAGCAAACAGCGGGGACCACCTCCATGGCCTGATCTGGGTACCGTCGTCAGACCGCTGGGTTGCGGCCGTTGCTACCTCCTCTTCCTCATCCAATACCAAGAATGGCTGCGCATCGGTAAGGTCTGGGAATGGATGGGAAAATAATTCCTCTGACTTGAGTGGAGGGGCTATGATGGTGGTAGTGGTTGTGTCTTTGGGGGTGCACACAGCAGAGAGTGAGGAGGGTGCTGATACAGAGGATGAAGAGGAAGCAGAAGCGGAAGGCTGAGTAAGTCACTCAACCAACTCTGGTGCGTCCTTTGACGTAATCGCTCGCACCTTCTCCAACTTCCAACTTCAACTCCAACTTCCCACTAAGGCTCCAGCCTGGTGGACCTGCCTGACCCCTACCACTCCTGCGGAATGGTCTGCCTCTTCCTCTGCCTGTCTTTTTAAAATGACCCTGTGACAAAGTCCCTATAGAAGAGCAGTATTTATGGAAGCAGTTATATAGAACCCCTTAACCAGTTGCAATTAGTTGTTCCAATAGCATTTGTCCCTGTCTGTATAGCTGCGGTATCTCAGCAGAACCGCACACAACTGCTGCACAATACAAATGCACTATAATATACTTTCTATGTTAGAAAGTATAAGTATATCACACCCCTCAGTATATATTAATAAAACTTCGTTGCACTCTGCCATCTGCTTGCTGCTGGAAGATGGGTTCCCACCCCGTCTTAAAGTAACAATAAATACTCCAGTGTTTATGATGCAAAAGAATAGGTATTTATTGGATAGTGCGGCTGTATGATACATGTGACGTTTCGGCCACACTCTGGCCTTCATAAAACTGGTGCCGCTTGGTAGATGAATGTCCTGTGAAATTGGCGTGCAGGAAAGAGTGCAACAGCACTGAGGAAAAAGGCGCCTTTTCCCTGAGGGGTATTGCACTCTTTCCTGAACGACTATTTCCCAGGACATCCATCTACCAAGCGGCACCAGTTTTATGAAGGCCAGAGTGTGGCCGAAACGTCACATTTATCATACAGCCACACTATCCAATAAATGCCTATTCTTTTGCATCATAAAAACCCCTCAGTGTGTCACACCTATACCAGTCTTTAAGTGGACTTTTGTGGCCCTATTTGCTAGCGTTTGGTGTCCCTAACAGTCTGTCCCTGCTCCACACAGCAACCTCTCCCTACACTGGCAAAAGACTGAATGTAAAATGGCATTTATAGGGTGCCAGCAGCCGTGGTCGTGGTAGGGGAGTTGGTTCTAGTGCTGGACCACTGCCAGCACAGGGCCCTTTTCTACCCATGGAGGTGGCAGGGGCGTCCGGCTCATCCATGATATTTTTGGGAGTGGCAGCCGCCCCATTTCATCTCAAGACGCTGAGGCAGTGGTGTCATTCGTGACACAAACTAGTGGCACGGTGTCCTCAGCCACGGCTCTGAGCAGCAGCAGCTCTCCGCCTCCTGCAGGACCAGCTCCCAGCCCCCAAGAATCAACCCTAATGCTGTTTGACAGCGACAGTGAGAGGGACATTTTGGGGGTGGTAATGCAGTAGAGTGAGCTCTAACTTGGTCCAGATGCTTAGGACCTTTTGGAAGGGATGGAGGAGGAGGGCGTACCGCCCGTCAGTACTCTAGTGACATCCCTTCCAACTGGTGCTGGTGGTTTCAGCCACAGAACCCCTGCACCTAGTCAGACCCAGGCATCAGCTAAGGGACAGCGGAGCCAGGTCAGGGGCTCCATGTCTGCTGTTCCCCTCAGTCAACCACTGGTCTACCTTGGGTCTGACATTACAGGCGGTGAAGAGGAGGGTGACTAAGAATGGGTGCCACCCCCCTTGTCAGGTGACAGCAGCACTGATAAGGAAAGTAGGCACACAAGGCAAACAGTGCCCCAGGTCATTAGGGAGCCCAGTGGCAGGGGCTCCACTGGTAATGGCTGCAGGAGGCGGCAGCAGGTGCCACCTCCACCTGTGCAGTACCACTGCCCTTACCCAGCACCTGAGAGTCAACCACTGGTGGGAGAGTGAACATATGCAGGGTGGTCGCAGCAGTGCCAGCAGCAGTGGGTAGGGAACAGCAGCTCTTGCCAATGTTTTGCAGCCACCCCACCCCTTCCAACTGTAAGACTGTTGTGAACCGGGAGGGACCCCCAGGATACTGCAAAGTCACGGAACAGGGAAAACGACACAGACACCAGCTTTTTATGCAAAAACAGAAATTTTTCTATAACAGTAGTATAACCACAACAATACAAACATGCACAGAATATACTATATCCCTGTCACACACACAGGGGGTAGGGAAGAGACCACTGAGCTCTACCCGCACCCCTGTCCCTGCCTACTTGCCTTGCAAGTCCTAGTAACAGGGGACAACTGGTCGACAAAACCTCAACTAGGATATCTGTAAAGAATAAATCAAGGCAACTGGACTTACTGTACATTACTTGAAAACGATTCACTCATTCTTCCAGCGAGCTTTCTCAATTCTGAGTGACTGTACAAGAATTCTCTGGGAATAAATGACCTGGATAAATGAGAACCTTCACAGACATACCTCAACTAGGATAAGTGCAGGGAAGACAGACAATACACATAACAGTGCAGTCAAACGAGCTGAGTCAAAACCTGGAGAGCAGCAAGGTACCAGAGGAGAAAGCAGAGGATCGTCAGGAGGAAGCCAAAGTCAGAACTAGGAGGGAACGCCAAGACCAAGGGATGATACGGACGGAAGTCTAACACGAGCAGGAGAACAGAAAACCAGGTAGGTAATGGCAGGAGGGACCTCAATAACAGGCCATCTGTGGCCAGCAGATTGCCTTTTTAAATAGGGCACTGGTGGAGTCATGTGACGTGGCCAGCGTCACATGACTCTTGAGTTCTAATACAGCCGAGTGCTGAGTGAAGCAGCTCGGCGCTCAGCCCCATTGCGGTTACCATGGAAACGGGCGACGCCAGGCGAGCTGATTGCGCGAGCGCGTCCCTGCCGTCCCCGCCTCCGCACAGAGAACACCATGACAGTACCCCTCCTTTTACACAGGGCCACCGGACCAAAGGCCCCAGGCGACAGCTTCTCAGGATGTTCCACATGATATTTTTTGACAAGTCTAGAGGCATGAACATCTTTAGCTGGTACTCAGGACCTTTCCTCTGGTCCATAGCCTTTCCAGTGCACCAGGTACTGTAAAGAGTTACGGACTCCTTTAACATCCAATATCTTGGAAACCACAAACTCCACAGAATCATTAACCAGTACCGGCGGCGGAGCGGACTGTGAAGGAACAACAGGTGCAACATGTCTCTTAAGCAGAGATTTGTGGAAGACGTCATGGATGTGGAAAGAGTCGGGCAGTTTCAACCTAAAAGATACTGGGTTAATTACCTCTGTAATCTCGTACGGACCTATAAAACGAGATGCAAACTTTTTGAAGGCCACCTTAAGATACACATTTTTAGAAGATAGCCACACCTTATCCCCAACCTGAAAATCCATCCCCTTAGAAAGTTTCTTATTCGCTTTGATTTTAATACTGTTTTTTCTTTCTTTTTTCTAGGTTCGACCTAACCCGAGCCCAAACTGTGCACAGTTCTGACGAGACCTTATCCGCCTTGGGGTTAGATGAGGAGACGTATGACCCAGAATGAAAACGAGGATGGAAACCGTAATTACAAAAGAATGGGTAGACACCAGTGGAGGAATTAACATGGTTGTTTGTCGCAAATTCTGCCAAAGGACGGTACTTAACCCATAATTGTTGATCATCAGAAACATATGACCTGAGAAACTGTTCCACAGACTGATTATAAGTAGTTCAGTCTGCCCGTTACTCTCAGGATGATAGGCAGACGAGAAAGACAATGAAATTTGGCACCTCTGACAGAAGGCTCTCCAAAATCAAGACACAAACTGGACCCCCCCATCCAATACAATGTTTTCGGGAATACCGTGCAAATGTACAATTTGTTCGACAAATACAGCGGCCAGAGTGTTAGCATTAGGAAGCTTAGAAAGAGGAACAAAATGTACCATCTTGCTGAACCTATCGACCACTACCCAAACCACAGTTTTACCCTCCGCAGGTGGCAGGTCCGTGATGAAATCCATAGAAATATGAGACCAGGGTCTACTGGGAATGGGTAGGGGTCGCAACTCACCAGCAGGGCAAGTTCTAGAGGTTTTAGACTTGGCACAAACCTCGCCAGCTGACACATAGGACTTGACATCCGTGACTAGGGTGGGCCACCAGTGAGACCTTGATACCAGCTCTTTAGTACTCTCGATACTAGGATGTCCACACAGAACAGAGTCATGACACTCACCCAACAGCTGGAGACAGAATTGTTTGAGGACAAACAACTTATCTGTTGGTGTTGGTGTCGGGGCCAGATGTTGTTCTGCCTTAATAAGAGCCATGAGGTCTTGGGACAAGGCTGCTAAAAAGACATTAGCTGACAGTATGGTTTCGGGCGGTGCGTCCGTAGGCTAAAGAAAACGTCCAAAAACTCAGAGATAAGGCATCGGTCTTCACGTTCTTACTTCCTGGCCTGAAAATGATGGATAAATTAAAATGTGCAAAAAACAATGCCCATCTGGCTTGACGGGGATTCAACCTCTTAGCAGACTCAAGTAACATTAGGTTTTTGTGATCAGTGACAACGGTGACACAATGTTTAGCCCCTTCAAGAAAATGCCTCCACTCCTCAAACGCCCATTTAATGGCTAGCAATTCCCGATTCTCCACGTCATAATTTCTCTTGGTGGAAGAAAATTTTCTTTAAAAGAAGGCACAAGGCCTTAAATTGGTAAGAGTAGAGGGGCCTTGAGAGAGGACCGCCCCTACTCCGTCCTCGGAGGCATTTAAGGGCTGGTGCATTCCACCCAGAGGGAACACACCATCTTCTGAACTGGGTGCACTACTTTTCTGCAGGTTGATCTCCCTGAACCAAAGCTTTAAGAGCGGTTTCAGCTACCATGGCCTTGTCAGGTTCATCATACAAAATTCCCAGAGCCTGAAAGAACCCCTCGACGGAACTGAGACAACTAGCATCGGAAGGCAAGGAAAAAGCCCAATCCTGGGGGTCCCCCTGTAGTCGGGAGATAACTATGCCTATTCGCTGACTCTCAGAGCCGGATGACAAGGGGCGTAACCTAAAGTAAAGCTTATAGTTCTCTTTGAAAGAAAGAAACTTTTTATGGTCACCAGAAAATGGTCCAAGAAGCTTAATTTGGGGCTCCATATGATGACTAGGTGAATGCGGCGTGGAGACACTGTGTCCTGACTCATGTAAACTGAGTTTCTCCCCCAATTCCTGAACCATCAAATTAGAAACATGCTGCATCAGGGTAACCAAAGGATTCATGGTAACAGTGGTAATTTGGGCCTGTTATTCTGTCACACACACAGGGGGTAGGGAAGTAAACACAGCTCAACCCGCATCCCTGTCCCTGCCTACTTGCCTCACAAGTCCTAGTGACAAGGGACAACTGGTCGAAAAACCTTCAACTAGGATAAGTGCAAGGAAGATGAACAAAACACACAACAGAAAATGTATAAAGGTAGACCAGGCACTCTATATATGTAGCTAACAAGCGAGATATTTATTAAATAAAATGCAATCAAATATAAAAATCACATAAAATAGCAGCATAAAATAACAGTAGCCCAATAAATAAATGGCAACAATCTAGCAGCAACAATTAAATCAATTAGCAGCAACAAATGTCAGCAAATATCAGCAACAAATGTATCATTATCAGCAGCAAAATATAGCAAAGGACAATGATGATTTAAAGTCCATCCACATGAACCGCAAGTGCAAATCAAATACTCCTTTTTAGCTGCAGTAGTAAAAAAATGCCAAAGTCTTTCTTTCAAATGAATTGCCCGAGTGCCGGGTCAAGACAGTGTCTTATGTTATTGCAATTCCACTCCTGGCTAGTTTGCGGTATAACGGGAGAGACTAGAGGGTACAATGTAGAAAGCAAGGTGGCGTCCCACTTAGTTGTACTTGCTCATTCAATGTTACCTTACTCTTGCTCAATTCCCATCTCTGAATGCCGACTCGTTGATTTATAATGGAGTAGATGTCAGCTTACTCTGTATCCAGTGTCGTCAGCAAATTCAGCGCTCGTTGAAATCGAGTATCGCCAGGGTTTTTCGTTCCAGGAACTTAGGTCAAATCCATGGGATACTCTCTGCCAGCCTGCCGGTGCAAGGTATAGCCCATACGCGTTTCGGGGACTTGGCCCCTTCTTCACTGAGGATTATTTATTGGGCTACTGTTATTTTATGCTGCTATTTTATGTGATTTTTATATTTGATTGCATTTTATTTAATAAATATCTCGCTTGTTGGCTACATATATAGAGTTCCTGGTCTACCTTTATAAATTTTCTACAACCCCCTTGGGGCTGGGTGGGCCACTTAGACCAAGAGCACCTGTTCCACATTGTCCAGCTGGAGTGATCCACAGATATCCCTTATATATAAAACACACAACAGAGCAGTCAAACGAGCCAAGTCAAAACCTGGAGAGCAGCAAGGTACCGTCAGGAGAAAGCCAAAGTCAGAACTAGGAAGGAACGGGAAGACCGAGGGAAGTCTATCAAGAGCAGGAGAACAGCAACCCAGGTAAGTAATCGCAGGAAGGACCTCGATAACAGGCAATCTGTGGCCAGCAGATTGCCTGTTTAAATAGGGCGCTGGTGAAGTCATGTGACGTGGCCAGTGTCACATGACTCCTCAGTTCTAATACAGCCGAGCGAGCAACTCGGCGCTCAGCCCCATTGCGGTTACCATGGGAACGGGTCCCGGCAGTCCACGCCTCCACACAGAGTGCACCGTGACAATACCGGACCCACAGTCACTGTCCCTGCCCAGTGAACAGGCCTAGATGATGGCGGACACAGCAGAGCCTGCAAAGTCAATACTGTGCCGCAAAACAGGACAAACCTAGCTGATGGCGGACATAGCAGAGCCTGCCAAGTCAATACTGCACCGCAGAACAGTTCTGTACAGCCTGACAATCACACAACCCTATCTATCTAATGTCAGGCCTAGGCTTAGTCTCTGTTACTTCAAGCACCACTAGTATAAGGCGATAAGTAAATGGGTGTACTTACCTGCGTCCGTTCTGGGCCCGAGGATGCCTCTTACCCGAGATGGCCACCAGTCTCTCAGCACATGTGCGGCTTTGCTTGGTAGATAGACTTCTGTTTAAATGCTGTAAGTAGTCCTCCTGGAACAATTCCTCTTCCTAAGAGCTGGATCTAGGTGAGGGACAACGACTAGTCCCCTTCCACTGCGTCCCCGATCACTCCAGGACACTCGGACACCAAGATGGAATCGGATTCAGTCTCACACAAAACATCCCTTCCACCATGTCAGTTGCGCTCAGCTCAGCTCCCACTTCCTGGTCCTTCCAGTAGCAGAGCATGAGTCCTCCACTCTTTTGCATATTTAAATTCAGCAGTAACTTAGCTGGAACAGAGTACCAGCGGCCTCTTGCGTTCAAAATTCTGAATGACAGTTATGTACAAACATTGAACAATGAGAGCTGTCTCACAATGTCACCCTCTCAATCTCACCCTCCTCTATCGCCTCCACTGCTGACCAGCACCAGCCGTCGGTTGCCGACGCATTTGAACTCACCGCGCCCTACGCCCCCGGGGACCAATGCGTGCGTTCACTCAATGAGCTCCTGGGAAGGGTTATCGCCCAACATATGCCGCCCTTCAATATTGTGGACTGCAATCCCTTCCGGCAGATGTTGGATCGGACCCAACCCAGATGATCCCCTACACCAGCACATTGTGCAGAATGTATCTCTGTCTATGGATCACGCCGTCAATGACAGGGTGCATCTGACAATGGATGCCTGGGCCAGCAGACATGGGCAGGGAGGATACATCAGTTTTATAGCCCATTGGGTGTCCCTCCAAGGGATCATCAGATGTGGCGGTATCTGACTTTGTGGTGCCGCCCCGGGGAGTCCAGGGGAGAACTGCTGGTCTCCCTCAAGCCACTGTCTCCACCCCTGCTGAGCCCCCCAAGCAAGCGTCCCCATGGCTACGCAAGTGTGGGGCACATCTGCTGCCAGGCCATGCTCCAGCTTGTGAGCTTAGGGGAACGGAGACACACTGGATCTGATGTTCTGACCGCCCTTCAGGTTCAGGTCCACAAGTGGCTTACACTCCGAAGGCTCCAGGCAGGTATGGTTGTTTGTGAGAACGGCAGCAAACTCCTCGTTGCCCTCAATGCTGGCAGTCTAACAGACTTGCCCTGCATGGCACATGTCCTCAACCTTGTGGTACAGAAGTTCCTACACACATACCGAAGGTCGAGCAACGTGTACGTAGGATTGCCAGCCACTTTCGATGCTCCCCAACCGCCACCGCCCCTGTCCAAACTGCAGCAGGACAACAGCCTGCCACCTCACAGGCTGATTGTTGACAGTGTGATGCGGTGGAACTCCACCCTCCACATGCTGGAGAGGTTGTGGGAGCAGTGAAAGAATACTTGGTGAACCAAGGCACTTCCGGGCCATCACACCCGCTCCCCTACATCACCAAAGCGGAGTGGGGACAGATACACCAGGTCTGCCACGTGTTGGCCCCATTCAAGCAGGCAACCAAGATGGTCAGCAGGGAGCATGTCTGCCTCAATGACGTGCTCCCCATAGTGTTCCTGCTGGACAGGACACTAGATCACCTGTTCGATGCTGGGGAGAGTGCCTTGGTGGAGCAAGAAGAGGCAACAATGCTCCACCAAGACCAGGCCCAGGAGGAGGAGGAGAAAGAATTTGTTGAGGAGTTTGCAGATGTCCAGGAGTCTGGGCCTGGTCAGGAGGCAGAGCCAGTGCTGGGGGCACTGTTAGTCGGGGGTGGGGCGGCTCCCACAGGGAGCAGCAGCAAAAACAGAAGGACCAAGATGTCATGGTCCCGGGCAGCCAAGAAGAGTCACAGCGGGCTGTCCTCTTCCCCATGGCTGCCCACATGCTGCGAATCCTCAGGAGGGACCTCCGTATCAAGAAAATTAAGGAGAGGGATGATTTTTTCTTGGCCACCCTTTTAGACCCTCGCTGCAAGGGGAAACTGGAGCAGTTCCTCCCAGCGAGCCGGAGGGATGCCTGTATAAATAACCTGCAGGCCTGTCTGCTCTGCCGGCTGGAGAAGGCCATCCCTCATGCTCCTGTTCTCCCCTCCCATCCCCATCCACAGGTGGCTGGCCCAAGCAGCTCCAGCAGGGTAGGTGATCTTATGGGTGAGATGGGGGGGTGGTCACTGACAAGCGGACCCGTTTGTCCACTGACTCCATGGACAGACTGACATTTATCAAAATGAACGAGTGCTGGATCGGCAGCGACTTCTTTGCCCCCGCCATCGGCTCCGGGCACTGAAGGGTCCATTGTCAATCCCTCTCCTTGGCTCTCCCTCCCAAACTTCATTGTTTAACTTCTGTATATATTTCTTGACAAATGTATTTATTTATATATTTATTTATGGATTATTTTTTTAAATATATTTATATATAATTTATTTATATATTTCAGTTTTGATGAATTTATTTATGTATTTTTTGATGAATTTATGTATTTATTTATGGATGCATTTATTAATATATTTATTTATTGATGACTATTTACTGTATATAGTTCTCTATTGTTGAATTTCTTTCCTTTTTTGGGGGCGAACATTTTTATTTATCGATGAGTTGATTTATATTTTTTATTAATTTATTAAACCTCTTATTGATTTATTCATTCATTTAACTAATTGTTGAAATATATATATTACACATTAAGCCCGTTACAATAACGGGCACTAGAACAGTAGTGCATAAACATTAGTAGGACCAGTAGGTCTAAAATATCAAGGAAACTTGACCACATTGCCTTTTTGTGTCGAATAACTCGATTAAATTGATTAATCATATCAGCACTAGTATAGTGCAACCCTTAGGGTACTTCACACTAGTGTTTTTCTTTTACCATAATGAGTTCTGTCACGATTCAGTATTATCCTAATGCTTCTGAATGGAGAGCAATACGTTCAGTATACATAAGGATGTCTTCAGTTCAGTCACTGTACGGCTTTTGGACGGTTTTTCTGGAACCTACAGGATCTGATTTTCTATGTCAAGTCCACAAAGATGAAGCAAAGCTTCAGCAGCTGGGGACCATTACTGAGTCATCATTGAGGGGAGGGGAACTGATCCCGGTGGCAGAGCCAGGGACACTTCCACACCTGGGCCGAGGTAAGCTGGTTCCTCACTGGCTTCTGTGCTCTGACGAGCAGAGGACGGCTGCCGATGACTGAAGCATGGGGTGTGTGTGGCGCTGATCATGTATAGGTCGTGCGATCCGCGGTAACAATGCCTCTTCACAGACAAAAGGAGGATGACAAAGCCGCTGCTAAACCACGCCAGTCCTGCTGCCCTCTGGCTTGTAGGAATTAGCACATGGGGAGGCAGGCTGTGTTACCACAGTGTTCTTCTCTAGACTTAATGTGCCCGATATGGAAACTGACAGCAGACCTGTGCGGGCAGCGTGTGGAGCTAATGTCGTACTAATTTATTGTGGGTGGTACAAACTTAAAATACAATCGATAAACAATTTTGACAAAGGAAAATATTGCTTTTTGTATGAATGGGAGCACGTTCTTGCTCTAGATGACGAACCTGCTGCTATAAGAGGTGTCTAAGTTTATTTTTGTTCTTGTCCAGGTCTGATGGAGGCCTATTCCTGGGAACACATTCCTGTTGCAAATAAAGAACCTGCTGCTGTCTGTTCCTGCTGAGGTAGGCCGAGCTATGTGTAGACCTTAGACTCGACCATTAACATGTACAGTACAGACCAAAAGTTTGGACACACCTTCTCATTCAAAGAGTTTTCTTTATTTTCATGACTATGAAAATTGTAGATTCACACTGAAGGCATCAAAACTATGAATTAACACATGTGGAATTATATACATACCAAAAAAGCGTGAAACAACTGAAAATATGTCATATTCTAGGATCTTCAAAGTGGCCACCTTTTGCTTTGATTACTGCTTTGCACACTCTTGGCATTCCCTTGATGAGCTTCAAGAGGTAGTCACCTAAAATGGTTTTCACTTCACAGGTGTGCCCTGTCAGGTTTAACAAGTGGGATTTCTTGCCTTAAAAATGGGGTTGGGACCATCAGTTGCGTTGTGGAAAAGTCAGGTGGATACACAGCTGTTAGTCCTACTGAATAGACTGTTAGAATTTGTATTATGGCAAGAAAAAAGCAGCTAAGTAAAGAAAAACAAGTCGCCATCATTACTTTAAGAAATGAATGTCAGTCAGTCCAAAAAATTGGGAAACTTTGAAAGTGTCCCCAAGTGCAGTCACAAAAACCATCAAGCGCTACAAAGAAACTGGCTCACATGCGGACCGCCCCAGGAAAGGAAGACCAAGAGTCACCTCTGCTGCGGAGGATAAGTTCATCCGAGTCACCAGCCTCAGAAATCGCAGGTTAACAGCAGCTCAGATTAGAGACCAGGTCAATGCCACACAGAGTTCTAGCAGCAGACACATCTCTAGAACAACTGTTAAGAGGAGACTGTTTGAATCAGGCCTTCATGGTAGAATATCTGCTAGAAAACCACTGCTAAGGACAGGCAACAAGCAGAAGAGACTTGTTTGGGCTAAAGAACACAAGGAATGGACATTAGACCAGTGGAAATCTGTGCTTTGGTCTGATGAGTCCAAATTTGAGATCTTTGGTTCCAACCACCGTGTCTTTGTGCGACGCACGGATGGACTCTACATGCCTGGTTCCCACCGTGAAGCATGGAGGAGGAGGTGTGATGGTGTGGGGGTGCTTTGCTGGTGACACTGTTGGGGATTTATTCAAAATTGAAGGCATACTGAACCAGCAGGGCTACCACAGCATCTTGCAGCGACATGCTATTCCATCCGGTTTGCGTTTAGTTGGACCATCATTTATTTTTCAACAGGACAATGACCCCAAACACACCTCCAGGCTGTGTAAGGGCTATTTGACCATGAAGGAGAGTGATGGGGTGCTGCGCCAGATGACCTGGCCTCCACAGTCACCGGACCTGAACCCAATTGAGATGGTTTGGGGTGAGCTGGACCGCAGAGTGAAGGCAAAAGGGCCAACAAGTGCTAAGCATCTCTGGGAACTCCTTCAAGACTGTTGGAAGACCATTTCAGGTGACTACCTCTTGAAGCTCATCAAGGGAATGCCAAGCAGTACTCAAAGCAAAAGGTGGCTACTTTGAAGAACCTAGAATATGACATATTTTCAGTTGTTTCACACTTTTTTGTTATGTATATAATTCCACATGTGTTAATTCATAGTTTTGATGCCTTCAGTGTGAATCTACAATTTTCATAGTCATGAAAATAAAGAAAACTCTTTGAATAAAAAGGTGTGTCCAAACTTTTGGTCTGTACTGTACCTGCTGCTATTTGTCCAGATCATGTTAAGTTATGTTACCGTTACCTTTATCTGCTGCTACTGTCTGTCCTGATCTTGATGAGTTATGTGTCGGCCTTGTCCTACACCATTACCATTTCCCTGCTGCTGTCTGTTCTGTTCCTGCTGAGTTAGGTCCATCTATGTGTATGCCTTATACTACAGCATTACCATTTCCCTGCTGCTGTCTGTTCTTTTCCTGCTGATTTACACCCAAATATGTGTATGTCTGACACTAAAGCGTAACCATTTCAAGCTGCTGCTGTCTGTCCTGATATTACTGAGTTAAGCCCATCTATGTGTATGCTTAAGGCCCCATGCACACGGCCGTTGTTCATGGCCGTGTGCGGGCCGTGGAACCACGGCCTGGATCCCTCCTGAGAGCAGGAGCGCACGGCGTCACTGGTTGCTATGACGCCGTGCGCTCCCTGCTGCCGGCACAGTACAGTAATACACTGGTATGATCTATACCAGTGTATTACTGTACTGTGCCGGCAGCAGGGAGCGCACGGCGTCATAGCAACCAGTGACGCCGTGCGCTCCTGCTCTCAGGAGGGATCAAGGCCGCGGTTCCACGGCCCACACACGGCCGTGAACAACGGCCGTGTGCATGGGGCCTTACACTACAGCGTTACCATTTACCTGCGTTACCATTTACCTGCAAGTTTGGTCTAGCTAGGTGTAGGCCTTATACTATACCCTTAACAATTACCTGCTGCTGCTGTCTGTCCTGATCCTGCTGAGGACTACCATCATGGACCACTTATTCGCCCTTTGACTTTATCAACCATCGAATATTAGAATTCTCTTAAACTGGTGTGCATGCTTAATTTTTTGCGCATGTGCTCTCTTCATCATATATTGTAAATATTTACATATATAAATATATATATTCTTTTTAATAAAATAAAATCATGCGGTGTTACGCTTTATTCACCCCCAAACTTTTTTATTTTTATTTTATTTTATCTGCTATAATTTTGCTTTAATTGGGTTTTCGGTGGCCCTGGTGTGGTTCTTACTAAAACTAGGTGGTGACCGCATGTGGGCTTCCCTTTTTAAAAGGTCTTGTGCATTTAACATTGTACAGGACTAATTAAGGACCCTAATGAAATTTTATTATTTTGTTATTTTCTTGTTTGTTTTATTCAGGATTTAGGTTCGAACATACACTCACCTAAAGAATTATTAGGAACACCTGTTCTATTTCTCAATAATGCGATTATCTAGTCAACCAATCACATGGCAGTTGCTTCAATGCATGTAGGGTTGTGGTTCTGGTCAAGACAATCTCCTGAACTCCAAACTGAATGTCAGAATGAGAAAGAAAGGTGATTTAAGCAATTTTGAGCATGGCATGGCTGTTGGTACCAGACGGGCCGGTCTGAGTATTTCACAAACTGCTCAGTTACTGGGATTTTCACGCACAACCATTTCTAGGGTTTACAAAGAATGGTGTGAAAAATGAAAAACATCCAGTATGCAGCAGTTCTGTGGGCAAAAATGCCTTGTTGATGCTAGAGGTCAGAGGAGAATAGGCAGACTGATTCAAGCTGATATAAGAGCAACGTTGACTGAAATAACCACTCGTTACAACTGAGGTATGCAGCAAAGCATTTGTGAAGCCACAACACGCACAACCTTGAGGCGGATGGGCTACAACAGCAGAAGACCCCACCGGGTACCACTCATCTTCACTACAAATAGGAAAAATAGGCTACAATTTGCACAAGCTCACCAAAAGTGGACTGTTGAAGACTGGAAAAATGTTGCCTGGTCTGATGAGTCTCGATTTCTGTTGAGACATTCAAATTGTAGAGTCCAAATTTGGCGTAAACAGAATGAGAACATGTATCCATCATGCCTTGTTACCACTGTGCAGGCTGGTGGTGGTGGTGTAATGGTATGGAGGATGTTTTCTGGGCACAGTTTGGGCCCCTTAGTGCCAATTGGCCATCGTTTAAATGCCACGGGCTACCTGAGCATTGTTTCTGACCATGTCCATCCCTTCATGACCACCATGTACCCATCCTCTGATGGCTACTTCCAGCAGGATAATGCACCATGTCACAAAGCTCGAATCATTTCAAATTGGTTTCTTGAACATGACAATGAGTTCACTGTACTAAAATAACCCCCACAGTCACCTGATTTCAACCCAATAGAGCATCTTTGGGATGTGGTGGAATGGGAGCTTCGTGCCCCGGATGTGCATCCCTCAAATCTCCATCAAATGCAAGATGCTATCCTATCAATATGGGCCAACATTTCTAAAAAATGCTATCAGCACCTTGTTGAATCAATGCCACGTAGAATTAAGGCAGTTCTGAAGGCAAAAGGGGGTCCAACACTGTATTAGTATGGTGTTCCTAATAATTCTTTAGGTGAGTGTAGTGTTGTCTGTCGTCCTGACTTCCATGTTGACCTCTCCACATGGTTGGGTATGACTGGCATTACCTCATTCGTGTGCTAATCCTGTTTTGGGAATGGAGCGTTATTGCCACATCTATAAATTTTTATATACATTTTTATTTGATGTTACTTATTGACAACTATGAAATGATACTGTGCACATGAGATTTTTATAGAATCAAAGCTTTTCATTTTTCATTATAACCTGTGGTATATATAATGTTCTTGAAGCCATGTCACCATTTTGGGAGTTATTCTTATAATTTCCAAGGTTTGCTATCATGTGACCACATAAACAGGATTCGTTTGTGGCTCAGCTTGCATTCAGTTTCTGGTGCGAACACGTGATCTGTTATCATGTGAACACCCTGTCTATAGACACTAGCGGCCTGTGTGTGTTCCTCCTTCGATGCGATCACATTATTGCATCACATTTTTCGTTATGTAATGCGGAAGCAATGCGCCAACATGCGCTGTTAAGCAAATGGGACGCTATATTAGAACCATGCTAGTTAGTTCTTGGCCCCGTTCATTATGTTTTTAATCGGTACACTGGATATTTTAATGACAAAATTGCATTTTGACATATTTTTTTAATCTGGAATTGTGATGAATTAAGGAAATAATATGAGTTCAAATACTTTAATGGAAGTTAATAATCTCTTAACAGTATGGATAATTGTATATAATTGAATTCTTTTTTATGTTTAGACACAATGCAAATCAAACACATTAAGGCCTCATGCACACGACAGTATTTTTTCACGGTCCGCAAAAACGGGGTCCGTAGGTCCATGATCCGTGACAGTTTTTTCATCCGTGGGTCTTCCTTGATTTATGGAGGATCCACGGACATAAAAAAAAAGTCGCTTTGGTGTCCGCCTGGCCGTGCGGAGCCAAACGGATCCGTCCTGAATTACAATGCAAGTCAATGGGGACGGATCCGTTTGACGTTGACACAATATGGTGCAATTGCAAACGGATCCGTCCCCCATTGACTTTTAATGTAAAGTCAGGAGTCCCTTTTATACCATCGATCAGAGTTTTCTCCAATCCGATGGTATATTTTAACTTGAAGCGTCCCCATCACCATGGGAATGCCTCTATGTTAGAATATACTGTCGGATATGAGCTAGATCGTGAAACTCAGATCCGACAGTATATTCTAACACAGAGGCGTTCCCATGGTGATGGGGACGCTTCAGGTTAGAATATACTAAAAAACTGTGTACATGACTGCCCACTGCTGCCTGGCAGGTGCTGCCAGGCAGCAGGGGGCAGACCCCCCCCCCCCCGTTTTTAACTCATTGGTGGCCAGTGCGGCCAACCCCCCTCCCCCCCTGTAGTTAACTCATTGGTGGCCAGTGCGGCCGGCCCCCCTCCCTCCCCTGTAGTTAACTCATTGGTGGCCAGTGGGCCCCCCCTC
Source organism: Bufo gargarizans (assembly GCF_014858855.1). NCBI lineage: Eukaryota > Metazoa > Chordata > Amphibia > Anura > Bufonidae > Bufo > Bufo gargarizans. The sequence continues at coordinate 84,114,893 of NC_058087.1, read as the reverse complement.
CCTCCCCTGTAGTTAACTCATTGGTAGCCAGTGGGCCCCCCCTCCCCTGTAGTTAACTCGTTGGTGGCCAGTGGGACCCCCCTCCCTCCTCTGTAGTTAACTCGTTGGTGGCCAGCCCCCCCCTCCCCTGTAGTTAACTCATTGGCGGCCAGTGGGCCCTCCCCCCTCCCTCCCCCTCCTAATTAAAATCTCCCCCCCCTATCATTGGTGGCAGTGGAGAGTACCGATCGGAGTCCCAGTTTAATCGCTGGGGCTCCGATCGCTAACCATGGCAACCGGGACGCTACTGCAGTCCCGGTTGCCATGGTTACTTAGCAATTTGTAGAAGCATCATGCTTACCTGCGAGCTGAGATGTCTGTGTCTGGCCGGGAGCTCCTCCTACTGGTAAGTGACAGATCATTAGGCAATGCACCGCACAGACCTGTCACTTACCAGTAGAAGGAGCTCCCGGCCGGACACAGACATCGCAGCTCGCAGGTAAGTATGATGCTTCTACAAATTGCTAAGTAACCATGACAACCGGGACTGCATTAGCGTCCCGGTTGCCATGGTTACCGATCGGAGCCCCAGTGATTAAACTGGGACTCCGATCGGTACTCTCCACTGCCACCAATGATAGGGGGGGGGAGATTTTAATTAGGAGGGGGAGGGAGGGGAGAGGGCCCACTGGCCACCAATGAGTTAACTACAGCGGAGGGAGGGAGGGCCTACTGGCCACCAATGAGTTAACTACAGGGGAGGGAGGGGGGGCTGGCTACCAACGAGTTAACTACAGGGGAGGGAGGGGGGCCCCACTGGCTACCAATGAGTTAACTACAGGGGAGGGAGGGGGGGGGGGGGCGGCCGCACTGGCCACCAATGTGTTAACTACAGGGGGGGGAGGGGGGTCCGCCTGCCCCCTGCTGCCTGGCAGCACCTGCCAGGCAGCAGGGGGCAGTCATGTACACAGTTATTTTAGTATATTCTAACCTGAAATGTCCCCATCACTATGGGAGCGCCTCGGTGTTAGAATATACTGTCGGATCTGAGTTTTCACGAAGTGAAAACTCAGCTCTGAAAAAGCTTTTATGCAGACGGATCTTCGGATCCGTCTATATGAAAGTAACCTACGGCCACGGATCACGGACACGGATGCCAATCTTGTGTGCATCCATGTTCTTTCACGGACCCATTGACTTGAATGGGTCCGTGAACCGTTGTCCGTCAAAAAAATAGGACAGGTCCTATTTTTTTGACGGACAGGATACACGGATCACGGATACGGCTGCAAAACGGTGCATTTTCCGATTTTTCCACGGACCCATTGACTTTCAATGGGTCCGTGGAAAAATCGGAAAATGCACCCTTTTGTAGCCGTATCCGTGATCCGTGTATCCTGTCCGTAAAAAAAATAGGACCTGTCCTATTTTTTTGACGGACAACGGTCCACGGACCCATTCAAGTCAATGGGTCCGTGAAAGAACATGGATGCACACAAGATTGGCATCCGTGTCCGTGATCCGTGGCCGTAGGTTACTTTCATATAGACGGAAAACGGCACAACGGCCACGGATGCACACAACGGTCGTGTGCATAAGGCCTAAATCTAATTCAATTATTAATAGTTTTCATTAAATAATCACCTAAGTTTGTATTTGTAATTGGCACCACTCACTTTTGTCACTGCTTGAGAAAGGTCCCATTGTGTGGACTGAAACATCCCTTTTGGCTGAATAAACCCACATTTTATTGAGGATGTGCCATGACATGTGTTTATATATATGCAGTGGATATAAAAAGTCTACACACCTATGTTAAAAATTTTATGTTTCTGTGATGTAAAAAAAAATTGACAAAGATAAATCATTTTAGAACTTTTTCCATCTGTAATGTGATCTATAAACTGTACAACTCAATTGAAAAGCAAACTGAAATCTTTTAGGTAGAGGGAAGAAAAAAAAAAAAAAAAAAATATGGTTGCATAAGTGTGCACACCATTAAAAGGGTTCTGCAGTTTGTTTTAACGGATGATCTATCCTCTGGATACATTATCAACATCTGACCGGTTGGGGTCCGATACCCGGGACCCCAGCCGATCAGCTGTTTGAGACAGCAGCAGCGCTTCGGCAGCGCTGTGGTCTTCTCACTGTTTAACACTGCCCCAGTGATGTCACGACTAGTATCAACTAGCTTGGGCGGGGCTAAGCGCCATTCAAGTGAACGGAGTTTAGCCACGCCCAGGCCAGTTGATACTAGTCGTGACGTCACTCGGCCTGCGGTAAACAATGAGAAGGCCGCGGTGCTGCTGGACCGCCGCTGCCTTCTCAAACAGCTGATCGGCGGGGTCCCGTGTGTCAGACCCCCGCCAGTCAGATGCTGCTGATCTATCCTGAGGATAGATCATCAGTTAAAACAAACTGTAGAAACTTTGAAACTAATACTTTGTTGAAGCACCATTTGATTTTACTACAGCACTCAGTATTTTTGAGTATGAGTCTATCAGCATGGCACATTTTGACTTGGCAAGATTTGCCCACTCTTCTTTGCAAAAACACTCCAAATCTGTCAGATTGCGAGGGCTTCTCCTGTGCACAGCCTTCTTCAGATCACCCCACAGATTTTCATTCGGATTCAGGTCTAGGTTCTGGCTGGGCCATTCCAAAACTTTAATCTTCTTCTGGTGAAGCCGTTCCTTTGTTGATTTGGATGTATGCTTTGGGTCGTTGTCATGCTGAAAGATGAAGTTCCTCTTCATGTTCAGCTTTCTAGCAGAAGCCTGAAGGTTTTGTGCCAATATTGGCTGGTATTTGGAACTGCTCATAATTCCTTCTAGCTTAACTAAGGCCCCAGTTCCAGCTAAAGAGAAACAGCCCCAAAGCATGATGCTGCCACCACCATGCTTCACTGTGGGTATGGTGTTCCTTTGGTGATGTGCAGTGTTGTTTTTGGGCCAAACATATCTTTTGGAATTATGGCCAAAAAGTTCAACCTTGGTTTCATCAGACCATAACAACTTTTCCCACATACTTTTGGGAGACTTCAGAGGTGTTTTTGAAAAATGTAGCCTGGCTTGGATGTTTTTCTTCGTAAGAAAAGGCTTTCGTCTTGCCACTCTACCCCATAGCCCAGACATATGAAGAATATGGGAGATTGTTGTCACATGTATCACACAGCCAGTACTTGCCAGATATTCCTGCAGCTCCTTTAATGTTGATGTAGGCCTCTTGGTAGCCTCCCATACCAGTTTTCTTCTCGTCTCTTCATCAATTTTGTAGGGACGTCCAGTTCTTGGTAATGTCACTGTTGTGCCATATTTTCTCCACTTGATGATGACTGTCTTCACTGTGTTCCATGGTATATCTAATGCCTTGGAAATTCTTTTGTACCCTTCTCCTGACAGATACCTTTTAACAATAAGATCCCTCTGATGTTTTGGAAGCTCTCTGTGGACCATGGCTTTTGCTGTGGGATGCGACTAAGAAAATTTCAGGAAAGACCAACTAGAGCAGCTGAACTTTATTTGGGGTTAATCAGAGGCACTTTAAATGATGGCAGGTGTATGCTGACTCCTATGTAACATGATTTTGAATGTGATTGCTTAATTCTACACAGCTACATCCCCAGTTATAAGAGGGTGTGCAACCACATTATTTTTTGTTTTGTTTTCTTCCCTCCACCTAAAATATTTCAGTTTGTTTTTCAATTGAGTGGTACAGTTTATAGGTCACATTAAAGGTGGAAAAAGTTCTGAAATGATTTATGTTTGTCTCATTTTTTTACAGCACAGAAACCTGACATTTTAACAGGGGTGTGTAGACTTTTTTATATCCACTGTGTGTATACAGGTCCTTCTAAAAAAATTAGCATATTGTGATAAAGTTCATTATTTTCTGTAATGTACTGATAAACATTAGACTTTCATATATTTTAGATTCATTACACACAACTGAAGTAGTTCAAGCCTTTTATTGTTTTAATATTGATGATTTTGGCATACAGCTCATGAAAACCCAAAATTCCTATCTCAAAAAATTAGCATATTTCATCCGACCAATAAAATAAAAGTGTTTTTAATACAAAAAAGTCAACCTTCAAATAATTATGTTCAGTTATGCACTCAATACTTGGTCGGGAATCCTTTTGCAGAAATGACTGCTTCAATGCGGCGTGGCATGGAGGCAATCAGCCTGTGGCACTGCTGAGGTGTTATGGAGGCCCAGGATGCTTCGATAGCGGCCTTAAGCTCATCCAGAGTGTTGGGTCTTGCGTCTCTCAACTTTCTCTTCCCAATATCCCACAGATTCTCTATGGGGTTCAGGTCAGGAGAGTTGGCAGGCCAATTGAGCACAGTAATACCATGGTCAGTAAACCATTTACCAGTAGTTTTGGCACTGTGAGCAGGTGCCAGGTCGTGCTGAAAAATGAAATCTTCATCTCCATAAAGCTTTTCAGCAGATGGAAGCATGAAGTGCTCCAAAATCTCCTGATAGCTAGCTGCATTGACCCTGCCCTTGATAAAACACAGTGGACCAACACCAGCAGCTGACATGGCACCCCAGACCATCACTGACAGTGGGTACTTGACACTGGACTTCAGGCATTTTGGCATTTCCCTCTCCCCAGTCTTCCTCCAGACTCTGGCACCTTGATTTCCGAATGACATGCAAAATTTGCTTTCATCCGAAAAAAGTACTTTGGACCACTGAGCAACAGTCCAGTGCTGCTTCTCTGTAGCCCAGGTCAGGCGCTTCTGCCGCTGTTTCTGGTTCAAAAGTGGCTTGACCTGGGGAATGCCGCACCTGTAGCCCATTTCCTGCACACGCCTGGACACGGTGGCTCTGGATGTTTCTACTCCAGACTCAGTCCACTGCCTCCGCAGGTCCCCCAATCGGTCCTTCTCCACAATCTTCCTCAGGGTCCGGTCACCTCTTCTCGTTGTGCAGCGTTTTCTGCCACACTTTTTCCTTCCCACAGACTTCCCACTGAGGTGCCTTGATACAGCACTCTGGGAACAGCCTATTCGTTCAGAAATTTCTGTCTGTGTCTTACCCTCTTGCTTGAGGGTGTCAATGATGGCCTTCTGGACAGCAGTCAGGTCGGCAGTCTTACCCATGATTGTGGTTTTGAGTAATGAACCAGGCTGGGAGTTTTTAAAAGCCTCAGGAATCTTTTGCAGGTGTTTAGAGTTAATTAGTTGATTCAGATGATTAGGTTAATAGCTCGTTTAGAGAACCTTTTCATGATATGCACATTTTTTTAGATAGGAATTTGGGGTTTTCATGAGCTGTATGCCAAAATCATCAATATTAAAACAATAAAAGGCTTGAACTTCTTCAGTTGTGTGTAATGAATCTAAAATATATGAAAGTCTAATGTTTATCAGTACATTACAGAAAATAATGAACTTTATCACAATATGCTAATATTTTGAGAAGAACCTGTATATATTGACATTTTTTTATTTTTTATTTCTTGTGGGCTTTACAATCTTAAAAATCCTTTGAAATACAAAAATGGCAAAGGAATATATTGCAATTTGTATGGGAACACATTCCTGCTGCCAACAAAGAACATATTGCTGTCAGAGGCGTATACGTTTTTTTGGGGGGGTTGCCCCGGTCTGGCAGGGTCCAATTCCTGGGAACATATTCCTGCTACAAACAAAGTAGCGAGCTATGTGTAGGCCTTGTACTGCACCTTTTGCCATGTACCTGCTGCTTCTACTGTGGTCCTGATCCTGCTGAGTTTTGTGTAGGCCGTTTAATCCCCCATTACCTTTACCTGCTGCTGCTCTCTGTCCTGATCCAGATGAGTTTGCCCCAGGATTAAAGGGGCCTTCCTGCAACCTTATAGGTTAAAATTAATTTAAAAAATAATATCTAAAAACGAAAGCACACGTTAGAACGTGTAGAAATATTTATTAACAATGTTGATAAACAAATATGCCTTTAAGGCAACTTTTTTAGTTGCTTATGGAGGTCCAGAAACTCCTGAATCCCCTTACGGTGCAGTCCCTCCAGCTGATGCACCTTCTTATCCAGATGCTGCTGCTGCTGATGCAACCTCCTTTGCTGCTTACAATTCGTTATTTAATTATATTTATGATGATTATATAGTTTGTTAGTTAGTGATAGTTCAGAATAGTATAATGTTATTTAGTTGGTTAGTTAGTGCTAGTTCAGTACAGTATACTTGTATTTAGTTGGTTAGTTTGTGATAGTTATGTAGAGCATAATGTTATTTATTTGTTTAGTTAATGATTTTTATGTAGATTATAGAGTTAGTGTCCAGTGTGATTTTCTTTTACTGTTGTGTGTTGCCCCCTAAATTTTGGCTCTTTGTTTCTGTACATGTTATGGATTATATTGCTGTGTGCACATATTTACCCTCCTGGCGGGGGCTGGTGAAAACCTCCTCCTTCTCCTCTTTTTCCTCATCAGGAGCTGGGGGGGGGGGGGGAATGCAGCTCCAGAGAGGAACCAGCCTCTTTGGCCTCCACATCCACCATTTCGCCAACATCAGGTGGTGGTGGAGCATCTGCATGCTGGGAGGGTCCAGCATGCTCTCCCTCCTCCTCAATGCCAAGACCATAACCACCACCATACAGAGGGAACTGGAACCTCTGTAATCACACAATGTTTAGAATTTAGACAAACTCATAACAAATGCAACGTCACTCCTTAATGACTGGGCCATTTTTCTCCTTTTTGCCCGGGGTCATTTTGAACAAATCTGACATGTGTCAATTTATGTGGTAGTAACTTTAAAACACTTTTACTTATCCAGCCCATTATGAGATTTAATTTTTCCACTGTCATGAAATACATTATGTGACGAGAAAACAGTCACAAAACTTAATTTGTGATTTTTTTAAAAATACTAAATTTACCAAAAATTTGATCACTTGATATTACGCTTTTGTTATGTAAGGTTCAACAAAATGACAGTTTTTATTTTTTACAGTGTTCACCTGAGGGGTTCGGTCATGTGATATTTTTATACTGCTCGTTATTACGGACGTGGCGATACCTAATATGTATATATTTTATTTTATTATTACACAATAATAGCATTTATGAACCAAAATAAATCATGTTTTAATGTCTCCATATTCTGAGAGCCATATTTGTTTTATTTTTTTGGGCGATTGTCTTAAGTAGAAGCTCATTTTTTGGTGACGGTTAAATTGGTACAATTTTGGGGGTGATACAACGTTTTGATTGCTTTGTGTTGCACATTTAGTAACATAGTATATAAGGCCAAAAAAAGAAATTTGTCCATCCAGTTCGGCCTGTTATCCTGCAAGTTGATCCAAAAGAAGGCCCAAAAAAAAAAAACGGAGTAGAAGCCAATTTTCCCCACTTAAGGGAGGAAATTTCCTTCCTGACTCCAATCAGGCAATCAGAATAACTCCCTGGAACAACGACCTCCAAAAAACAACAAAAAATGTTTTATTTAGCACAGTTTTTTATTTTTTTAACGGTGTTCATCTGAGGGGTTAGATCATGTGATATTTTTATAGAGACGGTCGATAAGTATGCGGCGATACTTTATTTTGGAAAAAGGATGCTTTTTTTCCTTGACATTTTTGTTTTTGTTTTAAAATCTATATTTTTTTTACTTTTTTTTCCGTTTAATTTTTGTCCCCTACTGGGACTTTAACTTTTGGGGGTCTGATCCCCTTTACAATGCATTACAATACTTCTGTATTGTAATGCATTGGCTGTAATTGTGTTACCAGTGTAATGCAGGGTGCTGGATCTCACAGCCTCCCCGGAAGGCATCCACGATGCCTAAGGAAGGCATCAGGCTACCTTCCCTGCCCTGGGGGCCCCGTCACAGCAGCGCGGGGACCTAATGGACACCCTGCATAATGAAGCTCGCACGTGCCGAGGTCAGAGCTGACTGTGGCCGTGCAGGGGTTAATGCGCCGGCATCAGTGATTTCACCGATGCCGGCGCATACAGCAGGGGTCCAGCTATCAGTGACTGCCAGACCCTTGCCCCAGATCGGATGGGAGCACACACACATACACACACACATATATATTTGTGTGTGTGTAAAACGCACGACATCAGCCAGTTACATCTGTACCTCGCTGTTTGTATAAATGATATGTATATATATATATATATATATATATACAGTACAGATCAAAAGTTTGGACACACCTTCTCATTCAAAGAGTTTTCTTTATTTTCATGACTGTGAAAATTGAAGATTCACACTGAAGGCATCAAAACTATCAATTAACACATGTAGAATTATATACATAACAAAAAAGTGTGAAACAACTGAAAATATGTCATATTCTAGGTTCTTCAAAGTAGCCACCTTTTGCTTTGATTACTGCTTTGCACACTCTTGGCATTCTCTTGATGAGCTTCAAGAGGTAGTCACCTGAAATGGTTTTCACTTTACAGGTGTGCCCTGTTAAGTTTAATAAGTGGGATTTCTTGCCTTATAAATGGGGTTGGGTCCATCAGTTGCATTGTGGAGAAGTCAGGTGGATACACAGCTGATAGTCCTACTGAATAGACTGTTAGAATTTGTATTATGGCAAGAAAAAAGCAGCTAAGTAAAGAAAAATGAGTGGCCATCATTACTTTAAGAAATGAAGGTCAGTCAGTCCGAAAAATTGGGAAAACGTTGAAAGTGTCCCCAAGTGCAGTCACAAAAACCATCAAGCGCTACAAAGAAACTGGCTCACATGCGGACCGCCCCAGGAAAGGAAGACCAAGAGTCACCTCTGCTGCGGAGGATAAGTTCATCCGAGTCACCAGCCTCAGAAATCGCAAGTTAACGGCAGCTCAGATTAGAGACCAAGTCAATGCCACACAGAGTTCTAGCAGCAGACACATCTCTAGAACAACTATTAAGAGGAGACTGTGTGAATCAGGCCTTCATGGTAGAATATCTGCTAGGAAACCACTGCTAAGGACAGGCAACAAGCAGAAGAGACTTGTTTGGGCTAAAGAACACAAGGAATGGACATTAGACAAGTGGAAAATGTGGTTTGGTCTGATGAGTCAAAATTTTAGATCTTTGGTTCCAACCACCGTGTCTTTGTGCGACGCAGAAAAGGTGAACGGAAAGACTCTACATGCCTGGTTCCCACTGTGAAGCATGGAGGAGGAGGTGTGATGGTGTGGGGGTGCTTTTCTGGTGACACTGTTGGGGTTTAATTCAAAATTGAAGGCATACTGAACCAGCATGGCTATCACAGCATCTTGCAGCGGCATACTATTCCATCCGGTTTGCGTTTAGTTGGACCATCATTTATTTTTCAACAGGACAATGACCCCAAACACACCTCCAGGCTGTGCACGGGCTATTTTACCATGAAAGAGAGTGATGGGGTGCTGCACCAGATGACCTGGCCTCCACAGTCACCGGACCTGAACCCAATCAAGATGGTTTTGGGTGAGCTGGACCGCAGAGTGAAGGCAAAAGGGCCAACAAGTGCTAAGCATCTCTGGGAACTCCTTCAAGACCATTTCAGGTTACTTACCTCTTGAAGCTCATCAAGAGAATGCCAAGAGTGTGCAAAGCAGTAATCAAAGCAAAAGGTGGCTACTTTGAAGAACCTAGAATATGACATATTTTCAGTTGTTTCACACTTTTTTGTTATTTATATAATTCCACATGTGTTAATTCATAGTTTTGATGCCCTCAGTGTGAATCTACAATTTTCATAGTCATGAAAATAAAGAAAACTCTTTGAATGAGAAGGTGTGTCCAAACTTTTGGTCTGTACTGTATATATTTACACTCCAGCTGAGATGTATATATGTATCTAGCTGATTTGCTACATGTTACACCAGTTAATATGCAATCATTTGTAAAGGGATAAAATACTTATTTTTATAACTGCATATATACATTACAGAGTGTTGACAAGAGATACAAAAATAATGTAAGCATTGTACCTTGGCATATTCATTCATGAATCTCTATGATCCGCTCCGAATTCCTCCTCTTCAAATCCGACCATTTTTTTTATATGGCCATCCTAGGGTGATTGCCCTTAAACTTCCTCTTGAGTTCAGAACGGATCTCCCTCACAATGGCCTGCTTCTCAGCATGGATCCGGGTCTTGTCATAGCCCCGCTCCAACATGCGCTGCTGGATAAGCAGCTGAGCAGAGACGTACCTGTCTAGAGAAGTGACGGTACGGTAGGGGTTGTGCAGCTGGTTCGCCTCCCTGTGGGGCACCCTGGGTAACTCTAAATGAACCAGCAAATACTGGCGGTAAGACAAAGAAAGCTTCTCTTGACCAACAGGACACAAACTCTAATCTATAGATTGTGTGTGTGTGTGGGGGGGGGGGGGGGGTATATAGTGCCTATATATTTTTTTTTAGTGTATATATTTTATGTGCGGCAGGAAAATGAATGTGCAATATGCATGTGAGAGATATTTCTATGCTGTCCATACGTAGATGCTTCAGACATAGTGCTGTGATGTTACAACAAAACTTAGTGCACCAATCAGTGATATCTACTTAGACCTGATAAAAAGGGATGCTATATGTATTGCAAAAAAATAAAAATTTGGATCATAAGTGGCAATTTTCACAGTCACAAATATTTTAGAACACTCTATCTGCATATAAAGCGATTGGTCTGACATGCATGTGAAATGTAATCAAATACACTGGTGTAATGTCAAATTACTTACTGTGATCAGGAGTTCTTCTTCACTGTCTCGAAAATTGCTTCCGACCATCTTTTCCAATCGCCTCAAACTTCGGTTAGCTCCAAAACAGTTGCTAGGCCATGCCCCTTTTTGCACATGCACATTAAGCACATTTTATATTGCGATTTTAGTAATGAATATATATATATATATATATATATATATATATATGAACGAAGATAGCGAATTCACAATTATATAACAAATATTCGACCATATATTCGTGAAATATCGCAAAATCGAATATTGCCCCTGCTGCTCAACACTATTGATAATTTTCCCAGAATAGTGGATAGGGGTCATCAGAAGCTCAGGCAACTCAGTGACTTGTTAATAGAGGTACAGGTTGCTCAGGCAGAAGGAGATCTGCCCGGGCTGTCAACCTGATTATAACCTACAAGAGAAGTGGATTGTGCATGGTTTTTATTATAAACAGGTTCATAATGTACCATTTCCCCCCTTTGTGGTGTTTGTAGACTTTGTTACTGTCACCGCCAGACATCTGAGAAGCTCTGACAGACGTTCTTCAGAACTTCCTGCTTGCGGTTCTTTTGTTTTGCTTTCGTTTTGTCATCTTGTTAGCCTCTCTCAGCTGTCATGTAGTTGCACTGATTACATCCCTTTAAATCCCTTCCCATACTGCATCACTTTGCGGGTTATACAACTTCCTGGAGTGTGTATATGCTGGATGCTACAACTGATCCTTCTACAGAAAAGTCTGTTCATTGATTTGTGTTTTCCTGTTTGCTTGATCCTAGGTGACCCTGACTCCCTCCGTATTAAGTGTAGGGAGCCGGTGGTCGTGTCCCCTCACTATTATAGGGTGTTCAGGTGTCATACAGTCGAGGCACGAGGGCATGCAATTTTCTATCATAGAGATCTTTGCATGGGCTGAGAAGACAGGGAGAGTTTTAGGGCTTAAATAGGGGTCACCCTTTTGTTCCTTAGTTTCGGATCAAGCCAGTCGGATCCTTATTTGTAACTTCTTGTTTTCTGTTACACCATCCGTGACATTATAAACCGCCAAAACCGTCTCAAGCATGGATCCGGTTTCACTTTTGACTGAACACATGCATTGGAGGTAGCAGATCTCCGTAAAACTGTATCTCAGTTTCAGGTGACCGGTTCAGCTTGCGTTCATGGAGTTTGTTCTGAGCCTAAGATCTCGCTCCTGGATACGTTCTCCGGGGGTAGTGAGAATTTTGTTTGTTTTAGAGAGGCTTGCAAACTCCATTTTCGCCTACTTCCCATTCCTCTGGTGATGAGGAGCAGAGGGTGGGGATCATCATCTCGCTGCTCAGGGATAACGCTCAGTCTTGGGCCGTTTCGCTGCCGGTGGGGGCACGGCCCCTCCGTCCAGTGGATGATTTTTTTTAGCCCTGGGTCAGATATATGTTGATCCGGATCGTATTGCTCTGGCTGAGTCTAGACTACGTCTTTTATGTCAGGGTAAACAGTCCGCAGAGATATACTGTTCAGAATTTCGAAGATGGGCAGCTGATACTGGTTGGAATGATGCTGCACTCCGAAGTCAATTTTGCCATGGTCTTTTAGAGGGATTGAAAGATGCATTTGCCTTTCATGAGAGACCTACCTCCTTGGACACTACCATGTCTCGGGCCGTTTGTATTGACAGGAGGTTGTGGAGGTATAAATCATTGGGCAAATGTTTGTCCCTCTAGGAGATTCAGGCAGTTTTTTAAGAGTAATAAAGAAACAAAAGAAAAAAATCCTCTAAAAACGTTCCATCTGTTACTATTGGCAAGGTTGATGCGGAAAATTGAAGGTTTTCCGTTTGCTTGTAATTCCCGTTTTGTCCTACCTGCCAGGGTGGCGCTAGAGAGCAAGAACATTTTTTGTGAGATTTTTGTAGATAGTGGAGCAGCTGTCAATCACATTGATAATCAATTTGCTATAACACATGGTTTCCAGGTATGAACTTTGGGAAAGGATATACCTGTTTTTGCTATTGATTCCGTTCCACTTTCTCAGAAATCGTTAAAGGGCATAGTTCACAATATCCGTTTGATTGTGAGTGATACTCATGTTGAGGATGTGTCATGTTTCGTCCTAAGCGGGTTGCCTACTCCTCTAGTGTTGGGGCTACCCTGGCTCACTAAACTAACCCCACCATTGATTGGCAAGCGAGGCAAATAAATGGTTGGAGTGACTTTTGCAGAGAGAATTGCCTCACGACATCTGCTTCAGAGGTTTCTACTAAGACTGTACCATCTTTTCTCTCTGAATTTTCGGATGTGTTTTCTGAGAGTGGTGTTCAAGAGTTGCCCCCTCACCGGGAGTACTATTGCCCTATTAATCTCATCCCAGGCGCCAGGCTGCCTAAATCTCGTTTATACAATCTCTCCCAACCTAAAAAGGGTTGCTATGCGTGCATATATCTCTGAGAGCCTGAGAAAGGGACACATACAGCCCTCAAAGTCACCTGTTGCCGCAGATTTTTTCTTTGTTAAAAAAGATGGTTCTTTAAGACCATGTCTGGATTTCAGGGAGCTGAACAGTATCACAATTCGTGACCCTTATCTGCTTCCCCCTGATCTGTTTAACCAGATTGTTGGGGCTAAAGTTTTTTCCAAGTTGGATCTAAGAGGGGCATACAACCTGGTCAGGGTAAGAGAAGGAGACGAATGGAAGACGGCCTTCAATACCCCTAAGGGCCATTTTGAGAATTTGGTTATGCCTTTTGGTTTGATGAATGCTCCAGCCGTCTTTCAGCATTTTGTGAACAGCATTTTTTATCATTTAATGGGGAAATTTGTATTAGTGTATCTAGATGACATTTAGATTTTTTCTCCTGATTTCAAAACTCATAAGGACCACCTACGTCAGGTCTTGCTCATCCTGCGGGAGAATAAATTGTACGCTAAACTGGAAAAATGTGTGTTTGCGGTTCCAGAAATTCAATTTCTGGGGTTTCTTCTCTCCGTTTCTGGTTTTCGCATGGACCCCGAGAAGGTCCGCGCTGTGCTTGAGTGGGAGCTTCCTGAGAATCAGAAGGCGCTGATGCGTTTTTTGGGTTTTGCCAATTATTACAGGAAGTTTATTTTAAATTATTCCTCTGTTGTTAAAGCACTCACTGATATGACTAGAAAGGGGGTAGATTTTTCCTCCTGGTCGGTAGAGGCGCGTAAGGCTTTTTCTAGTATCAAGGAGAGTTTTGCTTCCACTCCCATCTTGGTACAACCTGATATCTCTCTGCCCTTTATAGTTGAGGTGGACGCTTCTGAGGTGGGTGTGGGTGCCGTCTCAGGGTCCCTCCCCTGCCAAATGGCGACCGTGTGCCTTTTTCTCAAAGAAACTCTCCTCCGCAGAGAGAAATTGCGATGTGGGAGATAGGGAGTTGATGGCCATCAAGTTAGCTTTTGAGAAATGGCGCCATTGGCTAGAGGGAGCCAGACACCCTATTACCGTGTTTACCGACCATAAGAATCTGGCCTACTCGGAGTCAGCCATGCGTCTGAACCCGAAACAGGCCAGATGGTCTTTGTTCTTTTCAAGGTTAAAGGTTAAATTTTGTTGTCACGTTCCGCCCTGGGGTTAAGAATGTGAAGGCGGATGCCCTGTCACGTTGTTTTCCGGGAGGTGGAAATTTTGAAGACCCGGGTCCCATTTTGGCTGAAGGTGTAGTGGTCTCTGCTCTTTATCCTGAATTGGAGGCAGAGGTTCAGGCAGCCCAGGCAGAGGCTCCTGATCTTTGGCCTCCTGGGAGGTTGTTTGTGCCTCTAGCTTTAAGACACAAGGTTTTTAAGGAGCACCACGATACTGTCCTTGCTGGGCACCCAGGAGGTAGAGCCACAGTGGATCTCATCGCTCGGAGATTCTGGTGGCCGGCGCTTCGTAAGTCGGTTGAGGGTTTTGTGGCAGTCTGCGAGACCTGTGCTCGTGCCAAAGTCCCTCATTCACGGCCATCAGGTCCTCTCCTTCCGTTACCCATTCCTTCCCATCCTTGGACACATCTGTCCATGGACTTCATTACGGACCTGCCTCGTTCCTCGGGGAAGACTGTGATTCTCGTGGTGGTGGACCGTTTTAGCAAAATGGTGCATATAATTCCTTTTCCTGGCTTGCCCAATGCTAAGACGCTGGCGCAGGCATTTATTGATCACATTGTCAAATTGCATGGTATTCCTTAAGACATAGTCTCTGATAGGGGCACACAGTTTGTTTCCAGATTCTGGAAGGCTTTCTGTTATCTCTTGGGTGTTCGGTTGTCATTCTCTTCTGCTTTCCACCCGCAGTCGAATGGCCAGACGGAGTGCGTCAATCAGAATCTGGAGACATATCTGCGCTGTTTTGTGGCGGAGAATCAGGAGGATTGGTGTTCTTTTTTGTCCCTTGCTGAGTTTGCTTTAAATAACCGTCGTCAGGAGTTCTCTGATAAGTCACCATTTTTTGGTGCATATGGGTTTCATCCGCAGTTTGGGACATTCTCTGGAGAGGGGTCTTCTGGTTAACCTGATGAGGACAGATTCTCCTCGTCTTTGTCATCTATTTAGCAAAAGATTCAGGATAATCTAAAGAGCATGAGTGAGAGATATAAGCGTGTGGCGGATAAGAGACGTGTGCCTGGTCCGGACCTGAATGTTGGTGATCTGGTGTGGTTGTCTACTAAGAATATCAAATTGAAGGTTCCCTCCTGGAAGTTGGGTCCTAAGTTTATTGGGCCTTACAAAATCTTGTCCGTCATCAATCCTGTTGCCTACCGTCTTGATCTTCCTCAGACTTGGAAGATCCATAATGTTTTTCATAAGTCCTTATTAAAACCTTATGTCCAACCCATTGTATTTGCCTCCTCCTCCGATTGTGGTTGATGGTAATCTTGAATTTCAGGTCTCTAGGATTGTGGATTCTCGTGTTGTCCGCGGTTCTCTCCAGTACCTCGTTCATTGGGAGGGTTATGGTCCTGAGGAGAGGATGTGTGTCCCAGTGACGGACATTAAGGCCACTCGTCTCATCAGGGATTTCCATAGGTCCCATCCTGAGAAGGTGGGCTCTGAGTGTCCGGAGCCCACTCGTAGAAGGAGGGGTACTGTCACCGCCAGACATCTGAGAATCTCTGACAGACGTTCTTCAGAACCTCCTGCTTGAGGTTCTTTTGTTTTGCTTTCGTTTTGTCATCTCGTTAGCCTCTCTCAGCTGTCATGTAGTTGCACTGATTGCATCCCTTTAAATCCCTTCCCATACTGCATCACTTTGCGGTTTATACAACTTCCTGGAGTGTGTACACGATGGATGCTACAACTGATCCTTCTACAGATAAGTCTGTTCATTGATTTGTGTTTTCCTGTTTGCTTGATCCTAGGTGACCCTGACTCCCTCTGTATTAAGTGTAGGGAGCCGGTGGTCGTGTCCCCTCACTATTATAGGGTGTTCAGGTGTCATACAGTCGAGGCACGAGGGCATTGTCATGGAACCATGAACCAGACGTACAACAAGAGATAAGTGGAAAATAAGAAGGCTTTAGTGAAAATCAAGCCGTAAGCAAAAGTCCAAACGGATGGCTAAACCGAAGCAGGGTCTTGCGTAGACAGAGGTCAGGAACCAGAAGGGTAGTCAGACGAAGCCTGGATCAGGAACCAGCAGGGTAGTCAGACGAAGCCAGGATCAGGAACCAACGGGGTAGTCAGACGAAGCCAGGATCAGGAACCAACGGGGTAGTCAGACGAGGCCAGGATCAGGAACCAGAAGCAGCAGCAGTCTTAGAAGCATGTGAACACAGGAGGACCAAGCAAGGAACTGAAGCCACAGACCTCCTATATATATGAGCTAGGCATCCAGCTCCTCCCAGTGGGAAGGAGAAGCCGCAGGGTGGGAGGCTACAAGAAACCCAGAAACCAAGATGGCCGCCAGCACATGTCAAACGAAGGAGAACAGTAAGAAGGTAAGACCATGACAGTACCTCCCCCTCAAGGGCCCCTCCTCCGCGGAGTAAGGAACGGTTTCTGAGGGAAGCGTGCGTGGAAGGCTCGGAGCAAAGCAGGAGCATGGACATCTGCGGAGGGAACCCAGGAACGCTCCTCTGGACCATAACCACGCCAATGGACCAAAAACTGCAACCGACCGCGGACCAGGCGTGAGTCCAGGATATTGCTCACCTCATATTCCTCACGATTGCCCACTTGGACCGGACGGGGCCGAGGAACCGAGGAAGTGAAACGATTACACACCAATGGCTTCAACAGGGAGACATGAAACACGTTGGAGATCCGCATGCCAGGAGGAAGCGCAAGGGCATAGGCTACCGGGTTTACCCTGCGAAGCACTCCGAAGGGACCAACAAAGCGAGGCGCCAGCTTGGGAGTGGGCACTCGAAGGTTGAGGTTGCGGGTGGACAACCATACACGGTCTCCGACCTGGTAGGAAGGAGCGGGCGCTCGTCTGCGATCAGCCTGGAGTCTCTGGCGCTGCGCAGAGACCTCAAGGGACCTCTGGATCTGTACCCAAGAAGCACGTAGGACGGAAAGGTGATCCTCCACAGCCGGAATATCCTGGGGAGAGAATACCTCCGGTAACACGGCAGGTTGGAACCCATAATTGGCCATGAAGGGAGACGTCCCAGAGGAAGAGTTCACTGCCGTGTTCCTGGCAAACTCAGCCCAAGGCAGGAGGTCAACCCAATTGTCTTGGTGATTGGAGACATAGCAACGAAGGAATTGCTCCAAGGCCTGATTGGATCGTTCTGCGGCCCCATTGGACTGAGGGTGGTAGGCCGAGGAGAAAGAGAGATGAATCCCCAACTGGGAGCAAAAGGCGCGCCAGAACCTGGACACAAACTGACTCCCCCGATCCGACACAATCTCCTTGGGCAAACCGTGCAACCGGAAGACCTCCCTGGCGAAAATCGTGGCCAACTCTTGTGCAGAGGGTAACTTCTTGAGAGGAACACAGTGGCACATTTTGGAAAACCGATCCACAATCATGAGAATGACCGTATGGCCTCGGGATGCAGGGAGGTCCACAATGAAATCCATCCCCAGGTGTGACCATGGGCGCTCCCCGGTGGCTATGGGTTGCAAAAGGCCCAACGGAAGGTGCCGAGGGGACTTACTCTGGGCACAAACGGAGCATGCCGCTACATATGCGGCGATGTCGGAACGTAGAGAAGGCCACCAGAACAGACGTGAAACAGCCCAGGACAGCTGATTCTTTCCAGGATGCCCCGCGGCCTTGGAGTTATGGTAGGTTCGCAACAACCGAGTGCGCAACTCCTCAGGCACAAAACACCTGCCGTTGGGTCTCCCAGAGGGAGCACCAGATTGAGCCGCCAAAATCTGCTCACCCAGGGGAGAGGTCAGGCTGGTGCGAATGGCGGCCAGGATCTGATTCGGAGGTATGACCGAAGTCGGAATCGACTCCTCCCCGGACAGCTCGGAGTACTGCCGTGATAAGGCATCCGCTCTGATGTTCTTGGAACCGGGTAGGTAGGAGACCACGTAATTAAAACGTGACAAGAACAGAGCCCATCTGGCCTGACGTGGTGTCAATCTCTTGGCCTCAGAAAGGTAGGTCAGATTCTTGTGGTCCGTCAGGATGAGAACCGGAACCACCGAGCCCTCGAGCAAGTGCCTCCATTCTTTAAGGGCCTGCACGATGGCCAATAACTCCCTGTCACCAATCTGATAGTTGCACTCCGCGGAAGACAGTTTCCGGGAGTAAAACCCACAAGGAAGCAGAGGACCCTCTGGTGTTCTACGCTGAGACAGGAGGGCGCCTATTCCCGTCTCAGACGCGTCCACCTCGAGGACAAAGGGCAACCCAGGGTTGGGATGCGACAGAATCGGAGCCGACACAAAGGCGGACTTTAGAGCCTCAAACGCTCGGATGGCCTTGAGCGGCCAGACCTGGAAATTACTGCCCTTCCTGGTCAGATCCGTGAGCGGCTTGGCTAGCATAGAAAAGTCCCTGATGAACTTCCGATAATAATTGGCGAAGCCCAAAAAGCGCTGCAGGGCACGGAGACCACTGGGCTGGGGCCACTGTAAGACAGCCGAAACCTTCTCAGGATCCATGGAGAACCCCTCAGCGGAAATGATGTAACCTAAGAAGGTTACCTGGGATCGGTGAAATTCGCATTTCTCAAGCTTACCGAACAGCCTGTTCTCTCGTAACCGTTGCAACACTCGTCTGACATCCATAATGTGGGCCTCCATGGATTCAGAATATACCAAGATGTCATCCAAATAGACCACCACACACTGCTGCAACAGGTCACGGAAAACATCGTTGATGAATTCCTGGAAGACTGCGGGCGCATTGCACAACCCAAAGGGCATAACCAAGGATTCATAATGACCGGTCCTGGTGTTAAACGCGGTCTTCCACTCATCGCCCGCCTTGATCCTTACCAGGTTATATGCCGCCCTCAGGTCGAGTTTGGTAAAGACCGTGGCCCCTTTGAGGCGATCGAACAGCTCGGAAATCAAGGGTATCGGGTAAGCGTTCTTGATCGTGATGCGATTGAGACCCCTGTAATCGATGCAAGGCCTCAACTCACCGCCCTTCTTTTTCACAAAGAAAAATCCAGCCCCTGCCGGGGACGAGGATTTGCGAATGTGTCCGCGTGAAAGCGCCTCCCTCACGTACTCCTCCATGGCCTCATTCTCCGCTACCGACAGTGGATAGACTTTGCCACGAGGAGGAACGGCACCAGATTGTAACTCTATGGCACAATCGTATGGGCGGTGCGGAGGTAGGGCAACCGCGCGCACCTTATCGAATACATCCCGGTACTCTTCGTATTCAGGAGGCAACAGAGAGTCCGAGGAAGTACACAGCAACTTGACAGGCCCATGGATGCAACTAGCCCCACACTGCGGTGACCACGAGAGGATCTCGGCCGATCTCCAATCGAAAGTCGGATTATGCTTCTGGAGCCAGGGGTACCCTAAGACCACCGAGTAGTGTGGAGACGAAATCACCTGGAAACAGACCGACTCTCTGTGAACGGCACCAATGGCTATCCCCACTGGAAGGGTCTCATGAGTCACGTGTGGCGGCAGAAGGGGTCTGCCGTCTATCGCCTCAAGAGCCAGTGGGGAACCTCGAGGCTGCAGAGGAATGGAATTGGCGGCAGCGAACACACTATCAATGAACAAACCACCAGCACCAGAGTCCACCAACGCCTGGGTCGTCACCGAGCCCCCGACCCAGGAGAGGACAACAGTGATCAGTGGTTTGTCAACACGGGAAACCGGGGACGAGGAGACTCCACCCAAGATCTGCCCCCGACAGGATCTCAGGTGCGAGCGTTTCCCGGACGGTTCGGACATGCCAACCGAAAATGCCCACCGAGACCACAGTACATGCATCGGCCCTCGCGTCTCCGGAGTACCCTCTCCCCCTCGGACAGGCGAGCAAACCCCAGCTGCATGGGTTCACCCCCAGACAAGTCATCCCCAGGAGGCGTGGGAGGAGAGGGAGGCACAGGTGGGACAGCAAACGTAGGCGCCAATCTGTTAGAAGACCTCCGCAGGCTCTCCTTAAAGGAAGGTCTCTCCCAGAGTCTGGTGTCAATCAAAATCAGGAAAGAAATAAGAGACTCGAGCTCCACTGGTAGGTCCTTAGCTGCAACCTCATCCTTCAAGGCATCCGAGAGACCATGAGAGAAAGCAGCGACCAGAGCCTCATTATTCCAGCCCACCTCTGCTGCCAGGGTACGAAACTCAATGGCGTATTCAGCTACGGATCGTGAACCCTGTCTGATGGACATAAGGAGCTTCGCAGCAGAGGCAGCACGAGCCGGCACATCGAATACCTTCCGAAGAGAAGCAACAAAACCGGAAAACTCGGCAACCACCGGATTGTTGTTCTCCCATAAAGGGCTGGCCCAGGCCAAGGCCTTGTCCGAGAGCAGCGAGATCAAGAAGCCCACCTTTGATCTCTCAGTAGGAAAGGCATGTGGCAGCAACTCGAAATAAATGCCCACCTGGTTAAGGAAACCTCGGCACTGAGTTGGCTCTCCCCCAAAGCGCTGTGGAAGGGGGGCAGAACCGATCATACCCCGAGACACCGCAGGCGCAGCAACAGGTGTCGGGGTAGACTCTGGCGCAACAACCGGAGCGGCAGTAGGAGCGGGCCCAGGAGCGACAACCGACCCATCGGCAACGGAAGCGAAATGAGCCGTGCGTTCAAGCAGGGTTTGCAACGCCACAGCGAACCGACCCAACAGGTGATCCTGCTGATCAAGTCTGGCAACCAGCGTAGGTAGCGAGGATGGCCCTGTACCGTCAGAATTCATGGCTTGGTCCTAATGTCATGGAACCATGAACCAGACGTACAACAAGAGATAAGTGGAAAATAAGAAGGCTTTATTGAAAATCAAGCCGTAAGCAAAAGTCCAAACGGATGGCTAAACCGAAGCAGGGTCTTGCGTAGACAGAGGTCAGGAACCAGAAGGGTAGTCAGACGAAGCCTGGATCAGGAACCAGCAGGGTAGTCAGACGAAGCCAGGATCAGGAACCAACGGGGTAGTCAGACGAAGCCAGGATCAGGAACCAACGGGGTAGTCAGACGAGGCCAGGATCAGGAACCAGAAGCAGCAGCAGTCTTAGAAGCATGTGAACACAGGAGGACCAAGCAAGGAACTGAAGCCACAGACCTCCTATATATATGAGCTAGGCATCCAGCTCCTCCCAGTGGGAAGGAGAAGCCGCAGGGTGGGAGGCTACAAGAAACCCAGAAACCAAGATGGCCGCCAGCACATGTCAAACGAAGGAGAACAGTAAGAAGGTAAGACCATGACAGGCATGCAATTTTCTGTCATAGAGATCTTTGCATGGGCTGAGAAGACAGGGAGAGTTTCAGGGCTTAAATAAGGGTCACCCTTTTGTTCCTTAGTTTCGGATCAAGCCATTCGGATCCTTATTTGTAACTTCTTGTTGTCTGCTACACCATCCGTGACAGTTACTCAACAGGCAAGGATCAGAAACTATCCAAGTTTTGACTTTACATTGTTATGTCCCCCCCTGGTATCAAACCTTATAAAACACCAGTGGCAGTCCACAAAACTATTGTTGCCTCCATAGGTTCTCCTTACAGGCCGTTTAAGTCTTCCCAAGAAGAGAACAAACTCAAAGATCTTACCAAAGAATGCCCCCTGCACAAGAAACCACATCCTCTACTAAAATGCAGAGCCTTCAGGGAGAAGACTTTAGAGGACCAAAAAGAATTCCTCAAAGAAAGAAAACAACATCTGCTTCAGGTCAAGCCCTACAACATTGCACTTTGCCAAGAATTGTAAGGTCAGTGTGACATGCATAGGATGTGGTAGCACAGAACACAACACAGATTTACACCCTGGACCTCCCTCTCAGGTATCACCCCAAGCAGAGGAGCATGACAGGAAGCTGATAGACACTGACGTTGACACCGCAGTAGTCACTGAAAAGGACTTGCAGGAGGGAAGCCCTGCTCAAAATACTGCTTTGTCAGAGTTTATCTGGTCAGCCACTGAGATAAGGCGATCAAGGTATACGCAATCTTAGACGATCAAAGCAACAGGTCTTTAGCTAAATCCGCCTTATTCGACACCTTCAACATCGTAGGGCCCAGTTCTGCCTACTCCTTAAGGACATGTGCTGGTACCGTTGAGTCGGCTGGGAGGAAAGCAACTGGATGCAAGGTGGAGTCTATAGATGGTCAGACCTGCTTGTCACACCTTTGAGACAACAACAAAGAACTAGGTAAGCGTTGGAGACAACGCTTACCTAACAACAAAGAACTTGTCTACTGGCAATTCATCGCCCTCAAGCACAAACTTCAGAGTACACCAGAGACGAGAGAACATTTCTTTACCTTCATGGAAAGAATATTCCAGAACAACCATGCAGAAATGGCACCCACGCTTCAAGACTCACAGGAGTGTTGGTACTTACCCATATTCGGCATGTATTGTCCTAAAAAACAGGGGAAATACAAGTAGTATTTAACTCGAGCGCCAGGTGCGAAAGCATTTCGCTAAATGATGTCTTACTATCTGGTCCAGACCTCAACAGCAGACTTCTAGAGGTACTTCTCTGCTTCCGCAGAGATTCCGTAGCATTTATGGCCGACATACAAAAGATGTTCCACTGCCTCCTCATCAAGGAAGAACACAGAAACTACTTGAGGTTCTTCTGATACTGCAACAATGACCCCAATGAAGACATTGTAGCGTACCGAATGAGAGTGCACATCTTCAGAAACAGTCATTCCCCTGCAGTCACTATCTACAGTCTCAGGCATTCAGCCCGAGAGGGTGAAGCAAAGTATGGGTCAGATGTCAGATCCTTTGTGGAAAAAGATTTCTACGTGGATGACTGCTTAAAATCTACACTCACGAACGAGACCACAATCAGTCTCCTGAAAAGGGCCCAACAATAAAATCTGTCTTTATTAATGCATAATAAAACAAGAAATCATAGTATTTAAATGGTTGGTGGTACAAGCATAAACAAGGCTAACAATGCCCTAGCAAGAGGTACAGACTAATGGTGAAATACAAGCATATGGTTGGACAATTAATAAACCAAGGTATATAATACACTACATGATACAATGTTGACACCAAAATAAAGTGCAAGTGCATGAATTCAAATCACATGTACATACTAAGGCAGTCCAAACAATTGATATACAAATGTGTAGCCATACCAAAAAGCCGTCTCCTCCTGCGTCCCTTTACTGCTGCTAATTTATAAAAAAGTTCAAAAACATAATAAGCTAAGGAAATAGACTACCTCAGCAAAAGTCAAACAGTCTCCAAAGATAGTGCTTTGAAGAAGCTTGATCTCATCATTGACTAAAATAGGTTGCTAAGAATGAAGGACCTAGTGGCATCTGTTGACGCCAGATGGGGAGTGTTCTGCCCTAGCAGAGGTTCTGAATTATTTCTAATTCATTCTGTTAGAGTTCCTGTAGTTATTCGTTTGGCTATAGCACCATCTTGCGGTCTTAAAAATGTACTACACTTAGTTTTTCTGTTAATAAAGATTATTGTATTGTGGGAGGTGCAAAGCATTGTGGAACTGTAATGGATCCTGGGAAAGAGAAGCCCAGTCTCCAGTCATCAATGACACACCAGCAGAGCTGTCCTTCTGCACATCTTCTTTTTAAATTCCACCATCCTTGTGCATGCATATCTGGTGAGAGATGTCCTTGTTTCAGGGACATTATGTTATGCAGAGCTGTTTAGATAGTTATAATTGTCACTCGGGGAGTTATTTCTGTTAACTAGCCATGAAATATTATGCTAGGCAGCCATTTTACCAAATGTTATATTGCATGCTATCTGTACTTTATACTTATATTTGCTATTTGTATTCTTATAGTTTTACCACTCAAATCCTTCTGTTTTGCCAATAAACAAGTTAAACTACAAAGTCCTCTTTTTTGGAAGACAGGAATGGTTTATACTGAATGTCAGACTGCGCACTGTGTGAACGTGTATGAAGACAGAACAACCCTTATTAGCAAACCCCATGCTATATATATCAGTGATGCCAGCACCACCTAGGGGCAAATAGATGTAAAGACACTCCTACAGCCTGGTAACAGGAATTACAGCTTAATACCGTAATACATTAAATATGACAGTTCAAAAGTTTAAAGTGCCCACATATAACACATAGTGAGACACTGCATCCCCCTTGGTTTAAGATAAGCCATCCTCAGCATTTGCCTTGCTAGATGCTGTGGGTCTCCACGCTATCAACTGAAAGATATAAAATATATGTCACAAACACAAATAGACACATTTTTACTATTGCAAGATACTATTATGGCACTTAGAGAACCTCATGTAAGGAAAGGGTTATGCTTAACAATACACATTTATTGAAATATCACATATTTCTTTTTCTCTCTCATGGTGCAAGGGTGACTATCGGCGTTGCATCTTCTGTGCTTGATGGTGACAAAAATGGGTGTTTTTCTTACATTGGGGTAATGTAGTCCATGACATAGTCCTGAAACTATCAGTCCATCCCTGATTTGGGGTATAAAATATTTGTAATCCAAGGAGTTAAAGTGTAAAAACAATTGATTTCTAAAAACATGCGTTCCATGGGATAAGACGCAGAAGAAAGTCTTTCTGGGCACATAACTTAAAAATGTTGCATAACTTTTTGAATTTAAGTCCCAGACAACCTGAGAAGGGGGTAAAAAGGGATAAATTGGTGGAAACCTAGGCGCAACATGGGATTTTGGTACAAGGAATGACTGCTTCAAGTGGCTTGGACAACTGCCATAGTCAATCACAGAGTTTACTCATATAATTGGCTCCAATTTCTTTATTTATTTTTGGGTAAGTATTATAATGTCATGTCTTTTGGAACTTCTCCCTCTGGAACAATAGGTTTCATACACCACGGGAGGTCCTCTAAGTTAGGGGGTCTGAGTGGCGCTCTAGCAGGTTCCAGGCACCACGACAAATCTTCCACAGATACAATCCTAGCAGAGCTGCATGCATATGTCAGCCTGTCCTTTGTGACTCACTGCGGGTTTGGTACCTTGACATCTCCGGCAGCAGGCTCCGGCCCTTCAACAGTTGCTTGTGGTGGCAGTGCAGGCTCCGGCCTTATTGGATCCTCAGTAGGTGCATCGCTGCTCCAGCCTTCTAGGCCCTGCAGTTCTCTGCGGCGTTAACCCTCCTGTTAGCCCTGATAGTTCCGCTGGGCTTCTGCGACTTCCATATCCTCGGTGAGTCGGAGGAGACTCCTCCCTGCCTCGATGGTGACTGGCTACCAGAATATGTTTGGGCCAATTAAAAAAACTGATGCTGGTACGTGGCAAGGGCCCCTCCAACAGAAATCTCAGGGTCACCTTCAGATTCCGACCCGGTGGGGGTCTGGACACTGCTGTGGCGTATGGCCCTCTCAAGCCCTCAGCAGGGGTAAACTCCATGATCTCTCTAATTTGTAAATTATGGAGGCAGTCTGGCAGATAGGCCCTCTTTACCGAACGCTGGTTAACGAAGTAGTCCCGCTGAGTTCCCTGATCACGGAGAAACCCAAATCCGCTCTCATTAAATGAGAGGACAGTTCCCAGCCTTCTCTCTAATTGATGTGTACATTCGGCGGGGTGTTCCACCAACCTTTTAGTGAGCTCCTCCAAATAGGCCTTTGTCTGATGAACCCGGATGATGCCCGCTGCTCAGATCTCCGCGAGCAAAGCCTTCCTCAAGGGGTCGCGTGGCCCAAAGCCGGCTGGTCTCTTGGGGGATGACTGCAGTTCTTCCACAGAATGGTCTTCCTCGGGTGTCAGCATTCCGGCCGGGTGTGGTAAAGCGCGGGCTCTTCTTGAGGTGAGCGGATAGGGGTAGGGGAGAGATTCCCAAATCTCCACATGTATCAACTCTGACCAGTTCAGCCCTTGGCTGCTCTGCAATTATTTCCCCCTGAGGGATCGGTTCTGTCATATCTTTTTCGAGTCTGGGTGGCTTGTTCTCCGCCATGACGCTCACTCCTTCCTCCTCGGTACGCAGCACCATGTTCAGCACGTTTCTCCACCCATCACAGAGGTTCTGCCTTCTCACCAGCCCGCCCCCTCGGTTTACTTGCATAAGGGGGGCAGCCCAAACATTTGGAGACATAATGTAAAGTCTATGGTTTTGCAGCACAAATTCCTTTTCCCACTCTTTTAAAGGGGCGGCAACTCAATTTTCCCGCTTCTGAGGGGATGTCACAAACTTTTTCCTCAGAGATGGCACAGTAAAATAACAAGAAAGTCTTGAAGCGGCCATTGTAGATGCAATAAAAAAAAGTCAATTCACTGACAGCAAGCAGTTTTAGTGACTCAAAAATATGTGATTTTTCCACTTTTGACAATGCGATTTTGTAGCAGGGTCTTGTATACTATTCCCATGCAATTTGTAACCCACAGAAAAACTTTTTCAGCTCAATAAGGATGTTTAAAGTCGCTCCACTGACAGCAAGGACTTAAGGCAAAATTAAAGTCTCTTTCAAAGCACATATGGTTTGGGGTCCTATTCACACTAGGCGCAGAGGGTACATATCCTGTTTGCATGCTGTTTGTGACGCCAATTTATGCAGCAAACTGGACCGCAGGGACAAACACTTGAGCTACGGTGGCCAATGGCGGTAGTAGTTGTTTGTACTCACGGTTAGCAGAGCCTCCCTGGGCCGGCGTGCAGTGATGGGGAAGACAGCACTAAATCCTTTGAGGCACTATCTAGTACAGGGATCACCAGCCAGATGGTAGTTGAGGTGCCCTTGATGGTATAGATGTTAAGGGTGCATTTGAGGCAGGGTCCCTGGTGTTCATGATGCCAGCACCATTAGGTGCAAAGGTTGGTGGTGGAAAAGATGAGGAGTCAGTTGTAGTAAAACAGTTGAACTTTTACTTAAATCACGTGTCTACAGGTAGTCAGCACAGTTCATGTAGATAGCATAATCAAGGATCCAAATATTGGTTCAGCTGTATTACTTATAACAGGCTTGGCAATTGTAATTTGAGGAGTTTCCTTCTTTCTATATCTGTCTATACTTTGTCCACACTTTATCACTCAGGTACTGAATATAATAAACTCTTACTAGTCAGTAGCAATCCACAGGGTGGCTACCTAATGACAGGCATCAGTCTTCTGCTCCATTCTTTGGAAAGGATGCTCACTGAAGAATTATAGTCCACTATGTCCATAGAAGCATGTGGTGAAGGATAATTTTGCGCATTAATTATCCGACTATGTCCAGCTACTTTTAGGTTCCTCCTGGTCACTGTTGCTTGTGAAGTCCATTGGCTGATGCTAGCTCTAATCTCCACTAGACTTTCTCTATATCCAGACACAGACTCACTGGTCTGTGCTGTTCTGCTGGAATTCTGTTCTCTATACTCCCTTAGCTTGATCAGGGCCAAGGGGCTACAATGGCAGCTACATGGTGGATTAGGCCTTTTCTGCTCCTACATTAACTTCCTTCTCACTACACACCAACAACTATCTTCCTCAACTGAACCACCGTTATTAGCAAACCCCATGGTATATATATAAGTGATGCCAGCACCACCTAGGGCGAATTGATGTAAAGACACCCCCAAAGCCTGGTAACAGGAATTACAGCTTGATACCATAATACATTAAATATGACAGTTCAAAAGTTTAAAGTTCCCACATATAATAACACATAGTGGAACACTGCATGTGCATACAAGGCTTCCCAGAAATACTGATGCACAGTTGCAGGAAGCAGTGGTACAAAATTCCTGTGCAAGTTTTATCAGCTACAGCAAACATTTGGTGGGGGTGATTGCCTTGCACTTTGGATGTTTAGTCAGTGTCTTCAATTAAAGACATGAAGAGTACAACTGTGTGTTATTAGTTAAAGGGTTTGTCCGGGATTGGGGACATTTGTCTAATAGTAATCTACTAAAATAGACATTACAAACATTCATGTAGTACCTTTAGAACATATTTTTCAAGCCCCGTTTTCCTTCTGTCAATTCTTGTCCAGAAGTGAGTATTTTCTTGTCATCAGTGACGTACCGGGTCCCTGGCAGGCGAGCAAAGCCTCCTCTTCCGCTGCTCAGTGAGCCTGGTGACGTCACTGGCAGCCTAGGTAATTATGCAGAGAGGATGGAGGGGCGGTAACTTGGCCGGCCGACATCGCGCTAAGCCCCGACCCCTCCAGTCTGGTGACGTCACTGGGCATTGAGCATTATAATGAATGGAGCCAAATTACTCCAAGCCACAGGATGCATGAATATGTATGAGGGGGGCGGGTGCAGGGATGCGATTTTACACAGGAGAAACCAGGAGATGCTGCTCTGCACTGGGAACCACAGTGCAGTGCGGCAGGAAGTGATTGCAGAGATAAACAGATATGTAAACAATCTGTTGGGGACTGTAGGAGCCATGCTACCGTTTAAAAGCTACCTAAAACTATCTTGGGAACATAGACTCTGCTACTAAAGGTGAGTAAGATGTTTAACCACTTCAGCCCCGCTAGGTGAAACCCCCTTCATGACCAGGCCACTTTTTACACTTCGGCACTACACTAATTTCACCGTTTATCGCTCGGTCATGCAACTTACCACCCAAATGAATTTTACCTCCTTTTCTTCTCACTAATGGAGCTTTCATTTGGTGGTATTTTATTGCTGCTGACATTTTTACTTTTTTTGTTATTAATCAAAATGTAACGATTTTTTTGCAAAAAAATGACATTTTTCACTTTCAGCTGTGAAATTTTGCAAAAAAAACGACATCCATATATAAATTTTTCGCTAAATTTATAGTTCTACATGTCTTTGATAAAAAAAAAATGTTTGGGCAAAAAAAAAATGGTTTGGGTAAAAGTTATAGCATTTACAAACTATGGTACAAAAATGTGAATTTCCGCTTTTTGAAACGGCTCTGATTTTCTGAGCACCTGTCATGTTTCCTGAGGTTCTACAATGCCCAAACAGTAGAAAAACCCCACAAATGACCCCATTTCGGAAAGTAGACACCCTAAGGTATTCGCTGATGGGCATAGTGAGTTCATAGAACTTTTTATTTTTTGTCACAAGTTAGCGGAAAATGATGATGATTTTTTATTTTATTTTTTTCTTACAAAGTCTCATATTCCACTAACTTGCGACAAAAAATAAAAAATTCTAGGAACTCACCATGCCCCTCACAGAATACCTTGGGGTGTCTTCTTTCCAAAATGGGGTCACTTGTGGGGTAGTTATACTGCCCTGGCAATTTAGGGGCCCAAATGTGTGAGAAGAACTTTGCAATCAAAATGTGTAAGAAATGACCGGTGAAATCCGAAAGGTGCACTTTGGAATATGCGCCCCTTTGCCCACCTTGGCAGCAAAAAAGTGTCACACATGTGGTATCGCCGTACTCAGGAGAAGTTGGGGAATGTGTTTTGGGGTGTCATTTTACATATACCCATGCTGGGTGAGAGAAATATCTTGGCAAAAGACAACTTTTCCCATTTTTTTATACAAAGCTGGCATTTGACCAAGATATTTTTCTCACCCAGCATGGGTATATGTAAAATGACACCCCAAAACACATTGCCCAACTTCTCCTGAGTACGGCGATACCAGATGTGTCACACTTTTTTGCTGCCAAGGTGGGCAAAGGGGCACATATTCCAAAGTGCACCTTTCGGATTTTGCAGGGCATTTTTTACACATTTTGATTGCAAAGTTCTTCTCACACATTTGGGCCCCTAAATTGCCAGGGCAGTATAACTACGCCACAAGTGACCCCATTTTGGAAAGAAGACACCCTAAGGTATTCCGTGAGGGGCACTGCGAGTTCCTAGAATTTTTTATTTTTTGTCACAAGTTAGCGGAAAATGATGATTTTTTTTTTTTTCTCTTTTTTCCTTACAAAGTCTCATATTCCACTAACTTGCGACAAAAAATAAAAAATTCTAGGAACTCGCCATGCCCCTCACGGAATACCTTGGGGTGTCTTCTTTCCAAAATGGGGTCACTTGTGGCGTAGTTATACTGCCCTGGCAATTTAGGGGCCCAAATGTGTGAGAAGTACTTTGCAATCAAAATCTGTAAAAAATGACCGGTGAAATCCGAAAGGTGCACTTTGGAATATGTGCCCCTTTGCCCACCTTGGCATCAAAAAAGTGTCACACATCTGGTATCGCCGTACTCAGGAGAAGTTGGGGAATGTGTTTTGGGCTGTCATTTTACATATACCCATGCTGGGTGAGAGAAATATCTTGGCAAAAGACAACTTTTCCAATTTTTTTATACAAAGTTGGCATTTGACCAAGATATTTTTCTCACCCAGCATGGGTATATGTAAAATGACACCCCAAAACACATTGCCCAACTTCTCCTGAGTACGGCGATACCAGAGGTGTCACACTTTTTTGCTGCCAAGGTGGGCAAAGGGGCACATATTCCAAAGTGCACCTTTCGGATTTTGCAGGGCATTTTTTACACATTTTGATTGCAAAGTTCTTCTCACACATTTGGGCCCCTAAATTGCCAGGGCAGTATAACTACCCCACAAGTGACCCCATTTTGGAAAGAAGACACCCCAAGGTATTCCGTGAGGGGCATGGCGAGTTCCTAGAATTTTTTATTTTTTGTCGCAAGTTAGTGGAATATGAGACTTTGTAAGGAAAAAAGAAAAAAAAAAGAAAAATCTGCATTTTCCGCTAAATTGTGACAAAAAATAAAAAATTCTAGGAACTCGCCGTGCCCCCCACGGAATACCTTGGGGTGTCTTCTTTCCAAAATGGGGTCACTTGTGGCATAGTTATACTGCCCTGGCAATTTAGGGGCCCAAATGTGTAAGAAGTACCTTGAAATCAAAATGTGTAAAAAATGGCCTGCGAAATCTGAAAGGTGCCCCTTTGCCCACCTTGGCTGCAAAAAAGTGTGACACATCTGGTATCGCCGTACTCAGGAGAAGTTGGGGAATGTGTTTTGGGGGGTCATTTTACATATAACCATGCTGGGTGAGAGAAATATCTTGGCAAAAGACAACTTTTCCCATTTTTTTATACAAAGTTGGCATTTGACCAAGATATTTTTCTCACCCAGCATGGGTATATGTAAAATGACACCCCAAAACACATTCCCCAACTTCTCCTGAGTACGGCAATACCAGATGTGTCACACTTTTTTGCAGCCTAGATGCGCAAAGGGGCCCAAATTCCTTTTAGGAGGGCATTTTTAGACATTTGGATCCCAGACTTCTTCTCATGCTTTAGGGCCCCTAAAAATCCAGGGCAGTATAAATACCCCACATGTGACCCCACTTTGGAAAGAAGACACCCCGAGGTATTCAATGAGGGGCATGGCGAGTTCCTAGAATTTTTATTTTTTTTGCATAAGTTAGCGGATATTGATTTTTTTTTGTTTTTTTTCTCACAAAGTCTCACTTTCCGCTAACTTAGGACAAAAATTTCAATCTTTCATGGA
Organism: Bufo gargarizans; assembly: GCF_014858855.1. Classification (NCBI taxonomy): domain Eukaryota; kingdom Metazoa; phylum Chordata; class Amphibia; order Anura; family Bufonidae; genus Bufo; species Bufo gargarizans. The sequence goes on along the minus strand of NC_058087.1, from coordinate 84,083,314 downwards.
CTCAATATGCCCCTCACGGAATACCTTGGGGTGTCTTCTTTCCGAAATGGGGTCACATGTGGGGTATTTATACTGCCCTGGCTTTTTAGGGGCCCTAAAGCGTGAGAAGAAGTCTGGAATATAAATGTCTAAAAATGTTTACGCATTTGGATTCCGTGAGGGGTATGGTGCGTCCATGTGAGATTTTATTTTTTGACACAAGTTAGTGGAATATGAGACTTTGTAAGAAAAAACGAAAACAAAAACAGACAAAAAATTTCCACTAACTTGTGCCAAAAAAAATGGCTGAATGGAGCCTTACCAGGGGGGGAGTGATCAATGACAGGGGGGTGATCAATGACAGGGGGGTGATCACCCATATAGACTCCCTGATCACCCCCCTGTCATTGATCACCCCCCCTGTAAGGCTCCATTCAGACATCCGCATGATTTTTTACGGATCCATGGATACATGTATCGGATCCACAGAACGCATGCGGACGTCTGAATGGAGCCTTACAGGGGGGTTATCAATGACAGGGGGTGATCAGGGTAATCAGGGTGATCACCCCCCTGTCACTGATCACCCCCCCTGTAAGGCTCCATTCAGACATCCGCATGATTTTTTACGGATCCATGGATACATGTATCGGATCCACAGAACGCATGCGGACGTCTGAATGGAGCCTTACAGGGGGGTTATCAATGACAGGGGGTGATCAGGGTAATCAGGGTGATCACCCCCCTGTCACTGATCACCCCCCCTGTAAGGCTCCATTCAGACATCCGCATGATTTTTTACGGATCCATGGATACATGGATCGGATCCACAGAACGCATGCGGACGTCTGAATGGAGCCTTACAGGGGGGTTATCAATGACAGGCGGGTGATCAGGGTAATCAGGGTGATCACCCCCCTGTCACTGATCACCCCCCCTGTAAGGCTCCATTCAGACATCCGCATGATTTTTTACGGATCCATGGATACATGGATCGGATCCACAGAACGCATGCGGACGTCTGAATGGAGCCTTACAGGGGGGTTATCAATGACAGGGGGTGATCAGGGTAATCAGGGTGATCACCCCCCTGTCACTGATCACCCCCCCTGTAAGGCTCCATTCAGACATCCGCATGATTTTTTACGGATCCATGGATAAATGGATCGGATCCACAGAACGCATGCGGACGTCTGAATGGAGCCTTACAGGGGGGTTATCAATGACAGGGGGTAATCAGGGTGATCACCCCCCTGTCACTGATCACCCCCCCCTGTAAGGCTCCATTCAGACGTCCGCATGATTTTTACGGATCCATGGATAAATGGTTCGGATCCTTAAAAATCTTGCGGACGTCTGAATGGAGCCTGACAGGGGGGTTATCAATGACAGGGGGTGATCAGGGTAATCAGGGTGATCACCCCCCTGTCACTGATCACCCCCCCTGTAAGGCTCCATTCAGACGTCCGCATGATTTTTACGGATCCATGGATACATGGATCGGATCCGTAAAAATCATGCGGACGTCTGAATGGAGCCTTACAGGGGGGGTGATCAGTGACAGGGGGGTGATCAATGACAGGGGGTGATCAGGGAGTGTATATGGGTGATCACCCGCCTGTCATTGATCACCCCCCTGTAAGGCTCCATTCAGACTTCCGCATGATTTTTACGGATCCATGGATACATGGATCGGATCCGTAAAAATCATGCGGACGTCTGAACGGAGCCTGACAGGGGGGTGATCAATGACAGGGCGGTGATCAATGACAGGGGGGTGATCAGGGAGTTTATATGGGGTGATCATGGGTGATCAGGGGTTTATAAGGGGTTAATAAGTGACGGGGGGGTGGGGTGTAGTGTAGTGTGGTGTTTGGTGCGACTGTACTGACCTACCTGAGTCCTCTGGTGGTCGATCCAAACAAAAGGGACCACCAGAGGACCAGGTAGGAGGTATATTAGACGCTGTTATGAAAACAGCGTCTAATATACCTGTTAGGGGTTAAAAAATTCGGATCTCCAGCCTGCCAGCGAGCGATCGCCGCTGGCAGGCTGGAGATCCACTCGCTTACCTTCAGTTCCTGTGAGCGCGCGCGCCTGTGTGCGCTCGTTCACAGGAAATCTCGCGTATCGCGAGATGACGCGTATATGCGTGACTGTGCGCAGCCCTGCCACCTCCGGAACGCACATGTGCGTTAGGCGGTCCGGAGGTGGTTAAAAAAAAAAAAAGTTTGATCCCGGACAACCCCTTTAACCTCTTGGGGACACAGGGTGTACCTGTTGGAAATCATTCAGCAGGCACTCTGTGACAATGCCGACAGGGGTCCTGTAACCCCCCCGTATCGGCCATCACTGCAAACTGAAGATCAATTCAGACCTGCGGTTGGCAGCGCTTTCGGAAATTCCTGATCCCCTCGATCCGTGACCGCGGGTATCAGAAACTTCAAAAAGGCTTTTTTATGTTTAACCCCCCCTGCAGCTCTCTTTGTGATGTGCCGGTGGGCGCAGCGGATGGGGGGTGTGGGCGGTGCAGCAGTGCGGGCGGGCGATCATCCGTGCGCCCGCCCACTCATTTTAAGGATGGCCGAGCTTGTAAAGCAGAGTGTCAGCACATTGCTATCAGGGACTGACTCCCCATCATCCACTGCTCTGTTGTGGCAGTGGGTGATGGTTACCATGGCAACCAGATGCCTTCACAGGCTTCCGGCTTTCCATGGTGCTGATCAGACTTCTACTAAAGGCAGAAGTCTTACCAGACTAAGTGTAAAAGTAAAAATACAGTACAGTACACTATATTGTGTATTGTATTATACAGACATCGGACCACATTGGATGTTCAAGAACCAAGTGGGTCTGGGTCCTATTTTTATTTTTTTTTAAGTGAAAAAAAAAGTAAAAAAACGAACAAACATTTATCTCTGATTAAAAAAAAAAATAATACATTCCCTACACATGTTTGATATCACCGCGTCCGTAACAACCTAATCTATGAAACGGTCATGTTACTTTCATGGTGTCTAAAAAACAATCCAGCAAAATCTGCCTTCCAAAAACCAATTGGCGTTCCTTTCCTTCTGCACCCAGCTGTGTGCCCTAAAGGGTTAATAATGATGGTAAAATCTGTTTTGAATACCTTGAGGGGTGTCGTTTCTTAGATGTGGGGTCACTTTTATGGAATTTCTACTCTAGGGGTGCATCAGGAGTTCTTCAAATGGGACATGGTGTCAAAATAAAAGGCCATCAAAATCAGCCTTCCAGAAACCATATGGCGTTCCTTTCCTTCTGCTCCCTGCCGTTTGGTCATACAGCAGTTTATGACCACATATCGGGGGTTTCTATAAACTACAGAATCAGGGCAATAAATATTGAGTTTTGTTTGTCGGTTAACCCTTGCTTCGTTACTGGAAAAAATGGATTAAAATATAAAATTCGCCCAAAAATGTAAATTTTTTAATTTCATCTCCATTTGCCAATAACTCTTGTAGAACACCTAAAGGGTTAAAGTTTGCAAAATCAGTTTTGAATACCTTGAGGGGTGTAGGCTTTAATTGTGACTTGGATAAGAACAAGTCCACCTCACTCACCTACATTCAGAGGACCCCTCCATCAGAACACAAGGTTATCAGAATCACATATCGCCCATTTGTTTGTCATAGTCTAGTGTCACACAGCGTTGACTATGCTTCTTATTAATAAGATATGTCATAGGCCCATAGTATTCAGTTACATTACTTGCTCAGACCATCTACACCAGCAGAGAAATGCTGTAGTGAAGGTGTGAGAGATATGCAGGAAGTTTCAATCTGATGTAGTGAATACCATTATACTACCTGCCCTTTAGTAGAAGAGAAGAAGCTATTCCCAAATGATAAGTAGTTATAATAGAACACAATCTTGTGGAGCAGAGATGAATTTTTCTCTCAATATAAGCATGCACAAAATAAATAAAGTATATAGCATGGTTAATGCACAGTTACAGTTAAATATATTAATGGATAGATAATGGATAGAAACTACCTGCGTCTGCTATCTTCATAAGTGTTTCTGTGATAGATCAGATGCTTTGAACAGGTGTATGAATATATTCTCGCAGGAGCACAACACATCTGACTATTTAATGCACAATACCAGAGCAAGGCCTTTACTCATACCAGCACTAGATTATTGGCATTTGTCTCCTCCATCAATGGGTTCTCATAAGTCCTCTCGATGGAGTGCGAAAGGTGGAGCCTGCTGTTTCTCATGGAATGTATGAGGAAAACCTTCATGAGCCTAAAAAAGTACAATATGGGCCATATTCTTTTGTAGATCCAAAGCTCTATTCCCGAGTAATGATACTTTTTCTTAATATGCAAATTAGGCCTTTGGTGCAATAAGGGTATCAGCCTTGCTCTACTCCTCTCCGTGGACTTCCCTTGCTGCTTTGCCACTGCTTGGACTTGTCAATGAAAGCAGCCAGGGAGGGGCTGCTACAGAAATGAGTGGAGCTTGGGTGCAACAAAAGAATCGGTGACCCCCTCATTGCACCAAAGACCTACTTTGCATATTAAGAAAAATATCATAACTCAGGAACAGAACCTTGGATCAACAAAAGAAAAACAGGGTTTAACCCTTTCACCCCGGAGTTTATTTATTTTTTGCGTTTTCGTTTTGCGCTTCCCAGAGCCATAACTTTTTTATTTGTCTGTTCACATAGCCATATGAGGGCTTGTTTTTTGCGGGACAAGTTGTACTTTCCAATGCCACCATTTAATATTGAATATGATGTAGTGGGAAGCGGTAAAAAAAAATCCAAATGGGGTGAAATAGCAAAAAAAAAAAAAAAAAAGAAAAGCTATTCCACCCCAGTTTTGCACTGTTTTTTATTTACGACGTTCGATGTGCGATGAAACTGACCAGTTACTTTTATTCTACAGGTCAGTACAAATCTGGTGATACCTTATATGTATAGTTTTTCTTGTGTTTTGATAGTGACAAAAAATAAAAAAGTGGTAAAATATCAGTTTTATTGTTTTGTCGCCATATTTTGACCCCTATAACTTTTTGTAATTATTTGTATGGAGGTGTATGGGGGCTCATTGTTTGAGGAACAATCTGATCTTTTCATTGATTCCATTCTGGGGTGTGTATGACTTTTTGATCACTTTGTATTAAATTTTTTGTAGAAAATGAAGTGACAAAAAATGGCGAATCGGACATTTTTACGCTTTTTTCCATTTTGCTGTTTTCTGTATGGGGAATATTTTTTTATACTATGGGCATTTTTGCACATTGCGACACCCATGATGTGTATTTTTTTAGTTCTTTTATTTTGGGAAAAGGGGATGATTTGAATTTTTATGTTTCTATCATGATTTTACTACTTTCTATGGAGCCCTATTACAGGCAAGGTCTCCATTGGAAATACTATGCAGCAGCCTTCTGTCATTCACAAAGACAGGCATTGTGCTCCAGTGTGGAGTCAAGTGTAGAGAGATTCATATAAGATATGAGGATATCAGGTTATTCTTAGGTCACTTTAAGATGTTGGTGTATATTTCAGTGCCAAGATACTTGGCAGCTGTCCACAGCATAAACAAAAGGTTAAAAGTCAAAATTTGGAGGAAATTGTGAAATTATTTTTTTCATTCACAAAAGCATGCCAAATGTGTATTTACTTTACAGTCATGCCGTTACCATGATAATACTAAATGTTTGGTGAGCAGAAAAGCATGGTTTCTCAAATTCTTAACCGGGATGGTCATGTTTATTGTCACCCATATATTACTAGAATGCTTTATTAAGGTTTCCATACACTCCTCTTAAATTATTTGGCTTAGAAGACACGTGTCTGAATGTGAAATGAATCATATCTGCCCACCCAAAGCTATTTGGGTCTTTATATTAGCAATGCACTAAATAAAATATCATAAAGCAAGATATATTGCTGCAATAATCATATCTCTCTGGTTCGAGCCACCATCCATCTTTGTTATTATGGTATAAACCAGGCGTGACAAATTATTACAGTTTGTTCTGTAATGTCTTCATATGAAAAGTAAGGCACGCTCATTGATCACGGTTCTCCAAGCAAAATAAAGAATTTGGCCATTGTATGCATTATGAGAAATCTAAAGTTTCCAGGAATAATAGAAGGAAATTATTATTTTATGTCAGGTAAGGTAGACTAGTAATAATGCTTTTTACAATGCGTATATGTTTTTTACAATTCTTTGTCTCAGAAGATACAAGGGCAGTGTCATGCATGTGATGATGGAATAATGGAGTGAATTTTATTTAAAGAAAATGACAATAGGAAACCACTACTACATTTTAGTTTTTGGATTGTACTGTTTCTTGCTTTTGTCAAACAGATTCAATGTACAAGATATTTTAACAATTTAGTGGTCCTCAAAGCTTTCATTCTCAAAATCATTCACCACTAGAGTTCATCGGACACCTGGATGCTCGGGTTCGACCGAACTTCACAAAAAATTTTGAGTTCGGGACCCGAACTTGACCCAAACCCAAACCCCATTAAAGTCTATGGGTCCTTTGGAGCACTAAAATGGCTCTTAAAAAAGTCATGGAAAGGGCTAGAGGGCTGCAAATGGCATCAAAATGTGGTTAAGAGCATTGCAAGTGATCTGCAAACAAATGTGAATAGGGAAATGATTAAAATAAAATAAAATACATAAAAATAAAAAATAATAATCTTGATCTAGCAGGATGAGGTCCATATGGAGTAGGAGGTTGAGGAGGTGGTGGATGTGGCGGTGTAGGTGGAAGCGGTGGTGGAGGAGGTAGCCAACACTGGTTTTTAGTTTACATTTTTAAATTTTTGTTTAAATTAGGGTACACCCCAAAATATTGGGAAATATAACCTGTGATAACCCCCTCCAGTCGTGCTAAACAAACGTTCAGACAATACACTGGCTGCAGGGCAGGCCAGCACCTCCAAGGGGTAAAGAGCCATGTGCCCAATTTGGAGACCCAGAAGTTGCAGGGGGCAGACCCATCAGTCAGTACGTGTAGGTGTGTGCACATATACTGCACAACCATGTCGCACGTACCCGTGATGTCCATGATCCAATTGGATATCTGCTCTATTAACTTTTGATGTCCTTTTCTGCGCCTACCATTTAATCACGTTAGCGGCGAATGAGGGTTCCACGCTGGAGAGGGAGCGTGAAAAAGGGAGAACACATCCAAAGAAGGTCAATGGCTGAAATGTGATTGAGTTGAAATGTGGGACAAGTTGTTAAAGCAAAAGGATCGAATGAAAGAAGGGGGCGTGTGTAAATTAAAGACGAATTTTAGAAATTTAAGTCCCTGTCACCTATGCAGAGCAGGGGTTTTTCCATCGGCAAAAATGGGTTAAAGACACCCACCAATGGAACAGACGATTTAAAAAAATTTCAGGTCCTGTCAACTATGCAGAGCAGGGGTTTATTCACGCCAAACTGTGTTCATGTCACCCACCAATTGAACAGACGATTTAAAAAAAAATTAGGTCCCTGTCACCTATGCAGAGCAGCGATTTGTATACTGCAAAATTGGTAAAATGTTACCTGACAATGTAACAGACAATTCTTTGAAATTTATGTCCCTGTCACCGGGGTTTATTCTCGGCAAAAATGGTAAAATGTCACCCAAGAATGTAACAGATGCTTTTGCACCATGCTCCCTCTTTTGCTGTGCTGGTGTCTCTGTGCGACCACCGCCTCTTCCGCCGAACTAGACAGGTCACTCACATGACCTTGATTCCATGTAAGGTCGAGGATCTCATCGTCCTCCACATCATCTTCCACCCAGTCTTCACCCCTGCCCTCCTTGTCGGTCTGCACACTGCAGAAAACCACAGCAGTTGGCACCTGTGTTTTGTCATCATCTGAGAAGTGCTGCGGTGGTCCTCCCATGTACTTATCCTGAAACATAAGTGGTTGGGCATCCGTGCACCCAATCTCTTCCACTTCTGGGGCAGGGAAACCCTGCTAGCAGAGTCATCAAAAAGCAGAAGAGACTGATCCATGACTTGGGGCTCAGACTGCTTGGATGATTTGCAAGGGGGTGAGGTGAAGGACTGATGGACATTGGCAGCAGGTTCCAACTCTGATCTTTTAGCAGGAGACTGAGTGGGAGACAATGTGAAGGAACTGGAGGCACTGTCATCCACCCAATCTACTATTTCCTGTACTTCTTCTGGCCGCACCATTCGTAGAGCCACATTCGGCCCTACCAAATAATGCTGAAGGTTCTGTCGCCTACTCGCACCTGAGGAAGGTGTTTCACTTTGGCGTGTCACAGCTGGCACAGATTGAACACGTCCTCTCCCTGCAACAGGAGCTCCACCAGCAGCACCACAACCTGGGCCACGTCCCTTATTTGACGCTCTCCTCATTCTTTGTGTTCACTGACCAAACTAACAGGTGGTTTATGTCAGGCGACAATTTAACCACCAATAGTCAACAATTAAGTTTACTGAGAGTAAGGCAGTGCAGGTATCATAAAGAGAAAAAAATTATTCAGGTCATACAACAGTGTGCCAGGTGAATTTTATACAATTACTTCCCGGTCACAATTTTTTTTTTATTTGTCAACCAACAATGTAACTGCGGTATTGACTGGTTGTATTTGACTGTGACAAATGCAGCAAAGTCCCCAGATGTAGGGTCTTGCCCAAAAAGGGTGTTTTTTTTAACTAGAATATAACAGCAGTATCTAACGCTTGTATTTGACTGTGACAAATACAGCAAAGTCCCCAGATGTAGGGTCTTGCAAAAAATGTGTGTCTTTGTTCTCAGGAAGAAGCCTCTGGCAATGGCTTTTCTCCACTCATTATTTAGTATATACAGTTGCAAGAAAAAAGTATGTGAACCCTTTGGAATGATATGGATTTCTGCACAATTTGGTCATAACATGTAATCTGATCTTCATCTAAGTCACAACAATAAACAATCACAGTCTGCTTAAACTAATAACACACAAAGAATTAAATGTTACCATGTTTTTATTGAACATACCATGTACACATTCACAGTGCAGGTGGAAAAAGTATGTGAACCCCTAGACAAATAACATCTCCAAGAGCTAATTGGAGTGAGGTGTCAGCCAACTGGAGTCCAATCAATGAGATGAGATTGGAGGTGTTGGTTACAGCTGCCCTGCCCTATAAAAAACACACACCAGTTCTGGGTTTGCTTTTCACAAGAAGCATTGCCTGATGTGAATGATGCCTAGCACAAAAGAGCTCTTGAGCTAAGTTGAGTTGTTTGGAAGAAACACACAACACTGTGTGGAGAAAAATAGGCACAGTACACCAACATCAAAACCTCATGCCAACTGTGAAGTATGGTGGTGGGGGCATCATGGTTTGGGGCTGCTTTGCTGCTTCAGGACCTGGATGTATTACTATCATTGAATGAACTCCCAAGTTTATTAATACATTTTGCAGGAGAACTTAAGGCCATCTGTCCACTAGCTGAAGCTCAACAGAAGATGGGTGTTGCAACAGGACAACGACCCAAAGCATAGAAGTAAATCAACAACAGAATGGCTTAAACAGAAGAAAATACGCCTTCTGGAGTGGCCCAGTCAGAGTCCTGACCTCAACTTGATTGACATGCTGTGGCATGACCTCAAGAAAGCGATTCACACCAGACATTCCAAGAATATTGCTGACCTGAAACAGTAAAGAGGAATGGCCAAGAATTACTCCTGACCATTGTGCACGTCTGATCTGCAACTACAAGATACGCTTGGTTGAAGTTATTGCTGCCAAAGAAGGTTCAACCAGTTATTAAATCCAAGGGTTCACATACTTTTTCCACCTACACTGTGAATATTTACATGATGTGTTCAATAAAAACATGGTAAAATTAAATTCTTTGGGCCAGATTTATCATTAGCTCAAGTCAGAATAATAGAGTGAAAAAGTTGCAAATTTTTGCACAATCGCTTAAACTGCGCCAAAATTTGCGACTTTTTTCTGCTCTGCACTATGCTCGCCAGTTTTCTGAAAGTGGGCGTGTTTTCTTATGTAAATGAATCTCTAGACAGATTTACTATTGGGACTATTTAAAAAGTCGCAATAAGTCGCAAAAAAGTCGCAATTTCACTCCAGTGAGGACCATGCTTATCTTATGAGACTTTTTAATAGAACATGCGACTTTTTCATAAAAACGTGTATACTGTCCTCATACACGTTAGCACGGTGTGTAATCTGACATGTAGCTAAACCTTTTTGTCCTCTGAGAGAAAAGAGACTGTTCCGCTTTAAGGTTCTCTTTATTGCTCGTAGACTGACAGGAAAGGGTGAAACTACAGAATAAAACAGTAGTATTTTAGAACATAAATACCATGGTATATGGCATAAAACACAGATTAACCTGCTATACATTCAGTATATGATATAATACAATGATAGTAATGAGCTATCAATACAAGAAACATAATAAAATGCAGTAAATGACACATAGATAGTGTTCTTACCGACTATGCTCAAAAACAGGCAGAATAACAGATGATGTGACAGGAAAACCAGTGAGAGAGCATGGTTGCTGAGACATAAGATGATGGCTGCTTGCTGTACCAGCACAAGACTAGCAAGAACCAGGAACTACCCACAATGCACTGGGACTCCCATAATGCATAGAGAAAACAGGCTGGGTGAAATACCTAAACTCATCAATAGATGGTGCTGTTACGACACAATGTAATGCAAATGAATTACAACAGTTAAAATGCCATGTCAACTGATAAAGAGACAGAAACAACTGGAACTGAATCTGGGGACAGAACACTCCCCGCTTGACGTCAACCGACGTCACTATTGTATTCTTTTGGTGCAAACAGTAGAATGAGTTCTCCTACTGGTCTGAGGAACAATTTGGTCTCTCCCTGTCTCCGTATTTTCAATTCTACTTTGCGTACAATTCCGTCCTTACTTGGGAATGTCTTAGTCACAAGTCCTAACGGCCACTCGTTTCTCCGTGACTGGCAGTCTTTCATTAGGACTACATCGCCAGTCTGGAGGTTAGGCTTGTTGGTTTGCCACTTTCTCCTCGGTTGCAGAGTGGGAATGTATTGCTTTTTCCACTTGTCCCAGAACGAGTTTGAGAGACTCTGTACTTGTCTCCATCGATTTTTGTAAAGATCTTTGGAATTGAATTCTCCAGGTGGAGCACAAATTTGTTCAGTCTTTTGGGTAAGCAGTGTGGCGGGTGTGAGAACTGTTGGGTCATCAGGATCGCTAGAAATCGGGGTTAGCGGTCTGGCATTTATGATAGCCGATACTTCAGCCATGAAGGTAGTCAGGCTTTCATGAGTCAGCTTTGAAGATCCTTCTTGTAAGAAGATTGAGTCGAGGATTCTCAGTGCGATGCCTATCATCCTCTCCCAAGCACCTCCCATGTGAGAAGAGTGTGGTGGGTTGAAGGTCCAAGTGCATCCTCGTTCACTGAGGTATCTTTCTATGTTGTTAACATCCAAGTTGGAAGAGAGTTGTAGTTCTCTCGCTGCTCCGACAAAGTTTGTGCCTCGGTCAGAACGAATGTGTTTGACAGGTCCTCTAATGGCAATGAAACGTCGGAAAGCATTAATGAAACAGGAAGTATCCATAGATTCAATTACTTCAATATGGACAGCTCTGATGGACAGACAGGTGAACATAATCGCCCAACGTTTCCCGTGCGCCCGGCCTCGCCTGGTTTGCCGGACAACCACAGGCCAAGGTCCAAACACGTCTAGGCCAACATTGGTGAAGGGTGGATCCATACTTAGTCGGTCATACGGGAGGTTTGCCATCTTCGGTGCCTGTGACATACCACGGAGTTTCCGACAGGTAACACATTTAAATATGAATCTGCATACACATCTTTTAGCTCCAACTATCCACATTCCAGCTGCTCTTAGAGCTCCTTCAGTAAACAGACGACCTTGGTGCTTTGTCTGTTCATGGTAATGTTGCACGAGCAGAGTAGCTATATGATGCTGTCCAGGAACTATCACAGGATGTTTCTCTGCTAGGCCTACATCGGCTTCCATAAGGCGTCCACCTACCCTTAAGAGCCCATCTTCATCGATCACTGGGTCTAGTTTCCTTAAAACACTACCTTTAGGCACGGGTCTTTGGCTGACTACACAGTCGATTTCCGTAGCATAGGTTTCATGCTGTACAGCCTGGATAATTACATTTTTTGACCGCTCTAGATCGAGAGCTGTGTAGACATGTTTACAATGACACCAACCTCTACAGATATCTTTATCTGCCGATGAGGTTGCTTTGTACGACCGAGCAATGTGGGTCAGGCAAGTGATGGCACGGACAAGAGATCTCCAAGTAGAGAACCTACTGAATCTGTGGGATTTCAGGTGGTGGTCCAGAGTCTCCGTATGTAACACAGATACCTGAGGACGTATCTCAACATCAGCATGGGGGTCTACTAGTTCAAACATGGGCAGGTACCAGCGCTCTTCCGAGTCTCGAAGTACAGGTGCTAGCTCTGCATGACCATTCCGGAATATCTTTTCCATGAAGGTAAAGAAGTGATCTCTCATCTCAGGTTTGCTTCTTAGGTTGTGCCTGAGAGAGACAAATCGCTTGAAAACTTGCTCTCTATTGTTGGGTAAGCGTTGTCTTTGAGGTTTAAAGGGTAGAGGTGCAACCCAGCTTCTTGTTTCGTCCTGCACCATTCCCTGCTCCATTATATTTAGGAACAGTCTATCTTCGAATGACATCGCTATACGATTGTCTTCTTTAGTCTTGCGGAAGACTGTGGATCCCAGGTGGTCTTGATTGGCATCCCAGACGAAGTCATCGTAGGTGGGACCTGCAAAGGTACCTGGTGATGAAGTGCTTTGAGGCAGTTCCTTGATGAAGAAGTGATTTTCGCATGGTTGGAGAAGAGATGGGCGTCCATTCTCAAGTGTACTGGTAAGCATGCTGTAGATAGTTGTTGGCTTGTGTACACCTCCCAAACAGACTTCTCCTATAATGACCCATCCTAGGTCAAGTCTCTGGGCGTATGGAGCGTTGTGAGGTCCATTAATCTGCTGTCTAACCTTGTGGACCTGTAGGATATCCCTCCCGAGGAGTAATACTATCTGAGCCTCAGGATCAAGGTTCGGGATCAGGTGTCCTATACGCTTCAGGTGAGGCTGATGCGCTGCTACTTCTGGCGTGGGTATCTCAAACCTGTTGTCAGGAATCTGGTTACATTCCAGTATAGTTGGTAAAGGCAGACGCACTTGACCATCGCTGGACTCAACTATGTAGCCGCTTGCCTTTCTTCCGGCTGTTTCCACAGTACCAGCACAAGTTCTTAGAGAGTAGGGGGCACCGGGTCCTTTGATGTCGAAGCTATCAAAGAAGGCAGACTTCGCTAACGACCTGTTGCTTTGATCGTCTAGAATTGCATACACTTTGATGGCTTTGCTTCGGTCGTCTGCTGGGTAAACCTTCACTAGGGAGATTTTAGAGCAGGATCTGCCTCCTCTGAGGTCTCTGCAAACCTCTGTACATTTAGAAGTAACTGCCAAAGTGTCAGTATTTGTGTCCTTCAGCTCCCCGCTTTGCTCTTGGGTTTTGGATGAAGCCCACGATGGTGGCCCAGGGTGTAGAGCTGTGTTATGGTTTGAGCTGTCACATTCGGCACACTTTGCACTAACCTCACAGTCCCTGGCGAAGTGCGAAGTTGACGAGCAGCATTTAAAACAGATGTTGTTCTCCTTGAGGAAGGTCTTGCGGTCTTCCACTGACTTTTCTCTGAAGGTTCTGCACTTAAGTAGAGAATGAGGCTTCCTGTGTAAGGGACACTGTCTGGTCGGGTCCTTGGGTTTGTCTCCTCCTTGATAGGAGCTGAACTCTTTATGGACTGCGCCTGTGGAAGAAACGTTAGTTTTGTGGACCTCCACCGTTGCTCTACGAGGTTTACTGAGTGAGGTGGTGGCACATGACATCATGAAATCAAAGCTAGGATCATTTCTGATTTTTGCTTGCTCAGAGACAAAATCTACAAACACATTAAATGGAGGAAATGGTACATTGTAAGCCTGTTTATACCGAGAACCATACATGACCCACTTCTCTTGCAAGTTGTATGGAAGCTTCTGAACTATGGGATTCACACCTCTAGCAGTGTCAAGAAATGTCAATCCCACCAGATCCCCTTCTGCCTTTGCTACACTCAGTTCCATTAATAAGTCACTTAACTCTCTAAGCTTTGAATAGCCTTTGTTCACTATTTTAGGAAAGTCCTCAATTCTCTTAAATAAGGCGCTTTCTATGACCTCTGCTGCACCATAAACCTCATTAAGTCTCTCCCAGACTCTTTTTAGACCAATGTCTGGATAATTTACATTGATGTCTCTAATCCTTCTAGCGTGTTCGGCGGACTCACTTCCCAGCCATTTTACCAGGAGATCCAGTTCTTCACTACAAGACAGACCTAAGTCTCTGATGGCATTTTGGAAGGAAGCTCGCCAAGCTCTATAGTTCTCAGCACGGTCGCTGAACTTTACAAGTCCCTTGTTGACCAGCTCACGTCGAGCAAGGAACCTGGCAAAGTCCATTGTGGCTTGATTGGCGCTGGAACCGGCTGGTGGTGTGTTGTCAGAGTGAATGTGTGGTGCTTGGCCATACCTGTTGGAAGTCTCTGGTTTAATCCTGTCTGTGTAATACCGTTCTGAAGCAAAGGGCATCTCTCTTAGCAGGGGCGGATTTCTGATTCTCTGTTCTGGAGAGAAGTTGTTGTAGGCAGTTTCACTCTGATGTGTATTCTCTAGTCTGCTGCAAGGAGACCGATAGTCGACTTTCTGATGATCCAAATAAGCAGGTAGGCTTGGCTTGTCAACAAACCGCTTTGTATTAAGCTGTGGATCTGGGTCGTCGTTCGACTTGGAATGTTGATAGACATATTGTAAGGTACGCTGTTCTGGATCTTGGTATTCAACTTCTGGATGGACATTGCTGCGATGACTCTTGGTTTCCTGAAGTTCCGTGGCTTCTAGATACTCTGCTTCCGCTATGGCAGCTGCTGTCTCTTTATCTGCGGCCAGTTTTTCTAGAGTGGCTTCAAGTTGCGCTTTCTCCCTATTCAGAGAAGCTTCAAGTTGCGCTTTCTCTAGCTTTATCTGCACCTCTTGTTCTATGAAGCTGGCTTTTGCCTTTGCTGCTTCTGCTTTGGCGCGGGCAATGGCGGCAGCTTCTCTGATCGATGTCCTATTTGAGCCACTTATCTGAGACCTTGTCTTAATGGAAGATGCGCGACTAATAGACATGTTGCGACTGTTAGGAGACTTCTGCGATATCCGTAAGTAGGCTCTGCGTGGATAATGGCGGGCTCCGTATAGTCAGATATTCGGTGCGACTGTTAGAAGACTGTTGCGATATCCGTATGCAGGCTCCACGTGGATAATGGCGGCTCCGTCAGTCTGATCTTCAGAGCTTGTTCTCAGCAGTCATCTCACTGCTGTCTTTGGCAGTTATTCACTGAGCTTGTTCTCAGCAGTCGTTTCACTATACTGTCCTCATACACGTTAGCACGGTGTGTAATCTGACATGTAGCTAAACCTTTTTGTCCTCTGAGAGAAAAGAGACTGTTCCGCTTTAAGGTTCTCTTTATTGCTCGTAGACTGACAGGAAAGGGTGAAACTACAGAATAAAACAGTAGTATTTTAGAACATAAATACCATGGTATATGGCATAAAACACAGATTAACCTGCTATACATTCAGTATATGATATAATACAATGATAGTAATGAGCTATCAATACAAGAAACATAATAAAATGCAGTAAATGACACATAGATAGTGTTCTTACCGACTATGCTCAAAAACAGGCAGAATAACAGATGATGTGACAGGAAAACCAGTGAGAGAGCATGGTTGCTGAGACATAAGATGATGGCTGCTTGCTGTACCAGCACAAGACTAGCAAGAACCAGGAACTACCCACAATGCACTGGGACTCCCATAATGCATAGAGAAAACAGGCTGGGTGAAATACCTAAACTCATCAATAGATGGTGCTGTTACGACACAATGTAATGCAAATGAATTACAACAGTTAAAATGCCATGTCAACTGATAAAGAGACAGAAACAACTGGAACTGAATCTGGGGACAGAACAACGTGCAACTTTTTCGTAAAGATGTGTGACTTTTGTAAAGATGCTTACTGACGGATAAACTGCTACCGTCAAACCACATTTATTACAGTCTTAAAGGGCCGATCATAAATCTGACTTGGCTAAAACTGACTTTAGCCATATGTTAAAGTGGAGTGAGCTGTCAGAGTCGTGATAAATCTGGCCCTTTAGTGTGTTATTAGTTTAAGCAGACTGTGATTGTCTATTGTTGTGACTTAGATGAATATCAGATCACATTTTATGACCAATTTGTGCAGAAATCCATATCATTCCAAAGGGTTCACATACTTTTTCTTGCAACTGTATACACACACAGCCAGGCGCATGTTTATGGGGGGGAGGGGGGATATATGGCCAACAGCTATCTAATGTGAATGGACATAACTTCAAGGCTTGTGTCTCGTCACTAAACCCCTTGGTTAAAGGAGGCCCCTAAGCAATCAGCCAGTATCACCAGGGAAAATTGTAGGTGGCCACACATTTCCCCTGAAACATAGAAACATAGAATGTGTCGGCAGATAAGAACCATTTGGCCCATCTAGTCTGCCCAATATACTGAATACTATGAATAGCCCTTGTCCCTATCTTATATGAAGGATGGCCTTATGCCTATCCCATGCATTCTTAAACTCCTTCACTGTATTTGCAGCTACCACTTCTGCGAGAATACACCAACCAACAAGAATAAACTGAGATTAAACAGCTATATCATCAAAAATAAATCCTTTATTGAATTAATGACACATAAAAATGAGACATGAGACAACAGATAAAAAATGGCTACATCTGAGGAGGCATGTTAACACAATTGAGACATGGGGGGAGGGGTTTTGGAGTATGCAATGTACAAAAGGCGGTAGAAAAAAAGAGTACAATACCTCACTGATTTCTGTATGTATAACTGCAACCACAGATATAAAAATGCAAAAGTGCAAATACTATGTGGCAAAACACCATATCAAAAAAGTGGTTGCAGATAACACCACAACATATGGATGTCTGATGGTTCCAAGTTGTGGGACCATATAACAGCCAACAGAAGGTTAAAGTGCAAGTGCATAAGAAGTCACCATATCAAATGGTCAAATACCACAATTGCAGCTGTGGTGACAGCTTCTCTCCCTAAACCTAACCATCTGTCCCAATGCTCCGACGTCCTCTTCACCAGCTTCCACGACAAGTCATTCCTAGCGAACAACCTCTCGTGACACTGGATTTGAGCACGGGGAAGTCAGATGATCTTTCCCTAACCGGCGTTGACATTATATGGGGGGACTGGAGGTCATCAGTGCTCCGGATTTTCTTGATCGAAATCTTCATACACTTCTCCCATCATCATCTCTGGTGTGGCCTCATCAACTGCCTTGTTGAACAATTTCTTTACACAGGGAATAATGCAGCAGATAATTAGAACAAGCAAAATCAAAACAACAATGATGATGATACCAATTTGCAACAACATCTGCTTCCAATTTTTGAACCAGTTCTCTAGCCCTTCTGCCCATGAATTGTCTATTCCCGAATTCCTTTTTAATTCTTCAGATAGGGAGGTCAATCCCTTTAAAGCACTCATTACCTGCCCATTGGGCCCTAGATTATCGGGTATAACAGTACAGCAGGATTCCCCTATCATTTTGCAAACTCCTCCTTTCTCTGCCAGCAACATGTCCAAAGCCATTCTGTTCTGGAATGCCATAGTACTAGTGGGACCCAGTTGTTCTATTATACCTTTTAGGGCATCCCGAGTGTAAGTCACAAAGCGTTGCTGGTTATAGTAGATATAATTTATCCAATCCACATTTTTGTTCACCACAATTATTGGGAATATAGATTCAAATCCTGCTGCAACTTGATTTTGTGCCTTAAATTCATCAGGGACCCCCCTCGGGACTCCAATAGCATCTATATATACATGGGCGTCCAAACTACCACCTGGAATAGTCTCCCGTTTTCCCCTCATCCCTATGTGTTCCTGGGTACTTGGAGACTGCTGTATATGACTTACAACCTTCTTCCAATCAGGGATATCGAAAATATGGAAGGGCATTAATACCATGGCTAATGCACACTGACCATGCCATTGTACCTCGATTTTTGTTCTCAATTTCATGTCTGCACATATCCATACTATATCTCCTAGAGCCTGGGTTTGGTTTACCAAATGGATTTTATACTCCTGTCCAGTGGTATTTACTATCTCACCACAATATCGTTCTGGGAATTTTCCCATCTCCTTTCCTTCCTTGCCCTCTATCTCAAAACATGTGTAGTTGCCCTTGTATATAGTAATGCCAACTATCTTGGGGCCTTCATTAAGAAGAGGGTACTGGTTTTTCCATCGTTCACAGGCTCATCTCTTTAGATGTGGAATTGGTGTATAGGCCAATGAAACAGGTGAAATGATCCCGAGGGAGATGCAGAGGAATGGTACCTAGGTGGGGGCGGGCTGCAGCACAAGTTATACACGCACTCCTATTGGCCTGGGCTGTAGTATATCTCACCCAATCAAGCCACACATTATGATCTGCAAAGCCAGTTTCTGTGACTAAGGTTTCTTTCACTGTGTAGGGTTTCCTTCCCTCCTGACTGCGAGCAAGGGACAGTAAGGGGTTTCCAGGGGTTGGAGTGGGGCCAATGAACCTACTTGCCAAATCCTTTAGGTAGAACTGTCCCCAAGGTGCATCATTTCTATAATTTGACGGGTATCTTCTGAGTACGTACATGCCCAGATCTGTCCTTTGTGGGTTCTGCAATGTTAGGGTCAGGGGGTAACATTTTTGGGGACCCTTGCACATTATTGTATTTGGATATAGCTGACAACCACTGGGCCGAATTTTCCCAACATTTCTGTCAAATAAACGCATTCTATGTATCAGGTTCTTTCCCTGTTCATCCTTACTTTTTAAAGCCTTTTGGGGCCTATATCCCCAATCTTCCCCTGTGTTAGTGATGACATTAGACCAGGAGGAACAGTAAGAGTTACCTGCTCCAGTAGCCCAGATATAGTATTGGAACAGTTTATACTCCTGTATGGTCATCAAATCATAACATCTGCAATCAGCAACATCACAGTAATCAAAGTCATATACTTGAAGTTCTTTGGTTAAGTTGACCCAGAAGACCAAAGGACTTCTGTCTGAATGTGGTTCCCAATAATGACATGTCAGCAGAGGTTTTGGGCACACATCTTTGTAGAAACATTTGTCTGAGCTTACATAACCCCCCCATATGATGAATAGAATGAAAAAGGATATCATCATTATTCAGGAGGTGAGTCAGGATTCGTGATTCTTTTACAGTGGGATGCGTGTATCCAAGTCTTTTTTTCCCTCAAGTTTCACTGAGGTAGCTGTGGTGAGCAGTACTTGGTAAGGCCCCTCAAATCTGGGTTCCAGTGTCTTTCTGACGTGTTTCTTTACCAGGACCCAGTCTCCGGGCTGCAACTTGTGACTTCCAGGAATCTGCTCAGGATCTGGAATTGAAGAAAAAACTTGAAAATGTAGATCAGTCAAATGTTTACATAAAGCAATCACATAATTGTAGCAAACTCACCTTTTTGCCAGAGTTTGCCATGAGCTTTTGGAGGGGGCTGCGTGCCCGCCTCTTGCCCTGGGATTATGATCCCTTAAGTTATTGGGTCTTAAGACACTTGGGACTGAGCCCTCTGTCCCTGGATTGCATCATTTGCCTTACTTGCTTGGATGAAGCACATGGTGAGAACAATAGATAGCGGCCATTTTAACTCACAGACACTGTTCTGACTTTTCAACACGGTGCTATCTTGCCTGTATTTGGTGCACAGAGACATCATTCAGTAGTTTGAAACTACCAAACAGGGGACACATTTATTAGTGACTATTTTCTGTATAACTTGTATATTTTCAGTGTAACTGTATCTTCCAAACTACTGAACGGATGTGGGTGAATTTTGGATATGTGGTTCACCCAGATCCCCCGGTTCCGAGGATATATTGGTTATGGGGTTATTGCATGTCTTGGGGTTCCTGTGATATGTTTTAAAAAACTGTATTTCTCTGCCTTTGATAATTATATTCGCCAGTGTGTTCAATAATCATCATCGGCAGAGGGGAGGATTTTGTGTGGGTGTGTTTCTATTGTGCCATTGTGTGTTTAAATGGTGATGTCTGTCCTGTTGTCTCCACATGTGTATTGGCGATCTCCCTTTTGTCCTGAGAGATAATTGGATTGCCCTCGGTTGTCTCCGGGACAGAGAGGAGGAAACCATGATGCATTGTGGGGATGTGTTGTATCTGTCCTGTATTTGCAAAACTGTAATAAAAACCAGGCTGGGTGTGACAGCACGTGAGTTCCTGTTTTAACCCTCAAGGTGAAGTGTCATCTCATTCTTGGGGGAGGATTTATGGTATGCTGTTCCAGTTTGACTGCTAGGAACGTAAATCTATTCGTATGGTTTCCTATTCCACTGTCTACAGCATTCATATGTTTGAAGAGGATTTATCTGCTTCTTCGGTTCGGTGATGGTGGTGTCTGCCAGAGTGCTTGGAGACCTCAGGAAACGCTAGGAGCATCCAGCAACGGAGGTACTCAGTCGGGGTGCCATGTGATCCGTTACAATAATCAGCTAGACAGTCATACTGTAATGCAAGCTGTTCTGGAAAATACTGTCCTAGCTTAGGGGAACTACCAAATAGGATCTCAAAGGGGGATAGTTTCTATTTTCCCCTGGGAGTATGGCGAACACTGGCCAGGGCAATTGGAAGGGTTTCTGGCCATGGTCTGCCAGTCTCTTGGGCCATCTTCAGCATCTTTAGTTTCAGAGTGCCGTTCATTCTCTCTACTTTTCCACTACTTTTTGGTCAGTATGGTGTATGAAAGGCCAATTGCGTTCCCAGAGCTGTCCATATTTCCTCTGCAATGTCCGCAGTGAAAGCAGTCCCTTGATCACTCTCGATCACTTCAGGTACCCCGAACCGGCAAACCACTTAGTTCAACAACTTCTTCACAGTAGTTTTCGCTGTCTGGTTCTTCACGGGGTAGGCTTCTGGCCATCCAGAGAACATGTCTACAACCACCAAAGCATAATGGAACCCCTGTGCAGGGGGCATTTGGATGTGGTCGATTTGGATCCTTTGGAAAGGGTACAAGGGTTTTGCTAGGCACTTTGTGGGAACATTCTCCAGCTTCCCTGGATTGCACTTGGCACAGACCATGCAGCTGTTCACATATCGAGAGGTGTAAGTGGAGATGGCGGGTGCAAACCATATGGAGGATATGAGATTGTTCATGGCTGTCTTGCCTAGATGTGTGGGTCCATGGGCTCAACAGACTACATTTGGATATAAACTTCTCGGTAGGCACAGGAGGTGGCCCAGTCTCCATATTCGATCTTCATCTGGGCCAGCATCTTTCCGAGCCCACACCTCATACTCATCATCTGTAGCCTCACGTTGTCTGTCTTCCAAGATCTCCTTAGTGAGGAAGAATCCCTTTGGAATTCCACCATCTTTCCTGGCCACTTTACCCAGAGCGAAAGCCATTATGGTGCTGAGATCCTTCATTTCCCTCACTGCCGCTTCTTTAGCTGCCTTGTCTGCTAGAGAATTCCCCTGGGCCTCTGGAGATTCCGCTTTTGAATGAGCTTTGATCTTCAAAATTGCAGCTTGTATGGGGAGGCTCAGAGCTTCCATCAGGGCCTGCACAGCTTCCGCATTCTTCACAGGCGTGCCTCCTGCTGTCAGAAACTTCCTGCTTCTCCATATTGGTCCAAAGTCATGGACTACTCCAAAGGCATAACGTGAATCAGTATATATGTTTGCAGTTTTCCCTTCTGCCATCTTGCAAGCCTCAGTCAGAGCTATTAATTCAGCCTCCTGTGCTGATTTATCCGGTGGAAGGGGTTGTTGCTGTAATACTGTTTCCATTGAGGTAACTGCATATCCTGTGTGGAATTTTCCTGTTTCATCTGCGTATCTAGATCCATCCACAAACAGTGTCAAGTCCGGGTCCACAATAGGAGTTTCTTTGCTGTTCCATAGGGGCTCAGTTTCTTGCTCAATTAATTGTAGGCAATCATGGGCTTCCCCGTTATAAAACTCATCATTTGAGTATGTGGCATCGATGTTGTCATCCTTCCCTTCTTGAGACCCCCCTTGAGGGAAAGGAAGGAGTGAAGCTGGATTGAGGACATGGCATCTGCTGATAGTGACCGTATCCGGAAGTAAGAGAGAACACTGCATTCTGAGATGTCTAGCTGCAGACAAGTGTTTTGGCTGAGTCTGTTGAAGGATGGCTGATATGTCATGAGGGGCCAGGATTTGAAGTGAATGACCCAGGACAACATCAGCCGTTTTGTCCAATAGCAAGTGACATGCATGAATGGCTCGGATACACGATGGACTTCCTCTGGCCACTGGGTCAAGCCTGGCAGAGTAGTAGCCCAGAGGGCGACTGCGGCCTCCATGTAGTTGGGTTAGCACACCTGTGGCATATCCTTGACGTTCCATGACGTAGAGTCTGAATGGTAAGTTGTAGTTCAGGAGGCCCAAGGCTGGAGAGGATATGACTGCCTGTTTTAACAGTTCAAAGCATTGTTTGGCCTCAGAGGTGAGGTAGAAAGGCTGAGTAGGAACACAATCATACAAGGGCTGCATGAGGATTGAAGCATCCAGAATCCATGGTCGGCAGTATGAGATTAGTCCTAGAAAGGCTTGAAGTTGTTTTGGTGTTGTAGGCTCAGTCATCTTCATAACCGCTGTCTTTCTATCTTCAGTCAGGTGTTTAGCCCCAGGGCTGAGACAATGGCCCAGGAAGACCACCTTGTCCTGACACCACTGTACTTTCGCAAGACTGACCTTGCATCCTTGTTGTGCCAAGAAGAGTAGTAATGCAACAGAAGCTTCTCTGCATATTTGTGCAGTGTCAGCACACAAGAGCAAATCATCCGCATATTGCAGGAGTATCACTGTATCATGCTCCATTCTCCATTCATCCAGTATGGAAGACATGGCTTTACTGAACTGAGAAGGACTGTTCTGTGCTCCTTGGGGCATGACCGTCCAGGTATATTGGCATCCAGCATGTGTGAAAGCAAACTGATATTGACTGTCTGGATGAAGTGGCACAGAGAAGAAGGTATTTGCCAAATCAATGACAGTAAAATGGGTGGCTTCTGGAGGCACACATGACAAAAGGGTAGATGGGTTTGATACCACTGGTGTTTCCAGGACTGTAACTTCATTGACAGCCCGTAGATCTTGTACCATACGATAAGTGTCTGGCTGTCCTTTTTTCCCCTTCTTTTTAACTGTGAAAAGGGACGTGTTACACGGAGAGGTTGTTTTAATTATTGCTCCCTTTTCCTGGAATGCCAAAATTTGCTTAGTCACCGCATCTATTTGTGCCACTGACAATGGATATTGGGGTTTGCGTGGTAGGATAGCACCTGGCTTGAGCGTGACTACTACTGGCTGGACCTTTAGTCTTCCAATATAGGGGGAGGTATCAGCTTCATTACATCTGATGGGATAGCTGTTCCAGATATCTCATCCTGTATTATTTGTAGGGCAGCAAGCATAACTGTCTCTTCTGGTTGTAGGAGGGAAGAAAGTGTAATTGTTTAGTCTTCATGGAACTGGATGTTTGCTTGCATTTTCTGGAGTAGGTCTGCCCCCAAGAGGTTGAGAGGGCAGGTAGTAGACACTACAAATTGTGATAGGACTGTGGGAGAAAGGACTAAACCTGAGGACACAGGCAATGGTTTAGTCAGCACAGATGTTCTTGCCTCTCCATCAATGCCAATACATTGTACAGTAATATTGTCCAGAAAGGACGGGTCATAGATCTCTTCAAGTCGGAGCACACTTCTGGCTGCACCAGTATCCACAAGAATGGTGTATGAGTTCCCCCCCACCTGCAGCTGCACAGATGGTGTAGGGCCACACTGGGGAGGACACAAAGCCATAGTATTAATGGCCGCTCCGACTTGTGGATCTGGCTTACCCCCGTCCTACGGTTGATTTGGGGGTGCCCCCATTTGTTCTAACCGCCTGGGCAGTTTGGGCCGGTGCCCAAGGAAATTGGGAAGGTCTCCTCTGCCCCTCCCTTGGCCGATGTGGGCATTCCCGTTTGAAATGTCCCTGTTGTCCACATCCATAGCAGGTGATACAGGCTCTCCAGGCTGGATCCTGAAATCTGTCTTCTGCTCCCCTGGGCCCTTCCCTGTTAACCATGACAGGATGAGTTTGAGGGGCTGCCTCAATGCTTTTTGCTATTACTACAAGTGTTTCCAGGTCAACCGTCCGATACTCAGGGCGGGCAATTTTTAAGGCTTTTTGGATAGGTATTTTTAGCCCATCCACAAAGGCACTGGATAACATTCTTACTTGCACTGTGTCATTGCGATTGAATCCTAGATCCCGGAACATCTGTTCCATCCTGTTAGCAAATTTTTCTACGGATTCACTTTTATCCTGCTTCATATCTTGTATCTGAGTAGCTTGATCAGCTAATCTCCCCGTTGCCCATTCTTCCAATTTCTGACTAAACTCCTCCCCTGACTCATATGTCTTTAAGTGTTCTTCTGATGCATACGGTGGGAGATTCAATTCTCGCTGCATGGTAGGCCAGAAGGAGTCCCCTGCTTTGATTTGTACCAGCCCAGACAAGTCCCTCTATGCAGCTGAATGCGTCTTCCTTATCTGCTCTATTGCTCTGTAGAAAGGCAAAGGGTGCAGTTCTGGATTCAGGAGTGAGTTCACTAAGTTATGTGAATCTACCGTCTTCCTGGGGTCAGGTCAGGTAGTCTCTGCAGTCTTCCCTTAGATCAATGAGGCATGTGGTTCTACCGTCTTCCTGGTCAGGTCAGCCGGAGTTCCTTTGTCCCACACCTCGGCGCTACAGCGCCCCCTTCCAAACCAGGAGGTTACTGTCCCCTCCCTTTGTCTCTGGTTTTACCGTCTGTGCTTCACTCACTCCTCACACAAATCACAGACACACACAAAACATATAAACACCAGAGTGATCTATGATTTCAGACTATTGGTTCAATAGACTCTAAGCTTTCAGCATTACAGCTGACTACTATACTTACATCAGTACCACCCCACAGCAGACTGAGCTATCTGAGCATGACGAAGTAAATAGCAGAAAGGCAGATAAGATAAAAGTTTTCTAACCTTTCTTTGAGGCTGCAGTCCTCTTCCCTCTACCGTTCGTCAAGCTCAGGGCCCGTCTTGTCGGCTGTTGGAAGCTACTTCAGCTCAGAGTCCCTGTTCGGGCGCCACTTGTTAAAGCCACACTTAATTAGGGCATTTAAGATACACTCTGGTGTTCCGAATCAATGTACCCTCAGGGGGTTAATATCCACGCGTGGTAGAAAGACTGAACACTGACACAGAAGTTGGTCAAAGCAATCTTACTCTCTCTGACTTTTATTACATGAGGTAGACATATATATATCTTCAGAAGAGGGCAGTCCTCACTGAGACACAAACCATTGTTTCATTGGTCAAAGGGAAAAAAGAGATAAGAGAAACAGAGATAACACTCAACATCTGCGCAGTGGGTACCACCTTGGAATGTTAAGCTAATTGTAAACATCTAAGGTTCTCCATTTTGTAATGGTGGAGGTCTAACACTACTACTGCATACGTCATATGTGACACTTCAAAGAGGTGCTTCTCTATAGGCAGTGAACAACATATATCATCAAGTCATATGATTGGTTTACACATTCCACCACACTCCATGGGACACCTGCAGAAAGGTGAGAAATCAGACACTGCCCACAGCACTTTGCCCCCCCCCCCTTTCCTCTCCTGCTTGAGACAAAGAGAGAGGTGGGAGGGAGGCACTTGGAGAAGAAAAAGATTAACTCATTACAGTCCTAGATATACAAGAACATAGAATAAAATTCACACATCTTTAACAGTAAAATTCACACATCTTTAACAATTGCATACTCCAAAACCCCTCCCCCCACGTCTCATTTGTGTTAACATGCCTCCTCAGATGTAGCCATTTTTTATCTGTTGTCTCATGTCTCGTTTTTATGTGTCATTAATTCAATAAAGGATTTATTTTTGATGTTATACCCGTTTAATCTCAGTTTTTGTTGGTTGGTGTATTCATGTACACTGAGTGGATTTTTACTTACTCTTTCCGGGTTTATTTAACATAGTATATTTAATTACTGTTTATGTGTATGTCTATGTTTTGTGTAACCTACTTGTAATAATCACTTCTGCGAGAAGGCTATTCCATGCATCCACTACTCTCTCATTAATGTAATACTTCCTGATATTACTTTTAAACCTTTGCCCCTCTAATTTAAAACTATGTTCTCTTGTAGCAGTTTTTCTTCTTTTAAATATTATCTCCTCTTTTACCTTGTTGATTCCCTTTATGTATTTAAAAGTTTCTATCATATCCCCTCTGTCTCGTCTTTCTTCCAAACTAAACATGTTAAGGTCCTTTAATCTTTCCTGGTAAGTTTTATCCTGCAATCCTTGTACCAGTTTAGTAGCTCTTCCCTGAACTCTCTCCAAAGCATCAATATCCTTCTGGAGATATGATCTCTAGTACTGAGCACAATACTCCAAATTAGGTCCCACTAGTGCTCTGTAGAGCGGCATGAGCACCTCCCTCTTTCTACTGGTAATGCCTCTCCCTATACACCCAAGCATGGAGGCAAATGACCCACTCTTCCTCCCTCATATTGTGATTAAGCTAAATAAAAACACTGACAACTTTTTCTTAATGGAATAGAAATGGCCGAAGTGCTTTATTAAGGGTAACCAAGATTAAAACCAATAAATAATTTAATAAATTAATTAATAATCAAAACCATAACCATAACAATAAATACCAATTAAAAACCATCCATATAGACCAAGATCCACTCAGCATCAGCTGAGCGATACAGCCCCTCTAATAAAGCACAGCGACAGATAGCACAAAATTAAAGGGGTGGGAGGGCGGGCGCTGTCCAGATCCGCGGCGACTGCCCTGAGGTAGCGGCGAACCTGGGGATATAAAGGGGACAAATTTCCCGCCTTGCAGGCAGGGGCAAATCACAGAGCTGGGATTCTCCCCCAGCAACAGGGCAGCAACCAATTAGAAGCTCCTCTCCAGTTGCCATACAGAATTTACAATATCAACAAAACCAGCTCCAACTGAATTCTTCTTCTTTGAGGTAAATTACCTGTAAAATAAGAGCGGGAAAAGCAAGGGGGGCAGAAAACATATACTGCATAGTAACTGACCTAAAATATGGGGGTCATTGCCCCCATGAGTCCCCCAAGCAATCGCTCTGGTGGGCCCTCACATGGAGGCAAATGACCCACTCTTCCTCCCTCATATTGTGATTAAGCTAAATAAAAACACTGACAACTTTTTCTTAATGGAATAGAAATGGCCGAAGTGCTTTATTAAGGGTAACCAAGATTAAAACCAATAAATAATTTAATAAATTAATTAATAATCAAAACCATAACCATAACAATAAATACCAATTAAAAACCATCCATATAGACCAAGATCCACTCAGCATCAGCTGAGCGATACAGCCCCACAAGCCAAGCCTAGCATAGGCGAGGCCCCCCAAAGCACCGCAGCCATTTCTCTATTATATTTTGAAGACCTAAATTAAAAACATCAATCCCAACATCAGAAAGATGGACATTGTCCGATCTGTAGAGCCCAGGCACGAAGCCCTCCAGATCTATATGTCTATAACTAAACCCACCCACCAAAGGAAGAAATTTCGCTAACGCCCTATTCACCCGTTTGCGTATTTTCTCAAGAAAAATACCTTCCTTACCTGACCATATGAGACGAGGGACTATTTCAGAAAAAACCAGAGTAGTAAAAGGGAGCATACATTGCAACAACGACAAATCCCTCTTCATAACCCATAACAATTCACACGTTTTCAGTCTCCCTATGTCATTACCACCCAGGTGAAGCACAAGAAGATTGGGAACCGGCCATTTCAATAAAAGTTTACGAATTTCTGACAGTACACGCTTTCAACCCAACCCTCTAACACCCCACCAAAAAACATGCAGGTCAGCTGAATCAAACGATAGGTTCTCAGAATATATTCTCTTCTCCGCTCGCTTCTGAGCCCAAAAAATAAAGGAGTGGCCCATAATCCAGACCACAATATGACTACCTGCAAAAACAGAAAAACATTCAGACTGATAAAATTAAATCTGGCCTAACATATAACTTAACCCGATGAGAGTCCCAACGCCCAATTCTCCTGACAATTGACTCATCCAACCCTGCCCGTGCCGCCTCAGTAGCGGCACCAATTCTAAAGGAGTGAGAAGATATCTTACAAGACCCAAGATTCAAAAAAGACAGACATTTTTTCAATACAGAACTAAATTGGAATTTAGTGAGCGGAGAACAATCTCTATGAACTAAAAATGGGCCGCTCAGCGCCGGGCGAACCTCCAGCCAAGACCTTACTACACTAACTGGACATAATTCCGAACCTTCCCAAACATTCAATTTAATTAATCTACCTCTCCCGTATTGATCAGTCTTTGACCTTCTAAGAAAAATTTCCACTACATCACCTTTTAAAGATACATCAGAAAAATCCAAACCAGAACACACTCTACGACTGGCCGCAACTAACTCGCTAATTCTTAAAGCTGCAAAGAATGCTAACACGAAAGCAGTACGGAAAAGCAAAGACTCAAAAGTATCAAAACAAACTTTAGGCAGTGTGTTACATAGCGATCCCAATAAAGGAATAGAAATTGGCCTCCTACTATCTATGTTCGGCAGGCCTCTCCTATAACCCTTAAGCATCTGCTTAACTTGAAAATGAGATGACAATGGCTGGTTACCATATAATTTTTGAAAAAAGGAAACCCCTGATACCATCCTAGCGATCGATGAAGGGGACAAGTTCTTTTTAAATAAACTAGCAACAAAAAGCAACCCATAACTCAACTCATTAACATTAACACTACCTGTAACTGAATTAACAAAATTCAACCAATCCTGCCATGCAGCAGCATATGCTGCCCATGTTCTTGGGGCCAGAGAGTGCTTAATAGAATCACAAATTAGTCCCATATCAAATCCCAAAGATGACGAGGGCACGGATTCCCTTCCATCTCCGCTTCCGGCGCTACTTCCCGGAACTTCAAAAACTGAAAACGAGATAATGCATCAGCTACAACATTTGACGAACCTACTATATATTTAGCTTTAATCCATATATTATACTGCATACAAAAAAGAACCAAATGCCTCAATAGTTTAACTACTACATCGGATTTTGAAGAAAGAGTATTGATGGCAAAACAAACCCCTTTATTATCTGAATGTAACAATATCCTTTTATTCCTATAATCACGACCCCATAACACAATTGCAACAATTACTGGAAAAAGTTCCAATAAAACGACATTTTTTGTGAAACCATTGCACACCCATGATGACGGCCACTTTTCCGCTGACCACTTTCCACTCCAAAATGCCCCATAGCCACAGCTTCCAGCTGCGTCTGTAAACAGGCCCAAGGCATCCGATTCCAAAAAATCTTCCTGCCAACAGCTAGAGCCATTGAAGTCCTGCAAAAATTCCAGCCAGACAGACATATCTTCTTTCAGACATCTTGTCAATCTAATATGAGAATTTGGAGACACTAAACCCCTAGTGGAAAAATAAAGACGCCTACAAAAAACCCTCCCTATAGGAATAACTCTACTAGCAAAATTCAAATATCCTAATAAAGACTGCATTTCCCTCAAACTACACTTCCTCCTACCTAACAAAGAAATTAACAAAGACCTGATTTTAACTATCTTCTCTACTGGCAGCCTAAACACCATATTCTCAGCATCAATGACAATCCCTAAAAATTCTAAACATAAACAAGGAAGAACTGTTTTTTCTGCTGCTACAGGAATACCAAAGCAAGAACAAATGTCTAAAAATCTGACTAACAATTCAGAACATAGATTAGAATCAGGAAATCCAATAAACAAGAAGTCATCTAAATAATGTAAAACACCCCCCCTTTTAATATCAAACTCAACAACCCACTGAATGAACGATGAAAAGGCTTCAAAATAATAACAAGACAGAGAAAAACCCATTGGGAGACATTTATCAAAATAAAAATAACCATCAAAATGAAAACCTAAGGAATTAAAACCTGAAGGCAAAACTGGCAATAAACGGAAAGCTGACTTAATGTCCGCCTTTGCTAACAATGCTCCCTTACCAAAAGACCGCAACAGCGCCAACGCATTATCAAAAGAGGCATAGACAACTGAGGCTTTTGACTTATCCACCATGTCATTTAAAGAGCTTTTTTCAGGATACGACAGGTGATGGATAATTCTAAAATCCCCAGGCTCTTTCTTTGGCACAACGCCCAAAGGAGAAAGCCTAAAGTTCTCAAAAGGAGGTTCTAAAAAGGGGCCAGCAATTCTATCCAAATCAAGCTCTTTCTGCAACTTATTCCTAACTACCTCTTTATGTAAGAAAACTGATTTCAGATTTTCAACCCAGCAGCAACCAACACCCAGAAACTGTGGCACCTCAAAGCCATACTGAAACCCTTTAAAAAGCATCTCAGCTTTCTGACGATCTGGATAATGGACGAGCCATGGTTGCATTTCTGCTAACCTCACAGGACTCAATGCTTTTAGAAACGAGCTCCCTGGTATTTGGTTGCTGCTGGCCAGATAGGGAGTTCCTTTTGAAACAGCGAGACATGGGATGGGTACCTCCACAAAAGGAACACTCATGCTTAAAACGACAGTTACTAGCCCATTTACAAGTGGCCTCGTTAAAGGCAAAACACACCCCTTTTCTCATAGTGGTTTGTGAAGGATTAGATGACCTAACTGGAACCGATTTCTGGGGTAACATCAAATTCACCCATAGACCAATATCCTTCACCCCCCACTTAAGAGACGGGTGTACCGCTAGCTTCTGACGGAATGTCTCGTCATACTGAAACCAAGCCATCCCGCCAAAATTTCGGTATGCTTCTATAATTATATCCAGATGCTGAAAAAGTCCTGAACAAAGCTCAGGATGCTTTTCACCCAGTACTGCGGAATAAATACAAAAGGCTTGTAGCCAGTTATTAAAAGACCTGGGAAGAAAACGCTTTCTTTCTTCCTCCACTCTATCTTCCTTCTTAACAACCTGATCTTTTGAAGACGGTAATAATGACATTAACTCTACATATTCCATTCTCCAAATTCGCTCTTTGATAATATTACTTAAATGAAAACCAAGCGGTGAAACCTCACAAGCTAAAGCTTCCTTAAAACAAATTTCCTTCACACCAGTACCTTTTTCAACATTAGGTAACCCACTGCCACTCTCAATACTAGGCAGACTGACCTGATCAGACTTAGAGCTCCAGACATCTGAAGCTAAATTAACCTTTCGCCTGCCAGTAGTTTCCACTAGCAGCTTAACCAGACCAGCTACCAACGCTGAGTCAGACACAGACAAAACATTGAGAATCTCACCAACAGGGTGTCCCTCCTGGGCTGGTCCAGAGGCTGCAGCTGACTGTAGAGAAGATTTACTTGAGGGGCCTGGAGCCAGCTCAACCACATGAGGTGGGAGCCTCTCAACAGGTAGCCCTAAAACCTCCTGCTGAAAACCTTGTGAAGCGCAAGCCTGCGCTGATACTCCTTCACTGGCAGCTTGCTGATGACGTCTCACCGGCACCGCTGCATGTTGATGACGTGGCTCTGGAATCGTCGCTTGCCGATGACGCTGCCCCCTGCTGGTACTGGGACCTGCTGTACAGAGCGGAACGCCGCTCTGTCCTCTTGACTCGACGCTCCTGGAGGACCTTCGGCTCTGGCCGGAGGCCACAGTCTCTGCTCTGCTGCTGCGCCGGCGTCCAGCCTTCGGAGGGGGAGGAGTATAAGCGCTCCTGGTTTTACGAGCTCTTTTGCGAGGCAGCGCAGACAACTCCTCCCCCCGACACTGGGCAACAGATGGCTCCTCTGTACACAGCTCCGGGATGGCTCCTCCGTCTTCCGGCTCCCTCCTTTCTTCAGCCGACATCAGGAGCGGCGGCGACGGCGACCTCTGAGGCGATGGCGGCGGTAGGCGAGACGGCGGCATCATCAGGCAGGTTCTCAGCCATTCTTCTCCGCCGGCAGACTCCGCTCTCCCGATCAGCTGGCGCAGTAAATCCTCCATCCTGGTGCGCTGTCCAGATCCGCGGCGACTGCCCTGAGGTAGCGGCGAACCTGGGGATATAAAGGGGACAAATTTCCCGCCTTGCAGGCAGGGGCAAATCACAGAGCTGGGATTCTCCCCCAGCAACAGGGCAGCAACCAATTAGAAGCTCCTCTCCAGTTGCCATACAGAATTTACAATATCAACAAAACCAGCTCCAACTGAATTCTTCTTCTTTGAGGTAAATTACCTGTAAAATAAGAGCGGGAAAAGCAAGGGGGGCAGAAAACATATACTGCATAGTAACTGACCTAAAATATGGGGGTCATTGCCCCCATGAGTCCCCCAAGCAATCGCTCTGGTGGGCCCTCACATTCTGCTAGAATTTCCTGCTGCTCTATGACATTGTCTGCCTACCTTTAAGTCATATTACTGACCTTCAGTAATAGGAAATCGCCGCCACACCAATCAATAATAACTTCTCCCAGGATAAAAAAATAATATATCAACCCACAAATTTATAAGGAACCACAAAGAAAGCAAAAATATTAAAATTAAAAATCTATATTTTTGTTTTGGACAAACACATGCCCCAAAACAACATGAAAAGACAAAATTAAAATAGTATTAACAGATGAAGAATTAGGGCTGCTTGTTGTCATAATAAACCACCATGCTGCTGTTTAGAAATTATATTGTTCTATATACCAATGATTACTGTATATGGTAATAGACACTCCTGATGCAAAATACTGTTATATTACGGCACAGGGAAACAAATGTATCTGATGGACCTATAGGGAACTCCATGCAATACACAGACCCCCACCAACAGTTACAAGAATAATAAAAGTACTACTGCACTGGTCCTTAGTGTGATTATTATTGTTATATAAATATTTATTTGAGTGTGATGAACACTATGGGGGTTATTTTTTTAACGCCGGTCTTAATACCCCTTTAGCTGGCAGTGGATGCACCAAACTTATGTAGATGCGCCACCCCCCCTTTTTTTAAACCTAGCGTGAGGGGATCATATGTGGTCTCCAATGCTGTTGTTTTAACCAGCCAGTAGTGAAACTGCTGCAAAAATGGCAAACAACAGTTACAGCGTTTAGTGAATGGGATTTCATTCACCACAATTAGAGTTGAGCGGACACCTAGATGTTCGGGTTCCACGGGTTTGGCCGAACTTCACAAAAAAGTTTGAGTTCGGGATCCGAACTTGATCCTGAACCCCATTGAATTCAATGGGGACCCGAACTTTTGAGCACTAAAATGGCTGTAAAATGTAAGGGCTAGAGGGCTGCAAATGGCATCAAAATGTGGTTAAGAGCATGGCAAGTGCTCTGCAAACAAATGTGGATAGGGAAATGACTTTAAATAACATAAAATATGTAAAAATAAAAAAAATAATCTTGATCTAGGAGGACAAGGTCCATATGGACTAGGAGGTTGAGGAGGCGGTGGATGTGGCGGTGTAGGTCGAACCGGCGGTGGAGGAGGAGGTAGCCTACACTGCTTTTTGGTTTTACATTTTTTATTTTTTTTTATTAGGGTACACCCCAAAACATTGGGAAATTTAACCTCCAGTCATGCTAAACACACATTCAGACAATACACTGGCTTCAGGAGAGGCCAGCACCTTCAAGGCGTGAAGGGCAAGCTCAGGCCATGTGCCCAATTTGGAGACCCAGAAGTTGAAGGGGGCAGACCCATCATTCAGTATGTGTAGGCGTGTGCACTCATACTTCTCCACCATGTCGCACGTCCCGGTGATTTCCACCATCCATTTGGATATCTTCTCTATCAACTTTCGATGTTCTTTTCTGAGCCTACCATGTTGATCATGGTTATCGACGAATCAGGGTTCCACGCCAGAGAGGGAGTGTGAGAAAGGGAGACCTCATCCAAGGGAGGTCAATGGCTGCAATGGAATGAAGCGGAAATGTGGGACAAATTATTAAAGCAGAAGGATCGAATGAAAGGGCCAATTAATTTTAGAAATGTTAGAAATTTAAGTCCCTGTCACCTATGCAGAGCAGGGGTTTTTCATCGCCCGAAATGGGTTAATGTCACCCACCAATGGAACAGATTATTTTAAAAAATTTCGGTCCCTGTCACGTATGCAGAGCAGGGCTTTATTCAGGGCAAAAATTGTAAAATGTCAACCCAAGAAAGTAACAGAAAAATTAGTGAAATGTATTAACCTGTCTAATATGGTAGAGCAGGGGTCTATCACAGCCAAAAATTGTTAAATGTCACCCGAAAATGTAAAAGAAAAATTAGTGAAATTTATTGAGCTGTCAACTAGGTAGAGCAGGGGTATATCACAGACAAAAATTGGTTAATTTCACCCGAAAATGTAACAGACAAATTAGTGATTTTTTTTTTACCTGTCTACTAGATATAGGAGTGGTATATTACACCCAAAAATTAGTGAATTTCACCCAAAAATGTAGCAGACAAATTAGTTAAATGACATAAAATAAAATACGTACAAATAAATAAATAGAAACTTGATTTATGAGGTGGAGTTACATATGGAGTAGGAGTTTGAGGAGGCGGTAGACGTAGCGGTGTAGGTGAAAGCAGCGGTGGAGGAGGACGAGGTAGCCAACTCTGGTTTTTGGTTTTAATATATATATATATATATTTTTTTTTTTCTATTATTTTTATTAGGGTATACTCCAAAAGAGTGTGAAATATTCAAAATACAAGAATGAGCAGTTGCGCTGCAGTATAACAATGGCTGATTAAAGGCGGTATACATGTCTATTCTGCACAAGGTATGGACAAGTCCTGTGGGATCCATGCATGGTAAATTTTAATGAACGTGACCTTGTCCAACATGGCTGTGGACAGGCGGCTACGCTTGTCTGTGATAAAGCCCCCTGCTGGGCTAAACACACGTTCAGATAATACACTGGCTGCAGGGCAGGCCAGCACCTCCAAGGCATAAAGGGCAAGCTCAGGTCATGTGCCCAATTTGGAGACCCAGAAGTTGAAGGGGGCAGACCAGTCATTCAGTACGTGTAGGCGTGTGCACACATACTGCTCCACCATGTTGGTGAAATGCTTCCTCCTGCTAAGAGGTTCCATATCAGATGGTGGTGCTGGTTATTGTGGCCTGCTGACAAAGCTTTTCCACATTTCGGCCATGCTAACCCTGCCTATTCAGGTGCTGGCGGTGCCCCAGCTGCATTTGCGACCTCCTGCTCCTCCTCTGCCTTGGCCTTGTGCTTACACTGTGCCCCTGCTATCAGGTGGGATTGCCACCAGCAGCGCATCTACCAGCGTGTGCTTGTACTCGCGCATCTTACGATCAAGTTCCAGTGAGGGAATTAAGGATGGTACGTTGTCCTTGTAACGGTGATCCAGCAGCGTGGCCACCCAGTAATCAGCACAAGTTAGAATGTGGTCAACTCGGTGGTCGTTGCGGAGACACTGCAGCATGTAATCGCTCATGTGTTCCAGGCTGCCCAGAGGCAACAAAAAGCTGTCCTCTGTGGGAGGTGTATCGTCTGTGTCCTCTGTATCCCCCCAGCCACGCACCAGTGATGGCCATGAGCTGGTCTGGGTGCCACCCTGCTGTGAACATGGTTCCTCCTCCATCTCCTCCTCCTCATCCACCTCGTCATCCTCCAAAACTGTGCCCTGGCTGGACAGATGTGTACCTGGCGTTTGTGGTGCAGAACCCACCCTCGGAGCCACTTGTGAAGGACTGGCCTGAAACTCTATGAAATGATCCCTCTTCCTGCTCCTCCTCCTCCTGTGCCACATCCTCTTCCATCATCGACAGCAGCATTTTTTCAAGGAGGCATAGAAGTGGGATAGTAACGCTGAGAACGGCGTTATTGGCACTGGCCATGTTGGTGGAGTACTCGAAACAGCGCATCAAGGAACACAGGTTTTGCATGGAGGCCCAGTCATTGGTGGTGAAGTGGTGCTGTTCCGCAGAGCGACTCACCAGTGCGTGCTGCAGCTGAAACTCCACTTTCGCCTACTGCTGCTCGCACGCCTTGTAGGTAAGTCGCATATGAGGCGGTCCGCGGGAAGGCCGAAGTTACGCTGCAGCGCTGACAGGCGGGCAGCAGCAGGGTGAGAACACCAAAAGCGCGCACAGATGGCCCGCACTTTCTGCAGCAGCTCTGACATATTGGGGTAATTATTAAGGAATCTCTGCACCACCAAATTCGGCACATACGCCAGGCAAGGGATGTGCGTCAAACCGGCTAGTCCCAGAGCTGCTACGAGATTTTGCCCATTATCGCACACCACCAGGCCGGGCTTGAGGCTCACTGGCAACAATCACTTATTGGTCTGTTGTTCAAGGCCCGTCCACAGATCCTGCGTGGTGTGGGGTTTGTCCCCCAAACAGATATGTTTTAAAACTGCCTGCTGTTGTTTACCCCTGGCTGTGCTGAAGGTGTTACGCTGTCTGGATGAGGAGGCGGTAGAGGATGAGGAAGCGGAGGAGGAAGCAACAGGAGGCAAACTGAAGCACCCTGCAATCCTCGGTGGTGGAAGGACATACGGCAAACTGCTATCCACCTCAGGCCCAGCCGCCACTGCATTTACCCAGTGTGCTGTTATGGACAAATAACGTCCCTGACGTGTTTATTTTGTCCACGTATCCGTAGTGAGGTGCACCTTGCCATAGATGGCGTTGCGCAGTGCACACCTGATTTTGTCCCACACTTGTTTGTGCAGGGAAGGGATGGCACGCCTGGAAAAATAGTGGTGGCTGGGCATGACATACTGTGAGACAGCCATCGCCATTTGGCTTTTAAAACTCTCAGTCGCCACCAGACGGAATGAGAGCATTTCAAAGACCAGTAATTTTGAATTGCTGGCATTCAGGGCTAGGGATCGCGGGTGGGTAGGGGGGTACTTCCTCTTCTGCTCTAGTGTTTGGGAGATAGAGAGCTGAACGCTTCTGTGGGACATTGTAGAGATGTTTGGTGACCCAGATGGTGGTGTTGCTGGCAGATCATGTTTACGGGGTGGCAAGTGGCACTGTCACTCCAGAAGTGAATGAACAGGCCGAGACTGCAGCAGAAGAGGAAGCAGGAGGAGCCATAGACCTTTCTTGGTTTCTACTAAGGTGTCTACTCCACTGCAGCTCGTGCTTTGCACTTAGATGCCTGGCCAAGCAGGTTGTGCTCAGGTTGAGAACGTTTATGCCTCGCTTCAGGCTCTGATTGCATAGCGTGCAAACCACTCGTGTCTTGTCAGCAGCACATTGTCTGAAGAACTGCCATGCCAGGGAACTCCTTGGAGCTGGCTTTGGTGTGCTCGGTCCCTTGCTGCGGTGGGCAGTAGCAGGTGTACTGTCTAGGGGGTGGCCTCTCCGCTTTTGCACCCAGCTCCCTCTTCTGCTGTGCTGGTGGCTTTGTGCGACCACCGCCTCTTCCTCTGAACTAGACAGGTCACTCGCATGACCTTGATTCCATGTGGGGTCGAGGACCTCATCGTCCGCCACATAATCTTCCACCCAGTCTTCACCCCTGCCCTCCTTGTCGGTCTGTACACTTTCGAAAGCCCCTGCAGTTGGCACCTGTGTTTCGTCATCATCCGAGCAAGGATTTTTTCAAGGTAAAAAATCTCATTTTATTCAATATAAATCACATGATCATTACAGGTATTGCTCAATAGGGACAGGACATGGAGACTGAGCCACAAGGGGCTATACAATGTGGAGAATCACAATGGGGGATACCTCCTGACGAAGCCTACGTGGCGAAACACGTGTCGAGGTTGAAACAGTGGGGGAGTCGTGTTACCATTCTACAGCAGCAACATGGGTAGGTAACTTGGTAGCTGGATCAGGGTGGGACGAGAGGTTTGCAGTTCATTGTTATATGCCATCTTTATTAGTAGTACTGCACCGTCCATTGACACCTCACAGCATCCCCGGACAGAGGTTGTGAGCAATAGTCAGTAGTTGTTTTATACTAGGGGTCAGCATTTGCACCCGCAACTACACTTTTGCTCACGGCCTCTGGTATATTGTTGTTCTCTGCTGGGTATGGTCACATTATCCCCCATTGTGATTCTCCACATTGTATAGCCCCTTGTGGCTCAGTCTCCATGTCCTGTCCCTATTGAGCAATACCTGTAATGATCATGTGATTTATATTGAATAAAATGAGATTTTTTACCTTGAAAAAATCCTTGCTCTTCCTTTTTTTTTTTTGTACAAGTTGCAGTAGGTTGGGGAGTGAGGTACTGTTTTTGGGTTATTGTAGGCTCTAATTTCGTCATCATCCGAGACATGCTGCGATGGTTCTCCCATGTACTTGTAAGCCGTGTACTGGGGTGGGCTCCCCAGAATACAGCGAAGTCACAGACAAGGAAAGCGACACTGACACCAGCTTAATATGCAAGAACAGAAACTTTACTTAGGCAAAAAGTAATAACACAGGCATAACTAAAACAATACAAATACGCATAGAAAATGCTATATCCTGGACTCACAGTCAATGTCCCTGCCTACTGGACAGGCCTAGCCGATAGTGGACACAGCAGAGCCTGCAATGTCAATACTGCGCCGCAGAACAGTCCTGAATAACCTGGCAATCACACAACCCTAACTAGCTATCTAGTTTCAGGCCTAGGCTTAGTCTCTGTTTTTCAGGCGCCACTAGTGTAAAGCATGGAGTAAACGGGTGTACTGACCTTCATCCATTCTGGGCCCTAGGATGCTGCTTACCCGGGATGGCCACCAAGCTCTCAGCAACCGTGCGGTCTTGCTTGATGATGAGGCTTTCTGTCCACACACTGAAACTGGTCTTCCTGGGACAACCTCTCTTTTAAAGAGCTGGATTCAGTAAGGAGACGACAGCTACTCTCCTTCCTTTGCGTATCAATTCACTGCCGGACATCTGCAAGCCAGGATGGAATCAGATTCAGTCCCTCACAGCACAATCCTTCCACCATGTCAGATCAACACTTCCTGGTTCACTCACAAGCAGCAGCATGAGTCATCAACTACTTTACATATGCAAATCCCAGAGTGTGCTGGTTGTAGCTGCAAAACAGTGGCCTCTAGTGCCCGGAATGCCAAATGACAGTTTAAGTACATTTTAAACTTAAACCTTACACAGGCAAAGCTTATTCACAATCTCACATACTCATCTTGAAAAATAAGTGGTTGGGCATCGGTGCTTTCACTTCTGGAACAGGGCTAGGTGGATGGCCCTGGGAAACCCTGCTAACAGAGTCATCAAAAAGCAGAAGAGACTGCTGCATGACTTGGGGCTCAGACTGCTTGGCTAATTTGCAAGGGGGAGAGGTGAAAGACTGATGGACATCGGCTGCAGGTGCCAACTCTGATCTTTCAGCAGGAGACTGGGTGGGAGACAATGTGAAGGAACTGGACGCACTGCCACATTAGGCCCAACCAAATACCGCTGCAGGTTCTGACGCCTACTCGCACCTGAGGAAGGTGTTTCACTTGTGCATGTAGTTGGCACAGATCGACCACGTCCTCTCCCTGCAACAGGAGCTCCCCCAGTAGCACCACAACCTGGGCCATGTGCCTTATTTGACGCTCTCCTCATATTTCTCAAATCTAGGATCTTGCCCTAAATAGGTGTTTTTCTAATAGCAAAATAGAACCACAGTTTCTAAAGGGTGTATCTCACATGTACAGATGCAGACTAGACCGCAATTTAATATTTTTGCCCAAAATGGGTGTTTTTTTAATAGCAGAATAGAACAACAGCATGTAAAGAATGTATCTCACACGTACAGATGCAGCAAAGACTGAAAAATTTAGTTTTTTGCCCTAAATGGGTGTTTTTCTAATAGCAGAATAGAAACACAGTATCTAAAGGGTGTATCTCACATGTACAGATGCAGACTAGGCCGCAATTTCTGCCCAAAATTGGTGTTTTTTAAAACCCAGAAAATTATAGCTGTATTTCTAGCTTAAATTGCACACTGACTAATGCGGCAGAGGCCCCAGATGGAGGGTATTCACAAAAAAGGGGTGTTTTTTCAAAGCCAGAAAATTATTTTATTTTATTATTAAGTTTTTTAAGCTTGTTTTTAACATTGACAGATACAGCAAAGGCTGCAATATTAAGTATTTTGTCCAAAAAGGGTTGTTTTTTTACTAACAGAATATGACAGCTGTATATAACGCTTGAATTTCACATGTGCAGATGCAGCAAGGGATGTAAAATTGTGTATTTTGCCCAAAAAGGGTGTTTTTTAAAACCCAGAAAATTATATCTGTATTTCTAGCTTAAATTGCACACTGACTGATGCTGCAAAGGCACCAGATGTAGGATATTGCCAAAAAAAAGGGTGTTTTTTTTAAACCAGATTATTATTGCAGTATTTCAAGCTTGGGTTTGAATGTCACAAAAGCACATATGGAGTGCTGGTGCACTGAGCTTGCATAAAATGGCCGCCGCCGCCCACCTAACTAACAGATGGATATTATTTTTCTCTGTCACCGGGCTCAGGGCAGGGTAAAAAGATTGTGCACTGCACCCACACAACTAAATCTATGTAGATCGCTCAGTTCAATTAGAGTTCTGATTAAAGATTCTGCCCTATTCTCTCCCTCACAGCAGCAGCATCCTATCCCTACACTAAGCACAGCAGAGTGACGTGCAGCGCTACGTGACTCCAGCTTATATAGAGGCTGGGTCACATGCTGCACTGGCCAATCACAGCCCTGCTATTAGTAGGCATGGCTGTTATGGCTTCTAAGGGCACACAGTTAAACGCTTGCTGATTGGCTGCTCTGCAGCCTTTCAAAAGGTGCTAAGAAATCGCCGAACACCGAACCCGAACTTTTACAGAAATGTTCGGGTTTGGGTCTGGGGTCCAAAAATCCTAAAGTTCGGATTCACTCAACCCTAACCACAATGTAACATATGACAGCAATGCTGCGTGACAAAACCGCAGTGAAAATATTATGTATTCCTGAGCTTCTCCAAGTGAACTTCGATTACCACAATCTCAGCTAGTGTTGAGCGAAGAAAAGGATATGAAGAGTAATTCGGTCTGAAGTTTAGGAAAACTTCAATACGCAACAAATCTGAATTTCCTTGCGCTCTGTGGTAACAAATCAGTTTTTCCTAAAATGTCAGCTGCACTTGTTACAAAGTGAAAGAAAGAAGCCTGGGAACGCAAGATCACCCATAAGGCCGTGCAGCCAGCCAATCCGCAGATAGCCATCCCCTGTGATGTCACACCCCTAGAAAACCCTTATCCTGAGCCGCCTCCGCCATTGTCCTGTGAGCTGAGCATAGGGAGAGACGTGGCAAGTGCTCATTCGCTAGGGACAGTGTTGTTGAAAATGAACAATAGAAGACTATTGGAGAGTGATAGTGCAGAGAGAGTGCAGGGGGACTTATGTTGCGTTGCACCAGTTCTATTGTAATTCAATACCACTAAAGATGGAAGCCTTTATTATTCATGTGCCAGCATGCCAACCAATACCATCCAGTCTGCACCCCTTAGGGAGACCAGGTCTTGATGATGACCATCCTCATCTTTAGCTCGCTTTACTTCTTCCAAATCATCCTTCAAAGTTTCCATGTCCTAGAGAAATAAGCAAGATATGGAGAGAGGAGGAGCTGGATGTTCCTGATGACATATTCTCATCGTTATTAGATGATGTGGAAAAGGAGGAAGGGCAGATGGCAGAAGAAGGGCTCCTATCTATAGGGCAGGAGAGCACTGGGGTTGGGGGAAGTGGGTATGAGAGTTTAATATACTGTGTTTTCTGTCAAATAACCTGCAGGAGTTTGCAGGCCAGAACAGCAATAATATGCATATTGTCCCCCAACCTAACCAGCCAAACCCCACACCAGCAACAGTCCCTGTTTATAGGTGCCACATGGCCATTAACAATGAAGAAGGACTATTGTCACACCTGAGAATGAAGTATTGAGGCACTCAGGTTCTTTTTGCAATTTAAATGAAATTTATTTCATGAATTAATCTCTGCATCATCCATTCGCCCGTGGTATATATAGGAGCATTAAACAACAGAATATTTCTGACCAAACGTTTCGGTCACGGTGGACCTTCGTCAGTGGTCATATTATCTGGAATAATATTGGATACATGTTCAGGGTTATTCGGATGGCAGAGATAACGTTACATCATCATAGTGAAACAAAAATCAATGTCAATATATACAAGTCAAATTGAACACGGTTGTAGCAGCAAGAGAAATGGTGTCCAATAACGTAATAAATATTCAAATACATATAGACGCAAATACGATGGGTCCGTGGCGTATGGTTTATAAAGGTAAAAATAGTAGTAAAGTACCAGTGTAATAATAGTGGAAGTGACAGGGTTCAAATTGGTACATGGTATATTGTATACTGTGGTATCACACGTGTATCACCGAGTATTACTGGTATATGCTGAATCGAGGACATACTCTATAGTCGGATATGGGGGAGTCACTGTACGACTATGCCATTGGTATAATAATTTTGTTTGAAAAATGCATAAATCCTCTATGTAGCATATCACAGAGTACTCAGGCCGTGCGGTATTTACATTTGGTATATATCAGGTATCACCTATAACATTCACATATGCATGGGGGCACAAGCGGCATATTATACATCGTTCGTATGTACCACAGTATTCAAGTGCACAGAATCATAAGTACAAGTATCTCAATTTATAACACTGCACAAAGTTGGTTCAGTGACATGGAAGCATAGAGGGATGAGAGGCTGCAGGAGATTTCCAATGGTGAGCAAGCTGACATAGTGAGAGGGTTTCTGTGGAAGAAAGATTCAAGGTTAGAGCATATTTTCTACCTGAGTGATGTATGGCTGTGTTCTGGGGCGCTGGATGCAGGTCTGACCCACTTCTGCCTCGGTTTAAGTAATCCGAGAGGATCGGAGTTCCAGTCATCTGACCGGAAGTGACGTAGTGTGTGGAACGCAAGTTTGCGTTCCAAATACCGGAAGTGCTGCCGATAATGTGGCTGATTAAAAGAAGGGTAAAATGGAGCGCATTTTTGTGTTCCATATGGCGGAAGTATTAGTGTGGAGCATGGCTAGTGGGTAGATGGAGCGCAAGTATGCGTTCCAAGTAGCAACATGTAGTATAGGTGTCACCTGGGTACAGAGTATGTATATCTCTGTGTCAAATATAAACTCTCCTTATACTTCTGTATTGGATCCATATTTATTGGGAAATTCAATGATATTGTCACACCTGTGACAGGTGTTAGAAGGTCTAAAAGACTGACTGCATATGAGTGCTCTGACAGCCTCTTTTGGTTTCACTTTGTCTGCGTGTTGCTGGTATGTCCACACCTCCTGTTCAGGTGTGGATCATGTGACCTTTACCTCTCCCTATTTAGTCTGACTTTACCCATCACTCCTTGCTCTGGATAGCTTCATTTGGTTTTGGAAGAACTGGAGTGTGGTTCTTGTTAAAGTCCTGTTCATCCATCATCCGAAGTTGTGTTCCGCTTGTTGTGTTTTGTCTCCCTCACCCTTCCTGGTTGTTTACTAGGCCTCAGCGAGATGCTGGTTCCTTCACCAGGGAAGGAACGGGTTGTCTCTGCCCTGTCATTACCTTTAGGGAATACGAGGGTCATAAGGGTTTTCTAGGTTCCTGTGTATGGGCATCTCTACCATCGAGAGGTGCCCATATGGATAGGAGTTAGGATCAGAAGCAGGGTTTTATGGGTGGTGACCCTTTCCCTTCCCTAGCAGTGAGGCCTAGTGTCTTTTGGTGTTCTCCCCTACTACATCCATGACATTATCCAGAGCCAATATCGTCATTTTTGTTCTGATCTGTGCAGCTATGGATACTATGTCTGCACTGGTTGAACAGCTGCAGAATATGACTTTAGAGGTAG
The DNA here is from genome assembly GCF_014858855.1 of Bufo gargarizans. Taxonomy (NCBI): domain Eukaryota; kingdom Metazoa; phylum Chordata; class Amphibia; order Anura; family Bufonidae; genus Bufo; species Bufo gargarizans. The sequence goes on along the minus strand of NC_058087.1, from coordinate 84,039,178 downwards.
CAGACCTCCGCGTGACGGTCTTACAGATTCAGAGTCTACAGGCTGCTGGTTCCGGTGGTGGGTCCCAGGCCTGCCCTGAACCGAAGATGGCTCTCCCGGACAGGTTTTCCGGAGGTAGGGACAATTTCATCTGGTTCTGGGAGTCATGTAAATTATACTTTAGGTTGAGTCCATACTCTTCTGGGGATGAGTGTCAGCGTGTGGGTATTATTATATCGTTGCTTAAAGAGGACGCCCGATCTTGGGCTTTTTCTCTGCCGGCCGGATCACCGTCCCTCCGGTCGGTATATTAATTCTTTAAAGCCTTGGGTCTTATCTACTATGACCTGGATCGGATTTTTCAGGCCGAGACCAAGTTACAGTGTTTGCGGCAGGGAGAACATTCCGCGGAGATCTATTGCTATGAATTTAGGAAATGGGCTACCGATACAGAATGGAACGATCCTGCTCTCTGTAGCCAATTCTGTCAGGGTCTCTCTGAGAGGCTGCAGGAAGCGTTGGCTTTTCATGAAAATCCTGAGTCATTATAAGCAGCCATGTCCCTTGCTGTGTTCTGGTTCTGATCAATGGTCAGGTAGGTTGATACACAGCTCCAAATTAGATAGATAGATACGTGCATGCACGGCGAGGGAAATAACACTGACACTCTATATAAGGTCAAAGCATAACTCTAATTTATTAGGTGGGGGCTTCACATTATATTTTCTCCATATTAGTGGGAGGAGTGGGCTCACTTGATTGGTCTTTTTGCAAGAAGGAATGTAAACCGGAAATAAGTTTAAGGCATATGTATGATAGACTCCTATTCCTGACTGTTTCAAGTTTTTGCTGCAAATAGTTTCAATCATAGAATGCATACTGGGGGTTGTCTCTCGGACAGACACCATTTTGTAAGTGACAAGCAAGTGTCCATTATATTCCATAACAGCTGTATGTCTTAAAAGACGCCTGAGGGAGAGATCTACTGTCAAACAAGGGTACTGCTTCCTTTGACACTTATGGTGGAGAGACAGTGGTGGTTGTACCTTGTGATGAGCCTATGCAGTTAGGAGGATATACTCCTGGAACTACTGGTAAAAGCTTGGGTCATGTGAAAGGAGTCTGCTTTTGTTGTGGCAAGAAGGGACATTTTGTGAATATGAAACATCAAGGTGTAAACAAAAAGACGTTTAATCCCCAAATTACTATTAGTGGCGTGGGTGGGGAGCAAGCAAACCTACTTTTGTCTTTTACTGGTAGTACCAGTTTTATCCTGTCTGCCAAGGTGGCGCTAGAGTCCAAAACTGTGAAAATTGAAGCATTTATCAACAGTGGGACCGGAGTTAACTAGTTTGTTTGTATTCACGGGTTTACTAAGTACTAATGCACTAGAGAAAAGAATTTCTGTCTTTGCAATTGACTCAGCACCTCTCACCCAAAAATGCCTGTCGCAGGTAGTTAATGACATTCATTTAAGAGTGGGTGATTTTCATCAGGAATCCATCTCCTGTTATGTGTTGGAGGGCCTGCCTGCTGCTAGTCAATTTTTACAGATTCACCATAGAATCTGTTATCACATACTGCATTACAGTGTGGTACTTCTGAGGACAAGAAGACCCTCAAGCGCATCATCAGAATCACTGGTACTAAGTTACCATCACTGGATGACATCTTCACTGCTTGTTGCAGCAATAGGGCAAAGATTATCTGCGGGGATCCAACTCACCCCAGCCACAGCCTTTTCACTCCCCTACCCTCTGGTAGGCGTCTTAGAGCCCTCACCATTAGGCTGAAGAACAGCTTTTACCCCAAAGCAATCAGTCTCCTAAATGCTCAGAGACTATTGCCCCTTCCAAGGATAGAAACTACCAGAGACTGAAAGTTACTGCTGCATTTGTGACCCTATGATGATCATTTGTCTGCAGTGGTGTCTGAATCAGTTTGTGTATATATATATATTTATTCATAAGCACTTCCTACTTTGCTCTTGCTCTCTATATATGTATACACTGTATATTCACAGTAATGCTTTTTAGTGCAATGGGTTTCTTTTTTCTATTGTAATACTTTAATTTAAATGTCAGTTCTTGTTCCTCTGTCCATGGCATCTAGGTTTGCTCCAAACAACATTTCATTGTATCGTACATTGTATTCATTGTATTGTACAGTGACCATAAAGGCATCTTATCTATCTCTGTTGGTGTTGAGTCTACCATGGTTAAGCAAACATAACCCTAACATCGACTGGCAAGCGAGACAGATTCTCGATTGGGGTGATTTTTGCATGGACAACTTAATGCATCGTTCTCTATGGTTGCCACTAAAACTGTACCCTCGTTCATTTCAGAATTTTCTGATGTGTTCTCTGAGAGTGGTAATCAGAAGTTGCCTTCCCACCGTGAGTATTACTGTCCTGTCAATCTTATTCCCAGAGCTAAATTGCCCAAATCCCAGTTGTATAGTCTTTTGGAACCCGAAAGAGAGGCCTTGCGAGAGTATATCACTGAGTGTTTGGCAAAAGGACATATTAGACCATCCAAGTCCGCAGTGGCTGCTGGGTTTTTCTTTGTAACGAAAAAGGATGGTACTCTGAGACCATGTCTGGACTTCAGCGAGCTCAATCACATTACCGGCAGTGATCCTTACCTCCTTCCTTTGATTCCGGATTTGTTTAGTCAGATTGTCGGCGCCAAGGTGTTCTCTAAATTGGATCTGAGGAGGGCATATAATATGGTAAGGATCAAGGAGGGGGATGAGTGGAGGACCGCATTTAATACCCTTGAGGGTCATTTTGAAAACCTGGTCATGCCTTTTGGGTTAACCAATGCTCCTGCGGTTTTTCAACACTTTTTCAATGACTTTCATCATCTGGTGGGGAGGTTTGTCGTTGTATACCTTGATGACATACTAATTTAAGTGTGTATTTGCTGTACAAGAAGTACAATTTCTGGGTTACCTGCTCACCTCCTCAGGTTTTCATATGGATCCCGAAAAGGTCCATGCCGTGTTGGACTGGGATCGACCCGAAAATCTGAAAGCGCTTATGCGGTTTTTGGGGTTTACCACCTACTAATGTAAATTTATCTTGAACTATTCATCGCTGGTTAAACCTTTAACAGACATGACTAGGAAGGGTGGTTATATTTCCATCTGGTCTGATGCAGCTTCGGCCCCTATTCTGGTGCAACCGGACATGTCTCAGCCATTTATTGTTAAGGTTGACATGTTCGAGGTAGTGGTAGGAGTAATCTTGTCCCAGGGTCCGTCACCCAGTAAATGGTGCCCATGTGCATTTAAAAAAAAAAAAAAACTCGACTGATGAAAGGAATTATGATGCGGGGAATAGGGAATTGCTGGCCATTAAGTTGGCGTTCGAGGAATGGCGGCATTGGTTGGAGGGAGCAATTCATCCTATTGCGGTAATTACGGCTAAGAAGAATCTGGCCTACCTGGAGTCGGCTAAGCGACTGAACCCAAGGCAGGCCAGATGGTTATTGTTTTTCACCAGATTTAACTTAATCGTCACTTATCGCCCTGGGGTTAAGAACGTCAAGGCGTAGCTTTCCTGGGAGGGGGGGGGGGGGGGTGATTCTAATGACCCTAGTCCCATTTTATCTGAAGGGGTAATCATATCTGCTCTTTATCCTGATCTCAAGGCCAGGGTGTTGTAGGCACAGGAGGATGCTCCGGACACAATATGGGAAATTGTTTGTGCCCTCTGAATTACATCACAAGGTGTTCGAAGAATATCACTGTATGGTGCTCGCTGGGCACCCTGGGAGAAGATCGACTTTCGATCTCATCTCTCGCAGATTTTGGTGACTGGTTGCACAAGTGTGTTGAGGACTATGTGTCAGCCTGTGGTACCTGTGCACGTGCTAAGGTGACACATACTCGGCCTTCCAGATCTCTGCTTTCATTGCCCATCCCGTCCAGACCTTGGACCCAATTGTCCATGGATTTTATCACAGATTTACTGAATTCTTCAGGAAAAAAAGTGATTCTGGTGGTTGTCGATTGTTTAGTAAAATGGCACACTTTATTGCATTGCCTTGTCTACCCAATGCTAAAACTCTTGCACAGGTGTTTGTTGACAGCATTGTGAAACTACATGGCATTCCCTCTGATGTGGTGTCCGATAGAGGGACTCAGTTTGTTTCCAGATTCTGGAAAGCGTTCTGTACTCGTCTGGGTGTACAATTGTCCTTCTCTTCGGCTTTTTATGCTCAGTCGAACGGACAGACGAAGCGCACTAATCAAAATCTGTAGACTTACTTGAGATGTTTTGTTTCAGAGAATCAGGAAGAATGGTCTTCATTTTTGTCATTAGCTGAGTTTGCTAAAAATAACCGTAGACAGGAATCCACTGATAAGTCGCCCATTTTTTTGCGGTATATGGGTTCCATCCACAGTTTGGTACATTTTCTGGTGCTCAAAATTCAAGGAGGAACAATTTTCTTCTTCTTTGTCTTCTATTTGGCGGAAAATCCAAAATAACATGAAAAAGATGGGCAACAGGTATAAACGTGCAACTGACAGGAGACGTATGAGTGGGTGATTGTGTGGTTGTCAACAAGAAACATTAAACTTAAGGTACCTTTTTGGAAGTTGGGCCCAAGATTTATTGGTCCATATAAGATCACTGCCATTGTTAACCCGGTAGCCTTTCATCTTGACCTTCCTCGGGCTTTGAAAATCCATAATGTATTTCATAAATCATTGTTAAAGAAATGTGCTGAACCTGTTGAACCGTCCTCCCGCTGTCATGGTGGACAGCAATTTAGAATTTCAGATCAGCAGGATTGTGGACTCCCGAGTTCTCCGGAGATCCCTCAAAGTATCTTGTTCATTGGAGAGGGTACGGACCAAAGGAAAGGATGTGGGTTCCAGCGACCGATGTTAATGCTAGTCGTCTGTTGAGAGCATTCCATAAAGCTCATCATGATAAGGTCAGTCCTTGGTGTCCGGAGGTCACCCATAGAAGGGGGTACCACAGGTGTTAGAGGGTCTGAAACACTGACTGCACATGAGTGATCTGACAGCCTCTTTTGGTTTCACTTTGTCTGTGTGTTGCTGGTAAGTCCACACCTCCTGTTCAGGTGTGGATCATGTGACCTTTACCTCTCCCTATTTAGTCTGACTTTACCCATCATTCCTTGCTCTGGATAGCTTCATTTGGTTTTGGAAGAGCTGGAGTGTGGTTCTTGTTGAAGTCCTGTTCATCCATCATCCTCAGAAGTTAAGTGTCTCGCTTGTTGTGTCCCCCCCCCTCCCCACCGGTTGTTTACTAGGCCTCAGCGAGACGCAGGTTCCTTACCTTTATGCCATCCGAGGGTCACCAGAGTTTTCTAGGTTCCTGTGTATGGGCATCTCCACCATCGAGAGGTGCCCATACGGATAGGAGTTAGGGCCAGGAGCAGGGTTTTATAGGTGGTGACCCTTTTCCTTCCCTAGCAATGAAGCCTAGCGTCTTTCCCCTTCCTTCTTGTTGTCCTTTGGTGTTCTCCCCTACTACATTCGCGACAACTATACAGTGCGGTCTTCATTATTAAATCAAAGCTGTGGGTTACTTTGCCATGTGGTTCTTCAACACAGCATGGCTGCAACTCTGCCACAGCACAGCCGATCTGTGTGGCCGTACCCTAAGGGTACTTTCACACTAGCAGCAAGGAACTATGGCAGGCAGTTCCAGCAGGTGAACAGCCTGTCGTATTCGCGCTGCCGCTAGTGCACGAGTGCCCCAGGACTACCGCTCTGGCCCCGTTGACTATATGACATGTCGTAGTTTTATTCCGGCCGCCTCTCGCATGTTTGCCATGCTGCCGCCGGAACTCTGGCCCGCCCCCATTATAGTCAATGGGGCTGGAGCGGTAGTTCGGGGGTAGTGATGGACGAACATCGGCCAGGACGATTTGTGAATGCGCGTTCGCAATCAAATATTCGCTAACAGCGCGTTTGCGGTGGACAGTATAATGCAGTAGAATCTATATAATATAAAGATATTAGCCATACCCCCGAATAAAACCATTAGGTGGTCATTTATTATATAGAAATACATCTATGGTAGACGTATTTCTAACACAGATTGTGGCGCAAAGGTCCTTAGCACCACAATCTGCATATTTTTCCCTCTCATGCCAGGTCTAAAAAAGGATGGCGTGGGCAGGGAAAGGAATACAGTTATGGCCATCCAGTTATGTGATACCACCAAGATACATTGACCGGCTAACACCTCTGTACAGTGACCGGATAACACCGCCATACCGTGACCGGATAAAAGGGTATAAGAGGGCACCGTACAGGGAATGACTAGTGGCACTTCAAGGGTGTGGTAATAGGGCATAATACAGGGTATAAGGGGGCACAGTCACATGACCCTGTGACATTAGAAGGAGTGAGACAGAGACAGGGGTCTGATTATGTGGCTAGAGATAAAAAATGTAACTGTCGGCCAGTACAGGCCCCAAAAATTAGCCAATAGGCATTCACCTGACAGCAAAGAACTTTGGATTCTGTGGCTGGAGGTACATTAGGCGGTCACAGAATAAATATGTAACTGTCGGCCAGTACAGCCCCTAAAAATTAGGTATACATCTGACGGATATGTGTAGGCTGTCATGAGGAAATTTAATTACACGTGGTCATCAGAGGTGTTGAATTCTTCAGAGATCCATTCCTTATTCATTTAAAAAAATGTGAGTTAGTCCACACTGTCGTAAGCTAGGCGAGTGCGCTTATCGGTCACGATCCCCCATGCTGCGCTGAATGTCCTTTTGGACTGGACACTTGACAAGGGGCAAGCCAAGAATTCCATGGCAAATTGTGCCAGCTCTGGCCACAGGTTAAGCCTGCACACCCAGTAGTTAAGGGGTTCCTCGCTTCTCAGTCCGTCCACATGAGCCGTTAACCCGATGTAGTCAGACACCTGTCGGTCTAGGCGTTCCCTGAGGCTGAATCCGGATGGCGGCTGTTGATGGGTTGGCTGCAAGAATGATCTCATATCTGAAGTGACCAACACATCTTCAAACCGCCATCTTTTTGCAGGCACGGTAGGATTTGTACCTGCACCTGTTTTGCTGTGGGTGGAAAATCCTCTGCCAGTGCCCACAACAGCAGAATGCAGCATCTCTCGCAGCAAGGCCTGGAAATGCTGCATTCTTTCAGCCCTCTGTGATGCTGGTAACATGTCTGCCATTTTGTGTTTGTACCGGGGGTCTAAGTACTTTGCCACCCAGTACAGGGCCTTGATCATTATGCTTTTTATACGGGGGTCCCTATTCAAACACTGAAGCATGAAGGCCCCCATTTTCACAAAATTAGAAGTGGTGGAGCGCCCTGGCTCTTGCTCAGCGCCCAGGAGAATGTCATCCTTGGTCTCCTCCCCCCAGCCACAGACAAGACCAGGGATCCCCAAAAAGTTTAAAGCCTGCTCTTCTTGCTCGTTCTCCTCTGCCCAGCCACCATCTCCCACTGACTCCTCTTCAGACTCCTCTTCAGAAGCTCCCCTAGGAATTCATTCAGCATTACGACTTCCTCATCTTACAGCTCCTGCTCCTCGACGGCTTGGTCAATGACATGACACAATGCACCGTCCAGAATGAAGGCGTAAGGTATGATGTCACTGATGGCGCCCTGGCTATCTCATCAAATGGTCATAGAAGTCTGCATGCGTCGTGCATGAGCAGCCACTGTTGCGGTGAAAAAAAACAAGCTCCCCAGAACCTGTCCTTCCACAGAGTTCGTACAGGTAGTTGTAAACGGCATGTTTCTGCTGGAGCAGCCTATCAAGCATATACAAGGTGGAGTTCCAGCACGTCGGGCAGTCACAAATCAGACGTCTGACGGGTGTCGCCGCTGAACGTCAGCAAGGCGAGCCATTGTCGTGTAAGATCTAAAATGGCGAGAGATTTTCCTGGCCTGCCGCAAGACGTCCTGGACCCTCGGGTATTTGGCAACCAATCGCTGCACGACTAAGTTCGGGATGTGTGCCATGCACGGCACTTGTGTAATTTTGCCCTGTTTCAGCGCGCTTAGCAGATTGGAACCATTGTTGCACACCACTTTACCAACTGTCAAATTGAGCTGGGTTAGCCACTGATTGTCCTGTGACCGCAGAGCTGAAAGGAGGTCAGGACCGGTGTGGCTCTTGGCTTCCAGGCACAACAGCCACAGCACAGCATGGCAACGTCTCAACTGGCACGTTGAATAGGTTCTGGGGAGCTTGGTGGGTGCAGCAGAAGAAGCGGTAGCAGTGGTAAAGGAGCAGAGGAGGGATAGAGGATGCAGTAGGAGAAGGAGAAGAATAGGCAAGACTGCATGCAATCCGTGGCGGTAACACCAAATCCACACGGGAGTCATAGGTTACATGCTTGCTGGACGTTTTACTACCCAGTGGGCAGTAAAAGTTATGTACCTTCCTTGCCTGTGTTTGCTAGACTACGTGTCTGTGGTCAGATGTATCTTGGCAGATGAGATGTGTTTGCTGTAGAACCCATTTATCGTAACTCTTTTTCAAGTATTCTGTGTAAACTTGTTTATACTGTTAATCTGATTTGAAGGCAGTTAATTCTTGTTCTTTAATAAAGCCGGTTTATGTTTCAGTCTCCTTGTCTGCTGTACTGTATTTAGATCATGCCTTGTGGTCTCTTCCTCCTCTGACTGCTACATGAACGCGACGACAGCACGGCGGAAGGTGGAGTGGAGGACAAATAGGAGGAGAGAGGAGAAGGAGAAGGAGAAGAGGCAGGAAGTGGAGCGCAGGGAGTGTGGCTTTGTGGGTTCTGAGGGCGTTGCTCCCACTGGGCTTGGTGATTGGAGGCCAGGTGCCTTCTTAAGGAGGTCGTCCCTAGATGAGTGTTGGGCTTACCGCGACTTATGCGTTGACAGCACAAGCTGCAGCTGGCAACACTATTATAAGCAGCTGACATGTTAAAAAAAATTCCACACTGCAGAGCCATGTGCCGGCATCCTCGGAGCGCAAGATGTGACCGTGCATGGTGGTTGGCTCGCTCCAGATACATTTACAGTCTACTTTTTGCCTCCTGTGCACTGTGAATTTTGCTTGCTTCTCCTTCTCCTCCCTATCTGCTGCTCCATCTCTCTGTAATGACCGGCAACACGCACAGGGAGGAAAACAGGGAAAGCCCTGCCCAAGGGAGAGGGAAAGGTGGTGACCCCTAACTCACCTTGCAGCTGGCACCTGACTGCCCTGACGTCCCTAGACGGGTTCCTCACCCGTGCGGCGATCACGTGCCTAAACCCTGGCTTTCCCTGAAATGAGCCCTAGATAATGAACGGGCCGGTGGGATCGCTAGTCCTCACCACTGCACTAAGAGGGAAACACCAGGGAGAGGACAGACAAACACAGACAAACACAAACACCCAGGTGGACGGCAACAATTGTCCACAAAGGTCCAACAGGGATCCGGAGGGTAGCGTTCTAAGGCAACACTCAGAGAACGCAGCAACACAGCTCCAGTGGGTCAGAATAGATGTCCAGGCAGGAAGCTCTATATCTGGCAACCAGAGAAGTGTGAGAGGGGAATATAAGGAGGATTGGGAGTGCTGGACAAGGAACAGCTGAGAGAAGGAGCTACGGATCCCTGAGTGAGCCAAAAGGGTTTGTAAAGCAAACCCAGAAAGCTACAATAAGGAAACTTCCCTATCTGACATAGAGCGTGCAGCCAACCGCTGCGACCTCCTGACCCTGGGTACAACGAAGTCAGGCGTGGCTCTTGACACCCTCGTGACAGTACCCCCCTCTCTACGAGGGGCCTCCGGACACTCAGGACCAGGTCTCTCAGGATGAGAGGCATGAAAAATCTGAACTAGCCTGTCGGCGTTTACCTCAGACGCAGGAACCCACATTCTTTCCTCGGGACTGTAACCTCTCCAGTGCACCAGATATTGGAGAGAGCGGCGGACCCGACGAGAATCAATAATTTTGGATATCTGAAATTCCAAACTACCATCCACGACAACAGGAGGGGGTGGCAGCGGTGACGGTTCTAGAGGTGGAACATATTTTTTGAGTAACGACTTATGAAAGACATTATGGATTTTAAAAGTCTGAGGTAACTCCAGGCGAAAAGCCACGGGGTTGATGATGGCTACAATCTTGTAAGGACCAATAAACCTAGGACCCAGTTTCCAAGAGGGAACCTTCAACTTGATATTCCTAGTAGACAACCACACATAGTCATTCACTCCTAGGTCCGGACCTGGCGACCGTCTCTTATCGGCCATGCATTTGTATTTACCTCCCATATTTTTCAAGTTAGCTTGCACCTTCTGCCATACTGATGAAAGAGATGACGAAAACCGTTCCTCTACGGGAACCCCAGAAGACCCCCCCTCTTTGAAAGTACAGAATTGGGGATGAAAACCATATGCACCAAGAAATGGTGACTTGCCAGTGGATTCCTGACGGCGATTATTTATGGCAAACTCAGCTAATGGTAAATATGACGACCACAACTCTTGGTTTTCAGACACAAAACATCTTAGATATGTCTCCAGGTTTTGGTTGGTACGCTCAGTCTGTCCATTCGACTGAGGATGGAATGCTGAGGAAAAGGACAAGTGAACCCCCAAACGGGAACAAAAAGCTTTCCAAAATTTAGAAATAAACTGGGTTCCCCGATCCGAAACAACATCGGAGGGGACCCCGTGAAGCTTCACGATCTCACTGACGAATACCTGAGCAAGAGTTTTAGCATTAGGTAGTGCGGGTAACGCAATAAAGTGTGCCATTTTGCTAAACCTGTCCACTACTACCAAAATCACTGTTTTACCCGCAGACAAAGGTAAGTCAGTGATAAAATCCATAGACAGATGTGTCCATGGTCTATTGGGAATGACGAGTGGTAATAGAGACCCTGCAGGACGTGTATGTGAAACTTTTGCGCGCGCACAGGTAGAACAAGAAGACACAAAATCCAATACATCCTGACGCAACCTTGGCCACCAAAAACGACGAGACAATAGCTCTAAGGTTGCTTTACTACCCGGGTGCCCAGCAAGTGCCGAATTATGATGTTCCTTTAATAATTCAAGACGTAGGTTCAACGGTACAAACAATTTCTCTGAGGTGCAAGAGACTGGGGCATCCCCCTGGGCCTCTAACACCTTCCCCTCCAAAACAGAGTGTACCGCAGAGACAACCACTCCTCTTTGTAGAATGGGTACCGGATCACTCACATTACCCCCTCCAGGGAAACAACGAGATAGTGCATCAGCCTTGGTATTCTTTACCCCAGGACGATAGGTAATCACAAAGTTAAACCTGGTAAAAAATAGCGACCACCTAGCCTGTCTAGGGGTGAGACGCTTAGCTGATTCGAGGTACAGCAGATTTTTGTGGTCCGTAAACACAGTGACGGGGTGGACTGCCCCCTCTAAAAAGTGACGCCACTCCTCAAACGCAAGTTTAATAGCTAACAGTTCCCTATTGCCAATATCGTAGTTCTGTTCTGCTGCAGATAGTTTTTTAGAAAAGAAAGCACAAGGACGCCATTTGCCAGGAGACGGACCCTGAGACAGTACAGCCCCCACTCCCACCTCTGATGCATCGACTTCAACAATAAAAGGCTGAGAGACATCAGGTTGGACTAGTACAGGTGCTGAGGTAAACCTCTCTTTTAGAGAGGAAAAAGCAACTTTAGCGGCGTCAGACCATTTAGAAAAATCAGTCCCCTTCCTAGTCATGTCAGTAAGGGGTTTTACGATCACCGAATAATTGTTAATGAATTTCCTATAGAAATTCGCGAAGCCCAAGAACCGTTGTAGTGGTTTGAGGTTCTCAGGAAGATCCCAATCCAAAATTGCCTGGACCTTCCTAGGATCCATACGGAAACCCGACGCAGATAAATAATAACCTAGGAATTGTATCTCCTGAACGGCAAAAACACATTTTTCAATTTTAGCATATAATTCATTCGTCCGTAGGACCTGTAGTACTTGTCTGACATGCTCCTCATGTGTTCTCAGATCAGACGAATAAATTAAGATATCATCTAGGTATATTACCACAAACCTGCCGATTAGATGACTAAAAATGTCATTAACGAAATGTTGAAAGACGGCAGGAGCATTGGTCAGGCCGAAAGGCATAACTAGATTTTCATAATGCCCCTCAGGGGTGTTAAAAGCTGTTTTCCACTCATCCCCCTCTTTAATACGAATCAGATTGTAGGCCCCCCTAAGATCGAGTTTGGAGAACCACCTAGCACCCGCAATCTGGTTAAACAGGTCAGGAATGAGAGGAAGAGGGTATGGGTCTCGGATGGTTATCCGATTTAATTCACGAAAATCTAGGCAAGGACGCAGGCCCCCATCTTTCTTTTTAACAAAGAAAAACCCTGCAGCCACGGGTGAAGAAGAGGGTCTGATGTGTCCCTTAGCCAAACTCTCGGAGATATAATCCTTCATGGCTTGTCTCTCTGGACCTGAAAGATTATATAACCTGGTCTTGGGTAATTTTGCGCCGGGAATAAGGTTAACCGGGCAATCATAAGGACGATGAGGTGGTAACTTCTGACAACCCTTTTCAGAAAAAACGTCCTCAAAGTCCGAAACAAATGTAGGTAGGGTAGCTATGGAGGCGACTAAGCAATTGCTATTTAAGCAATTTTCTCTGCACGGCTCACTCCACTCCAATATCTCCCTGGCCTGCCAATCCACCACTGGATTGTGCGCTACCAACCAGGGAAGACCCAGCACTACCGGAGCGGGAAGCCCCTCCAGAACAAAACATGAGAGCATCTCGTTATGGTGGTCCCCTACCCGAAGGTGTAAGTTATGAACAATGTGGGTGAGATTTCTCTGAGACAGAGGAGCAGAATTAATAGCAAATATGGGAATAGGTCTCTGTAGTGTACAGAGAGACAAACCCATAGTGCGGGCAAAATGGGCATCTATCAAATTTACCCCTGCTCCACTGTCTAGAAAGAAAGAAATAGTCTCTGTCTTATCACCAAAAACAATAACCGCTGGCAACACAAATTGCGATGTACGTATGGAGGAAACGTATACCCCCCCGGCTGACATCCTCCACACAGCCTGGGGTTAGTAGTTTTCCGACGGTTTTTTTGTTTCTGAGGAAAGAAGGACAGACATTAATGAAATGACCCCTCTCCCCACAAAAAAAACAACCCCCACGCCTACGGCGAACCTCAGGAGGACGGACCTGACGAGTAGTTCCTCCTAGCTGCATAGGCTCGTCTAAGTCCGTACAGACTAACTGCTGCTTGGGAGGGGTTACCAATGGCTCCGGTTTTTTCAACCTGTCCCTAAGGCGTCTATCTATACGGATAGAAAGGGACATAACTGCATCAAGGGAAAAGGGGGTCTCATACAATGCAAGCGCATCCTTAACCCTTTCGGATAACCCAGAGCAGAACTGACTCCTGAGAGCCGGGTCGTTCCATTGGGTATCCGTAGCCCACCTACGGAAGTCAGAGCAATACTCCTCTACCGGCCGCTCTCCTTGTAGGAGTCTCCGTAATTTTGATTCAGCCAGTGCGACTCGGTCAGGGTCGTCATATATGAGACCCAAGGCCCCGAAAAACTCATCCACTGACCGAAGAGCCTGGGAATCAGTAGGTAAAGAGAACGCCCAGGACTGCGGGTCCCCCTGCAGCAGGGAAATAACAACACCCACCCGCTGTTCTTCATTACCAGAGGAGTAAGGACGCAGTTTAAAGTATAGTTTACAGGCCTCACGAAAAGTCAAAAACTTGTCCCTTCCCCCAGAAAATCTGTCAGGGAGAGGGACCTTGGGTTCCGCAACAACCTGGTTACCAGTAGCAACCGCTGGGCTTGCGGTCTGTTGTAATTGCTGCTGTTGCTGGAGGACCGACGCCTTCAATCCTGCCACCTCCAAAGACAGGCCATGAAATTGTTCGGATCAGAGCAGCAATTGGATCCATACTGGATTCTAAGTAGGTAATTTTTTTTTTTTTTTTTACCTACACAAAAATAAGGGCCAGATATAATGTAATGACCGGCAACACGCACAGGGAGGAAAACAGGGAAAGCCCTGCCCAAGGGAGAGGGAAAGGTGGTGACCCCTAACTCACCTTGCAGCTGGCACCTGACTGCCCTGACGTCCCTAGACGGGTTCCTCACCCGTGCGGCGATCACGTGCCTAAACCCTGGCTTTCCCTGAAATGAGCCCTAGATAATGAACGGGCCGGTGGGATCGCTAGTCCTCACCACTGCACTAAGAGGGAAACACCAGGGAGAGGACAGACAAACACAGACAAACACAAACACCCAGGTGGACGGCAACAATTGTCCACAAAGGTCCAACAGGGATCCGGAGGGTAGCGTTCTAAGGCAACACTCAGAGAACGCAGCAACACAGCTCCAGTGGGTCAGAATAGATGTCCAGGCAGGAAGCTCTATATCTGGCAACCAGAGAAGTGTGAGAGGGGAATATAAGGAGGATTGGGAGTGCTGGACAAGGAACAGCTGAGAGAAGGAGCTACGGATCCCTGAGTGAGCCAAAAGGGTTTGTAAAGCAAACCCAGAAAGCTACAATAAGGAAACTTCCCTATCTGACATAGAGCGTGCAGCCAACCGCTGCGACCTCCTGACCCCGGGTACAACGGAGTCAGGCGTGGCTCTTGACACCCTCGTGACACTCTCCCTCTGAACTCCCCTCCTCTTCCTCTTTTGTGGGCACCCAAGTGACATCCATCGACACGTCATCATCGTTACCTTCACCACCACTGATATTAGAGATCTCAGAGTAGGCAGCAACAGCGGGGATAGCCCTCCTTGGGCTGATCTGGGTACTGTCATCAGACTGCTGGGTGGTGGCCATTGCTACCTCCTCCGATGCCAAGAATGGCTGTGCATTGGTAAGGTCTGGGAATGGATGGGAAAATAATTCCTCTGATTTGAGTAGATAGGCTATGGTGGTGGTGGTGGTGTCTTTGGGGGTGCACATAGCAGAGAGTGAGGAGGGTGCAGATACAGTGGATGAGGAGGGTGCAGAAGCGGAAGGCTGAGTGAGTCACTCAACCAAATCTGGTGCGCCCTTTGAAGTTATCACATGCGCCTTCTCCAACTTTCCACTTAGACTCCGGCCTGGTGCACCTGCCCGACCCCTACCATCCCTGCAGAACGGTCTGCCTCTTCCTCTGCCTGTCATTTTCTAAATGACCCTGTGCCAAAGTCTCTAGAGAAGAGCAGTATTTGTGGAAGTAGGTGTATCGCAGCCCTCAATCAGTATTTGGTGGAAAAAGGTATATAGCAATAGCACCCCTCAATCCGTATTTAGTGGAAGAAGGTATATGTCACCCCTCAATCAGTATTTGGCGGAACAGGTATATAGCACCCCTCAATCAGAATTTGGCAGAAACAGGTATATAGCACCCCTCAATCAGAATTTTGTGGAAGCAGGTGTATCGCAGCCCTCAATCAACATTTGGTGGAAGAAGGTATATACCAATAGCACACCTCAATCAGTATTTTGTGGAAGAAGGTATATAGCACCCCTCAATCAATATTTGGCAGAAACAGGTATATAGCACCCATCAATCAGCATTTGGTGGAAATTGGTATATAGCACACCTCAATCAGGATTTTATGGAAGAAGATAAATCGCAGCCCTCAAGCAGTTTTTTGGGGGGCAACAGGTATATAACACCTGTTGCCATTACAGTGGGATGCGAAAGTTTGGGCAACCTTGTTAATCGTCATGATTTTCCTGTATAAATCATTGGTTGGTCCGATAAAAATTTTTAAATATATCATATTGGAGACACACACATTGATATTTGAGAAGTGAAATTAAGTTTATTGGATTTACAGAAAGTGGGCTATAATCGTTTAAACAAAATTAGGCAGGTACATTAATTTGGGCACCACAAAAAAACTGAAATTAAATCAATATTTAGTAGATCCTCCTTTTGCAGAAATTACAGCCTCTAAACGCTTCCTGCAGGTTCCAATGAGAGTCTGGATTCTGGTTGAAGGTATTTTGGACCATTCCTCTTTACAAAACATCTTTAATTCATTCAGGTTTAATGGCTTCTGAGCATGGACAGCTCTCTTTAAGTCACACCACCGATTTTCAATTATATTCAGGTCTGGGGACTGAGATGGCCATTCCAGAACGTTGTACTTGTTCCTCTGCATAAATGCCTTAGTGGATTTTGAGCAATCTTTACGGTCATTGTCTTGTTGAAAGATCCAGCCCCGGCACAGCTTCAGCTTTGTCACTGATTCCTGGACATTGGTCTCTAGAATCTGCTGATACTAAGTGGAATCCATGCGTCCCTCAACTTTGACAAGATTCTCAGTCCCTGCACTGGCCACACAGCCCCACAGCATGATGGAACCACCACCATATTTTACTGTAGGTAGCAGGTGTTTTTCTTGGAATGCTGTGTTCTTTTTCCTCCATGCATAACGGCCCCTTGTTATGGCCAAATAACTCATTTTTAGTTTCATCAGTCCACAGCACCTTATTCCAAAATGAAGCTGGCTTGTCCACATGTGCTTTAGCCCACCTCAAGCGGCACTTTTTGCGCTGTGGGCGGAGAAAAGGCTTCCTCTGTATCACTCTCTTATACAGCATCTCCTTGCTGAACGATGCACAGTGACTCCATCTGCAGCAAGATGATGTTGTAGGTCTTTGGTGCTGGTCTTTGGTGCTGGTCTGTGGCTTGACTCTGACCGTTCTCACCATTCGTCACTTCTGTCTATCTGAGATTTTCTTGGTCTGCCACTTCGAGCCTAAACTTGAACTGAGCCTGTGGTCTTCCATTTCCTCAATATGTTCCTAACTGTGGAAACAGACAGCGGAAATCTCTGAGACAGCTTTCTGTATCCTTCCCCTAAACCATGATGGTGAACAATCTTTGTCTTCGGGTCATTTGAGAGTTGTTTTGAGACCCCCATGTTGCTACTCTTCAGAGAAAATTAAAAGAGAAGGGAAACTTACAATTGACCCCCTTAAATACTCTTTCTCATAATTGGATTCACCTGTCTATGTAGGTCAGGGGTCACTGAGCTTACCAAGCCAATTTGAGTTCCAATAATTAGTTCTAAAGGTTTTGGAATCAATAAAATGACAACAGTGCCCAAATTTATGCACCTACCTAATTTTGTTTAAACAATTATAGCACACTTTCTGTAAATCCAATAAACTTCATTTCACTTCTTAAATATCACTGTCTATGTCTCCTATATGATATATTTAACTGATATTTTTTATGGCAAAAACAAACGATTTATACAGGAAAATCATGACGATTAACAAGGTTGCCCAAACTTTCACATCCCACTGTAGTTACTCCAATAGCGTTTGTCCCTCTATCTAGCTGCAGTATCACAGCAGAACCGCACGCAACCGCTGCAAAATACACATACACTATAATATAATTTATTTTAGAAAGTATATTATAAATATATCACACCCCTAAGTATATCATACCTATCGATAGCATGCCTATACCAGTCCTTAAAATGACTTTTTTGGCCCTATTAGCTAGCATTTGGTGTCCCTAACTGACCCTGCTCCAAAATACAACCTCTCCCTACACTGGCAAAACACATAATGTAAAATGGCTGCCAGATCGGGTTCTGTTATAGAGTTGGGGATGTGTCCATGTGCTGAAACATCTCAATTGGCTGCCCTGTCCCACCTGACAGATGTGTGAAGGGTCAAATTTCAGCGCTATGCAAAAAAAATAGCGCGTGCGAATATAGCCATATGTTTGCATGTTAGGCGAATTGCGAACAAGCAAAGTTTGCTGCGAAATGACCGCCGGGTGAACCGCAAGACCATCTGGGAGCACATATGCACTAGCAGCAGCATGGATCTGACAGGCTGTTTTCCCACAGGAACAGCGTGCCAGAATTCCTTTTCGCTAGTGTGAAACTAGCCTAAGGCAGAGTGGCCCAGGTATACCTGATTTATAGCGATTTGTGACAAATTAATTCTTGGCTAACTTCAGCAAAGTTGCCGAATCAAGTTTTTTTAAACTTCGCTCATCTCTAATCTCAGCAATTATACTACAGAGTACACTGTTGAGCACATTTCCTATGATCTGGTCAGAAGGTAACAAAAGAAATACAGAAAAAGATAGAAAAAAATAAAGAAATAGTCAATGAATAATCCAGCTGGAGGAATGTCCAAATTGATCAAGGAAATATAATTTGCACAGCAATTTGAAGAAGAGCAGCAATGATAAAAGAACATAAAAGCAATAAGACAGAAAGAATCTATGTGTAGACTAATCTGGATGTGTCCTAGGTGTAATCACTGGAGAAGTATGATCCTATTTATGCAACAGGAGCTCAAAACAGCGTTATAGAGTGCTGTGCCATCACTCATATTGTCTTCTCACAAGCAGAATTCCTTAAGTTAACGATAACCTACATCTACATCTAGTACACCAGAGAAGCATGACAGCCAATTTATAGTGACTGATCGTTCAGACATCATAGTAACTAGAGACAAGCCAGTATCGTATTCAATGATACATTTGTTCACACTTATAACAATTGTAATGATATTTTTGATAGCATTTGTCAAAAGCTTAGTAATGAAACTGCATCCTTCTGAAAAGAATGGTAATGTCCATGTTCTCCTATGGCACAGGCACAACTAATATGGTCCATGAATAGGTTACAATTAAAGCATAGACAGGATTGCACAATTCATAGTTACCACCTTTAGAGTTGAGCGTACACCTGGATGTTCGGGTTCGAGAAGTTCGGCCGAACTTCCCGAAAATGTTCGGGTTCGGGATCCGAACCCGATCCGAACTTCGTCCCGAACCCGAACCCCATTGAAGTCAATGGGGACCCGAACTTTTCGGCACTAAAACGGCTGTAAAACAGCCCAGGAAAGGGCTAGAGGGCTGCAAAAGGCAGCAACATGTAGGTAAATCCCCTGCAAACAAATGTGGATAGGGAAATGAATTAAAATAAAAATTAAATAAATAAAAATTAACCAAAATCAATTGGAGAGAGGTCCCATAGCAGAGAATCTGGCTTCCCGTCACCCACCACTGGAACAGTCCATTCTAAGATATTTAGGCCCCGGCACCCAGGCAGAGGAGAGAGGTCCCGTAACAGACAATCTGGCTTCATGTCAGCAGAGAATCAGTCTTCATGTCATAGCAGAGAATCAGGCTTCACGTCACCCACCACTGCAACAGTCCATTTTCATAAATTTAGGCCCAGCACCCAGGCAGAGGAGAGAGGTCCCGTAACAGACAATCTGGCTTCATGTCAGCAGAGAATTAGTCTGCATGTCATAGCAGAGAATCAGGCTTCACGTCAGCCACCAATGCAACAGTCCATTGTCAGATATTTAGGCCCAGCACCCAGGCAGAGGAGAGAGGTCCCGTAACAGAGGATCTGGCTTCATGTCAGCAGAGAATCAGTCTTCATATCATAGCAGAGAATCAGGCTTCACGTCACCCACCACTGCAACAGTCCATTTTCATAAATTTAGGCCCAGCACCCAGGCAGAGGAGAGAGGTCCCGTAACAGAGGATCTGGCTTCATGTCAGCAGAGAATCAGTCTGCATGTCATAGCAGAGAATCAGGCTTCACGTCAGCCAACACTGCAACAGTCCATTGTCATAAATTTAGGCCCAGCACCCAGTCAGAGGAGAGAGGTCCCGTAACAGACCATCTGGCTTCATGTCAGCAGAGAATCAGTCTTCATGTCATAGCAGAGAATCAGTCTTCATGTCATAGCAGAGAATCAGGCTTCACGTCACCCACCACTGTAAGAGTCCATTTTCATAAATTTAGGACCAGAGCCCAGGCAGAGGAGAGAGGTCCCGTAACAGACAATCTGGCTTCATGTCAGCAGAGAATCAGTCTTCATGTCATAGCAGAGAATCAGGCTTCACGTCACCCACCACTGTAAGAGTCCATTTTCATCAATTTAGGCCCAGCACCCAGGCAGAGGAGAGAGGTCCCGTAACAGACAATCTGGCTTCATGTCAGCAGAGAATCAGTCTTCATGTCATAGCAGAGAATCAGGCTTCACGTCACCCACCACTGCAACAGTCCATTTTCATAAATTTAGGCCCAGCACCCAGGCAGAGGAGAGAGGTCCCGTAACAGACAATCTGGCTTCATGTCAGCAGAGAATTAGTCTGCATGTCATAGCAGAGAATCAGGCTTCACGTCACCCACCACTGCAACAGTCCATTGTCATAAATTTAGGCCCAGCACCCAGGCAGAGGAGAGAGGTCCCGTAACAGACAATCTGGCTTCATGTCAGCAGAGAATTAGTCTGCATGTCATAGCAGAGAATCAGGCTTCACGTCACCCACCACTGCAACAGTCCATTGTCAGATATTTAGGCCCAGCACCCAGGCAGAGGAGAGAGGTCCCGTAACAGAGGATCTGGCTTCATGTCAGCAGAGAATCAGTCTTCATATCATAGCAGAGAATCAGGCTTCACGTCACCCACCACTGCAACAGTCCATTTTCATAAATTTAGGCCCAGCACCCAGGCAGAGGAGAGAGGTCCCGTAACAGAGGATCTGGCTTCATGTCAGCAGAGAATCAGTCTGCATGTCATAGCAGAGAATCAGGCTTCACGTCAGCCACCACTGCAACAGTCCATTGTCATAAATTTAGGCCCAGCACCCAGGCAGAGGAGAGAGGTCCCGTAACAGACAATCTGGCTTCATGTCAGCAGAGAATCAGTCTTCATGTAATAGCAGAGAATCAGGCTTCACGTCACCCACCACTGTAACAGTCCATTTTCATAAATTTAGGACCAGCGCCCAGGCAGAGGAGAGAGGTCCCGTAACAGACAATCTGGCTTCATGTCAGCAGAGAATCAGTCTTCATGTCATAGCAGAGAATCAGGCTTCACGTCACCCACCACTGTAAGAGTCCATTTTCATCAATTTAGGCCCAGCACCCAGGCAGAGGAGAGAGGTCCCGTAACAGACAATCTGGCTTCATGTCAGCAGAGAATCAGTCTTCATGTCATAGCAGAGAATCAGGCTTCACGTCACCCACCACTGCAACAGTCCATTTTCATAAATTTAGGCCCAGCACCCAGGCAGAGGAGAGAGGTCCCGTAACAGACAATCTGGCTTCATGTCAGCAGAGAATTAGTCTGCATGTCATAGCAGAGAATCAGGCTTCACGTCACCCACCACTGCAACAGTCCATTTTCATAAATTTAGGCCCAGCACCCAGGCAGAGGAGAGAGGTCCCGTAACAGAGGATCTGGCTTCATGTCAGCAGAGAATCTGTCTTCATATCATAGCAGAGAATCAGGCTTCACGTCACCCACCACTGCAACAGTCCATTGTCATAAATTTAGGCCCAGCACCCAGGCAGAGGAGAGAGGTCCCGTAACAGACAATCTGGCTTCATGTCAGCAGAGAATTAGTCTGCATGTCATAGCAGAGAATCAGGCTTCACGTCAGCCACCAATGCAACAGTCCATTGTCAGATATTTAGGCCCAGCACCCAGGCAGAGGAGAGAGGTCCCGTAACAGAGGATCTGGCTTCATGTCAGCAGAGAATCAGTCTTCATATCATAGCAGAGAATCAGGCTTCACGTCACCCACCACTGCAACAGTCCATTTTCATAAATTTAGGCCCAGCACCCAGGCAGAGGAGAGAGGTCCCGTAACAGAGGATCTGGCTTCATGTCAGCAGAGAATCAGTCTGCATGTCATAGCAGAGAATCAGGCTTCACGTCAGCCACCACTGCAACAGTCCATTGTCATAAATTTAGGCCCAGCACCCAGGCAGAGGAGAGAGGTCCCGTAACAGACAATCTGGCTTCATGTCAGCAGAGAATCAGTCTTCATGTCATAGCAGAGAATCAGTCTTCATGTCATAGCAGAGAATCAGGCTTCACGTCACCCACCACTGTAAGAGTCCATTTTCATAAATTTAGGCCCAGCACCCAGGCAGAGGAGAGAGGTCCTGTAACAGACAATCTGGCTTCATGTCAGCAGAGAATCAGTCTTCATATCATAGCAGAGAATCAGGCTTCACGTCACCCACCACTGTAAGAGTCCATTTTCATAAATTTAGGCCCAGCACCCAGGCAGAGGAGAGAGGTCCCGTAACAGACAATCTGGCTTCATGTCAGCAGAGAATTAGTTTGCATGTCATAGCAGAGAATGAGGCTTCACGTCAGCCACCACTGCAACAGTCCATTGGCATATATTTAGGCCCAGCACCCAGGCAGAGGAGAGAGGTCCCGTAACAGAGGATCTGGCTTCATGTCAGCAGAGAATCAGTCTGCATGTCATAGCAGAAAATCAGGCTTCACGTCAGCCACCACTGCAACAGTCCATTGTCAGATATTTAGGCCCAGCACCCAGGCAGAGGAGAGAGGTCCCGTAACAGAGGATCTGGCTTCATGTCAGCAGAGAATTAGTCTGCATGTCATAGCAGAGAATCAGGCTTCACGTCACCCAACATTGGAACAGTCCATTGGCATATATTTAGGCCCTGGCACCCAGACAGAGGAGAGGTTCATTCAACTTTGGGTAGCCTCGCAATATAATGGTAAAATGAAAATAAAAATAGGATTGAATGAGGAAGTGCCCTGGAGTCCAATAATATATGGTTAAGGGGAGGTAGTTAATGTCTAATCTGGACAAGGGACGGACGGGTCCTGTGGGATCCATGCCTGGTTCATTTTTATGAACGTCAGCTTGTCCACATTGGCTGTAGACAGGCGGCTGCGTTTGTCTGTAATGACGCCCCCTGCCGTGCTGAATACACGTTCAGACAAAACGCTGGTCGCCGGGCAGGCCAGCACCTCCAAGGCATAAAAGGCTAGCTCTGGCCACGTGGACAATTTAGAGACCCAGAAGTTGAATGGGGCCGAACCATCAGTCAGTACGTGGAGGGGTGTGCACATGTACTGTTCCACCATGTTAGTGAAATGTTGCCTCCTGCTAACAAGTTGCGTATCAGGTGGTGGTGCAGTTAGCTGTGGCGTGCTGACAAAAGTTTTCCACATCTCTGCCATGCTAACCCTGCCCTCAGAGGAGCTGGCCGTGACACAGCTGCCTTGGCGACCTCTTGCTCCTCCTCTGCCTTGGCCTTGGGCTTCCACTTGTTCCCCTGTGACATTTGGGAATGCTCTCAGTAGCGCGTCTACCAACGTGCGCTTGTACTCGCGCATCTTCCTATCACGCTCCAGTGCAGGAAGTAAGGTGGGCACATTGTCTTTGTAGCGTGGATCCAGCAGGGTGGCAACCCAGTAGTCTGCACAGGTTAAAATGTGGGCAACTCTGCTGTCGTTGCGCAGGCACTGCAGCATGTAGTCGCTCATGTGTGCCAGGCTGCCCAGGGGTAAGGACAAGCTGTCCTCTGTGGGAGGCGTATCGTCATCGTCCTGCCTTTCCCCCCAGCCACGCACCAGTGATGGACCCGAGCTGCGTTGGGTGCCACCCCGCTGTGACCATGCTTCATCCTCATCCTCCTCCACCTCTTCCTCATCCTCGTCCTCCTCGTCCTCCAGTAGTGGGCCCTGGCTGGCCACATTTGTACCTGGCCTCTGCTGTTGCCAAAAACCTCCCTCTGAGTCACTTCGAAGAGACTGGCCTGAAAGTGCTAAAAATGACCCCTCTTCCTCCTCCTCCTCCTCCTCCTCCTCCTGGGCCACCTCCTCTTCCATCATCGCCCTAAGTGTTTTCTCAAGGAGACATAGAAGTGGTATTGTAACGCTGATAACGGCGTCATCGCCACTGGCAATGTTGGTGGAGTACTCGAAACAGCGCAACAGGGCACACAGGTCTCGCATGAAGGCCCAGTCATTGGTGGTGAAGTGGTGCTGTTCTGTAGTGCGACTGACCCGTGCGTGCTGCAGCTGAAACTCCACTATGGCCTGCTGCTGCTCGCACAGTCTGTCCAGCATGTGCAAGGTGGAGTTCCATGAGGCGGTGAGCGGGAAGGCCGAAGTTACGCTGTAGCGCAGACAGGCGAGCAGCAGCAGGATGTGAACGCCGGAAGCGCGAACAGACGGCCCGCACTTTATGCAGCAGCTCTGACATGTCGGGGTAGTTGTGAATGAACTTCTGCACCACCAAATTCAGCACATGCGCCAAGCAAGGGATGTGCGTCAAATTGGCTAGTCCCAGAGCTGCAACGAGATTTCGCCCATTATCACACACCACCAGGCCGGGCTTGAGGCTCACCGGCAGCAACCACTCGTCGGTCTGTTGTTCTATACCCCGCCACAACTCCTGTGCGGTGTGGGGCCTGTCCCCCAAACATATGAGTTTCAGAATGGCCTGCTGACGTTTACCCCGGGCTGTGCTGAAGTTGGTGGTGAAGGTGTGTGGCTGACTGGATGAGCAGGTGGAAGAAGAGGAGGAGGAAGCCGAGAAGGAGGAGGTGGCAACAGGAGGCAAAGAATGTTGCCCTGCGATCCTTGGCGGCGGAAGGACGTGCGCCAAACAGCTCTCCGCCTGGGGCCCAGCTGCCACTACATTTACCCAGTGTGCAGTTAGGGAGATATAGCGTCCCTGGCCGTGCTTACTGGTCCACGTATCTGTGGTTAGGTGGACCTTGCCACAGATGGCGTTGCGCAGTGCACACTTGATTTTATCGGATACTTGGTTGTGCAGGGAAGGCACGGCTCTCTTGGAGAAGTAGTGCCGGCTGGGAACAACATACTGTGGGACAGCAAGCGACATGAGCTGTTTGAAGCTGTCTGTGTCCACCAGCCTAAATGACAGCATTTCATAGGCCAGTAGTTTAGAAATGCTGGCATTCAGGGCCAGGGATCGAGGGTGGCTAGGTGGGAATTTACGCTTTCTATCAAATGTTTGTGAGATGGAGAGCTGAACGCTGGCGTGTGACATGGTTGAGACGCTTGGTGACGGAGGTGGTGGTGGTGGTGTTGGTGGTACATCCCCTGTTTGCTGGGCGGCAGGTGCCAACGTTCCTCCAGAGGCGGAGGAAGAGGCCGAGGCGGCAGCAGCAGAATAGGCCGAGGCGGCAGCAGCAGAAGAGGTAGCAGGGGGAGCCTGAGTGACTTCCTTGGTTTTAAGGTGTTTACTCCACTGCAGTTCATGCTTTGCATGCAGGTGCCTGGTCATGCAGGTTGTGCTCAGGTTCAGAACGTTAATGCCTCGCTTCAGGCTCTGATGGCACAGCGTGCAAACCACTCGGGTCTTGTCGTCAGCACATTGTTTGAAGAAGTGCCATGCCAGGGAACTCCTTGAAGCTGCCTTTGGGGTGCTCGGTCCCAGATGGCGGCGGTCAGTAGCAGGCGGAGTCTCTTGGCGGCGGGTGTTCTGCTTTTGCCCACTGCTCCCTCTTTTGCTACGCTGTTGGCTCGGTCTCACCACTGCCTCTTCCTCCGAACTGTGAAAGTCAGTGGCACGACCTTCATTCCATGTGGGGTCTAGGACCTCATCGTCCCCTGCATCGTCTTCCACCCAGTCTTGATCCCTGACCTCCTGTTCAGTCTGCACACTGCAGAAAGACGCAGCAGTTGGCACCTGTGTTTCGTCATCATCAGAGACATGCTGAGGTGGTATTCCCATGTCCTCATCATCAGGAAACATAAGTGGTTGTGCGTCAGTGCATTCTATGTCTTTCACCGCTGGGGAAGGGCTAGGTGGATGCCCTTGGGAAACCCTGCCAGCGGAGTCTTCAAACAGCATAAGAGACTGCTGCATAACTTGAGGCTGAGACAGTTTCCCTGGTATGCATGGGGGTGATGTGACAGACTGATGGGGTTGGTTTTCAGGCGCCATCTGTGCGCTTTCTGCAGAAGACTGGGTGGGAGATAATGTGAACGTGCTGGATCCACTGTCGGCCACCCAATTGACTAATGCCTGTACCTGCTCAGGCCTTACCATCCTTAGAACGGCATTGGGCCCCACCATATATCGCTGTAAATTCTGGCGGCTACTGGGACCTGAGGTAGTTGGTACACTAGGACGTGTGGATGTGGCAGAACGGCCACGTCCTCTCCCAGCACCAGAGGGTCCACTAACACCACCACGACCATGTCCACGTCCGCGTCCCTTACTAGATGTTTTTCTCATTGTTATGGTTCACCACAACAACAAATATATTATTTGGCCCAATGTATTGTATTCAAATTCAGCGGGATATAAATTTGAGGCCTAGTATTTAGGCGCTGGGTGACCGGTATGGATTTAGTGACAGAATTAGACTTGGAAATGCACAGAAGCGTGTGTGTGAAGTTATTCTGAATGACCCTATGTGCACCTTCAATATGATCTACCCTTTTAGGGATAGATTTCAAATAGCTCTGATATAGCAGAAACGACTAAATTATGAAATTGCTAAATTGGGAATTGTATTTCAACCCAGAACAAAAAATGTGCTTTGACAGACACTAAATAACTTTCCCAGCCACAACAGGACAGCGGTAACGAGAGATTTAGCGGGATATAAATTTGAGGCCTAGTATTTAGGCGCTGGGTGACAGGTATGGGTTTAGTGACAGAATTAGATTTGGAAATGCACAGTAGCGGGTGTGTGAAGTTATTCTGAATGACCCTATGTGCACCTTGAATATTATATACCCTTTTAGGGATAGATTTCAAATAGCTCTGATATAGCAGAAACCACTAAATTATGAAATTGCTAAATTGGGACATGTATTTCAACCCAGAACAAGAAATGTGCTTGAACGGACACTAAATAACTCGCCCAGCTACAGCACTAAGGACAGATTTAGCGGGATATAAATTTGAGGCCTAGTATTTAGGCGCTGGGTGACAGGTATGGGTTTAGTGCCAGAATTAGACTTGGAAATACACAGTAGCGGGTGTGTGTGAAGTTATTCTGAATGACCCAATGTGCACCTTGAATATTATATACCCTTTTAGGGATAGATTTCAAATAGCTCTGATATAGCAGAAACCACTAAATTATGAAATTGCTAAATTGGGAATTGTATTTCAACCCAGAACAAGAAATGTGCTTGAACGGACACTAAATAACTCGCCCAGCTACAGCACTAGGGACAGATTTAGCTGGATATAAATTTGAGGCCTAGTATTTAGGCGCTGGGTGACAGGTATGGGTTTAGTGCCAGAATTAGACTTGGAAATACACAGTAGCGGGTGTGTGTGAAGTTATTCTGAATGACCCAATGTGCACCTTGAATATTATATACCCTTTTAGGGATAGATTTCAAATAGCTCTGATATAGCAGAAACCACTAAATTATGAAATTGCTAAATTGGGAATTGTATTTCAACCCAGAACAAGAAATGTGCTTGAACGGACACTAAATAACTCGCCCAGCTACAGCACTAAGGACAGATTTAGCGGGATATAAA
The DNA here is from genome assembly GCF_014858855.1 of Bufo gargarizans. NCBI lineage: Eukaryota > Metazoa > Chordata > Amphibia > Anura > Bufonidae > Bufo > Bufo gargarizans. The sequence goes on along the minus strand of NC_058087.1, from coordinate 84,011,900 downwards.
TTTGAGGCCTAGTATTTAGGCGCTGGGTGACAGGTATGGGTTTAGTGCCAGAATTAGACTTGGAAATACACAGTAGCGGGTGTGTGTGAAGTTATTCTGAATGACCCAATGTGCACCTTGAATATTATATACCCTTTTAGGGATAGATTTCAAATAGCTCTGATATAGCAGAAACCACTAAATTATGAAATTGCTAAATTGGGAATTGTATTTCAACCCAGAACAAGAAATGTGCTTGAACGGACACTAAATAACTCGCCCAGCTACAGCACTAGGGACAGATTTAGCTGGATATAAATTTGAGGCCTAGTATTTAGGCGCTGGGTGACAGGTATGGGTTTAGTGCCAGAATTAGACTTGGAAATACACAGTAGCGGGTGTGTGTGAAGTTATTCTGAATGACCCAATGTGCACCTTGAATATTATATACCCTTTTAGGGATAGATTTCAAATAGCTCTGATATAGCAGAAACCACTAAATTATGAAATTGCTAAATTGGGAATTGTATTTCAACCCAGAACAAGAAATGTGCTTGAACGGACACTAAATAACTCGCCCAGCTACAGCACTAGGGACAGATTTAGCGGGATATAAATTTGAGGCCTAGTATTTAGGCGCTGGGTGACAGGTATGGGTTTAGTGACAGAATTAGACTTGGAAATACACAGTAGCGGGTGTGTGTGAAGTTATTCTGAATGACCCAATGTGCACCTTGAATATTATATACCCTTTTAGGGATAGATTTCAAATAGCTCTGATATAGCAGAAACCACTAAATTATGAAATTGCTAAATTGGGAATTGTATTTCAACCCAGAACAAGAAATGTGCTTGAACGGACACTAAATAACTCGCCCAGCTACAGCACTAAGGACAGATTTAGCGGGATATAAATTTGAGGCCTAGTATTTAGGCGCTGGGTGACAGGTATGGGTTTAGTGCCAGAATTAGACTTGGAAATACACAGTAGCGGGTGTGTGTGAAGTTATTCTGAATGACCCAATGTGCACCTTGAATATTATATACCCTTTTAGGGATAGATTTCAAATAGCTCTGATATAGCAGAAACCACTAAATTATGAAATTGCTAAATTGGGAATTGTATTTCAACCCAGAACAAGAAATGTGCTTGAACGGACACTAAATAACTCGCCCAGCTACAGCACTAGGGACAGATTTAGCTGGATATAAATTTGAGGCCTAGTATTTAGGCGCTGGGTGACAGGTATGGGTTTAGTGCCAGAATTAGACTTGGAAATACACAGTAGCGGGTGTGTGTGAAGTTATTCTGAATGACCCAATGTGCACCTTGAATATTATATACCCTTTTAGGGATAGATTTCAAATAGCTCTGATATAGCAGAAACCACTAAATTATGAAATTGCTAAATTGGGAATTGTATTTCAACCCAGAACAAGAAATGTGCTTGAACGGACACTAAATAACTCGCCCAGCTACAGCACTAAGGACAGATTTAGCGGGATATAAATTTGAGGCCTAGTATTTAGGCGCTGGGTGACAGGTATGGGTTTAGTGCCAGAATTAGACTTGGAAATACACAGTAGCGGGTGTGTGTGAAGTTATTCTGAATGACCCAATGTGCACCTTGAATATTATATACCCTTTTAGGGATAGATTTCAAATAGCTCTGATATAGCAGAAACCACTAAATTATGAAATTGCTAAATTGGGAATTGTATTTCAACCCAGAACAAGAAATGTGCTTGAACGGACACTAAATAACTCGCCCAGCTACAGCACTAGGGACAGATTTAGCTGGATATAAATTTGAGGCCTAGTATTTAGGCGCTGGGTGACAGGTATGGGTTTAGTGCCAGAATTAGACTTGGAAATACACAGTAGCGGGTGTGTGTGAAGTTATTCTGAATGACCCAATGTGCACCTTGAATATTATATACCCTTTTAGGGATAGATTTCAAATAGCTCTGATATAGCAGAAACCACTAAATTATGAAATTGCTAAATTGGGAATTGTATTTCAACCCAGAACAAGAAATGTGCTTGAACGGACACTAAATAACTCGCCCAGCTACAGCACTAAGGACAGATTTAGCGGGATATAAATTTGAGGCCTAGTATTTAGGCGCTGGGTGACCGGTATGGATTTAGTGACAGAATTAGACTGGGATATGGCCAAAAAATAAACAGACTATTGCTGGTTAAATGCACTTGGTGTGACAGCTTCACCCTGATGTAGGCTTTAGCCAAAAAACAACCACACCATTGAGGGTTAAATGCACTTGGTGACAGGCGCAGCTTGCCCCTGATTTAGTATATGGCCAAAAAATGAACAGACTATTGCTGGTTAAATGCACTTGGTGTGACAGCTTCACCCTGATGTAGGCTTTAGCCAAAAAACAACCACACCATTGAGGGTTAAATGCACTTGGTGACAGGCGCAGCTTGCCCCTGATTTTGTATATGGCCAAAAAATGAACAGACTATTGCTGGTTAAATGCACTTGGTGTGACAGCTTCACCCTGATGTAGGCTTTAGCCAAAAAACAACCACACCATTGAGGGTTAAATGCACTTGGTCGCAGCTTGTGCTGGCGCACCACAAGACACAAAATGGCCAGCCGATCACCCCAGAAAAATGTGACTGACAAACGGTCTGGGCAGCCTAAAAACAGTGAGCAATTGAGGATCAGCAGCTCAATGATCCACAGCTGCAGATCGATCAGTTAATCAAGTCCTTTGGAGGAGTTAATCTGCCTAATCTCGCCCTACTGTCGCAGCCGCAACCTCTCCCTACGCTAATCAGAGCAGAGTGACGGGCGGCGCTATGTGACTCCAGCTTAAATAGAGGCTGGGTCACATGGTGCTCTGGCCAATCACAGCCATGCCAATAGTAGGCATGGCTGTGATGGCCTCTTGGGGCAAGTAGTATGACGCTTGTTGATTGGCTGCTTTGCAGCCTTTCAAAAAGCGCCAAGAAAGCGTCACAAAAGCGCGAAGAAAGCGACGAACACCGAACCCGAACCCGGACTTTTACGAAAATGTCCGGGTTCGGGTCCGTGTCACGGACACCCCAAAATTCGGTACGAACCCGAACTATACAGTTCGAGTTCGCTCATCCCTAGCTGTAATCCTAGTAAAGCCGTACATAGTCGTAAGTTACAAAGATTGAGTGAGATCCACCTCCTTCCCTTATACACATATACCTCATTACTCTCAGAACTAGTAGGTATAGACGAACGGCGAACAGTCCCAGCGCAGATGTGTATGACTGTAATTAGGCCCAGCATGCAGCCTTCCATGAGCACCATCTCCCCACCTTGACCTCCTCTCATTTACAATAAGATGAGGCTACCCATCTTTGCCACTTTTTCATGGCTTTATGATATGAACCGTTGCCTAGGGCAATTATTTTCTCATATGCAAAAGTTGTGTTTATTTCAGAAATCAAGTCTACAATCCCAGGCACTTCTTGAGATTTCCATCTCCGCAAAAGCAACAGTTTTGCTAAAACACAAAATAAGCATATCAGTTTCCTCTCAATTCTTGGGAAATTATTTATCCCTATTAGTAGTAAAGCAAGTTGCGGTGTCCAGTTAATCTGTTGCGGAAGTAAGCGACCTAACAGCTCCCCACATGCTCTCCAGTATCCTTTAATCAGTGGACACTGCCAAAGAATGTGGAAAAGGGTCCCCCTGCATCCGCAGCCCCTCCAGCACTCTCCAGACACCCCTGGGTACATAAATTGTAAAATTTCCGGAGTGTAGTACCAGTGCAAGATCGTCTTTAGAGCGGATTCAACATGGGTGGAACAGTGCAGATGAGAATGGACTGCTTCAATAGATCTCTGCCAGTCGCTATCTGATAATGGTATGTTTAGAGATCTCTCCCATTTGCGCATGGGATGAGACTTCTTGAACTGTGCTGGTTGGAGTAATTCCTCATATAATAATTTGAGCCCTTTAGTGTTCGTGGACATATAAGTTATACCCACTTGATTACAGCACAAGTTAGAGGGGCGTAGAGATTGCAACAGGTGTCTAATTTGAAGGTACTTGAAAAATTCAGATTGTGGAAGATTGAGTTGCTCCTTTATAGACTGAAAAGACTGTAGCTGCCCATTCTCATACAGCATCTCCACTCTGCCAGTATCTCCCAGCTGCCAATTAGATAAATCAGTCTGAGGAAGCAGAGCTCTGACCAGAGAAAAGGGGAGATGGGTCAGTGTAGGCCTCTTCCCCCCACCAGCTATCTTGTGCATTTGTTTCCAGGCCTCTATAGACGCCCGCATAACCAGTGGAAATTTATTTGGCAACGGGATGTCCCAAAAGGGTATGTGCAGTAAATCCTTCAGGATGAAAGGTGCTGCCTGTGTTGTCTCCATCTGTACCCATGGGATCTCCTCCTTTTCCTGCCCCCAGTTTCTAAGCATAGAGACCAGAGTGGATAAATAATATAATTTCATATCGGGTACTGCAAGACCCCCCAGTTTGCGAGTCCTCTGGGTAATATCCCTAGCTACCCTTGGTTTTTTGTTCTCCCAGATATACTTAGAAATCACACTTTGCACCTTGCTAAAGAAACCATTCCGTACCAATATTGGGACGGTGCGGTACAGATAGAGGAAACGGGGAAGGATAAACATCTTGAAAGCTGCAATTCTGCCTAACCACGACGTTTCATGTTTGTGGAAATTTTCCAGGTCTTTCCCAACTTCCAGGAGCAAAGCCTCATAATTAAGCGTGAATAATTTCGACAGAGATGGCGTCATATTGGTGCCCAAGTATTTTATACTCTCTTTGCACCAATCAAAATTCCATTTCTCACGAAATGATCTAGTCAAGGTCTCTGGGATATTGATCGGAAGTGCTTGCGTCTTAGTGGAATTAAGATGGTAGTATGAGAGATCGCCATAGATTTTTATCTGGTCCATAACCGCTTGCAGTGATACCTCTGGTCTCGTAAGTGACAAAAGAACATCATTTGCATACAATGAAATTTTGTGTACCTGACTTCCAATCTCTACCCCAGAGATCCTGTGATCCAACCTGATTGCTTGGGCCAAAGGTTCCATAGCAATTATAAAAATTAAAGGGGACAAAGGGCATCCTTGCCTCGTACCGTTCGTCAGTTCAAACGCCTCTGACAGAGCCCCATTAACATATATGTTGGCCGTTGGATTGCTATATAGAGCCTCTATTGCACGCATAATAGGGCCACTAAAACCCATAGTAGAGAGCACCGAAATGGCGAACGACCATCTGATCCTGTCAAACGCCTTTTCGGCGTCCAAGGCCAGAACCAGAAGGGGACTTTTTTTCTGTGTGATCTGATGGAATACACCCAGCATTCTTCTAGTATTAAAGTAGGGCTGACGGGATGGAACAAAACCAGTTTGGTCCGCATTAATTATGGTTGGAAGAATTTTAGCGAGTCTGAGTGCCAAAAGTTTGGCGTAAATTTTCACGTCTTGATTCAACAAAGATATGGGTCTGAAATTTTGGGGTCTGTCAGAAGGCTTGCCTGGCTTTGGTAGGGTAATGATCGTAGCCTGTAGGTTTTCTTTGGGAAAGGCTCCAGATGTTAACGCGCTCTGGCAAAAATCCCGCAGAAAAAGGCTCAGGATATGTGAAAACCATTTATAATAATGACTAGCAAACCCATCTGGGCCTGGTGCTTTCTCCCTTGGCAAGGAGGAAATCACTTTTTCTATCTCCTCGGTCGTTATCTGGGCATTTAGGGCTTAGAGTTGTGGAACCGTTAGGGTTGGCAAATTTAAGGATCTAAGGTATTCATCTGTCATCTCAGGCAGGTTTTGGGGGGTCGAGATGGTTTCTCTAAGGTTGTACAAGTCATGGTAGTACGATTGAAATCCCTCTGCTATGGCCGACGGTGAGTATAGCTTGGTGTGTGACTTGGGATGTAAAAGAAATGGAATTCTGCTCTTTACCCGTTTTGCTTTCAAGCTGGCTGCCAGGAGTTTACCTGCTTTATTCCCTTGGGAGTAATAGCGGGCTTTACATCTACGGAGCCCTTTCTCATATGACTCTAACATATGGTTTCTCAGGTCATGTCTCAATTGTTTTAGAGCCTCTGCCGTTGGGGTTGAGGGACATAGTTTGTTGCTGTCCTCCAGCTGTTTCAGTTTAGCCAGCATTTGTGATGTGTAGAGTTGAGCGAACACCTGGATGTTCGGGTTCGAGAAGTTCGGCCGAACATCCCGGAAATGTTCGGGTTCGGGATCCGAACCCGATCCGAACTTCGTCCCGAACCCGAACCCCATTGAAGTCAATGGGGACCCGAACTTTTCGGCACTAAAAAGGCTGTAAAACAGCCCAGGAAAGAGCTAGAGGGCTGCAAAAGGCAGCAACATGTAGGTAAATCCCCTGCAAACAAATGTGGATAGGGAAATGAATTAAAATAAAAATTAAATAAATAAAAATTAACCAAAATCAATTGGAGAGAGGTTCCATAGCAGAGAATCTGGCTTCCCGTCACCCACCACTGGAACAGTCCATTCTCAGATATTTAGGCCCCGGCACCCAGGCAGAGGAGAGAGGTCCCGTAACAGAGAATCTGTCTTCATGTCAGCAGAGAATTAGTCTGCATGTCATAGCAGAGAATGAGGCTTCACGTCAGCCACCACTGCAACAGTCCATTGGCATATATTTAGGCCCAGCACCCAGGCAGAGGAGGGAGGTCCCGTAACAGAGAATCTGTCTTCATGTCAGCAGAGAATTAGTCTGCATGTCATAGCAGAGAATGAGGCTTCACGTCAGCCACCACTGCAACAGTCCATTGGCATATATTTAGGCCCAGCACACACACAGGCAGAGGAGAGAGGTCCCGTAACAGAGAATCTGGCTTCATGTCAGCAGAGAATCAGTCTGCATGTCATAGCAGAGAATGAGGCTTCACGTCAGCCACCACTGCAACAGTCCATTGGCATATATTTAGGCCCAGCACACACACAGGCAGAGGAGAGAGGTCCCGTAACAGAGAATCTGGCTTCATGTCAGCAGAGAATCAGTCTGCATGTCATAGCAGAGAATGAGGCTTCACGTCAGCCACCACTGCAACAGTCCATTGGCATATATTTAGGCCCAGCACCCAGGCAGAGGAGGGAGGTCCCGTAACAGAGAATCTGTCTTCATGTCAGCAGAGAATTAGTCTGCATGTCATAGCAGAGAATGAGGCTTCACGTCAGCCACCACTGCAACAGTCCATTGGCATATATTTAGGCCCAGCACCCAGGCAGAGGAGGGAGGTCCCGTAACAGAGAATCTGTCTTCATGTCAGCAGAGAATTAGTCTGCATGTCATAGCAGAGAATGAGGCTTCACGTCAGCCACCACTGGAACAGTCCATTCTCAGATATTTAGGCCCCGGCACCCAGGCAGAGGAGAGAGGTCCCGTAACAGAGAATCTGTCTTCATGTCAGCAGAGAATTAGTCTGCATGTCATAGCAGAGAATGAGGCTTCACGTCAGCCACCACTGCAACAGTCCATTGGCATATATTTAGGCCCAGCACCCAGGCAGAGGAGAGAGGTCCCGTAACAGACAATCTGGCTTCATGTCAGCAGAGAATCAGTCTGCATGTCATAGCAGAGAATCAGGCTTCACGTCACCCACCACTGCAACAGTCCATTGTCATAAATTTAGGCCCAGCACTAGTGTTGAGCGGCATGTCCCATATTCGAATTCGCGAAATTTTGTGAATATTCGAAAGAATATTCGTAAAATATTCGCGATTATTCAAATTCGTTATTATTTCGCATATGCGATAATTCGAATTATCGCATAATACATATGCTATGCAAAATTCACATGTGCGCTAATGAAATCGCCTTACGAAGATTCGCAACTCAATTCAATCACTAATGTATGAATGCAATGCCCTTTGCCTCTGTTCTGGGACAAGTGTAGATATTCGCATGTGCGCTAATAAAATCGCCTTACGAAGATTCGCACCTCAATCACTTTCTAGGGAATGTGAGACTTTTGGGAATCAATCGAGATACAGTGGGGGGTGATGACAGTAGTTGACAGAGTACAGATCAATGTAATCTGTAAGGTGGAAAGTAAAATAAAAAATACGAATATTCGTAAATCGACTTTTACGAAGTTCTACGTATTCGCGAATATGGTGCTATACTATATGAATGCACAGGCCTTTGCCTCTCTGTTCTGGGGACAAGTGTAGATATTTGCATTTGCGTTAATAAAATCGCCTTACGAAGATTCGCAGCTCAATTCAATCACTAATGTATGAATGCAAAGCCCTTTGCCTCTGTTCTGGGACAAGTGTAGATATTCGCATGTGCGCTAATAAAATCGCCTTACGAAGATTCGCAACTCAATTCACTAATGTATGAATGCAAAGCCCTTTGCCTCTGTTCTGGGACGTGCCGATATTCGCATGTGCGCTAATAAAATCGCCTTACGAAGATTCGCGCCTCAATCACTTTCTAGGCAATGTGAGTAAGATCTGAGCTGTTGGACCTTTGGGAAACAATCAATTATATGTGTACTGTAATTTTGTGGGGGGGGGGGGGGAAACAAAAAACGAATATTCGTTTTTACGAATATATAGCACTATATTCGAAATATTCGCGAAATCGCGAAGTTGCGATATTCGCGAAAAAAATTTGCTTTTCGAATATTCGCGCTCAACACTACCCAGCACCCAGGCAGAGGAGAGAGGTCCCGTAACAGAGAATCTGGCTTCATGTCAGCAGAGAATCAGTCTTCATATCATAGCAGAGAATCAGGCTTCACGTCACCCACCACTGTAAGAGTCAATTTTCATAAATTTAGGCCCAGAACCCAGGCAGAGGAGAAAGGTCCCGTAACAGACAATCTGGCTTCATGTCAGCAGAGAATCAGTCTTCATATCATAGCAGAGAATCAGGCTTCACGTCACCCACCACTGCAACAGTCAATTGTCATAAATTTAGGCCCAGCACCCAGGCAGAGGAGAGAGCTCCCGTAACAGAGGATCTGGCTTCATGTCAGCAGAGAATCAGTCTGCATGTCATAGCAGAGAATGAGGCTTCACGTCACCCACCACTGCAACAGTCCATTGGCATATATTTAGGCCTAGCACACAGGCAGAGCAGAGAGGTCCCGTAACAGACAATCTGGCTTCATGTCAGCAGAGAATCAGTCTGCATGTCATAGCAGAGAATGAGGCTTCACGTCACCCACCACTGCAACAGTCCATTGGCATATATTTAGGCCTAGCACACAGGCAGAGCAGAGAGGTCCCGTAACAGACAATCTGGCTTCATGTCAGCAGAGAATCAGTCTGCATGTCATAGCAGAGAATGAGGCTTCACGTCACCCACCACTGCAACAGTCCATTGGCATATATTTAGGCCTAGCACACAGGCAGAGCAGAGAGGTCCCGTAACAGACAATCTGGCTTCATGTCAGCAGAGAATCAGTCTGCATGTCATAGCAGAGAATGAGGCTTCACGTCACCCACCACTGCAACAGTCCATTGGCATATATTTAGGCCTAGCACACAGGCAGAGCAGAGAGGTCCCGTAACAGACAATCTGGCTTCATGACAGCAGAGAATCAGTCTGCATGTCATAGCAGAGAATGAGGCTTCACGTCAGCCACCACTGCAACAGTCCATTGGCATATATTTAGGCCTAGCACACAGGCAGAGCAGAGAGGTCCCGTAACAGACAATCTGGCTTCATGACAGCAGAGAATCAGTCTGCATGTCATAGCAGAGAATCAGGCTTCACGTCAGCCACCACTGCAACAGTCCATTGTCATAAATTTAGGCCCAGCACCCAGGCAGAGGAGAGAGGTCCCGTAACAGAGAATCTGGCTTCATGTCAGCAGAGAATCAGTCTTCATATCATAGCAGAGAATCAGGCTTCACGTCACCCACCACTGTAAGAGTCAATTTTCATAAATTTAGGCCCAGAACCCAGGCAGAGGAGAAAGGTCCCGTAACAGACAATCTGGCTTCATGTCAGCAGAGAATCAGTCTTCATATCATAGCAGAGAATCAGGCTTCACGTCACCCACCACTGCAACAGTCAATTTTCATAAATTTAGGCCCAGAACCCAGGCAGAGGAGAAAGGTCCCGTAACAGACAATCTGGCTTCATGTCAGCAGAGAATCAGTCTTCATATCATAGCAGAGAATCAGGCTTCACGTCACCCACCACTGCAACAGTCAATTGTCATAAATTTAGGCCCAGCACCCAGGCAGAGGAGAGAGCTCCCGTAACAGAGGATCTGGCTTCATGTCAGCAGAGAATCAGTCTGCATGTCATAGCAGAGAATGAGGCTTCACGTCACCCACCACTGCAACAGTCCATTGGCATATATTTAGGCCTAGCACACAGGCAGAGGAGAGGTTCATTCAACTTTGGGTAGCCTCGCAATATAATGGTAAAATGAAAATAAAAATAGGATTGAATGAGGAAGTGCCCTGGAGTCCAATAATATATGGTTATGGGGAGGTAGTTAATGTCTAATCTGGACAAGGGACGGACAGGTCCTGTGGGATCCATGCCTGGTTCATTTTTATGAACGTCAGCTTGTCCACATTGGCTGTAGACAGGCGGCTGCGTTTGTCTGTAATGACGCCCCCTGCCGTGCTGAATACACGTTCAGACAAAACGCTGGCTGCCGGGCAGGCCAGCACCTCCAAGGCATAAAAGGCTAGCTCTGGCCACGTGGACAATTTAGAGACCCAGAAGTTGAATGGGGCCGAACCATCAGTCAGTACGTGGAGGGGTGTGCACACGTACTGTTCCACCATGTTAGTGAAATGTTGCCTCCTGCTAACACGTTGCGTATCAGGTGGTGGTGCAGTTAGCTGTGGCGTGTTGACAAAAGTTTTCCACATCTCTGCCATGCTAACCCTGCCCTCAGAGGAGCTGGCCGTGACACAGCTGCCTTGGCGACCTCTTGCTCCTCCTCTGCCTTGGCCTTGGGCTTCCACTTGTTCCCCTGTGACATTTGGGAATGCTCTCAGTAGCGTGTCTACCAACGTGCGCTTGTACTCGCGCATCTTCCTATCACGCTCCAGTGCAGGAAGTAAGGTGGGCACATTGTCTTTGTAGCGTGGATCCAGCAGGGTGGCAACCCAGTAGTCCGCACAGGTTAAAATGTGGGCAACTCTGCTGTCGTTGCGCAGGCACTGCAGCATGTAGTCGCTCATGTGTGCCAGGCTGCCCAGGGATAAGGACAAGCTGTCCTCTGTGGGAGGCGTATCGTCATCGTCCTGCCTTTCCCCCCAGCCACGCACCAGTGATGGACCCGAGCTGCGTTGGGTGCCACCCCGCTGTGACCATGCTTCATCCTCATCCTCCTCCACCTCCTCCTCATCCTCGTCCTCCTCGTCCTCCAGTAGTGGGCCCTGGCTGGCCACATTTGTACCTGGCCTCTGCTGTTGCCAAAAACCTCCCTCTGAGTCACTTCGAAGAGACTGGCCTGAAAGTGCTAAAAATGACCCCTCTTCCTCCTCCTCCTCCTCCTCCTCCTGGGCCACCTCCTCTTCCATCATCGCCCTAAGTGTTTTCTCAAGGAGACATAGAAGTGGTATTGTAACGCTGATAACGGTGTCATCGCCACTGGCCATGTTGGTGGAGTACTCGAAACAGCGCAACAGGGCACACAGGTCTCGCATGGAGGCCCAGTCATTGGTGGTGAAGTGGTGCTGTTCTGTAGTGCGACTGACCCGTGCGTGCTGCAGCTGAAACTCCACTATGGCCTGCTGCTGCTCGCACAGTCTGTCCAGCATGTGCAAGGTGGAGTTCCACCTGGTGGGCACGTCGCATATGAGGCGGTGAGCGGGAAGGCCGAAGTTACGCTGTAGCGCAGACAGGCGAGCAGCAGCAGGATGTGAACGCCGGAAGCGCGAACAGACGGCCCGCACTTTATGCAGCAGCTCTGACATGTCGGGGTAGTTGTGAATGAACTTCTGCACCACCAAATTCAGCACATGCGCCAAGCAAGGGATGTGCGTCAAATTGGCTAGTCCCAGAGCTGCAACGAGATTTCGCCCATTATCACACACCACCAGGCCGGGCTTGAGGCTCACCGGCAGCAACCACTCGTCGGTCTGTTGTTCTATACCCCGCCACAACTCCTGTGCGGTGTGGGGCCTGTCCCCCAAACATATGAGTTTCAGAATGGCCTGCTGACGTTTACCCCGGGCTGTGCTGAAGTTGGTGGTGAAGGTGTGTGGCTGACTGGATGAGCAGGTGGAAGAAGAGGAGGAGGAAGCCGAGAAGGAGGAGGTGGCAACAGGAGGCAAAGAATGTTGCCCTGCGATCCTTGGCGGCGGAAGGACGTGCGCCAAACAGCTCTCCGCCTGGGGCCCAGCTGCCACTACATTTACCCAGTGTGCAGTTAGGGAGATATAGCGTCCCTGGCCGTGCTTACTGGTCCACGTATCTGTGGTTAGGTGGACCTTGCTACAGATGGCGTTGCGCAGTGCACACTTGATTTTATCGGATACTTGGTTGTGCAGGGAAGGCACGGCTCTCTTGGAGAAGTAGTGCCGGCTGGGAACAACATACTGTGGGACAGCAAGCGACATGAGCTGTTTGAAGCTGTCTGTGTCCACCAGCCTAAATGACAGCATTTCATAGGCCAGTAGTTTAGAAATGCTGGCATTCAGGGCCAGGGATCGAGGGTGGCTAGGTGGGAATTTACGCTTTCTATCAAATGTTTGTGAGATGGAGAGCTGAACGCTGGCGTGTGACATGGTTGAGACGCTTGGTGACGGAGGTGGTGGTGGTGGTGTTGGTGGTACATCCCCTGTTTGCTGGGCGGCAGGTGCCAACGTTCCTCCAGAGGCGGAGGAAGAGGCCGAGGCGGCAGCAGCAGAATAGGCCGAGGCGGCAGCAGCAGAAGAGGTAGCAGGGGGAGCCTGAGTGACTTCCTTGGTTTTAAGGTGTTTACTCCACTGCAGTTCATGCTTTGCATGCAGGTGCCTGGTCATGCAGGTTGTGCTCAGGTTCAGAACGTTAATGCCTCGCTTCAGGCTCTGATGGCACAGCGTGCAAACCACTCGGGTCTTGTCGTCAGCACATTGTTTGAAGAAGTGCCATGCCAGGGAACTCCTTGAAGCTGCCTTTGGGGTGCTCGGTCCCAGATGGCGGCGGTCAGTAGCAGGCGGAGTCTCTTGGCGGCGGGTGTTCTGCTTTTGCCCACTGCTCCCTCTTTTGCTACGCTGTTGGCTCGGTCTCACCACTGCCTCTTCCTCCGAACTGTGAAAGTCAGTGGCACGACCTTCATTCCATGTGGGGTCTAGGACCTCATCGTCCCCTGCATCGTCTTCCACCCAGTCTTGATCCCTGACCTCCTGTTCAGTCTGCACACTGCAGAAAGACGCAGCAGTTGGCACCTGTGTTTCGTCATCATCAGAGACATGCTGAGGTGGTATTCCCATGTCCTCATCATCAGGAAACATAAGTGGTTGTGCGTCAGTGCATTCTATGTCTTTCACCGCTGGGGAAGGGCTAGGTGGATGCCCTTGGGAAACCCTGCCAGCGGAGTCTTCAAACAGCATAAGAGACTGCTGCATAACTTGAGGCTGAGACAGTTTCCCTGGTATGCATGGGGGTGATGTGACAGACTGATGGGGTTGGTTTTCAGGCGCCATCTGTGCGCTTTCTGCAGAAGACTGGGTGGGAGATAATGTGAACGTGCTGGATCCACTGTCGGCCACCCAATTGACTAATGCCTGTACCTGCTCAGGCCTTACCATCCTTAGAACGGCATTGGGCCCCACCATATATCGCTGTAAATTCTGGCGGCTACTGGGACCTGAGGTAGTTGGTACACTAGGACGTGTGGATGTGGCAGAACGGCCACGTCCTCTCCCAGCACCAGAGGGTCCACTAACACCACCACGACCATGTCCACGTCCGCGTCCCTTACTAGATGTTTTTCTCATTGTTATGGTTCACCACAACAACAAATATATTATTTGGCCCAATGTATTGTATTCAAATTCAGCGGGATATAAATTTGAGGCCTAGTATTTAGGCGCTGGGTGACCGGTATGGATTTAGTGACAGAATTAGACTTGGAAATGCACAGAAGCGTGTGTGTGTGAAGTTATTCTGAATGACCCAATGTGCACCTTGAATATTATATACCCTTTTAGGGATAGATTTCAAATAGCTCTGATATAGCAGAAACCACTAAATTATGAAATTGCTAAATTGGGAATTGTACTTCAACCCAGAACAAAAAATGTGCTTTGACGGACACTAAATATCTTGCCCAGCAACAACAGTACAACGGTGGGTAACGAGAGATTTAGAGGGAATTAAATTTGAGGCCTAGTATTTAGGCGCTGGGTCACCGGTATGGATTTAGTGACAGAATTAGACTTGGAAATACACAGTAGCGGGTGTGTGTGAAGTTATTCTGAATGACCCTATGTGCACCTTCAATATTATATACCCTTTTAGGGATAGATTTCAAATAGCTCTGATATAGCAGAAACCACTAAATTATGAAATTGCTAAATTGGGAATTGTACTTCAACCCAGAACAAAAAATGTGCTTTGACGGACACTAAATATCTTGCCCAGCAACAACAGTACAGCGGTGGGTAACGAGAGATTTAGAGGGAATTAAATTTGAGGCCTAGTATTTAGGCGCTGGGTCACCGGTATGGATTTAGTGACAGAATTAGACTTGGAAATACACAGTAGCGGGTGTGTGTGAAGTTATTCTGAATGACCCTATGTGCACCTTCAATATTATATACCCTTTTTGGGATAGATTTCAAATAGCTCTGATATAGCAGGAACCACTAAATTATGAAATTGCTAAATTGGGAATTGTACTTCAACCCAGAACAAAAAATGTGCTTTGACGGGCACTAAATAACTTTCCCAGCTACAACAGGACAACGGTAACGAGAGATTTAGAGGGATTTAAATTTGAGGCCTAGTATTTAGGCGCTGGGTGACAGGTATGGGTTTAGTGACAGAATTAGACTTGGAAATACACAGTAGCGGGTGTGTGTGAAGTTATTCTGAATGACCCTATGTGCACCTTCAATATTATATACCCTTTTTGGGATAGATTTCAAATAGCTCTGATATAGCAGAAACCACTAAATTATGAAATTGCTAAATTGGGAATTGTACTTCAACCCAGAACAAAAAATGTGCTTTGACGGACACTAAATATCTTGCCCAGCAACAACAGTACAGCGGTGGGTAACGAGAGATTTAGAGGGAATTAAATTTGAGGCCTAGTATTTAGGCGCTGGGTCACCGGTATGGATTTAGTGACAGAATTAGACTTGGAAATACACAGTAGCGGGTGTGTGTGAAGTTACTCTGAATGACCCTATGTGCACCTTCAATATTATATACCCTTTTTGGGATAGATTTCAAAGAGCTCTGATATAGCAGGAACCACTAAATTATGAAATTGCTAAATTGGGAATTGTATTTCAACCCAGAACAAGAAATGTGCTTGAACGGACACTAAATAACTCGCCCAGCTACAGCACTAGGGACAGATTTAGCTGGATATAAATTTGAGGCCTAGTATTTAGGCGCTGGGTGACCGGTATGGATTTAGTGACAGAATTAGACTGGGATATGGCCAAAAAATGAACAGACTATTGCTGGTTAAATGCACTTGGTGTGACAGCTTCACCCTGATGTAGGCTTTAGCCAAAAAACAACCACACCATTGAGGGTTAAATGCACTTGGTGACAGGCGCAGCTTGCCCCTGATTTTGTATATGGCCAAAAAATGAACAGACTATTGCTGGTTAAATGCACTTGGTGTGACAGCTTCACCCTGATGTAGGCTTTAGCCAAAAAACAACCACACCATTGAGGGTTAAATGCACTTGGTGACAGGCGCAGCTTGCCCCTGATTTTGTATATGGCCAAAAAATGAACAGACTATTGCTGGTTAAATGCACTTGGTGTGACAGCTTCACCCTGATGTAGGCTTTAGCCAAAAAACAACCACACCATTGAGGGTTAAATGCACTTGGTGACAGGCGCAGCTTGCCCCTGATTTTGTATATGGCCAAAAAATGAACAGACTATTGCTGGTTAAATGCACTTGGTGTCACAGCTTCACCCTGATGTAGGCTTTAGCCAAAAAACAACCACACCATTGAGGGTTAAATGCACTTGGTCGCAGCTTGTGCTGGCGCACCACAAGACACAAAATGGCCGCCGATCACCCCAGAAAAATGAGACTGACAAACGGTCTGTGCAGCCTAAAAACAGTGAGCAATTGAGGATCAGCAGCTCAATGATCCACAGCTGCAGATCGATCAGTTAATCAAGTCCTTTGGAGGAGTTAATCTGCCTAATCTCGCCCTACTGTCGCAGCCGCAACCTCTCCCTACGCTAATCAGAGCAGAGTGACGGGCGGCGCTATGTGACTCCAGCTTAAATAGAGGCTGGGTCACATGGTGCTCTGGCCAATCACAGCCATGCCAATAGTAGGCATGGCTGTGATGGCCTCTTGGGGCAAGTAGTATGACGCTTGTTGATTGGCTGCTTTGCAGCCTTTCAAAAAGCGCCAAGAAAGCGTCACAAAAGCGCGAAGAAAGCGACGAACACCGAACCCGAACCCGCACTTTTACGAAAATGTCCGGGTTCGGGTCCGTGTCACGGACACCCCAAAATTCGGTACGAACCCGAACTATACAGTTCGGGTTCGCTCATCCCTAGTGATGTGGTCTCCTCCAGTTTCCTCTTTCTCACCGCCCCTTGCTGTATAAATGATCCTCTTATGAAAGCCTTATGGGCGTTCCATAGAACTACGGGGTCAATAGAATCTGTTCTATTAAGGTGGAAGAATTCTCTCAAGTCTGATTCAATGCGCTGACCATGCTGTGGACAAGATAACAGTATCGGATTGCTCCTCCATAAGTACTTTGGTGAGCAGTTATTGTCCTCCGTTAACGTCATTGTAATAGCAGCATGGTCAGACCACTTAATCTGCTTGATCTCCGTATCTAGCACTTTGGGCAATGCTACTCTGTCTGTCAAAAACATATCAATACGAGAATAAACATTGTGAACCCCCGAGTGGAAAGTGAAGTCTCTGATTGATGGATGCTGAATCCTCCATACATCATACACCTCTGCTTTCCAAACGTCCTCCGCTAGAGTAGGGGTATGTCTCCCCCCATACGATGAGGTGTCAATCTCTGGGTCTGTGGTAATGTTGAAGTCGCCAAACATAATAAGCTGGCCCTTCCTTTTCCTATTAACCATTTTCATTACCCTTCGGAAAAAACTTTTTTGTCCCTTGTTGGGCGCGTAAATAGAAACCAGAGTGGCGGTCACATTATTCAAAGTGCAAACCACTATTACATATCTACCCATAGGGTCACTAAAGCTTTCAAATAATGTGAACGCCAGCGTGTTTTTAATAGCTATTAACACTCCTCTAGATTTAGAATCAAAGTGGGCTTGGAATACATGGGGGAACTGCGCGTGCTGTACCCTATGAGCATCTGTGGCCAATATATGAGTCTCCTGTGCTCCCAGGACATCACACTTAAGAAGTTTAGCCTCTTTCCATAAGTGGGATCTGCGCATGGGACTGTTCAACCCGTTCACATTAAGGCTAGCGAACACAATTACCATAATATATCAACTTAAAGCGGAAAGCATAGAGGTCGCACAATAACCAATAAAGAAGGTGCAGGATGCCTCCCAGCCAGCACGTCCGCAGCCATAATATGAAGGTGGTGGAATAGTGTACAAGCATATTCGTGGCACCAGTCATGACTTGAGCAGCAAATACCAGTGGTAAAACATAAGAACATAGAATCAACAGCATAGATAAACAGAGGTGTATTCACAAGAACCAGCCGGTTCTCTAACACCAAATAACTTGGGGAATTAAAGTCCCGTCTGAAGCCTAGGTTTGGTACTCATACCGATAGACACTCAAACCTATCTCATAGGCAATAATTGCCCTGTGTGTCCCCCGGTGAACCTTCTTCATCAATTCAGCGAGCAACGTCCCAGTCCCTGGGAATCTTATCAGGAGGGGGACGGCAATGTTCCTTTAGCAAATCGATTGGAATGTCCCAGCTTTGCAGCAACTTTTTCCCCTCATCAACGGACTTGATAGCATGTAGGTCGCCTAGGTGGTGTATCAACAGGCGAACCGGGAACCCCCATCTATACTGTATTTTTGCTGCTTGCAAGGCTGACGTAATAGGTAAAAGGGCCCTCCGGAGCCTAAGAGTAGCAGCTGATAAGTCCGCATATAGCGATACCTTGTGGTACGGAGCCGGGAGACCTCCATTCTGTCTGGCAAAAGACATTAGTTGCTCCTTGGTGGAGTAGAAATGAACCCTGGCCAATACATCTCTGGGGACATTTTCCTCCAGGTGCCTAGGGCGAGGGACTCTATGAGCCCTATCGATTTCCAAGTCTCTGTCACTGTAGTGAGGCAGAGCACTTTTAATCAGCGCTTTCACATAAGAGGGAATATCTTTAGCAACCACAGTCTCTGGGATGCCCCGCAGCTTTATGTTGTTACGCCTGCTGCGGTCTTCTAAATCCGCCATTTTACATTTGATTGCCTCCACTTCCGCTTCTAAGGCATAATGGGCGTCTATGAGGTCATTGTGCGATCCCGCAAATTCTCCAAACTTGCGCTCTAGGTGGTCTGTTCTGTCCCCAATGTCCTCCACCTCTCTCCGCAAAGGGGCCACTAAGGAGCGCATGTCATGTAGGAAGGAGCGCCTCTGGATTAGAAGCATGTCTCTCATTATAGTATCAGTCAGGGCCAAGTCATTAACCGGTAACGCCAAAATTTCTGCCTCACCCGTGTCATGTGGGCCCCCTTGTGTTCCCAGAGTACCTGCGTCTGTCTCCGGCTCGGACTCACGGGTGTCCTCTGAGATGTGTGGCGGAGCTGCTGATCCCGCCGCTAAGCCTCTCCCTGCATCTTGCCGTGTAACTGCCGTGCCGCTCACATATTCCTGGCCAGCTTCCAGGTTGTCCTCCTCAGGCGTCTGTCTCGACCCCGTCTTAGAGTCTGGGCAAGTAGATGGTTGTAGGCCTTCCGCGTGTTCGCGTAGCAGGGCCGTCCTCTCCCCGGCGCCATCTTGAGATCTGCCCGCTTCTCTGGTGAAGTAGAACTTTGTTAGTTGCGGGTGCTTTATTGCCTTCTTTTTTCGGCCCGTCATGCTCTGGCCGAGTTCCTGGACCGGGTCCGCCACTTTAGGGTAGTTCACCGTGGGCTTAGTCGCTGAAATAGTCGCTGGTTTGTAGTGCTATCACTGGAGCTGAAGCACCTTACATCCGCGCGCCTCGGCAGCCAGACCACGCCCCCACACACAGTCTCCTCTTAACAGTTGTTCTAGAGATGTGTCTGCTGCTAGAACTCTGTGTGGCATTGTCCTGGTCTCTAATCTGAGCTGCTGTTAACCTGCAATTTCTGAGGCTGGTGACTCGGATGAACTTATCCTCCGCAGCAGAGGTGACTCTTGGTCTTCCTTTCCTGGGGCGGTCCGCATGTGAGCCAGTTTCTTTGTAGCGCTTGATGGTTTTTGTGACTGCATTTGGGGACACTTTCAAAGTTTTCCCAATTTTTCGGACTGACTGACCTTCATTTCTTAAAGTAATGATGGCCACTCGTTTTTCTTTACTTAGCTGCTTTTTTCTTGCCATAATACAAATTCTAACAGTATATTCAGTAGACCTATCAGCTGTGTATCCACCTGACTTCTCCACAACGCAACTGATGGTCCCAACCCCATTTATAAGGCAAGAAATCCCATTTATTAAACCTGGCAGGGCACACCTGTGAAGTGAAAACCATTTCAGGTGACTACCTCTTGAAGCTCATCAAGTGAATGCTAAGAGTGTGCAAAGCAGTAACCAAAGCAAAAGGTGGCTACTTTGAAGAACCTAGAATATGACATATTTTCAGTTGTTTCACACTTTTTTGGTATGTATATAATTCCATATGTGTTAATTCATAGTTTTGATGCCTTCAGTGTGAATCTACAAATTTTCATAGTCATGAAAATAAAGAAAACTCTTTGAATGAGAAGTTGTGTCCAAACTTTTGGTCTGTACTGTATAAGACCTAAGCTATATCCCCATCTAGTGGTGGGATGTCTAAATTACACCTAATCTGCCTGGTAACAAAGATTTTGCAGATATAATAGTACAAAGTCATACATTACAACATAATACTGTCTTAAATGTAAAAAGTGCTTTTAAGCAGTGCTCACCCACACACACGTAGTGGGACGCTGCACGGAGGCCTCTCTGGCCCTGGATACTGCTGTAATGGTGTCAGCCACAGCGCAGATAAATCATGCAGGAGATGTGGTGGTGCCGGTGGAAAACATCTTCTTGAGCTGTTGAGGAACAGCGCTGTCTGCGTCATTTCACACAGGGGCAGCCAGGCCATATGATATCTAATCTCGGCCTAGCCAAGCTGCTTTGCTGTGCCCACTACAGCCCCTGCTTGTCTGCTCTGATGTCTGTTCTCAGCAATAGCACATCATGTCAGTATTAGTGTTGATTGAGCATGCTTGGCCGAACACCAAGACTCCTCCTCAACAGCTACACAGCCAATAAACGTGCAGGTTAGTACGGCCCTCACTGTAATGCCGTATCCATGTTGGTTACTGGCATTACAGTGATTGGCTGGCCGAAACGCATCATGACTCGTGTCAGTTTTAGTCAGGGAGAGCTGTGCTGAGGAAGGGACAGACAGTGTAGGGAGTGATATAGAAATATTTTTTATTAGAAAAATTTTCAGCGACCCAAAAGTCCTTCTATGGACTATTGTGTGTGGCAGCAACATCTAATTTTAGTGCATCCTGCGCTAAATAGCGTGCAATTGTTAGGCCGCTGCAGACAGCGACATTAGCTGCGCCACATCTCCAGTGTAAAGTGTGCACATCCAGTGTACTTTTTCCGTAGACGGTGTCCGCTACGGACAGTGACGTCAGCTGCGCCACATCTCATATGTAAAGTCTGCGCAACTAAAAATAAATCTGTGACATCCAGTGTACTTGTACCGTAGACAGTGTCTGCTGTAGAAAGTCACATTACCAGCGCCACATCTGCAGTGTAACGTGTGCACTTAAATTTATCTGTGACATCCAGTGTACTTTTTCTGTAGACGATGTACGCTGCGGACAGTGACGTTACTAGTGCCACATCTCCAGTATAACGTGTGCGCTGAATTTTTTTTTAATCTGTGACATACAGACGGTGTCTGCTATTGACAGTGACATTACAAGTACCACATCTGCAGTGTAACGTGTGCGCTTAAAAAAAGATTCTGTGACATACAGTGTACTTTTTCCTTAGACTGTGTCCGCTTCTAACACTTCCAAATCCTACGCTACTGTACGTGTGACATACTTTCAAGCATATATAACAGTTAATATGAAGAAGGCGGACAGTAAGGGACGGGGCAGTGGCCGTGATGCTGATGGTGTACGCAGAGGCCGTGGCCCTGGGGCGCGGTGAAACTGTGACTTCTGCTAGAGCACAAGAAAAACAATCATCCACGATACCTAGCTTCATGTCCCAGTTTGCAGGGCGGCGCTGACACCACTCTTGAAGTCAGACCAGTGCAACCAGGTGGTCAGTTGGATTGAAGCAGATAATGCTTCCAGTCTGTTAAGCACCACCCTGTCTTCTAACAAGTCCAGTGTCATTAGCCAAGAGTCTGCTCAACAAAATTCTCAACCTGATCCTCCTTCTGCCCACCATGTAGAGTCTGGGCAAACAAGTGATCCCACACTCAGATATTCCGAGGACCTCTTTTCAGCGCCATTCCTTGATTTGGCCCTCTTGTCAAGCACGCTTAAAGAGGGACAGATCTTGTGCCATGATTTCCAAACTCTTGAGAATCCACAGTCACAAGAAGATGACTGTGGGGATCGGCAATTACTGTTTAATTAGGTGGATGATGATGAGACACAGTTGCCAATAAGTCAACGGCAATTACAGTTTAAAGAGGTTGATGAAGAGGATGAGACACAGTTGTCAATCACTGAGGTTGTGGTTAGGTTAACAAGTCAGGAGGATGAGCAGAGTGAGAAAGTGGAAGAGGAGGTGGTGGACAATGATGTCACTGACCCAACCTGGGAAGATGGAATGCCGAGCAAGGATAGCAGTACAAAGTGGGAAGTGATCTGTAGCACCGTTACAGGCTGGAAGAGGCAGTGGGGTGGCAAAAGGGAGAAGGCTGGCCACACCAAACAGGCCTGCAACTGTTCCACGGAGCTCCCCCTTGCGGAAATCTCCCTTGCCAAGGGGTAGGTGTTCCGCAGTATGTCCCTTTTTTTCAGGAAAGTGTGGACAACAAAATAATAGTAGTTTGCAAACTGTGCCGTACCAAAATGAGCTGGGGCGTGAACACTAGCAATCTCACCACCAGCATGATCTGCCACATTGCATCCAAGCACTGTAATAAGTAGAACAAACGCCTGGGTCCTCAATCTGTGTCTGCGGGTCACACCATTGCCTCCTCTTCCCACTTGTTAAGTGCTGGCTAATCCTCTGTCGAAGGTGCAGGCCCAAATGCCTCCCTCCCTGCACCTGGATCTCCGCAAGCACCATCAGCAACTACATCCACTTCTGTGTCCCAGGGCAGCGCACAAATGTCCTTACCCCAGGCATTTGAACACAAGCGCAAATACCCAGCCACCCACAGGCCATAGCACTAAAGGAGCAGCTTTCCAAATTAATGGCCCTAGAAATGTTGCCATTTAGGCTTGTAGACACTGAGGCCTTCTGCAGCCTGATGTCGGTAGCCATCCTATGTTATGTAGTACCCAGACACTATTTTTCAAGGTGTGCCATGCCCGCCTTACACCAACATGCGTCCCATAATATCACATGTGCCCTGACCAACACAGTTACTGGGAAGGTCCACTTAACCACGGACAAGTGTATTCGGCCAGGGACGCTACATTTTCCTGACGGCACACTGGGTGAATGTTGTGGAGGCCGGGAAAGAGTCGTACCCTGGGATGGCACAGGTGCTACCGTCGCCAAGGATTTCGGGCCCTACGTAGATCAAGATTTTGGCCAGCACCTACATTAGTGGCTCCAACCCCCACTTCACCTCCTCCACTTCCACCTCTGAATTATCCGCGTGCAGCACCAGTCAGTCATCAGTCAGTAGCTGGAAGCAGTGTAGCACTGTAGTGGAGAAGCGGCAACAGGCTGTGCTGATATGCTTAGGGGGACGAACAGCACACCACCGCAGAGCTGTGTCAGGGGATAAGAGACCAGACTGAGCTGTGGCTCTCGCCACTCAACCTAGAACCAGGCATGGTTGTGTCTGATAATGGTCATAACTTAGTGGAGGCTTTGGAGCTCGGCAAGCTCACACACACATCCCATGCCTAGCCCACGTCTTAAACCTAGTGGTTCAGCGGTTTCTCAAAAGCTACCCCAATTTGCCTGAGCTACTGGTGAAGATGCGCCGCGTGTGTGCACAGTTCCACAAGTCATCAACAGCTTCAGCCGGTCTGTCAACACTGCAGCAGCGCTTGAAATTGCCAGCTCACCGGCTGTTGTGTGACGTGAGCACCTGCTGTAACTTGACGTTTCACATTTTGGCCAGGTTTTGTGAGCAGCAGAGGGCAGTAGTGGGATACCAGCTGTAACATTGTCATCACTTTTCCAGTCAGCTTCCGCTATTCACAAGGAGTTAACACAGATTGTAAGCGGCCACAACGCTATTATCAGCGTAACCATCCCACGCTCGCTGCTTACAATTAAGGACACTTTGCATTTGGAAGAGGTGAAAATGGTGGAAGACATTATATAGGGTGATAGCCAGACCACCCTCAGTTCATCTCATCGTGAATTGGATGATGAAGAGGAGGAGGAGCAGGAGACCTTTGCCTCCGCTACAGAGGATAGTACCCATGGAAGTTTAATTCCACCTGTTCTGTGTGGGGGGGTAGAAGAGGAGGAAGAGGATGAGGAGATTAAGAGTGATCCTCGTGATGATGACAGCAAAGTCTTGCCTGTTGGTACTCTGGCACACATGGCTGAAGTCATGTTAGGCTGCCTTTCCCGCCGTTAAACGTATTTTGGACAACACGGATTACTGGTTGTTCACCCTTCTTGAACACCGTTACAAAGACAACTTATCTCTCATTCTTCTGGTGGAGAGGACGAGCAAAACAGTGCAATACCAGAAGATCCTTGTTGAAAACTAGTGATGTCCCGAACTATTCGCCGGCGAACAGTTCTCGGTGAACATAGGTTGTTCGCGTTCGATGCGGCGGGCGAACATATGCGATGTTCGGTCCGCCCCCTATACATCATCATTGAGTAAACTTTGACCTTGAACCTCACAGTCAGCAGACACATTCCAGCCAATCAGCAGCAGACCCTCCCACCTCCTGGACAGCATCCATTTTAGATTCATTCGGAAGCTGCATTCTCAGTGAGAGGAGGGACAGTGCTGCTGCTGCTGATTCAAC
The DNA here is from genome assembly GCF_014858855.1 of Bufo gargarizans. Classification (NCBI taxonomy): domain Eukaryota; kingdom Metazoa; phylum Chordata; class Amphibia; order Anura; family Bufonidae; genus Bufo; species Bufo gargarizans. Next base: position 83,987,443 of record NC_058087.1, on the reverse strand, counting down.
AAGGAAAGCGTTAGCTAGGGCAGAGTTTTTTTTTAAATATATATATATATATATATATATTGCAGTTGCCTGGCTGCCCGGCCGTGTGTGAGAGTCTGCAGGCTCAGTTACAGACAGCACTGTGTGCACACCATTCAAAATTATATTTAATATTTTTCTGTGATATAATCACATTTGCAAGACCGTGTGTGTCAGGCCCACACAGACTGTATTGTGGCCACTGGCTAGTGGCTAGGGCTCCACTCATACCGTTACAGGGTGTCACTCACGCAAATACCTTGCAGATAAAAAAAAGTTATATTCGATATTTTTCTGTGATATAATCACATTTGCAAGCCCGTGTGTATCAGGCCCACACAGACTGTATTGTGGCCACTGGCTAGTGGCTAGGCCTCCACTCATACCGTTACAGGGTGTCACTCACTCAAATACCTTGCAGATAAAAAAAAATCTATTTATTATTTTTCTGTGATATAATCACATTTGCAAGCCCGTGTGTGTCAGGCCCACACAGACTGTATTGTGGCCACTGGCTAATGGCTAGGCCTCCACTCATACCGTTACAGGGTGTCACTCACTCAAATACCTTGCAAATAAAAAAAAAATTATATTTAATATTTTTCTGTGATATAATCACATTTGCAAGCCCATGTGTATGAGGCCCACACAGACTGTATTGTGGCCACTGGCTAGTGGCTAGGGCTCCACTCATACTGTTACAGGGTGTCACTCACTCAAGTACCTTGCAAATAAAAAAAATTATATTTGATATTTTTCTGTGATATAATCACAGTTGCAAGCCCGTGTGTATCACGCCTACACAGACTGCATTGTGGCCACTGGCTAGTGGCTAGGCCTCCACTTATACCGTTACAGGGTGTCACTTACTCAATACCTTGCAGATTAAAAAAATAATATATTTAATATTTTTCTGTGATATAATCACAGTTGCAAGCCAGTGTGTGTCAAGCCCACACAGACTGTAATGTGGCCACTGGCTAGTGGCTAGGCCTCCACTTATACCGTTACAGGGTGTCACTCACTCAAATACCTTGCAGATAAAAAAAAAATTATTTAATATTTTTCTGTGATATAATCACATTTGCAAGCCCGTGTGTGTCAGGCCCACACAGACTGTATTGTGGCCACTGGCTAGTGGCTAGGACTCCACTCATACCATTACAGGGTGTCACTCACTCAAATACCTTGCAGATAAAAAAAAGTTATATTTAATATTTTTCTGTGATATAATCACATTTGCAAGCCAGTGTGTAAGATCCTCACCTGCTTTGCACTCCAGGGGAACCAAGAGGGGTCCTCGTGGAGTTGCGGGACAGGTTATGCGTGTCTCTGATGCACCAGCGCTGACCCCTTTGCGAGCCAGTGCGGAGATGCGTTCGCGTGGACATCGGAGGGGAGGACCGTCGGAGTCCCGTGGACAGAGTGGCCAGGCGAGTGACAAGACGCCGCGGCCAGGGTTGTCTCCGCTGTCTCCTGCGACTTCCGTTTCCGCATCTGTGTCCACGCGCTCGCATACTCGCCTTGAGTCAATCATACGTCCGTGCGTACGCACGAGGGCAGGTTCGCAAAGGGATACACGGTCGCGAGTACGCGCTTCTTATGCACTTCGTCGACCAGTGGCGCATATTATACTGACTCAAAAGAGCAAAGTGGATTAGGGAGCCAGCCATGGGTTAATCAACTTGTGATTGCCTTAGGCCTTGTACTCAGGTGCAGGGCAATTTGTTCACTTATGGTAGTGGACACTTGGCACCCTGGGATTGGTCAGCAGGCATTTAAAAGGAGGTCTCTCAGGGTGATCAGTGCCCACTGTTATTTTCCCTCAACCAGGTATAGTTCACAACTCCTAGTGACTGAAGACTGCCAGGAACTTTGTCCTTACAGCGGACCCAAGATCTGGAGTGACTCGACTGCCAAGTGCACAGCATCATTCAGCACTGGTTGGGACTATTCCTGGAATCTCCTTGCCTGGTTTTTTGTTATTATTTCTTGTTACCAGCAAGTGTCCTGGACGTTTATGTTTCTGGTGAATAAACACCTTTTTGCTTTCATCACTGGTCTGTTTGTTGGTGCCTTGCATTACAGAACAGTGGGCCCAACTAACAGTTACCATGGACAAGATCCAGCAGCAGCTGAATGAATTAACGGGAGCCGTTAACCTGCTGTTCCAACGACGCCCAAATATACCAGCAGCTGCTGCAGCGCAGATCCAAGAGCAACTGACAACTGTGATGGAGGAGGTTCAGCAGCTTATCCAGGGAGCCTCAGCACTACCCGTCACTATCGCAAGGCATCAAACAGAACCTAAGATCCCTCTGCCTGACCCCTTCACAGGAGAGCGACAGGAGTTCTTAAACTTCAGGGACTCCTGTCTCCTTTATTTCCAGTTACGACCGATGGCTTCTGGCACTCTCAGGCAGAGAATTGGGATTGTAATGTCACTGCTACGTGGAGACCCCCAACGTTGGGCATTTAACTTGCCTCAAGACCATACAGCTTTTTCGTCAGTGGATGCCTTCTTCGAGGCTATGGCTGTGATTTACGATGACCCGGATCGTACTCGCACCGCAGAGACCAATCTTGAGCATATTCAACAAGGCCGCCGCCCAGCTGAAGAATACGCTGCAGAATTCAGGCGATGGGCAGCTTTCACCACCTGGGGCGACGCAGCCCTACGCCATCGCTTCCGTTTGGGACTTTCGGATGCGGTCCGGGATCTTCTTTTGGCCTTGCCTACCCCCTTCTCGTTGGAAATGGCTATCTCTCAGGCAATCGATGCCGACAGGCGAATCCGTGAGAGGCGAGTGGAACGGTCGTCTCGGTTTTCATCCCCTCGACCACATCCAGGGCCTCTAAAATTGGCCGAAGAGCCAATGGAGGTTGGATCCTCCCATCTCACACAGGCAGAACGAGCTCGTCGCCAACAGAAAGGCCTGTGCCTATTTTGCGGGAAGTCTGGACACCTTGTTAAAACCTGTCCCCTCCTGCCGGCGGGAAACAAATGAACCTAGGGGGCATAGAGGAGAACCCCCTAGGTGCTATTATCCCTCCTCCAAGCCGGGTGATGGTATCCATATCCTTACGGTGGCAAGACAAGGTCCATGAGTTGTCAGCACTAATCGATTCTGGGGCCGCTGGGAATTTTGTGGACTCAACCTTGGTTCGTCGACTTGGCATCCCGTTGATCCAGCCGAAAACCACCATGTCAGTGACCGCGATTGATGGTTCCCCTCTTCAAGATGGTCGTGCAGTGTGGATGACTCCGGGAATACAGGTAACGGTGGGGGCTGATCATCGGGAGACCTTAAGCCTTTTTGTCCTTGACATGCCATCCACTCCCGTGATTTTGGGTCTCCCTTGGTTAAGGCTCCATAATCCAGTAGTGGACTGGCGCTCGGGTCTTATCTGTCAGTGGAGTACGGAATGCCTTACTAAGTGCATTCGTCCCGACCTGTCACTAGCCTCCATGGAAGTATTAAGTACTTTACCACAGCAGTATCATAATTTCCGAGATGTGTTCAGTCCTCAGGGGGCTGATGTATTACCTCCCCACAGGTCATATGATTGTCCTATAGACCTGTTGCCAGGCACCATGCCACCACGAGGGCATCTTTATAATCTCACTGGGCCTGAGGTTCAGGCTCAGCGGGAGTATATTAAAGAGAACCTTGAGAAGAATTTCATTCGTCCATCCACTTCCCCTGCTGGAGCTGGATTCTTCTTTGTGGAGAAGAAGGATGGAGGCTTGAGACCTTGCATCGATTATCGTGCCCTTAATCGGATTACGGTGAAGAATCGGTATCCACTGCCTCTGATTGATGATCTGTTTTCTCAGGTGGCAGGGGCCCGAGTCTTCACCAAACTCGATTTAAGGGGTGCTTATAATTTAGTCCGCATTAGAGAGGGTGACGAATGGAAGACCGCATTTAATACCAGAGACGGGCATTACGAGTATCTCGTGATGCCTTTCGGTCTCTGTAATGCTCCCGCGGTCTTCCAGGAGTTCATCAACGATGTTCTCAGAGATTTCTTGGATAGATGTGTTGTTGTCTATCTAGATGACATACTAATCTACTCCTCGGATCTGGTCTCTCATCGGAGACACGTGTGTCAGGTTTTCCAGAAGCTGAGGGAGAACCGCCTCTATGCCAAACTTGAGATGTGTCTGTTTGAGGTGAAGCAGTTGCCTTTCCTGGGGTACATTATCTCAGAAAAGGGATTGGCTATGGACCCATCCAAACTTTCTGCTGTCTTGGATTGGCCTCAATCTAAGGATCTTAAGGGGTTGCAGCGTTTCTTAGGCTTTGCCAACTTCTACCGCAAGTTTATTAAGAATTTTTCTGCCATAGTAGTACCTCTCACCAACCTCACTAAGAAGGGCGCTAATCCTTCTAAGTGGACGAGAGAGGCAGTCAGAGCCTTTGAGACGCTGAAACAGGCCTTTTGCGCGGCACCAATTCTTACTCATCCAGACACCTCCAGACCTTTTGTTCTCGAGGTCGATGCCTCAGAGGTCGGTGTAGGGGCAGTTCTCTCACAGTATTCTGGGGACCCCGAGAGGTTACATCCCTGTGCCTTCTTCTCTCGGAAGCTCTCTCCAGCCGAGTGTAATTATGATATCGGCAATAGAGAGCTTCTGGGAGTAAGATTGGCTTTTCAAGAGTGGAGACATTGGCTAGAGGGTGCAGAACATCCCATCACGGTTTACACTGACCATAAAAATTTGGAGTATCTAGAGAGTGCCAAAAGACTCAACTCCCGACAAGCCAGGTGGGCATTGTTTTTCACCCGCTTCAATTTCCGCCTCACTTATAAACCAGGTTCCAAAAACGTGAAGGCAGATGCCCTGTCCCGCTGCTTCCCTGAGGCTGCTTCCGTCCTGGACTCTGAGCCAGAAACCATTCTCCCAACTAAATGTTTTCTTGCTGCCCTGGGGGCCGCAGAAGTAATGGAGGACTTGTCCTCTCTTCTTGAGCCCTCACAGGCAGAGAGTCCACCTGACAAACCCGAGGGTCGATGGTTCGTACCCATTAACCTTCGATTGGAGGTCATCCGACAGCTTCATGACTCAAAGTCTTCCAGGCATTTGGGTGTTAAAAAAACACTTGCCCTTGTTAAACGTCACGTGTGGTGGCCCAACATGTCCGTGGATGTTAAGGCCTATATCCAGGCATGTACTGTTTGCGCCAGATGTAAACCGTCCCGGTCTGCCCCTTCTGGGACTTTACTCCCACTGCCTATTCCCCAGGCTCCATGGACTCACATTTCCATGGATTTCATCACAGATTTGCCAAGGTCCTCTGGAAGTACGGTAATCTGGGTAGTGGTGGACCGTTTTAGTAAGATGGCCCATTTTATCCCACTCCCTGGATTGCCCTCGGCCAGAGAATTGGCAGATCTGTTCTTGAATCATGTCTTTCGATTACACGGAGCGCCAGATGACATTGTTTCAGACAGAGGAGTGCAATTCATCTCCCGCTTCTGGCGTTCTTTCTGCTCCCGATTGGGTATTAATTTGTCTTTTTCTTCTGGTTTTCACCCAGAGACCAACGGTCAGACGGAAAGGACTAACCAGACCCTGGAGCAATATCTCCGGTGCTTCGTGTCAGAATGCCAGGAGGAATGGGCAGCGTATCTACCCTTTGCGGAGGTGGCTTATAATAACTCTGAGCATGCTTCCACTAAGATGTCTCCGTTCAGGTGCGTGGGGGGCAGGGATCCAAGACTCTCTTCTTTGGCCGGACCCTCCACTGACTCACCGGTGGTGGATCAGTGGTTCAAGGATAGGCGTCCCATTTGGTCGTCGGCCCAGCGGAATCTCCGCAGTGTGGTGGCGCAACAGAAGAAATTTGCTGATCGTCATCGCACCGTAGAGCAAAAGTTTAAGGTGGGAGATCAGGTGTGGGTCTCCACCCGGAACATTCCGCTGCGTCAGCCATCTTCCAAGTTGGGTCCTCGATTCATTGGCCCATACCCAGTGACACAAAAGATCAACCGAGTTACGTACAAGGTTGCTCTCCCACCGTCGATCCGAGGAGTGAACACCTTTCATGTTTCACTTCTCAAATCGGCAGCCGACTCCGCTCCCTTCATTCAGACCCCATCCCCGCTGGAGGTCCAAGGGGTACCGGAGTTCGAAGTGAACAGAATTTTGGACTCTCGTTTTGTCCAAAGGTCTCTTCAATACTTGGTGGACTGGAAGGGTTTTGGTCCAGAGGAGAGATGTTGGATACCTGCTCGCCAGGTGCATGCGGATGAGTTGGTGGCAGCCTTTCACCGGGATAACCCGGGGAAAGCTTGCTTGGAGTCTTCAGAGCCGCCTCCTCGAGGGGGGGGTAATGTAAGATCCTCACCTGCTTTGCACTCCAGGGGAACCAAGAGGGGTCCTCGTGGAGTTGCGGGACAGGTTATGCGTGTCTCTGATGCACCAGCGCTGACCCCTTTGCGAGCCAGTGCGGAGATGCGTTCGCGTGGACATCGGAGGGGAGGACCGTCGGAGTCCCGGGGACAGAGTGGCCAGGCGAGTGACAAGACGCCGCGGCCAGGGTTGTCTCCGCTGTCTCCTGCGACTTCCGTTTCCGCATCTGTGTCCACGCGCTCGCATACTCGCCTTGAGTCAATCATACGTCCGTGCGTACGCACGAGGGCAGGTTCGCAAAGGGATACACGGTCACGAGTACGCGCTTCTTATGCACTTCGTCGACCAGTGGCGCATATTATACTGACTCAAAAGAGCAAAGTGGATTAGGGAGCCAGCCATGGGTTAATCAACTTGTGATTGCCTTAGGCCTTGTACTCAGGTGCAGGGCAATTTGTTCGCTTATGGTAGTGGACACTTGGCACCCTGGGATTGGTCAGCAGGCATTTAAAAGGAGGTCTCTCAGGGTGATCAGTGCCCACTGTTATTTTCCCTCAACCAGGTATAGTTCACAACTCCTAGTGACTGAAGACTGCCAGGAACTTTGTCCTTACAGCGGACCCAAGATCTGGAGTGACTCGACTGCCAAGTGCACAGCATCATTCAGCACTGGTTGGGACTATTCCTGGAATCTCCTAGCCTGGTTTTTTGTTATTATTTCTTGTTACCAGCAAGTGTCCTGGACGTTTATGTTTCTGGTGAATAAACACCTTTTTGCTTTCATCACTGGTCTGTTTGTTGGTGCCTTGCATTACACCGTGTGTGTCAGGTCCACACAGACTGGGGCTGTCGTGGTCGTGGTGCTGTGATTTCCACTGGCCCTGGAATAATGCCTAGTGTTCAGAGGCCACGTACCCTGAACCCAAATAAATTTGGAGAAAATAGTTGACTGGCTTACACAGGATGCCCAATCTTCAACAGCTTCCGCTAAGAACCTTGACGCACCATCCTCCTCCAGCTCAGCTTTGGTCACCTGCTCTCAAGTTACCACTCTCCCCCCCGCCACCACCACCACCACAGCCACCACAGCCACCATAGCTGCTTCACTTGATCCCTCAGAGGAGTTATTTACACATGAGTTGGATGAAATTAGTAATGCGCAACCATTATTGCCAGAGGATGTAGATAACAGGGATATGTCTCAGTCAGGCAGAATTACACACATGGACGTACAGTGTGATGATGATGATGATGATGATGTTGTACCCGCTGCTGCTTCCTTTGCTGAGGTGTCAGATACAAGTGAAGTGGATGATGATGACGATGTGTCCGTGGATGCCACGTGGGTGCCTGCACGAAGAGAAGAAAAAGAGGGGGAAAGTTCAGAAGGGGAGACAGAGAGAAGGAGGAGACGAGTTGGAAGCAGGGGGAGGTCGTTGCTAGGGGCTAGTAGCACAGTCAGACAGCATGTATCGGCACCCGGGGTCAGCCAGACAGCACGCCAATCAACGCATGCTGTTGCCACCACCAGAGTGCAGTCATTGCAAAGCTCAGCAGTGTGGCTTTTTTTTTGTGTGTCTGCCTCTGATAACAGCAATGCCATTTGCAACCTGTGCCAAAAGAAACTGAGTCGTGGGAAGTCCAACACCCACTTCGGTACAACTGCTTTGTGAAGGCACATGATCTCACATCACAAATGCCAATGGGATCAACACATGAGTACAAGCAGCACACAAACTCAAAGACACCATCCTCCTCCTGGTCCAGCATCTTCAGCCACGTCAACCACTGCTGTCCTCCTTGCCCCCTCTCAACCACCTGCCACTCTGCCTCTCACCTTCAGCAGCTCCATCTCATCTGCCCACAGTCAGGTGTCTGTAAAGGAAATGTTTGAGCATGAGAAGCCAATGTCGCAGAGTCACCCCCTTGCCCGGCGTCTGACAGCTGGCTTGACGGAACTCTTAACCTGCCAGCTTTTACCATACCAGCTGGTGGAGTCTGAGGCCTTCAAAAAATTTCTCGCAATTGGGACACCACAGTGGAAGGTACCCGGACAATTCTTTTTTTTTCAAAAAAGGCAATCCCAAACCTCTACTCAGTGATTGAAAAGGAAGTCATGGCATCTCTGGCATACAGTGTTGGGGCAAGGGTCCATCTGACCACTGATACCTGTTCTGCAAAGCACGGTCAGGGCAGGTATATCACATACACTGTGCATTGTGTCAACCTGCTGACGGCTGCCAAGCATGGAATGCGTGGCTCTGCAGCGGAGTTGGTGACATCGCCACGACTTGCAGGCAGGCCAACTGCCACCTCCTCTACTCCTCCTACTCCATCCTCTTCCATAACCTCCTCGGCTGAGTCCTCTTCTGCTGCGGCATCTGGCTGCACATCAACTGAATCCCCCCAGCTCCCCATCCCGGATACGACAGTGTCACGCTGTCTTTGGGTTGACTTGCCTTAAAGCAGAGAACCACACCGGACCAGCACTCCTGTCCACCCTGAATGCACAGGTGGATCAGTGGCTGACCCCGCACCAACTGGAGATCGTCAAAGTGTTGTGTGACAATGGAAGCAATTTGTTGGCGGCATTGAATTTGGGCAAGTTGCCACATGTGCCGTGCATGGCACATGTGTTGAATCTCATCGTGCAACGCTTTGTGTCTAAGAACCCAGGCTTACAGGACATCCTCAAGCAGGCCAGGAAGGTGTGTGGCCATTTCAGGCGTTCCTACACGGCCATGGTGCACTTTTCAGACATTCAGCGCTGAAACAACATGCCAGTGAGGCGCTTGATTTGCGACAGCCCGACGCGTTGGAATTCAACACTCCTAATGTTTGACTGCCTGCTCCAACAAGAAAAAGCCGTCAACAGGGTGCTAGGACAGCCTCTGCGGAGCTGGGAATTTTTTTGCCACGTTACTGGACGCTCATGCGCAATGCCTGTAGGCTCATGCGTCCTTTTGAGGAGGTGACAAACGTAGTCAGTCGCACCATCAGCGACCTCATCCCATTTGTTTTCTTCCTGGAGAGTGCCCCGCGAAGAGTGCTGGATCAGGCTGTAGATGAGCGTGAAGAGGAAGAGTTGTGGTCACCATCACCACCAGAAACAGCCTTGTCATCATCGCTTGCCGGACCTGCGGCAACGCTGCAAGAGGAGTATAAGGAAGAGGAGTCAGAGGAGGAATGTGGTTTTGAGGAGGAGGAAAACCAACCACAGCAGGCATCCCAGGGTGCTCGTTGTTGTCACCTATCTGGGACCCGTGGTGTTGTACGTGGCTGGGGGGAAGAACAGACCGTCAATGACATCAGTGAGGACGAGGAACGGGAAATGAGTAGCTCGGCATCCAATCTTGTGCAAATGGGGTCTTTCATGCTGTCATGTCTGTTGAGGGACCCTCGTATAAAAATGATGAAGGAGAACGACCTGAACTGGTTGGCCACGCTACTAGACCCCCAGTATAAACAGAAAGTTGTGGAAATGTTACCAAATTACCGACAGTCGGAAAGGATGCAGCAGTTCAAAACCAAACTAAAAAATATGCTTTACACAGCTTATAAGGGGGATGTCACAGCACAATGGGAATATAGCTGGGGAAGAGGTGAAAGTATTCCTCCTTCTACCACGACCACGGCGGCAAGGACAGGACGCTTTACAGATGTGTTGTTGATGGAGTACATGCAGAGATTTTTAAGTCCTACACATGGCCACAGCCCTTCGGGGTCTACCTTCAGAGAACGACTCGACCGACAGGTAGCAGACTACCTTGCCTTAACTGCAGATATCGACACTCTGAGGAGCGATGAACCTCTTGACTACTGGGTGTGCAGGCTTGACCTGTGGCCTGAACTATCCCAGTTTGCGATAGAACTTCCTGCCTGCCCCGCTTCAAGTGCCCTGTCAGAAAGGACCTTCAGTGCAGCAGGAGGCATTGTCACTGACAAAAGAAGTCGCCTCGGTCAAAAAAGTGTTGATTACCTCACCTTTATTAAGATGAATGAGGCATGGATCCCGAAGGGACTGACAGTGGGGGATACGTTTGACTAACAAAAGGCCTGATGACATGCCTCGGCCTCAAAATGGTCCCCACGCTGCTGAATTTAATGTCTGCATACCGGATGACTTTCGTGAATTCTCCGCCACCAACTAGGGTTCAAGCCGCAATGTTTTAGTCACCTTTCTGCCTGGAAAACATCCATTTTTCCGGCCGCTGCTACAGCAATACCTAGTTTTTCAGGCATGTGTACATGCCTAAATTTTCTGGCCTCTAGTGCTGCACTGTGGCTGCAAAAACAAAACAAAAAAAAGGCACATACATGTGTAAATTCCCCTTTGTGATCGGTACCTTGTTGTGGTGAAGGGGCTTGCGTATCACAATGAAGCGATCATAACCTCTATTAGTGTGTTGGCAATGTTGCCACACCCCAGATAAGGCTGTTGCTTCATTATGATCAGACTAAAAGTGATCGGCTGGATAATTTTTCATAGAAAAAACATTTTTTTAATTTTTTTATTTTTTTTTAAGTTGTATGGGTTTTTAATACATAAAATAAAAAAATCATAATAAAGTCTCTTAATAGTTTATTAGAAATAATGCAGACAATTTAAAAAATCCCCAACAATTCCAATACAAAGCAAGTACAGAGCTCAGAACTAAATTATTTCAGGATGTCATTAATTCGATAATGATTAATCAATTCGACACACGTCCCCAGATAGGGGACGTAACAGGGCTTAAACTGATAGGAATAGTATTAGTTAAGACACCACTCATATAGGGTGTCACAGCACATTGCTCCATGCACGCGCAGTGCCCCAACTTGGGAGTAAGAGAACCGACCAAGCTGCTTTTTCCATCTCCCGGTTCCTAAAATCAATTCAGTTTGGTGTATCAGAGGTTGGTCTGTCACTGTGAAGGCAGTCAAAGGTACCCGTCCTAAATTTTTTTTCACAAAAGGCAATCCCTGATATGGGACGTAACAGGGATTAAACTGATGAGAATAGTACTACAGAAAATACCAGTCATATCGGGTGTGACAGTAAATTGCACGGCGCAGACGCAGTGACCGTGGCGTGGATTCAAACAAAGGGGAGGGAGCAAGCGTTTTTTTAACCATCTCCCCGTTCGAAAAATCAATTCAATTCACCTTTCGGAGACCCTTGGTGTTGTACGTGGCTGGGTGGAGGAAGAAACCTTCAATGACATCAACAGGACATGGCTAGCTTGGTATCCAACCTTGTGCAAATGGGAAGTTTGCGGTTGGGCAAATGGACTGTTTACGGTTGTTTGCGGTGCATTAAAAGGGAAGTTTGGTCTGTCAATGTCTGCAAAGTGGGTGTAACCCTTACACTACCTGATCGATACAACATCATACCTGATCGTATACACACACTGGATGTTTTAAACGTTGTTAAAAAAAAAATTGGGATTGTTAGGTGATTTATGCCCTTTGTGGATTAAAATCCAACTCTGCGCCAACTATGTAATTTTCCATGGGAGTTTTGCCATGGATCCCCCTCCGGCATGCCACAGTCCAGGTGTTAGTCCCCTTGAAACAACTTTTCCATCACTACTGTGGCTAGGAAGAGTCCCTGCGGGTTTTAAAATTCGCCTGCCTATTGAAGTCAATGGCGGTTCGCCCGTTCGCGAACATTTGCAGAAATTCGCGTTCGCCGCTCGCGAACGGAAAATTTTATGTTCGCTATATCTCTATTGAAAAATTGCTACAAAAATTTCCATCTGACAACGCAGGCGGCAAAATCCGTAGTTCCTTGGCCAACCGAGGAGGGAAGACAAGAGGAACACATAGCAGTTCCAACAGAGGCAGGGCAACACTCTTCAAGGTCTGGGACAATTTCATGACACCCTGCCAGCACTCTCACCCTGATGCATGGCCTACTGTCACAAGGAGAGAAAAATTTTGGAAGATGTTGAAGGAGTACATTTCAGACCATATCCGCATCCTCAATGATCCCTCAGTGCCTTACAACTACTGGGTGTCCAAGCTGGACATGTGGCACGATCTGGTGCTCTACGCCTTGGAGGTGTTGGCCTGCCCTGCCACCAGCATTTCGTATGAGCGGGTATTTAGTGCTGCTGGTGGCATTATAACAGATAAGCAAATCCGACTGTCAACTGAAAATGCTGACAGGTTGACTCTTATAAAAATGAACAAGGCCTGGATTGACCCAGACTTCTCAACTCCAGAAGAAAGCTGATGAACATAAAGGCACTTTAAATGTGTTGTTTATTATGTACTGAATACATTGTATTCCGATGCACACCTTGCACCACGAAAAGAGGGTATATGGTTGATTCTTCCTTTTCTCATCCTCCTCCATCTTATCAACATGCTTATTCGTCGCATATATGCCTTTGCATATAATGCTTTACAGGGTCAGCTCACCTGCAGACCCTCACCTACAACCTTTTAAAGGGTCAGCTCACCAGCAGGCCCTCACCTAAAATATTTTACAGTGTCAGCTCACCTGGAGACCCTCGCATATAATGTTTTACAGGGTGTAGGAAGGCACACGTGTCTGTCATTGACGTTAGATATGTGTCACCGAGATTCCTGGCCTTGGTGAGATAAGAGCCGGTTATTTCTTGTGTCAGCGGCAGCTAGCTCTGGCTGACATGGTTTTGCTATTTAGTATGGCTGTAAAGCCGATCGGGGCCGGCTTTTGCTGGGAGCAGCCAAAGTGCAGGGTGGGTGGCTCCTCCCCACGTTCCAGGCCGGGTCTTGGTTTGGGCTATAAAACGCAGGCAGCGGTGTCAGGTGGTGAGAATTTACTCCTCTCTGTGTTGGGACCTGCGAGTTTGGGCCTGGGTAAAGGCCTGCTACCTTGTTGGCGTGAGAGCAGACGGTTTCTGCTATGTCCAAGGACTTCTGCATTGCTGCATGGTGTGAACAAAAAACAGACTCAAGGTGACTGTTTTCCTTGAAACTGACTTTGTTTTGCTTATCCTTATGTGTGAATAAACAACAAACTGTTTAAGTTAAAGATGTTGTCGTTGCCTGCATCCGCAAGACTGTCTACCAGAGCAAATCCCCACAAGGGTCAGGTCACCAGCAGGCCCTCGCATATAATGTTTTAGAGGGTCAGCTCAGCAGCAAGCCCTCGCCCCTAATGATTTAGATGGTCATATCAGCAGGCCCTTGCTCCAAACATTTTGAGGGTCACCAGCAGGCCATCAATCTAAATTTTTCAAGGGTGTGTATGAGGCCCTCCTTTATGTGTAACAAAGGGTGAATTGTAGTGCCGGTTCCTTGCAATTTTTGGCAGCCCTTTCACTTATTGCATAGGCTTTATGAGTGTAGGAGTTACACTACCTGAACAATTGTACCACAATGTGAATGAGGCCCTCCTTTATGTGACATACAGGTTGTATTGGAGTGCGTCTAGAAAGAAATGTGAACAAATCTCATATTGCAGCTGTATTGCTCAAGTTACTTGATTTGATTATTTGAAACTGGAAGTGTTGTACTCCAAAAAGTCAGTGAGCAGCCCCAGCTTTAGGATAGGGCTAGCCATCGACTTTGTTGACAAGTCAGTCTAATAGAGCAAGCTTAAAAACATGCTTTAAAGCATACTTTAAACATGGCACTTGCTCAGAAACTGAGCTGATGCCATAGCAGCTGGATTCCTGATGTTTTACACAGCAGACACCTGGAGGCATTGTCCATGATCAGCGATAACACTGATCATGGACTTCGAACCCTTTAGATTCCATGGTCAACTGTGACCATGGCATCTGAACAGCAAAAACGCTGGAGCGCTAAGCTCCAGGTGTCTTAACAGCTCCCCTGTGCCAAGATCAAGAGAGCTGTATGAAGGCTCCGAGGCCTGCCGCAACAAAGTTCCTGTGGAGGCCTGCCTGTGGAAATCTCGCATCTCGCGAGATTAGGCATAGATGCGTCAAGGAGGAACAAACTGACCGCCCGCAGAATGCATCCCTGCGTTAGGCGGTCGGGAGCTGGTTAACAGGGGTGTAACGGACCGTTTCAGCAGACAAGGGGTTAAAATCCGTTTAGGCGATATGCCCCTTTCTGAGAGACAGGCACAGCTACTGCAGAACACCAACCTCCCGAACTGGATACAAAATAGCACTCCAAACTGGAACCTCGCAAATAGCTGACGGCAGACGAACAGGAAAAGCGTACAGTCAGCTTACACTCCTGGCAATCAGTCTGCAACAGCATACAGGGAATCCCCCCAATGACGAGACAAGGCTCCGTGATCAGGGTCAAGCAGTGCTCTGATGTGCTGGCACACCCAGCCTGGTTTTTATTACAGTTTTGCAAATACAGAACAGATACAACACATCCCCACAATGCATCATGGTTTCCTCCTCTCTGTCCCAGAGACAACCGAAGGCAATCCAATTATCTCTCAGGACAAAGGGAGATCACCAATACACATGTGGAGACAACAGGACAGACATCACCATTTAAACACACAATGGCACACCCCCACAGCAAACACAGAAATTTAACATATCCCCAGATAGCTCAAGTCTGAGTGCATATCATTAGGTGAATGGCACTCAGAATACACGAATACAATAATATTAGCTATCTGGGTGCCCTCACATAACATACAATTTAACCGAACGCATAATAACATAAAATACAATTCTACAGACAGATTTAAGCTGTGCGGCCGGTCTGTTTTCTCCTTTAAAGTTACTATGGGCCATAATCCTGAGGCAAGAGGCTTTTAAACAGCCCTCTCCAAAACCCAGTGGCGAGGTTGGTTTCGCCACAAGGGGTATGTAGACTTTTTATATCCACTGTATGTACATCAGAGGGGGCGTCCCCTCCTGAGGCTCGTGGCATTGTTCCATTGGTTATTATAAAAAAAATGTTTTCACAATTAGCATAGCTAAGGAATGTAAACTATAGATAAGTGGGGAGTGATCATGGATGCCAGCACTATCTTGTAATGTCTTCAGATCTTTCAGTGTCATATCCACAACACCAAAGTGGCTATACTATTAAAATATAAATGCAGATCAGCTGTATGAGGGGACAGCGCACTGTGCACGCCGTTTCCTCATACAGCTGATCGGTGCGGGTGCCGATTTGATATGGATTACCTATCCTGAGGATAGGTCATCAAAAGTAAAAGCCCACACAACTTCTTTAAGCATAAGCAATTGCAGCAAGCTCCATCACATGAAATATATTGCACCAAGTTAACCCTAGGTAGAGCAACATCCAAATTACTAGGGAGATGGATTTTTTTTTTTATAAGAATAGAATGCTAGGCTGCTCTCCACTTTGAGGATAGAATATGAGTGCTGGTACTCGATTTCAGTTCAGACAGTTATGTGCAGTCACATCCTTTATCCGTAATAAAAAAAGTTTGTCCTTATCTTTGCAAAAAATATATTTCCTGCTGCTGGATCTACAAAAGGGAACATGTCTGTATTCCCACCATCAGAACTGAATAATACTGCTGGATCCATGCTGCTGGTTCTGACGCCACACAAATAAGTTCTGTAATTGGTGTGGCTTAATCACGTGATTTCATGCTAAAATATCAGACAGGGGACTGTATGTGGTTTCGGACTCTGATTGGATGTTACCATGTATCCTGCAATAATTGAGTTATGGTGGTTTTTATTAATCTGAAAAGATTTTAGGTTGGATAAGGTGGGGATAGATGAGATGTACGTTGAAAATGTTTTATTGATATTTTAAATGCACAGGAAGATAAGTTACAGAAATGGGAGGACTGAGGTTAAAATACCCCCCGGTGTTAATTGAGTCTATGTTTCTGAGCAAAACCCGGGTCAGGCTACTTTGAAGTAAAGTTTTATACGTGGATATCTTGTAAGTAAATAAATGTCTATTTGACGCAATCCATGTTTGTGGACTTTTACTATTGGTGCTACAATTTTGTATTAGGACCATGTCACGGAGGATCAGTATTTCCGGTGGCTTATGTTCCGGAGGAGAAAGTGAAGGATGGTGTGAACTAAGGAGCTAACTAGAACTAATGTGTTAACCAGAATAGAGAATGCTTACTTCACGTGAGACTTTTTGGTTGTTCCAGCATTGCAGATCCAGAATTATTAATGTTTTTTAGGTGTGTGTTACTTTAACTACAAACAATAACTGCTTTCGCTACGCCATTTCAAGATTTTATAAGAATTGTTAGGAATGTCGCTAATAATGATGAGTACTCAAAAACATAGTTAAAGCTTATTCTTATTTCAGATATTTATAGGACATCCTCACGGTATGCCATAAATGTCTGTTAGATTCGTGTCCCAGGCAGCCACCGTAATGGAGGTGATCAGGATTATGGATTTATTGTACCATACTGTTTCCTTAATTCCCATAGAAGAGAACAGAAGATGTCAAAACTGAACTGTTTCCATAATCTTAATCACCTCTTTATTCATTAAGGCAGCACCATGTTCTAGAGATAGTATATCATCCTTCTGGGACCTCATCTATGTCTAAGATGAGAATACCACTTTAACTCTTTATGATTAATGAAATGATGCATTAAAGTTATGTGAAATCAGAAATCAGTATATTTTTTTTATGCTTTTCACGTCACTATCAATTATTTTTCTTAATCTTTAAATTCTGCAGTTTTCATAAAAGGATCACTCCAATAATAATAAGTGATGGTCTTAGTTTATCTACTACCCCTCCCTGCACCATGACTTCTGCAAATGCCACAGATCATGTCAAGTAAACCAGTCTAGTTAACTCTCCAACAGAAGTCAATTAACATTTAAGTCCATTATTCCTATAGTCCATGTGGAAGCTATAAAGCAGATTTCTAAATGCTGTTAAACAGCAAGTCAGTCAAGATGGCTGCCCCCATACTCATGTACAGAAAATAGAATAAAAAATAAATTAAAAAAAATACATCTACAAATCAGATAAGAAAAGAACAGAAATAAAGAACATGTATGACTGTAAAAGAGACTACACATTCCTTTAAGGAAGGCACACTGTGTCCATGATTGGATACTCCTATTTATCCTAATTAGGGATTTGCATAAAACTTTGTTGTAATAATGTACAGAGTGGGAGCTCCATACAGTATTAGAATGTATTGTCTCAGATGAGCCAAAGTTATTACTTCGCAAAGTCTCACAAGACTTCCTGTAATAACTTTGTGAATTAATTACTGTAAAAAAATTAAAAAATAACCTGAGTTTGGTATCAAAGTTTTTACAGTAATAATTAATTCACAAAGTTATTAGACAAAGTCTCGTGAGATTTCGAAGTAATAACTTTGGCTCAACTGAGCCAATACATTCTAATACTGTATGAAGCGCTCCATACCATACAGTATTAAAACAAAGTTTTATGCGAGTTGACTTCAGATGAAGCATCCAAAGTCGAATCGACTTTGGATGCTTCATCTGAAGTCAACTCGCATAAAACTTTGTTTTAATACTGTATGGTATGGAGCGCTTCATACAGTATTAGAATGTATTGGCTCAGTTGAGCCAAAGTTATTACTTCGAAATCTCACGAATCGCTCATCCCTTATCCTAATATTTATATTCATAAAATGCTTAATATAAACAAATCTAATTTAAATTGGAATTATACCTTGACTTTTTGGCTCTCTTGTGAACAATATTACATTTTTCTGTAACTGAAAAGAGAACCAGCTATTTTGGTTAATATTGCTGTACTGGACAAGTTTATTGTACAGTCAATTATTTTTCATCTTAGACCACAGTAATGACTTACTGAATAAGGCTTATACCAATTCAGAGTGTGTCAGATTACTGGACGTTCAGCATATTTCATCATATTTTCTTAATGCAGCCAAGTATTTCCATGATGCCAGCGCTAGCAGTGAAATTGTAATCCAGCATTTACATTCTGTACACGCATTCTATATAATGTAGGGACAACTATATGGTTTACTATTCTACACATTCTATTATGTTTTCCATCTTTCCTTTCCTGAAATACCTCTGGAAATACATCTTTTAGTGAACATAGAAATCACATAAATTAGTTAGAATGCTTTTCTGAATGTTACGCTTCAGGCTATTTTGCAGATTGTTTACTCTGAGAGAGCAAGAAAATTCAATTTGTTAACTCTTTGAATAACCCACAAGTTGTAAGCAGATTTGGGAAAGTCAGGCCTAGATATTCTTACAATGAATTACATTTCTTGACTGGAGGCAGGTAATAATTAATAATAAACATTTTTGGTTAAGTTCTCATAGGAGTTTTTTCAGTCCATGTTTATTTTAGCCTTTGAGGCCTGATTCAAATCTGCATTTAACTGATCTGGCTGGCTGTTTTCCAGCAGAGGAACAGAATGCTGGAGCTCACCAGATCCGGCATAGCCAGACATGGCAGTGGGCCACCGAACTCCCTTGACTATAATGTTTGGCCAAAGCTGGCACTTATGTCGGAGAGCAGCGGGATCACATTCAGATTCCATTATAGTCAATGAGACAGTGGCGTAGGGATCGCCATAGCAACCATAGCAGTGGCTATGGGGCCCTACGCCACTGGGGGCCCGTCCAGACTGCATTCATTTTTTATTATTTTTTTTTATTAACACAGACAGGCAGCCAGGCCCGACCGCCCGCCCAGTGTAGTGGGTGGGGCTTGAGCGGTCCGCGGCTCGGGCCTGGCTGAGGGGAGTAGAGTAGTCACTGTCAGGTCAGGACTGGAGCAGGCGGGGGCCCGGGGCGCACTGCCGCACAAGCAGAAGATGAGGTAGGCAGTGGAGATGGGGCCGGAACGGGGGCGTACCTGTGGGTTGGCCAATCTGTGAGCTGGTCTGCTGTAGACTAGTGTGAAGGACCTGCGAGGATGTCACAGTCATGTGATCAATTACAAAAGGGGCGGAGTTTAGTGTGGAGGCAGAGCCCGGAGGGGATACTTAAGACTGTGAGTGGAGGACCTGTGGTGATGTCACCCGGAGGTGGAGCCAGGCACCAGCACTACAGGGCAGGAAAGATTATTTCCTCCTACGCCTCCTCACACAGCCAGGGAAAAGAGCTTGGGAGCCTCAGCCTTGAGTGAGACTTGCAGAAGGAGGGGCCGGGTCCCAGGAAAATAGCCCGATCATTGCCTCCTCCTTCTGCAGTCCTCCGTGCTCCTGACATGCCCCACGTTCTTCTGTGATCACCAGAGGGTGACCACTCAGTGTGGCTACTCCTGCCTTTCTCCCATCACTGCAGAGTTGCTTCCTGTCCTGCTTGCTGCTGGCCTGTCTTCAAACTAGTAAGCTAGTTAATGTCCTTTTTTTTCCCCTTCTTTTGTCCAGTTGTTTAATTTTAACCCCTTGAGGCTCATCCATGTCACAGTGACTGAGCTTTTTCCATTAGCCAAATAGTGAGTCTCAGCCAGCACCACTCCCCTCCCATGATGTCCCATTTACTTATAATTAGGACACGCTGTAAGATTTAGCATGGAGAAGTAGTACTTGTCATGCTAAATTTTTAGAGCGTGTCCTTAGTAGGTGTTGTCAGTAGTTACTGTCACTCAGCGCTGCTGTCACCACCAAGTATCGCTGATGACCCACCTTTAGGGTCCAGTCACACGACCGTAATTCTGGGTCTGCCTCCGTGCCACAATTTTGCAAAAGATGCAGACCGCAACAGTTGTCAGTGTTCCCTGTACAGAGAGAGAAGAAGGGGGCCCGTATAGAAAGGATCAATATGAGGCAGTTTAGGAGCAGGAGAATGGAAAGGACAGATTCTGAACATAACGGAGCCTACGGACCCCATAGACTATAATAAAGTCTGTTAGGTATTAGCTCTAGTGTTATCTGTAGTTTTGCATAGGACTGCTGGTAACACTACTAAATTTTCTGTACTCAGATAGCCAGTACTGTGTTAGGCTACTTTCACACTAGCGTTCGGGCGGATCCGTTCTGAACGGATCCGCTCATAATAATGCAGACGGAGGCTCCGTTCAGAACGGATCCGTCTGCATTATATTAGCAAAAAAAAGCTAAGTGTGAAAATAGCCTGGGACGGATCCGTCCAGACTTTCAATGTAAAGTCAATGGGGGACGGATCCGCTTGAAGATTGAGCCACATTGTGGCATCTTCAAACGGATCCGTCCCCATTGACTTACATTGTAAGTCTGGATGGATCCGCACGGATCCGCACGCCTCCGCACGGCCAGGCGGACACCCGAACGCTGCAAGAAGCGTTCAGCTGTCCGCCTGTCCGCGCGGAGGCGAGCGGAGCGGAGGCTGAACGCCGCCAGACTGATGCAGTCTGAGCGGATCCGCTCCATTCAGACTGCATCAGGGCTGGACGGCTGCGTTCGGGTCCGCTCGTGAGCCCCTTCAAACGGAGCTCACAAGCGGACACCCGAACGCTAGTGTGAAAGCAGCCTTATCTGTGTTGTTACATAGGGCTGCAGGTGATATCTACTACATTATCTATACTCAGAGAGTTATCACTATGTAAGGGGGCCCAAAGGCCCACAAGGACGGATCCGGCATTTTTCCCCATAGGAATGTATTAGTGTCAGATCTGTCCTTTCCGGCCTGCGCATGCGCAGACCGGTAAAAATTTGAAAATAAATACAAGACGGATCCGTTCTTGCAATGCATTTGTGAGACGGATCCGCATCTGGATCCGTCTCACAAATGCTTTCAGTCACATCAAAATCAGCGGATCCGGCAGGCAGTTCCGATGACGGAACTGCCTGCTGGATCACACTGCCGCAAGTGTGAAAGTAGCCTAGGTGGCTGTTTCTTCGCCAAAATGCCATTAACCATTACCACACCACACTATTAAATAATGCAGCTGCGCCTGCCAGGCTTCAGCAGGTATATGTGGGAAAAGGGAAGATGCTGAGATCCGGCTGTACCTCACAGTGAGGTACAGCCAGATCTCAGTATCTTCCCTAATCCATATTCACACATATACCTGCTCAAGCCTGGCAGGCGCAGCTGCATTATTTAAAGGGGGGGGGCCCATAATTTTTTTTTGCTATGGGGCCCAGTCATTTCTAGCTACGCCCCTGCAATGAGATGTGGCAGTGCACGACTGTGTCAGCTCTGGTGAACTCCAGCATGCTGTTCCTCTGCTGGAAAAGCCTGCCATATCAGTTAAACACAGATGTGAATCAGCTCTCAGCTGACCAATAGTGCAGCTTCCAGATATTACAGATTGAAAAATTGTCAATTTCTATTGACAAATGTTTTTTATTTGATGCATTTGATACATTTATTTTTGCTTTTGGTATGTTGTTTTTAGCACCTGCTGTAAGTTATTTCCATTGTTTTGCTATTTCAGAGCAGATTCAGTTCCTATAGTGCAGTTTTGCGGTGCTAGATCTTCTATGACATGCCCAAGACTCCTTCACACTCACAGATGTTTGAAGCGCTCCTGCTGAATATAATAGCTGAAGACTGTTTATGTCTAGCCTAACACACTGGTTTTGTTTCTGGTGCAATAGTAAAATGTGGATAAAACAATGGTAAAACAGTTTTACCAAATTAGTATTATATGTTATTATATATTTTAAGCAAATGCTCTGCCGTAAATTAGATAAGCAGTGTTATTATAGACAAGTAGACTTAACATTACAATACTACTAGAGTCTCAGGTCCATTTCTGACAAATTGGTGAGAAGTTGTGATGGACTAACATCTGACGGGACGGTTTGCAAACGCACGTTAGCGATCAAATGTTCGCGAACTGCGAGTTAGCGGCGGGCCCCATTTGCTTTAATGGCAAGCGAACCTGAAAAACCTTCAGGTCATATTTGCAGTCACCAAAGTGACAGTGACATACCAGAGGGGGATCATTAGCAAAAACTCCCACAAAAAAAACTTGTGATGAAGTGGCTGGAGGTACATTAGGCGGTCACTGGCTAAAGTTTTTACTGTAGGCCACTAGAGTACAGGTCCCAAAAATTAGGCATTCACCTGACAGAAAAGGCCTTTTTTGACGCTGTATATGCATAAGACAAGGACCATTCTTTGTTCTGGGTGGTGGCAGATGTGTGGGCTGGTATGAGGAAATTCAAATACACGTGGACATTACAGGTGTTGAATTCCTCTCAGATCCATGCCTCATTAAGTTTTAGAAGTGAGCTAGGCGAGTGTGCTTATAGGTCACAATCCCACTTGCTGTGCTGAACGGACAGGACACTCAACGAAGGGCAAGCCAAGAGTTCCACGGAAAATTGTGCCAGCTCTAACCATAGGTCAAGCCTGCACACCCAGTAGTCAAGGGGTTCCTCGCTTCTCAGAGCGTCCACATCGGCCGTTAACCCAATGTAGTCGGACACCTCTCTGTCTAGGCGTTCCCTGAGGCTGGATCCAGAGGGCGGCTGTTGATGGGTTGGATGCAAGAATGAGCTCATATCCGAAGTGACCAACACATCTTCAAACTGCCCTCTTCTTGCATGCGCGGTAGGATTGATACCCGCACCTGTTTCGCTGTGGGTGGAAATTCCTCTGCCAGTGCCCACAGCAGCAGAATGCAGCATCTCTCGCAGCAACGCCTAGAAATGCTGCATTCTGACAGCCCTCTGTGATGCTGGTAACATGTCCGCCATTTTGTGTTTGTACCGGGGGTCCAAGTATATTGCCACCCAGTACTAGTCCTTGCCCTTTATGCTTTTAATACAGGGGTCCCTCTTAAAACACCGGAGCATGAAGGCCCCCATTTGCACAAAATTGGAAGCGGTGGAGCGCCCTGGCTCCTGCTCATCGCGTAGGATAATGTCGTCCTCGGTCTCCTCCCCCCAGCCACGGACAACATCAGGCATCCCTGAAAAGTTTAAAGTCCCCCTCAAAGCCTGCTCTTCTTTCCCCCCCCAGGCACCATCCTCCTCTGACTCCTTTTCAGACTCCTGCTGACTTGTTTCAGATGGAGTAGCCCCCCCTGGGAATTCATTCAGCATTGCGACTCCCTCATCGTCCTGCTCCTCGACGGCTTGATTAATGACACAATGCAATGCGCGCTCCAGAAAGAAGGTAATGTCACTGATGGCGTCCTGGCTGCAACTGACCAGTTTGGTGATCTCAAATTGCCACAGAAGTTTGCATGCGTCGAGCATGAGCAGCCACTGGTGCTGTGAAAAAATATATAAATAATCCCCAGAACCTGTATTGCTGCAGAGTTCGTACAGGTAGTCGAGTGGAGCAGCCCATCAGACCTGACGGGAAAGTGGTGTCGCCGCTGAATGTCAGCAAGGCGAGCCATGGCCGTGTTAGATCTTCTAAAATGGGCAGAGATTTTCCTGGCCTGCCGCAAGACAGCCTGGACCCCGGAGTATTTGGCAACCAATTTTCACCGTTGTCGCACACCACTTTACCAACTGTCAAATTGAATGGGGTTAGCCACTGTTCGGCCTGTGACTGCAGAGCTGAAAGCAGTACAGGACCGGTGTGGCTCTTGGCTTCCAGGCACAACAGCCGCAGCTCAGCATGGCAACATCTCACCTGGGACATAGAATAGGTTCTGGGGAGCTTGGGGGGCGCAGTGGAAGAGGTGGTAGCAGTGAAAAAGGAGGAGTCAGCCGAGGAGGAGGTGGATGATGGAGGAGGAGAAGAGGCAGGCCTGCATGCAATCCTTGGCGGTAACACCAAATCAACATGGGAGCCATGGGTTACATGCTTTCCGGCCGTCAAAAGGTTCACCCAGTGGGCAGTAAAAGTTATGTACCTCCCCTGCCTGTGTTTGCTAGACCACGTGTCTGGTCAGATATATCTTGGCACTGACACTGTGTGCCAGAGATATATTCACTTGCCACTGAACGTGGCCATATGGCTCTGGGATGCCCTTCTGGGAGAAATATTTCCTTCCGGGGGACCTTCCATTGCAGTGTGCCAATGGCCACAAATTTATATGGCAGTTTTTGGTGGGCTAGTAGTTCCGACAAGCCAGCGGTCAGCCATTGGGCAAGAGGGTTATCTGAACATTTGGGCTACGGAAGCCTGCCTTCTGCCAAATGAACGCAACGTCGGCATGGTGGAAGGTGGAGTGGAGGACAAATGGGAGGAGAAGGAGAAGAGGCAGGACGTGGAGCGCTGGGAGTGTGGCTTTGTGGGTTCTGACGGCGTTCTCCCATTGGGCTCAGTGATAAGAGGCCAAGTTCCTTCTTAAGGCGGTCATCCCTAGGTGAGTGTTGGGCTTACTGCGACTTATGCATTGACAGCACAGGCTGCAGATGGAAACACTATTGTCAGCATTGACACATTAAAAAAAGCCCACACTGCGGAGCCATGTGCCGGCATCCTGCGAGCACCAGAAGTGATCGTGCGTGGTGGATGGCTCCAGGGGCGTAGCTAGAAATGACTGGGCCCCATAGCAAAAAAAATAATCGCCCCCCCCCCTCCCGGATCTCCCTCCCCCACATACCTCTCGGACCTCGCTGCCACATTCGCAGCTCCTCATACACTTGCGACGGTTACGCGTAGGATTGAGCACAGACAGTTGGTCACTGGCAATGCATTTGTGCCAGTGTAGGAATTGTATGAATCTAAATGTCTGTGTATAAGGGTCCATTCACACGTCCACAATTTCGTTCAGCATTTTGCCGAACGGAATTGCGGACTCATTCATTTCTGGGTCTGCAATTCCGTTCCCGAAAAAATTTCTGCTGTCCGTGTTTTGCGGACGTGTGAATGGACCCTTAAAGAAGATTGTAAAATTGTACAGGGGTCTGTAACACAAGAAGGTGAATGTACATATCGTGGGGTGTGTATGTGTGTGTATTAGACAGAAGGTAGGGATATGTATCTTGTGTAAATTGGGTATTGGGGAGAGTAAGGGGTATATATCTGCTGATACACGTGTAGGTGAAGAGCTGCTCTGACATAATTTGTCTCTTTCATATTATAAGCTCCCCTTATGTATAATTTACAGTTCTGAAGGGGTGCTGGCAGGCCTGGCCTCAGGGGTGCTGGCAGGCTTGGCCGGGCAGAAGGTGTGTGGGAGAAGCTGCTCCGGAAAAAAAAAAAAATTCATTACACCTCAGGTCAGACCACCAATCATTCCCCCAATGTTAATCAGACCTCAGCTAACAGTCCCAATAAGTTCCCCAATGTTAATAAGACCCCAAAAAGACCTCAGATCACACCTCAGCTCAGACCCCAATATGAATGACCCCCAATCAGACCTCAGATAAGAGCCCTATGCCTCATAGCAGCACCCAGTAGCCTTATAGCAGCCCTCAGTAGCCTCATATCAGCCCCCAGTCAGTGCATTTCCATTAGCCCCCAGTGCACCCTCCCTGGTATTAAAATGATTGGTGGGCAGTGCACCCTCCCCCCAGTATTAAAATCATTGGTGGGCAGTGTGCCCTCCCTCCCCATCCCCATCATTGGTGTCATCGGCAGTTCCGATTGGTTACCATGGCAGCCAGGACGCTACTGAAGTCCTGGCTGCCATGGCCAGTTACTCTGCAGCATTATCCTTCTTGTAACTCACAGGTCTGTGCGGCGCATTGCTAATGCTTATAGAAATGCGCTGCACAGACCTGTGATGAGTTACAAGGAGGAGCGCCCGGCGGCCACAGCGCATGTAAGTATACTGCAGAGTAACTGACCATGGCAGCCAGGACTTCAGTAGTGTCCTGGCTGCCATGGTAACCGATCGGAGCCCCAGCATTACACTGCTGGGACTCCGATCGTAACTGCCGCTGCCACCAATGATGGGGGGGCCCTATCGCACCGACACTTGGCTTTACTGTGGCTGCTCTCCTGGCTTGAGGGGGCCCGTGGGCCCCCCTGACTTAGGGGCCCGGTCGCAATTGCGACTGCTGCTACCCCTATAGCTACGCCAGTGGATGGCTCGCTCCAGATACATTTGCAGTCTGCTTTTTGCCTCCGATGCCTTGCGAGCTCTGCCTGCTTCTCTTCCATATCTGATGCTCTGTCTCTCCCTCTGACTGGTGCACCTGCCCGACCACTATCACCCCTGCGGAACGGCCTGCTTCTTTCTCTGCCTGTCATTTTCAAAATGACCCTGTGCCAAAGTCCCTAGAGAAGAGAATTATTTGTGGAAGCAGGTATATCGCAGCCCTCAATCAGCATTTTGTGGAAGCAGGTATATAAAACCCCTTGTTACGAGTAGTACGGGGTAGGAAAGACAACCTAAGGGAACAACAACAAAACTACAGACTAGGCCCAAGCCTAGGGAATAAAGAGGTCACCTTCTAGCAAACCCTGACTCTCTCCCTAAGCTGCTAACCACATGTGCAAGTCTCAAAGGTAGAAATGCACATGCACGGGAACCTAAGCCTGCTGACACACTGCACCAAACCCTCAGGTTAGGGACCAGAGAAAGAGGCAACCGGCTCCTTCCAACCTGAAAGAGCCAGTGTCTCCCTGAGGCCTAGTCAGGACAGACACAACAAGAAAAGGGAAAGGACTTAGCTTTAGAAGCAACTGGAACAGGGGAATCACCACACAAGCAGAGCACTCCTCAGAAGAACTATTAGCCGCAAGGAAACCAGTAAAAGGCGGAACATATAAAGGGGCCACCTGATTGATAATGAGCAACACCTGCGAAGGGGTGGAAACCTGTCAGCAACAATGAAAACAATAGAGAACTGTCAGATTGACTCCTGAGTATTCCGTGTATCTGAACTTCTAAGCTCTCTCCCAGAGCCGGTGGTGACACCCCTTACTCAGTATTTTGTGGAAGCATGTATATTGAATGTATATTGAACCCCTTAATTAGCATGGGTATATCGCAGTCCTCAATCATAGTGTTGATCGAGCACCAATGTGTTCAGGTGCTCGGGCCGAATAATGAAAGTAAATGGGAGAACATGAGCAATAAATTAGGCACCCCCTGCTCTGAAGAAGGGAGGGTTCCTAATTAATAGGAAAAGGTCAGAAATTGATGGAAACACCATCAAAATGGTTCTGAAACAGTATGGGGGAAGATGTCTGCATCTTGGACTCTCAGGTCGCTGCTGGGAACAATATAGTCTGAGTAGTACGCCACTTTCACAGACTGACAATAATATGCACAAAACCATAGATAAAAATCGATTTTAGAGGAAAAATAGTTAGGAAACATATATTCCTGTATATTTACTTATATAAAGTGCAAGTACTGCCAAAAATTACAAGCAAGAGGCACTCCAATACAGCCTGTATATCAAATAAAGGAGGGCCTCATTCATATTGTGGTACAATTGTTCATGTAGTGGGACTCCTACACTCATAAAGCCTATGCACTAAGTGAAAGGACTGCCAAAAATGACCGTACAAGGAACTGGCACTCCAATACACCCGTTGTTAAACAAAGGAGGGCCTTGAAAAATTATGATTTCTGGCCTGCTGGTGACCCTCTAAAACATTTGGAGCAAGGACCTGCTGATCTGACCATCTAAAACATTAGGGGTGAGGGCCTGCGGCTGAGCTGTCCATTTAAAAAAATTATATGCAGGGTCTGCAGGTGATCTGACCATGTAAAGCATTATATGAGTGGGTCTGCAGGTGAGCTGACCCTGTAAAAGATTGTAGGTGAGGCCTGCAGGTGAGCTGACCCTGTAAACTATTTTCGGTGAGGGCCTGCTGGTGAGCTGACCTTCTAAAAAGGATGTAGGTGAAGGTCTGCAGGTGAGCTGACCCTATAAAGATTTTAGGTGCGGTACTACAGGTGAGGTGACCCTCTAAACCATTATATGCGAGGGCTTTTAGGTGAGCTGACCCTGTAAAAGATTTTAGGCGAAGGCCTGCTGGTGAGCTGACCCTGTAAAAGATTTTAGGTGAAGGCCTGCTGGTGAGCTGACCCTATATAAAATTATATGCAAGGGTCTGCAGCTGAGCTGACCCTGTAAGGAATTATATGCAAAGGGCATATATGCAAGGGCATTATATGCGATGAATAAGCATGTTGATATGATGGAAGAGGAGGAGACTGAGAAAGGGAAATTAAACCATATACTCTTTTTTTGTGGTGGAAGGGGTGCATGAGAATACAGTGTATTCAGTACATTATAAACACATTTAAAAGTGCCGTTATGTTCATCAGCTTTCCTCTGGTGGAGTTGAAAAGTCATCGTCAATCCAGGCCTTGTTAATTTTTATAAGAGTCAACCTGTCAGTATTTTCAGTTGACCGGTGGATCGCTTATCTGTTATAATGCCACCAGAAGCACTAAATACCTGCTCATACAAAACGCTGGCGGCAGGGCAGGCCAGCACCTCCAAGGTAGAGCACCAGTTCGTGCCACGTGTCCAGCTTGGGCACCCAGTAGTTGTAAGTCACTGAGGGATCATTGAGGACGCCGACACGGTCTGCTATGTACTCCTTTACCATCTTCCAAAATATTTTCCTCCTTGTGACACAAGGCTGCGCATCAGAATGAGGGTGCTGGCTAGGTGTCATGAAACTGTGCCAGGCTTTGGAGAGTGTTGCCCTGCCTCTGTTGGAACTGCTGTGTGTTCCTCTTATCTCCCCTCCTCGGTTGGCCAAGGAACCACAGACTCTGCCGCCAGCGTTGTCAGATGGAAATTTTTGGAGCAATTTTTCAACAAGGATCTTCTGGTATTGCACCGCTTTTCTCATCCTCTCCACCATAGGAATGAGAGATGAGAAATTCTCTTTGTAACGGGAAGGGTGAACAACCAGTAATTTGTGTTGTCCAAAATGCGTTTAACGCGCGGATCAGCATCAGTGGGAAAGGCATCCTAACATGAAGTCAGACATGTGTGCCAGAGTACCAACAGGCAAGACTTCACTGTTGTCATCAGGAGGATCACTCTCCTCATCCTCTTCCTCCTTTTCTGCCCACCCACACAGAACAGATGGAATTAAACTTCCATGAGTAATACCCTCTGTAGTGGAGGCAACCATCTCCTGCTCCTCCTCCTCTTCATGGTCCAATTCGCGATGAGAAGACGAACTGAGGGTGGTCTGGCTATCACCCGATGTAATGTCTTCCATTTCCACCTCTTCCACATGCAAAGCGTCGTCCTTAATTGTGAGCAGCATGAGATGATGATGCTGATAATAGCGTTATGGCCGCTCACCATCTGTGTTGATTCCTTAAAGTTTCTTAAAACCTCAGAGGTCAGACATCCATGCCCACTCCTCAATTGTGAATAGTGGAAGCTGACTGGAAAGGCGACGATCATGTTGCAGCTGGTATCCCACTACTGCCCTCTGCTGAACCACTGAACTACAAAGTTTAAGATGTGGGCTAAGCATTGGATGCGTGTGACCTCGCCGAGCTCCAAAGCCGCCACCAGCTGTCGACTGCTTCCAGCTACCGACTGATGACTGACTGGTGCTGCACGCGGATAATTTGGAGGTAAAAGTAGAGGAAAAGTGGCGGTTGGAGCCACTAACGTAGGTGCTGGCTGAAATCCTGATTGACGTAGGGCCCGCAATCCTTGGTGACGGTAGCACCTGTGCCATCCCAGGGTACGACTCGCTACCGGCCTCCAGTGTGCCTTCAGTTGTGTCCATGGTTAAGTGGACCTTCCCAGTAACTGCGTTAGTCAGGGCACGTGTGATGTTAAGGGACACATGTTGGTGTAAGGCGGGCACGGCACACCTTTAAAAATAGTTGCTGGGTACTGCATAACACGGGACGGCTGCCGACATCACGGGACGGCAGGCCTCAGTGTCCACAAGCCTAAATGGCAAAATTTCCAGGGCCAGTAATTTGGAAAGCTGCGCCTTTAGTGCTATGGCCTGTGGGTGGGTGGCTGGGTATTTGCACTTGCGTTCAAATGCCTGGGATAAGGACATTTGTACGCTGCGCTGGGACATGGAAGTGGATGTAGTTGCAGATGGTGCTTGCAATGGTCCAGGTGCAGGGCAGGAGGCATTTGGGCCTGCGCCTTCGACAGGGATTTGGCCAGCACGGAACATATGGGAAGAGGAGGCAGTGGTGTGACCCGCAGACACAGATTGTGGGCTCAGGCGTTCAGCCCACCTATTAGGGTGCTTTGATGCAATGTGGAGGATCATGCTGGTGGTGGTGAGGTTGCAAGCGTTCACGCTCCTGCTCATTTTTGTATGGCACAGTTTGCAAATTACAATTCTTTTGTCGTCCGTACTTTCCTCAAAAAAGCGCCAGACTGCGGAACCCCTATTCCTTGGCAAGAGAGATTTCTGCAAGGGGGTGCTCCGGGGAGTAGTTGCAGGCCTGTTTGGTGTGGCCTGCCTTCTCCCTTTTTCCACCCACTGCCTTTTCCAGACTGTTGCGGTGCATCGGATCCATCCCCCTCTGTACTGCTGTCCTCGGTCGGCTTTCCACCTTCCCAGGTTGAGTCAGTGACTTCATCGTCCACAACCTCCTCTTCCACTTCCTCCCTCTGCTCATCCTCCTGACTTGTTGACCTATCCACTACCTCAGTGATTGACTACTGTGTCTTATCCTCTTAATCAACCTCTTGAGACAGTAATTGCTGTTGACTTATTGGCAACTGTGTCTTATCATCATCCACCTCATTAAACAGTAGTTGCCATTCCCCACCGTCATCTTCTTGTGATTGTGGATGCTCAAGAGTTTGGGAATCAGGGCACAAGATCTGTCCCTCTTCAAGTGCGCATGGTGAGAGGGCCAAATCAAGGAATGGCGTTGATAAGAGGTCCATGCACAGTCAGCATCACGGCCACTGCCCCGTTTCTTACTGCTCGCCTTCTTCATATTAAATGTTATATATGATTGAAAGTCTGTCACACGTACAGTAGAGTAGGATTTGGAAGTGTATGCGCAAACAAATTTAAAAAGGTATTTGGGACGTGGAAACGTCACACAGGAGATATCCCGCAGATCATGTTAATGCTGTCACCAGCGGATAATGAAAAATAGATAAATTTTTTAACCGCACACGTTACACTAGAGATGTGCCCCTGGTAATGTCAATGTCAGAAGCGGACACAGTCTATTGACAAAGTACACTGTATGTCAGATAAATTATTTAAGCACACATGATACACTGCAGATATGGTGCTGGTAATGTCACTGTCCGCAGCAGACAATGTCTACTGAAAAAGTACATTGTATGTCACAGAACTTTTTTCAGCGCACATGTTACACTGCAGATGTGGTACTGGTTATGTCACTGTCAGAAGCAGACACCGTCTATTGAAAAAGTACACTGTATGTCACAGATATATTTTGGATGCGCAAACTTTTCACTGGAGATGTGACGCAGCCAATGTTGCTGTCTGTAGTGGCCTAACTATTGTATGGTCTTTAGCACAGGATGATAGATATTACTGCCACACACAATAGTCCTTAGAAGACTTTTGCATCTGTAAAGTATTAGCTATTTAGCGCAGTTTGCGCTAAAATAGATATTGCTGCTGCCACACACAATAGTCCTTAAAACGACTTTTGGGTCTCTGAAAAGTTTTTCTAATAAAATTATTCCTATTTCACGCCCTACTCTGTCTGTCCCTTCCTCAGCACAGCTCTCCTTGACAAAAAATGAGCCATACATCCGTCATTGGGTGCTATATAGCACCTGATGATGAGTTCCGGCCAGCCAATCACTGTAATGCCAGCAGCCAACATGGCTAACGCATTACAGTGAGGGCAGTGCTTAACTGCACGTTTATTGGCTGCATAGCAGTCCTTAATCGGTATTTTGTGGAAGCAGGTATATCAAACGCCCTAATCAGTATTTTGTGGAAGCAGGTATATCACATCCCTCAAATTTTTTTTTTTTTTTGCCACAACAGTTATATCACACCAACCTGTGTATTTGGGGCAACAGGAATATCGCAGCCCTCAATCAGTATTTTGTGGAAGAAGGTATATCACACCCCTCAATCAGTTTTTTATCGGGCAACAGGTATACAGTATCACTTGTTGCAAATAGTGTTCCAATAGCACTTGTCCCTCTATATAGCTGTGGTATCGCAGCAGAGCCACACACAACTGCTTCACAATACAAATGCACTATATACTTTCTATGTTAGAAAGTGTATTATAGGTATATCACACCCCTCAATCAGTTTTTTGCGGGGCAAAAGGTATACAGTATCACACTTGTTTCATATAGTTGTTCCAATAGAGTTTGTCCCTCTATTTTAGCTGTGGTATCGTAGCAGAACTACACACAACTGCTGCACAATACAAATACACTATAATATGCTTTCTATGTTAGAAAGTATATTATAAGTATATCACACCACTCAGAATATAACACCTATCGATAGCACACCTATACCAGTCCTTAAAAGGGCTTTTGTGGCCCTATTAGCTAGCGTTTGGTGTCCCTAACAGCCTGCTCCTGCTCCGCAAAGCAACCTCTCCCTACACTGGCAAAACACAGAATGTAAAATGGCTGCCAGATTGGGTTCTTTGATAGGGTGGGTGTGTATCCATGTGCTGAAACCTCTTATCTGGCTGTCCTGTCCCACCTAATCGATGTGTCATAGGTCAAAGTTAGGCACAACGCAAAAGAATATGGAGCCAGCGAACATCACCATATGTTTGCATGTTCTGCGAATCGCGAACGCACAAAGTTTGCCAGGAAACAACTGCCGGGTGAACCACAAGGCCATCTCTAGTCAGAAGATTCGATTCAGGTGCGACTAAATTCATCCCAAGTCAAAAGTGTTCCGATTCCCCTGAAAATATATACAGTCGTGGCCAAAAGTTTTGAGAATGACACAAATATTAGTTTTCACAAAGTTTGCTGCTAAACTGCTTTTAGATCTTTGTTTCAGTTGTTTCTGTGATGTAGTGAAATATAATTACACGCACTTCATACGTTTCAAAGGCTTTTATCGACAATTACATGACATTTATGCAAAGAGTCAGTATTTGAATGGTTGGCCCTTCTTTTTCAGGACCTCTGCAATTCGACGGGCATGCTCTCAATTAACTGCTGGGCCAATTCCTGACTGATAGCAACCCATTCTTTCATAATCACTTCTTGGAGTTTGTCAGAATTAGTGGGTTTTTGTTTGTCCACCTGCCTCTTGAGGATTGACCACAAGTTCTCAATGGGATTAAGATCTGGGGAGTTTCCAGGCCATGGACCCAAAATATCAACATTTTGATCCCCGAGCCCCTTAGTTATCACTTTTGCCTTATGGCACGGTGCTCCATCGTGCTGGAAAATGCATTGTTCTTCACCAAACTGTTGTTGGATTGTTGGAAGAAGATGCTGTTGGAGGGTGTTTTGGTACCATTCTTTATTCATGGCTGTGTCTTTGGGCAAAATTGTGAGTGAGCCCACTCCCTTGGATGAGAAGCAAGCCCACACATGAATGGTCTCAGGATGCTTTACTGTTGGCATGACACAGGACTGATGGTAGCGCTCACCTTTTCTTCTCTGGACAAGCGTTTTTCCTGATGCCCCAAACAATCGGAAAGAGGCTTCATCGGAGAATATGACTTTGCCCCAGTCCTCAGCAGTCCATTCACCATATTTTCTGCAGAAGATCAATCTGTCCCTGATGAGTTTTTTTGGAGAGAAGTGGCTTCTTTGCTGTCCTTCTTGACACCAGGCCATCTTCCAAAAGTATTCACCTCACTGTGCGTGCAGATGCGCTCACACCTGTCTTCTGCGATTCCTGGAGCTTGCTGGACTTTCTTGGACGCCCTGAAGCCTTCTTAACAAGAATTGAACCACTTTCCTTGAAGTTCTTGATGATCCTATAAATTGTTGATTGAGGTGCAATCTTAGTAGCCACAATATCCTTGCCTGTGAAGCCATTTTTATGCAACACAATGATGGCTGCACACGTCTTTGCAGGTCATGGTTAACAATGGAAGAACGAGGATTTCAAGCATCACCCTCCTTTTAACAGGTCAAGTCTGCCATTTTAACCCAATCAGCCTGACATAATGATCTCCAGCCTTTTGATCATCAACATTCTCACCTGAGTTAACAAGACGATTACTGAAATGATCTCAGCAGGTCCTTTAATGACAGCAATGAAATTCAGTGGAAAGTTTTTTTGGGGATTAAGTTAATTTTTAATGAACAGAATACACTTTTTGCTTCTGTTGCCCATGCCTCCAAGTCTGAACTTGTTGCCAGGAAACCTGCCATTAGCGTTATAGTTACTTTTTACTAATGAACAGAATACTCAGGGTCAGGAAGGTCAAATAGTCGTGGCCCAGTGTATAGTTACTCAGAGGTGTCTTAAAGTATAAACTGTTAAACTGAGTATGCCTTATTATAGTTATTTAAAACATAACTTTTATTCTATTTCTATTTAAGATATTTGACACTTCTGTAAAAACAATACTGGTGTTGCACTGCTTTCTTGGAAGTGTTTCAGATGTGGCTAGCAGCTCTGGTCTCTTTATTGAAGCGGCATATTTGCAAAGGGGGTCGCCTTCAAAACGATATTTTTGGCAAGTTACTTGGCCTAAGTTCTATCCCTATATAAGCTAGTCGTGGTGAGCTGGGAGAACCCTAACAGGCTGTATTTCGGGCACTCGCCCTTAAAAGGGCGACCCACAGCCGCTGGAACCTTGGACCTATTGCTGCTAAGCCCTGGTAATAGAATTTTCCTCAAAGAATGTCCGACGTGTTTCACCACAGATTAGTGGTTCTTCAGGGACACAGAATGAAACGCCGGGGCGCCCAGTGCAGTGGCAGCGCTCCCGCACGTATTTAGAGGCAGTAGCAACAAACTAATTCAAAGTGTCTCTTTTTATTGCGTCTCAACCCTGCCCACCTGGTTAATTAGCCAATGGTTGCTGGGTGAGCGCATTCACAGTACCTCCCACTAATACGTGATGTCATCCAGAACAGACGCATGCATTCAATGGGCCGTTACCTTGTATCTCACCCAGTCAGCAGCGCTCTGTCTCAAACCGGAAGTGACGTTGGTGGGAGGCGTTCAGTTGCTATGGGGATCTAGCACCGCGTCCCCGGCAGGTCCTTGCAGGGCAAATGTACATACACTGGATACATGCGTTTACAGAAGCGATCAAAGCGATCAACAATCAAAATTTCTCATTAAGTGGAG
Source organism: Bufo gargarizans (assembly GCF_014858855.1). Classification (NCBI taxonomy): domain Eukaryota; kingdom Metazoa; phylum Chordata; class Amphibia; order Anura; family Bufonidae; genus Bufo; species Bufo gargarizans. The sequence continues at coordinate 83,952,166 of NC_058087.1, read as the reverse complement.
TCTGTAGAATACACATTGAGAGCTCATTCACAGAACCCTCATCAGAGGGTTCCAGAATGGGCGCCCTCGGCTTCAGAGGATTGGGACCATATGAAATTTAAGGTCCTTGCAGATCACAAATTCCTTTTAGATACAGGTTACTTTCTACATTAACTATTAAGTAGGGTATTGGACCCATAAACTACACTGTCAAGTGGGCAAAGAAATGCCACAATTTAGATGGTGCATGTAGGTTACAGTCCTTACGGGGGCAACCTTAGATCGCATTTCTACCCTCAATATACCCTAAATAAAGCAGAAGAGAGGCATTTAAAGGGACCCAGGTGCAAATAGGCATTTATGGCTAATGTTTATAAAAATGGCTTATAAGAAATACATTCATTCAAGCCATATGGTGTCACTGAATTTAGTCTATATGTCCATTTTGTTTGAGCTCGTAGGATCATCTTATCCCAGTCGCCACCTTCTCTTTGGTATGGGAACATGTTGTATTCCAATATATTTTAAGCAGTTGGTATTGCCTCCATGGCCAGGTACACCACACCAGTAGTGAGACAGTTTATAAAGTCTCTGATGGAATATTCTTTATTATTATGGTAGCATGTGAATGTTTTAGTTTTTTTGATATGACCACATGCTGTGCAACTGCCACATTTAAAAGTTCCCAAGGGCTTTCTAGAGAGACAGTTTCCTGGTCTCTCAGGTGGTTGGAAGTGGCTGTTGACCAGTCTGTCTCTCAGACTACGCCCCTTTCTAAAGGTGACCTGTGGATATGCTCCTAGAACCTTATCTAGATCTGGATCTGCTTTCAGGATATCCCAGTGTCCTGGATAGCAATCGTTTTATTGCCTGATGTCTACTATCGAAAGTGCCAATAATTCAAATAGTGTTCTGGTCCATGGTGCTTATTGATCTGTTTTTTAGGGATGAGGAGTTGGTCCCTCATCTCATTGCATGCAGTTTTATAGGCAGTGCGTAGCCCCTCTCCCTAAATCTGACTCTCAAGTCTGCTGCCTGTGTCTTGAATTTTTTCATAGTTGAACAATTTCTCCGAAGTCTGAAATATTGGCCCTTGGGGATTCCCTTGCGTAAAGGGAATGGGTGGGCACTGTCCCAACGGAGAAGGCTGTTACCAGCAGTGCTTTTGAGGTACACCGAGGTTACAATGCCCTGGTTAATGCCTCTTTCAATCAGTACATCTAAGAATGGTAATGCATTTCTGTCATATGTTGATGTGAAGTTAAGGCCTAGATCATTGTCATTGATAGTCATAACAAATTCTGTAAAGGATTCCTCGGTGCCTCTCCATAGAACAAACACGTCATCTATGAACCTCAGCCAAAGAACTACCTTGTCTTGCCACTCATCTAATGCTTCAGACCCTATATAGTTGGCCTCCCACCAGCCCAGGAGTAAATTTGCGTACGACGGCGCCCAAGAACTGCCCATCGCAGTACCCCTGAGCTGGTGGTAGTGACGATCATCAAAGACAAAGTAGTTCTTTGTAAGGCTGAAGTTCAATAGATCAAGGACGGATTTGTTGTGTGCTGTCAATCTACTATCACGCATAGACAGATAGTACTCCACAGCTTTCAGGCCCAGATCGTGTCTAATAGAACTATATAGTGCCTCCACATCTATGGATACAAAGATCATTGAGTCATCTAGGCAAATGCCATTCATTTTCAGGAAAAGGTCTGAGGTGTCTCATATGTAGGATGGCAGTGCTGTTACAAATGGCTGAATGATCTTGTCTACATAGATGCCTACATTTTGCCCTATGCTCCCTATCCCTGATACTATTGGGCGTCCTTTGAGTGGACTAGTGCCCTTGTGTATTTTGGGCAGGGAGCAAAAAGTAGCCGTGACCGGGTGGTGTGGCAAAAGACAGTCCATCTCTGCCTCATTGATTAATTTATCTCAAAGCCCCTTATTGAGGATGTTTTTCAATTCAAAATGTTACATAGGGCCAGGGTTTCTGGGTAAGAGTTCATATGCCGCTCTATTATTCAAGATGTCTAGACACATTTGTTTATATTTCCCTATGTCCATTAGGACTAGATTGCCCCCTTTGTCAGAGGCTTTTATTACCACATTCCGGTCTTTTTCAAGCAATTTAAGGGCCTGATATTCATTTTTGTTTAAATTGTTCCCAGCTCTGGTAGCTTGTATTTTCTCTAGATCTCTGGAAACTAATTTATAAAAAATGGATATATTTGAATCTGGTAGAGGGGGTGGCATTTGCGTACTTTTAAGTTTTAACTGTGTGAATGGGCCCTCAGCCCTATTTTTTTTACCTTCCTCTGGCAGATTTATCAGTGCCCTAGTTGCTTCAAGTTCCTGGGCATTCCGTTTAATTCCTCGCACTTCTTTTTATCTTGCAAGGCGAAGTGCTTATGCCAAAGCAGTTTCCTTACAAATAGGGCTATATCTTTACTCCACTCGAAAGTGTCATGTGGGACTGTGGGAACAAAGGACAAGCCTTTGTTTAGAAGTGAGATTTCATCAGTGGATAGTTCATGAGAGGAGAGGTTGATAATTTCCATTTTGTTCTTGTTTCTAGCTGAAGACCCCCCTATACTTTGTTCCTGAGTTGGTAAGGAGCCTACATGGGGGTTTGAGCTAAAAAAGCAGAGGATAATATAGAGGATCAGGGATCTGCCGGGCTGCATGTTTGATAACTTCCTTTTATGTAGCCTCCTCTTGTCTGTCCCCTCCCTCCCCTTCCTCTATTTCTCTGTCCTCGCCCTCCACCTCTACTTGTCCTATTTTGTTCAGTTTCTGAGCCCTCAGCTTCTGATAATGATATTTCACTTTGTGTCTCTCTTTGTATGCTTTTATTAAGGAATAAATAGGCTCTATTCTCTTTAAATTCAGTAGAGTTGATGTTTACGTTCCCTGACCATAAACTGGAATCGGTCTACAGTATTTTGAAGATACTCCTCTTTTTTCTGAAATTGTGCCTCGTCTTTGAACTTTAGTGCTTGTTCCCCAAGGCTATTCACCTTTCTTTGTTTGGAATCAAGATTCACTTTTTCTTCTTCAATGAGGAGCCGCATAAATCTATGTGAACTAGCAGTTGCTTCCTCTTCCCACCTTTTGATCAGAGTGGTGTTTCTAAGTCTATCAGCTGGAGTGAGATTAATTCTAAGGCCTTTTGGAACAATATTTTCTTTTAAATAGTGTTCTAGGGATTTTATCTCCCACCAAGATACTATCAGATCTTTATAGGCCCCTGTCAAATCCTTGAAGACATTTTTTATACTGTTCGAAGAGATGGTTTGAACATAATCCATTTCATAAAAGACACTTTTTGCTTCTGTTGCCCATGCCTCCAAGTCTGGACTTGTTGCCAGTAAACCTGCCATTAGCGTTATAGTTACTTGTTACTAATGAACAGAATACTCAGGGACAGGAACGTCAAATAGTAGTGGCCCAGTGTATAGTTACTCAGAGGTGTCTTAAAGTATACACTGTTAAACTGAGTATGCCTTATTATATTTATTTAAAACATAACTTTTATTCTATTTCTATTTAAGATATTGTGACACTTGTGTAAAAACAATACTGGTGTTGCACTGCTTTCTTGGAAGTGTTTCAGATGTGGCTAGCAGCTCTGGTCTCTTTATTGAAGCGGCATATTTTCAAAGGGGGTCGCCTTCGAAATAATATTTTTGGCAAGTTACTCGGCCTAAGTTCTATCCCTATATAAGCTAGTCGTGGTGAGCTGGGAGAACCCTAACAGGCTGTATTCCCTGTAAGGATTGTAACCTACATGCGCCATCTAAATTGTGGCATTTCTTTGCCCACTTGACAGTGTAGTTTATGGGTCCAATACCCTACTTAATAGTTAATGTAGAAAGTAACCTGTATCTAAAAAGAATTTGTGATCTGCAAGGACCTTAAATTTCATATGGTCCCAATCCTCTGAAGCTGAGGGCGCCCATTCTGGAACCCTCTGATGAGGGTTCTGTGAATAGGCGCTTAATGTGTATTCTACAGACTCCACTTAATGAGAAATTTCGATTGTTGATCACTTTGATCGCTTCTGTAAACGCATGTATCCAGTGTATGTACATTTGCCCTGCAAGGACCTTCCGGGGATGCGGTAATAGATCCCCATAGCAACTGATTGCCTCCCACCAACGTCACTTCCGGTTTGAGACAGAGCGCTGCTGACTGGGCGAGATACAAGGTAACGGCCCATTGAATGCATGCGTCTGTTCTGGATGACATCACGTATTAGTGGTGAAACATGTCGGACATTCTTTGAGGAAAATTCTATTACCAGGGCTTAGCAGCAATAGGTCCAAGGTTCCAGCGGCTGTGGGTTGCCCTTTTAAGGGCGAGTGCCCGAAATACAGCCTGTTAGGGTTCTCCCAGCTCACCACGACTAGCTTATATAGGGATAGAACTTAGGCCGAGTAACTTGCCAAAAATATTGTTTTGAAGGCGACCCCCTTTGAAAATATGCCGCTTCAATAAAGAGACCAGAGCTGCTAGCCACATCTGAAACACTTCCAAGAAAGCAGTGCAACACCAGTATTGTTTTCACACAAGTGTCACAATATCTTAAATAGAAATAGAATAAAAGTTATGTTTTAAATAACTATAATAAGGCATACTCAGTTTAACAGTTCATACTTAAGTAAATTTTTATGGAAAAGAAGGACTATGCAATTCATCTGTTCACTCTTCATAACATTCTGGAGTATATGCAAATTGCTATTATAAAAACTTAAGCAGCAACTTTTCCAATTTCCAATATTTATGTAATTCTCAAAACTTTTGGCCACGACTGTACATTACACTCATGTGTGTATGCCACACCTTTCAAGCTATTTAATGCAAATTCAGAAATAGCAATGTGAAATAGACAGTGGTATATATAGCAATAGCAAATGGATTAAGTAAATGGATGGTTGATGATAACTGACGCAGATCAAAACTTCAGGTTCGGAAGACTAGTCTGTGCTAAGGCTACTTTCACACTTGCGGCAGAGTGATCTGGCAAACAGTTCCGTCGCCGGAACTGCCTGCCTGATCCAGCAAAATGTATGCCAACTGATGGCATTTGTAAGACTGATCAGAATCCTGATCAGTCTGAAAAATGCCTGATCCATCTTACAAATGCATTGAAATGCCGGATCAGTCTTTCCGGTGTCATTCGGAAAAACGGATCCGGCATCTATCTTTTTAAATTTCTGTTTGGTCTGCACACGTGCAGACCGGAAGGATGGATCCGGCATTTTGAATGCCGGATCCGGCACTAATACATTCCTATGAAAAAAAAATCCCAGTGTCACAGAACATGAGGGAAGGAAAGCAAACCAAACACAACTAACAGGTAACAAAACACCAGGCTAGGCCCCACAGCTAAGGAACAGGGAATGGTCACCACCTGACAAACCCTAAGCCTTTCCCTCACTGCTAACAACATGAAAAAATCCCAATGGTAGAAGTGTTAATGCACTGGAACCTAATCCCTGCTGCAACTGAAACAGACCCTCAGCTAGGGAACAGGTGATAAGACAACCAGTTCCTTGCAAGAGATGAAGGAACCAGTGTCTTCCTAAGGCCTACATATGGAGTGTTTCTGTAAACAACATAATCAGAGCCAAAGGTATTGAGTTTTGTTTGGCTGTTAACCCTTGCTTTCTAACTGGGAAAAAAATGTTAAAATGGAAAATCTGCCCAAAAAGTGAAATTTTGAAATTGTATCTCTATTTTCCATTAATTCTTGTGGAACACCTAAAGTGTTGACAAAGCTTGTAAAATCAGTTTTGAATACCTTGGGGGTGTAGTTTCTAAAATGGGGTAACTTTTTTGGAGCTTCTACTCTAGGGGTGCATCAGGGGGGCTTCAAATCGGAAGTGGTGTCAAAAAACCAGTCCAGCAAAATGTGCCTTCCAAAAACCACACGGCGCAACTTTCCCTCTACGCCCTACTGTGTGCCCGTACAGTAGTTTATGGCCACATATGGGGTGTTTCTGCAAACTACAGAATCAGGGAAATAAATGTTTAGTTTGTCTGTTAACCATTGCTTTGTTACTGGAAAAAATGGATTAAAATGGAAAATTTTCCCCAAAAAATCGAAATTCTGAAATGTTATCTCTATTTGCCATTAATTCTTGTGGAACACCTAAAGGGGTAGTTTCTAGAATGGGGTCATTTATGGGTGGTTTCTATTATGGAAGCCTCACAAAGTGACTTCAGACCTGAACTGGTCCTTAAAAAGTGGGTTTTTGCAAATTTCAGAAAAATTTCAAGATTTGCTTCTAAACTAAACTAAGCCTTATAACATCCCCAAAAATAAAATGTCATTCCCAAAATGATCCACACATGAAGTAGACATATGGGGAATGCAAAGTAATAACTATTTTGTAGGTATTACTATGTATTATAGAATTATACATATAAATAGTTAGTTTTTTTTTACCAGTGTCATTAAGTACAATATGTGACAAAAAAAATATCTCAGAATGGCCTGGATAAGTCAAAGCGTTTTAAAGTTATCACCACATAAAGTGACACTGGTCAGATTTGCAAAAAATGGCCTGGTCCTTATGATGAAAAAGAGCCTGGTCCCTAAGGGGTTAAATCAATAAATTACAAATAATACAGAATCTTTTCCTACTAAGCTATATATCAATCTGTTCAGCCCCTCCTGCTCTACTGCTGCCTGCTGCCTACAGCTCAAACACCATTATCAACCTGACAGGTTTCCTTTAAATCTATTTAACTAAATATATCTTCCCAATAATAGTGATGAGAAAAGTTTTAAAAAATTTGATTTGGACAATTCGCTGAACTTCATCAGGAAATTTGATTTTTTTCTAAATGAATTTGTCACGAATCTGGTATACCTAGGCTCCTCTGCCTAATCATAGTTATCCCACTTGGTGGTCCAATCTCAGTGTGAAGGCTTGGAACTTAAACTGCAGGGAGAGTGCAGAGTGAGTGTATTACCATGTGCATTACGTTCTAGTGTACCCACATTTATAGTTAATCCATTCTGTAGGTACTGTGCGTCAGCATTACAGGCAGCTGTAGTTTATCGCCATCTACATCACTGTGCAGAGCACCAAGAAGATTCTGTTAGCTGTCGAATTACTATGCATCAGTATTGCAGGTCAAGAAAAGACAGGTCTAATTTATCGGCGTGGACTAAACTGTGCAGTGCACCAAGAATCATAGGTAATTCTTTATGTTAAACAAAAAGAAAAAGATATAGCACCCTTCAGTAAAGCAAAAAATAAAAATAAATAACTTGCCTGCCCCTGCAGAAGCTGTGTCCAAATGGCTCCTTAGTGGAACAAAAAAACGAAATGGAGGCGGCACCAATACAGTAGTGGAGAAAAAAAAAGTTCTGTTTATGCATGTTGTGGCAGTCCAAACACATGCTTTTTAATCCCTTCTGTTAGCTGTCGAATCACTGTGTGTCAGTATTACAGGTCAATGTTAACTTCAGGTCTAACTTATTGCCATGGACTTAATTGTGCCCTTCCCCCTAGATTCAAGTAGTGGCCCTATTACAGAGTGAGGACGGTGGCAGCAGCAGCAGTGGCAGTAACCATGACAATCGTGGTCCCATCACAGAGAAAAGACGGTGGCAGCAGCAGTGACAGTAACCGTGACAATAGTGGCCTCATGACAGTGGGGATGGTGGCAACAGTGGCCCAATGAAAAAGTGGGGACGTGACAGCAGCAGTAGTGGCTCCATAACATAGTGGGGACTGTTGTAGCAGCTGCAGTAGCAGTAGTGGCCCCATGACAGAGTGGGGGCAGTGATGGCAGCAGCAGTGGTAGTAGTGGCCCCATCACAGAGTGAAGACAGTGGCAGCAGCCGTAGGGGCCCCTTGACAGATTGGGGACAGTGGCGGCAGCAGCAGCTTACAGTAATTGTGACAATTGTGGCCCCATGACAGAGTGGGGATGGTAGCAGCAGCAGTGGCAGTAACCGCGAAAATAGTGGCCCCATGACAGAGTGGGGACGTGACAGCAGCAGTAGTGGCTCCATGATAGAGTGGGGACAGTGGCAGCAGCATTAGCAGTAGTAGCCCCATGACAGAGTGGGGACGGTGGCTGCAGCAGTAGTGGCCCCAAGTCACAGGGACAGCAGTAGTGGCAGTAATGTCAATTTAACATCAGTGTTTATTTTTCTGTTCTTCTGATCCGTCAGAAGAACAGAAAACTAAAAACAAAAAAACAAATCCTGTATTTTGAGCATCCATAAAGCCTCTTTCAGACGGTCAGTATTTGGTAAGTGTTTTGCGTCAGTATTTGAAAGCCAAAAACAGAGGGGGTGAAGAGGTGGGGCCTCATTTCACTGCTGTACAATTGACAGTAATTATTTGATCCTGCCTATAATGTGCCATCATGGCTGAGGAACCTAACAGGAAAATTTACCAGTATGTAGCGTCCCAAACTCACCAGTCCGGGCTCCAGGCAGGTGACATGTAGAGAAATACTTGAATTACAGTGGCTCTACCAACCTGGACCTATGGTATTGATGCACTTTCCTCACTGTTGATTTAAATAAATAGAGTGTATTGAATATAAAGTGTAAGGCACTCGGTTATCTGGTATTGCACAGAACACTCCTGTATAGATTGGTACAATATTGTTTATTTTCAAAAAAAATATATAAAATAAAAATGAAAATAAAAATGGGCTAAAATCACACAAAAAAAAAGAAGAGATAAAAAATCAACCGGTGATGAATCGTGAGGTGTTTAATCAACCTTTAGCTATACCCCTAGTAATAACCCTAGCAATACGCAACAAGTTAAAATATGCATGCTATTGTAGACAATGGATGCCTATTACCTTTGTAGTAATTATGGTAGCAATCAGATAGCAAACGTTTATTATAGTGTATAACAGGTATATATTAGATGTCCAATCTGACCCATTTTAGCCAGATTGCTTAAACAACTTATGTGCTGTATGACTGTGCATCATGATAAATAGAATATAAATGTACCTGTTTCACATATAATAGTGCATACAAATATGCAGTCAAAAAACAACAACATTAGGTCTCAATCAAATTGTTATAATATATATATATATATATATATATATATATATATATATGATAATATCAGTGGTTGACCCTAAAAGAATAAAAGATAAACATAAAAATAGAAATGTCTAAAATATGATAGCAAAATGGTAGAAAGGTCTCTTCCATATCATTACAATGTTCATTACATGTCCATAGCGGTTATTTATCAGGGTGTATCAATCATTGGTATAGTTGTGATAAACCTGCAGCTTAATATCCACTGTGGTTTTTAGTAACTGTGGTTTCTAGTAACACTCTGGGTAAAAAGTATCCGCTGATATATATGTTAGCAATAATGTTATTCATATATTTGTAGCAGCTGTTCATCAGCATACATCAGATAATTGTATAATTGTGGAAAATTGTTGGTTACATTACCAATCCTTCTGTTAGCTTGATTTCTCCATGTCCAGAGTGGAGTTAGAACACCATAGCCAGCAAGCATCCCACGCCACGTCCCACGTGATCGGGAGCTGTTTCTTTGATCCGCCACAAAGGGGCCGGTGTATGAGCCACCTGGCGTGGGTTTCTTTACCGCTGGATCAGCTGATATACAGGTCGATATTGGAGATTCGCTGTTGTGCTGGCTTGCTTAGTTACAGCCAGGTCCATAAATTTTGGGACATCAACCAAATTGTAACATTTTTGGCTCTATACACCACCACAATGGATTTGAAATGAACCAAACAAGATGTGCTTTAACTGCAGACTGTCAGCTTTAATTTGAGGGTATTTACATCCATATCAGGTGGACAGTGAAATTACAACAGTTTGCATATGTGCCTCCCACTTGTTAAAAAAAACTAAAGTAATAGGGCAATTAGCTTCTCAGCTGTTCCATGGACAGGTGTGTGCTATTCCCTCATTATCCCAATTACAAAGAGCAGATAAAAGGTCCAGAGTTCATTTCAAGTGTGCTATTTGCATTTTGAATCTGTTGCTGTTAACTCTTAAGAGGAGATCCAAAGAGCTGTCACTATCAGTGAAGCAAGCCATCATTAGGCTGAATAAAAATAAAACAAACCCATCAGAGAGATGGCAAAAACATTAGGCGTGGCCAAAACAACTGTTTGGAACATTCATAAAAAGAAGGAAAGCACCGGTGAGCTCAGCAACACCAAAAGACCCGGAAGACCACGAAAAAAAACTGTGGTGGATGACCGAAGAATTATTTCCCTGGTGAAGAAAACACCCTTCACAACAATTGGCCCGATCAAGAACTCTCTCCAGGAGGTAGGTGTATGTGTGTCAAAGTCAACAATCAAGAGAAGACTTCAGAGTGAATACAGAGGGTTTACCACAAGATGTAAACCATTGGTGAGCCTCAAAACCAGGAAGGCCAGATTAGAGTTTGCCAAACGACATCTAAATAAGCCTTTGCAGTTCTGGAAAACATCCTATGGACAGATGAGACCAAGATCAACTTGTACCAGAGTGATGGGAAGAGAAGAGTATGGAGAAGGAAAGGAACTGATCATGATCCTAAGCATATCACCTTATCAGTGAAGCATGGTGGTGGTAGTGTCATGGCGTGGGCATGTATGGCTGCCAATAGAACTGGTTCTCTTGTATTAATTGATGATGTGACTGCTGACAAAAGCAGAAGCATGAATTATGAAGTATTTCGGGCAATATTATCTGCTCAGATTCAGCCAAATGCTTCAGAACTCATTGGACGGCGCTTCACAGTGCACATGGACAATGAGCCAAAGCATACTGCAAAAGCAACCAAAGAGTTTCTTAAGGGAAAGAAGTGGAATATTATGCAATGGCCAAGTCAATTATCTGACCTGAATCCGATTGAGCATGCATTTCACTTTCTGAAGACAAAACTGAAGGGAAAATGCCCCAAGAACAAGCAGGAACTGAAGACAGTTACAGTAGAGGCCTGGCAGAGCATCACCAGGGGTGAAACCCAGCGTCTGGTGATGTCTATGCATTCCAGACTTCAGGCTGTAATTGACTGTAAAGGATTTTCAACCAAGTATTAAAAAGTGAAAGTTTGAGTTATGATTATTATTATGTCCCTTTACTTTTGGTTCTTTAACAAGTGGGAGGCACATATGCAAACTGTTGTAATTCCTACACCGTTCACCTGATGTGTATGTAAATACCCTCAAATTAAAGCTGACAGTTTGCAGTTAAAGCTCATCTTGTTCATTTCATTTCAAATCCATTGTGGTGGTGCATATAGCCAAAATGTTAGAATTGTGTCGATGTCCCAATATTTATGGACCTGACTGTAGATGTCCAGTATTAGAAATAGGTGACTGCATTCAATCTTCAATCACTCTGTATTCACTGCTTAGGGGATCACACTAAGGGGGGTCATTCGTGAACAGAACACCTCTCCAACGTGCCAGCCGCCATCGAATGTGAGCATTTGCCCACTCAAGTCGGGTACGATGACGAACTGCAGTCAGATCCAGACCCAGATGACAACGACAAACATGCAGATGAGCTTCCCTAAGACGGTTTCTGACAGTTTGTGCAGAAATTCTTTGGTTCTGCATACTGCAAATTGTTGCTGCAGTTGTCCGGGTGGCTGGTCTCAGATGATCATGGAGGTGAACATGCTGGATGTGGAGGTCCTGGGCTGGTGCGGTTACATGTGGTCTGCGGTTGTGAGGCCGGTTGGATGTACTGCCAAATTCTCTGAAACGCCTTTGGAGATGGCTTATAGTAGAGAAATGAACATTTATTGCATGGGCAAGTCAGCATGCCAATTGCACGCTCCCTCAAACGTTGCAACATCTGTGGCATTGTGCTGTGTGATCAAACTGCACATTCCAGAGTGGACTTTTATTGTGGGCAGTCTAAGGCACACCTGTGCTATATTTATGCTGTCTAATCAGCACCTTGATTTGCCACACCTGTAAGGTGGGATGGATTATGTCGGCAAAGGAGAAGTGCTCACTAACACAGATTTAGACAGATTTGTGAACAATATTTTAGAGTAATGGGTCTTTTGTGTATGTAGAATATGTTTCAGATCTTTGAGTTCAACTCATGCAAAATGGGAGCAAAACCAAAAGTGTTGCGTTTATATTTTTGTTTAGTGTATATATCAGCGGATACCTTTTACCCAGAGTGTTACTAAAAACCACAGTTACTAAAAACCACAGGGGAGAAATATTACTCTGAATTCTGTAGGTGGTGTACTGCCTCAGGCTGGAATGATTAGGCCCTTAGGTCACAATTCAAATTAGAACGACCTTTTAGTTAGCCACCCTATACCAAAGGTCATGTTTCTAGTAGTGTTGAGTGCGAATTTTCGAATCGCGAATATCGCCACTTTGAGAATTTGCAAATATTTAGAATATAGTGCTATATATTCGTATTCGCGAATAGTGTTGAATATTCTAATCGCGAATTTATCGCAAATATATTACATTGCCGTTTTTTCGCAATCAAGTAAACAATGACTAGAGATCACGAATTCTCGAATTTTGCGAATTTATGATGAATATTCGTCCTAAAATTTTCAAAATATTGCGAATTCGAATATTGCGTATGCTGCTCATCACTAGTGTCTAGCTATCCGACTGGACTGACGACTTGTAAACGTGAATATGCTGTCTCTGTTCTTCCTTCTTCATTTCCTTCTATCTCACAGTCTTCTGTGGTTAAGGCGCTGGTGAAGTCTGAGGAGCCTAGGCAAGTGGGTACCTTGACTCACCAGCAAAGGGAAAAAAAATGTTTGAGGAATGGCCTTTGCATATTTACTGCAATCCTGTCCTACTAAACCGAAGGCGGAAAACTTGATCTGATGATCGGGGAGGTCACTCAGACGCACAGGTATTTCCCAATAAAACTGACATGGTTCTGTCACTTGTTACTCTGTCCTCCCTAGGGAGATCAGTTTCTGGTTTAGCCTTTGTGTACTCAGGGGCTGCAGCAAATTTGGTTAATTTAAATTTTGTGTCTGCCTTGGGACTTGTGGTATGTAGAATCCATTCCGGTGTCTACTCCTTTAGCCAGAGGGTTTATTGAATATAAAACCTTTTATTTGGCAATTAAGTTAAATGAACAAGCTTGGTGTTTGCTGTATGAACAGAAAAACAGGGCGCACCATAGGGTAAAAATGTATGGGAAATTGAATAAACTCCAATTTAGGAGGCTCACCTTGAACGGTTGTGCCTATATAGGCACAAAGCTATTGAAGATGTGTCGGAGATAAAATCAATCCCCAATAGGTAGGTAGGTATGCAGCCACGGATGCAGGTGTCCTCAGATAAGTGTGCCAAGGCCCATACGAAGGATTAATGTAAAGTGGAAGAAAGGAACATCCCTCGGCGCAAGGAACCAACCAGATGCAAATGGCGTATCTTCAGAAGTATTTATTGCAAACTCACTATGCGTTTCGAGGACAAAATCCCCTTCATCAGGTGAATAATGTTGCATACATAGTGAGTTTGCAATAAATACTTCTGAAGATACGCCATTCACATCTGGTTGGTTCCTTGCACCGAGGGATGTTCCCTTCTTCCACTTTTTATTTGGTAATGAGGATTGGTTCTATTAATTCAGAGAAATGTTGTCACGGCCATGGTCATGGTCGTGACTCTTGAACCGCAGGCTATTGCCTGCGGTTTGTATGTAGGTGTTCAACCACAGGTGAGGGCCGCTAGTGTGCTGCCTCACTTGTGGTTGCCGCGGGCAACAAGTTATGTTGTACTGTTGCAGCATAGCAGCCTGAGCTGTTGCTAGGCAGCTTGCTGTAAGTGCATGCGGTTGCACTTGGCTTGTGTGTTTATGTATGCACTTTGTATGTCTGGTGTGCACGAGGTCTTATGTTAGGTGTGCACTGTGACATTTCCCTTCACTGTGGCTGTCCGTGGCAACGTTTGGTTTATGTACATGTGGTGGCAGTGTCTCGGCCTTCTGGCTGACTCCCAGGACATGGTTGCCACCCATGTCGTTGCTTGCGGTAACAGCTGCAGTGTGTTGTGCATTTGGACACTTCCCCTTTAGTGCTTTCACTCCCTGTTAGTCTTGGAAGGGTTAATTCCCTCTCCTTGTGTGTCTGTGTGGGTGTGGCCACTTTGGGCTATAAAGCCTCTTTGCATATCATTTGCTGGGGGGTTCTTCAGCCATGCTTTGCTGGAGACACCCTCCTGGTAATTCCACCTGCCAGTGGGGGCCACCCTTGTGGTCATAAAATTATTGTTATATATTTTTATACGCAATGTTCTGTTGATGTTTTCCTTTGTGATGTTATGCACCTATGGATCTGGGTTCCTGTGTGTTTGAGTGTGTGCTGTGTCCACTGGTGTTTGGGTGTGGACACTTGCTGTATTGCACGGGATCCAGTCTGTGTGTCTGTGGCAGGTAGGTGTGGAAGTGCTTTTCATCCTCCTGCCATATCCATAGGCCGTTTATGTTCTCTTCCCTTTGCAGCTTGGCTAGTGAGACTCCTGTTCCTCCGTGCCTAGGAAGAACAGGTCGTCTTACCCTGCTCCTTGTTCCAGGGCAATCCTGAGGGCTAGCAGGGACCCCAAGGCATACAGTGTATGAGTCCTCCGACCTTCAGGGTTGACTCATATGGTTAGGAGTCAGGGTCAGTTTAGGGACGCGATAGGAGGTGACCTGCTCCCTAATACTGTCGTCCTGGCCAAGCAGCGCTTAACATCTTCTGGCATCGCACGGCTGAGGGTTTTCCCCATCCTCAGCCGTGACAAATGTTCATTATATGTCATGAAAACTTTGTCTGCGGATGTCATTTTGCGATTACCCTGTTGAGGACGCATAGTCGAGTCTTTAACCACTTCAACCCCCCTAGCTGAAACACCCTTAATGACCAGGCCACTTTTTACACTTCTGCACTACACTACTTTCACCGTTAATTGCTCGGTCATGCAACTTACCACCCAAATGAATACTACCTCCTTTTCTTCTCACTAATAGAGCTTTCATTTGGTGGTATTTCATTGCTGCTGACATTTTTACTTTTTTTGTTATTAATCGAAATGACATTTTTCACTTTCAGTTGTAAAATTTTGCAAAAAAAACGACATCCATATATAAATTTTTCGCTAACTTTATTGTTCTACATGTCCTTGAGTAAAAAAAAATGTTTGAGTAAAAAAAAAAAAATGGTTTGGGTAAAAGTTATAGCGTTTACAAACTATGGTACAAAAATGTGAATTTCCGCTTTTTGAAGCAGCTCTGACTTTCTGAGCACCTGTCATGTTTCCTGAGGTTCTACAATGCCCAGACAGTACAAACACCCCACAAATGACCCCATTTCGGAAAGTAGACACCCTAGGTATTCACTGATAGGCATAGTGAGTTCATAGAACTTTTTATTTTTTGTCACAAGTTAGCGGAAAATGATGATTTTAATTTTTTTCTTTTTTTCTTACAAAGTCTCATATTCCACTAACTTGTGACAAAAAATAAAAACTTCCATGAACTCACTATGCCCATCACAAAATACCTTGGGGTGTCTTCTTTCCAAAATGGGGTCACTTGTGGGGTAGTTATACTGCCCTGGCATTTTAGGGGCCCAGATGCGTGAGAAGTAGTTTGAAATCAAAATCTGTAAAAAATGACCGCTGAAATCCGAAAGGTGCTCTTTGGAATGTGTGCCTCTTTGCCCACCTAGGCTGCAAAAAAGTGTCACACATCTGGTATCGCCGTACTCAGGAGAAGTTGGGGAATGTGTTTTGGGGTGTCATTTTACATATACCCATGCTGGGTGAGAGAAATATCTTGGCAAAAGACAACTTTTCCCTTTTTTTTTATATACAAAGTTGGCATTTGACACAAGATATTTATCTCACCCAGCATGGGTATATGTAAGATGACACCCCAAAAAACATTGCCCAACTTCTCTTGAGTACGGCGATACCACCACATGTGTGACACTTTTTTGCAGCGTAGATGCGCAAAGCGGCCCAAATTCCTTTTAGGAGGGCATTTTTAGACATTTGGATCCCAGACTTCTTCTCACGCTTTTGAGCCCCTAAAATGCCAGGGCAGTATAAATACCCCACATGTGACCCCATTTTGGAAAGAAGACACCCCAAGGTATTGAATGAGGGGCATGGCGAGTTCATAGAATATTTTTTTTTTAGCACAAGTTAGCGGAAATTGATTTTTTTTTGTATTTTCTCACAAAGTCTCCCTTTCCGCTAACTTGGGACAAAAATTTAAATCTTTCATGGACTCAATATGCCCCTCACGGAATACCTTGGGGTGTCTTCTTTCTGAAATGGGGTCACATGTGGGGTATTTATACTGCCCTGGCATTTTAGGGGCCCTAAAGCGTGAGAAGAAGTCTGGAATATAAATGTCTAAAAAATTTTTACGCATTTGGATTCCGTGAGGGGTATGATGAGTTCATGTGAGATTTTATTTTTTGACACAAGTTAGTGGAATATGAGACTTTGTAAGAAAAATAAAATAAAAATAAAATATCTATTTCCGCTAACTTGTGCCAAAAAAAATGTCTAAATGGAGCCTTACAGGGGGTGATCAATGACAGGGGGGTGATCAGGGAGTCTGTATGGGGTGATCACCCCCCTGTCATTGATCACCCCCCTGTAAGGCTCCATTCAGACGTCTGTATGTTTTTTACGGATCCACGGATACATGGATCGGATCCGCAAAACACATACGGACGTCTGAATGGAGCCTTACAGGGGGGGTGATCAATGACAAGAGGGTGATCAATGACGGGGGGTGATCAGGGAGTCTATATGGGTGATCACCCCCCTGTCATTGATCACCCCCTGTAAAGCTCCATTCAGACATCCATATGTGTTTTGCGGATCCGATCCATGTATCCGTGGATCCGTAAAAAAAAAAACATACGGACGTCTGAATGGAGCCTTACAGGGGGGTGATGAATGACAGGGGGGTGATCAATGACAGGGAGGTGATCAGGGAGTCTATATGGGTGATCACCCCCCTGTCATTGATCACCCCCCTGTAAGGCTCCATTCAGACGTCCGTATGTGTTTTGCGGATCCGATCCATGTATCCGTGGATTTGTAAAAAACATACGGATGTCTGAATGGAGCCTTACAGGGGGGTGATCAATGACAGGGGGGTGATCAAGGAATCTATATGGGTGATCACCCCCCTGTCATTGATCACCCCCCTGTAAGGCTCCATTCAGACGTCCGTATGTGTTTTGCGTATCCGATCCATGTATCCGTGGATCTGTAAAAATCATACGGACGTCTGAATGGAGCCTTACAGGGGGGTGATCAATGACAGGGGGGTGATCAATGACAGGGGGGTGATCAGGGAGTCTATGTGGATGATCACCCGCATGTCATTGATCACCCCCCTGTAAGGCTCCATTCAGACGTCCGTATATGTTTTGTGGATCCGATCCATGTATCCGCGTATCCGTAAAAAACATACGGACGTCTGAATGGAGCCTTACATGGGGGTGATCAATGACAGGGGGGTGATCAAGGAATCTATATGGGTGATCACCCCCCCTGTCAATGATCACCCCTTTGTAAGGCTCCATTCAGACGTCCGTAGGTGTTTTGCGGATCCGATCCATGTATTCGTGGATCCGTAAAAATCATACGGACGTCTGAATGGAGCCTTACAGGGGGGTGATCAATGACAGGGGGGTGATCAATGACAGGTGGGTGATCAGGGAGTCTATATGGGTGATCACCTGCCTGTCATTGATCACCCCCCTGTAAGGCTCCATTCAGACGTCCGTATGTGTTTTGCGGATCCGATCCATGTATCCGCGGATTCGTAAAAAACATACGAACGTCTGAATGGAGCCTTACAGGGGGGTGATCAATGACAGGGGAGTGATCAGGGAGTCTATGTGGGTGATCACCCGCCTGTCATTGATCACCCCCCTGTAAGGCTCCATTCAGACGTCCGTATGTGTTTTGCGGATCCGATCCATGTATCCGCGGATCTGTAAAAAACATACGGATGGCTGAATGGAGCCTTACAGGGGGGTGATCAATGACAGGGGGGTGATCAAGGAATCTATATGGGTGATCACCCCCCTGTCATTGATCACCACCCTGTAAGGCTCCATTCCGACGTCCGTATGTGTTTTGCGGATCCGATCCATGTATCCGTGGATCCGTAAAAATCATACGGACGTCTGAATGGAGCCTTACAGGGGGGTGATCAATGACATGGGGGTTGATCAGGGAGTCTATATGGGGTGATCATGGGTGATCAGGGGTTCATAAGCGGTTAATAAGTGACAGGGGGGGGTGTAGTGTAGTGTAGTGGTGGTTGGTGCTACTTTACACAGCTACCTGTGTCCTCTGGTGGTCGATCCAAACAAAAGGGACCACCAGAGGACCAGGTAGCAGGTATATTAGACGCTGTTATCAAAACAGCGTCTAATATACCTGTTAGGGGTTAAAAAAATCGCATCTCTAGCCTGCCAACGAACGATCGCCGCTGGCAGGCTGGAGATCCTGTCTCTTACCTTCGGTTCCTGTGAATGCGCACGACTGTGTGCGCGCGTTCACAGGAAATCACGGCTCTCGCGAGATGACGCGCCGATGCCTCACTTGGCGTAGAGCTGACGCCTCCGGACCGCGGATCTGCGTTAGGCGGTCCGGAGGCGGTTAAATAAAGTTCTCAGGATTTAACTAAATGGGGCCCCCACTGCTTTAATCATTGTCTCTCTATCCAGCTCTCGGGTCTGGAACTGGAGGAGGGACCACTACCTCAGGTCATCAAGGACTTTCAGGATGTGTTTTCCAAAGAGGTCTTGGAAGGTTTTCCCCCTCATAGAAACTACAATTGCGCCAATGAATTTGATTTATCTGGATATTGCTAAACTACAGAATCCTAGGCAGCCACAATTGGACTTGTTCTTTACCTGGTTTAACTTTATTGTTACTTTTTATCCTGGGTCCGGTAATGTGAATTCGGATGACTTATCATGTAGTTTTGGGACTTGTGATTCTATTGATACTGAACCTGGTAACCTTCTTCCCCCTTGTGTTGTTATTGCTGCCATTAGGCCTGATCTTGCCGCCGAAATGCAATATTGTCATATTCTGGCTCCTAGTAACCTTCCCTCTGGTAAATTGTTTGTTCCTCCAAATCTTCACCTTAAGGTTTTGGAGGATTCTCATTGCCTTGTACTGGTAGATCATCTGGGTTTTGCTGGGACAAAACATCTGGTCTCCAGAGCCTACTGGTGGCCAACTCAGCATGTGGTGTGTGTGCTAAGGCCAAGGTACCCAGGAGATGTCCTGCTGGTTTAGTTCATCCCTTGCCCATTCAAAAGAGACCTTGGACCCACATCACAATGGATTTCATTACGGACCTTCCACCCTCATGGGAAAAACGGCTATCTAGGTGGTCACTGATAGGTTCTCTAACATGTGAATAAACTTCCTGACATTTAGAAACAGGTTAAGGATCAAACTCTCCTTCTCATCTGCATTTCATCCTGAGACAAATGGATACATTTAAATGGTTAACCTGGTTTTGGAGCAGTTTTTGCTTTGTTGCTGACTATCAGAACGGGTGGAAGAGGTTTTTGCCCCTGGCAGAGTATGCTATTAACAACAAAAAAACAGGGTCGTACGTAAATGGGTCTGAACCAGACAGGCTATGCAGTACCAAACAAGAGACCGAGAGTGGTCAGAAGACAAGCTGAGACCAGAACCAGATGGACAACATAATACCAAACAAGAGACAGAGAGTGGTCAGAAGACAAGCTGGGGTCAGAGGAATGAGCAATCCAATAAACACAGAAACCGAGAACACAGCCAGTGTGTCAGAGACTATCACTGGCACTGGTGTATGGCCAGGAAGGGGTTTACATAGAGCACCAAGTTCCAGGATCAGAACCTGATATGGAGCCCCAAGTCATGACCTCAGTCAGAAACACTATCACATAGAAATAGAGCAGCTAAGCAATGAGCCCACTGCTAATCTCCTCCAGCACAAGCCCGCTCTGAGGAGAAACATTGCATACTGTTGCTAAGGATGTTGTTGCATCACCAGAGGGAGTGGCTTAGCAGTGCGTCTCTCCCGGCCTGGACAGGGGAGTTTGTGACAATGTAGTGTATGCAAGTTCCACAATGTATGCAAGTGGTGGCAACCAGTCCTGCTCACATTCTAGGACAAGTTGCTGGCGGCCATTTAAAATCATTCCTTGAGAATCCCATTAAATCCTCCACTTAGCTCAGTGATTGGACTCTGAGCCAGGAACCTGAATGGCTTCCAATCTCACTGATAGGTTGACCAGTTGAGGCTTGACCAGTCAGAGCATGGCAAATCTCCCCACATAGCTATTCGCTGTATCTTGGCTAGGTAAACTCCTGTCAACATGTTTATAGCTCTCAAGGCCATTCATGCTCGTCTTGGCCAAGAAATACACATTCTTTGCATGTGGATATGTAACAACTACAGCACACTATATTCCTTCATGCACAAGAAACATACTAACATCAAAATAGAGTATATATCAGACAAGATGGTGGAATTGATTTCTTTCACAAATAAAAATTAACTACCTACTACCTATGAACATAAGGGCACATTTATTAAGACCAGCGTTTTAGATGCTGATCTTAATAACCCCTATGGCTGGCGGTGGATCCGCCGAAGTTATGAAGAGGCACCAGTTCTAAAGGTCAGACAGCACCAGTTTAAAAGGTAAGGCAGCTTCCTTGCTGGCTTCCATTAAGACCATTTTCTACGCCTAAAACAGGCAAAGAAAGTGATGAATGAGATGGGCCTGCCGACCTCTTCCCTGCCCACACTACGCACACTTTTAGGGCTCATGCGCAAGACCATATGTATTTTATGCAAATTGCAGAATGCAAAATACAGATACCATCCGTGTGCATTTGCTTTTTTACAGACCTATTAACTTTAATGGGTGTGTGGTTGCAGCCAAGTATAGGACACGTTCTATCTTTTTGCACCGGCCTGCGCATGTGCCATACTATACACTTTGTGGTCAGCGGCATCGTTCATGAGCATTAACCGCTGGTAATTTGCTGACTGCTTGTGTGATAGAGAGGCCAGTAAGCAATGCATACGCCGTAGGCTGAACGATGTGGGTATCGTATGGTGCACGTGCAGGCCACTGCTGGTGTTCACAGGCACACACTGAAGATAGTAATGTCACATGGATTCTGGGCAGGCTAACTGCGAAAGAGGGGAGGAGTTTTTGCTGAGTAGCGCTGGGGATCTAGGCACTTGGAGCGGCAAACACTGCCCCTGGGCACTTGCAAAGCTCATTTGCATATGGCTTAAACTCCATTGTTGGAACATTGAAGCTATGGAAGTGGCAAAATATAGTACTATGTATTATCTGTGTGTGTGACCCACAATGTGGTATGAGCAGTTTGACATGACTGAAGCTGGTGACAGACTATGTTGTTGCACAACCTTTTGAGGGAATCATTGCAATCAAGCTACAGTATTTATGTAACTTTCAATGACACTTCTGCACCTGTTCTCTGGTATTTTGGCCAACTTCTTGCCAAAAAGGCCTGCTCCAGCTGTCTTAGGTTTGAGGGGTGCATTCTCCAGACTTCATGTTTCAGCACCTTCCACAGATATCACTGACTGGAAATAGCCCCTTTTAGGATATAACTTTTAATAATGCCATTAAAAACCCCACGCAATTGTCACTGTAGGGGGAGTGTTAGATTTAAATATATATGTATATATGCCTACTTATATATGCATATATATTAACCCTTTTATATACAGTGTGAGCCCAGTACATGGGCCTATACAGGTGGTGTGTATATATATATATATATATATATATATATATATATATATATATATATATATATAGAGAGAGAGAGAGAGCGAGAGAAGTATGTATGCCCCTTTGTCAGCATGCATGTGTAGCATCCCAATTGCATACCTGGGCACTGCAAAGCTTGTTATTAAATATGTTATATCATTCTGTATTGCACTTTTATGTAAAATCTATGTTAACAGGCTGTTAGGTGCACTACACTTATTCCACCACTAGATGGGGATAGCACCACATCCTATATATACCACAGTTCAGGCCTAGTTAGTTACTTGGAGGGAGTTGGAGGAACTGGAGTGAGGAGCAAGAGGGAAGGGGAGGACCACCTCCTCTCAGCTCTCTCTTGGGCTCCACGGCCCAGAGGAGCCAATTTGTTTGTCTCAGTATCAAGACAGGAAAATAGGCAGAGATGAGACCTTATTCTACCATCTACTCTTCTGGGGTGCCAAGTGGACTTTATCATTGCTAGGTCAAAAAACAAAGGAAGGACAATAACCATTATTCTAGACTTCAGGCGCCTTTGTACCAAGGTGAAGGTTTATCAGCTTTCGGAAGCCTCACCATTATTTCAAGGACAGACAGGCCATCTTTTGTAGCACTTGTGTGTAGAAGATAAGGACCTAAACCACCGTTACTGAGATTAGAACAAGGCAAAGAGCTAAATGCCAGTGAGTACACAATCTCCTACTATAGCCTGAGATATAGCCACATATACAGCCTGTTACCTGGAATTACAACATTCAACCTTCATATGCACGAGAGACTGTTTATATCTGGATGCAAATTGCTGTTAAGACCCTGTTTACAGTAAAGTTCTTAGTTGGATTCGAACCCTGTCTCATTCTTCTATCTCCATACTACAACCACTCTCATCATTTTGCACCACCAAGGTGCTGGCTTCACGATTTAACCTAATTCAGGGTCCCAACCGCACAAGCACCCAGAAAATCCAATCACCTTCAAGGGCACCTCAATCACCACCTGGCCGGTGTCCCCTGTAATAGAGTGTGCTCCGAAGAATTTGGTGCTGTTCTCCCCTTCACTGCAGCCCGGCCCAGGGAGCGTCCAAACTGTGAGTAAAGAACTAACTGTTTATTATTCCTTGGTATATCGTCACCTCACAAGTTATCCCCCTGGGGTCCCGGTGGGCTGCCTTAAATTGGTGTCACAAACAGTATACAAATCCTTTGTGCCTTATAGAACATGATACAAACCCTTTGTGCCTTATAGAACAGGATTTCGGAAAACAGTAATAAAACAGTTTGCCATAGTGGACTGCCTTATGTGAATGAGCCTCATTTGTTTGACTGTTTTACTGGGCCAAAGAACTGTTCAAAATACTTAAAAAGTGCATGGATGTGCTATGCCAATAGTCTACTCTAAAAATGCACTGTTAAAACTGGAGAAATCGCAGATTTTTGTGTCACTAAAACTGCTTGTTGTGAATGAATTGACTTTTTCCTTGCACCAAAAATGGCTGCCGGAGGCCTTCTTGCTTAATCTATGGTGCCATCCTTGTGCAAAACGCCCTGTTTGGAGGGAAAAATTAAGTGCCACCTCCCCTATGCTGCAGAACCTAGGGGGCGTGCAAGAGGAAAGGTGGAGCCTGCGTGATCAATGGATCAGTCTGCTAGACGAGTTGCTGTTTTCAGACATGCAGAGAGACGCTGTGCCTGCAGATATGTTAACACCGCCTGGGCCAGAGTGTGAGATGGGTGCACCGCCTGCATACACATCAGGTGAAGGACTGCCAGCCCCAGAGGGAGAGACATCAGTAAGCTTACCATTCCCATGTTTACAGGTCAACAGACTTTTGCACTTTAATTATTATGTTGAAATATAAAGGTTTAATACTCTAAGGACTTGGTTGGACTTTGCCAAGGACTTTGTACCCCATTTGTGAGATCAACGCCCATTTGTGTCCCAGCCGCACAAACACCCAGAAAATCCAATCACCATCAAGGGCACCTCAATCACCACCTGGCCGATATCCCCTGTAATAGAGTGTGCCCCGGAGAATTTGGTGCTGTTCTCCCCTTCACTTCAGCCCGGCCCAGGGAGCGTCCAAACAGTGAGTAAAGAACTGTTTATTATTCCTAGGTACACGTCACCTCACAAGTTATCCCCATGCGGTCCCGGTGGGCTGCACATTTCGACATATATATATATATATATATAAAACGAAAAAAAGCCAGCAACACACCATAGATTTCAAAAGGAACACGTGCGGTTTATTCACCCAATGTCAGGTAGCAGCAACATTTCAACCGCTTGTTGCGGTCTTTCTCAAGCTTGATTTCTCACTGGCCTGATTTGCACCCGAACAAGAGAGTGTGCTGCATCTTCATTTTCCCAGTTCATATATTTATATACAGACGTGGACAAAATTGTTGGTACCCTTTGGTCAATGAAAGAAAAAGTCACAATGGTCACAGAAATAACTTTAATCTGACAAAAGTAATAATAAATTAAAATTCTATAAATGTTAACCAATGAAAGTCAGACATTGTTTTTCAACCATGCTTCAACAGAATTATGTAAAAAAATAAACTCATGAAACAGGCATGGACAAAAATGATGGTACCCCTAGAAAACACAGAACATAATGTGACCAAAGGGACATGTTAATTCAAGGTGTGTCCACTAATTAGCATCACAGGTGTCTACAACCTTGTAATCAGCCATTGGGCCTATATATATGGCTCCAGGTAATCACTGTGTTGTTTGGTGATATGGTGTGTACCACACTCGACATGGACCAGAGGAAGCAAAGGAAAGAGCTGTCTCAAGAGATCAGAAAGAAAATTATAGACAAGCATGTTAAAGGTAAAGGCTATAAGACCATCTCCAAGCAACTAGATGTTCCTGTGAGTACAGTTGCACATATTATTCATAAGTTTAAGATCCATGGGACTGTAGCCAACCTCCCTGGACGTGGCCGCAGGAGGAAAATTGATGACAAATCTAAGAGACGGATAATCCGAATGGTAACAAAAGAGCCTAGAAAGACTTCTAAAGAGATTCAAGGTGAACTTCATGCTCAAGGAACATCAGTGTCAGATCGCACCATCCGTCGTTGTTTGAGCCAAAGTGGACTACATGGGAGACGACCAAGGAGGACACCATTGTTGAAAACGAATCATAAAAAAGCAAGACTGGAATATGCCAAACTACATGTTGACAAGCCACAAAGCTTCTGGGAGAATGTCCTGTGGACAGATGAGACAAAAATCGAAGTTTTTGCCAAGGCACATCAGCTGTATGTTCACAGACGAAAAAATGAAGCATATCAAGAAAAGAACACTGTCCCTACTGTGAAACATGGAGGAGGCTCTGTTATGTTCTGGGGCTGCTTTGCTGCGTCTGGCACAGGGTGTCTTGAATCTGTGCAGGGTACAATGAAATCTCAAGACTATCAAGGAATTCTAGAGAGAAATGTACTAGCCAGTGTCAGAAAGCTTGGTCTCAGTCGCAGGTCATGGGTCTTGCAACAGGACAATGACCCAAAACACACCGCTAAAAACACCCAAGAATGGCTAAGAGGAAAAAATTGGACTATTCTAAAGTGGCCTTCTATGAGCCCTGACCTCAATCCTATTGAGCATCTTTGGAAGGAGCTGAAACATGCAGTCTGGAAAAGGCACCCTTCAAACCGGACACAACTGGAGCAGTTTGCTCATGAGGAGTGGGCCAAAATACCTGCTGAGAGGTGCAGATGTCTCATTGACAGTTACAGGAAGCGTTTGATTGCAGTGATTGCCTCAAAAGGTTGCGCAACAAAATATTAAGTTAGGGGTACCATCATTTTTGTCCATGCCTGTTTCATGAGTTTATTTTTTTACATAATTCTGTTGAAGCATGGTTGAAAAACAATGTCTGACTTTCATTGGTTAACATTTATAGAATTTTAATTTATTATTACTTTTGTCAGATTAAAGTTATTTCTGTGACCATTGTGACTTTTTCTTTCATTGACCAAAGGGTACCAACAATTTTGTCCACGTCTGTATATCTATCTATATATATATATATATATATATATATAGGTATGTGGGCTTATACCTGCCCATTTATGCCCCAGGTTTATATTAAGTATATATATGTATATAGATGTGCCCCAAGTATCTATCTATCTATATATATATATATATATATATATATATATATATATATACATATATATATACGCAAAAACACAAAATGCAATCGCACACTGCAACCAGCACTCTGCCCTGCCTTTATGCTGGATGTTGAATAAGGCATTGGTGTACATTATGGCCAAAGCGTAATAAGCCACTCACCACGTCAAGGTCGCCTCTATAAGTGGTCCCTAACACTACTTCCTACCTTTTATGGGCCATGACAGCCACACAAAGTCCAGGGAGTGTAGGTACAGCATGCACGCCAAGCACAATCTGCTTTTAACCCCGTCCGGTGCCATTACAGCTTTCATCGGATCCAGGGATGCAAGTACCAACACGCATACTGAGCCCACTATATACTTCTTCTGGAGCCTAATGGAAGTGTTAGGGACCAGTGTTAGGGACCACTCATTAAGGCGACCTTGACATGGTGAGTGGCTTATTACGCTTTGGCCAAAATGTACACCAATGCCTTATTCAACATCCAGCATAAAGGCAGGGCAGAGTGCTGGTTGCAGTGTGCGATTGCATTTTGTGTTTTTGCATTTGTATTTGTTTTTCGCCATAGCAATCTGCACCTGCTAGGGGTTGTGCGGGCTGAATCTCCCATATATATATTTATATGCTTGAATGTGGCCAAAATTCCCCCCTCTCGGATGCCCCCCCCCCCCCCTCTGGAATGCGCCTGCAGGAAGGGAGGCCGACAACTGGACAATTATGTCCAGTTTCGGCCACTCCAAAGGACAGAGAATCAATTCAGATCCTCTGCCCTTTGATAACATCTCAGGCAAGGCCAGAAATGTTCTGCACTACAAAGGCAGTGGAACAAAGAGCTCCCCCACCCCTGTTGGTTATATACCTCTGCGTGCAGACGCCAGCGCAGGAAGGCGGGATTGAGCAAGCTGGGGACAGTAGCCTGGACACCCCCATAAGAAGACAGCGCAGGAAGCCATGCGCCAGGCTGCACTGCGCTATCAGTGACCCCCCCAACCAGGCAGCGCTGAGCAGTTAGGAGGAGGAGACCATGAAGAGAATTATCCCCAGGACAACGAGCAAACCCTGGACATGAGCATTCTTGGCTGAGTATCCTCATCCCCATTATACTACCAACGCATTTAACCCCTCATTCCATCCTGCATTAACCCCTTTTCCATATCCCACTGCCACCAATCCCCTGCCCTGCATTATACCCTGCTAATTTACCCCTACACCTCTGTTCCCTTGAAATAGCCCAGTATTAACCCTTTACTGGGCTAATCCAAATAGTTAACCCCCTTGTTATCCCCATAGGGACAATATAGTGCCAGGAGGGTGGGCTGCTGATATTTATGTGTGTATGTAAGTGTGTTATCTAAATAGATTTGTGGGGTGGAATTGTGTAAATTATTGTACTGTGTAGTGTAGTTAGGTGTAATATTATATTGCTGTGTTGTATTGCTGTACTGTGGTTTGTGCGTCTATATGTATATATATTTATGACCATTGATACATAAATATATATAGATGTAGCATATTAGTAGACTGTAAACGTGTTATTGTTTGTAATAAATATACTTTATTGTTCATAACGCAGTGTATAGTCATTTATAGTCGCCGCCGTAGTAGCAGCAATAGTCGCATATAGTTCAGTAAATAGGTAAGGTAACAGAGTTTAAGGTATAACTACTAAGGTATACCTTATTTAAGGTATAACTAGGCGGAGACATCAATAGGTGACTCACGCCCATTTATGAATATAAATTATTGATATTAACCCAAAATATCAATAATTAATATTTCCCTTTACATTAGTGAGCCAGGAGACATTATTAGGCGGGGTCACAGTAGATGATTGTACGCCTATTTATGAATGTTAATTATTGATATTAACCAAAATATTAATAATTCATATTTTTTTTACATTGGCGAGCCAGGCCCACTGCTAAAGAATTCATTTTTTTGTGTTTGGCTTTTATGAGGAAAATCGCTTACGCTGTGAACTAGTCAGGCGGGAGGGATGCGGTCAGTGGATTCTGAGCATCCAGAGCCTGATAGTTCGGACAGGTAGAGCGGTTTTTCAATCAGAACCAAACTCAGGGCAATATCTACAGCAGAGAACCAACAATCTCTTGATTTTTGATTTTTAACGATTTTCTGATTGCCTTTCACGAATCTCAAACACGTGCGAGCGTCTGCGGGAGAAGTCGTTGCATACGGCCACTGTGAGAGAACCATCGCCGTTGGAGCTGAACAAAAGTCCGGCTGGTCAGGAGAAGGCGTTCCGGATACTACAGGACTATCTCCACGTAGCACACAAAGGACAAGAAAGGACAGCACCAAAGAAAATGTCCTCTCATCAAAACGTAAGTATGGACTTCTGCCCACTACAGCAATTAGCAAGACACAGTACATTCAACCCCATCCTCCCCACCACTTACAAGTCAGCAGAAATGCTGTGGTCCGATTTGTTAGCACAGGCTTGTAGTTATGACAAGCTATGTGTTAACAAACGAACAGTATTGAATAAGGCAACCAAATGGTTTCAGATGCTAGCCAAACTAGTGCATACATTTGAGGTCAGCAACTGCAAGCCAAAGAAAGTTGCGCTGGTGTCTTGGTCAACAGAAACAATTCCTCCGACCATTCATTGCCGGTGCTGTGCCAGTAATTCAAACCAGGTTTCGGCATTGCAGGCACAGCTGGCGGAGAATATACAGTCTACCGTGGACCAAGACACGCAGGTGACTAAAATAGAGTCACAGTTGGTAGAGCTGCAGAGGCAGAAGGAGGAGGTTGAGGCTCAGTTGACTCAGTCCTATGCTGAGATCAAGGCCTTCAAGGAACAGGCTGCCTCTACTGATGTGACGGTAGCCAAATTGAATGACGAGATTGTTGTAAGGTCTAAATTGATGACTGGCATGCAACATGTCATCAGCAATTTCGCCAAAATGGCGCCAGCCCTTTTTTTTTTCTTTAAAGTCAGGGCCAGAATCTCCCAAAATTTTACCCTGTGCAGGGCAAAAAGGAGGAAGATTAGTCTGTGACAGACCAAATGTCCCAAAATCCAAGCCTGTCCAGATTAACAGAGATTTTTCCCTGACTTTGGGAAAAATAAATATCGTGAATAGAGTTGAGCGAACACCTGGATGTTCGGGTTCGAGAAGTTTGGCCGAACTTCCAGAAAATGTTCGGGTTCGGGATCCGAACCCGATCCGAACTTCGTCCCGAACCCGAACCCCATTGAAGTCAATGGGGACCCGAACTTTTCGGCACTAAAAAGGCTGTAAAACAGCCCAGGAAAGGGCTAGAGGGCTGCAAAAGGCAGCAACATGTAGGTAAATCCCCTGCAAACAAATGTGGATAGGGAAATGAATTAAAATAAAAATTAAATAAATAAAAATTAACCAAAATCAATTGGAGAGAGGTCCCATAGCAGAGAATCTGGCTTCCGGTCACCCACCACTGGAACAGTCCATTCTCAGATATTTAGGCCCTGGAACCCAGGCAGAGGAGAGAGGTCCCGTAACAGACAATCTGGCTTCATGTCAGCAGAGAATTAGTCTGCATGTCATAGCAGAGAATGAGGCTTCACGTCAGCCACCACTGCAACAGTCCATTGGCATATATTTAGGCCCAGCACACAGGCAGAGGAGAGAGGTCCCGTAACAGACAATCTGGCTTCATGTCAGTAGAGAATCAGTCTGCATGTCATAGCAGAGAATCAGGCTTCACGTCACCCACCACTGCAACAGTCCATTGTCATAAATTTAGGCCCAGCACCCAGGCAGAGGAGAGAGGTCCCATAACAGACAATCTGGCTTCATGTCAGCAGAGAATTAGTCTGCATGTCATAGCAGAGAATGAGGCTTCACGTCAGCCACCACTGTAAGAGTCCATTGTCATAAATTTAGGCCCAGCACCCAGGCAGAGGAGAGAGGTCCCGTAACAGACAATCTGGCTTCATGTCAGCAGAGAATCAGTCTGCATGTCATAGCAGAGAATGAGGCTTCACGTCAGCCACCACTGCAACAGTCCATTGGCATATATTTAGGCCCAGCACACAGGCAGAGGAGAGAGGTCCCGTAACAGACAATCTGGCTTCATGTCAGCAGAGAATTAGTCTGCATGTCATAGCAGAGAATGAGGCTTCACGTCAGCCACCACTGCAACAGTCCATTGGCATATATTTAGGCCCAGCACACAGGCAGAGGAGAGAGGTCCCGTAACAGACAATCTGGCTTCATGTCAGTAGAGAATCAGTCTGCATGTCATAGCAGAGAATCAGGCTTCACGTCACCCACCACTGCAACAGTCCATTGTCATAAATTTAGGCCCAGCACCCAGGCAGAGGAGAGAGGTCCCGTAACAGACAATCTGGCTTCATGTCAGCAGAGAATTAGTCTGCATGTCATAGCAGAGAATGAGGCTTCACGTCACCCACCACTGTAAGAGTCCATTTTCATAAGTTTAGGCCCAGCACCCAGGCAGAGGAGAGAGGTCCTGTAACAGAGAATCTGACTTCATGTCAGCAGAGAATTAAACTGCATGTCATAGCAGAGAATGAGGCTTCATGTCAGCCACCACTGCAACAGTCCATTGGCATATATTTAGGCCCAGCACACAGGCAGAGGAGAGAGGTCCCGTAACAGACAATCTGGCTTCATGTCAGTAGAGAATCAGTCTGCATGTCATAGCAGAGAATCAGGCTTCACGTCACCCACCACTGCAACAGTCCATTGTCATAAATTTAGGCCCAGCACCCAGGCAGAGGAGAGAGGTCCCGTAACAGACAATCTGGCTTCATGTCAGCAGAGAATTAGTCTGCATGTCATAGCAGAGAATGAGGCTTCACGTCACCCACCACTGTAAGAGTCCATTTTCATAAGTTTAGGCCCAGCACCCAGGCAGAGGAGAGAGGTCCCGTAACAGAGGATCTGACTTCATGTCAGCAGAGAATTAGTCTGCATGTCATAGCAGAGAATGAGGCTTCACGTCAGCCACCACTGCAACAGTCCATTGGCATATATTTAGGCCCAGCACACAGGCAGAGGAGAGAGGTCCCGTAACAGACAATCTGGCTTCATGTCAGTAGAGAATCAGTCTGCATGTCATAGCAGAGAATCAGGCTTCACGTCACCCACCACTGCAACAGTCCATTGTCATAAATTTAGGCCCAGCACCCAGGCAGAGGAGAGAGGTCCCGTAACAGACAATCTGGCTTCATGTCAGCAGAGAATTAGTCTGCATGTCATAGCAGAGAATGAGGCTTCACGTCACCCACCACTGTAAGAGTCCATTTTCATAAGTTTAGGCCCAGCACCCAGGCAGAGGAGAGAGGTCCCGTAACGGAGGATCTGACTTCATGTCAGCAGAGAATTAGTCTGCATGTCATAGCAGAGAATGAGGCTTCACGTCACCCACCACTGTAAGAGTCCATTTTCATAAGTTTAGGCCCAGCACCCAGGCAGAGGAGAGAGGTCCTGTAACAGAGAATCTGACTTCATGTCAGCAGAGAATTAAACTGCATGTCATAGCAGAGAATGAGGCTTCATGTCAGCCACCACTGCAACAGTCCATTGGCATATATTTAGGCCCAGCACACAGGCAGAGGAGAGAGGTCCCGTAACAGACAATCTGGCTTCATGTCAGTAGAGAATCAGTCTGCATGTCATAGCAGAGAATCAGGCTTCACGTCACCCACCACTGCAACAGTCCATTGTCATAAATTTAG
The DNA here is from genome assembly GCF_014858855.1 of Bufo gargarizans. Lineage (NCBI taxonomy): Eukaryota > Metazoa > Chordata > Amphibia > Anura > Bufonidae > Bufo > Bufo gargarizans. Next base: position 83,920,496 of record NC_058087.1, on the reverse strand, counting down.
GCCCAGCACCCAGGCAGAGGAGAGAGGTCCCGTAACAGACAATCTGGCTTCATGTCAGCAGAGAATTAGTCTGCATGTCATAGCAGAGAATGAGGCTTCACGTCACCCACCACTGTAAGAGTCCATTTTCATAAGTTTAGGCCCAGCACCCAGGCAGAGGAGAGAGGTCCCGTAACAGAGGATCTGACTTCATGTCAGCAGAGAATTAGTCTGCATGTCATAGCAGAGAATGAGGCTTCACGTCAGCCACCACTGCAACAGTCCATTGGCATATATTTAGGCCCAGCACACAGGCAGAGGAGAGAGGTCCCGTAACAGACAATCTGGCTTCATGTCAGTAGAGAATCAGTCTGCATGTCATAGCAGAGAATCAGGCTTCACGTCACCCACCACTGCAACAGTCCATTGTCATAAATTTAGGCCCAGCACCCAGGCAGAGGAGAGAGGTCCCGTAACAGACAATCTGGCTTCATGTCAGCAGAGAATTAGTCTGCATGTCATAGCAGAGAATGAGGCTTCACGTCACCCACCACTGTAAGAGTCCATTTTCATAAGTTTAGGCCCAGCACCCAGGCAGAGGAGAGAGGTCCCGTAACGGAGGATCTGACTTCATGTCAGCAGAGAATTAGTCTGCATGTCATAGCAGAGAATGAGGCTTCACGTCAGCCACCACTGCAACAGTCCATTGGCCTATATTTAGGCCCAGCACCCAGGCAGAGGAGAGAGGTCCCGTAACAGACAATCTGGCTTCATGTCAGCAGAGAATCAGTCTTCATATCATATCAGAGAATCAGGCTTCACGTCACCCACCACTGTAAGAGTCCATTTTCATAAATTTAGGCCCAGCACCCAGGCAGAGGAGAGAGGTCCCGTAACAGAGGATCTGGCTTCATGTCAGCAGAGAATCATTCTGCATGTCATAGCAGAGAATCAGGCTTCACGTCACCCAACATTGGAACAGTCCATTGGCATATATTTAGGCCCCGGCACCCAGACAGAGGAGAGGTTCATTCAACTTTGGGTAGCCTCGCAATATAATGGTAAAATGAAAATAAAAATAGGATTGAATGAGGAAGTGCCCTGGAGTACAATAATATATGGTTAAGGGGAGGTAGTTAATGTCTAATCTGGACAAGGGACGGACAGATCCTGTGGGATCCATGCCTGGTTCATTTTTATGAACGTCAGCTTGTCCACATTGGCTGTAGACAGGCGGCTGCGTTTGTCTGTAATGACGCCCCCTGCCGTGCTGAATACACGTTCAGACAAAACGCTGGCCGCCGGGCAGGCCAGCACCTCCAAGGCATAAAAGGCTAGCTCTGGCCACGTGGACAATTTAGAGACCCAGAAGTTGAATGGGGCCGAACCATCAGTCAGTACGTGGAGGGGTGTGCACATGTACTGTTCCACCATGTTAGTGAAATGTTGCCTCCTGCTAACACGTTGCGTATCAGGTGGTGGTGCAGTTAGCTGTGGCGTGTTGACAAAAGTTTTCCACATCTCTGCCATGCTAACCCTGCCCTCAAAGGAGCTGGCATTGACACAGCTGCCTTGGCGACCTCTTGCTCCTCCTCTGCCTTGGCCTTGGGCTTCCACTTGTTCCCCTGTGACATTTGGGAATGCTCTCAGTAGCGCGTCTACCAACTTGCTCTTGTACTCGCGCATCTTCCTATCACGCTCAAGTGCAGGAAGTAAGGTGGGCACATTGTCTTTGTAGCGTGGATCCAGCAGGGTGGCAACCCAGTAGTCCGCACAGGTTAAAATGTTGGCAACTCTGCTGTCGTTGCGCAGGCACTGCAGCATGTAGTCGCTCATGTGTGCCAGGCTGCCCAGGGGTAAGGACAAGCTGTCCTCTGTGGGAGGCGTATCGTCTTCGTCCTGCCTTTCCCCCCAGCCACGCACCAGTGATGGACCCGAGCTGCGTTGGGTGCCACCCCGCTGTGACCATGCTTCATCCTCATCCTCCTCCACCTCCTCCTCATCCTCGTCCTCCTCGTCCTCCAGTAGTGGGCCCTGGCTGGCCACATTTGTACCTGGCCTCTGCTGTTGCCAAAAACCTCCCTCTGAGTCACTTCGAAGAGACTGGCCTGAAAGTGCTAAAAAAATGACCCCTCTTCCTCCTCCTCCTCCTCCTCCTGGGCCACCTCCTCTTCCATCATCGCCCTAAGTGTTTTCTCAAGGAGACATAGAAGTGGTATTGTAACGCTGATAACGGCGTCATCGCCACTGGCCATGTTGGTGGAGTACTCGAAACAGCGCAACAGGGCACACAGGTCTCGCATGGAGGCCCAGTCATTGGTGGTGAAGTGGTGCTGTTCTGTAGTGCGACTGACCCGTGCGTGCTGCAGCTGAAACTCCACTATGGCCTGCTGCTGCTCGCACAGTCTGTCCAGCATGTGCAAGGTGGAGTTCCACCTGGTGGGCACGTCGCATATGAGGCGGTGAGCGGGAAGGCCGAAGTTACGCTGTAGCGCAGACAGGCGAGCAGCAGCAGGATGTGAACGCTGGAAGCGCGAACAGACGGCCCGCACTTTATGCAGCAGCTCTGACATGTCGGGGTAGTTGTGTATGAACTTCTGCACCACCAAATTCAGCACATGCGCCAAGCAAGGGATGTGCGTCAAATTGGCTAGTCCCAGAGCTGCAACGAGATTTCGCCCATTATCACACACCACCAGGCCGGGCTTGAGGCTCACCGGCAGCAACCACTCGTCGGTCTGTTGTTCTATACCCCGCCACAACTCCTGTGCGGTGTGGGGCCTGTCCCCCAAACATATGAGTTTCAGAATGGCCTGCTGACGTTTACCCCGGGCTGTGCTGAAGTTGGTGGTGAAGGTGTGTGGCTGACTGGATGAGCAGGTGGAAGAAGAGGAGGAGGAAGCCGAGAAGGAAGAGGTGGCAACAGGAGGCAAAGAATGTTGCCCTGCGATCCTTGGCGGCGGAAGGACGTGCGCCAAACAGCTCTCCGCCTGGGGACCAGCTGCCACTACATTTACCCAGTGTGCAGTTAGGGAGATATAGCGTCCCTGGCCGTGCTTACTGATCCACGTATCTGTGGTTAGGTGGACTTTGCTACAGATGGCGTTGCGCAGTGCACACTTGATTTTATCGGATACTTGGTTGTGCAGGGAAGGCACGGCTCTCTTGGAGAAGTAGTGGCGGCTGGGAACAACATACTGTGGGACAGCAAGCGACATGAGCTGTTTGAAGCTGTCTGTGTCCACCAGCCTAAATGACAGCATTTCATAGGCCAGTAGTTTAGAAATGCTGGCATTCAGGGCCAGGGATCGAGGGTGGCTAGGTGGGAATTTACGCTTTCTCTCAAATGTTTGTGAGATGGAGAGCTGAACGCTGCCGTGTGACATGGTTGAGACGCTTGGTGACGGAGGTGGTGGTGGTGGTGTTGGTGGTACATCCCCTGTTTGCTGGGCGGCAGGTGCCAACGTTCCTCCGGAGGCGGAGGAAGAGGCCGAGGCGGCAGCAGCAGAAGAGGCCGAGGCGGCAGCAGCAGAAGAGGTAGCAGGGGGAGCCTGAGTGACTTCCTTGGTTTTAAGGTGTTTACTCCACTGCAGTTCATGCTTTGCATGCAGGTGCCTGGTCATGCAGGTTGTGCTCAGGTTCAGAACGTTAATGCCTCGCTTCAGGCTCTGATGGCACAGCATGCAAACCACTCGGGTCTTGTCGTCAGCACATTGTTTGAAGAAGTGCCATGCCAGGGAACTCCTTGAAGCTGCCTTTGGGGTGCTCGGTCCCAGATGGCGGCGGTCAGTAGCAGGCGGAGTCTCTTGGCGGCGGGTGTTCTGCTTTTGCCCACTGCTCCCTCTTTTGCTACGCTGTTGGCTCGGTCTCACCACTGCCTCTTCCTCCGAACTGTGAAAGTCAGTGGCACGACCTTCATTCCATGTGGGGTCTAGGACCTCATCGTCCCCTGCATCGTCTTGATCCCTGACCTCCTGTTCAGTCTGCACACTGCAGAAAGACGCAGCAGTTGGCACCTGTGTTTCGTCATCATCAGAGACATGCTGAGGTGGTATTCCCATGTCCTCATCATCAGGAAACATAAGTGGTTGTGCGTCAGTGCATTCTATGTCTTTCACCGCTGGGGAAGGGCTAGGGGGATGCCCTTGGGAAACCCTGCCAGCGGAGTCTTCAAACAGCATAAGAGACTGCTGCATAACTTGAGGCTGAGACAGTTTCCCTGGTATGCATGGGGGTGATGTGACAGACTGATGGGGTTGGTTTTCAGGCGCCATCTGTGCGCTTTCTGCAGAAGACTGGGTGGGAGATAATGTGAACGTGCTGGATCCACTGTCGGCCACCCAATTGACTAATGCCTGTACCTGCTCAGGCCTTACCATCCTTAGAACGGCATTGGGCCCCACCATATATCGCTGTAAATTCTGGCGGCTACTGGGACCTGAGGTAGTTGGTACACTAGGACGTGTGGATGTGGCAGAACGGCCATGTCCTCTCCCAGCACCAGAGGGTCCACTAACATCACCACGACCATGTCCACGTCCGCGTCCCTTACTAGATGTTTTCTTCATTGTTATGGTTCACCACAACAACAAAAATATTATTTGGCCCAATGTATTGTATTCAAATTCAGCGGGATATAAATTTGAGGCCTAGTATTTAGGCGCTGGGTGATCGGTATGGATTTACTAACAGAATTGGACTTGGAAATGCACAGTAGCGTGTGTGTGAAGTTATTCTGAATGACCCTATGTGCACCTTGAATATTATATACCCTTTTAGGGATAGATTTCAAATAGCTCTGATATAGCAGGAACCACTAAATTATGAAATTGCTAAATTGGGAATTGTATTTCAACCCAGAACAAAAAATGTGCTTTGACGGACACTAAATAACTTTCCCAGCCACAACAGGACAGCGGTAACGAGAGATTTAGCGGGATATAAATTTAAAGCCTAGTATTTAGGCGCTGGGTGACCGGTATGGATTTACTAACAGAATTAGACTTGGAAATGCACAGTAGCGTGTGTGTGAAGTTATTCTGAATGACCCTATGTGCACCTTGAATATTATATACCCTTTTAGGGATAGATTTCAAATAGCTCTGATATAGCAGAAACCACTAAATTATGAAATTGCTAAATTGGGAATTGTATTTCAACCCAGAACAAAAAATGTGCTTTGACGGACACTAAATAACTTTCCCAGCCACAACAGGACAGCGGTAACGAGAGATTTAGCGGGATATAAATTTGAGGCCTAGTATTTGGGCGCTGGGTGACCGGTATGGATTTACTAACAGAATTGGACTTGGAAATGCACAGTAGCGTGTGTGTGAAGTTATTCTGAATGACCCTATGTGCACCTTGAATATTATATACCCTTTTAGGGATAGATTTCAAATAGCTCTGATATAGCAGAAACCACTAAATTATGAAATTGCTAAATTGGGAATTGTATTTCAACCCTGAACAAAAAATGTGCTTTGACGGACACTAAATAACTTGCCCAGCCACAACAGTACAGCGGTAACGACAGATTTAGCGGGATATAAATTTGAGGCCTAGTATTTAGGCGCTGGGTGACCGGTATGGATTTAGTGACAGAATTAGACTGGGATATGGCCAAAAAATAACCACACTATTGCTGGTTAAATGCACTTGGTGACGGGCGCAGCTTGCCCCTGATGTAGTATATGGCCAAAAAATGAACAGACTATTGCTGGTTAAATGCACTTGGTGTGATAGCTTGACCGACCACACTACTGAGGGTTAAATGCACTTGGTGACGGGCGCAGCTTGCCCCTGATGTAGTATATGGCCAAAAAATGAACAGACTATTGCTGGTTAAATGCACTTGGTGACGGGCGCAGCTTGCCCCTGATTTAGTATATGGCCAAAAAATGAACAGACTATTGCTGGTTAAATGCACTTGGTGTGATAGCTTGACCAACCACACTACTGAGGGTTAAATGCACTTGGTGACGGGCGCAGCTTGCCCCTGATGTAGTATATGGCCAAAAAATGAACAGACTATTGCTGGTTAAATGCACTTGGTGACGGGCGCAGCTTGCCCCTGATTTAGTATATGGCCAAAAAATGAACAGACTATTGCTGGTTAAATGCACTTGGTGTGACAGCTTCACCCTGATGTAGGCTTTAGCCAAAAAACAACCACACCATTGAGGGTTAAATGCACTTGATGACAGGCGTAGCTTGCCCCTGATGTAGTATATGGGCAAAAAATGAACAGACTATTTCTGGTTAAATGCACTTGGTGACGGGCGCTGCTTGCCCCTGATTTAGTATATGGCCAAAAAATGAACAGACTATTGCTGGTTAAATGCACTTGGTGTGATAGCTTGACCAACCACACTACTGAGGGTTAAATGCACTTGGTGACGGGCGCAGCTTGCCCCTGATTTAGTATATGGCCAAAAAATGAACAGACTATTGCTGGTTAAATGCACTTGGTGTGACAGCTTCACCCTGATGTAGGCTTTAGCCAAAAAACAACCACACCATTGAGGGTTAAATGCACTTGATGACAGGCGTAGCTTGCCCCTGATGTAGTATATGGCCAAAAAATGAACAGACTATTTCTGGTTAAATGCACTTGGTGACGGGCGCAGCTTGCCCCTGATTTAGTATATGGCCAAAAAATGAACAGACTATTGCTGGTTAAATGCACTTGGTGTGATAGCTTGACCAACCACACTACTGAGGGTTAAATGCACTTGGTGACGGGCGCAGCTTGCCCCTGATGTAGTATATGGCCAAAAAATGAACAGACTATTGCTGGTTAAATGCACTTGGTGTCACAGCTTGACCAACCACACTTCTGAGGGTTAAATGCACTTGGTGACGGGCGCAGCTTGCCCCTGATGTAGTATATGGCCAAAAAATGAACAGACTATTGCTGGTTAAATGCACTTGGTGACAGGCGCAGCTTGCCCCTGATTTAGTATATGGCCAAAAAATGAACAGACTATTGCTGGTTAAATGCACTTGGTGTGATAGCTTGACCAACCACACTACTGAGGGTTAAATGCACTTGGTGACGGGCGCAGCTTGCCCCTGATGTAGTATATGGCCAAAAAATGAACAGACTATTGCTGGTTAAATGCACTTGGTGTCACAGCTTGACCAACCACACTACTGAGGGTTAAATGCACTTGGTGACGGGCGCAGCTTGCCCCTGATGTAGTATATGGCCAAAAAATGAACAGACTATTGCTGGTTAAATGCACTTGGTGTGACAGCTTGACCAACCATACTACTGAGGGTTAAATGCACTTGGTGACGGGCGCAGCTTGCCCCTGATGTAGTATATGGCCAAAAAATGAACAGACTATTGCTGGTTAAATGCACTTGGTGACGGGCGCAGCTTGCCCCTGATTTAGTATATGGCCAAAAAATGAACAGACTATTGCTGGTTAAATGCACTTGGTGTGATAGCTTGACCAACCACACTACTGAGGGTTAAATGCACTTGGTGACGGGCGCAGCTTGCCCCTGATGTAGTATATGGCCAAAAAATAAACAGACTATTGCTGGTTAAATGCACTTAGTGTGACAGCTTCACCCTGATGTAGGCTTTAGCCAAAAAACAACCACACCATTGAGGGTTAAATGCACTTGGTGACAGGCGCAGCTTGCCCCTGATGTAGTATATGGCCAAAAAATAAACAGACTATTGCTGGTTAAATGCACTTGGTGTGACAGCTTCACCCTGATGTAGGCTTTAGCCAAAAAACAACCACACCATTGAGGGTTAAATGCACTTGGTCGCAGCTTGTGCTGGCGCACCACAAGACACAAAATGGCCGCCGATCACCCCAGAAAAATGTGACTGACAAACGGTCTGGGCAGCCTAAAAACAGTGAGCAATTGAGTATCAGCAGCTCAATGATCCACAGCTGCAGATCGATCAATAATCAAGTACTTTGGAGGAGTTAATCTGCCTAATCTCGCCCTACTGTCGCAGCCGTAACCTCTCCCTACGCTAATCAGAGCAAAGTGACGGGCGGCGCTATGTGACTCCAGCTTAAATAGAGGCTGGGTCACATGGTGCTCTGGCCAATCACAGCCATGCCAATAGTAGGCATGGCTGTGATGGCCTCTTGGGGCAAGTAGTATGACGCTTGATGATTGGCTGCTTTGCAGCCTTTCAAAAAGCGCCAAGAAAGCGTCACAAAAGCACCAAGAAAGCGACGAACACCGAACCCGAACCCGGACTTTTACGAAAATGTCCGGGTTCGGGTCTGTGTCACGGACACCCCAAAATTCGGTACGAACCCGAACAATACAGTTCGAGTTCGCTCATCCCTAATCGTGAAGAGTGCGTCCCTGAGGATGGAACAATTCAGGAGAAGGGAGCACGACTGCAGTGTAGACGGACCTAAGCCATGCAGGGCAAACATCAGATGTTTTGCATGTGCTGGCTTAGGTCATATAGCGAAACACTGCGAATCAGGAAAACACAAGACACACAGGACAGGAAGCCAAGTCAGGTTCTTCAGGTGTGGGAACAAAGGACACAATGCGAGGAATTTATCTTGTGCAAGTAATTGCAATGTGTCCAGTAATGGGATCTAAACAACAAATCGTGCAGTGTGGTCTAGTCAGCTTGGCCATAAACGGGTTACCTCTCAGTGGCATACGCCTCACCAGGTGGTGGGGGGTCAGGATGATAAACCTAGGCTAGGAAATAGTTGACACCCCTGTACTATTTGTTACACCATTTGTTCCCCGTGTATGTCCATGTCATGTGTTTTTTGTTATCTGTTTGTATGTTCTTTTTATGTTGATGGCAGTAGTCCTGGTTTACGAATGTGTTTCACCCTGCTGTTTTTTGTAGTTTACATTCCCTACTGTGAGTCCAGTCGCTGCTGTTCTTGATTTATTCTTGTGTCCCCTTTGAGTAAAAACGGTGTTATATTGTGGATCGAGAAAGTTGGATTGCGGAAAGGGTGACATTAGTACACGGTTAAGTGGGATGTCATGATACAGATAGCACTATTTTGCTCAAGGTTTTCGGTAGGACTGTGTTATACTGGGGACTGGGGCGGACAGACAACATTGGTATAATGTTGCAATGTGCACTTACTTTCTAGTCCGATCAAGTAACCCAGCTCTGATGGGATTGGACACAGAATGATTGGCAGCGGAGTGTGGCCTGTGTTTGTGTGTTGTGGAGTCCTGTTGAGTCTAGGCAGGACTTATGCCATGAATTTTGCTGGTCTTCACAAGTCAGGATGACAGGGGGAAATCGGCCTGAGTATGCATGAGTAAGCCGGGGATACAGTACCATCAAGAACAAGATGGTGCTTCATCCACAGCTTGCCTCAGTTATCCTAACTTCTTAGGGTGGCCATCCTTATCTGTTGGTACAGATGGATGTTAAGCAGAGGACGCGATCCTCTGAAGATAGGGTGTTCAGACATCAGTGTTAGGATAACGAGGGGTCCTGTGAGATAAAAGGCAGCCCAATACCTTTCTCTACTCATTGGTCAAAGGTTTTGGTGCTGGTGTAGGACAGTTAACTGCACCATGAGGGGAGAAATCCCCCAGGAGCACCTGATATTTTCTTCTGATATAGGTATTTTCACTATAGAGCAGAGGAAAAACCCAGATGACGCCACAGAAGAGACTAGCTATCCACCCTGACACTCTTGTGAGGCTCCAGAGGATCCCACTGGATTTTGGCAGTAAAGCGACTCTTGTTCAGAGGTCTTCAAGAGAGGGAGAACTGTGCCACAATCCAGCGGGAGCATTACTGTATCTCATGCTCTGGAGAAAGACTTGGAGATGTTTGGGTGGAAGAGCTTATTCAGCAACAATCTCTTAATTCACCCAGTGAAAGTTCTTCGGGTTCTGGTCATCCTCATCTACATGGGACTGTGTATCAGAGGATCAAGGGACTTGCTGACCAGTTACACCAGAACCAGAGGGAACTTCACAAAGTTAACTGTAGGAGGCTCAGGACATAACACCCACAAAGTCCTGAAGCCAGGGACCTCATGGACATATTTGTATATATATTGTTCATTTGTAGGTTTTTCTACTTGGTTTCCTATGAGGGTTCAGGATGTATAACTTATGCAATCCTGAAACCCCATAGTACTATGTACATATATTGATTATTTGTATGTTTGTCGATTGTGTACCCATAGACACTCTAGGTACAAATGTGTGACAGCCTATACCCAGGGAAACTTGCCCAACGCACTGCGGTAAGTTATAATTTGGCTGTGCACACTTGCATCCTATAGTCGTTTCCCATTGACTTGTGGGTCTGTGATCTACCTGTGTCTTTGGAGGTGTAGAGAGAGATATGCCAGGTTGCATGAGTCTCTATGGGTACACACACTAAATCTAATTTGGGGGTGTTGGGAGGGATGTGACCTGTTTTTGTGTGAATGGGTAAAAGAGTAGATTCGATAGGGACAGGCCCCCTCCTTTGCCAAGTTATTTACAACTTTAACCCCAAGAATGGTGAAGTTTGTAAGGGTTGGACTGAATGTCAGATAGGGTAGTGTTCTTTTTCCGCAGTTAGAATTTAGGTAGGACATTGCCTCTTACTCAGAAATTCTGACCTGCCTTGTAAAGACCTACGTATCTGTCCATGGGAGAACCTCCTCAGTGATAGATTCTTCAATCAAGATGAAAGGAGAATTGTTAGACGAAAGTCATGTCTTTGCTGAGAAAAGGCCATTACCGTATCACAGAAAGAAGGCGATAGTCAGGGTTGAGGCCATCCCAGAGTCTGACCAATAAAATACGACAGTGGGAGTAGCGGATACCTGAATGAAAGGAGAAGGGTCGGATGGAAGTCCATTCCACGGTAGACCGTACCCCAGAAAGAAGGAGGTGCTACGTGGAGAGACGGTGAAGGTGAAGCCATCCCAGAGTCTGGACCATAAAAGATGACTGTGTGAGCGGCTAAAACCTAAAGATCGACACTGACAGTGGAAGAAAGTTCAAGATCTAGAGAGAAAACTGTGTTTTCTGTGGATGGAGACGTCTGGTTACGGTGAATGGCAGGTCGGAAGAGTCAGTCATGATGGGTGATGTCTAGGTACCTAAGGGGCAGATTATACTTCAGTCCTTCCTGAACTGTCACCAAGAGTGGGGTTGAGGGGGAAAATATAGCCCAACCCTTCCATCAAGCTTTATTGCCGTGTGTCTGAACAACAGGGGGATTGTAGAGGGAAGTGATAGAATTAAATATATATGTATATATGCCTACTTTTATATATATATATATATATATATATATATATTAACCCTTTAATATACAGTGTGAGCCCAGTATACAGGCGGCGTGTATATGTACACTCACCTAAAGAATTATTAGGAACACCATACTAATACAGTGTTAGACCCCCTTTTGCCTTCAGAACTGCCTTAATTCTATGTGGCATTGATTCAACAAGGTGCTGATAGCATTCTTTAGAAATGTTGGCCCATATTGATAGGATAGCATCTTGCAGTTGATGGAGATTTGAGGGATGCACATCCAGGACATGAAGCTCCCGTTCCAGCACATCCCAAAGATGCTCTATTGGGTTGAGATCTGGTGATTTTAGTACAGTGAACTCATTGTCATGTTCAAGAAACCAATTTGAAATGATTCGAGCTTTGTGACATGGTGCATTATCCTGCTGGAAGTAGCCATCAGAGGATGGGTACATGGTGGTCATGAAGGGATGGACATTGTCAGAAACAATGCTCAGGTAGTCTGTGGCATTTAAACGATGGCCAATTGGCACTAAGGGGCCTAAAGTGTGCCCAGAAAACATCCCCCACACCATTACACCAGCACCACCAGCCTGCACAGTGGTAACAAGGCATGATGGATACATGTTCTCATTCTGCTTACGCCAAATTCGGACTCTACCATTTGAATGTCTCAACAGAAATCGAGACTCATCAGACCAGGCAACATTTTTCCAGTCTTCAACAGTCCAATTTTGGTGAGCTCGTGCAAATTGTAGCCTCTTTTTCCTATTTGTAGTGGAGATGAGTGGTACCCGGTGGGGTCTTCTGCTGTTGTAGCCCACCTTTCTTTCCCATTCTGACATTCAGTTTGGAGTTCAGGAGATTGTTTTGACCAGGACCACAACCCTACATGCATTGAAGCAACTGCCATGTGATTGGTTGACTAGATAATCACATTAATGAGAAATAGAACAGGTGTTCCTAATAATTCTTTAGGTGAGTGTATATATAGAGATGTATATATGCCCCTTTGTCAGCATGCATGTATATATACAGTACAGACCAAAAGTTTGGACACACCTTCTCATTCAAAGAGTTTTCTTTATTTTCATGACTGAAAATTGTAGATTCACACTGAAGGCATCAAAACTATGAATTAACAGATGTTGAATTATATACATAACAAAAAAGTGCGAAACAACTGAAAATATGTCATATTCTAGGTTCTTCAAAGTAGCCACCTTTTGCTTTGATTACTGCTTTGCACACTCTTGGCATTCTCTTGATCAGCTTCAAGAGGTAGTCACCTGAAATGGTTTTCACTTCACAGGTGTGCCCTGTCAGGTTTAATAAGTGGGATTTCTTGCCTTATAAATGGGGTTGGGACCATCAGTTGCATTGTGGAGATGTCAGGTGGATACACAGCTGATAGTCCTACTGAATAGACTGTTAGAATTTGTATTATGGCAAGAAAAAAGCAGCTAAGTAAAGAAAAACGAGTGGCCATCATTACTTTAAGAAATTAAGTTGTCAGTCCGAAAAATTGGGAAAACTTTGAAAGTGTCCCCAAGTGCAGTCACAAAACCACCTTCCAACAGTCTTGAAGGAGTTCCCAGAGATGCTTAGCACTTGTTGGCCCTTTTGCCTTCACTCTGCGGTCCAGCTCACCCCAAACTGTCTCGATTGGGTTCAGGTCCGGTGACTGTGGAGGCCAGGTCATCTGGCGCAGCACCCCATCACTCTCCTTCATAGTCAAATAGCCCTTACACAGCCTGGAGGTGTGTTTGGGGTCATTGTCCTGTTGAAAAATAAATGATGGTCCAACTAAACGCAAACCGGATGGAATAGCATGCCGCTGCAAGATGCTGTGGTAGCCATGCTGGTTCAGTATGCCTTCAATTTTGAATAAATCCCCAACAGTGTCACCAGCAAAGCACCCCCACACATTTACACCTCCTCCTCCATGCTTCACGGTGGGAACCAGGCATGTAGAGTCTATCCGTTCACCTTTTCTGCGTTGCACAAAGACACGGTGGTTGGAACCAAAGATCTCAAATTTGGACTCATCAGACCAAAGCACAGATTTCCACTGGTCTAATGTCCATTCCTTGTGTTCTTTAGCCCAAACAAGTCTCTTCTGCTTGTTGCCTATCCTTAGCAGTGGTTTCCTAGCAGATATTCTACCATGAAGGCCTGATTTACACAGTCTCCTCTTAACAGTTGTTCTAGAGATGTGTCTGCTGCTAGAACTCTGTGGCATTGACCTGGTCTCTAATCTGAGCTGCTGTTAACCTGCGATTTCTGAGGCTGGTGACTCGGATGATTTTATCCTCCGCAGTAGAGGTGACTCTTGGTCTTCCTTTCCTGGGGCGGTCCACACGTGAGCCAGTTTCTTTGTAGCGCTTAATGGTTTTGTGACTGCACTTGGGGACACTTTCAAAGTTTTCCCAATTTTTCGGACTGACTGAACTTAATTTCTTAAAGTAATGATGGCCACTCGTTTTTCTTTACTTAGCTGCTTTTTTCTTGCCATAATACAAATTTTAACAGTCTATTCAGTAGGACTATCAGCTGTGTATCCACCTGACATCTCCACAATGCAACTGATGGTCCCAACCCCATTTATAAGGCAAGAAATCCCACTTATTAAACCTGACAGGGCACACCTGTGAAGTGAAAACCATTTCAGGTGACTACCTCTTGAAGCTGATCAAGAGAATGCCAAGAGTGTGCAAAGCAGTAATCAAAGCAAAAGGTGGCTACTTTGAAGAACCTAGAATATGACATATTTTCAGTTGTTTCATACTTTTTTGATAAGTATATAATTCCACATGTGTTAATTCATAGTTTTGATACCTTCAGTGTGAATCTACAATTTTCATAGTCATGAAAATAAAGAAAACTCTTTGAATGAGAAGGTGTGTCGAATCGTTTGGTCTGTACTGTATATATATATATATATATATATATATATGTATATAGATGTGCCCCAAGCATGGATGTGCCTCACTCTGGAATGCGACAACAGGAAGGGAGGCTAACAACTGGACATTTATGTCCAGTTTCGGACACTTTAAAGACAGAGAATCAATTTAGATTCTCTGTCCTTTGATAACATTTCTGGCAACAAAGAGCTCCCCCGCCCCTGTAGGTCACGTACATCCAATGCTGTAATTACTGTAATTACTGCACCAGGAAGAATGCGGGCGCTTCACAGGAAGGAGATTCAGAGAATCAATTTAGATCCTCTGATATCATTTCTGGCAACAAAGAGCTCCCCCGCCCCTGTAGGTCGCGTACATCCAATGCTGTAATTACTGTAATTACTGCACCAGGAGGAATGCGGGCGCTTCATAGGCGGTAGATTCAAATCATCCCCGCCTGGAAGCGCGCGCCAGGATGTGCGGGCTGGCGCGGTGGTATGACGTCATACGACCGCACCGTGTCATGCCTGCAGCGTGGGAAGGCGGAAGCGAGCGCGCCGGGTTTAAATAGCCTGGACACCCCCCCATAAGAAGACAGCGCAGGCAGCCATGTGCCAGGCTGCAGTGCATTAGCAGTGACCCCCCACCGACCGCCTGGAAGAAAGCGCAGGCAGCACTGAGCAGTTAGGAGGAGGCCATGAAGAGAATCATCCCCAGGACGACGAGCAGCCCCTGGAGACAAGCATTCTTGTCTGAGTATCCTCATCCCCATTATACGACCAATGCATTTAACCCCTTTTCCACATACCACTGCCACCAATCCCCTGCTCTGCATTATACCCCTACACATCTGTTCCCCTGAAATAGCCCAGTATTAACCCTTTACTGGGCTAATCCAAACAGTTAACCCCTTGTTATCCCCATAGGGACAATATAGTGCCAGAAGGGTGGGCTGCTGATATTTCTGTGTGTATGTAAGTGTATTATCTAGGTAGATTTGTGGGGAAGAATTGTTTAAATTATTGTACTGTGAGTGTAGTTAGATGTAATATTATATTGCTGTGTTGTAGTGTTGTATTACTGTACTTTGGTGTGTGATTCTATATGTATATATATTTCTAACCATTGATATATAAATATATATAGATATAGGATATTAGTAGACTGTAAACATGTTATTGTGTGTAATAAATATACTTTATTGTTCATAGTGCAGTGTATAGTCATTTATAGTTGCCGCCTTAATAGCAGCAATAGTCGCACATAGCTCAGTAAATAGGTAAGGTAACAGAGTTAGGCCTCATGCACACGGCCGTGTTCTGCGGCCGAGAGTGGACCGTGGAAACCCGGCTGGGATTCCTGCTGACAGCATGAGCGCTCATTGGTTGCTATGACGCCGTGCGCTTCATGCTGCCGCTGCTGTACAGTAATACACTAGTATAATGGAATATTTTTTGAAAACCAGAGGCACCCAATATTGTCCCCATAACCAATTGATCCTCAGACTTCTGGGGTTCATATTGATACATAATTATTTCATTTTTTGATTCTAGATTTTACCACCAGCTCAGGAGCACTGCAATGGGGAGTCCCTGTGCGCTGACTTATGCTAATTTGCTCCTGGGCTGGTGGGAAGATTCAATAGTTTACCAGGAAGAGAGGACAATTTGGACGTCTAAAATCCTTTCTTGGGGTCAATTTATTGATGACATCCTGGTATTGTGGAATGGGACAAAGGAGTCATTCAGGGTATTTGTGGAGTCCCTAAATGAGAATGAGGTGGGACTCAAATTCACTTGGGAGGCAGATAAGAAAATTATCCCCTTTCTTGATGTGGTGGCTAAAAAACAGGAGGGTGGTTTGACTGAAGTCTATCGTAAAGCCACGGCGACAAGTAGCTTTTAAGATGGGATAGCCACCCCCCGCTACCACTCAAGAGGGGAATCCCAAAGGGACAATATATGAGTGAGGAGAAATTGTTTGAATATCACTGGATTCATAAAAGAAGTAAAGGATCTAAAAGCCAGGTTTTTAGAGAGGGGATACCCGGAGGAGGTCCTTAGGGGAGCATTAAACACTCCCTATCGCCTAATAGGGACTCCTTGTTACAGCCTAGGGAGAGATTGGAGGATGAGGAACAGGAAATTATATGATTGATAGTAACATATGATAATCAACATGAAAGGGTTATGTAACGGGGCCGAAGGCACACTCGGTCTCCCATCAGCTGCAGACCTGCTGCTTAGCTTCGGGAGCAAGGATCTGTGTTTGGCCTCGTTCCCAGGGCAGCTTTGCTAGCTGGGAGGCTCCCTGCTCCTAGGTCTGCCTTGAGCGCCGAGCTGATCACTCGGTGCTCGACTTGCCTGTCTGACGGTCATGTGACGCTGGCCTACTATAAATACAGGCAACCTGCTGGCTACAGGTTGCCTGTGATTTTGGTCCCTTAGGCTGTGTATTATTATTGTTATTTAGCTTACCTTTGGATTTGACCCTTGATCTGACCCTTGGATTTTAACCTCGGCTTGCTTTTGGATTTTGTCTTTGCCTCTTCTCTTGTACTGATGTGACCTCCCGGATTTTGACCTCGGCCCGCTCTCAGATCTGTCTCTGTCTCCTCCCTCATACTGACGTGACCTCCTGGACTGCCCCCGGCTAGCTGACCCGCCTCACCCTTCCGTTTTTGGTGGTACCTTGCTTGTTCCACCTCTCAGTCCGCTCGAGTGCTACCTCTCATTGTCTGTCCGCTTCCTGCTGTCTCTATCTCTCTGCTTGCACTTACTCAGGTCAGGGACTGTCGCCTAGTTGCACCCCGTCACCTTGGGCGGGTGGTGCAAGTAGGCAGGGACAGGGGACCGGGTGGCAGCTAAGGGGGTGCACCTCCACTCTATCTTTATACCCGTGATGCTACCCCGTGACAGGTTATGAGTATCTTCTAGAGATACTGGGGAGTTCTCCTAATGGACCCAGATGTAAAGGAAATTGTGGCCCCATATCCCTCAATAAAGGGTAGATCCCTGAAAGATCAACTTGTGCACAGTATGTACCAAAGGCCAAACTTGGGGGGCATCTGGTTGGATTGGATGGATTGGTTGGCTTGAAAGCTACTGAGGGGGCTGTAATACCTTCCCATACATTTTTAATTCTAAAAAAATTCACTAGTGTGACAACAGGCAAAGTATACCTTATGAGGTACTTTGCAAATTGTAAGTCCCAGGGTGTGGTCTACATGTGTACCTGCAGTTGCTCTTTGAACTGCATAGATAAAGCCAAAAGGGAATTTAGAAGAAGAATTGGAGATCATCTGGGGGATATTGCCCATAAGAGGGAAACTGCTATTGCTAGACACAGTGGCGGATCCAGAGCCTGGTCTCGGGAGGGGCACTTCCAGATTATTTTCTGTCCGCCGCCACAAAACAATGGTGCTTATAGAACAGACTACACAGTGTAGAGGTATACTGTATATTGTGTGGCACAGTGTATGCTATATGTGTATAACAAACATATTTCATATGAAAACTTACAGTTACTTGGCTTGGCCCTTGGGGATCTCGGACACCACTTCAACACTTAGCTGGGGGGCTCGGTGGAGCTGATGTGTTTTATCCTAATGAGAAATATTTCATAATAAGGATTTGGAGAAGGGGCAGAGGGAAAGCAGAGAAGGCAGAGGCTGGTGCTGCTACTAGGGAGCTCATACCATGGGGGAGTAATAAAGCCCCCCCAGTAGAAATAATTCTCCTTATAATGTGACAGTGCAAAAAATACCCCCTTGTAATGCCCCCAGTTGAGCTAATGTCCCCATAGTGCCCCAATAATGTGCATTCCGTTCAGTATGCATCAGGATGTTTTCAGTTTAGTCACTCTTACGATATTTTATCTGGCAGGCAGTGATCGGAACAAGGTGCTTGCTCAAATCATTGAGCAGGCACCTTGGTACAATGCCCAGGCGGGTTCTGACTGTGGCCGGCCGACACTCTTAGCGTTCGGCCACCTTTAGCACATCACCCACCTCACTGCTGATCAGCGCGTTTGAATCTTTTTTTTTTCTTTTTTTTTTACACTTTTTGGGATTTTCTATTATTTTTAGTTATTTTTTATTTATTTTTCTGTTAGGTTTAGGGTAAGTACGTTAACACCCATCCCCCCCCGCCACACACACACTGAATAAAGTTTTCCACGCATGCACACACACACTCCCCTATGGCACGCCGGACGCTCTGGGCCGAGGAGGCATACGCCCTGCTTGCCTCCGAATCTGAGACTCCCAGTGGGGACAAAGATGACCCCACTTTCCTCTTGTCATCCGCATCCTCCTCATTATCTAGCGATGATGATGAGCCTCCAAGGTGGCGGAGATGCCGCCAGGCAGAGCAAGGGGACAGCCATGCCAGGGACCCTGTGGCCCACACTAGTACGAGCAGCTCTGGGGCTCGTACTAGTTTTCTGGCCCACCAGATAAGTCCCCCTGAGCCCTCTACCAGTGAACTTGTCTGGTGTACCCCAGAGCATTTTGAGCCTGTGATTCCTGATTTTGTTGGCCAATCAGGAATCCAGATTCCCACAGTGGGCTTCACTGAATATGACTATTTTAGTCTTTTTTTCAGTGACCACTTTGTGAATCTGATGGTGGAGCAAATGAACTTGTACGCCCAACAGTTCATTGCTCAACACCCGGGCTCCTTTTTGGCTAGGGCCGGTGGCTGGACTCCGGTCAGTGCAGCTGAGATGAGGACGTTTTGGGGCCTCGTGCTGCACATGGGCCTAGTCAAAAAACCAAGTGTCAGGCATTACTGGAGTGGGGACGTCCTCTACCAGACCCCACTTTACAGTACAGCCATGACACGTACCCAGCTTGAGGCCAACCGGAAATGCCTGCATTATGCAGATAATCCAGCATGCCCCCCCCCCCCCCCCCCCAAGGTGATCCTGCCTATGACCGCCTGTACAAAATCAGGCCGGTCATCGATCACTTTGGGGCCAAATTTTTGGAGGCCTACGTACCTGGAAGGGAGGTCGCGGTTGATGAGTCTCTAATTGCTTTCAAGGGGAGACTCATTTTCCGCCAGTATGTTCCCTCTAAGTGGGCAAGGTAGGGCGTGAAGCTATACAAACTTTGTGAGAGTACCTCAGGGTACACTTACAAATTTCCTGTGTAGGAGGGGCGAGAGTCCCATATTCAACCCCCAGAATGTCCCCCCACTCTGGGTGTTATCAGGAAACTTGTGTGGGACCTTATGCACCCACTGCTAGATAAAGGTTACCACCTGTACGTAGATAACTTTTATACTAGTATCCCCTTCATCACTAGTATCCCCGGATCCACGTCCGCTTGTGGGACCGTGTGGAAAAATCTATGCGGCCTCCCTACCCACCCCTTTCAGGTACCTATCCCCAGGGGTGAGACCTGTGCACTTACCAGTGGAAACCTGTTGCTGGTCAGATATAAGGACAAGAGGGATGTCCTTGCCCTGTCCACAATTCACGGTAATGGCATCACCCCTGTCCCTGTGCGAGGTACCGCGGCAACGGTCCTCAAGTCTGATTGCATTGTCGACTACAATCGGTATATGGGAGGAGTTGATCTCTCTGATCAAGTTCTCAAGCCATATAATGCCATGCGCTAAACCCGGGCATGGTACATAAAAGTTGCGGTCTACTTGGTACAGGTTGCGTTGTACAACTCTTTTGTGCTGTCCCGGAGTGCTGGCAACACAGGGAAATTCCTGCAGTTCTATGAGGCAGTCCTCAAGGCCCTGATCTATTCTGAATGGGAAAGAGCAGACCGGAGTACCTCAGGAACTGGAGGCGCCCGGATCTTTCCAGGTGTGGTCCCCATACTGGAAAGAAGGGACGGTCCCCAAAAAAGTGCAGAGTGTGTAACAGGAGGTTATATGGAAGGACACCACAGCTCAGTGTGACATGTGCCCTGATCATCTGGGCCTCTGCATAGACGTTGCTTCAGGGAGTACCACACTTCTATGGAGTACTAAATTTATAATCCCCTTCCCCAATTTTAATTCCATTTAGCCACTGACAATCTAATAAAAAACTATGGTTCTCAGACTTAAGACACTGAAATAAAAAAAATTTATTTTTCAAAAATATTATTTTGTAAAACTAAAATAAATGAAAAACGTAGACATACCCCTCAGATGAACACGGTCAAAAAAATAAAATTAAAAAGGTGCAAAAAAAATTAATTTTTTTTGTCACCTTACATCACAAAAAGTGTAATAGCAAGAGATCAAAAACTCATATGCCCCCCAAAATAGTGCTAATAAAACCGTCCTCTCATCCCACAGAAAAATGAGCCCCTACCTAAGATAATCGGCTAAAAACTTAAAAAAATTGACTCGGACTATGGAGATACAAAAATGTTTTTTTTTGTTTATAAAAGGATAATATAGTGTAAAACCTAAATAAATTAAAAAAGTTGACATATTAAGTATCACCGCGTCCGTAAGAATCTGCTCTATAAAAATACCCCATGACCTAACCCCTCAGATGAACACGGTCAAAATTCTTTAGTAAAAATGGTTCCAAAACAGTAAATTTTCCATTTTAAACAGTTTTTTCCAGTAACAAAACAAGGGTTAACAGCCAAACAAAACTTTATATTTATTACCCTGATTCTGCAGTTTCCAGAAACACCACATATGTGGTCGTAAACTGCTGTATGACCAAATGGCAAGGCGCAGAAGGAAAGGAACGCCGTATGGTTTCTGGAAGGCAGATTTTGATGGCCTTTTTCTTGGCACCATGTCCCATTTGAAGACCCCCTGATGTACCCCTAGAGTAGAAACTCTATAAAAGTGACCCCATATAGGAAACTACACCCCTCAAGGTATTAAAAATGGATTTTACAAACTTTATTAACCCTTTAGGTGTTCCTCAACAGTTTATTGCAAATGGAGATGAAATTTCAAAATTTCTATTTTTGGTAACCTTGCCTCACAAAAATGTAATATAGAGCAACCAAAAATCATATATACCCTAAAAATAGTCCGAACAAAACTGCCACCTTATCCCGTAGTTTCGAAAATGGGGTCACTTTTATGGAGTTTCTACTCTAAGGGTGCATCAGGGGGGCTTCAAATGGGCCATGGTGTAAATAAACCAGTCCAGCAAAATCTGCCTTCCAAAAACCACACGGCGCACCCTTTCCTATATGTCCTATCGTGTGCCCGTACAGTAGTTTATGGCCACATATGGGGTGTTTCTGCAAACTACGGAATCAGGGCAATAAATATTGAGTTTAGTTTGGCTGTTGACCCTTGCTTTGTTACTGGAAAAAATTGATTAAAATGGAAAATTTGCCCAAAAATTGAAATTCAGAAATGTTATCTCCATTTTCCATTAACTCTTGTGGAACACCTAAAGGGTTAACAACGTTTGTAAAATCAGTTTTGAATACGTTGAGGGGTGTAGTTTCTAGAATGGGGTTATTTTTGGGTGGTTTCTATTATGTAAGTCTCACAAAGTGACTTCAGACCTGAACTGGTCCTTAAAAAGTGGGTTTTTGAAAATTTCTGAAAAATGCAAGATTTGCTTCTAAACTTCTAAGCCTTCTAAAGTCCCCCAAAAAATAAAATGTCATTCCCAAAAAGATCCAAACATGAAGTAGACATATGGGGAATGTAAAGTAATAACTATTTTTGTAGGTATTACTATGTATTATAGAAGTAGAGAAATTGAAACTTGGAAATTTGCTAATTTTTCAAACTTTTTGATACATTTTGTATTTTTTTATAAATAAAAATTAATTTTTTGACTCCATTTTACCAGTGTCATGAAGTACAATATGTGACGAAAAAAACTCTCTCAGAATGGCCTGGATAAGTCAAAGCATTTTAAAGTTATCACCACATAAAGTGACACTGGTCAGATTTGCAAAAAATTACCTGGTCTTTAAGGTGAAAATGAGCCCGATCCTTAAGGAGTTAAACTTTTGAATACTATGTGCAACTGTAGTAGCAGGAACATCAAGCTGTTTGGGGATGGTCTTATAACCATTACCTTTAACTTTTGTGTCTATAATTTTCTTTCCAATCTCCTGAGACAACTCTCTCCTTAGCTTTCTTTGGTCCATGTTCAGTGTGGTACCCACCATGATACCAAACTGCACAGTGACTACTTTTTACCCTCTAATAGTCAAGCGACTGATTATAAGTTTGAAGACACCTGTGATGCTAATTACAGGACACCCCTTAGTATAATATGTCTCTGTTATCAAATTATTTTCAATCTTTTCTAGGGGAACCATCATTTTTGTCCAGTGCAGTTTCATTAGTTTGTTTTTTTACAATTATTCTGTTGAACCCCAATTCAAAAGTAATGTCCTATTTTCAGTAATTTTAATTTATCACTACTTTTGTCAGTTTCAAGTTATTATAGTGACCCTTGTGGGTTTTTCTTTCTTTAACTGAAGGGTACAAAAATGTTGTTCACATGTGTATATATTATATACATCCACACACACACAAACTATCAGCAATGATCTAACATATTAGAAATGTTTGTTTGGCCCACTCATGGGGAATGAGAATAGGATCAGAAAGTACAAAATACATCAGACAGAAAGTTAATCAAAGAGAGGTGAACAAAAAACACTGAAGAGAAAGCATCAAACCTGCAGCAATAAAAAAGACAAGCTGGAAAAACGCCACATATTTGTACGAGGCATCATGGAGATAGCTCATTATGTTTTTGGAAATTCCCCAATCTTGTACTATTTGTGCATATGGCAGAGATGACTGAATGCAACCAGTATTACAAGCGTATTTTTTCACCTTGTTGATGGGGATCCCACTGAGCTTTTAGACAACACCAGAGAAAACCCATTCTTCCAATCTGAGCAACTTTCTTTTGTTGTTGGTTTGTATAACATTTAAGAGTATTCTACAATACTAGATGAGGTTCTGACATGACCACATGTGGATCCAAGCTGTCAATGTCTATTTCGGCCCACTGTTTAATCCGGAGACGTCTGTAGGCAAGGTGGTCTGCTTAAAAGAAGCTGGCTTGAATAGAATCACTGAGGAGATGCTGTTGTTCTAACAGTATATGTATAAAACATTGTAGTAAATCAATATATAGTGCTATGCAACACTGCTACTGCCTTATGGCTTAGCTCTAAGGAAGACTGAATACTATTAACTAATAGAGAATATTTACATACCCAAATGCAATCCACTGTCATATAAATGTGTTCACAGCATGGTATCACTGATACTAATACTGAATACTGATACTGAATACAATGTATCAGAAATGCCACTTGTACTAAAATGACTCTTTACTGCACACTGATCCACATTCATCTATCCACTTCTGTGATTCATTATGCTATTTTTTCAGATACACACTTAATTAAATCTGGATGCCATGTATACAACGTACAGTGGCGTTGCTAGGCCTGGTGTCACCCGGTGCAGTAGAAAATGGTGTCACTTCCCCCCCCCCCGAAGCAATAATTTTTTAGCCATATATGGGGGCTATGGTGGTGCTACTGCCATAGGGGGCATCCGTTTGCTCAGCAGACCCCCCCTAGCAGTCAGAGCCTGGTCTCGGGAGGGGCACTTCCAGATTATTTTCTGTCCGCCGCCACAAAACAATGGTGCTTATCGAACAGACTACACAGTGTAGCGGTATACTGTATATTGTGGGGCACAGTGTATGCTATATGTGTATAACATAAACATATTTCACATGAAAACTTACAATTACTTGGCTTGGCCCTTGGGGATCTCGGACAGCACTTCAACACTTTTGCCGGGGGCTCGGCGGAGCTGATGTTGTGTTTTATCCTAATGAGAAAGATTTCATAATAAGGATTTGGAGAAGGGGCAGAGGGATAGCAGAGCAGGGAGAGGCTGTGCTGCTACTAGGGGGTCATACCATGGGGGAGTAATAAAGCCCACCATAATGCCCCCCCTAGTAGAAATAATTCTCCTTATAATGTGACAGTGCAAAAAATACCCCCTTGTAATGCCCCCAGTTGAGCTAATGTCCCCATAGTGCCCCCATAATGTCCCAGTATAAAATACCCCTATATAGTGCCTCCAGTAAATTCCCCCATAGTGCTCCTCTCCCCCTTTCCATAGTGCCCCCCATAATGTACCAGCATGAAATGCCCTATATATAGTGCCCCAGTAGATGCCCTCAGTGTCCGGCCTCTGATAGGCTGCCAGCCTAGTGTCCCCCATAATGCCCCCCAATAATGTGCTAGTAAGTGTCCCCATAGATGCCCCCCATCATGTGCCAGTATCAAGTGCCTCTCTCCTTCCCCCCCGATGTGCCAGTATCATAGTGCCAACCCCCCTTCCCCATGTGCCAGTATCAGGTGCCTCTCTCCTTCCCCATGTGCCAGTATCATAGTGCCAACCCCCCCATGTGCCAGTATCAGGTGCCAACCCCTCTCTCCCCCATGTGCCAGTATCAGGTGCCTCTCTCCTTCCCCACCATGTGCCAGTATCATAGTGCCAACACCCCCCATGTGCCAGTATCAGGTGCCAACCCCCCTCCCCCATGTGCCAGTATCAAGTGCCTCCCGCTCCCCCCATGGCGGTACCAGTTGGGTATATAAAAAAACCCACTTATACTTACCTCCATGTCAGCGATGCGATGCAGCCTCTTCCTGTGTCCCACCCTGTATGTCCATATATGGAGTCAGTGCTTGTGTATTCTAATTTAGTCTGTATTTCAGAAAAATTTCTGCTGGGATTCGAACCCACGACCTTCTGTATCAGAGGCAAAGCACTTACCCACACAGCTATAAGAGCTGCATTGCCACTGACTGAAAAAATATGAGACTTCTACTGTTATAGCTGGCTAAGTGTACATCTATACACATGACAGCTGCCCTAACACACCCAGCACTGCTGTAGCTCTTCATGACAGCTGTCCCAGCAAACTCAGCTATGCTATAGCTCTATATATGATAGCTGCCCCAGCACACCCAGCTCTGCTACATCTAATACACATGACAGCTGCACCAGCACACTCAGCTCTACTATATCTCTATATATGACAGCTGCCCAAGCACACACAGCTCTGCTACATCTATACACATGACAGCTGCCCCTGCACACTCAGCTCTGCTATATCTATATATATCTTAAGTATTGCTATACAGTAGATAGATAGATAGAGGTATAGCAGAGCTGAGTGTGCTGGGACAGCTGTCATGTGTATAGATGTAGCAGAGCTGGGTGTGCTTGGGCAGCTGTCATGTGTATAGATGTAGTAGAGCTGGGTTTTCTGGGGCAGCTGTCATATATAGAGATATAGTAGAGCTGAGTGTGCTGGGGCAGCTATCATATATAGAGATATAGCAGAGCTGAGTATTCTGGGACAGCTGTCATGTGTATAGATGTAGCAGAGCTGGGTGTGCTTGGGCAGCTGTCATGTGTATAGATGTAGCAGAGCTGGGTTTTCTGGAGCAGCTGTCATATATAGAGATATAGCAGTGCTGGGTGTGTTGGGTCAGCTGTCATGTGTAAAGATGTAAACTTAGCCAGCTATAACAGTAGAAGTCTCATATTTTTTCAGTCAGTGGCAATGCAGCTCTTATTGCTGTGTGGGTAAGTGCTTTGCCTTTGATGCAGAAGGTCATGGGTTTGAATCCCAGACACATCCTCTCCTGAGGATGGCAATACAGATGGTATTAGTGAAGAAATCAGTGCTATTGTCATTTGCCATATATGTGTTTATGCACATGTCCATATTATGGAGCCTGTATGGCGATTGCACTGATTGCATCCCTTTAAATCCCTTCCCATACTGCATCACTTTGCGGTTTATATAACTTCCTGGAGTGTGTGCATGCTGGATGCTACTACTGAGTCTTCTACAGATAAGTTTTGTTCAATAATTTGTGTTTTCCTGTTTGCTAGATCCCAGGTAACCCTGACTCCCTCCGTATCAAGTGTAGGGAGCCGGTGGTCGTGTCCCCTCACTATTATAGGGTGTTCAGGTGTTATACAGTCGAGGAATGAGGATATGCGATCATCTACCATTGAGATTTTTGCATAGGCTGAGCAGTTAGGGAGAAAGCCAGGTCTGTTGCAGGGCTCTCCCTCTAGTTCCTTAGTTTCGGATCCAGTCAGTCGGATCTTCATTTTGTGTCTTCTAGTTTTCTGTACACCTTCCGTGACAGGTGATGTCAGGGGATAAGGTGTAGAGAATAGTTGCTATTCCATTTTGCTGTCAGGAGGTCATTAGACACCTTGGTAAGGGCAGTTTCTGAAGAGTGGAGGGGGCAAAAGCCAGATTGTAAACAGTCAATAAGAGAGTTTGCACAAAGATAGTTTATTAAGTGAAGACGAGATGTTCCAGGCGTATAGAGATGAAGGGGAGGTTAGAAACAGGTCAGTAGTTGGCAGCACAGGTTGGGTGAAGGGGTGTATTTTTTAGTAGTGGGGTTATAACAGAATGTTTGAAAGATACCAGAAAAGAGAGAGGGAGAGGTTAAATATTGTAGTTACATATTGCTGCAGGTCATGGGTCGAGAAGAAAAGAGAAGCATGGATACATCTTCCATTATAGGGTCAAATGAGGAAAAAGAACACAAAGAAGTGTAGGGAAGAGGATTGAAGCTGGTTGGGGACCGGGAGATTATATGCTGTCGGATGTTACCAATTTTATCTCTGAAGTAAGTGGCCAGGTTTTCAGCACAGAGGTCCATTTAGAAGGGAGGAGTTGTTTTAAATTATTTCAGAGTGAGGAGATAAGAGAATTAACTTAAAGGGGTTGTCCAGGTTCAGAGCTGAACCTGGACATCCCTCCATTTTCACCCCGGCAGCCCCCCTGACATGAGCATCGGAGCAGTTCATGCTCCGATGCTCTCCTTTGCCCTGCGCTAAATCGCGCAGGGCAAAGGCATTTTTCTGAGTTCCGGTGACATACCGGGCTCTCTATGGGGCTGACAGGCAGCCCGGTGACGTCACCGGCACTGATGGGCGGGATTTGGCTCTGCCCTAGCCAGTAAAACGGCTAGGGCAGAGCTAAAGCCCGCCCCTCAGAGCCGGTGACGTCACCGAACACACTGCTGGGCGGAAGTTACCGCCCGGCAGTGTGTTATTGAAAACACAAGAGCCTGTGCCCTGCGCGATCTAGCGCAGGGCACTGGAGCGCATCGGAGCATGAGATGCTCCGATGCCAGGCTCAGGAGGGCTGCCGGGGTGAAAATAAGGGTATGTCTGGGTTCAGCTCTGAACCCGGACAACCCCTTTAATTCTGTTGGGCCAAGTGGAAGGAAGAGATGTAGGTTTTAAAGATACATTTATAATGGAGGTATTCTTGATTTTCTCCATAAGTGTTTAACACACCTAGTGCACTGCTGGAGAAAACATGTTTCAGGTGTGTGCCAGGGTTGATGGCTACGTTCTACATCAGGAAGGTCAAATTGTTGCTGGAGCGTCTACATCCAGGGTGGTCTTGAAGGTATAGTTGTAATGGTTGACAGCTACTGTAGATCTGGACAAAAGAGCAAAGAGATTGGGTTGTGAGATAACTGTAGAGTGTTTCTGTATCTGTGAAATGTAGGACTGTCATACAAAGACTGAGAGGTCTTTTATTTTTTTAACAAATCTTTATTTATCAATTCCACCTCCACATTATCAGTTAGGTTTGGGACATAGATTAGCAAGTTTAACAGGTCGCAGTTTCTACCTACAAGCCCGCTGATTCTATATATGTGCATGGTTCGATCATATCACAACGCCATCTTGCTATGAATGGAGCAATACATCTAAATATAGCATTGTTAAAACATCAATTATGTAATTAGACATTCCACCAATTACCCCGGCTATTTATACTTACCAATGCCTCTGTGATCAACATGCCACTTCAGCCATGGAGTCCACACCATCAGATACCTGTCGTGGGACAAGGATTCCCAGCTAGACATCTCTTTCAATTGTTCAATTGACGTATCTCTTGTACCATATCAATCCAATCTGATAATCGTAGTATTTTATTGGAGAGCCAAAACATAGGAATCAATAGTTTCGCCGCAGCGACTAGTGGGGCTAACAAGGAATGCTTTGTTAGTACAAACTTGACATTGGGCAAATTAAGTAAGACCACTAAAGGGGTAATCGGAGCGGAGGAGGGGCTAATTTCTTGAATATGACTGGAGATCATATCCCAGAATGGGGAGATTAAAGTGCAATTCCACCATATGTGTAATAAAGTGCCTTTAGCGTCTTTGCATCTCCAACACTGGTCTGAATGTGAGGAGTCCATGGCATGAAGTTTGACCGGCGTGTTGTACCACCTGGTAACCAATTTGTAGGCATTCTCCTGAATCCTGATGCATCTGGAGTACCCATGTGAATGACATAAAATCCTGTCTACCGTGTCGCTGTCAAAGGTGACATTCATGTCTCTTTCCCATTGGGAGACAAATAGGGGTTTTGTGGGACCTTCATTGTCCAATATCTTATTATAAATCTTAGAAACGATCCGTTTTTTGTTTGTTTGCTGTGACAAGATCGTGTCGTACCAAGAAGGATCAAGTCGATGAGGGGTGCATGCTATGTACTGGTTGCATATCTTCAGGAATTGTGAGTAATATAGAGGTGACCATGGGACATGTGGAAAACGTGATCTAAGGCTGCGGATGGAAGGGACTGTTCGCTGATCTAAAATGTGTCCTATTGCGTCCGTGCCCAGTGCCGCCCACAGTCCCAGGTCGTCTTGGAAACCCTTTATTATTAAGTATGGTACATAACAAATAGGTGTGAATGGTGACAAACATGGGGAGGGGCGTATAAGTATGGATATCTTAGACCATGTGACCATAACTCCATTAAGGGGGTCGAGTTCTTCCCTGCCCTTGCTACCTTTTACTACCAATTTGGGATCCCATAAGCCTGCCAACCCCCTGGGGCCCAGTAATCTTCTGGCTGTCTGACATCCTAGCTTGTTTATCCTAGGGTTGCAAATTTCAGAGTGTAGTCTAAGCTGAATTGCTCTATAATAATTGGCTGCATCTGGGAGTCCAAAACCACCTCTGAATCTGGGTTTAGCTAAGATTTTGTATGCCAGCCTAGGTCTACCACTACCCCATATGAAAGAGGAGAAAAGGCTGCGAACCCGCGCTAGGAAGGATTGAGGAAGAGGTATAGGTAAGGTTTGCATAGTATATAGTAATTTTGGCAAGATATAAGTTTTTAATAGATTTTTACTCCCTATCCAAGATAGATAGGGGATTTTTATATCTGCCAGTTGTTGTTTGATACTAGTTAGTAAAGGTAAATAGTTCTGGGAGAATAGTTGTTTAGGGTCTTTTGTAACTTTGATGCCTAAATACTTAATGTGGGATTTATGCCATTGGAAGGGGAAATGTCTCTTAAAATTCTCTGCTGCCGAGCGAGGGATGTTGATGCCTAAGGCTGTACATTTAGAGAGGTTGATTTTAAAATTGGACAAGGATCCATAAATGTCTAGTTGTTTTAGGAGGGCTGGTAACGCCTCCTCTGGTTTTGTTAAAAAGAGTAATCCGCGAACGCGGCCACAGTATGGACCTCCTTACCTATTGTAAGACCTTGAATTGCAGGATCTTGTCTCAAAGCCTGAATGAATGTCTCCAAGCACAATATAAACAATGTGGGCGAGAGCGGGCATCCCTGTCGTGTCCCGTTTGATATCTCAAAGGTAGGTGATAGTATATCATTAACTTGGACCCTTGTGGAGGGGTTAGAGTACAGAGACAGCGCCGCATCCACAAACTGAGAGGGGAGGCCGAATTTCAGCAGTGTGGCTTTCATATAATTCCAATCCACTCTATCGAACGCCTTTTCAGCATCAGTGCTGAGGAACACAAGCTTTTTCCCCTGTTTCAAGGCGAATTGCTGGGCCTGTAAGACGGGAAAAGTGCTGTCTCTGCACTCTCCCTGCTCCCCACAAAGCCAGACTGTTCAGGAGAGACAATCCCTGGCAGCAGAGGGGAGAGTCTATTGGCTAAAAGTTTCGCCCATAATTTCACGTCTGTGTTTAGCAGTGAAATCGGTCTGAAGCTAGATGGGACCTCTAAGTCTTTGCCCAGTTTTGGCAGTACAATAATATGGGCCTCTAATGCCTGTTTAGTCAGAGGAGTACCATTCAGCAGAGAATTGAAGAAGGCTACCAGTTGGGGGCCTAAGACTGGGAGAAACTTTTTATAATAAGCCACTGTAAGCCCATCTGGGCCTGGGCTCTTGCCAGATAGTGTAGATCTAAGGACTCTTTTCACTTCCTCTAGAGTTATAGGGGCTGACAGTGATAATCTTGAGGAATCACTAAGATCCGGTAGATTCAGTTTCTGTAAGAAATTCCCTATTTCCGCCTCCCTTGTCAATTTTACATCTATTTGTTCCCCATGTCTAAGGTTGTACAAAGCATGGTAATAATCTCTGAATATTTTAGATATCTTTTGGGTGTCCGTTGTGATAGTCTCTTCTTGTGATCTCATATGCCTGATGAAGACTTGATCTTCCCATTTTTTTATGAGCGCTGACATAATCTTTCCCCCTATATTTCCATGAACATAATGTTTGTGTTTAACTTTCAAGTAGGCCCTAGATGCTTTTGAGTTTAGCAGCCCCTTAGGTTTCTGTCTCAAGATTTTTAGCGCTTCCAAGTCTCTTAGTGCAAGTGAGTATTTATGTGACATTTCTAATATGGCAATGCTGGACAGCAGGTCTGACATTTTACTCATTCTACTCTTTTTAATATGAGAGCCAAGTGCGATGAATTCCCCTCTGATTACCGCTTTATGCGCCTCCCAAACTATGGCACTAGATGTATTGGGGTCTACATTCAGGGTGAAATGCTCTTACAGTTTTTGTGACTTGGATTCCACTTGAATCTGTGAATCCAGAAGGGTATGATTCAATCTCCAGGTCCATTCTCTACCACATAGGTCAGGGAAACTGATAACAAAGGAGATTGGTGCATGGTCAGAGACAGTGATGCTGTGAACTGTAGAAGATTGAACCGCTGGTAAGTATCTATCAGATATAAATAAGTAATCCAACCTCTGATATGACCTATGAGGGTTAGAATAAAACGTGTAATCATGCCTGTCACTATGCACCGACCTCTAAATATCACTGAGGTGTAGGGTTCTGAGATGTGATTGGGCCGATTTGAGAGCGCGGAATGAGATGGCCGACTTCTGGGTAGAGGAGTCAAACAAGGGGTTCAGGGTAATATTGAGGTCTCCCCCCAACAAAAGGATGCCTGTAGCGAATGCGCTAATTGTGCCTAATACATCTTTTAACCAGCTAACCGATTTTACATTAGGCCCATACACATTGCATATTGTGACTGTAAAATAGCCTATCTCTCCTTTCAAGCGAAGATATCTACCTTCTGGGTCCTTTAACTCTGAGTGCAGCGTAAAGGGGACACCTCGTTTTAAACCAATGCTGACTCCCCTAGCCGCAGAGCTGCCAGAAGTGGCATGATACCAAACATTAAAAGGGGAGTTGCTAAGGTTAGGCACATGTGAGTTAGAAAAATGGGTCTCTTGAAGGAGTACTATATCGACCGCAATTTTCTTGAGGACTTGGAAGATCCTGCTACGTTTCAAGGGGTTATTACATCCGTGCACATTAAAGGTGGAAAAACATAGCGTTAATGGAGCCATTGGAGCTGGGTACATAACCATGAACAGAGGCCATACATCTGTCCAGATATCAAGGGTGTATAAAACAAATCTGTTAAAACCCTAAAACAATAAACATAACTGAAAGATAATTCCTGGTATATTCGGAATTTTGTGCTGAGGGGAGGAAAATAGATGCACATGCTGATACCATGTGTATCCCGACCAGCCCAGAACCCCTACTCCTAGCCTCATCTTTCATAATACAAGACATACAAATACTATCCTTGCGACATCTTAGCTAGGTAAGAGGAGACATTCTGAAGTAATTTAATGTTATAAGCACATTAAACTGGAATGTGAGGTTAGCATGTCCCTATTTTTAGGAGAAAAAAAATGAGTTGGGAAAACTGAGGAACTGCTATCACAGGTGGGTCACCGACTCTAATGAAGCAGTCCAGGTACATTGGTGGCACCATAGTAAAAAGAAGAAAAAATAACACTTGCAGCAAACCCTCAGTCTGGTGCTCCTTGGGACCATGCCCTCTTGTATTTTCCGGATCTCTGGGGTTTCCGCTTCATCCATTTCGACACCAATGGTAGCGGTGGTAAGTCCTCCATATGTGGGATAGGCAGCCAGGAAGGAATCTCCAATGTAGCGCTTCCCAAACCGGAGGAAGATCTTCAGGTGTGCGAAC
Organism: Bufo gargarizans; assembly: GCF_014858855.1. Lineage (NCBI taxonomy): Eukaryota > Metazoa > Chordata > Amphibia > Anura > Bufonidae > Bufo > Bufo gargarizans. Next base: position 83,888,079 of record NC_058087.1, on the reverse strand, counting down.
AGTAATGTGACGGTTCCCCGCTGTAATCAGGATCCCAAATGGAAAAAGCCACCTGTACAGGAACTTGGAGGAGCGTAGAAGGTCGGTGAGAGGCTTTAGTAGTCTCCTTTTTTTGCAGGGTAGAGGCAGCCAAGTCCTGATAGATCTGGACATTGACCCCCTGGAACTTCACTTCACCTTTCTTCCTTGCAGCTTGTAAGATCAGTTCGGTATCCCTGTAGCTCAGAATACTACATATTATATCCCTTGGGTTGTCACGGAATGCCGGTTTCGGTTTTAGGGCCCGGTGTACTCTCTCGAACTGTACTCTTGAACCACTTGATCTGGACCCAGTAACATGTGGAAGAGGGAGTCCATGACTTGGAATAGGTCCTCTTTATCATCTGCCTCTGGCAGGCCCCTGAGCCTAATATTTATCCGCCTGTTTCTGTTCTTCTGAACCTCCATTTGTAGCAGGAGTGTGTTCATCGCTCTGGCATGGGAGTGCAGGGACTCTTTCACTGCCGAGTTGAATGTAAGTATGGCGTCTTGGGAGTGCTCAAGTGTTTCAACATGGTCGCCGATGTGATGAATGTCTGTTTTTATAGACACCAGGTCTGCAGCTAATGGAGCCAGCGCTCTCTGCAAGGCTCCTTCCAGAAACTCTCTGGTGAGATCAGACCTCTCATCGTCATGTTGTGAGCTACCATCTCTCATAGCCTGGGACGCCTGGAGTGCTGCTGGGTCACATGAGGCCACGCCATGATGTTTCGGCGCCATCTTAGAGGTCCGTGCTGGCGGCTGAGAGGCCGACTTACTAAGGTATATATCGTGGTATATATCAATGAGAACCTTCACAGACGACTTACTAAGGTATTTCTCCATGTCGGGCTCGGGTCGTCTTTGTGCCCTGGAGTGGTCTGTGTGCAGTCCTTCGGCTGAATCTTCATGCCGGATGTACGATAGTGCTGTGATAGAGGCTAAGATAGGTTCTGGTGGCAAGAGCTCCGCTAACAAGCAGCCGCCATCGAGCTAGGTCAGACCACGCCCCCGACTGAGAGGTCTTTATAGTAAAGGAAAAAATATTGCGGTCAGAAAGTGGGAAAGGTGAGTTGGCAAAGCTCCTTCTCCTCACTGACATCACATGCACACATGTCTTTGCCAAGCATTCATGAATATGGAGGAACAAACATACAGTCTACGGCCCTTGAAGATGCATGGGCATCTCAAGGCCTCTATAAGCATTAAGGCTATTGTCAGACAGTCTTTCCATTTTGGGCAAGAACAATCATCAGTCTAATGTGTTTGTAAACCTCCCAACCTAAACATCTATTGGGAGCTTTAAATTTTAATACCTGATGCTTTTATTCTCCCAGGGTATAGGCTGCTACCAGAGGTATCTAGCAAAGGTTTACGCCTCTCTCCTCATTCAAAATGCATACATTTTCAGCTGGACTGAGTGTGTATGAGTAAGCAGGAATAAGGAGAGATAGCTGTCAACTGACATCTATTGAAAGTGTATGGGCCCCTTACTCTGTAAATTGCTTTTTGACCACCCGAAACAGAAACATATTGGAGAAAAACACATCTCCTGGTGAAATACTTTATGCCAGTGTATTCAGTAGTCTTACTACATAGTTATGACATCTTTACACTCTTTTATATTGGGAAATAAAAAGTTCACACCTACGCTCCTGTTCCTTGCTCAACACAAAGAACATCAATGATGCCCCAGCTGACAACTGCACATTTACTAGGCTTATGGGATCACATTGCTCACAATATTTAATGACCCTGCCACCTTCATTGAAGCACTGGCGTCTAGACAAGCCAAATCGGCATAACTTATTAATGAACCCAGTGGGCTATAAGTGATGCCAAGTCCACAGCTACCTTTACTTTGTGCATCAGGCAGAAATAAATTGCATGGTATGATCTGAAATCTTCATTTAAATCAGCCCACCCTTAAATATGTTAAGGTAAAATATATATTTTTTCATTAGCTGTACATGGTTAATTTAGATACGGATTTTGATGTATTTCTACCCGTGTCAATGGTCTTCTTTGCTGAACATAATACAAAAAGAGAGATTTTTTTCGATTACTATATACCTCCTTCCTGTAAGGTGCATATTTTCTATATGCATTTTGTACTTTGATTATTTTTTTGTCTCCCTGTTAAATTCCTCAGCAAAATAATGTTTTCAGGCCATTCTCTGACCGGTTTTCCCACTGCATTTGACTTCCAATCTTGATTCATACAGTACCTCCTGTTTACATCTGACATTGTTCTTTGGTGGAATTTTCTTAGTGAAGAAACAATCCAGACTTTTCCTTTATAATATGACAAGTTTTCCTGCCTGTTTATGTTACATACAATATATATCAATGTGATAAAAATTTTCTCATTGAAGCTTTTCTTAGCACTAGCTGGTTCTTATCTGTACGTTCAGTGCATTGTTGGACCCTGTGTAAAAAAAACTGATTGAAAAAGCTGCTATATACACAATGTTCACATTTCTAGGTCTTCTGATATATTGGATGAGTAATTTGATATTGGTCTTTGATTTTAGATGTTTAAAATTATTGTGTTTAATGCTGTGTTTCTCCTAAAAGTATAATAGATATGCCTTTTCGGATACAGACATGGCCATATTTACTGTTTGTGCCACCCTATTAGTCAATTAGGTTCATGTGTTAATGCAGTTACACCAATTTTGTAAGTGTATATATTCAAAATGAATAAAAAATACTATTCTGCTTGAATGCAGCATCTATAAATGTTTCTCACCACTTTTCCCAATGTAAATGTTTGCTGCATGTGTGCATGTTCTTCCAATCACACAAACTGCTACCTATTTACTAAAAAACAAATAGCAAAAATATATCCAAATAACAGAGCTGAACAGTGCTAAAATATTGCCATAGTGTGATCATGTAATATCAGTATACAGTACTCAAATAATAATAATACCTTTACTTAAGGCCTGAATAATAAGTTGAACAAATATTTAAAGGCATTGCGTTCTCAATACTCAATACTACCAAGCATTAGTGAATTAGCGAATCAAACTGAACTTGCCCAAATAAAAGTACTGTAAGTGACGCACACGAATATACTGCTCACACTACATATTGTTGTGCATACTAAACTCACTGCATGCACACATGCTTACTTGTATGCAGGTTCACTATGTCCGGCCATAGACATGAGCGAAGTTCTTGAAATTTATTTCGGGTCTGATTCTAATGAATTGGTCAGCAGACTTGATTTGGATACAAATATATTCTACCCAAACAGAAAAGATTGTCCAGAAAAGTTGGGTATGACACAATGAGGTCTCCTAGGACTGTGTTCAACCCCATTTAAGCTCTTTAACATCAAGACAGCATTAATAACATAAAAGTGACATCGACATATATGGCTATGGGAAAGGTATGGTAGCCGGTGGTAACAGAGCCTGTTTATCAACACTCTGCATTGTCAGATTTTATTAAAACATGCTCCCTTTTTGGTTGTAGATGCTTCTGACTTGTAAAATTGTAGCTACTATTTTAAGAGATTAATCCAAATTAAATTGTAAAAGATTCAGATTTGTCTGGAATCGGAAGTTTTGGGAAATTGAAGAAGAATTTAATTAGTTTAGAATAGATTCACTCATCTCTACACATTATAAACATGTCTGCAGTTAAAGTAGATGCACACTCACTGCACATAGGTATCCACAGACACATCAATCCATATAAAATCTGCCCAACTAACAGGCATGCATACACACCTCCTACACTCAAGCATGCATATGCCACAAGCCCCAGAGGAATGGAGCAGAAGAGAAGAGTGGTTCTGGCTGCAATACGTATTCAAAGTGACAATCCTCACACTGATGCTCTCTTGGGCCAGGGCAGTAATAGGAGGGTGCACCCTTTCTTCCTTCGGGGCACACCCTGATGTTGGGGCTTCTGTCTGATGGCAGCTGAGGTGACTTTGGTGTTATCAGTTAATATGGGTCCAAAGCAGGGTATGTAGGTGCAGTGGTGAGTCAGTAACCAGGTCAGTAGTAGAAAATAAACATCTCTCTTTACTAAAGTGCAGAATGTAAGTTGTAGTACATCCAACAGTATCAAATCACAGTTCTAATAATTCACAGTGCAAATATTTCCCAATAGCAATTATGGATTTGAGCAAGGATGGGGATTGTAATACTCCTTCCTTCTGTCTCACAAAGTCTCCTTCAGCAGGATCTCAGATTGGTAATATTACTCTTGCAATGGTTGCTGTAATTCCCAGCTGAGGGTACAGGTTTGAGATACAGAGTACAAGACCATGTACAAGAGTGAAAAGTGTTGTATCGATTTCCCTCTCAATGCAGCAAAGTCTTTATCTGCCTTAGGCCTCAAGCACATGAACGTATGTATTTTGTGGTCCGCAAAAACCGGATCCGCAAAAAATACAAATGACGTCCGTGTGCATTTCGTATATTGTGGAACAGAACAGCTGGCCCATAATAGAACAGTCCTATCCTTGTCCGTAATGCGGACAATAATAGGACATGTTCTATTTTTTTGTGGAAAGCACATACGGACATATGGAAACTGAATTTTAGTTTTTTTTGCAAACCCATTGAAATGAATGGTTCCGTACATGGAACAGACACAGAAAGAAAATACGTTTGCGTGCATGAGGCCTTAGACAGCAAATACCTTACTGACTGATTTCAATGATCGACCATGCAGATTCTGCATCCTCTTCTTTCTTTTTTTCTCTCTCTCTCTTTTCCTGGAGTGCTGTAAAGCAGTGAGGTCTTTCTCTCAGTAGATAATCCTCTGAGATCGGGATTCTCTGAAACTCAGGCCTAGTACTCCAAAGAGTCAGTATATGTCTCAACCTTTCACTTCCTCTGTAAACGCTAGAATAGGCTAGGGGTGGATCTAAGCCCACACCTAACTTCCTGCAGGCGATGAGACAAGATTATTAACCCTGACAAATCCATACAGCACTATACTGGATACATTACAAAAAGCTTAAACATAATAAATAACATTACATAACAACAGCAGTTTGCAAGTACAATTGTGGGGTACTATACGTACATTTGTGCACTTACTATATATACACAATTACACGTGTATTACATTTTGCATACCCACTATTTACGTGTTTGCGTATAGGCTCACACAAAAGCCCACACTTCATACAGTCAATAAAATGCACAAAATATACTGTATATCTGCAGAATTTCCAAACACATATTTAAACTTACAGACACATAATGAGCCCTTACCTCTAATGGAGAAGAGGACTGGTGTAGGCAGCAAGAAGAAGAGGACACTAGACTAGGATATTCATACTTTATTCCCATAACATTTATAGCTGCAGCTCCCACCAGAAAACTGCTTTAAAGGGGGTTTCTAGGGATTTTAATATTGATGACCTATCCTCAGGATAGGTCATCAATATTGGATCGGTAGGGATCCGAAACCCAACACCCCCGCCGATCAGCTGGTTGAAGAGAAAGCCGCACTCTGTGAGAGCACCACCTTCACTTCATTGTTTACCTGCTGGCTGTCGATATCACAGCAACGAGTAGGTGTAATTACAAGCTGCCCCATTCACTTCTATGAGAAGCCTACTTTCTATTCAAGTGTATACTACAGAGCTGTCCCATAGAAATGAATGGGACAGCTTGTAATTACACCTGCTCATTGCTGCGATGTCGATGGCGAGCAGGTAAACAATGAAGGGAAGGCAGCCTTTATTTTTAACCAACTGATTGGCGGGGTGCTGGCTATCGGATCCTGCCGATCTGATGTTAAAGACCTATTAAAATCCACTACAATGTCCTTAAAGAAAAATGGATGTAATGGTATGTCAAGTAGACGGCTTGGGAATAAGAGCTGTGCCATCAGCAGTGGGTAACCTCCAATTCCAGCTATTTAACCCTCTTATGCCATGAGATATAGTAACCACAATATCTAAGGACTTTTAACATCACTCAATCATTGGTGTCAATAGGTTTCCATGACAGCCTGGGACCTGAAAAAGTTTTCAAGCGGACATCGCCAGTTAGGTCAGTGTACTAAAATACAGTGAGGTTCATAAATATTGGGACATCAACACAATTCTGAAATTTTTGGCTCTATACACCACCACTATGGATTTGAAATTAAACGAACAAGATGTGCTTTAACTGCAGACTGCCAGCTTTAATTTAAGGGTATTTACATCCAAATCAGGTGAACGGTGTAGGAATTACAACAGTTTGCATATGTGTCTCCCACTTGTTAAGGGGCCAAAAGTGATGGGGCAGAATAATAATCATAAATCAAATTTTCACTTTTTTATGCTTGGTTGCAAATCCTTTGCAGTCAATTACAGCCTGAAGTCTGGAACGCATAGACATCAGCAGACGCTGGGTTTCATCCCTGGTGATGCTCCGCCAGGCCTCTACTGCAACTGTCCTGCAAGTGAAATGCATGCTCAATCGGATTAAGGTCAGGTGATTAACCACTTCAGCCCCGCTAGGTGAAACCCCCTTCATGACCAGAGCACTTTTTACACTTTGGCACTACACTCCTTTCACCGTTTATCGCTCGGTCATGCAACTTACCACCCAAATGAATTTTACCTCCTTTTCTTCTCACTAATGGAGCTTTCATTTGGTGGTATTTTATTGCTGCTGACATTTTTACTTTTTTTGTTATTAATCAAAATGTAACGATTTTTTTGCAAAAAAATGACATTTTTCACTTTCAGCTGTAAAATTTTGCAAAAAAAAACCGACATCCATATATAAATTTTTCGCCAAATTTATTGTTCTACATGTCTTTGATAAAAAAAAAATGTTTGGGCAAAAAAAAAATGGTTTGGGTAAAAGTTATAGCATTTACAAACTATGGTACAAAAATGTGAATTTCCGCTTTTTGAAACAGCTCTGACTTTCTGAGCACCTGTCATGATTCCTGAGGTTCTACAATGCCCAAACAGTAGAAAACCCCCACAAATGACCCCATTTCGGAAAGTAGACACCCTAAGGTATTCACTGATGGGCATAGTGAGTTCATAGAACTTTTAATTTTTTGTCACAAGTTAGCGGAAAATGATGATGATTTTTTTTTTTTCTTACAAAGTCTCATATTCCACTAACTTGCGACAAAAAATAAAAAATTCTAGGAACTCACCATGCCCCTCACAGAATACCTTGGGGTGTCTTCTTTCCAAAATGGGGTCACTTGTGGGGTAGTTATACTGCCCTGGCAATTTAGGGGCCCAAATGTGTGAGAAGAACTTTGCAATCAAAATGTGTAAAAAATGACCGGTGAAATCCAAAAGGTGCACTTTGGAATATGTGCCCCTTTGCCCACCTTGGCAGCAAAAAAGTGTGACACATCTGGTATCGCCGTACTCAGGAGAAGTTGGGGAATGTGTTTTGGGGTGTCATTTTACATATACCCATGCTGGGTGAGAAAAATATCTTGGTCAAATGCCAACTTTGTATAAAAAAATGGGAAAAGTTGTCTTTTGCCAAGATATTTCTCTCACCCAGCATGGGTATATGTAAAATGACACCCCAAAACACATTGCCGAACTTCTCCTGAGTACGGCGATACCAGATGTGTCACACTTTTTTGCTGCCAAGGTGGGCAAAGGGGCACATATTCCAAAGTGCACCTTTCAGATTTTGCAGGCCATTTTTTACACATTTTGATTGCAAGGTACTTCTCACACATTTGGGCCCCTAAATTGCCAGGGCAGTATAACTACGCCACAAGTGACCCCATTTTGGAAAGAAGACACCCCAAGGTATTCCGTGAGGGGCATGGCGAGTTCCTAGAATTTTTTATTTTTTGTCACAAGTTAGCGGAAAATGATGATTTTTTTTTTTCTCTTTTTTCCTTACAAAGTCGAATATTCCACTAACTTGCGACAAAAAATAAAAAATTCTAGGAACTCGCCATGCCCCTCATGGAATACCTTGGGGTGTCTTCTTTCCAAAATGGGGTCACTTGTGGCGTAGTTATACTGCCCTGGCAATTTAGGGGCCCAAATGTGTGAGAAGTACTTTGCAATCAAAATCTGTAAAAAATGACCGGTGAAATCCGAAAGGTGCACTTTGAAATATGTGCCCCTTTGCCCACCTTGGCATCAAAAAAGTGTCACACATCTGGTATCGCCGTACTCAGGAGAAGTTGGGGAATGTGTTTTGGGGTGTCATTTTACATATACCCATGCTGGGTGAGAGAAATATCTTGGCAAAAGACAACTTTTCCAATTTTTTTATACAAAGTTGGCATTTGACCAAGATATTTTTCTCACCCAGCATGGGTATATGTAAAATGACACCCCAAAACACATTGCCCAACTTCTCCTGAGTACGGCGATACCAGATGTGTCACACTTTTTTGCTGCCAAGGTGGGCAAAGGGGCACATATTCCAAAGTGCACCTTTCGGATTTTGCAGGGCATTTTTTACACATTTTGATTGCAAAGTTCTTCTCACACATTTGGGCCCCTAAATTGCCAGGGCAGTATAACTACCCCACAAGTGACCCCATTTTGGAAAGAAGACACCCCAAGGTATTCCGTGAGGGGCATGGCGAGTTCCTAGAATTTTTTATTTTTTGTCGCAAGTTAGTGGAATATGAGACTTTGTAAGGAAAAAAGAGAAAAAAAAAAATCATAATTTTCCACTAACTTGTGACAAAAAATAAAAAATTCTAGGAACTCGCCATGCCCCTCACGGAATACCTTGGGGTGTCTTCTTTCCAAAATGGGGTCACTTGTGGCATAGTTATACTGCCCTGGCAATTTAGGGGCCCAAATGTGTAAGAAGTACCTTGCAATCAAAATGTGTAAAAAATGGCCTGCGAAATCCGAAAGGTGCCCCTTTGCCCACCTTGGCTGCAAAAAAGTGTCACACAGGTGGTATCGCCGTACTCAGGAGAAGTTGGGCAATGTGTTTTGGGGGGTCATTTTACATATACCCATACTGGGTGAGAGAAATATCTTGGCAAAAGACAACTTTTCCCATTTTTTTATACAAAGTTGGCATTTGACCAAGATATTTTTCTCACCCAGCATGGGTATATGTAAAATGACACCCCAAAACATATTCCCCAACTTCTCCTGAGTACGGCGATACCACATGTGTGACACTTTTTTGCAGCCTAGATGCGCAAAGGGGCCCAAATTCCTTTTAGGAGGGCATTTTTAGACATTTGGATCCCAGACTTATTCTCACACTTTCGGGCCCCTAAAAAGCCAGGGCAGTATAAATACCCCACATGTGACCCCACTTTGGAAAGAAGACACCCCAAGGTATTCAATGAGGGGCATGGCGAGTTCCTAGAATTTTTTTTTTTTTGCATAAGTTAGCGGATATTGATTTTTTTTTTGTTTTTTTCTCACAAAGTCTCACTTTCCGCTAACTTAGGACAAAAATTTCAATCTTTCATGGACTCAATATGCCCCTCACGGAATACCTTGGGGTGTCTTCTTTCCGAAATGGGGTCACATGTGGGGTATTTATACTGCCCTGGCTTTTTAGGGGCCCTAAAGCGTGAGAAGAAGTCTGGAATATAAATGTCTAAAAATGTTTACGCATTTGGATTCCGTGAGGGGTATGGTGCGTCCATGTGAGATTTTATTTTTTGACACAAGTTAGTAGAATATGAGACTTTGTAAGAAAAAACAAAAACAAAAACAAACAAAAAATTTCCGCTAACTTGTGCCAAAAAAAATGTCTGAATGGAGCCTTACCAGGGGGGGTGATCAATGACAGGGGGGTGATCAATGACAGGGGGGTGATCACCCATATAGACTCCCTGATCACCCCCCTGTCACTGATCACCCCCCCTGTAAGGCTCCATTCAGACATCCGCATGATTTTTTACGGATCCATGGATACATGGATCGGATCCACAAAACGCATGCGGACGTCTGAATGGAGCCTTACAGGGGGGTTATCAATGACAGGGGGTGATCAGGGTGATCACCCCCCTGTCACTGATCACCCCCCCTGTAAGGCTCCATTCAGACATCCGCATGATTTTTTACGGATCCATGGATACATGGATCGGATCCACAAAACGCATGCGGACGTCTGAATGGAGCCTTACAGGGGGGTTATCAATGACAGGGGGTGATCAGGGTGATCACCCCCCTGTCACTGATCACCCCCCCTGTAAGGCTCCATTCAGACATCCGCATGATTTTTTACGGATCCATGGATACATGGATCGGATCCACAGAACGCATGCGGACGTCTGAATGGAGCCTTACAGGGGGGTTATCAATGACAGGGGGTGATCACCCCCCTGTCAATGATCACCCCTCCTGTAAGGCTCCATTCAGACATCCGCATGATTTTTTACGGATCCATGGATACATGGATCGGATCCACAAAACGCATGCGGACGTCTGAATGGAGCCTTACAGGGGGGTTATCAATGACAGGGGGTGATCAGGGTGATCACCCCCCTGTCACTGATCACCCCCCCTGTAAGGCTCCATTCAGACATCCGCATGATTTTTTACGGATCCCTGGATACATGGATCGGATCCACAAAACGCATGCGGACGTCTGAATGGAGCCTTACAGGGCGGTTATCAATGACAGGGGGTGATCACCCCCCTGTCAATGATCACCCCTCCTGTAAGGCTCCATTCAGACATCCGCATGATTTTTTACAGATCCATGGATACATGGATCGGATCCACAAAACGCATGCGGACGTCTGAATGGAGCCTTACAGGGGGGTTATCAATGACAGGGGGTGATCAGGGTGATCACCCCCCTGTCAATGATCACCCCCTCTGTAAGGCTCCATTCAGACGTCCGCATGTGTTTTGTGGATCCGATCCATGTATCCATGGATCCGTAAAAATCATGCGGACGTCTGAATGGAGCCTTACAGGGGGGTGATCAATGACAGGGGGGTGATCAATGACAGGGGGTGATCAGGGAGTGTATATGGGTGATCACCCGCCTGTCATTGATCACCCCCCTGTAAGGCTCCATTCAGACGTCCGCATGATTTTTACGGATCCATGGATCGGATCCACAAAACACATGCGGACGTCTGAATGGAGCCTTACAGGGGGGTTATCAATGACAGGGGGGTGATCAGGGAGTGTATATGGGTGATCACCCGCCTGTCATTGATCACCCCCTGTAAGGCTCCATTCAGACGTCCGCATGTGTCTTGCGGATCCGATCCATGTATCCATGGATCCGTAAAAATCATGCGGACGTCTGAATGGAGCCTTACAGGGGGGTGATCAATGACAGGGGGGTGATCAATGACAGGGGGTGATCAGGGAGTGTATATGGGTGATCACCCGCCTGTCATTGATCACCCCCCTGTAAGGCTCCATTCAGACGTCCGTATGCTTTTTGCGGATCCGATCCATGTATCCGTGGATCCGTAAAAATCATACGGACGTCTGAACGGAGCCTGACAGGGGGGTGATCAATGACAGGGCGGTGATCAATGACAGGGGGGTGATCAGGGAGTTTATATGGGGTGATCATGGGTGATCAGGGGTTTATAAGGGGTTAATAAGTGACGGGGGGGGGGGTGTAGTGTAGTGTGGTGTTTGGTGCTACTGTACTGACCTACCTGAGTCCTCTGGTGGTCGATCCTAACAAAAGGGACCACCAGAGGACCAGGTAGGAGGTATATTAGACGCTGTTATGAAAACAGCGTCTAATATACCTGTTAGGGGTTAAAAAATTCGGATCTCCAGCCTGCCAGCGAGCGATCGCCGCTGGCAGGCTGGAGATCCACTGGCTTACCTTCCGTTCCTGTGAGCGCGCGCGCCTGTGCGCGCGCGTTCACAGGAAATCTCGGCTCTCGCGGGAGGACGCGTATATGCGTCCACCCAGAAGAGCAGGGCTGCCGGCAGGACGCAATCCTGCGTACAGCGGTCCTGAGGAAGTTAACTTGACCATTGTAGAACATTCCACTTCATTCCCTTACAAAACTCTTTGGTTGCTTTTGCAGTATGCTTTGGGTTATTGTCCATCTGCACTGTGAAGTGCTGTCCAATGAGTTCTGAAGCATTTGGCTGAATATGAGCAGATAATATTGCCCAAAACAATTCAGAATTCATCCTGCTGCTTTTGTCAGCAGTCACATCATCAATAAATACAAGAAAACCAGTTATATTGGCAGCCATACATGCCCACGCCATGACACTACCACCACCATGCTTCCCTGATGAGGTGGTATGCTTAGTGTTGCCATTTCTTTACTTAAGAGACAGGATAACCGGATTAAGTTGCTTCTGAACTTATCTTGTGGATTGCAGCAGCTCTCTGATGGAGGACAAAATTTACACAGACACCATGCTTTTGTTTCCTCAGGAACACACACTGCTGCTTACTGTGCAGCCTCTTTTCTCTTTTTTTTTTTCTGTGTGTGCAACTTTATTTAAACACTTTCTGGTTAACAAAAAGACAACATATTCATATGACTGTAGATCAATAGATAAGCTGTATAAGGGCATATAAAGAAAATGTCATATATCTTAACACCCCCACTTGCTCTTATACTGCTTATGAGAAATAGTTTGGTACAGTTACATCATTTTACTATCTATATTCCAAAAATATAACTAACAAACCTATCAAGCTTAAACTTTGTTATTGGTTTAGTCATAACATCAGCTACCATTTTATCCGTAGAACAATACTCAAGATCTATCTTGCCTTCACTCAGAACAGATCTAAGGAAATGAAATTTAATGTCAATATGTTTGCATCTCTGATGGTAAACTGGGTTCTTTGCGAGAGCTATCGCACTCTGATTGTCTTCAAAAATCTTTACTGGTTCATACTGACATTCACTGTCCAATTCTCTTAGCAATTGTGCAAGATATAGACTCTCCTGTGTGGTTGCGGCTAATGCCATATATTCAGCTTCACAGGAAGATAGTGCTATTGTTGGTTGTTTCTTTGACTTCCAAGAAATCAGAGGTCCATTTTCAGTCAGGCTGAAACAATATCCTGTTGTGCTTCTCCTATCAATCTGGTCTGAGGCCCAACTGGCATCACTATACGCCTCTAGTTTTAATTTCTCTTTACATTTTCTGTAGCATAGTTCAAAATTGACAGTTCCTTTCAAGTATCTCAGTACGTGTTTGGCAGTAATCATGTGTTGTACACTTGGTTGTGAAAAATGTTGTGACAGTTTGCTTATAGTCCAACTCAAATCCGGTCTTGTACATGTAGCCACATAAATCAAACTGCCTACTATCTCCCGATAGCTTTTTACATCTGCAAGTTCGCTTTTGTCGTCGAAATCAAATTTTTGTTCACAGGGAGTGGATCTCGGTTTACAATCTGACATACCAAATCTTTCTATTATTTTCAAAATGTATCTCTTCTGATTCATCTTCACCGTTTCACTAGTCTGTCTAAAATCAATGCCCAAAAAATAGTTCAGTTTCCCAAGATCCTTCATTTTGAATTTTGTCGCAAGTGTTAACTTCACATCATTGAGTAGTTTTTCATTGCTTGCAGCAATGATCAGATCATCAACCCATATTAGTAATATTGCTTGTTCATTGCCGTTCTGTTTGACATATACACAATGGTCTACAGAATTTTGTATAAATGCATTTGAACATAGATAATCATGTAGCATCTTGTTCCAGTTTCTTCCCGATTGCTTAAGACCATACAGTGACTTTTTTAGTTTGAGAACTAGCTTTTTATTTGTGTCATCTTTGATCTCAAAACCTTCTGGTTGGTCTATATATATATAACAATCAATTGGGGCATGCAAGTAAGCTGTCTTCACATCCATTTGATGCAAAATTAAATCATATTGTGCTGCCATTTGCATCAAAATGCGTAATGAAGTAAAATTTGCAGTTGGAGAAAAAGTTTCCATGTAGTCAGTTCCCTTTACTTGACTATAACCTTTTGCCACAAACCTGGCTTTGTACGTTTCAGTTCCATTTGCATTGCTTTTTATCACATATACCCATCTACCCCCCACTGAATTTTTACCTTCTGGTAATGTGGTCAATGTGAAGGTATCATTCTCCTTTAGTGATTCCATCTCTTCTTTCATTGCATCTAACCAACTTTGTGACTGGGGTGTTTCCATGGCTTCTCTGAAGGTCTGGGGTACATCATGTGCTCTATAGCAGTAATCTATATTCATCAGTACCTGATCATCACGAACAGATTCTAGTACATAGTCATTTAAATACTGAGGAGTTTTTCTATTTCTTGTAGGGTATCTTGTACCCTGGTCATCATCTTTGTCCTCTGCAATCTCCACTAAAGAATCTGGGGTCTCTTTAGTTATTGGACTTGATACAGGAATTACACTCCTTTCCTCATAATCATCAACATTATTGTCCAACAGCTCAGTCTGAGTTTGTTTCTCGATTACATCCTTTTCAATGAATTTTACTAGTCTGTGCCTGAAGACTTTGCCAGTTTCAGGGTAATACACCAGGTAAGAGGGACTATTTTTGTCATATCCTACAAAAATTCCTTTTGTGCATTTTGGATCCAGCTTTTTCTTATCATGTTTGTATGCAAAACATTCTGACCCAAAAATCTTCATTTTTGAAAAGTCTGGTTTCTTCCCTGTCAGTATGTTGTACGGCGTTTGCTTCAAACGACTGTTAAAGGGATTCTGTCACCTCCCCTCAGCCAAAAAACGATTTAAAAGCAGCCATGCAGCACAGCTTACCTGGATTAGGCTGTGCTGTTTTATCTTGAAATCCGTCCAGCAGTTACTTCAAAAAACGACTTTGATCAATAAGGAAATGCGTCCTGAAGGTGCCCAGAGGGGCGTTTTTTTCTTCCTAGTGAGCCCAGTACCGCCCCTCTTTCAGTGCCCAGCCCGCCTTCCTTGTATTTTCTAACCGCCGCCCCCAGCCTGCCACAGCCTCCCCTCCCTCTCCTCCCCCTCCCTCACGCCGAACGAAGTCTCGCACAGGCGCAGTACCCACTGAGGGCTGCGCCTGTGCGATCATCAGGAGACTGAGGGCGGCAGCTTCATCTTCGTCACTGGGCATGCGCCGAGCCCAGTGACGTCCGATGCTCGCTCTTCCCTGCTGACTGAGGGAAGAGCGAGCATCGGACGTCACTGGGCTCGGCGCATGCCCAGTGACGAAGATGAAGCTGCCGCCCTCAGTCTCCTGATGATCGCACAGGCGCAGCCCTCAGTGGGTACTGCGCCTGTGCGAGACTTCGTTCGGCGTGAGGGAGGGGGAGGAGAGGGAGGGGAGGCTGTGGCAGGCTGGGGGCGGCGGTTAGAAAATACAAGGAAGGCGGGCTGGGCACTGAAAGAGGGGCGGTACTGGGCTCACTAGGAAGAAAAAAACGCCCCTCTGGGCACCTTCAGGACGCATTTCCTTATTGATCAAAGTCGTTTTTTGAAGTAACTGCTGGACGGATTTCAAGATAAAACAGCACAGCCTAATCCAGGTAAGCTGTGCTGCATGGCTGCTTTTAAATCGTTTTTTGGCTGAGGGGAGGTGACAGAATCCCTTTAAAGCATCGATTTCGAATCATAGCTGCTGTCATCACTGCATATGTCCATAACTCTTTTGGTACTTTGCTCTCTATTAGCATACATCTTGCCATCTCTATCAGTGTTCTCCAGTTTCTTTCAGCCGTTCCATTTTGATGCGGTGAGTAAGGTGCTGAAGTCTCATGTCTTATGCTCCTCTTTATGAGTAGTGACTGGAAGTCATTCGATGTGAATTCGGTACCATTGTCTGACCTCATTCTCTTGATGGTCCCATAGGGGGCAGTATCAGCGATAAACTTCTCTGTGGCTAGAACTGTGTCACTCTTGTTCTTCAGAAAGTATACAAACACTGCACCAGAATAATCATCAGTGAACGCTATGATGTATTTGAATCCGTCCTTTGCAACTGGCTGTATAGGACCTGTTAAATCTGTGTGTACTAGTTCAAGTGGGTATTTTGCACGGGTGTCAGACTCTCTGTTTCTACTCTGAGCAAATTTCCCTTGGGTACAAATCTCACACTTCAGGTTGGACTTATCAACCTTACCTTGGATCTTCATTCCATCTACTAGATTCTGTAGTTTAAAGATATCATCGTAATTACAATGACCAAGAATTTTATGCCATATCTGAATATCATAACAACCGTAACAACTGTCTTCACATCCCTTATAGGTGTCCAAATAGAAAAGCCTGTTGTGTTTCTTTATAATAAACTTTGTACCATTCTTATGAGCCAGAATACTGTCATCTTGTCGGAATTCAACAGACGCCCCATTCCTTGTTGCTGCTTCAACAGAGAAAATGTCTTGTGGATATGTGGGGATAAATAATGTGTTTTGTAGCAATGTTCTCATTTGTTTTCCCCTACTGTCCATTAGGTACACTTCTGCGTCGCCTCTCTTGAGTGCTACACCGGAAGTCCTTTTCCCATCTGCCAACTCCATGTAGTGTTTCTCTGGCTTAAATGAGGTGTCAAATCTTTTAAATTTCTTAATGTCTGTAATAATATGCGATGTTGCTCCTGTATCTACCATCAGGCTTTTTGTTACGGGATTGCTTAACTGGTCTTCGCTTATTTTAAAAGCAAATGTTTGTTCTGTGTCATCAACTACTTGCTTTACATTGTCTCGTGCTTTTCGTCTGCACAATGTCTCACTGTGAGTGGAGCTCCTGCAATAATTACACCACTGTGTCTTCCTTTTATTCACTCTGCTTGGACATGCATTGGCTTTATGACCTTTCTGATTACAACTGTAGCAGATAATGATGTCTTTCCCCTTTGTTGGTATAACTGGGGTGCCGACCTTCATAACATTATCAGTGCTTGTGCTGCTACGATATTTTTCAGTGTCCTCAAAAATCCTTAACTGGGTTTTAAAGTCAGTAAAAGTCATATCTTCTTTACCTTGTGTTATATGGATTGCAAATGGTTTGAATGATTCAGGCAGGCCTTTAAGAATCATAGCAACTAATAGTCCTTCACTGAGGGTCTCCCCTGCATTTCTCAGTGCTGTAATAGCTGTTTCTGTGCGTATGATATAGTCTGTGACACTTTCACATTCAGATTTCTGAAGAGATGTTAGTTCTGTGTATAAGTTTATGATACGTGGCTTACCTTGGCCAGCATAATGATCTCTCAGGATTTTCAGCGCTTTTCTTCCATTATCAGTTGCTTCTCTCATTATAAGAGATAGGCTTTCATCATCTAGGAATTGTATTAGTTCAGCATAAGCTTCTTCATTCTTACTCCTATCTTGCATAGGGTCTACTCCATCTGCGGGTTCACGCAGGATGGTTTCTTTAAGGTTCATCAAGCGTAGATGGCCTAGGAACTTTGTCTCCCACAGCTCATAATTCTTCTCATCTCCATCGAAAAGTAGCCTGCTCCATCGGCTTGTTCCTTCTCTCCTGGGCCCATAACCTGTTGCCATTTCTTTACTTAAGAGACAGGATAACCGGATTAAGTTGCTTCTGAACTTATCTTGTGGATTGCAGCAGCTCTCTGATGGAGGACAAAATTTACACAGACACCATGCTTTTGTTTCCTCAGGAACACACACTGCTGCTTACTGTGCAGCCTCTTTTCTCTTTTTTTTTTCTGTGTGTGCAACTTTATTTAAACACTTTCTGGTTAACAAACAGACAACATATTCATATGACTGTAGATCAATAGATAAGCTGTATAAGGGCATATAAAGAAAATGTCATATATCTTAACACTTAGGATCATGAGCAGTTCCTTTCCTTCTCCATACTCTTCTCTTCCCATCACTCTGGTACAAGTTGATCTTGGTCTCATCTGTCCATAGGATGTTGTTCCAGAACTGTGAAGGTTTCTTTAGATATCGTTTGGCAAACTCTCATCTGGCCTTCCTGTTTTTGAGGCTCACCAATGGTTTACATCTTGTGGTGAACCATCTATATTCACTCTGGTGAAGTCTTCTCTTGATTGTTGACTTTGACACACATGCACCTACATCCTGGAGAGTGTTCTTGATCTGGCCAACTGTTGTGAAGGGTGTTTTCTTCACCAGTGAAAGAATTCTTCGGTCATCCACCACAGTTGTCTTCCGTGGTCTTTCAGGTCTTTTGGTGTTGCTGAGCTCACCGATGCGTTCCTTCTTTTTAAGAATGTTCCAAACAGTTGTTTTGGCCACGCCTAATGTTTTTGCTATCTCTCTGATGGTGTGTTTTTTCAGCCTAATGATGGCTTGCTTCACTGATAGTGACAGCTCTTTGGATCTCATCTTGAGAGTTGACAGTAAAGGATTCCAAATGCAAATAGCACACTTGAAATGAACTCTGGACCATTTATCTGCTCATTGTAATTGGGATAATGAGGGAATAACACACACCTGGCCATGGAACAGCTGAGAAGCCAATTGTCCCATTACTTTTGGTCCCCTAACAAGTGGGAGGTACATATGCAAACTGTTGTAATTCCTACACCGTTCACCTGATTTGGATGTAAATACCCTCAAATTAAAGCTGATAGTCTGCAGTTAAAGCACATCTTGTTCATTTCATTTAAAATCCATTGTGGTTGTGTATAGAACCAGAAATGTTAGAATTATGTCAATGTCCCAATATTTATGGACCTGACTGTATATAATTAGAGTTGAGCGAACACCTGGATGTTCGGGTTCGAGAAGTTCGGCCGAACATCCCGGAAATGTTCGGGTTCGGGATCCGAACCCGATCCGAACTTCGTCCCGAACCCGAACCCCATTGAAGTCAATGGGGACCCGAACTTTTCGGCACTAAAAAGGCTGTAAAACAGCCCAGGAAAGAGCTAGAGGGCTGCAAAAGGCAGCAACATGTAGGTAAATCCCCTGCAAACAAATGTGGATAGGGAAATGAATTAAAATAAAAATTAAATAAATAAAAATTAACCAAAATCAATTGGAGAGAGGTTCCATAGCAGAGAATCTGGCTTCCCGTCACCCACCACTGGAACAGTCCATTCTCAGATATTTAGGCCCCGGCACCCAGGCAGAGGAGAGAGGTCCCGTAACAGAGAATCTGTCTTCATGTCAGCAGAGAATTAGTCTGCATGTCATAGCAGAGAATGAGGCTTCACGTCAGCCACCACTCCAACAGTCCATTGGCATATATTTAGGCCCAGCACACACACAGGCAGAGGAGAGAGGTCCCGTAACAGACAATCTGGCTTCATGTCAGCAGAGAATCAGTCTGCATGTCATAGCAGAGAATCAGGCTTCACGTCAGCCACCACTGCAACAGTCCATTGGCATATATTTAGGCCCAGCACACACACAGGCAGAGGAGAGAGGTCCCGTAACAGAGAATCTGGCTTCATGTCAGCAGAGAATCAGTCTGCATGTCATAGCAGAGAATGAGGCTTCACGTCACCCACCACTGCAACAGTCCATTGGCATATATTTAGGCCTAGCACACAGGCAGAGCAGAGAGGTCCCGTAACAGACAATCTGGCTTCATGTCAGCAGAGAATCAGTCTGCATGTCATAGCAGAGAATGAGGCTTCACGTCAGCCACCACTGCAACAGTCCATTGGCATATATTTAGGCCTAGCACACAGGCAGAGCAGAGAGGTCCCGTAACAGACAATCTGGCTTCATGTCAGCAGAGAATCAGTCTGCATGTCATAGCAGAGAATCAGGCTTCACGTCAGCCACCACTGCAACAGTCCATTGGCATATATTTAGGCCTAGCACACAGGCAGAGCAGAGAGGTCCCGTAACAGACAATCTGGCTTCATGTCAGCAGAGAATCAGTCTGCATGTCATAGCAGAGAATCAGGCTTCACGTCAGCCACCACTGCAACAGTCCATTGTCATAAATTTAGGCCCAGCACCCAGGCAGAGGAGAGAGGTCCCGTAACAGACAATCTGGCTTCATGTCAGCAGAGAATTAGTCTGCATGTCATAGCAGAGAATCAGGCTTCATGTCAGCCACCACTGCAACAGTCCATTGGCATATATTTAGGCCCAGCACCCAGGCAGAGGAGGGAGGTCCCGTAACAGAGAATCTGTCTTCATGTCAGCAGAGAATCAGTCTGCATGTCATAGCAGAGAATCAGGCTTCATGTCAGCCACCACTGCAACAGTCCATTGGCATATATTTAGGCCTAGCACACAGGCAGAGGAGAGAGGTCCCGTAACAGACAATCTGGCTTCATGTCAGCAGAGAATCAGTCTGCATGTCATAGCAGAGAATCAGGCTTCACGTCAGCCACCACTGCAACAGTCCATTGTCATAAATTTAGGCCCAGCACCCAGGCAGAGGAGAGAGGTCCCGTAACAGACAATCTGGCTTCATGTCAGCAGAGAATTAGTCTGCATGTCATAGCAGAGAATCAGGCTTCATGTCAGCCACCACTGCAACAGTCCATTGGCATATATTTAGGCCTAGCACACAGGCAGAGCAGAGAGGTCCCGTAACAGACAATCTGGCTTCATGTCAGCAGAGAATCAGTCTGCATGTCATAGCAGAGAATCAGGCTTCACGTCAGCCACCACTGCAACAGTCCATTGGCATATATTTAGGCCCAGCACACACACAGGCAGAGGAGAGAGGTCCCGTAACAGAGAATCTGGCTTCATGTCAGCAGAGAATCAGTCTGCATGTCATAGCAGAGAATGAGGCTTCACGTCACCCACCACTGCAACAGTCCATTGGCATATATTTAGGCCTAGCACACAGGCAGAGCAGAGAGGTCCCGTAACAGACAATCTGGCTTCATGTCAGCAGAGAATCAGTCTGCATGTCATAGCAGAGAATGAGGCTTCACGTCAGCCACCACTGCAACAGTCCATTGGCATATATTTAGGCCTAGCACACAGGCAGAGCAGAGAGGTCCCGTAACAGACAATCTGGCTTCATGTCAGCAGAGAATCAGTCTGCATGTCATAGCAGAGAATCAGGCTTCACGTCAGCCACCACTGCAACAGTCCATTGTCATAAATTTAGGCCCAGCACCCAGGCAGAGGAGAGAGGTCCCGTAACAGACAATCTGGCTTCATGTCAGCAGAGAATCAGTCTGCATGTCATAGCAGAGAATCAGGCTTCATGTCAGCCACCACTGCAACAGTCCATTGGCATATATTTAGGCCCAGCACCCAGGCAGAGGAGGGAGGTCCCGTAACAGAGAATCTGTCTTCATGTCAGCAGAGAATCAGTCTGCATGTCATAGCAGAGAATGAGGCTTCACGTCACCCACCACTGCAACAGTCCATTGGCATATATTTAGGCCTAGCACACAGGCAGAGCAGAGAGGTCCCGTAACAGACAATCTGGCTTCATGTCAGCAGAGAATCAGTCTGCATGTCATAGCAGAGAATCAGGCTTCACGTCAGCCACCACTGCAACAGTCCATTGGCATATATTTAGGCCTAGCACACAGGCAGAGCAGAGAGGTCCCGTAACAGACAATCTGGCTTCATGTCAGCAGAGAATCAGTCTGCATGTCATAGCAGAGAATGAGGCTTCACGTCAGCCACCACTGCAACAGTCCATTGGCATATATTTAGGCCTAGCACACAGGCAGAGCAGAGAGGTCCCGTAACAGACAATCTGGCTTCATGTCAGCAGAGAATCAGTCTGCATGTCATAGCAGAGAATCAGGCTTCACGTCAGCCACCACTGCAACAGTCCATTGTCATAAATTTAGGCCCAGCACCCAGGCAGAGGAGAGAGGTCCCGTAACAGACAATCTGGCTTCATGTCAGCAGAGAATTAGTCTGCATGTCATAGCAGAGAATCAGGCTTCATGTCAGCCACCACTGCAACAGTCCATTGGCATATATTTAGGCCCAGCACCCAGGCAGAGGAGGGAGGTCCCGTAACAGAGAATCTGTCTTCATGTCAGCAGAGAATCAGTCTGCATGTCATAGCAGAGAATGAGGCTTCACGTCAGCCACCACTGCAACAGTCCATTGGCATATATTTAGGCCTAGCACACAGGCAGAGGAGAGGTTCATTCAACTTTGGGTAGCCTCGCAATATAATGGTAAAATGAAAATAAAAATAGGATTGAATGAGGAAGTGCCCTGGAGTCCAATAATATATGGTTATGGGGAGGTAGTTAATGTCTAATCTGGACAAGGGACGGACAGGTCCTGTGGGATCCATACCTGGTTCATTTTTATGAACGTCAGCTTGTCCACATTGGCTGTAGACAGGCGGCTGCGTTTGTCTGTAATGACGCCCCCTGCCGTGCTGAATACACGTTCAGACAAAACGCTGGCTGCCGGGCAGGCCAGCACCTCCAAGGCATAAAAGGCTAGCTCTGGCCACGTGGACAATTTAGAGACCCAGAAGTTGAATGGGGCCGAACCATCAGTCAGTACGTGGAGGGGTGTGCACACGTACTGTTCCACCATGTTAGTGAAATGTTGCCTCCTGCTAACACGTTGCGTATCAGGTGGTGGTGCAGTTAGCTGTGGCATGTTGACAAAAGTTTTCCACATCTCTGCCATGCTAACCCTGCCCTCAGAGGAGCTGGCCGTGACACAGCTGCCTTGGCGACCTCTTGCTCCTCCTCTGCCTTGGCCTTGGGCTTCCACTTGTTCCCCTGTGACATTTGGGAATGCTCTCAGTAGCGCGTCTACCAACGTGCGCTTGTACTCGCGCATCTTCCTATCACGCTCCAGTGCAGGAAGTAAGGTGGGCACATTGTCTTTGTAGCGTGGATCCAGCAGGGTGGCAACCCAGTAGTCCGCACAGGTTAAAATGTGGGCAACTCTGCTGTCGTTGCGCAGGCACTGCAGCATGTAGTCGCTCATGTGTGCCAGGCTGCCCAGGGGTAAGGACAAGCTGTCCTCTGTGGGAGGCGTATCGTCATCGTCCTGCCTTTCCCCCCAGCCACGCACCAGTGATGGACCCGAGCTGCGTTGGGTGCCACCCCGCTGTGACCATGCTTCATCCTCATCCTCCTCCACCTCCTCCTCATCCTCGTCCTCCTCGTCCTCCAGTAGTGGGCCCTGGCTGGCCACATTTGTACCTGGCCTCTGCTGTTGCCAAAAACCTCCCTCTGAGTCACTTCGAAGAGACTGGCCTGAAAGTGCTAAAAATGACCCCTCTTCCTCCTCCTCCTCCTCCTCCTCCTGGGCCACCTCCTCTTCCATCATCGCCCTAAGTGTTTTCTCAAGGAGACATAGAAGTGGTATTGTAACGCTGATAACGGTGTCATCGCCACTGGCCATGTTGGTGGAGTACTCGAAACAGCGCAACAGGGCACACAGGTCTCGCATGGAGGCCCAGTCATTGGTGGTGAAGTGGTGCTGTTCTGTAGTGCGACTGACCCGTGCGTGCTGCAGCTGAAACTCCACTATGGCCTGCTGCTGCTCGCACAGTCTGTCCAGCATGTGCAAGGTGGAGTTCCACCTGGTGGGCACGTCGCATATGAGGCGGTGAGCGGGAAGGCCGAAGTTACGCTGTAGCGCAGACAGGCGAGCAGCAGCAGGATGTGAACGCCGGAAGCGCGAACAGACGGCCCGCACTTTATGCAGCAGCTCTGACATGTCGGGGTAGTTGTGAATGAACTTCTGCACCACCAAATTCAGCACATGCGCCAAGCAAGGGATGTGCGTCAAATTGGCTAGTCCCAGAGCTGCAACGAGATTTCGCCCATTATCACACACCACCAGGCCGGGCTTGAGGCTCACCGGCAGCAACCACTCGTCGGTCTGTTGTTCTATACCCCGCCACAACTCCTGTGCGGTGTGGGGCCTGTCCCCCAAACATATGAGTTTCAGAATGGCCTGCTGACGTTTACCCCGGGCTGTGCTGAAGTTGGTGGTGAAGGTGTGTGGCTGACTGGATGAGCAGGTGGAAGAAGAGGAGGAGGAAGCCGAGAAGGAGGAGGTGGCAACAGGAGGCAAAGAATGTTGCCCTGCGATCCTTGGCGGCGGAAGGACGTGCGCCAAACAGCTCTCCGCCTGGGGCCCAGCTGCCACTACATTTACCCAGTGTGCAGTTAGGGAGATATAGCGTCCCTGGCCGTGCTTACTGGTCCACGTATCTGTGGTTAGGTGGACCTTGCCACAGATGGCGTTGCGCAGTGCACACTTGATTTTATCGGATACTTGGTTGTGCAGGGAAGGCACGGCTCTCTTGGAGAAGTAGTGCCGGCTGGGAACAACATACTGTGGGACAGCAAGCGACATGAGCTGTTTGAAGCTGTCTGTGTCCACCAGCCTAAATGACAGCATTTCATAGGCCAGTAGTTTAGAAATGCTGGCATTCAGGGCCAGGGATCGAGGGTGGCTAGGTGGGAATTTACGCTTTCTATCAAATGTTTGTGAGATGGAGAGCTGAACGCTGGCGTGTGACATGGTTGAGACGCTTGGTGACGGAGGTGGTGGTGGTGGTGTTGGTGGTACATCCCCTGTTTGCTGGGCGGCAGGTGCCAACGTTCCTCCAGAGGCGGAGGAAGAGGCCGAGGCGGCAGCAGCAGAATAGGCCGAGGCGGCAGCAGCAGAAGAGGTAGCAGGGGGAGCCTGAGTGACTTCCTTGGTTTTAAGGTGTTTACTCCACTGCAGTTCATGCTTTGCATGCAGGTGCCTGGTCATGCAGGTTGTGCTCAGGTTCAGAACGTTAATGCCTCGCTTCAGGCTCTGATGGCACAGCGTGCAAACCACTCGGGTCTTGTCGTCAGCACATTGTTTGAAGAAGTGCCATGCCAGGGAACTCCTTGAAGCTGCCTTTGGGGTGCTCGGTCCCAGATGGCGGCGGTCAGTAGCAGGCGGAGTCTCTTGGCGGCGGGTGTTCTGCTTTTGCCCACTGCTCCCTCTTTTGCTACGCTGTTGGCTCGGTCTCACCACTGCCTCTTCCTCCGAACTGTGAAAGTCAGTGGCACGACCTTCATTCCATGTGGGGTCTAGGACCTCATCGTCCCCTGCATCGTCTTCCACCCAGTCTTGATCCCTGACCTCCTGTTCAGTCTGCACACTGCAGAAAGACGCAGCAGTTGGCACCTGTGTTTCGTCATCATCAGAGACATGCTGAGGTGGTATTCCCATGTCCTCATCATCAGGAAACATAAGTGGTTGTGCGTCAGTGCATTCTATGTCTTTCACCGCTGGGGAAGGGCTAGGTGGATGCCCTTGGGAAACCCTGCCAGCGGAGTCTTCAAACAGCATAAGAGACTGCTGCATAACTTGAGGCTGAGACAGTTTCCCTGGTATGCATGGGGGTGATGTGACAGACTGATGGGGTTGGTTTTCAGGCGCCATCTGTGCGCTTTCTGCAGAAGACTGGGTGGGAGATAATGTGAACGTGCTGGATCCACTGTCGGCCACCCAATTGACTAATGCCTGTACCTGCTCAGGCCTTACCATCCTTAGAACGGCATTGGGCCCCACCATATATCGCTGTAAATTCTGGCGGCTACTGGGACCTGAGGTAGTTGGTACACTAGGACGTGTGGATGTGGCAGAACGGCCACGTCCTCTCCCAGCACCAGAGGGTCCACTAACACCACCACGACCATGTCCACGTCCGCGTCCCTTACTAGATGTTTTTCTCATTGTTATGGTTCACCACAACAACAAATATATTATTTGGCCCAATGTATTGTATTCAAATTCAGCGGGATATAAATTTGAGGCCTAGTATTTAGGCGCTGGGTGACCGGTATGGATTTAGTGACAGAATTAGACTTGGAAATGCACAGAAGCGTGTGTGTGAAGTTATTCTGAATGACCCTATGTGCACCTTCAATATGATCTACCCTTTTAGGGATAGATTTCAAATAGCTCTGATATAGCAGAAACGACTAAATTATGAAATTGCTAAATTGGGAATTGTATTTCAACCCAGAACAAAAAATGTGCTTTGACGGACACTAAATAACTTTCCCAGCCACAACAGGACAGCGGTAACGAGAGATTTAGCGGGATATAAATTTGAGGCCTAGTATTTAGGCGCTGGGTGACAGGTATGGGTTTAGTGACAGAATTAGATTTGGAAATGCACAGTAGCGGGTGTGTGAAGTTATTCTGAATGACCCTATGTGCACCTTGAATATTATATACCCTTTTAGGGATAGATTTCAAATAGCTCTGATATAGCAGAAACCACTAAATTATGAAATTGCTAAATTGGGAATTGTATTTCAACCCAGAACAAGAAATGTGCTTGAACGGACACTAAATAACTCGCCCAGCTACAGCACTAGGGACAGATTTAGCGGGATATAAATTTGAGGCCTAGTATTTAGGCGCTGGGTGACAGGTATGGGTTTAGTGCCAGAATTAGACTTGGAAATACACAGTAGCGGGTGTGTGTGAAGTTATTCTGAATGACCCAATGTGCACCTTGAATATTATATACCCTTTTAGGGATAGATTTCAAATAGCTCTGATATAGCAGAAACCACTAAATTATGAAATTGCTAAATTGGGAATTGTATTTCAACCCAGAACAAGAAATGTGCTTGAACGGACACTAAATAACTCGCCCAGCTACAGCACTAAGGACAGATTTAGCGGGATATAAATTTGAGGCCTAGTATTTAGGCGCTGGGTGACAGGTATGGGTTTAGTGCCAGAATTAGACTTGGAAATACACAGTAGCGGGTGTGTGTGAAGTTATTCTGAATGACCCAATGTGCACCTTGAATATTATATACCCTTTTAGGGATAGATTTCAAATAGCTCTGATATAGCAGAAACCACTAAATTATGAAATTGCTAAATTGGGAATTGTATTTCAACCCAGAACAAGAAATGTGCTTGAACGGACACTAAATAACTCGCCCAGCTACAGCACTAGGGACAGATTTAGCTGGATATAAATTTGAGGCCTAGTATTTAGGCGCTGGGTGACAGGTATGGGTTTAGTGCCAGAATTAGACTTGGAAATACACAGTAGCGGGTGTGTGTGAAGTTATTCTGAATGACCCAATGTGCACCTTGAATATTATATACCCTTTTAGGGATAGATTTCAAATAGCTCTGATATAGCAGAAACCACTAAATTATGAAATTGCTAAATTGGGAATTGTATTTCAACCCAGAACAAGAAATGTGCTTGAACGGACACTAAATAACTCGCCCAGCTACAGCACTAAGGACAGATTTAGCGGGATATAAATTTGAGGCCTAGTATTTAGGCGCTGGGTGACCGGTATGGATTTAGTGACAGAATTAGACTGGGATATGGCCAAAAAATAAACAGACTATTGCTGGTTAAATGCACTTGGTGTGACAGCTTCACCCTGATGTAGGCTTTAGCCAAAAAACAACCACACCATTGAGGGTTAAATGCACTTGGTGACAGGCGCAGCTTGCCCCTGATTTAGTATATGGCCAAAAAATGAACAGACTATTGCTGGTTAAATGCACTTGGTGTGACAGCTTCACCCTGATGTAGGCTTTAGCCAAAAAACAACCACACCATTGAGGGTTAAATGCACTTGGTGACAGGCGCAGCTTGCCCCTGATTTTGTATATGGCCAAAAAATGAACAGACTATTGCTGGTTAAATGCACTTGGTGTGACAGCTTCACCCTGATGTAGGCTTTAGCCAAAAAACAACCACACCATTGAGGGTTAAATGCACTTGGTCGCAGCTTGTGCTGGCGCACCACAAGACACAAAATGGCCGCCGATCACCCCAGAAAAATGTGACTGACAAACGGTCTGGGCAGCCTAAAAACAGTGAGCAATTGAGGATCAGCAGCTCAATGATCCACAGCTGCAGATCGATCAGTTAATCAAGTCCTTTGGAGGAGTTAATCTGCCTAATCTCGCCCTACTGTCGCAGCCGCAACCTCTCCCTACGCTAATCAGAGCAAAGTGACGGGCGGCGCTATGTGACTCCAGCTTAAATAGAGGCTGGGTCACATGGTGCTCTGGCCAATCACAGCCATGCCAATAGTAGGCATGGCTGTGATGGCCTCTTGGGGCAAGTAGTATGACGCTTGTTGATTGGCTGCTTTGCAGCCTTTCAAAAAGCGCCAAGAAAGCGTCACAAAAGCGCGAAGAAAGCGACGAACACCGAACCCGAACCCGGACTTTTACGAAAATGTCCGGGTTCGGGTCCGTGTCACGGACACCCCAAAATTCGGTACGAACCCGAACTATACAGTTCGAGTTCGCTCATCCCTATATATAATATATATATATATATATATATATATATATACATATACATTTCATATTGTAATAATATTGTATTATTCGTGCCAACATATATGGCAAAATTGTGCAATATTTTGCTTATGCCACATGGTCTATGACAATGTTTTCAATTTCTCTCCCAAAAATTAACAAATACTTAATAAATTCTATTCATCACAGAATGGTGCAAAAAGAAACTACAACTGGTCTTTCAATAAACATGCCTCCATACAGCTGTCAATAGAAAAATAAAAAGGTTATATCTGAGTCCTTCAGTCCCTAAATACATCAGACATCAAGGGGCTAGTGACAAAATATGATTTTTTTTGTTTTTGTTTTATTATATACTTTAATATTAAACTCAGATGCCGCGATCAGCGATAAACGCGGCATCTAAAAGGTACAATAACTTAAAAAGAAATGCACGTCATGACAAAGTAATTAATCACAAAGCAGTTTCTTTGTAAAATTCGGTAAAGCAGCCGAATCAAATTTTACAAAACTTCGCTCATCACTAAACATGAATCCCATCCATCCTATCCTCAGTAGCTGAGGGGTGTATTATGGTGCTAACCATTTTTTGTCATACAAAACAATACATTATGCCTGACCAGCAACATAATTATGCTCCTGTTTTGTTGTAGTTATATACAAGTACTAGCTGCTCATATTAAACTTTATAGAGACTGGCCAGGGATAAATCCTAGCTGTTCAGGGGAAGTAAACAGAGGTCAAGGTCAGAATATGCAAATTATAAAGCTGTTTATGGAAGCATTGTGAATATGACCAAGCGGTTATCCTTTATAAAGCAGAATCCGATCAGCCTGTGTTTCCATGTCAGTGTTTGCACAGCTTTACTTCACTTACAGGCTTCTGAAGAGATTCTGGCGGCGTTTTAAGCTGTATGCAAGTGACTGCCTTCTCTCACATCTCTTAAGGGTTTGCATATTTGCATAGGGTATATATATATATACAGTATATATATATACTGTATATACATATATAAGCAAAATTTTGTTTGCTCGTAATTTTCTGGTCTACAACTGCCTGCATAATGTACTCAGTCCTGATAATATCTGCAAGCCTCTAAAATGTTTGTGAATTAGATGTAGATGAGGCTCTATTGAATCATAATGAATAATTCCTTCTATTTCATCTAAAATGCAAGTGATTAGGAGGAGAAGGGTATCTGTGTATTTTCTTACTAAATGGCTTTGAACACCAGAAACTACAGTGTAGTAGATGCCACATGTTGATTATATTGAATAGAAGATACATTCAATCTATAATGTAGACCTTGCTGTTCTTCGCAATGATCATCGATTGTACTGTAGGATATATTCTGCTATTTGTTAGAGCTAGGAATACATATCTGGGTTTGTATGAAACTATTTTTTACTGCCATTGTCTTTCTACCATTGGTTAAAGGATGGTAGCATATTGCCAAATTAATGGATGCAGTATTGAGATATATATATATATATATATATATATATGTTTGTGGACTGGGCTGACACGTAATGATCGTGGGTAAGGCATGCCAGAACCTGAGCTATTTGGCTGAGTTGTGCCTGGTGCCACGTGCGTGGGTAGGCCTGGAGAGGGCATACTCTATTGAAGTGTATGGAATGAGATGGAGGTGGGGTACGAGAGACACACCGCCGGTGATCGGGTGTATGAGGTATATATAGGGCACTGACGCCCCTCCCACAAATACAGGCTGTCTACAGCCTTTAATACTTATGGACTGGGCTGACATGATCGTGGGTAAGGCATGCCAGAACCTGAGCTATTTGGCTGAGTTGTGCCTGGAGTCACGTGCGTGTGTAGGCCTGGAGAGGGAAAAAGAAGCCAAGAACACTCTGCTTCCTTATCCAATTTATTGATATTCTCGCAACCGGCATGATTTACAAAGCCAACGACCGAAAAGCCTGGGAGATTTCCCTGTGCGGATTGGGTATGTATCTGCTAAAGCAAGAGGATCTCCAGCGCCCCATTGATCGGATGACATGAGCGGGGACCTGGTGTCTTGATGCTGAAAATGCTGCCCCAATGCGGAATGAATGGCCCGAAATGACTTTGGGGTTGTGCCCTAGCCCTGCTGCCAGGGAGCGGATATGGGAAGTGAATTGGCTCGTAGTGAGTGGTTTGCTCTTGAAAGGAAGAAGAGGACTGTCAGGAGGCGCTGCTTGCAACAGGCCCAATAATCTATTAAGGATCTGGACTGGGCACCAATTATTCTGAGTAGGGAATTATTTAATTTCAGTGGGTGGTCCCGTCTGACTCGTCTTTGTCGATGGGATGCTAAGTATGTAGTAGCTATTATGCCAAGACAACTGTTCTTTGCGGAGGCAGCTGTGTCCCAATGAACTGCTAGTAAACTCTCCTGGCTGGAGGAAGCCATAGAAGCTGAGGTACATGGCAGTTTGGATTACTGTGCTGGTAAAGGGCCCAAAAGGGTTACCATCCAGTGCAGAAGACAATTCCCTGAACAACTCACTGGACACTGGTTGTCTGCAAGGAGAAATATTTTTCAATTTTTTTTGGATTCCACTAAGAGCCACTTTAATGGCCTGATTGGACAAAATTGAATTGCGACCTGGGTTGGTGAGCATGAAGTGGTGTTGTAAACCCGCTAGGTATAATTTGATGGTGTTGTAGGAAAGTTTATGTTGGGAGTAACAAAAAGCTATGAACGCCATTATATAAGAGATTTCGTCCCAGTCGCCTCGAGGATGCACAAACCTGAATCTATCGAAAGCTTTTGACCCGGCCTGATAATACCTAGCCGTATTTTGCGATAACGACTGCTGTATGAGGTGTTTCGCTGTTGAGACCAATGACTCTAACCCATGACAAGAGTGCTATAGGCTGGGATTGAAGGTGCCGTGGGATCCGCATCAGGCATCTCCTGGAAAAAAAGCGAAAAGTTAAACCTGGACAGTGCATCTGCTGCTGTGTTTTTCTGTCCCTGAATGTGTTCACAAGAGAAACGGAAATTGAAGGAAAGGGATAACCATACTAATCTGCACAGTAGTGACATAATCTTGGGTGCTTTAGCTCTTTGTTTATCGATGATGTAGACTAGTGCCTGACTGTCAGTGACAAACAAGACGGAGGAGTTGGCCCACCATTTACCCCACACTTGAGCAGCTGCGACTATTGGGTAGAGTTCTATGAGAGGAGATGATTTTAAGGCCGCTGTGTCAGACCTCAACTCAGGGGGCCACCCGTCTGCTAGCCAATGATTACTGAAGATGGCTGCAAACCCGCGTCCGAAAAAACGATGGGTGAGAGCACGGTTCATGGGAGAATGAATAGTGAAATGCCGTTCCAGTTTGTTAGAAACGATTTCCACATGGCCAGATCTGCCCTGGCGTGATTGTCCAGGGGTATGATGCTGTCTTGATCTGGTGCTTCGGGGAGAAGCTGAAGTAACCTGGACGTAAATGATCTGCCTTGAGGCATGACCCTAGCCGCAAAATTAAGCATCCTCAAAAGGGACTGAAGCTTCGTTTTGGTGACGGAATTTGAAAACACGGCTTTGGCTATGGCTGCTCGAATCTTTCCATCCGGAAAGTATCCAGAATAATACCTAGGAAGGTGACCTGGGTGGCCGACCCTTCTGTTTTATTCGGAGCTACTGGGACCTGTAATTGGGTGAAGGTTTCTGTTAAAATAGATAGGCCGGACAGGTATGGATGCTGCTTCTCGACTATCAGGAAGTCATCCAGATAGTGAATGACCATCCGCAAATCGCCATGGTGGACCAAGACCCAATGGAGAGCCTTTGCCAGCTGGTCAAATATCCAGGGACTGCTTTTGCAGCTGAAAGTGAGTCGGTTGGCGAAATATAACTTGTTGGACCATCTGATGCCATACCAACCCCAAAGCTGTGGCCGGATAGGCAGCAGCTTGAAAGCGTCAGCTATGTCTGCTTTCGTAAGCCAAGAGCCCCTGCCCGAGAGCAAGATAAGTTGTACCGCCTCATCAATGGATGAATATTGCATTGAGTATTTGTCTAATGGTATCAGTGAATTTAAGCTTGGAGTAGAAGAAGCATGTGGAGCAGACAGGTCATAAATTAAGCGCTTTTTATTATTACTGCTTTGAAACTATGCCAATTGGGTTAACGCGCCAGTGCTGAAAAGGAATATCGGTGAAGGGGCCCAAGAGAAAACCCTTGATAACCTCTGACTGGACCAGTGACTCAACCGCTTCTGGATCACGGCTAGCTGATAGCAGAATTCCACCCTCCCAATTAGACTGAGGAAGGGCAATGATCCCCGTATGGAAACCTTCACAGAAACCGATCAAGAAATCCACAAAGATCCAATCTTGGTGGTCTTTTAAGAGTACAGAGAGTAGGTCGACGTTAATGTCAGTTAGTCAGAATTGTTTAGAAGCCTTCCTAGGGCACGTGGCCCGAGGGTGGGGCCTAAAACATAGAAAACAGATGTGGAGGGCCCTACACACGTTGAATGCACAGCTCCCTTGATTGAAATTGTTGCATAACTGGCTCTTACCGAGATACACTATAGGCCTGCCCAGTTTGTCAACAGTGCTGGAGTTCCCCTGAGCGTCGGAGGGGCCGGGCAACGCCCCTTGCGGGATAGCAGTATTAAAGTTCGGGCACCATTCGGTGGAGTGGAATATGGACTGACAATTTGAGCAGGTGGGGGCTGGGAGACCCACAAAATGCCGGCAGAATAGCTCCATATCCGCCCAATTAGTGGTGAACTGGAATTGCGAGAGCGCTGCCGCCGCTTTGGCGGAAAAGGACAGGTGGTAATCGTAGAAAGCTGACCCACCATATTTCTGACCCAGGTCAGTGACCCGATATAGATAATTATCCAGTTCTTCCCTTCTGTTCGGCTGGGCCGAACAGACGATATCCCTATATATACTGAATGCCAGCACAAATTCAGGAATAGTCAGCTTCCTATTCAGGCATGCATCCTTCACTTTTAAGACTACCGACACATCCCCACAATTGATGGGACATCTTGGGACGCATGGATGCCAAATTTACGCCTCTCCCTGCCACAATATCCTTCTTGAGGTTGTCTGGCAATTTGAGGGGTGGGCATGGGAGTACCTGAAAGAGTCTGTGGAGAGGACAGAGTTGGTGCGGATGCCAGGAGTTGATCGGATGCTGACGGCTGAGATTCCAGAACCCCAACTCTAGACTGAATGTCTGCCACGGAGCTGATTATACCACTAATGGATGATTGGAGTTGGGCTATGATAGCTGAATTGAAGCTAGAGAGGGTTGTTCCCCTGAGGGACCGGGCTCTGTCATTAACAATCTATAAAGTTCTGCTTTTCTCGCAGATGCCGGATACCGGATACCCTTTCTGTTGAGATCAGGGATCAGTTTTGGGATAGTCCAGCTCCAAAGCGACCCGTTGCTGGCCCGGCCCGAAACCGATGAGCTTGGTATCGATAAATTATCATCCATGTCAGACTCAGTCTTGAATCCACTGGTGCAAACCAAGACTTGTTTCCAGATTGCCGACGGACCTGTTCTGGATTGCCACTTACAGAGGCTCTTGTCCGGCTTGAAAACGAAACAACGGCCGGAAGGGACTTCCAGGTATCTGAGGAGAGCATGAAGTAGGCTGAATGCCATAACTGTAGAGATAGGGTGAGGACCGCAAGATCTCTTTCTCTCTCTCTTTTTTTTTTTTTATATTATAGTTCCATGAGACCTGTCTGAACGAGTCAGCCTGTTATGCTTTTAGACCGCTGACCCATGTGAGTGTGGACTGATCCTGACAACCGAAACTGGGCATGAGTGGGTGAAGTGACGACTGGCTGTACCATACTACAACCGACCTGTGAATATGACTAACAGACGGATAGACCTACTAGCGTTACATGACAGAGATCTTCAACAGTGGACCAAACCTGGCTGATCCAGGCAACCTATAACATCGGACTAAGCCTAGGCGAACCAGGTAACGAACAATGCCATGAAGCGTGGTAATAGCTGTAACGTATACCAGTCGACAGGACCTGGGCAATCCAGGTGACCCCTAACGATAGACTGAGTCTGGGTAATCTAGGTAACATATGACATCTGACTTGGCCTGGACAATCCAGATAACAAACCATGACATATAGCATAGTATTAGCAGTGGGATGAACCTGGGCGATCCAGGTGACACACAACATTTAACTCGGCCTGGGCGATCCAGGTAACAAACAATGACATATAGCGTAGTATCAGCAGTGGGCTGAACCTGGGCGATCCAGGTGACATACAACATTTAACTCGCCCTGGGGGATCCAGGTAACAAACAATGACATATAGCATAGTATCAGCAGTGGGCTGAACCTGGGTGATCCAGGTGACACACAACATTTAACTTGACCTGGGCAATCCAGGTAACAAAACAATGACATATAGAATAGTATCAGCAAGGATTGACCCCGGGTGATCCAAGCGACATACGACATATAGCGGGGCCGCAGCTGTAACGTGTAACAATGGACTGGACATGGATGATCCAGATAACCTAAAAGAAAAAACTACACCTGGGCGATCCAGGTAAAACCATAACAATACATAACATGGCCGCAGATGCAACAGATAACAGTATTTTCAGCGGCGATGGCATGTAAATGAAGGACTGAAAAGGTAAATGAAAAACAGAAAGACACCCCCAAGTCGGCGTTATATTTGCTGCCCATTGGCCCTTGAAATTGTATGAGCTGGTTCCAATGGCTGAGTAAACTGGAACCATTGCGACCCCCTACTTTTTTATATATATTTTTTTTAACTGGTGTAACTGGTAGTGATTTAATTAAACTAGCATTGATGTGCTTAGACCCAGTACTGGTGTGCCCAGATCCCCTGGCCGCCTCCTAGGAGAAGCCTAGAGCTTGCACGCTCCTTTTATAAATCTAAACTCACCGCCCCCCCCCCCCCCCCACCTGCCTATTCCGTGCAACCGAAGGTGCCCCGGATGGCAGAGCGATCGGTGGACGTGAACAGAAGGATCGCTGGTCCGGCCACCTTCCCCAGCGCTTAGCCGAATGCGCCTGTGGAGGCCCGGTCGGTCACCTGTGCATCCCACCGTGAACCGCACACCATCTGAGCAAACCTCTCACGATAGAGGGAGCCCGATACCATGGCCACAAGTGTTCGGCTCGCTCTATTGGAGACGTACTTACTTTGTGAGACAAAAAATCACCTTGCACTGCTGCCCGTGCGCATCGTACCGTACAATTGTAACATCCCGAAGTATGTTACTAAAACTCTATTTCCCTGCTACAACATGTCAGGTGTATATTTATTGTCATCTTGTGCAATCTAACATTGC
Source organism: Bufo gargarizans (assembly GCF_014858855.1). Taxonomy (NCBI): domain Eukaryota; kingdom Metazoa; phylum Chordata; class Amphibia; order Anura; family Bufonidae; genus Bufo; species Bufo gargarizans. The sequence continues at coordinate 83,852,666 of NC_058087.1, read as the reverse complement.
ATTCCTCTGTATATATACTTTCAGGCCTGTTTTATATATTATGCTGTAATTTCCATGTGCACCAGCAGGTGGCAGTAATGTATTCAGCAGATCTTAGGGTACTTTCACACTTGCGGCAGGACGGATCCGGCAGGCTGGTCTCCCTGTCGGATCTGTCCTTCTGCTGTTTCGCCGTATCGCCGGACCGCCGTTCCGTCCCCACTGACTATAATGGGGACAGGGGCGGCCCTTCGGCGCAGTACGGCAGTGCACGGCGAAAGGCCGCCGGACTAAAAGTCCTGCATGTCCGACTTTTTAGTCTGGCGGTCTCTGACCGCGAACTGCCGTACTGCGCCGGAGTTCCGCCCCCGTCCCCATTATAGTCAATGGGGACGGAGCGGCAATACGGCGAAACAGCGGAAGGACGGATCCGACAGGGAGACCAGCCTGCCGGATCCGTCCTGCCACAAGTGTTTAGCCAGTTTAGTATTGCTAGACTGGAATAGTTCATTCCAGTGTAGTCTACTCTGTGTGAGCAGAAGTGGGATGTTCCCATGTCCTGTCTCATGGGGAGAAGAAGGAAGTTAAGTTAGTGTACCAGCCACCCCTGCCAGGGGCAGGCTGTGTTAATAGGAGCTCCCAGTTACAGGGATCCCAACCTAGGATCCAGCCTAGGCTGAGGCCAAGGATCCATCCTCCCAGTCTGAGCCCTTCAGCCTCGACTGTGGACAACCAAGCAACACCTCCAGAACTACAGATCTCCAGGAAGAATCATTCCCTACGAGCAGTCCTGTGAGTACTTATCCAGAGTCCAGGAGAAGCCAAATTCCTCCTCAGCTAGTCAGGCCCACATCAAGCAGAAGACAGACAGAGCGGAAGATAAATGCCTGCCAGATTCTCCAGGCACATAGTATAGAAGCAGAAGAGATATTAATCCCTGCCGTACATTGCCTATACCTGCTTGGACCTAAAGACTTATGCTGTAACTTGTATGGCTTACTGCTGCTATTAAGTAAAGACAAGTTGGATTATATTACCAGTCTGGATCTCATTTACTGCTACCAAAGTTCCTCAGTTACTCCTATTAACAACACTCAATTTATTGCAAGTGAACCAGGATCCAGGAGCCCAGCCGTACCAAGGTAGGAGACACCGTTGACACTACCATATCTGCTATACAGAGACATTATCCCCCTCTGGCATTCCTCACCTGGTACGTGAGCTATAACATCTTAAAGGGCCCTGCTACAGTACCTGCGCAAACTGCAATTGGTGTCACGAACAAACTATAAACTTATACACCTATCTATCCTGACCCACTGCATTGTACTAGTGTCCTGCTCATTGCACAATAACCAAAGCTTTAGAATCAGGCGCAATGCCTAAACGTGCTGTAAGCTGGATGTGGCTCCTCCTACTCGAGTACGAGAGACACACCGCCGGTGATCGCGTGTATCAGGTATATATAGGGCACTGATGCCCCTCCCACAAATACAGGCTGTCTACAGCCTTTAATACATATATATATATATATATATATATATATATATTTGAGCAGCAATTCAGCCGAAATCTAAAGCCACAGAAGTAAACCATTATTAGAGCAGATTGCAGTTATGGTGCCCTGGATGGCTAAAATTCACTCTATGTACTATTAAAGAGAAATTGTACTCTAATAATTATAGAAAATGTTAGATAATCCAGCACACCAATGTAGTGGGTCTATTGGAACTGTTAGTTTTCTGTTCTTCTAATTAGTCAGAAGAAGAAAAAAAAAAAAGCAATAAAACAGATCCTGTATTTTAAGCATCCGTTATGCTCATTTATGCACATTTTGCATCCATTTTAGCCATTTCTATCTCAGATGCGTTATTTTAGACGGTAAGAAAAAAAATACTTTGCATAGAACTTTTTTTACATATAAAAAAACTGATATCAGAAGGAAATAACTAAAGAGGATACAAAATGTGCGTAACTGAGCATAACGGATGCTTAAAATACAGGATCTGTGACAGATCAGAAGAACGGAAAACGGAACAGTGATGTGAACCCGGCCTAAGGCTTCAGTCATATTTCAGGTGACTGTATCCGGCAGGCTGTTCCGACAGAGAACATCCTGCCAGAGTTGACTAGATCCAGCATTGCTAGATACTGTCGTTCACCAGGGATGCCCAACCAGCACCCTCCAGCTGTTGCAAAACTACAACTCCCAGCATGCCTGGACAACCTAAAGCTATTAGGGCATGCTGGGAGTTGAAGTTTTGCAACAACTGGAGGGCTGCAGGTTGAGCTTTCCTGCCATAGCAATTCTTCCGCATGTGATCCGTTGCTAGCGGCAATCCCCAGCAAAAAATGCATACAATGGAGGATGTCAGCAGCGAACCACATGCACCACAAAGGCATCCTACTACAAGAGTAGTGTGTGGATGGAAATATACAAATACATAAATCGCTGCAAAAGGTGCACCACAATGATATGCAACTGACAGCACTGGTTAATCCCTCAAACTGATGTTAAGAACTGAGGGCCAGATTTATCATTAACTCAAGTCAGAATAATGGAGTGAAAAAGTCGCAAATTTTTGCGCAATCACTAAAACTGCTCTGCACTATGCTCGCCAGTTTTCTGAAAGTGGGCGTGTTTTCTTATGTAAATTAATCTCTAGACAGATTTACTATTGAGACTATTTAAAAAGTCGCAAAAAAGTCGCAAACATTTGCGCAAATTCACTCCAGTGAGGACCATGCTTATCTTATGAGACTTTTTAATAGAACATGTGACTTTTTCGTAAAGACATGCGACTTTTTCGTAAAGATGTGCGACTTTTGTAAAGCTGCTTACTGACGGATAAACTGCTACCGTCAAACCACATTTATTACAGTCTTAAAGGGCCGATCATAAATCTGACTTGGCTAAAACTGACTTTAGCCATATGTGAAAGTGGAGTGAGCTGTCAGAGTCATGATAAATCTGGCTGAGACTTTAGTCAATGTATTCCTGTCAGGAACAAAGGGCTTGTGTTCCTGACTGGAATAAATTGGCTAAAGTCTCAGTTTTTAACATCAGCCTGAGGGATTAGCCAGTGTTGACAGTTGCATATCATTGTGGTGCACCTTTTGCAGAGACTACCAGCAGGGTTTCAACCTGACAAAAACTGTTCTACTGGTGAAGGGCAGAAACCAGCAGTGGTGAATTAGTGAATAGAGTTGAGCGAACACCTGGATGTTCGGGTTCGAGAAGTTCGGCCGAACATCCCGGAAATGTTCGGGTTCGGGATCCGAACCCGATCCGAACTTCGTCCCGAACCCGAACCCCATTGAAGTCAATGGGGACCCGAACTTTTCGGCACTAAAAAGGCTGTAAAACAGCCCAGGAAAGAGCTAGAGGGCTGCAAAAGGCAGCAACATGTAGGTAAATCCCCTGCAAACAAATGTGGATAGGGAAATGAATTAAAATAAAAATTAAATAAATAAAAATTAACCAAAATCAATTGGAGAGAGGTCCCATAGCAGAGAATCTGGCTTCACGTCACCCACCACTGTAAGAGTCCATTTTCATAAATTTAGGCCCAGCACCCAGGCAGAGGAGAGAGGTCCCGTAACAGAGAATCTGGCTTCATGTCAGCAGAGAATTAGTCTGCATGTCATAGCAGAGAATGAGGCTTCACGTCAGCCACCACTGCAACAGTCCATTGGCATATATTTAGGCCCAGCACCCAGGCAGAGGAGGGAGGTCCCGTAACAGAGAATCTGGTTTCATGTCAGCAGAGAATCAGTCTGCATGTCATAGCAGAGAATGAGGCTTCACGTCAGCCACCACTGCAACAGTCCATTGGCATATATTTAGGCCCAGCACCCAGGCAGAGGAGGGAGGTCCCGTAACAGAGAATCTGGCTTCATGTCAGCAGAGAATCAGTCTGCATGTCATAGCAGAGAATGAGGCTTCACGTCAGCCACCACTGCAACAGTCCATTGGCATATATTTAGGCCCAGCACACACACAGGCAGAGGAGAGAGGTCCCGTAACAGAGAATCTGTCTTCATGTCAGCAGAGAATTAGTCTGCATGTCATAGCAGAGAATGAGGCTTCACGTCAGCCACCACTGCAACAGTCCATTGGCATATATTTAGGCCCAGCACACACACAGGCAGAGGAGAGAGGTCCCGTAACACAGAATCTGTCTTCATGTCAGCAGAGAATTAGTCTGCATGTCATAGCAGAGAATGAGGCTTCACGTCAGCCACCACTGCAACAGTCCATTGGCATATATTTAGGCCCAGCACCCAGGCAGAGGAGGGAGGTCCCGTAACAGAGAATCTGGCTTCATGTCAGCAGAGAATCAGTCTGCATGTCATAGCAGAGAATCAGGCTTCACGTCAGCCACCACTGCAACAGTCCATTGTCAGATATTTAGGCCCAGCACACACAGGCAGAGGAGAGAGGTCCCGTAACAGAGAATCTGTCTTCATGTCAGCAGAGAATTAGTCTGCATGTCATAGCAGAGAATGAGGCTTCACGTCAGCCACCACTGCAACAGTCCATTGGCATATATTTAGGCCCAGCACACAGGCAGAGGAGAGAGGTCCCGTAACAGACAATCTGGCTTCATGTCAGCAGAGAATCATTCTGCATGTCATAGCAGAGAATCAGGCTTCACGTCACCCAACATTGGAACAGTCCATTGGCATATATTTAGGCCCCGGCACCCAGACAGAGGAGAGGTTCATTCAACTTTGGGTAGCCTCGCAATATAATGGTAAAATGAAAATAAAAATAGGATTGAATGAGGAAGTGCCCTGGAGTCCAATAATATATGGTTAAGGGGAGGTAGTTAATGTCTAATCTGGACAAGGGACGGACAGATCCTGTGGGATCCATGCCTGGTTCATTTTTATGAACGTCAGCTTGTCCACATTGGCTGTAGACAGGCGGCTGCGTTTGTCTGTAATGACGCCCCCTGCCGTGCTGAATACACGTTCAGACAAAACGCTGGCCGCCGAGCAGGCCAGCACCTCCAAGGCATAAAAGGCTAGCTCTGGCCACGTGGACAATTTAGAGACCCAGAAGTTGAATGGGGCCGAACCATCAGTCAGTACGTGGAGGGGTGTGCACATGTACTGTTCCACCATGTTAGTGAAATGTTGCGTATCAGGTGGTGGTGCAGTTAGCTGTGGCGTGTTGACAAAAGTTTTCCACATCTCTGCCATGCTAACCCTGCCCTCAAAGGAGCTGGCATTGACACAGCTGCCTTGGCGACCTCTTGCTCCTCCTCTGCCTTGGGCTTCCACTTGTTCCCCTGTGACATTTGGGAATGCTCTCAGTAGCGCGTCTACCAACGTGCGCTTGTACTCGCGCATCTTCCTATCACGCTCCAGTGCAGGAAGTAAGGTGGGCACATTGTCTTTGTAGCGTGGATCCAGCAGGGTGGCAACCCAGTAGTCTGCACAGGTTAAAATGTGGGCAACTCTGCTGTCGTTGCGCAGGCACTGCAGCATGTAGTCGCTCATGTGTGCCAGGCTGCCCAGGGGTAAGGACAAGCTGTCCTCTGTGGGAGGCGTATCGTCATCGTCCTGCCTTTCCCCCCAGCCACGCACCAGTGATGGACCCGAGCTGCGTTGGGTGCCACCCCGCTGTGACCATGCTTCATCCTCATCCTCCTCCACCTCCTCCTCCTCCTCGTCCTCCAGTAGTGGGCCCTGTCTGGCCACATTTGTACCTGGCCTCTGCTGTTGCCAAAAACCTCCCTCTGAGTCACTTCGAAGAGACTGGCCTGAAAGTGCTAAAAATGACCCCTCTTCCTCCTCCTCCTCCTCCTCCTGGGCCACCTCCTCTTGCATTATCGCCCTAAGTGTTTTCTCAAGGAGACATAGAAGTGTTATTGTAACGCTGATAATGGCGTCATCGCCACTGGCCATGTTGGTGGAGTACTCGAAACAGCGCAACAGGGCACACAGGTCTCGCATGGAGGCCCAGTCATTGGTGGTGAAGTGGTGCTGTTCTGTAGTGCGACTGACCCGTGTGTGCTGCAGCTGAAACTCCACTATGGCCTGCTGCTGCTCGCACAGTCTGTCCAGCATGTGCAAGGTGGAGTTCCACCTGGTGGGCACGTCGCATATGAGGCGGTGAGCGGGAAGGCTGAAGTTACGCTGTAGCGCAGACAGGCGAGGAGCAGCAGGACGTGAACGCCGGAAGCGCGAACAGACGGCCCGCACTTTATGCAGCAGCTCTGACATGTCGGGGTAGTTGTGAATGAACTTCTGCACCACCAAATTCAGCACATGCGCCAAGCAAGGGATGTGCATCAAATTGGCTAGTCCCAGAGCTGCAACGAGATTTCGCCCATTATCGCACACCACCAGGCCGGGCTTGAGGCTCACCGGCAGCAACCACTCGTCGGTCTGTTGTTCTATACCCCGCCACAACTCCTGTGCGGTGTGGGGCCTGTCCCCCAAACATATGAGTTTCAGAATGGCCTGCTGACGTTTACCCCGGGCTGTGCTGAAGTTGGTGGTGAAGGTGTGTGGCTGACTGGATGAGCAGGTGGAAGAAGAGGAGGAGGAAGCCGAGAAGGAGGAGGTGGCAACAGGAGGCAAAGAATGTTGCCCTGCGATCCTTGGCGGCGGAAGGACGTGCGCCAAACAGCTCTCCGCCTGGGGCCCAGCTGCCACTACATTTACCCAGTGTGCAGTTAGGGAGATATAGCGTCCCTGGCCGTGCTTACTGGTCCACGTATCTGTGGTTAGGTGGACCTTGCTACAGATGGCGTTGCGCAGTGCACACTTGATTTTATCGGATACTTGGTTGTGCAGGGAAGGCACGGCTCTCTTGGAGAAGTAGTGGCGGCTGGGAACAACATACTGTGGGACAGCAAGCGACATGAGCTGTTTGAAGCTGTCTGTGTCCACCAGCCTAAATGACAGCATTTCATAGGCCAGTAGTTTAGAAATGCTGGCATTCAGGGCCAGGGATCGAGGGTGGCTAGGTGGGAATTTACGCTTTCTCTCAAATGTTTGTGAGATGGAGAGCTGAACGCTGGCGTGTGACATGGTTGAGACGCTTGGTGACGGAGGTGGTGGTGGTGGTGTTGGTGGTACATCCCCTGTTTGCTGGGCGGCAGGTGCCAACGTTCCTCCAGAGGCGGATGAAGAGGCCGAGGCGGCAGCAGCAGAAGAGGCTGAGGCGGCAGCAGCAGAAGAGGGAGCAGGGGGAGCCTGAGTGACTTCCTTGGTTTTAAGGTGTTTACTAGGGATGAGCGAACTCGAACTGTATAGTTCGGGTTCGTACCGAATTTTGGGGTGTCCGTGACACGGACCCGAACCCGGACATTTTCGTAAAAGTCCGGGTTCGGGTTCGGTGTTCGTCGCTTTCTTCGCGCTTTTGTGACGCTTTCTTGGCGCTTTTTGAAAGGCTGCAAAGCAGCCAATCAACAAGCGTCATACTACTTGCCCCAAGAGGCCATCACAGCCATGCCTACTATTGGCATGGCTGTGATTGGCCAGAGCACCATGTGACCCAGCCTCTATTTAAGCTGGAGTCACATAGCGCCGCCCGTCACTCTGCTCTGATTAGCGTAGGGAGAGGTTGCGGCTGCGACAGTAGGGCGAGATTAGGCAGATTAACTCCTCCAAAGGACTTGATTAACTGATCGATCTGCAGCTGTGGATCATTGAGCTGCTGATCCTCAATTGCTCACTGTTTTTAGGCTGCACAGACCGTTTGTCAGTCACATTTTTCTGGGGTGATCGGCGGCCATTTTGTGTCTTGTGGTGCGCCAGCACAAGCTGCGACCAAGTGCATTTAACCCTCAATGGTGTGGTTGTTTTTTGGCTAAAGCCTACATCAGGGTGAAGCTGTCACACCAAGTGCATTTAACCAGCAATAGTCTGTTCATTTTTTGGCCATATACAAAATCAGGGGCAAGCTGCGCCTGTCACCAAGTGCATTTAACCCTCAATGGTGTGGTTGTTTTTTGGCTAAAGCCTACATCAGGGTGAAGCTGTCACACCAAGTGCATTTAACCAGCAATAGTCTGTTCATTTTTTGGCCATATACTAAATCAGGGGCAAGCTGCGCCTGTCACCAAGTGCATTTAACCCTCAATGGTGTGGTTGTTTTTTGGCTAAGCCTACATCAGGGTGAAGCTGTCACACCAAGTGCATTTAACCAGCAATAGTCTGTTTATTTTTTGGCCATATCCCAGTCTAATTCTGTCACTAAATCCATACCGGTCACCCAGCGCCTAAATACTAGGCCTCAAATTTATATCCAGCTAAATCTGTCCCTAGTGCTGTAGCTGGGCGAGTTATTTAGTGTCCGTTCAAGCACATTTCTTGTTCTGGGTTGAAATACAATTCCCAATTTAGCAATTTCATAATTTAGTGGTTTCTGCTATATCAGAGCTATTTGAAATCTATCCCTAAAAGGGTATATAATATTCAAGGTGCACATTGGGTCATTCAGAATAACTTCACACACACCCGCTACTGTGTATTTCCAAGTCTAATTCTGTCACTAAACCCATACCTGTCACGCAGCGCCTAAATACTAGGCCTCAAATTTATATCCAGCTAAATCTGTCCCTAGTGCTGTAGCTGGGCGAGTTATTTAGTGTCCGTTCAAGCACATTTCTTGTTCTGGGTTGAAATACAATTCCCAATTTAGCAATTTCATAATTTAGTGGTTTCTGCTATATCAGAGCTATTTGAAATCTATCCCTAAAAGGGTATATAATATTCAAGGTGCACATTGGGTCATTCAGAATAACTTCACACACACCCGCTACTGTGTATTTCCAAGTCTAATTCTGGCACTAAACCCATACCTGTCACCCAGCGCCTAAATACTAGGCCTCAAATTTATATCCCGCTAAATCTGTCCTTAGTGCTGTAGCTGGGCGAGTTATTTAGTGTCCGTTCAAGCACATTTCTTGTTCTGGGTTGAAATACAATTCCCAATTTAGCAATTTCATAATTTAGTGGTTTCTGCTATATCAGAGCTATTTGAAATCTATCCCTAAAAGGGTATATAATATTCAAGGTGCACATTGGGTCATTCAGAATAACTTCACACACACCCGCTACTGTGTATTTCCAAGTCTAATTCTGGCACTAAACCCATACCTGTCACCCAGCGCCTAAATACTAGGCCTCAAATTTATATCCCGCTAAATCTGTCCTTAGTGCTGTAGCTGGGCGAGTTATTTAGTGTCCGTTCAAGCACATTTCTTGTTCTGGGTTGAAATACAATTCCCAATTTAGCAATTTCATAATTTAGTGGTTTCTGCTATATCAGAGCTATTTGAAATCTATCCCTAAAAGGGTATATAATATTCAAGGTGCACATTGGGTCATTCAGAATAACTTCACACACACCCGCTACTGTGTATTTCCAAGTCTAATTCTGGCACTAAACCCATACCTGTCACCCAGCGCCTAAATACTAGGCCTCAAATTTATATCCCGCTAAATCTGTCCTTAGTGCTGTAGCTGGGCGAGTTATTTAGTGTCCGTTCAAGCACATTTCTTGTTCTGGGTTGAAATACAATTCCCAATTTAGCAATTTCATAATTTAGTGGTTTCTGCTATATCAGAGCTATTTGAAATCTATCCCTAAAAGGGTATATAATATTCAAGGTGCACATTGGGTCATTCAGAATAACTTCACACACACCCGCTACTGTGTATTTCCAAGTCTAATTCTGGCACTAAACCCATACCTGTCACCCAGCGCCTAAATACTAGGCCTCAAATTTATATCCCGCTAAATCTGTCCTTAGTGCTGTAGCTGGGCGAGTTATTTAGTGTCCGTTCAAGCACATTTCTTGTTCTGGGTTGAAATACAATTCCCAATTTAGCAATTTCATAATTTAGTGGTTTCTGCTATATCAGAGCTATTTGAAATCTATCCCTAAAAGGGTATATAATATTCAAGGTGCACATTGGGTCATTCAGAATAACTTCACACACACCCGCTACTGTGTATTTCCAAGTCTAATTCTGGCACTAAACCCATACCTGTCACCCAGCGCCTAAATACTAGGTCTCAAATTTATATCCCGCTAAATCTGTCCTTAGTGCTGTAGCTGGGCGAGTTATTTAGTGTCCGTTCAAGCACATTTCTTGTTCTGGGTTGAAATACAATTCCCAATTTAGCAATTTCATAATTTAGTGGTTTCTGCTATATCAGAGCTATTTGAAATCTATCCCTAAAAGGGTATATAATATTCAAGGTGCACATTGGGTCATTCAGAATAACTTCACACACACCCGCTACTGTGTATTTCCAAGTCTAATTCTGGCACTAAACCCATACCTGTCACCCAGCGCCTAAATACTAGGCCTCAAATTTATATCCCGCTAAATCTGTCCTTAGTGCTGTAGCTGGGCGAGTTATTTAGTGTCCGTTCAAGCACATTTCTTGTTCTGGGTTGAAATACAATTCCCAATTTAGCAATTTCATAATTTAGTGGTTTCTGCTATATCAGAGCTATTTGAAATCTATCTCTAAAAGGGTATATAATATTCAAGGTGCACATTGGGTCATTCAGAATAACTTCACACACACCCGCTACTGTGTATTTCCAAGTCTAATTCTGGCACTAAACCCATACCTGTCACCCAGCGCCTAAATACTAGGTCTCAAATTTATATCCCGCTAAATCTGTCCTTAGTGCTGTAGCTGGGCGAGTTATTTAGTGTCCGTTCAAGCACATTTCTTGTTCTGGGTTGAAATACAATTCCCAATTTAGCAATTTCATAATTTAGTGGTTTCTGCTATATCAGAGCTATTTGAAATCTATCCCTAAAAGGGTATATAATATTCAAGGTGCACATTGGGTCATTCAAAATAACTTCACACACACCCGCTACTGTGTATTTCTAAGTCTAATTCTGTCACTAAACCCATACCTGTCACCCAGCGCCTAAATACTAGGCCTCAAATTTATATCCTGCTAAATCTCTCGTTAACGCTGTCCTGTTGTGGCTGGGAAAGTTATTTAGTGTCCGTCAAAGCACATTTTTTGTTCTGGGTTTAAATACAATTCCCAATTTAACAATTTCATAATTTAGTGGTTTCTGCTATATCAGAGCTATTTGAAATCTATCCCTAAAAGGGTATATAATATTCAAGGTGCACATTGGGTCATTCAGAATAACTTCACACACACCCGCTACTGTGTATTTCCAAGTCTAATTCTGTCACTAAACCCATACCTGTCACCCAGCGCCTAAATACTAGGCCTCAAATTTATATCCTGCTAAATCTCTCGTTAACGCTGTCCTGTTGTGGCTGGGAAAGTTATTTAGTGTCCGTCAAAGCACATTTTTTGTTCTGGGTTGAAATACAATTCCCAATTTAGCAATTTCATAATTTAGTGGTTTCTGCTATATCAGAGCTATTTGAAATCTATCCCTAAAAGGGTATATAATATTCAAGGTGCACATAGGGTCATTCAGAATAACTTCACACACCCGCTACTGTGCATTTCCAAATCTAATTCTGTCACTAAACCCATACCTGTCACCCAGCGCCTAAATACTAGGCCTCAAATTTATATCCCGCTAAATCTCTCGTTACCGCTGTCCTGTTGTGGCTGGGAAAGTTATTTAGTGTCCGTCAAAGCACATTTTTTGTTCTGGGTTGAAATACAATTCCCAATTTAGCAATTTCATAATTTAGTCGTTTCTGCTATATCAGAGCTATTTGAAATCTATCCCTAAAAGGGTAGATCATATTGAAGGTGCACATAGGGTCATTCAGAATAACTTCACACACACGCTTCTGTGCATTTCCAAGTCTAATTCTGTCACTAAATCCATACCGGTCACCCAGCGCCTAAATACTAGGCCTCAAATTTATATCCCGCTGAATTTGAATACAATACATTGGGCCAAATAATATATTTGTTGTTGTGGTGAACCATAACAATGAGAAAAACATCTAGTAAGGGACGCGGACGTGGACATGGTCGTGGTGGTGTTAGTGGACCCTCTGGTGCTGGGAGAGGACGTGGCCGTTCTGCCACATCCACACGTCCTAGTGTACCAACTACCTCAGGTCCCAGTAGCCGCCAGAATTTACAGCGATATATGGTGGGGCCCAATGCCGTTCTAAGGATGGTAAGGCCTGAGCAGGTACAGGCATTAGTCAATTGGGTGGCCGACAGTGGATCCAGCACGTTCACATTATCTCCCACCCAGTCTTCTGCAGAAAGCGCACAGATGGCGCCTGAAAACCAACCCCATCAGTCTGTCACATCACCCCCATGCATACCAGGGAAACTGTCTCAGCCTCAAGTTATGCAGCAGTCTCTTATGCTGTTTGAAGACTCCGCTGGCAGGGTTTCCCAAGGGCATCCACCTAGCCCTTCCCCAGCGGTGAAAGACATAGAATGCACTGACGCACAACCACTTATGTTTCCTGATGATGAGGACATGGGAATACCACCTCAGCATGTCTCTGATGATGACGAAACACAGGTGCCAACTGCTGCGTCTTTCTGCAGTGTGCAGACTGAACAGGAGGTCAGGGATCAAGACTGGGTGGAAGACGATGCAGGGGACGATGAGGTCCTAGACCCCACATGGAATGAAGGTCGTGCCACTGACTTTCACAGTTCGGAGGAAGAGGCAGTGGTGAGACCGAGCCAACAGCGTAGCAAAAGAGGGAGCAGTGGGCAAAAGCAGAACACCCGCCGCCAAGAGACTCCGCCTGCTACTGACCGCCGCCATCTGGGACCGAGCACCCCAAAGGCAGCTTCAAGGAGTTCCCTGGCATGGCACTTCTTCAAACAATGTGCTGACGACAAGACCCGAGTGGTTTGCACGCTGTGCCATCAGAGCCTGAAGCGAGGCATTAACGTTCTGAACCTGAGCACAACCTGCATGACCAGGCACCTGCATGCAAAGCATGAACTGCAGTGGAGTAAACACCTTAAAACCAAGGAAGTCACTCAGGCTCCCCCTGCTACCTCTTCTGCTGCTGCCGCCTCGGCCTATTCTGCTGCTGCCGCCTCGGCCTCTTCCTCCGCCTCTGGAGGAACGTTGGCACCTGCCGCCCAGCAAACAGGGGATGTACCACCAACACCACCACCACCACCTCCGTCACCAAGCGTCTCAACCATGTCACACGCCAGCGTTCAGCTCTCCATCTCACAAACATTTGATAGAAAGCGTAAATTCCCACCTAGCCACCCTCGATCCCTGGCCCTGAATGCCAGCATTTCTAAACTACTGGCCTATGAAATGCTGTCATTTAGGCTGGTGGACACAGACAGCTTCAAACAGCTCATGTCGCTTGCTGTCCCACAGTATGTTGTTCCCAGCCGGCACTACTTCTCCAAGAGAGCCGTGCCTTCCCTGCACAACCAAGTATCCGATAAAATCAAGTGTGCACTGCGCAACGCCATCTGTGGCAAGGTCCACCTAACCACAGATACGTGGACCAGTAAGCACGGCCAGGGACGCTATATCTCCCTAACTGCACACTGGGTAAATGTAGTGGCAGCTGGGCCCCAGGCGGAGAGCTGTTTGGCGCACGTCCTTCCGCCGCCAAGGATCGCAGGGCAACATTCTTTGCCTCCTGTTGCCACCTCCTCCTTCTCGGCTTCCTCCTCCTCTTCTTCCACCTGCTCATCCAGTCAGCCACACACCTTCACCACCAACTTCAGCACAGCCCGGGGTAAACGTCAGCAGGCCATTCTGAAACTCATATGTTTGGGGGACAGGCCCCACACCGCACAGGAGTTGTGGCGGGGTATAGAACAACAGACCGACGAGTGGTTGCTGCCGGTGAGCCTCAAGCCCGGCCTGGTGGTGTGTGATAATGGGCGAAATCTCGTTGCAGCTCTGGGACTAGCCAATTTGACGCACATCCCTTGCTTGGCGCATGTGCTGAATTTGGTGGTGCAGAAGTTCATTCACAACTACCCCGACATGTCAGAGCTGCTGCATAAAGTGCGGGCCGTCTGTTCGCGCTTCCGGCGTTCACATCCTGCTGCTGCTCGCCTGTCTGCGCTACAGCGTAACTTCGGCCTTCCCGCTCACCGCCTCATATGCGACGTGCCCACCAGGTGGAACTCCACCTTGCACATGCTGGACAGACTGTGCGAGCAGCAGCAGGCCATAGTGGAGTTTCAGCTGCAGCACGCACGGGTCAGTCGCACTACAGAACAGCACCACTTCACCACCAATGACTGGGCCTCCATGCGAGACCTGTGTGCCCTGTTGCGCTGTTTCGAGTACTCCACCAACATGGCCAGTGGCGATGACACCGTTATCAGCGTTACAATACCACTTCTATGTCTCCTTGAGAAAACACTTAGGGCGATGATGGAAGAGGAGGTGGCCCAGGAGGAGGAGGATGAGGAGGAGGAAGAGGGGTCATTTTTAGCACTTTCAGGCCAGTCTCTTCGAAGTGACTCAGAGGGAGGTTTTTGGCAACAGCAGAGGCCAGGTACAAATGTGGCCAGCCAGGGCCCACTACTGGAGGACGAGGAGGACGAGGATCAGGAGGAGGTGGAGGAGGATGAGGATGAAGCATGGTAACAGCGGGGTGGCACCCAACGCAGCTCGGGTCCATCACTGGTGCGTGGCTGGGGGGAAAGGCAGGACGATGACGATACGCCTCCCACAGAGGACAGCTTGTCCTTATCCCTGGGCAGCCTGGCACACATGAGCGACTACATGCTGCAGTGCCTGCGCAACGACAGCAGAGTTGCCCACATTTTAACCTGTGCGGACTACTGGGTTGCCACCCTGCTGGATCCACGCTACAAAGACAATGTGCCCACCTTACTTCCTGCACTGGAGCGTGATAGGAAGATGCGCGAGTACAAGCGCACGTTGGTAGACGCGCTACTGAGAGCATTCCCAAATGTCACAGGGGAACAAGTGGAAGCCCAAGGCCAAGGCAGAGGAGGAGCAAGAGGTCGCCAAGGCAGCTGTGTCACGGCCAGCTCCTCTGAGGGCAGGGTTAGCATGGCAGAGATGTGGAAAACTTTTGTCAACACGCCACAGCTAACTGCACCACCACCTGATACGCAACGTGTTAGCAGGAGGCAACATTTCACTAACATGGTGGAACAGTACGTGTGCACACCCCTCCACGTACTGACTGATGGTTCGGCCCCATTCAACTTCTGGGTCTCTAAATTGTCCACGTGGCCAGAGCTAGCCTTTTATGCCTTGGAGGTGCTGGCCTGCCCGGCAGCCAGCGTTTTGTCTGAACGTGTATTCAGCACGGCAGGGGGCGTCATTACAGACAAACGCAGCCGCCTGTCTACAGCCAATGTGGACAAGCTGACGTTCATAAAAATGAACCAGGCATGGATCCCACAGGACCTGTCCGTCCCTTGTCCAGATTAGACATTAACTACCTCCCCATAACCATATATTATTGGACTCCAGGGCACTTCCTCATTCAATCCTATTTTTATTTTCATTTTACCATTATATTGCGATGCTACCCGAAAGTTGAATGAACCTCTCCTCTGCCTGTGTGCTAGGCCTAAATATATGCCAATGGACTGTTGCAGTGGTGGCTGACATGAAGCCTGATTCTCTGCTATGACATGCAGACTAATTCTCTGCTGACATGAAGCCAGATTGTCTGTTACGGGACCTCCCTCCTCTGCCTGGGTGCTGGGCCTAAATTTATGACAATGGACTGTTGCAGTGGTGGCTGACGTGAAGCCTCATTCTCTGCTATGACATGCAGACTGATTCTCTGCTGACATGAAGCCAGATTGTCTGTTACGGGACCTCTCTCCTCTGCCTGTGTGCTAGGCCTAAATATATGCCAATGGACTGTTGCAGTGGTGGCTGACGTGAAGCCTGATTCTCTGCTATGACATGCAGACTGATTCTCTGCTGACATGAAGCCAGATCCTCTGTTACGGGACCTCTCTCCTCTGCCTGTGTGTGTGCTGGGCCTAAATATATGCCAATGGACTGTTGCAGTGGTGGCTGACGTGAAGCCTCATTCTCTGCTATGACATGCAGACTAATTCTCTGCTGACATGAAGACAGATTCTCTGTTACGGGACCTCCCTCCTCTGCCTGGGTGCTGGGCCTAAATATATGCCAATGGACTGTTGCAGTGGTGGGTGACGTGAAGCCTCATTCTCTGCTATGACATGCAGACTAATTCTCTGCTGACATGAAGCCAGATTGTCTGTTACGG
This sequence comes from Bufo gargarizans, assembly GCF_014858855.1. Classification (NCBI taxonomy): domain Eukaryota; kingdom Metazoa; phylum Chordata; class Amphibia; order Anura; family Bufonidae; genus Bufo; species Bufo gargarizans. Next base: position 83,836,504 of record NC_058087.1, on the reverse strand, counting down.
GACCTCTCTCCTCTGCCTGTGTGTGTGCTGGGCCTAAATATATGCCAATGGACTGTTGCAGTGGTGGCTGACGTGAAGCCTCATTCTCTGCTATGACATGCAGACTAATTCTCTGCTGACATGAAGACAGATTCTCTGTTACGGGACCTCTCTCCTCTGCCTGTGTGTGTGCTGGGCCTAAATATATGCCAATGGACTGTTGCAGTGGTGGCTGACGTGAAGCCTCATTCTCTGCTATGACATGCAGACTAATTCTCTGCTGACATGAAGACAGATTCTCTGTTACGGGACCTCCCTCCTCTGCCTGGGTGCTGGGCCTAAATATATGCCAATGGACTGTTGCAGTGGTGGGTGACGTGAAGCCTGATTCTCTGCTATGACATGCAGACTAATTCTCTGCTGACATGAAGACAGATTCTCTGTTACGGGACCTCTCTCCTCTGCCTGTGTGTGTGCTGGGCCTAAATATATGCCAATGGACTGTTGCAGTGGTGGCTGACGTGAAGCCTCATTCTCTGCTATGACATGCAGACTAATTCTCTGCTGACATGAAGACAGATTCTCTGTTACGGGACCTCCCTCCTCTGCCTGGGTGCTGGGCCTAAATATATGCCAATGGACTGTTGCAGTGGTGGCTGACGTGAAGCCTCATTCTCTGCTATGACATGCAGACTGATTCTCTGCTGACATGAAGCCAGATCCTCTGTTACGGGACCTCTCTCCTCTGCCTGTGTGTGTGCTGGGCCTAAATATATGCCAATGGACTGTTGCAGTGGTGGCTGACGTGAAGCCTCATTCTCTGCTATGACATGCAGACTAATTCTCTGCTGACATGAAGACAGATTCTCTGTTACGGGACCTCCCTCCTCTGCCTGGGTGCTGGGCCTAAATATATGCCAATGGACTGTTGCAGTGGTGGGTGACGTGAAGCCTCATTCTCTGCTATGACATGCAGACTAATTCTCTGCTGACATGAAGCCAGATTGTCTGTTACGGGACCTCTCTCCTCTGCCTGTGTGTGTGCTGGGCCTAAATATATGCCAATGGACTGTTGCAGTGGTGGCTGACGTGAAGCCTCATTCTCTGCTATGACATGCAGACTAATTCTCTGCTGACATGAAGACAGATTCTCTGTTACGGGACCTCTCTCCTCTGCCTGTGTGTGTGCTGGGCCTAAATATATGCCAATGGACTGTTGCAGTGGTGGCTGACGTGAAGCCTCATTCTCTGCTATGACATGCAGACTAATTCTCTGCTGACATGAAGACAGATTCTCTGTTACGGGACCTCCCTCCTCTGCCTGGGTGCTGGGCCTAAATATATGCCAATGGACTGTTGCAGTGGTGGGTGACGTGAAGCCTGATTCTCTGCTATGACATGCAGACTAATTCTCTGCTGACATGAAGACAGATTCTCTGTTACGGGACCTCTCTCCTCTGCCTGTGTGTGTGCTGGGCCTAAATATATGCCAATGGACTGTTGCAGTGGTGGGTGACGTGAAGCCTCATTCTCTGCTATGACATGCAGACTAATTCTCTGCTGACATGAAGACAGATTCTCTGTTACGGGACCTCCCTCCTCTGCCTGGGTGCTGGGCCTAAATATATGCCAATGGACTGTTGCAGTGGTGGCTGACGTGAAGCCTCATTCTCTGCTATGACATGCAGACTGATTCTCTGCTGACATGAAGCCAGATCCTCTGTTACGGACCTCTCTCCTCTGCCTGTGTGTGTGCTGGGCCTAAATATATGCCAATGGACTGTTGCAGTGGTGGCTGACGTGAAGCCTCATTCTCTGCTATGACATGCAGACTAATTCTCTGCTGACATGAAGACAGATTCTCTGTTACGGGACCTCCCTCCTCTGCCTGGGTGCTGGGCCTAAATATATGCCAATGGACTGTTGCAGTGGTGGGTGACGTGAAGCCTGATTCTCTGCTATGACATGCAGACTAATTCTCTGCTGACATGAAGACAGATTCTCTGTTACGGGACCTCTCTCCTCTGCCTGTGTGTGTGCTGGGCCTAAATATATGCCAATGGACTGTTGCAGTGGTGGCTGAACGTGAAGCCTCATTCTCTGCTATGACATGCAGACTAATTCTCTGCTGACATGAAGACAGATTCTCTGTTACGGGACCTCCCTCCTCTGCCTGGGTGCTGGGCCTAAATATATGCCAATGGACTGTTGCAGTGGTGGCTGACGTGAAGCCTCATTCTCTGCTATGACATGCAGACTGATTCTCTGCTGACATGAAGCCAGATCGTCTGTTACGGGACCTCTCTGCTCTGCCTGTGTGCTAGGCCTAAATATATGCCAATGGACTGTTGCAGTGGTGGGTGACGTGAAGCCTCATTCTCTGCTATGACATGCAGACTGATTCTCTGCTGACATGAAGCCAGATTGTCTGTTACGGGACCTCTCTCCTCTGCCTGTTTGCTAGGCCTAAATATATGCCAATGGACTGTTGCAGTGGTGGCTGACGTGAAGCCTGATTCTCTGCTATGACATGCAGACTGATTCTCTGCTGACATGAAGCCAGATCCTCTGTTACGGGACCTCTCTCCTCTGCCTGTGTGTGTGCTGGGCCTAAATATATGCCAATGGACTGTTGCAGTGGTGGCTGACGTGAAGCCTCATTTTCTGCTATGACATGCAGACTAATTCTCTGCTGACATGAAGACAGATTCTCTGTTACGGGACCTCCCTCCTCTGCCTGGGTGCTGGGCCTAAATATATGCCAATGGACTGTTGCAGTGGTGGGTGACGTGAAGCCTCATTCTCTGCTATGACATGCAGACTAATTCTCTGCTGACATGAAGCCAGATTGTCTGTTACGGGACCTCTCTCCTCTGCCTGTGTGTGTGCTGGGCCTAAATATATGCCAATGGACTGTTGCAGTGGTGGCTGACGTGAAGCCTCATTCTCTGCTATGACATGCAGACTAATTCTCTGCTGACATGAAGACAGATTCTCTGTTACGGGACCTCTCTCCTCTGCCTGTGTGTGTGCTGGGCCTAAATATATGCCAATGGACTGTTGCAGTGGTGGCTGACGTGAAGCCTCATTCTCTGCTATGACATGCAGACTAATTCTCTGCTGACATGAAGACAGATTCTCTGTTACGGGACCTCCCTCCTCTGCCTGGGTGCTGGGCCTAAATATATGCCAATGGACTGTTGCAGTGGTGGGTGACGTGAAGCCTGATTCTCTGCTATGACATGCAGACTAATTCTCTGCTGACATGAAGACAGATTCTCTGTACGGGACCTCTCTCCTCTGCCTGTGTGTGTGCTGGGCCTAAATATATGCCAATGGACTGTTGCAGTGGTGGCTGACGTGAAGCCTCATTCTCTGCTATGACATGCAGACTAATTCTCTGCTGACATGAAGACAGATTCTCTGTTACGGGACCTCCCTCCTCTGCCTGGGTGCTGGGCCTAAATATATGCCAATGGACTGTTGCAGTGGTGGGTGACGTGAAGCCTCATTCTCTGCTATGACATGCAGACTAATTCTCTGCTGACATGAAGCCAGATTGTCTGTTACGGGACCTCTCTCCTCTGCCTGTGTGTGTGCTGGGCCTAAATATATGCCAATGGACTGTTGCAGTGGTGGCTGACGTGAAGCCTCATTCTCTGCTATGACATGCAGACTAATTCTCTGCTGACATGAAGACAGATTCTCTGTTACGGGACCTCTCTCCTCTGCCTGTGTGTGTGCTGGGCCTAAATATATGCCAATGGACTGTTGCAGTGGTGGCTGACGTGAAGCCTCATTCTCTGCTATGACATGCAGACTAATTCTCTGCTGACATGAAGACAGATTCTCTGTTACGGGACCTCCCTCCTCTGCCTGGGTGCTGGGCCTAAATATATGCCAATGGACTGTTGCAGTGGTGGGTGACGTGAAGCCTGATTCTCTGCTATGACATGCAGACTAATTCTCTGCTGACATGAAGACAGATTCTCTGTTACGGGACCTCTCTCCTCTGCCTGTGTGTGTGCTGGCCTAAATATATGCCAATGGACTGTTGCAGTGGTGGCTGACGTGAAGCCTCATTCTCTGCTATGACATGCAGACTAATTCTATGCTGACATGAAGACAGATTCTCTGTTACGGGACCTCCCTCCTCTGCCTGGGTGCTGGGCCTAAATATATGCCAATGGACTGTTGTCAGTGGTTGCTGACTGAAGCCTCATTCTCTGCTATGACATGCAGACTGATTTCTCTGCTGACATGAAGCCAGATCCTCTGTTACGGGACCTCTCTCCTCTGCCTGTGTGTGTGACTGGGCCTAAATATATGCCAATGGACTGTTGCAAGTGGTGTGCTGACGTGAAGCCTCATTCTCTGCTATGACATGCCAGACTAATTCTCTGCTGACATGAAGACAGATTCTCTGTTACGGGACCTCCCTCCTCTGCCTGGTTGCTGGGCCTAAATATAGCCAATGGGACTGTTGCAGTGGTGGGTGACGTGAAGCCTCAT